>NW_026695197.1:12002500-14502500 GCF_021218885.2 Marmota monax | reverse complement strand
ATATATGTCCAGGGCTTTACTTTACATCCCTATAAGATTCACTCCAAAGTTTTATCCATAGTTCAGATCACAACTTTGAGCTACAGACTTGATAATCTAACTGCCTACTTTTCACTGCCAATTAGATATTTATAGATATCTGTAGTTTATCATTTCTAAAACCCACTTAGTCCAGCATTCTAATTTAATTTTCTTCTGATTCACCAATTTTATATTGATGAATAAAAACTGTGGTGACTTTTAAAGGCAAACAGCACAACTCCCAGGAGACTTGATCTTCCACTTCTTTTTTGATTGAACATTGACACCTCTGGGCCCAGGAATGCAACAAGGAAAACAAGCAAAGATAATACGAATTATTTTCTGGAACTTTCCAAATTAAAAGTGGCAGGGAGAAGCTCCTCATTTGTGTCTACCAAATCCCTGGTTTGGAAATAAAGAGATGTTTACAGCCAAGTCTCTCATGAAGTGAATAAATCCCATGTATTCAAAAAGAAAAGGCAAATAAACAACTTAAGAAAATCAGCAGTAAGAGTTGAAAAGAAAGATATTTCAATATGTTCTAATATTTCATTCCACTCAACCATAAAATTAATTCTACCTCTATTCTTCCAATTTTTTTATTATTTAAGCCAATAAATTTCACAATTGTTCATTCTTTTTATCCTGACTTAGGGTGATATAATAAGTAATCAAGAGTGTTTGAATACAAAATTGAATAAACACTAATACTTCCATCTTTACAAATGCTTTTGCCAGAAATTCCAGGGTCGCTCTTGACTTTGTTTCTCCCTCATCCTTTAGCCATGAAACATAAAATTTCCTTCATATCTCTGAAGTCCATCCACCATTTTTCGACTTTTCTGTCACTATCATGCTATGCATTCCAATCCTCTCTCAAGCCTCAACTTTTGTTACTGGATGCTAACTCATCAGTACTTAATCTGTTCTGCACACAGTATTCAGAACAATATTTTAAAGGATATGTACGAAAATACAATTATGCCATTTTTTTTGTTTAAAACTCTTCAATACCTTTTGATTGTTGTAAGAATAAATATTTGGAATGTGTTCCAGATATGTCTACTCATAGACTCATCTCTAGCTGTTATCTCCCTTACTTTCTTGTTTCTGCCAAACTGGATTTATTTCAATTTTTGGAATATGTCTATTTTTCTTCATCTTGGAGTCTGTACAATTCTATTCCCTTGGCTGTGATACTCCTGTATTAGGTATTCATCTTTCAAAACTAATTTCCAAACCTAATTCTTCAAGCAAACTTTCCCATAATTGGTTCTAGACACCCTATTTTACTTTTAATTACAGAACAACTATAAAATAATTAGATAATGATACCTGTTTGATAGTATTTGTTTCTTCCTGGAATCTACATTTTCATAGAGAGGTTATGTTTATTTGTTAAATAAAGGCCTAGAGTACTACGTTGTATTTGAGGGGCATTCAATATGTATTTTGAGTAGATAAGTAAATTCACGGAGCAGAGGAGTTCCATGCTCTGTTACCTTGGCATCTCTTCCTTGGTCCTGGACTTCTCTCTGCCACACCTGAGTGCTAAAATGCATCCACAGCACCTGATGATTACATAACCAAGAGTTCACAAAACGAAGAGAAAAGAACACCATGATTTCAAAGAAATGGACAAACTGCTGGCTTCAATTCATCTGTTTAGAAATGTGTGTTCTCTTGAACTCATACATTAAAAATGAAGCAAATCTCTACTACAAATCTTGCTGCTTATTACCCAACTTCAGCATTAGAGAAGAAATATTTTATTAGTTGGAAGCTGGCTAAAGCCCAGGTTGTTGTTCTACTATTAAAGATGCTGTTTTATTGAATAGTTTCATTCGAGATATAGTCCACTGGGCCAGAGAGAGTAGGGGGGAACTAGTACTGTAGTTTCACACTCCTAACACAGCAAACATATTTGTATTCATTGCAGAGGGTGTTGAAGTCTATTGAGGACGGGGACATAAAATTGGAAGAGATAAGGCAAAAGGACAGTGGAAGAATCCTTTCTCTGCCTCAGGCAAGTGGGCACAGGAGAGGCATGATAAACACATGCATCTCTCTTTAGTAAGTCAGATACTCTACGAAGGCTATTTCTGTTTTCAAAGTTCTTTAAGAGGATATTCTTTCTCGAAAACCAAAGATTAAGTTCATTTTGTTGGCAAAAGTACAATGTTCCTCACTTGATTGACTGATTCTTCTTTCTCTTCAGAGGGCACTTGGCTTTAGTTCACAGGTGAGAAACTGCCCTGCCTTTTACAACTATTGCTTCCATTATGTTTTCCAAGTGAAGAATCTAAACAATTATCTGGAAAAATGAATCCATCATCCCTCTGTGAGTTCATTTGGGTCCTTGAGATAATGACAAAATTACTACAAAAACCAGTCTAACTATATATAACAAGAGGAAGAGCAGCTTGCAGTCTTCGATTACTGATTTCCTGTACCAGTGTCATGTGATGTCACTAAGGTGTTTTTCATTGAGAAAAGCCTTGTTACCCAGGTAGGCAACCCATGTCCTCAAGCCCAGTGGCAGCTCCCATTCGCAAGGCTGGGAGAAAGACAGCAGAAGTCACCACTGCTGGTCAAACAGCCAGGATGGCACTGAGTTCCTGCAGTTAACAGAATAAGAAAGGTTGAAAGGTTGAGCACTGGGCTGGGATTAGGAGCTGGGATCAGGGGAAAGAAGAAAAAGATACTCAGAAGAGGAGGGGAGCCCTAATCATTTAAAATCCATACGCCTCAATTGCTCCAAAGTTTAGCATATGTAACAGCTCATCTAGCTATTGACTAAATATGACTGCTTCTAGATGTCTGACTCTAGTAAAGAATCAGGAACGAGGAAATTATGGGTGAAATGAAATACTTAGCTTGGTATTATTTATAAACAAAAGCTGAAACAATGGGAATGTTAACAAGAGCAGAAAATAAATTGTGACAAATACATATTCTGCATTTTAACAAGAAAATGTTTTCTTATTGTGGTAGAAATAATGCTTACAAATTTTGAATAAAAACTGTCAAAATATATAGGCCTGTGTGTGTGTGTGTGTCTGTGTATCTAATGTGTAACGAAAACCAAATCTTATTTTTAGCTGTCTCAGAATAGTGGGAAGTGGGATTTAGGGGTACTTTAATTTTTTCAGCTTTTCAATTGTTTCCATGAAAGAATCTCACATGGTTGGTAGGTGCCTCTCATAGCACAACATCTTATCACTTTTCACATTGTATTGAAGATTTTTGTGTGATTGTCTATCTGTTTTTAGAACTGATTAAGAATCAATTTATATTTATTTTATATGCTCAATATTTAGCATACATAGTAAAATGTATTTCTTAAACTGAACTGAACTACATAACTATAGAGAGCTTTTGTAATTAGGAAGAAACCCCATTTAAAAATATGAAACTAATTGTTTTTGAAATTCAATTCAATTAATGTGCATGTTCTGGGAAACTGAGATGAGAAAGACAAGGACATACCTTCAGAACTCACAGTGACTAATCTGTAGAGGTAATATGGGAAGGGCATATGTGTATAACCAGAGAAGAAATGAAGGCCATCATTTCAGGACACAAAGAATAGAAACTTAAAATACAAAAAGCCCAAATGCATAGCACATTTATTAGCTGATTGAACCAATTAGTAAGAAACAGGGGACCAACTTAATCTTACATGATACCCCCCCCCCAGAGACATGAATCTTGACTTTGATCATCTATCTATATCTGAGAATTGTTTTTCTATTTCTCAGTTGCTCATCAAGTTTTTGTTCTCAAATTGGTTTCCTCTACTATCCAGAAACACTACTAACAGTTGTTTTGATTCACTTTATCTAAGTTTGTAGATAAAAGATAAAGAGATTTTCTTTCTTTAAGTTAAAAATTATAGTGATGGATTGGGCCCAATGGCATACACACTGGTCCTGGTGACACACACCTGGTGGCACACATAATCTTAGTGACTCTGGAATCTGACACAGAAGAACCACAAGTTCCAGACTGGCCTCAGCAACTCAGTGAGACCCTCAGCAACTTAGCAAGACACTGTCTCAAAATGAAAAGAACTTGATATGTGGCTCACTGTTCAATTCCAATATATATATATATTTTAAAAAAGCTGTAGTGATGGTACTCAATTGCCCCCCTTTCTTCCAGTGTCATTCAATTATAGCTGTTAATCAACAGCACCCATGAAATACACATGTTGATGGGAAATAAAAAAAAGACTTCAACAAGGACAGTGGTCCATTTATGAACAAATAATTAGTAAGTAAATGCTATAGAATATTTGGAAGATTGCTAGATAAAAATTAATATGTGAACTTGGTTTTCAAAGGTGAATCAGACTTTTCAAGGAGCAAGACATAGGATCACTGTTTTAGAGATAACAGATTAAACAAAAGGTGGAAGCAATGTAACAGTCTTGGAGAACCTAATAGTGCCAGGATAAAAGTTGAGAAGGAAGCAGTAAAGGAGGCAAGAATGTGGAAAGGGGCCAGGTCAGATTGGGACTAGAGCAGGATTCTTATTTTTTTATTTTATAGGTGATTGAAGCATTTCTGTATTTTTAAAAAATAATATAGATACTATATGGAACATAAAGATTTCCATTTTAACCATTTTATGTGTACAATTCAGTGCCATTAATTACATTCACAATGTTGTACAACCATTGCCACTGCCATTTTGGAGAACTTTATTGTCATTCCAAACAGAAACTCTATTAAATGGTATCTCTCCATTTCCCATTTCCTCTAAATCGTGGCAATCTCTATTATACTTCATATCTCCATATATTTGCCTATTCTAGATACCCCACATAAGTCAAATCATACAACACTCATTTTGTGTCTGGCTTGTTTCACATAGCTCAACATTTTCAGAATTTATCCATATTTTAGTAGTGGATGTCACTTGTGTTTCATTTGGTTCCTTTTCAAGGCTATCCATTATAGATATCTATCATATCTCATTTATCCACTCATCTGTTGATAGCTATTTGAGTCAATTTTTGCTTTTGCCTATTGCAAATAATATCACTATGAATGTCGGCATACAAGTCGAGTCCTTGCTTCCAAATATTTTGAGTACATATCACAAATGAAATTGTTGACTCACACAGGTCTAAATTTGGGGGGAACCACCATCCCATTATCCAAAGCACCTGTACCATTTATGTTCCAGCCAGCAGCACCAGCAATGTGGAAAGGGGCCACTCTTATTGGGAGTGAAATGTTATCAAACTCTGTTTTTTATTTCCCTTATAAGTGGTGGTATTGAGCATATAATACATCTTATGTGCTTTTTGGTCATTTACACATTTTCTGTGGCAAAATGTCTATTGAAGTTTTTGCACATTTGTTAATTGGTTGTTTTTTCTATTACTTTCAAGTTTGTAGGTGTTATTTATACATTCTAGATATCCATCTCTTATCAGATATATTATTAACAAATATTTTCTCCTATTTTGGAGGGTTTTCATTGCCCTCTCTTGAGAGTGTCCTTAAAGTACATTTAAAATGTTTTAATAAAGTCCAATTTATCTATTCTTTGTTGACTCATTTTGGTCTCTTATCCTGGTGATTGAGGATTTTAAATGGAGGAGTAGATGACTAAATTTGGATATTAGGATGCTTTAAATCAGACTGTGAAGGACGATTAATAACAGAAAAAACTCAAGATGAAAAAAAAAAAACAGTAAATAAGCCACGGCATAAAACTTATGAGTAAAAAAGTGTACTGATAAAACATAATTTTCTCTTTCTCTCCATCTTCAACATCTGGTAAAATTCACAATAAAGAAACAAAAAATTGCAAATGTGGAAAATAATTATCATTAGCAATAATATACCATACCTTATACCAACCACACACTTTAAAAGTGTCAGTTTCTAGCTACCCGGGAAACTGAGACCGGGAGATGAAAAGTTTGAGGCCAGCCTCAGCAACTTAACAAAGCCCTGTTTTAAGAAAAGAAAAGAAGGAACAAACAAACAAACAAATAAACCAGTCTAAGGAAGAAAGTGAAATTTTGGGTACAGCTTAGCTATACTCTTTGTACCTACTCCTCCTGTCCTCATGATGCAGTATAGAACAAAGAAAATAGTAAAGAAAATAGTGAGAGATGGACATTAAGTAGAATTGTGTAATTAGGTAGTCAATGGAGTAATGATATAAAAATCTTTTTTCCTACTTAGAGTTCTTGTGGCCTCATCAGAATCAACAAAATCCCCCAGGACTCTCCATTTCTCAGGTTTCAGAGTCAAGTTATGAAATAATGTGAAGGTCAGTTTGCCTCTTCAAATTGATATCCTTCCCATCCTGTTCCCTTGCTGGACAAGACAACAGGTAGCCAAACTTAAAAGACATGGAGCCAGGTTTCAGAAGAAAGGTGGCTTGCTGCCCTCATGGCAAACCCTTTACCTTTCTTCTGCCTTCAGGTTATAAACTCTGCAATCAATCAAGTTGTTCCTGTTCTCTGTTTAAAGCTTGAAAACAATACAAAAAAAATTCATGTCAGGAGGCTGAGACAAGAGGATTGGGAGTCCAAAATCAGCCTCAGCAACTCACTGAGGCCCTGTATCTAAATAAAATATGAAAAAGGGCTGGGGATGTGGCTCAATGGTTAAATGCCCTGAGGTTCAATCCCTAGTACCAAAAAAAAAAAAAGGAGATTTCACCAAGCAATATAAGTCACTCTATATTAGAATAAATAAAGACATTTGATTGTGCTACTTAATTGAAGTGTAAAAATGATCAAACAACAGCATGGCAACTAGCCAAACATTAATAGGGAAAAGTATTTAAAAATGAAATTGGAATAAAAGGACAGAGTATGAGAAACAACCTAAGAAAAAGCCTCACTCAGGAGTGGAATATGCTTATTTCAAAGAATTTAAATCCAATACTTCAAGGAGTACTAAGTGGGATAGATAATAAGAACATGTATTCAAATAAAACTGGGAGAAGTGCCATAAGGAAAAGAAATAGCTGAAAAACAAAGAACATTTCACAACAGAAGAAGGTACATGGGCAGGGTTTAGCTAGGTGGTAGAGTGAGTGCCTAGCATGTGTGAGATACCGTGTCTGATCCCCAGCACCACACACACACACACACACACACACACACAATATAGTATTAAGAGTTGAATATTGACATATATTTTTCCAACGTGAATGAGTGGGTCTCTTCAGTTCAAATCTCCTTAAGAAAGCAACTATGAACTTTGGGCAAGCACACGTACATATGCCCACATATTGCACAAACACCCCCAAACTTACCAGAAAACATAGGACAGCTACCAAAAGCTGACAAATACAGGACCAGAGTGAACACACTGAGCAAATTTTTTAGCTTCACAGTATTTAGATTAAGTACAAGTTCTATTTGCACTATATAATGGGGGGAAAAAAACAATCAGAGAGAAAACTCACAGTCATTCCAGCATAAAACCCAGAGACAGGAAAAGTCAACCATCACAGCTGATGAAATTGTGGGTAGACATCCAAGGAAGGAAACAGCCAGAGACACATATCTATGAGTTCTGTATATAAATTCGTCCCAAAACATTTGGCTGGTGACTAAGACTTAGTTGAGAAGCTCGAACACTAACAGCACACTGAAAATAAAGTAACTGAGGTAAGGTGCCTTGCGCCCCAGTACTGCCCACTGCAGGAGGAGAAAGAGTTTGCAGTTTGAGCCCAGCCAAGTTCTCACTAACACAGTGACAATGATTCTAACCCTCAGCTTTGAATCCCATTGACAGGTTTGTAACAGAGTCTCTACATATACCACTCACCATGTCCAGTACACAATCTAAAAGCGCTATACCCTGAAAGAAACTAGATAACCTATCCTAAACTACAATCCATGCAGACTAATTCTAAACATACAGATGTTGGAACTGGCAATAAAGGATGTTAAAGCAGCTATTTTCACTATGCTCAATGATGTAAAGAACACAAATGAATATGTATTTAGAATATGAAAAAAGTAAGAAATCTCCAAAATAAAATAACGCTAAAGGAAAGAAATAGAAGAGAAAGAAAGAAACATATGGAAATTTTAACTGAAATTATAAATGTATGAGATGACTTCAATAGAAAAATAAATATTATAGGAGAAGAAGCCTGTGAACATAACATAAATCAATAAAAATGATTCACTGGGAAGAATGGAGAGAAAAATATTAAAAAGAAAAAGATTCTCTTTACCTACTTAGAGGCACATAGGAAGAACAATAAAAAGGGATGTGGGCAGAAAAGCGTTTGAAGAAATGACAACCAGAAATTTCCAAGACTTGGTTATTATTATGGCTTGAATCTAGAAAGTCCCCTCAAAGGTCAGCTATTGAAGACTTGGTCCCCAAATGCAGCAATATCCAGGGATGGAGTTTGAGGGAAGTGAATAGATCATGATGACTAGCATCATCAGTGGATTAATCCATTGAAAAGTAAAAGAAGTAATGGGAGTGGTTGAAAGTATAGGCAGTAGGCAGATTTAGAGGAAGTAGGTCACTGGGGGCATGCCTTTGGGGACTATATTTTGCCTGTGAGGGGTCTCTCTCTCTCTCTCTCTCTCTCTCTCTCTCTCTCTCTCTCTCTCCCCTCCTTTCTTCCCCTCTCCTTCCTGGCTACCATGAGCTGGGCTGGCTCATGGCCAGAGAAATGGAGCCAGTTAACCATGGACTGAGCTTATTTTTGTGGGGCAAAATAAGCTTTTCTTCCTTTAGGTTGTTCGCATTAAATATTTTGGTGACAATGACTAAAAGCTGATGAATATATATTGAAATAATTTATAGACTGGAGAAGCTCAGCAACCTCAAGAAGGATAAAAATACAGACCCCCTGGGTTGGGGAATGTGGCTCAAGAGGTAGCGTGCTCGCCTGGCTTGTGCAGGGCCCTGGGTTCAATCCTCAGGACCACATAAAAATAAAATAAAGATGTTGTGTCCACCGAAAACTAAAAAAATAAATATTAAAAAACTCTCTCAAAAAAAAAAAAAAGAAAACAAAATACAGACCTCCACTCCTCAGCACATTGTAATCAAGCTACTGGAGTCAAAATAAGAAGCAATCTTGAAAAAAGCCAGTAAAAAAAAATTATCACATTATACACTGATGTCTTTTAAGATATGAAAAAAGTTTTATATCTTTTATATCTTTTAAGATATAAAATAGTTCTTTAACATTATAGGAGAACTCTAAACACCCAAATCTACTAACTTGCAGAGAAAATATCACTAACAAATGAAGAATGTGGAATAAAATATCAGATAATAAATACAAAAATAATTTGTTGACAGCAGATTACAAGATTCCAAGATTACAAAATGTTAGAGGAATGTCTTCATTCCAAAAGCAAATTATATAAATGGCAACTTGAACCTCCTGGAAGGAATGAAGAACACTGCAGTTTCTAACCATCTGAATAAACACAGAATAATATTATTCCTTGGAATTACTCTATGTCTGTCGGTCTAAGAAAAATATTATAACACACAACAGGTTTTAATATATGCAAATGTAATTTTACACAACTTTACTAATAGTACATGCAGCCCAAAACTGATGGTGTTGGAGGGGATAAATTGTTTTGATAGAGTTGTAAGATTTCTGCATTGTACATGGAATGGTTAATACTAATTCTAAGTATATAGTTAAATATGAAAAGCCTATATTATAATCTTTAGTATAATCAATAAAATGATGCAAAATATTTTTTTTTCCAAAAAAGGAAAATAAGAGTTGGTCTCCTGGTAGGGAGGGTGAGTCACAGATACCCGAGTCTCTCTCGCTTTGTCTTCGAGCCAGAGGGGAGGAGCAGGGCCGCCGCCCGCGCCTGCAAGGTAGGCAGACCTGCGACCAACCTGCAGATCAGGCCCAGAGGTCTGCAGGCGTGGTAGGAGGGGCAGGGCAGAGCCGCTGCCCGCTCCTGCAAGGTAAGCAGACCTGCGACAGACCGGCAGATCAGGCCCAGCGGCCTGCCAGCGTGGTATACACTTCACCCCAACTGGAGTAGGGGCAGAGCAGAGCCTTCACCCGTGCCCAGATCAGGCCCAGCGGCCCACCTGTGTGGTGGTCATGTGACCCCAATTGGAGTGGGGGTGGAGCGGAACTGCCACCCGTGCCCGCAGGGTGGGCAGACCGGCGACCAACCTGCAGATCAGGCCCAGGGGTCCACCAATTGGAGGAGGGGCAGAGCAGAGCCTCCGCCCGAGCCTGCAAGGGAGACTTTTCAACTATACAAGAGCAATATAAATATATAGGGGGGGAAAAATTTTCAAAAACACAACAGTTTCACCAAGCAGAAAAAAACGCAAGCAGTATGAAAAGACAAGGAAAGAAAGGACCACAAGCAATGCAGGTCAACTCAACTTTAGAAGAGGTAACAGCTGCAGCAGATGGAATGTCAGATAAAGAATTCAGGATATACATGCTTCAGATGATCTGGAGTATCAAGGAAGACATTAGACAGCAAAATCAGACAATGAAAGATCACTTCGACAATGAATTACGCAAACAAATCCAGGAAGCAAAGGATCAACTACACAGGGAGATAGAGGTTATAAAAAAAAAAAAAAAAAACAGAAATCCTAGAAATGCAGGAAGCAATAAACCAACTTAAAAACTCAATGGAGAATACTACCAGCAGAGTAGAACACTTAGAAGATAGAACATCAGACAATGAAGACAAAGTATTTCAACTGGAAAAGAACATAGACAGCTCAGCAAGACTGTTAAGAAACCATGAGCAGAACATCCAAGAAATATGGGATAACATTAAGAGACCAAACTTAAGAGTCATTGGGATACAGGAAGGTACAGAGCTCCAAACCAAAGGAATGAGCAGTCTATTCAATGAAATAATACAAGAAAACTTCCCAGACTTGAAGAATGAGACAGAATCCCAAATCCTAGAAGCCTACAGGACGCCGAATGTGCAAAATCATAAGAGATCCACACCTAGACACATTATAATGAAGATGCCCAACATACAGAATAAGGAGAGAATTTTAAAAGCTACAAGAGAAAGGAAGCAGATTACATTTAGGGGTAAGCCAATCAGGATAACAGCTGATCTTTCAACACAGACTCTGAAAGCTAGAAGATCCTGGAATAACATATTTCAAACACTGAAATAAAATGGGTTCCAACCAAGAATTGTTTATCCAGCGAAATTAAGCTTCAGGATGGAAGATGAAATTAAAACCTTCCACGACAAACAAAAGTTAAAAGAATATGCAGCTAGAAAACCATCTCTTCAAAACATCCTCGGCAAAATATTACAGGAAGAGGAAATGGAAAATAACAATGAAAACCAACAGTGGGAGGTAGGACAGTAAAGGGGGGGGAATAATCAAAGAGGAAAACAAACCATGTTTAGTAACAGAAATAAACAAATATGGCTGGAAGAACAACCCATATCTCAATAATAACCCTAAATGTTAATGGCTTAAACTCACCAATTAAGAGACACAGGCTAGTAGAATGGATCACAAAACAAGACCCAACAATATGCTGCCTACAGGAGACGCATTTGATAGGAAAAGACATACATAGGCTGAAGGTGAAAGGTTGGGAAAATCATATCACTCATATGGACTTCGGAAACAAGCAGGAGTGTCCATAATCATATCAAATAAAATAGATTTCAAGCCAAAGTTAATCAAAAGGGATAAAGAGGGACACTACATACTGCTCAAGGGAACCATACACCAACAAGACATAACAATCATAAATATATATGCCCCAAACAATGGTGCAGCTATGTTCATCAAACAAACTCTTCTCAAGTTCAAGAGTCTCATAGACCACCATACAATAATCATGGGAGACTTCAACACACCTCTATCACCACTGGACAGATCTTCCAAACAAAAGTTGAATAAGGAAACTATAGAACTCAATAACACAATTAATAACCTAGACTTAATTGACATACATAGAATATACCACCCAACATCAAGCAGTTACACTTTTTTCTCAGCAGCACATGGATCCTTCTCAAAAATAGATCATATATTATGTCACAGGGCAACTCTTAGACAATATAAAGGAGTAGAGATAATACCATGCATCTTATCTGATTATAATGGAATGAAACTGAAAATCAACGATAAAAGAAGGAAGGGAAAAGAATACATCACTTGGAGAATGAACAATAGGTTACTGAATGATCAATGGGTTATAGAAGACATCAAGGAGGAAATTAAAAAATTCTTAGAGATTAATGAAAACACAGACACAACATATCGGAATCTATGGGACACACTGAAAGCGGTTCTAAGAGGAAAATTCATTGCTTGGAGTTCATTCCTTAAAAAAAGAAAAAAACAACAAATAAATGATCTCATACTTCATCTCAAAATCCTAGAAAAAGAAGAGCAAAACAACAGCAAAAGAAGTAGAAGGCAAGAAATAATTAAAATCAGAGCTGAAATTAATGAAATCGAAACAAAAGAAACAATTGAAAAAATTGACAAAACTAAAAGTTGGTTCTTTGAAAAAATAAACAAAATCGACAGACCCTTAGCCATGCTAGTGAAGAGAAGAAGAGAGAGAAATCAAATTACTAGCATACGGGATGAAAAAGGCAATATCACAACAGACACTTCAGAAATACAGAAGATAATCAAAAATTATTTTGAATCCTTATACTCCAATAAATTAGAAGATAGTGAAGGCATCGATAAATTTCTAAGTCATATGATCTGCCCAGATTGAGTCAGGAGGATGTAGACAACCTAAACAGACCAATATCAATTGAGGAAATAGAAGAAACCATCAAAAGACTACCAACTAAGAAAAGCCCAGGACCGGATGGGTATACAGCAGAGTTTTACAAAATCTTTAAAGAGGAACTAATACCAATACTTTTCAAGCTACTTCAGGAAATAGAAAAAGAGGGAGAACTTCCAAATTCATTCTACGAGGCCAACATCACCCTGATACCTAAACCAGACAAAGACACTTCAAAGAAAGAAAACTACAGACCAATATCTCTAATGAACCTAGATGCAAAAATCCTCAATAAAATTCTGGCGAATCGGATACAAAAACATATCAAAAAAATTGTGCACCATGATCAAGTAGGATTCATCCCTGGGATGCAAGGCTGGTTCAATATACGGAAATGAATGAATGTTATTCACCACATCAATAGACTTAAAAATAAGAATCATATGATCATCTCGATAGATGCGGAAAAAGCATTCTACAAAGTACAGCATCCCTTTATGTTCAAAACTCTAGAAAAACTAGGGATAACAGGAACATACCTCAATATTGTAAAAGCAATCTATGCTAAGCCTCAGGCTAGCATCATTCTGAATGGAGAAAAATTGAAGGCATTCCCTCTAAAATCTGGAACAAGACAGGGATGCCCTCTCTCACCACTTCTGTTCAACATAGTTCTCGAAACACTGGCCAGAGCAATTAGACAGACAAAAGAAATTAAAGGCATCAAAATAGGAAAAGAAGAACTTAAATTATCACTATTTGCAGATGACATGATTCTATACCTAGCAGACCCAAAAGGGTCTACAAAGAAACTATTAGAGCTAATAAATGAATTCAGCAAAGTGGCAGGATATAAAATCAACACGCATAAATCAAAGGCATTCCTGTATATCAGCGACAAATCCTCTGAAATGGAAATGAGGACAACCACTCCATTCACAATATCTTCAAAAAAAATAAAATACTTGGGAATCAACCTAACAAAAGAGGTGAAAGACTTATACAATGAAAACTACAGAACCCTAAAGAGAGAAATAGAAGAAGATCTTAGAAGATGGAAAAATATACCCTGTTCATGGATTGGCAGAACTAACATCATCAAAATGGCGATATTACCAAAAGTTCTCTATAGGTTTAATGCAATGCCAATCAAAATCCCAACGGCATTTCTTGTAGAAATAGAGAAAGCAATCATGAAATTCATATGGAAAAATAAAAGACCCAGAATAGCAAAAACAATACTAAGCAGGAAGTGTGAATCAGGTGGTATAGCGATACCAGACTTCAAACTATACTACAGAGCAATAGTAACAAAAACAGCATGGTACTGGTACCAAAACAGGCGGGTGGACCAATGGTACAGAATAGAGGACACAGAAACCAATCCACAAAACTACAACTATCTTATATTTGATAAAGGGGCTAAAAGCATGCAATGGAGGAAGGATAGCATCTTCAACAAATGGTGCTGGGAAAACTGGAAATCCATATGCAACAAAATGAAACTGAATCCCTTTCTCTCGCCATGCACAAAAGTGAATTCAAAATGGATCAAGGAGCTTGATATCAAATCAGAGACACGCCGTCTGATAGAAGAAAAAGTTGGCTACGATCTACATACTGTGGGGTCGGGCTCCAAATTCCTCAATAGGACACCCATAGCACAAAAGTTAATAACTAGAATCAACAAATGGGATTTACTCAAACTAAAAAGTTTTTTCTCAGCTAAAGAAACAATAAGAGAGGTAAATAGAGAGCCTACATCCTGGGAACAAATCTTTACTCCTCACACTTCAGATAGAGCCCTAATATCCAGAGTATACAAAGAACTCCAAAAATTAGACAATAAGATAACAAACAACCCTATCAACAAATGGGCCAAGGACCTGAACAGACACTTCTCAGAGGAGGACATACAATCAATCAACAAGTACATGAAAAAATGCTCACCATCTCTAGCAGTCAGAGAAATGCAAATCAAAACCACCCTAAGATACCATCTCACTCCAGTTAGATTGGCAGCCATTATGAAGTCAAACAACAACAAGTGCTGGCGAGGATGTGGGGAAAAGGGTACACTTGTACATTGCTGGTGGGACTGCAAATTGGTGCAGCCAATTTGGAAAGCAGTATGGAGATTTCTTGGAAAGCTGGGAATGGAGTCACCATTTGACCCAGCTATTCCCCTTCTTGGTCTATTCCCTAAAGACCTAAAAAGAGCATGCTACAGGGACACTGCTACATCGATGTTCATAGCAGCTCAATTCACAATAGCAAGACTGTGGAACCAACCCAGATGCCCTTCAATAGACGAATGGATTAAAAAAATGTGGCATTTATACACAATGGAGTATTACTCTGCATTAAAAAATGACAAAATCATAGAATTTGCAGGGAAATGGATGGCATTAGAGCAGATTATGCTAAGTGAAGCTAGCCAATCCCTAAAAAACAAATGCCAAATATCTTCTTTGATATAAGGAGAGTAACTAAGAACAGAGTAGGGACGAAGAGCATGAGAAGAAGATTAACATTAAACAGAGATGAGAGGTGGAAGGGAAAGGGAGAGAAAAGGGAAATTGCATGGAAATGGAAGGAGACCCTCAGAGTTATACAAAAGAACATACAAGAGGAAATGAGGGGAAAGGGAAAAATAATACAAGGGGGAGAAATGAAGGACAGTAGAGGGGGTAGAGAGAGAAGAGGGGAGGGGAGGGGAGGGGAGGGGGGATAGTAGAGGATAGGAAAGGTAGCAGAACACAACAGACACTAGTATGGCAATATGTAAATCAATGGATGTGTAATTGATGTGATTCTGCAATCTGTATATGGGCTAAAAATGGGAGTTCATAACCCACTTGAAGCAAAGTGTGAAATATGATATATCAAGAACTATGTAATGTTTTGAACAACCAACAATAAAAAATAAAATAAAATAAAATAAAAAATAAACAAGGAGGAACTTAGAATAATAAACACGTATAAAAGGGCATAGGATGTGTCAAAATGAAAGTCTAGACGAAATGTAACTTGCTTCTTTTATAGAACTGATTTATTCTTTTCAAGTTCATATTGACACATTAAATATTTTATATTATAAACTATAAAACTTTTAACAATTAACAACTGAAAAATCGGACCATATTAGAGAATACACTCATAGATAGCTTACAAGTAAATTCTATTTGTTTATAAGACCCAAGGATGGCAAACTTCTGATATAAAAGAGACCAAGGAAAATGAAATTTTGGTACAGTCATGGGTCTGTTTCTGCCAATTATCTTCTGTGGGACCCAAGGCAAGTCACTTTATGGCCCTGAACCCCAATTATCATGCTGCACAATATAAGTAAATATGCTTTGCTGCTTACTATTTTAATGACCCAAAGATATTGTAAATTTGGTTTGTAATGTATGTTATATGATTCTGCAGAGATATAAAAATCATTGCTTCTTTCAAAAAAAAAAAAAAAAAAAGAGAACCTTAGGAGTGGGGTTATTGCTGATGCAGACCAGGTGCCCCCACACACCATAGTTGCAATATGTAAGCTTCTCCAGGGACTTCCCCCACTATAATTAGGCTTATTGTCAGTAAGATTTTAGAGTGTCAACAGGATCTCACAGGAGTTCTGTAGAGAGCTCAATGTGGTTTGAAGCTTCCTCTTTCTTTTAAATGCCAAGATTGCATACAAAAGTTGTGATAGGCTCTGTTTGAAGCTTGTTACTGTGCAAAAAGTTACTACCTCTGTTTGTCTCAGTAAAAACTTGTGAAGCCTCTGTCTAGCCTAAGAATATGGGACAAAGAGTAAGAGAGTAAGAGACAAAGAGTAAGAGACTACAAAACCAGGCATGGCACCACTGTACTTAAAAGGTTAACCATTGGTCACCAAGTGGTTTATTAAGGAGACAAAAGATAAGTCAATTTTTTATCTTACTTCCTGATTATCTTTGATCACAGTGAGCTTGTTTTAGGAATATTTAAAACCCATGTCTTGTGTATTTAGTAGTATCATTATTTGGAGATAATTGAAATCCACTATCAGTAATTGAGATGACAACTAGATACACTCTTGTAAAATTGCAAAGAATCTTAATCACAGTATTAACTACTTTGGTTTAATTTATTTCCACAAAACATTATACTCCCAAATTGTAAAATAATTTTTTTCTAAGTATACACAGTACATGGATCAAGATAGAAGTTATGTAGAATTGTAAAAATGGGTCTAAATATATTTAATAGAATTAAGTTCAAAAAGAGCAGTAATTATTATAAAGAAAGATTTTTTATACATTTTGGCTATGACTTCTTTATCAGATACATGAATCACAAATATTTTCTTCCAGTTTGTGATGAGTCCTTTGACTATTAAAGTATCTTTCCAACTGCAGAAGTTTTAAAAATTTGACAAAGTGAGTTACTTAAAGTGGTCTTTCAAGGAATGTTTTTGTTGTGCATCTAATAAATTTGGGGCTAATTAAAAATCACAATTATTTTTCTCCCTATGTTATTCTCTACAAGTGTTAAGAGTTTTCAGTTTTCCATGATAATTTATGATCCATTTTGAATCAATTTTTCATACTATGTAAGACATTAATAAAGTATTTTTGCATATGTATATACAACTTTTCAGTACTGATTGTTTAGAAGTCTCTTCTTTCTTCACATAATTCTCTTTGGAATATTCTGAAAAACAGGATGTGTATATTTTAAGGTTTTCTTTACTGTGAATATATTTTTGAATCCTGTGTTTTGTTCCTATTACACATTTTGTATCTTTATGCCAGTTCAACACCCTGTTTATTACTATGTCTTGAACATTGTCTTGGTCTTTGAACTTTATACATTTTATCCAAGTTATATTGGATATTCTAGACTGTTTGAATTTCCTTATGAATTTTAGAACCAGATTGTCAATTTCTACAAAAATGGCACAATAGTATTTTGATTGTGATTTAACTTGTCAAATATAGTTATCTTAAAATACTAATAATTTTATCAATGAACATGACATGACTCCTGATTTAATTTTTAGTGTACAGGTTTTGCACTTTTGTCAGATTTCCCCCTAAGTTTCTCATATTTTTAGGGCACAAAAACAGATGAACAGAATTATGAAAGGAGATACCTGGTTTTTGTTTTTTTATATTAGGAGTAAAGCATTCTCTCTTTTACTGTGAAGTATAATGTCCTTTATTACACATGCTTTAATAAACTTGTTAGAATTATTGCATGAATGTTCCTGAGGGACATTGATCTGATGCCCCACATTTAAATTGAAATTACATAAAATTAAAAATTCAGTTTCCTAGTTCATTCTCCCTTTTAATTGATCACTAGTCACATGCTGTAGTTGCTACATTTGTCAGTACAGATGTAGAACTTTCCATAATTATGTAAGTTGCATGCCCCTAGTCTACATTTTCTCTTTTTGTCTATTATCTCACTCCTCCTCAATTTTAAATCTGGTCTTATTCCTAAAAGCAGGCAAGGTTTGTCCATTTTGAGAGTTCTGAAAGGCTAGACTACTCTGGTCTTGCAGCTGAAGGCCCCTGGTGTCGCTGCAGTGCTAAAGAGATCACAACTCTTGATTTCCTGTTCTCAAGTTAAACTACAGCACAGATCCCTCGCACCCCACTCACCACCTCCTTGCTTCCTTCTTATTTTTTTTAATCTTTGATTTGTTCTAATTAGTTGTACATGACAATAGAATGCACTACTCTGACAGTAATATGATATGGTCCTGTGTTAGTAGTTTATCCATTTCTCTTGTATTTTGAAGTTGGGTGGTTATCTTGTTATGCAATTTTTGCTCATTTGTTTGTTTGCTTTTGTAATGCACTGTCCATGGAATTTAAGTTTTCTGTCTGTTCTTACATGAGATTCAGACAATGGAAAGCCATGTTACTATCTATCTCTCCTTCTTGATTTGGTCCACTTTTTCTATTAATTAATGAGAAAAGAATGCCAACTTTTTGAACTTTCCTTTTGCCTCCAGTATCATTTTGGATAGTCTTACTTTCAAAAGATTTGTACTTTCATATTTAAAGTCTATCTTTTTTAGGTAGCATATAATTTGAATTTGCCTTTTAAATGAAGTTTTTATATGAATTCCATTTAAGCTAATTTTTCATAGAGGTGTTTTGAAGTTTAACATTTGGATATTGGTTTTCCACTTGAACGTTTTTTCTTATTATTGAGCTGCTTGAATTTTTTCTTTTATTCCTTTGTAGCTCATCTGTTAAGTTTTGAACATACATACCTCTTTTAATTATTCTTTAAAGGTTACTCTAGGGTTAACAATATGCATCTTTGACTTTTAAAGTCTATTTCAGGACAATTTTTTGCTTTTTACTATTCAGTTTCTACTTCACACATCACATTTCTCTCTCTTGACACTTTACACATTTCATTTCCAACTTTAAACATCCTCCTTTTTATTTGTCCCTTAAATATTTTCACCTACCATTTCCCTAAGGTAGTATTTGCCATAGCATTTACTTCAACACATGCATAAACTACACCTTATGTTATTGATTTTGACTTGAAAATTAGGGGTTTTTCCTAAGAAAACTACAAAGGAAGATGTACTTTTATATTTCACCTATTACTTATTGATTCTGTATCTCTTCAATATTTTATCTACACCTATGTTCCTATCTGGCATTATTTCCTTTCATCCTGATGAACATTCTTCATCAGGTCATTGGTGCATAGGTCAATGTCCTTATTTTTAAAGAAAATTTTCATCAGGTGTACTTTGTAGATGCAATTTCTTTGTCATTGGACCTTCATTGTTTTGATAAAAAGTATTTTTTTTTATAATTGCTTCTATCTTTATAAGGTATTCTACTTTTCCCTCTTAATTTTTTTCTTTATCTTATTAACTAATAATTTTTACCATGATGTGCCTACCTTACTTAATGGAATATGTCTGTTTATTTGGGAATAAATGGACTCAGAAATGTGTCACAATAAAGAAGAAATATTACAATAAAATAATAAGAATCCACTTCCCCAAATATTCAATACAGTATGATATTTTATAAGCATAAATGCATGTAAAACAAACATTTTGCAGTAAAATATAAATTCAATAAGATCACTCACAAAATAATGAAGGCAATGGTATACATGAAATGTAGAATGGCAGCTCTTTGGATGGAGGAAGGCAATCCCTTGTTTTGGGAGGACAATAGTGTGTAGAGAGGTAATTGTCATAATAACACACTGTTCAAATAGTGGGATGAAGATATTTCTTATATTACTACAATTGTTAGTCAAATTAATACATAAAATAGACCAATCATGGACAGATCATTGACAGCTGATGAGCGGTGATTGTATTCTATGATGAGAACTGTTACCAACTACAGACTGGGAGTGATCCTTCATGTGTGACATCAATGTAGAGGAAAAAGGAAGAGAAAAATGATTTTCCAATTTCCCAAATCAGAGTTATAGTTTGTTGTTCTAATATTGAGGAAAATATACTTAGGCACAGAGACTAACTGCCATTGTGATAATTGAAAAACACAATTTTTATGTTTTTCCTTCATTTCCTCCAGTGGGAGGTAACTGATAAAGACACAGCTTGCAGTCATGTTGACAAATTGCTAAATGCACTCTTAGTCCAAAATACCAATCTTTTCCCTAAAAAAGATCTCTGAATCTAAGCAGATTCTTCACCCATATCAATTTAATGAGTGCTAGATATTGATCGGTATTTGACATTACATAAGACTTCAAGAGTGAAAAGATGCTATTTGACAAATTCTACAATGTCATGACTGAAGTAGGATTTAGGAGTCTGACATTTAAACTGGCCTTTTTGCTCATTTGCTTTGTGAACTTAGAGATCAGTAAATAATAATAATTTGCTCATCATTTTTTTCTTATCAAGCAATTATAGATGACAAATGTGTTTATTTATCTCTGTTACCTTGGGGAGTGACTAGCAGCCTCCTTTGTTCAGTGTAGATTTTCAATAACTATACATAATAGGAATAATATTTTCAGATACCAAGCCAATGACATTTTACTCAATAGACTCAATTCTGAAGTTGTTCTAAATGTTTCCCATCAATAGCAAATAGTGGAATCAAATTGCTAGCACATCTCATTTTATTGTGTTAACTTTATTACACTTCATAGATACTATGTTTTAACAAATTGAAGGCTTATAGCAACCCTTTGTTGCTGGAGGCTATTGGCACCATTTTTTCAAAAGCTCAGATAATGGTAAACATTTTTAGCAATAAAATATTCTTTAATTAAGGTATATGCAATTTAAAAAAATCGTAATGCCATTTCACATTTACTCAACCACAGTATAGTATAATCTTAACTTTATATGCATTGGAAAACAAAATGGGTTCAAATGGGAAGTAATATTACCATGAATTTGTTCTTTTTCCTGTATAGCTTTGAAATCACATCTACATATGCTTTTTAATCCCATCAGAAATATATCTTGAACACAATATATCTCTGATTCAAAGAGTTAACAGGTCTTGCTTAAGACCACGTGACTCATGCTAGGTGTAATCTCAACTGGACACTGGCGCTGGCCCCTAGCCTTGACTCTGTTATGCTCTGTTTCCAGAGTCATATTTCTCCTGGCCACATCTGCTACAACCACCTGTGGTCTGAATTACTGCCCTGCGGTTTCAACACAGTCAGCACGTGATCTTTAATATGAGGTCTCCGTTTGTCTACAGCTTTTCAGAATCCCTCTTCATCTACTATTTTCTTGCTTCTATCAATCACAGCTGGGAGCAACCACATCCATCCACTTGATGAAATCCGAACGTATGAAGTGATTTCTTTTCTACAAGAGCAGACCATTATGAACAATTTAGACTTTGAGTTGGGCAGAAGAGAATACTGGGCTGTAAGGAATTTAATCTCCTTTCAAATCTTCAGGCCAGGGCAGAGTTTTAGAGTTCGCAAAGAAGATAGAAAAAGAAAAAAAAAAAATCTTTCCGGTAATATGATTTCAAGGCTACAGGGAAAGCCCTTCTCCCAACAGATTCTCCTCATCAAATGTATATAATCTTTTTAATGGGGGATGAGACCCTTCCTTTTATAAGAGAGAAAAATAACACTCTAAGTCTCCCTGGGGAGAGGGACACAGGCCATGTGCTGTGTTGACAATACCACTATGTAGCTTTCTATGTGCCAGACACTCTTTTCACTACTTTCATATATTATTACTCTTATTTATCTCTCAACTCTCTTGAGAAGGGCTTATTATTATCTCCATCTTACAAATGAGGAGACAAGCAGAGAGAAATTAAATGATTTGCTTAGCACTGCAGTTAGCTGGGGCTCAAGCTGGAATTCAAGCCAAAGTGGTTTGGTTTCTGAGTTTTTTATTTGAACACTACCCCATAGTCCTCTCTACAGCAGGAAGAAGGAAAGCAACTAACCAAACAAACAACAAACAAAACCCCCATCGTTCTTATGCATGGGAAAAGTGGGCCCTGAGGAGAAAGAGTGATTCACAACATTATGTAGTCATTGCAGAAGAGATAAGGCCTATATTTCAAGCTATGGAATGGGCCATGGGATTGCCCGCAAGATAATTTAGATGGGGGAGAGGAGCAGGCACTACCAGAAGGGAATCAGAATCCTTGAGAAGATGGTAGATTAAAGGAGAGGCTTTCCTAGCACAAGTTTGGAAAGTGAATTGCTATGATGATAGTCCAAGGTTAAAATAATATTTGGCACCAAAACTTCCAAGTGCCACTTCCTCCGTTAAAAAATAAACATAAGTGAATAAAGAGATGATATTTTAGTTTAGTTTCACATGCAAAAAAAAAAAAATAAATAAATAGAAAGTGCAGGGAGTTTCCATATGCCCCTTATCCTACTTCCCCAGTGTGTAGAGCTGGTAGGTACTGAGTGTAATATCCATTAGTAGCCATGAACCTACACTGACACATGATCACCTCCCAAAGTCGTAATTTACATCTGATTCACCCTTGGTAGTGTAAAATCTCTGTGTTGTGTCCATTACTGTAGCTTCCTACAGAATAGTTCACCACCCTGAAAATCCTTCTGTGTTCCTCCTATTCATCTTTCTCCTGTGAAACCCTGTTGTTTCCATAGTTGTGCTTTTTCCAGAATGCCAAATAGTTGGAATAATATACTAAGTAGCCATTTAAGATTGGTTTATTTCAATTAGTCACATACACTTAGGATTCTGCCTAGCTTTTTGTGGCTTGATGGTGCATTTTATTTTATCAGTGAGTAATAATCCATTGTCTGGACTCGACACAGTTTATCTCTGCATTCACCTATAAAGAAATATATTGATTACTTTCAGTTTAGTTAATTTTGAATAACTCTGACATATATATATATATATATATATATATATATATATATATATAAATTTTGAATAACTGACATATATATATATATAAATTTTGAATAACTCTGACATATATATATATTATATATATATTTATATAATATATATTTATTTATATATATATTTATATATATATTTATATAATATTATATATATTTATATATATTTATAAATATATATATAATATATATTTATAAATATATATTTATATAAATATATATTTATTTATTCATGGGCAAATTCTTGAGTGGGCATAATTGTTCAACTTATGTCGATAAATACCCACATAAGTTGAACAGCAATTTGATTGCTGGATCATTGGTGAAATTATATTTGGTTTTGTAAGAAATCTACCACGTTGTCTTCCCACATGGTTATATCATTTCGCATTCACACAAACAATGAAAAATTTCTCTTGTTCTACATTCTCTCCAGCATTTGGTGCTCTAAGTGTTTTGGATTTTGGTCATTCTAATATGTGCATGTTTCCTCTTAAGTTAAATATCCCTAATGTTGTATGACGTTGAACATATTTTCATATGTTTATTCTCCATCTGTCTTTTTTTCTTGACATGTCGAACTCCAATTGTTCAATCACTATTTATTGAATGGAATGGCTTTCTTCCATTTTATTGTCTTTGTCAAATATTGGTTGATTATTTTCTGTTGTTCTATTTTGGGGATCTCTTCTCTGTTCCAATGATGACTTTGTTCTTTTGCCAGTACTATACTTGCTTGATATAGCTTATTTTAAGTCTTAAAGTTGCCAAATTCTCAACTTTGTTGTCCTCCAATACTCTCTTCGAATATTCTGAGTCTTTTGCCTTTTCATATAAAGCTTAAAATCAATGTGATGATAAACACAAGATAATTTACTGAGGTGGTGATTGGGATTTATGTGAATCTATATATCAAGTTTTGGAAAAATAAAATCTTGACAATATTGCATCTTGAGTATTTAATACTCATAGATACAAAATATCTATTTGTTTATTTAATTCTCCTTTGATTGCATTAATCACTGATTTATAGTTTTCTACATCTATCTGGTACACATTCTGAAAGATTTATACCTAAGTATTTAATTCTGGGTGCTACCAACATAGACAACATTGGACAACATAGGTTTGCAATTTCACATTCCTATTTTGTACAACTGGTATGTAGAAAATTGGTTGCCTTTTGTGTATTAACATAATATCACACAATATTGTTATAAATTTTTGTTAATTCAAAGAGGTTTTTGTTGTTCATTCTTTTGCCTCTTCTTCACAATTGGGTGCTAATATCATCTGTAACACAAACAGTGGGATTTTGTTGTTGTTGTCATTCCTTTTTAAAATTTTTATTTGTTTATTTTAATTAGGTATACATGACAGAAGAATGCATTTTGATTCATTGTACACAATTGCAGCACAATTTTACATTTCTATGGTTGTAGTGTTACACCATATGTGGATTATACAGGTACCTAGGGTAATAATGTCCATTTCATTCCACCATCTTTCCTACCCCCATGTACCCTCTTTTCCCTCCCTCCCCTTTGCCCAATCAAAGCGCCTCCATTTTTCCCATGCCTTCCCCTTCCCCATTATGAATCAGCATCCATTTATCAGAGAGAACATTTGGCCTTTGGTTTTTTGGGATTGGCTTATTTCTCTTAGCATTATATCCTCCAACTCCATTCATTTACCTGCAAATGCCATAATTTTACTCTCTTTTAATGCTGAGTAATATTCTCTTGTGTATATATATATCACAGTTTCTTTATCCATTCATCTATTGAAGAGCATTTAGGATGGTTCCACAGTTTAGCTACTGTGAATTGAGCTGCTATGAACTCTGTGACTGTGTTACTATAGTGTGCTGACTTTAAGTCCTTTGGGTATAGACCCAGGAGTGGGATAGCTGGGTCAAATTGTGGTTCCATTCCACATTTTTTAATGAATCTCCATACTACTTTCCAGATTGGTTGTACCAATTTGCAATCCCACCAGCAATTTATGAGCGTGCCTTTCCCCCCACATTCTCGCCAACAATTATTGTTGTCTGTATTCTTGATGGGTGCCATTCTGACTGGGGTGAGATGAAATTGTAGAGTAGTTTTGATTTGCATTTCTCTAATTACAAGAGATGTTGAATACTTTTTCATATATTTTTTGAGCTCTTTCTTCCCATTCTGTGTAGTTTTTCTTTTCTTTTGGGTCTTGTTGTAGCAGGTTCGACTTCAAATACAATGTAGGAAAGGATTGCTCAGGGGGAATGTCCTTGCCTTGTTCCTGAGTTTAGTGAGATAACTCCTAGTTTCTCATCATTAAGTATGTTCTCATTAAGTGTTATTTTATTATTTATTTTTGGTAGCATATTGCAAAATAAGAGGGTTTCTCTCTATTCCTAAATTGCTAAGATATTTTATCAAGTATGATGTTGGAGTTTTTCAAATGCTTTTAGTGCATCTACTGTCAATATTATGTAATCTTTCTTCTGTAGCCTGTTGATGTGATGGGTTATGTCAATTAATTTTGAATGTCTAACCATTCTGCTGTATCCAGAATAGATGCTACTTGGTCTTGGTATGTAATTTTTTTTAATACAGTGCTGAGTTTTATTTGCTAATGTTTTGTTGGGATTTTTTCATTTATGTTCATGAGAGTTACTGGGTTGTTATTATTTTTTTATTGCAGTATCTTTGTCTGGTTTTGATATTGGAATAATGTTGACCTCGTAGAATTAGTTAGAAAATATTTCTTCTGCTTCTATATTCTGGAAGAGATTTTAGAGAATTAGTATACTTTATCCTATAAAAATTTTGTAGATTTTATCAGTGAAAACATCTATGCATTTTGCTATCTGTTTGGGAAGGTTATTAAATTATTTAATACATTCATTTCACAGACAAATTTTATTATTATTGCTTTCTTCCTGTGAGACTTTTGGCACATTGCTTCTTCTAGTAATTTCTTCTTTCCCTACAGGTTACAAATTCATGGCATAGAATCATCATAGCACTTATTTATTATGCTTTTATATCCATAGGTTCTGTAGTGCTACCCCTTCTTTCATTTCTGGAATTAGAAATTTGTATTGCATTTCTTTTTCTTTTAATCAACCTGGCTAATGTCTTACCAATTTTAATAATCTCTATTATTATTCACTAATAAGTATGCATTCAATGCTACACATTTCCCTATAAGTACTATTTTCACTATATCCCACAATTTTTCTAGGCTTTGTTTTCATTTTACTTTAGTTCAAAATATTTTAAAATCCCTGTATGAGGTTTCTTCTTTGAGCTGTGTCTTTTGTAGAAATATGTTTATTTCCCAGTGTTTTGAGAGTTTCCATCTATCTTTCTGTTATTGATTTATCTTTAAATTTTACTGGGGCCTGACAGCAGACATTGTATAATATTTTTTCTTTTTTATTTGTTAATGTGTATTTGATGGCTCAAAACTAGGTATGTCTTGGTGAGAGTTTTAAAAGAGCTTTGGGGGGAATGTGTACTTCTGTTATTACTGAATGAAGTAGTGTATAGATGTTAAATATATTTAGTTAATTGGTCGTGCTATTGAGTTCTGCTATGTATTTACTGATTTGCTGACTACTGGTTATGTTCATTAGTGATAGAAGTATATTGAAATCTCCAACTGTAATAGTAGATTCATTTATTTCTCCTTGCATTTGTATAATGTACATTCTATCCTTTATTTCTCATGTATTTTGATGATTTTTTAAATTAGGAACATACACATGAAGGGTCATTGTGGAGATCAGTGACTTGGATCATAGTCTTTGACTGCCTCCTAGTTGTGGCTGCACTTGTGCTGGGAACCTCCTGTTCAAAGATTCAGGTCAAGATTGCCCACTTGCTGCGGTGATGACCTGCCCGAGGAAACTGTGGAAAGGCAAGAAACTATATCAGTCTGGACCATGAGCTCACACACCAGCTGCCAGAAAGAGAGAATTCTGGACGTAATAAGATAACTACTACTATGTCTCACAAGTTCCATGACCTTTAAAGCTGTCTGCTTTGTAGAAACTTTCCCACAAATAAACTTTTGATGATAAAACCTATCTAATAAGTGTGATGTGCTAACTCTGGGTCATTGTTCCTTCCTCACAGAACAATGTCCCACCTGGTCCCACCTTTCTCTCTATAAGTGTTTATTTGTCTTTCTTAATCCCCCATTGCCACTCACTTGTTTCTAATTAATGACCATGCAGGTTTGTCCACTCATTATGTCTTCTTGGATAATTGATACTTTATTGTTATATAATACTCTGTTTTTCTTTATCTGAAGTTTGCTCCATCTAGACTTATTATTACTTCAGCTTTCTTTTTGTGACTATTATAATGACATGTTTTTTTTCTACCCTTTGCTCTTTTTTTTTTCTATTTTTGAGGGAGTGCATGGAATTGGGATTGAACTCAGGACTGCTCAACCACTGAGCCACATCCCCAGCCCTATTTTGTATTTTATTTAGAGAAAGGGTATCAATGAGTTGCTTAGCTCCTCACTTTTGTTGAGGCTAGTTTGAAATAGTGATCGTCCTGCCTCAGCCTCCTGAGCTGCTGGGATTAAGGTCATGTGCCATCATACCAGCTACCCTTTACTTTTAATCTATAAATATCTTTATATTTTAAATGGATTTCTTGTAGATAGCATATAGTTGGGTTTTGTTTTGTGGTCCATCATGATAATCTCTGTTAATCGATTTATTGAGACTAGGGACGTTTAAACTGATTTCTGATACATTTAGATTAATATCTACCATATTTGCTATTGTTTACTGGTCACTGTGCTTATATTTTATTCTTATTTTTTTCTTTGATTTTTATGATTTCAATTGAAAACTTTATTTTTCCAATTTATGTCCTATCTTAGACCTAGAGTTTATAATATACACGGGAAAAATCTACTTAGACATATATTCAAATTGTAGAAAACAAAGAAAAAATTCTTCAAGTAGAAGGGGGAGAATAAAAGGCAGCTTATCTATAAAAGAATGAAACTGATATGCATTTCTTGCATAACACTTGCAAGTAAGAAGGGAATGGAGAATAATATGTAAAGTATTGATTATACATATTAGATATATTGTTGCTATTCTTATTTAAAAAAATAACTATTAACTCATAGTAAGAAAAACTAATGTTTTTTTTTTTTTTATATAAATAAGTGTATAAGTGCAATGAATGCTTGTATAAGGTGGGTGCCAGACATAAGGTATGAGAGTGAGAACATTTGTTATTGTAAGGTACTTGGACTATCTGTGTTAGGTGGTTGGTTTTTGTTGGTGGTGTTGTTTTGCTACTTATCCTGCAGGTTTCTGAGAGTACTGGAGTTGAGGTTTGATGTCAGACATTCATTTGAGTACATACTCATTCCTCATGTTTAAATATTTATTTCTGTACTTTTTTTCATTATTTCTTCACTCTCTCTCTCTTTCTTTCTTTCATATTCCCATTGTATGTATATTAACGCTTCTATAATTGTCCCATATTTCCTGGATATTCTGTTACATTTTTTGTTGTTTCCTTTTCAGGTTTGGAATTTTCTATTCACATAACTTTTATCTCAGAGATCCCTTCCTCAGTTATGCAAAATCTGCTAATGACCCCATCAAAAGCATTTTTAATGTTTGGAACTCTATATCTATATCTATATATCCCATTCTTTTTTATTCTGTCTTGGAATTTCTACTTTCTGTTTGTAATACCCACATTGCTTACTTTTTTTCATTCAAATATTGAGTATATTAATTAGTTTTTTAAAAAATAATACTCTGATAATTCTAATATTCCTGCCATCTCTGAGTTTGGTTCTGATGCTTACTATCTCTTCAAACTGTATTTTATTTTTCTTTTTGGTATGCCTTGAATTTTGTTGGAAACCAGAAGTGATGTCCTATGTAAAGGGAACTGCAGTAAGTAGACATTTGTAATGCTGTTAAAATATAAGGGGAGGGAGTACCCTTTGTAGTTCCATGATTAGGTCACAATTTTAGTGAGTCTGTGCCTAGACTATGAATTTCACACCTACCTCTCAGTTTTGGGTATAGGAGGTTATGACATTTCCTTTCTCCCACACAGAAGGGCAGAGGGAGCTTGACTCGGGTAATTCCTTTCTTCCAAGTCACTTAGATTCTGATAATACCCTGGGTCTTTTAGATGCAAAGGCTCTGGTAAAATATTTCCTCTTAAAAGCTAACCTTATCAAGAAGAACTTAATGATCTGAAAATATCTCAAATGAGTTAGTTTTCCCTTCCCTCACAAGAAGCATGGGGGAAATCTTTCCCCAGTGAATTTTTAGAAGTAAAACACAAAAGTGTGGGTATGTTCTCCCAAGACTGGGCCCCTGGAGTTCACAGTTTTCAGACTTATTTGCAATGAACCATATCAATTTGTCAATTATGATTCCAGTTTTCCTTTCCAAATACTGGTGGAAAGAAAAGAAAAGAAACCTCCCCTGGAGGTTTCTGCACGTGGGTCTCCACTCTGGTGAGTTTTAAATTTCTACCTGTCTGTCTCTTCTATTCGGAGGGTAGGATAGCAGTTTTCCTTGTGGCTGAAGTTCTCTGATATATCTAAGTGTTTTAATTGTTTCTTGTTCAGCTATTTACTGGTTTTGTGAAACTTCTCACATACTGCATCTATTAAGTTCATTTAATCAAAGTATAAATTTGCTAATAGTAATTTAGAAATTTTTTCCCTGGCTTTTATTTTCTCCCTTGGAAAGATTAATTATTATATTATTTTTACTAAAATGTCTGGATCCATCTGAGCCCCACTTATGTCCTCTAGCTATAGCTCAGAGGTAGCTCAAATAGTAGGACATTGCTGGTATTGGGGGGTGGTGTCATTCTGAAATGTGAAGGCAAATGTATAGGGTTCTTCCTGATGGATCACTAAGTCTCTCTGTGTGGAATCATATAAATCATGTTGAAAAATGGACTGTGAGACCCACTTCATAAATCCTGGCCCAGTTTCCAAAGGTAGCCTCTTGCAATCTCAATGTCAGTGCTCAGCATTTTAGATGCAAACCTGCAGCCTGACTCCTGCAGGAGTTAATGCGTTAGCATTTTAACAAATTGAACCAATTCAGTGGCCTATTTATCAGTTCAAGCTATTTGGAAATGTTGCAACCATATGTCGTCCATTGAAATGAACACTAAACACTGCATTTATAAATGGTAATTTATGACTCATAAATGTCTTTGCTATTAGAACCATTCTGCCACTGTGAATGGAATTGATAGCAGGTTCTGAGCTCTGTGGTATGTGTATGCTTTTTCCTTTTTAGGAGTGTTGTAGATATTATAGCTTTAATGCCTTATGGAGATGTTATTTTTTAAAAAAAGCTGTGCATATCAAAAAGATTGTTTTTATGCTAGATTTTCATATTCATAAATTTGACAGGCAGGTTAAATATATGTGAGCATGTGCATATGGCAAAGATGCTTTATATGTGTGTGTAGACAAAGATTATAGAATTATAATTCTAAAATATAGAAGTTACACCTTATTATCTGTCCAGTTCTTAGATTTACTCATGCAATTGAAATTGCTAGTCATTTACTCTAACATTTTCTCTCTCCTTCTTTCTTGGAGATAGAATGCCTGACTCTGAGTGGGATATATAGCACCCTGGGATATATAAAACTATATTATTCAATTCCTTATCAAAGAGGAAGGCAAAAATGCCTGGTCAATGTAAGGAGAAAGATTTTATGAACACATCCAAAAAAACGATATTAAAATAGAGCTAGATTACTTTGCATGCTTTGGTTGGTCTTTTCTTCATCCTGCTGACTGTCAATGTGGCTATCAGGCTGGATCTTGAGCTAATGTTTGAACACTGAGAAATGTGGATTGACTATGGTTAGACTTAAGTTTGAAAGTTTGATTCTCTGACTGACTCATGAAGCCATATATTGACCATGGAAAGTTCAGCTCAGACTGATTTTTTAGGCACAAAAGACAGAGAGCAGAAAAAAAAATCTTCCTTTTCAAAATAGTCATAATTATTTTTTGAGACACATTCCATGACTTAACTGATATATATATATATATATATATATATATATATATATATATACTCTGAATTTAAAGATTTAATCATAGTAGGACCAGATATATTACCTGCCTAAGTTCACAGAACTCTATGGAATTGAGAAAATTTCTAGAACCCAAGTTTTTTGGACCTTGGTTCATTAACCTTGTTATTTACATGCCATCTGCAATATTCAATGAGGCCTTCGGGGGAGACACCATGTATTACCATAGTTTGTGGAACTTTCAGTCAAGAAACCTTGGTCAATTTGCAGGTTGAAATAGCTCCTGGAGAAATTGCTGGTAGCTGGGAGACAAATTTACATCAGAAAACCAGAGTTCCAATTGTTCATCACAAGATAACCTCTATTCTGCAAGCCCATTAAGTGTAGTTTTATGTCTAACTATTATCTTACTATTTCTCATTCATCACAAATGATTACAATTAAATATTTATACATATGTATAGATGGAACATTTTGTGGTGAAAATTTTAGTGTGCTGGTTCAAAGTTCTGGTGCTTTAGGAAATTTGTAACTGCTGTTATTAATACAAATGGTTAATACCATGACACTTTTTTTTCTATAGAGAACTGCGTATTTGAGATTTTAGCCTTAGAGTAAAATAATGTGAGAACCATAAGGTAATAGCCAGTGAATCTCTAGAACCTGGAAATCAATTATTTTTGAAAAGATAATGTGAAATCCTAATTTTGCGGAGGAATGATTCCAAGAATTAAAACAAAAATGAATTTACCCTGTCTTTCTCTCTCTCTCTCTCTCTCTTTTTTTTTTTTCAGGAATGGAAGTTCATTATTAACTCAATGTCAAAATTCGATAGTCTAATCCCCCCACATACACACACTATTTTTTTTTAAGGAATTTAAATCTCCTGGTGTTGGCAGCCCATTAACAACATTTAATTAATTCAATCATTTGTTTTAAGAGTACCTAATATTTGAACATTGCTATTTTAAGCAGTGTAAATCATAGGAGATTATTTTTTTAAAGAATTTAGAGTTTTGTGGTAAGAAAAACATGTGCATTAATAATTAAAGACTAATTAGGTGAAGTGAGATAACAAAACAAACTGTTTCAGTTTACCCAAACAATCTCACCTATGAGAAATCAAATGAAATTCAAGAAATTAAACTTATGAGGCCAAACTTTTTAAAAGTTCTTACCTATGGATACCCTTGCTATCCTCAAAGTTTCATATATTCATTAGCGGGGAGGGCTATAAATTTCACAAAATGGTCCATGGCATGTATGCTCAGGAAAGGTAGTATTTTCAGTAGTAAGAGAGAGATGATAGAGCAATGCAGGTGTGGATAAATGAGTGTGAAGAACAGAAGGGTGGGAGGGGAAAGGTGGGGTTATGGGGTTAGAAATGATCTTGGAATGTGATAGACAATATTATCCAAAGTACATGTATGAAGACATGAATTGAGGTGACTCTACTTTGTGTATAACCAGAAATATGAAAAATTGTGCTCTATATGTGTAATAAGAATTGTAATGCATTCCACTGTCATATATAAATAAAAAAATTAATAAAAAAGAAAATGTTGGAAAATTCTTCAGTTGAAAGAACTGATTTGAAATGAAATTTGAAGATCAATAAACTTCTTTTATCCAATCAAGAAAATTTAAATATAGAGAACTATAAATATACTATAATGTACATATATGTCCTAAATTATGCACTTAAAGAATGTATTTGCTGCCAGTCAGGATCGAGCATGCCTGTAATCCCAGCAGCTTGGAATGTGGAGGCAGGAGGATCACGAGTTCAAAACCAGCTTCAGCAACAGCAGGTTGCTAAGAAACTCAGTAAGACCTTTTCTCTCAATAAAATACAAATAAGCCTGGGGATATGGCTTAGTGGTGGAGTGCCCCTGAGTTCAATCTCTGGTACCTCTTCCTGCACCACAAAAAAGAATTTATTTTCCTTATTTCTTTTGAAGAAAGAAAATACTATAAGTAAATTTAACTATACTGTGTACCCCTTAAATATGTCTGTGTCTCTCCATTTTTAGAGTAATTAATGTTATAAAATAGCATTTATTATTCTCATACCTTGTGTCAGAAGACTTCAAAGAAGGATTCCAATATTCTCAGGCCCTGGTATACATATACCTTCTCCCAGCTATTCAACCAAATACCAGTTCAGGAGTTGCTGTGATGGATTTTTGAGAATGTCAATTAGATCCCAAGTCACCTGGCCTTAACAGAGGATGCCTAATGTTAAGTAGCCTAACCTCATCATAAGTCCTTAAAGAATGGTTCCTGAGAAAGATTCAAAGCCTAAGAGATTTGATGTGTGGAAGATTTTACATCATTGACTTGGAAGATAGAGCAAGTCAAGTGCATAGAATTTCTCTGACCAAATCCTACATAGTCTCTAGCTGAGAATGACATTCCCCCCAACCCCAGCTGCATCACCTAATAGGCAACAACAACAACAAAAAAAAACAGGATCTCTGATGTAAACCACAAGTACTAAATTCTTGTGACAATTTAAATGAGCCTGGAAGAGAAACTCAAGTCTCTCATGTGACCCTACCACTGGTCTGAATTCCACTCTTGTGAATGTATGCTGTGCCCATACTTCTGACCTATAGAACTGTGAACTAATAAATGTATTCCATTTCATGTTCACAAACTGTGATAATTTGTCATGAAGCAGTATAAAATTAACGCTAATATGCTTTTCACATTTAAACTACATCCATACAGTTTGGTTCAAATGTTCAAGCTCTTAAAAATGACATACTGCTCTGCGATTTTTCTGTGAACATTTGTAATATATGTAGCACCACTTTAATCATTTTACATACCAGGGCTTAGGAACCTTTTTTCATTAAGGCCTACAGAGTAAATATTGAACCCAAGTCACATGTTTTCTCTTGCAACTATTTAGCTTGCTCTTGGGAGGGTGAAAGCAATCATAGATAATAAATTAATGAATTGTTAACCATGTTCCAATAAAACTTAATTTACAAAACTGACAATGGGCCAGATTCTGTCCTAGGCTATGGCTTGCCAATTCCTGATATATAATATTCTATAGCATTCTTCTTTAGCTGTACATTTGTTTCCACTTTTTCTTTTTCACAAATTAACCTTAAAATTATTCTAACCTATTATTTAAAAGTCCTTGAACTTCTTCAGAACAATGATGTTGACACCATTCGATAATCATAGTATCATACTACCTGAATTAGTATTCAGTTGTGTATGCCCAGCTGTACATGGTGGGACTGGCACACATACATAAATATAATATTCCCAAAGGATTATTCTTGTTGCTCTGTTACGTTCTTACTTTCCATTGTCTGTTCTGTTCTATAACTTTGTTTTCTTCTGTATTCTTAACTACTCCAGCATGATCACTATAACAATTAAACATTTTTACAATTCCCAGTGGCTCAAGAGGAAGAGGCAGAAAGATTGCAATTTCCAAGCCAGCCTTAGCAACTTACAGGCTCTAAACATCTTATCAAGACCCTATCTCAAAATTAAAAATACACAAGGGCTGGTTATATGGCTCCATGGTTATGTGCTCCTTGGTTCAATCCCTGGTACCTCCCAATTTTTTTAAAAAAAATATTCCCTGCAGTACATATCAGAAAAGAATATTGTAGGGTCAGAGTATGTTCATGACTGGGTATGTTGGTGCACACTTGTAATCTCAGTGACTCAGAAAGTCGAGGCAAGAGGATCACAAGTTAGAGGGCCAGCCTTGGCAAATTAGCTAGACCTTGTCTCAAAACACAGAATAAAAGCTTGAATATGTAGCTTAATAGTTCAGTGCCCTTGGGGTCAATTCCCAGTCCCACTAGGGGCTGGAGGAGAATATGTTCATATTAAGCGTTACCATATGTTAAAAATCCCTCCTGAAATTCTAACAATTAATGAAAGTTTGTTTCTCTCTAAAAAGTCCATTTATTACTTTTCCATTTTAATTTTTAAATAATTTTAGGCTTTTAGAAAAGTTACAGAAGAATTGAACATTCCCATTTACCACTTTCTTTCTTTAATGTTCACATCTTACTAACCGGAGCAAAACTTTAAAATCAGGAAAGTATCATTACATAATTCTGATCTCTAAATTACATTCCTTTTCTCAAATTCCATTAATATCCCCTTTTATATCCCCTTTTCTTCTTCTAGGATTCTATTAAGAATTTGTGTTAGTTTTTTGTCACTGTGACCAAAATACCTGATATGAACAACTTTTAAGAGGGAAAGATGTATTTTGGCTCATGCTTTCAGGCTCATGCTTTCAGCCAGCTATGCTGGCTCCATAGCTCTGGGCCTGAGATGAGGTAGAATATCATGACACAAGGGTGTGGCAGAGGAAAGCTACTCAGCTCATGGAAACCAGGAAGCAGAGAGGGAGAGAAAGGGGCCACAGACACATGATATTCTTCTAAGGCATGCCCCCAGTAATGTATATTCTTCAACCTGGAACTACCTCTTACAATTACCACAATCTCTCAGTAGTCCCTTCAGCTATCAATGGATGAATCAGAACTCTCATGGTCCAATTACTTTCCCAAAGCTTCACCTTTGGTCACTGCTGCTTTAGGAACCCAAACCTTCAACATATGAGTCTCCATATCCAAACCATAACAGTGATTCCATATTGTATTTAGTTGCTAATTTTTCTTAGACTCCTCTTATGGAAGAATACTGATCTGCTACTTTATAGAATATCTTTGATTCAGATTTATCTCATGTATTTTCATGATTGTAAGGAGATAACACATTTATACCATGGAGATGACATGTCCTTCTTGGTGCTTGGTATCAAAGGATTCATGATGTCAACTTGTTATGACTATTGAGGCTAACTTTGGTCATTAAAGTAGTAATTGTCTGGGGTTCTTCATTGTGAAATTATTCTCACCTTGTAGTTAAGTATTTTGAGGGATATGTTTTGGGACTATGCAAAAAGTCTGTCTGTTCTCTGGTTTTCACACACTAAATTTTCTTATCTCTCACTGGATCCTATTTGAAACAGTAATCACTATACTGTTTCTCTAGTTATGTTGTTTTCTCTCCCTCTTCCCATGTTAGTCAAATGAAAGCGTATAAAAAGTGTCTGCTCTTTTATTAGACTTATGGGATTGCAAGTGAAGTGGAATGTGATTTCTCACGTTTTCTAGGTGTGATGCTTCAGGTATGAGGTATCCCCCCAAACTCCTGTTAATGCAGAGATATTCATAGATAAAATGATCAGATTATGAGAGCTGTGACCTAATCGTCCATTCTAATTTGAATGAGCTGACTGGGTGGTAACTGTAGGCAGGTGTGGGGGGCTGGAGGAGGTAGGTCACTGGGAGTGTGCCCTAGAAGGGATGTACTCCACACCCCCACTCCTGATCCTTCACTTGCCAACCTTGCTATGCACTGAGAAGCTTTCCTTCACTGGGTGCTTCCCCCATAACATGTTCTCTCACCCTGTCCCAATACAATGGAGTTGGCCATCTATAAATTAAGACCTCTGAAACTGGGAACCTCAAATCAAATTTGCTTTCTCTAAATTGCCTTGTGGACTATTTTGGTCATGGTAACACAAAAACTAACTGAAACACTAGGTATTAGTATTTGAATTTATTTGAGTTTTCTCCTACTCATTACTTTATTTCTTAATCAGTAGCTTTTATCCTAATAGTTTTTTGAACCTCTTTATATGTTGCATATTATAATAATTTGTGTTAGAGATGCAGAATCATTTCTCTTGCATGTAGCTTACATTTTAAAATTACTTTTGCTTTCTTTTTTGTAACAAAATTTGTTTTATATATGAAAATAGTTAAAATTTTGCTATATGTTTTACAACTATTTTCATAAATTACTTTTTATCTGGGTTATAAATTATTCTGTATCTTCTTTTATAACACTTGATTTTCATATAAAAATTCTTTATCCATCCAATATTTATTCTTATATACAGTGTGAAGTGAGGATAAAATTACACTTTTCCATGCTTATTTTTTTTTTTCTATCAGAAATAGTCTTTTAGTTTCATCTCTGAATTGGAAAGCCATTTTTGTCACATATGGGAAATCCATATACATGGACACCTACTGTTGTGCCTGCCACTGTTTTTTTTTTTAAAGAATCTATTTTTTTCTTTTTAGTTATACATGGCAGTAAAATGTAGTTTGACATATCATACATATGTAGAATATGTATGATATTTTTGTGGCTGTACATGATGTGGAGTTACACTAGTTGTGTATTCATATATGAACATAGGAAAGTTACATCTGATTCATTCTACTGTCTTTACCATTCCCATCCCCACTCCCTTCTCCACATCCCCTCCTGTTTAATCCAGTGAACATCCACACCTCCCTCATTGTGAGGCAGTATCCACATATCAGAGAACATTTGGCCTTTTGTTTTTTTGGCATTGGCTTATTTCACTTGGCATGATAGTCTTCAGTTCCTTCCATTTACTGGCAAATGCTATAATTTCATTCTTCTTTATGGCTGAGTAGTATTCTATTGTGTATATGTACCACATTTTTTTTAACCATTCATCTGCTGAAGGGCACCTGGATTGGTTCCTTAGCTTAGCTATTGTGAATTGAGCTGTGATAAACATTGATATTTGCCTGCCACTTTTTCCAGTGCTTTACTTCATTTTCAAGTGTCAATAACACAGTATTTTCAATTATGCAGCTTAATTCCAAGTGTTGATAGCTGAGAAAGTCTTATTTTCTTCCTTTCCCACATTAGAAAGACCCCTTGATCATCTTTGTTATATTTAGAATCAGCTGCTTGATACATGAGAAATATACTAACATTTATTTCTAGTATCTGTCAAATGTATAAACAAATTTGTTAAAATTGAACTTTTCAGATGATGAGGTTTTTTATTTGAACATGGTATAGCTCTTCATTCATGCCATATTTTTTTCCCAGCAGGAAGTGAATAATTTCTCTTTTCCTATTTTGTTTTTCAGCACTTGAGATTGAACCTGAGGTTTCACATATGATAAGCAAGTGTTCTACCTCTTAGTTACACCCCCAGCCCTTTTATTTTGAGAAAAGCTCTAACTTTCTCAGGCTGAGCTCAAATTTGCAGTCCTCCTGCCTCAGCCTCCCATCTAGCTACACCCAGGGCAAACACTCTCAACTTTGATGTATAAAAAAATCTTTTGTCATATTCTACTTATTGTCACAAGACTTACAGCCTTCTTAGGTAAAAGCACTAACTCTTCACATGAATCTATAGAAGTTGAATGTGTAACTAAAAGCAGCATAAAAATTTTGGCATCTTTTCCCCTATTTTACGCCTGTCTCCTTTGCTCTGAGTCATTCCCTCCGGCAGCCATGCTGGATTCTAGGAACAAAAAGCCTGATTGATAAACATCTTGTGATGAGTCAAAACTGCACCCTCTCCAGGCAACAACAGCTTTCATATTGCACACCAGACCCCATCTGACCAATCCTGAGATACTGATCAAGCAGGCCGTCATTCAACCAAGACTGCTTGACCATGCTCACTTGCAGTCCCCTTGTCTGTACAATCTGAAAGCTTTTGTAAGTCCCCCCAGAAGACTGGGTGGAGGTTCCCGGCCCCTTGGCCTTCCAAATACACCTCTACTAACTACAGTTTTCTCTTTCCCTTCACCATTCCCTTGTCTTTGTTTGGCATATGGGGACAGGTGGCATAACATTGTGCATTGGGAGTCCTGGATCTCATATCTTCATCCTAGAACTCCAGTAACAAACTAAAAATTTAAGGAGAAGTCATGAATTGCTTTATAAAGAGTTTCCAGCTTACAGACCTTTTATCTGGGAATATTGTTTCTTCCCCCTCAGGGTTTGGAGCTAAGAGAAAAGGGTAAACTAGAGAGGAAAACAGTAAATTCTATTTTCCTTTACTTGTGCCTATAAATTGATATGCACTGAATTCTGGCTTCCATTACTTAAAAAAATTAATTGATTTGAGAAAACAATCATTGTGTGAAGTTTGCCATAGGGTACAGCAGGTAGCACTCAATAACTGTGTTGTTGAGAAGAGTCTGTCTGGTCTATTTGTCTCTCTGCTATTAGTAATTGGTCGAATAGCCATGAATGAAAGACCTAATATATAAAGATACTTGTGAAAGTGGGATATTTTTCATGAGGGCATGACTTTTAAGAGCAAAAGTCATATTTGACCTTTGATAGCTAACATATTCAGCAAATTAGTAAAGAACAGCATGTCATATGAGCAAATTATAATGGGAACCAATAGAGAAGAACATACAATTTTAAAGAAAAAGGTCAATAGGAACATAGAGTAAATGTATAGGACTTGGGAAATTATCAATTCTGAAGTGAGTAGATATGATTGAATATTACTCCTAGAGATGGCCTTGAAGACTGAGTAAGTAGTCCAATGCTTCTTCATTTACAAATCAGGAAAATGGGACTCTGAGAAGATAAATACTTGAAGACCAGAGATAGGTGGACTTTTCAGTCATGTTTTTATTTTTTTCTTCTGATTTTTAATTGTGCAAGGACTTTCATCTTCATCAGCAAGTCTGCTTTTCGCACATTGTAATGTATGGCAATTGTCAAAGACATGCCTGACCAAACTTGCCATAAAATGAAAGCATTTCCTATGTACTGGAATGTAATTGGGAACTGCTTTATAGGAGGTCCATTTTAAAAACTCAAAATAACTATGGTGGAAACAGGAAAATCATATGTGGGGTCCAGAGTTCCAAAAAGTTAGGGGTGACTAATGTTGTTTTACATTGCAAGTGGTTAAGTTTACATTGCAACTGGGATAAGTTCCTTTAACCCAGAAAGGTTAAAAAAAATGAAAATTGGATAGAGGGAAAGAGGTTTTGTTTGTCTGTTTTTTTGTTTTTGCTTTGTTTTTAAGAGAAAGTGATAGAGATGGAAAGAGAAAGTAGTCAGTTGGAAAAAAGAACATCGAAAGACTCCTTGGAGAGGGCTAGAGCTTTGCAGTAAAATAACCAGGAGCAGAGATGGGATCGCCAGCTTCAAGCAGACAGAAAGAACTTGGAAAGTGTGCTACAGGAAATGAAATCAGGTATCAAAAAGGAACATGAAGCTGCCTTGGCACAATTCCATCCCGGTGGCTCAGCTCAGAGTTAGTTCCATCTTCTGTCACAGTTCCTTAATGATTTGAGGCAGCCCTGATTGCATTTGTAACCTTGGTTATTATTTTCCTTTCTGGAGCATTCATGTATAAGTAAGAAGAACTTACAAGGTACTGAGGAAATGTTTCTAACATCAATCAGTAAGACATTGTGTTAGTCATTTTATAAATTATACTTGAATTCTGTGTATCTGATCCATACTTTCTGGCATAAGGAAGATGACCTATGAATTTAAATAGAAACTTCATGGGAAAGTACTTGGAGAAGGACAGAAACCTAAGCATATGTACTGGTAGCTTCTCCTTTTCTAAGCAGGAAGCCACGTGTTATTGTATTTCAGCGTATACAAGTATGGAAGACAAACTCGGCAAGTTGCTTTACCTCCAGATGAGATTGGGTATGCTTATCATGAGCACTGTTAGTCTTTTATAGCCAGTGCTCATAAACTTTTAGCTATTTTACTATTATTAGAAATGATTTTATTAGTCTATGCTCCAACCATCAAATGCACAGTAAAATCATGAGGACTTCCTGTATTCACAGTACAGCTTAAAATGTATGTTTGTTAAGTAAAGGTAATCAGTGTTATGTTTTATGGAAAGTTCTTGATACTTTGGAATTAAATTTATATTCAACTAGTGAATTATATTAGAATAAATTTTGCTTACCCTCTCAATAAACTTTATAATAGTACTTTTAAAAGAGATTCTATGATATATAGGATACCTTTGGTGAAAGTTTTAGGCAAAAGAATTAGATGCTTAAGGAAAACTACAATTAAAACACCCTAGAGTGCTAAATTTAACATTTATTAGGTGAATGTACCAGTCTTAGCAAAATGGAATTTAAGATTGTACCTATAAAAAGCTGTGATAAAAGTAAGAACTCATACTTAGAACAGGAAGGTGCAGTGGTTCACGGTGTAGCCGGGCAGAAAGACTCAGTTTATATTGCTAGTTAAGCATGTTCTTTCCTAAGAGACCTTAAAACAAATAATTTGGATCCTCTTGATTTCAGTTTCCTACTGGCTTGTGAGGGTCTAGTCTAAATAATGTTTGATCTCTCTTGTAAGAATCTTCCTGTGTTGGAGGAACATTGTGCTATTTTACTCTGTAGTACTAACTCCAGCACATAATCATAATTCTTCCTGTCTTCTCTTCTCCAAGAAGGAATTCCCCTGTCAGTATAACAAATTTGGGTGTCAGTTCACTCATACCTATGTCAAAAAGAATAATATTCTGTAGTTATGACAACAGGAGGAAAGAGTAGAATAAGAGGTCAAAATAAGAAATAAGAGATAGAAAAATCTAAATTGCTCATCCTCCTAAATAGGTGAAAGTGCTCTTATGTCCAGCTGTCTCTCACACAAAGAGAACATTAGTTCTTATAAAGATTGGAAGGAAACTACAGCAGATGGGGCACAATACCGGGAGCATAGTGTAGGAAAAGGTGCACTTAGAGGTGGCCCTCCCTTAAAGCCAGCCCTAAGGAAAGACATGGGAATCAGCAGGAAGGAGGACACTTTCCTCTGTGACACCAAGGCACTTGCCAGACCTCCTTGGAAAGAGGGTCAAGTCATACTTGACACACTTATCTAGTAAAGTATAGGAGGACACAGAGGATATGGAATCCTGGGAAGAGTATAAGGCACTAATGAACTGTACCAGAGAGTGTTTCCTTGCACGGCCCAAGGGTACTAGTGATGATAATGAAGCTAGTGATAGTGTTTACACAACAGCAAAAAGACAGATGCAAAGTGAAACACCATTCAATCAACTGGATGGAGGAGCTACATAATGCCAAACAGCTGGGTATTTGGAAACATCTAGACATTTGATAGCACAGTTCCTAATTTTATCTAAATAGATTTCCCTTCAGAGCCAGAGCATATTCTCCACAAGGAAACTGGTTTCTGTCAACACCTTCTTTTTTTCTGCTTTTTAAAAAGATCCATAATGGGATTAACCAGCACTCTCACCCACTATTTGAAAGATCTGTTTGGAAGAGGCTTTCACTTGTTTCTTAAATAACTCAAGTATATTTTCTAAAAGCAAAGATTTATCATTCTTCATGTAATTTAGTACAATCATATGTCACAGACTCTTAGACAATTATTAAAGGTGTCCAAAAGTGGTCGAATAATGGAAACTAAATGTGGCTTCTCAAAAAATGTTAGAAAGATAGCTTCATTTGGATATAATAAGTCTGGTTTCATTTAAAATAAAATATGAAGCCAGGTGCAGTGGTTTATGCCTGTAATACGTGCAGTTCAGGAAGCTGCAAGTTCAAAGCCAGCCTCAGCAACTTAGCAAGGCCAATAATGAAATAAAATAAATAGGGCTGTGACTAAAATAAATAGATGTGACTCTATGGCTAAGTGTCCTTGGGTTCAATCCCTGGTACCAATCTATCAATCAATAAAGTAAAATATAACTATGAGTTGCTACCTCAACTAAAATTAACCTCTGTATTTTCAGAGACAGTCTTGATTATTTCTAATAACTCGTTGACTCCCAATGTACGTTAGACAAATTTCATAAAAGTATATTATATACTCACTACTTGACTACACGCAGAATGGTAGACTCAATGTCTTTTGAAACAATACTGGAATAATACTTGTTCTGGAAAAATAAAGGAAGAAATAAAAGAAATGAAAAACAAAAAGAAAACAAACAACAATAATCAATACTTTAATTCCAGAGCCTGTGGTTATTGGAACTAAAGGTCCTTACTTACATAGTTAGAAAATGCAGGGGCACTTCTATATATTAGGAATTTAAATTCAATGCACTGCAATGTCTTTGTTTCCCTGTGCTTCCCACAACAATTAGGGGTTGACTCTTTGTCTTCAGGCTAATTCAATGCTTATGTTATTAAGATATAGACTGGGTGCTACTGTGTGAATGCTTTCTGGCTTTAGTCCATTATCCATACTTTTCCCAGATTTCAATCAAGAATAGGGTCCTTTGTCAGTGAAAGAATGTCATTGAACTTGTGCTTCATGGTGTTCATACACTGTACTCTTCCCTGACCCTCTGACTTTGCAGCCTGGTGTGGCCCAACAGCCTGGTTTCCTTTGTGGACAACTTTGTGCTGTGGTTTTATGAAGCAGAGAGTCCCTTCTCCTGGAGTCTAATGGTAGTCTACACACACCCTGGCAGCTGTACGTGCTCATCTAGTAAAAATGGCTTTCACATATCAACTTTTGCTCTAACACTTTCTGTAGGGCCTTAATTTGGGCCTCATAATGTAAATTTTCTTGGTTTTCAAGGATTTCTATACGCAGAATATGACATTCTTACGTTTCTTTATTTTTTAGAATGCATTCGTAGACTTCTGTTGAATTTAGGACTTCTTCACTTTCTCAGGAAAAATTATCTTCATTGCCCCTCTCATGAAAATGCTGTGTCATGCTTTCCATCAATTTTTAGGTTAAGGTATAATGGACAAAAGTGAGATGGCTGAGTCTTAATGGTGTAATTTGATGTCCTCTTATAAATATATATACCTGTGTAATTTATATTGCTACCAAGATGACAAATATCCCATCACCTCTGAAGTCCCTTATTAAAGAGAACTCTTCTTCCAGACATCCTTAACAAGAACTGTTGTGAGCTCTCTTCCTTGTCAATTAGTTATTCCTGTCCTAAACTTTATGCAGTTATTATAGTGTCCTTTTGTGTCCAGCTATTTTCACTGCATTCTTTTTTCATATATCAAATATGCTATTTAGTTTTATTGCTATGTGCGCTATAACTTGTTTATTCCCCTATGAGTGGGTATGCGAATCATTTCACTCTTCAGCTATAAAATGTAAGGCTGATATAAACAACTGTGTGCAAATCATTAATTTCACAAAGGAAGATGGCTACAACATCACTAGGTGATAAGATATTAAAGAAACACGGTTGTATATGTGGTCTGTTATTGACAGAAATGTGGTAACGATGGTTATGTGACTCAAGACTGTACTTTCAGCCCACCATGGAAGTTGGCTTCCTTATGGAAACCCAGTCATTACAACAAAATCATGTTACTTGTATGTTTTCTGTCTTCTTCCTTCCTCAACCACTATGCTTTTAATCATGTTTATATGCATATTTTTATGTGCCAGGTCACTGAATAAATACTTCAATTTTTTATTCTTTTTAAATGAAGTGCAAGTTAAATTTATGTATTTTGAAGATAAATAAAAAGATGTTTTGTCATTAATAGTAATCATCTTTGTTTAAGTTCAGCTAAACTTATCTGGTTTCTGAGTAACTGAAAGAAGAAAATATCATGTTTCTATTTCCATAAGTACAAATCTGATATCTTCTAGCAGCTTCTATGCCAGTCAAATTCCTAAGGAATCACTATTTTCATCAAGATAGACTCTTTACTGAAACTAACATATGCTGCCTGTCTGGAAAAAGAAGTCTTAAAAAGAGAATTGAAATATCAAGTTTGTTATCAGTAGTTATCATATCAGTCCTCTTTCCATTTTAATCTAACTAGTTATTTTATCTGGAAAAATTTACACATTTTTCTTGAAGCCACATTTTCTCACTAGTGAAATGAAAGTTGTATCAGATGTTATCTAATATTTATCCCAGTTATGATACTCTGGGACACCATGACTTTATGGTTCTACATTTTCTCCCTTATTAGGAAGAAATTATCTAACAAAAATAGCTGTTACCATTTTTCTCTTTATTATGTACTGTGTTATGTGGTCAAGGGATGCTAACTACCCTCTGAAAGAAATAATACATGTTGGTGCAAGGCATTAAATGCTTATAGCTCTGATATTGACATTTTTCCTTGTTAAAATCTGGAACTACTTGATGCAATCATTATGGCCAATGATTTGCAAGATGTTAGCCAAAGCAATGCATAATCAATCAGAGCCTCCTCTATTATGTCCCTGTCTTCCTAGCTGCAATACATGTCAATAAGAAAACCATGATAGGAAATGATAATAGTGGTGAAACAATAAATACTCTTTCTGTTTAAATGTTGTTTGACAGGTTGTTGAAGAGTAAAAATGACAGCTCCACTTATCCACATGTGCAGGGATTACATTTTCTGCCCTTATGTTCCTGAATCTTTTTCTCACCAAAGGCTCTATTCCAGTAAGCAACAAAGAAGAGTAAAAGCAAATGAAAAGTATCTGATATTTCCTGGAGCCTCAATTATGCTCCAAACTTGAATTAAGATAAGCCCAGATGGTGAACCATAGCTGGATTGGTCTGGTCCACCCTTGTAGCAAAAATTTAAAATCACGGTAGGGCTGCCCCCAGTGCTACTGATCAAAGAGGGAGAATGTCTTATGCTAGGAGAAAAATGTATAGTCTCAAATCTGTATAGCCCCGAGCATCCAACACTTCTCCATGATGGTTCATCAAAGCCTCTGTGCAAATGATGTCTCAGTCAGCCCAGAGAGAGGGAGTCCAACAACACAGGAAGAAGGAGAGCGGTGTGAAGACAAGGGCACATTTCTGTATATGAAGTACAGTGGTGAGAATCCTAAAATCCCTCCTCCAGTTTAACAGTTCCCCCAATTCAGCAGTCCTAAACTTGACGGCAATCCTGTAGAGATTCATTTCATTTTTCTATCACAGTGTTCTCCAGTTTGTAGCCTGGGAAACAACTATTTCCCAGTGTTCCTTAGTGATGGTTAAAGTTGCAAAATCTCAGGTCCTGTTGTTAGACAGTGAGTCCAGGGTGAAAGTTAACAAGAGATCTTTTATTTAAGAAGTTCTTTCATATATACTTAATTTTCGATCTTGAACAATACCAGTAACAACTTCCTTTCTGGCAAAATGCAAATTTTCCTTAAAGATGTTTAAATGCATTTCTCCTACAAATGGAATGGCCCAAGTCCAATGAGTCACTGTATCTTCTATTTCTACTTTTATTTGGTATTATCTTTATAAGTGGTAAAGTTTGTTTTAAGTTATAATCATAATTACAATGCCCTATATAAATGATAGGAAAAATCATACATACACATATATATACATAGATATATGTGTGTATGTATAGTGTATATACATATATATGTGTTTGTAACAAAGCCTAAATAACTAAAGAGTCTAGACATTATTTATACACACATATTTTTACAAATACTCATTGAATATTTTTTTTGGAAGTGGTGGTACTGGGAATTAAACTCAGGGGCACTTGGCCATTGAGCCACATCTCAGCCCTATTTTATATTTTATTTAGAGACAGAGTCTCATTGAGCTGCTTGGCACCTTACTTTTGCTGAGGCTGAATTTGAACTCTCCATCCTCCTGCCTCAGCCACCCAAGCCACTGGGATTACAGGCATGAACTACGGTGCCCAGCTACTCATCGAATTTTATCCATATACACAGTCCAGTAAATGTTACTAATAGACATAGCAGCAAGGAGGGACTTGAAAGACCCCCATGGGTACCATACACAATCCTTACCTCCATTGATACATAAATTAATTTCTCCATAGTAGTCAGGTTTAATTATACTTGCAAGCAGTTGCTCTTCTATGTTTGATGGTTCAATATTATAAGGAGCCCAAAACAGCTAAGTGGCAATACAAAAATTCCAATTAATGGAGAATATTACATTGTTTTCTATAGAAGTCTCACTTCTTGGGTATAAAGATCCTTAAACCAGTTGATCCTAAAATCAAATAATTAGGAAACAGTCACTTGTGAAATTTTATAATACTCAGAGGTGCCAATCGCATTTCCATTTTATCTTTTACTATCATTGCACTTTAGTACAATACAATGGTTAATGGAAAAAATATTATATATTAGAAAGCTTCTCCTAATTGGCTTTGAAAATAATTCTTGTAGAAGACCTTTGAATGCATACCAGTCCAACTAATTTTTTGCGTGCTGGAAAGCCAGTGAATTATATCAGCATTAGTTAATTGATAAATCTTTTTGCTGACACACATATATTTTGATCAGAAGAAATGTAGTCTGAGATACCAGGGTAGTGTAGAAAACATTTGGATAGTACATGGATAGTGTTCTTGGCATGTGTGAATTCAAGGCAAATACATATTTGATACATGTTCAACCCAAGAAATGACAAATCATGGTCTAATCCATTATTAATGGTTCCAAATATAAAATTGTTCTGATATCCAATGACTAGTTGATCTCCCTTGATATGATGATACATTGGACAATAATGCTGGCTAGATTCAGAGTGATATTGTTGGGGATTAATCATTCATGTTTTGAATCCCTAAAAAAATTATCTCCTTATTACTTTGACTTTTTTGGAAGCCAAATGAAGCAACACATAGATAGCTGTGAAAAATATTTAAAGGGACATATATATATATATATTTGTTCTAATTGGTTATACATAACAGTAGAATACATTTTGACACATTGTACACAAATGGAGAACAACTTCTCCTTCCTCTGGCTGAACATGGTACAGAGTCACACTGGTAGTGTAATCATACAGGTATATAGGATAATAGTGTCTGTTTCATTCCATCATCCTTCCCATTCCCACATCTCCTCCTCTCCCCCCTGACACCTCTGCACAATCCAAAGTTCCTTCATTCCCTCTTCCTCCATTATGGATCAGCATCCAGTTATCAAAGAAAACATTCAGCCTTTGTTTTTTCAGGATTCACTTATGTAACTTAGCATGGTATTCTCCAGCTCCATCCATTTACCTGCAAATCCATAATTTCATTCTTCTTTAAGGCTAAGTAATATTCCATCATGTATATGTACCACTTTTTCTTTATCCATTCATCTGTTGAAGGACATGTAGTCTGGTTCCAGTTTAGCTATTGTGAATTGAGCTGCTATAAACATTGATTTGGCTGCATCACTGCAGTATGCTCATTTTAAGTCCTTTGGGTGTGAACCAAGGAGTGGTGTATCTGGGTCAAATGGTGGTTCCATTCCAAGTTTTCTGAGGAATCTATGCACTGCTTTCCAAAGTGGTTATATCAATTTGCAGTCCCACAAGCAATGTATGAGTGTGCCTTTTTCCCAACATCCTAAGCAATACTTATTATTGCTTGTATTCTTGAAAATTGCCATTCTCACTGGAGTGAGATGAAATCTTAGAGTAGTTTTGATTTCATCTCTCTAATCTCTAGAGATGATGAACATTTTTTCATATGTTTGCTGATCATTTGTATTTCTTCTGTGAAGTGTCTGTTCAGTTCCTTTCCCCATTATTGATTGAGTTATTTGGGTTTTTTTTTTAGTTATTTATATATCCTGGAGATTAGTATCTGAGGTGTGTGGGGTAAAGATTTTCTCCCATTCTATATGTTCTCTTGTCATGTTACTGTTTCCTTTGATGAGAAGAAGCTTTTTAGTTTGAGTTCATCTCATTTATTGATTCTTGTTCACTTCTTAAAATTTAGGAGTCCAGAAAAAGCAATCATGAAATTCATTGAGTAAAATATGAGACCCAGAATAGTCAAAGCAGTCCATAGCAAGAAGAGTGAAGCAGGAGGCATCCCAATACCAGAACTTAAACTATACTACAGAGAAATAGTAACAAAAATAACATGGTTTTGGCACCAAAATAGATATGCTGACCAATAGAACAGAATATAAGACACAGAGACGAACCCACATAAATATGTTTATTTCATAGTAGACAAAGGTGCCAAAAACATACATTGGAGAAAAGATAGGCCATTCAACAAATGGGAAAACTGGAAATCCATATATAGCCAAATGAAATTAAATCCCCATCTCTCATCCTGCATAAAGATCAACTCAAAGTGCATTAAAGACTTAGGTACTAGAACAGACACTCTGCGCCTAATAGAAGGAAAAGTAGGACCTAGTCTCCACCATGTTGGTTTAGGAACTGACTTCCTTAACCAGACTCCTAAAGGGTTATCTTCTTACCTGATTTTGAGAAACCAGAAAACATTTTATGGATATATATCTCCAAATTCTCTACAACTTCAAAATTTTCAAATTTCTCTCCCACATCTCTTTCATGATCATGTAATCATATTTCGTCTGTGTTTTTCATTACTTGATTATTCTGTTAGTCAATGCCAGAAAGTTGATATAAATGCACCACACTGGCCATTGCTCCTTTATGTAAAGAGGTCTTATCTGTGTAGTGAAAGACAAATTTATCATTATCATTATAAATTTATCATTTATCATAGAAAGACAATTTATCATTGTCTTTCAGGGTTGCATCTGAGTGTGAATATAGTAATGTAGCTATTTCTTCCAGCTATGCCAAGATAGTCTGCAGACCATCCCATAAATTGGACTTGAATTTCTTCTTTCTCAATCAATTGTCATTAGGAGCTTCTGATTAGAGAGTAAACACAGCTTGAAAGAGAATTGGCAGTAGAGCAAGGGAGGATGAACTGCAAGAATGATTGATCCCGCCCCCACCCCTTTGCAACTTACTAGAATATGTGCTTGAGCTAGGTTTCACGTGTCAGAATTTGGAAGATTATACAAGTTGGTGACAAATAGTTTTGAAATGATTATTACATAATTGTTCAAACTATAAATGGATAAAAGATGCATTCAACAAAATAGATGGATGAGTTTTAATGTATCTGAGCACAAAATATTCATTAATATCATTTAAACTGTCACATTGCTATTAACTCTTAACAATTCTATAATTCTGGAGTTTTGGTGTTATTAAAGAAAACATAATTACAGTAATCAGAAAAATTATATAATCTTCTCTTTTCTAACTACATACCTGTTTGAGACTGAATTATCTTCATATACTTCCAACAAATCAACCCATTGCAACAGATTGAATAAAAAAAGCAGATATGAGAATTTTAACTGTTTTCTACTAAGTCATATATTAAAGAGGTTCCCCACATTTTAAGTGATTTCTCTCCACTAATGCACTTATTTTTGGGAAATTGCAGATATTCTTCATAAAGATACATCACTTAGGCTTTATCATTGATTTATTATTATTTAAAATAAACTACTAAATATTTTTAATTCTCTTTTTTCTATTTTCTAATATAGTACATACTAAAAGGTATAATACACATATTCAAAAGCTGTTTAGAGTTTCATTTGTTTAAGTATGTAAAGATCTATTGAGAATAAAAGTGTTGAGAAGAATTTCTCTGAAGAATAGTAGTTATTAGCATATTACATCATTTCTCCAAATTTCTAGAAGTCCCCACTGTGATTCTCTTATTTGAGTCTGTTTACAACATCTGATCCACCAATCCTTGTAAGTACCAGATGGAAGTGATCTTTTAACTGCATCCTGGACAGATGAAGAGGCTTGTTTTTATCTTTATCTTATTCAAAGATATTTGGAACCTTTAATAAATGGCTAAGGAAGAAAACAAAGTGAGTCCCATATGACTCCTATAATTCAGAGTTCTACCAAAGATTTGGCTCTTCTTGCTAATAGTGGTTACAAGGTGCTCTATATTTTAATAATTTTGTATTTCTTTATTTGCTTCTAAAGGGTGTCTCCCAACAGGCCATAGATGGATAATTTGTAAGTTTCATCAAAGATGGCAGACCTCTGAATTTTTATGGGGTTTTGTCTCCTGACCTCTGGTGGTTAATAAAAAAAAAAAGTAAGTTTCCAGTACACGATATTTCTTGTTACTTTCTACTTACTAGGATTGTTCAGCTTGAGAAAAATCAATGTAATACACCCCTGTATCCTCAGGGATATGAGAGAATCAAATTTCTCGAGACTAATTACAAGACAGAGTTGAAATAATCATGTTGTGAGAGAATGAAGTTGTACTGTTGGCCAAATCAGGTGAGAGAAACCTGCTGGATTCTGCCCATTAGTATCCAGGAAAACACACTCAAAATATCAGTAGCTACATATCAACTGTCAGTGACTGGGCTGGCTTAGTTGTTCTAATAAGGAGATGGCATGTGGATCAGCTGTAGATGATCATTATTTTATAATGATCATGGTTATTCTCCAAGATAAGTCTATTTTCTGCAGTTCACATTGGCAATGTGAAAGGGATATGATAGGCATAAACACTCTGTCTTTTAAGCAGTTAATAATGGAGTAGATCTTTCAGAGGATCCCATGTAGTAATACATTTATTTTATCATTTTCATGAGAATAGAGGGCTCCTGAGTCTTTCAGTTGTCTTTTTCAAATCTTTAACCTAGTAGGCAAATAAATAAATAAATAAATAAATGGATTTGGTGACTTGCTGAGCACATCAACTTAACTGTACATATATGAATGAACTGGAGAATAATTATATGATAGTTTGACTTTGAATTGAGCTTAAGCCAAAACTCAACTCAACACATTTTCCCCCTGACCAGTGACCATTGGGGCTTTTAGGATCCCCAAAGATTAACAGTGACTCAGATTCCAGATTCAATTATTACAAAAATTTTGGGGTATTTCATTTTACTCAGTGTACAGTCACTCTGTGGTGCCTGCAACAGCCATCATGTACATGTAATCGCTTTGGAAAGACCATGGAAGCAAATTTGAGCAATTCTCGTAAATTATTGCTTGTTTTTAAAGAAGTTACTTAAAATGTGATTTATCATCACAATTAGGCTTAATTTATATCAGAATGTCCTTCTGTATTGAGTACAATGCTTTAAAACTTTTAATGTATAAAAATAAAAAGATTGACAGTTCTCAAACTATACACCTCCCTTTGACAATATTATTCAAAGGTCATAATCACATAGGGATAATAATATTCTTTTGAAAGTATTTTGGTTGAATTGGGATTTTATCAAAAGAAATAAGTGATGATAATTAATTGATAAACAGTATATTACTTCATTTATAGCGGTAATATTTGCTCTTTTGTGAATGATAAAGAAGGGTGGTAATATCCAAATGTATTCGTTATTTAAGTAAGCATATTTGGACTTGGAAAGTTAAAGATAAATTTACTTGAGTTAGAAAGCACAAACAACTTTCAGTTTTAATCAAAAAGAAAATAACATTTTTTGGTTTTTGCCTCTCCAAATACAAGTTTTTATTTTAAAAATCGCTCTACCTATTTTATAAGCAAATTAATTATAAATTGTACTAATTTATATATTTAAAAAATACCCAATCCCAATATACAATTAAATTTTATTAAAAGCTAAAAAAAAAATTATTGCAGATGTCATCTTCAAGCCTTTTTAGCATCTTTTTTTTTTTTTTTTTTTTTTTTAAGAGCAACGGGTATTTACTCTTTAAGGTACAGACATGGGTAGAGAGGAATTGGTTGAGGAACCAGTTCAGATTAGAGTAAGCAGGAAGCTCTCTGTGTCGAAACATTCTGATTACCTTTCCCCTTGACAGATAGGTGCTATTGCCTTCTGCCTCCCAGGTACTCCGTCATCTCCCCTACATTCAGTAAGCCTATCTCCATGTCAGATTCTTTCACTTTCTTTTCCATCCTGCACAGAATAAATAAGTACTTTCTCATGGATTCTAGGACTGCTCTTGACATTTTATTTCTCCATGAGTTTGTGGTGAGAATCCTACAAGATGCTTCCAAAGAAAGGAGTTATGGTGTGTAAACTGATTCCATGTTGAGAATTCACCTTAGTCTCCCCATCTTACTTAAATATTTGGACTCCTTATTGTTATATCAGGGAATTTCTGGCTTTTCAACTTCAATAAGTTCAGACAACTATTTAAATGTAGGTTTTAGTTAATAAATGGACCATATAATTAGAACTATTTCTAGTTTTTAAATTTCATTGATTAATAGTAATTTACCCACACCAATTAATTCAACATGAGATGAGATGATGTTTATCTAGTAACATCATATATACATTTATGAATATATATATATATATATATTCCATATATTTTTGCCAATACGAATCACTATTACAAATTACAAACTGGTTATGGTTTTATTATTTAAGTTTTATTCTCTTTTAATTAGCCTCTGGGCTACCTGTAATCTATATGGTGGAAGTAAGAACTATATTGGATCTAGGACATGAGACTGTTTTAGCACCTCCAAGTAAAGAACGACTATAAGAGAAAGATTGCTTCTTCTAATAAAATACATAAGTTTTGATGTTTGAGTACTTGTCATTGTACCAATCTCTCTAAATTTTACCATGTTGATTCTAGAGTTCCTGTTCTGATCCAAGACTACAATTTTTAGCAAGACTGATGAAGCCAAGTAACGCTTCAATGCCGCGATACACAGGCTTGGTCTAAGAATAGTTTTTGGACGTGTCAATGCTGTCATTATAGAATGTAGAATATTCTTTTGAAGAAATCTTGTAAACTTCATCTTTTACTAATGACAGTAAGAATTTGATACCTATATCTTATTATTTTCTATGTTAATATCCCCGATGCAATTAGAATTAACTCAGTTATACATAACCTTTGGACTCTTTGAAAACATCAATCAGTGCTATATCCCATTATCAACACCTTCATCATCACCTTTGACTGCCAACCCTATCTTTCCGGCATAATGCCGGATTACAAAGTATAATTTAAATTCCTGTTTTGTCTGAGTACAACCAGTTCACTTATTTTTATAATAACTGATTCTCATGCTTTCAAATTAGAAAATCAATCCCAAATGCACAACCTGAAGCTTTGGACATATTTTTTTTGGTTATTCACAGGTACATTTTGTACCAACAATATATGAGTTAATATTAACATGTATTTACCATAAAATACTGTGTATATTTTAATTAGAAAAGTGTTAATAAAGGGAATGAGGTGCTTATATTATTCCAAATGATGGAGGAATGAAATCTAGATAGGACATCCTAGAATAAATTGCAAGATAAAACAGAATTGGTGGGATTACTAGATCTGCCATAACCAGAAAGGTTGGTTGTCTTCAAGATCACAGTGCATTGGCTAGAATCAGGAAAGTGCCACCAGCAAATCATGGCTCCCAAATCATATTGCACCTGCTATGTCTGTACTAGCAAACAATATACACCCCATGCTCTGCCTTTTTTTACATGTAAAGCCAGTAAGGAGACACTGGCATTGTACATTAACGCTACTACAAAGAAACTCAACACCTCCATGGCTTTGCTTCACAGCAGAAAAGTATAATGAGCATTCCTGTGAACTTCACCTTGCTTTTGTATTCTAAAATTAAGCAAGCACCACTGATCAGTTGAATTTAAATTAGGTATACAAGCTCTTTCACAAAGCAATCTAGGAAATAGAGTTTATAGACTTATAGCTTTTGAACCTCAATGGCAGAAAAGTCAGGATAGAATGGATACTCTGGACCAATCTATTATATCCACCATTCCCCTTGATCAAAAGAATGATAATGGTAAGGCAATAATTAAGAGAACTTTTTTAATTTAAAATCCCTCTCTAAGTTGGCCTTTTCCTTCAAGGAATCAGGTTCTTCATGAAGCTGGATTGAATAGTCTACCAACCAAACGATGAACTGAAGAGATAAGCAACAATCAAAATATTTTTAAAAACACTGCTGATAATTCATCAAGTATACAAATACTTTTTAAAAAACCCTTCATCTTATTAATACAGAGTATTTTTGACTGAAATATTTAAGTAATTAAGCAAAATTAAGGCATAATTTGTCTGATTTATGGTTGCCACAGTTGCATGCTGTGTATCAGTGATACCTGTCTTACTTTCTGTAGTTGACTGAGGCCTATATCAATGTTAAATCCAAGTTCTTGTATTAATTCATAGAATTGATGAAATGTCATTAAGAGCAGTTTGTAAGTTAAAAATACGAGCTAAATATATGTCAAAGAATATTCTAGTGAGAAAATATAAGCACATATAATGTTTATTCTCAGGTTCAGTTTCACTTCAGGGAACCTCTTTGCAAATCCCTTTAAAGTGCTGAGTTAAAGGAAGAAGCAGAGCTTGTTAGGAGCCTGAAATTGGCTAAATTTAGATATGTAAATGAATCCGCAGGGCTTGCTTACACTCCATAGTCAGTCTGTATAAACTCAATCTCTCTCTCTGTCTCTCTTTCCTCCTTCTTACTCCACCCCTAATTAAAAGAGCAGTTCAGTTACAGGGTCAAATTCCCCATGCTGACCTAGCTTGGCAGCTGCTTTGAGAAGGGTAGAAATCTGTACACCACAGAGAAGTGGCAATTAGTTCCCCTGTAATTAAGGAGTGAATGGTACCAGCAAATGGATGTGGGCCATTTTCAGGCGGCTGAGTGGGAAAACATGGAATGGATTAAGGAGAATTTCCTAAGCACAGTTTATCCTAGAAATAGGTTCACCAATTCTCTGAGAAATGGCATACAGTCTTGGGATGACGCCCAAACAAAATTACTGCAATTCTGAGTTAGATTGGAAAGTGGAGAAGCTTACAGAAACCTACTCAAGAAGAGAGGCCCTTGGAACAAATTGGTGCCATTTATAATGAGGTAAAAAGCTCTCTTGGCCACCCAGAGCATAACTATAATGTGTTATCATGTCTTATTTTGGAATAAAACTCTGTTGGATATTGTTTGATTATAGAAATATAAACACGATTTTTGTTTTTAGTTTTACTTCTAATATTTAGGTGCTTAAATGGTAAGGCATATTTTTTTCCCCTTGCAGGCAACAGAAAGTCAGTATATTTTCCTAAATAATGGTGAATACTGCCAGAATAAATATCAAAAAAATTCACAAATGTCATCAAATGACTATCAGGAACCCAAGTAACTTTGTAATATGTCTGTAATATGTTCTGGATTGCACCCCTATTCTTTTCTATTTTATTTATTCTAACGTGTTAGGTATGACAGAAGAATGCATTAAAATTCATATTATGCATATAGAACACAATTTTCATATCTCTGGTTGTACACAAAGTAGAGTCACACCATTCGTGTCTTTATGCATGTACTTATGATAATGATGTCCATCTCATCTCACCGTCTTTCATATCCCCATTTCCCCTCCTTTCCCCTCTCTTCCCTTTGCTCTATCTAGACTAAAGTTTGTCTCACCTTCCCATGCTCCCCTCCAAACCCATTATCAATCAGTATCCTGATATCAGAGAAAACATTCAGCATTTGGCTTCTGGGATTGGCTTACTTCACTTAGCATTATATTCTCCAACTCTATCCATTTACCAGCAAAGGCCATGATTTTATTCTCTTTTAATGCTGAAGAGTATCCCATTGTGTATATATGCCATACTTTCTTTATCCACTCATCAACTGAAGGGCATCTGAGTTGGTTCCAGAGTTTAGCTGTTGTGAATTGTGCTGCTACAAACATTGATGTGGCTGTGTCCCTATAGTTTGCTGGGTTTAAGCCCTTTGGGTATAGATAGAGGAGTGGCATATCTGGGTCAAATGGTGGTTCCATTCTCAGTTTTCCAAAGAATCTCTATACTGCTTTCCAGATTGGCTGCACCCATTTGCAATCCCACCAGAAATGTATGAGTGTACCTTTTCCCTCACATCCTCACAAACACTTATTGTTGTTTATATCCCTATTTTTTCCCTATGTTGAACTCTTTTCTCTCTTCTGATCAGCTAACTCTGCTAACTCACTATTTTTGTTCCATCATAACTTTTGTCTTCATAGGTCTTCCATCTTGCCAGGATCTCAACTCTAACACACAGCATCAATTCATTGTTTTTTACCTCAACCAATTAGTTTCTTCACCTGCATATTCATAAGAAAGAAAATGTGAAGATCAGCTAATTTGAAGATCTGCTGGTCCTAATTATATATAATTGTCTTGCTTCAATCTTTCTATTAACACTATTTTAAAATTTTATTTCAGAAAACTAACTCTATTTGTTAGTATCCTAAAAGTTTCTCAGCTCACAAAAAGGATATAACATATATATATATATATATATATATATATATATATATATATAGAGAGAGAGAGAGAGAGAGAGAGAGACAGAGAGACAGAGAGAGAGAGAGAGATTTCTATTGTGAGCCTTATTCTACTGAGAATTATATTTTCTTGCTCCTCACATTAATCTTTCTTTCTTTCTTTTTTTAAACCAGAAATTGTACAACACAGGGTCGCTTAACCACATTCCCAGCCCTTTTATTTTTTTTAATTTTGAGACAGGGTCTTGCTAAGTTGCTTAGGGCCTCATTAATTTTCTGAGGCTGACTTTGAACTTGAGATCCTCCTGCTTCAGCTTCCAGAGCAAGTGGGATTACATGTGTGCACCACCACACTTGGTACATGAATTTTTCTGGATTACAGATAGGGAAACATTTAGGTCTTCCCTCATGTCACTGGTGCTTGAAGAATTTGGTAGTCTTAGGCCAATTGTTTGTACATTTGTACTGGTCCCCATACAGTAGTGCTGTTTAACATGCCATCTCCGTGTCTAGCACTTGCCAAGGAAAGATATTAGACTCTTTCTCAGGGCCATTCCTTTTTCAATTTTCCATCTTCCTGTTTGTTTACTTTTTGGACAGATGACTAGATGGCTATCTGTTTGGGTTCATTCTGTGGTCAGAAAGTTATCTATTTTGTTCTTTTTAAATTCTATATCTAATTTTTAAAACAATTTATAAAATAAACATATTTTTGTATTACATTAAAAAACCCAGTTGATCTATGTTTTTAAAATGTTTACTGTATAATGTTTGCGTAGATATGTCTCAATCAGAAAAAGAAGGTCAAGGGTCCAAATAGTATATACATGAATTCCTGCAAGTATGATGTTATGAATTTAGGAAATCTCACTATTGCTCTAATATTACCTGACGGTCGTCTCCGACCTTTCTGTTTTCTGACTGGAAGCACAGTCCACAACACCCTAATTCTGGCTAGCTTCTCGAGGCTTCTTTTCAGTTCATATGGAATTCATAGTCAGAGCAAATCAAACTAGATACCGATAAAACACTTGCAAAGAACTCATATATATTCTAATCCCTCTAACTCTTCTTTTTGAGAAAATTCTTTTTGAAATTTAAGGTTTACAGAGTGTACATCTATTTTACTACATTCTCAACATCAAAATACACAGTTGGGAAAACCATGGCAGGGTCCTTGATATCTCAATTTGACTGAAAGTTACTCTGTCGTTCAGCTTGGAAGAAGGGTCTATTTTGGACCCACTTCCAAAGTTGAAAAGAGAAAGTTTATTTTTCTTAAAAATAACTTCAGCCACTATTCAACCTTCAGAGAAAGCTTGAAAAGGCCTCAGTCATCTTGCTGCTTTGGGAATTTCTCCATTAAGGAAGCTTTCATTCTAACTGTGCCAGATTGACGTTGTTCTTATAATTTAGAGGAAACTGAGGCAAAAGCCTTTTTAACGGGGGTGACTGTTTCCAAGAAGAACTTTTTAGCTATCACTGGTTCAGTGACTCTGGATACTCTTGGTTCCTGGCAGACATGGGTCAACCTTATAGACTTCTCTCGTTCCCAGTCCTCCAAATGGATATAACAAATGCTGAAACAATGTGTACTAGGTTATAAGCACAAAGAGAAAAGAACATGGATGTCAATTTTCTAATCGCAGACATGTCACACATGAAAAAGTATTTTCTTATTTAACAGCTGTGTCAACTTAATTACATTATAATGAAATTACTTTAACTCCTCTGCCACCAACTATATAGTGTCCTTTTCAACTCCACTTCTTCTATTCTCTGACACTAACTGGTTGTTCAGAAATGCAATTCAATATTACCACTGTCTACCTATAGTTAGAACCAGAGAGCACCAGTTAAAGGACTGGGTAGACAAGGTAGCCCACACTTCAGATGCCCATTGCAAGTCCCAGATCACCTGCACTTCTTACTGACAGGCTTTAAGTCAGGGGATTCCCCCACCTCTTCTTCAGGCTTTGGTGATTTTGATGCTGGAGGGGGCAAAAAGACAGATAGTCAGTATAGATAATGAATGATTGGGTCAGGAAGATGGGGGCTGATTTCAAAGGAAATAAAGCGCTAATACCTCCAGAATACCTCCAGAGGTCCCCCTCCCCTCCCCTGTCATCAAAGTTACCAGCCTCCAGGGAATTGTTCCTCTCAACAAGGATTTGTAAATGAAAGTCCTCTGGGTGGCTTTCTTCCTGTCTGTACCCCTGGAAGGCTCCTTTCCCACCTTTTTGCCCCATAGGTAAGATAAGGGGAGGAGGAGACATGAGAAGAAAGGATAAAAGGTGCAATAAACCCCCACTCCCTTGGTCACAGCTTTGGACCCCCTCCTCTGCGGAGGAGTCTCTCTCTGAGTCTCTCTTTTCTATCCTTTAAATAAAATTTGTTGCTCTTGACTTGGTATTTCTCAGGTGTTCAATCTTCAACACCAGGGGAATGGGAACCACATCCTGATTCTTATTGCCAGTATCATCTCTGGTATCAATTTGAAAGAACATCTTACAGATCTTAGAAAGGCACTTTCCTAAAGTTCACTAATGTACTATAAAATGATGCACAAGAATTACCAGATGAATAGGTTCCTAGGGCATGGTCCAGTTGGGTGGACATGAGCTGTACCATGTGAATGTGACCAACAACCTATAAGTTCTCTGAAAGGATTAGTTTGGATATATGTAAGTTTCATCACACAGGCAGGAATAACAAAATCATTGCCACTCACGATACTCATGATTAAACTCAATATTCTGTCTTCCCAGGGGTTCAAAGGAAAGGGACCATAGTTCCCAATTCTCTATTATGACTTGATTCTTATAGAGTCCAGTTCCCATTCTTAAACAATCTAGAAGCTTCTCAGCCAAGTGTCCTTTTATTAGTATAATAAAGACATTCATCAATCAGGAGTTTACAAGGGTTTTAGGATCTCTATACCAGGAATAGGGCAAAGGACCATATTTTTTAATATTTCAGTAGATATTTTGACAATATGGATGAATAAATGTATTTGAAATATTGAATAAATATGTACTGAAAATGAAACATAGGAAATATAAATAAACCCACATACTAAAGTAGGAACACTAGCAACTCTCATGGAGCCCTTCCCTAAAGATTACATTAGCTAAGTCTGAAAGACAATTATGTAAAATTGAGAATTTCTTGTTAACTCTTGGAAGTGGGTGGTAAGTGGCCAAACAGATGATAGGATTCAGTGATAGCAAAGACATATGCAGATGCATAGACACATATACATATGCACACATACACGTGTGCATACACATAGCCATATAGACATGCACATTATCTTGTCTACAGAGGTGTATCATCTTATATGTAAACCAGAAGTCTCTGGTTCTTTTAATACCACCACTTGTTTGGAATAAGGACTGAAGGGACCTTTTTATATTACTATAAAGAGAGCAATTTTGTTCTATGGCTTCAAAATAGGAAACAGATTTTGACCAAAGTTATAGGATTTTTTCCTAATTTATTATACAGCATTCTCATAATGCTCTACAAAACTTAAAAGAAATAAATATGCAAGCAAGCTAACAAGCGAATATATTCAAAAACACTTTAAAAAAAGTAAATGATCCTACACCTCACAAATTTTACTAGCAAGCTACATTAAGTCAGGGACTGAGATGTTTAGTTGTTTGGTGAGTTTATTACTGTATCTCCAGTGCTTTGATCAGTGGTAGCATATCGTAAGCAATCAATAAATATTTGTCAAAAGAATATGTCTGCCAAAAACAAATTCTTCACAATTCTTACCCATAAAATTTATGGCCAATAAATGGCATACATATGGTTGAAGACATCTGCATCAGCTTTCCCCATTAGAAAAATATATATATTTCTCAGTCCAGGGTAAGGAAAGAATGAGTGCCTTTGAGCTAGAACCCTGACCATCCTCCGAAAATACAGGCAGAATAATCGGCCAGTTTGAGGTCATGGTATGAAATATGAAATTACAAAGCTATTTTTCTATCAGGATGCTCCTTCTAACTCTGGGGTAGAACACTATTGCTCTGAGCAATTAAAAGTTAAGAGGAAACAGAAACAGGTATAGGAAATAAAAATATAAGTCTCATAGCTAATGAGCAGTACAAGGATTATGGTGTCAAATTGTATGGAGTATCCAATGTTCTAATACGCTAAGTAGTCTTGTCAACTAATCAACTTTAAAAATCTCACTAGCATGGCCACTTAAAAGTTGTTACCTCATCGATGCAAGAAGAAAGAAACAAAAAGAAAGAAAAAGAAGAAAATGGACACAAATATGACAAAGAAAAAGAGTTCCGACAGATTGCTTGGATGACTGGTGCCCAGATAAGAGTTGAAAACCTGAATCATGGAAGCTCTTTGAATAGAAGGTGTCAGTTCCAGCACCTAGGACAGCACCTGCCCTGAAGCAAAAGTTCCAGGAGAGGATGGACTTCCCTGGTATGATCCTGCTGTATCCTCAGGGTCTTGAATAGCCTCTGCCTCAAATGCAGTGCTGAGGGAGTATCTGTTAAGAGAGGAAAAAATTATTAATAACAAAGATCATAAATAAGATGGGCTCTAGGATTACATCTCCTGGAATTAGCCCACATTTTAATACCATGACATCTGCCTGTACCTAAAAAGAGGTCTTTCAATGCTTCCCAATATGCTACAGTATGAAAGTACTTTCTTCCATTGATCATTATCTTTTCCATGTCAATTTCATTTAGAATGAGTATGCCCCTGAAAGAAGTAAAAAGATAAGTTGTTACCACATGGATGCGAAGCAGGATGGTTGAAATTCTTCTTTTAGGACAAGTAGGCTAGGTAGTATGAGTTCCTTTGGGCCAGTGTCTCCACTTTCTCATGTCTACCAAGAAAGTTATAGAAAAGAGATATTTTTTTTTATTTTTCCATGAATCATATTTGAAGAGTGACATTGAATATTCCATGCCAGTGGTCGAGCCTCATTAGGATAGGGTAAAGAGACAGCTGTTTCAAGCAAGCTGCAGAAAGTAATTAAGTGAGAGACAGTAGGAGAAAAATTCTTTTTAATCTTTAACTTTGGAGTATCTAATGTTCTAATATGCTAAGTAGTCTTGTCAACTAATCAACTTTAAAAATCCCACTAGCATGACCACTTAAAAGGGAGCTTTTCATTAAACTCTGTTCCAAAAAAATTCTAGGGCATCACATCACATCTGTCTTCTTTCTCACATCACATCTGTCTTATATCTGAGTCTGAGATCAGAATCATCTATTCCTGGGAATCTTCCCTCTCAAATCTTAAAAGTGACCGAGTAGTTTAACAAACATTTTGTTATCAGCTGAAATTGGTTGAAACAGCTTTCTGTCCTTAATGAGTTTCCTATTCTATTTCTCTGAGGTGTGTCCCAAGAAGAGACCTCACCACCCTTCTAATACAGGAATCAGCTCCCTACCTAGGGCCTATGTGGTGAAGATTATGCACAGGATAATTGTAAAGACATTAGCACAATAAAGTGAAAACAAAACAAAAAAAGTAAAATTGTCCCAGACTACCTTTATTATCATTTTAACCTCACTTAGATCATGTTCTTCCTATTTGATGGAGGTCTTCTGACATGCACACAGGATGCAAGCTGGAGATTGTCAGGGGTGGATTTTACTAACAATCTCCCTCTGGTAAAAACATTTGGCCACCTTGATCCATTTTTACCACTCAAATCTACTTAACCTTTAAGATAAACAACCTGGGATTAAAGTGTTCACCAAGACATTGGATATTTAATGATAAAGAAGAAAATCCTGGGAAATCATGATTGACCACCTTAATCCCAGGAGGAACTACTCACCTACCATATTGATCTGCAATGTGTTTATTTCTTGCCAAACTCTTTCCTGTGACAGTCACACACATTTCACCTGAAGACCCATTAATAACCCTTCAGGCCTACTCTGGTCCTCACCTCCTCTGGAAAACGTCCCTGTACTTCCCCTAGACTGAATTGTGTGCCTGCTCCACTAGTTTATGTCATTAGTCTTTCACAGTGTTCATCTTTGTTTCCTTTTATATCTGTCAACATCCTTTGGTGACTTGTGGGCAGGCAATGCATCATGTTTACTACTGTAGCCCCACACAAATTTCAAAACAGAGAAAGGCATCATAGATGACTAATTATTACTTAAAAAAGAAAAAAAAGTCCTCTTACACAATACAGGAGAGAATAAGCTATAATCACAGAGGTCCAATAGTGAAGCAGGCTCAAAGGAGAAATGGTAAATATCATGTTGCTGGAGAAATTCAAGCTCCATCAAGGTAATTTTACAAGTGATTCCTACTCTAGATAAATTCTCTAGGTAATTGAACTCCAAATTCCCTTTTCACTGAAGTCATCTGATATGATAACCAATGCTTCCTCAATGAATAGCATCAGAATTATCTAAACTTCAAAACTCTGATGCTGTAGGGATGGAGTCGGACAGAATTTTCTGTAATTCATAAGCAACTCAAGGGATTCTGGTACATCACTAATTTTCTTAAAGTCTATTAATGCTTATTACATTGGTACGGTAGAGTTATATGGTGTGTTGACTGTAAAAATAAAAAGGGATATATTCCCCTAGAAATGCAGTCCAGATAAATGATCTGGGAATCTTCTCATAAGGTACTGTATATTTAAGCTTTCACTTCTCTGGGTCTTAATAAAACCATCATTGATCCCATACAAAGCCCTTCAGCTCTGGTTTATTTCCCAGATTCATGAATCTAGAGCAGTTTTCAATCCTAGTTGTATATTAGAATTACCTTGGGAGCTTTAAAATATATGGATGTCTGACTTTTTCCTACATGATTCTGCTGTAATTGGTTGGGAGATGATCTTTCTCGTTAATTCTACATTTCAGTCTGAGATGAAAACTAGCCTAGGAGAAATAAGGGCTAACCTGAGATTTGAAATATCAGTAGTAGTTGGTCATATGAAGAGTGTGGGTACAAACTGGTACATACACATGTTGTGTATGTGAAGTGTATGCTGGGAGAAAAATGTGGTTAGATAGAATGAAGAATGAAAATCCAGGCAAAGCTGTTCACTTGGGGAAAGTTCTAATGAGCTTTTGCAATGGGCAAATGGTTATGATTGAAGTAAGTTGCAGATAATGTGTGCAAAAGTGCTTTGTAAAATGGAAGACATGGTTTTTTTTAAAAAAATAAAAACTTGTAGTTAATTTAATTTGACTAAATGTTGAATCCTTTATGATGTCATTTGCAACCTAAGGAAATTAGAGCTAGGAAGAGATCAACAATTCACATATGGGTCATTTTTTATGGTAAACTCTGGTTATTGTATTTGATTTTTTTCTTCTAAAAAAACAGATCTACAACCAGATACTAATTCTTTTTAATCAATTTGGTGGAAATTTTACTTAAATGTGTGGTTCTATGTTCTTGCCTCGTTAATTCCTATCTGATGAAACATCACTGAATCTTCCTTGAATAAATGAGTAAGTTTGTGATCCCTCCAGGACATCAATTAACAGTGTGTAGGAAATTCAAGTGTGTCCTGACCCCAGGACATACCAGCAAGTGGCTTTTTCTAAGAGAAATTGCTAACATCAGTTCACTTTATTGTAATTGACCTCTTTCTCGTTAAAGGAGCATTGTAAGGGTAGAGGAATTGAGTACTTAATTGAGTTCAGTTGTGTTCCAATTCTCTGCACTTTCCTTGCACCTAGTAAGTAAAAGTGACTTGCAATGTTCTTTTTGGAGAAACCCTTTGTTTTGAATGACCTGTCCCATGGGGTCACAACATCATGAGATGTTGAAAGCATCTCTGCCATGGTCCACTTCACCTGATGGAAAAACACCAATTCTGCTGACAATTGCCCAAAAGAGCTTGGAAGAGGATCTTCTGGAGTCTGCTACCAGATGTCACTGAACATTGAATGTATATTTTCACAGGCCAGCTTAGAGATGGTCAACACTTAGATGTAAATCTGATAGAAATCCTGAGAGCTTTATAGCTATGCCTTGCTTGGATTCCTAATACACATAAAACTTGAAATAATAAATTTCTGATTTAATCCGTACAATTTTGAGTGAATACTATTACTGTGCTCTCAATAGATAATTACATCACTCAGTCTCCCCAACTCCAGGGACTACCAGTTTCAGCCCTTCTTGCACCTGGAGATGAGCACCACCCAGAATGTATACTTCTAAAAGCTCTTTTCTTGCCGCTCAGCCCTACCCCATCCCAGGCTCAGTGTTGAGAGCCACAGCCGAAGGGGCCCCAGCAAACTTCCAGCTGCCAGCAAACTTCCAGCTGCCGGCTGATGATTGGCTCACAGCGGCTCAGCACCAGATTTCCATCACCCTCAGCTTGAACCACAGTGCTTCCCAGCTCACCCAGGAGGGATTCACAATTATTTATGAACCATGTAAATGATTCCATTTAATTAAAAAAATTGAAATGCATATTAGTGTACCCATTTTATAGACATTTGTATTGTATTCCAGAACAAATACAAATTTGTACAAATAAAAAGTATAAGATAAGGCAGGGCATGGTGATCCTTGTCTGTAATCCCAGTGGCTAGGGAGGTGGAGGCAGGAGGATTACAATTTCAAATCCAGCCTCAGCAATTTAGCAAGGCACTAAGCAATTTAGTGAGACCATGTCTTAAAAAAAAAATACAAAATAGGACTGGGGATGTAGCTCAGTGGTGGAGTGCCCTTGAGTTCAAACCCTGGTACCCATTCAAAAACAGTATAAGATAAAAGTGTAGAATTTTTGACTCCAGGTTCAATATACAGTGTATTATAATGAAGCACTATAGGTAAAAAAGCTATTTCAAACTACTTGACAACAAGATTTAAAAAATATCAGGCCATCTGTGCTAAGTGTCAAGAGAGTTAATGCACTCTATGTAATGACAATAAAATATTATACTAATGTAGGACATTGCTATTAATATACATGAATGTATATAAACATATGTGTGTATAATTTTTTTTCTGCTTGAATTTTGTGGAAAATGCATGCAGTTATATTTCAATTAAAATAGTCTCTAATTCTTTAAGTGTACACATAACTTATTCTGTGTGCATTTGGATAACTTAAATTGAATATATATATATATATATATATGTATATATGCATATATATATAAAACTTAATTTGAATATATATATATGTGTGTGTGTGTATATATATGCATATATATGTGTATATATATATATATATATATATGTGTGTGTGTGTGTGTGTGTGTGTGTGTATATATATAGCTCAAATATAATGTGTTTTTCCTTTCAGGCTTTTGTTACTGAAATTGTCAATTTTTATTTTAATCTTATATGGTAAAGATGAAACAGAAAGGGAATATTAACATCATGATAAATATAGTTCATAATGAATTCTTTCTCTTTACTGAATATATTAAGGAGCAGGGAAAAGAGAGATTTTTAACATAAACCATCCTAGATCTTTAAATTTGTATGTAAAACTGGCACTAGTTCATCACTGCTTTTGCTGAGAAAAAAAAAAAATCAAAGTCACCCAGGAGTGTTCCCCGCCCCCTTCCTTTAATAATGGATACTTTCAGAGACCTCCTAAGGTCCCATTCCCCCTGTCATGTTTAAAGGGTTTATTGTTTCCAGAAAAGCTTTTGCTGCTCCCTCTGGAGACTGAGCTGATCCAAGGTAATATTAATTCTGTGCCTCTCTCTTGTCGGAACTCAACTTCAAATGGAATATATGAGATGAAAGCTGAAAGAGAGGTTATGTGGGCTGTCATCCGCCATTGTGTCTGAGGCATCAACTGTGCTCAGAACAAATTAGGTGTCAGTCTGGTAAATCACAGTCAGGAAGGCAAATCAGTTTATAGAAGACTTATTTGGTCTCCTGGAAGGCTCCACCATTCAGAGAACAGTTAATCTTTCTCTTCTTTTCGGTAATTTAAAAAAAAAATCTGAGATTTATTTGGTCATTTTTATTGTCTCCTCAACCCCCTCCCCAGCTCACTCCTTGTTTTGCCTACAGAAATGAAGAGATATTGCTCTAAAGAAATCCTTGCATTTGCAGGGCCATTTGCATGGAATGTTTCATTATTTTGGTCTAATTTCCTAAGTGAGGAAAGACCTTGAAAAGCCAGGGTGGAGCTTCCAGAGGCGGGTGATAGGAAGGGAGTGGGGAGATGTGACTCAGCTACTGGCCTTGTATGTGGGGTATTTGCCGAAAAAGGAGAGACTGCACAGGGAGAATCAGGCAAATCGTGCTCCCATGGGACTTTTGTTTTATTTTTCAAAAAATCCTTCCAGATCCTATTAGATCTTCCTTCTTCATTGTGAAGTTTGGATGGCAGAAGAAAGGGATATTTTTTTTTTACCTTGGAATACAGAATTTTGAATGTGTCATCTGTCTCATCTTTAGCCTGAGAAAACAAATCAAGAGGAAATTAAATGAAATAATTACAATAATCTTATCAGGCTATCCAACAATTTTGCCTTAGTTTTATATAAAATCTTTATTGGAATTTATAAAGCAATGGGAAGCAACAGAAAAGCACTGGACTAGTTAGTACTCAATTGACCAATATTTGAGTTTTGACTGCAATAATTACAGAAACCTTGAGATAATTACCTATTAGGCTGGTTTACCCTCTGTCACCTGTAAATGACAATTATTATTTCTTTTGCTAGCATTGTTACTATATAGATCACATGAAAATAAATTACATTATAGCTAAGTAATACAAAAAATCAAAGGGGATATTATTGCAACAGCCCTAACTCTGGTCATATCTGTGCCATCAATCTTCATAAATACACAGGTGTTCATTCTCAAAGTTCTTTCATCTAGATCTGAATTTTTCATTTGGTTTGTGTTTGACTGTATTATTAGCTTTTACTTATTAACTGTGGGTACATTTGAATGTAAATCAGAAACTCCATGATTTCAATATTAAATGACTTCCTCGTGCCTCTACCAACTATGAATACATAGAGAAAAAGTACTAGATGTTTATACTTTGTTTATTTTCTTACTTAGGCCAGTACACTTGACTGAGATTTTATACCCTTTCATAATAACACACTTGCTTGATTCAAAATAGGTTTGTAAACCTATTTATTCCAGCCTTATAGGTCTCTCTTTGTCTCTTTTGCCAGACATCCCAAATCCTTATCTTCTATCTAGACTTAGAATCCTAATTGTATCCTAGATATCTTCTCTTCCTTTTTCTGTGCCATTTGTAGTGAGGACATGGCAACTCAGATGTATCAACAAGTTGGTAAAACACTCATGTTGCTTTTAGTCGTCAGCTCAAATTCTTATTTCCCTTCCAGTTTCACTTTAATTACTCCAACATCTTAACAAAAAACTAAATCACCCATTTGGACTACTTGTGCTTGATAAAAGTGTATCGTGTCCTTCCAGGTCCAGGCTACAGTATCATGCCAAGAGGAATATGCTCAAGAGTTCCAGGTGATTGCAATTAGTTCATAGGTTCATTTTCAAAAATGGAAGCTAAAATGTTCATCTAGAATACTTGAGATATTATCTCTTCCAAAATTTCTACCCTAAAACATAAAGAAACCAAAAAGTCTTGATTGTAATTGATACATGACATACTTCAATTTTTTTCTTTCCTTGTTACTTCTCACCAATAATCACCTTCTTCTCAAACTTCTAGGTATTGACCTATTACATTTGTTTTGAAACTCGTTTTAAAGAGTAGTTTCAGTCTAAGTCTCTAGTTCAATATTCCTCATTCATTCATTATCCTAGTAGGATTTTGCTTCATTCTATCCCTCTCCTTAAATTAATCTGTTAATTGTACTGGGAATCTTCAAACTGCCAAGTTCAGCAACCCTCTTTGATGTCTCAATGTGAAGGAATCATTTGTGACATTTGCAATATTGAATAATGTTGGGATTCAGCATATACCAAAGTAAAGTGCTTTGGTATGCGATGTGCTTACATCTAAAGGAGATTGGAAGGCTCCAGAAGCAATCTGAGAAGTTAGTATACTTTGGCTTTTTCCTACTCTTCTGTCTTTTGTCCCTTATCTCTATTGAAGTGAGTCATGGAAACCAGAATTATTTTTCCCCAAGGTGGATAATGGAAACGTGTACCCCTCCCCACCAGGGTCAACCATATAATCTCTAAAGGTCACTATCTCCTTTATTCCTTGAAGACCCCCATTCTAGAGAGGTCCTACCTCTAGAAGAAATGCTACACAGAGAAAACACAATGGATCTAAATAGAGAGACTTTGCTGGCTTTCCCCCTCAGACTATTATCCCCTCAGACTACTATGACCTTATCTAATCACATTTCTGTATGGCTATCCATTATTCATTGAACCTAAGCATAAAAACATGTTGTTTTCCATGGGGTTTTGAGTCTTTACTTCTAAAGACTCTGTCATAAACTTTTTTATTGGGGGGAGGGAGCAGGGATTGAACTCAGGGGCACTTGACCAATGAGCCACTTCCAAAGCCCTATTTGTATTTTATTTTGATAAAGTATCACTGAGTTTCTTAGCACCTTGCTGTTGCTGAGGCTGGCTTTGAACTCGTGATACTCCTGCCTCAGCCTCCAGGGCTACTAGGATTACAGGCATGTGCACCATGTAATAAACTTTTGATTAAGCAAATCTGTTTTGCTTCTTCCTTGATCAGCTGTTTTATATTACAAGAGTGTTGGCCATGGCTCTTATCATGGGACACAAAAGGTAGCATATCTTCCTATGCCTATAGTACATTCTCTGTGAAATGCTCTCCAGGCCTGGTGATTTTATTCCATACACTCCTGATTTTCCCTAATTTTTGGCTGCTCATTTTTTTTGCTACATTGATCATTCTCTTCATTTGTCTCTCTTTGGAGCACCCCAGCTCCTCTCAAACTATACAAACATGAGATTCAGAACCTGTCCTTATCTTTTCATCTAGTTTCAACACCCCTGTCCCCACCTTGCTGGAAATTTTCCATATCCACAATCTATGGCTATATCTGACACAACACTTAGGAACTTAACTTTTCAACAAATCATGTTCCTTCCCTATATTTTTACCACTATGTGCCACTCAAGAATCCTAACTAGACTTTTCATAGTTCTTCACAACTCGATTATTTCTGATGTGACCCCTCACATAGATACCCAAGCCTTTACTTTTTTGTCTCTGGAAGCCTCCCTGGCATGTGTATTTAAGGCACCCACCATTTCTTTGTCTGATTCCAGACATTTCCTACAGGTTATTTTAGTTCTTCCAAGCCACCCCCACCTCATGGAGGACATGATCTGACATATGCTTTTCCTACAACTCCTGAAATAAGCTATGCTTTTGTTTGTTTTCCATTTTCTTATGCAGATTTCTCTGCTAAAATGTCATTTCTCCAGGTCAAATGCCTCCTTTGTGAAGTGGTCTGACTCTTACTCCCTTTTGAAATACCTCTCCCTCCAGTTGCTTCAGATCAACTTGGAAAACTGCAAAGTAATCACGAACTTGTTGCTGAGTTTTTAACACAGATACCGGGTCCAAACAAAAGTGAAGCACATCTTTTGTCTTTCCCTAGAGCTGCTAATAATCTTTAACACAGGAAGATATCCAGCATTTTTCTGATGGAAGGAATTGATGCTTCTTGATTTTTTCTTTAAAATTTTTTTTTCCCAACTCTAACACGTACTTTTACCATCTGGAACAAAGGTTTTTTTTGTGTGTTTTTGTAAATTCTGTCGTATTGCTGGAACCCACGTCTACATGAAAAGTGATAAATGAGCCCACTTAGTATCTGAGGGAAGACACACCCCAACATGTAACTGGAGCCACGTCAGGCTCTGTGGGGTACACTGGAGCCACTTGGATTTATTTATACCCATTAAAGAATCTGCTTGTATTATGATAGCTGGCTTTTAGGAGATCAAAGGAGCAGTGCGGAAATGTTGTTTTTCTGACTGTGCAGCACACAAACATCATTTAAATGTCCTCTCAACATGTGCACACATCCAAAGCCCATTGGAACATCAGGCAGCAATGGGAGCTGGCACCTTGCCTGCATTGTTAGTCTTGCTCCATTATAATGGAAATAACAGGCAAGACAGAGACAGAAAGTGTGGGGAGGGATAGACATGAGTCTGGGTTGGAGACTGAAGCAAAGTCCCAGTATCATGGTATTTTCATTTTTTTTTTTTGAAAAGCAAATCAGTGCAGAAAATGTGGCTATTTGTCATAATGCTCCTGCTCTCATCTCCCTGGAGATAGAGCCCTAAGACCACAGGAAGCTTTGGAATTGTAGTTACTGCTCATGCTTGGAAGGCAGAAGTGGACAAACTAGGCAATGGGCATGTCTGGGCAGGTCAAATGCCAGAATCCAAAGAGCAGATAATTCTACCAAGCAGAAAATTGCTGTTCAATGTCCTGCCAAGATCCTACTCCTTTCAACCTATTGTGAGCGAACTTCTTGGGATGATTTTCAGAACATCCATTCATTAAATATCTATCAGTATTTAAAGCATGTTTTAATTGACTCAATCATTTGGAACTTTCATCTTTCCTGTGAGATTACAGAGCATTAGAGTAAAAAATTCCTTAGAGATCATTTCAGGGCTCACATTTACTGAGATCCAAAGGGATCTTAGTCTGCCTAAAATCATATAGTTAGTCATATTAGATGCTATACCCATTGATTTTTCACTCCAGTAAATTTTTTCATAAACTTAATTCTGGAATTCATTATAAGGTAATAGTATGTACAATACTGTGGCTCCTGCAGTCAAAGAGGAAGGATCTGGAGGACACTTCATGTGTCCAATCTGGGGTGGGGGGGTGAGTGACCAGTATAAGTGGGATGTTGTTGATATGAACCGTCTTTTAGTATTAGTTAATGGGTGAATTCTCTATTCTTGCCATTTTTCGTCTCTGTCCTTTATCTTGGAAGGGATAGTTGTGTACAGAAATAGGAAAACATGAGAGAGGAGCACTCCTGGTAGTGTCCTTTGCCATTTCTATTCACCTTTCCTACAGTAACTTCCCACCCAGGAAGGTCACATGCCTCTTAAGGACATTGTATAGACTGCTGGTCTAATATTGCTCCTATAAGCTGTTATGCGAGACAACAATGATATTTGTTACCAATCCCCCTAGCTTGGAGTAGAATACTTTAGAGGAATAAAAGCTTGAATTTCTGAGATTAGTAGTGAGAATTGTTGGTTCACTATCTCAGCAGATGCCTTTTTTCTAAAATTTTCTCATCCAGTCTTCCAAACCTGGGGGCACAGGGGGCGGTTACTAGGTACACATAGATACCAATCCCTTTTACTGTGGAAAACTTCCTGTCTTGAAATGACTTTTATTCCTGGCTTGTCCCAATTTGCCTCTTCTTCAAGTTTCAATCACTGTCTTGTCTTTTATAAGAAGCATTTATCAAACATGAAACAAGATTACCTTGGATTTTGATAGCTTCAAATTCCTGACTACAGACCTAACATTTGAGAATAGGTTGCAGCATTTTTAAAATCATTTTTCCCTTTCCAATTGTTTTATAGGATACAGAGTTTCACTAGAATTCTAGGGAATTCACACTTTTCTACCTTTAAAACTTTCTATCAGAAGGTTTGATTTTGTGATTCAGCCTATGCAGAAGTTAAGCTGAGTAGGATAAGAAAATGACCTTTTATTTATGCTGTGTGGGGGAGTTTCCTCGGGAAGTCAAAAGAAGACCCTCAGTATATTCCTCTCCCTCTTATGTCACAGGGAATGGATACTACTATGGTTTGGATACAGCTTGAGTGTGTTGTGCAAGGCCTCATGTGTTGGGAATGAAAGGAAAGAGAGGAACTGAGAGACAGGCGAGTGAGAAATGAAAGATGGAGACCAGGCAGAGATACACATGTAAAGGCCATCTCTCCATAGACAGAGGCAGCACAGGCTTGTGGTTCAAGACTTTTGTGGGGGAGGCTCAGGGATTAGAGCCTGGTGGGTCCTAATATGGGCAGTTAAGGGTGGGGTTGGTATGAGTGAGTGATGAGCCTTTTTCTCAGAATGGCCCTTGGGCAGGAAAGTGAAATTTTTTCTTAAGATGGTGGCTGTCACTTTAGATGAGAGGGAGAGAATGCAATGCCAAGCAAGGGCCTTACAAGGAGCTTGGTCCCTAGTGTAGTGTGGCAGTGTGGATAGAGGTGGGGACATTTTAGAGATGGGACATCATAGGAGACATCCTGACAGGCTCCTCTTTCTCACCCTGGCTTCCTGTTTTTCCTTGTATTCTCTCCCTCTCACATGTGTTCCTGGCCTTGTGGTGTCTTTGGCATAAGGTGATGCAGCCAAGGGGGGCCTTACCAGAGCTGGCACTGGGACATTTGGACTTTCAGTCTCCAAAACTGTAAACACACCACCTTATTTTTTAAAAAAAATGAGTATCCACCCTTAGACATTTCACAAAAGTAACAATGACATGGAATAACAGAGACCTAGAGTCAAAGTATTCTGTAAATATTTGATCACTGACTTTTCTGAACTTCCAAAATTGAAATGAAGTATTCTGATAAGTATAAGTAATAATAATTCTCTTATTCCTCCTAGAATTCAAAATTAGGATAAGAATCAAAGAACTAAAATTTTGGTCTAATGTACATCATATTGCAGTCATATAAAATTACCCAAAACTATTTATCACTAAGAATAAGTCTCTTTTTATTAAATGTAGAGATAGTGACTTTTGCTCTGCTTACTTCCAGAAGTTGTAGTGAGGAAAAGAGTCTTAAATAACATAAACTTGTCATTCTGAAGCTTTATACATAAGACAAATACTATTAAAACATTATCATTAGCCCTTATTACTAAGAATTTTGTGTGCTCATATTTAATTTAGTACTTTATGGTATGCTATTTCATTTTTATTCTATCATCAGTTTTTCTTACCTCTCACTCAGGTTTCATACATTTTAAGTGCAGCTAAATATATATGAGTCCTTCATATATATTTTAAAATCAGCTCCTAAAATAGGTCAGAACTCTCAACAAATAATACTTGCATGGATTTGAATCTATCATCAGAGTCTGCACCAGGGAAGATATATTGGCTTCTTAAGTAAAAATAGAGTTGCAAAATAAGCAAGTTATTCAAAGTTTCAGTTGAATTTTATATAACAGAAAAAGAAGATGATTAATCTATATATGCATAATCAACAACATTGTATATGTGTGTGGGGGTGTGTTGTGTGTATTTAGCAGGGAGCTTGTTATGTGTTGGGGACTATCCTGGGTCATTACCAACCTATCAAGGGGTCAGATGTTATTATAGAAGCAGCAACCTTGCCATCATTATTTTGCTATCCCCACAGTAGTCACAATAATCAAGAGAGACAAATGGATGGTAGAACTGGGGGTGTGAGACACAACAAGGCAGCCCTCATCTGATTGGGTTTCCAAATAATTCAGTTCTTTTCTCCTCCCCTTAAAGGTGTCACAGGCTGAACAGGCTGTTGTGGCAAGTTCCCAGACCTAGTTGACAGATAGAAAAGGTTAAGTCTTGGTGTGGCTGGATATTCTCCCCAATCCTCCTTGTCAATCTTGGATGAAGCTACTAGCTCATCTGGCTCCTTTCTAGTACCCTAAGACCTCACTCTCTGTACTCTCTCTTACCTCCTCAACCAGTAAAGAGAAAGGGTAATGGTTAACAATGATGAGATTCCCTGCTCTGCTAAAGCAGAGCAGTGGGAAGTATTAGAGAAACAAGAAACAAAGGAAAGCAGTTGATATGGAAAGGAGACAGCACAATAGTGTACCTCTAAATTCAAAATCCAGAATAAAATTCACATTCTTGCTTTAAAACTAGCTCACTGTGTGATGTTTGGAAAATCATGTAAACACTTTTAACTTTGTTTAAAATATCATTTAGGGATAACTAATATCTAATTTCCATATGACCACACGCCAAAAAAAAAAATCTTTAACGTTTAAAAACAAAAAGTTTACACAGTGCAAATTCATGCAAGGTAGTCTATGAAATGAATGATTATAACACAGAAATTTAAAGATCAATTAGTAGAGATTATTGATTCTTCTGGGTGAGAGCTAGAGGGGCATCATATATGTTCAACAACCATTGAGCTACAGCGCAGCCTTTTTATTTTATTTGACACAGAATTTCCTTAAATTGCACTGGCTAGCTTCTAACTTGTGATTCTCCACATTTATCCTTTCAAGTAGCTTGGATTACAGGTGTGTGCTAACATGCCTACTAGAAATTATTGTCTTAAAGATCACATTACATTGAAAAATGTTCAAATATATTATGTAAAAATCCAACCAACCGACTAACAAAAAATCAAAAAATACTACTTGACACCAACTAAATACTGCTGGGAAATGTGTGATATTGCCATTTCATTAGTTTTTTCTCAATGTTTTATAGGGCCCTCCCCCTTCTTCTCTTTCTGTCTTTCTTTGTGATTTGATGATTTTTTTTGCAGTAGTATATTTTGATTCTATTTTCTTTATCTTTCTCATGTCTACTGTGTGCTTTTTTGGTATGGTTACCATAAGATTGGCACAATGCCTTTTATATTTATAATAGGCCATTTTAAATTGGTAACAACTTTACTTCAGTCATATATTACCTACCCAGAGTTTATGTTACTGATGTTCTAATTATACATCCTTTAGACTGTATATCCATTCAAGTACTCTAGTTATAATTATTCGTACTATTTTCATTTTTTAACATTCATACTAGAGTTAAAAGTGATTATTTAACACCTTTGTAGTATTAAAGTATTCCTAATTTGACTCTGTGTTTATTTTTAATTGTAAATTTTGTACTTCCATATGCTGTTGTGATTTTTGTTAGCATACTTTTGCTTGAACTATAAAAATCGCTTTGGCATTTCTCTTAAGAAACGTCTAGGAATGATGAACTCCCTCATCATTCGTCAAGGAAAAGTTTTTGCCTCTTTGTAATCTGAAGGACAGCTTTTTCAGATGAAGTACCCTTAGAAGGATATATATATATATATATATATATATATATATATATATATATATTTTTTTTTTTTTTTTTAGCAAGTTGAACTTATCTCACTATTGACCTGCAGGCTTATTGCTGAGAAATCCACTAATAATTTATGAGTGTTCCCTTGTATAGCATGAGTCACTGTTTATGTTTGTTAACTGCTTTTAAAATCCTTCTCTTTGACTTTACACAATTTTATTGTAATGTGTCCTCTTTAGATTGAAGCTGGGGGATTTTGAGTTTCATAGATCTGAATATTCATATTTCTCTTAGGATTTTGGAAGTTGTCAGCTATTTTTTTAAAATAAGCTTTATGATCCTTTTTTTCTTTTTTGGTGAGACTTCCATCCTGTGATTGGTTCTCTTAAGAGTGTTCCATAAATTCTGCATACTTTTTGTTCTTGTTTCTTTTTTCCTTTCTGACTGGATAATTTCAAAAGACCTGTCTTTGAGGTTGCAGATTCTTTCTTCTGCTTGATCAAATCTTCTATTGAAGCTTTCTATCACATTTTTTCCAGTTCATTAATGCATTTTCAGCTACAGAATTTCTCTTTGCCCTTTTTGATGATTTCTTTTTCTTTGTTGAACTTCTAATTTTGTTCATATATTATTTTTCTCTATGTGTTGTCTCTATGCATTATTTCTATGCATTGTTGAGTTTTCTTAAAATGATGATTTGGAAACTTTCTCCAAAAAAATTTTTGTGTGTGTATGAGGTCATATTGCCTCACTTTTTATGTTTATGGGGGCTTTGAATTGAACTTTATGTTTTAGATGGTGAATTTGCCTTCTTTAGCCTTGTCAAGATGACTTCATTGAGGAAAATCTTTTACATGAGTGTAGTGGCAAGCTCACTAGCTAGATGTGGAGCAGGGTGTCTGGTTCCAGAGAACATAAAGCATCATAGTGTCTGTTCATGTCTATCAACGAAGGTCATCATCAACAAGCACCGCAGGGTCCTGTGATTGGTGTTGTCAAGGTCCTTGGTGCTGAAGGATACTGAGTACTTTTGTATTCTTAAAAATATATGTATAAAGGTTAGCTGCCATAGATAAGAGAGCAGAAAGCCAGAAATCTAATGAACATTGCTGAAATCACAGAGCTAAATTAGAGTTATTCCGGCAAGTATTTGGGCTTTTTATCAGGTACTAATCACAGCAGTGTGTTCACTTATTTGTTTCCGAGTTTTAGTTTGCTTATTTTTTGTGTGTGCATGTGTGTGTGTGTGTGTGTGTCCTAATATTCAGGATTTTGAGAAATGTTATTGGAAAAAGTGATATTGTAGGTACTTCCATGATGAAACTTGGTAACTGAAAATAACATATTAGAGTAAGTGTCTTCATTTGTCAATTTTGTTAACATAAATTTTGGCAGTGTAACTACATTTTGCTTATACAAATTTTGGTTGTATAATTTGGTACTGTAATGCTACAGTAAAACTTAACATAAGAATCAAAATACTTAAATTATAACTACAGTTTTCTATGTGTGATATAAAGATCTTTTTGATTCTTGTCTCTGGAGCCTTAACCTCTTCCATGGAATATTCCTTATCTCTGTGGCTAGGCCAAAAGAAGGGAAAGTACAAATCTCTTGCTTTCATTTTATTTGGTCCAGTTGCTGGTCTTGCTTTGATTTGCCATCCAATTACACGATCTTTTATCTACTACCCTCTATTAATTTCTTCAGAAATTGGTTTGAGAATTTTTGTTTAATGTGAATCTATTGGAAAACCAATCGAACCAAGTTTCACATATGGATTTTAGTTTTGATTGGAAGATTCATTACCTTGAAAGTAGATCCATGGTACCTGAATCTACAAGGTTCTCACATTTATATTATGTGAATCTCCTGTCAGACTCTTGATAGATATTTGTACCCCACACATTACTTGATCCTTGGAATTTTTGCCATTTGCATGCTTTCATTTAGATATTTGGTGAAGGAAGTTTGAGTCTCTCCTGAATTTGACCTTGTAGAATTCTGATTTGATAGAAATTTACATACAAATTGCTGTATCTAAAGATCTCACTCTTAAATCACCAGTCTGTGAACCATATAGCATGTACCAACTCTTGTGCTTTTAGACTGAAGATCTATGTGGACTTCCCTGATACAGTGTTTTTCTAGAATATACACTAGAATCAACTCATTATTCTAGTCTCTTTCAAGAGTTGCAGTGAGGACTTATGTAAAAAATTTAGCAGGAATAAACAGCAAATAGTCAATGTAAGCTCATTTATTATTTATTGCACATTGATTATTAAGTAAAAATTTTGAAAAATAGCTAGCATTTTGTTTAGGGATCCTAGGGATGGATATATGGATATAGGGATATATTTTTTTTTCCTTCACGTGTTATCTTAATCTATTTAGACAAGTGGGTGAAATTAAAGTAAACAAGATGTCATGTTTGTCTCCCTCCCAAGAATTTATACAGTGAAGCTTGTGTCCTGGTTCATATTCTTGTTGTCCTGAGAGTGACTTTGGTATCTGCTGCCAAGCCTTTGTTATTTCACATTTTTATTTACTTATGACATACATATTAATCTTATTTTATTATTTAAGTAAATAGTGCAGGTATTGGGGTACAAAATCGTATTAAAAAATTAAGATATGTAACATTTAGTGAGCAATAACCACAAGTCAGCATGCGAGTTAGATGAATTTTTAAACTCAAAATGCACAGCAAAATATTACATAAGTTCTTGTGTTGTCAACCTGAATTGTGAATTGGATAACTAAGCACAATGTGTGTTCAAAATAAATCTAAGAATACAATGTAGACAAAGTGATGGGTTTCAAATTCAAGAGCATCAAAGTCAAAATCTTAGATTCTTCACAATAATAACAGTGCTGTCCTTGAATAGGACAAAATAAACTTGGCAGAGCACATCCAAGTCTGATAGGCACTTCAAAGCCTAAGAAACTAAGAAAACTTTTCCATTTCACTGGAATGTCATAGAAACAAGAAAGGCAGTAGATAGGTAGAAATGAGGTGAGTGGGAAAGTGTCTTCTGTTATAGTCTCCCATTTCCTCCATGAAGATTCATCAAACCATGTTAATAGTTGATGGACAGCCTATTCCATATATGAATTTTTACAATTCCTTACTACTCAAGATGTGAATTTATATATTTTACATTGAATTTGTCAAGTATATATCTTATCAGTCCATTTAATTGACAGTTCTTTTAAGACAGAGACTCTTCTGCATGCTTTGTATAGATCTGAATTCAGAAAAGTTCCAGTAAATATATTAAAATACTAGTTTAATTAATTTACGTTTTCTCATGAATTATTTACTTAGCATCTACTATTTCTCTACCTAAACAACAGGAAGGACTTAAACAAGTTAGTTAAAACTTGTTTCAAAACAGAAATAGTGCTGGGAATGTGTCTCAATGTTTATATACCCCAGAGTTTATATACCCTAGCATCCCAGAAAAAAAAAAAAAATATATATATATATATATATATGCATATGTACATATATTCCAATGTCATTCCTTTATTATAAAAAATGAAATCTCCTAACAAGCATTGGTGATGAAATGCAATAAATAACTGTTTGAAAACATTAAAAAGCAATATTTAAGCAGCAAGGATTTATGAGATTAATCCTCCCAGGAGAGTTTAATATTTCATATATAACTTCCCCTTTTGCAGGTTGCTGACTCCTAAGTTGCACATGTATATGATGAAGTCCAAGAAAGAAAGAAACAGCAATAAAATAACTTTTGAGAATTTAAATAGATTTATCCTCTAGTCTAACAGTATAAGGATAACAGAGTTTGGAAATAAGGGCCATGAAGAAATATGAGATAAGTTTGATAAAACTCCAGGGTTTTATGCAACTTTGAAGAAAAACATGAAGTAGTATTAATTCAAAATTAGAATAAAGTCATGCCCAGACATTATATGCAATACAGAAAACAAGTAAAATCTCTTTTAAAATAAAGTAATAATGTAAAAGTTCTCTATAATTTTTCAAACATTATGCAGTGCATAAAAAGAAAAATTTGCAAACATTATATGAGAAAAGCAAAAAAATGACCAAAATCCATAAAGAAAAAAGTTAATAAACTTAGGTAAATAAAAAATCTAGACATTATTGTTCAGACAAGAAATTTTAAAAATACATTAAAAATATATCATATATCTTATAATTATTATCATTATTATTTTGGGGATTCAACCCAAGAACATTTTACCATTGAGCTATATTCTCAGTACTTTTGATTTACTTTTTTTCAAATTTTTATTTCTACATTATAATTAAATATTATGGTAAGATTTGGTATTACAGATTAATATATATGCATATGATATAAAAATACAACTTAAATTTTGCTAGTAATCTAGGCTATATAAAACAACAAAGGACAATCCTGAAATTTAAGAGAAAATAACAATGACAATAAGTAATTCAATAAATGGATTGAACAGTAAAATGTATGGTTCAGAAAGGAGGATTCCAATGAAAACATGCTAGTTTATAATGTCAATACTGTGAAAAAGTTAACACAAGAGGTATGAAGAATTTATTAAAACTGATGAAAACACAAAGTCAAAGAATTACAATACTGTACAATACTAGAACTATAAACTGAGAATTTAGATACTTGTGAACATTAGTGTAAATTTCTAGAAACATAGATAAAAAATTGAATAATCAGCTAAAAAAGGAATATTTACTTGAAAGGACTTAAAATCAGCATACTATAGTAATACAGCCACATCAATATTTATAGCAGCTCAATTCACAATACGTAAACTGTAGAAGCAAACTAAATGCTCTTCATCAGATGAATGAATAAAGAAACTGTGGTATATATACACAATGGAATATTAGTCAGCAGTAAAAGGGAATAAACATATGGCATTTGCAAGTAAATGGATGGATCTGGAAAACATTATGCTAAGTGAAGTAAGCCAATCCAAAAAAAAAAAAAAAAAAAAAAAGCAGAATTGTCTCTCTGATAAGTGAATGCTGATCCATAATGTGGGGTGAGGGGGTGCATGGGAAAAATGAAGGAACTTTGATGGGCCAAAGATGAGGGAAGGGTGGGAAGGGGATATGGAGTTAGGAAAGATGGTCGAATGAAATGGAGATCATTACCCTAGGTACATGTATGCCTACACATATGGTATGATGCTACATCATGTACAACCATAGAAATGTTAAGTTGTGCTGCAATTGTGTACAATGAGTCAAAATGCATTCTGCTGTCATATACACCTAATTAAAATAAAACAATAATGACATTTTCTGTGACTTGAATTATATATTTAATTTACAGAACTAATAGTGATAAATATGATTCATATATAAATATAGCCAAAAATCTAAAGGGTCAGATATTATTTAGAATATAGTGAAAGTACTAATCTAATGTAATCTCTAATAAGTCAAGAATGCATTTTTCTGTATCCAGGATAACCATGAACAGAAACTGGTGTTAAAAAGCAACATTATGCCTAAGTTACAAGTTGATGGGGACTTGGAGAGAATAGGATAAAATAGTAAATTAAGAAAACATGTGCAAAATCATAAGAGACCCACACCTAGACACATTATAATGAAGATGCCCAACATACAGAATAAGGAGAGAATTTTAAAAGCTACAAGAGAAAGGAAGCAGATCACATTTAGGGGTAAGCCAATCAGGATAACAGCTGATCTTTCAACACAGACTCTGAAAGCTAGAAGATCCTGGAATAACATATTTCAAACACTGAAAGAAAATGGGTTCCAACCAAGAATTGTGTTTCCAGCGAAATTAAGCTTCAGGATGGAAGATGAAATTAAAACCTTCCACGATAAACAAAAGTTAAAAGAATTTGCAGCTAGAAAACCATCTCTTCAAAACATCCTTGGCAAAACATTACAGGAAGAGGAAATGGAAAATAACAATGAAAACCAACAGTGGGAGGTAGGACACTAAAGGGGGGAAAATAATCAAAGAGGAAAACAAACCATGTTTAGTAACAGAAATAAACAAATATGGCTGGAAGAACAACCCATATCTCAATAATAACCCTAAATGTTAATGGCTTAAACTCACCAATCAAGAGACACAGGCTAGTAGAATGGATCACAAAACAAGACCCAACAATATGCTGCCTACAGGAGACGCATTTGATAGGAAAAGACATACATAGGCTGAAGGTGAAAGGATGGGAAAAATCATATCACTCATATGGACTTCGGAAACAAGCAGGAGTATCCATACTCATATCAAATAAAATAGATTTCAAGCCAAAGTTAATCAAAAGGGATAAAGAGGGACACTACATACTGCTCAAGGGAACCATACACCAACAAGACATAACAATCATAAATATATATGCCCCAAACAATGGTGCAGCTATGTTCATCAAACAAACTCTTCTCAAGTTCAAGAGTCTAATAGACCACCATACAATAATCATGGGAGACTTCAACACACCTCTATCACCACTGGACAGATCTTCCAAACAAAAGTTGAATAAGGAAACTATAGAACTCAATAACACAATTAATAACCTAGACTTAATTGACATATATAGAATATACCACCCAACATCAAGCAGTTACACTTTTTTCTCAGCAGCACATGGATCCTTCTCAAAAATAGATCATATATTATGTCACAGGGAAACTCTTAGACAATATAAAGGAGTAGAGATAATACCATGCATCCTATCTGATCATAATGGAATGGAACTGAAAATCAACGATAAAAGAAGGAAAGGAAAAGAATACATCACTTGGAGAATGAACAATAGGTTACTGAATGATCAATGGGTTATAGAAGACATCAAGGAAGAAATTAAAAAATTTCTTAGAGATTAATGAAAACACAGACACAACATATCGGAATCTATGGGACACATTGAAAGCGGTTCTAAGAGGAAAATTCATTGCTTGGAGTTCATTCCTTAAAAAAAGAAAAAACCAACAAATAAATGATCTCATACTTCATCTCAAAATCTTAGAAAAAGAAGAGCAAAACAACAGCAAAAGAAGTAGAAGGCAAGAAATAATTAAAATCAGAGCTGAAATTAATGAAATCGAAACAAAAGAAACAATTGAAAAAATTGACAAAACTAAAAGTTGGTTCTTTGAAAAAATAAACAAAATCGACAGACCCTTAGCCATGCTAGCGAAGAGAAGAAGAGAGAGAATTCAAATTACTAACATACGGGATGAAAGAGGCAATATCACAACAGACACTTCAGAAATACAGAAGATAATCAAAAATTATTTTGAATCCTTATACTCCAATAAATTAGAAGATAGTGAAGGCATCGATAAATTTCTTAAGTCATATGATCTGCCCAGATTGAGTCAGGAGGATATAGACAACCTAAACAGACCAATATCAATTGAGGAAATAGAAGAAACCATCAAAAGACTACCAACTAAGAAAAGCCCAGGACCGGATGGGTATACAGCAGAGTTTTACAAAACCTTTAAAGAGGAACTAATACCAATACTTTTCAAGCTACTTCGGGAAATAGTAAAAGAGGGAGAACTTCCAAATTCATTCTACGAGGCCAGCATCACCCTGATACCTAAACCAGACAAAGACACTTCAAAGAAAGAAAACTACAGACCAATATCTCTAATGAACCTAGATGCAAAAATCCTCAATAAAATTCTGGCGACTCGGATACAAAAACTTATCAAAAAAATTGTGCACCATGATCAAGTAGGATTCATCCCTGGGATGCAAGGCTGGTTCAATATACGGAAATCAATAAATGTTATTCACCACATCAATAGACTTAAAAATAAGAATCATATGATCATCTCGATAGATGCGGAAAAAGCATTCGACAAAGTACAGCATCCCTTTATGTTCAAAACTCTAGAAAAACTAGGGATAACAGGAACATACCTCAATATTGTAAAAGCAATCTATGCTAAGCCTCAGGCTAGCATCATTCTGAATGGAGAAAAATTGAAGGCATTCCCTCTAAAATCTGGAACAAGACAGGGATGCCCTCTCTCACCACTTCTGTTCAACATAGTTCTCGAAACACTGGCCAGAGCAATTAGACAGACAAAAGAAATTAAAGGCATCAAAATAGGAAAAGAAGAACTTAAATTATCACTATTTGCAGATGACATGATTCTATACCTAGCAGACCCAAAAGGGTCTACAAAGAAACTATTAGAGCTAATAAATGAATTCAGCAAAGTGGCAGGATTTAAAATCAACATGCATAAATCAAAGGCATTCCTGTATATCAGCGACAAATCCTCTGAAATGGAAATGAGGACAACCACTCCATTCACAATATCTTCAAAAAAAATAAAATACTTGGGAATCAACCTAACAAAAGAGGTGAAAGACTTATACAATGAAAACTACAGAACCCTAAAGAGAGAAATAGAAGAAGATCTTAGAAGATGGAAAAATATACCCTGTTCATGGATAGGCAGAACTAACATCATCAAAATGGCGATATTACCAAAAGTTCTCTATAGGTTTAATGCAATGCCAATCAAAATCCCAACGGCATTTCTTGTAGAAATAGAGAAAGCAATCATGAAATTCATATGGAAAAACAAAAGACCCAGAATAGCAAAAACAATGCTAAGCAGGAAGTGTGAATCAGGCGGTATAGCGATACCAGACTTCAAACTATACTACAGAGCAATAGTAACAAAAACAGCATGGTACTGGTACCAAAACAGGCGGGTGGACCAATGGTACAGAATAGAGGACACAGAAACCAATCCACAAAACTAAAACTACCTTATATTTGATAAAGGGGCTAAAAGCATGCAATGGAGGAAGGATAGCATCTTCAACAAATGGTGCTGGGAAAACTGGAAATCCATATGCAACAAAATGAAACTGAATCCCTTTCTCTCGCCATGCACAAAAGTGAATTCAAAATGGATCAAGGAGCTTGATATCAAATCAGAGACACGCCGTCTGATAGAAGAAAAAGTTGGCTACGATCTACATACTGTGGGGTCGGGCTCCAAATTCCTCAATAGGACACCCATAGCACAAAAGTTAATAACTAGAATCAACAAATGGGACTTACTCAAACTAAAAAGTTTTTTCTCAGCAATAGATACAATAAGAGAGGTAAATAGAGAGCCTACATCCTGGAAACAAATCTTTACTCCTCACACTTCAGATAGAGCCCTAATATCCAGAGTATACAAAGAACTCAAAAAATTAGACAATAAGAGAACAAACAACCCAATCAACAAATGGGCCAAGGACCTGAACAGACACTTCTCAGAGGAGGACATACAATCAATCAACAAGTACATGAAAAAATGCTCACCATCTCTAGCAGTCAGAGAAATGCAAATCAAAACCACCCTAAGATACCATCTCACTCCAGTTAGATTGGCAGCCATTATGAAGTCAAACAACAACAAGTGCTGGCGAGGATGTGGGGAAAAGGGTACACTTGTACATTGCTGGTGGGACTGCAAATTGGTGCAGCCAATTTGGAAAGCAGTATGGAGATTTCTTGGAAAGCTGGGAATGGAGCCACCATTTGACCCAGCTATTCCCCTTCTCGGTCTATTCCCTAAAGACCTAAAAAGAGCATGCTACAGGGACACTGCTACATTGATGTTCATAGCAGCACAATTCACAATAGCTAGACTGTGGAACCAACCTAGATGCCCTTCAATGGATGAATGGATAAAAAAAATGTGGCAGTTATACACAATGGAGTATTACTCTGCATTAAAAAATGACAAAATCATAGAATTTACAGGGAAATGGATGGCATTAGAGCAGATTATGCTAAGTGAAGCTAGCCAATCCCTAAAAAACAAATGCCAAATGTCTTCTTTGATATAAGGAGAGTAACTAAGAACAGAGTAGGGTCGAAGAGCATGAGAAGAAGATTAACATTAAACAGGGATGAGAGGTGGGAGGGAAAGGGAGAGAGAAGGGAAAATGCATGGAAATGGAAGGAGACCCTCAGAGTTATACAAAAGTACATACAAGAGGAAGTGAGGGGAAGGGGAAAAATAATATAAGGGGGACAAACGAATGTCAGTAGAGGGAGCAGAGAGAGAAGAGGGGAGGGGAGGGGAGGGGAGGGGAGGGGAGGGGGGATAGTAGAGGATAGGAAAGGCAGCAGAATACAACAGACACTAGTATGGCAATATGTAAATCAATGGATGTGTAACTGATGTGATTCTGCAATCTGTATATGGGGTAAAAATGGGAGCTCATAACCCACTTGAATCAAATTGTGAAATATGATATATCAAGAACTATGTAATGTTTTGAACAGCCAACAATAAAAAATTAAAAAAAAAAAAAAAGAAAACATAAAGAGGGGCTGTGGCTCAGTGGTAGAGCGCTTGCCTAGCATGTGTGAGGCATTGAGTTTTATACTCAGCACAGCATATAAATAAACAAAATAAAGGTCCATTAACAACTAATAAAGAAATTTTTTAAAACGTACTGTTCTTTTTTAAAGAAAAGATAAAGAATCAATATTGGAGTAGATGGAAAAATATTGAAATAATAACTTTAATTCTTATTTATCACTGTATTATACTTTGTGTAAAAATATGACAAAAGTTGTCTAAGTAGACAAAATAAGTATCCACTACATATAGCTCCCAAATCTCAAATGAGTTGGAAAAGAATGGAAAAGAAAAATCATGCTAATGTCAACTTAAAAAAAAGCTAGAAAATTCATTTTTTTCAAATTCTAACATCAATAAATGACCATTAGAATAGCAATGAAAATCAAAAAGTACATTTAACACAGATAAGTCAATTCATTTGGAATGATCACTAATTCTTTACATTTCATTCAAGACACATGAGTAAATTAACAAATATTAGGAATGTCAACAAAGGTTAAAATAGAAAACTCTTCTAAAACAATTCACATGATTAACATAAAACTTAAAAAAATAACTTGTTTATCTGAATAGATGCAAAATTACATAAAATTATCACTCACTTATAATAACAATATAGAAAACTAGGCAAAGAACACATTTTTCTTAATCTGAGAAAATTATATCACGAAAAAGTCCAAAGAAACACTAAACTCAATAATGAAATACAGAAAACATTCATCTATGAAGGGGAATGAGACACTGATATCTAGTATTACCACTTGTACTGAAAATACTGAAAGTCCGAGTGAGTGCAATAAGGCAAGAACAAGAAACTTAACACAAGAAATGAAAAATAATGAATAATATTGTTTATTTTTAACCCAGAAACCAAAGCTGGTATGTAGAACAACTTTAAAATCTATAATCATTTAAAATAGCACATGCATTTAACAATATTATTGGATACAAGGAAAATGAAATCAGTTTTACGAAATTGGTATATATGAGCTACATCAAATGAGAAAATTTAGATCATTGAAAGTAACAATAACAATAAACAAACAATGAAGCACCAATGAATAAATTTAAGGAGAAATATATAAGACTGCTACACTGGAAAATAGAAAATAAAATTGAGAAAGATGAATGAATAATTGGTCAAATATCCTGTTTTCATAAGAGGAAGTATAAATTCTTAGTTCATCCAAAATTGCAAATACAGATTCAATATAATCTCAGTTGTATTCCAAAAGATTTTGGTTTTGTCTCTGTTAAGGTGATATTCTAAATGATATGCTAAATGCACATGGGGTTACGAAGGTTTATAGATACACTACATACATCTGTCCATAGTGTCATTAAGTAAAGAACACTTACATCTCAATAAGAAAAAGACAACTGAGAAAGAGTGGCCCAAAAGTTGAACAGAAACTTCATAAAAGAGGATATGTAAATACATAACGTTGTTCTAGACCATCAGTCATTAGGAAAATGTAAATTAAAATTGCAGTGATAAAAAATAAAATTATAATGACATCATAATAACTAAAACTAAGAGGACTAAACAGTGAGAATAATATGATTCAAAGTACTGGTGCAATTTTGCCTCTTGGAACAGCTTCCAACATTTGGTTTATTCTTAAACATTTGACAATTATCTTCTAAAGGTAAAATTATATTCCTATTATTCACTTACCAATTCTCTACCAACTACACAAATGTGAGGAACAAAATGTATTAACAAAGATAGCCTAACATCATTATTTATTTGCTTGCTTATTTATTTATTTTGGGGGTACCTGGGATTGAACTCAGGGGCACTCACTTAGCCACATCTCCAGTCCTATTTTTTGTTTTATTTAGAGACAGGGTCTTGGCACCTCACCATTGCTGAGGCAGGCTTTGAACTTGCAATCCTCCTGCCTCAGCCTCCCAAACCACTGGGATTACAGGTGTGTGCCACCAAGACGGGCTAGCATCATTATTTATAATAACAGAAAACAACCCAATGATAAGTCATTCTAAAATAGATAAAGTGTTGCAATCTCTAAGAGTGAACTACCATTACACAAAAGAGTGAACCACGTGTTAAGTAGAGCCAAGAAGTGAAATACACATTTTTATATATTATGTTATTGCATTTATCATATAAATTAAACTTAAGAAGAAAAACAGACATGCATACATTGGCAAATCACAGTAGTAACTGACTTTTTTGGGGGGAAATGACTGACAGTGGCAACACAAAGTTCTGTCAATCCACTACTTCTTATCAGTGTAGTAGTTCCATGAATGTGTTACTTTATTAAATACTGTTTGTGTTGTACTTGAATAACAGAATTTAGAAGTGTATACTCAACTGCAAAATAAATGCTGTTATTTCCATCTTATGGATGAAGATTTGGGATAAAAAGGAGACAAGAAGGCGTCTTTGAATAGCATATTCTAAATGCTATCAACATTTATCGTTTTTTAACAATTTATCACATTGATTCTCTAACTAAACTACAATGAAACACCTCATTGTGTTTTCACATGCTCCGAACATCCTGTATTGTTTTGTTCTCTAATGTTTATGCTTGCTTTTTTATGTGTGGGGGGTGGGTACCGGGAATTGAACTCAGGGGCACTCAACCAATGAAATTCCCTATATTACATATCTCTACATCCTCGTTACCAAGACTTATAATATCTGAATCCTAGAACATCTGTCTACTCCTGAGGTCTGGCACTGTCATGATCACTAAAGTCAGCAACTGGATTTTTCTACACAGGCCTGCTAATCTATGAGCAAAGTTGCAGTATTAATATGTGATTGCCATGCAATCATTTGCATCTATGGTGTAAACAGCTAAAAAGACTTCTTGACACAAAGCTTATCTAAAATATATCCATAATAGACTATCGTTGTTGTCTATAATTTCCTGGAATCTGAGTATTTCCTAAATTCAAATAATTTTCCATAAGTCTTCCTAATGAGAATAAAAACAGTTGAATAGGAATTCCCTACTTTATTATTGCTTATTTTTTATCTCTCTGTGCTGGACAGAAATGCACATTTTTGGATTAGTATATCTGTGCATATGATTTTCATGGACAGGGAAAGGGAAAGTATATCAAGAAATGCAAGTGTTCAAAAGAGTACCTCCCACACTCTGTGGCACATTAGAATCAACTGAGAAAATTCTGAAATACAGGTTTGGGGACCTTTATTCTTTCTTTTTTGTGTGTGTGTGCTGGGGAACGAACCCAGGGCCTTGTGCATGTGAGGCAAGCACTCTACCAACTGAGCTATATCCCCAGCCCCCGGGACCTTTATTCATAATATAAAAATTCAATAGGCTTGGTACAGACAAGTTAGACTGATTATTAGATACCCAAAACTTTCTGCTCCAGGTGACTGTGGACCTAACCTGGAGAGTCATTCAGTAATGCCTTCTCTCCAAGACTTAGCGAGTGTTGAATAAACTGGATGCTGAAAGCAAGCTCTGGTTGAAGACAGAAAAAGTGACTTGAAGAAGAAGATACAGTGAGAAGAGGAATGCGCAGATACTGTAGTCAAAGGTATAAGTGCATTCATTTCACAGGAGCTAAGCCTACACCTGGGGAATGGTGTAACTCTTTCTGCTGAATGACACTAAAATATTACAGGTTTCCCAACAATGCATGTAAAAAAAGAAAATAAAATGAAAAGAAAGAAAGCCCATTTTCCTTTGTATTTTATTTTAAAATCTTATTTATTTTCAGTAGTGGGGATTGAAGTTAGGGTCTTACGCATGCTAAGCAAGTGTTGTATCACTAAGCTATGTCCCCAAACTAGAGAATAATATTTTCTAAAGTCAAATATTTAATCTAATACAACCTTAATCAACCATCAGAAAGGAAAAGAAAGGAAAAAAAGTGTTTCTTTCTTTCTCTCTCTCTCTCTCTCTCTCTCTCTCTCTCTTTCTTTCTTTCTTTTATTTCTTCCTTCAATGAAATTCTTACTTGGTTTTTTATATAGTGAAAAGGCTAGTCACTTCCTCATTGCTTCTCTGGGGAGTAACCTAACAATAAGATCTTCAGTATGATATTCTAAAGAAATAACGAGGGCCTTGGCAAGTTTCTGCTTTATGCTTTTTCATAAAATGACAGGAGAATACCTTATTTTATTGTTCCAGTTATGAGACAGAGCCACTTTATGTCAAAACACTGATAGATTTCTTTACTTTTCTTTCAAAAGTTTCCTTCAAAAGTTCAAGTTAAAGACTTCACTTAAAGTCCAAAAGAGCAAATAGAAATGAAAAAAAATCTGAATTAACTTGTAGCCTGGGTTCAGTATGGGAGTATATGACTTTGCTATATGTCATACACTTTTGTTTTATGAATGTGGTGCAATTTTTTATTTTTGAATCTTGCCTCATCTTTTGCAGAATGGAGTAATAATGCTAGCATTCATAGCAGCATATACAATATCCACTGTGACCATTAATGGTACTTCAAGCTGTCAGAAAATACTGGGGAACTCAAATGGAAAATAATTAATTACAAAGTGACTGAGAAAATACACAAAGAGGTAAAGAGCACCAATACTTAGAATTTTCAGCCTCAGAGAAGAAATTTATAAATCCAGAAATGGGTAGATTAGATGTAGATTACACTTCATTGTATAAGACTGCAATTGAGATCTTTGGTATAATCTTTATAATTCCTAACACACACATATGCACACACACACACACACACACACACACACACACACACACATATATATATATATATATATATATATATATATATATATATATATAGTAAGTGTGTGAGTGTATGTGTCCCTATACAGATATATTTACCAACCTTGTCAACCAAAAGAAACTCAGAAACACTGGCACCCAATAGCAATGAGCACAGTTAATACTCAAATCTTGGATTTTAAATAGCATTCTCTGGTAAATGATACCAGCACTGTTTGGAGAAATGTCTGTTTACAGTTCTGAAGTGGGTAAAGTGTAAGATAAACCTTGGAGCATTTATAATTGAATGTTACTTAAGAAAAAAATCACTTGCCATTTCATAAATACTTAATAATTAAATTATAGTAGAGTAAATCAGCAGGCACCATCTTAATCAAGTGACAGATGTTTGGCATCTCCAACAACAGGAGGAGTTGATATCATATACTTGCTAATAGGATACACTGAATTGTTCTCATTATGGATGCATGACTTCTCAGAGTTGCAGGAATTTACATGAACCCAAATCATGAAATTTTTGACCAAGTAACTATTTTCTTCCAAATTGTCCAAGTCATATGAAAAGGCTCAGGAACTAGTCTATATTGATGGCATTATGAAAATAAAACCAGAGAATGAATGAAACAAGTGTTCCTCAACTAAATACTTGACTAACAAGCGGAAGTTCTGGGATCATTTCTAAAATTTGAATGGAGTATTGGGTGGATTATGTGACATTATTGTGGTAACTTTAATATTTTGATGACTAAAGCATGATTACATGAGAGATTGGCCTTGTTTTCATGAAGCTCACTCAATTTCTAAGGAATAATTAGGCATTATGTCTGCAATTTACAAATGATTAAGAATGAGAGTATGATTGTCTAGTAGGTTAAAATGCTGATGATTATGATATAAGAGTTCTTTGAACTAATCAGAAGACTTGTAAGATTAAGACCATTTCAAAATGAAAATTTTGAAACTATTAAAATTAAAAATCTAGACATCAAAACTCAATAGAGAGAAAGAGAATTCATCAGATTTAAGACTTTCAAATGGCCTTCTGATCATTTGGAGGGGAATAAGTTCTAATTAATTTTAGGCTTTCTTAAATTTAAAGTGGAGATAGATTAATACAGCTACTAGGACAAAGTAACAATAACTTTAAAAAAAGTGAAATAGAGAAAAATGATGGAGAATAAGAAATCATCCAAAAGAGTTTAATATTGATATTCAAAATAATTAAAATAATTTTAGGATTGGAAAAAATAAGATTAAAAATTGTTTCTAACAAAATTTAAACTAGATATCATGAAAATTGTTTTACCACTTAAGTAAATAAAAACTGAATATATATATATATATATATATATATATATATGAAGTAAACACATAATAATATATGTAAATAATATATACTTACATATGTCTATAAATATGTTTTGTGGATATATAAATCTATACACACACACACACACATACACACACGGTTATAGTTGAATGACCCACAATTGAAGAATGTAAGCAAAATCTTCATGAGTCAAAAACAGAAGAAAAATTTCCTTCTCTTTTGTAATTCTGAGCCATGTAATTCTGACTTGCCACTATCCCAAAGAGTACTAGTAAACTAGTAAAATTAGGCAAAGTACAAAGTTAAATGGTTTGCTTAAAGGATTGAAAAACTAATCCTCCCACCACACACAGGAATGTAAGTTGGTGGGATGTGATTGGACATAAGGGTGAAAGTATTAGTTAATATTATTTGCTAAGTCAGCATTCATTTTGAATTCTATAGGGCAATTGCTGGAAGAACACTCAAGAGACATGATATGAAACAAAGGGAAGGAAACAAAAGAAACATAAAACAGATGTGGCACTAAAACAAAGCTAAATGTTAAGATAGTAATTTTCACCCCAGATAAAACTAAATATATTAAGTATAAATAGAATAAATTTCCAAAACAAAATAACGATTTTCATTTTAGGGGACAATAAAACCTATGGAGATTGAAGATGGCAGATTCAAGGAAGGCTGCATTTCTCGTTGCTTCAGGGCACTCAAGCAGTGGCAGTACTGCTTCTCAGAGAGGTGTGGGAAGGAGAGAATTTTTAAAAATCCATACTGGACAACCAGGATATCTTAGTGATTCAGAAATGTGGGTGCATTGAACAAAGAAATGGAAAGTGTGCATTGGAGCCAAGCCAGTTGTGGCCATGACAGTGGCGGGGGATGAGGGGATAATAATAAAAGAGAAACTCAATGGAGAAATTTGTCATGAATAAAACCTGAAGAACAGAAAAGCATCCTGACCTTAGCTGACCTAAAAGTGCTCTGTGACTGTCAAATGGCAAGCAGAGAGTGAAGGTAAGAGCCAAGTGGAGGAGGTCACACTTCAGCAGCTTGCTAATACAGCAGCCTGGGAGATGGTAGTAAACATGGCCACATTGTCCCAGCCAGCACCTACCATGCGGCCTAGGATTTAAATAGCAGAATGTGAGTGGAACAGGAAAAGACTGTACTCGTGGAGATGCAAATCAGAGATAACAGAAGGGAAAGCAACTCGCTTTGTCTGTGAATCTATTGCTCATGTGATCACCTGAAGAAGGTTGAAAAACTAAACACGTGTGAATGCACTCAGGGACTAAGTCTGGGAAGGCCATATTTATTCATGGGCAGCACAATATATGAGACCTGGGGAGGGTTGGCTCCCCTGTCCTGTGAGTAGAATTTTTGGGAGGCTTCTGAGATCCAAATTCCCAGCAGACGTCAGCATCTGCCTTGCCCTAGGATGCATTGATATTATCTCTCCAGAACAGACATCATACAATAGAGTCCCCATGGCCTGATTAGACCTAAGCCCCAGCTGTAGAACACTCTGCTTAGAACTCCACAGCAGTTCTACCCTGAGAGTGCATTAATCTGGTCTCTCCAGAATAAACTCCACTTAACAGTATTTCCCATTCTATTCTACTTTATGGTGGTGAGAAGAGAAGGTGAGAGCTATTTCCACTAGTTTCAGGTTTAGGCCACTCCAAATGGCAGCTCTGTGAGCAACACAGAAAAAGAAAGTGGTTAAAAAATTCTAGCCCTTGCTCACTTGCTCCTCTGTCAGTCTCTGTCTCTCTCTAAGGACACAACCCAAGAAGAAATGGAAAGGACAGTCAAATGTAGGCGGTGATCATTTGTCCTCATTGGCAGTTTTGACTACCTCAGTGGAGAAAAGTCTCATTTTTCATTAAGAAACTGTTCTCTTTTCTTCTTTATTTCTTTTGTGTGTGTCTCTATATGTGTGTCCTTGCTCTACTGATTGTTTGGTGGATACACATATACACACCCACACACATACAGACACATAATAGACATATGCATTTTTTTCTCACTTTTCTCATTTCTTATAATAGTTATTTTTCCTCGTCTTAGAGGATTAGAGGTTTTCATTTTTGTGTTTTATTTTTGTTTATTTCTCCTGTTTCTCTTTCTCTCCTGTTCTCTTTGTTTAACAGCCAAATTCTTCTGTTCTCTTTCTCTCTTTTTTACTTCATTTATTCTTTTTTCTTCTCCATTAGAGCCATCACTTATTATACACTTCCCCATCCTCTTCATTCACATTATGGACATTCTAAACTTTCTTATACCTTCTTATCATATGTTTTCTCTTACTGAACTATATCTTTACAAACTTTCAGAACTATTTGGTTTATCTAACTTCTGCCACCACCATTCATGTTATCTTGGTTATTAGTGTTATATATATACATCATAGTTGACACCTGCTGTTTAATTTAGTGCCAGATATACTTCACAGGTATTTATTGTTTTTTTTTTTTCTATTGGCAATTGCTGACCCCAGCATTTCTATTTTTGCCAGGTAATTAGTTTCTGGATGTCATAGTATGACCAGGCATTTATTTTAAAGCTGCATATATTTGCCTCAGTTGTTAATATTTGCTTCCCCTCTTTTTTGTAGGGTGCTAACAACCTACAGGAACACTAAAAGTTCACATAGTAGAGAATATACAGCTGAACTAAATCCAGCCAAGAGATAGCACAATTTACTTTATATACCAATTAACCATGCTCAAATTCTTGAACTTCACTATACTTTAATACAAAGAATAGAAGATATAAAAACCTTGAATCAGCCATCAGGCCCCCAAATAAGAATGGTTGGAGGTGGGGGAGGGCTTCAGGTCCCACTTACAGACATCTACTCCTATAGCAAAAAGAAAGAGAATTACACAAAAACTGTGGATACCACACATGAAAGGAGTCTCAATCTATGTCATTCTAGAAAAAAGTATCAAGAGAAACTTGTGCCCTAAAAAGACCCACACATAAGAGTGGAAGAGGAATGGATTCCAATCAATGCACAAAACCCAACATAGGAATATATGAATATGAAATAATAAGGTAACATTATGCCTCCTAAAGTTCATAATTCACCAGCAAAAAACTCCAAAAATATTGGTGAAATATCAGAAAAATAATTCAAAAGAATGATAATGAAAGTGGTCAATGAATTCTAAGAGAAAAAAAATCAAAATGAATGAATTAAGGAAATCAGTATAGGATCTGAATGAGAAATTCAGAAAAGATATACAAATATTTTAAAAATGCATCTTAAAAATAAAAGACAAAATAAATCAAATAAAATATTTATTTGAAAGTCTCCTTAAGAGAGTAGACTGTGCTGAAGGCAGAATTTCAGAGCTAAAGACAAAGTGACCAGCTTTGGACATTCAGACTGTATCAAAGAAAAGACAGTTAGTAACCATGACCAGAATATAGACAACCCCTAGGACAACATTAAGAAGCCAGATTTAAAAATTATTGGGATTGAAGAGAAATGTGAGAGGCAGGTGAATGGCATGAATAACCTCTTCTGGGAAAGAATAACAGACATTTTTCAAACTTTGAGAATGAGATAGACATCCAGACACTGGAAGCACTCAGAAAACAAAACAACAAAAAAAAACAAAACAAAAACAAAAAAACACAAGATCAAGTGTTATGATTTGGATGTAAGGTGTCCCCCAAAGCTCACATGTAAGACAAAGCAAGAAGGTTCAGAAGAGAAATGATTGGGTTGTGAGAGTCTTAACCCAATCAGTGAATAAATCCAGATTGGATTAACTGAGTGGTAGCAGGAGGCAGGTGTGGTGTGGCAGGAGGAAGTGGTTAATTGGAGGCATGGCTATGGAGTATATATTTTGTATCTGGAGAGTGAAGTCTCTCTCTCTGCTATCATGATGTGAGCTGCTTCCCTCTTCTACCCTCTGCTACCATGATGTTCAGGTTTACCTATAGCCCTGAGTAATGGATCCAGCCTTCTATGGACTAAGAACTTTCTCAATAGAATTCCTAAAGCTAAGAAACTAATGCCAAGAGTTAACAAACGGGATGGTATCAAATTATAAAGCTTTTCCACAGCATAGGAAAAAATTAAGAATGTGAAGAGAAACTTACAGAATGGAAGAAAATCTTTGATAACTGACTACTCTTCTGACAAAGAATTAACACCCAGAAAATGTGAAGAACTAAAAATTAAATATATGAGGAAAAACTTCAACATATTTAGCAATTTGGGGAATTAAAAGTACACTGAGATTTCATTTTATTTAAGTCAGAATAGCAACCATCAAGAATACAAGCAACAATAAATGTTAGAGAGGATATGGTGAAAAGGAAAGGCTTTTACATATTGAAGGAATTGTAATTTGGAAATCATTATGAGGTTCCTGAAAACATTAGAAATGGAACCAGCACATGACCCAGATAAACCACTCCTCAGTATTTATCCTAAAGAATTCAACTCAGCATACTGTGGTGAAACATACATAGCTATGTTTATAGTAGCATAGCTCACAATAGCCAATGTGTGGAGTTAGTCTCGTTGTCCATCAATGGATGAATGAATAAAGAAAACGTGCTATATATACATAATGGGGTTTCATGCAGCCATGAATAAGAATGAAACTATGTCATATGCAGGAAAATGGATGGAACTTGAGAACATTATGTTAATTTAAATAAGTCAAACTTAGAAAGTCCAGGGTTCTATGTTTTCTCTCATATTGGAAGCTAGAGAGGAAAAAGGAAAAGGGAGTTGGGTGGAAAGGAATCTTATGAACATTAAAGAGATATTAGTTGAGGAAAGGGACCAGAGGAGAAGAGAAAAAGGAAAAATACTGAGGTATGATATTGGCAAAATTCTAATATATAATGTGCATGCACAAATATATAACAACCAACACTGACATTATGTACACTATAATGCATCCATTATAAATGGGGAAAAAAACAGAAAGATACTCTGTTCACTAAAAAACAACCATGTTTTTTCTTTACAAGAAACATTTCAAAGACTATGTTCCCCAAATTAGAAACAAACAGAAACAAATAAAACAAAAACTAAATAAAATTACTAGACAAGCCAAGCAAAATGAAATTGCAGAATCATAAGAGAGATTATTAGGGATGTAGAGGCCATCTCATACTTATTATAAAGTCTTAATTTTGTATATAACTGACAACCAAACCACTCAGTTAAAAGAATAAAAACAAATACAGAAGGTAAATCCACAAAAATAGCATCAGATGGAAAATTAGAAAATATTTACAAAATTTGAACAACATAATCCATATGCATAACCTAATTTTAGAATGGTGTATCTAAGAATAGCATAATAGGCATCACCATTAAACATAAGAAAATTATAACTATTTGCCATGTATTAGACCATAATGCAGGTCTCAACAAATTTGTTATTTTGACTTTCTAACCAAATGATAAACTGGAGATTAGTGACAAATGATAAATTAATTTTTTATGTGTTTTGAAATCAAGAAATAAAAACATTTTAAGTAATGGAGGTATGATAATGAAACTTGGAAAATATATTGAACCAAATGATATCAAAACTTGTAGGAGATTTTTAAATCCAAACAAACAAGGAAATTTATAGCCTAAAATGTATTATTTTTCATTTTTCTGTGCTAGAAATAGAGATCAAATATAGATTCTCAAGCATTCTAGGCATGCTGCTTATCACTAAGTTAGATATACCCCCTACCCAAGATATATTTGGTAGAAAAGTAGAGCAGGCAAAATCTATAACAAAAAAAAAATTAAGTAAGGAAAAGAACATTGTATAGGGCAGAATAAGGTAGGATAAATACAGATAGTTTTTGACTAAGGTTGGTCATTGAAGTTATGATTTCTTGATTTAATTGGTGTGAAGGCAATAACATTCATAGAAACCATACTTTGAATTTTGAATTTTGATGTTTTCCCTGGCTACAAATGATATGTGATATCATACTATTGCAGGAAGTTGGGTAGCATCAGCAGAGAACTTTGTGCCTGATCAGCCATGAGATCCTGAGGGTCAGCCACTAATCCTCTACAGTGTACCCTGTGTGAACCACAGTGCTCCCTGGGTTAGGTGTGTTAATTGCATTCTTGCCTGGGGATGTTTTGAACCTCATGTATTTGTTGGACTGTAACTTCACCATAAGATGAGGAACATCTGTAAAATAAAGTTAACATTTACTCCATAGACAATAAAATAAATTTATTAAAAACTTATATTATTCTTTTAGTATACTATAGGGGGGAGCATCTTTACCCTCATAGTGAGTATGTGAAAGTAAAACTACACCCAATGTCATATTTAATGTTGAAATATTAAAATACTTTCTATAAAATTGGGAAAGAGATAAGCATGAAAAACATTATTCTCCATTTAACATCATCATAGAATATCTAGGCCCTGCAGTAGAGCATTAGAAATAAACAAATGATATAAGAAATTGTAAAATTATAATTATAGCATTATCATCCATTATGGTTATATCCTCAGAGAATACAACAGCCTATAGATTATTTATCAAAAAGAATAAATTAGTTTACTGCATTTTCTGTTAATGTGAGTATATAAAAATAAATTTTATTCTTTATACTAGCTATAAACACTTAATAAAATTAAGCTAAAGACATTAGTCTAAATAGTATCAAATATATCAAATATAACTGAGGAATGATGAAGAAGACATTTACACAAAATGTTATAATGCACCATTTAGAAAAATTAAAGGAAACTTAAATAAATGAATGCATTTTACTCATTTATGATTGAAATATGCAAATAATACAATTGTAAATTCAATGCTATCCCAATTAAAGTAAAAAAAAAATAAATTACCAAATTACATTTAAAATTTATGAGAAAAGGAGAAAGTGCTATATCTTGCAGATGAACAAAATAGGAAAAAATGTTCCATATTAGATAGTAAGAATTATTACACAGTTGATTTGAAATAATTTGTTGTTAGTATAAGAATCCCAGCTATGCTTCTGAATATCATAGATTTAGAACAGGCCATATACAATTGGATACTGGGTTTAAGACAAATTTCTTCTGAACAATTAATATTTATCCTTTAAAATAAATGTTCCTCAACTAATTCAAGGGTGATTATATATCATTAGATAGTGTTGATATATAATATTTATATATAAAATAGAGTATTAGAAAATTTGAGTGGAATAATTTTATTTAATTTACCCCAATAACAGAGAGCTAAGAGAGGTTATTATTCTATCAGTTGACTGTGTTAAAAAATGCTTACTCATCTTTCTCATACAATTAACAGTCATCCATATAATACTAAAGATTTATAGGTGACAGGTAAGACATTAGGTTTTCTAGAATATAATTGCATGAAAATTATGATCTAAAAATTTCACCATTACTTTGGGACATGAGATGTCATCTTAACTGGGACAAAGGGAACAATTTTTTATTATAATTATGAAATTTATTAACTAAAAGATGCATTAAAAGATTATTATTTTTTTTTAATTTTTTTTATTGGTTGTTCAAAACATTATAAAGCTCTTGACATATCATATTTCATACATTAGATTCAAGTTGGTGCATTAAAAGATTATAAGGCAAATTTTTTGACAAAGAGCAGATAAAAGTTATATTTGAGTACATCAAATATCCAATAAGTCAAGAAAAAATGGCAGATAGCCTAATACTGTTATAGGCTTGGTACTAATGTGGAACTTTATGAAAGAGGATATCTAAATAGCTAGTGAACCTATTAAATGGATTCAAATATATTAGTAAATAGAAAAGTGCTGTTAAAAACCACAATGAGATATCAATATATGTTCTCCCATATAGAAACATTAAGTACATTCACACAATCACATATTTTTATGGATGAAGTGCAAGGGAAGAAAAATTGGGAGGGTACTGGAGATTGAACCCAATGGTGATCTACCATTTAGATACAAACCAAGAATTTTATGTTTTATTTTGATATAGGTTCTCCCTAAGTTGCTTAGGGTCTTACTAAGTTGCCAAGGCTGGCTCTGAACTAGCAAACCTCCTGCCTCAGTCTCCCTAGCTGCTGGGATTATTGGCAAGCACCACCACACACAGCAAAAAAAAAAAAAAAAAAAAAAAAAAGAATTGATATGCTTTTAGTAGGAGTACAAATTGTTGCATCTTTGGAAAGTTGCTTGATGTTACTTACCACAGTTAAAACTATACTTATGCTACTTCTCACATCTTGAATACTACAAGAGATGTCATATGCCCCAAGAGAAATTGGCATAAATGTTCCTAGAATTATTCATAAGTGAAAAACAACCACACAAATATTCATCAGTATTTGAAGAGAAAGTATAGATGATGCAAAGGAGCCCCATCAACTCTCCTTTGCATCTCCTGGCATCAGGGCTTTGGCCTGAGACTCTCCCTCTAAACCCTAGGCAGCTTTTTAACCACCATGGAGCCCCTCCCAATCCTTGGACCAAATAAAAATACAGCTTTTTCCAGGAAAAAAAAAAAAAGAGAGAATAGATGAGCTGACGTACCAGTCATGGAGTAGAATACTATGTTGTAGAGCAAAATAACAAACCACAGTACACACTTAGCAGACATGATGGGAGTCAAAAAAAAAAAAAAAACAACAACAAATAGGAAGAAATATTATATAATTCCATTGATATTAATTTTAAAAAATAACAGGCAAAGTTGAACTATAATGTAGAAGTTCATATGATTAGTTTGGACTGGGGGGAAAAAAGGGAGTTGAGATTCTAAAGGTCCAAGGGGAAATTGAGACATTCTGTGTGGACCTGGATGATTCAAATATTTACTTTGTAGCAAGTAAACAATATAATTAAGGCTTTGGGTTTTTTTGTTTTGTTTTGTTTTTATACATTATTTGTAGATATATGCTATGACTAAAAAGAAAAAGAAAACTCCTGTATTTACCATCTTCTTCATAGATGGTAAGAGAGGAGAGAGAAAGCCCTTCATGTAAAAAAAGTTATCACTCTTTTGTCTACAAATCTTTTTAGTAGCCTGTCTGTTCTTCCTGAGGCTGAAGATCTCTGGCTTCCCTTTGATTCTGGGAAGCTGCTTAGGTATTACTATTAAAGGTCTGTGGCTTATTTATTAGAATCAGTTTAAATTACTAATAACCAAAATACCCTCAATTATTTAGCTTTAAAATTGAGTAAATATGTCTGTTTCGAATGAAGTTTCAAGTAAAGTCTATATTTCAGGTCCACTGGTTTTATATTACATGTGAACAAATTCATTTTTACCGATTTACTTTATAAATCAATGTAATTCTAATTAAAAGTTCTGATAAATTATTTTGTAATTTTTTTGTAATGTTAACACATGATTTTACAGTTGATCTAGATAATCAACATCTTTGACAAGCCATAATTTCAAACCAAAGGGGTGTAATCCACTAAATATTCAAACATACAGTGCTTCCATAAATCAAATAGTACTATGAAGGTACAAAGAATGGAAAAATAAATGAAATATATATATATATATATATATATATATATATATATATATATATATATATATATATATATATATAAAACTGTTGTGGTTTTAGATTCTAGGAACAGGCATAGTTATATAGAATATAAATTAATGAATGAATGAGAACCTTTGCAAATAACTTTGACATAAAATTATTTGGCCAAAAAAAATTAAAAATGATAATCTTTATCTCAAAACAAAACTACCAAAAATTGAATTAAATATGTTAAGAGTAAAAAAATTGCAAAGCTACTGGAAGAAAATAGAAATTAGTCATTCAGTTGTCTTGAGATTAAGAAGGAACTTTAGAATTGACTCCCAGAGTTGAAAATTAAAGAAAGAGAATTAATAATTTCACTTCAAAATATTTGTTTTTATATGAGACAATTGCACTGTAAATAAATTTAAAGGGTAAAACATCAATAGGAAAAATATTTGCTCCATATATGCTTGAAAAAAATGTTATATCTCTAATGAAAAAAAGTTTATTTCATGTATTTTGATAAAAAGTGGATAACACCAGAGAAAACAGGTAAAGTACACAAAAGGGAGAATAATAACAGCATTACAATTTTTTAGTAAATACTTAACATACTCAACTTTCTTTTTCATTAATGATTATAGTCACAGAAACTCACATGGAAACAGTCTATCTCATTGACAACAATTAAAATAAATCTTGTTAAAGCAGTTGAAACAAAACTGCATCTCTCATACACTCTTGATGGCAGTGTAAATTTGACTATTTCTAGAGGCTATTTGATCATATGAAGCCAAAAGCACTAAAGTGGGAATATTTTGTGAAACAGTAATTACATTTCTAAATATAAAGGAATAATTAAATATAATAATATGTAGGTAAAAGCCATGCGATAGAAAATATACAGTAGAAATATGAAGTTAAGAGGATGATTCTACAAATTGGGTTTACTCTGATGACCCCCGATTCTTTGTTTTTTAAAAAAGAAATTTGCCTGTATCTCTGCTTTGCATAAGTCAATAGGATATGTTACACTCTGCAGAAAATAACCTGTTATCTGTAGGACAGATGCAAGCTTTTCTCTACCAATAAGAACAAAAGTCACCCTTAAAGGGGAGATTTCTGTGACCTTTACACAAACAAGATTCCAGTGTTAGAATCTATAAACAAGTCAGGATGGCTCCTGGTATTTTGCCAGGGGGAGTGGTTTGTGAGGTGGTGCCAGCGAGTCATTAAGTGTGGAGATTCCTTATTGGTTGACTGTTGTATCTATTTTATGTTAATTAACATAAGCTGTGTGGAATGTATAAATACCTCTGTTGTCCTACAATAAAGGGCTCCCACTCCTGCTGTATCAATGTACACAAGTTGTTCATCACCCACCCACCCCACCCCCCCACCCCCCCACCCCCCGCTATTTTGAGGCAGCCAGACTGTGGCATTCCAGAACTCAGGGGAGATAGGATAATTCTCTCTAATCATAAAATCTGTAAGAATAAGTTCCAATTAGAGCCAGTCACATGGGCCAAAGTGACCCAGAATTGCCTTGTATCTTTTGCATGTCATTATAATAGTGAAATCCACCCCTGATTCCATGGGGTAAGACCATGCACAGTGAGGACTTTAAAATTTGATGCAATCCTTTTGTCAGTCAAAAGTCAGGAGATAGATCTGGATGGGACTCTGGAAATTTCCCCAGGACTCCCAATAAAACTGGAGGGTAGAGGGTTGTGCCATTCCTCTGCTACCCAAGAGGATCTACTCTGTCCCCTGAGAGTATCCCCTATTCTCTTTTTCTTAGCCTACCAATAAACTCATGCTTGTTACTATGTGTAATTTGTCTGAAATCTTTTCACCATGATCACAAGAAACTGTAACAGAGGACTGTCACAGGAGCCTTGGCTCCATAGTGGGCCTTTGCTCTGTAAAACCATTGACTTACTGCCTGGGTTGAAGCATCCAGGGGTGGATACCTAATCTGAACTGAGAGTTCATCTATCTTGTAAATCTAGGAGAAAGTAAAAGGTAGGAGGTAAGAGTGACAGGATCTAAACTGCGTCGGTGCCTGTGTTCATAAAACTCCTGGAACAGTTGCTGCTAAAATCCTGGGCTCACAGACCCCTGGGCTTCCTGAGATTTTTTTTCATGAAGACAAAAATTTTAATAATCTTTCTCTCATTATGTTAGTGTTCAGGTTCATAAAACAATATTCCCAAAGTATAGCACTTTGACATGCAGAGGTCTTGAATCAAAGGGAACTGAAAGGTTTTAGAAGAACCCTCAGAATCAAAAGTTCATGACCAGCTGGGCATGGTGACAAATTCTTGTAATCCCAGCAGCTTTGGAGGCGGACGCAGGAGGATCACCATTTCGAAGCCATCCTCAGTAAAAGTGAGGTGCTAAGCAATTCAGTGAAACCCTGTCTGTAAATAAAATACAAAATAGGACTGGGGGTGTGGCTCAGTGGTCAAGTGGCCCTGAGTTCAATCCCCATACCAATAAAAGAAAAAAGTCCATGATTTTACTTTTTTTTCCCCCTGCAGATGCAGGATGGCACTTGCTCTCTGAAATTTCCTTATCTGAAGCTCCTCAAGAAGGATATGGTTGCACTTGTTCTCTTCCCTGAAATTGCATTAATCAAGGAAGAGGAAACTTAAATCATATTGGAGTATTCAAGAAAACTCAGTCTATTAGTTTATCATCTTATTGGGTTTTTAATTATCATTAAGTTTTGGTCTTATTTCTAATGTGGCTTGGCCAAGAAGACAAACATTTCAAAAAACAACTTGGTAAGTAGAGAATTTCCACCTCAATAATACACATTTGTTTTCATTATAAAATTCCTGACTCCTTCCATGAACACACATTTCTCCCAAGATTAGTCTTCAGTCTTTATGTAGAGTCCAGGGCCATCTCTCCAAGTCTCACCAACAACATCCTATTGATAAAATAAAATGCGACTTTATTGCTTATCACAGTAAGAGAAAAACCTCACTCTACTTGCCTTTGGTAGTGTCACAGGAGGAAAGGCAAAGAAGAAATTTATTGAAAGAGTTTGAAGTTTGGTGTAGGTCAGGTCCATCAAAGTACAACTTGATTAGAATTGAACAAGGATCATGATATAATTGTAGAATATTTTTATTAATTAATTTATTTATTATAATTAGGTGTATGTGACAGCAGAATGCATTCTGATTTATTGTATGCAATTGCAGCACAACTTTTCATTTCTCTGGTTGTACACAATGTAGCATCTCACCATATATGCAGGCCGACATGTACCTAGGGTGATGATGTTCGTCACATTACATCATCTTTCCTATTTACCTGCAAATGCCATGTTTTTTTTTTCTTTTTAATGCTGACTAATATCCCATGGTGTATATATGCCACAGTTTCTTTATCCATTCATCTATTGAAGGGTATTTAGGTTGGTTACACAATTTGGCTATTGTAAATTGAGAAAGGTAACATGGTATGATACTTCTAAAATGTTGATGAGTCTTAGGAAAGTACCTCTAAGGAACAATCCAGTTATTTGCCTGGCCAAAGTCTCCTGGAGTAAAAATGTGATGCTGATGAAGATATTAAAAGAGAAAGTAATGTAAGTAAATAGACTAGGAAGTCTGAATGAAGGGCAGGTAGAATGAGTCCTCCGTGACTTTGTTATGTAAAAAGGGAATTGATTTTGTTTCAACAGGCTTCTGCTTTCCTGAAATACCAAATTTCCAGATATAACATTATAGCCCTAAATTCCTGTTTAGGTCTAAGATAAGACTCTTGGTATTGGTGGATTTGACTTTGATAGAAAATGGAAGATAGTTTTCCAGTATAAAAGTGAACCAAGTTGGAAATGAACGTATTATGCTGAGGACAGGGAGAACTGTAGCTACAGTTGGACCTTCATTTATGAATAAAGACCAAATTAATGACAGACCAAATGAAAACATGGTAGTGACCATTAGGCCAAATTTTCAACAACTATTAAAAAAATGAGGGTTATTTTTTTCTTTTTTTCTAGTATACCATAGTTGTTTATGGAAGCTAATGTTCCAGTAATGATGAATAACTTCAAAATGGGCATATGACCAAGCATTTTTCTCTTTCTACATCACAAGTACCTTCTTGACTAGAAGAGGTAATGGTATCCCAGCAACAGATAAGCAATGCTCCATTTAATTGCCAAAGACTATATTTTAATGAACTTTGAAAAAAGAAAGTCAACTCCAGAGTTCTGTGTTTGATTAATTTGACAAAAATCTATAAACATCTGACCTAGCTCATTAACACCTTAATAAAGACAGAAGACTCTTATACTCAATTTCTAGTGAACAAGTGTTGGGTAAGGTGTTTTAATTTTTCCAGTCAAAGAATAATGAAGTCCATAAAATATACTTCACCTATCTTTAAGTCAATCTGAATGTGGCAATCATCAACACAACAATTGGGTTACTAAAAGCTTTATGGGTGACCTCATCAAAGGCACATGCCAGCTATGGCTCTTTTCTCTATCTTCTTCCTCATGTTGCTGTATCACGGCCTACAAGGACATAGCATTATGCTGCTATTACCTAAGTCAACTGCATATATACTTGTTAAATAAGGTGGCACTGGAGGTAATAACTTAACGAGATAGTATTAAAATAGCCCAATATAGCCAGTGTAAGAGAATCTAATGCCAGAAGAAGATAATGTAACATGAAACACTTTTTCAAGAAAAAGAGTCAAAGTCGTACCACTAGAGTAAAGCATAGAAGCAAAGGAGCACACTTAATGTATAAATAAGTGTAACCAAGCATAAATTCTCAACTTTCTATGGTCACACTTGGAACAGAAAGAACAAACTTAAATGACAGAATGTAAATAAAAACATGAAAATTTAGATGCTTTAGCACACATTTACTATTTTTTTGTTTACATACTATATGCTTCTTTATTTTTTCATATTTTTATGGGTATTATATAATTATACATAATGGTTGTGGTTTTTTGTTTTGTACTCATACATGTATACAATATAACAATACAATTTGGCCAACATCATTCTCCAGTATTTCCCTTTTAACTGCACTCCTGCCTCATCCTGGTTTCTTTCTTCCACTCTACTGATCATCATTTGTTTTAATAAGATTCCTTTCCCTACCTTTCTTTTCTTTTTTCCTTTCTAGTTTACACATGAGAAAAAAACACAGGACCTTTGAGTCTCTGAGTTTGTCTTATTCTACTTAACATAAGGTTCTCAAGCTCTATATTTTACTGTATGTGTCATAATTTTATTCTTCCGAATAAAACTTCATTGTGTGTGTGTGATCATGTTTTCTTTACACACTTATTCATTTATGAACACTTAGGCTGCTAGGCTGGTTCCATAATTAGGCTGTTGTGAATTTTGCTACTATAAACATGGATATGCATGTAATGGCTATAATATGGTGACTTTAAATCTTCAGGATAAATACTGAGGAGTGGTATAGCTGGGTCATATGGTGGTTCTGTGGCTGGTTTTTGCGGACTCTCAATACCAATTTCCTTGGTGGTTGTACTAATTTGCAATCCCACCAACACTGTAAAGGTGTTTGTTTTTCTCCACATCCTCTCCAGCGTTTACTATTGTTTATATTCTTGATGACTGCCATTCTTGGTGTGAGATGAAATCTCAGTGTAGTTTTGATTTATATTTCACTAATTGCTAAGGAAGTTGAATTTTTAAAAATGTATTTCACTTGTATTTCTCCTTCTGAGAAGTTTCTGTTTAGTTAATATGTCAGTTTATGAAATGTGTTATTTGTGAGGGTTTTGGTTTTAAGGTTTTTTGGGTTCTTTATATGTTCTTGATACTAGTCCTCAGTCAGAAAAGTAGCTAGCAAGTGTTTTATCCCGTTCTCTAGGTTCTCTCTTCACATTCTTAGTAGTTCCCTTTTGCCATGCAGAAGTTTTTTTTAATGTCATCTCATTTATTAATTATTGGTATTCTTTCCTGAGCTTTAGGATCCTACTGAGAAGGGCATTGCTTGTGATTCTATGTCAGAGCGTTGTCTCTACATTCTATTCAAAGAGTTGCATAGTTTCTGGTCTAATTCTCTGATTCATATAATTTTTAATATAAAAAGACTAAATTTTTATATTTAAAATATTGCTCCATTTCTACAGCTGGGGAATTTTAGGAATGTATCTTTCATTCTCTCACTCATGGATGTTCACTTCTGAGTTGATTTAACAGTATGAATTTAAATATCGTCTTGATACACACTGTTTTCAAAACATGGCTAAAGACTAGAGCTATCACCCAAATAAGACTCACAGTCCAATAGCCCATTCAAAATCCCCTTTCATTTGTTTATTGGATACCTATAACTTCACATATACCAAATTGGCAATCATGATTATCCCTGCCAACACTTCATAACTGTGTTTAAGAATAATTTTCTTTTTCTTTTAAATTTCTTATTGTTGGCTGTTCAAAACATTACATAGTTCTTGATATATCATATTTCACAATTTGATTCAAGTGGGTTATGAGCTCCCATTTTTACCCCATATACAGATTGCAGAATCACATCAGTTACACATCCATTGATTTACATATTGCCATACTAGTGTCTGTTGTGTTCTACTGCCTTTCCTATCCTCTACTATCCCCCCTCCCCTTCCCTCCCCTCCCCTCTTCTCTCTCTGCCCCTTCTACTGACATTCATTTGTCCCCCTTGTATTATTTTTCCCTTTCCCCTCACTTCCTCTTGTATGTGCTTTTGTATAACTCTGAGGGTCTCCTTCCATTTCCATGCAATTTCCCTTCTCTCTCCCTTTCCCTCCCACCTCTCATCCCTGTTTAATGTTAATCTTCTTCTCATGCTCTTCAACCCTACTCTGTTCTTAGTTACTCTCCTTATATCAAAGAAGACATTTGGCATTTGTTTTTTAGGGATTGGCTAGCTTCACTTAGCATAATCTGCTCTAATGCCATCCATTTCCCTGCAAATTCGATGATTTTGTCATTTTTTAATGCAGAGTAATACTCCATTGTGTATAAATGCCACATTTTTTTTATCCATTCGTCTATTGAAGGGCATCTAGGTTGGTTCCACAGTCTTGCTATTGTGAAGTGTGCTGCTATGAACATCGATGTAGCAGTGTCCCTGTAGCATGCTCTTTTTAGGTCTTTAGGGAATAGACCGAGAAGGGGAATAGCTGGGTCAAATGGTGGCTCCATTCCCAGCTTTCCAAGAAATCTCCATACTGCTTTCCAAATTGGCTGCACCAATTTGCAGTCCCACCAGCAATGTACAAGTGTACCCTTTTCCCCACATCCTCGCCAGCACTTGTTGTTGTTTGACTTCATAATGGCTGCCAATCTTACTGGAGTGAGATGGTATCTTAGGGTGGTTTTGATTTGCATTTCTCTGACTGCTAGAGATGTTGTGCATTTTTTCATGTACTTGTTGATTGATTGTATGTCGTCCTCTGAGAAGTGTCTGTTCAGGTCCTTGGCCCATTTGTTGATAGGGTTGTTTGTTATCTTATTGTCTGATTTTTTGAGTTCTTTGTATACTCTGGATATTAGGGCTCTATCTGAAGTGTGAGGAGTAAAGATTTGTTCCCAGGATCTAGGCTCTCTATTTACCTCTCTTATTGTTTCTTTTGCTGAGAAAAAACTTTTTAGTTTGAGTAAGTCCCATTTGTTGATTCTAGTTATTAACTTTTGTGCTATGGGTGTCCTATTGAGGAATTTGGAGCCCGACCCCACAGTATGTAGATCGTAGCCAACTTTTTCTTCTATCAGACGGCGTGTCTCTGATTTGATATCAAGCTCCTTGATCCATTTTGAATTAACTTTTGTGCATGGTGAGAGAAAGGGATTCAGTTTCATTTTGTTGCATATGGATTTCCAGTTTTCCCAGCACCATTTGTTGAAGATGCTATCCTTCCTCCATTGCATGCTTTTAGCCCCTTTATCAAATATAAGATAGTTGTAGTTTTGTGGATTAGTTTCTAATTGCTCTGGCCAGTGTTTCGAGAACTATGTTGAACAGAAGTGGTGAGAGAGGGCATCCCTGTCTTGTTCCAGATTTTAGAGGGAATGCCTTCAATTTTTCTCCATTCAGAATGATGCTAGCCTGAGGCTTAGCTAGATTGCTTTTACAATATTGAGGTATGTTCCTGTTATCACTAGTTTTTCTAGAGTTTTGAACATAAAGGGATGCTGTACTTTGTCGAATGCTTTTTCCGCATCTATCGAGATGATCATATGGTTCTTATTTTTAAGTCTATTGATGTGGTGAATAACATTCATTGATTTCTGTATATTGAACCAGCCTTGCATCCCAGGGATGAATCCTAATTGATCATGGTGCACAATTTTTTGGATATGTTTTTGTATCCGAATCACCAGAATTTTATTGAGGATTTTTGCATCTAGGTTCATTAGAGATATTGGTCTGTAGTTTTCTTTCTTTGAAGTGTCTTTGTCTGGTTTAGGTATCAGGGTGATGTTGGCCTCAGAGAATGAATTTGGAAGTTCTCCCTCTTTTTCTATTTCCTGAAGTAGCTTGAAAAGTATTGGTATTAGTTCCTCTTTAAAGGTTTTGTAAAACTCTGCTGTATACCCATCCGGTCCTGGGCTTTTCTTAGTTGGTAGTCTTTTGATGGTTTCTTCTATTTCCTCAATTGATATTGGTCTGTTTAGGTTGTCTATATCCTCCTGACTCAATCTGGGCAGATCATATGACTTAAGAAATTTATCGATGCCTTCACTATCTTCTAATTTATTGGAGTATAAGGATTCAAAATAATTTTTGATTATCTTCTGTATATCTGAAGTGTCTGTTGTGATATTGCCTTTTTCATCCCGTATGCTAGTAATTTGAGTTCTCTCTCTTCTTCTCTTCGCTAGCATGGCTAAGGGTCTGTCGATTTTGTTTATTTTTTCAAAGAACCAACTTTTAGTTTTGTCAATTTTTTCAATTGTTTCTTTTGTTTCGATTTCATTAATTTCAGCTCTGATTTTAATTATTTCTTGCCTTCTACTTCTTTTGCTGTTGTTTTGCTCTTCTTTTTCTAGGATTTTGAGATGAAGTATGAGATCATTTATTTGTTGGTTTTTTCTTTTTTTAAGGAGGAACTCCAAGCAATGAATTTTCCTCTTAGAACTGCTTTCAATGTGTCCCATAGATTCCGATATGTTGTGTCTGTGTTTTCATTAATCTCTAAGAATTTTTTAATTTCCTCCTTGATGTCTTCTATAACCCATTGATCATTCAGTAACCTATTGTTCATTCTCCAAGTGATGTATTCTTTTTCCTTCCTTCTTTTATCGTTGATTTTCAGTTCCATTCCATTATGATCAGATAGGATGCATGGTATTATCTCTACTCCTTTATATTGTCGAAGAGTTGCCCTGTGACATAATATATGATCTATTTTTGAGAAGGATCCATGTGCTGCTGAGAAAAAAAGTGTAACTGCTTTATGTTGGGTGGTATATTCTATATATGTCAATTAAGTCTAGGTTATCAATTGTGTTATTGAGTTCTATAGTTTCCTTTTTCAACTTTTGTTTGGAAGATCTGTCCAGTGGCGAGAGAGGTGTGTTGAAGTCTCCCATGATTATTGTATGGTGGACTATGAGACTCTTGAACTTGAGAAGAGTTTGTTTGATGAACATAGCTGCACCATTGTTTGGGGCATATATATTTATGATTGTTATGTCTTGTTGGTGTATGGTTCCCTTAAGCAGTATGTAGTGTCCCTCTTTATCCCTTTTGATTAACTTTGGCTTGAAATCTATTTTATTTGATATGAGTATGGACACGCCTCCTTGTTTCCGAAGTCCATATGAGTGATATGATTTTTCCCAACCTTTCACCTTCAGCCTATGTATGTCTTTTCCTATCAAATGCGTCTCCTGTAGGCAGCATATTGTTGGGTCTTGTTTTGTGATCCATTCTACTAGCCTGTGTCTCTTGATTGGTGAGTTTAAGCCATTAACATTTAGGGTTATTATTGAGATATGGGTTGTTCTTCCAGCCATATTTGTTTATTTCTGTTACTAAACATGGTTTGTTTTCCTCTTTGATTATTTTCCCCCCTTTAGTGTCCTACCTCCCACTGTTGGTTTTCATTGTTATTTTCCATTTCCTCTTCCTGTAATGTTTTGCCAAGGATGTTTTGAAGAGATGGTTTTCTAGCTGCAAATTCTTTTAACTTTTGTTTATCGTGGAAGGTTTTAATTTCATCTTCCATCCTGAAGCTTAATTTCGCTGGAAACACAATTCTTGGTTAGAACCCATTTTCTTTCAGTGTTTGAAATATGTTATTCCAGGATCTTCTAGCTTTCAGTCTGTGTTGAAAGATCAGCTGTTATCCTGATTGGCATACCCCTAAATGTGATCTGCTTCCTTTCTCTTGTAGCTTTTAAAATTCTCTCCTTATTCTGTATGTTGGGCATCTTCATTATAATGTGTCTAGGTGTGGATCTCTTATGATTTTGCACATTTGGCGTCCTGTAGGCTTCTAGGATTTGGGATTCTATCTCATTCTTCAAGTCTGGGAAGTTTTCTCATATTATTTCATTGAATAAATTGCTCATTCCTTTGGTATGGAGTTCTATACCTTCCTGTATCCCAATGACTCTTAAGTTTGGTCTCTTAATGTTATCCCATATTTCTTGGATATTCTGCTCATGGTTTCTTAACAGTCTTGCTGAGCTGTCTATGATCTTTTCCAGTTGAAATACTTTGTCTTCATTGTCTGATGTTCTATCTTCTAAGTGTTCTACTCTGCTGGTAGTATTCTCCATTGAGTTTTTAAGTTGGTTTATTGCTTCCTGCATTTCTAGGATTTCTGTTTGTTTGTTTTTTATAACCTCTATCTCCCTGTATAGTTGATCCTTTGCTTCCTGGATTTGTTTGCGTAATTCATTGTCGAAGTGATCTTTCATTGTCTGATTTTGCTGTCTAATGTCTTCCTTGATACTCCAGATCATCTGAAGCATGTATATCCTGAATTCTTTATCTGACATTCCATCTGCTGCAGCTGTTACCTCTTCTAAAGTTGAGTTGACCTGCATTGCTTGTGGTCCTTACTTTCCTTTTCTTTTCATACTGTTCGTGTTCCTTTCTACTTGGTGAAACTGTTGTGCTATTGAATTTAACCCCTATATATTTATATTGGTCTTGTATAGTTGCAAAGTCTCCCTCGCAGGCGCGGGCGGCGGCTCTGCCCCTCCTCCAATTGGGGCAATGTGCCTACCACGCCGGCAGGCTGCTGGGCCTGCTCTGCCTGTCTGTAGCAGGTCCGCCTACCTTGCAGTTGCAGGTGGCGGCTCTGTCCCTCTGCGGGCCGCTAGGCTTGTTCTGTCGGTGGTCGCAGTTCTGTCTACTTTGCAGGCGCAGGCAGCGGCACTGCCCCTCTGCAGGCCTCTGGGGCTGTTCTGCCAGTGGGTCGCAGGTCCGCCTACCTTGCAGGCGCGGGGGGGGGTGGCTCTACCCTTCCTCAGGCCACTGGGTCTGTTCTGTCTGTCGGTTGCAGGTCTGGCCTTTTCTGTTGGTGGTCACAGTTCCGCCTACCTGGCAGGCGCGGGGGGTGGGGGGCGGCTCTGCCCCTCAGCGGGCCGCTGGGCCTGCTCTGTGGATGGTCACAGTTCCGTCTACCTTGCCGGCGCAGGGGGAGGGGGCGGCTCTGCCTCTCAGCAGGCTGCTGCTCCTCTTCTGCTGGTGGGTCGCAGGCCCGCCTACCTTGCAGGAGTGATTGGAAGCTCTGCCCCTCCGCAGGCCACTGGGCCTTTTCTGTTGGTGGTCACTTAAGAATAATTTTCAAAATAAAAACAAAATCATAATTCTTATGGAACGATCAAGTGAATACCTGTCACAATTCATATTCAATTCACTATTATTATCTGATCAAAAGGATTTTATGATGAGTTGTAAAGGTAATACAAGGAGCAGACACATTGGTAGGTCAAGAACATAGAAAGGAGTGTTTAAATAGAGGAAATTTTCTTCTTCTGCCATGCGAGTAGGCAAAATGATTGAACCTATCACTGGAGAGAATTTATCTGGCTACATATAGACAAGACTTAATTTGCATTGTTCTCATATTTTATATATAAATTACAGAACATAAATTAGCTCAAAGACATTCATAGTCAGAATAAAATAACCTTGAAAATATTTTCTAAACAATGCATGGTTCTTCACTGTAGTAAATTTTTTCCTGCACTTGCAACATTCCCTATCACATTTACTAATTATTAATTCTTCCATTTTCTTAAACCTGAAAAATGGAATAATTATAACATTTCTGTATCTCACAGTAAAATTAGATCTATTCAGACACTCTGTTGGTAATAACATCAAAATGTATATAGAATCTGAAAACTTCCTGTCCCTTGTATTACTAATATCTTGCTTGTGTCATTCTCCTTTTTCACTAATTTTCTACAGAGTCAGTTAATAAGTAGTCCATCTATACTCTTGCCTTTTTCCTCCCACAACTAGTATAAGAACAATTCTTTGAGTATGCAAAAAAAAAAAAAAAGCATGTCATTCCTATGTTTAGTGCCCTCTAATTTCTTCTTCTTTCACTCAGAGGGTCCAAAGTACTTTCCACGGTCCCCAACGCCCTGTATAATAATCTGACCCAATTAAGTCTCTCATCTTGACTTTTATTGGTCTCCACTTACTCTGTTCCAGGCACTCAAGAAACCTTGAGGCTCTTCCAAACTGGGCCTTCTGCTTTGGCTAGATTTCCACATTTGGCTGATTTCCACATTTCACAGTGTCTTCGCTAAACTCTCATCTCAGTGTAGTTCATTTCATTCAAAACTGAGAACTGTTCAATCCCTATTCTCTCCTTCACCTCCTGCTTTGCTGCTTATTGTTTCTAGTGTGTCATGCAAACTACTTATTCCATATGAACATTGTTTACTGTCTCTGTATCCTGGCTGGACAAAATCATCTCTATTTGGTCTTCATTATGTTCTTCTACTTGTTCATTAGGCATGTCAGCAAATCTATCTGTACCAACTTGTCTTGTTATCTGAATGATTTTCATAATGTCTTCATTGATCTCCAGGAAGGCTTTGAAATCATTCAAGACTCCACTCCATAAATTCTTCCAATGGTCATGTAATTTATTTATTATATTTTGAAGAATGTCATTGCATCAAAAATAATGATTAATTTCCAGCACTACATCATGTACACTTTAGCATCTGCATCAATTTTTGACTGAATGCAATCTAATACTAGGCAGGTAAATATGGCTTTGACAAACCAAATAATGCCCTTGTCAGTGTCTGAAGCAATGAAGTTTTATTTGGAGATACAAATATAATCTCAACATTTTCATTTTCATAGCAACAGATTCAGGGTAGCAGGTTCATTACCTACTATTATTACTTGCACTTTGAGTTTCAACCTTCCATCTTGCAAGTATTTTTCCATTTCAGGGATAAAGCATTGAATGAAATCATTCAATAAACAAGATGGCTGTCACCTACATTTCCTGATTATGTTGTCTGAACACAGGCAAGTAATTTTTGTTTTTAAGAATATGTGGGTTCTTTGCTCTGATTCCACACCTGATTTTATAATATATCCTATAGCATCATCACAGAGTACCAGAGTTTCATGCTCTGAATTTAGATTTATTGTGTATTTTCTTTCAGAAGAGTCAGATTTCATTTCAATTGAGAAGTTTCTTTTGTTGATAGTCCTTATCCCTAATCAGCTTTTCCAACTCTGCCAGAAATGTGGTAGTAATTTCATAAGCAGATAAAATCTCTCCAGAAATTGTTATATTTTATTTCAAACCCACTGCCAATTTTTTTAGTTTGTTTTAATTAGTTATACCTGACAGTAGAATGTATTTATGCACTTTGATATATCATACATAAATGGGATATAATTTCTCATTTTTCTGAGTGTACCTATTGCAGAATCATATTGGCCATGTAGTCACGTATATACATACAGTAGTAATGTTTGTTTCATTCTACTATCTTTTCTATCCCCATATACCTTCCATTCCCTCCCATCACTTCTCTATCTAATCTAAGGTAATGCTATTCTTCCCTAGTGCCCTCTGCCTTATTGTGAATTAGCATGTGCATATTAGAGAAGACATTTTGCCTTTGGTTTTGTGGGATTGGCTTATTTTGCTTAGCATGATATTCTCCAACTCCAACCATTTACTGGAAAATGCCATAATTTCACCCTTCTTTAAAAAAGCTGAGTAAGATTCCATTGAGTATATATACCAAATTTTCTTTATCCATTCATCTGTTGAGGGATACCTAGGTTGGTTCCATAGTTTAGCTACTGTGAATTGAGCTGCTATAAACACTGATGTGGCTATGTCACTATAGTATGCTGATTTTAAGTCCTTTGGTATAAACCAAGGAGTGGGATAACTGGGTCAAATGGTGGTTCCATTCCCAGGTTTCTGAGGAATCTCCATACAGCTTTCCATAGTGGTTGCACCAATTTGCAGTCCCACCCGCAATGTGTGAGTGTACCTTCTTCACCACATTCTCACCAACATTGATTGTTGCCTGTATTCTTGATGGTTGCTCTTCTGGCAGGAGTGAGATGAAATCTTATAAAAGTTTTGATTTGAATATCTCTAATTTCTAGAGATGTTGAATACTTTTTAATATATTTGTTGATCAATTGTAATTCTTTGTGAAGTGTCTGTTTAGTTCCTTAGCCCATTTATTGACTGGGTCATTTGTTTGTTTTGGTGTTAAGTTTTTTGAGTTCTTTATATATCCTAAAGATTGATGTTTTATCAGAGGTACATGTGGTAAAGATGTTCTCCCAATATCTAGGCTCTCTCCTCACTTTACTAATAGTTTCCTTTGCTGAGAAGAAGCTTTTTAATTTGAATCAATTCCATTTATTAATTCTTAATTTTACTTCTTGCACTTTAGGAGTCTTTTAAGAAAGTAAGATCCTAGGCTGACATGGTGAAGATTTGGGCCTAGTTTTTCTTCTGTTAGGCACAAGATCTCTGTTCTAGTGCCTAAGTCTTTGATCCACTTTGAATTAATTGTTATGCAGAATGAGAGATAGAGGTTTAATTTCATGTTGCTACATATGAATTTCCAGTTTTGCCAGTACTATTTGTTGAATAGGCTATCTTTTCTCCAATAAAAGTTTTTGGCACCTTTGTCTAGTATGTGATGTAACTGTATTTGTGTGGGTTTGTCTCTGTGTCCTCTATTCTGTACCATTGGTCTACAAATCTATTTTGATGCCAATATCATGCCATTTTTGTTACTATGGCTTTGTAGTATAGTTTTAGGTCTGGTATTGTGATGCCTCCTGCTTTACTTTTCTTGCTAAGGATTGCTTTAGCTATTCTGGGTCTCTTATTTTTCCAAATTATTTTCATGATTGCTTTTTCTATTTCTATGAAGAATATCATTGGGATTTTAATAGGAATTCCATTAAATCTGTATAACACTTTTGGTAATATAGTCATTTTGACAATATTAATTCTGCCTATCCAGGAGCATGGCCGATCTTTCCATATTATGAGGTTTTTTTTCATTCTCTTTCTCTAGTGTTCTGTAGTTTTCATTGTAGAGATCTTTCACCTCTTTTGTTAGATTGATTCTCAGGTATTTTATTGATTGATTGATTAAGGCTATTGTGAATGGAGTAGTTTTCCTAATTTCTCTTTCAGTGGATTCATTTCTGATGTAGAGGAATGAGTTTGATTTATTGGTGTTGATTTTATATCCTGCTACTTTGAATTCATTTATTAGTTCTAGAAGTTTTCTGGTGGAGTTTTATTTACTGTAAATGGCTTGGGTTGCTTATACTTGGGGATCTCTTGTGGAAGCATTGATACATATTCAATGTTTCCTGGCACAGCATGTTTGCAGGTGATCTGATAACTGAGATGGATACTACACGACTAATGGTCAGGTTGATATGTTGACATGCTATATGTATGGCTGACTCACAACCTGAACAAGGTGGAGTGGAATAACCTGAGAGTTCATCATGATACTCCTACTGGCATGCAATTTAAAGTATATGAGTTATTTAATCTGAAATTTTTCATTTACTGTTTTCAGAGTATGGTCAAGTGAGGGTAACAGATCAGGAAATGTGAAACTGCAGATAAAGATGGACTTCTATAAATCCATACTCAAATTAGACATGTAAAATTTATCTTATTATAAACTGAATTCTCACTTGCAAAAATCTCAGTAAGAAAATAGAGGACTTAAATACCACAGTTAACATCCTTAATCAATGCATATTGTACACATGTCAATTTACATAAATTGATCACATAGCAGATTTCAAAGGAAGTCTTAAGCTATTTCAAATAATTAAAAACACATATACCACACTGTGTGACTATAAATAGATTAAATTGGAAATCAACAATTAAGTTTCTTTTCAAGCATAAATATTTTCCAGCAAACAAAAACATTACTAACTTGAGAGCTTAAGAGAATGTAAAAATGAAAATTACTAAATATTAAGAAATGAATGAAAAGTGAAGTACTGAGTAAGAACTTGTAGAATGCAATTGAAGTTCATTGAAGTTTAAATGCACAATTATAAATGAGGTCTGACTTGACTTCAGGAAGTTGGAAAAATAGCAACTGAGTATAGTTAAAATGCGTAAGGAAAACATTCTATTAAGGCTACCTGGGAATCAATGAATTAAATGCATATAAACAATAGAGAGAAACAAGAATATCACAAGTAGATTCTTGGAGAATTTAACATATGAATTCATCTATCCAGGTGAATCATTAGAAAAGGCAACAACAAAATGTATTAGGAACTAAAAGTAGACATAGAACAAAAATAACTGAATATTTTAAAAATATGAGAGCACTAAAATTACAATAAATTTGAAAATATGCGAAATTCTTTGTCTAACAAAATAATAATTAACAAAATTTATACATAATTAATTTATGTAGAAATATAAAGCATTAAAAGCTTTAAATATGTATACAATTAGAATAGTAATAAAAGGTACTTTCCTGAAAGATAAAGGAAAAAGACAATAGACATAGGTAGTTTTATCCTTTGAGTTTGAACCAACATTTAAGGTACAGGCAATTTCAACCATTTACAAACTTTCTCAGAGTTAAAAATAGAACATCCATCCAACCATTTATGAGAGTGTCTAGTTTGATTCCAGAACAAAGTAAACTATTAAATAAAATCATTGCAATAATTATCTACTAACATAGATACAAAATTCCTAAATGCATTTTGTTGAAATATAATTCAACTTAGCTTCCATCATGTCCAACTAGAGTTTATTTTAGTAATTCAAGCATGATTCTTCATCAGAAAATCTGTTGATTTTTTCTTTCCATAAATCAAAGAAAGAAAAGAAACATGTTTTTTAAGAGATAGTCAAAAACATTTAAAAATTCAATATCTGTTTATGATTGAAAGCATTATCTAAGAGGGACCAGGAGGAAAATATTTTAATCCAATTAAAACAACAATGACGAACTCAACTAGCAGCACTTATTAAAAATAATAGAAGAGCTCAGCATGTTCACTACGCAGATATCCAACACAGAGACATGGATGCAGTTAAACAATATTTTTTAATTAAAAAGATAACTACTTCTTAAATAATAACAGAGCTGTATCATATCTAACCATAAATTGAACAAAAGATTTGTGTATTTATTATGGAGAAAAAAATCACAAAGTGTTATCAATAAGCTCAAAAGAAGACTTGATACATTGATACATAGGTTACAACTGAATACAATCATTCTTCTTTAAGTAATCTGCAAATTACAGTAAGTCCCTGCCCGCATCAGAATTTGTTATTGCATAATTGCACATTTCAGTCTCTAATGATTATTTATATTGCTATTGTATCAGTAGTAATGTATCTAGATCATTTCTGATTTATTTGAGTCTTCTCTCTTTTGTTCTTGATTTGTCTAGCTGAAGATTTGTCAGTGTTGTCTATTTTCAAAAACCCACTTCTAGTTTCATTCATTTTTTTAATCCTTAATTTTGCTTATAATCATATTATGCATGGTCTAATATAGTAATTGTTAATGAAAATACTGACCATTCAAGATCATATTACAAACCATATTTTAACAAAATAGAGGCACCTTCTTTTTTATTGGTTCTTTTTAGTCATACATGATAGTAGAATCTATTTTTATATATTTGTACAGGCATGGAATATGATCTTTTCTATTTTTTCTAGTCTTTATTTCACATTTCTGCCCTGATCCTTATTATTTCCTTCTTTCTACTAACTTTGAGTTTGACTTTTAGTGTTTCTTTTTCTTTGTAGCTGTTTTGTGTCTCCTTGAATTATAAAGTTATATTTAAATTTTTTCATTTTTTTCTTTATGTAGTGATATATTACTATGAATTTCCCTCTTAGAATTGTTTTGCTGTCTCATAATTTTTTCTCCATTTGTTTCAAAATTATTTATTTCTTTTGATCTGTTTTTTTTTTTTGATACATGAGTTTCAGAAGTGTGTTGTCTAGTTTCCACAAATTGATGAGTTTTGCAATTTTCTTCCTGTTATTGATTTGTACTTTTCTATCATCATGATAAAATATGACACAATATTATTTCAAGCCTCTTTAATTTTTAAAGACTTGTTTTGTACTTTTGACATATGACTATTTTGTGTGCCCTTGAGAAGAATGTGTATTACGTTGCTCTTGGATGAAATATTCAGTATATGTTTGTTAGTCTCATCTGCTTATAGCACAGATAAAACCCAATGTTTATTTATTAACATTTTGTCTATGTGAGCTGCTCATTGTTCAGTGTAGGATGTTGAAGTCTTATACTACTATTTTTTTTGGCTGTCTGTTTTTCCCTTCTGATCTATTAGTATTTACATTACATATTTAGCTACTCTGATGTTGACTATTATATTCTCTTGATAGACTATATTCTTGCTTGGTTACCTTACAGTGTTATCCTCTTGATGAACTGACCCCTCTCTCATTGCACCTCATTGTCTCTTGACTTAAGGTCTATTTTGTCTGACTCTCCTTTGGTTTTCTGTCATGGAACTTTTTTCTCCTCCCTTTGCTTTTATTGTACATGTGTTTTTAAAACTGAAGTGAATCTTTTCTAGAGACATAGAGTCAACATTCATCTTTCTCTTTTAATTGGTGAATTTAATTCATTTTCTTTTAATTATTCAATGATCAGTAAGGACTTATATTACAATTTTGTTCATTTTTCTCTCTCTGTTCTGGAGATCTATTATTCCTTCCTACCTCTTTTGCTTTCTTTCCTTGTCATTGAATGACTTTCTGATGTGCTATACTTTATTCTAATCTGTTTATCTTTTGTGTTTCTATCATAAGTTTTTTCTTTGGAGATCTGTAATGGTTTACATTAGACATTAAATTTGTAATTGCCTATTATCAGCAGAAAATTTTAATCAAACTTTTGATTTTCCTTCCTTTCTCACATATTTTGTTTTTGACATCTCAATTTTCATCTTTACACTGTAACTATTAAAAATATTACAGCTATTATATTCTAACTTTTTAAAACTGCATAGTATAAATGATTTCATATTCCAATGTAGTATTAGAATATTCAAATCTGAATATATGACTCTTTTATATTTACCATTAATAACAATATTTATTTATTTATTTATTTATTTTTCTGGTACCCAGGATTGAACTCAGGGGCACAATGGACTACTGATTCACATCCCCAGCCCTATTTTGTATTTTATTTAGAGACAGAGTCTCTCTGAGTTACTTAGTGCCTAACTGTTGCTGAGGTTGGCTTTGAACTCCTAGTCCTCCTGTCTCAGTCTCTTGAGACACTTATGTTACAAGCATGTGCTCGCACCCAGCTAACATTAAATTTTATATTTTTATGTGTTTTCATGTTAGCAAAGTTTTTTGAATTTCAGCTTCAAGAACTCTTTTTTTTAACATTTCTTACAGGTTGGATCTAATAGTGAACAACTCCCTCAACTCATGTTTGTCTGGGAAAATATTTCTCTTTCATTTCTGAAGGGCATATTTGACAAGTATTCTTGGCTGGCAATTTTACTTGTTTTTTGTCCGAATGTATCATCCCACTCTTTCCTGATCTGCAAGATTTCTAATGAGAAATCTACTTTTCACTTATATAGAATCCCTTGTTTGTGATACATCTCTTTTTTATCGTTACTGATACAAATAACTTGTATGTAAGAGTAGGAAAGTATTAAAATTATTTTTTCCATGTGTGAACCACACTTTGTTATTATTAGAATACAGAACAAAGATTATCTATCACAATCTGTCTCCTTGAGATTGTGGTATTTGGATTTCAGCGTCCAATTGTCACATCTCTTATGGAGTAGATGTACGTGCCTGACATGTGGAATAAAGAGGTTTTCATTTCTCTTTACAGTTAGTGAAAAAACAGTGTGCATACTGCAGATGAACAGAGAAAGTGGCTTTTATTTCTGGTGAATTTTCAGGTTTTGATTTTAATCCGATTTTGTTTGAGACTCAGATTTACTTCATTTTTTTACGAGATGACATTTTAATATATTCTTTCATTTCTTGCTAAGGGAATCTGGAGTTAGGTTCTCTTACTTGGAATCAAAAATAATCTAACATAACAAACTCTAAAGATTTCAGAATTCATAGAACAGATGGGTGCTATATTAAAAAGTGGACAATGGGTTCTAAAAGAGTATCTGTACATGGGGTGAAGGGGAGAGGGAACTTAGGTGGGAAAAATTTAACATGTCTTCCCCTACTCAGTGCCTCCACAGGATCATGTCTCTAAGCATAAGGAGAAAAGCAGATTTTACAAGAAAGTTTCTGGACATGAGGTCCTTTTCAGTAGTCAGTGGAAGCCAAGTAGCAAAAGAAGACTTGGTCTAGCCATATTGCATCTTACTTTGGGAGTTGAAACGTAATATTTAGCATTATGGCCTAATGCAATACTTCTAATTTTTTATTAATATTTGTCTTTGCGTTTAACTGCCTATACATTTACTCAATGAAAATACCGTAATCTGAGACAATGCTATGTGTTGTAAAATCTAAATGTAGGATAATACCTTCTTATTTTCTACCAGAGTTTATGCTGATTCACATTCAGTTCCATAGCAACAGTGTTTTTAAGTGGTTCACTTTTTTTTTTTTCTGATACAAATGTCAAGTATTGAGTTTATTACCACTACAATTTTTGTAAACCAAGTTTACCTCAATTTATCTTTAGATGAATTAAAGATTTCTTTCTACTTGATAAACAAGTGTTTTACCTTTGAAGAGCCAAATAAAATGTTTGAGTTGATAGTGATTGAACTTTTGAGAAAACAAGTAAATTAAGAAGAATCAGGATTTTCTACTAAAGTTGTCTGGAGTATGGAATTTGAAATGATTTAAAATATGGGGTAAGGGGTCAGAAATGTATCTCAGAAGTAGAGCACTTGCCTAACAAGTACAAGACCCTGGATTCAAGTCCAGTACCACACAAAAAAATGGGAGTGTGGGGGAAATAAGAGTTATGTGGGTGTTAAAGGCCTTGATTTTAAATTGAAATTTTGATAGTGATGTTTGTTAGTATTTTATCATCTGAATAATAATTAACTATACGACTTAACAGGTTTGTAGGGTATGGGCTGCCATCTTCCCAAAAGATAGGCAGTTCTGACTTTATTTTAATTCATTCTAATTTGTTATATATGACAGCAGAATGCATTTCAATTTATATTATACATATATAGCACAATTTTTCATATCTCTAGTTGTACACAATGTAGACTTACACCATTCCTGTCTTCATACATGTACTTAGAATAATGATGTCTGTCTCTTTCCACTACTTTTCCTATCCCCATACCCCATCCCATCCCCTCCCTCCCCTTTACCCTATCTAGAATTCTCTATTCCTCCCATGTTCCCCCAACATTCCCATTATGAATCAGCATCTTTATTTCAGAGAAAGCATTCGGTATTTGGTTTTTGGGATTGGCTTACTCACTTCAATAAACAACTAACTTGACTTTCTTCTAAAAGCATAGTACACAAAGTTGAAAGCATAAATATTATTTTTCAACACTCTAAAATAAAATTTTAGTCCATGCTGACAAGGGAACAAAGATTTCTAATTCTGAGCTTTCAGCTATCCTGTCAGAAGAGAAGAATGCATTCATTGCATTGGAGTGATGTCTGTTCTTTGGAAATCATGAGGACAGGAAAACAAATGACTGTCTAAAATTACTTATTAGTATACATGACTGGCTACCCAAAGACTAATTTCCAAATATGTATTAGTTTCTTCTATATTATTGCTATTTCAAGTATAAAATATGTACGTAAGTTAGATATACTTTTACTTTATTGACAACAGAAAAATCATTTGGTCCACTAGGTTAGTCAAACTCTATGAATGGAAATAACTATCAGCCAACATCTACAGGATTATAGAGTCAGTATTAGCCCCATTTTTCCTTCAAACTATTTAATTTGTATGAATATTTGAGAAATTAAGTTTCTTAAATATCTCACCTATTTCTGCTCTAATTCACTAATCAGCAAACTAATTTGGTTAGCTATTCATCCAAAACTTCAGTGAAGTTGTATTTGCTACTACTTCTTAATTTAAAATATTTTAATATCTTGTGTATAATTTTTGTTGACTAAAACACTTTATTTCTGAAAATATAATTGAGGTAAATTGGAGAAAGTATTGGGGGAAGCACCAATTTTCCTGATGGCACTGTTTTCTGATCAATTTATGGATAAGGATGAACTTGAATAAATTCTCTTAGTGATGTCAAGACACAAGAACAAGGAAATCACTCTAGTGTAGCATAGGAATAGCATGGAAGATAACAGAACAGTGACCTGGGTAGAATGATCTGAAAATCCACAAAGAATAAAAGCTATTCAGAAAAGAAAGCTTTTAACATCTTGTTTTCTTTTAGTGAAAAACCCCACTTCCTTCTCCAGGCTCCTTTGTCCTCATTGGATCTGACAAGCAGGAGGCTGGTTAAGTGATAGGATTTTTAGAGCACTGAGATATTCACTGCAACCTCAGCAACTTCATTTCCTTTGTACCTAAAGTTTGCATCATCTCACTTATTCCTCAATATATAAATACCTCTGCCTAATGGATTTTTGTGGTTAATTAGCATGGTGAATATGTATTAATCTCTATTTAATATTATTACTTATCCTTCTTCCAAATGATGGCTAAGAAGGTAAAGATTGACAGATTGATGTCAAAAAAACCCAGGTCTTGGTCACTGATAGGATTAAAATAGTGTGTGGGAGTGTGGGGGTGTGAGTATATCTGTGTGTGTGTACACATAGCTATTAGGTATATGTGTTTCAAGGGAGTAATAAAATGGGTCAAGGCATTGCCTCCATTTTTTGGGGGGGAGGGGGATGGAGCCAAAGAAGAGAGAATAGCACTTAAATACATGCTAGAAATCTTTGAATAATTTTGCAGTTTCACAGTTATGCCAAGAGATGTCCTTGCGGGGTCCTTTGGTTCTCAATTTCTTTTGTACTGAAGACAGACCTATAGAGCACAGAGTTGTTTGGTTAATTTACTACCCACAATAAGTAAATAAGTGTTCAGTTGTTTATTTCTTTAAGATGTCAGCAAGTGGTTTAATTCATTCACATGAGCTGAACATGCTGAGACATTAGGCTGCACATGCTTAAGGACCCTGATGTATAAGGGGACTCATGAAACACAGTTTTAGTTCTAAATCAGTAAAAACCTATAAATCACATTTTGAAGTAGAAATTTATTTTTCAGATGCAAATTCAAACACACAACTGTGTGCATAACCATATCACCTATATGTGAAAACTGCGTATCTCCATAGAAATTTGGTGTCTTTTCTTCTTTTAATTTTTTTTTTGAGAGAGAGAGAGAGAGAGAGAGAGAGAGAGAGAGAATTTTAATATTTATTTTTTTTAGTTCTTGGCGGACACAACATCTTCGTATGTGGTGCTGAGGATCGAACCCGGGCCGCACGCATGCCAGGCGAGCGCGCTACCGCTTGAGCCACATCCCCAGCCCTCTTCTTTTAATTTTAAGAATGTTTCCAAGACTAGAATTCCTTTGTCTTACAAGATGAGATTTTTGCCTTGTTTCTCTTGGAAGATTCATATCCATCCCATCAGTCTGAGCTCTAAGACTCTCAAAACAGAAAATGGAATAATTTGTTGAATACCAAGAAAAGAATCCTATGTCAAAATATCTCTTATGACTCAAAATCATTATCTGCAATTTTATCATTTGAGTCATTTTTTGAAGACATTTTATTCTATGCAAGTTAAAATAAAATAATAATATGCATGGTGTTGATAACTATTCAGCCATTATTACTCACTGGCTGTTGGGAATTACAAAATCTTTTCTAAAATGTCTAAGCTATGGGCAGTTTTGAACATAAGATAGGGTCAGTTTTGGCACCAAGGACCAAGTGGATTGAGATAACTTCCATTCTGCTATAATTTTCTTTGATCTAGTATTGTTTCCATGAATAAATCATTTTTAAAGGAATATTTTGATCTTAAATGGACTTTTAAGTTAAGTTCCAGTTTTGAATTCCAAGCGTATTTCTGCTCTGTCACACTGCCATTAGCCCTACTTTAAAGTGGAAAGCCATACAATTGAGGAAAGATAGATGAGCCTCCTCCAGCAATGTTCTGCAGACCCAGACTTTCATATGACATTACTAATGCCTTGATTAGGAGTAAGTGGTGGTGGGCAGAGAAACATCCTAAAACAAGATGCTTAGGAAGCTGTTCCAGAAAACCCAAACCCAGTATATAAGTATATGAGAATATCAAGGTGCCATGAATATGAAGATAGGCAGCAAACAGATTCAAGATTGCAGAGAAGGCAATTTTTTTTTTGGGGGGGGGTAATTGCTAATTAAAGAGTACTCCTGTGCAGCAGCAAGATCAAGTGGACCCTTGCAATTTGGGCCAGAAAAAATGGGCATATACATTAATTAGGATAAAAGTGACTTTAAGCCAGAATGTACCTGGCTTACCTCAAGCGAAGATCAAAGAGTCAGACACATTCCTGGTGTTAGGGTCTGGTTGTAAAGCTCTAGTTTTCACTGTAATGGTTTTATCTATGTGTAATACTCTGGGAAACTATGTGGAGAAAACTGACTTGTGTTACTCAGGAGCAATTATGACAGTTACAATGCGAGATAGCTAGCTAGACTCATGTCAAGCTGATTCCATAGAGGCCTAGGGAATCATTGCCATTTTGGATATGGTTGTTCTAGACAGTTGGCTCTAATTTCCTGATGCTTATTCTTTTTGCCAGCTGAGCTGAGGTGTCAAAGCAATGTTGAGAATTCATCCCATCTCATTAGAAATGGCTTTACTGTCATCTCCTATTTTAATCTGATTGACATCTCACTTCTAGAGAATATTTGTTTAAAGGTCAATGACAGCTCTCTTGACATCCTTTTCTCAGACAGTATTCTCTTCCAAGAGACTGGCAAAACTGGGGTCTGCTTTATTATGGACATTTCTCTTCTTCATTTATTGAAATCTTCATTAAGTAATTCGTTATTGAAACTTGACCAGATACTAAGACTGTTCTTAAATATAGGAACAAAGATTACCTCACACTTTGTGGTTCTAAGTCTATATTACTGTCTCTTCTACCTATATTCTCATCTGTCTAGGACTAACCTCCCTAATCCCCTTAATTCTTTCTCATGAGGCATGATTTTCCATCTTTCTAACATCTTGGTCATTCTCATTGACCACTTTGCCCTGTAAAGCACAACCCCAATAATTAAAGCAATACCCCTAGAGAGAGAAAAGTAGCAATTTCATACTTCTTTGTCAGTTTCATACTTACTCTGATATAAACTAAATTTGATTATACTTTTTGTGGACACATGGCAAGGTAGATTAAAATCAAGCTTACTGTTTATTAACTTGATTGAGGTTTTGCACATCTCTGTTGTACCTTAATGTGAAGAGTTGATCTTTTTAACTCATTTGCTGTCGTCACATTTATCCCTATTAAAGCTCATGTCATTAGTTTCAGTTCATTGCCCAGACCTGCCATTATCTTTTGAGATTTTTATTTTGTCATCTAAACTAGTCACCCTCCTTTTCAACATCAGGACATGCACTCATTTCCTGAGCATATATCTTCTTTACTGTCATGCCGTCATGATAAGAATGTTGGTGTTATAATGTCAGGGACTGTCCAAGGTTGACAACAATCCAGTAATAAATACTCTTTAAGTATAATTATAATGTGCAAGTGAATAAAATATTTAGAACCTTTTTTTAAAAAATAGAACTTATTAAATTGTACAATAAACAAACCAAGATGTTTTGGTAAGGAACATATATGATTCTGATAACATGACCAAAGTATAAACTTTAGCCTAATATGTTATGGATTGTGTTCTCAACCATCACTGCTTCATTTTTTTAGTTATTTTGAACAACCTTTTGAGCCCTCAAATCCATGGTTCTTCAAATGTAAAACAATTGGATGTGTCCATTATCTAGCATGTCTCGCATCCTCCATATCTCTGTAAAGACCACTTTTGTTGGTTTAGAAACCCATTTTCAACTTCTCTCAGTACACAGCAAATGTGTGAAAAAAAATAATATGATACTGTAACCAATATCCACAGCAAATTCTGGTCCATGTGTTGATCTACCCCAAGGGAAGGCCACATGATCTAAGTGAACAAACTTTTGCTTTTGAATATTCTCCCATTTGTCTTCTATGCCACAAATTACAAAATTTGTGCATCACTTGCACAAATATACTTAAATTTTTATGATGAAAATATTATTTTTCCTTGGATCAAACAGTTGAGACAGTGAGTTTTCAAACTAAGCTTGATTTTAAGGGCCCCTGGAAAAACCTATTCTAAGGAGTTGGATAAAATTCAGGTAATGTAAGAATGAAAGGATCAGAGTTGACACATTCATGGCTTTGATTTTCATTAGCTTCAGTCCATTAAACAAGCATTTGCCAATGCAATATTGTATGCATAAAACAACTAAAATATTCATTAAATGGAAAAATGGCTGAGGATGCAGGCCAACCATTTCTCCTACAGTTTTGCTGCAGGAATATTGCTCACCAGGGTCCACTGCTCTGCCATTTAGTTTACTTATTTATTTTTTAATTTAAGGCATTTAAATATCTGTGCATCATTGGCAAATGCACTTAAATTTTTTGATGGAAATTTTTTTCTTGGATCAAACATTTGAAATAAGAGGTTTTCAAGCACTTTTTATGAAAGCCCCTGACCCATATGATCTAAGTCATCAGACAAAACCAGTCCTCTTATGTTTTAAGTAAAAAAAAATTTCTTCTGATAAATCAACTTGATTCATTGTCAACATCTACTCACCAAAGAAGCAGAAAATTTTAAATGACTAAAGTATCAAGCATTGTGCAAAGCATTTTCTGACATAAAGTAATATATATCACTATTTTCAGACCCATAATTTAGTGAAGAGATTAGTCAAGCATAAACATTAGTAAAAAAACAAGGTAAAATAATTAAATGACAAAAGAATGATCTGGGAAAAATCAGTGGGCCAACAAAAAAATAGGTCAATATTGCATATACCAACTACACATTTTAGAGGAACCTTGGTATGGGAGAAATATGGGGTATTGTTATATTGTTATATTATGTGCATTTACAAATATGTCACAAAAAATCCCACCATTATGTAAAATTATAGTGCACCAATAAAAATAGTTTGATTTGAAAATCCAAGCATAACTTTTATAAAATAAAATTTATCAGTTTTGAGTATAAATTTTGATTAGTTTTGATCAATATCTTCTTCAATATCCAATATTAAGGAGATCATCAATCTCCTCCTTCAATTCCAGGCTACTGGATTTTTTTAAAATAAAATTTTGCCTTGTCCAGAATTTCAAATAAATGGAATCATGCTACACACACACACACACACACACACACACACACACACACTTTGCGATTGACTTTTTTTTTCACTTTCCAGAATATATTTTAGATTTATTCATGCTGTTGAACATCATACATTCATTCTTTTCATTGTTGAGTGATAGTGTATATATGGTTATCTTACAGTTTTATTTCAACTTATAAGTTGCTATGCATTTCAATTGCTTATAGTTTGTGACTATCCTGAATCAAGCTGCAAGAAAAATACATATAAATTTTTGGACAGTTTCTTTTGGGAAGATATTTAGTACTACTATGGTGGGTCACATGCAAATTGTGTTTACATTTTGAAGAAAATGTCAAATTATTTTTTAAAGCAGATATACCATGTGTCAGCCCAAAAACTAATGTGTAAGAATTATAGCTGTTTAAATTCCTTGATGATATTTGAGATTGTTGGAATTTTTATTAGGAGTATAGTATTGTCTCAGTGTGGTTTTAATGACTAATAATGTTATGATATTTCTGTTATTTGTTGTATCTCCTCTTGTGTTTTTTATTTTTATTTTTTTCATAACAGAGATTTAACCCAAGGTTGCTTAACCACTGAGAAAATATTCCTAGCCCTTTTAAAATTTTATTTAGATACAGGGCCTTGCTCAGTTGCACAGGGTGTCCCTAAGTTGCTGAGGCTGGCTTTGAACTTGCAATCCTCTTGTCTCAACCTCCTGAGCCCCTGGGATTAGAGGCAAGCACCATCCTGCCTGGCCCCTTTGTCTTTAACACCTTGCCTTAGTGTGGTACATTTGTGATAATTGATAAGCCAATACTGTTGTACTTTTATTCACTGAAGTGCATAGTTTACATTAGCGTTCACTCTTTAGCTTGTACAATCCTAACATTTTTGACAAATTCATAATACCGTTTATCCACCATTATAGTATCAGAGAAAATAGTTTCACTGCCCTAACAATTCTTTGTGCTCCACCTATTAATCTTGTCCTCTCTTTGAACCCCTGACAATCACAGATTTTCTTTTTTAATTGTCCAAGTTGTACAGCAAAAATTGTACAGTTTTGCTTTTTCTAGAATTTAATAAAGTTGGAATAGTAAAGTATGTAGAGTTGCCATTTTATCCTTTCTTTAAACAATATGCATTTAAGGATTCTCTGTGTCGTTTTCATTTCTTTTTTTTCTTTTTTTTTTTTTTTTTTGCAGGGTGGGGGGTCACCAGGGATTGAACTCAGAGGCACTCAGCCACTAAGCCACATCCCCAGTCCTATTTTGTATTTTTTTTTTTTTTAGAGACAGAGTCTTACTGAGTTTCTTAGCACCTTGATGATGCTGAGGCTGGCTTTGAAATTGCAAACCTCCTGCCTCAGCCTCCCAAGCTGCGGGGATTACGGAATGAGTTACCATGCCCAGCAATAACTCATTTATTTTTGTCACTGAAAAATATTCTATTGTATGTATGTCCCACAGTTTTCTTTGTCACCAACTAAGAGACAGTTTAAAGTTATTATCAATAAGTCTGACATAGACAATTGTGTGTGGGTTTAGTGCTGACATGTTTTCAAGTTAGATGCTTAGAAACATGATCCATGGAGCACATGATTACTGTTTAAGTAATTGTAATACAAAGTAGGTGTACCATTTTGTTTTCCCACTAGCAATTAATGAGAGTTCCTGTTGTTGCACATCTTTGCCAATATTTAATATTACCAGATTTTGTTTTTTTCTGAATTTTAACCAGTCTAATAGGTGCATAGTAGTATCTCTCTCTTTAAAAAAAAATTAGTGATATATAATGTTGAGTTTATTTCTATGCACTTATTTGATACCTATATATCTTTTTGGTAAGTTGCCTATTCAGACATTTTAATGATTTTACATTCATGAAAAGGGAGATTTCACAAAGTAAAGCTGAGAAGGAGCAAGAGAGAGGAAGAATAAACATGAGTGCTATCTACTTTATGTAATATCATTTAATTCCAGGAACACAGACTTACTGTTTACCTTCAATAACATAGTGTTAGAAAGAGTATAAACTGAAACTTAAAAAGGAGCAGAAAAATTGTAACAGAGGAAGCTCTTGAAAATATCTGTGCTATCTCCTCTTTTATTTTCTTCTTGTGTGCATGCTCTGTTATTCTCCTTCACTCCATCAAGCAGCTTCCTCTACAAATTTATATTTTCTGATCCCTCATTGTTTTACTTTCCAACTAAATATTACAGCTACCAAAAGCCTCTTTGTCATCATTTTAAAATTTCAACTACCACTATCTTGAGTTTGCCTCTTCTTGGTTCAAGAAGATACAAGTAAGCAGGTTATCCCCTGCCCAAATTTTTCATAACAGTTTATGTATCTGTATTAGTCAGAGTGCTCTAGAGGAACAGAAACAACATGATATATATATATATATATATATATATATATATATATATATATATATATATATATGAATGATTATAAAAGGGGATTTATTAGATTGGCTTACATGATCAGAAGCTGGATATTCTCACCATGGCCTTCTGCATACTGGAGAGCCTTTGGAACCAGTAGCTGCTCATTCCAAAAAGGTTGGAGACTCAGAACAAGAAGAACCAATTATGCAGCCCCAGTTCAACACTGATGTAACCTGGAAACTCCCTGGAAAATCAATGATCAAAGTCCACCTTGGAAAATGAGAGAGCCAGAGTCTAATGTCCTCAAGTGATTGCAGCAGCAACCAATACACCTGTTGAAGAAGAATGGAGCTTATATCATATATGGAAGGGCTTCCTCCTTCTGCCTTTTGTTATATTTGGGATCCCAGCCTATTAGACTGCAACACCACATTCAGGATATGTCTCCCCATTTAGTATGCAGTACTACATGCCAATCATATCTGGAAAACCCTTCATTGACACACCCAGAATTTTCTTAATTCAACCATGTTAACAATCCAGACTTACTATCAAAGATTTATAAATCTCTGATCAACTAATTTATTAACTTTAATTCAAAGAGATGCATCGGGCTAATCAGGGGGATCTTTGGGGTTAACACCAAAGAGTGTAAAACATGGATGCCTACCCAACAAATTTTTGAGATTAGCAATTAAACTGAACCTTTTTTTTTTGAAAACAGACACTCTATAATAGGCCTACAACAAAAGTCATTGCACAAGGTCACTTCAACATTGAGGACATGGCAACTACTTTAAAATGTCACAGATAGTGTAAAAAGGAGAATACATTTTTCCACTTGATAATTAGAAAAACAGCATAAATTTGTGATCAAAGTATAGTAAGTAATATTTTCTGGGAGGTCAAAGATTAGAATAAAGTACATGGAGTTGTTAATTCTTCATTAGAAAGAGGTAAGAACAACCTTCTTTGGATAATAGCATAAGCAAAAAACAGAGAAAGAGATTAGAAACCAAGTAGATGGAGATGAAGAAGATGATAAAGGTAAATAAATTCAAAATTTGCAATAAAGCTAGTTAATACTCATAAGGCATTAGTAAAGAGCTAATAGATTATGAAGAAATACTAACAACTAAGGACATATATTGTAGTTAAAATATAAGAAAATGTGTTAAATGACCAAGTAAGTGGATATTTCATTAAATGTTACTTTCTTCTGTAGCTATTTTTCTTCACATCACCGCCCTTAACCTCCTGAGTCTAATTGCATGAGTATTTACAAGACGAATGTCATTTACAATTATTCTAGCCTCTTGCTATTTGTCATTACCAACTTTTGTAAGAAACACCTCAAATTATGAAATTATAGTCTTGTTTAGAACTGTCAAACCTCTTGTATTGGAAGCAATTTAAAACCCTAGAATCTGACAACATCATCACATCAATCCGTCTGCTGTTTTGGAATTTAACCTTCCCAGAGAAATAAGGCACTAAATAGAATTCTGAGATATGCTTCCTTTACTATCTTTGAAGCTAACAAATAACATTTTATGATCCACACAATCTGGAATAACAATCTTTTGTATTTTGTTTTATTAATAGTAACAAATCTTCTCAATTTATCCTTAACCTTATTTATAGAAAAAGAAAAAAGCTATATTGACAGTAATTTAGTGGTCTTTATTCTCCTTTCTTTCCCAGAAGCATTTAAATACTACTAAATTCTAGAAATATACAACCTGTAAGATGAACAGAAAAATAATTTATTTTCCAATTTATTCATAGAATAAATGATTGACCATCCCATGGACCTAAATTATCTGCCTCTTTCCAAATTGTCTTTCAGATCCAGGATCATATGACAGCAAATGTTAAAGCAATAGCACCTGGTCAGAGACACAGAAGATCCTCATGATTAGAGAGATCAGGGACAGGGTGAGGTCTGTGGAGGCTCCATGGTGATCAGACAAATTGGGTGGATGGCTAGAGAATTAGTTTCACCCATGCTGAATAGAATTAGTCAAAGCAAACATAATCAGCTTGTTTCCAAATTTAGAAAGAACACTGAGATGAAAGATGAATTGTTTAGGAAGTGTTACCCTTCTCATACTGGTCCCACATCATGTCATGGCCTTGTAATGGAGACCTACCCCAGTTTTTATCATCCAATGAGGAAGTATGACGGTCCTTTATGTTACTACTGAAGGTTGCTTTTTTTCCTGTTTCCTCTCATCCAAATTCAAAAGTCAAGACAGCTGCATTTATGTTCTTGAAATACCAAAGAATAATTCTCTTGCTCATTTTTCTAAGTATGAATTTACTACTTTACGAAAGAAAAAAGAATGAGGAAAATGAGGACTTGCATTTCCATAGGAACTCTTGATGTCATGTTATCAAAAGAAACAGAAGGCAGAGATTATAAGGAATATCTCTTCAGAAAACAAGACATAATTTACTCACTTCACACTTTGAAGAGTCAAAGAATTTGTGTCAACCATCTAGACTTTAGCATTTGACTGGTAGGAGCTCTGACCCTGCTATATATCACACTCTTCATCCATAAAGGAGAAATATTGCTATGGATGAACTATGTCTAAGTGTATTTATTATGTCAATGCTAGGAATTAGAGACTGAGATCAAAAATATGAATTTCAACCTGATGAATTCTTCCAAAGATTTGACCACAATTTTTGTTTACCTCTTTGAAGAACTTCTTATTCTGTTTCTGTGAAAAGACTGGTATGGAGCATGGTGGGAATCCTTTCTTCAAAGGAATAGGGAATGTGAAGGAACACCACACATAGAAAGTGGGGGAAGTCTTATGGCAATATAAAGTGTAATTTGCCTAGACCATCTCTGCATATGAGTTTATGGATTGGATATGAGGTGCCCTGAAAGTTAATGTATGAGACAATGCAGGAATGTTCAGAGGTGAAATGATTCGTTTATGAGAGCTATAACCTATCCAGTGGATTAATCCATTAGGTTAATTAATAGTCTCAATGAATTAACAGGTGTTAACTATAGGCAGGTAGGGGATGGATGCAGGAAGCAGATCACTGGGGGCATACCCTTGGGGATTATATTATTCCTGGATCCCTGCACTCAAGTTCTCTTTACTTCCTAGTTGTCGTGTCCTGAGCTACTTTCCTCACCATGTCCTTCAGCCATGATGTTCTGCCTCAACTTGAGCCAGAGCATGAAGTCTACCAACCATGGACTGAACCTCTGAAACCATAAGCCAAAATAATCTTTTCCTCCTCTAAGTTGTTCTCATTGGGTATATTGGTCACAGCAACACAAAAGTGACTAATATAGCATACATTATCACACAGTTCAGTGAGATAAGTGACAAAAGATCCGTATGTCCTGGATCCTGCTAAATATCACCTGATTAGAAGTAAACTCATCGAAACAACTCTCTTATTATTCATGGTTTCAAACTGCTTATATTTTTAATGCTGTGATTAAAATAGTTGAACAAAATCTAAGAGAAAGAGAGAAGAAGTGAGGCTCTAGTGTGTAGCATCATCTTCACTGTAGAAGGTATTTAGTAGTTGAGAAGAGGGAGTCTGATCTATAATCCAGTGGTATTGCCCATTCCTTCTTCCTTCCTTGCTGCATGCCAGAGAAATTTTCTGGTAATCTCCAGTTTATGACAGGACTAATCCCAGCTTTACTTTTTTGTTCTCACCAGGTAAGGTCCCAATTACCCCTTCTCTAGAAAATTTCTACTTATTCTTTGAGGTTCTACTCAGGTGCTTGAAGTTAGTATTTTACATTTCCTTCCCCCACTTCTTGTGATCTCCTCTAATGTCAGTTCTTGCTGAATCAGCTTTTTTAGCAGGATGAACAATGAATACTTTCTGGGTAAGTTTTAGCTTTTCAAATGGTGGTATTCTATCCCAATTAAATTTAAGGTTCATCAAGGACTAAAAATACATACAACTTTTTCCTGTATGTGTAAGGGAAAAAACAAAATATGTCAATTAATTGAATTAAGCTGAATGAGATGGTCTAAGATCAACATGTTCAATTGTGACTATATAGACCACCTTTTCATTGAAAATTGGGTTTTTTCAATACACTAGACCTTCCCAAATCTTAATTCAATAAATATTATCAATAGTGCTCTTCGGTACCAATATCTGGTATTTACCTGACATAAATTATTCCCCTTCCACTCTATATGCTCTTTTGTAATACCATCCCACACTCTGGATTGGGCTTGCAACATGCTGGAGCTAATAAGAGCTGCACAATGGTTGCTGTGTGGTAACTGTCTCTTGGAGCCTGGAGACTGCCTTGTGCATAAGTACCGGGAAGGCTCCTGAAGGAGATAATGAGGAGGAGAGAGAAGAAAACCTTGCTGAGCTTCTGCAGCTCAAACCCTGCCAACTGGCATGGCAGGTCTATGCTAGACCATTCACTCTAGCTGAGTCAATCCAAAAGTCATCCAGTCTGTTTGATGGAGCTTCTGCAGCTCAAACCCTGCCAACTGGCATGGCAGGTCTATGCTAGACCATTCACTCTAGCTGAGTCAATCCAAAAGTCATCCAGTCTGTCTGATAGATCTAGAGTATCATCAAACACAGTAGATTGTTGTGTTAAGACAGTAAATTATTTGTGCATGATTTCTAAATCAACAAAAGAAAATGGATTTCCAAAATGACAGCATGCAGATAAGGGGGAGATTCTTTCAGATTACCCCTCCTTGATGGTTTTATAGTTGCCCAGCAGATTTTAGGATCACAATGACAGAAATCACTGTAGATGTTTGTGTAAGAAGACACCAATTTGGGGTAATATGATTCAGATAAAATCAACCACGGTAAGAATTTGCAGGACAGTGATTGTATTCTAGAACTTAAATGTTCTTTATTTAGAATGAATTCAGTTCTGATTTAAGTTTGAAATCTGAAGACTCTGGATTCTTCACTATATCAAAATAAATGCTATATTTTCTGTTTTTTTTAAATATTTATATAGTCTCTACATTGAGCCAGAATCTCCTTTCATGCTATTTCTTAAGAAAAGGAAACTGAGGCCTAGAAATGTTAATTATCTTGACCAAAAATCACAAGAGAAATAAGCTAATGGCATGGATTCAAATCCAAGCTAACACACCTGAAAATCTCTGGTCATACCCAAGATGCTACTTAATATTTTTCTTGTAATGTGCTACATCTAAGCATGTTAATATTCATATGCAGTTACCTGGCTAATGGTTTTTTAAAATTAAAATGAAGAGTAAGATCAATTTTGTCCCAGAATATAATAATTGTGGCATTTTCCTATTGTCCTGTGATTGAGAAGATGTGCATGCTAAAATATGAAGAAAGAAACAATAAGAAAAAATTTAGCAGGGTTTGAAAAAAAAAAAAAAAACAAGGATTAGAATGAAATCAGACTATTCTATGCTGGACCTTGCCATCAATATTATGAGTGATAAGTTAACTGGGATACTTTGTTTCCTTTCACAATGTGGGCCTAGGAATTTGGTTAAATTTCTTTTCAGCTTTGATGCTTTTTGAGATTCTCAGTTTGGTATTATTGTAGGCAGGTGACTGAGATATTCTGAGGACAAAAGCATTCTTCTGAGCTCTTTGCAAACCATACCGATTGATGAGCCATCTTTTTGTATGTGGACACATAGTTAGCACCTGGAATATATCATGATAATAATTAATTTGAAATTGCAAAGCTGTTGAGCTTGTAGCAGTTTCCATCCACAGGATCAAGCACAGAGATGAGCTCCTCAGAAAGGCTCACTGAATATTTTCTGAATTAAATTCAATATTATTGTTTTCTACTATATAATGTCCATCAATTAACAATGGATTCTTCTTTTGCTGTGACAGCACAAACCCAACTAGCTGAACTGTCAATCCTTCCAGGCAGGAGTCATTCTTTATGGTCCTTTTCTTACCAACTAACAAGAGAAGGGTGAGGAAAGCATTTTTCATTGTTTAATTTGATCTAATGGGGAAAACACATTTTCCTTTTTAGATTTGTTGAAAGCAACTCCATTTGGGTAAAATGACAGCTGTCAAGTTCCTTGATGGTTTCACGTTTCCTGATAAAATTACAGGCGCAGAAAAGCATACCAGGCTTGTACTAAGCACTTCAGTGTCATGAACGTGTAGCTATAATTAGGGACTTTTGCCTGGTGTTAACAAATGCCAGAGGGCATCTCAATCTCTGCAGATGAGTTCTCCAGGATTTAATTAGCTCTCCACTTCTATTCTTTGTAGAACTATGCTGTTCCTAATATACCTGGTGCTTGCTTCAGGCATGGGTCAAAGTATGCATCTGTCAATTATTTAATATTCATGACATTTTTTAACAAATGAAGTGTGCATGAAGCCTGTAGTATTGAAGGATACCAAAGCCTGTGCATTTATGGAATAGACAGTCTACTTCTTTGAATAATAATTTGAAGAACTCAGGGACCCAAGAAATTTTGTTCTTAAAATCTTGAGATCTGTCTTCTCTTTTTGCTTGAAATTATCAAGAGAGAGAATGGAGTTTAAGTATTCTCTGGGTTTTAATTTCCACTCTCTGAATCTCAGTATAGAAATTTTGTACATCACTTACAGGTTTCTCTTTTTCATCTCTATGATAGAGAATTGAATTAGCTGATTTCTAAGACTCCAGCTTTAAGCCTAGGCTTTAATGATTACTATGGAAATTTTCATCAGATATACTCATTCTTCTTTAAACTAGGTTACTAAGGAAAATTCTAAATTTTGCTTTGTTGTGAGAAAATTCAATTTTATAACTTTTTTAACTAGATAATTTCTGCACCTCACAAAGTTTTAAAATGGCTTTCTTAACTATGACAGTAACATGTGATACCTGAATACACTTCAGAATGAATCCCTGAAACCAAGCTATGTGGCGTTTAAAGTTATTTCTTTGCAGCCTTCAGGTGACATTTTAGAGCATTAATAGCAGAATTTTGAGCATCCTGGTTATTACACTCCCCCAAAAGCCAAAGTGTGTGCTTAGTCCATCCCTCTGGAGTATCTGCCTCCTTAAAAATATGTTACATTCAATTTTTAAGCTAATTTTGAGGATTGGTTAAATGCCTTAGCTAACAGTTATTTCACTTTTAAGCTAAAGCAAATATTCCTTTAGAGAAAGACCAGAATCTTGATTTCACTTTTGCTTCTTTTATCAATTTCACAATTAACATTAGATCAGTGTATGGCATATGTGTATATGTATATATATATATATATATATATATATATATATATATATATATATAATACAAACTTTTTTTGAATTTATACAGTACAATGTATTATGGCAATTTTTAAGTAATGACAATGACCATGACATGCATAGGTATACCATAACTTTACAATTTGCATAGAGTATGGCAACTCAGCAGTTCATATGAATAACAATTATTTAATTTTTAAATTATTTTTGATACCAAGAGGAATTAATACAGATATGATTTTTAACAGCTTTCTTGAGGTATAATAGCTATACTATAATAAACTGCAAGCATTTAAGTGTACAATTTGATCTGTTTCAGCATGTGTTTGTACCTGTAAAACTATTACCACAATTGAGATAATAAATGTATCATCACATTTCAAGATCTCTTCCTAAACACTTTTTAATCTTTCCAATACCCCTCCCCAAACAACTCCTGAGATGCTTTATTATAGATTAGTTTATATTTTCTGTACTTTTATAAAAACCAAATCACAGAATATTTATTTTTTTTTTTACTTTTTTCACTTAGTATAATTATTTTGAGATCCACCTATATTACTATGTATAGCAAGAATTCATTTTTTTTTCACTGGTGAGTACTATCCTTTTTCATAAATTTACTGCAATCTGTTTAATTATTATTTGGTTGATGAGCATTGGGTTTTCTCTAGTTTGGGGTTATTACAAATATATCTTCTATGAACATTCAGGTACATATCTGTTTGCATATGTATAATAAATGTACATATATACATATATAAAATATATATTTAACACAGCTTTGTGTGTATGTGATTAAATAAATAACTTTGTATGCTAAATGTTAAAGTTAATTATTCTAGAGTTTTTTGGGGGGAGAGTGTGTTCCATCAGATTTTTATATAAATCATGTCATCTGACCATAAAGATAGTTTTACTTCTTCCTTTATAATTTTATTTCCTTTCATTGCCTAATTACACTGGAGACAGTCTCCAGTAAAATAAAGAATAGAAATGGGTGAGAGTAATCATTCCTGTCTTGCATAAGGCCTTTAGAATTTCACCATTAAGTATTAGACTAGCTGTAGGTTTTCATAGATCCCTTTTATCACGTTTAAAAAGTTCCCTATTTAGCACAAGTTTGTTAAGAATTTTTATTGGGAATGGATGTGGGACTTTTTCATTTTATCATTTGAGTGCTGTTTTTAATATCAATGGAGATACTCATTTTTTTCCTTTTTAATGCACTAGTATTGTGAGCTACCTTGGTTGGTTTTTAAATGTAACCTAGCAAATCATATTTTGGTCATGATGTAGCATACTTTTAATATATTATATTTAGCAAAAGGTATTTATGTCTTACAAATGTTTAATAACTCTATCCTTTGCATTTGATCATTATATTCATATGAGCATGTGATCTTTAAAAAATCCAATCTTGGATAAGTTTTGAAGATTTCTGTGTCTCAGTTTACATACTTGTGAAATAAATAAAAATAGTAGCCTAGCCACTTGTTAGGAAGTCTCCAGGATAAAATAAGATAATAAAATTGGGACTATAATTCCATGCTTACTATATAGCATGGGCTAGACTTTGTCAAATAGTATTAGTTTATTTTGAGTGGCTATAATTAGTTCAGATTGTTAAAGTGTGGCAGTTTGCTAGTTCAGAGGAAGGAGTTTGGGGATTAAGTGTGAGAATAGTTATTGAGCCAGATAGAAACTTTGCCAAGTGCCAGTGAGAAGTCAAGTTGGAAAGGCAGGTGCTGGCTTAGAGTCAGCAAAGGAGGAACATTCTAGACCATATATAGAGGTGAGTATATTTTTCTTTGTCCATATAGAGAAACTTTGATGCAAGTTATAAAGAAAGGCACTAAATACTTGGAGTTAATAATATGAAGGTCTGGATGCCAATTCCAACCCTCATTTCAGCTTTCAGGATGCAAACTGTGGACTTCAAAGAGCTTCAGATAATTTTATTCCATGGATGACTCTGTCAGTCTTATGAAACTTTAGATCTCTTCTTAGGAAAATGTTTTAAATACATAAATAGCATGATAAAATTGTACTTAAACCAGTTATTGTGAAATGTTCTGTGCACAAGCCCTTCTGGGGTTTGTGGGGTGGTATCCATAGGTACTAGCTAAAGAATGTATGAAAATAATAGAGATGGAGACTGATATAGAAAAATAAAGGAGGTATTTTATTTCTCAAAACTTTTATCAAGTAAAATTCATACATGTGCCTGCAGCTCTTTATTCAAATTTTATCTTTCATTCAGTGGGTCCTGGTCTTTCCACGCACCCCCCAAAACTGCAAGTGCTTTGTTCTGCAATACTCCCTAGTCCACTTCTCCAATTTAGTGCCCTCCTTAGCATTCGCTATTATCTAAACCCTGGTTGAGCAAAGATGTCCAAATTACAATTACCCCATTTTATGACATGAACTGAGAGTTATTTTTGCATATTAAATGATTAAATAAAAAAAACAGCATTTTTATCATTTGAAAATTGTATTAAATTTAGATTCTAGTTCTGGTAGAGGCAGAGTATTTTTTTTTTTTATAGATTGTGTGTTTTCTTTCATGCAATGATGGTAAAATTGAATCGTCATACTATCTGGCCCTTTACGGAGAAAGCTTACTGATTCACGTTTGTGCCCTAACATAGTACATTTTTGTTTTATTTTCATGTATAGTACTTTATATGTGGTGTTTTTTGTTTATTTCCCTTTACTAGCATATAAATCATTTGGTGGTAGGGAATTTTACCCATTTGTTTCCCTATTTACTCCTGATGCTCAGAAACAAGCTGCAGCACCCAGTAAGGCTCACTGCACATCTGTCAATGGAATAATCATCTTCCAAGTCAGTGATATGATACATGGAACAGTTGATATAAATCAAGCACTGTCAGGAAGGAAAGAAACGGATCAACATTGGAGAGTCTTTTGAGAATGCCTTAGAGCTTGTCAATGGGAGTGTATGGCATCCCATAGAGATTACAAAAGTCACCAGAAAACAAGAAGGAGCTCAGGTTGCCAAGGTGGCCATTAGCAAAGAAACGTAGGGAAACAGTTAAGCATTTATGATGGAGAAGAAAGAGAAAGGCAGTTGGAAAAAGTAAAAATGAGGCCAGTTTATGCATAGTCTCAACTGCCAGCATGAAGTTTGGTTTGAGATTAACTTTTGAATGTCCTGACTCAAATCTGTTTGTTTACAAACCTTAGAAAGAAATGGAGGAGGAAAAGGTTACAGCTCAACCGAGAAGATGTCAATTTGCCCTGTAGTTACTTGTGATTTGGAGCAATTCCAAACAAAAGCAGCAAATCGAAAGATCCCATCCCTTTTATTTTCTTCCCTTCACTTTAAGAATACCAATTACAAGTGATTGAAAGAAAACATTTTCATGGTATTTCCCCAGACCTGATTGTGTTACAAGTCTGGAGACAATCTCAAGGGCTCCAGCCGGGACATATTTACAGGGTATCAAGTTTGGATTTTATGCCTTGTTTTTGCCATTATGTGGAGGCTACTTTGATGTTTATTGTACTGCTCAATTGATACAAATTATAGTCAGATAAAGGCAATCAACATTTTTTTTTTTTACCAGTTATTCAAATTGTGGCTTGCACTCAGTAAGAGACAATGGTAATCTTTAGCATTTTAGAAATTTGATACAACACCCTCTGGACTCCCAGGACATTGATATGTTTTGTTGTTGTTGTTGTTGCTTTTTGTTTTTAACCTACTTGAACTTCCAGAATTTGATATAATGTGCACCTACTGGTACACATTGTGACCAGGTAGAAGAATTTTTAATAAAGGACAAACTCAGTCAAAGGCACCAAAAATATGAATATTTTGTAGTTGATAAAAGAACATCATATGATTTTTGAGCACAGCTCAATAATACAGCATTAAATTCAGGTGAATACTTTATGGTGTCGTAGAATGCATTTTCAACAGGGTGATATCACTGTACAAAGAGGTAAAATTCATACTTATGGAGTAAAAAACAATCTTAGATATAACAATGATTTATGACTTTCTGAAGTGCCCACAGTACAAAAAAGAGATATGACACATCTCTGACATTTCATAGGATTAGGGTACTATTAAAATATGTACATTTAAAATATCTTTATACAGGGGTAAAATGCAAAAATAAATAAATAAAGTTGAGAAACCAATGTATAAAAAAGTGGGTGCTTGTTGTTCTTTTGCCAGTCTTCATCTTCATAGAGGAACTCAACTGCTTTCTAAGTATCAGCATAGTAATTGTTGTGTGCATGTGGTTGTGTACATAGGTGAGTGTGAGTGCTTGCATGTTGTACCCATACAAGGTATATTTCTCAAAACTAGGGCTAAGCCTCCAGTTTTCCATGACTTTGTAAAAAATCATAGTTTATATATATCTTAGATGATCTAGACAGTCAGATTGATGAACCATGAAATTCAACTTGCTTTCTAGTCCCATTCTTTTATTTACCACTTTGTAGATTTGCTCATTAAATTTGTAATTAAAATTTATCCCAACACAAATTATAATGGCAAGTAAAAATTAATTTGTAGTATAAATAAATGTACACTATTTTATTTTTATATTTTATTTTTTCTTGCTGTGCTTCCTTAGATCTTTCTCAATAAATTTAATATCCAATTTCTTAAATTTGAAACATGATTTTAACGAAATTAATATTAACATTAGAATAATCTCAACTCTGTGAATAAGCAAACTAAGAAACTGACAGATTTTATTATTACTTTTATCTTAATGATGGCAGTTATAGCTTTAATTGGGTGCTTGGAATTTGAGGCTATATTATAATATGGTACAGTGTAACCAGACATTGATGCGACACTCCACATTATCTATAGTTATATCTTTGACCCCAAACAAGTAATTTAAATATTTTAGTCTCCATTTTTAAAATTTTTAGAATGGATACTATCATAATATCAATCTTACAGAATTTTTGTGAGAATTAAATGCAATAACAGGTAAAAATGCTTAGCATAGAAATTAATGTATAATAAAAGCAAAGTAAATAACATGTTGGTGCTGGAAGGGTAGAATAGTATAGTGCTGATAATTATAGTAATTATAGTTGGTTAATCTTTATGTCCAAGTAGTTTGCAAAATTAATATTCTATAAACCTAATCCAGAGGCAGTAAAAAGAATGCAATTCCAGGATAGTTCAGCCTGTAGTATAATCTTGGAATATTGGTAGTTATGGGGAACAAACTAAGCTAGAATAAGCTCAATTAAGAATGAGGGGGAGAAATTTAACAAAAAAGAAGTTTCAAAGGAAGTGAATTACAGACTCCATAACAAGACCAAAAAAAAAAAAAAAAAAACCTATGAAAATTGAGAAAACTGTCATTTTAAGGGAATACTCCTAATTTAAACTTTTAAAAAGGAAGTATTTCCAGTTGATCGAGAATTGAACTATGATTGTGCTCAGGGACTGGAGTTGAAGATTATCTAATCTTAGGTAGTTAAGAGAAACAGTTTTATCAGTTTATCTGATAAATTGTGAATATGACTAGATGTAAAAAAGAAACAAGACAATGGATGGGGTGAGAATAGCTGTGTCATCAAGATCAGAATTTTCTGGTGACAAGGTATTTGAGAGGCATAATAAAGAGATTAAGTTGAGTTAACATTTGTGAAGAATGTCAATTGAGTTCTAAATAGAATTGCATTGATGTATAAAAATAATATGGACATATTTGTATAAGGAATCATATATGTGTTAGTCAGTTTTTTCACTGCTGTGACTAAAGGATTTGACCAGAACAATTATAGAGGAGGAAAAGTTTAATTGAGGGTTCACGGTTTCAAAGGTCTTAGTCCATAGAAGGCGGCTCCATTTCTTAGGGCTCAAGGTGACACAGAGCATCATGGTGAGAAAGTGTGGCAGAGGGAAGCAGCTAATATCAGGAAGCAGAGAGAGGCTCCACTCACAGATACAAATATATACACTCCAAAGTCATGTCCTCATTCCCTCACCCTACCACTTTGGTTACCACTCAGTTAATCTCTATCAGGGAATTAATTCATTGATTGGGTTAAGACTCTTACAACCCAACCATTTTTCCCATGAACTATTTTGCATTGTCTCACATGTGAGGTTTTGGGAGACACCTTACAAACAAACCATAACAATATACAATCACATTCCTTGAAAGGTTGACCACAAAGATTATGGTGGAATTAAAACATCAGTGACTGGCCATCATAGATTAATGGCAAGAATAAGTGGAAGCCACTTCTTTGAAACTGACCATTCAATCTAAAAAACGTTGATAGTTCAAGTCTTCTTCATTCAGTCAGACTGGGGAAGTTAATATGGTGCGTGACCTCTAGCTTAATTTTTAATGCTTATAATAAAAAGTCATGGTTAAACTGCTATATGCATTAAGAAAATAGGAAATTGTTTATGAACATCTCATTGACTATAGAGAGGCTTGAATGTCCACAGTTTCCTTTAAAGCATCATTGATGCAATTCTCCTACCACTGACTGAACATTTCTATAGAACTCATCTAAATATGCTCAATAAATCCCCAGAGAGTTTCTGCATCATTAACTGTTTACATGGTGATCTAAATAAAAAGGTTTTAGCCAGATGAGATATCTTTCTCCTGGGCTGCCTCAGGCAGCAGTTGAGTAGAGCTGTACAAATCTCTTGATACATGGACAAATGATAAATATCACATTAGCCATCTTAATTTCGCCACAGTAATCGCTGAAATGCCTTTTGTTGTATTAATCTCCAAAGAACCCTGTAATCTCACATCCCAAGTGCTATCCCTGGCGACCACAGTTTGTACAGATTGGAAAGAGACATATACACAGTGGTATTTCCTGCTCATAATTCAGGATTCTGTATTTAAAAGCAGATGCTCTATGTGTATAGCTCATTTTTAATGGCATTGTATCCAAACTTCACTGCACATCCTTCTAGAAAGAATGACTATTCAGTTTCTAAACATTAAAAAAAGAAAAATAATTGTTTATTACACAATGTAGACTATTCTACTATTGATAGGATAAGTAGAATAATTAAGTGGGTAGATGAGAGAAAGGCATGACTTTTGTGTACTACAATACCTCTCAGACATATCTTTTAATATGCTGTAAAAAATTCTAGTACGTGAAGATCAAAAATAATTCTTAGTGGAAGATTATATCAGAGGGGAGTCATTACAAATTCTTTAATATTATGCAAATAAATCTATAGTTTGAGTCTCTAATTTCTACCTTTCTAAAATGAAAAAAATGAGTAACATATTCTCCAGGAATTCAATTCAAAATTCAGTTATACTCTATGGTATTAGATAATATTTTTGTCTATAAAACTATTGAATTTGCAAATCATGAGCTCTGAGGTCATATCATGAGCTTTAACTTCTTATTAATTAAAAAATCGTGTTACTTTACTGCTTGTTTCCTATTTACTCACTCATTTGCTCTTGTTATTCCCAGTGCAGATGTAAAACATCTGCTTAAACTATTCTTCATAATTATCATCTAATTATTGTGTTTTTTTCTAATCTTTATTTCCCAGTCATATTGTATTCAACACGTAGATTACTATTCATAAAATATTACTTTCAATACCATCAATAATTCCTAATATTTAGAGAGTAATATCATTTTTGTTTAAATATATCCTTTTGGTATATACCATGTCAGATTTTATTTTACATCTTTGTTATGCCTTTACTGGTGTTTTATGCCCATATCAACTTCTCTCCTATTCACAATTCTGCAACCATAAGCTTAAGTATGATTTTTTATTGCTGTTCACTCATGGAAAATTCTTTGGCAGCAGGCTTATCAATCCTAACATTACCTTCAGTTCTTGGGACAGTGTTGCACATATAGCTTAGATGCTAGATATAATTTTTTAAATGTCCAGTCATCCTTTCTTATTTGCTGTAGGGTCTGGTTTTTTTTTTTTTTTTTTTGAGTGAGAACTAATGGGGTCTGGATTTTAAGAATCCAAGAATAAGATGGACTTTAATGATTACATCTACATGTATTCTTCTGAATCTCTTTGGATCAAAGACTAGATTTTTCATTGGATTTCAGTTCTTTTCCATTTACATTGAACTTTTGTTGAAGAGTTGCAGGGAAATATTTCTATGATATAATGGAAGGGATACAGTTGACCCAAAGGTAGAATGTGTAGCTTTGTTATATTTAGTCTCCTCACCACTTTAGAGGGTCTGAAAGCATCTTCTGCCTGTCTTCACTGGCTTTCCAAGAGACTCACAGGAAGAGCTGGATAGGAAAGCCATCAAATACATAGTGCTGTGAGTTAGGAAGTCCTCTTACTCTTTTATTTGTAGGCATAATATAAGTAGTAACAGTAGGAATAGCAGTAATTATAAAGAAGCTTTTTGGCTAATAAGGGTAGAAGTTATTCTTTGATTTACCTCACCCCAGCCTGATTTGTATATATTTATATGTGTGTGCATTTACACACATATATTGTGTGTGTATGTATACACACACACACACACATACATGAACTTGTCTTTAATATCAGTGGTACATAAAATAACTTTTCAACCCAGATGCCCTTCAATAGATGAATGGATAAAAAATGTGGCATTTATACACCATGGAGTATTACGCAGCACTAAAAAATGACAAAATCATAGAATTTGCAGGGAAATGGATGGCACTACAGCAGATTATGCTTAGTGAAGCTAGCCAATCCCTAAAAAACAAATACCAAATGTCTTCTTTGATATAATGAGAGCAACTAAGAACAGAGCAGGGAGGAAGAGCAGGAAGAAAAGATTAACATTAAACAGATACATGAGGTGGGATGGAAAGGGAGAGAAAAGGGAAATTGCATGGTAATGGAGGGAGACCCTCATTGTTATACAAAATTACATATAAGAGGTTGTGAGGGGAATGGGAAAATAAACAAGGAGAGATATGAATTACAGTGGATGGGGTAGAGAGAGAAGATGGGAAGGGAGGGAGGGGGGATGGTAGAGGATAGGAAAGGTAGCAGAATACAACAGTTACTAATAGGGCATTATGTAAAAATGTGGATGTGTAACCGATGTGATCCTGCAATCTGTATTTGGGGTAAAATTGGGAGTTCATAACCAACTTGAATCTAATGTATGAAATATGATATGTCAAGAGCTTTATAATGTTTTGAACAACCAATAAAAAAAATAACTTTTCCCAGTTATTATAGCAGGACTTCATGACTTTGTCTTTTCAAGTTTTTAGTTTTTCCACCACATACAAGTTGAGTATGCAAAGCTGGACAGAATCATGAGCATCAATGTGTTTGGTTTTTCATAACGTTCATTCATGCTCCTGTAACATGATAATCATAGACTGCTTAGCTTATAAACAATAAAAATCCATTTTTTCATAGTTCTTGAGGCTGGAAAGTCTAAGATTAAGGAACAGGCATCTGGTGAGGGCACATTTCTCATAAATGTCATCTTCTCACTGCCACAGTGGAATCGAAAAATGGGTCTTTTTTTGTCTCTTTGTAGAACACAAATCCTCTTATGACCTAATCACCTTCTAAATGATTCACCCTCCTAATACCACCACCTGGGAGGCATAAGAATTTTGGAGGGATACAAACTTTAAGACTGTAGCAGTTTGTAAGAAATCACTCAAATGCGAAGTTACTTGATTAAGGAATTCAACAGATAATTCTGTGGATAATCAAGAGTCACAAGGCATCTGGACATGCAAAGTAGAAATAAAGGTCATTGTCTCAGTCTCTGATTGAAGTAAATTTGCATTACCTTACATTTTCTCACTTCTACGCAACCCCTTTTCTTTCTGGAACTTGCTCATGGACTTGGTTTGCTTTGGAGCTTGGTCACATACCAATGTAGATTAGGATCCATCAATGATTTCATCAATTATGACCTCTATGTGGTAGTCTTTTGGGAACAACAGACATAAATAATATTGCCTAGAGAGCAATATTATTATCCCTTTAGGAAAATACAGGTTCTCAACAGAGTTTCAACAGAGACTATTAGTGATAAATAAAAAATTTAAATATCTTCACTGTATTGAGGAAGATGGTTTCTAAGCCAACATTATAAAGAGTTTTTTTATAAAGCCTTTTTCTTCTAGTAAGCACAAGGTCTCTATTCTAATGCCTAGGTCCTTGATCCACTTTGAGTTGAATTTTGGGCAAGGTGAGTGATAAGGGTTCAATTTCTTTCTAGTACATGTGGATTTCCAGTTTTCCCAGTACAATTTGTTGAAGAGGCTATCTTTTCTTTAATATGCCTTTATGGTGACTTTGTCTAAGATGAGATAATTTATGTAGGCGTGTCTCTCTGTCTTTGTTCTGTTTCATTGGTCTTCATTTCTGCTTTTGTGCCAATACCATGCAGGGTCTTTTTTTTTTTTTTTTAACTATAGCTTTGAGGTATAATTTAAGGCCTGGTATTGTGATGTCTCCTGCTTCACTTTTCTTACTCAGGATTGCTTTGGCTTATCTAGACCTCTTATTTTGAATTTCATGACAGCTTTTTCACTGTAAATAAAAATCAATTGTTTATGATATCATTCAAATGTTAAAACAATTCTGTGTCTTTGTTTAAAATAACTCCATGTTCACTTATATGTGTAATGTAAAGTATCTGTCATGACTCTGCTGAAATTCTCTACATTCTTTGGCATATCAGAAAACACATCTCTTACTAACTGCAGGTATACAGCACTCTCTCATTTGTTCTTGTTAGTGATCAAGCAAGTCCTTGGTTTGACCTCTACAACATTTTTTAACAAGATATGTCTTATTTATCTGTTAAAGTAATTTAGACAACTGTGGTTTGCTCTTCATATTTATGGGCTCTGCATCCATGGATTCAAACAGACAAGGATCAAAAATATTTGTTAAAAATTACATCTGTTCCAGATAAATGGAGACTATTTTTCTTATCATTATTCCTTAAGCAATATAGTATAACAACTATTCACACAGCATTTGTATTGTGTTGTCTATTGCAAGTAATCTAGAGATGGTTTAAAATATAAAGGAGACTATGGGCAAATTAAAAACAAATTTTATGCCATTTGATCTTAATAGATAACAGTGGATATCTGTGTGTTTTGGTATATCCATGGGGTTCCTAGAATCAGTCCATCTAAGATACTCAGGGGTAACCAAGAATGCTCATGTTTTTTAGACTAAAGAAGAAATGTCTTCTTTATATGAACCAAACTGGATAGAATAAGATGAGAGAGACAGCAAAACCTTGGGGTAAATTAACTAGATTTCTAGTGTTTAATTGTGGGAAACATTTTTGTTGTCTTTTATTGTATTGAATATCTATATATGCACACACAAATATACATATTTTCACACACACACACACGTCATTTGTTTGTTTTGCGGTACAGCAGATTGAAGGGTTTTGCACATTCTAAGCAAGTTCTCCACCCCTGAGTCTACCCCTAGCGAGATTGGGTCTCAATATGTTGCTCAGGCTGGACTAGAACTGATAATCCTCTTGCCTCAGCCTCTTGGGTAGTGAGAATTCAAGGCATACTACACCATATGTGGCTTTAAGTTTATATTTTTAGAGACAAATCTATTTTTTAGTCATTGGTCTTTTGTTTTTCTCTGAAAAGTATCAGCACTTAAGCTCTATTTTGTCACCTTGGAGTTTTTGAGTTTCTAATAAACTTATGGGCCCTCTTCCCAGAGAAATGCTGAAAAATTTAAAATATACATACCACTGCAGGTGTTACACTGAATTTCTAAAGCCCATACGTGGACCCCACAGGAGTTCAGAGTTTATTCTCTGAACACACCAATATAATGTAAATGATTACAGAAATGCTTTTAAATTGCATTTTGGAAACCATGCCTAAGCAAGTGGGGGCAGGAGGAGGGGAGGGCAAGAGAAGGTGCTGGAAGTATGATGGATCATATTATGCTATATGCATGCACAAATACGGCATAATGAATCCCACTATTATATATAATGATAATGCACCAATAAAACAATAAAGCATGCTTAAATAGGATGTTACCGATACTGGTGCATATTTCTCCATGAGTCTTCCAAGTTCACCAGAACATGAATAAGAAAATTTCCAAAAATATTTTTGTGTCCTAGTTCTTTATTATACTAGTGGGCCAACAAAGAAAATTAAAAAAAAGCATACAGATGTCATGGAAGCTCACTGGTACTAAAACCTTGGGTGGGGGGAGGGTGTGGAGAACCTTTTATTTGAATGAAATTCTAAAAAGCAATTCTAGTACAAAAACCTGATAAAAATTAGCTGATTAGCTGTAGTGCAATTTGGTGAAACTATGTGGGTCCTCCCCATAGATCTGTAACTTGCTTATCTGTTCTGGTTGCTAGTAAAGCTCTTCAGATCCTCCAGGAGACAGACACACACACACATGATCCAGTTGGATGTGATGAAGACAGAGAAACAGTACTTTAGACAGAAGCAATTGTACTCACAAAGGTACCAAGGAAAGGGAGAGTAGCTAAATATTCTCTTAAAGGATGATACTTGGAGTGGGTAAACTAAAGATGATCGATTTTTAAATTTTATATTCTGTGTGAAATGATTTCAATAATAATCTGCAAAAATGAGGACTATTTGTTGGTTTAACATAAATCAGTAAATTGATAAGTTTTATATTTTAGGAAGTTCTCTCTGGATACTGTGCAGAAGATAAATTAAAGCAAGGGATTGACAGGAAAAAAGAAAAGAAAGAAAGAAAGGGAAAGAAATAATTTAACTCTGAAGCACCATTATTAGAATCAGAACTAGACACCAGGATTAGAGAGAAAGTGGCAGGTTATAAAGATCTTGTGTATCTAGGAGAATTGACAGGTTTCACACCATTTGGATAGGGGTGATGAGAAAAAGAAGACAATAAGGTCTTTTTTTTTTTGCCATGCTGTTCACATGTGGCACAGAAAATAAAGAAAGGATTTTAGGACCAAAAGATTCTCTGGATCATTACAAGTTCATTTCACTCTCTAATTACTTCATACACATGAAATGTTGCTTTTTAGCTAGGTAATGATTTCCCCAGTTACATTATATGTTTCATGAAGAATTCTCTGAAGTCATAGTAGACAAAATTTGTTCAAATCTTATTACCTAGCAGGAGCACCTGCATTTCTAGGTTGAGGAGAATGGCAACATTCTGGTTAAGTTTCAAGGAAAAACACATCATGAATATTTCATAATGCTTACAATGTCTGTAGAAAAGAGAAAATACCTCTATGTAGTTGTTACACAGGACATATATCTGTTTATAGTGTATTTCACATATATGTGTGTATACACACACATACATATGCACACACAGTTCATATATATATATATATTATATGTGTACATACATAAGTTGTATATATAGTTCTTATATGTAGTATACCACTTTACCTGCATTTAAGTTTTCTCACAAAGAGTGTTTATTAGAGTGTTTATTTTTTTTAATACTTATTTTTTTCTTTCAGTTTTCGGCGGACACAAAATCTTTGTTTGTATGTGGTGCTGAGGATCGAACCCAGGCCGCACACATGCCAGGCGAGCGCGCTACCGCTTGAGTCACATCCCCAGCCCCAGTGTTTATTTTTTAATAGCAAAATCAGGAATGAATTCCAGATTTAGTGAATTTAAATAAGGTTAGGTATACCTTCATTAACTCCTTTATTTTATTCATCTTTATTTTCATTTGATAAAGATTTTGAGTGAGAACATAGATGTATTTCTGTCACCATGGAAGGTACACAGATAGACAAAACAAAGGAAAAGACACCACCCTCGTCCTCAGGAAAGTAAAGGCTGTAAAGTTGAAACTAGTAGAATCATAATATGATGCAATTAAAGCATAATATGTTGTATACATATTAATGTAGCAAAGAATGCTAAAGGTAGTTGGTACCATAAAAGTGCATATAAAATTAGTACTGTGGAAGTACCCAGATCTTATTTGGGTCAGTTGTTGACTACTGGCATGCTGGGAGCCATTAGCCAAGTAGGTATGACAATTTCCTTGCCAGCGTACCCCATGTTGCAGTGACATTGAATGTAAGTGACCTTGCTCAAGGACCAAGGCAGATTAGGGTGTTCCCGGTTTTAAGATAATCTTGTTTAGGGCGTTCCCAGTTTAGGTTCCAGGTTTAAGGTTTAAGATTATTCCTGCTGGGAATAGGGCGTATCCTGCTGCCTGAGTTCCCCTTGAGTTCTCACGGGATTCAGACAGTATATTTTGGAGATAGAAGCCCAGTGGAGGTGAATTTGGGAGAGAAGGTGGATTTGGGAAGAGAACGTGGATTTCCCCAGAACGTGATTGTAGACGGCTGGTGTGAGTTCGGGAATAAAGAGTTGCTGTTTGAATCTACAAGCTGTGTGGTGGCTCGTGATTGTGTGCCCAGCCAGACTGCGGCATTTGTGCCCAGCCAGACTGCGGCTTTTGGCGGCTCGTACGGGGAACTTCTGAAGCTTAGAGGTAAGTGAAATTGCTCGCCCCTGAGGAAGAGCGAAAGAATGGGTGACCAACTCAAAAAACAATGTGTTATTGTTTTGATTTATCTTGTTTTTGTTTCAAGCTGCCTATCCCTAGAAATTTCTCAGGCAAACTGGAAAAAATGGTTGACTAAAGGTTTGAAGTTTGTCGGCCCTGAGGAAGAGAAAATTGATACAACGATTTTTTATTCCGTTTTTGTTTCATTCAGTTTCGGCTTTGTTTTGTGCTATCTTATTGGGTTGCGTTATCTTTATAGTAGATTAGAAATTAGTAAAAAACAAACCGAAAAGATGTTAAGTAAATTGTTAGAGGTTCAGACCATGGAGAAAGACATTTTAGATCAAGCAAAAGAGAAGGTCTCTCGAGCTAGTCAGACAGAGGAAGAAAATTTAAAGGAAAAGGGGTTGTTAGGAAAAAGGCCACAACAGGAGGCTGTTACTAACTCCATTTTATCACAAGAGGGCGTAATTCAACCAACAGCCCCACCGATGGAGACAGCTGAGTGGCCCTCAAACCCCGTAGTTGATAAATGGGATCCTGAGACAGGACCTCAAAGATTAGCATGCCCTGTACTTGAACAGGCAGGAGGGCAGCGAATTCACCGTGCTTTAGATTTTAAAACAGTGAAGCAGTTAAAGGAGGCTGTAACAACCTACGGGCCACAAGCTCCCTTCACGGTAAGCATGGTCGAGTCCATTACTAACTTGGACATGACGCCAGCAGATTGGGCTAGCATGTGTAAATCTGTACTAAATGGAGGACAATATTTGTTATGGAAGGTTGCCAATGAGGAATTTTGCACGGAGACAGCTAGGCGAAATGCAGCAGCCGGTTATCCTCAAAGAAATCTAGATATGTTGTTAGGAAAAGGACCTTATGAGGGTCAACGGCAACAAATTGAATATGATCCTGCTATATATGCACAAATTGCTGCAGACGCAGTTAGGGCATGGAAGACTTTACAAGGACATGGAGATTTACAAGGTCAGCTATCTAAGGTAATACAGAGAGCTAATGAACCTTACGCTGACTTTGTAGATAGGCTAATTCAAACGGCTGCCAAAATTTTTGGGGATACAGAACAAGCAATGCCATTAATAAAACAACTGGCTTATGACCAAGCAAATCGTTGCTGCAGAGAGGTTATTAGACCATGGAGACATGAAGATTTAAACACATATATTAAATTATGTAGAGATATTAATGAACAAGGACAAGTCTTGGCAGCTGCAGTACAACAGGCTTTAGATGCCAGGCCAAAAACATGCTATGATTGTGAACAAACAGGACATTTTAAAAGGAATTGCCCCATAGGAGGAGGGTTTAACAAAAGTAGGTATCAAAGGAATAGAATACCAGGTATTTGCCCACGATGCCGTAGAGGGAGACATTGGGCTAATGAATGCCGTTCTCAAACCACCATAGAAGGTACTCCCTTATCAAAAAACGGACAAAGACCAGGTATTTATCCAAGATATCGTGGAGAAAGGCATCAGGCTCCATTGCCAAAAAACGGACAGGGGGGCCCAATGCTCCGGGGCCCACAACCACAAATATACGGGGCAGTGGAGGATCCCAGCAACACCATCAGGGTAGTGCCCAGGACACATTGTCCATTAAATCCCTCATCAGACAAACCCGAGGGAGCGCAGGGTTGGACATCTGTGCCTCTGCCAGAGCAGTATTAACTCCAGAGATGGGAGTTCAAATCATTCCCACAGGAGTAAAAGGACCTCTTCCCCAAGGAACAGTAGGCTTATTACTGGGACGTAGTTCATCTACATTAAAAGGACTTATGATAAGTCCTGGGGTAATTGATCCCGATTATGTAGGTGAAATAAAAATTATAGCTAGTTCTCCAAGAGGTATATCAGTAATTTCACCTGGAGATAGAATAGCACAGTTGTTAATAATACCCAGCCTACATAATAAATTTCCTAGTCATAGTGTAGAAAGAGGTTCCAGGGGATTAGGCTCCACAGGTGTAGATTGGGCTATGTTGTCTTTAAATTTAGATTCTCGCCCAATGCTAAAACTAAATATTCAAGGTCATGAGTTTAATGGGCTACTGGACACAGGAGCTGACCTTAGCATCATATCTCGTCAAGAATGGCCAAAACATTGGCCATTACAACAAGCCACTCAAACGCTTCGAGGCCTAGGAGTGGCGACTAATCCCCATAGAAGTTCTATGATATTAGATTGGAAGGATCCTGAAGGATGTGAAGGAACTATACAGCCATATGTATTGGATCATCTTCCTATAAATTTATGGGGACGAGATGTCCTAGATCAATTAGGTTTGACGTTAACAAATAATATCAATCCTAATGTGCCCACTACTAGAGCTAGACAAGGCTTTAGGAAAGAAAAAAGATTAGGAAAACAAGGGCAAGGTATAGCAGCACCAGTACAAATAGATCAAGGAACAGACAGACATGGGTTGGATTTTCAGAAAGGGCCACTGAGACAATCAAAATTACTTGGAAATCAGAAAGACCAGTGTGGGTTCCTCAGTGGCCCCTGACTAAAGAAAAGATACAAGTAGCCCATGATCTGGTCAAACAACAATTAGCGGAAGGACATATACAACCTTCCATATCTCCCCATAATACTCCCATTTTTGTCATCAAAAAGAAATCTGGTAAATGGAGATTGTTGCAAGATTTAAGAGCCATTAATAATGAGATGGTTATTATGGGACCTGCTCAATCAGGGATTCCTCAATTGTCTGCTTTGCCAAAAACCTGGCATGTTTTAGCTATAGATATTAAAGATTGTTTTTTTTCAATTCCAATTCATCCCGAGGATAGTCCACGTTTTGCATTTACTATCCCTGCATTAAATCATGAAGGTCCTGATCAGAGATATGAATGGAAAGTACTCCCTCAAGGGATGGCTAACAGTCCAACTATGTGTCAAATATATGTTAACAAAGCAATCCAGCCACTTAGAAATCAAAATCCTGAACTACAAATATTTCACTATATGGATGATGTATTATTGGCACATAAAGATAAAAACATATTGCTGGAATGTTATGCCACACTTACAAACTTATTAAAAAATTATAATCTAGAGATAGCAATAGATAAAGTACAATTAAATTTTCCAATTAATTATTTAGGAGTTCTATTATCCTCAACCATGGTCCGTCCACCAAAAATTCAAATACGAGTAGATCAACTCAAATCACTTAACGACTTTCAAAAGTTATTGGGAGACATAAATTGGATAAGGCCTTATCTAGGTATACCAACAGGAGAATTGGGACCTTTATTTGATATTCTAAAAGGTCCATCAGATCCAAATTCACCCCGCATGTTAACTCCTAAAGCAAGAAAGGCATTAAAAATTATTGAAACATATATGGAAAACATACATTTGGATAGAATTGATATAAGTTTGCCTTTATTATTTATTGTACTACCAACAAAAAATATTCCTACAGGAGTATTTTGGCAAGAAGGTCCATTATTGTGGATACATTTATCTTATTCTCCTAACACTATTCTTACTAGGTATCCTGAGGCTGTAGGACAATTAATACTCAAAGGAATAAAAGCAGCAAAGGGAGTGTTTGGAATTTCTCCCAATAAAATTATTACTCCATATACTATGGATCAAATTGATGAGTTAGCTAATGAGTTAAATACTTGGGCAATAATCATGTGTAAATCTAATGTTTCATTTGATAATCATTTACCATCTAATCCTTTGTTGTCTTTTTGGTCTAAGCATCCTGTAGTTTTTCCTAAAATGACAAGAAAAACACCTATCATGAATGCTCCAAATATATTCACTGATGGGTCAAATAATGGTACAGCAGCAGTAGTTACCCCTGATCAAACTTTTACATTTTTAGTACCCAAACAATCAGCTCAAAAGGTAGAGCTTAATGCAGTTTTACAAGCTTTTGTGATGTTTAAAGATTCTGTATTTAATTTATTTTCTGATAGTCAGTATGTAGTTAATGCTATAGTATCTCTTGAAGATGCTGGTAGGATTTCCCCTTCTTCTACTGTTTTCTCTTTGTTTTCCACTATACAAAGTCTAATCTGGGACAGAAAAGATCCATTCTTTATAGGACATATTAGGGCACATACAGGATTGCCTGGAGCCCTTAGTTTAGGCAATGATTTAGCAGATAAAACTACACATGACATACATATTTTCTCTACATTTGAAGAAGCTACAAATTTTCATAAAAGGTTTCATGTTAATGCTAATACTTTACAAAAGCGTTTTAAAATAACTAAGGAACAAGCCAGACATATAATAAAACAATGTCAAAATTGTGTGACATTTTTACCACAAGTTAATCTTGGAGTCAATCCTAGAGGACTGATACCTAACCATATTTGGCAGATGGACGTCACACACTTGCCAGAATTTGGAAAATTAAAATATTTACATGTTACAGTCGATACTTCTTCTGGATTTTTGATGGGCTCCCTTCATGCCGGAGAAAAAACTAAAGATGTTATAGCTCATTGCTTACAAAATTTTGCCACTGTGGGCGTTCCTAAACAGTTGAAAACCGATAATGGTCCTGGCTATACCTCTACCTCTTTTAAACAATTTTGCTCATCATTTGGTATTACTCATATAACAGGAATCCCATACAATCCACAGGGACAAGGCATAGTTGAAAGAGCTCATCAAACTATTAAAACATACTTATTAAAGCAAAAAGAGGGAATTGGAAGGGGGTATATATCCCCCAAAGATAAACTTAAAATAACGCTTTTTACTCTAAACTTTTTAAATTTGGATTCATCAGGACTTAGTGCTGCGGAAAGGCATATGTATCCAAAAAATGTACATAAGCCTAAAGTACTTTGGAAAGATATTCTAACAGGACAATGGAAAGGTCCTGACCCAGTGATTGTCTGGAGTCGGGGGTCTGTTTGTGTTTTTCCACAGGGAGAACAGCAGCCCATTTGGATTCCAGAGAGATTAACTAAAACAGTTTCTACAGATCGAAAAGAAGATGATTTGACTCAAATCCATAACAGCTGAAGAACTCCAGCTTGGCCATTCTTACATCTGTGACAGTGATTAACCAGGATGCTTTTTTCAATAGCTATTTTATTATTGCATTTTTCCACATCATAAGGTTCTATTTTTATTTTTTGAGCTCATACAAACCTAGGTTAATGTTTTTCTGATCAGTTTTATTTTTTGACTGTGGAGTTTTTAAACATTGCAATGGAGATTTCACCTAGGTAAAGCTACAAGGCCTTTACTATTCTTATGTGTTGTACGTTTGTGTACACTCTTGTGTTTTGTGTTGTATGTCTGTATGTGCGTATGTCCATATTTCTTGTATGAGGAGCGCTCATGAAAAAATGGATCCGAATTATTATTATTTTTTTATTCACGTGATTTAAATGGTTTAATTTAAATTAGGTAAACAGCTGTTAAGGATTGTTTTTAAAGGTGGTTAACAGATCTGTTTACTAATTTAAATTAGGTAAAAAGCTGTTAAGGATTGTTTTTAAAGTAGGTTAACAGATCTGTTTGTTTACTTTCACCTTTCCTTTTCATTATATTTAATAATTCTTTTCAGGATAATGTCTCTTTAGCATCATTGCCAGAATTCCTATCTCCATCCCAGTGCCGGTGAAGAACTCAACAAGTAATGCTCAAAGAGTCAACTTACTTTGGGAGGAAACGGATTTTGGGAGGAAATGGACATATTGATAGATTCCTCTGCTTTGAACTGCTTGCAGAACTTGCCTGGACTATGTAACTATCGTTTGATGGTGTCACTAGTGATGCAATTTTTATTTCCTTGCCAGCGCACCCCATGTTAATTGTGGTAGTGCTGACATATCTTTGCTGATGGTGTCACCAGTGATGCAATTTTTCCCAAGGAGCCGTCAATTGGCTTGGTGTCGTGGCATTTCTGTATCCTCCTCCCTTCTGCTAGTGATGGTCTAAAATTTGGGGGCCAATGGCTTATGCTGGACCGGTAGTCAGTGACGGGTATGATCCAATTGCAGTGGTATCAACCTAAGACAGGAGGCTGACGCCTAAAGGTCAGTTTTCCGATGACGGGTAAGAACCATATGTTGAATTGGACAACCTACCAGGCACGGTCCATAAGCCACATTAACCTCACTCCCCCACTGGCACCAAGGCCAAATTTGGGGGCCAACAGAGGTGAGGCAAAGAACCTCACCCCCCCACTGGTGCATAGACCTATCCACAAGTATGGCTGTATGCTGGACCGGTAGTCAGTGACGGGTATGATTCAATTGCAGTGGTATCAACCTAAGACAGGAGGCTGACGCCTAAAGGTCAGTTTTCCGATGACGGGTAAGAACCATATGTTGAATTGGACAACCTACCAGGCACGGTCCTTAAGCCACATTGCTTGTTGTTTAATTAATCAGAAGGGGGGAGATGCTGGGAGCCATTAGCCAAGTAGGTATGACAATTTCCTTGCCAGCGTACCCCATGTTGCTGACATGTTGCAGTGACATTGAATGTAAGTGACCTTGCTCAAGGACCAAGGCAGATTAGGGTGTTCCCGGTTTTAAGATAATCTTGTTTAGGGCGTTCCCAGTTTAGGTTCCAGGTTTAAGGTTTAAGATTATTCCTGCTGGGAATAGGGCGTATCCTGCTGCCTGAGTTCCCCTTGAGTTCTCACGGGATTCAGACAGTATATTTTGGAGATAGAAGCCCAGTGGAGGTGAATTTGGGAGAGAAGGTGGATTTGGGAAGAGAACGTGGATTTCCCCAGAACGTGATTGTAGACGGCTGGTGTGAGTTCGGGAATAAAGAGTTGCTGTTTGAATCTACAAGCTGTGTGGTGGCTCGTGATTGTGTGCCCAGCCAGACTGCGGCATTTGTGCCCAGCCAGACTGCGGCACTGGCAGGACCTGGGTGAATGAAGATGGGTGGTAGATTATGCTAGTCCATGGCTACATTATTCACCTTTTTCCTCTCCAGTTCCTGTGCACCACTGTGGACTTTTCTCTTCCAATGTAACCTTTTATGCTGGCTGCAGGATTCAGGGCTCTTGTGTTGCTTCTGACTATCCATGCTACCTTTCCCTTACATTTGGGAAGTCCTCTCAGCTCTGAGTCTTCCTCTTAAGGCTCACTGTCAGGTTCATCTTATTTGCAGGGGCACATCTGATTTACTGGAGTGTTTTATGAAGTGATTAAGTGATATACTTTGCACTCATTTAAGAGAAGGTAAAATTATTCTAGTTAAAGTAAAACACCACCCTTTCTACCAGAAAACTCAGTCTGCTTTGTAGAGGACTATTTGAAGAGCCCTGGGGAATGCAGAAGTGACAAATAGTTTGCTCTAAAACCTCATAAGCCTGCTGCTATATATTGAGGCCCTATTTTTTTAAAACCCAGAAAAAAAAGTGAAATACTTTCCAGGAAACCACATATGCTGCAACAGAACACTGAAAAATGCTCACTCTGAGAAAGATCACTAGGTACAAGGCTGTCTTAAAGTCTGCAAACAATAACATGTGGACAGTGACCTGAATCTACAAGTGCATGAAAATTGGTTACCATCAAGGGTAAATGAGGGATTTACACAGTGAACTGATATCCTTTAAAAACAAATTGTCAGTAATTGTCTAGAATTTATTTTAACACTGATATTCTTTGGACTTGCCTGGGTTGCTTTTTGAATAGATCTTTTTCTAGGAAACTGTTTGGGTAAGGTTGAGTTGGGATGAAACCTAAAGAAAACAAGAAACACAATTGGTTTATATTTCCCCATTGATTGATCAAATAGACAGAGTATAAATATTTATTGAGCCAAGAAATACATATATTAGATATTTAATCTATCAGGGATCATGCTATTTTTGGTACTGCAACTAATTTTTATATTAATTAAGTAATTTATTTTAATTATTTATATATGACAGCAGAATGCACTTTTGTTCATTGTACACAATTGCAGCACAACTTTTCATTTCTCTGGCTGTACACAATGTAGTGTCACATCATATGTATAGTCATATATGTACCTAGGATAATGAAGTCCATCTTATTCCACCATCTTTCCTGCCCCCATGACCCCTCCCCTCCTCTCCCACCCATTTACCCCATTGAAGATCCTCCATTTTTCCCTTGCCCCTCCATTATGGATCAGCATCCACTTATCAGAGAGAATATACTGCAATTGATTTTTAATAGAAGGCAGGTTACTCTAATGTTCTATCTTTCTGTTTCTCCATTTATTTCCCTCTCTCTGAGTGGACATATGACTTTCCACAAAAGTTATGTACTGTAGTTATGAGCTTGTTACTTTGCTTTTCTTCCTATGTAATATCAAATGTATATATTTCAAAATTTGCTGCCCTTTGATTCATTGCTTAATAGTAGATAGCATTACAGCATTATTATCATCATGATCATCATCACCATCAGGAATTATAGCATACACTTTAAGCCAATATTAGTTTGCATGTCATTAGCTGCCTACATTCTGTTAGCATTGTAATTAGGAATCACTTAATTAAACTAACAAGGTCAATGGCAATTCCATTTTCATAAGCTCCAGAGCACTTTCACAACCATGGAATTTTTTCCTCCTTCAGATTAAATGACTCTACTTTTAAACATTCATTAACTCCAACCCTAACATTCCTTTCCTATAATGACCTGGGGTGTATCTGGGAGTGTGCACACACATGCGCGCACACGCGCACACACACACACACACACACACACTGAAAGGGCTGCTTGGAAAGACCCCTCCTTTTTTGACTTTCAGGATACTGCTAGAGCGTTGAGCAGGTTGCATGAGAAATCATGCAGTGTTTGGGGTTATTTTTCACTGCAATTCCCCCCAAATATTTTTGACAACCATTTAATTTGCAGTGGGATATTTATGTAGGAACCCACACTTCAAGCAATTTATTCTTGAAAATGAAGTAGAAACAATAGACACAATAGTATGATTTCAATAAATAACAAGGATATACAGCAATTGTTGCCATATTAGGATATAGTTTTACTCTCTTCAGAAACAGATAGGATTTTAAGAGGAAAAAATGCCTTTCAAAATGACAAGCAAGATGTAAAATTGAGATAAACAGCTCAGAAGAGTAAGTACCCAGCTGTGCGTAGTTTTATTTCTGAGCTTGTTACTTTGCTTTTCTGAAGGACTCTGCGCCTTCCTGACTGACTAGAGTAGCTTTTTAAAGGCTCACATGCGAGTACTGGAGTGGATTCTGACCAATAATTTTGTTTGGCTTCTCCTCTTCATGAAACATTGGAATTAGTTTGAACTTAGGTATGAAAATTGGGAAGGAGTAAATGTTTTGATTTGTGACTTAATTGGCAGAGTTTCTTAATTCACATCTTATGATATTGTCTGAGGATTTCTACCTACTTATCTTTTAGAAGGATTTTAATAGAATTAAAGAGAAACTGGATCTCATTTTTTTTCATGGCATATTTGTTAGAAGAGGATAGAGATTCTGACTTTCCACCATTTAGCCATCCTATTGCATTTAAATATTATTTTAAGCCAAAGACACTGTGCTTCACTGTTACACCATAGTGGAGGTAAATCTATCAACAGATAATTCTTAACCATGTGGCACATACAAACCATATTAGACATGAAAAAAGGTTTCAATAACTGCAAAGCATCAATGAGACTTTAATAGATTCACAGCCAATTCAAGAGATAAGAAATAATGATTTAAAAATGATCAAAATGTTACATTTCAGATTGAGTAAGCACTTCCTTCAGATGAATGAAGTAGGATTACCAAATGGGTGGTTTAGTCACTACATAGTACAAAAATAAAGAGGGAGAGAGATCAGTTTGAGCTGGAGGAATTCTTTCTAGAAAAGGAGAAAATTGTGCTAGACTTACAAGACATGTAATTTGGAGAAGAGGAAGGAGGTACATTTTATAAAGTGAAAATGTTGATTTGTGTTATGGTCTGAAAGTTTATGTCCTTGAGAACTACATAAATTGAATCTTAACTCCCAACATGATGCTATTCGAATGCAGGGACTTTGGGGAAGGGTCTAAGCCCATTTTCCATAGCTTTTTATGAATACCAAAGATTGAGTAATTTATAAATAAATGGGTTTATTTAGTTCAAGATTCCAGAAATCTAATAGCATAATTGCAAAAAGGTCTTCCTGCTATGTTGTGATGTGGCAGAGGGTATCACACAGTAAGACAGAGAAAGCAAGGTAGATAGTTTGATAGAAATGAAAGTTCATTTCCATAATAACCCTTTAATCCTTTAACTAGTTCCTTTATGAAAGATAGCCAGAGAAGGATCCCCCAACACTTCTACCAGGTGAGGACACAGCATTGATCTTGGACTCCCAGGCTCCAGTGCTATGAGAAAAGAATTTCTGTTGTGCATAAGTCACTCAGGTTATGACATTTGTGTTATAGTAAATTGAATGGACTAAGATGATATGCATGTAAAATATGTGAAAATTCTTCTGGAAGACACTATCATTTGTAGTGTTCATGTGAAAAATGTTCACTTGAGAAAAATTAAGGTGGCTCGTGAGAAGGAATCTAATGTTAAGTAGTTTTTAAACCTTATTTCATACTGTTTGAAACTTGCATTGCTCCTCTTACAGCAAAGTCACATGACTTCAAATCTAATTTTAAAAGGACCAGAATTCATTCACATAGTTGTTTGTTTGTTGGTTGCTGTTGTGTTTTATATTCATTCTTTAAATTTAGGTACTGCTCTGTTCCTTTAGGATCTAGCACTGAACAAAGCAAAACAAAAGTGCATAATCTCATGAGATTTATATTCTGCTTGGAAGAAATAAGTGATGAATAAAACAAACAGACAAAATACATCATATTTCAGATATGATTAAATATAAATAAAAAAAAGTAAAGCAGGGTGAGAAAATATGAGGATTGGGTTCATTCAAGGGTTCAGTAAAGGCCTTGCTAAAAAGATGAGTTCTGAATTGAGACCCAGAAAAGGTAAGGGAATTGTCACATGGATATGTGATGTCAGGAAGTGCATGTCAATCAGGAAAAACAACAGCCAGGATAGAACTAGTCCAGAGAACTTGGAACAACATGGACAAAAGGGACTTGGGAAAGATGAAGTCAGCTCATTGAGGGGACTGAAGTCGTCCTAAGGACATTGGCTTTTACTCTGCCTGAGCTGAAAAAACCATTGAAGGCCCTTGAGTCGAAATTTGCTGTGAGCTGAGTTATAATGGATTTTTCCATGTGCATCCATGTGCTTATTGAATGCATTCACAGACAAAGGGGGCTTCAAAATTGATGTTGATGATCAAGGAAGTAGCAGGAGTTCAAAGAATTTTTCAAGTATGTATGTACTTCTAAGACACCAACAACAGGGATCACATTACTGTCTCTTAGAATCAGTTGATACTGATACTTTTGATATTCTTATTAATGACCATTTCACCTAATTAGTATAATTTTTAAAAAGGGTTTGGGATCCTCAGATCTATGGGGTTATGTCAGTAAAATAAAACATCTTTATGGCAGTGCTTTCTGGTCTTTAATAAATTAGTTCACAGTTTTCATGTGATCTAGTGGAACAAGCTCAGGATTGTGGGTTGGAAACACAACTTTGACAAGCTAACAAGCTCTACAGCATTAGGTAAACTGGTTGATTTACACAGAACACTGTAGACAATTTCTACCTTGTCCATTTCATGTTTTACCTGCATTAGCCCCTTTAAAATGCAGGCATACAACTCCCACAGGTAGAGTTTTCCAGTACTGAGTCAAATCACATATTATTGATTTTTTTCACTCTAATCTGTGATTTGCCAACTGCTGCTCTGTTCCATAGTCCTCCAGTGTCCATACCTTAGGCAACTTGAGTGCAAAGTGTTATTTTAGTTGCTTGTGTCCATTCCCCACCTTTCCCCTTGGATGATCTTCCATGATTCCTCCCAGGGATCAGGAGCTCTTCTCCCTGCCACATTCCTTACTTGAACTGCCTGTCAGAAAAGGAATAAATCTATATAATTTTATATGGACTGTATTCTATAAATAAAATCCATAACTTGGGTGAATTTTCCAAAACTACTACATTCATCTTTGCTTTTCTCAAGTCCTTTGTTGGTAATGTTGGTCTTGACTAACATAATAAGTCCACAATTGATGACTTCAGGTCAGTGAAAATCTACCTGAATTCCATGGTCTTTGATATGCAATAAGGAAACTGTGTTAGTTAACTTGTTGTCTCTGTGATTAAAAGACATGCAAGGACATTTAGAAGAGGAAAAGTTTATTTTGTGCTCACAGTTTCATAGGCTTTATCCATGGTCAGCCAGCTCCACTGTTCTGTGCTAGAGATGAGGAGGCAGATCATGACAGAGGACAACTTTTCAGCTCATGACAGTCAGAAAGCAGAGAAAAAGATACAAGAATGAGGGACAAAATATAATCCCCAAGGTCATGTCCCCAATGACCTACTTCATTCAGTCAGGCCACACCTGCCTACAGTTACCACTAAATATTTCATTAAATTGTTAATCTATCATATGTGCTAATTAATGATTATTTTTTAGCTTTCATAATCTAATCTCATCTCTGAATATGCCTGTATTGCTTAACATGATGTTTTTTTGATAACAACTCTTATCAAAACCATAACAGAAACTATTCTGGGTAATTTGCCAGAGATTTGGACATTTGTAATCCGAGTGACTAAATCATAATTCTCACTGTTATCATAATTACTGTCATCACCACAGTTAATACAGTAATAAATATTGAGTGTTTACTGTTCATAGGGGAAGAAGACTGAACAATATATGGGTTATCTTATTTACTCTTCAGAACTGTCCTGACAAGTAATTATTAACACTATTTTCAGATGATGACACTGAGACAGAGAAAGACTAGACTATTTGAAAAAAATATAATACTTATGAGTGAAAAGTTGAGACTAGGATCTATATTTGACTTGGATGTTGTTCTTCAAGATTGTTTTTAGCTAATCATTTTGCACACTATAGTGAAATCAGTGTTAAGGATTTTCTACAGTGATAAAATATAAATATTTCCCTTAACTAGTATAATAAAAATGAATGAGAGTAGTAATATCTCTGCAATATTTGTCAGTGACCAAAAGAATATGAAAAAAAGAGAAATGACAACATACGGGTATATAAATACACAATACACATATACCAAATTATAGCTGTAATAAAACAAATTCATCTAACATACTTTAGTATCTCTCAAATCTTGCATTAAAAATGGTAGGCAGTGTTACTGGTTTGTGTCCTTGTAGATTTTGAACAAATAATGCTGTATAACACAGATCACATAATATTTACAGATGAGTGAAGGCATTGACCAACTGTCCAAATACACAGAGAGCAGAGGAAAAGATGTGAGTTTATATGGAGATGCCTGTCATCAAGTTCACATTTCAGGCCATCATAAAGCTGCAGAATACATTACAAACAGATTTGTTATAATTTAATAGTGTTTTTTCCCCTCTTGGAACAAGAGAACATAAATGTGAGCAATAACATTTTAGGATATGTAATACTTCAGTATGTGCTTTCTTTGGCATTTTGATGAATAAAAGGAAAGCTGAGAACAAAATTTTTCATCCAGGAAATGGATTTGGATTATTAGAATATAAAAGTTGATCATACTACCCCATTAAACACAGTAATGGCAGGATATAATAGCAGGAATATTAATGCCAGGGAAAATCTTCATAGGGAACTGAAAAGAAGGCAGAGCTACAGTCAAGAGGCTTAGAGGTTCCTTCAATGATAAGCTGTAATTCACAATATTTCCCAGATTTAAGTTTATCCATTTGTCAAATGAATAATCCACACTTAAATAATCTCTAAAATCCTTTCTTCTCCCTAAATTCTGCTATTTCAATTTGACTAAGACAGAATTCCCCCAGGTCCAATATTTATGAAAACTTCCAAAAGACTTGAATATATTACTTAATATAGATAGTAAGATTATTTTCATTTAAAAAGTTTGTTGGAATATAGTCAATGGAGAATTTTCTCTGCAACAAAAGATTCAAATATTTATCTCAACATTTCTAAACCCAAGTTATGGATATTCTAGTTAAATCTGTTACATATCATAATCAACATACTATTATATTGTTTGAGTAACAAGATTTATTTTACAAGGATGAAATAAGAATTAAGAAAAGTATTTTTAAATGACTTTGTAATTCATGAATTGATGTAACTATAAAAGAGATTAAGGACTTCAGAGGAACCCTCAGAACTTCAATTAAAAAAATATTCTGAAAGAGCACAAACAGTATCTGTCAAGTTCAATATTGAATTCTCAGCCTATAGTACAATGCCTGGCTCAGAGTAAGAGTTCAATATATATTTTTATGATTGAATAAACAAAATGAATAATGAACTTACTTTATACAACAGAGTCATTCTATGATATATTGAACTGCCATGGCAGATTGTATATCCAGGTTCAGTCGGTGTTAATCTTGATCAAATATTATACATAGCCCATGATCTTTGAGATCAGGGAAAATAAAAATAGGGATCTTCAGGCATCTTCTCATAGTAGATCTATTCTTAAGTCAAATTCACTGTATAACATGTTAGTAGGTATGGTGGAGAAAACATGTCATGGCTGTGGTTTAATTCCCAAATGTTATACTTTCCTGAAGTCTCAGATAAAGAAATGACTATAAGAATATTCACTAAAATATATTAGTTCATGTTTATAAATACATGTACTAGTTCATAATGGATACAAATAAATATCTGTGGTTTTTCCATACTATAAATTCTTATCAACAATGAAGAGGAAACTGGGCTAAATGAATGGAAAATTTTAAATGAAATTTTCCTATTATTATTTCACAGAATCTCAAAGATCAGGAGCCATCTATAATACAAGATCAAGATTAACACTCAATTCACTAAAGTAAATTAATAGCAATTAAAGATGTTATGGAAAGGTTCAGTTATCTAAATTAAGTTAACATTTTATTCAATCATAAAAGAAATTACTGAGCTCTTACTCTGATCTAGGTGTTGTGCTATTTGTTAATAATGTAATGATCATCTTCATAGAAAGATCCTTACTCTAAAGATTTCTACCTTATTACCAAATGTTATAAGAAATTATAATATGCTATGTAAAATTTTCTAAAAATATTGTTTCACAGCATGGTAGAAGTCACGTATATATCTACATATATGTGTGTATATATATATATATATATATATATATATATATATATACAAATATATACACACATTATTATTTTAAAAATCTCAAATACATACACCAGTGGTGACCTTCATGGGGACATACAGTAGTTTGCAAAAGTAGATCAGATGCCCTTGTTTTGTAACTTACTAGCTTTAAGGAATTTTGTGTTCACTTCAATATTACAATAAGAATGACTGATTTTGTCACAAGTTCATAAAATGACAAATTCATACACATGGTTCATGCTGTCCATAATCTTGTCCAGGGGGTAGCAACTTGTTTTTTAAGGTTTCATCCAGTACAATTTTAAACATTGGGCCATGCTATATCTATCTGTCAGCTACTCAACTCTAACATTGTAGGATGCAAGCTGCCATAGACAAAAACAGCAATGATTGTTGATTGCTATGTGCTGATAAAATTTTATAATAAACAGGTAGTAGGACAGATTTGGTCCAGGGGCCAAGTTTGAAATCCACTCATTAGTCAACTGGATAGATATCTTTCCCATAATTAATTATAGATATCAGAGTGTCTATCTATATCTATCACCACACTCTTTGAACTGAAGAAAATAGGTGTAGATCTAAATAATACATCAGTTGTGTAGCTCTATCAAAAACATTATAAGCAACTCTTTTAAATATTCCAAATTGTAACATTGCTTATTTCTGAAACAGCCGTAGCCTTTCTCCATACCCCCTCCTTCAGCCAGTAGCATCTTCGTGCCTTCTATTCTGTGTTGACTAATTTAGTTAAATATTTCATAAGTCTGTTCCAAGACTCCTTGTTTAAGTAAGTTTTGAAAGATTGATAAAGGCTTTTGGGTTTTTATTCTAAGAGAAATACAAAATTTAAATGAGGAAATTAACACATTTCTTCTTGTCTCTCTTTTTTATATGACAATCTCCTCATAGAATTGTATATAATGATTTCCTTACATTTATTTCTTGGATCCAATCAACCACACATTCTCTGGGCTCCCAGTTACCTACAGAAACACCTTAATCAACATTACCAATGACCTCCATGCTGCTAAATCCAACAGTATTTTTTTATACTTGTAATATCTAGATAACTTGGAATTTCTGTCCTTCTCAAAATTCTTCCTTCTCTTTACTCAAATTACCCCCATGTTCCTGTTTTCCTGTTACTTTGTGGCTCCTTCTCTTTCCCTTAGAAGTTCCCTTTTGCTCCCTGAAATTTAAACTCTGGAGTGTCCCAGAACTCAATTCTTGTACCTCTCTTCCTTATTAGTGCTAATTCTTGACATACTATAATATATGGCAACCTCAGACTCCAGTGCCATATATCCAAATGTTTACTTGATATTCCCACCTTATTTAGATATCTAAAAGGAGTCTTAAAACTGGTATAAATGAATATATTTCAAAGATTGTACTTTGAGTGGTAATGAGGCCATAGGTGGTAGATTTATTGGATAAACCTAATAAATAAGGAAAAATATATGTACCAATTTTTTAAAGACATTGCACACCCTGTAGTACAGGACAGAGGTTTCTGATAAAGATGAGAAAAAATGGGATAAGAGCCATGATTACTCCACTGTCCTGTACAGGGAGAGTTTCCAGGACGCAGCACATCCAGGATATATCCAAATGGAACATAATAATTTTCCTGTGTTGATAACATAGAGCAGAGGCAGCCTAAGTTCACCAGGCAGAGGGTCAGACAGGAGAAAACTGCACAAAGAAGTTGTTCTGGAGATTTGGAGAGTGTCCCTTGAGTCTCTAACCAACTAGGCTCAGGGTGAGAGATCATGTCATCAAAAATGAGCACAAAAAAAACTATGATTTGAGTTCTCATAAGACCAATAATGGCTTGTGTTCCCACAAGCCTCAGTAAAAACTTCATAGTTCACTGGATATTGGAAAGAGTACTCACGTCCAAATTGGCCTCATAAAGCACAGAGCAATCATCAAGAAGATCCAAAAATTTTGAAGTAATAAAATTGAATCACATGCAAAGATGAAGAATATTTATCCAGAGGTAAAACAAGGTAAAAGCAAAATTCCTGATATCTAGTCAGAAATTACCAGGCATGTGAAGAAACAAAAGTATTATACCAAAAAGAGCTGGAAAATAATCCTTAGAAATGAATCCATAAGTTATTTTTATGACAGAATTAGCACACATGGATATTAAAACTGCTATAAACTACATCAGTGGACATGTTCAAGAAAGAAGATATTAAACATGTTAAATAGACGGAGGGGAGAGGGAAATACCAAATTAGGTTTTAGAGAGAAAACTTACATGTCAAATTTCAAAATATATACTGAAGGTCCTGGACAACAAACTAGAATTTGTAGGAGGAAGTTATTGCACTTGAAAGCATAGCAATAGTAGCTATGAAAAATAACAACACAACAAAAACTGAGCAATAACACAATAAACCCAAAATATTAATAGGTACTACTAGTACAGCATCAGGTGGTCTAATATATATTTAGTTGGAGTTTCCAAAATAGAATAGGAGAAATAACAGGAGCGAAATTACAGAATAGAGATTACATATTTTCTGAAATTAATGAAAATTGTATATATACAGAGTAAAAAAGTTCAACAAGCTTTAAGAACAAAAAATTGGAAGAAAATTGTAGTAATGTATACCACAATCAAATTGCTTTAAAAAAGTGAATGCAAAAATCTTAAAAGCAACTAGGGAAAAAAAAGGGCACACATGTAAGCTAGCCTTTCATCTCCATGACCAAACGACTTGACAACAATAACCTAGAGGAAGAAAAGTTTATTTTGGCTAACAGTTCAGAGGTTCAGTCCAAGGTCAGCCAAGCCCTGAAGTCTAGACTCCAGATGAAGCAGAACACCATGGCAGAATAGTGTGGTGGAGAAAAGCTGTTCAGTTCATGGAATCCAAGAAGCAGAGAGAAAGTTCCGCTTGCCAGAAACAAAATATAAACCCCAAAGGCAATCCCCCAGTGGTTTTCTTCCTCCAGCCACAACCACCCTATCTATACTTACCACCCATCAATCCATTCAAGTTATTAACTCATCAAATGGATTAATCCACTAATTAGGTTATGGCTCTTATTATCTACTCATTCACCTCCAAACCTTCCTACATTGTTTCACAGATGAGCTTTTTCTGGTCATCTCACATCCAAACCAGTAACAACATATTATGCAAAAATAAGTAAGAATGTTAGAAATTTTCTCATTTCACATAATACAAGGAAGAAGTCAGGAAAGTAGTAGCAAGAAAATACCTTGGGAAAATTTCTAACCTTCAATGAGTGCCAAGATTCCTAAGAGTTCCCTTTAGCCATCAGAAGTGTCTTAATAGTCACATACCCTTCTTTGAGCTTTTCACATACTGTTTTTCTGCTAAGAGCCATAGCCAAGTAGTAATGATGCATGGCATTGAGATGATATAATTATGTTAAGTCTGCATTCAAATGGCTATTAGACCCCTGCTGTCCGCCTTGGCCTGCTACTTTGGAGCTCTAGCCGGACTCCCTGAGAGTTCCTATTGGTTGGGGAAGTGCGGTAGGAGGGAATTCCGGAGGAGGGATTTCCTGTTGGTGTGTGTGTCTGGGAGAGCACTGCGTGTGTAGTTCATCATATTTCCCGGGAGCATACAGGGCATTGGCAGGAGTTTAAAAAATAAAGTTTGTTCCTGTTTGAGTGGCTCCTGATTTTGTGCCTAGCCAGACTGTGGCATTTTCCCATGTTGCATGCACATCTAATAGTTTTTCTTTTATAGATATTGGTCCATATTTTACTCCTTAAAGATGGATTTTATGTATCAACAATTTTGAACCATACTTGGTTTAAAGTGGGTTTCACTAAATTAAAGGAAGGAATAGCTGATACAATGCTTTTAAGTCATGATTTTAATAATAGCATTTATGGAATATCTATTATTTCTACATAAAATATTTGGTGTATAAAATATTTTATATATTTTAACATAAAATATCTAATTTAATTTTCCTATTGATCCTGTAATCAAAGTACGCTTACTATTTACTGTAAGTATGTGCTTATTTTTTGTTATTGAGAAAAAAAAGGTTTTAGAGGTGGAAGAGTAGATGTTCGTGCCCAAATGTGTCAGATGAAAAAGCCCGCACTTTAAAATTTTTTTTCACAGTTTTTATTGGTGCATTATGGTTGTACATAATGATGGGCTTTTGGTTACATATTCATACATGCACCCAATATAATGATGTAATTTGGCCATACCATTCCCAGTATTTCCCCTTTCCTTCCCTAACCTTCCTTTCCCTGGTTCCTTTTCTTTATTTTACTGATGTCTCTTTGAATTTCCTGAGACCATCCCCCTTTCTCTTTCTTTTTCTTCTCTAGCTTACACATATGAGTGAAAACATGGCCCTTGACATTGTGAGTTTGGCCTATTTCACTTAACATAATGTTCTCAAATTTCATCCATTTTCCTGCAAATTATATAATTTTATTTTTTTATGGCTGAATTAAACTTCATTGTGTATATATATACCAATTTTATTTATCCATTCCTCATTTGGAGACACCTAGGCTGATGGTTCAATAGTTTGGCTATTGTGATTGTGCTGCTATAGACATGGATACCAAAGCCTTCATTTCTGACTTTGAGTTAGCAGACGTGAATACATGAATGCCAAATGTTCCTTAATAGATCTTTTATAAAATTATTTCTATCTTATTTTTCTTTTTTGTGTGCTTTCTTATTGATTTTATTATTTTTAAAAAAAATACATGACACCAGTGGAATGCATTACACTTATTACATATATAGAGCACAATTTTTCATATCTCTGTATATAAAGTATGTTCATGCCAATTTATGCCATTATACATGTACTTTTTTAGCATTACAATTCTTTTTTTTTAAAGAGAGAGTGAATGAGAGAGAGAGAGAGAGAGAGAGAGAGAGAGAGAGAGAGAGAGAGAATTTTTAGTTTTTGGTGGACACAACATCTTTGTTTGTATGTGGTGCTGAGGATAGAACCTGGGCCGCACGCATGCCAGGCCAGCGCGCTACCGCTTGAGCCACATCCCCAGCCCGCATTACAATTCTTAATACACATATATACCACAATTTTTCATATCTCTGTTTGTATAGGGGTGTGAGGGAAAGGGAGGGGGAAGGGGATTAGCAAGGATGGTGGAATGCGATGATCATCATTATACAAAGTACATGTATGAAGACTTGAATTGGGTGTCAGCATATCTTATATACAAAATTATTTCACTCTCTCAGTTTTGGTTTCTTTACTAGCAAAAAGGAGATAATAATATGTTGCAAAGTTTTTCCTAATGATTAAATAAGATCATTTAATTTGTAGTGTAGGGCAGATGGCAAAAAGTCAACAAATATCTATCATTTCTTTAGCTATAGGAAGCACTAGTGTGGACTTGGCCCTCAGCAGGCAGTCATAGGAAAGAACCCTGTGCAAATACAAGAGCAAAGAAAGTGGGTGACAAGAAACTTCCCTAGTGATGTCAGCACTGAACTCACCTGTTCTGTTTTCAGGAGCCTTATGCTTTGATGACCTTGTATTCCTTGAAAGATGGGGAAACGAATCCCCTTTCTTAATACATGTCTGTCCTACAGAGAAAGATTTAAAAGCATCCAGAATCTTGTGGCCTTCCTGGCTTGCTCCACTGAGAGGCCCAGTGGTCATAGCAAGCCCATTGGCACAAAAGATTATTATTTGTACTAGAATCTCAAAATTACAAGAGTACCTGTTGGAACCAAGTGAAGGAAAGCTTTCAGAGGACATTAAATGAGGTTTTAGTACTTTTATTTGCCAGAATTTATGGGAATTAGTGCTTTTTTTCCCCTTTGGTGTATATTCTCACACTAACCTTAAATTAAAGCTAATGCTCGAAGCAAACACCTCAACACACTCTTGCAGTATGGTAGCTTGCACATGAAAATTGAACAAAAGCCAATTAAGAGTTTTGTTTTCACCTATGCTGATAACACCTTAATTAGTTGCATTTGTGGCATGAATTTCCTTGGATAATTATTCTCATGGACTTTTGCCAGGAGGCATATTTCCTCTTTCCTAGTACTTTCTAGCAACAGCTGAAATATTAGACAAGCACTCTTACAACACATTATATTAAGAAGTTTAATTAGTAGGAAGTAAAATATTACATTGATATTAAACATTAAGTGGTTAGAATGCACAAAGACGCTGACAACTCCTCAGTCTATTTAATTCTTTTATCTAACCAGCAATTGTGACCTCTTTGTTCTAGTACCCGTTTGTCAAAATGATCTCCATTGAGTGGCCCTGCTTCTGTGTTCAGTCTCACTATACTTTTAAGCAATTACTTAGATTTGCTGGTTTCAGTCTCTGGATGGGTACAAGTCTTCATAGTCACTGAGATACAAAGCTAAGTTCTTCCTGAGTGCTATCATCAGCATACACTTTGCATTGCTATTTTACAACCACTCAGATATGTTCTTGGATCAGCTAGATCTGAGAAGGCACTGTGTTTTCTCTATGTCACGAGTGGCTCAGGTTGTGGTTCTTCCTGTCCACACCATGCAATCCTTCTTCTTTTCTAGCCTACAGATCACTCAAAGGTAGTAAATAATACTGAAATATTTTCTGATGTCACCTATTGCCGCAACCCGGCTGGCAGGGCAAAATAACAGGGGGTGACAAGCAACTTGTGTACATTGATACAGCAGGAGTGGAAGCCATTTATTGTAGGACAGGAGGGGTATATATACATTCCACACAGCTTATCTTAATTAACATAAACTAGATACAGCAGTCAACCTATAAGGAATCTCCATACTTAATGGCTCCCTGGCGTTACTTCACAAACCACTCCCTTTGGCAAAATGCCAGGCACCATCTTGACTTGTTTACAGACTCTAACAACCTATTGAAGCAGTGGGGTTTCTTTCACAGGTTAATGCAATTCGATTTCTCTAGGCCTATTCCTAGGCCTTTGTGATTCTTTTGTCTTGCTTTTTGATCTATGAATTTTCAGTTTCCTATCAGGTGTTTTCATGGACATATTCACAGATTTCTTCCCCAGAAGCACTTAGGTATGTGCATTTTAGGATTTCAGGATGCCCAGGGAGTATATTAATGACTGAAAATGACTATTATCATCTCTCATAGCTTTAAACTTGTAAATCCAGTGTGATATATGCTATGCTCTGACCCAAATCTGGGCAAAAAAAAAATAATCCTGTATTTTGTCAGCAGGTCAGCAAGACATGAAATATTGTTGGTTCAAATTTTAGGGCACACATACTTTGGCATACCTACAAAATAACTTTGTTTTTTTCTTCATATGATAAATTTTATTGGTAAAACTTAAGGTTCGTGTTAATTGTCTCATGAATTTCATAATCAATCCTCTCCAACTTTTTTTTTCACATTTTTACTTTTAGATCATAATTAAGTGGATTTAACAGTATATATCTTTCTTTACCAGTTAAAGAATAATTGTTAAAGTAAAATGAAGCATGATTTTTTCCACTGACTGATTTTTTAATTACTACCTGTATACATTTTAATGTTCATCTCTTTTATAACAATAAAGAAACCAAGAAGCTAATAGAATGTTCAGTTGTTCACTTGATTTTATTGAAACATAGGAAATTAATTTGATGATGTAAAGATAGCATTTTGAAAATGACTATGAAATAGAATAACAAAGCCTAGAAGAGGGAGTCATCAGTGTTTGTTTTTTGAAAATATTTTTCTCTGTACTTATACATTGCCTTCTGGAAAGTTTCTTTAACTTTTTAAGCCGCAGTCTCCTTAAATATTCATTTGGGAAGATAACCTTGGAAATATCTGTGGATAGTTTAGACTTTCCAATGAAGGGAAAATCAAGATTGTGTTAAATGTGGAAAATTCTTGCACAACTACGGACTTCCCCCATACAAAGTGCTTATAGCTCCCTAAGGAGAAAACTGGGTTAACAGTATCTAAGGTTACATCCAACTTTAATTTTCTGTGGCTGTCATTATCAAATTAAAGCACGTTAATACAGTTTCAGAATAGTAATTAACATCATGGTAAAAGAATTGTAAGATATCTTCTCATTTAAAATCTTGTAGATGAGTTTTAAAAATCTGTCACAAAATATTAGAAAACAAATCAAATACTGTTTTTAATACAAACAAAAAAGTCTGAAGTTTTAAATGATCAGTATTTTGGGTAATAAAAAGCCCTTATATTCTGAGATCTTACATATAGAATTGTTGCATGCTGAGATGTATTATACAGCCTACCTATTCCCAAACACCCCACCTACTGAGACTTTAGATAGAAACAATCTCAAAGAATCTCTGTTGACTGATGGTATGACAGCAGTTAGACTCTGGAAGGTAGAAAAGGTAAGAAAACCCCAGAAAGAGATATAGTCCTGTTGCCACCTTGATTTTAGCCCTCCTGGACTTGTCTAACACTTCTGGCTTCCAGAACTATACCATATCAAATTTGTGGATTTCCCCACCCATTAGTGGAACTGTGGATTAAAACCCATGGCACTTTACTGCTGAGCTACATACCCAACCCTCTTTAATTTTATTCATTATTTTGAGATAGAGTCAGTCTCACTAAGTTTTCAAGTTTGGCCAGAAACTTGAAGTCATTCTGTGTTAGATTCTGTGTATATATGTGTTTTAAGACACTCAGTTTTACCAAAAACAATTGGCTGCAATAGAAAATAAATAACAATGCATACAAAATAGTATTTAATATTAATTTATCTTTTATTATTTTTAACATCATTAGATTTTTACATTTTTCCTAATGTAAATTTCTTATTTGTGATTTTTTGACTCAATCTATTTTAGTTTTCATGTTGTATTCAAGATATTTGATTCTTGTATTCTTTTAATTTTTCCTCCAAGTTTTCCTTATTTTTGTATTGGATTTTGGTGGTGTTTCATTGAATACCCGGGATTTAAATATATTTGACAAAATAATTACATGTGTTACGCTTAGCTATATGGCTTCTGGATGTCATGTATTATTCAGGAAAGACTTCTCTATACAAATTTATTTCAAACTATACTTCTTCTGTGATTTCTTCCTGTTTGTTTATTATTATTTAACTGTTAATCTTCCTGTAATTTATTTATCTTTGTAAACTATGAAGAAGGGGTATGAACATTTATTTTCACAAAGACTTGGTTATCCCAGAACTATTGAATATATTATCTTTTGATGTGAAATGTTACTTTAAAAAAAAATATCACCTGTAGAATTATATTTCTGAAGTTTCTAATGTTCCATGGATCTTTTTACGTATTACTTCATCAATACTTACCATTTTCTAAATTTAATTAACAGAGCTTTATTTGTATAACTTTACTGGCTAAAATAGTACATCATTCATAATTTTCTTCTGTTTTGAAATTTTCTTATATAAGGAAGATTATTACATGTTTTTCAATGGGTCATATCCTTTTCTGAGGTTTATTTAGCAGTATTTAAAAATTTCTCTTGGTATTCTCGTTAAGTTCATATTATTATTATTATTATTATTATTATTATTATTATTATTATCACATTATTTATTTGTTTATTCCTAGTTCATTGAAAACCCAAGTGTGGTAAAATATCTATCCATTCTCTGGACCCAGTCTGTTTGAGTTTAAATCATTTTGGGGGCACTAATATTGTTCACACATTTTTGTTGTAGTATTATACGTGTACACAATGGTGGGATTTCTTGTTAAATATTCTTCCATGTACACAATATAACGATATAATTTGGCCTATATAATTCCCAGTATTTCCCCTTTCCCTTCACTCTTTCCTCCCTCCTGGTCCCTTTTCTGTATTCTACTGATCTTTCTTGTTTTCTTGAGACACCTCCACCTTTCTTTTCCTTTTTCTTCTTTAGGTTTCACAAATGAGACAAAATACGTGACCTTTGATGTTCTGAGTTAAGCTTATTTCATTTAACATAATGTTCTCAAGTTTCATTCAATTTCCTGCAAATGATATAATCTCCTTTTTATTATGTCTTAATTAAATTCCACTGTGTATGTATATCACATTTTCTTCATCCTTTCAACCTAGGTTAATGGACAGCTAGGTGTGTTCCATAGTTTCACTATTGTGAATTGTGTTTCTATAAACATGGGTATGCACATATCACTATAGTATGATGACTTTAATTCTTTAGAATAAATACTGAGGAGTGGTACAACTAGGTCATATAGTGTTTCCATTCCTAGTCTTTTGAGGAATCAAAAGACTGATTTCCATAGTGATTGTCCTAATCTACAATTGAGACAGCAATTATTTTGTGTGAGGGGGGTCAATATGTGTCCAAATTTTCTCATGAGTAAAAGGGGTAAAAATAGAAATAATACTTTTGACCTATTATAAAGAAGATTCTATAATGTCTAGAGATTTAGAATATTCCTTGGCATATTTTAACCACTAAGAAAACAACCTACTATGGCTATTTTTATTATGTTGATCATTATTTTATTATATTGATCCTTTATCATGAGATAATTTATTGATGTACAATTGTATAATCCATAATTAAATCAGTCTTGTCTCTCTTTTTCAGATTGTTGTACCACTTATTTTTTGACTACTATTAACGGTCAAGCATAGCTTCTCCCTCAAGAATGAATCCCAGCAATGAGAGTAGCATTTTTACTTTCCTTTATATGTGAGTTTTAACCAGTATAATATAATTTGACCAATAATTTTTGTAGCTATATAATAGATACCACTTAGTTTTGGAAATGTCTTTCTCACTTTATTCTTAAGTATTTTTTATGAATAGGCTGATCAAATTTTATAAAGGTTTTGTGATGAACTTGTAGAATAATCTATTTAATTTTATAATAAATTTTATATATGCCTTAAAATTTGTAATATAACTCAATATCTAATTTTAAAGAATACATGAATAAGATAGAGATAAATAAAATTTCTAACCCTGCAAAAGGCTGCCTTTTTCTGATTCTATGTTATTATAATAGAAGAATATAATTTGTATTGTGGTGTTCAAAATATGATCAGTTCTATTTAAGATATAATAGTTTTAGTTTGACTGAATAATTTCTAAAGTAATATGCATTCAAATATGGGTAAATTTTACTAAACCAATATTGACCACATGCTTCTATAAGGACTGTCTGTAGCCAAGGATTGACCCTTAGCCAAAGCTGCAAAATATACTAAATAGAGACAAATGTTGTTTGGAAATCATTGGTATTGTGAGTTGTTTGAGGGCAGCATTGTTGATAGTTTTATGATTTGCTCTTGGTTTCAATAGAGCCTGAAGTATATAAACACTTACCATGTATAATCTTGTTCTAAAGAAAAGCAGAATATGTATTGTGGTAACTAACTATCTATCAGTTATTTTAAGTGTTCAATTATTGAAAGGTCTCAAGAATTAAAATACTTGATTCTCATGAAGAAGTTTCTACATAGGTGAGAACAGGAGATGAGTGAGTTCAAAGGGTTAATAAATCTCCAGAGCAGGCCACTTTTTTCCTCATCTGTGGGTTATATGAGATATGATTCTTCTCCAGGTCTTGAGACATCACCAAGGTATATGTGATATCATATTTTTTATTGTGGATCAAACTTACCTATCTTTGTAAGATTTATAGGTTGATTTGTCCAATAATATTTTTATTTAATATTACTTATTCTTCCTTTGATTTAATTGTTTATTCCTATTAAGCTATATCCCAAAGGTACTCTTTCAAAGAGGTATTTATTTGCCTGAGCATTAATTACAACCCCTCTGGCTACTCTAGGATGCTTTTTTTGTCTTGTCCCCAGTAGTAATCTGGCTGATGTTGGAGAAGTAATATTTTCTGTTCTTATTTCTCTGTGGAGCAAATGAGGTCTGTTCTGACATTTTCAATCTGCAGTCATCTGATGTTCTATTTTCTTTCTCCTGATAGTTTTTTTTTAATGTAGTTCTTCTGTCATTTCATGGGATGTTAGGTGAAGTAAAGATATCATCTTATTCCACCTTCTGGACCCAATTACTCTCATTAATTTTGGCAATGAATTAATGATAAGGCTTTTAGAATTATGATTGTATAGATGATAAAATGGAGACTGTGAATCTAAATAACTTGTCCAAAGAGATGCATCTAGCTGATGGGAAACTAGGGTGTGAAGTCTGATGTTCAGCTTCAGAGTCCCTTTTGTCCCCTCTTAACTGCAATGTAGTCTCATAAGATTAATATCTACTCTAGATGTTATTGGTCTGATGTACTTATACTTGGTGGTGAATTGAGAGTTTTTGAAGGCTTTTCTCCAGCTTATTCTAACAATTTCTAATGAAATAAAAGTGATATTTATTTGAGGTTCTGCACAATAAATCATAAAATAATGTGACAAATGTTTTGGAGTATAACAGGTATCTATTTAAATAATTGTTTCCATATCAATTAATTATCTATGTAACATTGGACATTTGATTATTATTTTAAAAAGTTTTGAGCTTTACTTTATTCATAAAATGGATATAGTAACATATATATCAAAGGCTTATGTGAAGACTGAGGTTCATCTTTGAAACCCTAGCAGAAGATAAGACATTTGGTAGACACTGACCAAAAGTTGGCTTTTTTCTTATCCCACATGCATGTTTAATTCTAAGAACAATCCAAGTGTTGGGTATTATCATTTCACTTTTATAGGTGAGGACATTTAAGCTCACAGAAGTGAAGCACAGTTTGTACTGAGTCATGTATCTCATAAATGGCATAGCCAAATTTAGCATGGATGGCTGCAGGACATTACACTTTTTATTTTCTCCAGGGATTTTTTCTAACTCACATTCTGAACTTGGTACCACATGAACATTGCCTTTGATCTAGGCAGTCCCTTCCTGTTGGAATCCCCTGAGTTTACATCTTCTCTTTGTTGTTTCAGGCCACTGGATTTAATTAAAGATAACTGAGTTTCTCTTTGTTGGAAAACCTTCAGGAAAGGGACCTATTTTTAATGATTTGGAAAATGGAGAATTAAACAAATCTGAGCTTGTAGCTGAAATCATTAGCAAAGAGATTTTGTGGTACTTAGGAGTAGGGATGGAGAGGAATAAATGTTCCACAACAGATCAAAATCCACACAAAGGGGAAAGAATCTTTCTCCCATTTATGCAAATGCAAAGTCCTTGATTTAATAAGAAATCTCCAGGATGGCTATATCCATCTTAATACTGTAGAAGTCAGCCTGGATTTGACTTTCTTTACTTCACAATTGTTCAAATAATTTGCAAGAGGTTTAGTTTTATTTGGGTTATTAATTATTTTGTGTGTGATAATAAATTTTCCTGAGTCCATTTGAATATATATTAATAAACATATTGCCATTCTTATTATATTAATACTTAGAATGTCAGTTTTCATTCATTTTTTATACTAAAGAGTAATGGACACTGCTGGAGGAGGACACACTTTAATTCCCTAAATAAAAGAAGGAATTTTAATAAGGCATTTTTGGAGGACATTAACATGTCATCATATACCACTTCAATCTTTCCCTAACAGTGATATTAATGTCATTCAATCCTCAATAAAACTTTTAGGCAAGTTTCTAACATCACATGTCCATTTAATGGACATTTCTAAGCACAGGAACTTTGGATGCCTTGAAAATATTTAAATAGCTACTTAGTATCAGAGTTTGATTTTAATGCAAGTGTTCAGACTTCTAGTCTAACACTCATTTGATTAATGTAAAATAGCTCAGCAAGTATGATCCTTTTTTCACAGAGATCATCTTATTAAAAGAATGAATGCAAACATGGAATGGAACCACCATTTGACCCAGCTATCCCACTCCTCAGTCTATACCCAAAGGACTTAAAATCAGCATACTATAGTGGCGTAACCACCTCAGTGTTCACAGCAGCTCAATTCAAGGTAGCTAAACTGTGGAAGCAATCTAGATGTCCTTCAATAGATGAATGGATAAAGTAAACGTGGTATATATACACAATGGAATATTAATCAGCCTTAAAAGAGAATAAAATTATGGCATTTTTAGGTAAATGGATGAAGCTGGGGAATATCATGCTAAGAGAAGTCAATCCCCAAAAAACAAAGGCTGAATAATCTCTCTCATACATGAATGCTGGTCCATAATGGGGGGACATGAGAAAAAAGGAGGAGCTTTGATGGGGCAAAGAGGAGGAAGAAGTGGGGAGGGGGAATTGACACAGGAAATATGGTGAAATGAGATGGACATCATTACCCTAGGTACATGTATGACTGCACATATGGTGTGACGCTGCATCATGTATAACCATAGAAATGTAAAGCTGTGCTGCAATTGTGTACAATGAATCAAATGCATTCTGCTGTCATATATACCTAATTAAAATAAATAAATTAATTAAAAAACTGGAACCAAATAAAATTTTAAAAAATAAATGAATGCAACTACTAAAAATAATTTTCTCAGAAGGCCATACATCCTCTTACACTGATTTGTTTTTACAATAATCCACCCAAGTTCATGTTATAAAGATTCATTTGTTAATTTATAAACGTGACAAAAATCAGTTTCCATGAATACATAATCAGTTAAATTTGAGTACTCTGTCATAGGTAAGTATAATAGGCTTTTTTTTTTCTTTTTAAAAATCTAGATCAATGAATTTCTTCAGAACAGATGACACAGGACCTTTATAAATGCCCTGTTGATCTAGATTTGTTCAGTTAGTGATTGAAGACATTCTGGTCATAGGACTTAGGGGAATTACTAGTGCAAAATGGGACAGACTGTACTGTGGTTGATACTAGTTCCAACAGATACTTGCTTCACTTGAACTAAGTCACTGGAATAGAAGATCGGAACACCTGTGATTCTACCAACTGCATACTGAGAACTTATACCATGAACTGTTCAATCTGGAGAGAAATAAGAGGTTCATTCTTATAAACACTTTGTTTTAGAGAAGTAGAAACGGAGACACAGAAGTTTAAACCTCTTGCAAGTCACAGAGAGCAGAAGCAACTTAACCTAAGTCACATAGTGAATGTTAGATAGATTTGGGGATCAAGATTGTCTTCTGATTGTCTTCCATGTTGGCATACTTAAGGACATTTTAAATTATTATATTGTGTATGAAAATAAACACATGTAATCTTCAAACAATCTAAAATTCAATCATTAATTTAGAGGGCTTTCTTTCATGTATCTATTAACATCACAAATACTCTTTTGATAGTCAAAATAACAAATAAATAAAAACATATGCACAATATAGACAGCTTAACCAGAGACTATCTTCATGAAATTGTGCAAATATTGAAAATTTTAAACCTCATTTTTCATTGAGCAAAATAATATGGTTGAGTTACCTATTTAAGGTATACAAAATACCAGATGCAGCTTTAAATACACTGAAGGCAAGACAGAGGGGAGCAAAGTCTCTGAAAGCCAAAGGCAAAAAGAGGTTTATTTGCGTATTTCTTGCCTAGAGGAAACATGATTTCCTACCCCTGTGTTTGCATCCCTGTGTTGACTACGCTTTGACTTTGTTTGACAGATGTGACACACATATGATGTCCACCAATGTGACTGCATATGGTATGAAAGCTCTACGTCCTGAATTTTGATTATTTCAGCTTGTAAGAATTTTGATTTGAACCAAGGAAGATAAATAAGACATACATCCCAAACTCCAACCTCCACATTCTACCCTGCTATCTGTCCTGTGTGGGTCACCTTGCACACATACCACTCACAGGGGGACCTGTCACAGCGGTGGTCCCAGCTTCAGCACCCTTTCCCCCACTTAGATAAAATGCAGTTGTATACATGTCTAGAAAAGAGTCTAAAAGGTTAGCCAACAGCCATCCAAGTCTTATCAAAATTCCCATCTACATTGTGCTATGGTTTAAACAATAACCATGGTTAAACAGTAATCATCAGAACACAAAAGCAGTATGAATGTGAAGGAAATAAGAATAAAGATTTGGTGCCAAATAATTTTGTATTAATCCTTGCTTATAATAAATTAACCAAGGGTTTCTTTCAGATATGTTGTTTTCTAATAGTTTTTATGATGTATTTATCTTTTTTACAAAAAAATCTATTAAGCTTGTTTTTTGGAGACTGGTTAACAACACTGGGGCAGAGTTTCAAACTCACAGCCTGAATTTTAGAACATTAGTTACCCAATAAAACCTGTATGTAATTTCTTTCTGAAGAGAACCACTTCTTCATTAACTTTTGAAACAAACAACACACTCAAAAGATGACTCATTCTTCTGTTGACTTCAGCCCAGTATTCTTACATGTTCACACTAAAAAGTTCCATGAAGTTTATTTCAAGCAAAGGGGGGGGGGGGCTGAGAAAGCTGATTTCACTTATAGTTTGAGGTTTCTTCTCCTCTCTTTAAATATTTATACTCCCAATAAACAAACACAGATGTTTAAAAAAGAAAAAAAAAAAAGCTAACTAAAAACCTTGCCCTGTGAAAACAGGCATATGGCAAGGGTTTTCAGTATGGTTTGATTTGGAACGTATTAGAAATGATGCAATTATTTAATGGTTTTGCATAACAAATGCAAAATTTCTTTTGACTTACGTAAACAATAAAATTTTTTATAAGGCATCTAAACTTTGTTACTAAATAGATAAGTGATTACATTTAGATGTGGTAGAGCTGTCTAAAAGCTGAAAATACCCTGCATGATTCAAATATGTTAATCAAATACAGGCAATTGGATGGGAGTTAAATAGATACTCAGTCTCTAGCTATAATGTCAACTAATAAATCAACAGGGAAGAACAAGTTAGAAAGGGGTAAGTTATGTTTAGATTTACATTTTATCATTGAAAGCTAATTGTCTCTATATCCAAAAAAGTTTTTTATTGATTATAGGTCATAGAAAATGAACTATTCATAATCAATCTAAGTTTGCTAATTCAAAGTACTGTATTTCACCAGTGGGAACTGGAGTCACTAAAAAAGTCACCTTATGATACTCAGTAATCAAGACATCTAACATTTAGCCCTGGAGTTGAACCACAGGCCAAAATAAAATAAGTGAGTCAGTGCATTGTCCATCTCTTGTACAGATATCAGCCAGGATTTGGCATCTGATCAGTAATGGGAGTGTCGTGACATAAATAGAGATGTTCTTGTTCTTTTTGGTAAGCTGTTCCCTGGCAATAAATTTCAATGCTTACCTCACAGATTTCTTGAATCTCAAATAAAAGAGCAGAAATCAAGTACACACGAGAGGTGTTTGCTTGGTTTTTGCACACTTTATACTCTGCTTCTTTCTGACATTTTGACATCATTAAAAGGTATCTCTCTCAATCTCTCTATTGAGAACACATTGTCTTAGGCTGGGAAACTGTAATTGTGTTACCAAAAAATATTTTAAAAATTATAAGTAAATATAAAATTAAAGCATGCCTTTTAAAAAATCTTCTAACATAATTTCGTAGTGTAATTGAAAGTATACTGAGATATAATATTACCTGAGTAATATAAAACATTAGTCATAATAAAATAATTAAAAGGCTCTGGAATTAAACCAATGTGGATTTCTTCCTAAGTATGGTTACTTTCGAGGTGTGTAACTTTAGATGTGGTACTTAAACTCCTTGAGCTTCTGTTCTTCACCATTGAATGATGAAAAAAATATTTATTATAATCATTAGCAGACTTAGAAATACTGCAGATAGTACACTGCATATAGGAGGTACTACATAAAATGAAGAATCTGCCTTTCACATCCCCATGAGTATTTCAGTGTTGTGATTTCTGCAGTGGATTTAAGGAACTCAGTACTTGACAGCATCCTCACATTAATGCTTCACAAAGACCTAAGGAAAGTAAAATTACTTTTTTTGTCTGCTTTTGCTTTTCTTTTATGCCTTGTTGAAAAGCCTGTGATTTGAGAGAAAACATAAAATTATGGCTGAAATCAGAGACAAAGAAGAAAAGGGAAAAATAAGCAGAATAAATCAAAGCAGATGAAAATAATTTTTATTAAAAAGTTTGATGTCTGAGAATCTTTGTGGAACCCAAAATATCTGATGGGAAATGCCTGTAAAGATTAATTTGAATATTTTGAATTTCATTCTGCTCTTTATAAGAATGATACCAATTGATTTCATCACCCCAAATAGTAAATAAAATAGGAGAAAATATCTTTAGTAAAGGAAATTCAGGGAGAAAACTTAATTATACATGGGTTAAACTTAACTATACATGAGTGACAGTTATTCATATTTTCATTTATCCATTCCTCAATCAAATTACATGTATTATGTATCCTATGTCAGGTGGGCATAGAGCATAGGTGCTCTTCAGGGATGTGTAAAGTAAACACAGAAATAAAGAAGGCATTCTCATTAGTATTACTATGATAATAATTAAAAAAAAGATGGACAATAATAAGTATTGTCAGAGATGTGGAGAAAGAGAATCCTTTAGACATTGATGAGGGAAATGCAACATGCTGTGACCACTTTAAGAAAGTGTCTTAAGTTTCCCAAAATTTAAACATGGAATTACCATGTGAATCATCAATTTTACCCCCGGGCATATACATTGGAGAATGGAAAACATATGACCATAGAAAATGTATGCAAATTTTCACAGCAGAATACTAATGATGAATAGCCCCAAAGTGAAAACAACCCAAATGTCCCTGATGAATAGCTGACAGAAAGATGGTACATCCATATGATGGATTATTACTCAGTCATTAAAAAGAGTCATTTTATAACATAGATGAACCTTCAAAACACCATTCTTGTTGAAAGATGCCAACCTAAAATTTTACATGTGGTATAATTACACTTTTATAAAATGTATATATTAGGCTAATCTCTAGACATAAATAGAAAATTAGTGTTTGCCAGTGGCTGACAGGAGGAAGAGTGACTGCTAATGGATACAGGTATTTTGTGTGTTTTTGCTTTTTTCTTTTTTAAGTGACAGAATGTTTGTAATTAAATAGTGTTGATGATTGTACAATAATGCTAATATATTAAAAACCACTATATGGTACATTTTACAAGGGTGGATTTATATATGTGAATTAGAATTCGAGAATCTTTGCAGGGGCTTTTAAATGTTGACAACATGGTACATGTTTTATAATTTAGACATGGGCAGAAATATCTCTTATGTTTGAAGCCAGTATTTACTTATTGAGAGGGTCAACTAGAGAGGGTTCAATAAGCAGGTAAGAGAATGAACGGGTAAGCAAACAGGAAGCTGGTCAGTCATGGAGAAATCAAGATATTCAGTTGTGAGGAGTGATATGAAGCAGTTCATCTCAGCAGGTAATGAAAATTTTTAAAATTTGGGGAGAAACTTATATGTCATGGAGAGTTTGTTTAACAAACAACTTCTTAAGATTAACGTCATGTTTCAAAATGTGACAAAAGGGAGGGTCAGTTCCCCACATTTCCTAATTGAAGTCTGGCTGACCTTAGAAAGAAAGGTTCACATAGTTGAAATAACTTTAAACAGGGAACCCGAGATGAGGTTATATCTCAATTTTAGTTCAAAATTTTGTATGTGATATTGGACAACAAAATTTCTCCCCCTGGCCTCCCTCCTTTTTAAAAAAACAGTACCTTTGACGTGACCCTGTGATACTCTAGGATGTTATAACTAGTTATTGTTTTGTTGGATTATCAGCTCTGGAGATGTCATCTTTTCCCATTACCATGTCGGTTTCTGTCTTTCTAGAGGGAATATAAACTAATGGGAGGTCTTTATATTTTGAATCCCAGAGAATCACGAAACACACACTCACACACACACACACACACACACACACACACACCAGAAGAAAATAGAAAGCAGCAGTAGAGTCTGAAAATTGAGAGCAGTTCTGAGAAAATGTAGCAAGACTCCAGCCACCAGGAAATATGTTAAAAACAGAAGAAACTAGAAAGAAAGATAAATGGAAAAGAGGAAAACAGAAGTGGAGGGGAGGAGAGAAAGGGACGGAGAGAGAAAACCTTCATGCCTCCTTCATTGTGCTTAGCTTCAAGTGCTCCACGGAGGGGCTGGGCAGGAATTTTTGTTACACAAGCTGGCTGCAATGTAAAGCATTACACTAGATCATGAGCTCTGTTTTTTGAGCTAAAGGCTACCTTGAAACTCATAAGTTAATTAATAAAGAAGAAGGTTGAGATGTCAGGAGATTGTCAGTTCTCCTGAGTCCCACCCTCCTGCAGTTTACCATCTCTGGATGGATGCTGTTGTGGCTTCCGCAGAGATTCTTGGGAACCAATTCAAAAGAATGGAGAAAATTAAAGGGAGCAGTATTCTCTTCTCATACTCTAGAGTAGGAGACCATTTTCCCATTTTCCCACTGCTCGATTGAGAACAAACAGGGCTTTCTTTGGAACTGTCTCTGTCCATCCAATTCCAAGTTTGGGGTTGTGTTGAGTCTGGGCTTGGGAAAAGAGGGAGGAAAAAGTAAGTTTACCACTAGAAGACCCATTCTGCTCTTTTCCTTCCCAATTGGCTTCCTCATATTTACTTACTTTCTAGAGTTCCTGAATAGCTACTCCATGCATCATTTCCAGGTTATGGCTGCATTTAGTGGGATTAGCAGGGTAGACTGTGCTTAGTCTACCTTAACTGAAATCCATATTCTATTTTAAATATATTAAAATTTTTGACTCCTGCACTCTGATGAGAAGCTCTCACTGAGCTCATCCTCATGAGTATCCTCCGTGGTGTTCCATCCAGTGTCTTGATCTTTGTTGTAATTTAAGCCTTCAATCAAATCTCACCTTATCAGTAAGGTCAATTCTAACTGCTTTATTTAATGTCACTATACAACCCAATCTTTTTTATTCAGCTCTACATTTTATAACACCATTACTTTCTTTTATTTAGCAATTTATTATATCCATTTTATCACACTAGGATGTAATACATATGACACCAACACTCTGTACTTTTCACACTTGTATTTCAAGCTCCTCAAATAGTGATAAGTTTAGAAAACACTCAGCCAGTATTTCTTTAAACAAATGAGCTCTAGAAAAACTTTTCTTCTTTTTTTGGGTTTTTAAAATTTCCTTTTTCTATGTATGTTTTGCAGAAATGTATTAACATTATGAACTGTTATCTTTATTAAGTCCCATTTGCCAAATTTCTTCTTGGCTGGCATCTGGGGAACTGGAATTTAGGAGGGCTTCCTCCATTACAACCCATTTGTCAGGGAATTCAGTACATATTGTATCATTCCACTGGGAGAAGACTCTTAGAAACTTCTCCCTGGTTTCCTCTGGATTACACTTCATGTAATTTTTTTTATTTACTAATTTTGTTTTGTACTCTTTCACTGTGATGAAACATAATCACAAAAAAAGATTCATGTGGAGTCACATGAATTAACATAGTAAATCAAGTTTGGTGTATATCAGTGGTATAATGGCAGACACAGAGATTCCATTCATTGTAGTCTTGGCGCACTATCTTCATTATTTCCCATGTATTTTCTCTCTTGATAACATCAGAACATTGTCTTAAGTGTCTATAGATAACTGTCAATAGATATTTGAAAGTGATGCTTCTAAAGTGGATTGGAAGCTCTGTGTATATTTGTGGTTTTGCTTTACAGTGTTCAGTAAGTAAGCTCATAATTATATTGGAGATTCCTGAATATCAAAATTCAGATGCCTATTTTTGTATGAATGTTTGATTTCTCCTAAACAAAATAAAACAAAACAAACCTTTCAGGTTTCTTTCCCAGAATATAATAATTTTCCTACTGTAATTGTCCAAAGTTGTAGTGATGATATTAGTAATGGAGAATTTTATGTTCCCAGTACCCATCCCCAACTTGTAGCTCTGGGTCTCACTGCAGACCTCTGCTGTGGCTGTAAGGTCCCAACCTTTCATGTGCTTGTGAGGGAATATTGGCTGCCTTACCATCTACATCCCGCTCTGCCAGCACATGAGGCCTAAGGTTCCCTCTGCCCTGTCTCATTAATTATCACCCTTCCATCTGCTTTCCATTTTCCAAAACGCTGATGAAATCTCTTGTGTGCTTTTCCCTCTTCTGTTTCTTCTTTTTTCTTTATTCTTGTATATTTCTAAATTTTAATCCTTTTTAAATGATCATTTTAATAGGGTTTGGGGATAGAAAGAAGACAAAGCTGTGCACAAAAGCCCAATGACAGAATGCAAACTTCCTAGATTTAGCAATTTTTAACACTTGACATATTTATTTTAAATACTTATTAAGAAATAAAATATCAACACAGTTGAAATGTATCTTATAATCCCCCAATATTCACACAATAAAGTGAAATTAAATAATTACATATAACAAAATTAATTGATCTCAGAAGTATAATTTTGAATGTAAAAACTCAAATTGAGCAAAAAAAACAAAGAAACAAATCCAGTATGAAACAATTCTGCTACAGTTTGGATTTTGAATGTCCTCTAAAGGCCTACTATTTATGGCTTGGTTCCAGTCTATGGTGCTATGGGCAGAAGATTGAACCTTCAGGAAGTGGGGTCCGGAAGTTAGGTCACCGGGGGTGTGCCTTTGAATGATACACTGGTACATAGGCCCCTCCTTGCTGGGACCAGCACAATCTTTAATTTAGAAACTGGAGGGGTGATGAGAGGATGAAGAAAAGACAAACAGACACACACAGAGAAAAAGCCAGGGCCAGGTGGATAGCCAACCCCTCCTGAGGTTTGACTGACACCAGAATTAGCTCAGCACATTTATTATAAAGGTTTTGTCATCAGAAGGTTATTTGTAGAAAGTTTTAGCAATGCAGGCAGTCTGAAGGATGCAGCGAAACTTGCAAGACATAGAGGTCATCTTGTTATGCTCAGAATTCTCTACCCTGGGAACTGGTGTCTGAATCCAGTGTTCCAACTGTTAGAGCCACCTTGAGCCTTTGCACACAGCCACCTATGGCCAGCCTTACTATATCAACTGGAGCATCTTGTCCTGCACTTTTGTACAGGCAGCTCCCAGTGCAAACACAGCCATGAGGGAATCAGAGACCAGAGTTGGAGTTCCTGCTCTCCACACCTCCTCCTAACTCTCTTTGCCTCCTGGTAATGCTGAGAATGAAAGGGTTTCTTTGCCATGTACGCCAACCATGATATACTGTGCTTCTACAGACCCAAAGCAACAGGGCCAAGGAACAGAGGAATTAAATCTATGAAACTGTGAGGCAAAATAAACCTTTTCTCCTTTTAAATTGATTACCTCAGATATTTTGTCATAGTAAAAGAGAGATCACTAACACAAGCTTAGTAGTTTAAAATTATTTAAAGCAACAGGATATTTTGTGTAGAGCTATAAACATATGTGATGAATTAAAGGAAATACATGATAAATGATAAATACCATCTGAAATGAGGCTCTGGAGGGAAAAAGAGAAATGAATGAGGTTGAGAGTAACCCTATAGGAAACTTCAATCATTTTTAGTATTTTATTAATAAATATGTCAATGTTTATATCATTATATTGATCTTTTGTCTGCTATTGAAATAATTTGTGATAATCTTCTTCAAAAGTTAAGAACCCTCTAGCTTTCCTTACAGAGTATAGTAGCTATTATTGCATATTTTCTACTTAAAATTTTAGAGTTTTAAATTCCTATGATAATCCATAGTACACCAAAATTTATGATTTTAATTAGTGAACTAGTAATATTATTTTATATATGGGTAGCCATTAGCTCCAGCATTGCTACCAAACAGTTTATTCTATTTTCAATAATTTTCAAAGTTACCTTTGTAATATTCAGCTTTCACATAGGTATGGATTCCAAATATAAAAGCAGGGGACTTCATTTTGTGTCCTTCCCTCTCACTTTTAATAATTGTGTTGACTTGGGCAAGTCACTTAAATTCTAATCCTTTGTTTTATTTTCTCTAATATGAGACCATCATGTTTCTGTGATGACTGGAAATAACCTATTAAATCATAAGGCAGAATTTCTGGAAAATAAATGATTACTGTTATTGTCATTGTAGACAAGAACAGAGAATGATTTAAAAAATGCTTATTAGTTGTCTGTGACTTTGTTTCATCTGATGATGACAATAGAATATATCCTTATGAGTTTTAAGATTTCTGATAGCTCTCTCCCTTTAAAAAGAATGGATTGGAAAACTTGGAAATTGGCCCTGCATGAAAATTGACAATAATATATGCATTTGATAAATAAAAATTCTGATGAATTCTCTCCCATTTCGGCGAAATGATAGGTTTGCTGTGTTTGAGAGTTAAGGATCACTCAGTTTTCAGGGATGACTGATAATTAGGTTTGGGGAACAGAGATGAAAATGTTTTTGTTAGGTCAAGGGCATACAAGAGACTTCATAACAACCCCTAGAAAAACATAGGAGTTACTAATAGCTTGTTGGTTGATTTTTGCAATTTTGACCCTTCTTTCTTCTGGACTAAAAATATATAGAGAGATAGATATTTTTTTTTCTAAGAAGAATATGGGGATCCTTCAAAGAATTTTATATGATGAAGATTTAGAATAAATAGGGGAAAGATCTGTGTTTGCAAATTGGTGAACCTGAGGTCTCCCCAAAAAACTGCATGTGTAATAAATGTTAGCTTACAAAATCAGATGCTCAGTATAAGTTTTATTTAGTGCAAACGAAATGTGCATTTGGAAATTAAAACATCATTGCTAATTGTTTACTTCTGTATCCTTAAAGAACTAGCCATTTGTAGTTCAATTTCAAACATAGGCAGTTAATTATATTTCTGTTGGGGGTAAGAGCAACTGTGGTATTTTTCTTCTGTGATTTCAGCAAACCATATCCAGGAAATTAAGTCAAAAGGAATTATGACAGAACCAAGAGCAGTCCTTGAGGAAAACTTCCCGTGGATGCCCGTCTCAATACCACAGAAATAACTGTAACCTCAAGTGGAACTTCGTGTCAAACGCCAAAAATCCAAGAAGGCACTCTCTAAGGTGATCCTTGTGTTCCAGATAGGAATTCTCTATCATTTTACTCAGAAGGAAATAGGACACCATTACTTCTCTCTTGCCTCTTTTGTAAGCACTATATCCACTCAGCTTTGGGTCCTCCTCCCACATTCTAAAATTTAACTTTGGGGAAAACCATGGCTTACTGCTTCTGTGAGCTGAACCTCTGCCTCTGTCTCTCTGTCTCTGTCTCTGTTTCTCTCTCTCTCTCTCTCTCTCTCTCTCTCTCTCTCTCTCTCTCTCTCTCTTCTTGGTTTGTTCTTTCTGTCTTAAGATGTTTAGGAAGCGAAACACATCAGTCTTGGTCCTGAAAAGAATTGAGGTTTCTCATGGTAGCATGACTTTGGAAACCATGATGTTGAATGGAGGGAAAGTCTGAGGGAGTAGACCCCCTAATGGAAAGGGGCAGGGGTCATAATGAAGAAAATGTCCCTGACATGTGTGACCTTCAGGGAATACAGATTTAATATTTGGACTGTTTCTCATTCTTACCCCTAATTTCAGTTGTTCAACTATTTGTTTGACTGACATTGAATTTCCACACTCCAAAAACTAGGAAAATGAACCATGATGTTAATATTGCCTTGTAGCCTACTAATTGGAAGTAATTGAATAATAGGAAAATCCAATCAATCCTTTTCATGATTTATGGGCTAGAATTAAATCATTTACTTTTACATTTGTGTGTGTGTGTGTGTGTGTATTGTGGGGAGTTTACAAAAGTTGAACAGAGTCACTTGAAATTCTATGATCATGACAAGTGTGTTCTGTTCTAGGAAGACGTAATCCCTGTAATAAAGTTCCTAAATGAAATAACAGGAATTTAGCAGACTCAACATACAATGATGTTTTTACTTAAAATGTCAACATATGGACGGCTTTACAAACAACTAAATGGAGTTACCAAAAAAAAATCACTAAATATAGAAATGTTCTCTCAAATAAATTTATTTTCTTCTACTCCCTTCATGCATATCCACTAGCAAACCAAGAAAATCATAAATATACCACTTTAAAAATGGTTATTAATGATTATATGCTGCAAAACTAGGATTTATGGAGATCAGGAAGATTAAAATCCTAATAAAGTGAACAGTCAAATATTCCTTTTATTTAACTAACAGGGAAAAAAGGGCAAATGAGGAAGAAAAACAGCTCAAAGTTTAGATTCAAAATGAGAGTAAAAAATCATTACCAAGTTTCTAGTTTGTTTCTATTAACTTCATCATATTTAGACAATTCAATATATTACATACGCCTAATCTTACTACTTACCCAGTTTGGTGTTTTCTTTTTTCTCTAATAGTGATAAAAATATATTAGAAATATATAAACACACACACAGACTTTTTCTATTAAACATTAGCGTTTAAGTTGCTTTGCTACCACTTAGCCTAATTTTGTACAATTTATTTGGAGAGCAGGGACGGTTAAGATTGTATGTCTTGGAACCAGGCCAGTAGTACACTCTGGTCATCCCAGATTCTCGAGAGACTGAGGCAGGAGGATTCCAAATTTGAGGATAGTCTGGCAACTTAGGGAAACCCCATCTCAAAATAAAAAAGGGCCGGAGATGTAGCTCAATGATCAATCAGCCCTAAGTTGAATTCAATCCCCAGTCCTGAGAAAAAGAAAGAGGGAGATCATAAATCTTAGACAAATTGGTCCTTACTGATTTATTGGTGTGAATTGATGACTGTTACCAAAGGACCTCTAAGAAATAGACCTATACTATGTATACAACCAGAGATATGAAAAATTATGCTCTCTCTATATAATAGTAATTGTAATGCATTCTGCTGTCATATATAAACAAACAAACAAACAAATAAATAAATAAGAAATAGACCTAAAACTTGCCATGTTAAAGTGCCTAGAGTCTCCATGTAGACTACTTAAATATAAGGCCAAGAATTTGAAGACTTCAGACTGTTGGCGTAAGGTCAATAAATTAATTCATGAATATCCAGAATTGATTTAACTTAAAATCAACCATGTTTGTACAAGAATGTTATTTTTTCTCTTAAGTGACAAGTAGTTTCCTAAATTGGATGCAACTTTAAAAACGCATATTCAATGTTTCAACCTACCCCTCATGGAAAAATATTCCTTTACTGAATGACAGTCATTTGATTTTTCCTGTAACAATGATAGGATGCATAGAGCGATGGGAGGGGATGAGAGGGAATGTGGGGATAGGAAAGATAGCAGAATGAAACAGACATTATTACTATTGTATATATGTGACTGCATGACCAATATGATTCTGCAACATGTACGCTCAGCAAAATGAGAAATTATATCCCATCTATGTATGACATATCAAAGTGCATAAATGCATTCTACTGTCATGTATAACTAATTTAAAAATTAAAAAAGAAAGAAAGAAAGAAAATCAGCTGCATACTTGCATATGCCTGGCATTAGAAAGAATTCTTCACTGCCATCTTCATTTCTGTCTTTGGAGAGTTCTGAATAACTCTTAAGACTATATCTCAAAGTATCAGTTTATTTATCTATCTTAATGGTCACATATGAAATGCCTTTCAAATTCTTCCTTAAGTGAAACATTTAGAATGTATTCAGTGACTACATGTAAATTATTTTTTATGGGATAGTTTTAGAAGGTTACTTTTTTTCTGCTTTGTTTTATTTTGGCTTTTAGAGTGTACATACCATAGTGTGTATTAATGATCTGAATACTGAATTTACTGGTGGACTTTCCTAGAGTTATTCTTCTTTTGTATATTTACTATGTGACAAAATGAACAAAATGGTAAGAGTCATCACAGCTTCAGCTGAATACATGAGTCTGTTTTTAAAAAAAGTCTTATTTGAAATCAATTCAGATAGAATCTAAATGCAATCCTAGCAGATTATTAAGAAGGGTTAAACAAATTGGAGTTATAAGGAAGAAACTCATTTCTTTATTTCTTTTTATTGCCTGGTAGTATTTTATTGTATAAATCCAAAACAATTTATTCATCCATTTACACAGAAATTTGAGTTATTTCTTAATTTTGGCTATTGAAAATAAAATGACAATATCCATGCACAAGTTGATTATAGACATGTTTTCTTTTTCTTTTGAGTAAATTTCTAGAATTTAAATGGCCCATTCATGTGTAAGGCATAAGTTCAAATTTTTTCAAATTTCTAAATTGCATTCCAAAATGATTATACCATTTCACACACCCACCATCCCTGTAGGAGGATTCCAGTTCTTTTATGTATTTGTCAAAACTTAGTATGATCTTTCTTTATAATTTTAGTAATTTTTGGTAGACAAGGGTTCTATTTATTGCAGTTTAAATTTTTATTTTTCTAATGATTAATAATCTTGAACTTATTTTTATATGCTTATTTGCCACCCATTTACTTAATTTCATAAAGTGACTGTTAAAATGTTTTATCCATTTTTATTTGTTTGATTTCTTTTTTTAATTTTTGAGAATTATTTATGTAATCGGATCTCATGTCCTTTATCAAATCAATGTTTAGTAAATATTTCTCCCAGTTTGTTATATATCTTTTCATACTATTAACATTGTCTTTAGAAGAACATATTATTAATTCTGTGAAGTCCAATTTATCAGTTTTGTTCTTTTGTGCATTCTTCTTTTAGAATTATACCTAAAAATAATTTGTCTAATTCCCAAAACAAAGATTACCTTCTATGTACTTTTCCCAAAACAAAGATTACCTTCTATGTACTTTCTAGAAGTTGTAGAGTTTTAGATTGGACATGTTCTCCTATTATACATCTTGATTTAATTCTTGTATATGGAGTAAAGTGTGGATCAAAGTACATTTCTTATTTGAATATTTGATACCATGAAATTTGCTTAGAATTTGCATTGAATTTCCCTTTGTGAAAAATCAATTTCCTATATATGCATGTGTCTATTTCAAGTCTCTTTGATCTGTTCCAGCAGTTTATTTGCATATGGTAATGTCCATTATCACTTTACCTTGATTATTGTGGCTTTGTAATGAATCTTAAGAACTGGTAATATTTATCTCTCACCAACTTTGTTTTCCTTTTATTTTCTTTGACTATGCTAACTCTTGTATATCTTGTGATTTTCGAGATAAAGTTGAAAATGTTTAGAAAAAAAAAGTAGCTGAGATTTTGATTAAGGTTAAACTGCTTCTATGATATCAATTTGTAGGCAATTTGCTTCTTCAAATATTGAGAATTTTTAGCCTTCCACATTTTTCTCCATTTATTTATGTGTTCTCTACTTTCTTCCAGTAATATTTGTAATTTATAGTGAGTGTATTAGTCTTGTGCATCTTTAGTCAGATAGATCTGAGTATTTATTTAATTTTTTGTTATTGTGTATATCTACTTTCAAAACTCTAATTTGCAATTGTTTGTTGCCAGTATGTAGAACTACAATTATTTAAAAATAATTATCTACTATTCTACAAATGGCTAAAAACATTTATTCCTAGTAGCTACCTTTTAGATTCCATTACATTTTCTTCATAGACAAGTTGTGTTAATAAAGTTGTGTTTTACAAGAATGATGACTGTTATTTCTTTCTCTTGCCTTGTTATCTCACTAGAACTTCTACTACTCCTGCCATGCCTTTGATAATGGGGGAAAGACATTTATCATTTAACTTTTAAATATAACAAGGGTTGTAAATTTTCACTCATGTTTTCATTTATCGTGATAAGGAAATGTGTTAGTTAGGTTTTCATTGTGGTCACCAAAATATTCTACAGGAACAACTTAGAGGAGGAAAAGTTTATTAAGGAAAGTTTATTAAATGACTACCTTCTCCAGCAATACCTCACCCGCCTACAGTTACCATCCAATTAATCCATTCAAACTAGAATAAACTGATTTGGTCACAGCTCTTATAATCTGATTTTTTACTCTGAATATTTCTGCATTAACATAGGAGCTTTGACAGGATGCTTCATATTTGAATCCTAGTAGGAAGATTCTTTATTTTTGTAGCAAAAAAATTGTTACAGTAAAGAATTTGTTTCCCTCTGGATTGTATAAGTCAGTCATTCTTACAACCCATTAAAAAAGATTACAGTCCTCTAAGCTTATTATTACTTTTTGCTAATGCAACTCAGTTTGTATCATGGTGTCATTAAGTCTTTTCTGTGACTAAATATTGCTATTACTTTGGCTACGCTCTTGCTATAAGTAATTAATAAAGTTTACTTCATTTCTTTTTCTTTTTTTATTCTTTTTAGTTATAATACAACACAAGGATATACCTTGATATAATCACAAAAACATGAAACTCAATGGGGATTGAATCTCCTTCATTTCTGATCCAGGAATCTCATGTCTTCTACAAACACCCATGAAATAGCTTTCAGGCTAAATAAAACATCAGGCTCTAAAGAGCTCTTGACAGTTCCAATGTATTTTTCTTGAGTCTGTGAATGAGGTATTCAAAATAAAATATGGGGTTGGGGTTTTGGCTCAGTGGTAGAGCACTTACCTCCATGCATGAGGCACTGGTATTGAGCCTCAGCACTGCATAAACATAAATAAATAAAATAAAGATATTGTGTTCATCTACAACTAAAGAAGTATTTAAAAAAATAAAAATGAAGAAATAGTCAGGGACCAGAATTATCAATAGGAATACATAAGTCATCATGAGCATTTTGACTAAGAGTCTATGGAGATAGAAATTATCTTCTGAGTACTGAGTCTGTAGTCAAAACTTATAGGAAAGTGTAAAAGGCTCAATTGATTTTTTTCTTTTATTTAAATTTTTATTTGCTCTTTTTAGTTATACATGACAGTAGAATGTATTTTGACATATCACACATACATGGAGTATAACTTCCCATTTTTGTAGTCGATGATGTGGAGTTACACTAATTGTAAATTCATTTATGAACATAAGAAAGTTATGTTCAGTTCATTCTATTGTCTTTCCCATTCCCAATTCCCTTCCCTTCCCCCAACTTCTCCCTCTCCAGTGAACCTCCCCTCCTTACTCCTCTCTGCCTACTGTGGGTTAGTGTCCACACATCAGAGAAAACGTTTGGCCTTTGGTTTTGTGAGATTGACTTATTTCACTTACTATGAGTCTCCAGTTCCATCCATTTACCAACAAATACCATAATTTCATTCTTCTTTATGGCCAAGTAATGTTCCATTGTGTATATGTACCACATTTTCTTTATCCATTCATCCATGGAAAGGCACCTAGGTTGGTTCCATAGCTTAGCTATTGTGAATTGAGCTGCCAAGCAACATTGGTAATGTTATTGTAAAATATGCTAAATACAAGTGCTTTTACTTAGTTATTTAGCAAACACTAAGTTGAAAGGACTTAGTCTTTGAAAATATTAACTAATTTAGGTCTTATAATATCCCGATGACTTTCTTATTTTTCAGCATGTTCATAGAATTGCACTCAAATTATCTTGCAAACCTTTACTGAAGTTTTAATGTGTGCTTGGTAGTATGCAATGAGAGGAAATGTTTTTGTTTGCTTGTTTGCTTCTTTTTTTTTAACTTTTAAATCTGGCACTCCACACTTCAACATGGCTTCCAGAAAGCGATAATCATGTTTTATCAGTAATTAGTATTCTAAAGAAAGGTACTCAACCTTTTCTGTACACTTTCCACATGCCAAGTTGTATGCTACTCAAACATCACAGCTGCAGAGACATATGTGGGTTATGTACACAATGCATCACTCATATGCCCACAGATACACACACACACACACACACACAGATTTTTTGGCAGTTGCTCTTGTATTTCTACATAACATATTTATGGTTTCCAAGAGTGATCACAGAATTTTGCTGAATAGGAACCATTTCTTCTTCTTATACTACACAGATAGACACAAACTATTGCAACTATTAGTCTGGTATATTAATGTATTTGCTCGGGTGCAAATGAGTGACAACATTAATTACTATTGTATTTCTAGACTATCAATGGTAGAATAGCAAACATTTCAATGTTCTAAACTATTCAGGTGCCTTAGCTCATATGGACAGCTGAAGACTGAAAGCTGCCTAAAGCTAGTTCCTGATCTGTAAATTTGCTAACTGAAACTAACTTGATAATCTTATTCTCCACCTTTTGTAAAATTGTCTACATTGAAGGTGTTAATATGCCAAAAGTGACAAAATCAGCCATTAGTCCTGCAAATAAATAAATCATCACAATTTTCCTCTGCTATTTTTATCTTATCTTTTGCTCAATGAGCACCATATTCGATATGAGAAAATAAAAGTCAAAAGTTGTGAAGTGGGACAGACCTTGAAAGAAAAATAATACCATCTTCTGAGTCTCTTATTCCATTGTGCTCAACACCTACACATTTGTTGCAAATATGCAGGATAAAGTATATGAAGTTCCCACAGGATTGCTGGGACATAGGACACAATAAATATTTCTTAAGTTTCCCTTTTTCCAAGCAGCTCCAGTCATATAAACGTGACAGAAAGCATAAAAATAAGTTTTAAAAATTCACTTGTAAATTAATTTAAGTTTATGTATCCTTTTTAACATTGACCCATTATAATTGAACATCACTATGGGATACAGAGTGGTGTTGTTTTGGTACATTTATACACTGTGTATTGATACTCAGAACACTTAGATTATCTATCATATTAAACATGTACCATTTCTTTTGATGAGAACATCCAAAGCACTCTTTTCTACCTAGTTTGAATTATATGATGCAATACTGTTAACTGTAATCCCTCTCTTATAGAACATATATATTCCACCTATCTGGCTGTGATTTTGAACCCTTAACAATTTCTTCCCATGAGCTCTTTCCCTCCCATCCTGGGTTTCTGGCATGTGCACTTGGTCTCTAGTTCAAGATTTCACATGAGTGAAATCGTGTAGCATTTGTTTTTCTTTGCCTTGTTATTTCAACTAACTGTATGATCTCCAGGTACATCCATATTGCTGCAAATAGCAGGATAGTGTCTTTTTAATAACTGAATATTATTCCTTGGAAATTATGGAGTATCCTAATATCACCCTACAATGTATTTATGCTATTATCCTTTATATTTGAAGATAATGGTTGCTCTTTTAATTTTTGTCTTGTGTGACTGAAGAGCTAAATTCTGTTGCCAGTACATTACATATATTAATATTCCACTATTTCCACTATTTTTTCTTGTTAGCATAGACCTACTTTTCTTGAATTAGAAAATGGTTCCATCTATGAAACACAAATTTCCACTTGTAGCAATGATCAACTAATCATGTATAGTGATTACTGCAAGATGAGAATAGAAGCCTGCTGGGGATTTCTGGCAACTTTTTTATTTGTTTTCTTGTTCGAGGTTAATTATTTTTTCCTCTCTTTTCTCTTTCTTCCTCCTACTGAGAATGTAAGTGCAGTATTTCATACATTGTGTGTAACAATGATAATTTGACATTAAGAAAAATAGCTGCAGTTTAAGCGTACTATATGCTAAAGCAGGATCACAGAAGATTGAGTCCCTATGGCATCATCAAGATGTACCATGATGATTATGCTATACTTTGACCTTTTGTTCTGTCAAGCAAATGGACCTCTTTTGTTCAAGCCAGTCTTAGTGTTTCTGTTATGTTCAGCCAAAGGCACTGCTAAGTGATAAATCTCCTCAGTCTGCAACCTATCAACATGTTCTTTTCACAAGGTGCACATATAAAATATTTACATAGCTAGACTTGTTTGCATTTTATAAAATCAAAGAGTCATAGTGAACACTAGACATAATGACAATAACAAAATCTTTAAGAATTGGTAAAAAAATGCTTTAGTTTTTAATGAATTTGCACTTGGGGTAAAAAATAGACAAAAGCAGTGAAGAATGCCAGGCTCCAAATCTCCAATTCTGCATAGCATCCCTTTTGTCAAATTGTTGGGAAGAATTTCCTTCTGCTGGATACCTAAGGTCTTTACGGAGTACGGAAACTGGCACAAAGTATTCAGCACTGACAGGGATATGGTGAAATGAAGTCATTATTTGACTCCCCTGATGTGAAACAAGCACTCCAGGGATTTATTCCATAAACCTGATCTTGTAACTTTTACATTTCTTTAAAAGTATCTTTTTTTGTATGTTTAGCCACAATAAAAAAGATGATCAAAGTATGGAGGTCATGAATGACATGGTTTATTGCCATACAAGGGATTTTTACTTTTCATTTAGTTCACAGTGTGTAAAGGGAATACTGAGAGCAAACCCTACAGGAATGCTCTTGACAGATGAGACACACCATCTGCATGGTGACTTCTAAAATGGTTAGTCTACTTGCCCAATTAGCATGGAAGCAGGTCTTTCTGGAATGTGAAGCCTAAGTAATGTTTGAGGTGGATCTTTATCCAGTTCTCCTTGGGAAAGATTGTCCAATCAACAGAGCAGAGATGTGTGAGGATTTGCAATGTCTCTTGATGGGACATTTCAAATTTCCTCTTATCTTTCTTTTTGCAATAGAAAGCAAGGCTTCGGGAATTAGCTCAAAGGATACCACAAGGTGTGGCCCAGTCACAGCAGGAACTCTCTAGTTTGTCAGTCAAATTCCAGAGCCAATATGTATTTTGAGGTCCATTAGTTGAAGTCAATGGTTTGCAGATTGGGTTTGATAAGGTGTGAGATCACATTAACCAGAAGAGGGAAAGTTCACTTCAAGTTCTATCACAGCAAATGTGTCAGTCATGTAGCAAATGATGTAGTGTTTACAATCATTTCAAAGCTGCATAACACTTTCTAACATACACATCCTCATTCTTTCAAGAAATATCTCCTTATTGTCACAGCTTATTTGCTTCAGCTTTGGTCAATGGTTTTAACAAAGGCATATCAAAAACTGATGTTTCTTCTGTCTATACATCCTAATATAATTGTCATGTATAGGAGTCATATCCCAGGACCAACCCCCTATATAAGTTCTAAATCCTACGTAACTAATTTCAATGACAGGTAAACAGATTTCTGTCATTTTAAGTCACTTTCAAGTCATATTTCATTGTGTTGATCTTTTACCAGATCATTTATAATTTCATTGCATATATATTTAAATTTTATAATACCATTTCTGGAACAATATTTTATATCTTCAGCTTTAAACTTCTATCATGTCATTTTCTTTATCTTATCCTTTTCAAAGATCATATAGCCTATTACAGTTTTAAGAAAGTTTAATGATCATGGGTTAAACTCCATCATTTATAGTCAGAAAGCATAAAATGTTAAAAGAATTAAATGCTGCCAACTCTGCACAGATAGAAGTTAAATTATAGATAATTGATAGGCAGGTGAATAATTCTTTTCCTCAGTAATGCAAATTAATTTTGTCCAGGAGAGATATAATTGATTTTTATTCCAAATGAAAGATTACCTTAAACACTGTATTTTATTGCCTTATAGAATATTAATTAGCTTGCTTCTATTAGTAAATTCATTTAGCTTTACAAATTTTTATTATCCATATTTTCTATTCTTCAAATTCAACTTAACATTTGCTGATTTTCTTATTAAATTAAAAAGTTAAATGAAATGCAAATATATAATCATGTTAATAATTTATTTAACTTATTCAACATGTTTTTAACTTTTTGAAAAATTATGCTTTCGAGGTACTACTAATTCCATTTATAAATGGGGCAACTCTGATTCTGAATATTGGATTAAATAGAAAGCAGCCCAACTTGGTTACCTGACTACTATCAAGTCAGAGACTAGATTCCTGTTTTTTCCTATTTTCTAGTAATGTTCAGTTAGTGATAAATCTTAATGCTTTCTTATTGTTGTCTCACTAATTCTATTTTAATACCTGAATTTCTATACATTAATTTATCTTTCTCATATCATTACTCTCTCTCTCTCTCTCTCTCTCTCTCTCTCTCTCTCTCTCTCTCACACACACACACACACACACACACAATCTGGAGACCTGAAAGTAATAGAAAGTCTAAGAAAAAAATGACAACATGTTCTATCACACTAAATTTCTTCATTATTTTTATTTTCATGAGTGGTAAAATAAAGAATTACTAGACAAACAGGGACGGCCACACACATTAGTGACTAGAAATATACAACCTACATTTTTTTTCCGGTCATGAAAATTGCTAAAACCCTCAGAAAACAGTGGTTATTGAAGTGTGAAGAGCTGTTAAGTGTTATAAATAATTTTCATTGTGTTTTGTTGTGGCACTTATGTGTACAAGGTTTCCACATTTGTGACCTTCTGGCTGTTTGGTTTTCTTGCAAATGTTAATCATAATGCTCCCCTTCTGGAGTGCACAATGTTTCCATTTAAAACAATGGTGGAACAAGGAATTTTTTTCAAAGCAGCATATTTTCTATTTTAATAAACAAAGAACAATTAAGAGAGAAAAGGGGATTTTATTTAAGTATAGCACATGGAGAGAGAATGTGTCTAATTAGATTTACTGGGTCAGAGACAGAGGGCTGTGAAGAAAAAGGAACAATGTTTTCTATTCTCTGAACAACAACAACAAAAAATATATACTCTCAGGTTTACTTTCCTCTTTGAAAAGCATGATGAGTAATGAATGACAGAACCCTGGTTTGGTAGGGACTTCAAATTATTATTTGCAAAATGGAAGAACAGCTTATACAAAAATTAACCCATTATCTCTTCTCAATACAGCCCCAAACCCAGCTTTGTGTTAACATTCTTTATTCTCTTGTGTAAACATACCTCAGTTACTAAGATCTCAGTTAAACTAATGTTTTCATAATGATACTGTTTATCATCCCTAAGCTAGAATGTGAAGCGGAAATGGTGGGGAGTTTACAATCAGTCTGGGCTAATTATTTTTTTTCCATATTTAAGAGGTGTCTGTCTTGTTAATTTAACTTTTATAATTATTTTGGTTATTTTATTTAGCTTTCTGAGATTGTATTCGAAGAAGGCCCATTGGGAATGTCTTAGCATCCTTCTGTGTGGAAAGGGCAGGTCTAGATCAAAGTTCTCCTTTAACACTAAATTGGAAACTTAGAGATGGAACCACAGTAGTTCCTCTATATAAGTAAGGGATTGATTATCGGATACTTTTGTGATACCAAACTGCCCAGATGTTCAAATCTCCTATATAAAATGGTATAGTATTTGCATATGACGCATACACATCTTCACATGCACATTAAAACATTTTGAGGGGCTGAGGTTGTAGCTCAGGCAGAAAAGCACTTGCCTCACAGGTGTGAGGCTCTGGGTTTGATCATTAGCACCACATAAAAATAAATAAATGAATAAAATACTGTGTCCATCTACAAGTAAAAAAAATAAAAATAATAAACATTTCTAGATTTCTTATGATACCTAATTAATAATGTAAATAGTATGTAAATAATTGATACATTTGTACTGTATAGGGAATAATGACCAAAAATAATCTTTTCATGTTTAGTACAGATGCAATGTTTTTTCAAACAGTTTCCATTGGCCTTTGTTAGAATCTTCAAATATAGAACCTAGATGTAGAGGGCTGACTGTATCATATCTCTATTCAACACTGCATTCCTGTTGACAAGCTGTTTTTGTCACCTTTTTCACTGCTGTGACTAAAAGACCTTACAAGAACAATTAGGGGAGGAAAAGTTTATTTGGAGGCAGTCTGTAGATGGCCAAATCCATTCCTTGGGGCCCAAGATGAGGCAGAACATCATGGCGGAAGAGTGTGGTGGAGGAAAACAGTTCAGGACATGATCAGGAAACAAAGAGGGAGAGCAATCCTCACCAGGACAAAATATAAATTCCAAAAGCACACCCCCAGGGATCTTTCACCTCTAACCACACACTATCTGCCTACAGTTACCATCCAGTTAATTCCTATCAGGGCATTAATGCACTGATTAGGTTATGCCTCTTCTAACGCAATCATTTTTTTTCTCTAAACTTTCTTGCATTGTCTTACACTAGATCTTTGGAGGGGGCCTCCCATTATCTAAACCATAACACAAGTACCATAGATATTCAACAAAGATTTTCTAAATACAATGACACCCATTTAACTGACCCTATTAACTACATGTCTTTTATCTTAAATAAATCATTTAGTACATTTTCTGTCTAATAAATGGAATTGTTTTGAGGATCAGATTGCATCATGGAAATAAAACATCTTTGGTGGTTGTAGAGGCTCTTCAAGTATAGCCTCATGGGATGCTTGTGACTTGTAGAACTCTTGAGGATGATCTGGTTGGCTCAATAATTCAATTCACAAATTCATTAAATTTAATGGAATTCAAGACAATTGAAGTTACTTGAACAGGATCACACAGCTCTTTATTGTCAAACTTCATACAACTAGAACCCAGGTCTCATAATTTCTAGCTCAATGCCCTTGATACTATGATTATTATTCCTATTTGGTGTGGGTTTTAGGACACTTATTAAGCAATAAATTTGCTAAGAAGATTAAATCATATTTACTAGCTGTGTATTTGAGGCCAAATTGGAGAAAATAACTTAATAATTGTCAGAAACAATAGTGCATCTATATTAAAACTGTGCATGGTAATAAAAACTAACAGGCAAATAAAAATACACAAGACAAATAACCTCTGAAAGAGTCCCTGAGCACAATTTTTTATAGTTTAGAACTTACAGTCCTGTGTCCTTAGCAGAATATTTTTATGAAGAATTATGTAAAAGAGTAGATTAACTTAACTGCCAGAGAGATGAAGATGTGGACTGACAGTACTCATGATGTCCATTGCTTTCTGTCTCGCTCTCTTTCCCTTAACATAATTGGCTTTGACTGGGCAAATCATGTTGTTTTCATTGTAATGTCATTGCAATTTATGATTCCATAAGGCACATGAATAGATTTTTTATTTCATTTGCTTTGCATTTCATTTTAATGCCACCCAAGAAAATTACCTACACAACTATGCATGCTACCTTTTATTAGCTTCACCATGTTTCCATTTTCATATTTTTGATTACCACCAAATTTTCTTGTAGCTCTACTATAAAATTAACTCTACTTCCACAATTAGATCATTTACCTTTAGATCCTTTCTCTGTGAATTCTTTTTCAGTAATGCTGTATTAAATTCATCGTATACCCAGTAAAACAAAACGATAACTATAATCTGCTTATTATTGCACAACATTTATGATACAATTTTGTTTCCAAATTAGAATCTTGCTTTAGATTTTATTGTAGTCATTCTTTTACTAATCTTCAGGAAGCAAGCAAAGACACAAAGCCCTTATGTAAAGAATCTTATTATTATTATTTTTTGTTTGACAAATTAGTTGTATCAACATTTTATTATATGTAAATGCACAGTTTCTATTCATAATACTAAACACAAACACAATCAGGTTAATGCTCTTTTCATACAATTTATGGTAGATGACGACTCAGTGATGGGATTGGCAAGTATTGGGAAATCAATGTGACCCTGGGAATTATGTTCTGCAAAGATAAACTATTTCTTTTGTATATTGTGTGTGTGTTCTTTTTTTTCTTCTTCTTTTTAGAGTTGGAAGCAAATTATTTTCTCTCTACAGTTTGCTATCTAGTCACAAGCTTCCATTTGTACATTTGTGGTCATTTACATTAGAAAATAGATGGCTTTTCTTTTTAGCTTCAGCCCCAAATCAATGTGTTTCACAAGTTCCGTAGTGTTCTAGTCTCTATTTGACATATAATGGAAAATTCTGGGGGTAAAGGAGAAACTTTAAAAGAGAATTGGTGTTATGAAAACTCGACACCATCTCATAAATGCCCCAGTAGAAATGTCAGTCAAATCTAAACCTTAATGGAGTTAAGAGAGTTAGTCATAAACAGAAATAAAGGAAGACTATGCAATACAAATTATTTAACTCTGTCATTTTTTTAGCAATTGACATTTTCTATCAGGTGTGTGTATGGGGGCATTTCTTTCAATGTATCTCACTCCTCCAATTATCAAAAAAATTTTTGAAGCTGATTCTATTGAGGAAGTCATGTGATATATCTTATTAAGGATTGGGTGGAATATTATGCATTTTAGAGATAACAAAGTCATCAATTAATAACCACACACTGACTACACCATGAATGTAGCACTCTATTAGTTTTAGGAAATTTAAAAAGAAAAGAGAATTCCTCTCCTAGTGGAGTTGCTACCGATTGAGAAGATAAAACTTAAGGAAGTAAGTAACCTGAATAAAATAACTTGAAATGAACAAGGTGAGGTAGAAAGTGTTTCAGACTGAAGACACTCAGAAAATACACATACCTGAGTTGTCTAGAATGCTGTGTTAAACACTGTAAGCTGAGCTTAACAAATAAAGTCAAATTTATTTTAGCATATTAGCAGAATGAGTCTTGGGAATTTCTCTCTGAATATTTTTTGAAAATATCATTATTCTATTCAACTTATATTTATTGCCTACTAATGCTAGGGACTCTCCTAAGGTCAATGGGCACAGAAAAAAAAAAAAAAAACATTAAACAAAACCAAATAAAATAAACCACAAATAAAGATACCTATTTTAATAGATCTTATACTCTAATGGGGATAAGAGAAAAAGGTTAATATATGGCATGTTCAACAGTGACACTGTTATTACTACTGTTATTATGTTATTGTTAATAACATTTTGTGGAGAAAAATCAAGGAGTTGAGGTGACAGATTAATTGTGGGTATGCAATTTAAATGCATGCTCCTGACAGATCTCACTAAAAAAGTGATTTTAAAGTCAAGGCCTCTGGAAGTGAGGGACAGGCCAGAAGATGTATGAGGGAAAAACAATAAGAATACTCTGAGGGATGAAATGTGTTTCAGTCAGATTTTATTGTTTTTTTTTTTTTTTTTTTTTTTTTTTTTTTTTGCTGCTGTGACTAAAAGACCCAACAAGAACAAATTTAGGGTAAGAAAATTTTATTCGGGGGTTCATGACTTCAGAGTTCTAAGTCCAGTGAAGATCAGCTCCATTCCTGGGGACTCAAGGTCAGGCAGCTCATCTTGGCAGAAGAGTGTGACAGAGAAAAGCATCTTGGAACATGGCCACCAAGAAGCAGAATGAGAAAGAGCTCTGCTCAACAAGGACAAAATACATACTCCAAAGGTACATAGTCTATGTCCCACCTCCTCTAGCCACACCCTACCTGCCTTCAGTTACCACTCAGTTCATTCCCACCAGGGGATTAATGCACTGATTATGTTAAGGCTCTCATCACCCAGTCACTTCTCTTCTAAATCTTCTTGCATTGTCTCACACAGCTCTTGGGGGACATCACATAGCTAAGCTATCCCAAGCTCCTTCAGAGGGTTTCAGGAAAGACAAAAGGAGTGAGACAGGTGTGTGAGCAAGAGGGGAAGAAGAAGATCAACACAGCAGAGGCTTTGGGAGGAGCAGAGTCACATTGGTTGCTGCAATGACTGGGTTTTCTTCTGTATGTGCTAAAGAGCAGTGTGAATTTTCTTCAGACTTGTAGTATGATTTAACTAGAGACTTGAAAGAAAATAACCTTTGCCACGCTGCTGATAACAGATTAAAAGGAAGCAGGGGATGGATTTGGTAGTTGGCTAATCCTACACTCCAGGAGGCGTCTAGTTGAGGCTTCCTGGGACAGCTTGATAGGTTGACTTCAGGGTGATGAGAGTGCATAGGTGGTAAATAATTGAAGTTCAGATGTGTCTCTAAGACAAAGCTAACAATTTCCTGCCAAATTAGATAAAGGATATAAGAAAGAGAATTTAGGGGCTGGGATTGTGGCTCAGTGGTATATCGCTTGTCTAGTACGTGTGAGGCCCTGGGTTCGATCCTCAGCACCATATAAAAATAAAATAAATACAATAAAGATATTGTGTTCATTTCCAACTAATAAATAATATTTAAAAAAAAGAAAGAGAATTTAAAATAAGCACTAAACAACATAGCTGAAAGACCTTCAGAGATAAGAGGCGAGCTGTTTACTTGTTAAAATACTAGAATAGTTGCCTCATAGACAGTATGATGATAGTGAAGAGCAGGATGCAGAGCTGAAGCAATGACTAGCAACAAAGAGATGGGATGAAGTGGATGTGTACAGAGGAGCCCAGAGCCTGGGAGTGCAGCGGCCTGCCTGTGGACAGAGGGCAAGGCAGACTGTGTTCACTGATGCTGGAAGAAGAGAGGCTGCTGTGGTGCCAGTAAGTCCCACAAGTTCATGTTCATGTCAACAACTTTCTGCCCTTCATCTATGTTTGCAAATTTTGAATTCCTGAACTTTTAGTTAAGTGTCACTTTTCTCTCATCTGCTGCTCAATCTTAAAGAACCTTTGATTAGGGAATGTGAGAGATGGAGAGGAAGAAGCGTTGAAAGAATAGAGAGAAAAGGAATGGAGAAAGAATAAAGAGGAAGAAAAGTGCAAGAAGTGAAATACACAACAAAAAAGAAATGAAAAAAAGAGATGAAGAATAACAGATACAAATGAAGTAAAAAAAAAGTTAAGATTCATTGGTTTAGCAAAGTCTTCATATTTTAGGATACAAGGTAAGGATTGAGTATTTGATTGGAACTGATAAATTAAAACCTTAATAGTGACAGAAATTATTATTTACATAGTTTTAATCTAGCCTACACTGAAATTTGCATAACTGTCACTCAAAAAATAACTGCATAGTTAATTAAGTGCTCAAAGTGGAAGGGAGCTTTAAAGAGGGAGGGGTTGATGTGTATTTATGTGTTTAAAGTTTAGCCTGAAAATGAAGAGACCTAGAGTTATAGAAAGGGTCTAATTCCCAAAACAGTTTCATGTGCATTTTAAAAAATTGAAGCAGAATTTAAAACAGAAAAAAAATATCTATTATAATTTGTTCTCAAGTATTTAGTTTGCTCTCAGGAAAGTTATTATTAAAAAATTCACATAATGAATAATTTTTTAAAATTCCAGGTGAATGTATGAAATTACAAGACCTGTATCTCATGTTCACAGCCCATTTAACAAATTTAGTGGTATTAAGAGCAATAACTGAGGTAAGAAAATGTTCCATTCTTTAGAACAGAAAAGAACTTACAATAAATTTGATTTCTGAAAGCTGAACAGATAATTCTATTAACATTATATTTTATGATTCACCCCTGAAAGAAATTTCAGAGATCACATATATGTATATGGTAAATTATTTGGGTAGATACTTTAGACATTTTGTGATTTTACCTGAGAAAGTAGTATAAAATATGATTCACTGAGTGGATATTTAATAACTTTATCTAGTACATTGTGTTCAGTGTAGAAGAAAAAACGGAAAACAGAAGGAAATTCAAAAAGAACACATGGTGGTCAAAAGCCATGTAAGATCTGTCCAGTTAGAGAGGCGCCTATCCAACTTGGGGACTCTAATCAATATGGATAGAGAAGATTCATCTCAGAATATCCACATTATTTTGGTTCCATGTCCTCCATAAAACCTTCTGGTTACATTTGGATACCATGTACAGTGTTTATATAAAGATGAGAGAGTGAAGACCCATCTCATTTCTCTGGTTTGTTTATTTCAGGGATACATGGCATTAAACTCAGGGGTGCTTTATCACTAAAATACATCCCCACACCTTTGTATTTTAATCTGAGACAGGATTTCACTAGGCTCCACAAGCTGGGATCCTTCTGATTGAGCCTCCTGAGTTGTTGGGATTTCAGGTTTGTGTCACCACACTTATCACAGCACTGGTTTACATCACAGATAAATTCTCATTAGAAGTCTGAGAACTTACTTTCTAAGTTGTGTATCATGATAATATTTATGCCTAAATTCAAAACCATCTTTCTGAGATTTGATTTATATCACTGTGTATCTCCCATGGATACATGAGATATACGTGTTATTAATCTTCTATTTTTCTCTTTAATCTATCTTGTATTATAGGGTTCTGTACCCAAATAAGACTGATGATGGTTAGAAATAAAATTATGTTTCCCTCTCCTTATGTATTTTTTACTTTGTAATGACAAAAAGGTAGCTTCACATGTATGTAATAAAAGTTCAGAACAGTTTGATATAAAACAGTGTTTCTTCCTTCTGGGCTGAGCAGGGTCTAATGTCCTTGCCAATAAACTGTGTGAATTTAATTGCTGTCCTTGGTTATGGGTCACTTGGAAGATATTAGTCACATAAAAGATGAAGTAAAATTACTCAAATCTTGATTCTACAAGGAGTCAGGAAAGAAATTAAAATAAATCCAAAACTAGGATTGGGGATATTTATATGAGATGAGGTATAATATGTGCAATTTAGCACTTTAAAAAGATTTTCTCATGTAAAAATACACAGTTACATTTCTTCCTCTGGAATTTAATTTTGATATTTTAATAAAACAGGTGGGGGGACAACTAAGGAAAAATATTTCCTACTCCTCAACCTCAATGCCAAGCTAAGTGATCGGAACATGGGAGGAAAATATTACTTATTAAAGCTCATATTAAACTACAAAGTTTGCCAAGTAATTTCAGATATAGCATAAGCCTCACCAAGGCATTATTATTATAGGATGTGATTATAATTGTATGTTGTATTTTTATGTTATGTTACATTAGTATGTTATATTATTATTATCATTATTGTATTAAGCATATCATTCCAATTTGGTGGAAAATGGAATGGAGATATAAGAAGGGAAATAACTTATCAAGCATGTTGAAAAGTTAAAGCTTAGATTAGAACTCAAGAATAGTTACCTCTCAAGTGTATTTCCCTTACCTCCCTTCCTAGTGAGTATAGGACATTTCAAATAGAAAACACTAGGGAGATTTTGGAATTCTCCCATTTATTTTACTAAAACACCTTTTTCGTAATAAATACTTATATTTGTTTTCAAGTTTTATTTCATAATATCTATATCACTCATGTATTGAGAGAGATTTGTGATGGTAAAGAAAATTAATTCAATTTTAAATATATTCATTGAGCACTTGCACATGCAAAACATTGTCAAAGTTTCTCTGGCCAAAAAAAAAAAAGGAGTTAGAAGGGAAAATGCTTTTTCTCGCACCATTCTAATGTTTTTATTCTTCCTTTATACAATTTTGCTAATCATAACGTATTTTGTTAATTTTTGCCACTGCAGAGGTTATATCCACACCACCAATGAGATTGAACAACAATCAAATTATTTCTAGTGGCTAATTATTGGCCAAAACCAGGGAGGCCAGAAAATTTTCAATTTTTCCTGCTTATTTAAACACCAATTTGGTTCCAAGTTTGACTAATTGCCATATTTCTTTCATGATTGATGTAATCTACCCTTCAGGATATACCACAATGCCAAAATCCATTGAGAATCTTAACCATTGGTTCTTAGGACTAAAATTGTCATTCAAGTTGACTTAATCAGAAGGAACCCCCAAAGGAAAAAAAAAGGTAATGCTGATATTTTCATCCTAAAGAAATCTGCAATGCTACTGTGCAGTTCACAAAAGGCTTTTTCCTGACTAATGAATCTTCTAAAACGTCTTAAACATTACAGAGGTCTCAGAAAATGTCTCAATTCAAGCAGGCATAAGTCAGAAACATGCAGATTCTGTTTATGTGAAATATCCTGTTTTCCCCGGAAATGAGTGGAACACTTTTGTGTTGTTAGTCAGCTTCCATCGCTATGACAAAATATCTGAGGTAAACAATGTAAAAGAGGGAATTACTTATTTTGGTTCATAGTTTGAGAGGATTCATTCCATTTTTTTTTTTTTTTTGGTCCCATTGCTTTGGGTGTATAGTGAGGCCAAACACCATGGTGGATCAAATCTGCTCATGCCGTAGCAGCTAAGAAGTGAAAGAAAGAGAAAGGAGACAGGGTCCAGAATTACTCCTCCTCAAAGTCATGCCTCCTTGACCTTCTTCCCCAAACTATAGGTCCCATCTCCTCAAGTTCCCACCTCCTTACCAGTACCATCACTGGTTCCCAAGCTTTCAACACATGAGCTTCTGAAGGACATTTAAGATCTAAAATGTAACAACTCTCTTAAATTGAAATATTATCTTTGTGCCCCCATACACACATACCTGCAAAAGACATTGGGAAAGTTCCAAGAAATGATAATAAGTTTAATAATAAGTTTAATAATTAATAAGTTTATGAAAATAGGGGAGATGGAGAACAGGGTATATATAAACCAGAAATAATCTGGTTCACATGGGGCAGGGTATTGAAAGTATTTCTTGTCATAGCAATCAAAGATTCAGAAGTGCAACACAGTGCCCCTTTCTTCTGAAAAGGTCAATAAAGTCAAGAATGTATCTGAACATTGTGTTTTATTTTTAAGCTTGTAACAAAATTATTCATTCCCATTAATAGCAAAAGTGATAATTAAACATTTCTGTGGGTAATGACATCATACACATTTTTTTTAAATGACTAAATCAAACAAGTACTTATACATGAATGTTCATAGCAACACTAATCACAATAGCCAAAAAAGAATGTCCATCAACTGATGGAAGAATAAACAACATGTCAGCAAAATAGAATATTATTTATCTATGTACTTATCCATTCCTTCATATCCAAAAGAATGTAATACTGATCTATGCTACAACATGCATAAACTTTAAAACATGATAAATGAAATAAGCCAGACACAAAAGATCATATATTATAGGATTCCAACTATATGAAATACCCTGAATATTTACATCCATAGAGACAGAAAGCAGTTAGTAGCCTGACAAGAAATGGGGAGTGACTGATTAATGGACATAAGATTTCTATGGGGTGACAAAACTGTTTTAAAACTAGAAAGTGTTGATTTTTGCACAACATCATGAGTGTCGTACTTGCCTTTGGATTGTTCACTTTGAAATGGCATAATTCATGTTATGAGAACTTCATATTTTATAAACAAATAATATATAACCCTTTAAATAAGATGCTTCACAGAAATACATACTCTTGGTTTCTTATTTTATTAGAATTTCCTTAATTAGCTTTAACATATGAATCAGTGTACCTATTTCTGTACAACTCTAAAAGCAAAACAAATTTACAAAGGAAATACCAAGAAGTTCTACAAAACTAATAAAATACAAATCAGCAGCATAATTTAATGCTACAGATAATCTTGTGCCAAAACTAAATTGCCCCTCAAATATGAGAAGGCTATTTACCATGGCACAGGTTGTACTGTCTGGAGCATTGTGTTACCTCTGTGCACATTGTGACAGATGAATGCTTTACCTCTGCTCTGTTCTGCTTAGCTGTGAAGTTCCTGGAAACTCCATCTATACAGCATGGCATGTTATCAAATGGCCCATCAGTTAGAGGCATATTTGTGAAAAATAAACAGAGATTTGGACAATGAAATCTTATAGCAATTTCAATTATAAATAAGGATAATCTTTATTCATCTTCCAAAATGGAAAAATGTGAACATAACGACAACTCTACTAATAATTACTTGGAACAACATGTAAAAATACCTCTATTTCAGGAAATCCAGGACATATGGTTCCCCTATTTACAAAGTGGTCTCTCCAAATTACAAAATGTGATCTTGTATGCATGAAATTAATTGTTAATTTGACTGTTAAGTTTTAATTCTCACTTTTTCTTGCCTGGTTGGAGGAATTAATTTTCATTCACTCTTAGTGATTTCAAATCTTCTCTATCTCCGAATATGGTTAGGGCCTAGGTTTTTGTAAAGGATGGAAGAGCGTGGACTTGAGGAGAGCCTGCTTATCCTCATTTGTCAGAGTAAATTGATCAACACACACAGTATGTTCTGGTGAGACTTTGGAAGCCTGGGCATCTATTGATTTTATATCATTCACATCCATACTGCAAAAGGGCTCAGAAACATCCATTTGAGCTACCACCTCAGGAATGTTTTTACACACTCAGGCCGTTGCCCCTGAGACCTGATGCATTGAAGTGATAATAGTTTCCACTAGTCACAGAACCTCAAACTCACATTCCATTTTGAATCTTGGAGGATGCTTCTCTCTCTTATGTGATCACAAGACAAGAGAGAAGCGCATGAAAAGAGAAGTCATGTTACCAAGTAAAGAAAAAGAAATGATGAATCTACAGATGGTATGGTAAAATTTTACCACTTGATTAAAGAGTGTGTGGGGATCCTTTATACTATTTTGTTCACTTTTGTAAGTTTGAAATTATTTCAAAATAAAATATTAAAAAGAATTAATTTTAGTTCAAAAGAAGAAAAAGAGTTAGGTTACATATCAGGTACTGGGAAATTTTGTGTGTGTGCCAGATTTTAAGTTCATGAGCTGCACAGTAATTGAGACAGGTTTTTCAACTGTCAATCTCAAGTGAATTGTAAGTTAATTAAGATGGGAGCATAATTTTCTGTGTATCCAAAATAACAGGCATCATGAATAATATTTTCACTCCCAGCCCAGCCCAATAAAGTCTCCTACTCCTGCTCACTAAAGTCTGACAAGCTTTCTGATTTTCTTGCTTCAAGACTATTACAACCTATTAAAACTGAAAAGGTAGGTTAAGAATATTTTTAAGTAAATGGTGTTGGATGGATTCCCAGGACATACTCAAGAGAAAGATTTGCACATAGGGAGTTTATTAGGAAATGCTACAAAATTGACCCCTATGGTGAGAGAAGGAAGGCAGGTTGGGCAGAGGAAAAAATGAACTATGAGTCACAATGAAGGACCAGTTGGGATAATGTGCTAAGCTCGGATGGCCATTCATAGTTCCTGCAGAGAAAAAGAGCACAGAGTTTTATTTTTTGCATCAACCAGTTTTTGAATGTGGGCTTCCCCGATAACTTTGGATAAGATTGCTGTCCTCAACCAAGGGAAGTCATGGAGAGAGACAAAGTTGAGAACTACCATCTCTCACTACTCTCAGAATCTGTGGATATGAGCACAGCAGCCAGGTAGGTTGGGATCTGGGCTGTGTATTTGCATCTCCAGCACCTTCAAGCTCTCAGAATGTAAGACCTATAAGGTCAAGGATAAATAACATATTTTGTATGTTCAACAAAACAGTCACTAAAATACTAGCTTTTGAATTACTGTGGGAACAGGAATTTGAAACATGTTGGATTTGACCTTCCAGTGGAAAAAGCATATGCAAAAATACAGCATCCCATAGGAAAAAAAAAAAAAAGGACAGTAAAAAAAATAGAATAAAAATTTAGGAAAGTTGGTATCATGATGTTTTTGCCCTTGTGAGCCAAACAAAAATTATACCATAAATGTTAGAAAGAACATGTTATTTCTCAGTGAAGGATGATAGAAGGGCAAGGATACTTCAAGATATTGATTTATAAAAGGAAACAAATGTGGGATGATTATGATCTGAAGGACAAACAGATGAAGTGTTAGAAGTAATCTTAAAATAAATTAAATGGGTACTAGTCATGGGGACAGGAAGAGATGCAGAGGAAGAGGCAGGTGTAAGCATGTGCTGACGAGTGAATGGAGAGATGAGAGAGACATAAAAGTCAGAGACCACCCAGACTTTATAGCATAATGCCTGGGAGCTAAGAGTAAGGAAACTGTGGTTTACAGGAGAATGTAAGTTCTATTTTAGATATACTAAGACTGAATTTTCTTATTAGAACCTTAGATATGTCAGCATCATGGGAAACACCTCCAGGGGTTCTCATCTGGGTCTTGTCACTGCCACCATAACTGGCTATGTCCCCATACAAAGTCATTCGTACCTTAATGAGGTTGCTACATTTAAGGGGAAATGATATCTTTTAGCTTTTGTCCCATCATCTCTACCTACACCAAAGTCCAACTAGAATGCCCTTAAAAGGACTTTAGTTCCAAGTTTTTATTGAGTTAGGCAGCATGCCTGGCTGACCAAGCTGCAATCCTCACAGACTGGATGGCTGCACTTCACTGAAGGACAAAGTGATTAATGGATGGCCTTTGCCAAGCTTTGGGGGGATCAGACAAGAAAAAGAACCATTTATGTATTAAATAAATGATAAAGATATTATTTTTGCCAGACATTAGATCCCCAAATAGAAATGCATTAAGCTTGATTGTGATCTCCAAATTGTTTTCCCTGGGGTGGGGAGATTCTGGGAAATAGATATCAGGGTGCCTGGAAATAGATGTCCGAGGGACACATCAGCTCAATGGATTGAATTTTTGTTGTTGGTCAGCCTGATTAGTCAGCATACCATGTTAATGAAGTCAAGGTCAGAGGCTCCATCTTTCTCTGAGCAAGTTAATTCTGCTTCTTCTCTCACAGTGGAATCTTAAGCCAACTGTCTCTAAAATAGAGAAATCACACAATGAGGGCATTTACGGATGTTCCAGCAAAGCATATCTTATCCACTAAAAAAGCAAGAAAATGAGTCATGTTAATGGTTGTCAGAAATGTTATAAAAATGTATGTGTTGTATAAAATATATGGCTTCTAAGAAATGATTCTACTTTGTTCTGCACAACTGTCACTAAGCACTATGACGTGCAAGACTTTATATATATATATATATATATATATATATATATATATATATATATATATATATATATAGCTTGTAAAATGGCCTTTTATTCCTGTTACCAAGAATAAGGCCTATCCCATATTACATTCATCAATGAATATTTCTTGTGTGTATAAACACACATATTTGAATAGTTTTCAACTGCTTGGTTGATTAATGCATAGAAAGGATGATCATTTTGCCCAAAGTTACATGATATGGGAAGTACCAGAACCATGATTTGGATCTAATTTTTTAATCCAAAGCCACTATAGATTGCCTAGTTATCCAAATAAAGTCAAATAAATAATAGTATCGAGTAGAATAAACATAATAATACTCAAGTACAGCAATATGAGAATTCCTAATTTGCCCAAGAAGGTTTTGAGTTTATTGAAAAGTGATGCAAGGAGCTTTTCCTGTGCAAAACCTCACCAAATAGGGATGAGTTTGAAAAGAGGAGACTCATCTGAATGCATAAGAGACAACAATATAATTTTATGGTTAAAAGAAAAGAGGAAAAAAAATCCAATAAAGGATAAAAATATGTAATTTTGTTGATGATGAAGGCATACATATTAAAGTGGCAATAAGATTGCTTGCTTTTTTTAATTTAAACGGTATTCATGAAAATCTACTATGGTCAGCTTTTCTTAGGAGAATGATGTGATGGGCACTTCAATATTGCATTCCCAGAGTTATACACTGTTAGCCATTTTGAAGGAAGAAAATTTGGTAAAATATTTCAATAACTGCTGAAGCCCACACTCTATTATGAAAGAGTCTTCCTTATTCCCTTCATTGGACTCTATTCTTAATAATAAAAAAGTCACCCTGGCATGGTGGCACATACCTGTTATTCCACCAGCTGGGAAGGCTGAAGAACTGTGAGTTCGAAGCCAGATGTAGCAACTTAGTGAGACCACTTGTGAAAATAAGAGATTAAAAGGGTTAGGTTAATGTAGCTAAGGTTAGGGATTTAGGTTAAGGTTAAGATTCAATCCCTGGTAAATAGATAGATAGATAGATATATAGATAGATAGATAGATAGATAGATAGATAGATAGATAGATAAAATCAGTGACTGAGCAAATATTTATACACAAAGATATTTAGAGGAGCATTATTTTTGACAAAACATAAACATAGGGGTGAAGGTTGTAGCTTAGTGGTTGAGTGATTACTTAGCATGTGCAAGACACTGGATTTCATCCTCAGCACCACAAAAAATAAATAAGTAAAATGAAGATATTGTGCCCATTTACAACTAAAATTTTTTAAAAAAAGATTTTAAAATATATAAATATAATCTGAGATATAAGGCAATCAGTTAACAAATCAAAATACAATCATATGATTATATATATTGCCACTATTAAAATGATATTTTAATACTTGTGGTTCAGAGATAGGTTAAAAACAGTAAGTTATGTGGAATAATACAATGTGTCATCACTTTGTAAACTAAATGTGTGTATATATCTATGTCTATGCATTTTATAATTGTGCAGCAGTTAATTTATTCACAGAATTGTATGCAAACATAGGTAGTTACTTTGTTTCCTATAACTAACATAAGGTTTATAAGGCCCATCCCCATACTAGGAAATAAAACCAATTTAAAATTGAAAGATATTAGAATGTCAATTATCTGTCAGACACAAATGCCAAATACCTCTATTCCTCTAATTCAGATGTGACTATCCAAGATGGTGGTGGGTATTTAAGGAGAAATTGTCTAAACAGAGGCTTCACGTCATTGTAGACATGACCTACCGATTGTCATTGAGCCATACAATGAAAAGCCGTTTTTTTGGAAGGGTATTTCATAATCTTGTACCTTACTCTTTTTTGCTTTTGGGGTCAACCTGCTGGTCATGTCGCTGGTATCTGTAGTCCTAGTCATCATACCCAATATAAGTTCACCAGCCGTGTCAACTTCCTTGCTCTTATTCTGGTTGGGTATTTGTCTGTCTCCCATCTTTCTGGATCCCCTATATATCATTAAAAGATCAAATTGAATTTCTTCCTTCTTTAAATAATAGCGCAAACCAAGATGATGGGATCTGATTCATCCTTATTACCTAAATACTCACTGCTACCAATTCTATTCCATACTCTTCCAGACGCAGCTTCAATCAAAATCCCTGTTCTTGGTGTTTTGCCATATAATCCATGGTAAGTATGCTGTTCACACCAACATTCTCTGGTCCTCTCATCCCTTGTTAGCTGTTTTAAGCTCTCCTTTAGACAGTCCCTTGAGGTTGGTCTTGAGGTGGGAATGGAAAATGTCTAGAATTCTTGTTCTTACCCTTCTGGCTCTATCTTCTTCCCTTGGCCAACAAACCCAGAAAAGATGACAGGTCCGAGTTTAATCCATACTCCAAGTTCTCTTGGATCATATTAGAATTCTATCTTCTAGGTCACTAGGTATAAGTTAGAATAAGTTAATCAGTAGCAATAAAAATTTTAAAAAATATTTTCTTTCCCTTTTTGATTACTACTTTTTAGAGTTCATGAAATTGATATCTAAGTCCACATTTTAAAGATGATAATTGTTTTTGTTTTTAAAAATCTTTTTTATTAGTTCATTATGGCTTTACATAATTGTGAAATTCATTTTACATATTAATAAATGCATATAACATAATTTGTTCCATTTTAATCCTAGCACTAACCTCACTTCCCTTCTCCATCACCTGATCCCTTTTCTCTTCTCTATTAATCTTCATTCTACTAATTCTTAAAAATTGCTTCATTTATAATTATATATAGAAATGGAATTCATTGTGGTATAGTTATACATGCATATACCATAATTTGGTGAATTTTATTCTACAGTTCCTCCTTTTTCCATCCCCCCCACTGCATCCCGCTAAATGTCCTACTTTACTCCACTGATCTCCTTTCTGTTTTCATGAGATCCCCACATTTTTAAAAACTTTTTGTTGTTCTTGTAGATGGACAGATGCCTTTATTTTGTTTGTATATTTTATGTGGCAGTAAGGATCTAACCAGTGCCTCACATATGTTAGGCAAGCACTCATCCACTGAGCTATGGCACAAGCCCAAGACCTCCACCTTTTAAAAAATTCTTTATATCTGTCTAATTTCCACATATGAGAGAAAACATTCAATCTTTGACTTTTTGAATCTGGCCTATTTCACTTAGCCTGATGTTCTCCAGTTCTATCCATTTACTAGCAAATGACATAATTTCATTTTTTTTACAGCTGAATAAAACTCTATTGTGTTTATATAACATATTTTAAAAATATTTTTAGAGAATTCAGAAATTTAGCATTGAAAAGAGATAAATATTTTCATTTTGTTTTGTTTTTGCTTTTTATAGCAGAAGCTAATCTCATTCCCTAGTACAATGGAACTCCTGGCTGATTTGGAGGTAGAAAGTTATAACAAACTGTGACTTAAACACCTAAGCTCACAGTTTTAACACCTTAAAAATGAATCTTCCTATTATAGATACAAACATAAAAGAAAACACAAAAATGTAAATGATGATTAACTTTGCTTAAGATTATAAGCAAAGATTATAAGATTATTTTCATTTTTATAGCTCATTTTAAGTTTTCAAATAATCTCAAACAAGTATATAAAATTTTTATAAAGATAAAAATAATGGTAAAAGAATCCTTCTTAATATAATCTCCTCTTTTAAAATTTTCCTCTCCCTGGGAGAAATAAACAAAAACTCAATACCAAAAAAAAATTATAATATTTCATCCACAACAAGCTAAACTTTTTAAACTGTGGAGGAAAGGACTAACTGCCTTTTGAAAATCCAGAGCCTTTAAAAATATGTTTGTTTTTTGTTTTTCATTTGCTTTTTCAAAATAAACATTTTTCAAGTAGACAAGTCTGACTCAGAATACAGTTCTTCATTACTTTATGGTGGGTCTTGCACAACATCTGGTTATACCTCATGTTGCCAGTAATATTTCATCCAAGACATTTTGTTCCCATTAATTATCATACATAAGAAGACATCTCTGTGTTATTTTTATGGCTCCAAGGATCACACAAGGCAGGCGATGGGGTTTCTGTGTGGTGAGGATGGAGAGTGAATAGAGACATATCCCAGTGGGATGGCATGCAAGCAGCCAGGAAGATTTTGCATCCCAGCAAGCAGATGTTAGGGAAAAAGCATGGGTCAAGTGACTTGAACCACTGTGTTTGCCCAGTGGATACTTTTGATGGAGACTCTAACAAGTCGAAATTGGAATTTTGTTTTCAATGAAAAAAATCATTCTTTGATTACTTCATCTAATCATTCCATAAGAATTTACATAGGAGTAAGATGTTCTGGTACGCCATTGTGTGGTGACTATAGATAGTAATACAGGCTATATATTTCAAGAAGCTAGATGAAAGACTTTAAAAGTTTTCATCAAGCCTGGCACAGTGGTGCACATCCACAATCTCATGACTTGGAGTCCAGGATAGAGGATTGCTAGTTCTAAGCCAGCTTCAGCAACTTAGTGAGCTTCCCAGCAACTTAGTGAGACTCTGTTTCAAAATTCAAAAATGTAAATAAATAAAATAAAAAGGACCAAGGATGACTCAGTGATAAAGGACTCCTGAAGTTAGATCCCCAGGACTTAAGAAAAAAAAGTTTTCTTCATAAAGAAATGAGAAAGGATTGAAGAGAAACATATATTTAACCTGATTTAAACATTACGTGCATCAACCATCACAAGATACCCCATTAATACATAAAATTTGTATGCTTTCATGAATCAGTTAAAATTGATTTAAAATTTAAAATAAAAGAAAAAGTAATTTATAGGTGAAATTGAGAAAAATTCAGCAAGACAGTTGAAGAAAGGTTCCTGTTGTGTTTTCCTCTGCAAAATAGAATCAAACAAAATAACAAAGGCTATTCCACTGAAGTGTTTGAGGCAGAGCATTGGAGTGCAGTGGGGGGTGTGGCAGAGATGTCACAGAGCATGAAGATGCACGATGGCCTTATAAAGAAAGTAACTAGGCACACAGCATCTACTATCCCCTTTCTCCAGCTGATATTATCCCTGAACCAAGAGCGTCTCTGCTATCAAAAACAGAAATAGAACTACCACATGATCCAGCAATCTCACTACAGACATTATGGCCAAAGGAGATAAAATCAACATTGTCAAAGAGACACAGTTACCTCTATGTTTATTGTAGTACTTATTAATCACAATAGCTAAGGTATGGAATCAACCAAGGTGTTTGCTGACGCATAACTGAATTTAAAAAGATGGAGTATATATACAACTGAATATCATTCAGCCATCAAAAAGAAGGCTATTTTGTCATTTGTAACAATATGGAAATAGAGGAAACTATATTAAGTAAAATAACTTAGACACAAAAAACAACGCCACACGTTATCACTTATAGATGGAAGCTAAATGATAATCTTACAAAATAGAAAGTAGAATAGTAGTTAGCAGAAGCAGGGAAGAGTGTGGTAGAGGTGAGGATGATGAAAACATGGTTAATTGATTCAGATGAGCCGTTGGAGAGCAGAAGTAATTTCCAATTGTTAATAACACAGCAAAGTAACTATAATTGTTAACAATGAATTATAAATTTCAAAAATGTTACTAGAATGTATTTGAATGTGCCAAACTCCCTAAAATGATATATGTGTGAAGTGATGGATACACTAATCACCCTGATCTGACCATTGAATATTGTATACAGGTATTTAATTGTTATATGTAAATATGTACAATTATTATGCATCAATTAAAAATATAAAAGAATGATAAAACATAATTTATAAAATATGTACTCTGTGCCAAATGCAATGGAAATTCAATGATAAAAATGAATGAACAGATAAGCAGCAACATACAATGATCTCTGTTCTCAAAGACTTTATGATACATGATAGAAAACGGAAATGCAAGCAGCTAACTCTTCCTCTTCAATAGAGTAGCAGCAAAAAGAGTCAAAGCCTTAGGTTGTGTTTAATGAACTGATGAAGTCTGTTGAGGCATTTGATTGGCTGTTCAAAGGTGTGAGGTTTTAGTCTGTTTTTTTTTTTTTTAATTAGGATTTGTATAAACAGAGAAGTGGGGAGGGTTTTCCAAATTGAAGGGACGATGGCACCATTATCATTATCATATGCCTTAGTTACTAGAAGTTTCAAATCTCACTTGCTGAATTTCTTAATTGCATTTTTCTCCATAGTCATCAGTTTCCCAGTTATCTATTATAACAACTTCTCTTTAAGAAGTTATGATTAAATACAATGTGAATATTTACTAGGTCTTTTGGCATGTATTAAGCACCTTTTTAAGAAATCTCAAGTAGGTTCTGAAATATTTTACATTCTCTTAGCCACATATTACAGAAGAGCATTTGGAGACTTGAAGAGGTTGTTGGAAGTAATAGGACTAGGATCCAAATAGTCATCAAGGGTCTGAATGACTCATACACTCACCTTGCTTGCTCATAGGGGTCAGTTTATTAAATCCCCAGGCCAAATCCTGTTGCTTCCTATTGTTGTAAATAAAATGTGTTCTTAGCATGATTATACCCGTACATTGACCTTTTGTCTATGGGTGCTGTTGAGTTACAGTGGACAGAATTGGTACAAAATTCAGTGGTTGTAATCAGGAACATTGGTTCCCAAAGCCTAAATTATGCATTGTTTTGCTCTTGGCAGAAAAATGTACTCCCATGAAGAATCCTTGTATTATTCAAGTTCGGAATTCCTTACTGTAACTTTTGGCAAACAGTTAATTCTCTACTGTATTATGGCAAACAATTAATTCATTTTTTTAAAGTAGTTGTTTAAGCCATGCCTAGTTGTGCACACATACAATCTTAGGAGCTCAGGAGGCTGAGGCAAGAAGGAAGATTGGAAATTCAAGAGCAGCCAGGGTAATGTTGTAAGACCCTGTTTCAAAATTAAAAATAAAAAGGGCTGGGAATGGAACTCAGTGGTAGAGCACACCTGAGTTCAATCCCAAGTACCCCCCAAAAAATCATTGGTCAGGAATGTATTGGGTTCTAAGTAGTGGGGCAAAAAGAGAGAACAACACAGATAATCCTGCTGCTTTGTAGACCTTTTATCTTAGAATGTTCAGTGGAGGAAGGAGCACCAATGAGCAGGAAGAGCAAACTTAAAGGTATAGATGCTGTTAACTATTAGCAAATGCCACAGAGGCGGTGACCATGAAGTGACAGGAGGAGTGAGGCTATTGTAGGTGGGTGATCCTTGGGGCTGCTATGAATGGGCTGATGATGAGTTGTGGAAGTGGAAACTGGAGACACATGAAGGATTGAGTAGATCCATGTGGAGACTGAAATTAGAATGTCCCACACAGAACACAAAGGGGAAAGTATTAGGGAAAGAAATGAGCTCAGCATGTTCAAGGAACTTCAAGAAAATAAGCAAAACTTACAAGGCAAGAATTAAAGTCGGAGAAAGGGGCTAAAGCCAGAGTAGGCCGACTGTGTTAGCTGCGGTGAATTGGAATGACATCGCAGTGCTTCTGGAAAACCTTTGAGAACTTTAAAGGTAATGTGATTTGACTTGCATACAAGGCAATATGCTTTTGAAATAAAGCCAAATGATTTATTGATGGGGTGGATCTTTAGCTGAGAGGGGAAAAAAAAAGAATAAAGGAATACACACCAACCTGGTGGCAGACATTAATAGCATTTACCGACATTTGATTCTCTACTCCTTTTAGGTAAAGGAGACACTATATTTCCTTACTCTTTTTCAATTAGGCCTGGCTGTATGAGTTGCTCTAGCTAACTAGAATAAAATAAAATTTGAGTCAAAGCAATTACTGTCACTTCTCCAGAGAAACTCAAAATTGTAGCGGGACAATTTTCGACACATTTTGTGCTGTCCCATAATCATGGAAGCACACATCTATAAAGAAAGGCAGAGCTCCAAATTGATACACGAGCTGAACCAACACACACTGGACAGGGTCACCTGGATCCCACATCAAACTTTATGCTGAGAGAGAGAGAAAAAAGCTTATTTTAAAATTGATGGTAAACTACGTAAATATTAGGATTTGTTTTACAGCATATCCTACCCTCTTTGGAGTAATATGTAAACTTAGTGTCCTTCATTTTCTTCTACTTGAATGTCAAAACTTAATTTGAACATCACCTGTTATGGAAAATCTTGAACAATCATTAATTGACTACCTAATGTATGCAAAATAATATACCAGCTGTTATATGACCATAGGGATAAACAGATCATCCTTTGTACCACCCCCACCCCAAAATTCAAAGACTAAAATAAACAAAAAAACTTTACTATTCACTTTATTGCAGTGTGGTGTTACATCTGATGTTACACCATTGTGTCACAGATCAGAAAAACAAAGCTAAAAAGAAGTGGAAGTGTGTTATTTAAGCCAGGCTCACCTGTCTACTTATAGCCCACTTTGCATTCCTTCATGTCATAGCTACAAAAAATTCTACAAGGAAAGTAAAGCAAGTGTCATTATTGTTATTTTATAGGTAAAAAAATAAAGAAGTTTGGAGATTATAAAGGATCTTATCTGTAGTGAACTGGCAGTAAGTACTAGAGATTGAGACTTGTCTTCAACATCAAAATTCAGTCTGTATTTTCTTGCAACAATGGTGAAATGACTTCTGTTGCCCTAAGCTAATAAAAAAAGATGAAAAGCTTTGAAAGCACAATTCAGCTTTACAAAGCTTTCCATTTAATAAAAGCATTGATCCATATTGAACCACTTTGGAATCTTTGCCATTTTAATCAAAAGATTATTTGGTTAAATCATTTCATTAAAAAAGGGGGGCTAAGCAGGAAGTGTGAATCAGGCGGTATAGCGATACCAGACTTCAAACTATACTACAGAGCAATAGTAACAAAAACAGCATGGTACTGGTACCAAAACAGGCGGGTGGACCAATGGTACAGAATAGAGGACACAGAAACCAATCCACAAAACTACAACTACCTTATATTTGATAAAGGGGCTAAAAGCATGCAATGGAGGAAGGATAGCATCTTCAACAAATGGTGCTGGGAAAACTGGAAATCCATATGCAACAAAATGAAACTGAATCCCTTTCTCTCGCCATGCACAAAAGTGAATTCAAAATGGATCAAGTTTCTTGATATCAAATCAGAGACACGCTGTCTGATAGAAGAAAAAGTTGGCTACGATCTACATACTGTGGGGTCGGGCTCCAAATTCCTCAATAGGACACCCATAGCACAAAAGTTAATAACTAGAATCAACAAATGGGACTTACTCAAACTAAAAAGTTTTTTCTTAGCAAAAGAAACAATAAGAGAGGTAAATAGAGAGCCTACATCCTGGAAACAAATCTTTACTCCTCACACTTCAGATAGAGCCCTAGTATCCAGAGTATACAAAGAACTCAAAAAATTAGACAATAAGAGAACAAACAACCCAATCAACAAATGGGCCAAGGACCTGAACAGACACTTCTCAGAGGAGGACATACAATCAATCAACAAGTACATGAAAAAATGCTCACCATCTCTAGCAGTCAGAGAAATGCAAATCAAAACCACCCTAAGATACCATCTCACTCCAGTTAGATTGGCAGCCATTATGAAGTCAAACAACAAAAAGTGCTGGCAAGGATGTGGGGAAAAGGGTACACTTGTACATTGCTGTTGGGACTGCAAATTGGTGCTGCCAATTTGGAAAGCAGTATGGAGATTTCTTGGAAAGCTGGGAATGGAGCCACCATTTGACCCAGCTATTCCCCTTCTTGGTCTATTCCCTAAAGACCTAAAAAGAGCATGCTACAGGGACACTGCTACATCGATGTTCATAGCAGCACAATTCACAATAGCAAGACTGTGGAACCAACCTAGATGCCCTTCAATAGATGAATGGATAAAAAAAAAATGTGGCATTTATACATAATGGAGTATTACTCTGCATTAAAAAATGACAAAATCATAGAATTTACAGGAAAATGGATGGCATTAGAGCAGATTATGCTAAGTGAAGCTAGCCAATCCCTAAAAAACAAATGCCAAATGTCTTCTTTGATATAAGGAAAGTAACTAAGAACAGAGTAGGGTCGAAGAGCATGAGAAGAAGATTAACATTAAACAGGGATGAGAGGTGGGAGGGAAAGGGAGAGAGAAGGGAAATTGCATGGAAATGGAAGGAGACCCTCAGAGTTATACAAAAGTACATACAAGAGGAAGTGAGGGGAAAGGGAAAAATAATACAAGGGGGACAAATGAATGTCAGTAGAGGGGGCAGAGAGAGAAGAGGGGAGGGGAGGGGAGGGGAGGGGGATAGTAGAGGATAGGAAAGGCAGCAGAACACAACAGACACTAGTATGGCAAAATGTAAATCAATGGATGTGTAACTGATGTGATTCTGCAATCTGTATATGGGGTAAAAATGGGAGCTCATAACCCACTTGAATCAAAGTGTGAAATATGATATATCAAGAACTATGTAATGTTTTGAACAGCCAACAATAAAAAATTAAAAAAGGGGGGGCTAATTAGCTGAATAAAGAAGCTAACAGTGTGTTTGTTTAACATATTATGAGAATAGTCTCTTTGAAGTACAATTCAAAACTTAGGTAGGATCTAATTATATACCAACAATCTGTAATCTTATCATGATCATAGCATCTTAGAGATGAAAGTGATCTCAACACATTATTTAGCTAAATTCCTTTGCCTCATAATGGAGGCAACTGATACTCAAGTGGAAAAAAAAAGTATATTACATAACTCATTGTAAGCCTACCTATATTTTCTGTGGAAATGGAGAATAGCAAAAGCAGTAATCTTTGCAACTTGTGCATAATTAATGCTGATATTTACACACATATCTTGACTTGGCAGTGGGATCAATCAGACTTGAGATGACCTAGAAACCAGATAGAGTTGCAGGGTCAGGATTGGGACATGCAGGAAAGAAAGAAACAATCCTGAGTCACAAATGACTCACGTTGGCTGCAGAGTAATCTCCAAGTGATTCCAAAATAAGAAACAAAAGGCTGTTGCCAACAGTGAGGACATTGATAATAAGTTTTTGCAGACTGTAAGGAGTCAATAGGTTAAAGTCCAGATGAGCAGACTGCAAGGGCCGAAGAATAAATGTCCCCATTTCTACTGGTGTTAAGAGAACCAAATTGCAAGAACTACCTCTTGCCTATCTTCACAAGGCCTTCTGTTCACATAACCAGCCATTGTTCTCCATTCTTTGGTGCATTTATTACACATCAGACACCCAGCACACATGCCCTATTATTAGTTATGGAATGTTCTATGCATATATGAATTCTTTATACTGAGCTAATTGTTAATTATAGAACCTTAGAAGAAGCTATCTTATATTTATCCCACCATTGTTTTTGAGTAGTTTGCACTCATTAACACTTGTTTAATTTGTTAATTTACATTCAACTTCTTTATTACTCCTTGCCCATTCTCTTGGGCTCAGGGAATCACTCTGGTAGAACCCTTCATTAAAGCATCTTCAGGATTGTAGTATCCAGAGTGAACAGGTGGATAATCAGCAATCATTTCCAGCCCAAGGTTCTACCCAAGGGATAGCCATTTGCCCCTTCCTCTATATAGCCTGTATTCATGTGTCACTTTTGACATCTGGAGGCAAAGACAAAATATTTTCTAGGAAGAAATTCAGACTTCATCAGATTCTATTTCTGTCCTCAAATCAGCAGTTTCTGTGTTTAATTAAGAAGAAAATAAAGACACTGCACATATGAGTTAAGGCTGAGCTGACATATCCTAGTATTATATTAAGAAACATTCATGGAACCCTGCTTCAAAATGACAAAGCTGCTCCCAGAATGTGGAATGAAACAAGCTGACTAATTCTTCATTTAGAGACATGAATTATTAATTGGTAATACATTAAAGCCAAAACATAATCTAGTTAAATCTCTAGTTAAAATAAGAATTCGGATCAGAAAGCCCTCCTCACAGGCACCTCACGCACTTTCTACACACCTTTGCAACTGTGCTTTGCACATGCTGGCAAGGATACATAGATATCTAGAAAATCTAGGCAGCAGTCCTACCTAACTAGGTGTTTGGCTTCCATTCTGTCACTTGACTTTCTAACCTCGACAGTTTGTTCTAAGGGAAGAGGTGCTAGAAGAGCTGAGCCCTAAAACTCATCAATTATGGAATTGTATGGGAAGAAGTTAGAGTAGCACCTTGAAATAGAAATTTCTCTTTTTCTTCCCTGAAACATGATCAGCCATGACAAGCTCTCAATTCCTGTCTTCTTCTTCCTTCTCCTTCCTACCACCCTAACTCAACCTCTATCTGCAAAGTTACTGACGTTATAAATGAAAGAAATAAGCAAAGCCATTTATCCTGAAAATATCCAGCTGGTGTGAAATTTTGGCCTACAGTACATTCTAATTAAATAGAGAAACATTTGAGACAAAAAAACTTAATTTACTAATTAAATGACAAGTACTCTTCTCAAATTGTCCCTTTGGCTTACTGTGCATTTCGAGAATTAATTAACAATACAATCAGGCTACAGTTGTGAAATGCCAATATGGATGTGATTTGAAGATGCAGCTTCTGTTTTCCATGATGACTTCCTGGGTTTTGTTTTGTTTTTGAAAAGGGAGTTGCACCCTAATGAAGATGCTGGGTCTTTCAATTTGTCTGTGTAAAATTAAAACGAGTTTGTGGAGTCTTGCAAGCTCTGCACACAACTCAATGATACATTTAATGGTGCATCGCATAGCCCCTGACACAGGCATGTGTCTTGATTAGATTTCTTTAATTGTTTACTAGAAATGAGGAACATAAAGTCAGTTTGGGTTTTGATGATGTCCATATGTTGAATACTTTTGAACTGGGTAATAACAATGCCTCTTGGGTGTAGAACCAGATCATCTCATAGACTGAGTTCAAAGTAGGTTAGTGCCCTGAGGTAATGAGGAGAGAAAAATAACAAAGTGACTTCTCTTTATTTTTTTTCTTTCCCTGGCTCTAAATTTGAGGTGGCCAAAAGAAGGGTGTTAAAAAGTAGAATGAGAATTTTGGTATATTTGGATTCAGTAACATGTTCTTTCTGAATTTCTTCCCTGCTCTGAAATGTTTTCTACATCCCATAACCCTGGTCTCAGTGGTAACTGGAGGTGACTCAAGGCAATGCAGAAGATAGGGAGATGGGAAGAGGTAATAGGAAGAAGAGGTGATGCTTTTCTATTGGGTATGCTCTTGTCCTGTGGTGAAGTCAAGCTTTGGGTCCTAGAAGGGCCCTGTGTGAGTGCCCAGGATTCACTCCTGTCATTATTGGCCTTTGTTTTGAGAAACATTTTGAAATTCTTATATATTCCTCACTGTCATTCTCCCAGCATCAGATTTATTTTCTCATACTTTTGTACTTTCAGCTGGATATCTGACCTACAATAAAAGGGTTTTGTTTTTTTTTTTCTCCCCTGCCTGTGGAAAGGAATCTCCAACTTCAACCCACTTGGTCCCAGTTATCTCTTTGGAGAGGAAGTAGAAAATATTCCTGCTGGAATCTCATTGGTAATCCTCCATAGGGCTGTTTGATAAAGTTGATCACTTCTGTGATGTAGTATTTCCAAATACATGTTTTTAACTTCACAGTGAAACACAGGCTCCAACTACCCAGAGCTAGGCATAATTCCTTCAAAAAATCAGGCATGGGCTCCTCCTGTTGCTGCTAGACTTAATTACTTAGACAACAACACCTTGGTTTTCTGGTCATTGCGGAAGTATATGATCTATGAATTTACTGTCTTTTCAAAATAATAGCAATCAAACTTTCATAACTTTTTGAACCAGAGAAATCTAAATTGTGAGGTTCAGTAAAAGTTGAAATAAATTTTATTCTATCATATCCACATTAGCCTAATGGTCTTTTAAATAATGCCTTGGTTATTTTCTTCACTTTTGGTATTTTTTCTGAACAATTTAATTCTATCTTCATATTTGGAGAACAGCTTTATGACGGAGGCATGACATGTATTTTGGTATATGTTCTCTATTATTATATCCTGTTACATATTTATCTATTATTTATTCATCTATCTTTTCAAAACATCATAACAATGATAATCATAATCATAATATGTACAATTTCTAAGTACCTAAAGTCTAACACTGTTTTTGAAATTTGAGAAATAAAGAAGCATAATTCATATTCTCTATCCTCAATAAACTAGAAGTCAAATGCAAAAAAAAAAAAAAAAAATAACACCCAAAATAAAAAACAGAAAACAAAACAAAACAAATACAAAAACACTAAAATGGATTCAGTGAAACAGAAAGCCCCTCTGGGAGAGGCATGCTCTTTTCAGGGAATTGCACAGCCATATTAGAATCAGTCTACCTGAACTCTGAAACATAAGGCAAACGACAGGCTGGACTGGCAAACTGGTGTGGTTATCAGCAGATTACAAAAAGACTTTCACATTATTTTTAAAAATTTGTACTATGTCCTAAGGATGAAGATAGTTATGGAAGGGTTTTAAAGAGATGAGTCAAACATTCAGTGATGGGTTCTTTATGCCAACTCCATAGAGGGTCCTCTTCAGGGAAAAGACATGATGATGATGGATTTTCTCCATTCTCCAACTTTGATAATTGGTTTTCTGATTCATCTAAGAATTTTTGTCCAAATAATTACTCCATAGAGGGTGAATAACATTGAAGAAAGTTATTAGAGACCTAGAGATACCCTCAATTATATATGGACTAGGGTGGCATCATTCTACTGTTCCCAGTAACACAAGATGAATGCTCTGGAAGGTTGTTGCAGGCAGGATCCAACAGCAATGCCAGGATGAACTATGTTTCTAGCATCTGTAAACTTGAAACTTTAACATTTGCCATACATATATATGCCAAGCACACCTTGTTCTTTTTTTAATATTTGTTTTAATTTTTTACACATGACAGTACAACGATCTTGACATATCATACATTTGAATCAGATGGGGTATAATTTCTCATTTTTCTGAGTGTACAGGTTACAGAATCATATCCCCTCCCATCACTTCTCTCTACCCAATCCACACCTTGTTCTTGACAACATAATAATATGCCTGATTCATCTGGCTTTGCTTTCCTGCCTTCCTCACCATCACCTTTCCAAGAGAAGACTCCTTTTTCTAGGAGTACATTTTTCAATTACAAACCAATCAATCAAGAGTCTACAGTGCTGGTCATCTCCATTATTGGACTGTCACCATCCAGACCACTGTAAAACTTCCCTGATCATCCCAGGAACATTCCCGACGCCCCAAAGATTGGTGGAATTACTTAAATCAGCAAACCCTAATCCTGGTTCATCCTTCTCACCTGTTCCTTCCCATGGAAACCACAATAGAGGCATCTTCCGATAATCATCTCTCCCCCTCTGCTTTGTGGCTGATCCTGATAGCTCCCCGTGTGGCCCTTCATGTCATAATGTGTATTTTCCCTCCCTTGGGATCCGTGAGTATAATAAACTATCCTTTCAACAATAGCCATCTCCTGATCTATTGGCCTAACAATCCCTAAATAATATCTAAGTAATGAAAACAATTAAACATGTTCTCGCTATGAAGCTGTTAAAAGTGTGTGGGGCTTAGTCGTCAAGTGATTTTCTACATGGAATCTCCTTTGATCACTCCACTAATCCTCTGAGTGAAGTGGTTCAGCTGTGACTCCTCTTCATTTGCAAAGGAAGAAAAGCACAAAACCATCAATTTTTCTGGAGTCTTATGGCTATTAGATGGCAGAGCCAGACCAGATGCCCTGATCTCATGCACAGCTCTGGGTAAAGTGCCAGGCCTGGCTGATTCCACAGGAGACAAATCAAAAAGGAATTTTTATACTATCAGCCCTTCAATATGGGAGCACATTTCAGGGTGGGGCCATCTGAAATGGAGGACATGTCTGACTAATTAAAACAGAGCCTAAATGTAATAAATTAAATTAATTGGACAACAAATTGTGTTTTGACTATTTTTTTCAGGAATATGTTAGTGAATAAAAATAATTTATGTGTAATTAATATTAATATAAATTCATGATACAAATCTTTTAAAATGATTATTTTCTGAAATAGTTAAATTCTTCCAGTGTAGTTTTATTAAATAACATTACACTGGAAGAATTAGTGTTATTAAATAATTTGTGTACCTTTTACATAACAATAAGGGTCACTAGAATGAATTGAATTTATCATTTCTAAAGTAATGAAGAATTGTATAGGGCATTAGATACTATCAAATTCAATAAGTTCAATTATTTTCTTATTTTTTCATTAAAAAGACCTGATTTTTCAAAACTACCTGTGGTAGTTATAAACTGTGTCCATGAGTCTTCACACCCTCCATTTGTAAAAATCATACTTGCTTATCCTTTACTACGTCCATCCAGTGGAGTGGACAGAATGTATATACCTGCTCCATTCATGCTAAGCTTGACCATGACTTCCATTGAACAATGTCACGTGGGCAAAAGAGTCAGGCTGGATATTCTTTGCAGAAAATCCCAATATGTCTCATGTATTTCTGCTTGCCCTCTCATCATTTGCTAAGCTAATGCATGAGGAATAGCCACTGACCCAACAAGAATCATAAGCAAACCCAATATTGGTTTTGAATCAATCTGTAGTCTGAATTCAGACCCAGAAGACAGAGTTCCAGCCAACCTGCTGACTTGAGATTAAGAAAAATGTAGATACTTTGTGTGAGCCACAGAATTCTGGAGAGCTTTCTTCCAAGGCATTATTGCAACATTAGCTGACTCATACACCAGGCCATCTATTTTCTGTCTTCTCTACCAATGTTCTTTTGATTGCAAATATGCTAATCTTTATGAATTTGGTTTAGCTCTATATGTTTTCTAAGGATGCATGAAAATTCCTCAGAAAATGATATCTCATTTACTTTATTTTAGGATTTTGATATATTTTCCAGGAAAACAAAACCTGTCAAGTGCAAAGTGTACTAAGAATAATCATGATTATTATGTTGAACTAAAAATGAATCTTTTCTGTGTCTTTTTAGTCAATAGTAGGCTGTTTTATGTTGAGTAGCTCACTTGTGTACTTTGAGTTACACAAGGTCTAAACAAGCACTAAATATCCTCAAAATTGTTCTTAAAATATCCTGTATCAGCCTGTATTGCTTTTTTCTATTCTACTTACTACTGCCACATTTAATATCCTTTAAGAGTTATTCTCCTTAGAAAAAAAATATTGCTTATTAAAACTTTCCTGATAACCCAGGTATGGTGACACATGCCTGTAATCCCAGCAACTAGAGAGGCTGAGACAGAGACTGGGAGGATTACAAGTTCAAGGCTATTTTAGTGAGGCCCTAAGTAACTTAGTGAGACTCTACCTCAAAAGAAAAAAAAAAGTGGCTGGAATGTGGCTCAGTGGGTGAAGTACTACCCCTGGATTCAGTACCCAGTACCCAAAACCAAAAAAAAAAAAAAAAAAATCTGATAAACTTATTAAATGTTACAATGTGCACATGTGGATAGATTTGTAATTTCCTTATGTACCTTGCTATTAATACAGTTTATAATTTACAGTGACTATATATCTATTATCTCAATTGAGGTTATCAGAGCAGATAATACTGGACTCTTTTGAGGGTGGGCGGATGAGAGATGGAGAAATTAGTTCAGGTCATGCAACTAGGAAATGGTTTGCTCCAAATTTCATGTGTTTTCCTACCCAAGTATCACATTCAAGTTGAATATCAAGCAAGAAAGCATGTGGGATAGGAAAAGGAAAATCAGAATCTTGGCATTATTAAGGAGCACTAAGATTAGGCAGAGTTAGCAGTCCCATTTCCCCCAGAGGCAAACTGACCCCGGGTACTCCTACTACTCCACGTACTTTTCTTGTGTCAGTCAGGTCTGAAAACAGAACAGGACAGAGTATACTTCAGGTATTTAGACTGGGAAATTAAAATCAGCACTTAGTTGTCGGGGTGTTGTAGGAGGTGAAAGGGTAAATGCAGAATGGAATCACTTAGAAATTTACAAGGTGGGGATAACACTAGCCCCTTCCCCAGGGCTGGTGAAACTGTAGAAGAAGAAAGGTTACCAGAGCCAAGAGCTGGAGCCATCTGCAAAGAGTAGAAGTCAAGGAAGGAAACACTGCAGTGAGGAGCGGGGGCCATAAAGGAGACAACCAGCAGAGAACAGGAGGAAAGAAAAATATTTCTTTTTCCTTTTTTATTCTATAGTCCTCACTAGCACTATAGGGGACCAAAGATACCCTGAAACAAGTGAAAAGGGGGTCTAGGAAACAATTTGCAAACCATGCAGAGAGAAACAGGGTAGGATAAAGTCAAAAATCCAAGATCCAAAAACACGGAGTTGAGTAGAAAAATACACACACCCCTCCTAGATTGTAAATTCTCACAGAAACATTTTAAATTATGTCTTAACTGAGAGCAATATCTGGGTCTTTCAGGCAGGATAGCCTGAAAAGATGCTGAGTGACTGTTGGAGGTGGATAGCGAGGGGGGAAGAAGAGCCCCTGAAACGATGGATAATTTGCTTATTCAAAGACAAACTTTGAGTTCATAGGTATCTGTCTTCTTCATAAACCTTATACTTAAGCCTTGTTTCATTGATTCAAGTTTGTTTACTTTTTGAAATTCCTAATGGCCTGTTTTCCCATCTCATGGCCCCCTTAGAGAAAGCATGTGAATGTGAGTGTGTGTGTGTGTGTGTGTGTGTATAAGAGGGAGAGAGGGAGAGGGAGGGGGGATGTATATATACTCAAACTCATTAGAATCAGTGTCTCACACAACATAGCAGGGGGGCTTGGCCCAAGTCTCTTCCTGGCTGTATCTGATCAGTGAAGACCCATGCATTGGTCCTGCGTGTCTGGCACCTTCTCCAAAGCTGGAATTCAGTGTACAAAGAACAAGCTAGCCAAGGGCACAGTGATGGAGTGGAAAAGAACTCCTGAAAATGTGTCTAATTTCTTTCAGATGTCTCCCATCAGCTGGCTGTTGGCATTCTTTCCTGTTTTCCATTTAGTACCTTTTATAGTCACATCTTTAAAGATGAGATGAGTGAGAATAGAGTGTTTTAAAATGAATGTTGTATATTCATATTCATATAGACCCATATAGAATACAAAAACATAAACACTTAGAAAAATAAAAATGTATATTACATATATATTTATATATATATGTTTTAAAGACAAAAAATGATTACCTTTTACTTAATCAACTTTGATTTTTTGATCCATCTATTTATGCCTACAGAAGAAAACAATAATAAATCATTTATAAAAAATGGCTCAATACTTTCTACTGGGAAATACAGTCAGACAGATTTTCTCATAAATTGTTTAGAATAATGCAAGTCTCTAGTGATTTTTCTCTGATATGTATATAAAAGAAGAAAATAATCACAAACTTTGAGAAATGATTTTATTGGGTGTTAGGGAGTGGAATTTGTCAGGAGAGGAGGAGGGGAGTGTTGGGAAACTGGTGCATTTTAACAAATAGTGATATAAGGTCCTTTGTCATCTCCTTGCTAAAGAACACAGACCCCATCACTTTTAGAAAAACAAAAAACAAAGGCAAAAAGGAAACACAAGACCAGAGGCTAGAAATCACAAACAAAATACTGATGGTTGTAGTAAATAAATAAATAGATCAATGAATAGATACATGAATAAATAAATTCTCCTCCTTCTCCCTGGGCTTTCCAGAAATTTTCCTTTGGTTATGGTGGGGGGTGGTGACTCAGGGCGTTTTAATCCTGTTTTTCCAAAGCCAAACATCCTGAAGCACTTCCTTGCTCATCATCCACTGAAAAAGAAGCAACTTTTGAGCCCTGGCACTTGTGAAGTGCCTTCCTCTTGGACAAGATTTACCCCAAACTCATTATTTAAACATGAGTTGTGTTTTCCTTTAAGCAAATCAATTGTTCAAATTAAAAATTCAAGGAGCATGCTTAACTCGCCTAAGAGAAACAACTGTCCCTAAAGCATATAAAAATATTCACTTTAAAAAATATGAGAATTCAGTGTCATTCATTTTTTTTCTATTCGGGAGGTTAGGTCTCTTCTTCAATTTGCAAAAAACAAAATTTACCACTACAATGAAATAACTAATTTCTGTAGGATAGTGAGATTTGGTCCATTATATGCTATCAGCTACCATTTAAAAAATAGTATGAAAATATTACATGTAATTAAACATTCTACAAATTCCTAGGAAAAAGCTGAGTATTGTGTTATATTAATATACCCCATTTGGGGCTGGGGATTAGGATCAGTGATTGGACACTTGTCTTGTATGCAGAAGGCCCTCATCTTATGCAAAGGAACACATACACACACAATTTTATTTAGCCAATAACCTATGGTTGAACATGTAAATTATTTTCAGATTTTCATCATTACAAAGAAGGCTGTGATAATGTAAACATCCTAATAGGAGAATTTCAATTATTATCATGATTAGTTCCTTCAAAGACATTCCTACAAGGACAACTTTAGGATCAAAGATTATGAACAAAGATTTTGAATATGAGCCTGGCATCGAGAAAAGTTGCACCAAATTTTATTCCCATTAATGTTAAGAAAGTCTTCATGTATTACTCTGTATTTCCCTTTATTTTATTTTTAATATGCATTTGCATTACCAGAAAAATACATTTACATTCATTTAATCATTGTATCTATGTAGTGATTTGTGAGTTTGTACATTCCCCAAAGTAACACAGGAACTTTAAAATGTATATCTATATCAGGCTTTGTGCTAAAGATTTGCAATGCAGAGGTGAAGAAGAAGAGGACAGACCACCACACCAGGAAATTTGCAAACATTTCCAATATTTTAGCAAAGTTGTTCTACACTGGGAGAAGAAGATATTAAGGATGCCATCTCATGGGTGTTGATGGATCTGAAAGCTAGGATGCTTCAAGGGGTCTAGTGTCATCTGTCTAGACTCCAGTAGGAAGAAGAATGGTCAAGTTCTTTTTTGTTTTCTTGTTACTTAAGATTTTTAAGTGCAGTTAATTTTTTAAGAATATTGTATTTTCCCAGGGATATAGATTAGACCTATTCCTAATTTACTACCAATCTCTTTTAACTCATGTTATTTTTTTCTCCTGCCAAATTTAGCAATTAATTCCCTAACAATTTAACTCCTATTCATACTCTGAAAAGCCTCTATCACATGATAATAGACATGCTTACTTTTCCCAATCATTTTTTTATGTTTTTTTAAAATATATTTAAGTCTTCATACATAAATTCAGTAATACAGTATAAGAAAATACTATAATGTTTTATGGAATGTTTGTTTTTATTTTAAATATTCTTTTTTAATTGCTGGTGCTTCACAGTTGCAATATTTAACTTTAAATAATCCATTCCTTTTTTTTTTTTTCAGTGAACTGAGGTAACTTTAAACTAGACCAAATTGTTAGTGTGCTTTTGTTGCACATAAAAAAAAATGTTTTGCATTTGCAAGTAGATGGATGGAGCTAGAGAATATTATGCTAAGTGAAATAAGCCAATGCCAGAAAACCAAAGGTTGAATGTCTTCTCTGATATCGGATGCTAATTCACAATAAAGCCAGAGGGCATGTCTAGGAAAGAATGGAGTTAACTTTGGATTAGGCAGAAGGAAGTGAAAGGATAGAAAAGGGTATGGGGGTGGGAAAGATAGTAGAATTGTTAGGGTCTATAAACAAGTTGGGATGGTACCTGGCATTTTGCCAGGGGGAGTGGTTTGTGAAGTAATGCCAGCAAGCCATTAAGTGTAGAGATTCCTTATTGGTTGACTGCTGTATCTAGTTTATGTTAATTAAGATAAGCTGTGTGGAATGCATATATACCCCTTCTGTCCAACAATAAACGGCTCCCACTCCTGCTGTATCAATGTACACAAGTTGTTCCTTACCCCCCGGTTATTTTGCTGCAGCCGGACTCCGTCAAGAAGTCCACTATTGAATTGTACACTATTACCCTATGTGCACATATGATTACAAGACCAGTGTGATTCTACATCATGTGCAACCGGAGAATGAGAATTTATGCTCCATTTATGTATGATGCGTCAAAGTGCATTCTACTGTCATGTAGAGCTAATTAGAACAAGTTAAAAAATGCTCTTCCTCAATACATTCATGTTTCAGAACTATTTGCATGATCTCAGAATAGATATTTTGATTTGAATTGGCTTAATATTCTGTATCAACTAGAGAAGAACTGTCATGTTCTCAATGTGTAGCACAACATATTATCTTCAATCTGATGAGCTGTGTTTAAGGAACTCAGAAGTAACAGTCATACATCTTTCCCTTCTCATATCACTTCCAGTCCTTGTTCATATTATGTAAGATCTCAAACCTAAAATAAGTGTTATATAGATTGCATTTGATTTTTGGAACTAATTTTGTCACTTCAAGTTTCCTATTTATTGTCAACTTTCCATTTGATATATAATGACTCTCCATTCATGATTTTTCTATACTTTTCTATTTTTATTTATTTCACAGAGTGTTAAAGTAGGGCTTTCCATAATTTATTACATATTATGTGGTTTATAATTTAAATGCTTATCTGTGTCAGATAAAGATAACAAGTCTGAGTCTGAAATGTTTTGGTTATCATCAATTTTCTTCTGAATCTGTGGATGCAAATTGCTTATCTTTGGCTCTTTAGTGGTTTAAAGAAAAATGTCATGTAGCCTTTTAATAATAATTTGTTATTATTATCATCACCTTTTACTTTAAGTAACTCATTTTGGGCTTCATGTGATTTTTTTTTCACTTTGAAATTAAAAATTAAGCTTCCATCTTGATATGGGTCTCTTCATCTTTTTTCAGTATTTTTTTTCAATATTTCTTGGTGCACGTTAATTTGCAGATTCATACAAGAGCATTTCTCCTACCTACACAGTCTACCTTGTGCAGTTCTGTAAGCATTAACTCCGTTATATGTGACTTGCTGGAGTCTTATAAAATATAGAAGTTATTGCATCTGTTCTTGATACTTCTCATCTCTTCTCTAATCACGTCCATTACTGTCAAAGGACTGAACTCTAAGAACTCTAAGGTGTTCTATATTACCTACTTATCTCTCATTACTTCTTACTTTGGCAAGTAAGATTTCCTATCTATGCAAGTTTTTATGATCTCAGATTGTTCCTTCTTTATGATTGCTTATTCTACCCTCTTGAAACATTGTATAAACAGAAATATTCTAAATTTTTCTTCTGTTGCCTTTAGGAACTACTTGTTAAAATGACTTCCCCTACTCCCCATTCCCCATCCTCCTACAAAATCTTTGTAGGACTGATTCAAAAGAATGTAGTATCTCTTCAAAGGCATTTTTAATTTTTCTGTATTTTTCTTTCCTTTAAAACTTTTTTTCTTTATTTTCCTAAAAGAAGAAGTTCCTGCTCTTACAGCCCTGTCACCATGCCAGCTAATTGCTGTACCCATGTGCTCTGAGGGTCCCTTCTATGGCAATTACTCTACATTTGTCTGCGGGATCTAGACAGAATCTGTCTGCTAAGTGGAGAGGATTTCTGAGAAATACACATTCCAGCCCTAGCTTCTTAGCCAATGAAAACATCAGCTCTTGGCAGAAAAGTGTTTGTCATATTGGTTTGGTTTTCGCTCTTCCATCTGCTTCATGGTTATCCCCTCTGGTAAGAAGCTCTTCCATAAAGGTAGAACCTTCTGTTCTTTGCAAGCACCATTTCCAAGGAGTCTGGCTCCCTAGCTAGTTTTCTGCCAGCTGATACATATCCTTAATGTCTGCTTTCTCTTTTCCAAGTCAGGGGTGTCAGTGGATTTTTAACATGGTTTTTCCTAATTACTTCCTAAGAAAACTATTTTTTAATAAGAGTAGAAATTTGAAGCTCTCTGGCACTTTATCAGGCAGAAATTTATAACAGTGTTTGCATGTGAATGGCCATACATTCCAGGGCTGAAGCAGGTCTTCCAACCGTTTTCCCCAATATTTCAGATAAATTTCATGGAAATTATAAGAACAATTATTTAGTTGCTTTTGTTAATGTTGCTGTGATATATAGAGGTCTATAATCCATTGAGAGTTGGACAACTGCATTTCTTAAAAGGAAAGCAAACATCAAACATTTCAATAATTCCAACAGGGTGTGCTCTAAAATTATCTGAATTTATGAAGTTTGACAGTAATATCTCATTATGGTTAGCAATGCCTGGACAGTAATTACTATGTAGATGAAATAATAATATGTTCCATCAGCCCATATTTATTAAATAGCTATGATGTGCCTTACTCATGTCAAATTATGAGTAGAATCTAAATATGTATAATACAAAGTTGTATTCCTTGTCAGCACTTCATTAATTAGTTATAGCAAAGCAGTACGTTTAGTAAAATATTTTATAGATAACAAAATAATATCAAATTGTTAAAAGTGTTTAGATTCATAAAATGTGTAAGCTATATAGTAAGTGGTGAAATTGTTGGAGGAAATTGGATGTTAGTTAGAACTTAAAGAACAATGAAGATACCAGAAACAACAGAATAAAAGAAAAATTCCTCCTGGCAGTAAAAGTAATAATTGAGCTGGGGATGTGCCTCTATGATACAGCATTTTCCTAGTGTATGTAAGGCCCTGGATTGTTCTCTCAGCATCCCTTACACATACGCACACATACACAACAACCATCATCACAACTTACAATTTCCCAAGCATTTTACTGAAATTCAATCATTTCAACTTCTTAGCTGTCATTTGAGCAAGAAACAGCCCCAACTGATAGGAGAAGAAAGATATGCTTAGTGAATGACATATCCTGCATTTGAACATAGACTGGCTAGGTTTTAAAGACATAATAATAATTTAATCATTAAATGCGATCCATAGGACCAAAGGATCGCGGTTAAGAGTGACTATAGGATGAGTGAAGGACAGTGATGTATGTGTTCAGTAAAAGATAAAATAGTAAGTATCCATGGAGGATCTTTCAAAACATGGTCAAATCAACAGCATTTGAATTTAATACCAGAATGTCACTCACATTCATGGGATGAGTTGATTGAAACCCTTTATCAAGTTATTTTAATAATCAATGGAACACCCTTAATATTTCACCTTCCAGAGGATTTCCCTTGCTTTTCTTGCACAGAGTAAACATATGGGATCCCTAAAAAAAACTTCAAGAAGCAGCCTGCAATATTGATTTTCACTGTAGTGACATTATGGAGAGGAGGTGACTTGAGTTTCCCTCAGGGCACAACATTCTGGATTGGGACAACTGAAAAGAATGAGGAACTGTGATTGAAAAAATTCTCCCCACATTTGAACTGAATTTTCTTGACATTTGGTGTCTTTACAGGGAAATCAAAGGGAATTGGGAAGGATTTAACTTTATAGATCTTTTTCCCCCAGTTGTTTAGAATTAACTTAAAATTTGATAATTGAGTTCTTGAATGCTACTTGGAGGGACTGATTCATGACTCTGCTCTGGAAGAACACTTTAAATTATACCACTAGTAAACAGAGAGTCACATTTCTTTCAGATGGAACTCAGGACTCTTATATGATTTTTCTGCACCTTCCTTCTCTGACTCCTAGATTTAATATGGCTGATTTAGTTTTTCCCCCTAATTTATGCTTCTATGTGTTTATTTATAGTTCCTCAATTCATCATCTAACCTAGCATGTCCACTTCTATGCATATCTTGGAGCATGATCAATCTCCATGATTTTAACAGATTTTTTATTTGTAAAACATATTCCTAAAAATTTCTCAAACACAAAGAGATGAAATCTATTAATTTTTGTTGTCGATTCTAAATAGTGAATATATACAGATCATGCATTTTGCTCTTTAGACCCTTTCTTAGATATTCCATGTAAGTTCTTAAATTTAGTGTTTTTTGAATTGGTTTGGTTTTCTCTCTTCCATCTGCTTCATGATTATCCCCTGGATACTAGGGGATAACCTAGTATCCCCTGGATACTAGGATACTAGGGTAAGGCACTCAGATTATAACCCAAGGTAGTTTTACTTGGCAATGATACTAACTTGAGTAGGATTCTTATTTCCTTCCAAAATGTATTCAAGACTTAATTTAGTTGTAACATCCCAGATCAATCCCTCAGCTCTAGGATTTTTGTCACTTCTTTTCTATGGTCACCATAGTACTTGGTACTCATGTCCTGTTCTATTCATTCATGAGCCAAAAAAGGCATATTTTTTTTTTCTCCTTGCCTTCCTAGTAGGCTGCCCTGATCTTCAGTGGTTTTTTTTTTTTTTTTTCCCATGTTGGAGGTCTCTCTGTCCCTGAGTCCTCAAAATTGTCTTCTCTGCTTAGCCCCAGTTTCTGTTCTATGTAGCTTGACTTTTACCTGCTACACAGTACAGCTGTGAGGGCTGACTCTTGAAAAGTTAGCTTTAGAAACTCTACCTTAGTCTCATTGAAGGCCATGTCACTTTGAAAGCAGGTGGCATCTTCCTGACACCTTGCTCATATCCCATTATTTCTTTCTGATATTTAAAACGAGATGAGTTTTTCTCTTCATTTCAAAGCTCAGAGCTCATTGACTCATTAGCATGCAGTGCCTGTTTCTGGTCTCAGGGTTACCCCTAGCTCTCAGTTGTCATCAGAGCAGAGGTATCTTCCCTGTTCTGGAACTATGGCTGATCATTCTTTTGAAGATTTATCATGCTTCCTGATATTCAGGACCTTTCTCAGGACATTTTGTGACTTGGTTTTATGGAAATTATTTTCCAAAATTCTAACAGTGGGGTTGAGATTGTAGCTCAGTGGTAGAGCGCTCACCTCGCATGTGCGAGACCCTGGGCTCAATCCTTAGCACCACGTCAAAAAAATAAATAAATAAATAAGTGAGGTAAAGGTATTGTGTCCAACTACAACTAAAAAATAAATATTTTTTAAAAAATTCTAACAGTATAGGTCAAGAGTAGAAAAGTAGTGTAAATTTAAAATGAGAGACCTGAGAGCAAGAGGATACCTCTTCTCTTAACTTTCCTATAATCCCATCAATGTCACTCACTTCCATCAAGTAAACTTTTCTAATCATTCTAGTTTATTTTCCCAAGTCATTTTGCATTTGCTTTATCACACTTACAGTGCTTATAATGCATTTTTATATCATCGTCACATTTTTCTCCTAGAATAGGACATTCTTCAGGGCATGACTATATATCATACATTTCTATTCTATATATGTCTCCTTTCCCTAGGCTAAACTCATGTTCAGATAGAGGCATCTTCAATTCTTTCCCTACCTGGGTCAAATTAATTGTTCATTTTGCTGTCTTTATGAATGAGCCTCTTACACCTCCAGAGAAAGCCACTTAACCATTCTGATGAATTCAGTTTTTTATTAATACATCCCAACATCTTCTTGCCCTCTATATGTGCCAAGCAAAATGTTGACTAGTTTCTGACTTGTAACTTTCATTCAAGCATTTCCAAACTTTTCAATTCTCTTGAAAATTCCTGTCAATAGCCCTCTAATTTTAACACACTTGGACTTCCATTCTTAGAAGCTGTTAGGAGTAAATGTTATGGTTTCAATCTAGAATGTTTAGATCCATTCAATAAAAGAGTATTATATTTTCAATCCATCATCCTATGATTGATCTCTAAGTCTATATATAAGATACCCAGGCAAAGGTACCCAGATTGTAAATTACCCCCAGTATAGCTGGAATTGTCTAATTGAAAAGTCACCAAGGACTTGATACCTGTCATATCTCATGACATTATTTACAGGCCTCTTTCATCTGGATCTTTGGGAACTTTGACAGAATTTGACTGTCTTGCCCTTCCATATTTTGAAACTCTTCATTCCATGGATCTTTATAAAATCAATCATCCACTGGCTCTTTCTACTTCTTTGATTACTTTTTCCTCTTAATCTTTTACTGGTTATTTAATTGAAGTTAATAAATTTTAAGATTCTATCTTTAGCCTTCAATGACATGAATAACTTAAATCTTAAATGTTCTACTCTATGCTAGCAGCTGCTCTATTGCTTATAAAATTAATACATCACAGGTAGCCAGCACAATAAACTAATGTAGTGGATAATTCTTTCTTGTTCATTTATGAAAGTACATCTTGAAATTCAGAGAGTTAGGTAAATTGCCCACAAAACTAAAACACAGCAGAACTAGCATTAGTGTTTAGGCATGCTTCTTTCCCTGACTGTTCCAAGCTTTTTGTGAATAATTTAATCCATGCCACTGATGTTAGTTATTGGCCATACGTTCCTGATTCTAACATCCATATCTCCAACCTTGACCCTGTCTATTCCTTGTGATCTATGCTTCTAAATGCACTATAAGTTCCTACCCAGTTTTCTTTACTCATCTTTATCACACATTAGTGCTCTGGTCAAATTGTGTCAGAATCCTGATGTTCATGATTCCATGTTTTTCTCCCGCTTTACCCTCTGCAGTAGAGTACCCAAATCTGTGTAGTCCACAAGGTGAGCTCTTAAACTAGTCCTTGTTGTTAAGGTCTTATTTCACCTTGTTTCTGGCTTTTCCTGACTCTCACATGCAAAATTTATGTCTCCCACATCTGTATGCCATAACATATTCACTGAACATCTATTTGAATACTTAGCACATAGCATTTCAGTTGATTTGCTTGCCATAAAGTATCTTTTTTAGTAAATGTATGATAAAATATATTAATTTATGATTATCTCTCTATGTATAGTAGAAATTAGTATGCCTTCCTCATAATTGAGATCAGAAGTCAGTTCTAGAATGGAAAAATGAATATTTCACTACTATATTAAAAATAATTTTAGATTTGTCATGTGATTTTTAGCTGGTATTGACACCTTATCAAGGCCTCTGGTACTTAACTGCTAGATTGTTTGAACTGTGCCTTGCACTATTTCTGCCATGTCAGGAGTCATTTGATGGAGATAAGCACAAGCATCATATAAATAACAAGGTAGGAACTGATCAAGTGCATGATGTGAATAAAATATTAAATCAATAAGTTTTTTCTTAAAACTCTTCTCTGCCATTTTTGCATATTCAATTTATACTAGCATTTAAAAACCCTGTTCACAGATCATCACTTGAAAGAATTTATCCAAAATGTGCAGTTGCAAAGAATTTTTCCCCTATACTATTTTAGCTCTGTGTCTATATCTCTGCCATGATGTATCCTCTTGTCTTGCATCTGATTACTTTCACTGCTAAGATCTTGAGCACAAGTTCTCTGTTTTCATCTAATTTGGTTTGTCTTGTGCCTAGCACAGTTTTTCTCATAGTAGGCACACAGCAAGGAAAATACACATGTGTCTAATCATAAATTCCTCTTCAAAAAATTAATCTTGAAGATATAAATGAAGAACTAAGGCATGTTAATTCAAACCACTAAACATCAGTTAATGGTTAACATTATACCCAGCCCTGTACATAGGGTCTCTGAATAATATAGAAGAAAAAACACATGATTTTGCCTCTTGTAGCTTTTACAAAGTAGTTGGAGAGACAGATTTTTACAAATGAGACTGGAGATCTGTATGTAATCAAATGAGTGATTTTTTTCCAATTACATCATCACCATTTATGTGATGGAAGAAGATTTCTTCTTTAGTTCTTAATTGTGTCCAATAATTCTGAACTTTAACAGCTGGAAGTGAACAGTTTGACTGACAATAGTCAGTGGAAACTCATGCCTGGGAATGAGTTCAAAGCACTATGATTACCAAGAGTGGAATTGTCAAAATCAAGTTCAGTCCATGGGGGAAAGCTCTCATCATGAGGACTATCTAGACAGGGGATAGAGATGAATCAAGGCAATTGGAGATTCAAGCTGTGAAACTGGAAGCTATTTGGGTGAGGTTTGATGCTGAGGTCACTATTGAACTTAATGGCTTTGTATTGCTAACAGTAACCACCAGGCAAGAGTTAGGAACAATTTGTCCCACTGTAGGAAGAGTGCCAATCTAAAGTGCATATGTGTCCTGAACCTCATCTCTGACTTCAATAACATTTAGCTCTTGACCCTGGCAATTTTCTTAAGCATGCTCTGTTGAAACCAAAAATTCAGAAAGCATTTATTGACCTTTGAAATATTGGCTACATTACTTATGTATTTATATTTAAGTTAAAAGTGTGCAAGTATGCAACTGTTTGTTTAAAGTGGCATCTGTCCATGAATGCTGCCTCATACAGTTTTATTTAAAAGATCTGTGAAAATACAAAAGGTTTAAAACTTTAAAATAAGTAAAAGTATTCTCTAAATGCTGAACTTTTATTTCCCAAGTCTGGGAAATATTAACTTCTTATGAGGCTGATTGCTATGATTATTAGTAAAAAAATTAATGCTTTTGGGGGCTGGGATTGTAGCTCAGTGGTAGAGCACTTGCCTAGCATGTGTGAGACACTGGGTTTGATCCTCAGCACCACACAAAAATAAAATGAATAAAATAAAGACATGCTGTCTATCTACAACCACAAAAGAATAAATAAATAAATAAATTAAATAAAGGTGTTTTGTCCATCTACAATTAAAAAAAAATAATGCTTTCTCTTTGTACAAGATGGTTGCATGCTGTCATATCCTTAGCTCTTGAACTGTCCCCTGTGTTAGAGTCATAGTCTCTGCAGGATAGAAAATAGAATGGTTACCCTGATCCTGCCTCTCTGTAGGAGTTACTGTTAAATACACCTGGAAACTCACTTGTACCAAATTAAAAACATCATATCAAAATATGTAACAGTCTTAGTGCTTCAGAAAACCTGGGTGACTTAAGAAAATATATGTGCTATTACTATTTCATAAACATATGTGTTTGCATTATTTTTAAAAGTTCTGTTTATTTTAAAACACTTTATTCCCATGTTCTGGAAAGCTACCATAACAATTCTGTTAGGGTAAGACATTTTACTGTCATTTGTAAACATCATCTCTAATAATAAGCAAGGCTATTGTGTCTATGCTGTGAGAATGCTCCTTACATATGTACAGTCTGCACAGCCACTCCTAGCAACTCTCCTTGACCTTTACAATGCAACCTTCTTAAGTAAATGCAATTCACTAAAACACAAAAATAGCCATGTGAATCTTTTGTGCAAGTTGCTAGTAAGAATACTACCACTAAAGGCCTCCTACTTACTCACTTACTCCTTCTTTCTCTGATTTGGATTACTATGATCTTATTAGTGATTTATTATTATTATTATTATTATTATTATTATTATTATTATTATTATTTGGTACCAGGAATTGAATTCAGGGGCACTTGACTACTGAGCCACATCCCCAGCTCTACTTTGTATTTTATTTAGAGACAGGGTCTCTCTGAGTTGCTTAATGCCTCATTATTGCTGAGGCTGGCTTTAAACTCATGATGCTCCTGCCTCAGCCTCCCAAGCAGCTGGGATTACAGGTGTGGGCCACTGCACCTGGCTCCTAGCATATTTTTAATGCCACTTAACAAATGACTTTCCTATGAAAAAGCCATTTTTACTGATCAAAAACTTGAATACCAAAATTTCATGTGTTTCATTCCAACATGATGGTCATATATTTTTTTAAATACATAGGTGTTTAAAATGTTTTTTAGAAAATTTTTGTTTTGTTTATTTATTTATTTAAAATCATTGCACGAATGGTATACGTTGATGAGCATAGAGTGGGTGAACATTTTCCTTATTTTTCTCCCTTAGTACAAATAGAAACCTTGCACATTTTATATAAACAAATGAAAGATTCTGAAGGTAAAGAAAAAAGGAATACCAACTAGTGGTGGCAAATTCTTAGATTTCCTTTTTGCTTCATCTATCCTGAACCAACAACATTCTAGAAACACCACAAGATAGTGATTAAAACAAACAAAACAGCAAATAAATAAAGGAAAACAAAACAATAACAAAATCCCACCTAGGAAAAAGGGCAGACAAAATGTTAAACTATAATCACCCTATTCTAGTCAAACACCTTAGAAAAAACTGTGACCTCTGGTTACCTACTTGGAGCAATCCAAGTGGGGAATCTGGAATTCCACACTCACTAGGCTGCAAAGAAGCCTCCAAACCTCCATGCAATAGGAGGTATATCTGAAAAGGCCAGCAGAGGAGTGGGAGCTAGGACTTTCATTCCCACCTTGCCTGTCCTGTGCTATCAGTGGAAATTATAGGGAGATCACCCAAAGCAGCACTGCTACTCTGAGTCAGTGTAGTATCAGTGGAGTCTTCATGGGGTCTCCTGCCATCCAAAAAAATAAGGAGGTGCCATCTCCTCGCCCCTGGCAATAAAGAAACCACACTTCTTTGCCCCTTGCCCTGCAAAAGAAATTTCAGAGAAATCAGTTACAACAGATTTATATAAGATTCAGAGTCTAGCATAATACCCAATATGTTCTGGTTCCAACTGAAAATCAATTGTTTTGTCGAGAACCAGGAAAATCTCAACATAAATTTAAGATCAAAACAATAACAAAATCCCAACCTGGAACAAAAGCCTGCATACTTGACCTGAAGACCAGGAAAAGGGCCGACAAAATGTTACACCATAATCACCCTATTTTAGTCAAAAACCTTCGGAAAAATTGTGGCCACTAACAGCAATGTTAGAATGATTGGAGAAAGACTTTCAAGAATTCACACTTGGAATATGAATAAAGTAGAAAAGTCTTTTCAAAGTCCTTGAAGCTATACTGAAGTAGTAAGTGTTGATTTTATAAATTAAAAATTCAATAACTGAAATAAAATACCATGTAGATTTAATAGGAAAATGCATATGTTCAAGGAAAAACTCAATGAACTTGAAAAAATAGAAATTACTCAATATGAACAGCAGAGAGAAAATAGACTAAGAAATATTAATAATGACTTCATTTTATCACTGTAATAAAGTATAAGCATTTCACATCACCAGTGTTTCAGGAGAAGAAAAAGAGCACAGTCGAAAAATTACTTGAAGAAATAATAATAGAGAACTTCCTAAATTTTACAAAAGATATAAACCTACAGATTCAAAAAGCTGAATGACTTCAAACAAGATAAACTCAAAGAATCCCATGTCAAGACACATCACATGCAAATTTCTGAAACTAAACAAAGAATATACTAGAAAGCAGAGAGAGACAGTAGGAGAAAGGACACATACAAGTGGGAAACAATTTGAATGACAGCAGACCTCTGTTTAGAAACCAGAGGCCTGGAAGAACTGGCACATTTTTAAATGGTAAAATAAAAACCCCAGACTTACCAATTCTGAATCCCAAAACCAGTGAAAAAGTCCCTTTGAGAATAAAGCAGAACCCAAGACATTCTTAGATAAAGTTGAGCTAACATAAATAAATGGCTATGGAAATTTTTCTAAACAGAAAAAAAAAAAAAGAAGAAGAAATCTTGATCTCAGAGGGGAGCAGCTGGGTGTGCTCTGTTTGTGGATCTGTCTCAGAAGGCCTGGAACCTTGCTAATACAGATTGGTCTACCTGCAGTGCTCTATCTGTGGAATAGGAGCTGGGAAGGCCAGGGACTTGCTGTTCTGTTGGTACTGCTGCTAGAACAATCAAATTATAGGCGATATGGCTGGGGCCCTGCTGCTGCTGCTGCTGCTGAATAAGTATGTCCACAGGGTTTCAGTTGTGGAGCAGAACTGACTCCTCACCAGGGTCTTTGTTGAACTTCTTTGGTCAGAGACAACAAGCTTTCCGGGAATGTTTTTATTTTTTTTAGAGTGGAAGATTTTTTTTTTTAGAGAGCGAGAGAGAGAGAGAGAGAGAATTTTAATATTTATTTTTTAGTTTTCGGCAGACACAACATCTTTGTTTGTATGTGGTGCTGAGGATCGAACCCGGGACGCACGCATGCCAGGCGAGCACACTACTGCTTGAGCCACATCCCCAGTCCAGGAATGTTTTTATTTAAACCTGTTGTCAGTCCCAAGTTACAGGGTTCCTCCAGGCCTGCTCAGTGAAGATGCTGGAAATAAGAAAAAAACCCAGGCAAATCATCATAGTATTCTATCCCAGGCCCTCGGGTCTCTGGCCAGTTGTCCTTCTTTCTAGCTTGCAGTACTTTAATCAGTGTGTTGACAATTTCTAGGCAATTTAGTTGCAGTTAGAGTGAAAAGTAGAAAAGTGATTCTACAAAAGAAGATTTCACTTATTGTTTTGAATTTTTTTTTTTTTTTGGTCATGCTTTAACTGTAGTTTTCTTTCTAGCAACATTTTATTTCAGAAAACCTTCTTGATTCTCCACATTCAGTTTGGTTCCCTCCGATGTGTTCCCATGTACTTGAATAAAGAATTCATTTTCTTGTAAAGTACTTAGACAGATCATCATAATACTGTGGGGACATAACTCCTTGATGAAAAGGGCTTACTCTAGGTTCAATGTCTGATGGGACAAGCTCAACAAATGCTATTCAACAAATGAATTGATGGTGAATTGAATGAACAATGAAAAATTGTTATGTTCAAGTGTAAGCTGTAGGAGAGACTACCTCTCAAATTTCTTTTTTGTTATGTGTTTGTTTTTAAATCATAGTAGCTGGAGAAATTATTTTCACTTAGTAGTTTCTCAAACACACATAGCTGGGAGAATATGGCTAACATGATCTGACAATTCATTTTTTTTTATTAACAAAGTTCTTTTCAGTATCAATAGTACATGCTCACAGAAAATAAACACATGACATTAAGCAACAGCGATGCATTACTACTGCACATTGTTGCTCTATGTTTGAGCACATGTGAATATTTTGAATTTATCATTGCCAGCTCTGTCACCCTGGATAGTAACAAAAGCCACTCAAGACGCCAATCCAAGCAATAGAAAATATCCTGACTATGGACATTGGGTACAAGTTTTTCTTGCCTTAATACCAAAATCTAAAGTGCAAATTTCAGAGATCTATTAACACAGGCCATTTTTTTTTCTTGGTGCTGTTGTTCATGTGACTTCATATTTTTTAAATGATTGATATGATTTGATGTGATATAAACAATTAAATTGACAATGTGGCATTATGTTGACAATAAAGTTTGTCACTTCAGTTCTCTAAGAATACTTACATAAATACTCTACAAGTCATGTTTGTGACACCATCTTCCACTTGTTTCTGAGAAGTTGATAACACCAGATGAAAAAGTCCTTGATTCCTTTATTGACATCTCATGTTGTTCTGTGTTCCTGGTAATTAAAATTTATGTTGCAACTCAGATTACTTAAGGCCTTTTGGTCTACAGCTTCTTTTTTTTTTTTTTATTGGTTGTTCAAAACATTACAAAGCTCTTGACATATCATATTTCATACATTAGATTCAAGTTGGTTATGAACTCCCAATTTTACCCCAAATACAGATTGCAGAATCACATCGGTTACACATCCACATTTTTACATAATGCCCTATTAGTAACTGTTGTATTCTGCTACCTTTCCTATCCTCTACCATCCCGCCTCCCTCCCCTCCCATCTTCTCTCTCTACCCCATCCACTGTAATTCATATCTCTCCTTGTTTATTTTCCCATTCCCCTCACAACCTCTTATATGTAATTTTGTATAACAATGAGGGTCTCCCTCCATTACCATGCAATTTCCCTTTTCTCTCCCTTTCCATCCCACTTCATGTATCTGTTTAATGTTAATCTTTTCTTCCTGCTCTTCCTCCCTGCTCTGTTCTTAGTTGCTCTCATTATATCAAAGAAGACATTTGGTATTTGTTTTTTAGGGATTGACTAGCTTCACTAAGCATAATCTGCTCTAGTGCCATCCATTTCCCTGCAAATTCTATGATTCTGTCATTTTTTAGTGCTGCGTAATACTCCATGGTGTATAAATGCCACATTTTTTTCATCCATTCATCTATTGAAGGGCATCTGGGTTGGTTCCACAGTCTAGCAATTGTGAATTGTGCTGCTATGAACATAGATGTAGCAGTATCCCTGTAGTACGCTCTTTTAAGGTCTTCAGGGAATAGTCCAAGAAGGGCAATAGCTGGGTCAAATGGTGGTTCCATTCCCAGCTTTCCCAGGAATCTCCATACTGCTTTCCAGATTGGCCGCACCAGTTTGCAGTCCCACGAGCAATGTACAAGAGTACCCTTTTCCCAACATCCTCGCCAGCACTTGTTGTTGTTTGACTTCATAATGGCTGCCAATCTTACTGGAGTGAGATGGTATCTTAGGGTGGTTTTGATTTGCATTTCTCTGACTGCTAGAGATGGTGAGCATTTTTTCATGTACTTGTTGATTGATTGTATGTCCTCCTCTGAGAAGTGTCTGTTCAGGTCTTTGGCCCATTTGTTGATTGGGTTGTTTGTTCTCTTATTGTTTAATTTTTTGAGTTCTTTGTATACTCTGGATATTAGGGCTCTATCTGAAGTGTGAGGAGTAAAAATTTGTTCCCATGATGTAGGCTCCCTATTTACCTCTTTTATTGTTTCTCTTGCTGAGAGAAAACTTTTCAGTTTAAGTAAGTCCCATTTGTTGATTTTTGTTATCAACTTCTGTGCTATGGGTGTCCTATTAAGGAACTTGGAGCCCGACCCTACAATATGTAGATCGGAGCCAACTTTTTCTTCTATCAGACGCAGAGTCTCTGATTTGATATCAAGCTCCTTGATCCACTTTGAGTTAACTTTTGTGCATGGCGAGAGGAGGGGATTCAGTTTCATTTTGTTGCATATGGATTTCCAGTTTTCCCAGCACCATTTGTTGAAGATGCTATCCTCCCTCCATTGCATGCTTTTAGCTCCTTTATCAAATATAAGATAGTTGTAGCTTTGTGGATTAGTCTCTGTGTCCTCTATTCTGTACCATTGGTCCACCCTCCTGTTTTGGTACCAGTACCATGCTGTTTTTGTTACTATTGCTCTGTAATATAGTTTTAAGTCTGGTATCGCTATACCACCTGATTCGCACTTCCTGCTTAGAATTGCTTTTGCTATTCTGGGTCTTTTATTTTTCCATATGAATTTCATGATTGCTTTATCCATTTCTACAAGAAATGCCGTTGGGATTTTGATTGGCATTGCATTAAACCTATAGAGAACTTTTGGTAATATCGCCATTTTGATGATGTTAGTTCTGCCTATCCATGAACAGGGTATATTTTTCCATCTTCTAAGATCTTCTTCTACTTCTCTTTTTAGGGTTTTTTAGTTTTCATTATATAAATCTTTCACCTCTTTTGTTAGGTTGATTCCCAAGTATTTTATTTTTTTTGAGGATATTGTGAATGGAGTGTTTTTCCTCCTTTCCGTTTCAGAAGTTTTGTCGCTGATATACAGAAATGCCTTTGATTTATGCGTGTTGATTTTATATCCTGCCACTTTGCTGAATTCATTTATTAGTTCTAGTAGTTTTTTTGTAGACCCTTTTGGGTCTTCTATGTATAGAATCATGTCATCTGCAAATAGTGATAATTTAAGTTCTTCCTTTCCTATTTTTATGCCTTTAATTTCTTTCGTCTGTCTAATTGTTCTGGCCAGTGTTTCGAGAACTATATTGAATAGAAGTGGTGAGAGAGGGCATCCCTGTCTTGTTCCAGATTTTAGGGGGAATGCCTTCAATTTTTCTCCATTGAGAATGATGCTAGCCTGAGGCTTAGCATAGATAGCTTTTACAATGTCGAGGTAAGTTCCTGTTATCCCTAGTTTTTCTAATGTTTTGAACATAAAGGGATGCTGTACTTTGTCGAATGCTTTTTCTGCGTCTATTGAGATGATCATATGGTTCTTATTTTTAAGTCTATTGATGTGGTGAATAACATTTATTGATTTCCATATATTGAACCATCCTTGCATCCCAGGGATGAATCCTACTTGATCATGGTGCACAATTTTTTTGATGTGCCTTTGTATCCAATTCACCAGAATTTTATTGAGGATTTTTGCATCTAGGTTCATCAGAGATATTGGTCTGTAGTTTTCTTTCTTTGAGGTGTCTTTTTCTGGTTTCGGAATCAGGGTGATGTTGGCCTCATAGAATGAATTTGGCAGAGCTCCTTCTTTTTCTATTTCCTGAAATAACTTGAAAAGTATTGGTATTAATTCTTCCTTAAAGGTTTTGTAAAACTCCGCTGTATACCCATCCGGTCCTGGGCTTTTCTTGGTTGGAAGTCTTTTGATTGCTTCTTCTATTTCATCTATTGTTATTGGTCTGTTTAAGTTGTGAGTATCCTCCTGACTCAGTCTGGGCAAATCATATGACTTAAGGAATTTATCGATGTCTTCACTATCTTCTATTTTAACCATTCACCAACAAGACATAACAATTATCAATATTTATGCACCAAATAATGGTGCTGCGACGTTCATAAAACAAATTCTCCTCAAGTTCAAGAATCAAATAGACCACAACACAATAATTACGGGTGACTTCAACACACCTCTCTCACAATTGGACAGATCCTCCAAACAAAAGCTGAATAAAGAAACTATAGAACTCAATATCACAATCAACAACCTAGACTTAACTGACATATATAGAATATATCAACCATCATCAAGTGGATATACTTTTTTCTCAGCAGCATATGGATCCTTCTCAAAAATAGACCATATATTATGCCATAGGGCAACCCTCAGTAAATATACAGGGGTGGAGATAATACCATGCATTTTATCTGATCATAATGGAATGAAACTGGAAATCAATGATAAAAGAAGGAAGGAAAAATCCTACATCACATGGAAAATGAACAATATGTTACTGAATGATCAATGGGTTACAGAAGACTTAAAGGAGGAAACCAAAAAATTCTTCGAGATAAATGAAAATACAGACACAACATATCGGAATCTATGGGACACAATGAAAGCAGTTTTAAGAGGGAAATTCATCGCTTGGAGGTCATTCCTCAAAAAAAGGAAAAACCAACAAATAAATGAGCTCACACTTCATCTCAAAGCCCTAGAAAAGGAAGAGCAAAACAACAGCAAATGTAGCAGAAGGCAAGAAATAATTAAAATCAGAGCGGAAATCAACGAAATTGAAACAAAAGAAACCATTGAAAAAATTAACAAAACTCAAAGTTGGTTCTTTGAAAAAATAAATAAGATCGACAGACCCTTAGCCATGCTAACGAAGAGAGGAAGAGAGAGAACTCAAATTACTAACATACGGGTCTACAGCTTCTCAAAGTTTCAAATTTTTAATTCAGAACCTCATTATCTAAATTTTTCATAGAAAATATCTGAAAAAAATTGGCTTGACAAATTTCATGCTGGCTAAATCAACATAAAAATTTCAATTTATGTCATTACCTAAAACTCAGTGAACTTGATTATATGCCTATAGCTCAATATGAAGTATCTATCTGCAATCATCCAATGTTTGAGTGTTCAAATATTCCATGCTTGGCCTGAAGTGTGAGAATCCTTTTTTAATCTAATTTTTCAGAGACAGCTTTATGAATGAAATTGTAATTTTGCATAATCCAGCTGCTCTATGGGATATGACATCACATGGGATAGTTGTCTCAAGTCATGAAGAGTGCTCCTAAACAAGGAGGCAATATTTTTCTGATGTATTTTAGGTTAGATTATTCAAAGAAAAATCTGAAAACTTGGTAGTCCAGAAAAGACATTTGAAGAAGAGCCTGTGAATCTCTATATGGTTCCTAAGTTCTGATGGTTGAGTTATGACTTCCTAGATAACACAATTTGGCTTCTGCCAGCTCCCCAACCACCAAATCAGTTGTATTCTTGAGTTTGCTGCACTATCTAATATAGTCCCCTTATATAAGAACAAAGAGGAAAACTGATAATCTATTTTAAGAGGGTCAGGATTGAAGGCATACTTGGATAATAAAAAAAAATCCCCTGAGTTTTTGAATGTCATTTTGTATAATAATAAATTATTAATTAAAATGTTCTATAATGAATAACAATGATAATCACAATTTATTTTGTACTTCAAATTAATACGTTATCATCTCATAGCAGAGCATTATCATTTCTTTAGCAGTATTATTTCATCATAGACTTCATTGATGGTGATAATAATGATTCTCTGTCAAAAGCCATAATTATTTGTCATGTAATATGTAGAATATAAAATATTAAATATAAAATATAAACCTGAAAATTATTTTATCCTTGACTAAAAAAGGAATAACTGAGCCTCATATAAATAACTTTTTAAATAATATAATCAATGTTATCATTTTATATGTCATATAACATTATACTAATGTTGATTTGTTCATAAATGATGATTAGATTTATCCTATAAAACTTATAGCCTGTCCCCTGCCCAATTTTATTTTACTGTATATTAAGATATGACACTTTATAAAATCACTAACTATAGCTTCATGAGTAGGAAGAATAAGTATTCTCATAGTCCCATGATGTCACAATAGGGAAAACTGAATAATAGGCTCAGTGACAAGATGTATATTATAAAGTAGATGGCATTTTCCTTTGGAGGAGATGCCATTTCCTAAGTTCAGAAGAATGCAAAATTACAATGTAAGAATTTCAACTAATATAATATTACTTCTCCTTATTTTGTTTTTTATTTAAATCACATAAGGAATAAATGCATATAGTAGACGAAATAAATGACTTATGACCCCAGCATCTCAGGAAAACCACTACTTAAATTTTCAAACAGTTTTCAAGGAGTTCTCCTCTTCATTTATAGCAGACTAGATAGAAAATTGCAATACTTGACTATTAAGAAGTAGAATAAGTGATTATTACTTTTGTTTTCTTTATACAAGGTGAACATGAATTATTCCTACAACACGTTACACACATAAAGCAAGATCTCAGACATCAAGAAGTTTAGAACAAATTTGAGGGGTAACAACAACACAGAGACCAGATTATAATGTTGAAGACAGCAAAGATGTTGTTTCTCGTTTACTACTATATTCCCTAAATCACACATTGTAAATGGCCTTCAGTCCAAATTCAGTAGATGAGGGAACACATGAATAAATGAAAGAGTAGCTTTCCTATGGTAAAACACAAATACTGAAGAGGATGGAGTGGCTTGAGTATGTTCAAGGTGCTAAAAGAAGTCTCGATTGAGAGGTGACCTGATTCAAGTATTGAAATTCAAATGGATCCAGAGGAAAGAGAGGGAAGGCAAGAGAAGGGTGACAAGAGGAAAGGCACACAGGAGGGGAAAAGGAGGTCTGTGAAGGGCATCTTTGCATTCTTGAGTCACAGCATATTGTGCAAGACCTGTGAAGTAATACTGGCTTGAATTTGATTGCAGGGTTCCTTACAGCTTGAAGAAGGAGAGTGCTATATCTTTCAGGCTCTTGAAAGCCATTTATGTTTGCAATCAGCCTCCTGCCCACAAGAATTACATATGAAGAAAGCATGGATAATTTCCATGGAGGATGGAATAGCTGAAAACAGGAAGATTTAACAAGGTGAATAATACTCAGGGCATGAAATAAAAGTGACCAAAACAGAGGGGCAGTAACAAATCGAATACATGATATAAATGATTGGGGTTCACACTATAATGGACACCACACTCCTGGCTCTGAGAAAACAGGGGCTATGCAGAGGGCTGAATCACATGTGTTGAGTCCAATACTAGGAGGAGCAGCTTGAGTCTAGAGAGGCAAGAGAAAGAACATGGTAGAACTGGATCCGCTCTTAACCAATTGGGTAATGCAGATGGGGTTGGTTTTGCTTTTCTGTTCATCAACAACTCAATATCTATAATTAGAACACAACAAACGTCCCTGTAAATTTGGGCAAGGAATGAATGAACTAAAGTTTATATAGGACTAGCTCATGGTCATTACTCTATCAAAGCTGATAACTTCAACCAGTATTTTGTCCAATTATTTTTTTTTTTTTTTGATATGGGGATTGAACCAAGAGGGACATTACCACTGAGCCTCATCCCTAGCCCTTTATTAGTTTTTATTTTGAGATATGGTCTCTTTAGTTTGCTTGCAGCTTTGCTACATTGATGAGGCTGACTTTGAACTTGCAATCTTCCTGCCTCAATCTCTCAAACTGCTGGAATTACAGTGTGCACCACCATGCCCATCGCTTTTTTAGTTCTTTAATGAATTTTATTATGTGATATTTGATACATGACAGAACATATACATATGTATTCTGTATGATCTATGAAGCAGGATAATACATAGAACCCCTGTGAGCTCACCATCTCACGTTAAAACAGAACCAATGTCATCAGAGCCCCTGTGAACTACATGGTCACACACAGTTAACCATTATGCTGAGTTTTAAGTAAATTGTTCATTCACAATTTGCATATAAAGTACAGCCTTCTTAAGTGTGTATTTCAATGAGTTTCAACAAATACATATGGCACCCTAATACAAAATGTGACAAGTGTGTAACTACCACCCTCACAAAGATATGAAAAAAAAATCTATTACCCTAAGAATATCTCTGGTCTCCCTTTGCTCTCAATCCCAACCATTTCATTTTGTCTCTGGCAACTGCTAAGTTGACCTATTTCCATACATTTATTTTATCCATGTTAGAAATGCATGTAAATGGAATCATTTGTTGTGTCTGGCTTCTTTTATACAACCCTATGTTTAGATTCCTCCACATTATGTGTATCAACAGTTTATTTCTATTTCTGTGCAGACTACACCATGTAGAACATGCCATGGCAGAGGACATTTGGGTTGCTTCTAGTTTGGGCTATGATGAGTGAATCTGCAATAAATTTTTGTGTATGGTAATTTTGTAGGTATGTTTTCATTTCAGATAAATATCTAGAAGTGAAATATCTGAGTATAGTGTAGATAAATATGTAACTTTGTAAGAAATTACCATTGCTTTTGTTTAACATTTTTAGTTTAGTTTTATTTTTTGTTTGTTTCTTTTCTCTGTTTGTGTTTACTACTACGCTGCCATCTGAAATATATGAGAGTTCTATAACTCTGCATAACATTGGGTATTGAAATACTTTAATTTTAAACATTCTAATTGGCATAAAATAGGTATCTCATTGTGGTTTTAATTTTCATTTTCCCATGACCAATCATGTTAAGACTCTTTTCATGTGCTTATTGGCCAGAAATACATCTTCTTTTCTGAAGTGTCTGCTAACATAGTCCTTTGTTCATTTATTTTTAAAAGGTTCTTTGTTTTGTTACAATTGAGTTGTAGGAGTTATTTATAAATTCTGAATGCAAGTCCTTTGTCAGATATATGCATTGCAAATATTTTCTCCTGGACTGTGACTCGCCTTTTTAATTGTCTTTGAAAGAGCAGAGGGTTTAATTTTGCTGAAGTAGAGTTTATTAGTTGTTTTTCCTTTATGGTTTCCACTTTTTGTGACCTAATTTTATATTTTTTGCTTATCTCAAAATTAAAAAAAAAAGTTTCCTTGTTTTCTCTTAAAAGTGTATTTGTTTAATTAAACATTTAAGGGGTTAGGCATTATTTACCCCATTTCAGAATTGTGGAAAAAAGGCATATTGATTCAAAGATGGTATAGTATCCTTTAAAGCTAGGCAGGCCTGTCTAATTTCCTAAAGCATTACAGACAGGTAAAAAACAGTGGCAATGTGGGGCTGGGGTTGTGGCTCAGTGGTAGGGTGCTTGCCTAGCATACATGAGGCACTGGGTTCCATCCTCAGCACCAAATAAATGTAAAATAAAGACATTGTGTCCATGTGAAACTAAAAAGTAAATATTGAAAAAAAAGTGGCAATAGGATAGGACTTTAATGTGAATTCTTATTGGTCAAAAGCTTCTCATAAATATTGGAAGTGATGTGTGATTTCCTTCTACCCCTGCAAACAGAGGGATGCAGACATTACTCTGCCATTTTACCTGAGCAGGCTGCACAAACTACAATGCATATAACTACATTTATGAGCCCCCAGTCCACCTCCCCTATGGTTTCAGGTTGAATGGAGTGCTCCAGGGCCCTGTGCCCCAGCTCACCCTGCCTTGTTCAGATGATGGGACCTATTTTCCTGGGCCATGATGCAACCATCAGGCCAACCCTTAGGTATCTTCTGTGTGTGACTCCAGCATGAAGATTCCTGGAGGATGCTTTAATGGGGGCAGCCTTGAAATCAAAGACTTTGCATCAGTGGACATGTCTCTAGTTGTTTCAAGCATGGAGAACATAGGATCCAGCAACACCAAAACCAGTAATATTTTAGGTCCTAGGTAAGGACACAGCTTGGAAGGAAGAGGACACATTTTTTCTTAATCGTTAAGGGAAATGAAAAAAAAAATACATACATGGTTTCAGGCAGAAAACAACTGCACGTCTGTGTTTATTTCCATGGGTCTGATGTTCCAGAGGTAATCTTGCTAATTAGATTTTTTGTGATTTTGTTATTAACACTTTGTTAATGAGGTTGGCCCACTGCATCTTTCCTGAGTCTCCTTGGGCTGCTCTGGAAGACTGCAAATGAGAAAGCAGAGAAGTGCTTGCATGGGAGGTATATACATGTTAATTATGCATAGAACCACATCTGCTTTAATATCACACATTTTAAACACTCTGAAAGCCCAAGAAGTCAGATAGTTTGGACATCTTTGACTTATAGAATAAACCAGAGCTCCATGCAGTTAAATAACAATATGGTTGAAGAGGAGGTATGGCTAGATTTAGCAAACGGCTACCTGTGACCTAATCTTGCTGTGTAAGTAGTGATTCACTGACTTCTTTTTTTTTTTTCTAAATGCACCCATCCCAGTTTTTTTTTTAATATACATCATTTCTGTCTGTTTCTGCCTTATGAATAATCTTATTCAACTGACATTCAGAAAACCATGATGTGTTGTCAAAGTTTCATTCTGCAGTCGATGCCTTCACTTTCTTGGCTTCTTTCTTCTCTGAAAGATGTTGGACTTCTCTGAAACCCTTCACTTATGCTGCGTCAGTCTCTGCTTTAGGATCCTCACTCTCAGTTTGCATTGCCCACTGGACATAGTGTGAGCTAGTGCAGTTGACCTTCATGCCCTGACTACTAAGGACTGACTTGAGAATGAAGTTGCTAGTTTTAGAAATTATGTCACTGACAAAACAATTGAAGTTCTTTTGATTAAATAAAAGTATATTTGCCTTCCATGTCATTACTATATTTCTAAAATGTTTCACCAATATTTTCTTTTAAAATGAAGCAGAATCATAGTTTATTATCTCCCAGAAATATACCTCTTTTTATCTTTCATAGCATTGTTTTATTTATTTTATCATCTCTTATATATGCTTGTAATTTGCCTTTTCCTCTAATTATAGCTTTTAAAGATCCCTAATGCTATGAGGCAGAGGTTGTCATGAAAATATTATGCAGTAGCTTAAATACCCATAGAGCCATTACCTCTTTGCAGTGAAATCCATCTTGTATTCTTATGACCCACAGACATGCAGCCTGTGAGTGAGAAAAATAAGGAAGCAATGGTCTCAGTACAACTGTTACACTAAATAACCAGGACAACTCACGCAATTATTTATCTCATTTTATGAAATATGAATATCTGTCTCACCTAATTTGTGAGGATACTATGAAAAATAAATTCATTCAGTAGTTAATTAATTTAAAAAATATTTGCTGAGCTCCTTCTACACACACACATACAACACTGTTGTTGGAAATTTGGCAATTAAGATATAATTCCTGTTCTCAAATATGTAGCTCTAGAGGAAGTAAAATGTAGACACAGGAGTATAGAGAATGAAACAGCACAATGTATTTAAAGGATGGTGGAATTTCTGTGGAAGACTTCATGGGAAATGTTTTAGTCATCTTTTTTGCTGCTGTGACTAAAAGGACCCTACTAGAACAATATTAGAGAAGGAAAAGATTGTTTGAGGGCTCATGGTTCCAGAGATCTCAGTCCACAGACATCTGGTTTCCTTCCTAGGTTCTTGAGGTGAGTCAGAATAGCATGCAGAGCATATCGGGGAAGGAAGCTGCTCACATGATGATCAGGAAACAGAAGGATCCCCTTGCAAGAAAGTGCCAGATACACCCCAAAGTCACTCCCCAAATGCCCAACATTCTTCAGCCACAACCTATCTGCCTTCAGTTATGACTCAATCAATCCTATCAGGTGATCAATTCACTGATTGAGTTAAGGCTTTCATAACCCAACCATTACTTTCCTGAACCTTACTGTATTGTCTTACAAGTCAGCTTTGGAAGGACACCTCACATAGGAACCATAACAGGAAAGCATTATTTGAGCCACGTCTAGAAGCACAGTGGGATGGGCTGTACTGTGCCTTAGCATGACTGTAGCCAAACAGGAGAACTGCTTTGGAGATAATATAACAAGGGAGTGGAAAAAGGAACACATTGAATCAACCACAATTTTTCTGAAGAGGTTATGTATTATTAAATATGAAATGTAAATGCAAAACCTAATAAAATATATGATCATTGCTATTAAAGACTCAGTCAGATAGAAACAATGTCTTTGGGAAATGGACAGAGAAGTAGAAAACTGAGGCTGAAGACAATCTTGAACAATTCATGCATCTCTATTGATTCTTATTGGTGTGGGTGATATTCTTGGGGTCTATCTCTACCTTTTTGTCAAGATTTTTTAGATAATTAAACTGATGTGAAAATTACTGTTGGTCAAAAAATTTAGGAAATGATAATGGTATATGGGGTAAAAATGGGAGTTCATAACCCACTTGAATCAAATGTAGGAAATGTGTCAAGAACTATGTAATGTTTTGAACAATCAATAATAAAAATTAAAACAAAAAGAAGTATAATATTATAAGTGTTTAGAATATGAGAAAGGAAAACTCACTGGAATTGTTTACAGGACTATGATTCACCTAAAAATGGTTCAGACAATCTGGAAAGGCAGCAATATGTATATAAACTAAGTAGTTTCCTTTTATTTCAAATATCTTTGGTTTTCCAAAAGCCAACTCCTCTACACACACCACACACACACACACACACACACACACACACAGACACACACACACCATCATCACCATTCTCATTTAATATATTTAACCTATTTCGCCCCTCTCAATAAAATCTTTCCTACAAAAGAAACTCAAAAATCCAATCCTAAGTGTCAATGGAACATAATGTAAAACCAAATATGGAACCTCCCTTAAGGTACTTCTCATTTTAATATTGGGAATTCCTTAAGGAAAGTACTTTAATTTTTAGTGCAATTTCTTTCCTTCTTTCTTTTTCTTTTTGTCTTTTTCTTCTTTCTTTTTTGTTTCTTTGTTTTTGTTTTTCTTTTTTTCCCCCTCTCTCAGCCTTGTGAGTTCAGTGGCAGAAGGTAGAAAGAAGCTGAAAGCAGAGTCCAAAACAAAATTTTTCATATTCCTTTCTAGTTTATTTTCCAGGCTCGGGGCCTTTGCTCACTATCTTCCATGGACCATGGTTCAAACTAATAAATAGATGCAGTTAAACACCACCTGAATTTCTTGGTAAAATAACATTGCTGTGTTAGCTTCCCAGAATTGTAACAACAAAGCACAACAAACTTGGTTGGCTTCAAACACCAGAAACATGTATTCTTTCACAGCTCTAGAGGCCAAAAGTCCAAAATGAAGCATCTTCAGGATTATACAGTCTCTGAAGGCTGGAGGTAACATCCTGGACATTTAGGAATATCATTTGACTACAATGCCCATTCAATAAATATTGCTCAAGTAACTTTTTTGAACAAAAGTCAAAAGATCTTGTGAGATATATTCAAATGAAATATTTCAAATTTGTGAAATAGTAATTCAGATAATATTATAATTAATTTCCAAATGTATGTTTTTAAGCAAAACTGAAAAAAATGGCAGTATTTACAATATGATTTCATTTTTGCAAAAACACTGAAAATTCACACTTATGGGAAAAAAATTTTGTAAACATACACATGAACTTTTGATTCTAATGCAGCTAAGAAGGACATAATGCCCTGGTACATGAGGCCTTATTCTATACACTTGTACAGTTTTGATTAGATATATTTTATAATATTGTACTATCTATTAAATATATAAAATTTCCAAGTTGCACAAGGAGGATAAATTGCAGTGGTAGAGAAAGCAAGTACTCACTAGTCTGTTAAAATAATCCAGTCAAACGATTTGCAAAAATCTAAATTATGGTAGAAGTGTGGGTACTAGGAAGAAAAAAGAGATTTAAAAGTGTTTAAGGGTCAAATTTGAAAATTTGATGAGTGAATGGATCTAAAGAATGGAGGGATGTTTAGAAATGGTTAAAATATAAGCTTGAGTTTCTAGTTTGAATTTGTCACCTAATAGGCCATCAATATGATAGAGAACAGACAGATATGGGTGGTGAGAATGTGAGGTTAAGGGAACAATTCTATTAAACTGGGCACCCTGTGTTTACCTCCATATGCTTTCTTTAAAAAAACAAAACAAAAAATTAACTGCATTCTTGACTGGCCTAAATCAATAGGATATGTAACATCCCAAAACAAACAACCTGTTATCTGCAGGAGAATGAAGGCTCAGAATTCCAATAAAAAACACAGGGTATCATGAAGTGTGTGTGTGGAGGGAGTGACCCTTGCACAGACCAGATTCCAGAAGTCAGAGAGATAAGAATAATTGCCCCTAACCATAAAATTTATAAGAACAGGCTCCAAGTAGAACTGGTCAGCATGAACCAAAGTGACCTAGATTTGTCATGTGCAGTGGAGACTTGAAAGTCTGATGTCATCCTGTTGTCAGTCAAAATTCAAGAGGTGGACCTGGGCAGGACTCTCTGGAAACTTCTCCAAGGGTCCCAATAAAACTGGAGGGCCGGAAGAACACTCCATCCTTCTTCTGACTGACAGGGTCCATTTTCTTCCTTTTCCCTCTTTCTATCCCTTCTAATCAACTCATGTCTGCTACTCTGAGAAATACATCTGAAATCTTTCTGATGGGATTGCAAGAATCCTTCATCACTAATGCCTCAGCTTCTTGGCAGGTTTGTGCCTTATAAGATATAGATATTTTTAAAAAGGTGGGGGTGTAAGAAAGGCCTGGATAAATAGATATCATTTTGGATGTCTTTGTTTTGAAATGTTTATAATGTGTAAGGTGAAACTTTCTCAACAAAAGGTGGAAACAAGTGAAACATGGCTACTGCTCTCTGGTCATTAAATTCAGGATTTCTCAGTCAGTGTTACTTTTAGAGATGTTATAAAATATTATTGAGTCAAAGTCACATCTTCCCCAGCCTTCTGCCTTTTGGCAATAATTATGGAACCATTTCACTTTTTGTCAATTTCCTCTATTTTGCTATCAGGTTATCACATGAGGGTCTTTAGCAGTTGAGTAGTAAGATGTGCATGAGTCTAGGAAACACTAATCTAAACTTTTCTTCTTGTTTACGAGTGTGAGGAAACTGAAACAGAATTTTTAAGTAAGTGGCCTTTTATCTACCAAGTGACAATATCTGGACAAGGTAGAACTGACTTCTAAGGTAATTGTGATTCTGCAATCACAGAATTGTAAAGGCAAATTTTACTTCGTTTTCAAATGGGTGCGATTTTGCTATTAAAATGTGCTTAATGAAGCAAACACAGATCCATAAAAAAAAGTCAGAAACTATGAAGTACGTGTGTAACGGAATAACAAATCCCTCAAGACATTTCCATGATCAGAGAAATCAGTTCCCCAAATTTGGTGAATGTTGATTTTGAGAGGATGGAATATATGGCCTGCATCTCAATGCATGAGCCAGATTTGAATTGTTTTGCTTAGGAATGAGTAATATCAGGCTCTTATCAGATCAAGAATAAGTAGTTTTAAGCACTTTTTTTTAACCAAGTTTCTATTCACCAAAACTCAAAACATTCTTTTTTGTTAAGCATTTTTCCTTAATTATTAAACCCATGTGGATGTTAATGGAATCTTAGTCCATGTGTTTCTCATTCACTTGCATTCAATTCATCAAGTGCTATTTTGTAAATGTCTTTGACGTTAAAGAAGCATTCTGGGGTCTTTTTCTTAGAAACAGGAAGTGTGTTCTGCCAAAAAGTAAAGGAACTCTACCCTAAAGATTCAAATTCCATTTGAAATGCTGAGCTTAAAAAGAAGCCCAGAAGTTAACTTGACAAAACACGTCCCCAAATTTTTCATTTCTTCAATTTTTTTTTAAATTACCTTGTGAACATTCAGCTGGGTTTATTTTCTCTTTGTTCCCAAATAGCTGACGGCCAAGTCACTTGGAGAGGGAGTTTTGTTTTGACTGAGGCTATGTTCCTATGCCTACTGATGTTTTGTGGTTGTTAGTAATATTATCCTTAATATCTAGAAGAGGCTGCAGACATGGAAAACAGAAACCCGGCTTCCTGATAGACCCTGCTGTAGTTTGGATCTTGACTGTCCTTCAAAGGCCTTGTGTATTCAAGGCTGGTTTCCAACCTATGATGCTGTTGGGAGATGGGGCTTAGTGGAAGGAAGTTAGATCATTAAAGGTGGGCCCTTATAGGAAAGGTTGGAGCCCCTGTCCCTTCTTCTTCCTCCAGCCTCCACAAGGTGAAGAGCTTTGCTCCACCATGTTTCTACCATAATGTTCTGCCTTGCTGTGACCCCAAAACAATGGATCCAACTGATCATGGACTGAAATCATGAGCCAAAATAAACCTTTCCTTGTTATAAGTTTATTATCTTAGGGATTTAGTCACAGGGTCAGAAAGTTGACAGAACCCTGTTCTCTTGCAACAGGAGGAGCAAAGGGAAAGGCCTTCCTGTACCTCGCTTATTCATTGGGATAAACTAACAAGACAGATTAATTGGAGAAAAGACACACAAATTTATTACATGCATAGAGGTAATCTTAAAGAGTGATGACCCACTAGCCCAACATAATTTAGAGGCTTATAGAGAAAGCAGTAGAATTGTAGACAATTCTTAGGGGAATAGTGAATGATTTTTAGGGGATTTCAATGGGCCTGAAGAAACATGCAATGGCCTGGGGCAAAGTCTACTGGGACTGTGCAACACACAATGGATTGTAAATGATCCTCTTTGGAGTATAGAATCAGACAAAATAAGGGACAATGGTATGTAACAAATGTTGGTCCAGGTGTGTTGACAGACTTTAATCTTTCTTCCTGACAACATGAATTTATTTAATGAGAACACAGGAAGGGACCAGAGATTTTCTTCTTTGGTGGGTCTGAGCTGTAAGCAGACAAGGAGATTTTAGGAAAAAAAAAAAAAAAAAACTCATGTAGTATCAACTGCCCTTTACCTTCTTTTTATTTAAAATAATCAACACATCAGATTGTCATACTTTGAGTAAGAGTCCCAGGGATGCTTAATCATAATCAGAGAATTGCAATTCTCTCTTCTGCACTGGATAATCAGCTACAAGCAAAGAGGTAACTATGAGTCATATTAGTGTAATTTGCTGTTATTCTCTGGAAATGGAATCTGGGCATCTTTTTTTTCTAATTATTTGTATTTATTTTTTATTCTCCAGAGTGATTACAATGTGCAGCCAAGTGTAAGAATTAGACCATTTATACTGAAGGTCAAATTTCAGACCCCACCCTAAAACTACTAAATAGAAATCAGTTATTAAGATCCCCAGGTGATTCATGTGCACATTGAAATTTGAGAAGCTGTTTTAAAAGTGCAGTTACATGATTACCATCACAATAAATACTGGCTTAACTGTGCGAGATGCTGGGTTTTTATTTTTTATTTTTATTTTTTTAACTCTCCAGGGTTGTTTTTTTTTTTCTTTTCCTATTCCCCAGGGGTGCAGAGAAGTTTGAGAATGACTGCACTAGGCTACTTGTGGAACCTGAGGTTCATTGACTTTAAGAAATTAACTGTCAGAATGGGATAATAACCTATTTATGACCTAATAGGATAGAAAATGATGGTCAATTATTTCATCTTGTCTATTGCTAGGTTGAGTGGATCATCACCCACATTAAATGACTGCTCTAGAAAGTGTTCCCAATCTATCACCCCTCTTCCCCAAGAAGAAAACTGCATCATGTTGCTTGAAAATCTTCCATTAGGATTTCATTGATTTTCCTTCTAGACTTTCTTTACCAAAATGCAAATCTTTCTATGAAGGTAAATATCCTCATCACTGCAGTACATGTAAGGATGCTCAATTGCTTTCCTTTGATTCTTTGGAGTAATTACTCTGCACCTGTGAAACTAAGTAAACCTACATTGGAATGAATTACCAGGTTTGAGAAGAGGAAGTAATGGCAACCGCTCAGAGCATTCAAAGAGCTGGGCTCTTTGAGGAGTGAGACCCTTCCAAACAGTAGGATTGAGAATTAGCTAGGTAGCACTGTAAGATCCCACATAAGGGATGTCTGTGGAATAATGGTGAGTGAAGGGCTGACCTGAACAGGTGGGAATTTGGAAATTAAAAATATAAAAATGAATCTGGCAGATCTTGGAATGGAGTCTGCACAAGCAATTTTAATTTTAAATATAAATAAAAGGAATAGTGATATTTCAAATCAAGACTGTGAATAGACAGAAATATAAAAGGTGGATAAAAAATAAACAGCAAAACAATCAAATTCAGAAAGCATGAGTAGAGAATCAAAAAGAAATAAAATAAAACCAATGTTGACTCAAAGAAACATATGTATGTTTATTAAAAAAATGTGTGAGGAGAAACATTTAGCTTTTACTTCTTTTTTCCAAATTGCCCTCTACATCTAATAAATCACTGGATTCCTTTGAACTTCTTCCCTACAGACTTTCAAATTTCCCTATTGGGGTAACCCACTTCCACCGCCACATCCATTGCAGGCTGTTCTCACCACTCCGTTCTTCACAGAGCAGCCAGAATGACATATTTGAAAAATATAACCACTTAAAAGTCATCAGTAAAACCATCTGAGTCTTCCACAGCCATGAAGATTTGGATCTTGCCTATTTCTCCAGATCCATGATGGCTCTCCATCCATTCCTGGAGTGTTCTACCACAGGAGGCAGGCTGCTCGTTCTGTCTACATCTTCATTGTAACTACCCATTTTATTGCCTGTTTTATCATCCCCCCTTCCAAGGCTCAATAATATCATGATCTTATATGAATGGGCTAGTAACACAGGATTAATGACATATTTTGATACTCCTCTGAAATTCCAGGCAAGTTGAACTATCTCAGTTTCCTCATATCAAAACTAGACTAAGAGGAACGAGTATCAGCAGCAAACTGATTCACATGGTATTGGTATTTTGAGTCATTGTGAATATTAACTGAGATTTCTTGGAGAGCACAGCCCTATGACACTTTGATTTTGACTTCTAGTCTCTAGAACTAGGAGAGTATACATTTCTGTTGTTTAAAGTTCATGGGAATTCATTATGGAACTCCAGAAAAATAGATGCTCAGAGCAGAGTCTGGGCAATTGCTAACCCATTGCTGTGCCTGGATTGATATCTCTGTCCTAGCGGATAGGTCAAGTAGTTATCTATGATATTGATGATGAAGATGTAAAAGTTTTGGCTGAGGTTTATGGAGATAGTTTGTCCATTTTATCTTTGAGATCACATTCTCCACCTGTAGATATTATTCTGGTCTTTCTAGAACAAACTGAATACAACTTACTTCAAGTAATATTGATATTGCCTGGTGAAATTTAGCACTTCCTTTTGTGCATTCTCTCAATATCACTCTCAGAACTTCGTTTTATACATATCATCCTGCCTTAATTATTTGTATTTGCAAAATCACCTTTAAGTATGTGAACTCTATTTTATTCATTTTAGCATCTTTTGGGAATAATAGAATACTGAATCATCATACTCATTGTCAGTATCTGATTTATGTTTAGTAAACAAATCAGTTTTACCTTTTTTCATTCTTCATTATCCTTCACTGACATGTTTTTCTTTTTCATTTGCAATCTAAATATGAAACTACAGACTAAAGAGGACACTTGTGCTTGATCAATAGTAGATAAAACTCATCAGATACAAGTTCAGTCTGCCTAAACTAGCTTGTCTCAATGAAGTGGACAGGGACTTACATTTATTTAATTTCACTTCCTCTATAAGCTCATTCTTGTTTTCTGGGTTTTTGTTTTAATATCTTTATTAATCAGAAATTGTTTTTTTCACAGTCACTCCTGAATTTTATTCTTACTCATTAATAGGAAGTTTTACCCTACCGATCAACCTACTAATATGGTTATGCCATAGAGCTGAGTTAAGATCTGTAGAGAATTTCCAACTGTTTATTTTTTTTATCTCCTGACAAATACAGAGATGGGCTTCTAATGCCTATGAGTTCTATTTTCCATTTTACGTAGAAAATGGAACTGCAATTTGGAAACAGGACTCTGTTTGAGCTGGCAACTGGCGGCTGTGTAATTATCATTGCTCTTCTTTATTAACTGCTCGCCTTTGCCTTCTGTGTTGCTTTGTTCATAGAGGTAACCTCAATCTTGTTGCTATGGTGACAGTAACAGTAGCTTAGGAGATCTTGTTTGTGGTAAACAAATTCAGGCATATGCTCAAAGCCTGATGGAGCAGCTTCTCAGCTTCCTTTACACTACTATCCCTGCATAAAATCAAAGAACCCCCACATGAAAAACCCACCACCTGGATTTGATTCAGAAAAAGGGAGACAGTCCTGAGATTATTGTCTCTTATGTGTGTGGGGCAGGCCAAATACACATGTCTATGTTCTTGAGGCAAAGTCTTCTCTGCGGGAAGGGCTTCTCTGTGCAGCTCTGTCAGAGGAACTGTGTAGGGAAGAAAGTTTCACCTCCAAAGGACACTAGCCTCATCAGCAAGACTGGGGAGACTCGTTAACAGGATGACAGATATTACTTCTTTTTTTCTTACCAAATCCTCTCTGCTGGGGCAGCCTGAATTTTATATGTTGATAAAATAATTTCTTTCAAAATATGGTTTTGTAAGCACTGAAGTCAGGTACCTTCCACCCCATATCTTAAATCTTTGAGTTCTGTGAAAGGATGTCATCATTTGAAGAAGTTCAGTCCTCTTGCGGATAGATGGAATCTAGGGATCAGACTCATTTCTAGAGGGTGGTGAGGTTGGTCTTGTTTCAGTGACCCAAGACACTCTGTCTGTCTGTCTTTCCACCTCCCTTTTCAAATGCTTTCTTTGAACCGAACAACTGGTGCCTATAAGGTTTATTCCCTCACACTTTGTCTTTAAGATAAGATGTGTTGGCTCACTTCTTAATGAAAATTAGAAAAGCTTTACAATATTTTCAGTTACTAATACCCAACAAAGTGCCGGAACTAGAGATCATGTTCTAACAAAGAGAGGAAAAAAGTGGATTATCTATGTTATGGTTTGCATATGAGGTATTCCCAAAAATCTTATGTGGGAAAAAATCAGGAAAGTTCACAGGTGAAATGATGAGATGATGAAAGTTATAACCAAATCGGTGGATTAAGCCTTTAGATGGATTAATGATTTGAATGGATTAATGGATTAATGGTAACAGTATTCAGATCCTGAGTGACTTGAGGAAGTAGGTCACTGTAGGCATGCCCTTGGCGATTATATTATCCCTGGTTCCTTGCACTCAGCCTGTCTGTTTCTCGGCTGTCTGGAATGAGAAGCCCCTCCTCCATGGTGCCTTTCCATCATGATGTTCCACTTCACCTCAGACCCAATGAGTGGAGTCAGCAGTAATGACTCAATTCTCTGAAATGTATGTCACAATAAACTTTTCCTTCTCTCAGTTGTAGTTCTTGGGTGTATGGGTCACTGTGATGCAAAGTTAACTAGAACAACATAGTAGCACATGGGAAGTATCTCGGTAGAGACTAGAAGAGTCACAAAACTAAAGTACTAAGGGTTTTTGGACATTGTATTAGTTCCTGAGAATTCACAGAATCCTGATGCACTTGCACATATTTTCACTACTCTTCAAATAATTTTGCTAAACCCTGGATATTGGATTCTAATGTCTTTAGATGCCTTGTCCTACAGAAAGGCTGAGTCTTAACACCAGCAAGAAAGGAAGCCAATTTTACTTCTTCAAGTTCAATTAAACTTCCTGCTAAATATTTTTTTGTGTGTTTTAACATATTATTTGGATATTTGTCTCATATGACCACACTGAAAATATAGTGCCACAGTATTTGTTGTAGCCCATTAATTCTGGTCTTCTAGTAACTAAACTGAGTACGGTGGGGTGAACAGTTCAAGCCACTGTTAAAGTGATGTCTCTAAGCACATTAATTAACATAGCATAGGTTGGAGTAAGGTATTTGTTGATTTATAGCCAAAAAAAAAAGACATCATTTTCTTGATAAAGATCGTTGAAATTAATTAAACAATATTACCACTAATACTAATGATAATAATAAATGAAATGTAGTATAGTTTTATACATATATATGTGTGTGTATGTGTGTGTGTGTGTGTGTATGTGGGTATCAGTGCTAGGGACTTAATCCAGGGGAGTTTTATCACTGGGCTACATCCTAAGCCATTTTTCTTTTTCTTTTTTGAGAAAGGACACACTAAGTTGCTCAGGTTGTTCTTGAACTTGCAATCCTCCTACCTCTTTCTCTGAGTCACTGGTATTATAGATGCATGTCACCACACTTGGTTTGATTTTTAATTTGAATCAGAATTTTCTCTTTAGCAAGACCAAAAATGTTCATGACATAAAACTAGATAAGAAAGATAACTCTACTATGGTTCTTAGCAGAGCTGCTCACTCTCAGATTGACTCCTTTTTAGACATAGTGTTTATGCTATGTCCAGTTATTTTCTACTTCCATTTCTGAAAACTTCATCCAACACATTCACCATCTTAAATGTTGGTTGCCCAAATCTTCCTATTTCCCTATAAAGTACCATTTATTCTCTCTTTCTCTTTCTCTCTCCCCCCAACACATGCACACACACACACACACACACACACACTCACACACACTTACACATTCTTTAGTCCTGTCTTAAGTTGTTCCTTGATTTCTTTCCTGGATTCTGACAGAGAGATTTCCTTTCTTTCTTTTTTGCTACAACTTTGCATTTAGCAGTTCATCATTAGGATTCCTCATTATGAATTGTTGTTTGGAAATTGCATCACATTGGTGGGTGACTGAAAAATCTTGGCAATTACCATCTCATTTTCCAATTCACTACTACCAATTAACATATAGGTATGATTGTGCATGGACCTAATGGAGAAAGTGGAATGTAAATGGGTAACAGAGATCCAAGAGGTAAATTTGAATTCATGTCTATCTCACTAGAGAACTCATGCTCTTAATTATTGTACCAAAAAATCCTTTAGCAAAGGTATTTGTTTCTTACACCAAACTTCTGAGCATGAAACCTGTTTTCAAGCTTTTCTTGCTAAGCTAGTCTCAGAATCTTTGAAGTTTTCTTCAAAGATTCATGTATCTCTCCTTTAGGGCCTCGAGACAAAATCTGGCCATAAACAAAGCATCCCCCAAGACTTTCACTTTTGCCCCCATCATGAGCCTCTAGCTCTGCTGAGGGCATCTCAGTCATGTCCTCCTCCCATGAAATAAACTTCCCAATGAATCTTCCCATCCTAAATTCCAAGCATCAAAGGAAGCGCTCAGTATTTCTTTGCACCAGGGAAATTTTGATTCAAATTTAAAAATCATTGTAGGATTGCTGCTCTGTCTTCATTTGAGTTGCTTGTGTGGCTGTTACATTTAGGCCTATCCTGAGAAACACTGCCATGGTGGGGCAAGAATGAAGAGCACAGAACTCGAGTCTGTGTTATAAAAATCTGATTGTGCAGGGTTGAGTTCAGCTAGTTATAAGCTTTTGCTCACTTGATAGTCTGCCAGGTTTTCACATTTTGAAGAAGAAGTTTAGGAAGATTGAGGGATGGATAGGTGGGACATAGGATGATGAGACCCAAAAGCTCTTCTGTATAACATTATGATGATGGATAGGAGACATATATTTGTTGAAATCCAAAAATCCTTATAACACAAAATTTCAGGGCTAATATAAACTGTCAACTTTAATTAATAACAACTTATTGATAACTGTTCATCAGTATGACCCATATGCCACACTGATGCAAGATGTTAATAATAGGGAAAACTGTAAGAGTAGATGAGGAGCCTGCTTTCGACTGATCACAGCTCATTCAGCCATAGAACAGGTAATTTCAGGCTGCCATTTGCCTGCGGCTCGCAGACAACTTACTCAGGCTCAGTGCTAATTAACCCATGGAAACTGCTTCTTGGAGCCTGCTCCTATCAGAACATACACCGAGCACGGAGCGGCTGAAATCCGGCTCCCAGAACCGTTCTGGCCCAGGGCTAAAGAATCCGCGGAAACTGCTTCTCGGTCCGGGTCCTGCTGAATACTGTGGAGGTAAATACCAACCGAGCCTTCATAGGCAGTGGCAACAGGACTGAGACGGGGCTTGTGAGGGCCGGTCAGGACTCACCCGTTGCTTTGGTCACCCGGCAAAGGGAACGAAATGCTGCCATTCGCATGGGATACCAACATGGCAGAGATCTGATGTCATCAGAAAGCGGCGGAGGAGAGAACTTCATCGATACCAGCGGCAACAGAAACAGTTGGTCTCCTGATAAAGAAAGTGAGTCACAAACACCCGAGTCTCTCTCACTTTATCATCAAGCCAGAGGGGCAGAGCAGAGCCGCCACCCGCGCCTGCAAGGTAGGCAGGCCTGCGACAGACCGGCAGATCAGGCCCGGTGGTCTGCCAGCATGGTACACACGTCACCCCAATTGGAGTAGGGGCAGAGCAGAGCCTCCACCCGCGCCTGCAAGGTAGGCAGACCTGCGACCGACCTGAAGAACAGGCCCAGGGGACAGTGGTCGTGGTAGACACATCACACCAATTGGAGGAGGGGCAGACCAGAGCCGCCGCCCGCGCCTGCAAGGTAGGCAGACCGCCCCCCAACCCTGCAAGAGAGACTTTTCAAATATACAAGAGCAATATAAATATATAGGGGGAAAAATTTTTCAAAAACACAACAGTTTCACCAAGCAGAAAGAAACACAAGCAATATGAAAAGACAAGGAAAGAAAGGACCACAAGCAATGCAGGTCAACTCAACTTTAGAAGAGGTAACAGCTGCAGCAGATGGAGTGTCAGATAAAGAATTCAGGATAGGGCTGGGGATGTGGCTCAAGTGGTAGCGCGCTCGCCTGGCATGCGTGCGGCCCGGGTTCGATCCTCAGCACCACATACGAACAAAGACGTTGTGTCTGCCAAAAACTAAAAAATAAATATTAAAATTCTCTTAAAAAACAAATTAAAAAAAAAAAACAAAGAATTCAGGATATACATGCTTCAGATGATCTGGAGTCTCAAGGAAGACATTAGACAGCAAAATCAGACAATGAAAGATCACTTCGACAATGAATTACACAAACAAATCCAGGCAGCAAAAGATCAACTATACAGGGAGATAGAGGTTATAAAAAACAAACAAACAGAAATCCTAGAAATGCAGGAAGCAATAAACCAACTTAAAAACTCAATGGAGAATACTACCAGCAGAGTAGAACACTTAGAAGATAGAACATCAGACAATGAACACAAAGTATTTCAACTTGAAAAGAACATAGACAGCTCAGCAAGTCTGTTAAGAAACCATGAGCAGAACATCCAAGAAATATGGGATAACATGAAGAGACCAAACTTAAGAGTCATTGGGATACAGGAAGGTATAAGAACTCCAAACCAAAGGAATGAGCAATCTATTCAATGAAATAATACAAGAAAACTTCCCAGACTTGAAGAATGAGACAGAATCCCAAATCCTAGAAGCCTACAGGACGCCGAATGTGCAAAATCATAAGAGATCCATACCTAGACACATTATAATGAAGATGCCCAACATACAGAATAAGGAGAGAATTTTAAAAGCTACAAGAGAAAGGAAGCAGATCACATTTAGGGGTAAGCCAATCAGGATAACAGCTGATCTTTCAACACAGACTCTGAAAGCTAGAAGATCCTGGAATAACATATTTCAAACACTGAAAGAAAATGGGCTCCAACCAAGAATTGTGTATCCAGAGAAATTAAGCTTCAGGATGGAAGATGAAATTAAAACCTTCCACGATAAACAAAAGTTTAAAGAATTTGCAGCTAGAAAACCATCTCTTCAAAACATCCTCGCCAAAACATTACAGGAAGAGGAAATGGAAAATAACAATGAAAACCAACAGTGGGAGGTAGGACAGTAAAGGGGGGAAAAATAATCAAAGAGGAAAACAAACCATGTTTAGTAACATAAATAAACAGATATGGCTGGAAGAACAACCCATATCTCAATAATAACCCTAAATGTTAATGGCTTAAACTCACCAATTAAGAGACACAGGCTAGTAGAATGGATCACAAAACAAGACCCAACAATATGCTGCCTACAGGAGACGCATTTGATAGGAAAAGACATACATAGGCTGAAGGTGAAAGGTTGGGAAAAATCATATCACTCATATGGACTTCGGAAACAAGCAGGAGTATCCATACTCATATCAAATAAAATAGATTTCAAGCCAAAGTTAATCAAAAGGGATAAAGAGGTACACTACATACTGCTCAAGGGAACCATACACCAACAAGACATAACAATCATAAATATATATGCCCCATACAATGGTGCAGCTATGTTCATCAAACAAACTCTTCTCAAGTTCAAGAGTCTAATAGACCACCATACCATAATCATGGGAGACTTCAACACACCTCTCTCGCCACTGGACAGATCTTCCAAACAAAAGTTGAATAAGGAAACTATAGAACTCAATAACACAATTAATAACCTAGACTTAATTGACATATATAGAATATACCACCCAACATCAAGCAGTTACACTTTTTTCTCAGCAGCACATGGATCCTTCTCAAAAATAGATCATATATTATGTCACAGGGCAACTCTTAGACAATATAAAGGAGTAGAGATAATACCATGCATCTTATCTGATCATAATGGAATGAAACTGAAAATCAACGATAAAAGAAGGAAGGAAAAATCATGCATCACTTGGAGAATGAACAATAGGTTACTGAATGATCAATGGGTTATAGAAGACATCAAGGAGGAAATTAAAAAATTCTTAGAGATAAATGAAAACACAGACACAACATATCGGAATCTATGGGACACATTGAAAGCAGTTCTAAGAGGAAAATTCATTGCTTGGAGTTCATTCCTTAAAAAAAGGAAAAACCAACAAATAAATGATCTCATACTTCATCTCAAAATCCTTGAAAAAGAAGAGCAAAACAACAGCAAAAGAAGTAGAAGGCAAGAAATAATTAAAATCAGAGCTGAAATTAATGAAATTGAAACAAAAGAAACAATTGAAAAAATTGACAAAACTAAAAGTTGGTTCTTTGAAAAAATAAAATTGACAGACCCTTAGCCATGCTAATGAAGAGAAGAAGAGAGAGAACTCAAATTACTAGCATACGGGATGAAAAAGGCAATATCACAACAGACACTTCAGAAATACAGAAGATAATCAGAAATTATTTTGAATCCTTATACTCCAATAAATTAGAAGATAGTGAAGGCATCGATAAATTTCTTAAGTCATATGATCTGCCCAGATTGAGTCAGGAGGATATAGACAACCTAAACAGACCAATATCAATTGAGGAAATAGAAGAAACCATCAAAAGACTACCAACTAAGAAAAGCCCAGGACCGGATGGGTATACAGCAGAGTTTTACAAAACCTTTAAAGAGGAACTAATACCAATACTTTTCAAGCTACTTCAGGAAATAGAAAAAGAGGGAGAACTTCCAAATTCATTCTATGAGGCCAACATCACCCTGATACCTAAACCAGACAAAGACACTTCAAAGAAAGAAAACTACAGACCAATATCTCTAATGAACCTAGATGCAAAAATCCTCAATAAAATTCTGGCGAATCGGATACAAAAACATATCAAAAAAATTGTGCACCATGATCAAGTAGGATTCATCCCTGGGATGCAAGGCTGGTTCAATATACGGAAATCAATGAATGTTATTCACCACATCAATAGACTTAAAAATAAGAACCATATGATCATCTCGATAGATGTGGAAAAAGCATTCGACAAAGTACAACATCCCTTTATGTTCAAAACTCTAGAAAAACTAGGGATAACAGGAACATACCTCAATATTGTAAAAGCAATCTATGCTAAGCCTCAGGCTAGCATCATTCTGAATGGAGAAAAATTGAAGGCATTCCCTCTAAAATCTGGAACAAGACAGGGATGCCCTCTATCACCACTTCTGTTCAACATAGTTCTCGAAACACTGGCCAGAGCAATTAGATAGACGAAAGAAATTAAAGGCATCAAAATAGGAAAAGAAGAACTTAAATTATCACTATTTGCAGATGACATGATTCTATACCTAGCAGACCCAAAAGGGTCTACAAAGAAACTATTAGAGCTAATAAATGAATTCAGCAAAGTGGCAGGATATAAAATCAACATGCATAAATCAAAGGCATTCCTGTATATCAGTGACAAATCCTCTGAAATGGAAATGAGGAAAACCACTCCATTCACAATATCTTCAAAAAAAATAAAATACTTGGGAATCAACCTAACAAAAGTGGTGAAAGACTTATACAATGAAAACTACAGAACCCTAAAGAGAGAAATAGAAGAAGATCTTAGAAGATGGAAAAATATACCCTGTTCATGGATAGGCAGAACTAACATCATCAAAATGGCGATATTACCAAAAGTTCTCTATAGGTTTAATGCAATGCCAATTAAAATCCCAACGGCATTTCTTGTAGAAATAGAGAAAGACCCAGAATAGCAAAAACAATGCTAAGCAAGAAATGTGAATCAGGCGGTATAGCGATACCAGACTTCAAACTATACTACAGAGCAATAGTAACAAAAACAGCATGGTACTGGTACCAAAACAGGCGGGTGGACCAATGGTACAGAATAGAGGACACAGAAACCAATCCACAAAACTACAACTATCTTATATTTGATAAAGGGGCTAAAAGCATGCAATGGAGGAAGGATAGCATCTTCAACAAATGGTGCTGGGAAAACTGGAAATCCATATGCAACAAAATGAAACTGAATCCCTTTCTCTCGCCATGCACAAAAGTTAATTCAAAATGAATCAAGGAGCTTGATATCAAATCAGAGACACGCCGTCTGATAGAAGAAAAAGTTGGCTACAATCTACATACTGTGGGGTCGGGCTCCAAATTCCTCAATAGGACACCCATAGCACAAAAGTTAATAACTAGAATCAACAAATGGGACTTACTCAAACTAAAAAGATTTTTCTCAGCAAAAGAAACAATAAGAGAGGTAAATAGAGAGCCTACATCCTGGGAACAAATCTTTACTCCTCACACTTCAGATAGAGCCCTAGTATCTAGAGTATACAAAGAACTCAAAAAATTAGGCAATAAGATAACAAATAACCCAATCAACAAATGGGCCAAGGACCTGAACAGACACTTCTCAGAGGAGGACATACAATCAATCAACAAGTACATGAAAAAATGCTCAACATCTCTAGCAGTCAGAGAAATGCAAATCAAAACCACCCTAAGATACCATCTCACTCCAGTAAGATTGGCAGCCATTATGAAGTCAAACAACAACAAGTGCTGGCGAGGATGTGGGGAAAAGGGTACACTTGTACATTGCTGGTGGGACTGCAAATTGGTGCAGCCAATTTGGAAAGCAGTATGGAGATTTCTTGGAAAGCTGGGAATGGAGCCACCATTTGACCCAGCTATTCCCCTTCTCGGTCTATTCCCTAAAGACCTAAAAAGAGCATGCTACAGGGACACTGCTACATCGATGTTCATAGCAGCACAATTCACAATAGCAAGACTGTGGAACCAACCTAGATGCCCTTCAATAGACGAATGGATAAAAAAAATGTGGCATTTATACACAATGGAGTATTACTCTGCATTAAAAAATGACAAAATCATAGAATTTGCAGGGAAATGGATGGCATTAGAGCAGATTATGCTAAGTGAAGCTAGCCAATCCCGAAAAAACAAATGCCAAATGTCTTCTTTGATATAAGGAGAGTAACTGGGAACAGAGTAGGGACGAAGAGCATGAGAAGAAGATTAACATTAAACAGGGATGAGAGGTGGGAGGGAAAGGGAGAGAGAAGGGAAATTGCATGGAAATGGAAGGAGACCCTCAGGGTTATACAAAATTTCATACAAGAGGAAGTGAGGGGAAAGGGAAAAATAATACAAGGGGGAGAAATGAATGACAGTAGAGGGGGTAGAGAGAGAAGGGGGGAGGGGAGGGGAGGGGAGGGGGGATAGTAGAGGATAGGAAAGGCAGCAGAATACAACAGACACTAGTATGGCAACATGTAAATCAATGGATGTGTAACTGGTATGATTCTGCAATCTGTATACGGGGTAAAAATGGGAATTCATAACCCACTTGAATCAAAGTGTGAAATATGATATATCAAGAACTATGTAATGTTTTGAACAACCAACAATAAAAAATTAAAAAAAAAAGAAACTGGCAAAAAAAAAAGAAAATTTTCAACTTTACTTTGAAAACTAAGTGGGTAAAGGAGGCCATAGGGTAAGATTTGTATTTTGGAAAATAATTCTAACAGCAACTTTGGAGACTAGATTGGATGAAGGAACTACATTGACAGCAGGAAAACATAATACTAAATAACTGTGACTTCAGTAAGTTAATTTTGGTTCATATCAAATTAAATTTCAGATCATTTTTTCTAAAAATTTGGCACCATCAAGGAAATAAAAAAAATCAAATGGGAGATATGATAAATTATGGTATAATGGTGTATTAAGAATTGTAATTCAAAAATAAATAAATAAAATAATTAATTAATTTTAAAAAAAGAGTAGATGAGGAATATGTAGTTCTGTATGTTCTACTCCATTTTCTCATACAGCTAAAATGTTCTAAATAATAGAGTCTATTTTAATTAATTTAAAAAGAGAGCAAAGTAAATGTGTGTACTCAATTTCTGGCAAGAGGAAACTGAAACTGAAGAGTCTCAGTGATTGAATGAAGATGTTAGGTTTGTCCATGTCCCCTTAGTTACACTTCTGGTATCTGTGGAAGTGCTTGGATTATGCCCATCCATACATTCCAGCCATCTGGCTATGAAGCAAATTGTGTTAAGAGTCTGATAAAGGTAAAAAAGATTGGACATCCCTTCCCCCTACAAAAGAAAACAATTTGCCTATGCTTCAATTCCTATAAACTGCACAGATGTGCTAGAATTTAGCTGCCTCCCTGGGGTGCAGTAAAGTGTTGTTCTGAAGTGTTTCAAGACTTGAGCATCCCAGGGCCTGGCACTGGGGTGGGACTCAAGGGAAGAAATAAAGCACAAATTGAAAAGCTGTATTACTTGGGAAATTGTAGTTTAACACATGTGACAGGACATCTCTCCCTGCTACTAAGATTTCTTCCCTATTGCTTTCAGACAAGGTCTTCATTGATATCAGAAGCACACAATCCCCTTATTTTCTCTATACCTTAATTCACTTTTCCAGTTCAGTGTAAGAGGAAGATTATAGGAAGATCACAGGTGTATTCTTTGACAAGAGTTTTTGCATGTCCTAATTTCCAGTAATGAAAGTGTAGGGCCCAGCACCAGCATCACTACCCACATACTTCCCAAGACTACACATCTTTGGAGCCAAGCTCAAGTTTTCTCCAGTTGATTTTCATTTCTTCTCTCTGTTCTTCATAGATCACTTCAGTCCAGCAATGCAGAAATCAGAACTTGACATCATTTTGCTAAATTGTTATATTTTCAATTTACAATCTTGCCTAACTTAGAAGAAGTCTATCTGTATACACATCTTTACCTATATCTACATCCTTTTGTCTATCTAATACTGAAGATAGAACTTTCTCCTGTTAAATTTGTTGACTCTCCACTCCTGTCCATCCTCAACTCCTGTCTCAATGTATTAGTTGAAAACAAAACATTCATGTGTTACAATGCAATATATGTTGGGGATTTGAAAGAAAGGAAAAACTCAGAAGCCCTTCCTTTGCCCTATTTTTCTTCTTACTCAGTCCCTGAAACCAGAAATTTTCACCATTACCTTGGGTTTAGTGGGTAGAAGTAATATTTACTGAGATAACTTTCATAGTCAATGAACGTTTTTAATCAATAAACAGACTCTATTATGTTATGCTATGTTTTTAGGACAACTGGTGTTTCATTTAAATAAAGAACTTTAGAGTAGACTTCTCCTTTGGGTAATGAAGTAGGATAGGAGAACAAAGATGTGGGACAAACAACATAGTTACAGTAATGTCAAATCACTTTGGAGCATTAACCATGGTGTTTGGTCCACAGAAAGAACATGTCTTGAAAAAGAAATAAAACTCTGCACTTCAGCTCGCTGCTTAGTACTTCAGTACTCTATGAGCAAATTGTTTAAGCTCCTTCCATCTCAATATTTACATCTGTAAATGAGGTTTGTTTTTGTCTCTTATGTGCCTATGAAGGTCACATAAGATGCCCAAGAAAGTGCTGCAAACTGCAATATACAGGCGTGGCTTTGTTAGTGATAAACCAAAGCACAGCATGACAGAATTTCTGCCTTGGGAAGGTGAGGAGCAGGGTAGGATGGGGAAGTAACTTCCAGAACAATAGGAAGGAGCAGCCAATCACACAGTTTCCATGCTCCTGTCTTTGGAGATTAACCCTGTCTGAAGACAGAATTCAAAATGTCTAAAGCAAACCTTCGTAATCTCTTTATTTGCTAGATAATGAAACTGAGCCATAAGGAGGATAAGTGCAAGCCTACATTTCAGAGCATGAAAGTGTTTCATTCATATTGCTGGCCGCAACCTGTGAAGATTTTCAAATTATTGGGCCTGAAGTTGGTGAATTTTTTTCTTTGTAGATCACCTTGAACATTGTTTTAATTCTTATTTGGAAAACTTTAAGATCATCTGGCAAAGACCTGCCAATTTATGTCTTTTATTTCTTTTATTGATCTAACTGCTTTGCTTAATCTGGACACAGAGTATACCAACAACATATGTCGGTCACCCATTCACATTGCACTTTGCATTTATGAAGTTTTTGCTTCTTCCATCCATGTACTCCAGTGGAATTTTCTGCAAAGGAGAAGAAGGGATTGCTGTCCTCAAAAAGACTTTCCTTATGAACTCTTCTCAATCACTTTCATTCCCAAAGATCTAATTTGTGTGTGTTTGTGTGAAGTTCTATAACAAAGTCATGCTAAAATCAAGGCTTGGGTTTTCGGTCACAGAACTGACAAATAGTCAATTGCCCAGCATTTATTGAGGCCTTACACAGTGTAATATAAAATGTCCAAGAGGAAGCAGACGACCCTGCCCTATTCAGACAGGCAAGCTCTATGTTGCAACAAAGAAAAATGGGGGCGGGGGGTGGGGGTGGGTTATGATGAGAAGCAACTCAATTCTAGAAATGGCATGTGGAATTCAGAGAGAGAAAACTGTACTGCATTTGAGAGCTCAGGAGGAAATGTGTGCAGATGATCACATTGAAAATTCTCTGAAGCATGTCAAGGTTGACATGAGAATAGTGGAAGAGAGGAGAATGTCACAGGTGTGAAATCAAAGAGAGGAGGGCTGGGCTGGGTGACTCATGTAACAAGGGCAATGAGGAGATCCTGCTGGTTGGCATAGGCTTGTTCCAGGGAGAAGAAGAAAGATGAGGCAGCAAAACACCTGAGAAAGACCATGGAATGCTTCTTCTCCCCCTACCACTTCCATCACTGGGGATTGAACCCTGTGGATGCTCTACCACTGAGTTATAGGACCAACCCTTTTAATTTTCTTTTTTTTTTTTATTTTTTAAGTCAGTGCCTCTTTCCCTAAAATGTGAAGACTGGACAAGTAAAGAGAAGATGGGTTTCAGAGGCAGAGCATAGAGTTAGAGACAACTGAGTTTGACTCTGGACATACAAAGTCACTACCTACAGGATTTGGGCACAATGCCTGATTTCTCTGAGCCACAATTTCCTCCAATGCAAAAGTCTATTAATAAATTACCATAGATTTCTTATAGAAAATAAGTTATAATTTAGAGTAGATGCTGATAAAAAACTTCTCTTGATTTTTGATATTGGTTATTAGTATTATTATTATTATTGCTCTTTGACTTGGGATAGCATTCATGTTATTGGGTAATTGTGTTTCCTCTTAATTTGTAGCAACTTCAAAATCAGAATACTCCTTAAAAAAACACAGTTTTTTTTTTTAATTCAACTTATTCTTATCACTCTACTAATTCTTGGAGCCAACAATTTTTCTCTAACTATGGTATCATGGGCTCTGAATTTCAATTGATCTCTAATCATTACTTCTTAAGAGTTTGAGAGTTACAAACTTTTGCCATGATTTGACCTTGAAGCATTTTTAAAAATTAAAACGTGTAGGATAAAACAGTAAGATGAAAACTAGAAAGAAAGACATACAAATAATTTTGTTTTTAAACTTAATTTAAACAGTTAACTCATTGGGTAGATAAAATCAGAAACTTTAAGAGACTTTCCACTTCAACAGAAATATTCTCATTGACCTCCTATGGTGCCTGAAATTCCACCATATGCTCTCCTCCTTCAGGAGCCATGGACCCAGCAGGAGCATATTGATACAATGATGGTTTTCACAGCATTGTATTCCCTGAGAGGGGCAAGACATTAACCAGTGAACACACAAAAAGAATGCATATTATCTCATCTCATACCGGTCACACAATCTACTACTCTAACATTATGGAGACCCTTCAAACATGACCAGTAAATAAATAAGAATAACAGCAAATACTTCTAAATACTTACTACATTCCAGGCTTGGAAAATTCTCATGACAATTTTGGAAGTGGATGTTATCATTGAGCTCATTTCAGGGTTGAGGAACCTGAAGGACAATGAGATGTTAAAATAATTATGCTCAATGAAACATGAGAGCCAGAATATTTGAGATCATATAAAACAGAAAATGTTCTAGAAGACAGGTGAAGAGGCTATAAAATCTGGAGGGCTTGTAGGAATATGCTATCTGAAATTTTAGTAACACAAAGATTTTATGTCAATAATCATAGGAGAATATGTTCTCCACAGATGACCAAAGTAATAGCTCCTATTCCATACTTCTTTCTACAATGTGATGTTGCTGCTCCTTCAAAGTCCATTTTTATACCTTCTTGGAACTGGGTGAGATGGGGTCCTTAACTATGCAGGCCAATAAACTGTGGTGGAAGTGACACTGGGAATCCAATGTTAATCCAACATAGAGAAGTCCTATATAGGTGTTCCTATAAATAGCCTCAGCTCCCAGCTAACAGTCAACCACAACTTACAGCCATGTAAAGTCAGCTGTCTTGGACATCCACCATTCCATCTTTCTGATGCTTCCAGCTCCAACAGTTGTCTGATTGCAACCCCACTACTGGGCCTGAGTCTACTCAGTCAACACTAAGAACCACAGAGATACTAATAAATAATTATTTTAATATACTAAGTTTTAGGCGGCTTGTTTTACAGAAATAGATACACAGAATGATAATGCCATTGAGCAAGATAGAACATAATGCTGCTTAAATTGTGCCTAATCTCTAAGAACTAAGCAGAAATAATTCTGGGGTGTTAATTCACTGGCATATGACGTTTATTGGGCTGCACTAGAAACACCTTCCCCTTGTTGGGGTTCTGGACCTTCTCTTTAGTGAGAACTACTCTGTTCATTCTCTTTAGAAAAGGACTTAACTCCTTCCTAGGTTTTAGCATTGCTCTTTTGAATCAAAGCACTACAGATTCAGGTTGGAGATATTCAAGGATTGCCTCTTTTGAATCCACCTGATCCATCATGAAGACCCATCAAGAAATGAGGTGAGAAACAGAACATTTGAAACAACCATGGGGTCAAGAATTCCTTTTCCAACTTTCATTTTTCCAAGATTGGTGACCATTTTTCATGAAAAAGATAAAAATTAATCAGCGTTGACCAAAATAACACCCCTGAGTCAATAAATTATCAAAATAGGAAATTCCCTATTTACATCTTCATCTCCTCAATTTCTTTTCAAGTCTTCTGAAGATTGTGTCATAAAAAATTACACTAGAAATATTTGAAATATAGTGGCCAGTTGCTACTGCAATTTGGTCTCTTGTTATTTTCCATGAAGTTTGGCTGCTTTTACTCTTTTCCCATTCTCCTCAACACTTGTTATCTGTATTTTCATCTCCAAGCTAGCTGCCTTTGAGCCTGTCTGATAATTTCACTCATGCAGTTTAATTTTATACGTATTTGATCTTTTCTTTCTTTGATTAAGAGTTAGGGGCAATGCAGTTATTATCATGAATACATTAGCACAATGACTAAACTGAGGCCAATAGCAAATGTGTTTTATTCTTCCAGTTTTTAAATTTATAGATATTCTTTTGGAGAAAATCATACCATAAGTCTGACACTGCCCTTCTTATTAGAATAAAGGCAAAAATGTGGCCAATAAGAAAGGATAATGAAGTTTTTCTGGAACTCATCTATTAGTGGAATTCTAAGTGTCCCTGATGATGAGATCCTAAGGTAGCTAAATATGTCACATCATTTAGGTAGGTAAGTGCTTTTAGAAATTTTCTACTTGAGCACATTCTCTTTCAAAATTCTTACATGGATGGGCCCAGGGATTTACAAATCCTTGAGTGGAGTCTTATTTATGCGTGGCTATTCAGAGTGGATGGAGGTCATTGATGATCAAGACTTGAAGGGGTGGCTATGGTGACAATTAAGCCTAGAACGAATATAGTTTAGTAGGGCAGCAGATTCCAGCTGGACCCTTTACTAGCACACAAGACAGGCTTAGGGAGAGTGGGGTGGGTGGGTGTAGTTTTTCATCAGCATAATGTATAGTTCCCTGCAGTCTCATTGCTGAGGCGAAGCTGTGAACCTGCACTTGTGAACACAGAGATCCCCCTTTTCTTTAAAAGCATATTCTTGAGCCAAGGAACCGAGCTTTCTTACAAACAACTTTTCTGTGTCCAATAAAATAAAGCATCTGCTTCATGCAACTAAAAGGCACAAGGGATGTTTCGGTCTTAGTTATATTTGAGTTTTAAAATTTCTTCATGTGACCTGTTTTTCCTCATAAATATTTTGCTCCAAAAACCAAAATAAGGTTCAAAATGAGGAGGAATATTTTATAAAATCTATCCAGCTTAGTAGGTCTAAGTTTCTAAGTCTAGAAATTAAACTTCCCACCTTTGAGTAAAAGACGTTTCCCATTGAATATTTAGATTGTATTTCATTTTGTGCATCTGTGTTGTATATGTGTGTTAGAGAGCATGTGTATAGTTGTGCCATCACCATAATGTTTTGTTTCACACATAAATTTACTTATTCTTCATAGTCATATGTTCAACAAATATTCTAGAGTATTTACTATGCTCATAATCAGGTAAGAAAAACAAAAGATAAAAACAGAGGGTAAGACCTGTGAGAAAAGCATGGAACTTTTGCTATTGTAGCGCAAGGGAGAGGGGTTGCCTCATCCTCCTGAAGGGAGGACTAAAAACTAACTAAATAAATAAATAGGAATAATAGAGTGCTTTGGGGCTTGGTATGATAAAGGACAGCCTCAACAGTGAGGTGAAGAGAACATCTCCTATAAGGGAGAGAACCCTAGTTCTGCCCCTTGCTATGAAAACTTGAATAAACTCCTGAAGTATCCATGTGTTACTTTCCAAATCTGATGATAAAATTGTTCTTATTAAGTTGTTCAGCAGATTAACAGATAGTCCATGTCAAGTGCTTGGAGAAGTGCATAATGAGTGTACACACACTAGCTGTCTTTTTTTTTTTTTTAGTTGGCATCATTTATAGAAGTTTTCAAACTTTTGCAATCACTTGAAAATATTTGTCAAGTTCCTCTATACATGCACTGTTCCAGTTATTTTATTTTATTTTATTTTATTATATATTACAACAGAATAATAATAATTCATATTACACATATAGAGCACAATTTTTCATATTTCTGGTTGTACAAAAGTAGAGTCACCAGTGAAATGGGATGGTCATCATTACCCTAAGTACATGTATGAAGACATGAAGGATGTGACTCTACTTTGTGTACACTAGCTGTTTTAATGGATGAAGTTAAGGGTTTGACTGGGAAAGAAACAGGGAATAAAATTGAAAGTTATTCAGGAATAGAGCATTAACTTTTCCCATTGTATATGGACCATAGTATGAAGTGTGGATTATATTTGTATCTGAAAGCATGCCATGAGATAATTTTTTTAAACAGAATGCTGGCTTAATTAAATTCCCATGTATTTAAAAAAAAAAGATTCCTTGATGGCTATATGTAGTTAGGAAGAACAATTATGAGATTCTTATAGTAATACAAATCAGATAAGTAATCACACTACAAATAAGAAGAGTAAAGAAGGGGTGTGAATGGAAAGAAAAGATTATAAAGACATAACCTGGAGAAGTTGTGGATATTAATTTTGATAACAAATTATATAAATACAATTGGTGTGTTTTTCTTTGCACAATTAGGTGGACAGCAATGGCATTCATTGAAATGGGAAATTGAGGAGAAAAGCAAGTTGAAAATAACTAATGTTTTCAGATATGATGACCTTGAAGTACTTATTAGCTCTTAAAGTGGGTGGCTATCAAGAGAAATCAAAGGTTGCATTTTATTCAACATGCATCTGGAAATATAAAATCACTCATCCTGAATTTAAGTATATTTAAGCCATAGAAAGTTTGAGACAATAATAATGAAACTAAAATTTATAGACTACATACACGTTAGGACATAAATCAATCACTTTACATGGAGAATCCTCTCTATTACACACACACCTGAGACATGCCTTATTTGGTTCCCATTCCACACACAGGACAATTTTTTTCTTTGAAATCTTAATTAGCTTGCCAAAGTTATGGTGCTAACATTTAACAGGAATTTATTGATTACTCTTAGGTTGTTATCAATAACAGATCCTTCAACATATTATTGGGCCAAGTAAAGGTAATGTATCTCCTTTTCATCTCAAATGAGTCTCCAGGTACCCAATCCCTTCTAATTTGTTCCTAGGTAGTATTTAGCATGGTGGTTTCCCTCCCTAAATCCCTTATATCTGATCGTCTAGAAGAAAAGGCGATAGAAGGAATTAAGAAAGTATGGCATATTATTTTAAGGATACTCCCTGGAGATGGACACAATGTTTCTGCTTATATCCCATTGGAAGAACTTAGTAACATGATATGCATAGCTGCAAGGGATGCTAGAAAATATAGTAGCATTTTTTTTCCCTCCTAGAAAGAGACAATCAGTTAAGAACTAGGATTTCTATCACGAGTAGAAGTGGAGAATACCTAAGAAGACAAGACTGGCAGTTTCTAGTACAAGGAATCCATTAGAAGAAAAATATGTACAATATAAAGGCATATTGGATTCCTGAAGTATCTGAACATTAAATGGAGAAGTTGGAGAAAATGAATCAAAGAAGCATACTGGCTAGAATAGGTCAGAGAAGAGTTATCCATCATTATTATTGCAACAATCCATTTATTAGATAGATATATAGGTATAACAGTATGCAGAATACATTGATAAATTACTATCCCTAGCATTACTTAAGGTACACAATGTAGGCAATTCGGTTGAAGCATATAAAAATCTGGAGAGGAGTTTGAACCACCGACATATGAAAGCATCAGTTTTGTGAAAACCCTCACTTTAAGAATAGACTGCTAACAAGCTAAGCACAAGGAAATGTTATTATTTCCCTATCACAGGTTTGTTCAAAGGACAAGGAATTTACTTTCTGATTTCTGTAATAGTGAGCTCCCCTTTTGCTCCACACATGACTTGGTCTCCTTCTTGTTATAGTTCTGTAAATGTCAGTTTTGCTGAATTCTAGGCACATCTGTTTGCTACAGAAGGCTCTTCAACTACCTTCTCTCCAAAATTTCATCCTTCATGTCTTCCCTTTCTAGTTTATTAAAACCTAAAATTTCACTATTAGAAAATGATTATTTTGCCTTAACAGGACATTTTTGCCTCTATTATACAAAAGTTTCTAGTATTAGACAACAGAAATCTTGCCAACTATTTACATCTCAGTTTGTAGATAATGGACACAGAAATGCAAATTGAACACATACTTCTACATCCTTATTTGCTTACTGTACATGTTATTCAGAGAATAAGCCAAAAATTGTTCAAGAGCCTCCTCAGTAGAGCTTTCTCTGAGCAATTTCTTATCAGGCAAATGAAGCAATTTTTTAAAGGAGTGCTTTACAGCTTTTTTTTCCCCCCTGTGGTAATAAAGCAGTATTCTTTTCTCCCTTGTCTTCACTAGTGATTGTCCCTAACTGAAAGTTCCTTGACATTTTTCTCTTTCATGTTTCCACTGTGCTTTTATTAAAGTGGACCACACATAAAGTTATATGTGTACAGCTCTGTGAATTTCCACTAAATGGCAACAATGGGCAATTCAGAGGGTGATTAGAATTTGAAGTTTATATACCATCTTAACAAAGTGAATAAATTGTGGAAATATGACTAAGTCAAGAAAAAAAGGGTGGGCTCCAGGAGTGGTAAGTTGTGAAAAGGTGACTGGGAAATGTATGATCCATAAAGATTGTTTAATAGAATGATTATGTAGGTAAATCACATTATTCCTTATACAGGAGAAGGGAACATCTTTGTCAATGGAAGAAATGTCATCTTTACAAAGAGAAATTCATGCCTGCTTTTAGGAAGATTGGGTAAGACCAGAAAATTTATTCTGTGTTTTCTGTTTTTTAGTTGCCTTCAGCTAAAAGTCATCCTCTGCTAAACTGGCATACTAGGGGATGGTACATTTGATCCCCTTCATCCTCTCTCAGTTTTTAGCACAACCTTATCTGCATCTCCCTTATGAAAAATCATTACCTAGACTTCTATCACAATTGTTGCAACTTATTTTGAAACTTATTCAATGAAAACATAGAGAGTACATGATTTTGTACCTGAATTTTTCTTTCAAGATAAATTTTATTATGTTTAAGATGTTCATCCATGTTAATAGATGTAGTTGTAGACCATCCATTCCCACTGCTTTATTGTAGTTTGTTTTGTAAGAGCACAAAAATCTATTTATTAAGTCTGCATTTAATAGATATTAGGTGGATCCAAGTATTTGAACAGTATAAATTATGCTACTATGAAGATTATTACATGCTATCTGGTAGGTGACTATATATTTTGTTGAGTGTATATCCAAGAGTGGAATCGTTGGGTCACGGAGTATGGATATATTATGGTATAGATATTAAGTGCCCCTCAAAGACTCATGTGTCCTCATTGCAGCAATGTTCAGAGGTGGGGCTTTTAGGAAATGATTGGCTCGTGAAAGTGCTAATCTCATCAGAGAAGTAATCCATGTGATAAATTAATGATATGAATGGACTATTGGGAGGTGATGAAAACTTCAGGAAGTGAGACCTAGTTGGAGGAAGTAAGGTACTTTTGGTGTGCCCTGGATGGATATTTCTTGTTCCCTGCACCCTCCCCTCTTTTGTTTCTGTGCTTCCCAACTGCCATGAACTGAGTGGCTTTCCCCTACAAACCTTTTCACTATGATGTTCTGCATCACCTCAGGCCCAAAGCAATGGGGCCAGTTGGCCATAAAGTGAAGCATCTGAAACCATAAGCCCAAATAAATTTTCCCCCCTCTGAGTATTTTTCTTAAGTATTTGTCACAGCAACAAAAATATGATTGACACAGGGTATAAATAATTTTAGCAGATTTTGTCACATAAATGTAATATATAAGAGTTCTTAATGTACTCAAAAATGCTTGATATTTTTATAAATGTATTCATCCTGGTAAGTGTATAGTGGTACTGTTATCTCTCTTTGATTTGAATTATCTGTATCAATAATGATGATGATCATATTTTCATAATTATTGGCTATCTTAACATCCTTTTTGGTAAAGATCTACCCTTTGGCCCACTTTCTTGTCATACTGTCTTTGGTTTTCAGAGTTCTCTATATATTATGAGTATGATTATTTTGTACATATGCATATTATAAATTTTTACTCTCTTAATGACATGTTGATTTAATTTTAATTTTAAAATAGTCCTATTTATCATTTTTCTTTATGCTTCATGTGTTTTCTGCCCTATCTGTAGAATCTTTAATTATATCTAAGATCATAATTTTCAAAAATCTTTGTTTATTGCTCTTTAAAACTTTTATTTTTTTCTAATAACAGCTGTACTGAGATGTAATTCTCATCAATGCAATCCACATATTTAATAGCTTAAGTCACAATTAAGCCTTTTTTATACTTCAGAGTCTAATACATTAGATGTTTGCATATTCACAGACATAGGCAATTTTAGAATATTTTTATCACCTCAAAAGAAAACAACAACAACAATATTTCTTTCAGTCCTCACTCTCCTAACTCATTATACCTTCAAGTCCTTGTAACCACTTTTTGTTTCTGTATATTTGCTTAATCTGGACAATAAATAAAATGGAATAAAATAATATGCATAATTTTTTACTGATTTCTTTTACCTGAGTCTTGGGCAGGAGGTGCAACTCTTGGTGTTTCCAACAGACCAGCTCTGATCACTCGGTCAAAAAAACAAACAGAAAAGGTAATGGTGAAGTAGGAAAGCAATTTGTTCATTATAGCCATACTGGAAAGGACCAAGGGAACCAAGTATCTTTAACCCTTTCTTCTGGGAGCTGACAAGAGCTTTGGGAATGAATAGGAGAAGGAACAAAAACAGAATGCAAGAAACATGGAGAGTCAAGCAGTCTGGGTGAAGCTATTTTCTGTTGACCAACATTTCAGGATGGCCACACAGTCCTTTTAGTGATATGAAAGTTGCAGCTAGTTGCAGCTAGTTTTTACTCTTATCACAGGATGTTTATCAATCAGACCTGTGATCCTGGAATCTAAGGTGTCTGCAAGGTAGAAGGTGAGAAGAATAAATCCTACAGGAGAGGAGGTTGAGTTACTTAGTACCTTCAGGTTTACAGCAATGACTGGAGACTTTTAGGTGCCACTCCTGTGGTCTGGAATAGGACATTATAAAAATTGGTGGCAGATAATGTGTTGATTGTTATGTTCCTGTAAATCTCGAAAATATCTTTGTTGCTCTTATCTTGATGCCTTAAGCCTTGAAAGGTGGAGAATTACTTAAAAATTGTTGAAAATGAATACTTTCTAAATGATTAACATACAGACATGTAGATTTGAGCAAAAATCTAACTTAAAGTTCAAGGTAACAAAGGAAACATGAGGAAAATAAAGATGCAAATGGCAGACTTTTATCTTACGTTTAGTTAGCTACTGGACATCTATAGCCCCAAGCGAAAAGTCAGTGTTTTCTAGCTAAAGCATCCTCAAAATATATGTTTCACTTTCACTTAGCATCAGGATCTCAAGGCTCATGTGTATCTCACAGTATGCACCAATATTTCATTCCATTTTATGATCAATAATGTTCAGTTTCATAAATATATCACATATTTTAACCATTCATTACTTGGTGGATATTTAGAAGTCTTTTTTAAAAATTTTTAGTTATAAATGGACAAAATTTCCTTATTTTATTTTATTTATTTATGTTTTATGTGGTGCTGAGGATCAAACCCAGTGCCTCACAGGTGCCAGGCAAGTACTCTACCACTGAGTCACAACCTAGCCCTGGAAATCTTTGATTTTTATCTTGTCTGTCATGATTAACATCCATATGAAATTGAATTAGTTATGTGATATAAGCTAGAAATTCAGCATTAATTTCTTTCCTCATAGATATTTAATTGCCACAGTTCCCTATTTATTGAAAATAACCCACATTGCATCAGGGTATTTAATTATACCACAGGTTGTCAAACTCATGTGAGTTTATGGCCTCTCCATTCTGTTGCATTTCTATATAGTGATATCTTTGTACCTAGTCCAAAAAATCTTAATCAGAATGGGGAGGGGTTCATCACACTCTCTGATATATTGAATTCTTCATTTTAAAATTTCTCTTCAAGATTGACTAACTATTCATGCCTCTTTGAAATTCCATGTAAGTTTTTTGGATATGATTGCCAATTTCATTTTAAAGTGACTGAGATTGTATTGGAATTATAATGGATATATAAATCACTTTGTGGATAAGTATATTTATATTTAATCTTCCATTCCATAAAGTCCACAATGCATATTTATTTTATTTAGATTATCTTAGGGTTTTCAATAATGATTTATATTTTTCTTTGATGAAATTTTGCACATCTTTCAAGAGTTAGTCAATCTTTCAATGTACTTGAAATTAGTATGAATGTCTTTTTATTGTTATTTCTTTTCAGATGGGGCACATGTGAATTTGTCATGAATTGTGACTTGTCTTTGTAAATTTCTGTTCCTTGTATACTTGGTAATGATTCACTTTAGGAAATGAATACATAGATGAATGAATGCCTAATGTTCATGAACACGTAAATCCTTATCCAACCCATTTCTGTCTATAAACTGACTCAATTCCTTTATCAGTGCTACCAAATATCATGGTACCTTTGGATATTTTCCATTTCCAAATATTGTTTAGTGGTCTACCAAACCAAGTACAGTGTTTTTGAAGTTAGTCTTATTTATTCTCATAACCCATTAGGCACAATCCTCTAAGAGGATTCAACAAGGATTTGTTGAATGTCTCAAAATATTAAATGAGAGACCAAAAATAAAAATAAATTAGTGACATTGACACAGATAAATTTTGCATGTATACATTTTCTTTCTCCCTCTAGTCTTCATTCTCTTATTTTGCCTCCCAGATAAATAATGCACCTTAGAAGACTATTCCTCTTCTCACATAAACTCCTTAGCAGGGACCCAAGCTCCAAATATATCCTACCATCTTGTTAACATCATTTCCTACTGAGGGGCAGCAAATTATGGTAGGAAAATAGCTTTGATGGTGAGCAGAGCATTTTCCACGCAAAGCACTTACCACCTGGTAGCTCAGTTTCCTTATCTGGAAAATGAAAAGCACTTATAAAATACACTGAATTAATTTGAGTTTCTTCCTGTTACTATTAAAAATATTGCAAGATATTTTAAAACTAATCTAATGTTTACATTATCCTTCTTAAGTCAGTATTAAACACTTGCTGACACAAGAGTCAGACACTATAAATATAAAGCACAAAATTATACTTTATAATCTATATTTTATAGGTAACCTTTAATTCTATCTTTGTGTTTCATCTCTCAAACATATGAGAAAGTTAAACTCAAATATTTTTCCACTCCCCTCTCCCCCCCCCCAAATTATATACAACCTGATAATAATCCAGAGTCTTCTAAAAAAACACAATTTCTGTTTATCAAGATTTGTTTACATACTTTTTTTATTTGGACTGTGAATAAGTTGCCAGATTTAACAAATAAAAATGCAAAATGCCCTGTAAATTTCACATAGGTAAAAAAAAAAATTACATCATACCAAATTTACTTATAATAAACAATTACCTCATGTGATATTTGAGGCATTGTTAAAAAAATTATTCATGACATTCAAACTTAACAGAGCATCTCTTATTTTATTGACAACCCTAACTGATCCCTTGGAAACTCTTTATGGAGATCATCCTGGGAGTTTTTTTCCTGAAATTGAACAGGAATCTTAAAAGCAATCAAAAGGGAAATGTCACATCCCCAAACCACCCCACCCTCTAAGTTACCAACAGTCTGCTTCTGAACTCAGGCACTTTATCTTGCCTCTGGGTTACTATGCCTCAACTGCTAACCTCAGCCCATCATTATACCAGGACACTTGATCCAACATCTCCTCTTAATTAGGAATTTACTCTCACTTGTATTCTTTGTCCGGCATTGTCAGTTCTTTCTTTGCTTCTAGATTATTTCCATCATTAAAAAATAAAAAGTCCTCTTGATCTCATGCTTTCTTCCTTTACTTTTCAGTTACAAAAAAAGTAACTATCCAAGTAGCAACTCTAATAGAAGTCTCCTCTTACTCACCCTCTGTTCTCTCTCCAGCTACCTCCAGTAAGGATCATCTCCACTATTACATTGACATTTCTTTACCAACTGGAACAAAGTCAGACTTTGTCAATGGATATTGTGGGTGGGACAGCATAAAACACAAAGTCTTCTTCCTGGGTCTAACATGCTTTTTCTACACAGCCTGATAATTTCAGATAGCTAGAGACACCCATTATGTCACTTCTGTAAAAGACTGTACTTTCTGAAGTGACATTATTTATTTAAAAAGAAAAACTCAAAGAAGCAAATAGAATAAAAAATGTAAAAACCTACCTAATACCCTAATATACAAATGATTTTAACATTTGGGTTAAATAAATAAACATTACTAAAAAACTTGAAGCATATATAAAATGTGAGAATAAAATATAGGGTTTTTTATGCTATTTTACAACATGGTAATTTTTTTACTTGCTGTTTCACACACACACACAAAAACTAATTGGATAACTAATATTGCCATTTTTTAGCAAAATTTATACAGTTAGTTTCATAATTTTCTTAAGTGATTCAAAAAATTTCCAATTTTTTGACAACATGGCAAATTGATCGAAATTGATCCAAATTTCCTCGGTCACATCATGGAATTCACCGAGCAGCTACCTAGTCTGATGTCCTATCATACAGTTCATGTTCTTAAAACATAGGATTATCTAACGTTGTATTTATAAAAGTATCTCTTACAACAAAAGAAAAAAAGAAATTCAAGAAAGACGGGAATATTGGGAAGACTATAGTCCATGAAGTGCCTGTTTTTTTTGGCGGGGGGGCGGGGGGGGCAGTTACCGAGGGATTGAACTCAGGAGCAGTCACTGAGCCACATCCCCAGTCCTATTTTGTATTTTATTTAGAGACAGGGTTTCACTGAGTTGCTTAGCACCTCCCTTTGGCTGAGGCTGGCTTTGAACTTTCGATCCTGCTGTTTCAGCCTCCATATCCGCTGGGATTACAGGCTTGTGCCACTGAGCCCAGCAAGAGCCTGTTTTTATAAAGTTCTGTTGGAACCCAGGCACGCTCATTAGTTTTCCTACTATATGATACTGCTTTTGCACTAAAATATCACAGTTGAGGAGTTGCTACAGATGGTATCTAGCCCACAAACCTAACATGTTTACTATGTGACTCTTATACAAGTGACTTGTTGGTCTAAGGTAAAAACTTGATGATTCTTACAAAACGACTTGAAGCAAGTTTCAGTCAGTCAACTTTTTATGTATTTCCATCACTAAACATGTCCCAACTCAGATATCAGCATTCTTAGTTATACAATCAAGGAATAAGATACATGGTCATAGGCTAGGGATGTGGCTCAGTGATAAATCCCTTGCCTAGCATGTGTGAGGCCCTGGGTTTGATTCTCAGCACCCCATATACATAAATAAAATAAAGGTCTATTGACAACTAAAAAAATATTAGAAGAAAAAACTTTTTAAAAAACCACATAATTTTGCTTATCTAAATTTTCAAAAGATTCTCAAAAGATTTATGTTAAAGTCAGGAATACAGAACATTCTCAAAAAATTTATATTAAAGCCAGGAATACAGAACATTCCCCCAAATAAAATGATATGGGAATATATAGTTGAAGCTTCAGCACAAGAGATGCATACTTTTAAAACTCTTATAATTCATATATGACACTGTATCTCTCCCATAATTCCTTGCACACTTCTCATCAAAGTTAGTTGTCTGATTGATTGAGACCATCTTAAAGCATATTTAGGTGACTCCTTCAGTTCTACTTCCTCAAAGGACACTCACCCTTCCACTAAGTAAGGTGTCTTCTCATTTTTGATTTTGGAAGACATCCCTAAACTAGTTTCTTAAACTAGTAGGCTCTTGATAAATGACATACACACTAAATTGTGTCAAACCAAGATGTTCCTACAGTGCAATGAATTTTGCTAACTCTGAACAATGGATAAATGACTCATCTGGACTGTTTAAATGACCTGTTTGCTGTTATCTTCACACAGTAATTTACTGGAGGAAATTGGATTTTGCTGGCCTATACTTCCTGCTTTGTTCATTTGGTGCTTCTTTTCTCTTCTATTCTTACTCGTAAATGAGTCAATCTTACTTTAACATAATGCTTTTAAGGTCTAATACTTCATGAGGAACTTTTTAAAAAAGGACACTCATGAAATTAAAATGAATAACTTGCTTTTGAGACTATTCCATAAAAATGAAGATGGATAAAATATTAAGAAAGCATATCTAGAAATATTCTACAACTCAGAAGAGTTGCCTCATACATTACCACTCTTAATTGATTTAATTTCATCTAAGAACATTCAATAAAGTGAAATAAATGCATTGGTGTGAGCACTGAAAGTATTTATATTTCAGGTGAACAAAACATTTATAGCTGTGAGAAGCTGGAACAGATATTTATGTTAACTTGTTGCCTGTTTTTGCTAAAGATGTGAACAAAAGTGGCTCTTCCAATCAAACTCTGACATTGGATTTAATGAAGCAATCAATCAGCCAACCAGGAAGTATCTGCAGAGCATGTGTTTAGTGCTCAATATTGTCCTGCAACTCAAATATTCAGGGCACTGTAATCACTTTCATTTTTAAAGAAATTACAATTAATTTTGGAAACAGCTTTAATGTAGATGGAAAATAGTGAAATATTGAAGAACATAAAATAAGTTCAAATGTTGTGTCTAATATATTTTTTGATCTTCCAAGATTCTAGACCAACACTCAATACATGTGAAAAGTTAAATAATTTGTAAATTAAGTCTTTGATGAATAAAACATTTCTGACTTATAATCTTTAAATGTAACTAAATTCAGAGAACCTGTGGATTTATCTTTGAAATAATTTAGGAAATTGTTAATGAGATTATGGAATTTCAGCTTACAGTTTCAGGATGGGAAAACTTAGATAAGCAAAATATTAAGGGAGGCAAGTGTAGGAAAGACATAACCAAAAACTTGGAAGTAGAAATTGATATAGTATATGAGAGAAAACGGACCTGATATTTATGTTTATCAGTAAGAAAGTTGAAGTTAGGTTTTTCTGCACATTTGAAAACCCTTGAAAAAAGGGTTGACATAATGAGTAGCAATGAGCTTTTCTAAGTTTTTAAAGAGATGGAATAGTTTTGAAAGGGGTATTTTGTTTACAATAAGAATTATCCCAATCAAGCATCACTTTATAATAGGCTTTGTAAATCTGGGCCATGGTTTATATAGCTTGATAACTGACTAGCATGTACTTGGATTTCTCTTTGGGAATTATAATTAAGTGGCAAATGTTAACTCTCCTAGTAAGCTTTGAATATATTCATATTAGACCTGTGCAAATCATATTCATTAAACCTGAATATTATAAACTTCTATGACCCTCTCCCTCCCATTTTTTCTCTTAAAGCCCAAAGCACCATTGATAATTGTAATAAAGCCCAGCCTTTCATATCTAGGTTTCCTGCAATTCCAACCTCTTCAATGTGCATTGCAAGCCCAAAGAAGAATTCATAGAGATGGTTATCTTGTTCACACACCATGAAATACATACCAATCTGACAGTCATTCTTTGACACAAATAAAATGCTATTTGTTGTTTTCTTCTATTAAAAACATAATCATCTTCATAACTACTCTTCAGGCTTCTTGAAATTTGAAATTGTTGCATTAAAGCACTTCTATGTACTGCTCCTTCTTCTAACAAAAACAAAAAATAACAACAAAAACAAAGCTAACTATGTTAATTATGTAGTCTACAGATTTAAAAAATGCTGACAGTGATCTAAAATCCACCTGGAGGTGCTTAGCAACAATGGCAAAGAATACAGTCAGAGATAAGCTAGTGAAGTTGTAGGAGGAAGATGTTTAAGAACTAATTGAAGTTTTTAAGGATATAAGGTGGCAAAACTTCCTTGTTGAGATGCTATTCAGAGGGAGTGTCATATCTGTCAGAAGATCCAGCTGGGATTAAGGGTAAGTAAAATGTAGACAAGAATTAGACTACTGAAAGTGGAAGGTTAGGAGTAGAGACAACAAATTCCAATCCATTTAATCAAGAAAACTTTCATGTAGAACTGCACCACAGCATCTTTAGTAACCCAAGAATCCTCAAGTCAATTCTTTCCCTTTTCTTTAAGCAGATAACCTGTATTTATTCCAGAAAATTGAAGTTAGCCTGTGTGATCTCCTCTTTCTTTCTCTCCCTCTCCCCTGTCCCCACCTCTCTCACACACATGCACATACACACAGAGGAATCATTTTCTTGACCATGAGAAATTTAGGTGCAACACGTACAACTTTGTTCTTAAATTCACCCCTTATAGGTTTTCTGGTATTGTAACCATGAGTAAGTCCTTTTTCCATTTACTTGGTTCTCTTACTGTTTAGACTGCTTCAATTCTGAAAATCATTTCAAGACCAGAGTGCCCTCCCCTTCTCTTCCTACTTCAGTGTTTTTCTGTTACACTTCCTGAAAGACTAACATTTCCTTCCTCTAATTCCTCAGCTAGGGTTACCTTCTTACCTCTTAACCTTGAAATTTGATTTCAGTCGCCATGCTCTAGAGAAATTCTGCTCACCAAAGCTGCCTACCTATATCTGATCACCCAATTAGGCAATCCCTTATTTGTTTGGAACTTTAGTGCATCTGAAACTACTGGCTATTTCATCTCAATATTCTTAAATTCTATGACTCCTCATTTCCTCACACATTTTATTTTCTCTGAGAGTTCAATATTGGTCTCCTTTATCAAATCTCCCATTAGGCCAAGTGTTCTTACCTGTGCTCTTTTCAATAAGCCTCTTTGTGTTCTTTAATGAGCATGTTAGAGGCAGGTATCGTGGATTCACAAACATTCACAACACATATCTGAGTAAGTTGATAGACATTGATAGAGTGAATGCACTTACCTGACTACTACTCAGATAATGGAATACAACCTGAAAAACAACCATGTCTTTGGAGCATCTGTCCAGAATACACCCAGCACTCACCCTAAGAATAACCACTACACTGACCTCTAATAATGCAGACTAGTTTTGACTTCATATTGATGAGATCACTCATTATGTACTCTTTTGTGTCTGGTTCCTTCAGTTCAATGTTATCTTTGTGAAATTTATCTGTACTTAGGCATAAAATGGTATTTTGCTAGTTCTACCGCAAATCAATTTTTTCATTCTTCTGCTGATGAATATTGATGTTTTCAATTTTGGAAAAATACACATTGCAATGCCATGAGCATTTTTATACCTATCTTTTAATATTCATATATATACATATTTACTAGATATATTCCCAAGAGTAAAGTTTATGAATGATAGAAAATGCATATGGTCAGTTTACATAAACACTAAGTGATTAAATGAATTTCCACTTCCAATAGCAATGGAAGTTACAGTTGTTTCACATCCTTCTAATATTTGGTAAGGTTTCTTTTTTTCCCATATATACCAAATTTTAGCCATTTGGTATATATGAAGTGGTATGTCATTGAAGTTTTAAGTTACATTTCCCTAATGACCCAAGATATCAAACACTATTTCTTTGTTTATCAGCCTTTATATAGTCTGTGAAGTGTTGTTCAAGTCTTTTTTTTTTTACTTTTGAATTGAATTTCTTGTCATTTAATGGTATCTAGAAGTCCCTTTTATAAAAGAAGTGGTATCTGAGATATATAAATGTGTATGTTTGTGTGTGTGTGTGTGTGTGTGTGTATACATACACATACATTCTCTCTCTCTCTCTCTCTCTCTCTCTCTCTCTCTCTCTCTCTCTCCCTACCTACCTATAGGAAATATTCTATCCCAAAATGTATTTGCCCTTTCCTAATGATGTATTTTGATAAACAGAAAATTTTAATGTGATTCAGCCCAATTTACCAGTGTTTGCTTTACAGAGAGAATTTTAGTGTCCTGTGTGCTCTTAATCAGTTGTCCTCCTTGCCTCATTCTGATTCTGAAGTTAATGTTTCCAAAAATGTCACCATTAGGCATTATGCCATTAGTTTTTACAGATTCTGTTTATCATGTGTATTCTTACTGTGCTAAGAATATCTTATCACAATCGGGTGTTGTATATTGATTGCATATTTTTTCTTAGTTTTTCTAACATATTCATTATATTAATTATTTTTAAAATTCAAAACAAACATTTTGATGAACTTGGGTATCAAAACATTGAAGATAGTAGAATAAAAAAGACATTATTACTGTATGTATATGTGTGACTATATGACCAATGTGATCTGCAACATGTACACTCAGAAAAATGAGAAATTATATCCCATCTATATATGATACATCAAAGTGCATAAATGCATTCTGCTATCATGTATAACTAATTAAAACAAATAAAAAATTATACTTTTTTATATATTACTTTTTATATAAAATATATACTTATATCCTTGATTTTTAACTTCGTTTATTATTCACTGAAGACTGTAAATTTTCTTCAGAGCACTGTATTAATTTTTGATCATGAATTTTACTATATGATTATTAATGATAATAGAATTATATGGAAAGTTATAAAGAACTCTAATAATATGGGAATAGTAGAAACAGGGACCAGCTACTACTTTCTAAGCGTGAAGCAGAGTACTCAGTGAAGAAATCCCAAAGTAGATCCTTTGTTCCCTGCATTGTGATGGAGACTTCATTAGCGGATATGCATCTTTGACCCATTGGGTAGTGTTACAGTAAGTAGCTAGACACAAGGGGGCAAGGGAAAACAGGGCTCACTCCATCTTGAGTGACTAAAGATTATGCCACCTCACATGACCAAAAAAAAAAAAAAAAATCACCCATAAACTCATCATCTCTTTCATGCTTGAAACTACCTTCTTAAAACTAAAAATAAACAGGTGATACCAGCCTAACAGTCTTTCTACCTGCTAACGGGTAGTAGAAGGCAAAGTGTTAGATTGATGGGATTCACTGGGAAGTCACCTTCTGTGGTGCCAGGAGAAGTTTCCTATAGGAAGTATGGGTTAAAACTACTTGCAGGAGTGATGTTCCTGAAATGAACCATCTAGGGTGGTTGCAGAAGCTGTTGGTGTGGAGATTCCACATCATGAGAAGAACAGAGGGTGAAGGCCACTGGCATTCCATGAAGAACTAGCTCCCCATCTCAGAAAATAATTAGACAAAGATGACATCTCTAGCTCATGCAGTGCTTCTCCAGATTCTTTTACCAACAAAGTTTAATTCTGGTGTGACTGACAAAAGAGAAATGCTTGCACAGTCCAGAGAGGCAAAGGTGGATTTGGAGCTGAAAGGCAACAAATTTGTGGCAGTTGTAAAGTGTGTCCTAAAAATATTGTTATACTTGAGTTTCATTATCATAATTTATTCTCTAATTAACTTTATAATATTTCCATTGACCAGTGGGTTTTTAGAAACATGTCTCTTAATTTCCAGACATTGAAGGGATTTATGGTTGTTTACTTTTTTTTTTTTTGTAATTCTTGGCTTAATTTCATTATTCTGAAAGAACATACTTGAAATGATTTTAATCCCATAAAAGTGAAGACTTGATTGTGTAATATTATCAAATTAACTATTGCTGCATTTATATTGAAAGGTTTATTCTACCATTATTGGTCATAATATTATTTATTTGTCAGTCTCCATAATTATTAATTATATTATCAATTTTTATCATATTCTTTGGATTTTTGTTTGATACTTTTCACAGAATTTCTGTTTGATAATTTTCATACTCTCTTTGAGTCTATCAACAATATCAACATACATTTTTTTCCTAAAAGCATTTTTCTGTTTCCAAAATTTTTTTTATGTTTGAAACACCATATTATAAATGATTTCCCATATGTTACACTATCAGTATGACGAAGAGTTACTGTGAAGGGGATCAGAGGACACTGAAAGTGAGGAAAGAAACCATAAAAACTTTGGAAAAACCGGGAGAATGAAAGCATATCACTCTCTTTCCCTTCAAATTGTAAATGTTGAGCTCAGAGTCTGGCACACAGTCCAGGTCCCACTAACACTGTCCTTCCTCAATGGATATTAAAAAAAAAAAAAAAAACTTGCTGCCTTTCCTCTCATTTTTCCACTATTCACATCCCACTTTAGACCTAAGCTCAGCTTAGACATCATCATTAACAGGGAGGTCTCTCTATGAATATTTGGTCAGACTGTGGTTTTGGCTGGGAGAGAACAGTGGGAGTCCCTACCATAGGAAACTAGAGTGTGAACTCATCTGACTTAGATTATGGATTCTAGCTCTGACTGCCACAAACTGAAAGTAAAACTGTGGAGAGATAATGGCTGTTGTACCTGGTTCGTATACAAAGAGAAAATAATTTTTGAAAAGACTGTTTAGATACAATATAAGACTATAAAATTCTGTGAATTCGTTTTAATTATATTTAGCATGAAAGTAAAGTCTTCGGTTTCTGTGAGGATATTTCGATAGGATACTAAAGATGAGAGTAAATCTTGAAATGAGAGTAATGTGATAACTGATAGATGCAAATAAGAAGCATAAATTCTCCTGAATTTGTTCTGATATGACTTAATTCAAACAGTACCAAGCAAATATGGCGACCAAAGTTTTTGTGTTTTTAAAATTATGTATCCATTTCGGAAAAAGTCAGAAAGCAAGTTGGCATGAAGTTCAGGGGGACAATGCCATTAAAGAAAGACATGTTTTTTACAGGTATAGATTCATAAACTTTATGAAATGCTTCTATGTGTGTGGATATTTTGAGTTTCTATCCAGTTTACCAGATCACGTTATTGTGATGTTCAAAGAACATTGCTCATAATGTCAGACAGGATTTTGAATACTGTCTTACATTTTTTTAGCCAGTTTTTCAGTCTTCATTAAGACAAATTAGTTACATATTTATATTGTCATATCCCCATCATCAAATAAGAATTATAATAAAATACCCATATTATTCCTATGGAACTCTTATATGAAAAGAAGTTGAGAGAAAGAGAGGAACAGAGAGAAAAAGACAGAAAGACAAGACTGGTAAACATGCCCTGGAATCTGCAAGTCACTACCCAAATGTGAGCCATCAGTGTTGTTGAATATTTTCTAAATTTAAGGCTCAGGAGGAGTTATCATTTTGCTCCATATGTTTTCATCTGGTTTAGTGGGTGGGGAGGGGGGTTGTCAGTGGCAAAGGGGAACCAAAAGTCTGTCTGAGGTTGGGAGTGTCTCTGGAAGACAGCAAAATAGACTGGTATATTGGGGGCCAATATCATCCTTAATTTCTGATTGTATTTCTTGAAAAGACTGAGGCTTATATGGATCAAGTTAACATGCTCTGTGGGAACAAAAACATCCCTTGATCCATTGTAGACTGTCTGGAAGCCCTGTCCTATCTGAGAAGCGGTGCTGAGACTATGATTTTCTTCTTAGTGGCAGCAAAATTTAAGTACTTTCAGAATTGGGGTAGAACATTGAGTAAATTTGATCAGCAACTATTTCATAGGAAGCTAACAAATGCCAAAACTATGAATAGGTATAAACTTCTAACTAGAAAGCCTGCTGTTGATTCTGCTTCCTTGATATAACTACAAATATTTAGTTATCTACAGCCTTGAACAGAATTTGAGATAGAAATTTGAATCATTGCTTGATATAGTTCCAACAACCATATCCAGAAATAAATATCAGGGAGAGTTGAATTGATGTCTTCACACACGCACACAGATTTACACATGGTTAGGTCATAGACAGAAAACTCACATTTCTTTAATCTTAAATATTTAGATATTGGTGGGCGTGGTTGTGCATCCCTGTAATCCCAGTGGCCCAGGTGGCTGAGGCAGGAGGATTGTGAGTTCAAAGAAACCCTCAGCGACTTAGCAAGGTCCTAAGCAACTCAGTGAGGTCCTAAGCAACTCAGGGAAACTCTGTTTCTAACTAAAATACAAAAAAGGGCTGGGGATGTGGCTCAGTGTTTAAGTGCCCCTGGGTTCAATCTACAGTACCAAACAAAAAAATAAATAAATATTTACATGTATCTTGGACAATTTTATCATCCTATCATCAGATTTTAATTTTTTTTTTCTATTTGAAAACAATGTTCTTCTAACTGAGAGATCTGGGTTTGTACAATGATGCAATTACAAAGACTGAAAGAACATCTTAAAAAATCTGTGATTTTTTGGGCTGGGGGTTGTAGCTCAGTGGTAGAGCACTTGCCTCACATATGTGAGACACTGGGTTCAATCCTCAGCACCACGTAAAGATAAACAAAATAAAGCTATTATGTCCATTTACAACGAAAAAAAATATTTTAAAAAATCTTGATATTTCTTTCTCTGCCCTCCACCTGTCTGTTTAGCTTGGAAACACAAATAAGAACTGTGGTCCAGAATCCAAAGGAAGACTATGGTCACTATCATTCCTTTGTATTTTGCATAGAGTGTGTTCTTTCTATGGTTGGATAATTTGGGAATCAAATTTAGGGGTAAAAATTATACCTGTATTAAGGCTTGCCTCCCACATTCACTGTCTCTTTACTTTCACGGTCATTTAAAAGACATTTGCAGAGTTTGACAAAGCATTGATGACTCTCAATAAGAATAATGTGCACATTCAAATGGAGCTGGCTTTCCAATAAATCTGCATCCCTGCAGCCCTGCCTGAGCACTTTCTGGATTTGCTGCAGAACACTGCCATCAGGTGTGAAGTGCTAGAGCTAGTTTCCAGAGGTGGTTTCCTTGCAGATGTGGGGTGTCCCTGTGTACTCCCTGGAAACTTGACTTCCAGATAAGTTTTCCTTTTCTACAACTTTATGACAATTTGCAGCAGATTCCGGGTTCCAAATGTGTTTTGATATTTTTTTTAAATCTTACATTGATATAGCCCTTTTAACCTTTATAACAAAGAAAAAAAAATATGTCACATAAACAGCAGGAAAGACTCATAGCATATGACTGTTCTCTTTGTTTAGGCTTTGAAGCAGGAAATGGATAGACACAAGTAGCCACCCAGTGCCTTTCACGAGAGCCCCAAATTATTCTGCCCAACTGTGTATTATAAAGAAACACTCTACTGTCTGTTTTCTCAGCTAACCTTGAATTAATTTAAAAAAATAAATGAATAAGCACTCAAATACAACTTTCCTTTGCCATTTTAAAGGAAGTAATCCATGTATAGCAATGAACCCACAGTATCTTCCGAATGTGCAGAATAGATTGCCTGGAATAGAGTAAACACTCAAAAACCATATATTAAAGGAATGTACAATTAAGTAATAAATTCAGCCTGTCATTCAAAATGCAACAAAGTACTTCCCTAGCACAGCAACTTTCCAACTATACTTGTACTATTCTCACCAAATAAAGCTCATATTTCAATCAATATTAAAAGATTAGCAAAACTACTATAGTTTAATTTCACTGATTTTTTTAAATGACACCTTAATTGACAATATTGTACAGCCCTAATTTTATGATCAAATATGCACTGGGAATACACTTTGAACTTGACCCATTCTCCCATGCCCAATTCAAATTTCTTAATACTGAATCTGAATAAATCCTCATCTCTAATCACCTCCAGAGCAAAGTCTCAATCTCACCTCTGAAAAAAAGTCTCATCTTTATAAAGGTCAATGAATGCATCTCCTAAAATTGAAAAGTTATTTGATACAGAGTTTATGTTCCGTATTTTAATTGATCCAAACCAAAGCATCTCCTATTGACTATGCAGGAGAAGCAAGGATGTTTTGTGACCCTAGACATGAAAGGCCTCATGCAATTTGCCCAGGATACTTTACCTTTCTTTGAGTCATCCAAAACTTGTAAGTTTTACCAATTTTGGCCAGATATCCCAGATTCCCTGAGATCATTCTGCAAAAGATCTTCTGAGCCAGGATTAAAAACTCTTACTTATTATGTTATATCCACATATCCATTCTTTCTTATATATCACTCTTCAAAGGTCTTTGAGATACCAATAGGCAGGGCATTTGCAAACACATTCCACTGCACTAAGCCCTATAACAACATTTTTATTTTAAAATATTGCCATATCATTTCACACATACCTAGATGCTCTCATTTTCTACTAATTTATTTCCCACCAAGTTTCTTCTTAATAAAATTAAGATTTCTATGCATTTAACTAAGTGCAGGGCAAGTTGTTTATGGATGCCCTGCCTATGGGCCCTCCCATGTCTAGAGGCCTTATAGCAAGAATAGCTGACTTTTGTTCTCCTCCTGGGTTATGCACGCAGTTTTGTCACTCAGCAGCTGGTCTGGGTTGTGGCACAGCTGTTTTAAAAGGCATCTAAGTCCACAGCCCTGCCGGTGCACTACTTACTGATTAAGTGGCTCTTGAGCTCTGTGGGCCAAGGATTGCTGCTCTATTGTACTCTGTCGGATCTCTAGCAGTCATCTAACGAAAAACGCTAGCAGCAAAGGTCTCCATGAATAGGATGAGGGGGGAAGGGTTGGGGAATGACAAGTCTAATCATTTGGGTGATGTCTTAGAAATGTTATGTTATCAATTATAGACATTCCTCACATTGATTTTTGATGTAAGTACATGTGTGTGATTTTTGTGTATATGTGTATGCATGCATGGTTTAATTAGTACAGTGTTTTATAATATGCTAGTAAAATTGATCCTACTGGTAGGATTGATCTCTATAATTAACATCAGTCCTGCAGAATCTATGTGATTTGGGGCATGGGATCCAAAACTTTATAATAGCTATTGCTTCGGATTGCCCTTAGGTAGGTGCCTATGGTCACAAAAAAGTCACTTCCAGCATTGAAGGAGCAAACTTTGAAATAATACCTCTCTACCTCCTACCTGCTGCTTGATAATGACTGGTATTTCCAGAATGAATGAGAAATACTTATAATATGGACAAAACTTTAACATCATTTCTTCTCTGCCTCAAAACTTTCTTTCCTGAATGTATAAAAGACCAAGTAAACACTAGGTTCAAAGAGAGACAGAGATTTTTGATAAATGGAAACCAAATTTAGTATTACATTAGAGGTCCCAAATACTACCTGTGGCTAGTGGACTACTAATATCCAGTGAGAGTAGAACAAGATCCTGTGGATTCCAGTAGCATCCAGAAGACATTGGTTGGCAGGAGACAAGACTGCTCACTTCCTTCTTTGTTCCTACCACAGGACGGCAATCCTGGTCTGAACTGTAGCCCAGTAATCCTCTGCCTTTGTGCCCAATCCTGATTTCTATTCCTTTAAATTGCTGGTAAGGATTCTTCAACCTGATAGTTCATCCAATAATAACAACTCTGTAACCTAATTGGGGAAATACCTGCTGGTGTGCCTTGCAGGTTAACGTAGTTAATTTGGCTAATGGTGTCAATTAAGATCCCATCCATGGCCAATATGTGCCCTTGAGCATCACACAAAAGCCTAGTTTTTCCTCATGTTGATGACTTCAGTTCAGGTGCCACTGATAAAAGTTACTTTAAACTCAACTCATTTTTTTTTTTCAATTTACTCACATTTATAGTCAATTCTCACTTTTGGTTCCAATATCCGTTGGTATGTAGCACAGATAATAAATACAGTTTACTGGTTGTGCTGAGTGATTTTATAATTGCTTTTCTTTTAAGAGTTTCTTAAATTATGCCAATACCATCAATGATAATATTCTAATTCTTACAGTCCTTCTCTGTTTTTTCATCCATTCCCCACTTGCCCTGCAACCCAACATGGGTAGAATTGCAAAATCTTAGTAAAAACCCAAATGACTAACAAAGCTGAAAATGCTAATGATTAGCATTTGGTTTGTTTGGATCACATATTTTGATCATCTGATTACCCATTTCAGAGGGGCCACATGGTTCATTTCATCATCTTGACAACATCAGCCTTTAAAATGACTCATCTTGGAATGTTGACTTTCATGGCACTGAACAAACTTAATCACTACTCTGGATTTGAGAAAGATGTGAGCTTGAATTCTTTTATCACTTATGTCAAGTCTATGCTAACAAAACCAAATAGGAAATTTAAGACAATCCAATAGTTTTGTGTTGTAGGCAAGGGTACAGTTGGGGTCAGGAGGTGTGCATATTAATTTTAACTTCCTTTATCTTTCCAAAGTATCTCCAAGAATTTTACAATTATGACCCAATTGCTATTATGTGCTCTACATTGGGCACATGGAGAAACTGAGCCCAGAGAAAATAAGGGAGTTCCCTAAATGTATGCAACTAATGATTCAGTTGGTTAGGACTCCAACTCCAGCAAGATGGTTCTGATTGTACCATTCCACCTCCAACACCTCAATCAGCAGGCCACAGGAATGGCAATACTTTCAAGTTTTTACAGTAGTATCCTTCTCTTTCAAACCCCATAGATGATTTAGTTTTTCCTTTAATCTCTCCGGGCAGGGGTGAAAAAGAGCGTTGGACTAGTTTCTTTTCTTCCAAAATGATTTCCTAAAATCTTGACATCTGCCAAAAGTTTGGACTCAGAGGGGACCTTTAAAAAGCTCTAAACTTTAATTTCAAATATTTCTTTGAAACTTAGCTGTGACATGATTCCTCAGGAGTCCTAGCCACCTGCCAAGTTTGAAGTGTTTTTATTCAGCTGTTTTTAACTTACTGCAGAGAGGTCTTAATTTTAATAAGATAGAAAATTGTATTTTTCCATTGGCCTGTAACTCTAATACAATGAAATGTGTGCTGTAAGAAAAAAAATAAAGAAAAATACAAAAACAAAGCAACATAAATATCATTGACTAATTCAACAAATAAATTTAGCATTTGTAAAAATGACATAGGAATGTCAAACATAAGAAAAAGACCACCATCCCTCAGCCCATCAAAATGATTTACTGTTTGCTAATAATATATCTAAGAAGTATTTGGTGATATTTAGGAAACAATATAGGAACGTATTGCCCATGCCTTAGGAAGATACTGCCTGCTGATTAATGCAATTATGTGCTTGAGTGAAAGATTTAAACCAAAAAAGGAAAAAGAAAATATCTAAGTGGCTGTACCATTTAAAGACTGTTTCATATATAGCCATTATTTTTGTATGCAAGGAGATAAGAAGAACATAAAATACCCATTAATGTATTTTCTTGTTGTTTACAAAGTGGCCTTTAAAACTGGAATCAGTATTTGTGAGCCTATGCACCTTATTTGGCTGTAAAAAGACACACATTAATAAACATCTTTTTTCTCTTCTTTGTCAGTTTATTTTTCATTTTTTTTTTCTGACAGAATAACCCACTACAGCCTTTACAATAAACACACTTTAAAAAGAGCAAAATTATGTAGCTTTTAGTGAGGACTGTAGTTGAAATCACAAGCTATCTAGGTGTTAAGACCTATTTAAACAACTAGAAAAAACAAGAGTGTTTTGATTTCTTCTAGCATCAATCAACACACTTAAGCTTTCAGGTATATGAAGACACAGTCTTATTGTTAGGCCATTGAGTAATTCCATTTTATCTTTTTGTTGTTGTTGTTTTAATTCATTATACATGACAGTAGAATGCATTTCAATTGAGGGTACACAAATGGAGCATAATTTTTCATTTCTCTGGTTGTACATAATGCAGAGTTGCACCATATGTGCAATCATACATGTATCTAGGATAATGATGTTTATCTCATTCTATCATCTTTCCTGTCCCATGCTTCTCCCCTCCCCTCCCCACCTTTGCCCGAAATTCCTCCATTCTCCCCATGTACCCCCCCCATCTTTACTGGAACACTAGAGCCATTGAGCCAGTCCCCAGCCCCTTTTATTTTTAACTTTGAAACAGATTCTCATTAACTTGTTTAGGACCTCACTAAATTGCTGTGGCTGACTTTGAACTTTTGATCCTCCTGTTTTAGCCTCCTGAATTGCTGGGATTATAGGTATGCACCATCACTCCAGGCATGAGTTACCTTTCTTGAGCGTCCTCAGAAAAATTGTTTCTGTCCCACATCTGACTCAACAGATTAGACTGTTGTCATATGACACTCCTTCCTGGCTTATCGCAAATAAGTGCTGCAAATCATAGTTCTTTAGAATGGGGGAGACATTTATTTTGCAATAATGCAATGATTTTTGTCTCTATTATTCAAGATGATTGATGTAAATGCAATCACTCTGTCTCTTAGATATTGGTGAAATAAAGTGACAGTTGTTGGCTCTGCAATAAGAGACCATCTGTACCAGGATGCTTGGAGGAATTGAAAGGTTGGCATTTTCACAGCATGAGATAAAAGTTATCAGTTATTCAGTTAGTTTATGAAGGATATGTCTAAACCAGGAAATTCAGGTCTAATATTTTACTTCAAATTGTGATTTATCAAAATTGTTGCCAGATTAGAAAAGATCAATTTTAAAAATATTGAAGAATTATGGTCATAAGTTCTTGGGTGTTTCTATGTGTGCTTTGCCCCAGAGGATAACCATTAGTCCCCTTATAACACTACATCTGATTGTTATGGCATGCTTTTAGGTAGGAGTTAAAGGCTACCTGCTCTGGAGCAACTTGAGTACAACTGGGACAATCTATAATCCTCTTACTGTCTCATCCTTTTAGTATTGAGAGGCACAAGTAATGGACGTGAATATTCTTTGTGCCAAGCATGACACTAGGTGGTGAGAATGCAAAAATAATCTTAAATTAAAAATTCATGTCCAAATGACTATAGAACTGACATTTTGTTTCTCCTTGAATTCCTCCATGAGTCCACACAACAGAAACTCTTGCCAATGTCCCCATCTTCTCTGAGCAGGATTAGAGCTAGGGGTGGGGGGACATGCAGTTCATCCTTCACTTGCTGTACTCAGGAGGAAGTCACTAATCCAAATAGGAGGCTGTTATTTTGTCCCTCTTGACCAGAGCCACTCAAGGAATCAAAAAGCAGTTCACAGCTAACTTGACCTGCACACTCTTCCAGTTTCTCTCTTCCTGCCCTTCCTGTGCTTGGCCTCCTTGCCCTGGAAGCAGGTTTCATGCCTGCCCTTTTGGAGAGTTGGTGAGTTGACTTGTAAAGCAAACTTCTAACAGTAAAAGATTAAGATTAGAGAACAATTTAGGTAAAGAGAAGATATATTCTCCAGTGATAATTTTACTTCCAAAGAACCTATACTAGTTTAGTGAATAGTTTAGTAGTGTGCACTTTAGAAAGGTATCTCTTGCAGACATAAAATTAATCTATAATATCAGTTGTAAGTGGTTTTGAGAAGAGAAATTGAAGCAAGCATCATTTAGCAAAAGACTTGAGATATGAGAAGGCTCTGAAATGGGAGGTAAATTTTGAATCGGTAAATAGGATATTAATTCAGAACAAAGCAAAAGAAACAGTTCTACATATATGTAAATATACAAATATAAAATTATATTCTCTATTAAAGTAAAGAGCTACACTGCTTTGGTAGTAATTGTTTTTATCATAATTTCACAGTCATCATTAACCTATATCCATATTTATGCAAATTGGAGTGTTAAGTCAAATTAATTTCATAAGTTCATTTTTTTTGCTCTCTTACTAAATAGGGTTCTTAAACAGAGTTGTGTGGTTGCCATGCATCTCTCCTGTGACCATCCATTTAGAGTAGAGAAATTCAGATAATTTAAACATCAAAATTGCAACTTATTGTCTCCTCCTTACTTTGAAGTCCCCAAAGCCACTCTAAAATGAAGCTATATTTGTTTGCCCATCTAAGCAAAGGAGCCTTCCACTCAATTAAAATTTAGACTTACTCCTCCATTATTTGTGACCCCTTTAAAACATAATTTAGAATGTACATCTTAAAAAAAGAAATTCAGATTTATATGTAACCTTTTTCTCCCATGCCCCTTCTTCTCTTTCCTTGATTCCTTGCTCAAAGCCAGAACCTGAGAGACACCAGTTACTATCTTAATAGTTATACCTACCAGGACAAGGTTTCCCTGGAAACCACACCCTTGTAAAAACAATGCAGAGCAGACTTAGTTTCATCTCTGCTTACATTTTCTATTGGGAGAGAAATCATCCTGGCATATAGTTTGTTTTGGAGGTAAAATTCAGAGAAGAAAACTGGAAGTTTTATCACTGGATTTCAACATCTAGCAGACCAATCAAGGAGTATAGCTATTGGATGGAAAAATAAAACTAAATATGGAGTAAGCCACGTACAAAACTCTAAATTGAAGTTAAAAATCCCAGATTGCCTTTTCTTCTTTCTTGTGATGGTGAGAAAAACAAGTAGCAGTATGAAAGGATTACTGGGGTGGTCTCTTTCCCTGGTGAAGGAAGAATGGTGGTTTCTAGAAAGGAGAAGAAAAGATTAATTTTAATTTTCTGCAGTGTACAGCAGTGTGAGTTTGGAGGAAGATGCCCACCAAGTATCTTTTACTGCTGGGAGAATGGAAGAAGCGTACTTCATTTCATATTGATTTTCCATGAAAATAGTATAATAATCAGAAGATAATAATGTCTTTCCATAACTCCTGTACATTATAAATATGAACTTCATGTCATTGATTTTCCATGAAAATACTATAACAATCAGAAGATAATAATGTCTTTCAATTAAATCATGTGAAGTATAAATGTAAGCTTATCACCCTGTAACTTCTTATGGCTGCCATATGGTGATGAGAAGTCTTTGGATATGAATTGTCTTATCATCTGAATTTTCCATCAAAGAGCCTCTGATTCTGTTTTATACATTATACAAATGTCTCAGACAATGTATTTGTCAGCTTGTGCTTTCATTTAAATGTGAGACCAATATTTCCCTTACATGCATTAAAACGTTTGGGCCTAACTTAAATGAATAATTTTTGTAGACAAATTGGTAACACAGTAATGCATGACATTATGGAGAGTACATAGTAGTTTTACCAGAGCTTAGAATTATTTTCGTCTTCCTGGAGTACAACATATCCTTAAAAGAAACAATAAATCTTGTATTTTTCTCTAGAGAATTCCTAATTCTTGGCAGAGGGAAAATACACCGTAAAAATACAGGGATAAAAGTCATTCCAGTCTGAAATTACCTAAAACTTCTGCTTTCCCCAAATGAGTTCTGCAAGACTCATCTTGAAAAAGGGTTATAGAAAAGAGGTGAACCAATTACTCTCAACTTGTATAGACTTATCTACAGATCAGATTCCATATCAAGCCCCGGAATCTGCTGGTTCAAAACATAGCCTTTTGTTTGCAATCTGGAAAGGAAAGAGTCAGATGGTAAAGGGATACTCCATACTACATATTCCTGATGCTGATTGTTAGTACTCTGTGTTAAGAGAAATTGCCTTTGTTCTCGAGTTTACCAGTTTAACTTCATTACCTGCTTAATTATTACTAATAATTAGCTCAATAATCAGTTGGTCACATATTTATTATCTTTATACTTCAAAATCTATTTTAACACTTAAGAAAAATATCACCTCACCTATTACACACGTAACCTTCTTAAAGAAGATGGTGTAAAACATTGGAAGCTGGAAACACCTTTCTTTAAAAAAAATGGGAAAAGTGGGTACCGGGATTCTTATATAATTTTCCCTAGGACCCACAGTCCTAGGCTAAATGATCAGAGCCAAATTAATACACAGGTCTAGTTTGCTGATTGAAAGCAATCTGTAAATAATGAGTAAAATGAAAACTTAAGATCTTACATGTTCTTATGTAACTTTGAATTCTTTACATATAGTTTTTAGCAGGTAGCCAGTGAACCTGCCAATTCATTTTCATTGGAAAAGTGGTTGTTTAATTCCTACTAATTCATGCCTCTTAACAAATCAAAGTTTAGAGGAAAAGGATTGGCAAGGAAGCAACACTATAAGGTGGTAGCTGATGAAGTCAGCATTGACTAAAGACTTATTTCCTTTCTGAGTTATATTTCTGCTAGATAATCACCTATTACACTTAAAATTGAAAAATTGAGTGCAATTTGATATTTCCATGTTATTCCATGATTATTTCTTATAATCTCTTTCAGTTTCAACAGAAGAAGCTGAAAAGTATAATAGCCTGCAAGTATGTAACTCAGGAGCAATGAAACTTTCATTGTGGAACATTCTATCGTATTCGCCAAAGAGAAGACTGTTAAGTTTTATAAGGGTATGAGAAGTGCAAAGGAAACGAATAATAAATGCACCTTGTGCTGGACCTTTGACATATGGTTATTTTTCACAGTATAAGGATATCTGGGAATTTTTTCTTTTAAGAGTCATTCCTGCCTAAGGAAGAAGCCTCACTTTTTCCTTCCTTAAATCTGAGATGGCAGCATTTGAACTACACCGGCCTAATTGAATGAATCTCATAAGAATTTGATTTGAGAACTCATCTCTCTAACCTTGATTAGGGAACTATATAACCTATGGAAATATGTACCAAGTAGAGCTGGTGTTTCCCATGGTAGCTGCAGAAAGCTGTGATTGCCAGGGTCAGCAGTAAGAGGAGCCCTTCCTACAATCTCATCAGTGTTAACTGTAAGGCCCAGGTCCACTAGCAGAAAACTACACTATCTTTGCTGGCATCAGTTTGTGGTGAATTCTGAGTGTTGTTGCTGGCTGTGTGAATTATATGTGTAGCCTTCTGACCTTTGTGTCCTAGTAAATATATCTTAATAAGTTTCTTTTCTGAGTAAACCAGCTAAGGTGGATTTTGTTGTTTTCAATTTAGAACACTCCTGTGCACTAGGCATTCTGCCAAATATTTTTCAAAATCAACATTATTGTATTCCTTACAGGTATCCTATTATTTAGGAATGTTATATATAGTGGAGCTCATAAATGTTCAGTAATTTGCCCAAGATCATTCAGATATTAGGTAGAAAAGTTGAGACTTAATCCAGATATATTCTTTCTAATATTACAAAGAATGAAACTGAGTTTTAACTTTGGGGGAAAAAAAGAAAGGAAAAACCACAAATGATTTGCATTTGAATAAAAAATGAGAAAGTATTGATGCACTCTAGAATCTTATTCAACTTATATCTCACCACTAACTAATCCTGCTATTTCTGTTTATCAGAGATATTTGATATTTCACATAGATTACCATATTTTCTTAAACCACTTGAAAAAGTGCTATTCTCTTACCTTTCAAGTCTATCCAATTTTTACACTTCCAACCTCCTTTCCTTGAGGAGTCTGCCTTTCACACATCTCTCCATTTAAAAATCCTATGACATGGAATTATGTCTGTGCATGTGTATGTACATTTATATATAATGTGTGTGTATAGATAGATAGATAGCAAATAGCCAGTGCTGCCAGAATTAATCTTTCTGGATTCTATAGCATAGGGGTCAGCAAGCTTTTCTGTAAAGAGCCAGATAGTAAATATGTTACACTTTATGGCCTGTGTAGTCTGTTTTGCAAATGCCCAATTTTCCTATTGTTATGAACACACCCATAAACGATCAATTGATCAATTAATGAATAATCATAGTTGTGTTCCAAGAAAACTTTATTATAAAACAATAGCTCTGTGGATTATTTTGTTTAATCCTGCTATAGTCCAGTGACCCAGAAATGTTAGTGTGCATCACATTCACCAGAGGGTCTGTTATACACAGATCCCTAAGTACTACCCCTGGAGCTGGGGTGCTACTGGGGATTCAGATTTCTAAAATGTTTTGCTGCTCCTAACAGTAAATGTGTATATTAGAGTGAGGAATGAGGGTAGTGGTTAAATATTTGTCCCTCCCTTCTTTATTAGATATAAGTCTTCTTAGAATACCCCATTGCATTGAGCAACTATTAACTCTTAGTATTGATCAAATTGGTTTTACATTTTTGTATTGGCTTTGCCTTCCTTTTGGTTTTGTTGCTTATTCTTTTTCCTTGGACAGATAATACATTCATTTGTAGGTCTTTTGTTTTATTTCTGTTGTGGGAAGAACTCAGATTAATGGTGTTAGTTTCAGGAGTGGTTTAGAGGTTAACCCGTGGCATAAAGTATAATAATTATTAAGATGTTTACTGTTGTTTAATTGTGATAATGTGCGTGTGGAATATGAAGCAGTAGATTATAGGATAGCTGGAACACTTAAACACTATGGAGAATTTTAATTGTAAGAATTATGAATTCGATCAAAATTTCTTAACTGCTTTGGAAATCATGACAGAAGAAAATAAAAAACTTGGTCAGACAGCTATCAGTTCAGAGAAGGATGAGAGACTAGAGCGCCTGTATTGCAGGGTTAAAGGAAACTCTTCTCCCCATCACCTCTGGAGAGACAGTGCTAAAAATGAGCTCCGGAATTTAATTTTAAGCATGAAAGAGCTGACAAGAAGACTTAGTGTGCAACTCTGACAGGTTTTCTATGTCAATGTCAGGCACCTAAAAGAAAAAAGTTGAGTCCTGAAACCTAGGTTGTAGAAAGTTGGTAGCTGGGCTAAAGAATAATAAACTTCCCCCTGAATCCCCTGTGCCAGCACAAGAATCTCCTGCCCTGGATGTAGAATTACATATTTCTTTTGCTTGATGATTCTGTGAATGGTCACCTAAAGCAGGTGCCACTCAAGATGCTGCTTGCTGGCTACAAGGTGTACCTCTACTTCACTACTCTACGTTACCTCCATGTCAGATACCAGGATCAGGAATTTGTATAACCCACTGCTCCTCAAGAACTTAACATACATTTTAAATTCATTCAAAATCTTGGCTAAAATATGCAAGTGGTAAGTAGTAAATCTGTGTAGAACTCTCTAGAGTTTGTCTTGGTTGGGTGAAGGGGCAACTATGAGATTTGACCCATGAATACTCATCAGTATATTAAGATTTTCTGGCCCTAGTAGTCTTTTTAAAAATCGTGACATGATAATTGTATTTATATGATAAATGAAGGGGAGATGACACAATAAGTGTACTTATTAGTACTGAGGAAGTAGTTGAAGACTCAGCAAGGTGTTGTCATGATTTAATTATGTGTGACTTAGATCCCCTGGTGGTGTCAGGGGCACTCCTTTTCTTTGGGCAGTAAAGAATATGGTTCTTTGGGCAGAACTGTCATCTCTGACAAGCTCAACAGTGGCCAGGGTCAATGGTGAAAGATAATCCTATTTGCCTGGGATTCCCCCACTATGGTGCTGTGTTCCTCAAAGTTTAATACATTGGTCTGGAAAGCAAAGGACAGAAGTAGGACTGTCCACTTTCACCATGATTTCCAGTTGCTCACTTGTGGAATTTCCTGCAAATTTAGGCCATGCTACACTCTAAGTCCTAACTTAAGAAATTGTTTTTACAGAGGGTACTGTTAAGAATTCCAAAGAACTTGACCTACCATTTTGGACTTCTAGAAACCAGAAAAACAAAGCCCAAGTTATTATGCTGGTGGTGCTAATTGATTTTAATTATTTTAAATAGCTTGTATTCTAGCTATATAACATGGTCAGAGAAGATTCACTTTGATGTCTCTTGGTGTTCTCATTTACACTGATAATGGTTAATGGGCAACTGTAGCAACTAACATCCTATAAGCAAGGCAGGTGATAGTTGTGGAAAAATTCAGGTCATATTTCAAGTAAATTTCACAGGCTAATTGAGGAGCTGCTGAAGAGTGAAGGATAGAATAACTGAATGTGGAGGGGAATGATAAATACCAGTCTGCCTTCAGGACTATGTGACTTCAGTGGGAATGGTGGTTTGTTCTATTTTTGATCCATTATTTGTAGTTTATGACTGGCTACCATCTTGAATGGACCACCATGCTGGATTGAATTTAATGGAGGATACCATTTCTAGGTAGTTCAGGGGTTGGACTATCTCACCTCCCTTTTGTGTGACATTTAAAATCTTCTTGGCTTTAACTCTTATTTAAGCCATGGTTTCAATAATAAATTCCACATGGTCTTTAACCAGCCTCATACAGGTACATAGTAGATCCCAAAGCCCCTTAAATTATTTTGTTTCTTGACTCAGAGATTCTCCTAATCTGTACCATGAGACACCCATAGGGATCTACTATGGATTTATGTATGAACAACCTGGAAGTGCAAAATTGTTAATATTCCTTAAGACAACTTTGGTATTATGGAGGAAAAAAAGATGATGAATAAATGCTTCTTTCATTTTTTCCCTTGATGGAAAAATATCATACATATTTCTTAGATTCCCTGGTTACTATGGGATAGACCACTGATCATTCATAGTGATGGCTAACTCAGCAATGTACCCTGGCACTAACATTTTATTTCCCTGCTTGAATCATCATTTCGGCTTTCTGCATAGAAACTTCTATCTCAGGATCTGCCTTAAGGGGAATGTAGCATAAGTCACTCAAAAAGGAGACTACTCATCATTTCATCCAAGAATTTCCATGAATGAGTGAATATTTAATCACTTAATCCAGCAATCATCAAATCTGTGGAGACCAGGAAGTTACAATTTTGTGGACACTCTAAAACACAAATAATACCTACTACAGAGAATTGGGGACTAAAATAAAATTTAAAAATCCCCAAAGTATTATAGTACTAGGGAAGTTCTATATTCCATTTCCATGTATAACATGATAAATCATACTTTCAGATGCAGGTGTGATAATTCCACAAAAATGATGCTTAGATGATTCACTTAAAAAGATAATTCAGGTTGAACCTTATATTTTTACTATTTTAATGTGTTAAAGCAAATCTGACTTTAGTTGAATCTTCTTGTGTCTTTCCAATTAACAACCAATGATAGAGTTTGATGGATTCATCACATATTAGTAATTCTAATCATTAATCTAAATGTAGTTTTTTTTTTTTTGGTCAGTTATGGATTCTTAAGAAGCAGTCCAAAGTGCTGTGTAAAGAAGGCTCAGAAGATTGGGCTGGGGTTGTGGCTCAGAGGTAGAGCACTCACCTTGAATGTGTGAGGCCCTGGGTTCGATCCTCAGCACCACATGGACATAGATAAATAAAATAAAGATGTTATGTTCAACTACAACTAAAAAAAATAAATATTTTAAAAAAGAAGGCTTAGAAGAACAATAACATTTAAAGTAATAGAGTTGATTAATGGTGATTTAATTTTTCATTTTACCTTTTATCAAATCATAAACAGTTGTGACAATTGGTACCTTTCCTTTTAAATTTGTCAAAATTAGAGTACAATACATTCTAGGGGCTCTACAACAATATATGAAAGAACTGGCCTGATTATCCACATTAATTAGTAAAAAGATGGCTTAGAGCTAATGAATGTTAGGGCTGAACCAAAGCCTTAGCAATAACCTATATATGTCTGGGTGTCAGTTAAGTGAAGGGAAGGCAAGATAAACTTAGCTTAGTAGTTCTGGGACCAAGACCCTACTTCATTGATTGAACATTAGTCTCTTCTGTCTTTGAGCATTGTTAAAAATTGTTGTAATTTTTTTCTTAATTTTAATTATTCTATTTGTTTTCCCCATATTCTACTGTGTTTGTGTTCTGAAGCAGAAGATAATAAAATGAGTAAGATATCTGAAGGTGAGAAAAGAGAGAGAGCTTCACGAAGCCTGTATAATGTTTCACATAGAAATATATTTCATATACTTTCAACTGGATAGTTCTGAATTTGGAGAGAAAAAAGAACAAGCTGTCTCTGGGAGACATCTCCTAACCATCTTACTCATGAGGGACAGTCAAAATCTATTCATGCAGATAGCACAGGCCACTCCAATGACATGACAAATCTGGTTGAGTCTTCTGTGTGAATTAGACTACTTTGCATTGAAGTCTGTTCTACCTCACTTGTGAGTCCCCTCTTGAATTTCACGTTCTGGCCAACTAGGTCCTGGTGAACAGGTCTGGATGCAAAGTTTTAACACATAGGATGAATTGTTTCCAGGTGAACATGGAGAAAACATCATTCCTCTTTACTCACAAGTGTGTAAGTGGCATCCAAATCTTCAATGTCTATGTCAGACTGATGAGACAGTTTATGTTGTAATATCCAACAACCTCGGACCTCAGTGGTTAGAAATAACAGAAGTTGATTCCTTCTTGGTGTTAAGTCCCCTGAAAGTCATCAATGGGATGGAAATATGGGCATGCTCTTTATAGTTACTCAAGTTGACAAAGACTTCAAAGGACAAATATTTCTTTGGCCAAAGATAACTGCAAAGGGGAACATACTGAACTATGCAGAGTTTGTCGAAATTACTTCTGGAAAAATTTCCAGGGAGTCAGAGAGGAGAGGCAGAAATATTTAGCAGACCTAGGTAATGGCTTTCAAATGTCTTTTAATATCTACCCCCACTGATATCCATAGAAAGGGCTGCACAGACCACCTCAAGTTCTGAGTCCACCTATGCCCCATTGTTCTGAACCTGCTTTCTCTTTCCTGGCTTCTGTCTTACCTCTTAGGATACTTCCCAGTGGATCTGCATATTTATTATGGCTCTAGTAATCATTCTGTCTAAATTGGTTTGGTTGAATCCCCTGATGCTCCCTTTGGAAGCACAGCTATATGCAGCCCATGAGACAATAACACATCACCCACTTATTCTAAATCTAATCAGAATCCCAGCTTGTGTATATCACCTTAAGCCTGTGATGATACAAATTGAGAAGAGGAATGAAATGAGAACAGCCTGGTAAGTACCTGAAGTATGGCAGTCCTATAAAGGGAAATGACTGACCAAATTGATTTATAAACTAGATTTAAAATAATTAAAGAGGCATGAGAGATACCAAGAAGGAAGAAATATTTAATTTTTTGTATTGTTTTTCACCTACATCTGTGGAATTAAATATATGCAAAATATAAATATGAAGAAGCTACCGATTAAAAAAGAAATTTCTGAAAGAATTGATTAAATTATGCACTTTGGATGATACTATGTAAGATATCATAGATTCATAACAAAAGGCTGAAAAGGTAAAATTATAATTGGAACCCAAAGGAATTTGTAGAAATTTGTTGAAAAATTTCACTCATAACTAAAGCCTTCCATACCTCACTACATTGGGCAGTAGAAAAAAACTCTGAGAGCTTCATTCCAGACCCTGGTCAATCTCTATCTAGTAGGAAAAATTGAAAAAAGTTAGTTTGCCCTCTGGAGCTTCTTATTCCTCATCATCCAAGGAAGAAAACTGGACTAACTGTAGTGAAATTTCCCTTTCAGATCTAAATTAGAGAAACCTTTTCTTAGCATCAAATCTACTTAAATAGGTCTCAGAAGTAAGGTCATAGTAGAATACTTCTTTATTTATTTTATTGATATTTGGGATTTGTTTCCCTACCCCTCTTCCTATTGAGTAACAAGCAACATTAATCATGCATCTAAATGTTTGTAATAAAACCTACATTAGTATTATTATTGGGAGTGTAGAAGTTTCCTTTTTATCCCATAGGAATTCCATAGTCAGCTTCAACCTACTTGTTACCACACTAAACTCTTAAAAAAAAAAAAAAGAAAAGAAAGAAGAGGATAGTTTAAAAAAATTTTTTTTAAATACTCATTAGTTGACACTTGTGAGAAATGCTGATTTCCAAGACATTTCGCAGTCCTGATCTGAGAGCAGGATCAACTGAAGTGTAGTCCATCAAGGCATCTATGTTGCAGCCCTTTACTTCAAGGGTGCTTGGGTGGTGAGGACATCTGTTAGAATACAATCTAGTCCAGGAGCAGAAGGAAAGTTACTAGGACACACAAGGCCATCAATTTTCTGTGTGCTTGAGCTGATTTTCTGGCCCTGGTTTTCCCATGTAGCAAGGTATCAGGTCAGTGGCTTTTCAAGGTCACTGTTTCAGTTAAATTAAACTAGGCTCTCTTTATGGAGAGCTATATATCTTTGGGCTTCAAAAATATCTTGTTTTCTGACTATTTGAATATAGAATAGGCAAAAATGTGGTTTTTTAACCTAGAATAGTGGCTTAGAGCTTCATGAAACGGCCAGGAGAAGATAAAATATAGTTATGATAGTTAAAATTATCAGATTCTGGTAATATTTTGAATGTAGTGAAAATAATATTTTTGAATGGATAGAATGAGGAGACTGAAAAAATAGAAAAGAGAATAAATGACTAGAATGCTTTTGGACTAAAAACTAAAAGGACAGTGCTGCCATTAACATAATTATATGACTATGGGAAAGGAGATTATATTTCCATATAATTCATGTAATAATTATACAACAGATATTATTACTTAATAATGCTCTACACTTTACATGATTTGTTTACATCTATAACTGTGCTTGTATATGTGTGCATGTTAGAGGGAGGGTTTGGGGAACTCAAACATGTGCATTTAAGTTTCACATGTGTGTTTTCCTAAACATGTATGTTTACCTTTGTAATTGTACTCTACGTACTATGCTACCTTAAAACTTTTTTTTTTCCCTTTGGACTCATATGAGTAGAGAAAATTTTTGTGCACCTCATCTTTCTTATAACAAATGTCTTTTCATGATATCTCAGGAGATAGGACCCTGGTCTCTGAGAAATCACCCAACATTGTTATTTAATGTAATCCCCCTTCCAAAAAGGAGCAATGCTTTTTTATTTTTTGAAGTAGACAAGAAAATGGTGTATTGGGAAGAAGGTGTATTGGGAAAGTCAAAAATACGACATATTGTGGGCTTTATTTATGGAAAGTATGTGGATAGACATTGCCCCCCTTTTTAGCATTCACTATACTTCACAAAGCCCTGCCTCATAAAAAAAGAGAAATTGGATCATTCTGTCACATTTCTGATGTTTGTATACATATAATGTGCCTTAAATTAACCCTGGATCTATTGACCACAGGATTCTGAGGTAGATCTTTTTCAAAACCGATGAATCAATTTGAATTTGGGTCTTTTCATTACAGTTCAGAGAACACCCTAGTTGAATTCCCTAGTGAGAACTCTGTCACACATAAACTAAGCTTCTTACATAATAGTCAATATTAATTTCCCCTGGAAACAACATAAGTTAATTCTCTCTAGAGGAACTAATATTTGGATTATTTATAAAGTTATTTCTTTGCCCTTTAGGAACAACTGTACCTCCCTCTACTCCTTTCCATTTTGTGGGGCTTAAATGATCTTGGCTCTCTCCTGACCACATAAGAACTGTCTCCAATTACAAGAAGCCACTGTGTCTGGAAAGGGTTATTCTTTGCTACCCAGAATTAATGTCACCAGGTCCTTTGTCTTTCTCTTCTCCCTCTGAACCAAGATGACAAAGGAAGGAATTAGTGATTCATCCTACTCACACCACATGTGGCTAAAAATCACACTGTTAAAAAGTCTGGTCATATTTGGACCTTCAGATCCTAAGCACAGTGATTCTAATATAATAAGTATAAATGATTGTAATAAACCAAGTTGAATTGGCTTCTTGGAGAAAAACAGAAAGTGAAAAGATGGGTTCAGAATATTGGAAAGAGTTTGGAGCTAATTGGAATATCATAAAGATAATGAATATCTTTAGAAAAAAAGTTCATGAAAGAGACAAATGAGCAAAAGAAAAAATGAGCAGTGATCAAAGAATAAAGTTGCTGGTGATCTGAGATTGCTTCTGGACAAGTGTGTTTCCAATGTAATCAGAGTGGCACAATGAAGGCACAGAAAAGTACAATAGCAAGTACAGGGTTTTCTCTTTGTTTGTGTGATACAAACCAGTGTCTTTCTGCAGCTCCAGGTCTTCAGCCTGGGCCCATAAGCAAAGTGACATTTGGCTCAAAATCCCTACAGATTTCAGTTCCAAAAGGGGCTGGTTTCTCTAACCAATCACAGACAGAAAAGTTAGAGAGATTTACATTATAAGAGAATTTAATATATGTAGGCCTTTTGAAAATGAAAGAATTTTTTTTCAAACAAAAAACTTGCCCAGCTTTAATAATAATAATAATAATAATAATAATAATAATAATATAATGATAATAATAAGAATATTTGCTATACAGGCTTCTTAAAATAAATTTAATATACAAAGAAAGTTCTAAGTAATGTCATAATCCTTTTCCCTTTAAATGAAGCATTTCAAGAAATGGAAGAGATATGTAGACAATTTGGATAGGGACTCAATGGAGTTTGCAAGATGATGAATCTTAGGTATGAACGATTTTGTTTAGGACCCTTGAATCAGAACTGTGATCACTTTGTCCTGCTTGTTCTCTTGAATTCCTCTTAAACCAACAATCACTAATGGTGTGCCAATGTGACTAGAAGTAGTTCTCTTGTTAAATAAAACCCATTGGGGGCTTGTTCCAAGGAATGCCTGACTAGGTAAGCAGGCTAAACGTGCTGAGCAGCAGTTTAGAGCCACTCTGTTAGGTTTCATTTTTATTTATTCTGTTAGTTAGTTTTGTTTTCAGAAAACACAGCCTCTGAAGTCCAGGCTTGTGATAATCATTCTGTTACTCTCAAAAGCACAGTTGCTTTACCCAAAGGCAATGTCTTTGTAAAACGGAGGAGTTCTGGGTTTATACATTTTTGGTAGATTGCTTTTTTAGATTACAAACATTTTTTACAACATTAAATTACTTTCAGTGTCTCCTTCCATGTGATAAAATTTGATAGAACCCAATACCAATTAGAAGAGTTCTAGTCGAATATTTTTCATAATGCTTATGCTTCACTTCAATGTAAGATTTAGGCCAATAGCTTTTCTTTTTTTTAATTTTTTTAAGTTGCAGATGGAAAAAATACCTTTATTTTATTTATTTATGTTTTTATATGGTGCTGAGGATCAAACCCAGTGCCTCACATGTGCTAAGCAAGCGCTCTACCACTGAGCCACTCCAGCCCCAATAGCTTTTCTTTATAAAGGTAGAAGGAAAGGAAGAATGATGAAAATATAATTAACTCTGCTAAGGAAATGGGAGTGTGATGAGCTTTACCAATGTGTCATCACTTTTTTCAATATCAGTTCTTTGTGATTATACTTAATAGTGGGGTTTGGTATTAAATATTTGTACATGCACATAACAATTTGGTCAGAGTCACCTTCTTTTTGACTAGCTCTTCTGAAACTCCCTTCTGTCCATCCCCATTCCTCAGATACAATCTATCCCTTTTTTCTCCTAGAATGTTGTATTTAAACCTTCTCTGAAAGTAGGTAGTAGAATGATACATAGTGAACCACTATGTGTCCACTTTTTTGATTTTGCACTTGCTCCTATCTTCAGGATGAAGGAAGGTTCTAAATAGAAATTAAAAACACTTACTGAATTCAATGTAATGTGTTGCTAGTTACTTACAGTGAAGTTCAGGAATTCTTGTTTCTCCCTTGTTCTACATTAACCATGAATTTTAATTGTTTGCATCTTCTTCTACAGCCCCACTAAAAGATCATAGGACTATAAAGACACTGCAGTAGAAGAAATTTTAAAGATCATTTGGCTTACAGTGATATCAAGCATTTAATATAAATAATATGCTCCAAAAGAAAAGAAAAGAAAAGAAAAAGACCACTTAGAAGTCATCTTGATTTTGAAACTGAAGGGGAAAAAATAGAGCCTTTATTACTATAAGGTGTTCTAAGGACAACTGGTCCAGAGCCTCATTCCCCTCTTAGATTAGGAACAAGCCCTCAATGTGACCCTCAAGTTTCATCTGACTTTGGGAATACCTAATTGTAAAATGACCTTATCATGCACCCTTTTTAGGGGCCCCACTCACTCTGCAAGTCAAATTGCATGTCTTTCTTGCTAAGTCACTGGGTATGGCAGAAGATTTCAAATTAATGGAAGGGTTGGTTTGTTGAATTGATTCAGCTTTGTCAAAACCAGGCGCCATGTCATTTCCCAGCAGTTTCCCTTTCTAACTCCTTTCCTGTTTCATTTAACTGTATCAGCACCCAGTAATGTCTTGCTGAGTTCTATTACCATTTTGCTTAATTTTCCAATTTTCTCTTCCTAATTGTGCCTAGGCATGCTTTGCACCCAATCGTTCGTCAATTCATGGTGCCTTATTTTCAGCAATGGAAAGTCTTTAAAACCATGAACATGCCTTAAGGGGTTGTAGTTGCACTCACTTAGCCCAGTCAATTTTAAAATGGGTCTCTCAGGAACAGGGAAAGGAGGAAAGCAAGCCCAATGTGGAAGATAAGAGGCCACATAGATACTATTGGGATTTTGTAGAGAGGTACCACAAGTCAGTCCCACCTAATGGTTCCCATCTGAAACCCTCCACTGAAGCTTCTCCACCTGTTCAAGTACTGTTAACACAAATTTTGATCAGTTACACCTCAATGTGAATGTCTTTAACACAACATTTCCCCAAAGCACATTTTAATAGTGGATAGGGACAGTTTCTCACAGGTAGCTATGTATCTGAGGCATTTGGGGAAGATTCCCAGGAGATGAGACAATCAGAGCGGAAAGGAATAGCTGTGGACTCTGGAAAACAAAATTCAGGGGTTTCAGGAAGAATTGCCAGGTACCTTCACGTTGTTTAAACTCTCTATCTTAGTCCTCCTCCATGGAACAATTGCAATGCCTAAGACTAAGTAGAGTAATTTACTCCTAATAAATAATCCATAATAATGGAAATGGTTCTCTGCACATTTCTTTTGAATTCCAAAGAACTCTAGAGTTCTTTCATTGCTATCCTACTTGAGGTAGGATATTCTATGCATTTGTTATTTCAGGTAGGTGATGATTTCTAAAACAGCCCAAAATTCCATTGTCTTGGTTCTATGTTTCTCTATACAGTCAACCTAATGTAGTCTTGGCTATTTTAACTATCATTTAACCACTCTTTGTAAACTGGTCATACAGGCCACCCTTCACTGAGGTTTGTCTATCTGAGCCTATTCAAATATTTTAATTCTTTACCTTAGAGAATAGAACTTATTTGATTTTACAAACCTTCAAATGGATTTATAACCCAAATCTGTTAGCCCTAGAAACAAGCATCTATTTTTTTATCTAATATAAAAAAGTTCACTAAATCAATATCTAAGTGACTCAAGTATTCCTTGCCATCATTAGCTGCTGAGTTTTTATGTGTTTCCTTTTATGTGATCTAACCAAACCTTATTCTTTGACATTTTCGAAGCAAGAACAGCTTTTTGAATTCATTAGTAGAGTTCTTAGCTGGATACTTGCCTCCTGCGAATTCAGACCCTTCACAGTTCAACTTTCTTTGGCGCATAATTGCAAGCTCTACATCATTCCCCTCTGATTGTGTCTTTTAAAGATTGCTTCTGTTCATTACCTGCCTTCTTTCAATAAGGTCCTGTGAGAGTCCTCTAATCTTTGAAACTTTGCTGGATTCCAGTTCACCATCAGGATGAGAAGAGAATGGAAACATTTTTATCCCTTGCTATAAGAAAAGTAATTTAAAGCAACCCCTCTCCAAATGTCTTTCTGCATCTCATTTCCCATCTGCACCCTGACACACAGGCCCTAGGAAGATCTCAGGAGGGCAGACAAGTGTTCTGCTCAGGAACAATTAGCAAGGTTTTGAGATTCCCTTCACTTTCTCCTCCATACTCTTCTCATCACATGCCACTTCCAAAGTAAGCAAAGAGGTAGGCTCAGTGGCAGAGCCTCACCCCAGCAAGCAAACCACTTTCATGCATTGATTTCAAAAGTAATTCGCTGGTTACCATTCAGGATTGCTAATAAGCTGAGTCCTAATCCTTGTGGAGTCCAAGAAATAATGCTTCATAAGAACACTACCTGTAAACTCTTAGCTGGGTGGGACTGTGCTTCAGATTCAAAATGACTACGAATGTATTCCTTCTAATGAAATTTGCAGAATTGTGAAAGGGCAATATTACTTTGAAAAGGAGCTTTTAGTACCATAGCCTTATTTAATTACTTAAGAACTATGTTTGAATGCTAATTATGTAGAAGTGTACCTGCTGAGAAGGGTAGCCTATTTAGTAGAGATTAAGAGTAACTTTGGGATTGAGAATGTGATGCCTAATCATCTGTCAGTAGTCCCCAAGCTACAAGATAGTAAAAAAAGGAGAAAGGGAAGAGAAGAGGAAGAGAAAAAAAGAAAGGCAGGATGGAAGGAAGGTAGGAAAGCCTTTGTAGCTACAAGGTGGAAGCTGAAAGCCAGATTTGGATATTCACAACTGAACATAGACAAAAACAAAAACTTTCACAAAATATAAAGCATACTCATACAAAGCCCTTTCATGACTCCGAAGGAACATGGCAGTGACACAGAGTCTATAATGAAACAAGCTGGGATGGACATCATGCATCACAAAGAAACCTAAGCATGCCTTACAGTTGACAAGAGTGACTTCTGTTTCTTCATTGGCAACAGTTTCATTTCCACATTAATTTTTCCAGATCCTGCTAAAAATTATCAAATACTAGGTTACAGTATTTCCCATTTCTAGATCACACCCAATTCGGAATGGACCACAACCTTCCATAAACTTTCCTTAGAATTATCCTGAACATGTTCAGGTGCCATTAAAGAACCTTCCAACTCTCTTGCACCATGATGGACCCTGTTTCTTCTGTTTGCATCTCCCTTTCTGCTATAAACTGAATAAGCCTAACCTGGAGTACGGGTGTGTATCCAGTGGTCATTGACTGATGTGTTCTAACACATAAAGCTTTTATGGATTTAATAATTGTGTACTCCAAAAACTTCATAAGTTGAAACCATATAAGCTAATGTAATGGTAATAGGAGATGAGGTTTGGATGAGGTGATTAAAATTAGATGAGAGTATGAGGGAGTAGTCAAGGGAATTTTGTTTCTTTCTCTGTCATGTGAGAAAAATACTAGAAGATGAGATCTACAAATAGTAAGTGGGCCTTTACCAGATACTGAATCTGTTACAAAGTTGTTCTTGGACTTTGTAACATCTAGAACTGACTGTGAGAAATAAATCTGTTTTTTTTTTTTTTTATTAGCTTAACCAAGTTTTAGTATATTGTTATAGCAGCCTCAATATACCAAGCATTTTTTTCACAGATAATTGACTATTGTGACTTTTTTAGTCTAAATACGTTTAAACTATTATATGCTGAAATAGCATTCACTGTTTTTTTTTTTTGTTTGTTTGTTTGTTTTAGAAAAGTGAAGTGTAACCATTGTAGGAAATTTGAAATCACATAGTTACATTTTAAAAAAGCAAGTTTCTGAGCCAAGCTGTCATCAATACCAAACCTACTGTTAGAGACATTAATGCTGCTGCAACCACATATGACTTCCTGAGCTTCAAGGACATCAATAAACAATTTACATACAGTATTAGAGTGAGACCAAATTTTTAACCCTCTTCTTATAGATTAGCAATAGGACACAGAAATTTCACAGACCCAGTAAGTTGAAAAGCTGGCATTAAGCCCCTTTGTGGTTGGAAAAAAACAAAACAAGACAAAAAACTATGTATTATTTTGTTTGTTTAACCATGATGTAAAACCTCATTTTATTAGTGTGCTAGAGCTGCTATAACAAGCTACCACAAACTGGATGACTGAAAGAATATTTATTTTGTCACAATTCAGGAGTCTAAATGTCCAAGATTCAAGATGTCACAGGGTGGCTTCTTTTGAAGGCCCTCTTCTTAGTTTGTAGATTGACATTCTATCCGTGTGTCTTCATGTTGTCTTTCCCTCTGTGTGGCTCTGTCCTAGTCTCTTCTTAAAAGGACACCAGCCATATATGTAAAGGACCACCCTCATGACCTTATTTTATCTTAGTTATTCTTTATTTAGAAGCCTTATCTGCACATTCTGAAGCATTAGGGATTAGGATTTCAACATTTGAATTTAGAAGGATTAAATTTCAGCCTATGATATTAATATTTGAAGGCATTTCCATCCTTTCTTTTTAAGTATAAACATATTTGAAAACCTTGGATTATGCTGCATTAACTGTTGAGTTCTTTTGATATGTCAGCATCATGACTTACTGAGCATCAAAGACATCAATAAACAATTAAAATATTTTATTAGTATAATAGTATAATTTTAATGCCAATAATTTTTACTATCAAATGGAAATACCTGTAAGTTTGACCCCTTCCATCATTGCTTTAGTTGAGAACTTTGATTCAAGAAAAACTAGGGGACTCTTTTAATTATTTTTTTTCTTTTTTCATTTTATTAAGATATGCTTTACATTAGAGTATATTTTGACATATTATAAATATATAGAGTATAACTTATTCTAATTAGGATCCCATTCTTAAATGTATTTTTTTTATTGAGAGAGAGAGAGAGAGAGAGAGAGAGAGAGAGAGAGAGAGAGAGAGAATTTTTTTTAATATTTATTTTCTAGTTCTCGGCGGACACAACATCTTTCTTTGTGGTGCTGAGGATCAAACCCGGGCCGCACGCATGCCAGGCAAGTGCTGCGCTACTGCTTGAGCCACATCCCCAGCCCTAGGATCCCATTTTTGTGGTTGTGTATGATAGGAAGTTTTACTGATATATGAACATAGGAAAGTTATGTCCAATTCATTCTACTGTCTATCCTATTCCCATCCTCCTTCTTTTCCCTTTGTTTAATCCAATGAACTAAAATGAAGAACTCTTATTTAAGGGGAAAAATGAAGAATAAAGCTGATTCTGATAATAATAACAAATTTTGGAAATTGAACTTCTCCCTACCACTCCCCAAATCATCGGTTATCATAAAATAGCAGGTGGCATCCCCAGTACTTAGTGATATAGAACAAGTCTCATTTGTTGAGAACTATAATTGGTTATTTGATTGGATCTGTCTGGTAGCTCAGTGAAAGGGCAGCTTAAAATGTTTGTTTTTATTTCACCTGAGTTGGATCTGGCCTACTGCTAAAACTGCTTCCCAGGGAGTGTGTCAAAAGCATTTATAGACTAAATTCTTAGGTTTCTGCTGCCTGAATTAGGTAAAAGTTAAAACAAACAATAGATTAATCAAAAAGAATGGGAGGAAAGGCTCAAGAATGAAATATTCTTAAGGGTTTTGGAAAAAAAATCTACATTTTATTGGAATCTAAAAGGTCACATACATGTTTAGAGCTGAGAAATGTGATATTAAGTGATTTTTGTCATTGAGCAAGCACTGTACAATGTACTTATATAAACCTGGATAGTATAGGTCAAACACTATTCATTGTGACTTCTAGATGCAATCTAGAGTGGTACTACACATCAGATTTTGAGGCTGCGGCTGCTGTAACATGATATACTGTTTTATAAGTAGAAAAATATTATATAATAATGATAAAATAGTATAAAATGCATCAGCCATAACATAGTTGTTTATCATTATGAAGTACCATATTCTGTATGTAATTGTACATGTGATGGCTTTATGTGACTGGACATGTAACAGGTTTGTTCACACTGACACCACCATTCACACCAGAGTAATGCATCTGATTACGTCATTATGCCTGCTACAATACCACTAGGCAATAGGAAGTTTTCACATTCATTATAATCTCAAGAGACCACCATCATGTATCTGTTCCATCATCAACCAAATCATTTTTATTTGATACATGACCATATAGCAATAGGTATAGTTACCTATGGTGTATATGTAAACTGTACTTTTTAAATGGTCAAATTATAAAAGTCCATGGTTGTAAGAGGCCCAAGTGGCTTAAAAATTGAACTTTTGTTGACTGAGTGATTCCAGTAGTAAGAAAAAAGGCTCATTACTCCCTTTAGATACAATGAGAATTCTACAAAATTTTGTTATCTGAAATAACAAAATTTAAGTAATATAAGAAATTTTCTTATATTTTTCCTTTGAAAAATGTACAATGAATATTATTATGACCATTTTCCAGTTTATAGAAATTTATTTCAACAAACATTAAGCAATTATTTCATAGGTTCATATACCTGTTCAGTGATATTACTAAAATTAAAGCTAAAAGATCTCACTTTATTATATTCCCAAACATAACACATATAAACCTGCATACAAATTATGTGCATAGAAAAGATATTCACCAAGGTATTCTAAGCAATTGTATTTGGTGAGATAATAGGCAGACATTTAAAAAATATCTGTTTAATAAAAATATTTGGAATAAGTAATAATCTAAATATTATTTGGAAGGAATTAAACTATTTTCTTTTATGGATGATTTCAAGTTATTTTATAACAGCCTAGAAACATCTATATTTATACTTTTTCAAGATTCACAAATTATGTACATTTTGCTTTGTCTTCTTTTTTCTCCATCTATGTTTTGTCTCTCTGCTTAAAGAATTTCCTTTAGCATATATTATAATACAATTCTACAAGCAGTGAGTTATTTCAACTTTGGTTTATCCAAAATATCTTTTATTTGAAATTCATTTTTGAAGGATATTTTTGTTGGATATAGAACTCTAAGTTGACAGAATGTGTTTTTCCCTTTATCATCAGAATTTTAAAGATGTTCTTCCATTTTCTGCTGGCCTCCAGAATTTATGAATGCTAAGTTGTCATATAAATTGTGTTTCAAAAATACTTTTTTATCCTAAGTTTTTATACACAGGCTGAAAGAGTAAATTGTCTCTTGTTCAAATTTTGCTTTACTAGGGTCTTTAGCAGATTGAATGGGGCCATTCACACTGAGGAGGGCAATTCACTGTTTTCAGTCTACTAGTTCAAATGCTATTATCAATGGAAACATCTCCACAAATACATTCCAAATAGAATTTAACCAATATTTGGGTACCTTGTGGTCCAGTCAATTAGCACATCAAATTAACCACCACAATTTGATAATTATTATCCTTTTAATTATGGAAAAACCATACATAATAAAATTTGCACTTTTATCCATTATATGTGAGTTGTGTGATATTCAGTATGTTCACACTGTAGGCAAACCATCAGCACCATTTATCCCCAGAATTTTATTATGTTCCCCAAATGAAGTTCTATACTTATCAAACATTTATTCCCAATTCCATTCTCATCTCAGCCCCTGCCAACCACAGTCCTTCATTCTGTCTCTACGAATCTGATTATTCTATATTCTATTTCTTCTGATTATCCTATGTTCTACTTCTACTTCACACTGGGAACAAAGGCTGAGGTCTTCAAGACTAGCCAAATAAGGGACAGGAGAAAACCAAGAAAAAATAATAATACCATTAAACATTTCTACATTTTTGTTTGTTTGGGGTACTAGAGATGAAACCTAGGGGTGCTTAACCCAACCCCAGCCCTTTGTGCTAAGTTTTGCTTAGGGTCTTTCTTAGTTGGGCAAGGCTGGCCTTGAATTTGTGATCCTCCTGCCTCAGCTTCTCAACTTACTGTGGTTAAAGGTATGCATCAACACACCTGGAACAATTCTGCCAGTTTCAAGTTGTCTTTTTCTTAAATGAACATTGTTTTGGTTTCTGTAAATATTTGACTCTTTTACAGTCTTCTGATCAATTTAATTCTGGCAGGTTTTGTTTTCTCAATATTTTAATGGGGCATTGGAATGGTCTTGCTGCCCACTCTGTAATTTTCACTAACAATCTTTCTAATTCTTTTAATATAGTGAGTGTTTTTGCCTATAGGAAATGAGATTTTTTAAAAACTTTTTACAGTCTAACATTTTAATAGGATACATCTCAGGGTTATCCATTTCACATCCACTTTCTAAAATACCTTTTGAGCCTTTTAAATATGGAAATTCAGGTCACCTTAGTTTATGAAAGTTTTCTTAGGATGTATGTTAAAACATTATTTCTATTCAATTGTTTTGTTCTTCTTATTTAGGAACCTAAAATACACTGCATGCTGAATCATCTTACTTTCCCTTCATTATAAATATATATTAATTGGGTAATTTTTATCTGTAGGTTTTAATTTTATTGTCTTAATTATTTTCCTGCTTTTCTTCAAAGTTTAATATCAAGTTTTATTTGAATACATTCTCTCTGGGGATCTGGTATTGTAGTCTTCATATACTTCATTTTAAAATTCATCTCTTGTTTTATTTCTTTATGAATTTTTTCATTTCCGTTTCCATGTTGAGATTTTAAATATATATTTAGAGAGGGTTTTTTTTTTCACCCTCAATGTATATTTGATGACAGGTTAGTTTATTCTTCAAAGTTGTGTTAGATTTTGATTTTGCTTCATGTTTAGATGTTATTGGGGGAGGGGGTGAATTTTCAATAGGTTAAGTATTTGGGTAATCCTTGCTTATTTTCTTCTTTCAGTAGCTTCAATTACATGAAGAATGCTTACATCTATATTTATGCTAACAAGCTTCTCAGTTTGAGAATCCTTACAAGTTTTCTGATAAGAGAACACTCTAACATTAGTATAATGAAGCTTAATTTAGTTAATGGAGTCTGTGTATGGAGTTATAGGTAACTTCTTATTTTGGGTCTTTTTGGTATTTTTATACTGAAAGATGTAAAATTTCTCTTCCTGTTTTAGTTTTCTCAGTATAACACCACATCTAAAGGGAACTTTTTATTTTCTTTATATTCTCTCTACACACCCCCCTACACACATCAAAATATATCTTTCTTAAATGTCTCATGTATAGTTATTTTCCTTCCCTCTGATCATGCTTTGACCCACTGAGATTCCTTGTTAATGTTTTGTCACTTAGGGTTTACCTTCTTTTAAGTGAATGACTTTACATCATTTTAGGTCCTTTTTTCCCCACATTTTCTCTTTCTGCAAAATTATCCAACCACCTACCTATCCCTTCTCCCATATTCTCATATTATTCCCAATAGGTAACTTTGCTAAAATTTTCAGATGCTCTTAATTTTCTAGTTAATGGTAAAGATATGGAAGTTGTATTTTTTTCTTATTATTAGTTAGTAAAGTTCATGCAAAATTTTTTGAGATATTCACATTTAAGCAGTCATCATATCAAGATTTCCCATATATCTTACCAAAATAAAGTGGTTTTAATTTAAGTTTCAGTAAAACTGCCTCTTGAACTCAAGTTCAGTGTGCCTTTAATTATACATTTAGAGCATTACACTTTTTCTTTTTGTTCCAATTGTTAGAGATTCTCCATTACATGTTCTCTAGTTGACATAAGTACAAAATACAGAAAGTTTATAAAGATGCTTATAATGAAAGTAATAAAGACTTTTATATAAGTCTTTATAGCTTTTAAAACTATCTATGATGAGTTAGCAAATTATTCCCCACCCCCATATTCATGGACTGATACTTTCATCAAAAAAAAAAGAGGACTAAATTAAATCACTAAATGCCAATGACAGATTAAATAATCATTCAAAATACAAATCAGTTTTTAAATTTATATTGTATTCAGCAGACACAACTTCACTGTATCAAATTGCTATGTCTAAACTCTTAACTCAATTTCTGTACTGATGTCATCAGAAGACAATAAAATACTTTATATGAAGATATATATTTTATACTTTACATAGAATTGTCTTAGGGTAATTTCAGCAAGATTTGATTTCCCATTTCAGAGAGAGAGAGAAGAAGAAAGAGGGATAATTTCAAAGGAATCAAAATACTTGCTTGGATTAAGACTGCAATCAACTTTAATACCAAAGACCATTGCCTGATGGGAGTCTAACAGTTACATTTGTATTTTTCATTACTTCTTATCCCATTAATTTCCCAATGGATACTGAGCATTTTAAAAAGTTTTGATAGAAAGGTTAATATTAATTAGAAATATATTTCTATACTGAAAATGGCAAGTCCACAGTTAAAAATGAAAAAAAAAATTGAGAGTGAAAAAAAAAACCAAAAACGAACAGCCCTTCACTTTGACAAGACCTAGTAAGCATATGTATATTATCTATGAATATTTGTATTAAACAAGTACCTCTTAAAAATTTTTAGATGCTTTGAAAACCTAAGTTATTAAACATGTCTTATACAGTATCAAAGAGAAAGTTTCATATTTTCCATATTGGTTTACATTTATTGAACAAATTACTTACCTATATGTCAAAGATCTATTGCACAAATTTAACAGCTCACCTGCTGTATTCTAATGGTCACAGAGAAAAATAGTATTTTGTATCCTGGATCCATTTATTTCGTTTTTCCTAATTCTCATGAAGACCTACTTTTATCTAATTGTTTTTGCCTTCTTCAGGTGGCTTATGTGCTCAAGAAATGTGGATTCAGAGAAAGTACAATTCTCTTTTTGTCAAAGTTTGGTTTAGAGATGTTATCGTGATTGACCAATAACAGGCAAAATGCTATTATGTGGAAATTTCTGATTTGCTTACTTTTTTTCCTAAAAAAAAGCCAAGTGAAACAATAGGTCTCTCTTTTGATAGAAATTTTAAGAGTCCAGGTATTCAAACTGCTAGTGGAGATCATCTTAAATTTTGAGAAAAGCTTTGTATTGAAACCAAGTCTGGAAGAGGATATTTGCAGAAATGAGAAAAGGACAGGTTTCCTTATGACATACTACATCTGAAAATGCTGAACCACCTAACAACACTGTCTTCTTCTACATTTCTTCTTTTTGAGACAATATTAGTCAGTTGTCGCTTAACCAATTTTGGGTTGGATTTTCTGTTTTGTTACAGGCAAAACTAAAAGCATCCATTAGATAGAGCGACATATATCTGAAGGTATACGTACTCTCTTGATATATTGTTGCTCAGATGTCACCTTTTTGACAAAACAAAAGATTAATGTGAGAAGAAAATACCAATATGATAATATTAGTTCACAAGATTATTAGTGAATATTAGTTAACAAGATAGCCATAAGAACTAATATTAATATCATTATATTATAATATTACCAGAGATGGTGCCATTGAGTTGCATAGTTTACAATATAAATATACAAGTTAGGAAGGAGTGGCAAGTAATGAAGTTCCTGGAGGATTTTTCTGTTTTGGTATCTTTTCATAGGCTACTCAATATAACAACTGCAGCGGGTGATGCAGAAATGACACTTAAAGCAATCTACAAGACAAAATTCAGGGAAGAACAAAGATAGCAGTTAAAATCAATCCACAAAACTCTAAGTAGCTAATGTTGGCCAATGGCAATGACACACATGGACTAAAGGGATATGTAATTCATGATCAAAGCCCTCATTTTTGTTACTGAGTATCAGATAATGTTGCTGTGGGGTGTTTCTGTATTGCAGGTACCTCTCTAGACTGATAGCTTCTGTTTCCTGGTTCATGATAATTACTGCTCCCTTTTCCCTGGAGATCTGCTTGATGCTCTTCCTTAACTGTTCCATTCTAATATATACTGCCCTCTGTGGATGCACACCTAGTTGTCTCTTGTGTTTTAAAATAACATGCCCCTTACACTGTTTCCAGGGTACCTAGGCTCTAAATAACTTGCAGCATGATCTTGAGCAAAACAGTTTACCTTACCAGAACATGGATTTCTCCTTCCACAATTTGTAGAAAATAATTCTTTCTTCATAATGTCCTCATTACATTTAAGTGAGACAATGAATGGGGCAACATTTTCTAAACTATAAAATACTTTACAATTATATGTAAACTATTTGCACGGTTATTACAACTGTACTAATGTAAATCTTGTTCCATTAAGCCTGTGCAGAATGAAAACGTGAAAATAGCTTGATCTGAGTTCAGATTTCAACTACTACCCATTGCCTATGGATCATTGGGCAATTTATGCAACTACTTTCAGAATCAATTACCTAATATTTAGATTGAAGAATGTAACTATGTATTTCCCTAGATAATTATAAAAACTAATGAAATGAATGATACAAATTACTTAGTATATTAATGATAAGTATTTAAAAACATTATTACTATTGTTGCTTGTATTATTATCTTAATATAGTCAAAGTGCCTTTAAAGGAATTCAGTTTTCTTATTATATAGTCTCTTATTTCACTTGATGTAAAAAAATTATCTACCTTAAAATATATTCTTTATTAGATATTATTTTAATCATCTTCAGCAAATATTTTTATTAATCTTAATAATCAATATCAGCCTTTATTTTTAATGCTCTATGTAAAAAATCATAAAAAATTGGCTTATTTATTGATATCCTTATAACTTTTACTTATTTTCTTGTAATATTGGATTTCCTAAGGCACTGTGTATTGAATATAAGAAAGAAAGATATTTGTAGGCATCCTTTAGTTTTACCTGATTTTTAAAAAAATGCTGGAACATTTAAGGTTCCAGAGTTAAGTATAAAATTAGGGTTTTTTTCTTGTTAGATAATCTTTAAAAGTGTAAAAATTCTTTATATTTCTAATGAAAGGTGTTTTCACATGAAATCTATACAAATATTTTAATAGCTGAAAATATCCATTAATAATATAGTTTAAGTACACACACAAACACATAGTTAACCATAATACAGAGTAAATCAACACATGACATATGTGAACTAATATCCTTCAGACATACATTTTTCTGAGTACTACCAGTATGAATGAGTAAATGACTGCATAATTTATTAACTGCTTTTGAATTGTCAGGGCTTATGAAAACTTTTGTCTCATTATCATACAAATTTTATAACAACACAGTGATAGCTAAAACAAGATCATTTTACTGATGGAATCTGGAACAAAAAGTGGATAATTTATGTTCCAAGTTTCCAAGAATCCTGAGGGATTTATATTTGGACTGAGTGCTAACAGTGCTAAGTTGCTTAACCATCATGCAATTGCATTATGAAACTATGCAATATAGGACTACAGAATGCAGTTTATCTATGTTCCAGGAACAATCTTTTAATAGTTTATAGAAGGAAAAAATTCCTCATTCTGAAAAACTGTAATCTTTTTCTATCAGGTCTCTACATTCCAAATTTACAGAAAATAAGAAAGATTCTGTTATTTCTCTCAATTTCATTATCTATAAAAACAACAACTCTATTTTGAGTCTACTCCACTTAACTGGATTCCCATCTTATTCTTTGTTACCCTTGACAATAAAGTTCCGAGGAGAAGTTGTTTTTCTTACTTTCTCAAAATCTGCTTTATCAATGATATCTTAAAAATTTTTCTAGTCTTCTCTCTTCTCCACTGCAACAATAGATTTGGTATTTTCATGGACATGAATTATGACCACATTGCCGAATTCTGGGTCAACTGTCATTCTTCACTTAAAGCAAACATCTATGTCTCTTTTGGCACCTCAGATTTCTTCCTTTAAACTTTCTGTACTTGCATTTCATAACTCTACTCTAACTTACAGTTTGTTTTTCCACATTTTTATTGGTGCATTGTAGTCATGCATGATGGAATTTGTTGTTACATATTCGCACATGTACACAATATCACAATTTTTTAACCTCTCCAGTCACTTCTTCATCATTTTATTCATTTCTCATAAATGGCTTTACTGGAGACTATTAAAGCAGGGGTGATGGAGAGGATCCTCAAAGGAATGGCTAATTAGTTGAAATTCTGAGGAATAACCATCTACACTGGTAACAAGAAGAATGGTGGAAAATATTTAATAGATATATTTTAGTTTTTATAAATAGGGTTTTAATATCACTCATAGAAGTTTGTATATTTAGATCCAAAGATTATAAAGATCTTACACACATTATATGGTGTGTGTACCACCCACTTTCACACTATAGATGTTGTGTGTCATTTAAACCCTCATCTTCAGCTTAGATCTTTCTCATGCACTAAAGACCATATTCTTAAATTATCCATTGTTCCATCATATAGGCATTTCAATTTTCAAAGGTCTAGAATATGATTTATAATTTTCCTCTTCAAATTTGTTTTTTTTAGTTGTATCCCTAGACTTATGAATGTCCTGCCAAGTTATTCAATTAGTTTAAAAAAAAAAGATCTCTAGGACTTTGTGTATGCCTTCTCCCTCTCGCTTTGCATGTAATAAAGCAGTCACAAGGCCTACAGGATTCATCTCGTATAATTCTCGTATATCCCTTTCTTTTCATTTCCCCGTAACTGTCCTTTTTAAATACTTTTTTGAATTACTAGGTATACTTTCTTCCTATTTCACATGTCCTCAATACATATTCCTAAGTGCTATATTACACATCATTCCCGTCTTAAATTCATTTTCAGGATTCCTAATGCATTTAGGAAGAATGGCATTTACTTTGTGTGACCTTTTAGTATGTCCATTGTAATTCCAATAATTAAATATAGCACTAATAATTATAAAGATGATTATATTGATAATTTCAATGGGCACTACTGAATGCTTAGTATAAGCTAGGCATCGTTTCAAACACATTTTACAGAGTAATTCCTTTTATCTTCTCCATAGTCCTAAAAAATGGAACATATTGTTATTGAATTATTTTTATTAATATTATGTAAAACTGCAATATTTTAATACATGAGAATAGTGCATAGAACCTACTGAAGTAGCATGTGTGAAGTTCACAAAGACCATGAGACAACAAATGGCAGAACTGAACTACAAACCCAGGAAAATTTCTTCCTCCTATATCCCTGGATGTTTTATGTCAGTTCATAATCTCCAGCCACATTCACAATTTGTTCCAACCCTACAGAAATGCTTAACAGTTCCTAAAACATAGAGTTAGATAATGTAAATATTTTTGGTTGCTAGTCACATGCCTTCTTTAGTAGATTCTGAGCCCCTTGATGGCTAAGGCTCTTTTCTACTTTCTTTAATCCTCAACAGAACACCTTACACACAATGGAGGCTTAATAAGATCATTGTCATGTACAGTCAGTTCTACTCTCACAATTTAAACATAAGATAAATTTTATGCTTTTGCCTATATGCCATTCAGTATTGAGAAATACTAGGTAAACACAGAAAATAATACCCCAAAGAAGCAAGCACATTGAAACATGCAAAAAAGCTTACATCTCATATTTCATCAAGCTACCTTGATTCCAAGTGTGGGTTATGAGTCAGAGGCTTCCACATCAGCTGTTTCAAGTTTCCATTTCACATGAACCCAATTTCAGGTAAACCTCCTTCCACCACTCACAATAACTCATGAGCTGAAACTTTTCCAACACCCATTTCAACAACACTTTGAGGTCATTTGCAAGATAAAGTGTCATATTTATTGTTGTTGTTTGTATTTCCTAAACATTTAAAAATGCATAAAACTATTTTATCACTTTTATTTGGTTCCTATCTCTTCTTATGTGATACTAATAAAACATTTGAAGTTTGTGTCCCAACTCTAATTTGCCTATAAACTCAGCAGTTTTATTTGACCTGAGTTTGCAGATAATGATGTTTTAGAACATATACTTCTCATTATAGCAGAACAGACTGTACTTGAAGGAATTTAAAAAAAGACTGAAAATTACTAGTTTGGGGTTGAATTCTGTTCCCTCAAAGTTCATATGTTGAAGTCCCCAATACCTTAGAATATGACTATATGTTGAAATGGATCCCTTAAAGAGGTGACTAAGCTAAAATGAAGCTCTCAGTGTGACCAATGCCCTCACAAGAAGAGGAGATTTGGACACACATAAAGATGCCAGATATGTGCAAACACAGCAGAAAGATCTTATGAAAATACAGTAAGAAGGTGGCCAACTGCAAACCAAGAAGTGAGCTCTCAGGAGAAACCAAACTGCAAACACTTTGACCTTGGACTTCTAGCTTTCAGAGATGTAACAATACAAACTTCTGTAATTCAAATCACCAGTGGGGGTAAATTTTATGGTAGCCATGCCAGACATGTACCTTCACTAATTTCTATGCATTCTTCAATATTGAGCTAAGGTATCCATTTCTTTCTTGAACTTCCAGAGTTCACCCTGATTTGGCAATTTTTTTTTCAACCCTGTCTCTGGCCTGATGTGATCCCAGTACAAATTTTATTTTAATACTTATTAAATAATGTCCTAATAATTTATTCTTTCTTTATTTGGTTTAGGTAATAAGTTCTGTAGATCAATATTGTCTACTTTTTAACTTTGTGTCAACACCCTCAAATATGGTACTTGTAACATTGTCAACTCTAAATACAGTTTTAAAAATATTGTATAAGAATATCAAAAGAATATTTCAATGCATGCAATGAAGGAAACACAAAAGTAACATGCTTTATATTATTATAACATTATTAGGACACATACATGTGCACAGATGCTTATGGTCCAGATTATCATTTTTATTTCATTTGTTGGCACATTATTTCTGCTCTATGTTCCCATGAACTGTACTTCATGAAAAATCATACAAAATTTCTAGTTTGTGGGTGACAGAGAAAATGACAGGGCTATTGAAAAAAAAAAGGATAAAAAAGTGGAAGTCTGGAGAAAACTTACAACTGAAGACTTAATATATGACTCAATATCCTTCTGTAGGGTAATAATTAAACATTCACCATCTATTGGAGGACAATTTCCACTTATCTCTGAGGAAATTAGCTCATGCTGAATGATAAGAGTAACCCTCTATACAAATGCTTTTGCTTTGTCAAACACTGTGATTGGAGCAATAAAGGGAAGAAGGGTAAGTTTTCAGTTGCTAATAATAGAAAGATAAACAAAATAGCTACAGTAATATACCTGCAGTATTTACATGCAGTTAGGGAAGAATAATAATTCTAATAATAATTATATTTAACGTTTTGGGTATCTTTCTTTGTATAAAGTGTTTGTATTTCTCAAAATTAAAATGTTTAATTTTTTAAAGAGTTATATGTCCTAGGATATGGGGGTCACCATCATTCTATTTTACAAACAAGGAAATTGCAGCCAGTGACACTTAACCGACTTGCCCCAGGTAATGTAGCTTGTTGAGGTTTGACAGGATACAAAATCTATTTCTGTTTGTATGTATTTTCACCCATGATCATTGTTGCTATTAGAAGTGTCCAGGCTGCCTTTTACTTCTTGGTCCTTCTTCAGTCCCAAACCTCTTTCCTACTCATTTTCTGCTTCCCTTTTCCAGGCCAAGTGCACCTCTGAATGACGCCACTATAGCTAACTGGCACTTGGTTCTTTCTAAATATCTCTGGTCTTTGCCTCCTGTGCTATGCATTTCTTCACTGTTGCGCACTGTTTTACACTTTTCTTAGTGTGCAAGTGCCTTATATTTAGATACTGCTTTTCAAAATAAATTCTCCTTTGTGCCTTAAAGAGAAATCACACGTATTTCTGGATTGATGAATTCTAGGATAATTTAAGAAAAACTGTGAACACTTACCGAGATAACCAACTAACTGCCAGACACTATACTATACCATGTCTTTTTTTTTTTCCTCATAACTTCTCCCCAAACTCTTATGTATGGTAATTTTTATGTTATGTCTGTCTCTGTGTGTTTGTAATGGTTAGTAATGCAAAATGTATTTCTTATCAGGGATTATAGTCAAAAAAGTTTAACACCATTGTGACTTAATATAACTGCAAACTTAGGTTATACATTTATTTTTTATCCTAAAGAAAATCTTTCAGACTCTTTTCTTCTCCCCTATTTTGTCAACTTGAGGTCTCACAGATTGTAATAATTTCTTGAGGCCGCTTTGCTTGAACTATCTTGATAGCACAAACGAATGTCAGTTGTTCTAGATTCATTTTTTCTCACCTGGCCCAACTCCAGAAGTTTATTGATTTCTGTAATTAAATGAGTTGAAAGTAAATCCCAGGCCTGTGCTGCACGTTAGTCATTGGTGCTGATGCCTGAATCTTAATCAGCTGTTGAGTGTGGTCTTGGGCCAGAGAGAAGTGTTAACAGTCTTCCTGGTGCTCCCAGGCCATGTAGCAATCTGGGGATTATAATTGCCTCATGCAGGACAAAATACAGAGGAGGTGGAATGGCATTAGACTTAAATAAAACTACATACTTCAGAAAGTCCTTGGCCAAATGAGTACAAAATTTATCCTTTTCTTTTTTTTTTCCTCTTTCATGTGAATCCAACTTAGTTGATGCGATTGTATTTAGCCTTTCTAAAGGGAATGTGGAATTCCATGTTCTCATTTTGATTGGAATTGTAATAAGCATATAAACTAAGAGATACAAACAGAGCATTTTAATTAATTTTCAAAGATGATGAAGTCCATAATTATTTTAAAATTTGCCCCAAGGTATTCATACAAAACTGATCTAGCCTTTTAAAATAATAGTATTTCCAAGTTCACATGCAGAAACAGAAAAAAAATATTAGACTCACATACTACATATGTATATATATATATGTATTATGTCATATATGTAATCTCTTAGAATGTAGTAGCTTGGAAATCAGCTAATCCAGCTTTGAAAATAGCTTAGTATCAATTTTATTAAGTCAATGAGAAATCATAAATCCAAAACAATTGAGATATTTTTGGAAGGTACATAAATTCAACATATAAACATATTTTATAGAGGAGAAGAGAAAGAGAAAAAGAGAAAGACAAGGGAGAGAGAGGGAGGGAGTGAAAGACAGAGAGAGAATATGAATATGAATATGAATGAATCTGAATTGTTACCTACAAGCAGTGGAATTCTAAATCTTCAGAATTAGTTCTAACAGCTGGTGAGAGTGAAAACCAAGGCTTCAAACTTTTGTTACTTCCTTACAAATGGTCATATCATGTATCCAGGAAAATTCAACTTAGAAATATATTCTAAGAAACAATATGAAAACTTAAGAGAAGAATTTATCTAAAATAATGTTTTCTCATTACGCAGTGTAAGAAAAATTGGAACTTGAAATCCAACAATATGATCAGTTAAATATGTACAGCATACCTGTAAAAGAAAACATTATGCAGGAATTAAGAATAGAAGTATATTATTGACAATGCATAAATACTTTAATATACATTGCAGCCTTTTCTCTGTACTTCCTAGCCACCGTGAAGTGGGCAGCTTCCTCTACAATGTGCTCCCTACAATAATGTATGGTGTTGCCACAGACCCAATGGCAATGAGGCCAAGCAAATAGGGAATGAAACCTCTGAAATTGAGCCAAAACAAACCTTCTTCTTATAAGTTAATTATCTATCTACTTCCTATTTCGCTTCCCTCCGGGCAGAGAAGCTGAATGTGTAATCAGCAGTGGATTGTAAGTACCCGAGGCAAAGAAAGCTCAGTGCGCCCCACCTTTTTTTCTTTTTTTTTTTTTTTGAATATTTTTTATACAGGGAGAGTTTGTGGATTGGGATTGCTGGCGGGGCTGTGGTTTCTGTGGCGAAAATCCACTCCTTGGGAGCCGCCATTTGCTTTCTGCTTGCTGTCTTGATGGCTCTGTATACACTGTCCGGCAGCCGCACCTAGAGGTTGGAGCTGGGCTGTGTGCCGAGCCCTGTCCTCCGAAGGCTGGACTGCAGCCTCGAGCGCCTCGGTGGCCTGTTCGCCGCTGCACCTTCGGGCAGAGCCTGCTCTGGGGTCGTTCTGCACCCCCCTGCCAGGGGACCCGTGCTCCGGAGGAGGGGGACGGAGAGCTGCGGCGGTCAGCAAGGCCTAGAGACGGAGGAGACTGCGGCAGGGTTTCATTTCTAGAAATCTGGACTGGAAACAGAAGCAGCAGTTTGTATAATCCCAAGAACTTGCTTATGCCAGGAAGCTGTAAGGGCAACATGAATATCATTGAGGAGATCTAACATGGTGGCAGGCGCAGAGAGATCAAGTCTCCGACATCTTCAACTGCGCGGGCATAGGGAGCCGTAAACTGTCTAAATGCTGTTTGCTCAGGATCACTAGGCAATGCTGAGCTGACGTGGATCTGGGGTGTACAGGCTGGGCCCCTCACAACACACACACAGAGCCCGAATCGGAGGCAATTAAGCTTCGGTTCACCTGCTTCGTGTGACTCAGCACTAACGATCCCACTGAAATAATTGGTCGGCCCTTAGGAACTTACAGAGGTAAAAGCCAACCGAGCCTTCATAGGCAGTGGCCACAGGACTGAAACGGGGATTGGGAGAGACAGTCAGGACCCACCCGTTGCATTGGTCATCCGGCAAAGGGAACAAACGGTCACCATTTGCATGGGAAACCACCATGGCAGAGAAATGGCGTCACGGGCGGAGGAGATAACTGCATTGAAACCAGCGCGACAGGTGTGTAATCCCCTAGTCATCTCTCTCCACACAGCGGGGAAACCTTAAGGGCCACTCCCAGCTCTCCTGTGAACACAATAACCAGACCGAGGGAATCAGGAGTGGCGCGGGACTCGCGGCGCGGAACTCCCGGCTACCGCTCCCACCAGTGCTGACAACTGAGGTCTCTTGCACCAGCTACCGGGGGCGTGGCTACAGGAGGGCAAGCAAATTCGCTGGGGGATCTCAGCCCCAAGCTCTACAAACTTAGGGTCTGAGGGAGGCAAACAGGGAGAGTGAGCCCAGGAGTTCATGAAAACAGGGCTCCCAGGAGCAGCAGACCTGGCGTGTAGCCAGTATTGTGGTGAGCGCCACAGGTGAGCACGGCCTGGCTTGAGGAAACACAAGACAAGGCCCTAGACACTCAGGATTGGAGACCCGCCCAGTCTAGGAGAAAGAGCTGCTGCACAGTGAATGGTTCCCACCTATTGAGAGGAGAAGCTTGGCCCAGTGGGCACAGCTCCACTTACTGGAAGAGAAGTTAATAGAACTCTAGGACTGCATTTATTATTATTATTATTATCATTTTTTTTCTTTTTCTTTTTTTTTCTTCTTTTTCTTTCATTTTCAATTTTTATGTATTGTTGTTCTTTAACTTTTTTTCAATGTTTCTAATTTTTTTTTAATTTTTTTTATTTTATTATTATTATTTTTAAATTTTAATTTTCATTTTTTTATTATCATTATTATTTTTGTTAAAATTTTTTTTCTCGTCTTTTCTTTCTTTCTTTATTATCTAATCTTTGTTATTCTTGTTTCTTTTGTCTTTTCATTTCTTTTCAATTTTCTTATTCCCCCTTCCTTGAATTCTACCTGCCTACTCTCATTCTCTTTAGTGACTTCTTCCCTTCCCTTCTAATATCTTTCCTCCCAAGCATCAAATAAATCTATAAGAGTAAACAGAAACTCAGCAGTCAAACAGAACAAGAAGTAACATGAGCAGCATAAAAAAGCAAGGAAGAAAAGGAGTACAAACAATGAAGGACAGCCTAAATATTCAGGAGGACCTAGAGTCAGCAGAAAAATGGTCATATAAAGAACTCAAGGAATACCTTAGACAGATGGAATGGAACCTTAAAGAAGATACGAGACAGCAAATCCAAACAGTGAAAGAACACTTTGAAAATGAATTACATAAACAGATAAAAGAAGAAGTTAAGCATCTTTATCAGGAGATAGAGATTATAAAAAAAAACCAAACAATAATTCTAGAAATGAAAGAAACGATAAACCAAATTAAAAACTCAATTGAGAGTATTACCAACAGAGTGGAGCAAGTAGAAGCCAGAACATCAGATAATGAAGACAAAATATATCATCTTGAAAAGAGCCTAGCCAACTCAGAAAGGCTGGTTAAAAACCACGAGAAAAACATCCAAGAGATATGGGATAACATAAAAAAACCAAACCTACGAGTCATCAGGATAGAAGAAGGTACAGAGATTCAAACCAAGGGAATGAGTAGCCTGCTGAATGAAATAATTACAGAAAACTTTCCAGAAATAAAAAAGGAAACGGATATACAAATTTTAGATGCATACAGGACACTGAGCACACAAAATCACAGTAGACCAACGCCAAGACACATTGTTATGAAGATATCCAATATACAGAACAAAGAGAAAATATTAAAAGCTACAAGAGAAAGGAGGCAGATTACATTCAGGGGTAAACCAATAAGGTTAACAATGGATTTTTCATCACAGACACTGAAAGCGAGAAGATCCTGGAACAACGTATTTAAAACACTGAAAGACAATGGATGCCAACCAAGAATTCTGTATCCAGCAAAATTAAGCTTCAGGTACTACAACGAAATAAAAATCTTTCATGATAAACAAAAGCTAAAAGAATTTGCAGCCAGAAAACCAGCATTGCAAAGCATCTTGAGCAAAACACTACACGAGGAAGAAATGAAAAACAATAACCAAAACCATCAGTGGGAAGTGCCTCCATAAAGACAGAGGGCGGGGGGAAAGCTAACCATGGAGAAACAAACTAAATTAAAAAAAAGAAGAAGATAAATAATCAAACATGGCTGGAAGTACAAACCATATATCAATAGTAACTCTAAACGTTAATGGCTTAAACTCTCCAATAAAGCGACATAGGCTGGTAACATGGATTAAAAAAACAAATCCAACAATATGCTGCCTCCAGGAGACACATCTGATTGCAAAAGACATACACAGGCTGAAGGTGAAAGGTTGGGAAAAAATATACCACGCACACGGTCCTCGTAAGCAAGCAGGGGTGGCCATCCTCATATCGAATAAAATTGACTTCAAGACTAAATTAATCAAAAGGGATAAGGAAGGACATTATATACTGTTAAAAGGAACCATTCACCAACAAGACATAACAATTATCAATATTTATGCACCAAATAATGGTGCTGCGACGTTCATAAAACAAATTCTCCTCAAGTTCAAGAATCAAATAGACCACAACACAATAATTATGGGTGACTTCAACACACCTCTCTCACAATTGGACAGATCCTCCAAACAAAAGCTGAATAAAGAAACTATAGAACTCAATATCACAATCAACAACCTAGACTTAACTGACATATATAGAATATATCAACCATCATCAAGTGGATATACTTTTTTCTCAGCAGCACATGGATCCTTCTCAAAAATAGACCATATATTATGCCATAGGGCAACCCTCAGTAAATATACAGGGGTGGAGATAATACCATGCATTTTATCTGATCATAATGGAATGAAACTGGAAATCAATGATAAAAGAAGGAAGGAAAAATCCTACATCACATGGAAAATGAACAATATGTTACTGAATGATCAATGGGTTACAGAAGACATAAAGGAGGAAATCAAAAAATTCTTCGAGATAAATGAAAATACAGACACAACATATCGGAATCTATGGGACACAATGAAAGCAGTTTTAAGAGGGAAATTCATCGCTTGGAGGTCATTCCTCAAAAAAAGGAAAAACCAACAAATAAATGAGCTCACACTTCATCTCAAAGCCCTAGAAAAGGAAGAGCAAAACAACAGCAAATGTAGCAGAAGGCAAGAAATAATTAAAATCAGAGCGGAAATCAACGAAATTGAAACAAAAGAAACCATTGAAAAAATTAACAAAACTCAAAGTTGGTTCTTTGAAAAAATAAATAAGATCGACAGACCCTTAGCCATGCTAATGAAGAGAAGAAGAGAGAGAACTCAAATTACTAACATACGGGATGAAAAAGGCAATATCACAACAGACGCTACAGAAATACAGAAGACAATTAGAAATTATTTTGAAAACCTATATTCCAATAAAATAGAAGATAGTGAAGACATCGATAAATTCCTTAAGTCATATGATTTGCCCAGACTGAGTCAGGAGGATACTCACAACTTAAACAGACCAATAACAATAGATGAAATAGAAGAAGCAATCAAAAGACTTCCAACCAAGAAAAGCCCAGGACTGGATGGGTATACAGCGGAGTTTTACAAAACCTTTGAGGAAGAATTAATACCAATACTTTTCAAGTTATTTCAGGAAATAGAAAAAGAAAGAGCTCTGCCAAATTCATTCTATGAGGCCAACATCACCCTGATTCCGAAACCAGACAAAGACACCTCAAAGAAAGAAAACTACAGACCAATATCTCTGATGAACCTAGATGCAAAATCCTGAATAAAATTCTGGTGAATCGGATACAAAGGCACATCAAAAAAATTGTGCACCATGATCAAGTAGGATTCATCCCTGGGATGCAAGGATGGTTCAATATACGGAAATCAATAAATGTTATTCACCACATCAATAGACTTAAAAATAAGAACCATATGATCATCTCAATAGACGCAGAAAAAGCATTCGACAAAGTACAGCATCCCTTTATGTTCAAAACATTAGAAAAACTAGGGATAACAGGAACTTACCTCGACATTGTAAAAGCTATCTATGCTAAGCCTCAGGCTAGCATCATTCTCAATGGAGAAAAATTGAAGGCATTCCCCCTAAAATCTGGAACAAGACAGGGATGCCCTCTATCACCACTTCTATTCAATATAGTTCTTGAAACACTGGCCAGAACAATTAGACAGACGAAAGAAATTAAAGGCATAAAAATAGGAAAGGAAGAACTTAAATTATCACTATTTGCAGATGACATGATTCTATACCTAGAAGACCCAAAAAGGTCTACAAAAAAACTACTAGAACTAATAAATGAATTCAGCAAAGTGGCAGGATATAAAATCAACACGCATAAATCAAAGGCATTTCTGTATATCAGCGACAAAACTTCTGAAACAGAAATGAGGAAAAACACTCCATTCACAATATCCTCAAAAAAAATAAAATACTTGGGAATCAACCTAACAAAAGAGGTGAAAGATTTATACAATGAAAACTACAAAACCCTAAAAAGAGAAGTAGAAGAAGATCTTAGAAGATGGAAAAATATACCCTGTTCATGGATAGGCAGAAATAACATCATCAAAATGGCGATATTACCAAAAGTTCTCTATAGGTTTAATGCAATGCCAATCAAAATCCCAACGGCATTTCTTGTAGAAATGGATAAAGCAATCATGAAATTCATATGGAAAAATAAAAGACCCAGAATAGCAAAAGCAATTCTAAGCAGGAAGTGCGAATCAGGTGGTATAGCGATACCAGACTTAAAACTATATTACAGAGCAATAGTAACAAAACAGCATGGTACTGGTACCAAAACAGGCGGGTGGACCAATGGTACAGAATAGAAGACACAGAGACTAATCCACAAAGCTACAACTATCTTATATTTGATAAAGGAGCTAAAAGCATGCAATGGAGGGAGGATAGCATCTTCAACAAATGGTGCTGGGAAAACTGGAAATCCATATGCAACAAAATGAAACTGAATCCCCTCCTCTCACCATGCACAAAAGTTAACTCAAAGTGGATCAAGGAGCTAGATATCAAATCAGAGACTCTGCGTCTGATAGAAGAAAAAGCTGGCGCCGATCTACATATTGTAGGGTCGGGCTCCAAATTCCTTAATAGGACACCCATAGCATAAAAGTTGATAACAAAAATCAACAAATGGGACTTACTTAAACTGAAAAGTTTTCTCTCAGCAAGAGAAACAATAAAAGAGGTAAATAGGGAGCCTACATCATGGGAACAAATTTTTACTCCTCACACTTCAGATAGAGCCCTAATATCCAGAGTATACAAAGAACTCAAAAAATTAAACAATAAGAAAACAAATAACCCAATCAACAAATGGGCCAAAGACCTGAACAGACACTTCTCAGAGGAGGACATACAATCAATCAACAAGTACATGAAAAAATGCTCACCATCACTAGCAGTCAGAGAAATGCAAATCAAAACCACCCTAAGATACCATCTCACTCCAGTAAGATTGGCAGCCATTATGAAGTCAAACAACAACAAGTGCTGGAGAGGATGTGGGGAAAAGGGTACTCTTGTACATTGCTGGTGGGACTGCAAACTGGTGCGGCCAATCTGGAAAGCAGTATGGAGATTCCTGGGAAAGCTGGGAATGGAACCACCATTTGACCCAGCTATTGCCCTTCTTGGACTATTCCCTGAAGACCTTAAAAGAGCGTACTACAGGGATACTGCTACATCTATGTTCATAGCAGCACAATTCACAATTGCTAGACTGTGGAACCAACCCAGATGCCCTTCAATAGATGAATGGATGAAAAAAATGTGGCATTTATACACCATGGAGTATTACGCAGCACTAAAAAATGACAAAATCATAGAATTTGCAGGGAAATGGATGGCACTAGAACAGATTATGCTTAGTGAAGCTAGTCAATCCCTAAAAAACAAATACCAAATGTCTTCTTTGATATAATGAGAGCAACTAAGAACAGAGCAGGGAGGAAGAGCAGGAAGAAAAGATTAACATTAAACAGATACATGAGGTGGGATGGAAAGGGAGAGAAAAGGGAAATTGCATGGTAATGGAGGGAGTCCCTCATTGTTATACAAAATTACATATAAGAGGTTGTGAGGGGAATGGGAAAATAAACAATGAGAGAAATGAATTACAGTGGATGGGGTAGAGAGAGAAGATGGGAGGGGAGGGAGGGGGGATAGTAGAGGATAGGAAAGGTAGCAGAATACAACAGTTACTAATAGGGCATTATGTAAAAATGTGGATGTGTAACCGATGTGATTCTGCAATCTGTATTTGGGGTAAAATTGGGAGTTCATAACCAACTTGAATCTAATGTATGAAATATGATATGTCAATAGCTTTGTAATGTTTTGAACAACCAATAAAAAAAATATATACATTGCAGAGTAAAAAGAGGTTATTCAATTATATACAAATAGATAAGCACTCTATAATGAATGTGTTTCCATATACACATGTATACATACTGTTTGCTTATATTTCTATATTTGTGTGTATGATCATGAATAGAAAATATTTGGAAATTTATACTAACATTCTTGACTGTGGTTATCTTTAGTAGGATAATTATGGATGGCTCCATTTTGCTTAGCTCCATCTTTTCATATCTTCAAGATGAGCAATTATTTTTTGTATAATTAAAAAGAGCTTAAAGTCACATTTTTATGTATTTCTATGTAAAATGGAAAATACAATAATTTCCTTACCAAGAAGATGAATAGAAAATTGGAAAGAATTTGTTAAATATTTATTACAATTTCAACATTTTGCTGGGAACTCTAGAATAAAAAAAGAAATAGAAGGCATTTTGCATGTCCCATACAATCCTACATTTTCTTAACATAATAGTCCATCACTCCTTTGCTCAAATACTGCCTCCTGTCAAATGAGTAAATTGAAGACATGAGGCTGGTATTCAAAACCCAAACAAAAAACACTGCATGTGACTCCCATAACCACTACCCAAAATAGTTGCATTGGGAGGCATCAAATAGAACTTCTAAAAATGATTAATGTAGTTTCTGAAATTAAAACTATATGTGTTGCAGTGCATACTGGCACATGCCTATAATCCCAGCAACTGAGGAGGCTGAGGCAGGAGCAAGTTTGAGGTTAACCTACAGAACTTAGTGACAGCCTATCTCAAAATAAAAAAATAAAAAGATATGGGGATGTGGCTCAGTGGTAGGGCACCCCTGGGTTAAATCTCCATACTGCAAAATAAAACAAACTATGTATATATGTGTGTGTGTGTATTTTTATGTGTGTACACATATATTTCTGCACATACATGTATGCAATGATTGAAGTCTGTTAAAAGTAAATTGCATTATACCATTGTGTATACTCTGTTACATACCCTCTATAATGCAATCACAGGAATATGTGTGATATGTACCCATGAATTCAAAGAATTGACAATCATATAGAGAAAAGTAAAGGCACTGACTAAGATCAACCTACGATGAGAAAACAGACTTCACTTATAATAATCCATGCTGAATGAGCTAGGTAATTTGGGAACAAACCTAGGATGTGCCCACTTGTTTTCACATTCTTAGAATGACTCCTGTAATTGCTCCTAGGGTATACATTCTTGATAAAATTATCTGCCATTGTTTGGCTTCTGTCAATCCTTTTGAAAAGTTGACTATCAATGTGTAATTCTTTGCTGATTGCTTTTAAGATCATCTCTGTGGTTTTGGAGTTCCACAATTTTATTATGATGAGTTTCAATATCACATATTTTCCATCTCTCTGTTTGAAGATTCTGGGTGATGTCTTCTAATATGTATTACATAAACATCCTGGTTGTTCATTGAGTTGTGTCTAATTTACCACTTAAGCACAGCAACTGAGTTTTTAATTTCAGAAACTATGTCAATCATCTCTACAAGTTTTGTTTGATGTTCATTCAAATTGAGTTGTTTTGTGGGTAATAAATATCCTGGCTTTTATTTTTTTAAATTTTTATTTATGACTGTGTGTCTTCATTCTTTTCTTTGATAATTGTAAACATACTTTAGTCATTGTCAATATCTGATAATTAATATGTGGATAAAAAGGAAAGTACTATGGAACTGTATTGGCCAAATTATATTGTTATATTGTATGCATGTAAAATATATGACAACAAATGCTACCATTACTTATAACTATAATGCACTAATAAAAATTATGGGGGGAAAAACTGTGATCAGAGGTCTGATAATGCTGTTTATTTAGTTTATAATTCCTAAGACCAGTATTTTGTTTGTTTTAGTATGTTTTATAAGTTAGAATATTAGGCTTAAACTTCCTAGATGCAACCATCACAGGAACAATTTTTGCACATATATACTGGCTTCTAAGGAGACATATAAGTAATACGAATTTCAACATTATCCTACAGGAGAGGAAGCCTGTAATTATGAATTATTAAGAAAGGGTTCGTTTTTTGTTTCCTCATCTGGACCCACAATTGAAACAAGCAATCTCTCTTGTCATCTCTTAGTTTATGGGTTTTCCACATTTATTCATTCTCTTTGTGTTTCCACCCTTAATGTTCTCAGTCTTGCACATGGGCCACAGAATTTCTTGCCTACTTAGTGGAGTATAAGATCTTTTACGTGCAAACGTCTTAGATTTTAGATTTTCAAATTTCCGTTCTCTTCTACCCCAGTCCTTTATTTAAAACAGTAAAAGCATAGTTGAAGCATACCTCTCTGAGAGTTAATTTATTCTCCAATACTAATCCCTTGAAAAATCACTTTTCTTTAATATTAACATGAATTGAAGTATTTTTTTTATATTTATTCATGTACTTGGATGTACTAAGGCAAGTTTTTTTTTCATGTTATCTAATCTTCAGTATTATAGAGAAGTCTTAATCAATATTTAATTTTTAAAGTATGTCTAATCTTTCATATATAAAAAAACAATTTGTTGAAAGTGTATTCTCCTCTATACTTGGCCTAGTTCTAATGGGAAGTAGAGATAGATAAACACTGATTCAATGGATACAAGAATCCTAGAACTATTATGTTGGGAGACTTTTCCAACTTCTTTCTAGCTGGTGACATGTCCCTCTCTTTCAGTGGCTCTCAGTTCCCTTTTGTGACAAAGAATATAACCCCAGAGATGGACATGGACTTCATGCAAAGAGATTTATGGAATAGAGGGAAATCCAACACACATGGCCAGTTTCCTCAGTTCGTCATTGGTCAATCAGCAATAGTGACTGACACCAAAAATTTCAAAACCTATATCCCACCCTGGATCAAAATCACGTGGCAGGGGTTGGGTTTGTGGTTCAGTGGTAGAGTGCTCACCTGGCATGCACAAGGCACGGGGATTGATCCTCATCACCTCAGAAAAATGAAGTAAAGAGATTGTATCCACCACCTAAAACTAAAAAATAAATATTAAAAAAAAAATCATGTGGCATATTCCTATTGACTGTTAGGAAGAATCCACTTTTCTTAGAATAATGTACATTTTCTGGGTGATTTCCTACTGATATTTTGGTTTATACCTAAGTAGGTTTAGTTCTCCCTGCCTTTGCTGGCATGCTTCATATTTGCATAATTACTACATTGTGATTGTACATTTTTTTATAAATGTTATTCAACCCTCTCTCTTACTATTGAAAAAAAAGCAGAAATAAGTATTATAATTATTAGAAGCCCTGAAAACCCTTTTGTTGACCTTTTTCTTCTCTAGGCATCTCAATAAATACCACCAAGGCTTATAGATTTCTCCTTATAGCTGCAATTGAAGCCATGACCGAAAGTGTAGGGATTTGAAATGGTAAAATTGTCTTCATAGGACATTGTGACTTCAAATTGTTCTACATGTCATATTTATAACCTTTCTAATATTACTTATATTACTGTATGACTATATTTGGAAACCTACTCAAGTTTAGCATCAAAATAGTTACTTGAAATTTGTATACTATATAGATGCCTAAAAAGAAAGTATGCACAGAAAATAATTGCAAGTGATCTTTATACTTATTTTTAAAACTACTCAACTTGTCATATAATAACATATTGATTTAAGCATACAGTAACACTATTTCCCATGTATCAAACAAACAAAATGTGAAAATTTGCATTCTTCATTGGAATAGCTGAGAGGAAAAAAAGGCACTTTAACATTATAGTTAGTTGGAGTACAAAATTATGTAACATCAGTGTAAGGGAATTTGGAAAAAAAATTCTACCCAAAGTAAGAAAGAATTTACTCTTGGTTCTAGAAATATCGTTTCCATGGATGTATTCCTAAGAGTCTGAGGTAAAAATACAAAATAAAGTGATATATGCATGAAATTATTTGTTGTTGCATATTAGTAAGAGCGCAAATTTAAAAAGAAGCTGTTTATCCATTATAGGGCATTAGTTACATAAACTATTGTAGAATCATCTGTTAAATTAACTAGAAATAAAGAAGATTTATTACTTGTAGCATTCTTTATACAGTTTAAGAAAAATGATAAGAAAATGGACTATGGTTAAGATAAAAATATAAGATATAGAAATTTTTGTTTAAGCACCTTATGTATAAAACAGAAATTTTGACAATATGAACATACATATATTCAAGCTTAAATATTCAGGAGATAAGTGTGAAAGAATAAATTATCTCAATTACCTATGTGGGGAAAGAGACAATTGAGGGAGAATAAGAACTGATATGAGATTTCCTAGAATTCACTTGCTTATATGGTTTTGGTTTAAAACCCATGAAAATGTAGTCAAAAAATATAAAAAGTAAAAACAACTGAAACTGATAGGTTAAATCCTAAGGGAATGATAGAATATCCAGAAGCTAATGAGCTTGAGAGACTTTAGACACAATATTTTGTCTATGTATCCCTAACATAAACTATTCTTGTGGGAAAAAAAGAAAAATAAATTCTAAACTTTGACCAAATTTCTAAGTGTAAGCACCAGTGTACAGGAATACAGGGAGAAAGAAGAACAAGGTCAATAATATCAAGAATTAGCAGTCAAAAATTCAGATAAAACCAGATATTATGTTTAACCACCTAGAGAACAAATGATGTGACTTAACTAACATATCATAAGACATTGGGAAATAAAAAGGACAAAATAGATTTAAGGGAGGTTGTTCAAATCATGAGCTGAATAAATCTAAAATATATATCTTCAAAGCAAGTGGAAAAATTTGAGTATAGAAAGGGTATTCTTTGCAATTAAAGGGTTTGAATTTATTTTAATAAAAGTGGTCATGGTTTGGTGAATTTAAAAAACTACAACTCTTACAGAATATGTACTAATAGGGATATACAGTCAACTATTTACAGTTAAAAGGAGATAATGCAGTTTGAGATTTTATTTACACGCTCCAGAACTATTTAAAAATGGAAAAAGTGATTTAAGGAAGATGACGTACTATTGGCAGACTGGTATTCATTGTTGAGGCTTGATAATAGGTACACAGGGGTCTATTAAAAAAATCCTCTCTACTAAATTATTATCTCAAATTTAATATCCAATAAATCATATTTTATGACTCTCCTTATAAAAACAAAACAAAAACAAAGGTTCTCTGGAGTGCTTTTGACATTCATCCAGGATTAGGAGATATTGTTACCTAGCAACATAGAATAGGTTTACAAAATCTTTATGCATCTTAGTCAAGTACCTATAATCCAGTTGTTGGGCTGTAGATCCTACTGTTCCTTACTATTGTCCTTTAGTTTGCTTCCAGAAAGAATATATCTTCATTTCTTTACTCTGCTACTCATATTTTTAAGTTAAGTAACATGAGACAACTTAAAAAAGAAAGTTCAAGTCACTCATAATTCCTCATTAAACAGTGATATAAAAAGTAAAAAGTCCCCATTTTGATCACCCTGTGTTTTTTTACACAGCCCAATCTAGATGCTATCAGAGAACTGCCCTAAATTTTTTGATCAGTAAAAAAAATTTTGCTGTGTATTGAGTTGTATCCTCCAACTAGTGATTTCCTATCAGATAGAGGAGAAATGCTCACAATTCATAGGTCATTGACAGGAGTATCCAGAAAGGTCTTGCCTCACTAACGGAGATGTAATTCTCAACTCTAATACTACTCTGCTTCTGCCTAACAAATCTTAAAGGCAAGATCCAAACAGAGAAACTGAATTAAAGCAAAGTTAGTCTCTCAGAAGACGAATGAGTCAAACTTCTGGTATGACTCATGAGGGATGAAAAAATGACATAAAATACTAATATCAAGTATTATGAAAGTTGTAATATCATTACTGATTTTATAGAAATACAAAGTACAATAAGGAACTACTGTGAACAACTTTAGGCTACTGAAAGCAAACATTTAGATACAAAGGAAAATTTTCTTGAAAGACATGAAATATCCAAGTATACTGAAAAGAAATAGACAAACTGATTAGTTGTAATTCTACTTATGAATTTGAATTTGCCATCTTAAAAACTTCCCAACAAAGAAAGTTCTAGACTCAAACATCTTCAGTGGTAAATTATATGGAACACTGAGGAATGAAATAACATTTCTACACAAATTCTTCCAAAAAATGAAAAACTTTAGCCTACTTCCCAACACATTCTGGAGGCCAGCATTAACCTGAAACCCTGCACAAACACACTGGTAAAACATACTTCAGAATATCTCTTATGAAGTTAACACAAAACTTCTAAACATGGCCAGAGGAAATTGAATTCAAAGTATATGAAAAGCATCATATATCATGAATAAGTGGGGATGATATTAGGAATACCAGGTGTTTATTTAACATTTGAAAATTAACAAACTTTATTCACTATATTAAAAATGAAAATCATGTGATTTGAATTAGACATGAAAAAGACATTAAATAAACTCTCTTCAATTACCAATACAAACTCTAGCAAGTCAAGAGTAAAAACAAATTTTCTTAATTGTATAAAAGACTGTTATGTAAAAATAAGCCTAATGATATGGTTAATGGTAAAAGATTGAATGTTTTGTCTTATTAAGATCAGAATCAAGTCAAGGAAGACTGTTCTCATCTCAACATTTGCTAGAGGCTCCACTCAGAGCAAGAAGGCAAACAAAAAACATAAAAATTATCAAATTTGAAAATGAAGTGAAAACAAAAGTTCATTTATATCTGTTTAACCTCTATCATATGTCTTTCTCTGTCTTAAACCCACATATAGTTATATTTCTAATGTATATATACATACATATTTACTGTATTTGTTATTGCATATTGCAAAATAATGGAAATTGAACCATGGAATCATATGGAAATACAATATGTCCTAGTAATCTGATTAAATTTACAACAAACACAATTATCTTATACTGTAAATTAAATATAATGCATTGCATAATTTAAGAAAAAAATAATATTGAAGAAGATATTAATCAAACATAAAAAGAGGTTTTTTAAGTTTGGTTTTTAAGAAAAAACATTGACTAAAGATTTTATTCAGCAAAATACATGAAGGTTAATCTAAAAATTCATTGGAACCTAACTTGGAATAAATTAATCTACTTGGAATGTATCACTAAAATTATTTTTTTTTATCTAATGGAGTGATAATTGAATTCTTATTTTCTAATAGGAGGCAGGGGAGATAGTAGCACCACAATGTAATTACTTGTCTAGTTAAATACATCGTACTTTTTGTGGAAATAATTTGCTTTCAGATTCCTGCTGAGAAGCGACCAGCTTCTCTTTATCATAATATAATTTAGCAAGATGTAGCATTGCTTCTCCATCAAATTAAGGCAATTTGGAAAATTGAAGAGTCTTTGGGTCTTTGCTCTTCAATCATCTTACATTGTTGCTTTCAGCTGGAAAAAAAAATCTTAAAGAGATTAATTTCCTTTCATGTAACTAAACCAAAGGAAATGATGCCCCTAAAGGTGATAATGACTCACAAACTCATGCCACCAATGTCCTTTCTTAAACTGCCTTTTCTGGGTCAAGCCAGTCACTTTCAGGTTCTCAGGATAATTTACATATAGATGTACATGATCACAGTAAATAAAAAGTTTAGGCTGAGTAGGACTAAGATGTCTATAATAATGACTGAATCATCCCCATCCCCCATACTCATAAACACAAACTGCCAATCAATCATATCCTTAGAGGAGAAAAAAAATCACTTTCTTATGAGACAGCAAAGCAACAGAGATACCTCAAAATCCCATCATTTTTTCTACTAATTAAATAATTGGTTTTAAGTAAATATCCCTTTGATAAGGAGCTTGTTATCTTAAAGTCATAAGACAGAAGCAATATTTTTAAAATTATGGATGTCCTGGGATGGGAGTTGTATTGATACTTGGAAAAGTATAAAGAAATTAGAGGTAGATAAGCTGATATTGGTTATGAAAGTAATCTCAACTCTATTCTTTCTGAAGCATTTTTAATTCTATCATTTTGGATAATTATAAAAGCATGTAAGAACTCCCTCCATTTATATTACCTTAAAAATAAGAAAATCAGGAGGCTCCTTGTAGTGCACACCTGTAATTTCAGCAACCCTGAGGCTGAAGAAGGAGGATCAAAAGTTCAAGGCCAGGCTTGGAAGCTTAGAGAGACCATCAGCAATGTAATGAGACTCTGGCTCAAAATAAAAATTATAAAGGCTTGGGATGTAGCTTGTGGTAGAGTTGTCCTGGGTTTAATCCCCAGTACCAAAAAGCAAAGCTAAAAAATCACAAATTTTCTGGGTAGACAAAGGAAAATCACTTGTTGTCTGAGTAGAGTGACACCATTTATCTAAGAAATATGGTCAATTCATTATAGGATGGGAAAAGAAAGGAGGAGAAAGAAAGGAAAGATACTCGGGAACGAAACTGATCAAATTATATAATGTGCATGTACAAATATGTCACAATGAATTCTATTTTTTATAATGATAATGACTAATAAAATCTTCAAAAAAAGGTGATCTTTGGTATATATGTGTGTCTATTTTATAGTTCTAGAAAAGTTCTAAGAATATATTTTGTATATGATTTTCATTTATAACATTGTATGGATGATCATTTTTAGAAATCCATAAATAATTAAGTAAAAAATAACTTATAATTTCAGTGTTCCGAATCTTTGCAAAATAAAATTATCTGTTTTGTTTTCAATTTTATTTGAATGTGATATGTTCTTTACAAATAGTTTCTCACTCCTTAGTATTTTATTTATGGAAATTTTCTATTATGTGTAAAAGTTGAGAAAAATAAACCCTTTTTAATTAAACTCTTCATAGAACTCATCACTTTATTTTTTTCCATTCACTTCTCATCTCCAAATGCATTATTTAGAGAAAATATTATCTATAAATGTTTTGCTATAATCTCTAAAATAGTGACTTTTAAAAGTAACTGAAGTACCTGTAATGTCTAACTTTGTATTTAAAAGAGAATTTGTATTGATTCATGCAATGTAATGATCTATTTCAAACATTTTGAAGAATTTCAAGAAATCAATTGCATTGCAACTTATTCAAAATCTCCTACTAATATTTTTTTCCCCAGTCAATGTTCCAATACAAACAATGCTGCAGTAAGGGGAGAAATCTTCATATCACTAGACATTGCTAAACTGCTCTTCAGACATCTATCTTCCTGACTCATGCCTACCAGTGGTAAAAGAGAACCCATTTATTTCTGTATTTTCTAGCACTGATAAGGACATATATTTTCATTTTGGGCAATCAAAGGACCCTGAAATGTTATAGCATTAGAGTTTTTATTTGCATTTCCATTCTTGCTGCTGAAATCAGTCACATTTTCCAATGTTTGTGAGTTATTTGATTTCCTCATCATTGAATTGCCTGTTTGTATTTCTTACTTATCTTTTCTTATTGTGGCATTTGTCTATCTCATTTCTACTTATATTCTAGTTGAATGTACTGCACTAATTCTCTCAATGTGTGGCTGTCTCTACATTCTGTTGTTATTTGATGAACAAAAACCCCAATAGTTAGTTAGCTGCAAATCTTTTGTACTGACCCATATTTTCATTTGTGTCTGGATTTTTCCTTTATGTGGTGTCTTTGACGTATGAAATCTTCCTTTATCAAAATGGTGTACAGATATAATGTAAATATTTTATTTAAGCATTTCTTCTTTCAAATTTATTGATTACGTTTTCTTGCATTTTGCATATTATTTTTTCCTATTTTAAAAATAAGGCTTCAACATTTTTTTGTACACATGACCAAAAAGCTCAGCACCAATTTTTAAAATTCTGTCTTACTCCCTGATTTAAAATGATATATGTGTAATATAATGTATTCCCATGTGTGTGTTTAGGTCTGTCCTGAATGTCTTGTCTGATTCATTGGTCCATGTATTACGCCATTTAATTATCACAACAGTTACTGAAATTTGTAAAATATTAAATCTTATAATAAAAGTCTTCTCTTAACTCTCTTATTCTTTGCCTTCCAAACCGTTTTTGCTATTTAGTGCCTATCCACTTTTTACATAACTTTTAGTATCAGTTTTTTAAGTTATAGAAAAATCTTCATTATTATTCATGCTTTTTTAAACACTATATGACGACTGTCCCAGGCACTATTCTAGGTCCTGTTTTCTAATATTACTTAGAAAATCATAATCATTGGAAGCTGCTATGGTTTTAATAAATGTTACCTAAAGACCCAAGTGTTGTAGGCTTGTACACCAGCCTGAGGCACTATTGGAAGGTTGTGGGAGGTGGGACTTATTGGAAGGAAGTTAGGTAATTGGAGGACATGCTTTTGAAAGGACAGCAGGACCTCAGTCTCTCTCTCCTACTCTTTCATTTTCTAGGCAGGATAGGGCTCAAACACAATGGAGCCAACAAACCATAGACTGAAACAAACTTTTCTTCCCTTCAAATTGTTTATCTCAGGTATATTTTCACAGTGATAGAAAATTGACTAAAACAGAGACCAAAAATAAAGGTAATATCTCATTCCCAAGGTTATACAGATTATAAACAAGGACTAGGGAAATTGAACTATAAACTCAGGCAAGCCACATCTACATTATATTTCCAGATTAAATTGTACAGCATTGCTATCTTTAGATATAGGAAGGAATTTGTCCTACCTGATAGCCATTTAGGATATGTGGCTGTTGGAAACATAAAATATAGGTAGTCTGAATTTGAATATACTATAAACATAAGATACAAATCCAAATGACATTCTAGTGACATAGCTTTAAAATTTGTTTTCTAAAATATGTGACTTCTATATTTTTATATTTATTCTGTTTAAATTATAATTTATGAGTATATTAAGTTAAGAATATTTCCATATGTATTTAAATTTTGAAAAATGACCACTAAAAATTCAAATTAAACATAAAATTTTGACATTTTTGGACATTACTGATATAGAGTTTTCCATTAGTATACATGGAATATATCTACTTTGAGTTAGATTTTTCTATTTAATCTTTTAATCATACTTATAATTTCTATAAAATATTATTAATGTATAAGTATCATACTGTATAATTTTGCTATTGTGAGAAGGATTTTTCTTAATGTTAAACTTCTAACAGTTATTTGTAAAATATCTGTCATGAATCAAGCAATCTAGCTAAACTCTCTTATTAGTTCAGTTTGTCTAGTTTCTATTGGACATCTTATTTAGAAAAGTATGCCATTGGCAATTAATAAAAACTGTTTCTCCCTGCTTTAATTGCCTAGTTTCTGTAGTAAGAATAGAATATCAAGTGGAGACTTTATTATGTTTGTTCTGACTTTAAAGAGAATGCTTCCAACCATGTTTAATTATCTAGTATATTTACCATCCTATTTTTGGTAAACATCCATTAGAAGGTGAAGTAAATTTCCCTTTTTTCACCCCAGTTCTCTCTCTTTGCCTCCTTTTCTTGCTATTCCTGTTCCCCTTCCTCTATTGGTTTTCCTTCTATTTAATGTTGTTTATTTTTGATGGGTGCTTTGTGGATATATATTAAGGTGGAATTAACTGTGGTACATTCATACATTGTACATAGCATAATTGTGTCAATTTCATTCCACAGTTCTTCCCTTTCCCAATCTCCACTCCCTCCTCTTCAACCGTCTTTCTCTACTCCACTGATCTCCCTTCTGCTTTTATGGGGTTCCTTTTCCTATTTTTTTTCCTTATTTTTTACTAATTCTACAAGTGAAAGCAAAGATTCAACTCCTGATTTTCTGAATCTGGCTTATTTTACTTAGTATGATGTTCTCCACAAATGCCATAATTTCATTCTTTTCCTTATGGCTGTGTAAACCTCCATATGTACCATGTTTTCTTTATCCATTCATCTGATGATGATCACCTGGGTTGGTTCCATAACTTGGTTATTGTAAATTATGTAGCAATAAACATTGATGTGAATGTATCTCTTTAATATGCCGATTTTAGTTATTTTGGATAAACACCAAAGTGTGGAATAGCTGGGTCATCTGGTGATCCAATTTCTAGTTTTCTGAGGAATTCCCATATAGCTTTTGAAAGTGCTTGTACTAATTGGCAATTCTTCCAACAATGTATGAGTGTAAATTTTCCCCAACATTCTCCCCAGCATTTATTATTATAATTTGTATTCTTGTATTTATTATTATTATTTGTATTCATGTCATTTAAAATGGAATGAAATGAAATCACAATATATTTTGGATTTGCATTTTTAAACTAAAACACTTTTTTTCTCAGCAAAGGAAACAATCAATAACATGAAGAGAGGGCCTACAGAATGGAAGAAAGTCTTTACTATATGCCCCTCAGATGAAGCACTAATCTCCAGGGTATATAGAACTCAAAATACTTAACACCAAAAAAAAAAAAAAAAACACACAAAAAACAAATAAGAACTGTACTCAATCAACAAATATATGGAAAAAAATGTTCAATATCTCTAGCAATGAGGGAAATGCAAATCAAAACTACTCTAAGATTTCATCTCACCCCAGTCAGAATGGCAATTATCAAGAATACAAGCAATAATAAATGTTGGGAAGGATGTGGAGGAAAGGGTACACTTAAACATTGCTGTTGGGTCTGCAAATTGGTACAACCACTCTGGAAAGATTGCTAGGAATATTTAACATGGTTTCATATATTTGTTAGTCACTTATGTTTCTTTTTTTAAGTTTCTGGTTCTTTTGCCCATTTATTGATTTTTTTTTTGGTGTTAAGTTTTTTAGTTATTTACATATCCTGGATATTAATCATGTCAGAGTAGTACCTGTCAAAATTTTCTTCCATTTGGTGAGAGTCTCTCTTCATGCTCTTGTTTCCTTTGTTGTTCAGTAGCTTTTTAATTTGATTGCACCTGACTTATTGATTCTGGGTTTTATTTCCTGATCTTTAGGGATCTTGTTAAGGTGTCTGCACCAATGAGATGAAGTGTTGACCCTATGTTTCCTTCTAGCAGTTTCAAGGTTTCTAATGTAATTCGTAAATCTTTGATCCATTTTGATTTGATTTTCTTGTAGGGTGAGAGCTATCCAGTTTTCCCAGAACCACTTGTTAAAAGATTGTCTTTCCTCCTTTGGGCACTTTTATCAAGTATCAGATAGATGTAAGCATGTGAGTTTGTCTCTGTGTCTTCTATTCTATTTCATTGGTCTTCACATCTATTTTGATGCCAATATCATTATGTTTTTTATATCATAGCTCTTTAGTATAATTTGAGATCAGGTATTGTGATGCCTCCATTGTAATTATTCTTGCCCAGTATTGCTTGAGTTGTTCTGAGTCTTTTATTCTACCAAATAAATTGTAAGAATTTTTTTTTATAGTTCTGTGAAGAATATCATTTGTATTTTGATGGAGAGTGAACTGAATCTGTTTACCATTGTTTATAATATGTCCATCTTGACACCATTAACTCTGCCTGTCCAAACATAGGTGGTCTTCCATCTTCTAAGTTATTCTTCAATTTCTTTATAATGTCAATTTGATAAAATATCATATAAATATGTTTAATATTATTAAATCTTTTTTTCATCTATAGAATTTAAAATATTTTTCTTATTACTTATTCATACCATAAAGATAGAATATATCTTTTGTTTTTAAAACTCCATACATTTTCATCATTAACAGTACATGTTCACTGAACAGTGTTAGGTTAATTTATGTATGCATGCATATAAATATATGTGAGTATTTTCACATGTATGCTGTCAAGTGAGATTTATCTATACTTTTTTTCACTTTTTTGACATTTTGTAATTTAGATCCTTATTTCTAACTTTATAGATGTTGTTCCTTCAAGGATTGTAAATTGAAGAGATTGTGAATGAATTTTGAATAAAAATTCAATTTACCTAAAGCACTTTGTCCTCTTCATTTATTTTTAGAACTATTTAGTTTTTAATTTTTCCTAAAACATAATTTATTTTCATTTTCAATATTGACCTAAAATTGTTCATAATGTTTTTTATGATCCATAAAAATCATTTTTTTTTTTGTCATTATGAGCTTTCCTACTCCCTCATTTCTAATGTTGCTAGTTTGGAATGTCATCATTTTAAAATTTGATCAATTTTGATAGAATTCAGCCTATTTCACTACCATTTTGCAAAACCTAGCTTCGGAGACTTATTATTCCTCTCTATGGTGTTATATATTATTCTATTTTTTTCAACAAATTGCAAGAACTGAGAATTTGTCATTCTTGGAATAACAATATGCTTTGGTATTCATGGAATTATAATCAATTATAGTAATAAATGAGACAAAAATATTATTAATTGAAATTTGATATGGAAAAATCATTTGTTAGAACTCAGTATCTTTTCTGATAAATAGTCTTAGCAAAAAAATAAATTGAAACATAATATTAATATGATTAAATATAAATTTTACACACAAATGCTAGTATTTTTTCTTACAGGTAGAATCTGAGAAAAATTTGTCTCTAATACCTGTTGCTGTTAGACAAATAAAAAAGGAATGCATGTTTGAAAAGAAACCACATTGTGACTTATAAACAATAGAACAATGTAAAGCTTAAAAAAAAGAAAAATATCATCAGGAAACTGGTTAAAATTCTATAAGAGTTTGAGGAATGACCAGTTATAAAACAAATACACAAAGTCTATTAGATTTATGGTATATTAAAAATATACAAAGTATAAAATAAACCCAGCTAGTGGTATGAACAGTAATTAGAAATGTAGAAATCATCTTAATAAAACTATGAAATTGTCAAACTCTATTCCAGGAAATAAAAAGACAGTAACAAGCACTTAAATATATTTACTGTATGTCAGGCTTGAGTCCAAGTTCTTTACTCCTTTAATCCTCACCAGAAATCTATATAATAGATACCATTATTATCCTTCTTTTACATTTGATAACCTTTAGGAAAGGAAAAGCTTAAATAATTTGCTTAACATCAAGCATTTAGTGGACAGCTGAGCTAGATGGGACACTCAATTCACAAATGGACAGTGACAAGACTATAAATACAAATAGGACCTGAGCTTCAGTCTTCATCAACCACACCAGCAAGCCAACCTAATATTTACAGTGAACAGTCCAGAAAGTCAGAATATTATGTCAAACAATAAATGCTACAGCAATTGGGCCCAAATGTCTAGGACTTGATTAATAATTGACAGCTTAATTTTTGCCTGTGTTCCTAACATCAGACCAATTGGATAAAACCAAATAGGTAACCCTAATCAATCACATGGTATGCCCAGCTTCTAGTTAGACTAATTACACCTCCCCATCCCCTACAATTAGGGCATAATGAAGTCTTCCCTCCATTTTAAAGCATTCTCACTCCTCTACTTGCCTTTGAGTCTCTGCCAAATGCAGATGATGGTGACTGATTGCCTTGCTGCCACAAACTCTGAATGAATAGCCTTTGCCTGTTCTCATTTGGGTGATCTTATTTATTTCCACAGAACCATCAAATTCAGGCTGAGTCCAGATATGAGGGAAGCATTCACCTTGATAAAAGATCAGTTTAGTATAATCTATTTCAAATACTCATTGGGCTTTTCATAACTTGATAAAATTATTCCAATTTTATCTAAATATAAATGTGGAAAAAAACAGAACAAATATGAACAAGGTAATTTAAAAGTGAGGCACTTTTTACTTAATGTGAAAATTAATTTTAAAATTATAACTATCTAAATGCCATAGCATTGTTATAGTATACCAAGTTATATCAATAGAACAGAAATGAAACTTCAGCAATTCTACATTATTATATGAAAAATAAATAAATATTTCAAGTAGCTGCTAAAATTAGAATTTTTCAAGTACTCAGATTATAAATACATGTATATCCAATTATTTACAAATATTTTTTATCCTCATATAGAAATAATCTACAGATTTGAATTTGGCTTTATTTTATTTATTTTTTTGTGATAATAGAGATCAAAATCAGGGCTCCTACATACCCAGAAAGTGCTTTACTGCTGAGCTACACCTCTAATCCCAGATTTGAAATAGGAAGGCTAACTGTCTATACAAAAAAATAAATAAATAAAGAATGCTTCTCTGTCTTGAGCTTCCATACATCCACTACTACATCAAGTCTGTAAAGGATTTAACTTCTAGAAAAGACTGACAAAAAATACTAGTAGAGGAAAATGAATATAATTTTCTCAAACAGATAAACAACAGGAGGAGCAGAAAAGATATAAATAGCATAAAGAATAACATTTATTAATCATTAAATGAAAATTTAAAGGTCTTATCAAATGATCATGACATACTTTAAACACACATCACAAATAAAATTTTTATAAGACCCAAGGAGTAGACATAGAATGAAGTGTCATTTTTGATTCAATGCATATACTTATTAAATAATAGCAAATGGAAACACTAACAATAATAATACTAATTTCTTAAATATTTGGGAAATTGGGGCTAGGTTTGTGGCTCAGTGGTAGAGTGCTTGCCTAGTATGTGTAAGGCACTAGCTTCAATTCTCAGCACCATAAATAAATAAATAAAATTAAGGTCCACTGACCTTTTTTTTTTTTTAGTTAAAAAATATTTAAACTGGGAATGGAACCACCATTTGACCCAGCTATTCCCCTTCTCGGTCTATTCCCTAAAGACCTAAAAAGAGCATGCTACAGGGGCACTGCTACATCGATGTTCATAGCAGCACAATTCACAATAGCAAGACTGTGGAACCAATCTAGATGCCCTTCAATAGACGAATGGATAAAAAAAAAATGTGGCATTTATACACAATGGAGTATTACTCTGCATTAAAAAATGACAAAATCATCGAATTTGCAGGGAAATGGATGGCATTAGAGCAGATTATACTAAGTGAAGCTAGCCAATCCCTAAAAAACAAATGCCAAATGTCTTCTTTGATATAAGGAGAGTAACTAAGAACAGAGTAGGGACGAAGAGCAGGAGAAGAAGGTTAACATTAAACAGGGATGAGAGGTGGGAGGGAAAGGGAGAGAGAAGGGAAATTGCATGGAAATGGAAGGAGACCCTCAGGGTTATACAAAATTACATACAAGAGGAAGGGAGGGGAAAGGGAAAAATAATACAAGGGGGACAAATGAATTACAGTAGAGGGGGTAGAGAGAGAAGAGGGGAGGGGAGGGGGGATAGTAGAGGGTAGGAAAGGCAGCAGAATACAACAGACACTAGTATGGCAATATGTAAATCAATGGATGTGTAAATGATGTGATTCTGCAATCTGTATACGGGGTAAAAATGGGAGTTCATAACCCACTTGAATCAAAGTGTGAAATATGATATATCAAGAACTATGTAATGTTTTGAATAACCAACAATAAAAATTAAAAAAAAAACCAAAAAACACAGATGAAACTATTGCTGACCCTCAAAAAAAATAATAATGTTAAAGAGTATGTGTGCATTATCTTGTTTTCAGGGTTTTTTCACTTATAAATATGTTATGTAAGTATCAGTCCATTCGACTAAATGAACTTAGGTGTCTTTTAGTTCACCATCTTTAAGATAGGGTGAATAATGTCTACCTGTCATGATTATTTCGTGGATTAAATTATGTTAACATAGAGGGAATCACCAAACAAAACAAGGGAAATGTGGTTAAATCTGAGTTTAATGTGAACATATTGATGGAGTCCACCCAATTGTAATTTTTAATAATAAACCCCTCCCCGTTAAAAAAAAATATTTAAAAAATTTGGGAGATTGACAATATGCTTCTAATAAGTCTTGGATTAAAAAAAATAGTTAAGACTGCTATTAAGTGAAAGCACCATATATAGTAAATGAAATGACTAGATTTAAATAATATTAGTAAGAAAATTTAATGTTAGGCAGGAAAATGAATGACTTTAAGCATCCAGTATGGTATGTCCAAGAAAGAGTGCTATATCACAGTTAAGGAAAACAGAGTTACAGACTCCCAAAATGTGAGACTGCTATCATTTTTTTGACTCAATTAACATAGTAATTTACTCCAGACATGCAGGGGAGGAGAAAAGAAAAAATTCTCTCTACCCTTCTTAAATTCTCAGCTGGAGACTTCGTAACAAAAGACAGATTAAAAAGAGAAATGCAAACAGAAGTTTATTAGTGTATATATCTTGAGTACTCAGGAAATGGGGACTCAAAGAAGTGGCTTAGAATTTGGGCTTAAATATCATCTTCAGCTAAAACAAAGGAAGGCAGGTATGGGGAAGCAAGTTACAGAAAAGTGACCACAGTTGGGTTTGTTATGTAGATTTACATCTGTGTCCTCAGCTTTGAGGAGTCCTCAAGGTTTAGAGAAGTGCTTTTTTTTTTTTTCCTGGTATGAAAAGAAAGACTTGCTCACAAATGGACATTTCCGTTATAAATGCCAATTTCTCTCACAAAATTGTAACTTGCAGTGTGCTTGCAGAGATTCTCCTGTGTCTGTGGTTTCTTTAAGTAATCATCTCAAAATGAACCATATGAAAAGGCCTATTTTGAACTGCCATGTTCTGGTCTCCTACACTGATTCCTCTTGATTTTCCAGCCACATCTTATTGAATTAAATGCAAAGTCCTCCACTGTCTATTTCTTAGCATTATAGCTTCACTAAATCTCTTTCTATCAATTATTCAATGATTCTCAAGCTACAGTTAAAAAGTTACAGAATTTATAGTAAAGAAAATAAGGATATGGTAACACAAAATATGGTGATTTGCTATATGGATTATTTCAGGGTATGAACATTAAGAAACTGTGGTTGCAAAGGGGCTGTCTGTCCTGACTTTTCCTAGAAGCTGCTAACTATAATGTGTCCTGTGGGAAGGATGCGTTACCTGCACTAGATCAAAACAATGTTCCTTATGACTGGAGACTGGGAATTGGTGGTGCGCATGACCTGAACCAATAAACTCCCTAAAGGAAATGTTATGTCCCACTGATTTTCCTGTCCCACATATAGTCTATGACTTCCCTAGAATTTACTACCCATCCTTTGTCCTTCATAAATGTTATGTTTTTTTGTCCAAAACCTTTTTGTGGTCATTTATTTGGCTATTTACTCTCTTATAAATATCCCTGTGTAGAGGTCAAAAATTCAAAATTCATGGAAATTGTGTTCCTTCCTCCTGCTAATCTGTTGTGTGTCAATTTGGTTTTAAACCCAGCCGAAGAACCCACTAAGAGTTATAAAGAGTAGGAGTGATTTTTATCTTCTTCTACAATAGCATGGACTAATCTGAGAATATATTTAAAAATCAATACTTAATTAGGTTCATTCTTAGTATATGCATGCCATCTCTAACTGACTAGATTAGCTGCTCTTCAGTGGCTTTTTTTCTGATTATTATCCACACAAGTGATAAAGTGATTGATAAGAGTTTACTCTCCAGGAAGACTACAATATTGGTCAAGTGTTCATGATAGTATTTTTCCATTCATTTGAGATATGGAACAGGACATGGAGAAATGTACCAAAGGTCAGAGATAAAGCAGTGATTTCACCCATATGCCAGTGAGATTGTGTGATATTTCCAGATAAGGAGTAAACCTTTGGCCCCATTACTTGAGCTGATCATGTTATTGCCATTCCATATTCTTTTGAGACCATCTCCCATCACCCTGGGCTGTGATCTCATTGTATTTATTTTGCCACTTTACAGCATTTACTCTGTGAAGGATCTTTGCCTCTGGCAAATATAAGCCCTGCTAAATGATTTTGTCACACTTAAAATCAGGAACTAACATAGCCACATTTATAATTCAAACCCCCTCTCCATCTCCTCCTATATCACCCTCCACGTTTTTCATTCTTCCCCTCTCTCCTACTGAAGGGGGGGGGGGGACAATCCAACTACACAGAAAATTTGAAGTTATTTCCCATGAAAAGTTTGGGGAAAAACTGCATCTCCCATACCCACTCATCAGATGTAGTGAGCAGTAAGAACATGTGGTAGGGAAAAATCAGCAATAAAGAAGTTCATGACAGAGGAGCACTTGTGTTTCAATGGTTCTGCTTGCCCCTAGCTGATGGGAATTGCTTGTCAGATAATAAACTAAATAGATTGCCTGCTCATCATATCAAAAGCTTTTAGTTTTATCCTAAAGACAAGGACATAATGCTGATTTTTCCCAGTGGTGGAGTAAAGCTATTTTGAGAATTTGTTAACCGGAGAACTGTCAGATAAACAACTGAGACTTAAGTGAGGAATTAGTACAAGGATTATTGCAAGAGAAGCAAAAAAGACCTGCGATGGGATAAATACCTTGACCGTAAGATCCATAAGCATCTCAGTGATAAAGAACTTTTCTTTCTAAGGGAGAAATGGGCTAACATAGGAAAAAAAAAAAAAACTGAGACAAAGTTGGGTGAAAGTGTGATCCTCAGTTCATGGGAGAGTTTTCCATTAAGTCAGTCTGTGTTCAGTTGCATACTGCTTTCCAATTAGGGTGCTAAATTCAGAGACCTGCAAGAAAAGAAGCTTAACTAAAATTTAATCAAGTTACTGCAATAGGAAATTTTTCCAGATTGGTCAGTGGATACAAATAATTCAACTAATCACTTATGAGGCAAAGAATGGGAATTTAGAGTCTTTAACCTTGTTATCAGTAAATAGGGGAGACATTCAGAAGCTTTATGTAAGTCATATGGGGATGTTTGGTTCCTTTCTTTAAACTGAATCTAGAATGCAAAGATTAGGGGAGGCTTAGAGAAAAATAACTTTTTTTTTTTTGATACATACTTGTGTTTTTGTTGTTGCTGCTGTTGTTTTTAAACTCCTTCTTTACTTTCCAGATCATAGTTCTTGGGCAAATTTCCAAATCATTAAATGAAATCTGCATTAAAAAAGGAATTACCTGACAACTCTGAAAAATCAAATATTCAAATGACTAGATCATATGTAACACTAAAATCTGACCCACAACTTCTAGAGAAATAAGTCAGGAGGCCAAATTGTTGTGGAGCATGGGCCTTCTGCAAATCTGAGGCAGCATGAAAGCCCTACTTTCACCCTGATCCTTGCAATTATCCAAGAAAGATTTCAGACATGTCACTTAGTAATAGGCATGATAAGGAAGGGGTAAAGGGGACACTATTGAGGAAGAGAGTGGGTCCTCTAAAGTGATGAGAGAGAGAGAGCACCCCTCCTGTCCTCAAGTTTTATTGAGAGTCCCAGGGAAGTTTTTAGAGTCTCCTCCATCTTTTGACTTTTGACTGACAACATGAAAATGGCACGTACCATCTCCAAGAGGATGGTATGGTGCTCAGAGTGGCAGATTTTAAGGAAATTGAGTCCCCCTGTTTTGGTCTCAATTTCCCATCCCCTTTATCAGTTTATTACCTGTGGAATAGCCCCCATCAAGTTTTTTTTGTTGTTGTTTTGGTTTTTTTTTTTTTTTTTTTTTTTTGTGTGTGAGGATCTTGATGTTTTTTGGCTATCAGAGTAATGGGGGTTGTGGCATAGTTTCAGTGATAAGGGAGAATCCTAGAGACTTGTTTGCATGAGATAATGATGACATGGTCCAGAAATGGTAGTTTTTCTTAATTAAGGCTAAGGGAGACTTAAACATAACAAGTCCCATCTTCCAGGTGCTTATCTGTCAGAAAAGCTTTCCCGTGGTTTTCGGTTGTCCTTCATTGTCTTTTCCTGGGTCATTCATTCAAGGCTGACTTGTTACCCAACAGAACCACAAGCACTGTAGCAGTTGGCAAAAATGGTCAGCACATTGTCAACAACATCCAGCTTCCCTATGTCCCTGGTCTCTACTTGATACCAGGCAGAGAAAACCAGATATGTTCTCTATACCAATTACTTACCTCTGATGCCATATCTTCAGCTTCTCCATACAAGTTGTCACCACCAGTATTCCTGAATCCTTCCCTTGTTTTTACCATACACTTTTGAACTTACCTGCATGACTTTGAGCATCTGCCAAATGCAAATCATACTAGTTGGTTCCCTCGATGTAGCAAACTCTGAATAAATAACTGTTGTTTGTTCTTATTTAAGTCATCTTTATTTGCAGTTTGCCAGGTGTTTTAAGCAAGATTGGGTTTATATTGCCTGTCATTTTGGACTACAGTCTTCTACAGTGCAAAGTACCCACAAAGGTCTCTGTGACTTAGTGCCCACAGCTTCTTGTATCTGCGCCCATATGGTAAGCTAACATTAGATCAAAGTGCAACACTAATTTGAGTTCTCTGATACTCTTTCTCAATATATTGCCTGAGTTTTGTGATTGATTCCCACATTTTTCCTCTTTGGTGGAAGGGGACATTTTTCATCCTTTTTTGATCTCTTTTTTGGATCCATATTGTGTTTCTATTTTATGTTGTACTGCATAGAAGTGCTGTTTGCCATAGACAGAAGAGTCACTGGCTAGATTCAGGTCTTGGCTCTATAAGCCTGTAGTTAAAGCCAGCTGCATAAACCAATAAATTGACTTTTCACACAGGTAGAGTGTTGGACAGATTTTATTGTGCTTCCATTATCTCAATTGTTTTGTCCTGAAATCTTGGCTCTAGCTAATAGAAAGTTTTGTGTTTGCTTATTTGCTGGCCAGATGCACTGATTGCCAAGCTGGCATCTGGAAGGAGACAACTATCAAATTGGGTGCTCAAGACTTAAAATACACAAACCTCACTTTCAACCAAATATTGCAAGCTCTCATAAGAGTCCTGAGACTAAATCCTCTCCACTTCCAGGAAAAGATTTGCTTTTATATACACTATCTATATAATTGTAATTATTGTATATATCTCTCTAACTATAACTTCAACAAGAAGCATGTAAATCTTTAGTGACCATCATGTGGCACATTTGAGTTGAACAAAGGTGTTCATTCAGAAGACATCAAAGGAAAGAAAGTGAATGCATCTTAGGTTTAATTGGAAACATTTTTAATTGGTATACAGAAAAGTGAGAATGAAATTCTACTTCAGAAATTGTTACACTAAAAGATTATTTGACCAAATCTAATGAGCAATCTGACAAACTTAAGCACTAAAATACAGACATTTTTAAGTCAATGTGTCTTCTTCCCCTGTCTTCAAGTTGCTTGCCTGTATTCAATTTTCCCTCTTCTCCCTGTTAGTTGACTATAAAGATCCATTCCATTCATGATTTAGGAATGTAGGAAAGTATTAAACTTGAAATTTGAATATATCTAAATTAAGAACTATAATTAAGTTAATTCTATAAAGTTGGACAAGACCAGAACAATTGACATAACAATTTTAAAACTTTTGGGGGCATACAATATAGGGTTACCTGATGTATATGTTTCTATTGCAGCCTTACCAATTTTCCATGAACATGGTGGCTTTAAACAACAAAAAGATATTATCATAGACTTCTGTAGGTCAGAAATCTAACACAAATATCTTACTAGGATAACACCAAGGTGTCAGCAGACCTGTGTTCTCGGAGCCCAAAGGAAAAAAGTTACAAAGGCCACCCATATTCCTCAACTTATGGCTTCCCTCTCCATCATCAATGCCAGCAACTTAAGGACCATTCGTTTTTATGCTGCCTTTTGCCGGCTTCTCTGCTTCTATGGTCATTCCTTACTCTTTGATCACAGCCCAGAAACGTTTTGAATTTTTCAGGAATCAAAAGTTTTGGCTAGCCTCCCCAAATCACATCTGCAAATCTCCTTGTGCCACATAAAGGCCCATAGCTTTAGGTTTCTGGGATTAGGACGTGGATATCTTTGAGAAGACCTCCCATACTTGATATCTCAACATGTACATAGCACATGTTGATTGGGACTTCAGATGCTGAATTCTGGATGCCAAAAGCCAACTGAACTTACTTAAAAAGGATCTTTGAGATCCCCATGATTACAAACTTAAGTCTGAGACCTAAGAAGTTGAGCAACCTCTATTAGAAGCCACATTTAAGGAATTTCCAATAAAAATAATTGGATCATAATTCAATCATGCAAACAAAAATGATGAAACTATGGGAAATAGTTTAGTATAGACTGGAAAATGCCTTTCAAAAATATTTGAGAATTAAAGAAGTAGCCTTTTCATCTCATTTTGTCAATGTTATTAAATTTGAAATATGATACTTAATTTAAAAATTGAAATTAGATGGTAAATAGAAACTTTTCCTATTCTGTGTCGGGAAAGAACACTTTGAAACAATTCAACATAAATGTGTGATTCTGCAAATCCAATATCTGGTGACTTCCTACCAATAGATAACCTATTTACACGTACACTTGTAAACTTAATAAACTGGAGGAGCATGAGAAATAAACATCACTTATTACTTTTTGTATTATAAAAAATAAATGCCCAACAAGACAAGAAAAAATGACCCTATAATTTGGACTAACAAGGATGCTTTGAAGAAGGAAATAATGCCTAAGTTCTGTCTAACCTGTCTAACCATTAACATGAAAAACCAACTAACTATAAACATAAATGATCAATTTCATTGATTCTCAGTGGACACAGATGCTCCATTTCCTTACCATCTTTCTCAGAGTAAACACAGTATATTAGTAATAGGTACATCAAATAACATACAGATGTTTCCTATCTGTCCTTAATTGTAACCTCTGGACCCCTGAATGAAAATCATTTTTTCTTGCTCTACCATATTTCCTGAGTTTATAGGGGGAGAATCGTAATATTATATTTTGCAAGTGGAATTATATTATATTTTTCCAGAGGTATCATCGCTTGAGTTTCCCGAAGACTCCTCTATTCATAATCTACCTATAACTTTGCATTCTCCATTATGCAGTATGCATACTTAGACAAAGGTTTTGATATTGTACCTGATATTCTATAGGCTAAATGTCCCATGGCCATAGAAAAATTATGTTCATCCAAACCTTGCCCAAACTTCCCAAACATCTTCAGAATTCAGAAGAAAAAAAAATGACTCAAACATAAAGCTGAGGGTTTTATATCAAAAGACTTTTTATACTCTGCATTTGTTCTAGTATTACTGTTCTGTCAATTGACAAAGCAGATGGAGGAGGATATCCTTTTGTTTAGGACCTCAGGGCTATCAGCAAAATTTTTAGCCTTCTGGCAAAGTATTATGTCAAACAAGCACTCTTCAGCAAGGCTGTAAAGATGTGATCCTAAGTAAACCCTCAAAGGAAAAAACAAATCCTTTGGAGGGCTTTAAAGAGGACAAGAGGATATGATGATATGATAAGATGTTAACTTTTAGCTATGGACTTAGAAATAGGAGAATGGAGAAAACAATGTTCTACTCTTCACCAAGATAACATCTGATTCTCTCAAGATATTCCCATACTGGCACCAGATAATGTCAAACAGATATATCCTAAATTTCCCTATGAAACTCATGATGGCACAAATCACAATTAGTGTAGAAACTTTCATAAGTTAGCTGAGGACATGCTGCATGTGTCAACAATACAACTCTAGGAGAATTGTTAGGAGCAGACACGGAGAGAAAGGAAAGCCCAGGGACTCTTTGAGCACCTTCCATAGATTTCATCCAACTCCTAATCTCTGAGGGACTTTTTTTTTTTTTGGATAGGAATTTGTTTGTGTTATTTCATTTCTATTTTCATATAGGTTGAAGTATTTGCTGGCTTAATAAGCTATAGCTCCTACTGTCACTAAAAACTGTTTGATTTTGTGTTTCCAACCTACAGTATACAAATTTTACATCAGGTATTGGAAGCACATTCTTTCCGGGAAGCATTACAAAATAAATCTGTAAAGAGTTATCCTTTCCTAAAAAGATGCAATGTCCTTATTAATAATAATAATATGCAAAGCTGAAAGACAAAATGGTATCCTTAAATTAAAATTAGGAAACTTTCAGAAACCTTTTTTATTGCTTTGGATCAAAGGTAGATCCACCAGTCCTTATGATCATATGATTTGTTCCCTCAGAGCACATGGCTTATCTCCCTACAACTAGTGTATAAAAAGACTGGGTGCAAGCTCAGTGGCATAGCAGTTGCTTAGCATGTATTAAAGACCTGAGTTCAATTCCCAATATGGAAAAAAATATAACTAGTATATGGAAGATTCACACATTTAGAAATCTAGCTATGATGCTAGATTCTACTCTTCCATGCAGATATGATAATATATTACAAGGGAATCATGTAGTATTGCCACAACTGTTACCAACCTATTAGGGCCAATTTTTTTTTACATTTTTCTTAATAACTTTTTCATGGTCTTCAAACAGATTTCTTTCATTGAAACATATATCAGACCCAAACTACTTGTGACCCTCATTGGAAGGGACTTTATCAGGTACTGTTAACAATACATATAGCAGTGAAACTCCAGGGAGCTGACAGTTAGATTCCTATTTTATGATTTAAGGAATAAATCCTCAGTTATAGAAAATTAGAAGATAAACCTACTAGGAAACCTCTAACTATGAATTCTTGAAATCCTCTAAAAAGTAGTGAGTCCTCAGAAGTACAGCCCAATCCAAGATCTCTGAACATGCGGTGATCCTAGATATTGGACAGTTTTTACACAGGATGTCACACAAAAACTCCTGTCTAATTTCTGTCATTTTTCACTCTTTCATTTATAAAGATTCTTCTCATTTTCTAAAGATGTCAGACATTCTCTAACAATGGCCTGTTTTCTCTTTTCTTTCCCCTTTATGATAATGATATGTTCAGAGCATCCCCATTCTAACACTATTCTTAGGTTACCAGGACTAGAAACTGATATCCTTAACTTTACTGATTCCTAGATATGCCATGAACTCTGGGCCTTCATGATGAAAGACCTCTAGACAATTTCAATCTCAACAAACAAAACAGTAGGAATTATAGCTAATGATGCTTCTATGCCCCAACATGGGCAAATAACCTTAAATTAATCTACCTTGACTTTGCTGCTACTCTTCTCATCCAGGAAACAAAGAGACAGACAAAAACCAAATTGTTACAATGTACTAATCAAGCACTGGGAAACTCTAAATTTGTATTCAGCAACCTTCCTAGGATTGTGGGCTGAATACAGTTCACCTGAAAGAGACGATTGAAAATTTAAATTTGTAACTCAGGTCATGTAAGGCCATGAGTCTGACTTCACATCATGAATAACTCTTTTCCCTAGATCCTCATTTGTCTCTACTGGATATTATTTCCTTTGTGGTCAGGACACCTGGTCTTGTTTACTTCAGACTAAAACTATGAACTTTATGAATAGTACTTCAAGACCCGACTATACACAGGAACTCTAATTTTGTGAAGCACCATGACTAAAAACTCCAACTCAAACACATTATCCACAATGAAACTGATTATTCTACTATTCTATCTCAAGAAATTTCTGATCTTTGTTTATGCAATAATCGGAACAATGTTCCAAAGATGGGAATCATATAAACAATAAAGGTTGAAAGCAACTTATTATGAATTCTGACAGCTGTAATTAACCCTGTCACTACTGCTCTGGATGAAATACAGATCATTTGTAACTCCTTGGCCTCAGTGGTGATAGGTGATTACATTGTTAGAGAATTCTCCTGGCTTCTCAAGGTGATATCTGTACCGTGGATAGTATTTCCTTACATATTTATATCAGTGATACAAGATGGATGAGGTTATCCATCACCTGAAGACAAAAGCTACTTGGCTTTTCAAGGTTGATCCTTAAAGCCTATAGTATTTGTCCTCTTGATCTTTCTAGACAAATTGTGATTCCTGGTGCTAAAGGATTCACGGATACTATTAATTATTTTTATTTTTATCACAATGGACATAAAGCTAGACTCTGACATGGTATCTAGTGTTTTACATGCTTTTATACAACAAGTTTCTCAACCAAATCCTCAAGAAGACCTTGCAATATAGTTGAGGATGGAGACAATTGGACAACCTGCAACTGGTAAAGATCTGGATGTCAAACCTTCTCTCAATTAATCTTCCTCTTACGAATGAGAAAATGACTTAAAAATCTGAAGGAGAAAGTGAGTATGCAAATTGACCATGGCTAGTTCATACATGACAATAGATTTCTGACCCACAACCTCTGCAGTAACCAACCCAGGAAGTGGAACCACAGACTCTGCAGAAAATAGTCTAGGAAAACAAACCACAATCTCTGTAGCCATTGTCCCAAAGCAGGGACATAACTTGCTCAATCTGTCATCAGCTCCTCTAAATTTACTTGTGCTTCCAACTCAGGAACAACCAGAGAAAACCAAATATGTTTCCAAAATTAATTTTATAATACGCTGCACTTCTAGTTAGCTCGCCTCCAGCTTCTGCATGCAGACAACCTTCCCTCAGAGCATTCCTGAAGGCTTTGCTATTCTTCGCTATATTTTTTTCATTCCCTACCATCTTTGAGTCTCTGGAAAATGTAAGTGATGGAGAGGCTTATTCCCTTGCTATAAAGAGCTCTAAATAAATAACCTCTGTTTGTTCTCATTTTGGTTCATCTTCATTTATTTCCACAATGTTTTTTTTTACATATGAGTTCTGATCTGATTTGGGATTTTCTTCTCAAAGTGCCTCCCTCCTTAGAAGAAGATGAAGGTGGCAGTGTGAAATTACAAGGCTATTCACTTTGAGTAGTTTTGTATGGACAGTATCACAAACCTTTCCTCCATCCCATGAATGGGTGCACAATACCTCTTAAACCCAATTTTCAGCCTCCTGAGCACTTGGCTGCTAAAATTCATTTTCTCTTAGTTTCTCAAAATTGAACTAATTAAAACATTTTCTTTATTCTGAATAAAAATAGTATATTTGTGTCACAAAATATTTTAAACTAAGAAAAAACATTTTCTAAAAAGGTTGAGAATAAGCAAAAAGGGAGTATTGGTTGTATTCAACAGAAAACTATAGACTTTTTTGTATATACCCTAATTGGATTTTTAAATTTTGACTTTTCTTTGGTGTTGAGCTATCTTACATTCTGTGAATAAATGGATGACAGCAATGTAAAATAACTCATCTATAGACATGCAAATAAATTCAGTCCTCCAGAGGAGCAGTTGACACCTCCCCATTAAAAAGGCGCTTCCACTTTTAGCTTGACTCCATATAATGTTGTACTTTTTGATTTTTTATTTTGACTATTTCTTGTAAGATTTGTCCAGCTTTCTTACTAATAATGAGGGGTTTTTTGTTTGTTTTTCCTTGTGGTACTGGGAATTGAACCCATGGCCTCATACATGCTAGGCTGAACACTATTACCACTAAGCTATATCCCCAGCCCAAGGATGAGTTTAATGAAACATTTAACACATGCACATCTTATATCTGTTGTAAAGTAATAATTTAGAATTTTTTGAAAGTTGTCCTTTCATACAATAAATTTTAATTCTTTAAAAGCACTCATGAAATTAAAACCCTAACATATTAATTAAATTACAGTATATTTAAAAAGCACTTATTTAAGTTTATTGTTCACTTTTTTATTTTTAATATTTAGAAATAAAAATTCTATATAGTTAGATGTCATTAGAAATTATTAGGTAAGTGTATATAACACAATTTCACAGATTTCAAGTCTTCTTTAAAACAGAATTTAAAAAATAAACTCTTCAAAAGAATTTGTACTTTCTATTATGACTATGTGTGGCATTTGTTTTAGTTCTTCAATGTCATCTCTCACTGTGTGTGTGTGTGTGTGTCTTCAGGAGTATGTGGACAGCTACTATAAGAAATTTGAAGCAAAAATTTGTTAGCAGCATTGTCACATTCTAAGTTTCATTTTAAAAACACTTCCTCACTTTTCTGTGTCATATAACTCAAAGCCACATACACAATAGCCTAAATCCCCATGATTACTGCACAATTTCTTTCAGTTTGACAGAGGTTTTAGTTATATACCAATTAAAAGGAAACTGCTTCTGGAAAGAATCAAACATAACCAGGGTTGAAACTCAAGACAGCATATTAAGTCTTGGTGAATTAAAATACATCATGTATCATCTCAATGTTTTCCCTAAATAGGGAAAAGTATTCAAATTGGAAAAAAAAAAATCATGGGGGCGTGACAAAAAGGAATGCTTGAGTTTTTTACCTTTCTCATGTTCTCTGAGTTTAGTGATATTGTTTTAGAGAAGTTTAAAGCTTCTGTCTGAAGACTTGGTAATTGATTCTTCTGCAACAAACTGACAATGGACCCTTATAACAGGAGAAAAAGCACATACATTTATTAATGTACACATAAGCATAGGAGCCATGAAAAATACAAAACCTGAGTGGCCAGAGGCTTAACTATTTTCTTGATTGGAGAGAAGGAAGTGGGAGACTGTGAGTAGTTTTAGAAGTGTAATATAATGATTTTGTGGCGAGATAAAGAGCCTGGAGAATAGATAATGCCTGGGACAAAGTTCGTCTGGGCTCTCTGGTGCAGAGACTTTGAGTTCTCCTCAGTAATATGAGTTTAATCTCCTTTGGCCAAGTAGAGTAGAAGGCAATTGTGTTCCTCTTTGGTTCGTGCAGTTCTTATGTAGATGAGGGAGCTTCAGAGAAAGTTCTTCTGTGCATTTGCTTTGCCCATGGTACTCTCATTTTGAAGTCTAAAGTGAGATATTTTGGGGTATTATTTTCTGAGCCCCAATGCCGCAGTCTGGCTGGGCACAAAATCACGAGCCACTCAAGCAGGAACAAACTTTATTATTTTTTGAAACTGCCGCCAATGTAAGGTAGGCACCCGGGAAGATTTTTTCCACCCACGCCGCCTCCTCCTCTCGGACCCTGGAGAGAGCTCCTCCCCCGGAACTCCCTCCTACTGTACTTCCCCAACCAATGGGAACTCTCCAGGAGTCCCATAGCCAGCCTAGGTGAACAGCAGGAGTCCAATATCCATATGAATGCAAATCTTAACAGAATCATATCATCTCAATGGCTAGCTGGCGTCACCTTTCGACCAAAAATGCCATGCATCATATACTTGGCTCTTAGCACCCCAAGATTTTTAATGTGACTTTCTGGCCCACAAATTTTGGGGGGATCTGGTCTGGGGCAGCCAAGGATGATTACTCAGTAGGCACTTCCCCCTGCCTCTGTATCTCTACCCCTTTTGCGTTGTCTTATTTGTTGTGCTATTGTGATTGCCATTTCACCTCAGCCTGCCTCTCACCCTGCTTATCCAAATATCTTAGCATCCCCTCAGTCATAATCTATCAGGTCCTGGCATCCTTCAAACGTCCCATTTAAGTTGGCAAAGAGAGAATGATGGTTTCATCATTAACGCGTAAAACCAACTGGCACTTGGAATAGTGGCCACAATAACAAATGGGTGCTTGACACCTGAGAAATGTGAACAGGAGCAGCTCATCTACATTAACAAATGGCAGTCTCCAAAGTTCTAATTTAGCGTAACAGGACTAAGGAAATCGGAAAGGGAAGGAGAGAAATAGCTTGGGGAAGAATAATGAGACAGTGTCCATTTGATGGGAAGTTAAGCCGGGCCTGAATTAGTAATGTTAAGCACACTGGATAATTATGCATTAAAGGTAAATCAATAAAGCAGGAGAAAGCAAATAACATGGTGAGCGCTGGTGGGATAATAGTTATTTTTCTGGGCCATTTAATTGCAATTCAGTTTGGGGAAGGAGATCTTTGCCAATTGGAAAAAAAAAATTGTTTCTTAGGTTCTTATATATTTTTTCTTCTTAAAACTGAACGGTCATTACTATTTTACAGCAGAAATTAGATGAGCTCATTAAAAGCTAATTCACATACAAATCTAAGACCTTCCCCTGATTTAAGAACCTGAATAACACCCCTACCTTCACCCTGTGGAATTTCTCTCATCAGTTATACACATTAACTTTCTATAAGTTATGCATCTAGAAGTTTCATAAAAAAAAACTGGTAAGCGGAAAAAAGTATAATTTGAGTCCAGACTTTTTTCCCCTTAAGCTATAACACAATTCATTGATATAATTACTGTTTTTGTGCTCATTTTATAGTTGTGAAAACCGAGGCACACACAAAGATCTCATGGTCTCTTGTAAATGAATCAGCAAGAAGTTGATCTGATAGATCTCAATCTGAAGCAGTACATGCCCTGATAATCACTTATTCATTCTATCTTTTTAAAAATCCCATTTTTTTTTTTTGCCCTGGAGTTGAATCCAGAAGTGCTTTATCACTTAGCTATATCCCTCTTCTGTTTTTATTTTTATTTATTGTTTTGAGACAGAGTCTTGCTAAGTTGCAGACTCTGGCCTCAAATTTGTTATCCTCCTGTTTCATCTCCACCTCTCCAGTAAACTGGGATCACAGGCATGCAGCTCATATGCTCCCCACTAACAAAAAGACTTCTTGAAGGAATGAAGGTACATTTCTGAGATTTTCTTTAATCCACCATAGTCATAGCAAAGTCTTGATAATTCTGAGAATGACTCTAGTTTGGTAGTGCCTCAGCACATCCATCTTCCAATGCTGACAGGCAGAATATGATGTCAGGAACACAGGATCTAGAGTTAGACTTGGTATGTGTGAAATCAGTTGTGTTACCTAATTACTCTGTGACTCACAGGAGTCTACTGTCTCTCTTTGTCCCAGTTTTCTCAGTTGTAAAATGAGATAATATTGGTAACTACCTAAGGGTAGTTTTAAGGATTAAATTTATTAAAATATAGAGAAATATTTACCAATAGGTACTTATGAGTTTGCCATTATTACCCACTTTTAATTAAAAATTTAATAGAAAACAATTGGAAACTGATTAAGTTCTTTTATAATACACTCCAATCAAATTAACATTCTTAATTATCCTTTTACTTATAAGGTTTTATGTCTAAACCATATAAGTGTTTTAAGAAATGTGAATTTTATTTCTCTGAGTTCTTCAAAAATTTGAACACAAAAACATTTATAGACATTAAACAATGTAATTGATATAAATACATAATATGGAAATATCAATAGTTGAAATGTTTGGTGCTACATTTAGCAAAGTTCAAGGAGAAGAAAAGGTTGATGGAAAGCTTGGTACAAAATGACCTTGATTTGACCTTTGACTTTGCAACTTAATTACCACATGTACTTGAACTATCTGTCCTACTGTTTTGAATTGTAGTTTTCAGGCTTGCACTGTAGAGATAAGAGTGTGAAATTAACAGAGCTGTCATAAAGAATAATTAATTTAAATGTTAAGCGGTGCTCTCAGAATGATAGCTATTATTATTTGTTGTGGCCTTGTCTGGTCCTATATTTCAACGGACAATTGGAAGGGGTAAGCTCTTCTAACTTATGTCTTGAAATCAAGTCACTGAGGGTCTTTACAGATTTCACTTTGAGAAAGCCAGTAAAAGGTGACAAAAACACACACTTCCGCTGGACTTAGTCTGTATTATCTTTGGAATAAAAAATATGTTCTCTTGTTCCCATGATGTAGGCTCCCTATTTACCTCTTTTATTGTTTCTCTTGCTGAGAGAAAACTTTTCAGTTTAAGTAAGTCCCATTTGTTGATTTTTGTTATCAACTTTTGTGCTATGGGTGTCCTATTAAGGAATTTGGAGCCCGACCCTACAATATGTAGATCGGAGCCAACTTTTTCTTCTATCAGACGCAGAGTCTCTGATTTGATATCTAGCTCCTTGATCCACTTTGAGTTAACTTTTGTGCATGGCGAGAGGAGGGGATTCAGTTTCATTTTGTTGCATATGGATTTCCAGTTTTCCCAGCACCATTTGTTGAAGATGCTATCCTCCCTCCATTGCATGCTTTTAGCTCCTTTATCAAATATAAGATAGTTGTAGCTTTGTGGATTAGTCTCTGTGTCCTCTATTCTGTACCATTGGTCCACCCTCCTGTTTTGGTACCAGTACCATGCTGTTTTTGTTACTATTGCTCTGTAATATAGCTTTAAGTCTGGTATCGCTATACCGCCTGATTCACACTTCCTGCTTAGAATTGCTTTTGCTATTCTGGGTCTTTTATTTTTCCATATGAATTTCATGATTGCTTTATCCATTTCTACAAGAAATGCCGTTGGGATTTTGATTGGCATTGCATTAAACCTATAGAGAACTTTTGGTAATATCGCCAGCCCTAATATCCAGAGTATACAAAGAACTCAAAAAATTAAACAATAAGAAAACAAATAACCCAATCAACAAATGGGCCAAAGACCTGAACAGACACTTCTCAGAGGAGGACATACAATCAATCAACAAGTACATGAAAAAATGCTCACCATCACTAGCAGTCAGAGAAATGCAAATCAAAACCACCCTAAGATACCATCTCACTCCAGTAAGAGTGGCAGCCATTATGAAGTCAAACAACAACAAGTGCTGGAGAGGATGTGGGGAAAAGGGTACTCTTGTACATTGCTGGTGGGACTGCAAACTGGTGCGGCCAATCTGGAAAACAGTATGGAGACTCCTGGGAAAGCTGGGAATGGAACCACCATTTGACCCAGCTATTGCCCTTCTTGGACTTTTCCCTGAAGACCTTAAAAGAGCGTACTACAGGGATACTGCTACATCGATGTTCATAGCAGCACAATTCACAATTGCTAGACTGTGGAACCAACCCAGATGCCCTTCAATAGATGAATGGATAAAAAAAATGTGGCATTTATACACCATGGAGTATTACGCAGCACTAAAAAATGACAAAATCATAGAATTTGCAGGGAAATGGATGGCACTAGAGCAGATTATGCTTAGTGAAGCTAGCCAATCCCTAAAAAACAAATACCAAATGTCTTCTTTGATATAATGAGAGCAACTAAGAACAGAGCAGGGAGGAAGAGCAGGAAGAAAAGATTAACATTAAACAGATACATGAGGTGGGATGGAAAGGGAGAGAAAAGGGAAATTGCATGGTAATGGAGGGAGACCCTCATTGTTATACAAAATTACATATAAGAGGTTCTGAGGGGAATGGGAAAATAAACAAGGAGAGATATGAATTACAGTGGATGGGGTAGAGAGAGAAGATGGGAGGGGAGGGAGGGGGGATGGTAGAGGATAGGAAAGGTAGCAGAATACAACAGTTACTAATAGGGCATTATGTAAAAATGTGGATGTGTAACCGATGTGATTCTGCAATCTGTATTTGGGGTAAAATTGGGAGTTCATAACCAACTTGAATCTAATGTATGAAATATGATATGTCAAGAGCTTTATAATGTTTTGAACAACCAATAAAAAAAATTAAAAAAAAAATATGTTCTCTTTACCTTTATCTTGAAGTGATCAGGTATTTCTCTTTTGTTCATTCTTGCTCTCTCTGTATCCTGGAGGAAAATTTGTTGGAAAATGTGAACAGTAAGATAATATTTGAAGGATAAGTAGAAACAAATTACTAAAACTAAGGAAGCAAAAATAAGAAAGGCAGAGAAACAGTATGTGCTTTATGACTGTGGGTCAGGTCAAAATTATAAATAAAAGCTGGATGCAGTGGCACAGACCTGTCATTTCAGCTACCTGGGAGGCTTAGGCAGGAAGATCACAAGTTTGAAGCCAGCCTGGGCAATTTAGTAAGATCCTGTCTCAAAAATAAAAATCAAAAAAGTTGGAGATGGAGGTTTATGATAGAACTCCTTGGGTTTAATCCCAGTACCACACACATGTACACACACAGATTTAAATAAAGTATCTGAAAATTGTTAGCTGGGGCTGGAGTAAGAAAATGACACCATAATTCAGCATGGGACTGGTGAGCTTACAAAAATTTTTGAATTGAAATAAATGTATAAGATGCAAAGTCAAACACAGTAAAAGAATTAAATATCTAAACATACTTCTAACCAATATGTTAGCTACTATTCTCACAATTGACAGAGCTCAAATGAGAACATTGTATTTTTTCAGTTATTCTCTTTTTTTCAGATTATTATGTGTCTTTTATACATTTGTACCTATTTTTGTTTCTCAAAAGGATTCTGCATTGACCTTAATTAATTTTTTAGGGTTTATAACTTTTATAGCTGCTTCTAAATGAATTCCTTTCTTCCTTTCTTTCCATTTCATATCTGGATGACTGATGGGTTCTGAAATAGCAATCAAGTACTAATTTTTATACATCCTCTAAAGGAATTTTAATTATTTCTAAACGTTCAGGTTTTAAAGGTATATAATTATAAATTGAAAACAAAAATATATGACCATATTGATACCAATATATGTTTCATTGATTCATGTCCTTGTCTTACTGTAAAAATACTTAGAATACCAATGGTTTTGTAAAATTAGATTCAATTGTCTTAAAGTTTATATGAAAAAATACATGCTAAATATTATACATAATATATATATTTTTAAAAATTTCATAGAAATCATAGGAAATATTATAAAAATATCTAGAATGCATGTGTCTTGTAGTAAAGAAAGAGATTATTCATATAAAAAACTGTAATTGATATTAATTAAGTAGGTAATCCATGCAACATGTTGAATATATATTATAGAAGTTATCAAATAATGACAATATAATGAATAATAAAGGTAAACATCTATAAGAAGGAGACACAAAGAAAATACCTGGCCTTTGGAATCACTTTTTCTCTTGGTACATACTGCTAATTCTTGAAGAGTTAAGCAGAAAGCTGAGCTGTTTATCAGAGATTTTTATAAAGTCATACGATTAGGATGGAAAAAAAAATACAGTCTAAGACCTTCCAAGGAAGACAGGGTTAGTTAAAACATCACATTGGTGTCCAGACCTGAAAGGGTTCAACCTCATTCTAATAAGTGTGAAACATAACTGTGGATCATGGACTAAAGCCAACTCTGAACTTCATTACACCTCCTGAAATTTTAAGGCGAATCTGGCTTCTCATCCACAGAGACTGAATATCTTTTCTGGAATAAGATAAAATCTTAATACTATAGTTTCTTTCTATATTATTTTTTACTGTATTTACAAATATGTTATTCACCACATGAGAAAATGACAAGAAATGAACACTGGTTAATAGGAAAGTAAATGAGTTTTCTGCATGCTAGAAAAGAGGTAAAAGTACAAGTACATTTGGGCTTTCCATAAGTCCAAGATGAGTTTTAGGTTGCTATAAAGTTAGTTTTTTAAAAAAAATTAGCTTTTATTTTCTGATCATGTGGGTTTCATGGGTATTACTCCCTCCCTCTAGCAACTCTTTCCTCCTCTTTGTATAGTTCACTCCCATTCATCCTTTTTGATGACACATGGATCTTAATTATTTGGTTAAGATATTTTTGATGTTCACAACCTGACCTAATCAATCACTCTTTGATAATCACTTAAACATGTATGTTTCTCTTTTCATTGGCATATCAGATGTCTTTGAGAGCATAAAAGAATGTGTCAAAGTTATGTGGCTAATTAATGACAGATGCTGGTTGAAAATTTTGAACTCCTGATTCTTACTACACATATTTTCAATGATATTACGTTGCACATTTCACATCTTTTATTAATTCTTCTACAAAGAATCTTCTGTGATCATTGCTAAAGTACTATTATAAAACTCAGTGTCACATTCCTTAGATATTCTGTTTTATGTTGTCTAGTTCCTTTTATTTAAAAAAGAACAAAAATTTTAAGGCAATCTAAATTCTCCACTTAAAGCAAAACATCGTGATTGATGTGTGTTTGTGCATATGTGCAAGTAGTTTCTGTTTCTGTATATGAGTGAATAAAATAGGAGATTTATGATCAATGCATAAATTACATGTTTCTTAATGACATTTTCCAAATATTACATTGTGTACAACAAAGAACGAATGCCACATTTTTTGATGTGAAATATAGAAGAAAAGTTTTTCTTCCATCCACACAACAAAAGAAATTCTTTTCATGAAAAGAATTCAAAAAAATCAAATTTTAAATATATTACTTGAAACTAATTGAAATTAAAATCCACCCCCTAGAAGATGATTTTTAAAAATCTCAGGTTTAAATCAGCAATGCATTATAGGTTAAATCAATAGTTTGATCATATAACTCATAAGTTAAAGGAACTATAAAACTAGATTTCAAAGTATATCTATTAATTAAGATAATTAGGAAGGAGACACTTTTGGAATCCTGCTTAATATTTTTTGGATTGTTATGGTTTGAATGTGAGGTGTCCCCCAAAAGCTCATGTATGAGACAATGCAAGAAGATTCAGAGGAGAAAAGATTGGGTTGTGAGAGTCTTAAACTAATCACTGAATTAATCCCTGATGGGTTAACTGAGTGGTAACTGGAGGCAGCTGGGTATGGCTGGGGGAAGTGTTAATTGAGGGCTTGGCAATGGGGTATATATTTTGTATCTGGAGAGTGCAGTCTCTCTCTCTGCTTCCTGATTCTTATGATGTGAGCTGCTTCCCTCTGCCACCCTCTCTCGCCATGATGTTCAGCCCCATCTCAAGCCCTGAGGAATGGAAATAGCCTTCTATGAACTAAGACCTCTGAAACCGTGAGCCCTCAAATAAACTCTTCCTCCTCTACAACTGTTTTGGTCAGATTTTTCAGTCACACCAGCGAAAAAGCTAAGATATGGATCAACACCAAAGTGTCATGGTCCAAACCAAATTTTATCTATAAGGATAAAACTACTGTGAAGCTATTCTTGAACTATTGATAAGCCTAAGATTTAAGTTATTCAAAAACAGTAGGAAAGATAGAGTAGTTCATACACAATCAAGTTACTTTGAGGGAAAAGACACCAGTAGTGTTGATAAAATAAGTGCAACTTGACTTCCTTTAGGAATTATGTAAATTTAAGTCAGAATCCTTATGTTTGACTTGGACTTACCTTCCAATGGGCCAGGTATTCTGCCATTCTTCCACAATTTATCACTAATTTTAATAATAGATGAAATATTTTATACATATAAACACACAATGTGCATATATATGCATATATATATATATGCATATATATATAATTGACATAAATTAATGTTTACCACACAAATTTTAGGTAACTTTAGATTCCAGCTGAACTTATTGTACCCTCAGTTGTGAATGAGGCTCTGAGATCAACTCAATAAACTCTAGTACAGTAGAATGAACCTGAGTACTAATAATCATGCCAATCAATTCCAACTCCAGGGAATTACATCTTCTCTTCTATCGTCTGATGCTTCTACCTGGCAAGTGTAAGCAGTAATAATAAAGACTTGGACAGATGTGTTTGGTTGTAATCAGCCTATGATTACTACTGGAAACACTATTCAAGGATATACTAGATGAATATATTATACTTACTACATTTTTGAATTGGTACCAATAATAACATGACCACTTTGTGTCATTATTCCTATATTACCCATTTATCATCAAACTCAATGAAGGCATGTCACCATATTAGCAACAGATTGTTTCATATATATATATATATATATATATATATATATATATATATATATATATATATTTTCTGCCAAACAACCTGAAATTAATAACCTGCATTGTCCTCATTTCCAGTTACTTTAGTTAAATTATTAGTTAAATTAAGCCAGAAATTTCAATTTGATCAGAAATATATTAGCTTCAATGTTAATTTGTTTACTAAATTTAAGTTTTTTAACTCAGGGAAAAATATTTTGACACAGTGAGGTCCAATATGATTATTAATGAATATACTTCTAAATGTTAAATGAGTTGCAGTGTAGCATTTTTAAAAATCGTAAGTGTAATTAAGACTCTAATATAGTCTTCTAACTTGAAAGGTTATTTTTCAGTGAATGCCTTGTTTATTCATATTTATGTGGATGAGGCTTTGTGTCTGTATCTGTGTACTTCATTCTTTTAAGTAGTTCTCATGTGGGTATAACTAATGCAGAAGACCTAGGAAGGAAGAATTTTGAGGAAACAAAGAAATTCTTGATCTTGGTAGTTCAATCCAGAAAGCAAAATTGTATTCAAAGGAGTGATAAGTTCCTGTGAGGAGATAAATATTTTCTTCTATTCTTAAAAAAAAAAAAAAAAAAAAAAGTTGTCAAAGAGAGGAAGAAAAATGCATTCTTTGAAAGGGAAGATGTCTTCAAAATGATTGCAATTAACTGTAGCTTGTTCATTTAATTAGTTTTGGCTATGGTCTGAATGTTGGTGTTCCTCCAAAATTCATATACTGAAATCCTAACCCTTAAGTGCTCATTAGGGTTGAATATGTGGAGTTTGAAATCAACTCTTAGGAAAATAGTGAAAGGCACAGGGGAGTGAACTTCCAAACTTGGTTCTCAGAGGAGGAATTGCTCATTGTCTCTCATTCCAGCTCTAGGTTCACTTTCTTCATTTCAGCCCATTAGGCCCTTTAGGGCAGGGGCTCATTCTGGCCAATTGTCTGCTGTTTGGAAATTGCTTATGGGTGCAGCAGTGAAACAAGGTGAAGGTGGGTGCTAATGGCAGGTTCTCCCTTAATTCACAAAAAGGGCTTTGGGAAGTGTCCCCTATTGCAGCACCAGGTTCACATTCTTCTTAAAATGAAGGTATTGGACGTGGGGCCTTTGAGTGGTGATTAAATCCCAAGAGTGGAACATTCATGATTGGATTTAGCGCCTCATAAAAGAGATCACACAGAGCCAGTGGCCCCTTTCATCACGTGGGAGCAGAGAAAGAAAGTACCATCAGTGCACCAGGAAATAAGTTTCCTTACCAGGTACAGAAAGCATCAGCAGCCTGAGCCCATGATCTTGAAACTCCTCAGCTTCCAAAAGTGTGAGAAATACTTTTCTGCTGGTTTTAAGTCCGCAAATCTATGGCAATATGTTAGGGCAGCCCAAATGGACTGCGGCAGCTTAAGATACTGAAAAGAACTTTTAGGCAGAGTATTAATCATTTCATATTTGTCGCACAGAAAAATTATTCAGCTGTACTTCTTATATTCTCAATTTTTTTTCATTCAACATAAAATAACTGTACTATTTGTTTTAAATATATTTTGTAGAAGATAATTTGCATTAATTAAGTTTTAAATGAACAGACTATCTTTGAGCAGTTTTAGAGTTTCAGAAAAATTGAGCAGAAAGTCCAGCGTTACCATATGTCTCCAATTTCTACCTCTCATTATTAGTATCCCCCTGTTATTGACATCTTGCATTGGTATGGTACATTAATTGTGATAAAGTCACCAATTTTGATGTATTATAATTAAGTAAGATCCATTGTATTTTCTGTAGTGTTATCTAGTCCATACATCAGAATTCACTGTTCAATACATTTTATGAATTTTAATAAATGTATAATGACACATGTCAATCATACAGTGTCATATAGAATAGTTTGACTCTCCTAAAATTTCCCCATGTTCCCCTTATTCAACTCTCCCCTCTTCCCTTTGAGCCTACAGTAGCCACTGACTGATCTTTTTACTGTCTCCATAGTTTTACCTTTTTGAAAATGTCATATGTTGCAATCATACAATATTTAGTCTTTCAGATTGGCTTATTTTAATCAGCAATATGTATTTCAGTTTCATCTCTGTCTTTTTATGGCTTGAAAACTCATTTCTTTTTGGCACTCATTTTGTCTTAATCACCTCTTTAAGAGGCCTATATCCAAATTCTGTCACATTACAAAATTCTAGGGTTAGAGGCTTTAACATAAGATTTTTGGGGCAACACAAGTCAGCTCATAACAAACATCTTCTATGCTTCCAAGTTTTGGCATTTATAAATAAAGCTACTATAAATATTTGTGTGCAAGCTTTTGTGTGGACATAAGCTTTCAATTCATTTGGGTAAATATCCAAAAGTACAATTACTGGATCATATGGTAAGAGTATATTTAGTTTTGTGAGGAACTGCCAAATTGTCTTCCAAAGTGGCTGCATTTTGCATTTCCACCAGGAATGAATGAGAGTTTTTTTGTATGTCTTTGACAGAATTTGATCTTGCCATTATAGGTTTGTAGTAGTATCTCATTTTTCTATTATTAAAAATTTCCTAAGGACATACAATTTTGAGTATCTTTTTATATAATTAAAAGTCATCTGTTTATCTTCTTTGCTGAGGTATTCCTTCAAATCTTTCAGGTTTGATTGGCTTTTTGTTTTCCTATTGTTGAAATTTAAGAGCTATTTATATATTTTGGATATTATTTTTATTAGATATGTGGTTTTCAGCTATTTCCCTTAATATGAGGCTTATCTTTTTCATTTTCTCAATGCAAATTCAACCTTATAATAATTTATTTACTAACTTCCAAATTTTAGATAGGTGTAGACTGGTATTTGAGCTCTTTGATTCACATAATACAATAAAACAATATTCCTAGTTATTGAAAGACCCTCACATTATTTAATATTATGGCAAACCGTTTAGCAGGGACATATGCCATATATCCTATTATAAAATAATAAACATAATTCTAATGTGAACTTTTGCTAAAGCTTTCAATAAGTTCCTCTGGTCAGCCAAATCTAGGTAGAGACCCTGTTATTATTATGAATGGTACTAGGGTAATAAACTAGTTGTTAGGTAGCTTTATCTCTCAGGGAGATTTTATACAAATGAATATGCACAAAACATTTGTACCATTTTTGCAGCCTGTGTCTGCAGTTGGGTGCTCATCTAAGCAAGAGAGTGCAACCTCTTCTATACTGTGAATATCAACAATACATAAAACATATTCCAACAATCTTTTTGCATTCCTCCCTTTAATATTTGAATATATTTTATTTTTAAATAATTCTAGATTCACAGGAACCTGCAAAGATAATACAGAAAGCTTCCATGAAAACTTTACTGCATTTTCCCTCTTAGGTACACTTTCCATTAATCACAATGTCATATCAAAATCCAGAAGTTGGCATCGGTACTATAAATGTCTAGTGCTGTGATAGTTCTTGATTGCTACTCCGATATGACCCACAGCAGCCATCAGGATAGGAATTGTTCCACCTGCTCAGGCTCCCTGCTGTTCTACCTTCAGTCAGATATGTCTTCTCTTTCCCATTATCTAGAACTACTGGTTACCACTTATCTGTCTTCCATTTCTACAGTTTTATTATTTTGAAACAGTACATGAATGGGATCGCACAATATGAAAAATTTTGAAGGTATCACTATCTTCATTCAGAATAATGCCTTTAAGCCCATCCAAGTCATTGAATGTATCAACAACTTATTCCTTAAATTACTGCATATCATCCCATACTTTGTTTAATCGTGCATCTATTCAAGGACGTTTCGATTGTTTCTGCATTTTAGACTTTATTAACAAAGCTGATTTTGAATGTTCTTATAAAATATTTTGTGTAGACATAAGTTTTCTTTGGGACCAATGGTGAGGAGTATGATTTCCAGGTTATACGATAAGCCTATGTTCAGTTTTATTTAAAGAAATTGCCAATTCTTTTCTGGATTAGCTATAATTTTAATTATACTCTTACCAACAATGGCTGACATATCCACTTTATACCAATATTTATAATTATGAATTTCATTTTTGAATAATTTTGTGTATAGTCAAATGATCTATTGTATATTGTGTCTGTCACTTCACTTTTTTCTAATTATTCCATATGGTTTTTATTTTATTTTTAATTTTAGTCTTATTTTCTCTGCCTTCTTCTGGGTTACATAAACATTTATTAAAATTACATTTTGGTTTATCTCTTTTGTTAATGTATTTTTATATAGAATTGTAAGTTATTGTTACAGATTTTACCTAACTTGTCACACCCTATTTACATGGACATTTAACAGTTTGAGTGAAATGGACTCCTACATCTACTTAACCTTACCCCATTTATAATATAATTGTCAAAACTAATTTTTTCTGCTTATTTAAGACCATGTCATACTTTTCCCTTCAATCTTTAAACATGGTTTAGAAATCTTGAGAGGAGATAAATCCACTTTATCTATATTTTTTTTTTCCTCTTTCTATTGTTCTTTCTTCCTTCTTGGCATTCTAAAACTGTTGCTGTCCTTTTTCATTTTTTATTTATCTTTGATTCAGAAGCTTTCTTTATACATTATTTTTAGGATTGTTTAGTATGCTTCAAATACTATTAGTTTTTCTTCATCTAAGAATCAATATGTTTCCCCCTTCGTTTCCTTACTCCAGAATAATTTTAACAGAGAGAGAAGTTGGGGGTGGCATTTCTTCTTCCAAAACATGAAAAATATACTTTTACTTCCTTCTGGGAAGAGTAAGTTCAGACAAAGTCACCTGGGATGTGAATTGCTGTTCCTCTACAGGCAAGGTGTCATCTCTTGTGCCATTTAAGATGTTTCCATTGTCTTTAGATTCCAGAAATTTGACCTTGATGGGTCTTGGCCTGGATTTCTTTGATTTTTTTTATAGAGTATTCAGTCACACTGTTGAAACTATAAGCATATATGCTTTCACAAAATTGGAAAAATTTTAGCTGCTGGTTCTTAAAGCAAAACAAAACACACACAAACACACACACACACACACTTTTTTTACTCAACCCTTTTTTTCTTTCTCTTCTGTAATTCTCATAACATGAATGATAATTTATTTGTTGTAATTTCAAGGATTTCTGAAGTTCAGTTCTCTTTTTTTAAATTTATTCTATCTTCTGATTTTATGATTTTTAAGATCTATTATTCTCCTTCTAAATTCAGTGACTGTTTTCTTCTGTTGTCTCCATTCTGCTATTAAGGTTAAGATGATTCTATGATTTTTTTTTTTTGCCTTTTTATTTCAATTTTGTTGTTTAGTTCTAAAATTTTCACTTGATATATATATATATATATATATATATATATATATACACACACACACACACACACACATACATACACTGTTTTTTTCATTTCCTTTTGTTTCAAGCATGTTCACAATTGTGCATGGGAGATTTACATGATAACTGCTTTAAAATCCTTCTCATATAACTAATACCTGGAATGTATGAGGAAAAAAGAAAACTTAGGGAACTCACTACCATGTCATTCTTTGGACCAAGATCCTAACCAGTTTGCCTTCTTTTTTTTAATATATATTTTTTAGTTGTAGATGGACACAATATCTTTATTTATTTTTATGTGGTGCTGAGGATTGAACCCAGTGCATCACACAGGTGAGGCAAGTGCTCTACCATTGAGCTACAACCCCAACCCCCTCAGTTTGCCTTCTTATCTCTACTTTTCAGAGTCTCAAATGTTTTGCTTTGTTTTTAATATTTTTTAGTTGTAGATGGACACAATGCCTTTATTTTGTTTATTTTTATGTGGTGTTGGGGATTGAACCCAGTGTCTCATGCATGCTAGGCAAGCGCTCTACCACTAAGCTACATCCCCCGTCCCCAGAGTCCCATTTCATGTGTAATTTCTAACATTCTTAGAAGTTATGTTTAGTAGAATGAATAGGAACTGTAAATTTATATCTAGAATGTGGACGGAATACAAATAAAATTTAATAAAAGAGAAACTCTTCTTCTCTTACTCTTCCATGGAAAGGAAAAATGGAGAAGCTGAGATGTGCTAAAATAAGAAACAAGACTAAGAAAGTCAAGTATGGAATGTTTTCTCTCTTATGGGGAAGATCCACAAAAATAAGGAATTTTTTAAAAAGATGTTAGGGAGGATTCCTATGAGAATAGAAGGAAGAATAGTAGAACAGAAGGAGATTGAGGCACATGAAAGAGTGATGGAAAAAGAAAAAAAAAAAAAACCTCCAAAATGAAATTGACTGACCTGTCTATGAGCATATACAAATATATCACAATGAATTTCACTTATGTGTGTATCTACAATGCAACACCACCACAATTTGTATTCTGAAACTTCTTTCTCCATTCTCAAAATGCCTAGAATAACAAAGTATATAAAAAAAAGTTATATTACCAAAAGTGTCAGGACATTTAGGACCCTGGCTTTGAGGACACTGAGACCTATTCAAATAATGACTAGGAAAACTAAACTCGTTATTTGAGTTCAGGAAAAAGGGTTGATTGAAATAGCTGAACATGAACACCTGAAGTTTCATCCCTCCCAAATCAGTAAATCCCAAGCTCCATAGTATGCCTGGAGTGGTTTCACAAATGACTGTAACTGTTAAGACTTGCAAAAAGTAGGAGAGATAATTCCCATACATCCTCATCACATCTTCATGTGACACTGAAGAATAACAATGGATTACACAGCAAACAGCAAGAGCCAAAGTGAATTCCTTACTAGAGCAAAATTGCATTGTCTCTGGTACCTGGTGATGAAGGTTTTATTAGTCTGATAAACAAACAACAACAACAAAAAGAAACAGTTAACTTGCACCTGTAAAGTTTAATATTTCACTCTTAGCAACATGCTCCAGTGTTCCTCATGCTACTAGGCAATGAGATTGACAAAGAAAGGGGCATCATGTCAATCTGGGGTAATTGATTCTCACTTTCAGAAAAAATAGGTTTCTTCAACACATTGTTACCAGGAAGGAGTTATGGATGGGACTCAGGGGATCTATTGGAGCACCTTCTAATACTACAGAATCTAATAGTAAAAGTTAATGTAAGACTGATTGGCAAAGCTAATGTATACTGTTATTTATCAGGATGGTGGAAATCTTTGGAGGGAGTTAGGACTGCAAAGAATCTCCAGGAAAACTAGTGAGCTGTTGAGAATCTGTTTGTCAATATCAGTACTACCTCATGTTGATGACTAGTTTGTGAAAAGCAATTGAATTTTCCATTTATGTATACTTTTTCTGCACACTATACTTTACTAGAAATATGAATAAAATACTCAGTAACTTAATATAGGCCAGTCCATATCACTCAAACTTGAAGTATGTTTTTGTTGTGTTTTGCATTTTTTTTTTTTTGTATTAGTAGCAAACTGCTTCTGATCAGCTGAGGTCATACCTGAAGAGCAAGAGTCACTGAATGTAAGTAGAAGACAAGATTGATAATGCTAGTGATGCTGTTGTATTGTAGAAACAGATAGTTGTGTCTATTGGAATTTCTCCTTTTTCATGTTCATGTGGTTGTATATTTATTCGTCATGATTTTACTTTGTTTTCCTATCATGTTCTCTTGTTATCACAAAACAGTGTATTATTGGTTAAATTGATCCTAATAGTCAGTATATTGTAAAATATCAAGAGAGGATAATAATAGATGGTTAAGCCCTACTCCAAAATCCGGGATGTAAGAGTAGGATGAAATAACAGGTACAAGCTTGAATCATTTCCTTTGAGGATGTGTTGAGTATGCTTTTGGTTATGGGAGGTACAGTGACAGTGTTCTAGAAAGGAGCACTCTTGTGTAGCTAGGTAAGAAAAATACCTGTGGAGGATAGGCAGCAGAGGGAATGATTGTAATAGCCCTTTGCCATTGCTGAATGACTAGAGTAAATCTTTCCTTCCTATCTGGGGAGACTCCTCAATAAGGTTTAGCATTTGTGGGAAAAAAGAATCTGACCATCTGCTAATAAAGCTGTAACATGGCAGTCATCTTTTTGACTCAGCAAAAATATGAGAAGACACGACAAAGTCATAGGTAGTTTGTGCCTCCACCCAAAACAGTCTCTGGATCTGGGTTTGCAACACAAAGCCCAAGGAAAGGTTCCAACTGGAACTGGGCTACTGCTGAGCTAGAAGAGTTTCAAGCATATCATTAACAGTGGTATCATTCTGGTAAGATACTTCCTGTGGGTTGTGTGCTTTCTCATTCTTGTTCTTCCAAAGTTTGCTTTAGGTATTATTTTTGAAGTCTGCTATTACATGTAGTAGTTGTGTGCATGCGTGAGTGTCCCATAACTTACCCATGTATTTTTTATTGCTCAAAATACTGACTTTTAGTTTCTGAGGTTTGTTTAAAAAAAAAAAAAAAAGCTCAGACCAATATTCATGTGTTATCAAAATGAGAGGTATTGTCATATTGTCATCCACAACTTGCAGATGAGAAAACTGACTCTTGGAAAGTTTAAAGAATTTACCCCAAGTCATTTTTCTTCTAAGTGTCAGTAAAGCAATTTTGATCTTTATTTTTCTAACTCTAATTTCCTATTTTAACCATTATGTGAAAAAACTTCATTGAAGTAGGAAAGCTTGCCTAGTTCTTTGAGGAGACTTAGAATCGTGGGGCAAGGGAATGTCAAGCAAATGTACTTCCTAAAAACTATGAAATATAATGTAAGGCTTCTGCCTTTAGTATGATATTATCAATGTTTTCTGCAAAAGTCTGAGCTAGGAGCTCAAATATTAAATGAGCGTTTTTAAACAATTGACTTTTACTTTCTATTGCTTCCTCTCCTTTCTCATTCAGAATTAATTTTTACAATTGCTGGGGATGAGTTTGAAATATTTTAATACTTTCAGGAAAAATAAACTTCAAACATGATAAAATCAAGTCAGAATTGCCACTTTGTAGGTTATTGCTTCCGTCTTACTGCTCTTTGAAATATCTATTCTGACTTTAGTGCATGCTCTAAGATGCTTTTTTATCCTTTAATGATACTGTTTAACTAGAATATGCCAAACTCTATGCCAGATCCTGAAAGCATAAGGACAATTATTGTTTTGTGCCTGCTTCTAAGATCTTAAGGAATAATAAGGAGGCGAGACCTATAAACACAGACTTCTTTGTGATATTCTAAAGTCAGAAATCTGCAAAGTGTGCTGTGTGGGTAACAGAGGAATAGCACAGAGCAGCAATGGGAGAGGATGGGATTTGGGGAAGATTCTCTGGGGCAATTGATACTGGAGGTAAATGTTAAAAGAAGAGGAAGTAATTTTTCAGACAAAGGGAATAAGACTGTAGGGAGTGAGTTCCAGGTAGTATAAGCTCCAAAGGGTTCGAAAGGGTGAATGTACAGTAACCCAGTACTCCCACTCAGTTTTTTCTTTTTTCTTTTTAAGATAAAGTGTGAGTTATGAGTGATAGGCAAAGATTCTGGAGATGCAGAAAGGTCCAAGGGAAGGAAGACCTTGTCAACCATATTAAAAATTTGAATGGAAATAGGAAAAGTGGTAATCATACCCAAATTCTAGAAAAAAAATGTATCATAAAATTAGTAGCATTTGCTAATGGATTGGTTGCAGGAGGAGAGGTCAAATTTGAATCTTTTTTCCTCCCTTAATCAATTAGGAATATAGAAGGAGAAGAGTTAGTGTGCTTGAGGTGAGGTAGTACTCTTTAGTTTGAACATGCTGGAGAGGTTCATGAAGCATTGGTGTATGTGGTCAAATGGCACTCAGGAGAGGAACTTCCACCAGAAAGCGTTAGAAATGCCATTTGATAAAATATAGGTCAGTAGCATTAGAGAAAAGAAACTGCTCTGACAACTTCACAAAGAAAGTCTGGCTGCTCATTTCCAGGAAGGCATCTTCCTTTTCCTTGGAGTGATAAACTTTGATCTCAGACACCCCCCCAGGTTTTTTCTCCTTATATTTCTCTTTGAAGTTTTCATTAAATTATTACAGTAAGCTAAGAATATACAGTATGGATTCATTCTTAAGCAAAGTGAAACTTAGTGAGAATAATCAGGTTCTTTAATCTTAATGAACCTTCTCAGTTAATCTGGAACCACACTAATTGCCACCAGAAAAAAGGAATATGTAAACCAATTGCAAGTGAGACCCAGCTGACTTTGTTTTCTTACAACTTTGATTTTAGTGCATTACATTAGTAGGTTAAAATTAGCCCTGATGGAAGTATTTATACCATAAAAATTGGCTGCAATTGTTCTGCTGTTGTTTTGTCCCCAACAAAACTCATAGAATGAAAACCTAATCACAAATGCAGCAGTGTTGAGAGGTACAGTTTAACAGGAAGTACTTAGGTCATAAGCCCTTATGAATGGATAAATGCTACTATAAGGTCTTTCAGAAGTGGGTTGCTTCCCTTCTGGTCTTCTACCATGTTAGGGACAGTGTTCCTCCCTTAGGATTATGGGGGATGCAGAGTTTAAGGTATTACCTTGGAAATGAAGACTGGCCCTTATCAAACACCAAATTTTCCTGTACCTTGTTCTTAAATATTGCAGCCTCTAGAACTATGATAAATAAATTGCTTGCTGTTCATTACAAATCACAAAATCTTGGGTATCTAGTTATAGCAACACTAATCAGATAAAACATTGGCTAATGCCATAAATCAGCACCTGACAATATTTTCCCCAGACAGACAGTCAGTCAGTCAGTATTTACCAGCATACTACTGGCTCTCCCATATGGATAGATAGTTCTCAAAAAAAAAAAAAAAAAGAGACTCTCAAAGGTAGCAATGTAAAGAGCAAGAAAAACACTGGAAACAAGTCTAGAATACCATCACAGTGGAAAAAAATAACCATAGCAAGAATGAGTATATATGGGTTTCCAGTTGGTGGTTTTATAGATTGATTGTCTAAACAGAAAACTCTCTTGACATCTTTATGTCTGAGTATTATTATCTGTCAGGGGAAAATAATGATTTACAAAGAAAATAAATCTTAAAAGGCAAGTGCTTATTTGAGAAGTTTGACATGCTAGGAACATGTGAGATATTGTTACTAACTCAAAAAAATTTGAACATTGACAAATATATTCATTCTTGAAAGTCCTCACTAAATCTTGCCTTGGGCAACATTTGACTTCATTTCAATTCTCTAAACTTCAGTAGTCTATAGGGAGTTAAATAACTTTCTATGCTTTGAAATTTTAATATGACCAATCCTTTCGTCTGTCCACATATATTAAGTTACCTCTGTGTTGGAGTTGGCTATCTGATTTATGATTAACAAAGAGGAAGGATATCCTTTCTGATATTTTTGTGTGGGGAATGTAGAATTCTGGATGTAATTATTTTTAAAAAGGTAAGAGCAGACATTGATGATTTTAGAGTAAAACCAAATTATGTTTAAGTATGTAAATATGAGTGTATTCTTAGGGTCAGTTTTTCTAGTTCAATTTTTAGAGCAGTGTTGTCATGCTGAAATGAGGCAATGGCCAAATCTAGATTAAAACATAGGTCTCTTGGACCCTAGGTTCACCCTTTGAAAATAACCTGTTCCACCTTCAATTCTTTTTTTTTATTGGTTGTTCAAAACATTACAAAGCTCTTGACATATCATATTTCATACATTAGATTCAAGTGGGTTATGAACTCCCATTTATACCCCAAATGCAGATTGCAGAATCACATCGGTTACACATCCACATTTTTACATAATGCCATATTAGTAACTGTTGTATTCTGCTACCTTTCCTATCCTCTACTATCTACCTTCAATTCTTAAACAGAAAATATTTAAAAGCTAAGTTTCAAGTGTTTGTAGTCAGAGTTGACTGTTCCTCTTCTCTCCCCTCACCCAAGGTCATGTGTCTTCTAGGTGCAGTTTTAGCCACACCTCCTACAGGTAGTTACTCCAATAATCTCTCCATGTTTCTAGAAACAGCATGGCATTAGCATTTGATTGAATTCTAGCTTGTAGCATATGTGTGAGCCCATCTCCTCAAGAAGAATGCAAATTTCTTGGTAATAAAGACATCTCTCCATTCTTCTGCATTTCCCATAATGTGTGGCATAGAATGGGCCAATAATAATTTCTCTGTGAATACTTGCTAATAGGTATAAGCAAATGTGTGCCCAGAAAATCCATACTTAGAGAGAACACATGTTCCATACACATTTGGACAGATAGATGATGAAATTCAAAAACATATGTGGCCCACTCAATATACACATGATGGGATGATGTATTTATAGAAGAGTTTTTCTGAGAGTTAATTTATGTGTACTATATTTGAACCTCTAGTTTCTTAGAAGGCTTTCCCCTGTCGCCTGACGGATATCTAATTAGTATGCTTTAAATTTAGAAAGCATGAATTAATTGCTGAGAACATTTCGTTAGAGAATTGGTACTTAAAAAAAATTCCCTGAAATAAATAAGATTTTCAAATGAGTTGTAAAGATGCTTAGCCAGCCCTGTTGCTCATTGTCCTGATAAAGATGTTGTGCATTCTTTTGTTATGAATCCTCTTTCAGTGAGCATTTTCTTTTTTAAAATCGTCATTATTTGGAGGAACAAAAACTTCCAAACAGCCATTCCTATGGCATTTACCTCACTCGTGTGACTAAACTATTTCAACCAGTCTGAAAAAAATGGCCCAGAAACACATATGGTTTTAAGGACAGGGTGACTACTCTTTGGTGCCTGGAATCTGAGTCATATCCTTACACTTTGATAAAGCAGAAATGTGACCATTATCTTGTCCATGTCCCTAACCACCATCGTCATCCAGAAATATATGTATTCTTGTATTAGAAATACAAAACAATGGTCATTGAGCAGATCTTTATTAATTTATGAATTTTCAATTATTCATGCATTTATTCAACATTCTATCTGTATGCATTCTGATATTTCATGTGCATCCCCCATCCCCTGTCTTGGGAGAAAAGTTAAATACCAAATGTAATTTGAATATTATGATCTATTAATTTAAATAGTATCAATTCTGGAACGTAAATTTTCTTCTCTTAGGCAAACTCCTCCAGATGTGTTCCTTGGGATGGAATCCATGGGGATGAGAAAAAGAATGTGTGGTTTGTGTCACCACATGTCCATGAGATGAGGTCAAGAGAGTCCCTAGGCATGTGCTAGTTCTTGGTATATCCTCGTGTCTCATCTACCCTATATTTTTCACCATGATAAGTTCTGATGTTGAAGCCTGTGACTAATGAAGCCACAGTGCATTCTTCTGCATAGGACATTGCTTCAGAAAAGCATTCACCTCCTTCCTCCTTGTGAACTCAATGTTTCCTGGGTTCTATGGACTGCAAGTCCCTGAGCCCTTGCTTTCTTTGTCTATTCCTGTATCTTCCACTAGGGAGGCACCTCACCTTATAGACAAGGCTCCATTAAAGGCCAACAGTCTTCCAATTTTGTGTTTTTGCCACAGAGAAAATTAAAACAGCTGTGGAAATAAATGTCAAGCCCTGAATCTGCTTGGTTATGACAAGTTGTCAGGTTGACATGGATGTGGTGTCTCTCCAGGTCTATCTGTGACAGCATTCTCCCAGAGGCACAAACAGGTAGCAGGGCAAGCCCTGCAGCATATTCCTGACTCTGAAATCCTTTCCCCAACCCCCAGACATCTCTGTGATCCTGTCCAGATATACTGAAATGGTCAGCTATACCAGAGGAGGAAGAGGAGTATTAACAGCTGTATTAACAGCTAAGCCCTCAGGATTAGCCCCTGATATGATGAGTGTAGGAAATTAGGACACTGATGTCATTCCCTCTACAGTGATAATCATTGCTTTGTTGTTTTTCATATGAGAAGCTGTATATTATCTTGATACATCCTTTTACATTTTATCTGTTGCAAAAATGTTAAATCTGCCACAAATGGATACCTGACATGAGACTAGACAAAGATTTGGAACTCAGGCAACTAGAAGAGGAAATCATATTAAAATATTAGTCCCCTTATATAAATAATTAAAATTATGATAGGTTCTACAGATAGAGGATATTTAATTGAAAGTAAAATCTACCATGTACCATATCTCAACACACTTTCTGTTATGCCTATTATAGCAAATCATCCCAATTGTTCAATCAATCTCATCACCTCAAATGCCTCAGTGAAATCTTATTTAGTGATGCATTGATAATCTGGCTGTTACGTGCCTTTGAGCTTCATGGCCTTGTTATACATTCAGTCTCTAAATCAGTCCTCTCTCTCTGCTTAAGTCATCAGAGACTTCCACTTGCATTTAGAAGGAATCAAAATTCTAAACCTTGCTATCTCTTCTCCACATCTAGCCCTGCTCCAATCTGCCTTAATTTCTTCTTGTTTCTTAGTTGGGTCACTGGCCTATCAAAATCTTTGTGTTCTTCCTGCAGCCTGTAATAGACATCTGGCTCATGTCCACAGGATTCACAGCCTTGAGTCTTTCAGGTGTCTAGTCAAATGTCACCTTAGCACTCACAATTTTCTGACTCTTGTACCTAAAATAGTCTTTCTGTCTCTTTTCTGTCTATTCTTTATCCCTTCTATGCTTTATTTTTCTTGGTAGCACTATGAAAATCTTACTTGCCATTTAGTCTCTTCATTATCTGGCTATTTTCTCTTCCCCCTTCCCCTGGCACATGCTATAGTTAGGCAGGGGATATTGTGTTGTATTCACTTGTTGAATTTTCAGTAACTGGGATAGGGTGTGTCAACACAAGATGTTGAGTGAATCAATGGTGGAGAAAATAGTTTATTCCAAGTTCCCTCTAAGTTGCAAATATAGCCATTCATACATACATACATGCATACATACATTATGCATGCACATTTATGCCACAACTTGTTGCTTTAGGGAATCAGGGAATTGATGACAGAATAAAATATCTCCCCACTCAAAAGGAAGGAACACTGTACAAAAGTAGATTGTCATCAGCTGGGCACAGTAGTGCACGCCTGTCATCCCAGCAGCTATTGAGGCTGAGACAGGAGGATCACAAGTTCAAAGCCAGTCTCTGCAAAAGCAAGATGCTAAGCAACTCAGGGAGACCCCGTCTCTAAATAAAATACAAAATAAGGCTGGAGATGTGGCTCAGTGGTCCAGTGCCCCTGAGTTCAATCCCTGGTACCCACTTACTCCCCACCAAAAAAAAAAAAACCAACATAAAAGTAGATTGTCATCACAGTTGATGGTCATGAAGAATCTGGTTATATGTTTTTTGCTTAGTTTAAATGGAACACAGATACTTAAAATGTAAGCAACAATGGTGAACTACGTGAGTCCTCAATGCATGGAAGAACGATCATTAGTTTAGTGTCCACTTCTCATATCTTGAAGGAAGAGAAAGTTCAACTCAAGGCAGAAGACAAAGATAAGTTATAGAGATTAACATGTTGTTATAAATACATTATAAAGACATGATTATAGGAGATAAAAAAGCACATGGAAAAGGCCACAATTTAATTATTTAAAATAAAATTTCATGATAAAACCAACTGGATAGACTTTCATATTGCTGAGTATTACACAGTTATGTTAGAGTACTTTTTATATAACTTTTTTATTCTGACAATATTCAAATATATACAAAAACAGAATAAATAATATAAAGAAACCCTTCTGTATCCAATATTCAGTGTTAACAATTGCTAACATCCTGCTATATCATAGTACATTTTGATATTCTTTGGGCATACAAAAATTAATAACAGTTTTCTTTTCATTATTTACATGACAGTGAGAAAATGTTCATACATGTTCAAAATTTCCCAAAAATGTTTTCTTATATTCCCTAAACACCTAGAACACTCACTGTATGTTTAAATTATATGGGAACAATTCAAGAAGAGGTCAACTTTACTAGGTAATTGTTATTACCCCTATATTTGAAGATTAAAATGAGAATTGGGTTTTGGAGACATGTGTTCAAAGTTATAAAATCAATGATAGATATTTGAAATAATCTTTTAACTCTATGCCTAAAGTTTTCTTCAGTTAAACATGAGAGTGAATGAGAGTTTGATTCCTGCTTTGTTTATAGAATTTTTCCTCATTAAATCTACCTTTACACTTTCTTGAAATACTTTGCACATTTTGTTGACTTTGGACATATAAACTGACTACATTTAACTTCATATAAGTTTTGATTATTGTGTGGTCAACATAATTTACACCAGGGGAAGTCTTGTGTCTTATGTTGTTCCCTTTAACAAATGTAGGAGCTAGAAAATAGTGCATTTCAAATGTATATTTACCATCCCAAATTATTATTTTCTAAACAAATGCTACTCCAAAAATTATCACATAAAGAATTAGTTTTAATAAAATAACTTACTACTATCATGAAAGTTAGGAGAAAGCCATTTGTTTGGACAAAAACAAACCACTAGTATATCTTCAAGATGTAATTCAACATACTGAAGTGTGGACTATGCATAGATTCCTTCCAATAAAAGTGGCCAACCATGTTACAAGTGTCCAGATTAATAAGTCTAAAAACTCTATCATTATTCAGTAGCTTTAATATTTGAGCCTTGGACAATGCAAAAAATAATTCTAAAGAACCTGTTTATATAAAATCTGGGAATGTCAAATTAGACAATATAGATATAAATTTGTTAAAAACAATGAATTGTATTCATACTTTCTGTTGATTTCACTCAAACAGAATTAGAATGTGACTAAGAAATTTTAAAAAGTTTGGATAAAACTAGAAAACCAATTGCCCAGGGGATTACTCAATTTCCATAGTTGGAGGACATAATGAATTAGTAACTATATAAGTCCTGCTCTTATGGTCACAATGGTGTCCCCACAAAATCCACATATTGAAGGCTTACCCTAATTACCTCAAAATATGATTGTATTTGGAGATAGAGCTTTTAATTGAGGCAGCTAAGCTTAAATGAAACCTTAGAGGAGACTCCAATCCAATCTGATTGTGGACTTATTAAAAGAGGAAATTTGAACATACAGAGACCATAGGTGCACACACAAAAACCATATAAAGAGCCAGTAAAAAGATAAGTTAAGGAGAAAGGTCTTAGAAGAAACCTAATATAGCCATACCCCTTGACCTTTGACTTCCAGTATCCAGAACTGTGAGAAAACAAGTTTATATAGCTTACATTCAGTTTGTATTATTTTGTAGACTAGCAAAATGACATTCTACTATACTTTGGATCTGGAATGTTCCCAAAAGACTCATGTGTTGAAAGCTTGGAGCCAAAATAAGTCAATGTTCAGAAGTGGGGCTCTTGGGAAGTGATTGGATCATAAAATATCTGATTAACAGATTAGTCCAATGAAGGATTCATAATTTGAATGGACTTTTGAGAGGTAGTGGAATCTGAAGAGTTGGGGCGTAGTAGGAGAAAGTAGGTCCCTGGAGGCATTCCCAGAAAGGGTACTTCTTAACCCATGCCCTGTCTCCCCTCCCATCTCCTCCCCTTCCCTCTCCTCCCTTCCCCTCTCCTCCCTTCCCCTCTCCTCCCTTCCCTTCTTATCCCCTCCCCTTCCTTCCCCTTCCCTTCCCTCTCACAGTCCCCCACTCTGCTTCTTAGCTGCTAGGAGTTCAGCAGATTGGATCCTCCATACCATTCCAACATGATAATCTGAGACTCCAAGCAATAGAGCTAGCCAATCATGGACTGCAACTTCTGCAACCAAGAGTGAAAATAATTCTTGTCTCCTTTATGTTGTTTTTCTCAGATATTTGTTACAGTGATGAAAAGTTGACTAACACACCTACTCATTACTTTATGACAGTCATATAACTTTGACATATCAGACACTGGACAAGTATGTGTTAAACTTTGCTTAAAGAATACTATTCTGTCAATGAAGTATGGGTTTTTTGTGGTAAATATTTAATTGCTAATTCTCAGGGTATTTTTCTTTTCAGTTTAGCATTATCAGATATACATGCAGAAGTTTCTTTCTCATGTGGTCTTGCACTACCTACCCAAAACTATATTCACTTTTCTAGAATTGACTAGTGTCTATGTGAGGGTCTGCTTGGGATATATTATTGATTTTTTATATATATATATATATATATATATATATATATATATATATATATATATAATCCTATGTAGGATAATCAGAAAGATTTAACTCAGGTCAGGCTCAAGGATGTTAACATAGGGAGAGCACCATCGGGCATCAGTGGGTGAAACAAGTTTTGTAATCTATGAGGAAAGGAATGGGAGGTCTATAGGTATTGGAAACTGGAGTCCACATCATTATTCCAGGATCAACCAGGACTTTTCAGGACTTACCCTTCTTTGTTCTTTGCTATCTTTTTAGTGGCACTTTCCATGTTCTCTTTCCAAGTTCTCATTTAATGAATTTTCGCCAAGGCCACCCCTTCATTACACATTTTCTGAAACCCTTTACTACTTTTCTTTGGGACGTTCTCATTGGATTTTATGGAACCTACTGAATCCAGAGTCTGGATCATCAGCAACCACATTGTTTGAGGACACAAAGGAGTAACCTCTTAACCCCCAAAGGTAATGAAATATATCCTTGGATTCCATTCTTCTAATGCAGCAAGGAGACAGGGAAGAACAGTCAAGTTCATTCATCAAAGCAAACTTATCACTGAAATTCAGAGCTAGTTTTTGATTATGTAGTATAATTACAGGAAGGACAGAACCCTTCCCCCCCAAAAAAAAATCTTCTCTTAAATGTTTTTTTCCACACTGATATGAAATGATTTCATTTAAAATATTTTCCTTTTCATTGTTGTTTTTTAACACAGGATTTGTTGGAGAAGAAAGGAGGAGAAAAGGGATAGAAGAGTCAGCCACTGTATTTCTAATATCACAGTGGTAATGAATTCCTCTGAAGAGGTGCTTATAAAAGGAGTCATCCATCATGAAGCTTGACTTTCCCTCCATCTCTCTCTCTCCCTCTCTCTCTCTCTCTCTCTCTCTCTCTCTCTCTCTCTCTCACACCTTTCCACATACCATAGAATCCTGAGTGATAAGGTCTTCGGAGATAAAAAAAATAAATCATTTATCTGGGAGACCTTGAACTTTAGAGTTAACACTTCACATTCATAACATCTACTCACCATGTAGTTTGTGGTATAAAGTTTATATGACTTATAATAGCGGGATCTGTTAATGTCCTGACTTCTTCAACCAATAGGTGTGAAAACCTAAGAAAGTGTAGCATAAGATTCAAGCAATAATATTGCTAAATCACTGCCCTCTACTTACAACTTGTCTCAGTTGCCTACCATTGAAAAGTCACATAGAATAGCATGGATAGTGAGCTTTTCTAACTGAGGCCAATCATTTGCTCATTCAATAATGAGGACCTATTAGGTGCTGGACACTGCTATTGACTTGTCGAGAATTTCAGTAATAAGTAATCTTCCTGGTTGCCTTGAAGGAGACAGACAAGACTACTTAAGTTTAGTAACTATATAACTAGTTATGTAACACATTTATAAATATATAAAAGTATCTGATATTAGAAAAATTCTGAAATACCCTAAGTTTAATTAAAGGGGCTGGCACATAGAGGCAAAGAGAGATAAGAGAAGTTAATCAGTTAACAGCTGTCAGCCAAACCAATGAAAGAGTGTTCCACATTTCTGAATATATATATATATATATATATATATATATATATATATATATAAAACTTTAACTCAAAACCCAAATATCTGCTTCACTACTTGCCATTATATCCTGTTCAGAACCCCAAACAATCCAAAAGCAAAAAGTACTTCTCATGGATTTTCTTCCTATCCCTAAACTTTGCCTGTTTTTTCTTATCCACTTCCTTCTGTCTATGTTCAGTATAAACAACTCTGCTTTTCTCCCTCAAATTGTCTTTATAAAAATTCTCTTAGCTTTAGGTCTACATGACATATTTTCAACTTCTATGTAGCCCTCCTGCTGATATTTGAGGGAACTTGTCCCATGACATGGTCCTTTTCTAAGATCTGTCAGTCTCAAAAGAGTTTTGGTTTAACATATCCAATGAAAATATATGTACAATATTTTGACGAATCTAAGACCCATTTGACTTGCCTGATATCAGATGATATTTTACAATGAATCACTTTAGATTTTATAAAATATGACAAGTGTTTAAAGAAAAATAAACTAAAACTAGGTGACAGGCACGGCATGGGGGATAGCACTTTAGACAGGAAGTTTAAGAAAGGTCTCACCAATAAGGCACCAATTAGAAAAGTTTAGATGCATCTAAGGACTCAAGACACATTACCACTAAGTACTTTAACTGAAGGAGATTGGGACGCTATCAGAAGCAGGAAGGTCACTATAAACATTCCCTGTCTGTGTGAGAGCAGAAATATTCTGACCTACCGTCTTCAAATGTAGGTCATAGGACCCTCATGTGACAGATTCCCCCTGTATCCATAGAAAAGAAACACTACACAGAGAAGTCAAAAAGAACCTGAACTGGATTTCTCTGCTCCCTCTGCCCAATATATGGCTTTACTTCAGTTGTGTTTCTCTACAACTACTTACATCTTTCATTAGACATAGATCTATTTTCATTGCTTAATATTCAATTATAGCATTACACTAAATTTATCTTATTCTTTCATCATTAATGAACATTTGGATTGGGACTATATTTTGGCTATTATAAAACAGTCTTCTCTGAATATCAATGTATCAAGTTTTAAGTAAATATCTTGGTTACATTTCATAATATGGCAACATTTTGGTTTATCTTTTGAGGAAATTCAATAACATTTTCCAAGGTGATTGTACCATTTACATTCCCTTAGCAATGAATAAATTCCAGTGTGTCCACATCTTCACCAACATTGTTACAAACTGCTTTTTGTTACAGCCATGTAATGAGCGAGAAGTACTATCTCATTTTGGTATTCAGTTTCACTCTCTTCATGTTTTATTTTTTCGTATTTGTATATAGTATTCATGTGGTTATTTGGACATCTTTCCTCTTTTGTGAAATGTGTATTCAAATATTTTACCATTTTTTTTTTTAGTTTTTTAAAAAATGTTCATTTTTTTCAAAGAAAAATGGCGGTAGCCAATGGAATGAACTTATTCTTCAACTCCAGTTTTGTTTTCTTTAAATTTAGAAGTGACTTACTGATTTACTATTTTAAACAATCCTTCCTTCCCCTTTAAATCTTTACCATCTATTCATGCTGAATCCTTCCAAGGAGATTGCTCTAGTATATATCTCCAGGTCTTCACTTCGCTCCTTTTACCAAAAAATTCAAAACACAATTCCATCATGCATCTTAAGGGCTCCAAACATCAAAAATAGAGGGAAAAAAAATTTGTTGAATGGCCAATTAAGTTGATAAAAAATCCACATGAATATTTCACCATTTTAATTGAAAAATATTAATTTATTAAATATTAAATCATTTATCAATATATCAGTTTTATTATTGGGTTTTAAGAGTTCTTTATTTATCACAAAGTTGCTTATAAGATGATATTTGCAAATATTTTTTAAAGAGAATATTTGTGATGTGACATGTAAGAACCAAAAGATCTCCCCATATTCCAACTTCAAGGGTTAGGCATCTGTCATTTTTAACTAGACATATAATTTTGGTGTTTGAACAGAGTTTAATATTCTGTTGCAATCAAGATAAAAGTATTGGGCTAACATTTTTGCAACAAAACTTCCCCTGACTTTTTTTTCCCTTTTTTGACCAAGTTCTTGAGCTTATGTCCCACTATGGGAGACTCTGAATATCTCTAATAACAGGACAGGAGAGTCAAGGCTCAGGGTCAGCTCAGTCCACCTCACTTCAGAATCTTGACTTGTCCCTGAAATAAAGTCAACATTTTGGGATCATTATTTCAGTGGTTCTTCAGCAGAGATTTTTGCAAAGATGACCTGACTGTTAGTGAAGGGTCAGCATATTTACCTTAATGAAAACATAAATCCAGTCTTGAATAATTAATTCAATTATTCATAATGCATGACAAAATTATGAATCTCCAGGAAGACCCAGAGTTTCCCTGCAGCTCTCCTGGGCAATGCCCATCTCATGCTGGGATTTATGTAAATAAAGGAGAAACCACCCCATAACAAAACAATACTCTCTACTTAGAATCCAGTTGCTTATGAACTCATTGTTCTGTTCTTAGAAATTCAAAAAGCAGCCCTAATATTTTTTTTTCTTTAAATATATGTATATTTTTAATATTTCATGGTGCTGGGGATCAAAGGCAGGATCCCACTGATTTAAGCCAAGTGCTCTATCACTGACCTACATTCCCTGCTCAATCTCATAGTCCTAAAACACAAATTCAATAGTGAGAAATGTAAATCCTTTGAAGACAGGGTGTCTTTTCAAAAGTCCTAGTTTCAGTGAGATCCCAAAGTATTATTGAAAGAAGAGGCATGAACACTCTAATAAAGAAATGGGGTCATTTTGGGTGTCTGGGTGTTGTTTTAAGGGAAAAAAAAAAGACAGTGTGATGTGTGTCTCAATCTGCCTAAGGGGCCTGAAAAATTTATTTTAAATCAATCCATTTGGTTAAAGAGTAAATGTGATAATTTGTATGTTTGTTTTATATTCATTCTCTTGATTCATAGCCAGATGAATGGAATAACAAAACTTGTGACAATTTGAGCGATTCCTCATTATAAGTAAATGTAAAACTAATTAGGAAAAACATTAAAAGAAGAAATAAAGGAAAGACAGAAGGAAGAAGAGTGAGGAAGAGTTAGAGAGGAGGAAGGAGGCAAGCAGCCATGTGGAAGATCTTCCAGGAATCGGCAGAGAGGGAAAATTACAACATTTGCAGATGTGTCATCTCCTTGAAGCGTCAAACCATCCTTGCAGGTGGATCTTATTGACACACTTTAGAGACAACAAAGCTCAAGTTCAGAGATGTTAAGTAACTTGATTCAAGTTCACTGCTAATAAGTACCCAGGTCTCATTGTCCCATGAGGAGAACGGAGGGTCGATGAACTGTGACCACCAATCCAGGAGAAGCACAACAAGCATTGATTTTCCTAAGTGCTGCATGCCCAGTGACCACTCTGCCTGCTGAGATGTCACACTGAGGCAGAAATACAGCCATCGCAGGGCCTCTTCTACACCGTAAACATATTTTCTATTTTGATCTGCTCTCTTTGATTTGTAATTGCAAACCATACTCTGATTTCCATATTTGCCTGCCTCATATCTGTACTTTCAAATTATCTGATGGCAAATTTAGGTGTGACAAAAGAATTTGTATGAGTTTATGTGTATGAGTATTTACATGGGGAAATACCTCCAGTATCAACTTTCTTCACTGTTTTACAGAATTTTCCAGATGAAACAAAGCATAGTGGTTAAGAACATAGAATTTGGGGCATAAAACTGTGTGAATCTCTCCTTAAGGTTTATTATCTCTCGAATCTGGGCATACACTTACCTTCTCAGCATTTAGTTTAATCACCTATAAAATGGACGAATATCAGTGAAATTGGAAAATTTCAGGATAATGCTGGACACATAACAGGACCTACATAGTATTGTAGATCTACTGCATGTTCAATTGCAATGGATATTTTTCTCATTTACTCAACTGCAGTCTGGCTTTCTCCAAATACTCCTCCACACGACAGCACTCTCTTTAGGTAAAATCATTTTAAAGATAAGGCTGCATTCCTTTTATATATCCTCTAATGCTTTGTATTTTCATGATCAGGACATATCTATCCTGACTCATATTAAACAGTTCCTCTTTGTCTCCCCAACAGACCTTCTGACTATCTCTACTTCTTTAGTAGTTTTATTTGTTGATGTTCTCCAAGAACAGAAACAAAACAGAAATAATAATTCAATGTAGATAGATAGATACATACATACATATGAAAAAGATTATTATGAAAGATAGGTTCACTTGATTAAGGAGACTTAGAAGTCCCACACTCTGATGCTTCTAAGATGGTGGGTGGAGAAAAACAAGTTGAGGTAGTCCCAGTTTCAACCTTAAACCTGATAAACAGGGACCCAATTCTACAAATCTTGGTAGAAATCTGAAGGCCTCAAATTGAGGCAAGCTGATATCTGAGTAAGGAGAAGATTGATATTCCAGTTCAAGAAGAGAGAGTGATTTCACTCTTCCTCCACCTCTTACTGTATGTGCACCCTCCATGCATTAGATGATGCCAACCCACCATGGTGATAGTGATGTTCATAATCTCCACTGATTTAAATATTAATATCTTTCGGAAAGCCACCCAATGATACATCCCAAAATAATATTATACCAGCTATCTCGGCATCCCTTATGTTGATGCATAAAAGTATCCATCCTAGTACTGCTTTCTACATGTTCTATATTCTGCCCAGAAAGTTCTCTACCTTCATTGCATAGGAATGTCCTACTGACATTTCAGAATCCAGTAGCATAAGAGTCCCTTCCTCAGACAAGACTTTGTTTACCTTTTTTATTTGGAAAGATTTCTCTTTCCTGTTTTCCACAGCACCTTATATTCCTTCTATGTAAAAATCTTCACCATTACAATTTTATGTTTATTGAACACAATTAGTTGTATAATGGCTGTATCCCTCATTAGTTCACAAACTGCATGAGGGCCAGGGCCATCTCAGTTTTTGCTCATGAGTGTATCCTAGATGCCAGGTGACAGATATTCAGTAAGTAATTGTTGAAAGAGAGGAAAGATGGAGGGAAGGAAGGAAAAAGAAGAGGGAGGGAGAAAAGGAAATGGGAAATGAAAGGGTTAGTAAAGGAAAAGAGGTTTTGTAGTTAAGATGTTAGATTCTCAGCAGGATTGAATAAAGAACTCCAGGGGAGGGCAGATATGGTTGCAGCTCAGAGTACAAGATGAGAATACTGGTATTGAGACTAGAGGAGGAAAGAGTAGGTGAGGGAAAAAAAAAAAGGGTGAGAGTAGAGAAAGCCCCAAATAAACTTCATTTACCTCAGAGTCCAAACTGATGTGGGAATGATATGCAAACCACTTACTATATTGAGTAGGTTGAAGGGATGAGTTGCAATGTTTTCTTGGCCATTTTCTGCAAATAAAACCTAGATTTTCAGTTTCTTCCCAAGAAGCCTGAGGTCTGGCCTAGGCCCCTTTGCTACTCTGTTTTCACAGTGGTCTTGCCGCCTTTGTACTCGACATCTAACAGCTCAGTCATTCTGAGTTAGGAGCGGGTTGGCAGTAGATGGTTTTCTAACCCGATGTGTTAGTTTTATAATAGGCTCTCAACACAGTTTCCATCTGTTTCAGGACAGAATGATCTGATCTGATTTATTCTGATTTTTCTCCAAAAAATAACTTCAACCAGGAGAAAATTTTAGTTTTGCTAATCTCTAAAGGATAAACATAAAAAGAATATTAAAATGAGAGCAAAATATATACATGTATTTTACATATAAAAAAATCTCAAACCCAGAAATGTGAATTTGCTAAATGTCCCACAGCTAATCATAGCAAGTCTCCTAACGTCTAGTCCAAAACCAGATCCTATGTTCCAAAATAACTCTCTTAGCAATTTAAGGACAAGTAAAGGCTTATTATACTGATTCTCATTTATGCTCAATCTTGATACCTTAAACATGTAAAAAAAAAAAATTCTAAAAGCAGATCCTCCGATCCATGAGTCTCTGTTGGACATGTGTTCTAGATGAAGGTCTGCAAACTTTTTCTTTAAAGTCGGAGAATAAATAGTTTTGCTTTGTGAGACATAGAATACTTATGAGTACTCATGTTGCTAATTCTCCAATTTATTGTCAACAGCAATATGTAAACTGATAAACTTTCACTTACTGTTAAAAGATAATTCCTTTTAAAAGCATGAACTAATTACTCTCATGAAGATACAAAATGAACATGGATTAAAGATTTTATTTCACTCCTATGAGGAACCAAACAGGTATCACAACCATTCAAAGGAGGAGATAAATAGATTCATTTGTAGATCAACAATATTGAAATGAATCTGTGAACTGGCCTTCCCACAGGGAGCAAGGAGTTTTGTCTTTCCATTGATAGGCTCTATATTCATGTCTGTCCACAAGAGTTACTTTTGCTTTGTTCTCAGTTACTTATACGCTTGTAAAATAGCTCCCTCAGAATCCAGAATCAGGAGAATATACTACAGACAGTGCTGTTTTTCCCTGAAGCACCTTATATCACAAAATCATGGAGTATTGGAGACCTCCATTGTCTACCTGTACACTGAATGAACTAAAGGAAAATACAGAAATAATGGCTTTTCCTCACTTAATTATCTGAAAAGGAATAGAGGAAATATTATAGGAAACTAATTTATAATCAAAACCATTTTAGAGTGGACTCTGTTTAGGGTTCAGCTGTGGATAACTGTGAATGCTGTAACCTTCTCATATCATGCATGCCACTTCAAAGTTGCAATTCTGATCACCTCATGCATAAGAGAGGTTGGGGGAAAGCTACTTATATTAAATCCCTTGAGTTTCCTGAAGATCGAACCACACAGTAGATATAAAAAGCTTGGAAATTAATAAAGCACCAGAATAATTATGCAAAGGACCCACACACATAAAGCTCTGATTTAAATTGCTGGGCTAGTGACTGATGGCTTCAAGCTTCTTGTTCTAGCTTCAATTCAATTTGTTCCCCATCAGTGCCTGCCACCTAGGTAATTTGGGAGCAGATGGTGAGAGGAATGGAGGATGTTCCATTCAGAACTGCCGCCTACCTGCCTCTTACTCTGGGCCATAGGATCCTCCCTGTGTACTCTCTAATCCCTCATCACCAGCCCAGAAAAATGATCTTTATTGCTCATGATATAGTCCTTATTGCCTAATTAGAGGCACTGGGAAGAAGTGGGAGATGACTTCACTTGAGTTCATTAGGAAATAATATATCAGGTCTTGTTTAATTATAACTGAATTACTACCATCTATTATAGAGCAGAACCTTGCTGGAATGATAGAGGGTGGCAGAACTCTGAGTCTTCCATTATTCGAAGGCCAGCATTAGCTCAGTGGGAAAGGGAAGATTGCTCATGTGAGTTGGAGTTGCAACACACTCATTGGCACAGGGTTTTATCTAATTGTAACCCTTTTAATCACCAGATAATATAATCAGTGTCACATGCCATTCAGCAAGGCACTTTTTGCAGCTGCTGAGCATTCCACTGGAAGGAAAATGCTAATTCCCATTGCTTGCAATTGCTTCTGAATGGCACAGAAAAAATACCTCACTTATTGTCTCTAACTGCTTAATTGATGGGCATAATGTCTTGCATTTAGAGGGAGGACAGAATGGATTAAACAAGAACATAACCTCCTTGCAGGTATAAAGCAAAATTAGGATACTCCCTTATTTAGTCCACCTCCTACTTAGTAGAATAACTTGTGCTTACTTAATGCTATGATCATACATTTGACAATTTATCATTTCACTTCTGCTATGTGGTCACCTCCATTTGAATCTTTGTCAGGGATACAGAGTTCAAGAAGACCTATGCACAAGTAGCTCACTCTCAAAATAAGGAGATGCTACACATATATAAGTATATGTCATGTGAGGTAAACAGAGAGGTTTAAAAGAGCATTGAAGATGATGAAATTTTTACTGGAAACTTGTAATTTACATTACTATTAATTAAAGAATGGATAGAATTTAGTGAGTGGTTGGCTAAAAGTCATTGCAAATAAAATTGACATTGCAAGCAAAAACGTACAGATCTTATAACATTATGAATCAGAGTATGTTTTCACGCAGTTTTAAATTACATAAAGTATGGTGAAGAGTAAGTTAGATATGACACAATCATTTTAATGGACTTTGGTTCTTCATTTTTGCTTTGTTCAGGTATTTTTAACCTGTTCTAATCAGATATTGATTTCCCTCTGCAAAATGCCAATTATATATAAACCAGTGGAAATGTATATAAATCAAGGGACATTGTTCTCCCCTAGCCAAAAGATGTTGCCCTCCTTGAGCTGTGGTATTAATCTAAGTTGGCTAAATCAATCTTCTTTCTCAAATCTTTAAGTCTTGAGCAGAATGACAAAGAACTAAAATGGTACCCAATCATGACAGGTTGACCCTGACTTCTAACTACAATTATCATGTTTCCAAGGCTGGACTTTCTGGAAGCTGTTCATTTTGGAACCAGCCTTTATCTTGATTTACTGCATTATCTTTGTAATTAAATTATCCACATATTATTTATAGAGAGTTTATGCATTATTATAATCCATATAGATCCTAAATACTATTTTATAGAAGATGGGCATTGCTCTACATTCACGCCATCAAAATTTTGAGCAATTTTCTCAATTTGCATTTTTGTCATGCAGTTCTCCTACCACATAGTCCTGCATTTCTACTATAGCTAGTGGTACGATCATTCTACTTACTTGTACAGTTTTGTCTCAAATATAATCAATTTATATTATATTTATTTTAAAATCAATACAACTTCAATGTCTACATTTTTCTCCAATCCACTGAAGTAGAATGAGTGACAATTTCACCTCCCTGTCCATTCTTCACAAAGTTACAAAATGATCATGCTGGTCTTCCCCCCAGAGACTCCCCAAAACCCATGGCTGCTCTATCAGACCCCAAAATTCTTATTGTGGATTTAAGTTAATAAAGGAATGTAGATCAGAGGTTAATGGTGTTCAATGTGGACTCATTCTGCCTGAACTGCAAATCTAGGCCCTGGGTTTCTGATTTTTTCTAACAAATGAATCCTACAAATGAGTAAGGAATCTATGGTCTAGATGTGATGGATTGAGAAAACTGAGGAAATATTCCATGGGTGCAAAAAAAAAGTCTATTAAGCATCTGATTCTGTGTCTGAGAATCAATGAGAAAAACTAACCTGATATAAGCGCATTGGGAATGACTGATAGACACACAGACACAGAGGCAGAGATTCGGCTCACAGGATTACATGTGTACTCCATCATGCTTGGCCAGGTTCCTTATCTCTCTTATCAGTTGAAATGTTTTTGACAACTCTATTGAGATTTGCATATCATAAATTCATCTATTTAAGCATTAAGTTAATTTATCAAGTTGAGCAACCATCACTATGATCGATTTTAGAAAAATTTTATTGCCTCAATAAGATTCTCCATATCCATTTGTAGCTAATCTCCATCCCCAGCCCCAGCCTGAGCCCTAGACAATCACCAGTCTATTTTGTATCTTTGTAAATTGTCCTCTTCTGGACCTTTCATATAAATGGAATTGTACGATAAGTGGGTTTTGTGCCTGGCTCCTTTCACTTAGCATAGTGTTTTTGCGGCTCATCTCTGCATCCATAGTTCATTCCTTTTTATTTCTGAATAACATCCTCTTGTGAGAAGGATGTGTCATACTTTTCTAGGCTATTCTCTAGCCAATGTATAATTAGGTTGTTTCCATTTGGGAGTGTTATGAATAGTGCTGCCATGAATATGAACCTGAAAAAATTCTATTTTATTGAAAATGTGTTTTCATTTGGGTCCATACCCAGAAGTAGAATTGCTGATCTGTATGGTAAGTTTATATTGTCTTTCCAATACACTGTCTTGCTGTTTTACAAAGTGGGTGAACCATTGTATGTTGGTTGAATTTTATCTTAAAAACAAGCATGCCAACACACACACAACTCCTTTTACTCAAAGGCATTAAAGTGGGGGACAAAGAAAATTCATACTTCTTTTATTTTAAAACAACATTGCTTCAGAAAAGTGGCTGTTGAGCTAATGAAAAGTTTGGTGGATGTAGATGGGGGATGTAGCAGAAGAGACAAATTATTTCTGTCATTACCTAATATTAGAAACTTTAATTTTTGAAAAATCAATACTTCTTAGAATCAAGGATTAGTTGTAAGTCTCACAATTTGTCACTGGCTCTTGGTGCCTGCTTTCTTTTATTGAGAAAGATTCTGCATCTGGATCAATGTGGAAGATACTAATTGACAAGAAATACCCTGGTCTGAAGGTAAGGAGTATAGCTTATTATCTGAGCCACTTATTTGCTTTTCTATATTGAGGATTGTTATGTTTCCTCTTAGAAAAAGATGAATTAAGTGAAAAATAACTTTAAAAACTTATTAAATAACATGTAATTCCATGTTCCACAGGAATGAACTATGTTTTTTAGCCAGCTTTGTCACAGCTGTGACTAAAAGACATAACAAGAACAATTTTAGAGGAGGAAAATTTTACTTCTGGGCTCACAGTTTCAGGGGTCTCAGTCCACAGAGCTGGCTCTGTTCCTCAGGGTTCAAGGGAAGGCAGAACATCATCATGGAAGACTGTGGCAGAGGGCAATGGCTCACATGATGACCAGAGACTGAGAGAGAGACTCCACTTGCCAGATACAAAATATATATTTCAAAGGCACACCCCCAATGACCCACCTCCTCCAGCCATACCCCACCCACCTTCAGTTTCCAGTCAGTCAGTCCCATCAGGGGATTAATTCGCTAATTGGGTTAAGGCTTTTATAAGCAATCATCTCTCCTCTAAACTTTCTTGCATTATCTCACACATGAGCTTTTGGGGGACACCTAAAATCTAAACTGTAACAAAATGCAAGGGGTCTAATTTGAGGCAACACTATTGTAGTGTTGGACCCAAGCCTCCTTAAAACTATTGGATGTTTCACATCCAATCATGTGTGGCAAAATTTTTCTAGGTTTAGGTCTTGCTTTTGACCAATGTAATGTGTGATTTTTTTTTATCCACAGATAAGTGGTTTTCTGTTTGTCTTCCACTTGAATCTGCAGTATCTATCTGCCAGCTTTTTTCTGCTTAGCCTTTTCATGACAGCATTAACCAAAGGGAAGGGGGTTATGAGGACAGTTTGCTTGTGCAATCTTTTTGTTGTTGTTGTTGTGGTGGTGGTGGTAGGTAGAAAGTCAGCCCAAATAACAGATTTCTAGTCTTACACAAGAGGAGGTTTGCAGTTTGACTAGCTCTTCCTACCCGCTATGGTGAGATGTCTCTTTTACAATCATCAGTATTCTCAAGGCAGCTGAGTATGAGTCTGTAATTACAAAGGAAACAATGGCTCCAGGGCAGGAAATGTGCATGAAATACAATGCACCTGAGAGCCGCATTACATGGAAGTGCACTAATGCTTCAGAACTTACCAGGTTGGTAAGCTATCTTTCTGGAGTTTCGTTTCCACTCACCATTTGCAGGTGACCTTCACCCAGTCACTTTCCTTCCCAAGGTGCTGCTCCTGAAGGGATTATATGCTTGCTCATTTGCTCACCTGGCAGAGAACTCTCCCAGCTGTATGTGTTCCTGTAGACAAAGATTGCAGAAAATGGTAAGCCTTCATTTTAAGAGCAAAAACAGCCAAAGTGGGAAGAAGTGTCTATGAGGAGAGAAAGAGAGGGTTGTTAGATGATTCCCTATATCTGTATATCACCAATAGCACAGCTTTTCTCAGTGCCAAAAATTCATGCAGTTAAATCGTGTCTCTGCTAAAAAGCATGAATAATGTGTAACAGGAGGGAAACCATTTTTAAAATCCCCTCAGCACTTTTCCAACTTTAATGTGCATGTGAATCACCTGCATATTTTGATAAAATGCAGATTGCAATTCAGTGGGTCTGGCCTGAAATTCTCCATCTCTAACAAACTCCAAGGTATTGCCAGTGCTGCAGGTCCTAGGACCAGATTTTGAACAGAAGGTTCAAAGGTTCTACCATACAATGCACTTTCCATTTTTTTTTTCTTTGTAGTGTGGAGAAATGGAACCCAGAATGCTATGTGCAAGTGATTTAGTCAAGAAGTCCTAGATACCTCAGTGGTAAAGTGAGTGTAGGCCCAGTTCTCCTTGAGATCCTTTCCTAAGCAAGCTCTCTTCACAGGAGCCACATGAAGGGACTGAAGGAGCACTCATAGGAAGTGAACATAGGGCTGAATAGATACAGGGCCCAATAGAATGTGATTTCAGCAAACATGATTGCAGCAAAGTGGAGCAGAGTGAGGACTAGATTGTATGTTTCATCAAACATTCATTCTGCTGGGAGATGTTAGAAAGAGAGATACTTGTTTGCCTTGAGCTGGACATTCTACCTTCAATCAGCAACAGATTTTGAGTAAATAATTCTACTTGTTTGTTGCCATCACACTCAGCTTTATAGGAGGTAGGTTTAGAATGATCTGACAATTGCTTCTAGCTCTGACATTTTGTACTTCTCTAAGGAATTCAAATCTGCCAGAACTGGGTGATTAGTTAGTCACTTGATTTTTGTTTTCTTTCTTTCTTTTTTCCTACTTCTTGTTCTTCTTCCTTTCTCACTCCAGGGTGTGTAATATCTGACAGAGTGAGGGGGGAAAAAAAGACTTAGGGCAAGGCCAACACTTTCTAAAAACGTAAATTTCTTGCTTAAGTGTTGTCTATTCTCTACATTTCCAGAAAAGTATGGCAAAGATGCCTAGAGTAGATATTAATCAATAAGTTTAGGGTCAAATTATCAATATGAACAGTTTAAATAAAGGCTTGGACAACGTTACCCAAAGATTGCAATTAGATGATATTATCTTTATACGGGACATTTTGCATTGCTATTGAATATGTACATCATAAAAATGCCAATATCAACATGCCCTTATTAAGATCCACCATATTTTCATACTTGCCTCCATAACTCTAGCAAGACTGCAGGCTCTACTATAACATGTAGAAAAGTGTATTCCCTGTATTCTATAAGTACTCTTCTTATTCTTGGGCTATCATTGACTGAAGCCATATTTTTTTTCTCACTAAAAGAGGAAAGTTACACAAATCTATTATCAACAGTTTCCCGTTTCATTTTATTATCATTGTATTTTTAATGCCTGGTTTAGTTAATGAGATTTGAAAGTCTTATAATGAGAGCATTTGAAATAGAATTCATTAGCAGAGATTTTTCTACCACATTCAGAAAATTACATGCTAATAAAATAAGAATATGATTTGAAAAATTTCTAATACAAATTGATTTTTATATTAATGATTTCAATATCTAATGCTGGGAAAGGAGAAAAACTATTTCAGTATGTAGGTTAAATGTGAATGAAAATAAGTAGTTTTCTGGGACCCTGTTCCCCATACAACCCCTTATTAGATAATAATGTCAGATGTGGTTCCTGCCTGCTCAGGACTCACTGTCTAGTTAGGAAGATGACTCATGTACATGAGGAAAATTATAGTTAAATTAGTGCTATATTGTGTTGTCACTTCATCTGGAGATCTACAAAAGCAGTGGCATTCAAAAAACTTAACACAAAGAAAACAAATAACCCAATCAATAAGTGGGCAAAGGAACTGAGCAGACACTTCACAGAAGAAAAAATATGATTGGTCCACAAACATATGAAAAATGTTGAACATCAGTAGCAATTAGAGAAATGCAAATTAAAACTACACTGAGATTTCATCTCACTCTAGTCAGAATGGCAATTATCAAGAATACAAGTCACGATGTTGGTGAGGATGTGCAGGAAAAGCCACACTCATACATTGCTTGCAGGACTTGCAAATTGGTGCAACCACTCTGAAAAGCAGTATGAAGATTCCTCAGAAAACTTGGAATGGAACCATGAGTTGACACAGTTATCCCCCTCCTCGGCATAAGCACAGAAGACTTAAAATCAGCATATGATAGTGATGCAGCCACATCAATGTTTGTGGCACTTCAATGCACAAAAGATAAGTTATGAAATCAACCAAGGTACCCTTCAACAGGTGAATGGATAAAGAAAATTTGGTACAAATATTCAATGGACTATTACTCAGCCATTTAGAGAAATGAAATTATGGCATTTACAGGTAAACGAATGGACCTGGAAACTATCTTGCTAAATGAAATAAGCCAATCCCCCAAAACAAAAGGCTGAACTTTTTCTCTGGTATGCATATACTGACTCACAATAGGTGGGAGCGGGGACAATCGGGGGTGGAGGTTCACCAGATTGGACAGGACAGAGTTGGAGGAAGGGAGGTAGGATGGAAATGGGAAAGACAGTAACATGAATTAGACATAATTTTCCTATGTTCACATATGAAGACACAATCAGTGTAACTCCCCATCATGTACAACCACAAAAATGGGAATTTGTACTCCATGTCTATATGATATGTTAAAGTCCATTCTACTGTCATGTATAACTAAAAATAACAAATAAAAACTATCTAAAAAAAGAATAGCATTGGACTAATAGCAGTTTCAATGATCTGATTCTCTCCAGTTACACAGTTTTGTTTGTCTTTTGTTTGCATGAAAATAGACTCCCCATGGTTGATACCAATATTTAGAGAAATAAACTGAGAATCAGAACAACTGGACTCAAGTCCAGGTTTTTGCTATGCAAAAAATTTGCACCTAGCATGAAACTAAGAGAACCAAAGTCCTCAAGAAAGAAAGAGCCAATAATAATGAGCTTGCTTCCACTGAAATAAACAAACATTTTCTTTTGGTTGACCAAGAAGAGAGTCATTTTTGAAGAGAGTACATTATCTGTCATTAGATGTATTTACTGTCGAAATCCATTGTGATTTATGTCTGAGTATTGTGTTGTATCAGAAGGCTGTATGTATAAATACATGCAACTTTGTATGTATGCAAAGTTCTGAAAAGCTATTTCGTTTCCTAGAGTCTTTGCTAGAGTCAGTAAGACATTGGGATGTGGGCAGTGCTACTTTGATATCTCTTAAAGAGACAGTCCTATTTTAAAAAGAAATAAATTAGTTCTATATTGTGTTGTCACTTTATCTGGAGATCTACAAAAGCAGTGGCACTCAAAAAACTTAACACCAAGAAAACAAATAACCCAATAAATAAATGGGCAAAGGAACTGACTTCCGGATACCAGTTCCTAGTTACTATGGGCTCTGGTGGAGGAAGGTACTTCTGGAAGACAGAGCAGTAACTGGACAATGTTCTGAGAGAGGTTCCTAATAGACAATGGAACCTAGTGGATCTATCAGTAATCAACAATCGAAGGCCATAGAGGAAAGACATAGCTAGTGCCACACAGTGACCAACTGGACAGCTTACTAGACTAGTGAGCAGATACAAATGCACAGGAGATAACCTAGAGTTTTCTTAGGTTAGTTAAAAGTGGAAGCATTGTATGATGAGAAAGAAGAGAAGTAGATGAAAAACCACTGTGAAATCTGCGTTATTAGTTGAAGCCCCAGATTCATAAATGAGGTCTACAGCAACCATGAATGTGTACAGTGCCCTGGTGCTAGATATCCATCTTGTTAGAGGTTCCTAAATTGTTGGAAAATGATTGTTTTGAACTTTTATTTACTTGTACATGTGTTTATTCTTTCAGATTTGGGGTGATTTTCCTCATTTTGTTAATAATTTTACCAGTTAGTACAGAGGACCACCTAAAGCATCATTTATTAATACCATAGTATCATATATGCATATATATATATATATATATATATATATATATATATATATATCCTTATATCTTTTTTTACTTTATCCAATTATTGGGAGATACTTTGGTGGTTCTTCTTTGTCTCAATGCAATATCCCTTTCAGTTTAAGGTGGGGATTGTAACATGACTGTCACTCCTGTGGTCCTACATTTTTACCATTTAATTTCACTTTGAGGGCAGTTTGTGTCATCCTTTGGTTTAAGTTCCCCAGAATGATTGCCCCATCAGTTTTATGAAGACATTCCTTTGTTTAAGGGAGAGAGGACTATCCCATTTTTGCAATTGTAAATGATTCAAGTGAGACTTTGGGAGGTTGTTTGAACAGTAGAGTATGAGAGAGAGAAAAAACCTATTACTTCTCAGGTCACAAGTCTAAAAAGATAGGAATGTAGTTTTCTGTGGCCGTTTTACAGCACACAAAGAAGAAATGAACTCAAGAGAAGTGAGAGAAAGAGTCAGAGAGACAAAGAGAACCGGCAACCTCTAGAACATGCTTTTAGTTCTGGTGGTCTCCAATAGCCTGGTTCCTTAATTTCTTCTGTCCTGTCTTTTAGCTTCTCCAAAATTCATTGAAAAACAGCAACAATAACAACAACATTGTCTCAGTTAAAACCACTTTGAGCTGAGGTTTTGTCTCCTGTATGTTTGTACCTGCCCATAAGTCTAATCAACTGTCCACTTAGGTACCACAATTAAATATGATTGAGACATTGATAGAATTCTGTCATTTTTCTACTCTGGTTCTCTTATTTTTTTCCCATGGCAAGTGATACCAAGAATGTCACTAATTCTAAAAGAATGCTTCCTGCACTTCCCATTTGTTGAATAATAATATATATATAATAATAAACATTTTCTGCCAATATAAGTTTGGTCCTGTCTTCATTCTTACTTTTTTTTTTCCTATCTAGAATTGCCATGATTACTCTCGTTTTATTTAGATAAGAGCTTGAGGTTTTATTCCAACATAGACAATATGACTTAAAATTTTTAAATATCTGTTATACTTTCATGGATATTTTTCAAGGTAAGGTGATGTCTTTGTTATACATCCATTAAACATGCTGCTGAATTTCTATGATTTTCTCCTAGTAATAAAGACAACTTTTTGATATACTTTGAAGGAAAAGAATGTTGGTTTAACTGTCATCATCACTCTCTTTAGAACATTTTCCTATTATATTATTGTAAATAGTTTTGGTATTTAGTCATTTGGATGATAAAAATTCATTTTCTTTTCACATTTCCATAAAGAACATGCATTACTTTTATAATCAGAATATAAAATATCATTACAAAGATAAAGAACATTCCTTTATCATTTTATATGGTATCCATATAAATAGGCTTAATAGCATTTTACTCTTTTTGTCTTGCAATTTGCTTTGTCTGCCTGACACTTATTAGCTGCACAGGTGCAAGTCACTTAACCTCACTGGATCTCAATTTCCTCATCTTTAAAGTATGAATATTAAGATTGTCTTCATGTGAGCTGTTTAGGAGTGCAAAATGAGAATGTTTCAGTCTGAATATAAGGTCAATTCAAGGCAGGGAAAGCTTTACATTCACAGGAATATTTAAATATCTGTCACTTTTCTGTAGTCCTCCTGAACACAACGCTTCCTCAACCCCAAACTACACAAATTTCCAAATCAAAGCAGATTATTTTATGTCTTTGGACTCAGATAAACCAGAAATAAAACTTGAGATCATTATTATTGGTGTTCTTCCAGTCTCTAAACCTTCCCTTCCCTAAACCTTGTTTCAATTACCTGATTTTGAGAGTCTTGATGTGATTCATGTGAGGCTTCAGTACTCCATTGGTGGATTCTAATGACAATTAGAGATATTAGTGTAAAATATTTAATCTTTGATTGACATAGAGTGAGTGCTCAGGGCTTGTGCAAGTGGCGGTCTCTGGGACTCTTTTGTGGCTTAGAAGCCTGGACATAATAGAAGGTCAGGTTCTCCAAGGCCTATGCCAAACAGAGTTGTATAATCTTAGGGAAAATCACTTGATATTTCTGATACTTTGGGGTTTTTCCGAATAAATTTTATTAGATATTTTTCCCAACTACCTTATCTGGTTTATGAAGACTATGTGGTCTGATGAATCCAAGGATGATTTTCCATTGCCTACTTCACAACTCACAGAAATGTCCTTGGAGTGTTTCTATTCCTTAGCTAATTGAGATCTTCCATGATCTGCATCTGTTCACTGTGACTAGATTTCTCCTATATTTTTTTTCCTCAAATCATTCTCCACATTACTTCAGGTTTCCCCAAAGTCATCATTTTTGTCTAACAGGTTTCCCTCTGTAAGAAGTACTCCTCCCAGGGAACTCTCTCCAAACCCTTTGTCATAATCTTTTGGAAACTTAGGCCAAAACCCACATTACCTCAAGCTACAAAGGACCTTCAGTTTCCAAGGATGAATCCCATTATGTTGTTTTCATTTACATCACCTGCACTTATTTATCTCTGTATTTATTTATACCCCTCAAAAATTTGAGTACTCTTTTCCCAGACTCTGTCCTGAAATAACTTTATTCACAATTACTTCAGCTATTCCCTGACTAGATAAAATAATAAAACATATATATATATATATATATATATATATATATATATATATATATATATATTCCCAAATAATTTTTACTTAAATTTATTAATTTAAATAATTTAAAATTATCATTTTAAACATAAATTGTGAGGAATTGGATGGGTAGAGTAAATAAAGCCTGTGAGAGACAGACAATGCCACAATCTATACTGTAAAAAGATAGTGTTTACAATTATAAATTGTTAAATAAATGTTTTCATCAAGTAAAAGAACCAAAGAGTCTTATCATCCTAACAATAGAATAAGAGCTATATTTTGAGCCAGTAGTCTTTCAAAGAAACACTTTATGTTAAAAAAAAAGAGGGGGAGGGGGCTGTGCAGAGGTTAAAGGTCAAAAATGCTATGCAACTCTTTCCTAGCATTTCTGGTGCTAGAGGAAATTCTTTCATTTGACTTTACTGCCATCTGTTGTTCAAAGAAATAAATACATCTCTGTTATTTTCCAAAGAATGACCTTAAATCACCTGCTCATCAAATTGTTGACTCTACAAATCTACCAAATCTACCAAACCTGTCGGAGTGGGGCCTGTGGGGCCTAAGTTTTCAGTGACTGTGTTCAGAAAGAGAGGAAAATGCTTGGCAGGGGAGTTCACATACACACGCACAGTCACTGTTTACTTTGTGCTAAATACATCCAAGTGTTACATCTTAGAATGATCATGGTGTGATGGGATAAAAGAAGAAAAAACTGACTTGGGAAATGAAAACAAAAGCAGTGAGCCCAGTTAGGATGAGGCAGCTGTTGCAAATTTCTAGCTTAAGCTACGATGAAGGCTGCTGGAAAGAAAGCCCAAGTTTAAGAAATAGAAGTAAACGTAATCAGTGATCTATACAGGATGGAGATAGGGTGAAGGAAGTCAGAAGAGTCAATGACAGTCATTAGGTTCACACTCTAGTTGCCAAGTGTCTGATAACGCTGTTCACTAAAATTTGGAATGCATGCGTCCTTATTCAAACTCAAATGCATGCACTCATACACAAAAAGGTTTTGGAGAATAAACTCAGTTGGAGGAAAATTGAGTTGTTGATATAGGGTATAGGTAAAAATAGAAATGCACTATCATAATAAACAATGGGAATACCAGATTAGAATTTGGAGAGAAATCTGAAGTAAAGACCTAGATTTGAAAGACACTCATGAGCAGGTAACCACAAGGAAAACAAGATCAACTAAGGAAAGTGCATGGAGTATGAGAGAACTGTCAGAAACCAAGACAGAGGCTTCACTTGGTGGTAGGAAAGAGTTTTGAAGTTAGAAAGTATGTCTCATGGTGACAGAGAAATAGAGGCTTAATCTTTATTTATTTTATTTTATTTATTTTTTATTTTTTTTAATTTTTATTGTTGGTTGTTCAAAACATTACATAGTTCTTGATATATCATATTTCACACTTTGATTCAAGTGGGTTATGAGCTCCCGTTTTTACCCCATATACAGATTGCAGAATCACATCAGTTACACATCCATTGATTTACATATTGCCATACTAGTGTCTGTGGTATTCTGCTGCCTTTCCTATCCTCTACTATCCCCCCTCCCCTCCCCTCCCCTCCCCTCTTCTCTCTCTACCCCTTCTACTGTAATTCATTTCTCCCCCTTGTATTTGTTTTTCCCTTTCCCCTCACTTCCTCTTGTATGTACTTTTGTATAACCCTGAGGGTCTCCTTCCATTTCCATGCAATTTCCCTTCTCTCTCCCTTTCCCTCCCACCTCTCATCCCTGTTTAATGTTAATCTTCTTCTCATGGTCCTCGTCCCTACTCTGTTCTTAGTTACTCTCCTTATATCAAAGAAGACATTTGGCATTTGTTTTTTAGGGACTGGCTAGCTTCACTTAGCATAATCTGCTCTAATGCCATCCATTTCCCTGCAAATTCGATGATTTTGTCATTTTTTAATGCAGAGTAATACTCCATTGTGTATAAATGCCACATTTTTTTATCCATTCGTCTATTGAAGGGCATCTAGGTTGGTTCCACAGTCTTGCTATTGTGAATTGTGCTGCTATGAACATTGATGTAGCAGTGTCCCTGTAGCATGCTCTTTTTAGGTCTTTAGGGAATAGACCGAGAAGGGGAATAGCTGGGTCAAATGGTGGTTCCATTCCCAGCTTTCCAAACAAATCTTTTCTCCTCACACTTCAGATAGAGCCCTAATATCCAGAGTATACAAAGAACTCAAAAAATTAGACAATGAGATAACAAATAACCCAATCAACAAATGGGCCAAGGACCTGAACAGACACTTCTCAGAAGAGGACATACAATCAATCAACAAGTACATGAAAAAATGCTCACCATCTCTAGAAGTCAGAGAAATGCAAGTCAAAACCACCCTAAGATACCATCTCACTCCAGTAAGATTGGCAGCCATTAGGAAGTCAAACAACAACAAGTGCTGAGGAGGATGTTGGGAAAAGGGTACACTTGTACACTGCTGGTGGGACTGCAAATTGGTGCAGCCAATTTGGAAAGCAGTATGGAGGCTTAATCTTTAAATAAAAGGCCCTTGGGGCTAGGGTTGCAGCTCAGTGGTTGAGCTCTTGCCTCTCATGCATGAGGCACTATGTTCAGTTTGCAGCACTGCATAAAAAATAAATAAAATAAAGATATTGTGTCTGGCCCTTGACCAATGTGTAGGAACTTTCCCTAAGGAGAAGATAATACTGTCCATTCAAACTATCCTTCTGACACTGTGTGGTCCAGTATTACTTTTCTCTTGAAACAAGGTACTACATGAACTTTCCCAAGAACCAGGAGATTTTCTAGTTATAGCCCTTTACTGGTTCATTATCAGCCTGTTTTCATCCAAATCTGCCTGTGTAGAAACCATGAAAAGAGAGATACTATAACAATAATTGAGCAGCTGTCACATCCTGATAACTGTCTCTGTTACTTTGTATGGATGGATCATCTCCTAAAATTTCTTATCATCATTCTATATTATGGGTAACTCGTTTTAAGATTAAAAGTTAAGGATCAGAGAAAACAAATCTTTTTTTTGACCAATAGCTTTGTAAACAATATTTCTGATTCCAAAGCCTGTCCATTTTCCTTTATAAAATACTTCCATAAACTTCTATTGCAATAACTGGTAGTACTATTGTCCATGGCTTAGAGAATTGAAAACTCATTTTAGCCAGAGAATTCTGGAATTCTGAGATATTGAGAACAGAATAGCTGTTCTTTGAGCTACTTGTTTCTCCTATCTTCCAAAACCAAAATCCACATCCTGTACCTTATTAATGTGAAGAATCTTACTATAAGTACCCAGAAATTAACAGGAGATCTTGTTAGGAATTTCCAGCAATAGTGGGGTGCTCCGGCACCTGGAGGAAGGATTTCCATCGCACGAGGATAGGCTACGGGGACTCAAACGCGAGAGGTTTGTCGCATGGAGGGTAACACTGCTTATTCAGCAAATCGCCCCGCGGCTAGAGTCTGCAGCGCGCGCTGGGAAACAGTCCATCTCGGTTCTCCACACTGGTCAGACCACAGAGGAGGCCAGCAGCCACCATGTTGGAAAGCTGACGTCACCATCCCTGTTTTTGACTGACCGCAGCTCATTCAGCCATAGAACAGGTAATTTCAGGCTGCCATTCGCCTGCGGCTTGCAGACAGATTGCTAGGGTTCAGTGCCTGGGGGCTTCTTAGAACCTGATCTTATCGGAGCGAACACCGAGCGCAGGGCGGCCGAGTTCCGGCTCCCGGAACCGCCCTGGCCCAGGGCTGCGGAGCCTGCGGAGGCTGCTTCTTGAACCCTGCTCCTATGAGAGCATACACCAAGCACTAAGCGGCCGAATTCCGGCTCCCGGAACTGAGCCCGCGGGGACTGCTTCTTGGAGCCTACTCTTATTGGAGCTTACACCGAGCACGGAGCGGCCGAGTTCCGGCTCCCGGAACTGCCCTGGCCCAGGGCTAGGAGCCCACGGAAACTGCTTCTCGGTCCGGGTCCTGCTGAGGGCCGGTCAGGACTCACCTGTTGCTTTGGTTGCCCGGCAAGGGGAACGAAATGCTGCCATTCGCATAGGATACCAACATGGCAGAGATCTGATGTCACCAGAAAGCGGCGGAGGAGAGAATTTCATCAATACCAGCAGCGACAGAAACAGTTGGTCTCCTGGTAGGGGGGGTGAGGCACAGACACCCGAGTCTCCTCAATTTGTCGTCGAGCCAGAGGGGAGGAGCCGGGCCTCCGCCAGCGCCCGGAGCAGGCCCAGCGGCTCGCCAGGGTGGTGACCACGTGACCCCAATTGGAGAGGGGGCGGAGCGGAGCCGCCACCCGCACCCCCAAGGTGGGCAGACCCGCGACCCAGTGGTACATGGGCGTGGTAGGAGGGGCAGGGCAGAGCCGCCGCCCGCGCTTGCAAGGTAAACAGACCTGTCACAGACTGGCGGGTCAGGCCCAGTGGCCTGCCAGTGTGGTACACACGTCACCCCAACTGGAGTAGGGGCAGAGCAGATCCTTCTCCCACGCCCGGATCAGGCCCTGCCGGTGTGGTGGCCACCTGACCCCAATTGGAGTGGGGACGGAGCGGAACCGCCACCCGTGCCCGCAGGGTGAGGACCTGTGACCAACCTGCAGATCAGGCCCAGGGGTCCGCAGGCGTGGTAGGAGGGGCAGGGCAGATCCGCCGCCCGTGCCTCCAAGGTAGGCAGACCTGCGACAGACCGGCGGATCAGGCCCAGGAGCCTGCCGGCGTGGTACACACACCACCCTAATTGGAGTAGGGGCAGAGCAGAGTCGCCGCCCGTGCCAGGAACAGGCCCAGCGACCTGCAGGCGGGGTAGTCACGACACCCCAATTGGAGTAGGGGCAGAGCAGAGCTGCCACCCGTGCCCGAAAGGTGGGCAGATCTGCGACCAACCAGCGGGACAGGCCCAGTGGCCTGCCGGTACGACAGACACGTCACCCCATTTGGAGTAGGGGCAGAGTAGAGCCGCCGCCCATGCCTGCAGGGTAGGCAAACCTGCAACCGACCGGCGGATCAGGCCCGGTGGCCTGCCGGCGTGGTACACTCGTCACCCCAATTGGAGTAGGGGCAGAACAGAGCCGCTGCCAGCGCCCAGAACAGGCCCAGTGACCTGCCGGCGTGGTAGCCACGACACCCCAATTGGAATAAGGAGAGAGCAGAGCCGCCGCCCGCACCTGCAGGAAAGATACACAAGCAGTATGAAAAGACAAGGAAAGAAAGGACCACAAGCAATGCAGGTCAACGCAACTTTAGAAGAGGTAACAGCTGCAGCAGATGGAATGTCAGATAAAGAATTCAGGATATACATGCTTCAGATGATCTGGAGTATCAAGGAAGACATTAGACAGCAAAATCAGACAATGAAAGATCACTTCGACAATGAATTACGCAAACAAATCCAGGAAGCAAAGGATCAACTACACAGGGAGACAGAGGTTATAAAAAAAAAACAAACAGAAATCCTAGAAATGCAGGAAGCAATAAACCAACTTAAAAACTCAATGGAGAATACTACCAGCAGAGTAGAACACTTAGAAGATAGAACATCAGATAATGAAGACAAAGTATTTCAACTGGAAAAGAACATAGACAGCTCAGCAAGACTGTTAAGAAACCATGAGCAGATCATCCAAGAAATATGGGATAACATGAAGAGACCAAACTTAAGAGTCATTGGGATACAGGAAGGTACAGAGCTCCAAACCAAAGGAATGAGCAGTCTATTCAATGAAATAATACGAGAAAACTTCCCAGACTTGAAGAATGAGACAGAATCCCAAATCCTAGAAGCCTACAGGACGCCGAATGTGCAAAATCATAAGAGATCCACACCTAGACACATTATAATGAAGATGCCCAACATACAGAATAAGGAGAGAATTTTAAAAGCTACAAGAGAAAGGAAGCAGATTACATTTAGGGGTAAGCCAATCAGGATAACAGCTGATCTTTCAACACAGACTCTGAAAGCTAGAAGATCCTGGAATAACATATTTCAAACACTGAAAGAAAATGGGTTCCAACCAAGAATTGTGTTTCCAGCGAAATTAAGCTTCAGGATGGAAGATGAAATTAAAACCTTCCACGATAAACAAAAGTTTAAAGAATTCGCAGCTAGAAAACCATCTCTTCAAAACATCCTCGCCAAAACATTACAGGAAGAGGAAATGGAAAATAACAATGAAAACCAACAGTGGGAGGTAGGACAGTAAAGGGGGGGGGAATAATCAAAGAGGAAAACAAACCATGTTTAGTAACAGAAATAAACAAATATGGCTGGAAGAACAACCCATATCTCAATAATAACCCTAAATGTTAATGGCTTAAACTCACCAATTAAGAGACACAGGCTAGTAGAATGGATCACAAAACAAGACCCAACAATATGCTGCCTACAGGAGACGCATTTGATAGGAAAAGACATACATAGGCTGAAGGTGAAAGGTTGGGAAAAATCATATCACTCATATGGACTTCGGAAACAAGCAGGAGTGTCCATACCCATATCAAATAAAATAGATTTCAAGCCAAAGTTAATCAAAAGGGATAAAGAGGGACACTACATACTGCTTAAGGGAACCATACACCAACAAGACATAACAATCATAAATATTTATGCCCCAAACAATGGTGCAGCTATGTTCGTCAAACAAACTCTTCTCAAGTTCAAGAGTCTAATAGACCACCATACCATAATCATGGAAGACTTCAACACACCTCTCTCGCCACTGGACAGATCTTCCAAACAAAAGTTGAATAAGGAAACTAGAGCACTCAATAACACAATTAATAACCTAGACTTAATTGACATATATAGAGTATACCACCCAACATCAAGCAGTTACACTTTTTTCTCAGCAGCACATGGATCCTTCTCAAAAATAGATCATATATTATGTCACAGGGCAACTCTTCGACAATATAAAGGATTAGAGATAATACCATGCATCTTATCTGATCATAATGGAATGAAACTGAAAATCAACGATAAAAGATGGAAGGAAAAAGCATACATCACTTGGAGAATGAACAATAGGTTACTGAATGATCAATGAGTTATAGAAGACATCAAGGAGGAAATTAAAAAATTCTTAGAGATAAATGAAAACACAGACACAACATATCGGAATCTATGGGACACATTGAAAGCAGTTCTAAGAGGAAAATTCATTGCTTGGAGTTCATTCCTTAAAAAAAGAAAAAACCAACAAATAAATGATCTCATACTTCATCTCAAAATCCTTGAAAAAGAAGAGCAAAACAACAGCAAAAGAAGTAGAAGGCAAGAAATAATTAAAATCAGAGCTGAAATTAATGAAATCGAAACAAAAGAAACAATTGAAAAAATTGACAAAACTAAAAGTTGGTTCTTTGAAAAAATAAACAAAATCGACAGACCCTTAGCGATGCTAGCGAAGAGAAGAAGAGAAAGAACTCAAATTACTAGCATACGGGATGAAAAAGGCAATATCACAACAGACACTTCAGAAATACAGAAGATAATCAAAAACTATTTTGAATCCTTATACTCCAATAAATTAGAAGATAGTGAAGGCATAGATAAATTTCTTAAGTCATATGATCTGCCCAGATTGAGTCAGGAGGATATAGACAACCTAAACAGACCAATATCAATTGAGGAAATAGAAGAAACCATCAAAAGACTACCAACTAAGAAAAGCCCAGGACCAGATGGGTATACAGCAGAGTTTTACAAAACCTTTAAAGAAGAACTAATACCAATACTTTTCAAGCTACTTCAGGAAATAGAAAAGGAGGGAGAACTTCCAAATTCATTCTATGAGGCCAACATCACCCTGATACCTAAACCAGACAAAGACACTTCAAAGAAAGAAAACTACAGACCAATATCTCTAATGAACCTAGATGCAAAAATCCTCAATAAAATTCTGGCGAATCGGATACAAAAACATATCAAAAAAATTGTGCACCATGATCAAGTAGGATTCATCCCTGGGATGCAAGGCTGGTTCAATATACGGAAATCAATAAATGTTATTCACCACATCAATAGACTTAAAAATAAGAACCATATGATCATCTCGATAGATGCGGAAAAAGCATTTGACAAAGTACAGCATCCCTTTATGTTCAAAACTCTAGAAAAACTAGGGATAACAGGAACATACCTCAATATTGTAAAAGCAATCTATGCTAAGCCTCAGGCTAGCATCATTCTGAATGGAGAAAAACTGAAGGCATTCCCTCTAAAATCTGGAACAAGACAGGGATGCCCTCTCTCTCCACTTCTGTTCAATATAGTTCTCGAAACACTGGCCAGAGCAATTAGACAGATGAAAGAAATTAAAGGCATAAAAATAGGAAAAGAAGAACTTAAATTATCACTATTTGCAGATGATATGATTCTATACCTAGCAGACCCAAAAGGCTCTACAAAGAAACTATTAGAGCTAATAAATGAATTCAGCAAAGTGGCAGGATATAAAATCAACACGCATAAATCAAAGGCATTCCTGTATATCAGCGACAAATCCTCTGAAATGGAAATGAGGACAACCACTCCATTCACAATATCTTCAAAAAAAATAAAATACTTGGGAATCAACCTAACAGAAGAGGTTAAAGACTTATACAATGAAAACTACAGAACCCTAAAGAGAGAAATAGAAGAAGATCTTAGAAGATGGAAAAATATACCCTGTTCATGGATAGGCAGAACTAACATCATCAAAATGGCGATATTACCAAAAGTTCTCTATAGGTTTAATGCAATGCCAATCAAAATCCCAATGGCATTTCTTGTAGAAATAGAGAAAGCAATCATGAAATTCATATGGAAAAATAAAAGACCCAGAATAGCAAAAACAATGCTAAGCAGGAAGTGTGAATCAGGCGGTATAGCGATACCAGACTTCAAACTATACTACAGAGCAATAGTAACAAAAACAGCATGGTACTGGTACCAAAACAGGTGGGTGGACCAATGGTACAGAATAGAGGACACAGAAACCAATCCACAAAACTACAACTACCTTATATTTGATAAAGGGGCTAAAAGCATGCAATGGAGGAAGGATAGCATCTTCAACAAATGGTGCTGGGAAAACTGGAAATCCATATGCAACAAAATGAAACTGAATCCCTTTCTCTCGCCATGCACAAAAGTGAATTCAAAATGGATCAAGTTTCTTGATATCAAATCAGAGACACGCTGTCTGATAGAAGAAAAAGTTGGCTACAATCTACATTCGGTGGGGTCGGGCTCCAAATTCCTCAATAGGACACCCATAGCACAAAAGTTAATAACTAGAATCAACAAATGGGACTTACTCAAACTAAAAAGTTTTTTCTCAGCAAAAGAAACAATAAGAGAGGTAAATAGGAAGCCTACATCCTGGGAACAAATCTTTACTCCTCACACTTCAGATAGAGCCCTAATATCCAGAGTATACAAAGAACTCAAAAAATTAGACAATAAAAGAACAAACAACCCAATCAACAAATGGGCCAAGGACCTGAACAGACACTTCTCAGAGGAGGACATACAGTCAATCAACAAGTACATGAAAAAATGCTCACCATCTCTAGCTGTCAGAGAAATGCAAATCAAAACCACCCTAAGATACCATCTCACTCCAGTAAGATTGGCAGCCATTAGGAAGTCAAACAACAACAAGTGCTGGCGAGGATGTGGGGAAAAGGGTACACTTGTACATTGCTGGTGGGACTGCAGATTGGTGCAGCCAATTTGGAAAGCAGTATGGAGATTTCTTGGAAAGCTGGGAATGGAGCCACCATTTGACCCTGCTATTCCCCTTCTTGGTCTATTCCCTAAAGACCTAAAAAGAGCATGCTACAGGGACACTGCTACATCGATGTTCATAGCAGCACAATTCACAATAGCAAGACTGTGGAACCAACCTAGATGCCCTTCAATAGACGAATGGATAAAAAAAATGTGGCATTTATACACAATGGAGTATTACTCTGCATTAAAAAATGACAAAATCACAGAATTTGCAGGGAAATGGATGGCATTAGAGCAGATTATGCTAAGTGAAGCTAGCCAATCCCTAAAAAACAAATGCCAAATGTCTTCTTTGATATAAGGAGAGTAACTAAGAACAGAGTAGGGACGAAGAGCAGGAGAAGAAGATTAACATTTAACAGGGATGAGAGGTGGGAGGGAAAGGGAGAGAGAAGGGAAATTGCATGGAAATGGAAGGAGACCCTCAGGGTTATACAGTGGAGGGGGTAGAGAGAGAGGAGGGGAGGGGAGGGGAGAGGTGGGGAGGGGGGAGGGTGGAGGATGGGAAAGGCAGCGGAGCACAACAGACACTAGTATGGCAATATGTAAATCAATGGATGTGTAACTGATGTGATTCTGCAATCTGTGTATGGGGGGAAGGTGGGAGTTCATAACCCACTTGAATCAAAGTGTGGAATATGATATGTCAAGAAATTTGTAGTGTTTTGAACAACCAACAATAAAAAATTAAAAAAAAAAGAAATTAACATGAATAGACATACCAGGAGGATGAATATTATCATTCATGAATTAAGTGTCTGTTCTATTGCTTCAAATTCAAAGCCCTTTGTAAGTTAGCTCATATCTACCTTTACGATTAATCTCTCATAATAGGTTGTCAAAGCCTCTCCTTTCTAAACAGGGAACTTTATTTATTATATTCCATATTATCTTCTTTGGGGATCACTTTTGTTTTGTTTTTGTTTTGCTATTAATCTTGTAGTTCCTATGCCTCACCATCCTTATTTTCTAACTTTCTTGTTTTCAAAATGCCTCAGTTTTATACTTCATCTCTTCTAAGAAGTCCTTCCCTCATACTATATTTATACAGCACAATTGTCTTGCAGAAGAAAGCATTTCCACTAATTAATTGGTCATTTTTTGGTTACATGAAATCATAGATGTTTCAATGTTACTTTTTTAATATTTATTTTTTAGTTTAGTTGGCCACAATACCTGTATTTCACCCATTTAATTTTATGTGGTGCTGATGATTGAACCCAGGGTCTCGAACGTGTGAGGCAAGAGCTCTATCACTGAGCCACATCCCCAGCCCTCAATATTACTTTTAATTTTATTGATACATATTTTAACTATAATAAATGCTGAGTTGGTCAGTGTTATGGTTTGGATATGAGTTATTCCTGAAAGCTCATGTGTGTTCACAGGTAAAATGATTATGATAAATGTAACCAGATCTGAGAGTTTATCCATTCAATGGATTAATACATTGAGAAGATTACTGTACTGGGTGGTAAGTGTAGGCAGATAGGGTGGTGTGGCTGGAGAAAGTAGGTCACTGGGGGTGTGCTCTTGGGGATTATGTCTTATCCATCTGGCTCCTAACTTGCTCTGTTTCCCAGCAGCATGAGCTGAGAGCTTTTCTCCTCCATGGTCTTCTTTCTCACCTCTGACCCAGAGTAATGGAGTAGGCTGACCACAGGCTGAATCTCTGAAACTGTGAGCCCCAAATATATTTTTCCTCCTCTAAGCTGTTCTTGTCAGTTATCTCAGTCACAATGGTGAAAAGGTAACCAACACAGTGAGGGGACAGTTTGAAGAATTCTAGAACATGTGAAATACCCTTGAAACTGTCATTAAATCCAGAAAAAGAGCATCTTTCTCATTCCAAAAATTTCCCTTTTGATCTTTTCCAATCACTGAGGCCACCTCGATTCACATTTCTATTACCATTAATTATTTCTGCTACCACAGTGTTTTCTTTTTGTGAAGATATAATTCAGATACAATAAAATGCTGAGATCTTAAGTATAATTTGATGAGAGCTGTTTTGACAAACACTTGGATAACACACATTTTTCAAGCTATGGTCCAATGCTTTCATTGAGGAAAGTATCTGTAAGAAAAAAAATGAAACTTTTTTTTAAATGGCTGTATTTTTTTTCACATACATCAGCAAAGTGTGAGGTTTTGTTTGCTTCATATCCTTTCCAACATTGATTGTTGTTACTCTTTTATTTATCATTTTAGAAGTAGACTACTGATATCATACTGTGGTTTTGATTTGCACTGTCTTGAAGACTATATTTGTTTCCTGGATTGCTATAACACACTACCATGAATTCAGTAGATTAAACAACAGAATTACTCCCTCCATTAATTACTCCCTCATTAAATCTCTTCATTAATTTACATCTCTTTTAACTTCTCTCAGCAATATTTTTATAATATTGAGATTAGATATCTGACATATTAGTTGTCTGTTTTATCACTAAATATTTCATATTGTTGATATTATTAAAAACATCACTCTTTTTATTTCAGTTTTTATTCACTCATTGCTAGATTGCAGATATGAAACTGATCTTTATAGATCAATACTCTGTCTTATAAAATTACTCCTGTTAATTTTAGTAGCTTTACTATAAATTTCATTTTCAGATTTCCTCCACAAATGATCTTGTCATCCAGAAGTAAAGAGGTTTTACTTTTCAAAAAATCTGAATGGCTTTAATTTTCTTTATTTTCCTGCTTTGTGTTCTTATTAAGTTCAAAATAGTTTCTAATTTCCAAGTAATATATTCCTTCTTACTCATTTGTTATTAAGAAATGTGTTATTTAGTTTCTACAGACTTGGGAATTTTTCCAGATGTCTTCTAATTGATATTTACTTATCTCCATTGTGCTTTGGAATATAAATTTTATGAAAAATCAGCTTAAATTTATCAAAATGTTTTGTATCCTAGAATATGCACTAACTTACTAATAAGTGTTATTCTATTGAATGAAATATTTGATACAGGTCAATTAGGGTCAGGATGGTTGATAGTGTCGTTAATATTGTTTATGTCCTTATTGCATTTGTTTCCACTTGTTCTAACAATTATTGAGAGATGAGTATGTCAGTCTCTACTTGTGGATTTAACAATTTCTCCTCAGTTATATGACTTATTGTTTCCTGTATTTTCAAGCTTTGTATTTAGGAACATAAATGTTTTGCATACTATCATATTCCCTTCATGAATTCTCCTTATCATTATGAAATAAAGTGATTTGCCACTGACAATGATTTTAACCCTGAAAGAATTGGAGTCAAATGTGCTATGATTGTGCCACAAGACTGACCTAAAAAATATTTTAACTCACGTTCACAGAAGTCACTCCAGATGTTATGGTTTAGAAATGAGGTGTTTCCCAAAAGCTCATTGTGAGACAATGCAAGAAAGTTGAGAGGTGACATGATTATATTATGAGAGCCTTAACCTAACCAGTGCATTAATCCCCTGGGAGGGATTACTGGGCGGCAACTGAAGGCAGGTGTGGCTGGAGAAGGTGGGTTGATGGGGCCTGTCTTGTGGTTTATATTTTGTCTTTGGTGAGGGGAGCTGTCTCTCTCTCTTGGCTTCCTGGAGGCCACATACTGCACAACTTTCCTTCACTACGCCCTTTCAGCATAATACTCTGCCTCACCTCTGACCCAGAACAATAGAATCAGTCATCTATGGGCTGGTTTTCAAAACCATAAGCAACAGATAAACATTTCCTCTTCAAAAATAGTTTTTGTCAGGTCTTTGGGTCACAGCAGAAAAGAGCTAACTAAAACATCAGACTTTTTCTGAATAGTGTTAGCTTGGTTCAATATTTTTCATCCTATTGATTTTAACCTATATTCATCTTTAAATTTAAAGTGGATTTTTTGTGCAGCATACTTTTGGGGTTATATGACTTTAAAATTGTAACAATCTCTGCCTTTTAGTGGATAGACCATTCATATTTATGTGAGAACTTATTTCCTTCATTTAATCTATTATATTTCAATTTATTTTCTATTTGTTACAATTTTCTTTGATCCTTTTCCTCTTTTGTTTTCTGCACACTTTCAAAATAATAGGGTAATTTTTAAGACTTCATTTCAGATTCTTGTTAATTAGAGTTATAACTTTCTTCCTTTCATTTTCTTTCCTTTCTTTTCCTTTCCTCTCCTCTCCTTTCTATCCCTTTTCCTTTCCTTTCTATTATCATGGCAGAGCCTCACACGTGCTAGGTAAGTACTCTACTAGAGAGGTACATGTTGAGGGCCACAGACAAGTCAAGATGGCACCTGGCACTTTGCCAGGAGGAGTGGTTTGAGAAGTCGAGCCATTAAGATGATGGAGATTCCTTAATGACTGACTGCTGAATCTAGATGATGTTAATTAAGTTAAGCTGTGTGTAATTATTAAGATGATGATGATTCCTTAATGACTAATTGATGTATCTAGATGATGTTAATTGAAACAAGCTGTGTATAATGAGTTAGGTATAAATACCTCCTACAATAAAGCGGCTCCCGCTATTTCAACCTTCACAAGTTGCTTGTCACCCCCCAGTTATTTTGCCCAGCCAGACTGCGGCAGGTACATCCCCAATACTTTTTTACAATTTCACTTTGAGACCAAGTCTTGCTAAGTTGGTCAGGCTGTTCATAAACTTTCAATCCTCCTGCTTCAGCCTCCTGAGTAGCTGTAAATCTTCATTCTGTTATTCCAGGGGATGCTTTATGGTTTACAGTACCTATCTTGAATATGTCACAACCGACTTTCAAATGATATTATAGCACTCCATTTATAATAGCAGCATCTTTATAGATTTATATCTATGTACTTCAATTTTCTACTGCCATATTGAAACCATTCATTTTAGTTTTGTATGTGTTAAGTCCCACCATCCACTTATATTATTTGTAAGCACTCAATAATCTTTTAGATAAATGTAAATAATAATTTAAAGGTTTCATGTATTTACCTATATAGTTACTCTTTCTGGTGATCTTTCATTTCTTTGTGGAGATTCAGATTCTCATACGGTATAATTTCCCCTCTTCCTGAAGGATTTCTTTCAATGTCTTTATTATTGTTTAGGTGTGAGGTGTTTTGTTTATTCAAATATATTTGAATAAAAAATATGGGCTTCTATAACAGAGTAAAATCTTCCCAAAGCTCCTGTTTTAATGTAGGAATATTCAAAGATTAAATAATTAGATTATGAGAACTATAATCTATAATTTAATAACTCCATTCTAGTTTGAATGGACTGAGTGGTAGCTGTGGGTGGGTGGAGCATAGCTGAAGAAGCATATTACTAGGGATGTGCTCTGGAAAGGTGCACCTGCCATCAGTCCTCTTTCCTCTGCTGCTGCCCTTCCGCCATGATGCTCTACCTTACCCCAGGTCCCAAGAGTTGGACTCAGTTGCCCATTGGCCAACCCTCTGAAATGTGAACTGAAATAAACTTTTCCTCCTTGAAATTGGTCTTATAGGGTATTTTGGTCACAGAGACATAAAACTGACTAAGGGGCTTGTGTGGTTTATTGGTGATTCTATCAGCTTTGGTGTTTATAGAAAATGTCTTATGATAGATATTTCCAGTGGAAATATTTCCATGTTTCAGCTTTTTCTCTTTTTCTTTTTTGTAGCACTTTATTGTCAGGGTTTTCCCAGCCTGCATGTTTTTACTATCTTCCATGAGAAGTGTGCTTCCATATTTATCTTGGTTCTTCTGTATGTAAATTAATTTTTTCAGGATGAATGTAAGATTATTTTTATTATTAGCTTTGAGAAAGTCTATTACGGCAGGACTTTGTATTATTTTTGTGTTTTCAGTATTTGGAATTCATTGAGATTTCTGGTTCTGTAGACTCAACTTTGAAAATTATTTGACCATTATTTTCAAGCATTCTCTTTTCCTCTATTTTGGGTACTCTCCTTATACATATATTAATGTGCTTGAAATTTTCCCAAAATTCACTGATGTGTTGTTAATTAGTTTTCTAGTGTTTTTACCTCCTATGCTTCATTTTCAATATCTCCTGCTGTGTGGCATTTTGGAAAGTGAACCTCAGGCAAAAATCCAGAATAGAGGTGCAACTCACCTCCTGTGGCTTCCTTCTCCCAAGGATCACAATTCTGTGATACCTATTGTCTAACACCTAAAACAGTTGCTTAACGTACTCTGTTCTGTTTGATTTTTTTATGATGTCAGGATAAGTTTATTAGCTAAAACTTCATAATGACTAGAACTAAAAGTATTCTTGATATATAAATATATTTGAATAAAAACCATGGGATTCTAAAACAGAGTAAAATCTTCCTAGAACCTGGGGTCATGTATTAAATGTCTTTATAAGTAGAATGTACTCTTTAAATAAAATAACAGCAAGTAAACACCTCTTAATAATTTGATGTTTTTAATTTTATTTTTACTTAAAAGTGAAATAAATAACCAGAGACAGGACACAATTTGAAAGATCATTTTAACTATAAGCTACTGGCAAATGTGTTTCTAGGACTCTATTGTACTCTATTCAATTTCAGAGACACACAGAGTACAGAGTATACAAGCATAGAAGTAGAGGCTTCACTTTCAAGTAACTGTATCAAAAAAGATCACTGGTATCCTACAAGATTTATTTGGAAAACACAAGGATAATGGGTGACACTCTGCTTGCCTGGTTAATAACTGCCTACATCTGAGATTGTCTGTGTCCACTGGTAAAGTGTTAAGAAGAGCACCTGACCTGAAAGGTAGAGAGACAATATTTGAAAATGCAAAATACATTTGCATTTTTGAGCAAACTGAAGAATATACCCAGCTCTCACCAAGTCCAGGAATTTTTCACTAAAATTTCCATAAAAGAAATGTTATGTATGGGCTGGGATTGTGGCTCAGTGGTAGAGCGCTCGCCTAGCATAGGCGGGACCCAGGTTCCATCCTCAGCACCACATAAAAATAAAGGCATTGTGTTGTGTTCATCTACACCTAAAAAGATAAATATATATAAAAAGAAATGTTATGTAAAGTATTACATGATAAAAATTCTGTGACTGTATATTGCTGTAGCAATGACAATTATACAGTTTTCTCTTTGCTATTGTTAGGTTTTTATTAGGGCATTTGCAAACCAGTAAAAATACTGGGAGAGTTCCTTTTTTTGAGCGTATTGCTAAACAGTTGCCACTAGATGGCAACCTGTACCCACTCGATGTTTAAATACAAGCAGTGGCCAACTTGAAGCTGCCCACCTGAATCCTGGGCTCCTGTGATTGAGGAGTCTGATAAGGTACTCAGTACTTCTAGAGCATCTGCTATGAGCTAACCACAATATTAGGGACACAAAGATAAATAGGACACAGTTCCTGTCCTGACAGTGTTCAAGACAGAAGTGAGGGGAGAGACAAAATAAGGAACTCATCAATTAGAATTCAAATTTATAAGTTTTGTGAAGGAAAGGTCTGAGACCTCCTCAATGGAGATCACCTGAAATATATAATGCCTTTTTTTCTGCCTGTCCCTGGAATTTCATTTTAAAATGAAGCAATCCAAACAAACCAGGAGAGCTTTATAATAGGGAGCTTGACATTTAAAAAAGAATATAATGCCATAATTATTTATTAAGTATCTGATATGTATATGTGCAAAACAAGATATTTCTATTTCTACCATAGAAAACAAATGACCCTGTCGTTCATTCGCTCATTTCTTAAGAAGCTTAAAACATCAGATGGATGATTTGAAACAAGTGCACTTGTTATATAGTTATAGATAACTATAATATGTAGAATACTAGAATATGAAGCTGTGAAGTTTCTGAGTTGGGAAGATTAACTTCTAGCTGGAGGGATCAAGATCTTTATCTGAGAAGAATTATGTAAAGAATCTTAGTAGATAAAGTTCCAATGAGGAAAAATGCCTGAAAACCTCACTGCACCCAGAAAAAAACAGATGGAATGAAAAGTCCCATCCAGACAAAGCCCTATACTGCTTCCAGGGCTTTCTCTAATTTTCCTGACACTACTAACTGACCAGCTCTGCACCTTGGGCTTGTCAGTTCATATTATGAACAGCTATTTCCCTTTCTATCAATGAGTTGGCTAGATATACAAATTCCTTATAAAGATATTTAGTGGAATATTATGTGTGTGTGTGTGTGTGTGTGTGTGTGTGTGTGTGTGTGTGGTGGGATGAGAATCCTGCATTTCTTTCTGAAGTGCAAAGTCTGGTTAGAGGTCGTTGTGGGCTGAATTGCACCCCAGCATCACCATCAAATTCATATGTTGAAACTGCAATCCTTAGAACTTCAGCATATGACTGTACTTAGAGATTTAAAGAGGCGATTAACTGAAAATGAGGTCATTCTTATGGTGCCTAACCGGGTATGTCTGGTGTCCTTGTATGTAGAGGAATTTTGGACTCACAAAGAGACACCAGAGGTATATCTGCAACAGAAAAAAAAAATGTGCAAAATCGCATTTTGGAGGTGTTATTCTACCAGCCAGGGTAAGAGGCCTCTGTAGAGATTCAACCTGCTGACAACTTGGTCTTGAACTTCCAGTCTCCAAAAGTGTGAGAAAATACATTTCTGTTGCTTAAACCATTCAGTCTTAGATATTTTGTTAGGGCAGCCCTAGTAAGTGAATATAAAGTCTGTTGTAAATCAGGCCTGCAAAAGTCATCTAGGACAATTCTATGATATTACTGAAAACAGATAGAGTATATGTATTTGATCTGCTTTCAAATAAAAATTATAAAAAATTATGAGCACCAGAAAGGCAGGTTCTTGTCATCTCTCAATCAACAGCTTGAGCCTTTGAGAGTGAAGACCAGGCAGGAAAAGACGAAATGTTGGGAAGGCTTTTTGAAAGACATTTGAAAAGAAAATGGAATGAATATGGCTGAGAAGAGACCCATAGCCAAGAGGTTTCATCCTAATCTTGTTGCATGGCTCCAGGCCTTGGGGGGACTTTTGAAAAGGTCCTTGACCTCATGAGGTTGTAGCTTCATTCTCTAGTGTAAGAAATATTACCACTGCTCATTCTCCTTCCATGAGATGCATGATGGTCAAGTAAGAAAGTGCTTTAGCAACTGCAGAGCACTAGGCAGACATGGACTCTACCCATTCATATTAGAGAACAGAAGAGTGTAGAATCTAGTCTCCTAATGTAACAGTTGTCTGACAAAAGTATGGAATTATTGTATTGAAAACAGTGTATATTTATACAGCTTTCCTGATCTCTACCTAAATATAGTGTAATCGTCTTATTAGTAGTTCCTCTTACAATTTGAATTAAATTGACATACCCTTGGGGGGAAAATGTCACTTAATTCAAGCACCCATGAAGCTCTAGAATTTCTTTAAATCAAAATTTAGATACATAATCTTAGGCAAATAATTTATTCCTGTGTGTGTGTTTAATAATGGAAGGTGTTAGAGAAGAGAACATTTTGTGTATGTTTCTGTGGTTCCAGGTACTTAACCTAGGAGTGATCTACCAAAGGGCTCTACCCTAGCCTATAATTAATTAATTAATTAATTTTTAAATTTTGAGACAGGGTCTTGCTAAATTGCTAAAGCTGGCCTTAGAATTGTGATCCTCTTGTCCCAGCCTCCCAAGTCACTTATATTACAGCATGTGCCACTGTGTCCAGCAGGTCACAAGATAGGTGATAGCTATTGTTATAACTGTAATGGGTAATGATAACAGCAACGGTCTTGTCAGATTAAATTCTAAGAATGGATAAAAGCTCAACCATTACTTTTTTCACTTTCACAGCTCAATTTTGCCTTTCTCTGATTTCTATCCATAGTGTCCTTTCTCCTTCTTCTCACTTTCATTTTATTTTTCAAAAAAAATAAATGTCTTCACTCTTGTAAATTGATATTCACTTGATTATTTGATATCAATCTTCATGTTCCTTGTAAGACTACACGATTCAGCTCAAATTTCCCATTGCCTAAAATATTCATTGCCTCAAACCATACATATAATTGGCCCCTCCCTTCTAGCTCTTTTCTTTAGGTCTTTTATTTCCTTGATGAGTGGTACCTGTAAGTTTACACAATACTTTAGCTGTGAATGGCCATTGTTGGATGATATTGAAAAATCTTCTTCTTGTCATTATATTTTCTAGTTTTCATTCCTCACATGTGCCCTTCACAGAGTCGACTTTTAATCAATAATTTTAGTTTTTAGAATGACTTGAATTAACATTTTAGGTTTAAATCAGTGTTTTAGGTAACCATGTCCTTTTGCTGACTCTTCTGTATTTCAGTAAACTCAAGTCTAACATCAAAGGGGTGAGTTAAAATAGTATAGACATTATGCATTGCAAGAAATACATAAAGGATTAAGTCTAATCAGTCCCCTTTGTGATAAATAGAAAATTAAACCTTTTAGTGGGCATAACTAAAATTCAGTAATAATGGCAAAGTTAATTTTGACTTATATCATTTACAGAGAGTCAAACATATTCATATCACAGGGCACAAAACTGTGTTGACTTGCAGCACAGCTGTGAGAAATCAAGTGCATCTTTACACGTGTATAATTTTTGCATTTTCGCAGTGATGATGAAATGTTCCCAGTATGACTGAAAAAAGAACAGGGGAAACCCAAAGTCTAAAAATCATTCTCTCCCATCCTCTTCCCTCAGCTTCTCAGAGATATCCTGGCTTCAATTCTTTGTATGTGAAGCTGTCAATCAAACTAGGTGTTCTTGGTGCTGAAATGCCACTCAAGATGGACACTGTGCAGTGAAACTGCCATTCAAAATGGCTGCCTGGCAAATGGAGCTGTCAGTCAACTTGAACAGTTCAGTCTGTTGCCCTGTCAATAAAAACGAGCTGGTATACACTGATAGCTACTTCATCAGTTTCAAAAACCCTTGATTAACTCCCTAGTCTCTAGTTCCCCAAACTCATTTTATTTCCAATGGAGAAGCTTTGCATCATTATCTTTATTTTTTTTCCCCAAACCTAATTGATGAACAACAACTGAAACAGGAGTGGAGCAGAGAGGAAAAAACATTTAGGGTCCAAATTCTAATGAATCTAGATAAGGAGTGAGGTTGGATGCCTACTCAACTTGTCATCATCCAATTGAAAGCATTATACAAGTTCATTCATTCATTCACTATAGAGGTATCTGTGGTAGGTCTACTGGGAACCAGGAAATATTAAAGTAAGATGTTAACGTATACAGAGATAAATGCAGGATTCTAGAAGCCTCATTTACCAACAAGCTTAAATAGCATATGCTACCCCATGGGGCTCCAAGTTTGCTGGCTCCTCTGCCTTTATTGGCACAGTTTCATTCCTGCAAGGAAATCTCTTCATTCTTCCCCTGCTGTGTTGCCACAAGTGATGCTTTTCCCTTAATCAATAACTGAGTGGCTTCAACTGACCAAACATAATTTAGTTTTAAAATATAATAGCCCAGGTGTTATATTTGGGAATATTACTTGAAGTTGCATCAGCAAAGTGTCAATTATAAAAATAATTTAAGCTAATGAAGTCAATATCTGACTTTTCAAACATCTACTTTCAGAAAAATAAGATAACAATCTGTAGTTTCAGCTGCAGATAATTCCCCAGAAAATTCCACCTCCATGTTGACAGAAAATGCAGATTGTTTTTAGCTACCGGTAGAAACCAGCATCATGCTTAATATAAATGTTATGGTTCAGATATGAAGTGTCCCAAAAAAACCTCAGGTGTGAGAAAATTCAAGAATTTTCAGGGCTGGGGATGTGGCTCAAGTGGTAATGCGCTGCTCTCCTGGCATGCACAGGGCACTGGGTTTGATTCTCAGCACCACATAAAAATAAAATAAAGATGTTGTGTCCACCAAAAACTGAAAAATAAATATTAAAAAAATTCTCTCTCTCTCTCTCTCTCTCTCTCTCTCTCTCTCTCTCTCTCTCTTCCCCCCTCCCTCTCTCTTAAAAAAAAAAGAATTTTCAGAGGTGAAATGATTAGACTATAACAGGCATAATCTAATTGGTGGATTAACCCACTGATATGGATTCACTGGGCAATAATTGTAGGCAGGTAAGGCATCACTGAAGAAAGCAGGTCACTGGGGGTGTGCCTTTGGGGTTATATTTAGTCTCTTATGAGCAGAACTCTCCTTCTGTTTCTGAGTGCTGTGTCCTGAGTCACTTACCTCTGCCACAACCTCTACCATGACTGGTTGGCCTTGGTCCCAGGTTCTGCATACTCTCCTGTGTTGTCCCACACTCAAAATTTAGACTGTAGTCCTCTTTCTTTTTTGGGAGGTGGTGATGGTGGGTCTGGAACACAGTCAGCTCCGGGGACTCAAGTCTTACATTGCACCAATAAAATCAGGAGCTTAATATGGTGATTCATCTCAGTAGTCCTTCTGCCTAAAAATAGAGGCAGCTGTGCCATTCAAGACTGAGTAAGAAACCTGATTATGAGTATTAATATCTCTGCTGCTTATATTATATCAATTGCCAAAGTTGCAGCTCTTTGGATATCTGTTAATGTACCAGTTTATGATATTTTGGCCCCTGTTGAATAACAACTTGCCATCCCCAGCAATCCAGTTTAGCCCTGGGTTTCCTCTGCCTAGTTCTTCCCCAGTTGCTGCCCTGCCTCTTAGACAAGTTCCATTAGGATAGAGCAGACAACTTCTCACTATTTTGTTTTAGTCAACCATATAAATGCCAATCATCTTCATTTTTTAGCAACAAATTCTATAAAAATTGCTACATATACATTCATAGATTTCAATTGTGTTCTTTCTTTTACTTATGTTAGTTATTTCTTCTAGCTGTGTTTTACCTTTTAAAATTTATCCTATGCTTCTTGAAAGAATATTAGGCAAAGGTGAGAAGTGTTTTATTGGGCAGAAAGGGGACTGCTTTCTGATGAAGCCATTGCTAATTTATTAGATAAATTTTGTGAAAAAAATGTGCATTAAATTATTATTTTTTTTTAGTTCACTTCCAGCTCTAGGCTTATCCAATTTTGTATCAGTGAGTAGCAAAAAAAGAGGGAATGCAGGAAGCCTCTTTTTGCTAGGAGATGGAATGGAAAGTGGACTTACAATGTATGAATTAGGAGTGACAAATTTCTGTCCAGCTAATTGCAGTGTGACTCAGTGGGGAGGTTCAGATGAAGGACATTTCATATGAATAGAATAAACAGGATAACTCATCCAGGATCTGAGGAGTTGGTTGAAGGTAGTTTTAATGTTTCTGACTGTACTTTTCTTCATAGACACCAGGTGGCGTAAGGATTTGCTTTTGTACATGGTCACAGGCCTACATCTTGGGGGGTGGGTGGGAACATGTTATTAACAAACACAGTTATCTTGGGATTCATTCAAATAATAAGGCCTTGCTTTAAGAATTATATAGGCTATTCCATCAGTTCAATTACCAGAAAAAAAAGTGACTTTACTGTTAAACAATATTTATAATGAAAAGCCTGTCAAATCTACAAAACCAGAAAGGGCTTTAGACAACAGAGAAGAAGGGAAAAATTAGAACCCTAAAATTTTAGCACAAGAAAGACAGAAGGGAAATTTCCACAGATAGAAGGGGAAAAAGTAATATGAAAAATGAGACTTGATGGAAGAATGAAAGAATGAGAAAAGCAATTGGGAGGAAAGAAAATAAGAATAGCCCCGAAAATTCCATAGAGGAAGACAAAAGATAGAATGCTCTTCCAGAGGTAAAGAAAGGGTGAGAGTTTCATTCAGTATTGGGGTAAGTGACAGAACTTACTTAGTATTAGATTCATTGTCTCAGTATTTCTTTTGTTTAACACATCTTTAAAAATTTTGAATAGAGCTGTGTACATACTGACTCTGGCGCAATTCTAGATCCATAAAATTGGTAGGTGGATTTCTTTGCTTACTTATAACAAAATTGAGGGGAAAAAAAAAAAACAAAGATCACTCTACAAGCTGCATTCTTTGGTTGAGTTTCTTTGGATGACATCAACATTCTTACATAGTGCCAGGATAAATATTGCTGGACACTAGGAATAGAGCCTTTCACCAATCCTCATGCCCTAGGTCTGACACTGACTAAGTCAATCATAATTCTTAATAAAAAAGCAAAGTGGTATGAAGATTTCTGATAAGTTTGACCTCAGATTGGAAAAGCAGATCTTTGTATAGAAAAATGACTTTGAGAGACTCTCTAGCCAATTTTGCCCATGGCCATGGGTAAATAATACTGAGGATTATAAATAAACTCTAAATCAGAAGAGCAGGTCGCTGGGTCATTGAATTCATTTGGAAGCGGGTGCATTTTGAACTCTGTCCAGTGTAATATCTTAAAATCACTCTACAGTAGCCAGAGAATGATCCTTTGGTATGGAACCCAAACTCAACTGTGTACGAGTTTTAGAAGAAAGCTTGGCATATTAATTAGATATTTTTGGTTGGAATTTGTTATGGACTGCATGCATATGTGTTCCCCAAAACCATATGTTGAAACCTTAATGACCAATGGGATGGGAGTGAGGGGCTGTGCCTTTGAGAGGTAATTACTCCTGAGAGTGGGGTCCTTTTGTTAGGATTACTGCCTTTATAAGAAAAGACAATAAGGAGTTTGTTCTTTCCTCTCTCCTTTCCACCATGCAAGGACACAATGAGAAGACAGTAATTTGTCTTCACCAGATAGTGGATCTGCCAGTACCTGGATCTTAGATTTCTCAGTCTCTAGAAATGTGAAAAGTACATGATGATCATCTATCCTACCCAATCTTTGGTAATTTGATAGAGCTACCTGAGAAAACTTGCTTTAAGACAGTAGTTGCTGAGTTTGGATCTTGAGTTTCCCACAAAGGTCAAGGTGGATAAGTCAGTTCAAGGTGTTGCTATTGGGAGACACTGGAGCCTTAAGGAGGTAGGCTCTTGAGAGGTCCTTAGACAACTGGACTAATGCCCTTAAAGGCAATTGTGGCCACAGCTCCCTCCTCAGTCTCTTGCTTCCTAGCCATAAGGGGAGCATCCGCCTCTGACATTGCCCTCACCAGAAGCCTGAAAACAATGGCTCTTTTATATTATGGCCTGGAATCTTCAAATTGTGAGCCAAAATAAGCCTCCTCTCTTTACAGATTGATCTTCTCTGGTATTTGCTGTGTATTCTTGATTGGCTGAATTTTCTCTAGGATTCAGGGATCAAGAAATGTTATTTGGGTTCATTCCCCCTGCCTCCATTTAGGATCTGTTTGGTTTTATCCTAAGTATTTTCTCTGCCTTCAAAACATGAAACTTGACCATATAATTTTATATTGATGATTTTCTAAAAGTCATCACCTCTTGTGAAAAAAGCTTCCCAAATTAACAGCTATTGTAGTAATTTCTGGGGATGACTCTGACTTAGCTGGTGTAAATCATCTGTCCATTCTTTCAATTCTTTCATAACTATAGCCAGAAAATGGGATTCTCTGATTTATTATAGCCAATGATGAATGTCCATAGCTGTAGGAGATGATGTGGGACCAATATCTTTTTATGATTGCCATATAGGTAAGTTTCTACTGCAAAGAGAAAGATAGATAGATAGATGATAGATGATAGATCAATAAAGAAGGAAGGCAGTGCTTTGTCAACAAGAACCATTGATGTCAATTATATAATGCCCAACATAGATGATATGCATCTAGTTCACAAAAAGAGTTGGGATGATGATGACAGCAATTGGTCAGTACTCTGACCAATCAGGAATACCAAAACAACACATTTATCTGTATAAATACATGTTATGCCCAACATTTTATAAGTATCTGTGAGGTCAACCCTATCAACAAGTGTCTTGTGTCAACTTTAGAAGATTCAATTTCTGATGATTTCACTATTGCCTAAATGAGTAAAAACAACTCCCTGAATCATTGCATTGAAGAACTTTCAACTACTTATGGGTAATACATTTAGTGCTTAGAAGTTAAGGTATTTAGAAATTTCCACAAAATAAAAATTAGGAACATATTGAGAACACTCTAAGACCCCTGTTATGTCCAGTTTATTTTCATTACCTGGTATATGAAATGTACACACAATCTATTTTTATATGAATGGATGAATATTAACAACCCTTGACAGCAATATCTGTAAGACATGGAAAGGATCAACTGTAATAATCTGAGTTGAACTGTATTTTTTAAAATAAAGCTTCAGCACAGACTCTTGATGAAGAACATTTGGGGGCTATATTGCCTTAACTAGGTGTTTCTTATTTTGATTTGATATGCATGTGCATTCTTGTCTAAAAAAAAATGACTGTTAATTTTTAAAACTTTCTTCATTCTGCACTTTCTCCTTCAAAGGAGATATTAATCTTGATAACTCAAATTTATAAAAATCATTTATCATAATTCATTGTGTTCAGATATACTTGTGGGAAATACGTTAATACTATGACTAATCACATAGTAGAAAAATCTGAAAATTACATAGATTATATCTATGTAATATTCTGTCCAGATATAGGGCGACTAAGAAGTATTTATTATTTAAAAACCTTAAGCAATCAATAGTTCCAAGTAGGATCAATTAAAAAATAACTAGATATTTTATTGAACTTCTTTGTGCTTATCCTTACAAGATACTACAAAGAATAATAGAAATTACAAACTTTGATATTATTCAGAAACATATTAGGAAGTAGGCTAGTCCACTTTTAATCACTACGACCAAAATACCTGACAAGAACAACTCAGAGGAGGAAAGTTCTATATTTGGCTCACAGTTTCAGAGGATTCAATCCATGGTCAGCAGGTTGCAAGACAGAAACACTATGCAGAATAGCAGGATGGAGGAAAGCTGATCGGCTCATGATAGCCAGAAGCAGAGAGAGATGGGAAGGGGTCAGGGACAGAAATAGCCCCAAAGTCATTCCCCCAATGACTAACTTCCTCCAGCCATACTCTACCTGCCTATAGTTATCACCCAGTAGTCCTTTCAAATTATTAATCTACCAAATGGATTAATCCACTGAGTAGTTTGCATACCTCATGATACAATCACTTAACCCTCTGATCATGGCTGCATTGCCTAATATATGAGCTTTGGGGGAATAGTCCAGATACAAACCACAGAGGGAAGATTCTGAACTATGAGGTACCCATATCTTAAAATGAATCAAGAAAAAAGAGCTTAAAAATAAGAGGTAATGAAAAGCACATTCCCAAACAGGGATACAGTCAGGAGAAACAGTAAGTGATCAAGGCAGGTCTGCAAAGAATGTGAACTAAATTTGAACTAAATCTGTAAGATGGGTAAGGTCAAAAAAGTTTGAATATGTATCTTCTATACATTATGACCTTTTTTTTTCCATCCAATTCTGGCTACATATCTCCTGAAATGGTTCTGAGCCAACCTGGGTCCTGTGGGCTCAGGATCCCAGGGCATAAAGCTGGGCAATGGCAAACTTCATACTGGAGATGACCAAGAACATAACAGCAGCAGAAGTATCCACATTCATGAAAAGGTAAAAGTGTGTGAATCTAAACACTAAAAAAGTCAAGTGGTGGAAGTAGATAATGAAGTAATGGGTAATTTAGTCAAAGTCAAGGTATTTGGGAATAGGGAAAAAATGAATCAGAATTATAATATACTGAGAATAAATGTCCAAATATTCTGAGAAGTTGCTATGAAAACATTTCACTACTGTCCTTCTGTATTTAGCTGACATATCAATCAGACAGGCTGATTGATATGTCTTGCCAAAGCAGAGATGGTACGAATAGATTTGGATACAGGAATAATGGACTCTCTAAATTGGAAGAAGCTTTAGTGGTGAATTACTCTAATTCTATTAGAAAGGGAAATGAAGAACTCAAAGGTAATGTAAAGTGTCTGAGCCCATATGACTGAGTAATGCATTTTTATACTTCAAGACTATTCAGAAATGCCAAACAAGATTCATCACTGAGACAGCCAATTTGTTTTTATTGACTTTTAGGGAGGACAATTAAAGAAAAAATTATTTACTTCTGAACAATCATTCACATCCATTTTTAAGTCAGTATATTAAGTGAAGTTGATTATGTAGCAGAACCCGCCATTTCAGCCATGAATATTAGAGATTCTTGTCCATCAAAGGCAAATTTGGTAATCAAAGTAGACATCGTTTTAGCTTGGTGACTTTAATGTCCTGATTACAAAGATTTTTTTCATTTTCAAAATTCGTTTTCTTTCACTATCATTCATTCATTTCTATGCCTTTTATTTGGGTGCTAATAAAAAAGAAACAGCATTTTATTTCAACAACAACAACAACAAAAATTGATCAAGGCCAGGTGGGGTAACCACAGAGTTTATGATTCAATCTGAGACCCTATCAGAAACAGTGTTATTAGAGTTTAACTAACATATTGTGAAACACAAGTTTAAAGTGCACTTTTGACAAGTTTTGCCATAGATGTGTACTCCTGAAACCATCATCACAATCACCACAAAGAGCACATCACCTGAGAAACTTCCTCATGCCCCTTCCTAATCCTTAGGCCTGCCTTCCCCACTCCAAACTTCTTAGGTATACAGTGATCTTCTTTGGTCACTATAAGTTATTTTGCATTTTCTAGAGGTTTAGATAAATGGAATAATCAAATATGTAATTTTTTTGTTTAACTTATTTGACTTAGCATACTTATTTAAGAGCTCTCCATTTTATATTAATTGTTTGCTCCTTTTATTTTTGAGCATTATTCCAAAGTATGAATATATAGCATGATATTTATTCTCCTGTTTATGTGCACTTGGGTTGTTGCTAGATTTTAACTATGATGTATAAATCCTGGTGTGAAATTTTATGAATGAGCCTTTGTATGCTTTCCTTTGTGTTGGTAAGTATCTATTGGCAGCATGACTAGATTTGGGACACTTTTAGGTGCAAAAGGACTAGGTAAGACACCACACAAGTAGGCATGAACCAATATATCCTGGGAAAACCCAGGTGTTAGTCACCTTAAGGTCAGGCTACCAAAAGAGTGCTTTCCTGTTGAGAATAATTGGTCTAACAAAAGGCAATTTTGAATTCTACTTCTATTCTGTTTGCAATAGCATGGTGTCAGAAAACACTGGCTCTTTTCCAATATCAGTTTTGTCATCTTTTAAAGCACGTGTTGGCAAACTGTGGACCTGGGGTCATATTCAATCCACCAAATACCATACTCATTCATTCACATATTGTTTATGGCTACTTTTGAATTATAATAGTCCTTGTGATGAAGATTATATGACCTGCAAAGCCTAAATTATTTATTAATTCGCCCTCTATAGAAACTATTTGCTGATTCATTTTCTAAAGTATTAGGATATCAATTTTTTTTTTTTGCTGGGCCACATGATTACCTAGAATAAAACCTATTCTCTAATTTGTTTTGAAATTAAATTCCAGCTCATTGGATGTAAGGAGAAGTAGTATTGGGAACTTTCAAAGATTATCTGTTAAAAAAGGAGTCTGACCCTTCTGCTGTTACCAGCTACCCCCATTTTGTACATATTATAACGTGTACATATGTTGTACATACTTTGTACATATTATAATATGTATATTTGTACATATTATAGATCCTGCAGCATCTAAGACAATGAAGTGAATTTGAGAATAGAAGGTATGTATGGTGAAGCCACAAGATAGAAGGAACCACTGTTTCTAAAATCATGGATTATGATACCCAACCTAGACTGAGTTCAGGTAGGATACATGGATAAGAAGAAAATACATTTCTTTCTTAAGTTACTTTGTGTTTGTGTTTGTTGGTGTAATGAATAGTTTTATTGCTCACGGCAAATATAATCTAAAAAATATAATATTTCATGTTTGTGGTTTCCCAGCTTTTTATACCCGAGTCAAATACCTAAGAAAATCAACCTAGAGGAGGAAAGATTTATTTTGGCTCATGGTTTCAGAGGTTTCAATCCATAGTTTTTGGTCCCATCATGATGTGCTGGTGGTGAGGGAGAGCAACATGGTGTAAGGCTGTGGTCGAGAAAAGCTTCTCACCTCACAGCCACCAGGAAGCAGTGAGTCAGAGAGAGTGAGAACAAGAAAGAGTCTGGGGACAAGATATCTCTCTCCAGGTCTCACTCCCAATGACCCACTTCCTCCAACAAGGCCCCACCCCTCCCAGTAATGTCATCACAATAGGAGTCTCTAAATTGATTAATTCATTTATGAAATCAGAGCCTTCATGTTCCAATCACTTACCAAAGTTTCACCTCTGAACCAACCCTGAGCCTTTTGCAGACATTTCCAATCAAAACCCTAAGAATAGTTTAACCAAATTTCATAATGTACAGCGATCATAGAGTCATCAATGTTGTGGAAACTTGGATATGTTAATCTTGGGAGACCCAGTAATTTCATCTGTCAAGGAGGCCAGTAAACATGGTCTTCCCTGAGAGCTGGGATTAAACTCAGCTTCCTGCTCAAATTCTTAAGCCTTACTCATAATCGTCATCTCTATATGTGTGTCACCAAACCTGTGTGCTCATCTTATACTGAAATGCATTCAATCCTCACTGAGAATGCTGGCATTAGTTTTCTAGGGATTGTTCATTATTCATTGTGGGAAATTGAGTCATTGTGCTATTTCATTGATGCAATTTTGATAGATAAGAAAAAATATTTGATGTCAGTATAAATATTTCAATAATAAGAAAAATTCAAAACACTTGCTCACACCATACACTTATGTAATTCATGTCAGGTGAATGAAATCGTACCTGTTTGTATGGGTATACAACATGACTACCACAAGTAAATCCAAGAGTCATTTATAGTCAAGATTCACATACTGAAGCAAGAGTTTGAATTTTAATAGTAATATTTTCTAAATGAGAATTTTTATAAAGATATCATTCCTGTTTTCATATAGGCATAAATTGAAAAATGCTTCTCACATTTTTCTACTATTATATTGTCATCAATATTTGTAGAATATTTATTAAAATAAAAACATTAATTTATTTGAAGAAATTGCTCAAAGGGGAAAAAAAGCAAAAATACCAGTGATTGTCACCACAGAAGTTGTTATTACTACTATTGCTGCTTTGTTGATGATGCTGTTCCTATTTGCAGATCTCCTGGCTACCACTGGAATTACTTCCACCATGGGCAGCAAGCTACTACTGTAGAGGAAGTAGGGATGACCCATGCTAACAAAGCAAGTGGATTTAAGAAATCACATTTCCCCCACTTTCTGTAAATTATATTATAAGCTTCAATCTTCCTGGCTGGTTGGAAATACAGTTATGCTGGAGGTTCCCTGCTCCTAAGATTATGGAAGCACCTAAGCCTGGAAAGATCTGCTTGGTTATTGCTGTTCAAAGTGTCAAGTGATTATAAGCCACTGATGTCTCAGGACAGTTTCTAGGCTGTGAAACTAGAGCCTAGATTCCAGGCTCTCCATCCACGTGGAAAAATCTCTCCCCCTTTCTCTGTCTTTCTGCAGGCCTCATATGCAATATTCTCTGTCTCTTTCTAGCTCTCCCCTCTCAATATTGATTCTTCACTGACCCCACACTTTGACAAAATGAAGAAGAACCCATTGAATGACTTAATTTTGTTTCCAGATTAATCAAAATTTTGGATGAAAAATGGGAAGAGAAGAGCACTATTGGTCAGCTTTTGCAAGGTGATTTAAACCAGCTCCAACACACCAGACTCTAAGGTATCTTCAAGGCAGCAGCTGCAGGAAGCAGCTAGGACTGGGAAAATAGTTTCTACATGAAACTGCAATTATAAAAATTTAGAATAGTAAGACGACACCCTCTAATTTCACATTGCCTGGTTAGTGCTGACATCTTTGGTCTCCCAAAGACTTTATGGGGCTCTGACAAAGTCTCTGACACCATCAACAACTGGTTGATGTTGGTATCTCTTAGAGTGTACAATAAAGCTGGTTCTACAAATATTAGAACAAACAAGAATTGGATTCAGCTGCTGCCACTGGAAGGAATTATTGCTGCTGTAATGAAGGAGGGTTGCTATGGTGATACTGACAGAAAAATCCAAGCAGACAGACAGGAAACAATCTCATCTTGCTCCTCCAGCCTCCAAATCTCCCTGAAGTACTAACCCAACAGGAATCACTGGCAGAGCAGAGGTGGGGTTTGTAGGGTTTCAACCCCAGCATCACAAAATGGAAACTGTAAAGTTTGGTACAAATATAAGAGAAGATGAGTTAAATAATTGGCACAGATACATACTGAGGTATGAGTCTGCTTATGTAATTAACGAATATCAAATATCTAAGATTAATTCATATTTTAAACTTGAACTCAGGTTAGTATGATGTCATACAGTGTGTTCTTAATTGATCCATGATATTATTAGTATTTTTTCTCTCTTGATTTTCGTCTCTAACTTGCTTGCCAATGCATTACAATTTTTATCTTTGTTGGTAATACTTTTCATTTAAATTTATAGCATGATCTTTGTCTCTTCTTGGAAACAAATGCACCAAAAATGAATTCAAATAGGAACTTGACTTAATAAAAATGGTTGGGAATCTAGCTTTTGAAAGAATGTTCTTGTTATAAGTCCTCAATATATTCACATATTCACAACCTGACCAAAGTCTCAATAGAAAACGACTTCATGAGATTCAAGTCTTTCAAATTCCTAAACATAATTTTAATTTTCTTTCAGATATCAAGAAAAAAATATCTTATAGAACTGCCACACAGAAAAATTCAGAGATCCCTTTCCCATTATACAAATCATTCATTGAATGGAAATGAAGAATATAGAGAATGATTAGTTGCTTAGTTCAATGGTACACTCATGCACATACATAAACCCACACACTTGAGATGCAGAAATGCTATGTAGAAGAGAACATACAAAACTTGGTAAAATTTAGATGCCATTAATTTTAAGATACTCTATTAACTTCTTTACAAGAAATGAAAAAAAGTCTGCCACTTATATTATGAAATATTCATGCTTGTAAAATACTTCACAACTTCATAGATATGAAGGAAGCACTTTTACCTTAGACTCTATGAAATATGGTACAAATAAACAATAAAATAAATTAGGTATATGGGTTAGTGATGACATGTTAAGCTACAGAGATTCTGTACAAGTGAGAAAAAAGAAAACTTTCAAATTATATATTATATAATATGTTATAGAATTTTATATCTTATAACTCTTCAGATATGGGAGGTTTTATCACTCCTATGGTTTTTTTTCTACATCTTCCTAAATGATAAACTAGAGGGACATTTATTATTATTAATATTTTTGCTAGTATGTAAAATTGTAACTGAACTTAAGAAAGGCTTTTTCGCAATAAGTTGCACTAGTTTGTGTCCTTTAAGAGGGAGACAGCAGAATAGGATTAGAAATGGCAGAAGTATATATTGGGGCACAGAGCAAGGGAAGAAGGGGAGAGCATCTATACTGTGATACAGTTATAACATCAATGGAAGGAGAGGGAAGGAAGCAGGACTGGGATAGAAACAGTGCCAATCACAGCCCAGTTGCAACAAAGGTTGGTCAAGGGCAATGGGAAATGCAAGCCAAAGTCACATGTTTTGCAATGCTTAGTCATTGTCTCTGAGCAGGTTCAGAAAGAATGGGCTTGTTGAAAATTTGGTCTCTCCAGAAGGACAGCAGCTGGAGCTGTCCATTACACTCCACAGCAGGAGAACTGAGTATTTTCACAGGCACCGTACAATTCCCAGTAAACACCAGAGGAAAGCTGAGGATTTTGCTCAATAATATGTGAAAATAAAATGTAGTCTAATCTTTTGGAATGAGATTCATTCTAGAGGCAGGGGACAAAGCTTATGAACTATTTTAGTCATTCTCAACACTGCAATTTCATTACTACACGAATCTATATTGTGATCTACAATTGATGAAACTTTCAGAGCAAAAATCACAGCTGGAAATGAAAAGCATTTATATCCCAAAGACTGTTATTGAGGATGTACCAGATGATGATGTAGAAGCAATATTTAGAAGTCTACAGATGATGCTGAATTAAGTGAAATGGCAATAATGAGCACAGTGTATTCATACACAGAATGACTCCAGTCATTTAATTACTGTGCTGGGCTAACATGATAAATGCACCTGGACACAAATCAATGGTAAATGGTTTCCAGAAAAAAAGCATTTAAGAAAGTCATGTACACTAAACAGAATAGTGTTTGCGATATGCAGCCAGAAATAATTCTAACATTAAGGCTTAGAGTTGAGGCAGCAGAATTCTAATTTTATATTGAAAGTGGCTCTGGTAGATGAGTGAGCTACTTTCTGTTATAAATGTGCTATTTTGGCAGGAGCTGTTAGGCTTGGAAGTGATTTTTTTTTTGTCCTGGCATTGAAGGAAAACTGCTTACCCTCTCCTTTTACTGTACCTGTACTCATACCAAACACCCACATTCATTGCAGTTAGAATCCTAACAGGTAAGCCCATGATTTTCTCTTTCTAAAACTGTTTCACAGAGAGAAATAGGTATGACACCAGAGGGAAAGAGGTCTTTCATATACAGAGAGCACTACATGATTCCAATGCCATTTCCAATGAACTGTACCAGTGACAACTTCTCTTTGTTCACTAGTCCTAAGATAGAGGTAGCAGGTGAGGGCTCTTGTCCACTTTTATTTTGGGAATAACTAAATGAAACATATCTATAGCAAAGGGTTGAGAAATCTATAAGATATTTATTTATAAACATATTATTAAATTAACAAATAACCTCACTAAAGTATAACTTTTTAAAATATTGATCTTTGGAGTTCTATATCTTTTGCTCACTGTCTTAAAAACAATCACATGTTTTAATTATAGTTTTATAAAAAGATTTAATTCCCCTCTGACCTATGGTTACAAAGATTTGTCACATAAATTTGCAAATTTAGGGGCAATAAAAACCATTCTTCCCTTGATATGGATAGTAAGAATCTGAGAGAATGGAGAATCAATAGAAGTCAAAATGGTGGGTGTTTGTTGCCTTTTGAGCTATAAGACATCCAATTTTATACTTTCAGAGACAGTTCCCATATCTGTTTAGGGCTCCTTGGACCCTCCCTCACTCTCAGGATGATAAATCCTGAGAAGCTGATTATAATCCTACCCTGACATATGGTATGTGAGCAATGTCCATGAATCAGTCAGCTAATTCTATCCCCAACACTAGAAGACTTGATGATGGATATATGCAGAGTTTACAAAACCTCAATGCAAGTACTTTTGTTTAAGTCACTGGGCAAGTGGATCCACTCTCTCCCACTGAATGTGAGCTTGAATAGATATATGAGCCGGACCTGTTTCTATCATTTTGCTACCAGGTTGGTCCTAAGACTGAAGCCAGCACAGCAGAGGGCAGATTCTGATATAGGGAATAAATTGAGCCCTAAAAGCATCTGAATCCACAACACAGTGATGCTGGAGCCTTTGTCTCCTTAGATTTCTGCTTTTGTGATCCAATCATTTCCTTCTTTGGGGGGTAAATTTGAGTCAAAATTTGTACCTGCAACCAGCAATGTTCTGACTTTTCAGTTACCCAATAGTGGGATATAGGTAGAATGGGCAGACTACATTTAAATGATAAAGTAATTAGAAGTGAACCTGAAACTCACTGTGTTTAACATATCATGTTAACAATTCTTCCCTTGTGAGCATAATAATAATTATTGAATGGTCCAGGAACGCTGACAGTAGTTGAGAAGAATTGGAATGTACTAACTCTGCCAAGTCTGAGTGAACATTATCAACTTAAAGAATTATTTGGAGTTTTTTTCAGGAAGGAGGGAAATGTGGCAAAAATATATTAAAGAAGATTAATGGATGGGGGAAATGCAAAGCTGATCATACCCAAGAGATGTGTATAAGTCAGTGTAAACTATCTGAGATGTGAAAAATAGTAAGCCAAATAAGAACATGGGGAGCTCATTAGGATATGAAATCTAGGTAGTCAAATCCAGGAGAGATGTTTAGGTAACAGGTCAGGATTAGATTCCTGTTTGCCTATGGGAGAGAGGCAGGGGAGGGGGCAGGGACAGAGATATGCTTAAAGTTGTGCTCAGTTTTCTGGTTTGCAAAGAAAATGGGGATTTTGTTTTCAAAGTTATTGAAATTAGAAACTAGTTTTGAGAAATGCAAGAGAGCATTCATTTCATTTTGTTAGACAGACATTGCAGCATCTGGAGATGAACAGTGGGAAAATTGAGTAGTCAAATAGATATATGAATCTAGTTCTCGGAATATGGATAGAAAAGTAACATGGTATGTGTTTAAGAATTTGAAAATAAAATTCAGATCAAGATCAATCAAAGAAGCTATGGAAAGACGAAATCACCTCTGAAGAAACCATGGTTTAAAAGGTTCTTTCTGAGATTCTTACCTACTTCACTTTCCTCTATCAGATCTTTAAATATTGACTTTCCTTTAGGACTCCTTCTTAGGTCATTAAGAATGGAAACAAGATGTGTTTTTACAGAGAGCAAGAAGAGAGGACATCTTAAAGTGAAGGAATGGTTAACAGTGTCAATGTCTACTTAGAGGTCAATACGATTTAGAGTAACACCTACTTTGTTTTATGAAGGTTATGAGTGACTATATTAATTGCTGTGTCAATGAGTGTAATAAATGTAAATGTTGAATTGTTCTTTTAAAGATCAGTCCAGTTCTCAGGTCTTAATGTATCACACTCTGATTTTCACCCCAATGATGAGCACATGCAGAGATGATTCATCGTGAGTCCTGATGAAACATGTTCCTTGAGGTGTAACTGGAATGTAAATAATACTTTTACAGTTTTGAAGTGATGTTGGCCTAGAAATAGGATCTGAACAGAAGTTGTTTCCAAATGTAGACAGCAACCTAGTATTTTCTTTGCATCCAACTTTTGCCTAGCACAAATTTTATTTCAATTAAACAATCATAACATTTGCAGACAAAAATGAAAGGGGCTTGCAGCTCAATAAAGCAGGTCTATACCACCATCAGAGAAAAGTTAGTCTGTTTGCCGATTCAGAAGGAAAAAAAGTCAGTCAAGACCTGTTTGAATAGAACCTCCTAATGAATAGGAGCTGAGGGACTGGGTTGAGCTGTCTATTTAAGTTGCCCCATGAGATTATTTGAAGCTAGCGGTTCACAAGTCTGGAGAAAGAAAGATGTGTTCTATGACCCTTTATCCTCGGCTACTTTCTCAGTCAATAATTCCCTGAAAGCATTCTGTTAAAGAAAATGTAGTATTTACAAAGTCGAGATGAGATCATTACTTAGCTTGACAGGATTTATTTAAATATGATTCTCTGAGAGAGTGAGAGATGAAACAGGCCAAACCTTTAATATTCACTGTCAGGTGCCACTGCACCCACACAAGCTGTTCTTGGAGACATCTGAAGGAACAGAGCAAGTGTCACTTTCTCAGATCAAGTTTCTGTCTTAAATTTTAGGGACAGCTGCTTCTATTTAGAAAATGACAAGATGAGTATATATTTCAAAACATGTGCTACAAATACCTTTCAGAAATAACAATTCCAATACCAGGAGACACTGATCATATTTTTTTATTCTTTCCCTGAATATTGCTGTTAAAAATGGCTCCTTCATTCGAGTACCTATTGAGCACCTACTCTTTGGTAAAATAGTGGGATATCCCTTACTGCAAAAAATGTATGTTGTGTTAGACCAGGTATACACACAGGTATATTACAAATTAAATAATGGTAGGGTGTAACAGAAGTATAAGAAAACAAATATGAAAACGCTCAGCCAGAGCAGAGAGAAGAGATATTCATCATATTCATTGTGGAACATCTAGAGCTGAGCTTGAAGGAGTACATTATTAACAGGAAGAACTAACAAGATGATTTATGATGGACAGAACTGCTTTCAAGAAGTTAACACATGGGAAGAACTTAAAGATGTATATTCAATTCTTTACTATTAATAAAATGCAGGATAGAATAAAGAGGGAAGAAAGAAAAATTCCTATACTAAAGCTGGGAGAAATATTAAGGGGGAGTATATTCTACTTTTTAGAGCAGAACTTCAGAGGTAGAATATCTGGCTTCTGATTGAACACCTGCATTTATATTCGTTGTGACCTTAGGCAAGTTCCTAACCTTCCTGAACCTTAGTTGTTCCTCTCTAAAATGGACACAACAGCATTATTCCCTTGATAGGGTGTTTTTGGTTTTTTTTTTTTTTATTAATTCAGTTGGTAGAAAGAAAACATTTGAACCTATGCTTAGCATGTAGTGATTCTACATGATGTTCAGTCTTTATTTTTATCCAAAAAGCCTCAGCTATTAACTCTTGACAGATTACTGCTTGACATGTTTAGTTATTATTAATTTATGGAGTCTCACATTGTGGCTTTATAAATATAAGCACCAAAGGTGAAAACATAGTATTTTTTTTTCTCTTATGGTTTTCTGTTCACTATTCCCACAGGAAAGTAAGTGAATACCCTGTACCTTTTTTTCAAAGGGAAGCAGGTGGTGGCAAAATAGAAAGTCAAAGTTCCTTGTTTGGGGTTTAGAAAAGTCAAAAACCTATAAAGAAAACAATCTATTCCCAGGTGTTGGCAGACCCCATGCAATAACCTGAAGGGATTATTTCCCATGGTTTCCAAGAGACATCTCTGGCTAGCAGGGCTGGATGAGGGAAATTCTGTTCTCTTTGTCACGGTGGTTCTGCTGATAATAACCACAGAAGAAAGGAACTAAGAAGATAATCGGAAGCCAAGAGTTGGCCCAGTCCTGGCAAATGTAAGTCTGAGGGGCCCACAGCTTGGAAGGGGGCTGACTTTGAGGCAACCTGATTCTCTGTACACAACTATATCCAGTACCTCCTGGAAGCTGGGTTAGATCCCAATGAAGTGAGAAACCAGAAAATTCCTGGAATGTCTGAGGTCCTTTTCGTCCCATTCAGTTAATGGAATGATTGTGTAGAATTCTTAATATAAGAATATTATAAAAAATAAAATATTGTGACTTGTTCACTTGTGTTAATGGCTTCTTCGGGCAAAACTGAAAATGAAGAATTTTAGACAAATCCAGATCCTTATTCTTCTTTCACTATTCTGTTTTACATTTTGCTATACAGTACAAAAATTGGGTTGACCTTGGAACTCTCAAACTGGTCTTGATCTTGGTTGTAAGAACTTCATGGTGATCATTATCATTGTTATCTTAGTTGAAACTGAAATCCATTGTTATGATTATTTTAATGTCCTGATTGTATCATGGTGAGCCAGTGGGAGCCCCTTCCAATTGGCTCTTGTGTCTTTTGACCTGTCCCCAACATTCTTTAAGCATCTGTCACAACAAGATATTCTGGACTCATTTGTCCTTTCCCACTTATAGCTCTAGAATTTCGGCATTTAAAAAAATGGATTTTTAAATAATTCTGATGACATTTAGAAAGAAAAACCTGGGTTCTGGCTGTCTTCAGCTCTAGTGGAGTGCCGTCACTTTCATTACTACCTTCTAGGTCTTTTAGAAAAGAGATGTATATAGGTACACTTCACATACACACAATTCAAACTATGTGTGCATACATGTAAAACATGGATTCAAGCCCACAACTCTAATTCTAATTCTAAACAATTACAGGGCACTCTTTCCTCCTCTCTCGATATTTTTAAGTACTTTCTCTGATGAGAAACCTGGCTTTGGCTATCTTTGGTGCACATTGTATTTACTTATTTTCTGGGCATAACCAATCTCCCAACTGATGCAGCATTTTCTCTGCCTCCTCACTCACCCCTGTGGTGTGCTGTATCCTCAGCTGCCCCCTGGCTTCCTGTAGCTTTTCTTGCCCTGCAGGGCTGTGTCATTGGATGCTGGTCCACCAGAACTCTCCTGTGTCACCTCCTACCCTACTAGTATCCCACACAGGTGGGCACAGGCAGGCATACTATCACTGTGCCCCAGAATGCCCTCTCACCTCACCTCTCACTTCAGGAACTTCTCAGCCACTCTGTACAGGGAGATAAAGGAAGGGGGCATGGGAAGGGCAGATGAAATGAGGATGGAGGATCACACTGGCCCTTTTTACTTGGCTGTCTGTGCCACTTTCTCCTGTCAGTATTGCTTGTTTCTTCTGTAGCACTTCCCCAACTCTGTGCATTTGATATTTATATTATCAGTTCACTAAAGACACTTGGTTTCTCTGTGCTTTAACTTTCTTACCTGCATTATGAGATGACAACAAGGCAGGGTTCATAAAGTCTTATGAGGATTAAATGTGCTTGGAATATTATCTATCAAAGAGCAAGCACTGAATAGACCCTACCAACTACTTCCTCTCTGCGGATAGGTGAATGATGAAGCCCTATTTCAGCTTAGGAGTCTTGTGCTTTCAGTCTGGTGAAGGTTGTATTCCCTGACACCCTGTTGAGAGTTGGAAGATCTGACATGAGGAGTGTGTTAGCTTTTTTAAAATCTCATTCATAAAGAAACAGGCCATAGAGGTGGAAGATTCTTTGTTGTGGTCAAAACAAGATCAGGACAGGAGGTAATGGGAATCACAGATGCAATCCCTTCCACAAATAGAGTGTGAAAATCTCCAGTGGGCTAAAAGTAGCAGGGAAAAAGTGACTATAGGAATGCAATTCTTTAAACTCACACCTTTCTTGTCCTCCTACTTCCTTCTCTGGCTCAACAAACATCATTAGTATTGTTGGGGTTCATTGTATCACTGGTCTTGAAATGTGCTCCATGCATAGGTCAGCTTGAATAAGTTCTCCTTTCTGCATTGGAATTTTTTGTCTATCTGTCTCCTAGGAATGAACATGAAGCCTTTAAATACAGATTTAGGAGAATGCAATCATTCCTAGCCCTTCTGCCATTCCCTGAGTCTGACTCTATTTGTAGCAAATATCGTACTGTTACTTCAGTGGTGTCAGGCTATCAGTGGAAATGGCAACAATCTGTCCCAGATGTGAAGATGTATAGCAGAAAATGACGCTAAATTGTGGCCCTGGTAACCCAGTTCATCCTCCGGAACGGATAGGATGATCATTTACCAGCCTATCAAGAAGGTAGTTTTGATTTACATTGTCTCAGTGACTATTGTTCATGCTACAGATAACCAGAGAAAAGATTCCATACAGAATGTACACCACTTTCTTTATTGGAATGTCCCCAGTTGTCACCCTATTGTAACAGGGTCATTCTTTCTTCTGAGATAGATAACAAAGCATGTGCATCCTCAAATAACATTGACTAACTCCCACAAATCCCTGACCAGGCCATTCATCTCCTGAGATACATTTTTAGCAGTTTCAAAACAAAGAAATCCAGCATATGGCAGTTAATTTGGATCCTAACGACTCCCTACTTTGAGAAGATAAATGATCAGCAAGCTGTTTCAAACCTTAACCTACAACCTGAGAGGAATAATTTACTATCCAAACAAAAATCCCTTAATTAATCAAAACTTAACATTAAAATCAGAATTAAGTTATGTTACCAAAGCCATCTGTTGCCAGGTACACACACATTCTCTCCCTCTACTCACACAATATTGAGTCCTACGGAAGTTGAGAAACAGGTTTTTGTTTTTTTAAGTTAATTAATCCCAGGGAATGTTTTGCTCATGGAACATATTTCAGTGACTTCTAATCAAGAGGTGGCTGGAATATAAAGCTAGTAAAATGTTCTGTGAAAGAGAAAGGTAGTGGATAATGAAGAGTATAGCAAAATAAATAGATGTCAATTTATCAGGCTGCGAATGACAGGAAAGTGTAAGTTTTCTTTACTGGAAATGATGACAAAATCTACCTAATTTGTCATGAAATCATGATCCAAGCTTTCATTATTTGATTTCCGTTTAGTTATCTTGCAACTTTTAAAACACAAAATATAAATAATTCCAGAAAAGGAAATCTGAATGATTTACAATTGAACAAAAAGTAGAAGTTCCAAACATGTGTTAAGAAATATCTCGCTCATTCTATGGTTCCCAATTAATTAATGGAATTACAAAATTATGCCTACTAATAAGAAGACAGAATATTAAATAAACAGTCAAAGAGAATGATAAAATGTGCATGTGATTATTTCCTGCAGTGAGATGTCACTTATATAGTTCATTAGATTCCAAAATCTTTGTTACAGTATAATTAAAAGTAATAAATTATGGCTCAGGAATAATGTTAAATTATACCTACTATCCATAATTTTAAGAAAGTAATTTAATATGCTTTGTACCTAATTTCAAGTAAATTTAAGTTTAAAATAATTTAGGTGCATTCATAAAACAGATTTGATTGAACAATTTGTTCACTTATTATGCGAGTTTTAGAAAAATCCCTTCACTATTCTGGTTCAAAGTTAATTTGACCTAAGAATTTTAAAGAACATTCAGGGTAGAATATGTACTTAATTAGATAAACTAGATTTATAAAATCCTCCATGTCAGGTCAATGAATGATAACTTTATGCAGAATGTAGAACTGAGATTTCTAGAAATCTCTTTTATAAGTTGTGAAGACAATTTGAGGAATCCTGTAAATGTCTGCAATAATTAATAAAATCTATCCATCATAATACAGGTAATTTTAATTAATGGATATTAAGCAGGTTTTTCCTATTTGTAATTATGTTCAAATGCTAACAAACGTAACTTATTAGTAGTATTATGTCTTCTACTCATTATTCAAAACTTGCTGAAATTCCATGGAATATTTATGGTATCCCTGAAGATCTGAGCATCTTTATAACTGTAGTCAGAGCTAACTGTAGTAGACTAGAGATCTTACTGACTTCACTATCCTTTGAATTGACCTTCGCTCATTTTGGGGAGATCCTTAGAATATCACTTCCATTTGCTCAGTAAGAGAGATTTGGCACTTCCTTTTCTGTTTCTTCAGCATGTTGAAATCACCAGGGCTGCCCACCTAGCAGCAACACACACACACACACACACACACACACACACACACACACACTTTCTGTACCTGAAGTAACGTAATCCTACTCTTATGTCAACCAAACATTTGTTGGAAAGATTTCTTCTTCAGTCTCACATTTCTAAATTCTCACTCTTTGGTCCAGTGTTTACTTCTTCCCAAGATGCCTGACAGTTGTATAATCCATCCTTTACAGAAGAAAACACTCCTCTTACTTTCAGTTGTGTGTTCTTGTTCTATGTTACCCACAGAATAATCCCAAACTATTCAAGGAAAAGTTTGGTTCTGGGTTCATTCACATGACTGCCAACTCTGGATAATGTGGGCTAAATTTCAGACTTACTAACATGAGACTATCGGATCATAGGGTATCACCCATTCAAAACTGGTGTAGAACAGGTTCCTGTGAAAGAAAAAGTAGGCTGAGAATGTCCAGTTGAGATGAGGAGCTCTCAGGGATCAGAGATTTCACACATATGTATGTCCAAAAAGACGAGGAATGTGGTAGCTGAATGTGTGAACAGCAAAGAGGGCTGAAGGGTTGCTGATAGACATCACCTTGACCTGTCAATAAAATCAATCAGTGCTGCTGGGTCCAATATAGCATGCTCTGCTGGAGCCTCCATATCAAACAGGGAGGGGTTAAATGTGCAATTAAAAAACAAAGTAAGATACCATAGCCTCCAAAGACTCAACATGTCACAGGATATGTCTTTTTTTGGTGAGAATTTTCTGAAAAATAACTTGAGATAGGAAAACCTCAACTAGATTTTTTCCCACATATTCATTCTAATATTCTCATTCAATACATAAGAGAACTATAGCCTATATGGATAAAGCCCCAGAGAAATCTCCCTACTAATCCAACAACATAAAGTTATTATTTCAGAGCCCTGGTATGAAGCTTATCATTGGTCACCTATTTCTTTCCTTATTTCATTTTCCCTCTGCTACATTCTAACCAGATATGTAGCTGGATAATCTTTGCAATGTAGGTGTGTAGCTGAAGAAGAGACATGCATGAGACAGACAGGAACACTGCCAAGGTGTGGAATCTTCTCTTCAATTAAACCTCTGATTTTAAGTTGTGTGTTTGGGATTAATTTTAAATCCCCCTGTCTCTGCCCCCCCTCACTGATTTTCTTCTTTCTTCCCTCACTTTCTCCCCCCCCCCTTTTCCCATCCTCCATTCTTCTGTTATTCTGTCTCCCTTTACTCTTTCTCTCTTTCTCCTTCCTCCTTCTTTTGCTTAATCTCCAATCTTTCTTTCTCTACTCATTTCTTCTTCTTTTCCTTCTTTTATTTTGCAATTTAGTCTTCTTTCTCATTGAAATGTCTATATTGCTTTTCAAGTAATTTATGAATAATGATTATCTATTGTGTTTATGAAGATATTTATTCTGTTTTTTTTTTCAGGAGCATCTGATCAAAGGAACAATACTTAATTGTTATAACACAAAGAAAAGATTACGTGACTCTAATCTTGAAATTGAATAGAAATGATGTCTGTCAGTGAATATAAAAGAGCTATATTATTCACTAACAATTTAATTCTCACATAAGATTCTATAAAATTATGTTGATGAGACAAATGGTCTTCCCTTTTCATGTTATTTATGTGTTCATGTCCCATTGTTAACGTTTTAAAAAGTTCTCATTGGTTAAATAGCCATGTTTTATTCAGCCAACTCAAGATTCAATTCTTGTAGAGCCTCTGACACTTCTTAATAGAGATACTCAGAGCTTTTTCAGAATCTGGGAAGAAATGAATTGTTGCTAGTTAAAAGGAATTTCTGGAGTTTCAGTTTGGTTGCTACAGGATCCATTGAAGCAAATATTTTGTATTTCATCACACTGCTTTGGCAATCAGCTGCCACGTGTTAATTTTCCAGTGACTCTGCTGCATATGTGGCATGATGATGGTTTTTGATTGACATAAGTAGAGATGCTTGATGCAGTCTCCTTTTTCTGCCAAACCTCAGACTCCAATTGTGGATGCTCCAAGGAAGTGGTTACATTTTTAAATTTAAGCTATCCTTTTTTTTAGTATATGTTAATTCAATACATTGGTTTTCAGCAGATTCATTAAAATTCTGGTCTTTTGGCCCACTATGGTGTGATATGAGACAGGATCTTTATGTCTCCGCTTCCTCATCTATATTTACATACAATAAAAATACTTGTTTGTGATCTAAATAGGGGTGGTTTATAAGAGAATATTTTAGTTAGCTTTTTAATTCTTTAACTAAAAGACCCAACAAGAACAATTGTAGAGGAAAGGTTCATTTGAGGGCTCTTGGTTTCAGAGGTCTCAGCCCATAGAAGTCCAGCACCATTCCTCGGGGCTCCAGGTAAGGCTAAACATCATGGCAGATAAGTGTGACAGAGGGAAGCAGCTCACATGATGATCAGAAAGCAGAGAGAGAGACTCCACTCCCCAGATATATATCCCAAAGCCATGCCCCTGATGTCCTACCTCCTCTGGATATCACTCAGTTAATCCCATAAGGGGATGATTATCACAACCCAATCATTGCTTCTCTGAACTTTCTTGCATTGTCTCACACAATGCAACGTGGGGGATATCTCACATCCAAACCATAAAGGAGAAAATTAGTGTGAGGTGTTCTATCTAGTGCTATGTTAAATAAAGCGTGTGTCATATGCTCATAATGAGAGCTATGATATAATTCATATTATTCTAAAGACTGACATTTAGAAACATATTGCTAGAGTTTGGATCTGAAGTGTCCCACAAAGACTCATATTAATGGCTTGGTCCTCAGCTTGATTCCACTGGGAGATGAAAGTACCTTGGAGAGGTGGGAGCCACCAGAGGGAAGTTAGGTCCTCTGGGGTATGACCGGAAGCAAGTATTGGAACACTGGCCCTTTCTTGTTGCCCTCTGTTTCCAGCTTCCATGAGGTGAACCGTTTGCTAAACCATGTGCTTCTGGCTGTGATGTGCTGCCTTTCCACAGGCTCAAACAATGGGGCCTAGTGACCATGAACTGAGCCAAAATAAATCCTTCCTTCTTAAAAATTAGTAACATGCATTGAAGAGGGAAAAAGCCGTATTAGGAGCTTCCCCCTATCACAAGAAGCAGTCTTGCCAGGGAATTAACTGAGCCATATCTTTGAGTCTCTTCATCTCCTCTTCCTTGCAATTGTGAAATTCCCTTGGACATTTTCCTTGTGAGAATTTAATTGTTCTTGACTTGTGAAAGCATAGACTTTTAGTTCTTTTTTTCTGCTCTGATAGATTTTCATCTTGTCTCAAACCGATTAACTAGATCATTTTTAACTCATCCATATTAATAGACTTTTCATTACAGGTGAAGTCATTATGATTTGACATGGGCCACATGCTTTTATAAAATGTTAATTTTCTATTATTCTTTATGCAAGTAGAAAGGATGAGTCCCCATTGAGGAATGTGTATTTTGAAGAAACACAAGGAGAATTTGTTTTAAGTCATGTATGTGCAGGTCTTCATGACACACACTTGGCCCCTTGTGTGCATATTATTTGTATGAGACTTTCATTCCTCATGTGATTTTTTTTTATTAAAGCACATGTTGTCTCTATCATTTGTCTATGTGTCTTTAACTGCATATTTTAAACTCATGCTCCCCAAGGTGGGATGCGAGTAAGGGTTATGCTAACTTTAATAAATAGCATTCATCTGAATTTCATTTCATCTGGAAGGCAGCTTCTCTCCCCTAAATCCTTCCAAGCATTCTGGAGATCTCCAGGGTGGATTTTGTCATTATTTTTCTTTCTAGTTGTGAACCTGTTGGGTCCCAGGGACATCTTAACCTGAAGAGCTGTGAACACTTTCCATACCATGACCCAAGCAAGCTGTCCCCAACAGACTGCTGCTGAGCATGAGATCACTCCACTGTTCCAGCTTGGACGCTGCTCCTGTCCTGGGACCCTTGGTACTCACTAGAGAGCTCAGATGTGCCTAAGATAACTGTGTTTTTGCAAGAATCACAAAGATGTCATGTCACAGGCAGCCAGGCATTATTTTACTTGTTCCCCAATGTTGCAGAAACTATCTACAAGCATATTAAATTTTCTTAAAGATATTTTTATCCATAATACTCAACCACTAGACCTGGGGGCAATGCATGTGAAAGATGAGCAGGATGCTGTCCAAAGCAACTGTGTATTCTCGAGCCAAAGTTTTCTTTGACATCCTTTCCCATCAGGATTTTTTTTAAGCTTTTTTTTCTCAAATTCTCTTTGTTGTTTACTTATTCAAATAATTCCTTCTGGTCTTTTTCTCTACTATGACAGATATCTTGAGAGGTGTCTCAATCTTAGTTACTGCCATAAGCTAGATGCAAGCTGGCATGCCCATATATGTATAATGTTTACATGTCTGTCTCCTCCCCACGACATGTAACATGTCCTATTTATCTCTATGTTGTCAGCAGTGTGTCTGGCACCTACAAGTTGCCTAATTCCTATTTGATTATTTGAGTAAATCTTGTCCCCACCAGTTGGTAGAATGACATCCACCACTCTTTTTATTTAATCAAGTAGCTAATTCTCTTCTCGAGTTCACTGATTTGGTGTACAGAAAAATGGGAAGGTTCTTGACTGCATGAAAAGAGGTCATGGTTTTATTTCTGCAAAATATTTGCTATGAATTTTTCCTTTCTTGGAACTGTTCATTTTCATTTTTTGTTAAAAGAGGGGGTGGAACAAAATAATGTATAAAGTCTTTTATGGTTCTACTATCTTACAATCTACATTGTTTTTATCTATCATGTTCTTTTGAAGATCTGATAGAACTTGCTTGACCAATTCTTTCCCTGGAATAAAATTGCCTTGGGTTAAAATTTACAGTCTCTTATATTCTGTCCTATAAAATACAGAACAGAAAATAAAAATGAATTGGTATGATTTGGGTCTCAAATCTGTGTCTGTCTGATTTATTGAATTTATCTAAGTGGAAAGGGTACACATTTTAGCAATCCAGTCATGAATTCCCTTTTTTCCCATTTCAACTATACCTAGCTAGGTCAGCGGTGAGTGGCTGGTGATGGGCAGCATTTCATCCACATGTCACCAGGAGTCCTGGGCTCCTCTCTTTCTCCAGACCTTCATCCATCTACACTGCTTCTCTTGTTACTTTTCCCTTCCGGTTATTATGCTCAGCCTCACCTCCTTTTCAAATCTCCTTCTGAAACGCTTGTTAGTATCTCCAGCTTTGGAAGAGGCTAATTGTCTTTTTATATATATTTATATAAAATTTAAATACATTTATACATGGCTTCACTTTGAAGTATGTTTGATGGATTTGTTTGCAGCATAAAACAAATTATTCTCTAACTGTTGTAGAGAGCAGAAAACCAAAACCAGCCTCACTAGCTCATGTAAATGAGTTGTTAGGGCACATTTCTTCTGCAGGCTCTGAAAGGTGAATCCAGGGACTTGCGCTCTTCAGCCTCCAGAATGCACTGCACTCCCTCACTCCTCACCCTTCCTTGTATCCTTCTAGCCTCTGGCTTCTGTTATTGTATGTCATGCTGCCAACTATGAAAATAGTAGGTTTTTGTTTGTTTGTTGTACTGGGGATTGAACCCAGGATTACTGTACTGCTGCTCTTATTTTATTTTTTTTTTATTTTGAGGCACAGTCTCTCTAAGTTGTAGAGGGTCTTGATGATGAGGCTGGCTTGCGATCCTCCTGCCTCAGCCTCGCAAGTCACTGGAATCACAGGCATGCACCACCATGCCCAGCTAAAAGTTCAAATGGTTTAATACGTCTTCCGTATCAACATATTCCCAGCTCACTGAGGTAATAGTGTTTACTGAACAAACATTTCTGAACAGCACATATGCAGTCTTGAAACTTTATCAACTCTAACTCAGTTTGCTCTGAAATATTTTTAAAATCACCTCCAGTCCTGGATTCCGTTATTATACCCTTTTTTTTTTTTCCAGCATCTTACTTTGTCCTTTAGTTTAGGAGCATGTGTCTTTTCCCTTTCTCAAATTTCACATGCATTTACACTATTTGACAAGAAGGAAAGAAAGATTAAGAGAAAAGATCTCTTCCTTTTCCCCTTTCCTTAGCATCCAGCTCAGAGAGAAACATCTGCAGCAGCAGACAACCTAGCTCCTGCCTCCCTTTCTGGCCTCTTCTTTCTCTTCTTTCACAATTTGTCCCATCCTCTAGGTTGACTTAGGGCCACTGGGTCATCCTGCTTGGTCACAATTTTGGGTTTTATAAGGTGTCCCTTTCATTACCTTGGCCTGATGTCCTCTCATGCTCCACCCAGTCCCCTCAGTAAGCCTCCACACCCACACCCAGGCACACTGACAACCACCACATACACACTCAGAGTCCCCACTTTCCCCCAAACAGATGAACATACACACACACAAATCCACACACATAGACACACACACCACCCCACACCCAAATATTCACCCCTACACATGAACTTCCCTACTCCCACGTGTAAATATGAACATACACACACCAATATGCATTCTTCAAATACATGCATACACATTGCACTCTCATACACACCCACCTACTTATCTGCACTCGCCTGCAACCACACACAAACACCTACAAACACTCTGGCTACCATATCCATGCATGTGTCACCTCTCCACGGACACACCTATTCTTCCAGTAACACACAAGCTCACAACTCTTCCACTCCCAATACATTCAAGCATAGGCATACATGCATTTTACACACATACACACAGATACGTATGTGTACCTCAGCCACAAAACACACAGTCATACATAGACACAAACACTCCATGAACACATGAACAATCAAGTTAAACATGCACATCACATACTTATCCACTCAAAGAAAACCTCCTACTCTCACATGCAGACTCCTACAAGAATGCACATAGGCATATGTACACAGAAAGATAGGCACTTCCTCTGTAAACTCACACATTTGCACACACACACACACCTACTCATGTACAACATCCCCTGTGTTATCACATGCATGCCCGCACGTCCCTCACACACACATCCATATACACATGCATCCAGATGCACACACACAGGCATCTGCACACACATGCACCCAGACCCACACAACCAACGTTGTCTCTATCTTATATAAAAAAAGGTGAATGTTCCCACATTATCACACCAAAATGCACATAAACTACAAAAGCACAATGTATTTGAATAGAAACAACAATAGAACTTTAGCCTTTTTATTATTAAACATAAACACTTTCTATGTATAAATTTGGTGAAAGGAGTAAGAAATGAGAGAATAGCAATCTGTTTTAAACAAATAATAAAAGTGAAAGCTCCACGTATCAAAATTTATAGAATTTTCGTAAAGCAACATCCAGAGGGAAATTAACTACTATATAATACATAATTATTATAAAATTATTCACAAGAGAAAGAATATTAAACTTAAAATTCAGTATAATCAATTAGAAACGTTATAGAAAAACAAAAATATTAGAGATGAAAACAATAAAAATAGCAGAAACTAGATAATTATTAAAATATGTCTGATTTGTAAATTTAAAATCTTGCTCCTGAAAAATCTAATAAATATGTAAACATCTAATAAAATAATTCAAGAAAAAAATAAACTGTTTTAAAAATTATAATAAATATAATGAATTATATATATAAACATGTTATAATTTTCAATGAAATGGAGAATTTTCAACAGGATGTTATAGACAAAAAATAAAATTAAAAATGTTGGAAACATAAAGGATTAAGTTACTGGAAAGTAAATTCTAATATATTATTCTTTACAATACACTAAAAATGAGAGCTAATATTAACCACTTGAGTGTTAATTTAGTCCTGTTTTCTGACCAATGCTGACCTATGTTTTAATGAAAATTAAGTAATTCTATAGGCTTTTTTTAGAACAAATTGACATTGTAGTATTTATAATTAAATACTGCACATATTATCTTCACTTGCTATTATGCAGTCAACACAAACAACATATTCTCTAGACTTTAAAAAGTGAATATTTTCACTTTTTATGTCTTTGAAATTAGAGTGAAGTTGTAAGAGGAAGCATCCTAAAGTATATCACATCCATTGCTATGCAGCTGTTACTCCTCTTTATGTGAAAATGCACTAGTTCATTTGTAATCATTTCAGTTGATTTATTTGCAATTTCATACCATGCATCTAAATTTTGATTGTCTTTTCAATTTTCTTTAAGAAATAGTTCACTTGATACAAGACCATAATAAAATTCTATGCAGAAAAACAAGGAAACAGCAGTCAGGTGTGTATTGGAGAAACTTGAAGGAAATAGCTATCGCTGGGCAAAACCAATCTCAGAGAAATCTGGGGAAACCGGTCAGTGTTGGCAGTTTATAAGAGAATTTTAGACAAAGCCTAAGACAATCTTGTAAGAAAGGCTGTATTATCAATAGTCTTGATGATGTTTTTTTTCAATTGCTAAGTTGGGAACCTTAGCATCTAGATTTCAAGATTTTGCTCAATATTCATTTCTTAAGAATACAGTTCCAATCTTTAGCTGGGCTGAATATGTGGAATGAATAATACATTCTGCAGCCTCCCTTTAAACCAAGTCTAAAAATCTATGCAAACAATTCCTTGAAAGTTCCTTTTAAGCAGATGCAGGTGGAAATGCCATGTGCAACTTTAAGGAAATGTTTTTAATAAAGGAAGAATTATCTCTTTCCTCTTTCCTTTGCCTTACTACCTCATGGGACAGAAACTACATGTGAAGAATGGGAAACTTAAAAGGCACAAGGTATATTGATCCCTAATAATCATGGTGCCATCAAATTATTCTTGGACTGCTTCTGTAGCACTTTATTTACCTGAGACTAGAATATAATTTCTTATTATGAGAGTGAACATAATTTCTATTATAATTATGTTTCATAATTTGAAAAATGATTTTATTATTTTATAATAATTTTATATAATAAGCAACAGAAATGCTTATGCTATAGAGTTAAGCTTTGCACACTATGAGTATGAAGTGAGAAAAGATGTGACTTTACTCATTATAATTGAACTGATGTTATTCATCTTCAATCCCTCTAGTGGTGTATGTGGAGTATTACAACAACTCTTCTGATTTATAATGTACCTTTGAATAAATAGCAGGCTGTCTCCTTTCACAAAATGTCCTTCTTTACCCTCCTTTTCACAACCACTGTCTAAAGGAAGCTCGTTTGTTCTTTACACAACTATGAGGGTCCTTGATGGACCCCTAGAGAATGATCTCATTCCACCTGGGAAACAGAACAATTAAGAATATGGAATTATGAAAGACAAATAAATAAATATATATATACATACACACATATAGCTAATATCTTAAAATATTATCTATATTATTATTACAATATTATTCACTGTAAAAATGAAATGATTATCATTTTTATAGTGGAATGCGATTGGGCTAACCAGACAGTTGGCTTAAATTACCATGACCACTTCAAGAAACTTCCGTAAAAATACCTTGGCGGCATGAGTTTGTTCAAACAATGTGGAAAAAAAATAAGGTTTAAATTTCTTGGTGGTTAATCAATTTGTTTCTGCTTTAAAATTGACAGTTGTTCTTTCCTATGAGCCTTTTGAATGTTACAAACTGCTGTTTATCTCTGAAAGTGAAGATTTCAGACTAGAAACTCTATTGACCTTCCCAAAGTTTTAAACGATTGGATTTCAAAGGACATCCTTATTATTGTTCTAGCCTAGGGGAATGTAAACTTCTTGCAGGACATTAAAGATGGGCAATCTCTAAAGCTCTGATTCATTGCCCTATTCATTCAGCTTGTAAAATGCTAGTTTATGACTTCAGGTTAATGCTTGTTAACATCTTGTAATATGGATTCATGGTCACTCAATTTTAACCTAAACTTAAATCTAATTGACCCTCAGTGGAGCTTTATTCAAAACAATGTGCTGATTTTAATAGGGACTTTGCAGAATCAGCAGGGGGAAATGCACAGATTCATTTCAACACAATCTTCTGGAAAAAAAAATCAATGTACAATGCACATGATGTTAGGTTTCAGTTGGGCAAATCAATAACTTCTAGATATACATGGTTTTGTGACTTTTTTGTTTATCCTCCGGAAGAACATAATATGATATATCTTTTTACATCTATAGAAGATGTGAAAAATGTTCACATTAATTTAAAATTCCATTACTTAAGTGACCTCTGTAATCTCTGGAGTGTTTTTTTAAAATGTGAACACAGCATCATGATAAGAACTCTGATCTTGGAGTCAGAAAATCTCTTTTACAAACACAGTTCTGCCACCAGTCTTGCCACTAGAATCTTTAACTTAGAGAAATCACATACAACTACAATATCATAAATCTGTTATTTTATTTTGAAATTAAGTTATTATTAATGAACTTTTGAATGAATAAACCTTATCCATTGTACTAAAGTCAAAAGGTACAGACATTTACAGGGTAAGATATCAACCTGTCAGTCAGCTGATTCTCTTCCTCAGAGACAAATGTGGCCAGGAATTTCTTAGGTATTATTAGAGAGAAGTTCTAATGCTTGTATTGATGTATATAGAGATGGTTTCATACTAAGCACCATTCTACATCTTGTTTTTTTTTTTACTTAAACGACCTTGGGGACTCTTTATGTATTTATTGGTACTATGGATTAAACCCAGGAGCATTCTACCACTGAGCCACATCCTCAGTTTTATTTGTTTCTGTGAGACAGGGTTTCACACTAGGTAGCTTAGGGCCTTGCTAAGTTACTGAAGCTGGCCTTAAGTTTGCAATCCTACTACCTCAGCTTCCTGAGTCATTGGGATTGCATGCATGTACCACCACACCTGGCTTGGGGGCTCTTTTTTTAGCTTTCATATTAACCATAACACTAATCCTGACACTGACCCAATTTCACTGTATGGAGTTCTCATAATTTCTTCAATTATTATAAATGAACATTTAGGTTATTTCTAATCCTTTTTTTATACTAAGCAATGTCACAATAGTGTTACATGTGCTTTTAGGGTTTGCTAGTCTCATATTTGGAGTATGAATTTCTGAAAAGTGTACCTTAAGTGCAAGCATCATCAATAATTTAATGTTTACAGCTAATTTTCCTTTGTAGAATTCAGACCAACTTGTACTCTCATCAACACATCTTCAGCTTGTCTTCCCACTCTAACAAATGATTTGATTGGACATATAAAAATGTTAATATTGGAAGTATTTGACAATACAAATGAAACTATTTGTAAAGCATGGGATATATCCACTTGTCTGAGTTCTTTATGTGCAAGCAACAGAGGCAGTCCAGATAGCTTAAGCAGAAAATCTAGCAACAACACAGACTGTAAATGATGGTTTTCTGTCTTCTTCCTTGGGAATGTAAAAACTAGCATAATGGAAGAAAGATTTCTACAAACATCACACGTGTCCATTCCATACCCAATGATTAACTCACTTCTCACCAGGATGCTTTGAAATAGGGAGCTATTACAATATTTTAATATTGTTTCCATTTTACAGGTGACATATGAGAGTCCAAAAAGGAAGTAAGAAATTAACAATGACATCATCCACTCTACTAGATATTTCACATGTTTGTCTATTTACTCCTCACTCCTTAAGGCATACATTAATGATTCTTATGTTATAGATCATTTAATTGTACTTTAAAGTCACTATGTGAATTTCTCATGGTAACAATGCTTGCAAATTACAGAATGAAGATTAAAATCCATGTGACTTGATATTCTTTCCAATACACTTCATTCCCTTAATAAAATTACAGGGTCATACTTCAGAGAGTTGTTATCTCAGTGTCAGCTCCAAGCTGAAAAGTCGTGTTCAGATGTCTCACCAATCATCATTTAAATTTTTAAAAATGTATAAAAAATAACTTGCATATGTTGTTTAATTGATGTAAATTCAACTCATGTATATTGAATGTTAGTTACAGAACACTATAATATGCTAGTTAGAGAATATTAAAGTATTGCAATGTTAAAACAACATTGTCTTGATTCTTTATTTTAGCATGATGGGTTGAATGTATCCCTTCCAAAATTCAGGCATTGTCAATGTGATGGTGTTAGGAGGTGGGACCTTTAGAACGGGATTGGGCATGATGATTTCTCCTTTCTTAATAGAGTGTACGTGTCATTGTGGGAGGACTTGATGAAGGGAGTTCATGCTTTTTCACCTTTCTGCCTCCCTCTATGTGAAAACACAGTGTTCCTCCTCTTCAGGAAATTAAGTTTTCAAGTTACCATCCAGGAATAGAGAACAGATCCTCTCAAAAAAAATCAAAACTACTTTGCTTCATTTGATTTCCCAGTCCCCAGAACTATGAGAATAAATTTCTGTTCTTTAAAAATTACTAAGTGTCAAGTATGCTGTTATTGCAGCAGAAAACAAAGAGATCTAGTGTAGAGACCTCTCTCTAGAAGCTAACATCATAGGCAGCTATACTGAATCAGATAATGAATTCTTTGATTCTGCCTGCCCTCCCTCTCCACAGGCTTGCCATCAGCAGATCCAATCAACCACAGATCAAAAACGTTTGAGAAATATTTGCATTTGTATTGGATATGCACAGTCTTTTTTTCATGTCACTGTTTCCTAAATTACACAGAATAGCAATTATTTACATGGAATTTACATTGTTTTATGTATTATAAAGAGTCTAGAGATGATTTAAAGTGTATGATAGGATGCGTGTAGGTTATATGCAAATGCTACTTCATTTAACATAAAGAATTTCAGCATCACCAATTCTGGTATCTGTAGAGTCCTCTTATACAGGAGAAGGTGACTGGATTTTGCATTGTGAACACAATGAATACTGACTAAACTGTAAGTTGCATAATTTGAGGATTTTTAAAGATACAGCCCACTCATAGTGAATGCTATTATTATACTTCTGTGTGTAGGGAAGTTCAAGGCCAATTTAGAGTGTTTCTATACATTATACCAAGACATTGTGAAGTGTTCCCTAGATTGCGATTCCTTTGTAAAGTTTTCTAAAACTCTTGCTTGGTTTACCCCAGACAAATTCATTTTGAAAATAATGCTAATTCACATATTTTCATGGAAGAATAACTCTCTTACTTCAGAAATCTTTTGTTGTTATCTCCCCTCTGTCCATTTTATAATCAACAAATATTCAATCTCAAACAAAGTGAATTCTTATGATACTTTGTGTACAGAACTACCTTTGACATGAAGTCATTCAGTAAACTGCCTTCTAGCATTTTATCAGCATTATAATTTTTGTAGTTTCACATGTTTATTTACCTCTTGCCCTTACTACTATAGCAGAATCCCATTTTCTAAGAGTACAACCTTGACCACCCCTTTTATTTCTGGACATATCCAAGGAAGTGATTCTTGGAAAGTACTCATCAAATAGCCCAAGAATTACTCTGTGCCTTTATCACTTCTCTCCTCTTCTGTTCGGTTTCCCTTGCTGAAGATGGGTGTTTTATTTAAATGTTTTTATTAGTGCATTATAGTTATACATAATGGTGGGGTTCATTTTGACATAATCATACATGCATGGAATATTTTTTCCCTGTTCTCCACTTTCCCTTGTTCTCTACTCTACTGGTCTTTTTTTTTATTTATTATTTTTTTAATTGTTGCTTTGTAGATGCACATGAAGGTGGAGTTCACTATGGTATATTCAACTGTGTTATAACTTAATTTTGTCAATTTCATTCTGAATTCCCTCCTTTTTCTCATCCCCTTTTCCTCCCCCTAAATCTCTTCTTTCTCCACTGATGATCTCTTTGTTTCCATGGGATGGATGCACACCCCATCCGCTTTTTCCCCCTTACTTTGCTCTTTTTCCTTAGAGAAAAGATTCAATCCCTGACTTTCTGTGTCTAGCTTATTTCACCTGGTATGATGTTCTCCAGTTCCATGCATTTACTGGCAAGTGCCACAACTTCATTCTTCTTTATGGATGAGTAAAACTCCATTGGGTATGTGTACAAAATTACTCTTCCTATTCATATGTTGATGGGTACCTATGCTGGTTCCACAACTTGGCTATCATGAATTATGTTGCTATAAATATTGACGTGCCTGTATCATTATACAGTATGTCAATTTTAGTTATTTTGTATAAATATCAAGAATTGGAATATGGCTGTTCTATTCCTAGAATTTTGAGGAATTTCCATACTGCATTACAAAGTGTGTGTACTAATTCGAAGGTCCAATAACAACTATGAGTATATCCCACATCTTCGCCAGCATTTATTATTATTTAAATTCTCCATGATTGCCAAACTGATTGGATTGAGATGAAATCTCAAAATAGTTTTTTATTGACAGTAACATTGAACATATTTTCATATATTTGTTGGCCATATGTATTTCTTGTTTTTTTAAAAAAAGTGTATAATTCTTTTGCCTTGTTTGGTTTATTTGGTAGTTTTTGAATTCTTTATTTGTAATATGATGAATGGCAATTATTTTTTCTCATTCTGTAGGTTGTCTTTGTAGATTGATAGCTCCACTTGCTGTATAAAACATTTTGATTTGATATATTCCCATTTACAATTCTTGTTAACAGTTCCTGAGCTATTGGAGTCTTGTTCAGGAAATCATTACCAATACCAATATCTTGAAGTGTTTCCTGCATATTTTTCTCTAGTATTTTCCAAGTTTCATGTCTTACATTAAGTATTTATTGATCATTTTGAATTTTTTTTTTGTTTGTTTTTTGTACAGGGTGAGGGAGAAGGATCTAGTTTCATTCTTTTACATGTAGACATCCAGTTTTCCTAGTACCACTTGTTGTAGAGACATTCTTTTCTCCAATGTATATTTTTGGCTTCTTTGTTGAGAGTCAGACAGCTGCAGATATATGAATTTATTCCTGGATCCTCTGTTCTATTCTTTTGGTATATTTGTCTACTTTTATGCCCATAGCATGCTGTTTGTGTTTAAACGGCTCTAAAATATATTTTGAGTCAAGCATTATGATATCTCCAGAATTGTTCCAAAAGCATATATTTACACTCTGACTTTGTGGCTTTTCTCATTTTCACCCTATAAAATACAATGGGCAAGGCTGAGAACTCATTCCTGCATTCAGACTAATAATATCTGTTCTGCAGGATGGATTTCCTTACATGAAGTAAGTACTGTAAAAGGCAAGTTTGCTATCTTTATTCTTCTTTTGCAAAAAGTTCCTTACAAACTGATACAAGCAGGTTTCTACTAAATGGCTTGTTCCTCCAGATGCTCAAATCAATTGACCTGGACTGCACCTCAGCAGTGCACTCTGATTCAAACTGGAGCATCCCACTCCATTTTATCTTATGCTACTTCTGCTTTCGGATCTTTAACAGAGGACTCAACTTTGAGTTAATGGGGGAAAGTCATAATTGTGGAAAGCTTTTTCTGTCTCCTGGAAGTCAGCATCAAATCTTGTAAAAGGGTCTTATCACTCATGGAGAAACATTTGCAAAAATACTGATAAGAGAGAAGTTAAAAGTTAGACAGGACCATTTCCAATATCTATACAAGAACATTCTCATCTGCCTAGATAAAGAATTAATTAGATTTTCTTAAAGTCTTGCTTGCCTTTTTCCAGGCAAACTCAAATTTCATGAGTTGAAAATATTACTAGAAACACAAAGCTTCGCTAACCTCAACTGACTGCCTGACAGACTAATTTGTTAATATCCCTGATTAAAATATATTAAATATACATCAGTCTGATTACATATGACATTTAAAGATAATTTTTCAGGATCTTCCTCTAAGTTGCTATTCATTTTAGGTGGATTTATACATTAACACTAGCAATAAAGCATTTGGATTAATTTTTTTCAAAATCAGTAACAACTATTTATTAAATCATTAAATAAAAAAATTAACAGTAAGTCTGCTAACACTGAACTTTTTAATTTAAAAAGCCATTTTAGAACATTTATAGGTTTCTAAAAAATAAGCAAAAAGTTCAGAGTAGATTTTATTTTTATAATAAAGTCAATACATTAATTTTGTTACTTTTCAGATTTTACTTTTCATTGCATATTGTATTCCTCTTTGTACTAAAACCAGTATAGGACACAGATATGCAAATGAAAAAAGAGTTCCAACCTGTCATCACCATAGTCCAGATCCATAGTCATCCTTATCAAGGTCAACGTGACCTATGTCAACATCTCTATCATTCTACACCATCACCATACCATGGTTGACCTTTATTGTTTCTTCAGAAGCTGGATGTTCGTAGCTTGGTCTTTTTCGTGTTTTACTCTCCGAAACAGTAGTCTAGTCAGACACTTTATTTACATATTCTACTACTGACCATAGTAACTATCTTGATGATGCAAAGAAGCAAAACTTTGAGTTTTTTTTAAGTTAATTATAAAAACTTTTTTAAAAAGTTAATCATAATGAATAATCACTTTTTATTTAAGAATTTTAATATGAATTCAGGCTTCTAAAGACACAACATGGAACACATCAAACAAATAGCAAAACTATAGCTGTTTGTGTATTGTTAAAGAATCAGCATTCTGAGCCATTCCTTTTCCCTTTTGTTGGCTGATTTGTTATTTTGATTTTCCCCATATTTTTCTTGATATATTATAGTTGTACAACACGGTGGGATTCATTGTGACATATTTGGACATGTACACAATTAACAACATAGTTTGGCCCATAAAATTCCACAGTTGAGCCATTCCTCTTAAAATCTCTATGTAATCAACTAATCACATTGATTCAACAAACAGAAATCAAAATAAGGGCTGATTAGTGTAGTCTCAAAAACAAACAAATAAATAACAACAACAACAACAAAAAAAACTGGGTGTGATGGTGCAAAAGCTCAGGAGGCTGAGGCAGGAGGATGGAAGGTTCAAAGCTAGCCTCAGCAACTTAGCAAGGTCCTAAGCAACTTAGTGAGACCCTGTTTCTAAATAAAATATAAAAAAAGGCTGGGGATGTGGCTCAGTGGTTGAACACCTGTGGGTTCAATCTCTGGTACAAAAACAAACAAAGAAAAATTTACTTTCTAATTGTCAAAAGTAAAAATGAAGAATCAAATAAATATATAATTAGCATATTATTAACCTTTGTCTAAATCAGAATAATAGGTCCAAAAATCATCAAGTACTGTGTATAAAGAACCCTGTTTTAAAAAACTTCAAAGAAAATTTTAAAAAATATATTAGGCACAATCCTATGTAGTTTCCATGTTCTGTTAGATTTGAAATCAAATCATTAAAAAAAAAAATTGAGGGAAAAGTAACTTATGGAAACTTTAGGATTTCCCCTGCCTTTCCTTGACTAATAAAAGCAAGCCATTTGCCAGCCAAGAGATTTTAGAAAGCAAAGGACAGTTATAAGTCATCCAATGTGATTTGCTGTGGGTTATGTGAACATTGTCTTTCTATACTACCTTTGTCTTCCTTTATGGAAGGTGGGTCTCTCTTCTAAGACTTATCTAATGCACCTTTAGAACAAATACTGCCCATTAGCAAATGCCTATTCTGCCATCCAGATCCAATAGTATGTGAACAGATAGCACATATTTTAAAAATAGTTTCAATCTATTATGTGAAACAAGAAGTTCCGTTTTTTTTTTTTTTCCTGTCGAAGTTAGTTAAGCTGTGGAGTTTGATTAGACAGGGAAAACATATGAAATGAATGTTGACAAATGACCTATCATGCTGTGTTTATTTATAACAGCATGAAATGAGAAATCCTGTGTTTTGTTATTTGGTTGTTCTCTTTTTACTTGAATGAGTGTGCACAATCAACTGTCTGCTTGTGTCCTGATCAAGTGTCATTTGTTCTAAGATTGTACTTCAGGAATACTGAGAAGCCCAAGGAGATAACCACAAGTTACCAACACCATGGGAGGATAATAACTCAGTCTCGAATGTAGAAATAGAACCAGTGGATGATGGGACAAAGGGGAAGATACTTGGAATTGATCTATCAACACCACTCTTCCCGCCTTTACATATAGCCCTCTATTTTTCCAAGGATCCTTGGTTCCTAAAATTGATTCAGCTGTTTATAATTCCACTGGAAGTTTACCATACTCTTTGCATAATTGCATAATTTTTGTATTATTGAAAAATCATTTTTTAATTTTTTTTAGTTGTAGATAGACACAATACCTTTATTTAATTAATTAATTTATTTATTCTTATGAATATCAAACCCAGTACCTCAAACATGCTAGGTAATTGCTCTCCCACTGAGCCACAACCCCAGCCATGGAAAATCATTTTAAGTCAACTTTTTGATGTGTTGATAGATGTTCCGTTAGGAGTAAAACTTGGGCATCATATTTTAAAAGACCAAAGACAAATGAACAGATTGAAGAAGAGTCTAAGACACCCCTTGCCTATATCACATTTTTTTCTAATAGGCAGCTGTGACATCTTTAATTAAAACTAGAACATAAACCATTTTTATTACCAATGCTACAAAATTTAAATCTGTCTCCAAGATACTGTCTCTTTACTTGAAATAAGTTTTGGACACCTGCCACAGGAAGTCTCCTTTGTATCCACCCTTGTTCAGAAAGGTTTCTTTGTTCATATGTCACCTAGATCTGCACTATACGTCTCCATGCTGCTGAGTAGAACCCACTGAAACAGGACCCATGGGAGGCCCAGTAATCAGGTGGAGGTTTCAAATGAAAACACTCTGGTAGATCCTGTTACCCACAGGCTAATGACATCCACCAAATGTCAGTATGTTCTAGGGAGCTGTCAATAACAACAAGAACAACAACAAACATAAAGAGACTCTAAGGCTTTGAAATAGATAATCATCTTCTTCTGGGGACATGATAGAGTGTCTGTTAGAACAACAACTTGTATCACACTAAAAAATCCATTAATGTACCCTGTACTCATACCCATTGTTCTCTAAAGTGTATTTGCATTAAACACATTATTTTAGGTATCTGTACATACTCATACTCATATATTTACCCCTAAACCTAATTTACTGAAATAACTTGAGTGGGCTTCTATGTTTTTTTTTCAGGTAAATGAGCCTAACTAAAGTAGTCTTCAGGAGCAGAGAGGTAAGAAGACAATACAGTGATATTTACCCATTAACAGTAAAGATACTACTTGACTTATGGGGTCATGTCCTGCTAAACCACTGTGAGTTGAAACCATCCTAATATGAAAAGCATTTAATATGCCTAGCTTACTGAATACCGTAGTTTAACACAGGCTACTGTGTAGTGTCAGTTGTTTATCTTCAGGACCACATGGGTGACTGGGAGCTGACACTATCCAGCATTGCAAGATAACATAATACCACCACATATCACCAGCCTGAGAAAAGACCAAACTTCAAACTATTTGTCTACTGAATACATATTGTTTTTGAACCACTGTAAAGTTTAAACATGCTAAATGGGACTGTCATAAGTGGGGGACTTTCTGTATTTCTCCTTGAAACATAGGAACGTACTCATAGGCATGGTTGACACTGAAGCTCTGTCTATCCTTGCTCAGTCCTCATCAACACTATTGCTGTTCAGCAGAAAAGCTTCTTGCTTCACAACTGCCTTTAGTTATTCACTGAAGATGTTGACTCCACCTAGATTAAAGTGGAGACAAGGAAATGAAAATGTTTGGGATATCCCATTCAGGAATTAAGTAATGCCTTTTCATGACATTTAAGGCAAAATGGAAAAATTGGGTATAAAGTGCAACAGCTTGCATAGATCACAAAAGATCCATCCAAAGCATTACAAACGCATGCAAAAGGATTCCCCAGTGCTACATAATTCGGCATCTCAAAGTCATTTTATCTTTTCACAATGGGCCTGAATCACTATATAATAAGGAAATATACTATAAAATTGTTAAATTTTATAATGATAAAATGTTATTTTAAAGCCATATTTAATAGTATAACATATTTCTCTCTTTTTTCTCTCTTTCCCTATCCTAGACTATTCTAAACAGGTAAAAGATATTGGTAAAGATTTAAATTTTGGCTGGACTAGGTGGCACTCATCTAGGATCACAGTAATCCCAACAAAGTCTGAGGCAATAGGATTGCAAGTTCAAAGCCAATCTCAGCAACAGTGAGGCACTAAGCAACTCAGTGAGACCCTGTCTCTAAATAAAACACAAAAAAAGGAGCTGAGGATGTGGCTCAGTGTTTGAGTGTCCCTGAGTTCAATCCTTGGTACCCTGCCCCCAAACCCCCCAAATTAAGTTTTAATTATAATGCAGTCTTTTCCAGTTAAGATATTTCTAAGCAATGCTAAGAATTAATAGGTGCTGACTTTGTTCCCATGCCTAATGTTAATAAAAATAAATAAAGGGCCAATTCTAATGACTTGCAGAAGGACAGAAAAGGCAAAGGAAGAAGCCAAAGAGATGGAGAGAAGGAAGGCAAAAACCTGAATCCTTAACCAAATTCTTTAGTTAGTGGACTCCCCCCAATGATGAGTTTAAAATGGTTACATTCTTTAATATGGTCATTAAATATAGATATTGCCCTTCTCATTGAAGTTATAAACACAAGACCAGAAAATATGCAGAAGATCAGATGAGATGGAGGGCACTGAACACTTTCTGCTACTCATGACTCATGACTCATTAGTACTCATGAGTTATTCTTGGGACTATCAATTAACTTGTCAATTTAAATAGGTAGGTAGATCATAAATCAAGATTTGTAAATTATATTCTACCAATATACAGAAAGTGATGAAAATATGTTAGTTTTTTAAGTTTTCAAAAAGAAAAATAACAGGGCAATACCATTGCTTTTCTATACAGAATTTGGGGTTATAGAATTAATTTCATTTGGCTACTGTTCCAGCTGATATTCTGAATAGGAGAATTAACAGACCTTATGTGCCAAGGTTTAGATCAGTGAAGTGGAAATGCTGGATTCAGGGGCTTCATACCCAAATTAACTCCAGTCAGCTCATGAAAACTGTAAACTGAAGGCTGTAAGCCCCAGGATAAGCAGACTGACATATAAAGAAAGAACCACAAAATAGATCAAAGTTGGAGACAGTGTCACAACGCTCATCTCATTGAGCATAAGGACAGTTGGCTGACTGCCAGATATCAGGATGAACAGGCACAGGGCCAAGATTTAGTGCCAGAACCAGAGCACAGGTACCTGAGTTTGCCCAGAAGTTAAGCTACATAATGCTCAGTAAATATTTATTGACTACTTGACTGAATGAGTGAACATTGATAAAGAGTTATGCAGCTGAACCAACCAATGCAAAGGCCTTCTGCATTGAAACTGAAGCTGAAATAATATTTTAAATTATATAATTAATAAAGAAGGGCATTCAATAATAACTTCCACTAACAAATAATAGCAGTAATTATACTTACCTACTCTTTATTATGTATTCACTGTATAGCAGATACTACATGCATATCACATATTCTTATCAAAATTCACTGAAATAGGTATCATTGTTATGGACCCATTTCTTCAGGCCTTAAGATATTTAGAAACCTTTCCAAAGTCATCAGGCTAAGTGGTAGAGCCAGAATTGGATGCAGATGTGTCTGCTTTTAGAATTGAAGTGCTTAAGTCATGTAAAACCCTATTGTGACTTTCATTATTAACACATATTTATGGAAAGGCTATAACATTTCCATCAATCCCTAATACTTTGCAAGAACTAAAAAATACAGTATAGCATCTTTTTCAGAAGAGATCATAATCCAATATACTCTAAAAGGGAATGATGTAAATATGATGAAACTTCTGCGAGAATCTGAAAGATTCTACTTCAAGGCTAAATTTTTATGTGTTATAGGGCAATACCTGGTGGCTTTGTTTTACTTCTTGTTTACTTTGGGGGGAAGTAATGTACTTGTAAATACTTTTATATTCTGATTTTCTCCTGAGGAAATTTAATAAGCATTTTAAAATTGAGGTATAATTCATGTACTATAAAAGTCACCTTTTAAAGTGTACAAGTCAGTGGGTTATAGAATATTACAAGGTTGTGAAACCATCACTATCCTCTCAGTATATTTATTCACTCCACCAATTCCCTAATGTTAACATTTGGTTTAAAATTTTATTATTTCTCAATTTCAAGGCAGTAAAACCTTCTTGAGCATATTTCTTATATAGAAACTCAGAATAAAAGATGTGCTAGTATGGAACCACCTTAGTTGTATGAATGGCGATAGGGCCCTACACACTGCATTTATCTGCTTCTTACTGTTTAGAATTCAATCTAAAATGCACTGGTTTATTTGGATTCTGAAGGTGTATTGTAAGCACCTGGTAGAAAGAATTGAGAATCTTGTAATTGATGGTGGACGAGAATTCCAAAATATTGTATTATACAAGGAAAACATGGAGAAGCCTTTTTGTGCTCTTATAGGTTGAAATATAAAACACCAAATACCTATGTCTAGGTCATAACCCCTCACATTATATAATGTGACTTTATTTGAAAATAAAGTTTTTTGATATAATTAATTAAGATGACATTATTAGAATAGCCCCTAATCCAGTATGACTGGCTTCCTTAAGAATAGAGGGAGTTTGGACACAGTCATGCTCAGGGAGTGAGGGCACTATGGAAGATGAAGGTAGAGATGTGGGTCATGTTACTACAATCCAAGGAATGCCATGGATTTCCAGAAAGCCACCAGAGCTATGTGAGAGTCTTGGGACAGATACTCGGTCACAATTCTTATGAAGAACTAGCCCTGAATACTTTAGTCGTACACTTGTTTCTAGAAATGTAAGTCTGTAACTTTCTGTTTAAGTCATTCAGTCTGTTAATTTGTCATGGACTTCCAAACAAACCATTGCATACACCTAACCTCCATCATGAGACTTACGTTTTTTGATGGCACGTATTCAAAGTTTCCATCAAAGGATTAGATATACTCTAGATAGGGCAAAGGAGTCAGAGGGGAAGGAAGGGCACATGGGTGTGGTAAGCCATTCTTATAGACCGTGGCCGCCATTAGAAGATGGCGCCGGCTTCCACTGTGGCCTGTGATAAACAACTCCTTTTTTGGAGAGTTGGCGCGCAATCCCTTACCACCCTATGAGAGAGATCCACGTGGCAGCTTGGGATTGGTATGCGGGAGGCTTTATTAGGCTGTGCTTGGGCGCTCGGCGGGGGGTTGCTAGAAGATGATACTTGAATCAAGGCCTGAATAAACTGCTGAAAGAAGAATCCTGTGTCGTGTTTTCCCTTGCCAGCGAGGGGTCGTGACAATTGGTGGCCCGGACGGGGAATTATATTCCTCAAACCCAGGATCCAGAACTTTCAGCAGTCAGGGTGGTGCACCGGTAAGTTCCCAGGTAAAGTGGGAATCCGCAAGCAAATAGCGGGGCGCTCTCTCTGTAAATAGAGAGAGAGCGGGAAAAAGGGACGCTCCCCTGTAAAAGGAAGAGAGCGGGGAATTCATAGAACGGAACGCTCCCCTGTAAAAGGAAGAGAGCGGGGACTTTTGTACTTTCACTTTCTTTATAGCTCTAAAAACATTATGGGCGCTACCTCTTCAAGCCCAATTTTGTTGGCCCTAGATGGGTTGCTATGTTCAAAAGGACTTAAGGTAAAGCAGAGCACTTTGCAGATGTTTTTGAGAGAAGCTGCCTGGCCGCGGCCGCGGTCTGGGCATGAGGATGGCGGTGGGCTCAGTCAAGATGCAGCCGCCATGCGAGAACCCGGCCCGGGCCGTGGCGGTGGCGGCGGCGGACAGCGCTCTGCGCTGCAGTCCCAGGGCCCGCGAGCCGGGGCGCGAGCAGCCGCCGGCGTCGCTGCGGCCGCGGCTGAAGGACCTGCCTGCACTGCTGCGGAGCGGGCTCACACTGCGGAGAAAGTGGAGCGCCGCCGGGGGCCGGGACCAGACGGAGCCGGTGTGGGTTCCAGAATGCCTGACAAGAAGAGTCCCGACAAATACATCTGAGTTAAATATAACCACTTTGGCCATTACTTCCCAGGTGCTTATCCCGCTGTCTCCTTCTAATACGACCTCTAATGCCACTCATTTTAAGGCTTCTCCTTATTGCACCCCTGAGTATGGCTTCCCTCCTATATTTACACCTTGTCAAGATCACTCTTGGGAGAAGCATCAGGTCGCTAAAGGTTTCTCCCTTTCCCCCTCTCTTAAAAGATATTTGTATAATGTTTCCAATAATAATTCCTCCATAGGAGCAGGTTGGTCTTGGTTTCAATGGTTGATTTCCAATGAAAAGGGAGCCACAGCTGATATTTCCGCTTTGGCTCAATTACGAGGAGTCCAAAGTTGGCTGTTTAATGTTTCTGGCAGTACCCAAGACTCGGAGCGAGGTAGGAGGCTTAAAATTACTGCAAATAATTCACAATTATCTAATGCTACATTACCCTCCGCAGCAGTCTGTCTCCAATCTCCGTTCCTGTTTCTTTTGGCTAATGATACATCACAGGGGATGCTTAATTGTTCTGATATTACCTGTTATTTGTCTGAGTGTTGGAATGGCTCCTGGACTACGGCAATGGTTATGAAAATCCCAACCTTTGTCCCGATCCCGGTTACTGCAGATCCAGAGTCTTTTTCTATTGTTGAACTGATTAGAGCCCGTAGAGATTTTGGAATTACAGCAGCTATAGTGACAGCTGTGGCGGTATCTGCTGCTGCAGCAGTTACAGCTGGAGTAGCCATGGCCAGCCAAATACAAACTGCTGCCACTATTAATCAGGTTATTCAACAAACATCCACCATATTTGAATCTAAAAGTAGAATTAATCAACACATTTTATCTGGGATTCTGGCTGCTAATCAAAGGATAGATCTGCTTCAAGCTCAAGTTGAGGAATTGTCTGACCTAGTACATTTGGGTTGTATTGATCAATGTGCACATTTATGTATAACCTCTGTCAGATTTAATGATTCCAGAAATGCCTCCCGCATCATCAGGGAATACCTATCCGGAATATCTATCCGGAACCTGGTCCATGGAAGCAGAAAACTTGATCCAGTCTCAACTAACTCAGATTGCTGTTCTGAATAGCACCCGTGTCGAACCAGTGACTTTGGGTCAATTCACCAGTTGGCTATCCTCTGCCTTTTCCTTTTTTAAGGAATGGGTGGGAGTGGGCATTTTTGGGGCAATGTGTTGCTTCGGTGTTGTACTTTGTTTGTGGCTTCTCTGTCGCCTTAAAACTCGCCATGCGCAAGAGAAGGCTATGATTGTCCAGGCTTTTGCAGCCCTAGAGAATGGTATCTCTCCACAAGTTTGGCTTGCGCAACTTAAGCAATAATTTCCTGGGTTTTGGCCATTGCACCCCAAGTCATCTTTGACATTGCACTGGGTTTGGCATGCCCTCCTCTTCCTGCCTTCCCAGTTATGGAAGGCCCATGCACTCTGCAGGCCTTGTTGCCATTGCACGCAGGTGGGCTTCCATGCTGGTGCTGCACTTTATGCTTTGGACCCTTCGTTTTCTCAGGGGCTGAGGGATGGTGTTGCCACTTCCAACCTCATAGTCACTGACCGGCTACTTGTAAAATCCCCTTTCTTTTTCACCGTCATCACGATGCAGGATGCGAGGCAAGGCACTGCACTTGAGTGATCCCTCAATGGACCTCAAGGAAAGCATGTCCTATTGCATGCGGGTTTGACGTCCACGCCCCGCCCGTCGGCTGATATGGGACCAGGTCTAGGGAAGGGCTCTCCTTAGGACTGAACCATACACTGCAACCACTTCTGCACAGTGGGATAGGACCTCTACTTTGGCCTGCATTGTTTTATAAAATAGAAGGGGGAACTGTGGTAAGCCATTCTTATAGACCGTGGCCGCCATTAGAAGATGGCACCGGCTTCCACTGTGGCCTGTGATAAACAACTCCTTTTTTGGAGAGTTGGCGCGCAATCCCTTACCACCCTATGAGAGAGATCCACGTGGCAGCTTGGGATTGGTATGCGGGAGGCTTTATTAGGCTATGCTTGGGCGCTCGGCGGGGGGTTGCTAGAAGATGATACTTGAATCAAGGCCTGAATAAACTGCTGAAAGAAGAATCCTGTGTCGTGTTTTCCCTTGCCAGCGAGGGGTCGCGACACATGGGGGTAGAAAAGATGGTGGAATGAGATGGACATAATTATCCTAAGTACATGTATAAAGACACAAATGGTGTGAATATACTTTGTATACAACCAGAGACATGAGAAATTGTGCACTATGTGTGTAATATGAATTATAATGCATTCTGTTGGCATATGTAACAAATTAGAATAAAAAACAAATTTAAAAACAAAGTTAGCATCCAAAGTACTCTTGTTTCTCAGGAAGAAAGATTTATCAGGCTAACTCCAACTGTCCTCAGGCCTGAGTGTTGTGGAAACATCCTTTATTCTTTCTTTCACTCTTTAGTTTGTACCTATCACTAATGTATACACATTGCTGTTGATTTTAAAAAAAAAGGATAAGAGTTTCAGCAAGAGGTAATGAGATTTGCGAAGAACAACTCTCAGGTGTTTTGTAATTTTGACAAGTTGGTATCTTGCCCTTGTTAATTTCCCACGCACACTGCAAAAATCTATGCAAAACAGTACATATTTGTGAGAACATTCCACATATAGAGTATGGTATATTCTTTATCTCTTTTTTATATATTTGCTGTTTTAATTTTACAAATTTATTCAATTATATGAGACAGGAACAGAGTAATAGTTCAATACATAGATATAGTGCGTAATGAACAAATCAGGATAGATAGCATGTCTAGCCCCTAAAATATTTTAAGAATTTTTTTTTTTTGGTTCACACTTTCTGTGTTCTATGAATAAAGAAAGATATCTTTTCTTTTAACCTGGTGTTAGTTTTTAAATTGCACTTTGAGTCTACTAAAAGATTGTAAGTATATAATCTATACTAATTGCTCATGAAATACAGTGAAGAAAATGTGAGTTTTTCAGAAATTTAATAGCTTTTATTTACTGTGACTGGTGATATATATTGGTGATAAACCAAGGAAATTTTTGTAAATAGTTAAAATTAATGAAGAGTATACATTCTACTATCATGGGTAACTAAAAAGAACAAACAAAAAAATTTTAAAAATTAATGAAGATGTGCTTAGCATGACTTAGCTGCCTATAAAAATTACATTATTACATAATAAGTAAATAGATATCAAATCCCAGTAAGAAATTTGACAGCTTATTGTAAATATTAACCTCTATGTCTCTAGACACAGTCCATGTATTGCTTCATAAAAAAGATTGGCAAACAATTCTACAAATTACAAAGATGATCAAAATAACAGGTTATTCCAAGTATACAGTTGGTTATTACATTCTGTCTTTGTACATCTATATAAATGTGAAGCACAAAATAAAAGTATATACGTGTCCATTACTATAACAAAATATCAGCCTTTTAGAGGTAAGTTTTATTTTGGGTTAGTTTTGGAGATTCTAGTTTGTGATGGATTAGCCCTGTTGATTTGGCAGCCTATGGCAAGGCAGCATGACTGGCAGGAGTGGGTAGCAGAGAGAAAGTTCACGCCACATCAGCCAGAATGCAAAAGAGAGAATGCTGAAGGGGCCAGGGTCCCTCAGGGTCCCACAGGGTCCCACAGTCCTCTCTGAGGGCGTGCTTCCAGTGACCCATGGACCTCCCACTAGGCCCCACCTCCCAAAGATACTGCCACTAGAGTCACCTTGAGGCTTAAGCCTTTAATATATAGACCTTTGGGGGGGGGGGCAGTCTAGTTTCAAACTATAGAATTATGTATATAAACACTTGGAAATTCATCATGAAGAATCCATACACAATGAATCTTTTTTATAGTAAAGAAAGGGTGGCAAACAATAGAAATTTATGCTGAAGATAAACTACTTTTTTTAAACTTCTACTCCACAGGTGTTTCAGTTTTGTATGAACTGTTCAAATGAAACTATTTCCATGGATTATTTGTGCAATGATTTTTATCCATTCATGACTATAATGAAAAATACATAGGAAAATTTGCATGTATATATATGTGTGTGTGTGTGTGTGTGTGTGTGTGTATATATATATATATATATATATATATATATATAATATGTATGTTAGGATAGAACAGCTCTTTCTGAAGTATGATAGGAAAAACAGCAGACTCTACAAAAATAGTTATATATTTGTCACTCAGAAATGTAAGTTTTCTGTGTATCAACATCTTAAGTAATGTCAAAGTTAAATAAACCAAGGAAATGATTGCAACGTGTTTTCCAAACCAGTGATCAGCTCCATAATAGTGTATCAGTTAAATATTAGTGAGGAAGGGCAACACTGCAAAATGATTATAAAGAAAGACCTTGAGGAGGCAAGTCATAAAAGTGTAAGTACAATTTGTACAATGCTGATAAAACGCAGCAGTAATCAAAGAAACAAACTTTACAGCAATATTAAGTTCTTTCCTGTGGGATTGGCAAAGATTAAAAGTAATGTGTAAAACTTAGTGTTGTCATGTGGGAGGAAAATTTTCATGAAATTAAGCTGCTAAAGATAGGCATGATAGATTGGCAAAAAAAGTAAAAATTAAAAATGTCTGGAGGTGAAATTAACAATGTTCATGAAAATTATTAAACCTATATTTATTTTTAGTGATAGCAATTCTGTTTCCAGGAATCAGTTTTAAAGATGCCCTTGCATGTGTAATTAATATACATCTCTTCCTATCAGTTTGTTTACAAATAAAAGGTTTAAATCATTCTAGAAAGCCAATACTTTGGAATTTAAATAAATAAAATGGAATGTTGTTGAAATATTAAAGTGGCATTAAATTTAGTATCATAGAAACACTTAGCCTCATAATTTTTTTAAAAAATCAGTTTGGGCAGGGTTTCAGCGCTGCAGTTTCTGCCAGACGCGCAAGCACCGCACTCAGGGCTGAATTCTGGGTTCGAGACGGGGAAGGAAGCGGTCCATCTCGGTTCTCCACACCGGTCAGACCACAGAGGAGGCCAGCAGCCACCATGTTGGTAAACTGACGTCACCACACCTGTTTTTGACTGACCGCAGCTCATTCAGCCATAGAACAGGTAATTTCAGGCTGCAATTCGCCTGCGGCTTGCAGACAGATTGCTAGGGTTCAGCGCCTGGGGGCTTCTTAAAATCTGATCTTATCGGAGTGAACACGGAGCGCGGGGCGGCCGAGTCCCGGCTCCCGGAGCCGTCCCGGAACCGCCCTGGCTCCGGGCTGCGGAGCCTGCGGAGGCTGCTTCTTGGACCCTGCTAATATCAGAGCAAACACGAAACACCAAGAGGCCGAGTTCCGGCTCCCGGAACTGAGCCCGCGGGGACTGCTTCTTGGAGCTTACACTTGTAGGAGCTTACACCGAGCACAGAGCGGCCGAGTTCCGGCTCCCGGAACCGTCCCGGAACCGCCCTGGCTCAGGGCTGCGGAGCCCGCGGAGGCTGCTTCTTGGACCCTGCTACTATCAGAGCATACACCAAACACTAAGCGGCCGAATTCCGGCTCCCGGAACTGAGCCCGCGGGGGCTGCTTCTTGGAGCCTACACTTATAGGAGCTTACACCGAGCACGGAGCGGCCGAGTTCCGGCTCCCGGAACTTCCCTGGACCGGGGCTGGGAGCCCGCGGAAACTGTGTCTCGGTCCGGGTCCTGCTGAGGGCAGGTCAGGACTCACCCATTGCTTGGGTTGCCTGGCAAGGGGAACGAAATGCTGCCATTCGCATAGGATACCAACATGGCAGAGATCTGATGTCAACAGAAAGCGGTGGAGGAGAGATCTTCATCAATACCAGCGGTGACATAAGCAGTTGGTCTCCTGGTAAGGGGGGTGAGGCTCAGTCACCCGAGTCTCCTCAATTTGTCCTCGAGCCAGAGGGAAGGAGCCGGGCCGCCGCCAGCCCCCGGAGCAGGCCCAGCGGCTCGCCAGCGTGGTGACCGCGTGACCCCAATTGGAGAGGGGGCGGAGCGGAGCAGCCACCCACACCCGCCAGGTGGGCAGACCCACGACCCAGTAGTACATGGGCGTGGTAGGAGGGGCAGGGCAGAGCCGCCCTTCGCGCTTGCAAGGTAAACAGACCTGTGACAGCCTGGCGGGTCAGGCCCAGTGGCCTACCAGTGTGGTACACACGTCACCCCAACTCGAGTAGGGGCAGAGCAGATCCTTATCCCACGCCCGGATCAGGCCCTGCCGGTGTGGTGGTCACGTGACCCCAATTGGAGTGGGGGTGGAGCGGAACCGCCACCCGTGCCCGCAGGGTGAGCAGACCAGTGATCAACCTGCAGATCAGGCCCAGGGGTCCGCAGGCGTGGTAGGAGGGGCAGGGCAGATCCGCCGCCCGCGCCTTCAAGGTAGGCAGACCTACAACAGACCTGCGGATCAGGCCCAGGAGCCTGCCGGCGGGGTACAAATACCACCCTAATTGGAGTAGTGACAGAGCAGAGTCGCCTCCCTTGCCAGGAACAGACCCAGCATCCTGCAGGCGGGGTAGTCACGACACCCCAATTGGAGTAGGGGCAAAGCAGAGCCTCCACTCGTGCCCGAAAGGTGGGCAGATCTGCGACCGACCAGCAGGACAGGCCCAGTGGCCTGCTGGTACGACAGACACGTCACCCCAATTGGAGTAGGGGCAGAACAGAGCCGCCACCAGCTCCCAGAACAGGCCCAGTGACCTGCCGGCGTGGTAGCCACGACACCCCAATTGGAATAAGGAGAGAGCAGAGCCGCCGCCCGCACCTGCAGGAAAGATACGCAAGCAGTATGAAAAGACAAGGAAAGAAAGGACCACAAGCAATGCAGGTCAACGCAACTTTAGAAGAGGTAACAGCTGCAGCAGATGGAATGTCAGATAAAGAATTCAGGATATACATGCTTCAGATGATCTGGAGTATCAAGGAAGACATTAAACAGCAAAATCAGACAATGAAAGATCACTTCGACAACGAATTACGCAAACAAATCCAGGAAGCAAAGGATCAACTATACAGGGAGATAGAGGTTATAAAAAACAAGCAATCAGAAATCCTAGAAATGCAGGAAGCAATAAACCAACTTAAAAACTCAATGGAGAATACTACCAACAGAGTAGAACACTTAGAAGATAGAACATCAGACAATGAAGACAAAGTATTTCAACTGGAAAAGAACATAGACAGCTCAGCAAGACTGTTAAGAAACCATGAGCAGAACATCCAAGAAATATGGGATAACATTAAGAGACCAAACTTAAGAGTCATTGGGATACAGGAAGGTACAGAGCTCCAAACCAAAGGAATGAGCAGTCTATTCAATGAAATAATACAAGAAAACTTCCCAGACTTGAAGAATGAGACAGAATCCCAAATCCTAGAAGCCTACAGGACGCCGAATGTGCAAAATCATAAGAGATCCACACCTAGACACATTATAATGAAGATGCCCAACATACAGAATAAGGAGAGAATTTTAAAAGCTACAAGAGAAAGGAAGCAGATTACATTTAGGGGCAAGCCAATCAGGATAACAGCTGATCTTTCAACACAGACTTTGAAAGCTAGAAGATCCTGGAATAACATATTTCAAACACTGAAAGATAATGGGTTCCAACCAAGAATTGTGTATCCAGCGAAATTAAGCTTCAGGATGGAGAATGAAATTAAAACCTTCCACGATAAACAAAAGTTTAAAGAATTCGCAGCTAGAAAACCATCTCTTCAAAACATCCTAGCCAAAGTATTACAGGAAGAGGAAATGGAAAATAACAATGAAAACCAACAGTGGGAGGTAGGACAGTAAAGGGGGGGGGGAAACAATCAAAGAGGAAAACAAACAATGTTTAGTAACAGAAATAAACAAATATGGCTGGAAGAACAACCCATATCTCAATAATAACCCTAAATGTTAATGGCTTAAACTCACCAATTAAGAGACACAGGCTAGTAGAATGGATCACAAAACAAGACCCAACAATATGCTGCCTACAGGAGACGCATTTGATAGGAAAAGACATACATAGGCTGAAGGTGAAAGGTTGGGAAAAATCATATCACTCATATGGACTTCGGAAACAAGCAGGCGTGTCCATACTCATATCAAATAAAATAGATTTCAAGCCAAAGTTAATCAAAAGAGATAAAGAGGGACACTACATACTGCTTAAGGGAACCATACACCAACAAGACATAACAATCATAAATATTTATGCCCCAAACAATGGTGCAGCTATGTTCGTCAAACAAACTCTTCTCAAGTTCAAGAGTCTAATAGACCACCACACCATAATCATGGGAGACTTCAACACACCTCTCTCGCCACTGGACAGATCTTCCAAACAAAAGTTGAATAAGGAAACTATAGAACTCAATAACACTATTAATAACCTAGACCTAATTGACATATATAGAGTATACCACCCAACATCAAGCAGTTACACTTTTTTCTCAGCAGCACATGGATCCTTCTCAAAAATAGATCATATATTATGTCACAGGGCAACTCTTAGACAATATAAAGGAGTAGAGATATTACCATGCATCTTATCTGATCATAATGGAATGAAACTGAAAATCAACGATAAAAGAAGGAAGGAAAAAGCATACATCAATTGGAGAATGAACAATAGGTTACTGAATGATCAATGGGTTATAGAAGACATCAAGGAGGAAATTAAAAAATTCTTAGAGATAAATGAAAACACAGACACAACATATCGGAATCTATGGGACACATTAAAAGCAGTTCTAAGAGGAAAATTCATTGCTTGGAGTTCATTCCTTAAAAAAAGAAAAAAACAACAAATAAATGATCTCATACTTCATCTCAAAATCCTTGAAAAAGAAGAGCAAAACAACAGCAAAAGAAGTAGAAGGCAAGAAATAATTAAAATCAGAGCTGAAATTAATGAAATCGAAACAAAAGAAACAATTGAAAAAATTGACAAAACTAAAAGTTGGTTCTTTGAAAAAATAAACAAAATCGACAGACCCTTAGCGATGCTAGTGAAGAGAAGAAGAGAGAGAACTCAAATTACTAGCATACGGGATGAAAAAGGCAATATCACAACAGACACTTCAGAAATACAGAAGATAATCAAAAACTATTTTGAATCCTTATACTCCAATAAATTAGAAGATAGTGAAGGCATAGATAAATTTCTTAAGTCATATGATCTGCCCAGATTGAGTCAGGAGGATATAGAAAACCTAAACAGACCAATATCAATTGAGGAGATAGAAGAAACCATCAAAAGACTACCAACTAAGAAAAGCCCAGGTCCCGATGGGTATACAGCAGAATTTTACAAAACCTTTAAAGAAGAACTAATACCAATACTTTTCAAGCTACTTCAGGAAATAGAAAAGGAGGGAGAACTTCCAAATTCATTCTATGAGGCCAACATCACCCTGATACCTAAACCAGACAAAGACACTTCAAAGAAAGAAAACTACAGACCAATATCTCTAATGAACCTAGATGCAAAAATCCTCAATAAAATTCTGGCGAATCGGATACAAAAACATATAAAAAAAATTGTACACCATGATCAAGTAGGATTCATCCCTGGGATGCAAGGCTGGTTCAATATACGGAAATCAATAAATGTTATTCACCACATCAATAGACTTAAAAATAAGAACCATATGATCATCTCGATAGATGCGGAAAAAGCATTTGACAAAGTACAGCATCCCTTTATGTTCAAAACTCTAGAAAAACTAGGGATAACAGGAACATACCTCAATATTGTAAAAGCAATCTATGCTAAGCCTCAGGCTAGCATTATTCTGAATGGAGAAAAACTGAAGGCATTCCCTCTAAAATCTGGAACAAGACAGGGATGCCCTCTCTCTCCACTTCTCTTCAACATAGTTCTCGAAACACTGGCCAGAGCAATTAGACAGACGAAAGAAATTAAAGGCATAAAAATAGGAAAAGAAGAAATTAAATTATCACTATTTGCAGATGATATGATTCTATATCTAGCAGACCCAAAAGGCTCTACAAAGAAACTATTAGAGCTAATAAATGAATTCAGCAAAGTGGCAGGATTTAAAATCAACACGCATAAATCAAAGGCATTCCTGTATATCAGCGACAAATCCTCTGAAATGGAAATGAGGACAACCACTCCATTCAAAATATCTTCAAAAAAAATAAAATACTTGGGAATCAACCTAACAAAAGAGGTGAAAGACTTATACAATGAAAACTACAGAACCCTAAAGAGAGAAATAGAAGAAGATCTTAGAAGATGGAAAAATATACCCTGTTCATGGATAGGCAGAACTAACATCATCAAAATGGCGATATTACCAAAAGTTCTCTATAGGTTTAATGCAATGCCAATCAAAATCCCAATGGCATTTCTTGTAGAAATAGAGAAAGCAATCATGAAATTCATATGGAAAAATAAAAGACCCAGAATAGCAAAAACAATGCTAAGCAAGAAGTGTGAATCAGGCGGTATAGCGATACCAGACTTCAAACTATACTACAGAGCAATAGTAACAAAAACAGCATGGTACTGGTACCAAAACAGGCGTGTGGACCAATGGTACAGAATAGAGGACACAGAAACCAATCCACAAAACTACAACTATCTTATATTTGATAAAGGGGCTAAAAGCATGCAATGGAGGAAGGATAGCATCTTCAACAAATGGTGCTGGGAAAACTGGAAATCCATATGCAACAAAATGAAACTGAATCCCTTTCTCTCGCCATGCACAAAAGTGAATTCAAAATGGATCAAGGAACTTGATATCAAATCAGAGACGCGCCGTCTGATAGAAGAAAAAGTTGGCTACGATCTACAGTCAGTGGGGTCGGGCTCCAAATTCCTCAATAGGACACCCATAGCACAAAAGTTAATAACTAGAATCAACAAATGGGACTTACTCAAACTAAGAAGTTTTTTCTCAGCAAAAGAAACAATAAGAGAGGTAAATAGGGAGCCTACATCCTGGGAACAAATCTTTACTCCTCACACTTCAGATAGAGCCCTAATATCCAGAGTATACAAAGAACTCAAAAAATTAGACAATAAGAGAACAAACAACCCAATCAACAAATGGGCCAAGGACCTGAACAGACACTTCACAGAGGAGGACATACAGTCAATCAAGAAGTACATGAAAAAATGCTCACCATCTCTAGCTGTCAGAGAAATGCAAATCAAAACCACCCTAAGATACCATCTCACTCCAGTAAGATTGGCAGCCATTAGGAAGTCAAACAACAACAAGTGCTGGCGAGGATGTGGGGAAAAGGGTACACTTGTACATTGCTGGTGGGACTGCAGATTGGTGCAGCCAATTTGGAAAGCAGTATGGAGATTTCTTGGAAAGCTGGGAATGGAGCCACCATTTGACCCAGCTATTCCCCTTCTTGGTCTATTCCCTAAAGACCTAAAAAGAGCATGCTACAGGGACACTGCTACATCGATGTTCATAGCAGCACAGTTCACAATAGCAAGACTGTGGAACCAACCTAGATGCCCTTCAATAGACGAATGGATAAAAAAAATGTGGCATTTATACACAATGGAGTATTACTCTGCATTAAAAAATGACAAAATCATAGAATTTACAGGGAAATGGATGGCATTAGAGCAGATTATGCTAAGTGAAGCTAGCCAATCCCTAAAAAACAAATGCCAAATGTCTTCTTTGATATAAGGAAAGTAACTAAGAACAGAGTAGGGACGAAGAACAGGAGAAGAAGATTAACATTTAACAGGGATGAGAGGTGGGAGGGAAAGGGAGAGAGAAGGTAAATTGCACGGTAATGGAAGGAGACCCTCAGGGTTATACAGTGGAGGGGGTAGAGAGAGAGGAGGGGAGGGGAGGGGAGAGGTGGGGAGGGGGGAGGGGGGATGATGGGAAAGGCAGCGGAGCACAACAGACACTAGTATGGCAATTTGTAAATCAATGGATGTGTAACTGATGTGAATCTGCAATCTGTGTATGGGGTGAAGGTGGGAGTTCATAACCCACTAGAATCAAAGTGTGGAATATGATATGTCAAGAAATTTGTAATGTTTTGAACAACCCACAATAAAAAATTAAAAAAAAAAAAAAGAATTAAATTCAGATAGCCAACAAACAATAACAAAAAAATAGAAAGTTCAAATGTTAACATCATTTTCTAAAAAATGGAGAAAAAGGACAAAGAAGTGAACAAAAGCCAAGAAAAGATAAGAACATTAAAAGATCAGTTCAGAAAGGTCCATAACTGACTCCTAAAATCTCCAAAAAGAATGGGAAAAAACTGACCAACAAATCATATAAGAAAATGCTCTGAAATGTAAGGACATTTTCACACTGAAAAAGCCAACTGAGAGCCCAGCATGAGGACTGATAAAGGATCCATAGCAAAATGCCTTGCAAGGAAATTTCAGGGCAACATGATATAAAGAAGATTTCTTTAAGTGCACGGAGAGTAAAAAGCAGCTCACTAACAAAAGATCAAGAATTCTAATGGTATCGAACTTCTCCGTAGCAACAATGGAAACTTAGGATTCTGTATTCATTCAAAATAGAAGTATGCAGGAAAATCAATGTATTTTGTATATAGAATTTAGAAAATTTGCATTTAATGCACTAATATGCAGAAGCCACTTAAGACTTGCTCTAATAAAATGAAGGCATAACTAAAATAGGGAATGACATGGAGCTAGGACACAGGGTTGCACTTAAGAGAGAATAGGAAGGAAAAACTGGGAGCCAACTGTGCTTCAGGACTGTGGTACAGACATCTACAATGGAGCAGGGAGAGAATGCTACAAAGAACTAGAGTGAGACATTACTGTTTTCATTCTAAGGGGCACAACTAATTGACTTATTTTCTTTATTTTCATTAAAAATGAAGTTAAATAAATGTTTTTAGAAAGATGTTATGTGCTACCAAATAGCTTTATAAACATAATGTTTTGGATATTGAAAAGTAGAGAATGATTCTGCCTTAGAAGGCAGCTTTCAAAAGTGAAATAGAATCTAAGTTGTTACATGTCTTGCCCAAGGGAGGAAGATGAATTTCAAAGGATGAGTATGATAGAGACTGTTGGTGTTTGACAGACATATCTGTACTCCTGCATATTTTGCAGATTATCTTGCAGTTACATGAGGCCCTTGTGAACAGGGATGTGGCCAATGAGATGTGAGTGGAAGAAATGGAAGTTATTTTTAGGCCTGGTCCTCAAAACAGTTCTGCAAGATCCTGTCGCCATGTCTTTCTCTGCAGCAGTAGACATAGGCACTGGATTCTAGGTGGTGAGAAAAGTGCCTGACAGACATCCAAATTTGTATGAATAAGACACAAACTTCATTGTGTTAAACAACTTGAGGCTTCTTTGTTAGCATAGCACACCTTATACTTAGGCTATGTAAGAGGCAGCATAGTGTAGTGAATGAGGGCAGGGATTCTGGAATCAGACTGAATGAGTTCAAAATCTGGTGCTGGCATTTATTACTGTGGAATCTTTTTGGCAAGTGAATTTTAATATCTTAAGAGTCTCTTGGGCTGGGGATGTGGCTCAAGCGGTAGCGCGCTCACCTGGCATGTGTGCGGGCCAGGTTCGATCCTCAGCACCACATACAACCAAAGATGTTGTGTCTGCCAAGAACTAAAAAATAAATATTAAAATTCTAAAAAAAAAAAAAAAAAAAAAAAATCAGTTTGCCAAAAAACAATATATATATTCTGACTATCCTTGCTTAAAATATTGTAAAGAAGAAGAGCAAATAACAATATTTTGTAGATGGTTATCTATGGTTAACTCTGGGTGATTTTACTAAATGCAATTTATTTTCCTATTTGTGTATTTTTTTGCAAAAAATGTCAATTACAATGTGCAATAAAATATGCTTTTTGAAAATAAATTCTTATTAACTTATAAATCATTTGTAATATACAGAGATTGATTATAGCTAGATTTGGAATCTATTACATTTAGCAAAGAATCCAAATAGGAATCAATCTTCTAATGTTCCAATTGTAGTAATTTTTGAGTTCAGCTGAAGTTTAAAAGTCATTTAATCTTCAATCTTGACAGAATTCAGTGGGTGGCCAATCTAACATGGATTGACATCAAAATGTGAGCATTAGAAATTTAATCCACAAGGGATTCTTTTTTTTTTTTTTTTTTTTACAGATAGGATGAAATGAAATAACCTAAGGAGGTAAGAATAGAAACAGAAGAGCATTTAATTGAAAAATAAACCCATATTTGTTTTAGAATTTCTAGTACTTTATTGGACTTTTCCGAGAAGAAAGACCCCTTATGACATGGGTAGCTGGATATAACTTCTTCTTTATCCCCTCTAGCATCCTAACTAGTTGGTGTTGCTCTAGCAATTTTATGAAATCAATTTCCTTATGGGAGTAGTACCTGTTCAGTTTTACAGCTTTAATTTAGTCAAGACCCTTATGTATTTTCCAGGAGTTTGATTAGTAAGGACATTTCTAAAGAATCAAAATAGTTTGGGTTACTATGAGAAAAACAGTAATAAAAGCACCTAATAATAGTTGACATTCATGGGAATTTACATCTTGAAGCTTATTTTCACTTAATTTGTTTCACATAACAAGATTTTAATGGTAATACTTATAATCTCATAAATGAAGAATCTTTCCTAATCATGTAGTCATGCATGTTATACCAGCAATCTTAATAAAGAAACAAGATTAAATACATAAAATTTTAAAGGGGATATTACAGGTGTCAAACACTTTACTACTTACTTTACTTACTTGCAATCTCTCTAACAGACTTGAAAGATCAGTATTTTAATTTCCATGCTAAGTATTTTTAAATTATGGCTCAAAAATGTAAATTTGCCTGGAATTGCTTGACTAGTGACATCTTCCTCTCCTCTAAATTCCATTTCTGATGAACATTTAAAAATTTCTTGTTTACATGTATATTTTCCTCCTATATGGTCAGTGTAGGAGGAAAACAAAGTGAATCAAAATTCAGACTTCTTAAGAATTTATGAACCAAGCCATTCAGCCTGACCAGGTGTGTAGAAGGTAAGCTATCACGTGTGTCCTCTAGTTGGCCTGCACAAAATACTAGACCGCTTTGGCTTTGGTCTTACAGATTTAAGGCTCTGAGGAATGGGTGGAATTAACAAATTCTGAGGAAGCAGGAAACACAGATAGAAAATGTGAGGGAAAGAGTCAATAAACCTAATTGAATGTAAAAAAAAAAATTGTAATAAAAATGTAGTGGGAAGGCATGAAAGCCACCTTTTCCAAGGTTTTGCAGGGTTGTTTTTTTTTCTGGAATAATTAAGAAAAAGGAGGCATAACTCTTTTTTAAAAATATTTTTTTAGTTGTCAATGGACCTTTATTTCATTTATTTATATGCAGTGTTGAGAATTGAACCCAGAGCCTCACACATGCTAGGAAAATGCTCTACCATTGAGCCATAAACCCATCTCTGGAGACGTAACTCTTAGAAAATGTTTATGGAACAGGGAAACTTTAAGCCTTAAGAGAGAGTATAAGAATCCCCATTCAGGAACATGACTATCCCCAAATCCTCCCCTAGCTCTTAGCTTATAACTGCATAAAATTTTGATTGTATGATCCCCATAGGGGACATATTTAACCATGAGTTGTGTTGATTTTACTTCTAATTAGCTTAATTAAAAAATTGTGCTTCCTTAGTGGAAAGAAATTCATTACTTTAATTGAAGAAATTTGGAAGAGGAAAGAGGCTTCTGTTTGTTTTTGACATTCTTTTATTTTTTTAAAGAAACTGATTATGTTCTTATTTAGAATAAACACAACATTTGTTTTAGTTAGGAACTTTAATTGCCATAACATCTTAAACAGTGATCAACTGAACAAAACATATACTCAATTGAGAATGTACAGACTAGAAGAGAATATACTGGTATAATTTACATTACTAAAAACATGATTAGCATAAAATATTGTGATTGGGAGCTAAAAACATATGATTAGCATAAAATATTGTGATTGGGAGTTGAGTTTTCCCATTTTTTTGGATACTTTAAAGATGTCTTATATTCATTTATTCACTTTGCAAACTCAGATTCTATAACAAAGCTGGGGAACTTTTCATCTTAAGACTTTCTAAGAGATATACTTGATTAAAATATGTTAAATAATTAGAGCAGTGTTTTTACTCTTGACTGCACATTGGAATTCTCTAAGAATTTTACAAAATACTCATGCCTAGCACTCTCCCCCTCGAGTATCTAATTTAATTGTTTGGAGTATAGTCTAAGCATCAGAAATTTGAAAAACTCCCTGGCTCTAGTATATGAGGACATTGGTTTTAGAAATTTCATTATTCTTACATGAAACTACTTGGTGTAAATTGAGCAAAAAATCCAAGACAGAGTAGAGAAATAAGAAGCATAAAGTGTTAATACTGTGAGTTTTCTATATATGTGACTGTTTTTTCCCATCAGTACTGTGTTTGTACAGCAAAACAAAACAACAGTCATAAATTACCTCTTCTTTCTAATAAGTATGTTGCAGAGTATATGAGGCTTGATTAAAGGAAGAACCGTAAAGAAGAGGTATTCTGCACAACTTTCCTGTGGGAATCCTTAAGACTCTTTCTGATACATGGTGCCTGCTGTGCCCATTCTTTCCTTCAATAACTGTGCTTGAGTACTAGCTATGCATTAAAGATAGCAGTGGGAAAAATATAAATACACACACACCTTGTTCAGAAAAGCTTACACATAATTGATAAAATATGTATTCACAGAGCTGCAAATACACATACACACGCGCACACACACACACACACACACAGTTACCGAAACAGATAATAAATACTATGGCAGAAGAACCATTTGATAGGCTCAGAGGAAGAAGATACATTCCTCCAGAATATGCATTACTAATTATATAATAAATGATCATGAAAAAACATTTGTCAAATTGTATTTCTTAATTAATTGTATTTGTCCATAAATAAAAACGTCTTGCAGATAAGAATCATGTTGTATTTATTTTTATATTTTCCTGGCCTAGCAGAGTTTATGGTATATAATAGGACTTGATACATTTTGTTAAAGTCAGGTAAATTTGTAAACAAAGTAGGTAGGAAATCTTGAGGTATCAAGAGCAGTTTAAAACTCACCTCCATTTTGCAAACAGGCTGAGTCTAGATAAGGACGTGTAAGTATTCCTTAAAGGTGCATGTGTTAAAGACTTGCTCCTCAGCCTGGTGCTCTAGAAGTGGTGAAAACCTTTAGAAATATGGCCCAGTGAGCAGTCTTAGATCACAAGACACATGCTCTAGAAGATGATTGTAAGATAACAGTTTCTTCCTCTCTTTCCTTATTTCTTAGACACAATGAGGTGAACAGCTCACTCTATCAGATACTTGAACTGTGATGTCCTCCTTCACCCATAGGCCCAAAAGTAATGGGGACAATGGACCCTGAACTAAAACCTTCAAAACTCTCAGTCAAAATAAATGTTTCTTCTTTTTAATTAGATTGTCTCAGGTATTTTATCACAGTAATGTAAAGCTGACTAACCTAGAATGTTATCAGAGAGTTGAAAAGATCTTTGTGAGTCTCACATCTTAACAAGAGAATCAACTCTAGCTAGTTTATACAGAACAGGGTTTTTAAAGTTATGTAGAATATTTACAGAAACCTTGAAAAAGGCTGCAAGACATTCATTCTAGACTGAGCTTCTAGGAAAATCTTCATTGTATATATTGTAGAACACAGTCAGCAAGAAAACTGCAAGCCCCACCATCTTCAGAAAGCCACAGTATTTGGTACACTGTCAGCCTGGCTCTGTGGCAATCAATTCAAAGAAGCAAAATTGATGTTCCATTCCACACCTGTCCTCTTTTCCCCACATAATTTAACTCTTAGTCATTTTTATGTCCCATACAGATGCATTTGATTGGAACAGCCTGAGTCATAGTATATATAATAGTCTGTATTATAAAACTAATAATAATTAAATTTATTAACTGGCACAGCAGCTTTTACACCATTATTGACAAATTATGTTTGTTGGTCTGAAATGAATAGAAAGAACCATGAGACCCTGAAGAACTTGCACTCCCCAGGTTGTAGGGATCAGAATTGCTCCAGGGGAAATCACAAATGAATTTTCCAGCAAGGACAGTAGGATTTGTTAGGAAGAAGTTGACTTTCCCTGAATTTTCTAGGCTATCGAGATTTTTTTTTTCATTCACAAGAATGTCTTTTATTCTGCGATTAGGATCCTGGAAAATATCTAGATTTCCCTAGAAATTTCCTAGAAATCATCAAACTCTAAAAATTACTGTAATCGATGCCTTAAGGGAACCACAGAACTCCTGGAGTTGAGCTGGGAATTCCATTTTTGTGCCCAGCCAGTCCTCATTGCAGCTGTCTGACCAAACCTCAAGTCAGCAGTTGGAAGTGCAGCCTCAAAACTTCCTTGTTCATGGAAGCTGCCAAGTCTCAGTCCTGTGAGTAGACCATGCAGCCAGAATGCTGGCATTTCCCCCTTTCTTTCCCAGCCCTTCCCCCATTCCTCCTTTCCTCCAGCCTTCTGGCCAGGAGTTGCTGTGCGCAGGGCAACACTCTTAGATTCAGTTGTGAGACCAAATCTAAGGAAAGTGAGATGCATGTAGCATAATCTCCCTGATCAATATATCCTCTGATCTTCATTTAGAGAAGCACTGATGGTTGTAAATGACTGCTTGACCTCAATCCTATAAGATGTGATCAGAGAGAGGCATTTCCTTCCTCTTCGTATGGTCAAGATGAAACAATAGAAATAGAATTGTTTTTGATGTATGCACAGAAAGAAGAAAGAAGAAAGAAAGAAAGAAAAGAACAGAAAGACATGTTTTTTCCAATATAATATGAATAACAAAATATACTAAAATGAGCAGTACAAATAAGAGCATTTTTAATGCTATAGTTAGCTTGTCACATAGTTTTAATTAGTTTGTCAACCAAACATTATTTTATTTTCTGTCTCAAACCATATTCCTTCTCCCCATCCAGACTAAATTTCTCTTTGAATCTGGAATGTTCCCCAAAGTCACCTGTTTTTAAAGCTCAGGACCCAGTGCAGCAATATTCAGAGGTGGGACTTTTAGGAAGTGAATTGGATCATTGGGGTTCTGAGGTCCTCTGTGAATTACGAGTTTTATGGTGTTATTGGGAGACAGAGGCAACTGTAGGAATCAGGGCCTACTTGGAGGAAGTGGGTGGCTGCAGTCGTGCCATCGAAGGTTTTATCCTGTCCCTGGCCCCTTCCTTGCTGACCCTCTGCTTCCCAGCTGTCACAAGATGATCAGCTTTTCTCTGCCATCCCTTGTCCTCCATGAAGCTCTGCCTCACCTCAGGCCCAAGGCAATGGAGCCAGGAGACCTTGGACTGAAGCCTCTGAAGCCATAACCAAAATAGATCTTTCCTCCTTCAAGTTGTTTTCCACAGAATTTTATCACAGAGTAGAAAAGTTGGTTAACACATGGAGAAAAGCCTCATACAGACTTCTTTGGGAAGACATATTTTTATCGACTAAATGAGCTATTCTGTCCAAGTAGATTTTTAGACTTGATACTTCTTCGTATATAAATTTTCCTGTTTTCTTTTAAAAAAATGTCTGACACTTTTTTATTCACAATTTGAAAGATCAGTACTCGTATGTGATGGCCACAAGTGATGGTCTTCTCTGGTTACTTCTTATGGACTAGCTCCCATGAAAGAACAAGTTTTAGGCTCTTTTATATCAATAAAACCCACCTTTAAGTATTTATATGCACAGATTTTGTTTTCACTTTTTAAATTGACTGCTCCTGTTATCTCCTAATGTACTTATTTCTGTTGGAGTAATTTTTTCCCAAAATTTATCATTGAAAATTTTAGCTCCCACATTTTCCATGTTATATTAACAAATATTAAATATTAAAAATATTTTTCGATTTCTTTAGATTTAACTGATCTATGTTTTTTTTCTTTTTCTTTTTGGTGGTGGTACTCAGGATTGAACCCAGTGCCTTTTACATGTCAAATAAGCACCCTATGACTAAGCCACATCCTCAGCCTTTGTTTTGTGTCCTTAATAAATGATTTTAAATTATTTGAACTTTGAATGGATAAATTTAAAAATCACTCTAGTGCTCCTTTATCTGCAGCTTTGTTTTCTGAAGTTTCAGTTACACATGGTAAACCATAATCCAAAAAATGTTAAATAAAAAGATTCCACAAATAAACAACTCATAAGTTTTAAATTGCTTACTATTGAACAGCATAGTGAAATCCTGTGCTGTCCTGCCATGTTTCAGCCAAGACATTAATCATTCCTATATCCATTGAATCTGTTACAGTGAGATTGCAATAAATCACCAAGTTGATTGTAAAGGAGAAAATGGAACCATCTTTATTCACTAGCTAGTGGTCCGGATCCACCAGCTGGTGGGTCAAGGGGCAGGCTGGAAGTCCACACCCTTCAAGTTAAAGTATACATTTATTGTCCAAAATCACATTAATCATAAGTGGCTGTTGCTATGATTTAAAACCATAAACAAACATCATGAACCTAAAATCATAAGCAGAAGGGGAAGTGAGTCAAAATGACCTTAGTAGAGTACAAGTTAAAGAATGGTTACTAAAGTCTAGACAATCATTCTCTGACAGGGTACATTGTCCAAGAAAAATGGGATCCAAAGAAGGAACAATTTTACAATGTATAAAAATTGCCATTTTGTGTTGCCAAAGACGTTAATGCTAAGCAACTATTGATAGGTACAGAGGCAGGATGTTCCTATAGGAGAAGGATTTCTTACATGACATGGAATCTTAGGGTAAAATGGAGTCTGTTTGATCATTGCTAATATAGCCTGGCCCATAAAAAATCCATGCTGGGTTAGTAACTAGCCATTAGTTTATTAGAACAACTCTCCCAATATGGGAGTGCTTGCGTTCAAATAAGCTTTATTTTAGTTAAAAAATGACTCCAAAATGCAAGAGTAATGATGCTGATAACTCAGATATGACAATGGGAAGTCATAAAGTGCTTCTTGTAATTGAAAAGATTCAAATGCAATAATATATTTTGAGAGAGAAACTGTATTTATATAACCTTTATTGCAATATATTTTTATAATTATTTTATTATTAGTTATTATTGTTAATTTCTTACTGTGCCTAATTTATAAATCAAACTTTATCAAAAGTATGCACATATAGGGAAAAACACAATATATAGGGTTTGGCATTATCTGTACTATTCAGCTCCACTAGAGGGCTTGAAACCTATCCGTGAAGGGTAAAACTGGAAATACTATACCTCCCAATCACCAAAAAAAAAAAAAAATAAAATAAAATAAAAAATAAAAAAATAAGACCTCTGTATTATCAGAAATTCAAAGTGACCCTTAAAATAAATTCCATCCTTGCAAATAAAATGACTATGTGAATCACCATTATGTAAATTATCCTGATTTAGGTAATCATTCACTGAATTTTGTTTTTTACTGGGAAACACAACCACCAACCAAAAATTTATTGTTATGGCATCTGAAAGAAAAAAGAGAGAAAGATGGGGGGGTGGGGAAGCTAAAACCTAACTCTGCAGACCCTGAGCAATATCACAAGCTACTTGAGTCAGTGAAATTGAACTGAGGTCACTGCCTTGAGGCACCCTCATCAATCTACTCTACCTACTGTACTAAAATTAACCAGTTCCTTCATCACAGATTAAAAGGATAAACTTTTCAATTTGTCATTACATGTTTAAAGGGGAAAACTAATTGTTTTTGCAACAAGAACCAAGGCACCAAATGAGTCAGCAAGTGCTAGATCATCCAAAGAAGCATGAAAACTTAAGTTTAAGCCAGTTAAGGTAACCCCTACAACCATAGAGCATGTGGAGTCAAAGTGATCCCTCAAACCAAAGGCTGAAGAGTGGAGCAGTTGGAAGAAATTTGGTCTTTGACTATATTTCTGAGTGGAGGATTGACCATCCCACTCACTCTAACACTGGAATTCCCATTTGCATCAGCCAAGATGGCTCTTCTTTGGTAGTAGTAATACTCATATATTGCCTACAAAAATGTTCTAAGTGCTTTACATATATTAAATAATTAAACCTTCATTTAAAAATGAAGGGGATTATTTCTAATAATATCTTTTTTTTTTTTTGTATAAGGAAATGAGATCCAGGAAGGTGAGCACAAAGACACAATTTACATCCTTAAATTGGATTACAGAGTTCACAGTCTTGATCATTAACTTAAAGGAACTTTCAAAGGGTGGTCTCCAAATATTTGATGCTAATTGGGATAGTGATGAGCTGGACTTGCACTGAGTGTTTTCCACATACGGCTCTCAGTACCCATATCAAATAGATGATCCTGCAAGATTATGCTGAACACTGTTTGCAAAGACTGGATGTGGGATCTAGTGGAAAAGCAGAAGCTGTGTTTTCAGGTACTTCTTCCAGCAATTAGGCTCAGAATGATCCCAGATATCATCATACTTCTCTTGGGCTCTGTATCCTAGCAAGACCTACAAATAACAGTCATGTTTCTCTCACCAGTTTGTTTCAGCAATCACATGTACCAGAAGAGCAGGGCCCTTTTATACTTTGACAAAGGCCAAAGAAAGCTTGTCTGTCTTTCTCCTTTGGCACCTCTCTTCTCACATGCTACATTCTCACCCAGGTTCCTTCCTATCACATCTCAGGAATGGACACTGCTCACCCCTGTTTCTGGCTTTGTGACTCCTCTAACCAAACCCTCTATTCCAGGAAATTCCTCCTGGGTAATTTAATTGCTCTTAACAAGACATCATAATAACACATCAAAGTTAAAAAAAAAAAAGAAGATGTTAGTGGCTGAGGTTTAATAGCTAAACGCCAAATGTTTAACATCAGTTGTCTTAGGAGTAAGGATCAGAAGTGGATTACATGCACATGTGTGTGTTTGTACTTTTTTTTTTTTTTTAATTTTTCCACTTTTTGCAAGCACACTGCTATAGTTTGAATCTGGAATGTCCCCCAAAGTCTTATATGTTGGGAGCTTGGTACCCAACTGACAGTGCTGTGGGAGATGGTAAAAACTTCAGAAGGTGAGGCCTACACAAAGGAAGTGAATCATTGGGTTGGTACCCTCCCTTGTAAGGTATCTCAAGACTCTGGCACCTTCTCTCTTCTCTCTTTGCTTCCTGGCCACCTGGAAGTGAGCAACTTTTCTCCACCACAAGATCTTCTGCCATGAGGTATTGCCCTGTCCTCAGCCTAACCAAAATGCGGCCAAGCAACCATTTACTAAAATCTTTTAAACCATGAACCAAAATAGATTATTCCTCCTTTTAGGTTGATTTTCTAAGATATTTTGTCACAGTGGTAGAAAGCTGTATATTAATTTGATGGAAAGCATGTATATTAACTTTTTTAAAAATATTTATTTTTTAGTTATAGGTGGACACAATATCTTTATTTTATATTTATGTGGTGCTGAGGATCGAATCCAGTGCCTCACGCATGTTAGGCAAGCGCTCTACCTCTGAGCCACAATCCCAGCCCTGACATATATTAACTTTTATAACTATATCCAAAAATACATTTAATAGAGTGGTGTTGACAACATGCTGCCCACCTTCTTATGCCACTTTGAGCTGCATGCATCAGTCAGCTAATGAAATCTGGAGACTATTCTACCTGATATGACTTTGACTTTTAGCAGTTTTAGCTATAATCAGAAGGTGGGACCCTTATACATGTGTAGACAATTTGTTATCTTTGTAGGAATTTAGGAATTGAGACTGAGATAAATGAAATTTTCTTTGATTGGAGGTGAACAAATACATTTGGAAGCTGTGGAAAGGGAACCCACATGGACTAGAAAAACAGCAAAGGAATATTGGGAGATGAGTAAGGTGGGCAAGAAGGAATGAAGTTCCATCTAAAGAAAGGAAAATATGAGAGAAAATATTTGCAGAGCTTCTCATTTAATTCCAGTTCCTTCTAGTCCATTACAACCATTTAAAATGCTGTGTGATATATTGCTCTTTTCATATCTTAAACCAGTCCAAGTCAATTTCTTATATCTAAACAAAACAATCCCAAGTGATCAAACATTAAAGGGGTGTTAATGGTGGATGATGATGGTGTTTTCATGTATGAAATCTCTCAAAGTGTTCTTTTTTTTTTTTTTGTCAGAGTGCTAAGAATGTTTCTTAACCCAAAGAAATGAAATGCTATTATTGCTCATTGCGGGTGGCATCTCTGGACAGTGTGGCAGATGTTTTATGAATTGGGTGGCTGTTCATACCTCCTCAAATTTCATAGTTTATAATACAGGTTAAAGCAAAAACACAATTGTATTTTAATTCTACCTCAATAATGTTTAAAATAATTTATATCATGCACATTTTTGTGGATTATTTTTTTACCAATAATTTCTCATCTCATCCAAAGTAAAATAACATGATTACATTCATCCATTGATCCCTCCATAATGTGGTTTCTTTGCTGACCTTTCTGCCATACTGTCATCACAGAGGGTTACTTCCCTCCTTACTCTCGATCCACTCCAACTACACCCACCATTAAAGCCATCATGGGGTAATACTCCATCTCATGATTTTTTTATTGCTCATTCCAACCTTTCTATCATTATGAAAACACAAGCTCATCTTTGAACATCATTGCTTAAAACGTCCACAAGCCCAGCCACGGCACCTCTGGTTACCCTGGTGACTGTGAAGGAATATGCCTGTTCTCACCTGATTTGTTTTCTGACTGTCAGCCCCTGCAGGCACTGACAGAGGTTGCTACGGTTGGGCCTAAACTGATTACATCTTTAACATGGAACATTAAAGACAAAGATATGTCAAAGAATGGTACCCGAAGATTAACTGATGTTGTCAGAGTTGTGATATGAGAACAAATTATAATTTATGTTTGCTACAAAAGTCAATTAATTGAATCTTGTCCTGCATGTTGGATATGACTTATCAGGTTTTTAGACTTTAACTTCAACTGAGATAATATAGTGTGTGATTTTAACACATCTTTTTTTTTCCTTTCAAAAAATAGAACACTTCTATTGTTATGCAAGAAGCTTAAGCTCTGCCAGGTTACTACATTTCTTGAATGAGATTGATAATTAAAGATATTAGTACACATTATAAATAATAAAGTAAGCAAATATTTGTTTTATGCCTACTGTGTAATAGTCCAGTATTTCAGGCATTAGGGAACTTGCAGTAGACCACACAGATAATGTTCTATTTCTTTTTGAAATTACATTTTACTCAAAGGAGGTGAATAAATACAATTTGTTCTAATTAGTTATACATGACAGTGGAATGCACTTTGATACATCATACATGGATGGAGTATAATTTTATTCTATCTTCTAATTTCTAGCATATGCATTTTAGTCAGAGAACATTTGTCATTTTTCAGTCCCTCTATGTCCTAACATATAGTCTATCCTGGAGAAAATCCTTGTTTGAGAAGAATACGTATTTTGATACAATTGGGTAAAGTGTTTTATATAGATCTATTCAAAGTCTAGTTGTTTCAGAGTGTGGCATTAGCCTAACATTTCTTTGTTGATCTTTGTATTTATTTTAGAGAGAAGTGATTGACAGCTCTATTGTTTTTGAAATATCTATTTCTCCCTTTAATGACATCAGATTTTCCTCATGTATTTTGAATCTTCGATTTTAGATGAATATATGTTTAAAATTGTTTTACCTTCTTTATTTGACTCTTTTTAATTGACTCTTACCATTGAGAACTATCCGTTTATCTTTAACAACATTTTTTGTTCCGAAGTCTATATTTTCTAATATTGGGAAAACCACTCCAGCTTCTTTATGATTTTGCTTGATTCTCACAAGGGAAAAAAACTAGAAATCAATATTTCTTTGGCATGGAATTTTCTACTTTGTTTTTCAAATAAACTACCTTTAGGGAAAGATATGGAGATCTTTATCATAGTGACTGTATATTTCCTAGGCAGAATTCCTGACCCACTGCATAAGAGCTGAGATAGGCACCCTCTTGACCTGGTGTTACCTCATACCACGAGTTGGTACTTGGAGGAGTGGCAGTTCTGATCAGTCTGACTTGCCTCTCCTGACATGGAAACTATTCTAAAAGTGAGCTAGGCTAAGGCCAACCAAGGTCCAAATATTCATTCCCTGCTGTGGGACTGGGGTAAATCTTCATCTACTCTATGGGAGCTGGTGCTCCTCTTTGCCTGTCTAGAGTAGACCTTCTTCAACTCAAAATGGGGGTGGTGGAGCACAAAACAGTAGTATTCCTGTCCCAGAGTAACACTTTAACCCCAGAGTGGGAGATGGAGAGAGATGTCCACATCTTCTTGAATGTACACACTAAGAATAGAGTTCTGCAACACCAAGATTATAGGAAGTATCAGTGGGGGCATGGGCAGGAGAACACAGATTTTGACTCAAATGCTATAGACTCTCATGGATCTTCCTAAGATCTAGTAGATTTCTTGAATGAATTTTCTCCACTAATACAATATCTAGACACTTTAAATGATTTTCAAAAAGAAAATTCTCCCTCAGATAAATGTTTTGCTGGAAAGAAGACAATTGTAAATTCCCCATTGTTGAATATACATTATGTTGTAAAGATCACTCTGGTCACTATACAGAGCCTAGTCTGTGGAAAGCAGATAATAGAATCAAATTCAGGTTTGGTGGTAGCCTAGTCCATATTGGTATCAGAGAAAAATGTAAGAAATATTAAAATCTGGTATATTTTAATATCATCAATCAAGACCTAACCAGGAGAATGCTGAAATATAACTCATGGAATGGATTTTAAAAGTGACAGACTCATTAAGAATATAAATGGGGTCAACAAGGCCACCAAGAGTCCAGCAGACACTTGAAGCCTTGACTCCTTCCTTGGCTACAATGCCAAAGCTAAACACTGTTGTTGCCAGAGCTCAGAGATTGGGATCACCATGTGGTACCATAACATATCCTTAGAGAAGAAACAGTAAAGAACATACAGTCATTGCTGGAAAACGAGTCCATGGCACAGGCTTTCCATGTCTTCCTACTCATCAGTCAATCATATGCATTGTATTAGTTAAGTCCAGCTGGAAGCCATAGGAAGACCAGGAAAGAGCCCATAGGGTGCATCTTCCTGTAATATAGAGCAAATCAGAGGAAAAGAGCCAAGGGATCCGAGTTCAAACAGGATAAGGGCTGGCATATATATCACAAAATTAGATGGTATAATGTGCCATGATCGTCACATTTTAATCAGAAGTAACATTTTGCTCTAGTTTTAAATTTTTATCATTGAAAAAATGGTAATCATTTTGAAAATCCATCTGATATGGTTTAATTATGATTATATGTGAATCTAGAGGGAGAAACAGAAACTAAGGATGAGTCTTAGTAAGGTATTTCCATTAAGTGAAATGAAAAGAGTAAAGAAGAATCATGTTTAGAGGGTGGAGTGATCAGGAATTCTGTTTTGAATACCTTAATTTTGAGAAGTAGACATGAAAGTTTATACCAAGTCAGTAATTCAACACCTAAGGGAGGATGGATGGTAAGCAGTTTTAAGTAACCCATGTCATAAAGCTATGATATTAGATAAGATCAGTTAGGATGGAGATATTGGAGGTCTGGTCTTTGAGAAACATGTGCAAACATTTAGTAGCTGGAAAATTGAGTGTAAGTTGGAAAAGAAGGCTAACAAGGAACAGTTGATGAAGAAAGCAAACCATAGTGGGGCCATGTTCTGGAAGCCAAGTATAGAAACATCCGCAAGGTGGAAATGTCTGTATCTGTGTTAAATGCTAATTAAAGGTCCAGTAAGATTAAGACTTAAGAATGGACCTTCAGATGTTGTAATTCGGGATTTATTAATGATCTTAACTAAAATGTAATGGGCAGAGGGCAAAGGAGAGATAAGCATATTAGAGTGAATACAAAAAGAAAGGCAAGAGAAGAATCTAGATGGCAAACACTGAAAACTATTTTAAGCTGTTTTAATAGGGAAAATTGAAATGGAGGTGAATGCTAGAAAGGGTAACCATGAGGTCAAAGGACAGTTATTTTACAATAGAAAGAAATGTAGAACATGTGTAATGATAGAACAGTAAAATGGAACAATTCTGAAGAAGAAAACTCAGTCATTGGCTTATACTGAAATGATTATCTCAGAGAAGATGGGAGACAGTGCACATAAGGAAGGATTCTAAATGGGAATAAAACAGTTCATCTACAGCAAAAAGGCAGGAGCTAAACACATTGCCCAAATGCACCTGGTGAGCAGATGTGGAAGATGGCCTCTGGACCCGTTTCCCTGGGGCTGCCATAATGAGTTACCACAAGCTTGATCTTTCAGAGAACAAAAATTCACAAGTTGTGGAGACCAGAAGTCTAATGCTAGACCTTGGCAGGTCTGTACTCCCTCTGAAGCCTCCAAGGGAGACCTTCTCAGCCTCTTCCACCTGCTAGTAACCCAGGCCTTCCTTGTCAACTGTAGCACTGAGCAACTGAGGCTGCGTCATCACCGGCCTTTCTCCCTGTGTGCCTTTGTCTCCACTCCCCCCTTTTCTTTTTCCATAAAGACACCAATTATGTTAGATTATGGCTCACCCTAATGACTCCATCTTACCTACACCACCTCTGCAAAGGCTCCATATCCAAGTAAGATACCAGGCATTGGGACTTTGACATATCTGTTTGGGGCACACAAGACAAGCTATGACAAGGAAGAACTGAAATTGGGTGGCGTGGAACATGAAGAGAGAAATAAGTAAGGAAAATGGTCACTCCAGGTGTAAAGACTCAGAAGGGACAGGAAAACACACTATGTATTTTTAAAGGTAAATGGGAGAATGGGGTGATGACAAAGAACGGATGTTTGCTTATTTTTAATATTTGGAAACAAAGACCAAAAGGTGAATGAGCAACACTATTGTCAAAGCCAGACTCTGAAGTCTGGTCTCTGAGAGGAAAAAAAAGGCACTGTGGAATGTCTCAAAGTGGCTAGGGATCTGGGGACAGGACTGAGGGTATGCTTTGGGAATACAGAACTGATTGTAGGCTGCCGGAAGATCAGAGGAGGATGAGAAAGCTGAGAGACACTCAGTATGGAGGGAAAATCTCCAGGGGTTGGGGAAAACTGCATAAATGATATGAAGAGAAAATGGGCCTAATTGTTAGCAGAAGAGAATCATCATTTCCCTGATTTCTTAGTGCATCATTCTGAATCAGAACAAAACAAAAACCCCAGCAATATTCTCATTTCCAATTGTGCCATAGTGAGGTGTCTAATTTTACTTCTAAAGGGGTAGCTAGGTAAAATGTTTTTTATGTTTATTTTTTTCTAAACAAGTGTCTTAATTGACTTGCTTCTAAACTTCCTTCTTACTCATGTTCCCTGAATATCTCTGGAGAAATAAAATTCTCATCACATATTTCTCATTATAGAAAACTAATTAGAGTTCTAATTAGTATATAAAAGGTTTTCAAAATAATCTTCTTTATAATACAAAATAATTTACTTTTTCAATTAAATTTTGTATTTGGCAAAATATTGGATTGATTAGACTTCTGAACAACTTGGCTATTATGGCTTAGTCTTGATTTTGTTTTACCCTTGGGAGACGAAGAAAGTAAGAGTGGAAAACAGAGTTTGTTTTCACTTCTGAGAATGTGGCTGTCAGTCCCTGTCCTTCCAAGTTTTGTTCTTCTCTTCTTTTCCTCTTTTGGCTGAATGATTGATTGATGTGTTTATGCAGAAACAAGTGTTTCTCTAACAGAAGGAAAGCAAATAAAGGAATTGCTATATAGTCATAGTGGAAGAATCTGTAAAACAAGTTCAATAAAATTTTATTTAAGATCTGATATGGGTTTTAAAGATAAATGCATTATTCTAAAATATTGGATATGGAGAGAGATGATTTTAGCAAGGTCTTTGAAGGTAGAACACATGGTGTGTGTGAAAGACTATTGCCTTTAGCTTAAGAAAAAGGAGACATTGTTAAATAATTTTATGTAAGGAGTTAACATAATTAGAAACAGTTTTAAAAGATAACTCCAACTATAATACACAGAAAAGATTAAATAGTATCAGAGGGTGGGGCTATAAACACTCCTCAATTTCTTCTAATGATTTTCAAATAGTACCTATTATATGCCAGTCACCAGCAATGGTTGCAAATTGACATTGTTTCCCTTTCCTCTACTGATAGGTGTAAAGAAACATATCATTTTAATATTTCTCGGTCTCCAGTACAAAATTCCACAGTCTACTAATTGTTCTAGCTTGGCTGGCTATACTTTTTTATAGAAAAGATGGCTATCATCTGATTTTGCTTTGTTGCTCTTTTTTATATAGGAACCATTTACATATGCCACTTACTGGATGCCAAGGATTCTTCTAGACCCTGAAGATACATTAGAGAACCACAAAAGAATCTGCCCACCCCAGACCTTCTATTCTATTAAATTTCTACTCAGTTGCCACTCTTAGAAGAACACAACCTTTCTTCCTTTTATCACTTCTTGGCTCATCTCTTTCAAGAGGAATCCATAATACTTCATGGATTAATTTTATTTTGCAATTAAATGAGAGTGAGGAGTTTAGGTTATAAAATTTTCCACAAGTTCATATTACACTTACCTGAGCATCAAATATCTTTGTCACTATGAGAAAATAATTCTATTTTTCTTATAACATCGTTCTTTTGATCTTACTTTCCAATTTTTATTAAAGTAAATTCAGATAAAATAAAGTTTAATGTACAGTTTTGAGAGTTCTGATAAGTATATCTGATAAGTATATCATAACTGTGGTATGTTACATAAACATACCACAGTTAAGTCATAGAAGAGTATCATCACCCCAAAAGTGCCCCATAGGACTTGGTTGTTTATTTGTTTTTATTTTTAGTCAAACTCTTAAGTCCTCCAATTCTTACCTATCCTAGCCCCTGGCAAGATACCACTGATCTATTTTTCCTAATGTTATATAAATTAAATCATACAGCACAGAACCATTTGAATTTTGCTTCTTTCTCATAGAAAATGAATTTAAAACTCATCTGTATTGTTGCAAATATCAGTAGTGTGATTCTTTACATAGCTGAGTAGTATTTCACTGAATGATTTGTTCCTGTGCTAACTGTGAGTTTCTTAGAGAACATTTGGGTGGTTTCTAGTTCCTGGTAATTATAAATAAAGCCTCTACTAATATTTGCATAGAGATTTTGTGTGAATTAATTTTATTTAACTTTGATAAGTATAAGTTGGTTTCTTGGGCCATATTGTAAGCCTTTGCATATTTTTATTAGAAACTGAAAAACTGCCCTCCAAAGTAGCTAGATCATTTTGTTTCTATCTGCAATATATGAGAGTTGAAATTGTTCTGCTTCCTTTCTAGTACTTGATATTATTCATGTTTGCAATCTATTCTAATGTGAATATAGTAGTATCTCAATGAGGTTTAAATTTATTTTTCTCTAATAACTAATAAGTCAATATATTTTCTGCTGCTTATGGATATATGAATCTCTATTTTGGTGAAGTTTCTCTTTAAATATTGTTAGATGATTGGATTTTGAGAATCTTTTTAAATATTCTGAATACAGATCTGTATGTGATTAGCAAAAAAATCCCTGATTTTTTTTTACCAGTTTTGTAGTTTTCAGCATACAGGGTTTATTACTTGTCTTGTTCAATTCATATTTCCATTTTTTAATTTTTTAGAGATATTGTCAATGTTGCTACTTTGGTTTCTTTCTTTTTCTTTGGTCTCCAGTAGTTCATTGCTAATATATAGAAGTCAATTGGTTTTTGTGTGTTGATCTTGTAATCTATGACTTCTTCATTCATTTATTAATTGTAGAATATTGTGTTTGTTTCAGCATCCTTTTGGAACTTTTGTGTAGGAAAATCATGTAATCTACAAATAGAAACAGTTTAATTCTTTCCAAGATAAATGTCTTTTGTTTATTTTTCTTAGCTTAATGCATTTGCTGGTCATTTCAATGCATTGTACACAAGAATGGAAAAAAACTTTGCTTTGCCCCCGATCTGACAAGAAACATTCATTCTTCATCATTTATAAAGGAAAGCCATCACATTAAAAGCTTAAAAATTCCTTTCATTAATTATCATTCATGTCCCTGGAGTGTGTAGTGCTATCCTCTTTATCATTCTGATGTTGGTGTTATGATTTGCATATTAGGTGTCCTTCAAAAGCTCCTGGTCATGCAGACATATTCGGAGGTAAAATGTTTGGACTAGGAGAGCTGTGACCTAAACAGTCCATCCTAGTTTGAATGAACTGACTGGGTAGTGACTGTAGGCAGATGAGGACTAACTGGAGGAGAAGGGTCACTGGGGATGTATCCTGGAAGGGTACATCTTCCCTGAGACACCTCCCCCCTCCCACTTCTGCTTCCCTCCAAGAACTGAACTGCTTTTCTCCACTGGGGACCCTTCTCCCATTATGGGCTGCCCCACCAGAACACAGAAAAATGGAGTCAGCCATCTATGCCTGAGACCTCTGAAACTGTGAACTCAAACAAACTTTTCCTCTCAGAGTTGCTCTTGTCAGGTATTTTGATCACAGCAAAGAAAAACTATAACTGTGGGTAATGCATGCCTTCTCTTTTCTCTCTCTCTGTTTTCCTGAGTTTTCATAAAGCAACCATGATAACTTAAAAGTTTAACATTAGGGGGAGGCTAATAGGAAAAGTCTTGGACGTACTGCAACTTTGCTATAAACCCAAATTTATTCTAAAACTACAACAAAAAAATTAAGACACTCAGCATGTTTATTAACTTATATAATTTTAGCACCATGGACTAGAAAAAGGGCAACAATTATCAATTATTATTATTGGTAACTGCCACTCTATTAAAAGCCTGTTCTTTTCCTTTTAGTTTCACACCCAAATTCTTACTTGGTTTTTATTTATTTTTAAAAGCTTTTGATGTTATGGTTTTCCTTTATAAACTGCTTAGCACAATATAGTAATGATTTTTGAGGTTAAAGTTTACTTAAATTTGAATCACCTGTTACTTAAAAGTTGGGTAATATTAGGCAGAAGACAGCCTACATAATTTTATTTCTCCTTTTATACAACAAGGCTAATTGTCATTGTCATATAAGATTGTGAAAACTAAGTAAGATTTCATAGCTCATGTGTCTAGAAGGGTTTGAGAAATACTACAGATATGTGCAATAAGCATAATAAGCGTTAGTTTTCTTATTCTTTAACCTAACAATCGCTTACCTTTTCTTAGATACTAGTGTTCTTCATATTTAATTTAGTTTTGATTTTATTTATAAAATTGTTATTTATTAATGTTTTATCTGAATTCTGTAAGTTGGAAACGAAGACAGTAGAGTTTATCTGTAAAGCAGGAAATTACAGCTTCTGCATTTAATGACTAAAGTCTCTCAAAACTCTGAGAAGTCAAAGCCTTATTCAAAGAACATTGCTATTACTGGAGACATGATTAGAAACACTCCTGACATTCCTCTCTGAAAATAGCTTTCAGAGACTGAGATACACAGAAACCTCATTTTATTATTTATATTCATCTGCCTTAAATGGAAAATGCTGGGGGCTCATTGACAAGAATAATTGGAATCTAATTCTTTTTAATACATCTCTTGTATGATTTTTACTTCAAACTCATAAATACCTAGTAGAATGAATTGGAAATTATTTTCTTTTTAGCTCCCCTGGAATATTTTCAATACATTTTTCATGATTTACTCCTTGAAAGTTTAAACTATCTGAATACCATCTTTTCTTGTTTTTCTTAAGACAGAATTTAATTTATTGATTCCATTTTCCTTAAATATTATGAAGCTAGTCATGGTCTCTACTTAGTGTTGGTAACTTTGGATGTTATATTTGTTTTGAAATTTATTTGTTTTTATTTTCAAATGCATCAACATAAAATTATCATTATTTTTATTTAAAACCTGATATATATATATATATATATATATATATATATACACATACAGTCATATCCTATATTTGAATCCCATCTCTTGCTCTTCTTTTTCTTAATCACTCTCACTATAACTTTATCTATTTTGAAATTCTTTTGAAAACTGTCTTTTTCTCTATTTGTTGACTGTCTTTATTCAATTATATCTTACTTTTGACAGTTTCTGTTATTTAAAAAAATTCTTTTACTTTTTGGGGCGATTTGACCTGCTTTTATTTTTTAAGGTCTTGAGCTTTTACTTGTTAATTTTAACCTTCACTTACATATTTATAATATTTTCATGTGATAGATTTCCTCTAGAAATGGCATTTGCTGCATTTTGAATCTTGATATTTTTAGTCATTATTTGATTTCAATTACTTTAAAATTTAAATTATATTTTGAACCATAAATTATCTTTTTTACATATAATATAATTTAAAATTCAATATATTTTAGTATGTCATTTATATCCATTTAATATATTTATATAATTTAGCATTTAACAGACTTACTTACACAAAACATGAAAAGAAATAAATGATTGTGAGTAGTTTATAATCATATGACAAATCAATATAGATTCTTAGATCTTTACATTAATTATTCTAAACAATGCAGAATCTTCTGAGAGGTGTCCTTGCATATTTCCTTTTAAAAGGGACCCAAATATAGGGTAGGTGTGACAGTAAAAAAGACACAGAGCTGCTGATCATTCTCCCTTCCTGACTTTCTAACACAATGTAATTCCCAGATGTTAATTGTAATCAGCTGTCAGGAGAACCAGCTGCATCCCCTCTTCTCCAGTTCCTTTCTTAAAAATTTCTGAAAAAAAGATCACTAGTTAAGACAAGGACAAAAGTCCAGTTGCTACATATGAATTTTTAAAGTTATTTGTTATTACTTCTATGTTCCTCTGAGTAGAAATATCACTAATGATACATGAAGTGAGAGTTCATCATGGCTCCCCATTTACAAGGTCTTATGTAAATTAAAAAAAAAAAACTGCAAGGGAAAGAAATATTTGAGACACATGTTTTTTCCCTGAATATTGTTAACCAAAAGTATCCAAAATAGTGCTGACTTATCTGAACATCACCCTGGCAGCTCATTAAATTTAATTTCCAAAGTCAGGATTTTTCTTTTTACAGAATCCATGTCTCACATTACAACAGCTAAATGATGGAAAAATCCTTAATTAGCTGTTTAAATATTTAATTACTCAACCAATACTTTTGTCTGAATAGCTTCAGGTGATTATTTTATGTATCTACATCAAAAAATCACTTGAATTTTTAATTGATTTCATTATTTATTTGAATAGTGCATATTTAAGTACATACCATAAAATCCTCCTAAGAGTCATGAGATATTCAAGAAATAAAAAAGGAACTTCTTCCCACAAGCATATAAACTATGCATGAAATATAGGAGAAAAAAATACTAAATGTTGTGTATAATTTGAAAGAAGAAATACTCTACAAAAGTCATCAACTATTACCAGTGGCTTGGGAGGCTGAAGCAAGAAGATCTCAAGTTCAAAGCCATCCTCAGCTATGGCAAGGCGCTAAGCAGTTCAGTGAGACTGAGACCTCATCTTTAAATAAAAATACAAAATAGTGCTGGCATATGGCTCAGTGGTCGAGTGCCCTTGAGTTCAATACCCAGTACAAAAAAGAAAAAAAAAATTATTAACTATGCTGTTAGCACTTAAATTGCATAAGCAGTCATTTTAAAAAAAAGATCATTTAAATAGTGTTATGTATAAAATTACTTCTTTGTTTCTTTTTGTAGTGTTAAACTTTGCATGTGGTTAAAAAGTGCCCTACCACTGGGATTTATCTCCCAGCTCCTTATATTCCTGCATGCTTGTCTATGAATACAGAGCATCTGGAGAATTCTTAAGTGCATTTCTGTGTGTATGTATAAGGAATTGAGGGATATGTAGATGGGAGAGTTACAACTGTGAATAAGAAAATCTCTTTCAAATAGTACACATTTAAATGAAAGAAAAACATAGTAATCAATTGATTCTTTCATGGTGGAAAAATTGGTACAGATACAAAAGATAAGAATATTTGGTTGGCACTTAATATTTTCTTTGCAGGGCAGGAAAGGTTGAAACACACCAGGCAATAATCAGAGACAGTGGAAGTAATGAGAATTCCGGGAATCAGAGGATTATTGTGTGCACAAGACAAGAGAAAGAACAGCACACTTAAAAAACAGCAATCAGGACACATAGTGGAAGGTAGCTGAAAAAAAATGGCCAAAAAATGAATCTACAAAATCAGGAGATATAAGAAGATACTAGAAAATGAAACAAATTAAGCACTATTCTGAAGTAAATGGTCTTCAAGTTTCATAAACAGTAATGATCAGACTCTTCTTCTTCTTCAAAAAAAATCAATCTACCAGTATAATGGGGAATGGATTGAATAGTAGAAAAACTAGAAAATCCCTAAAAGGGCTGCTTCATCAATCCAACAAAGGTAACTGAGATTCGAACTAAGGTACTCTTAACTGCAATATAGAGAAGTGCTGATTCAAAAGCTATTAAAGAAGCAAATGCAAAGATCTGCTCTCTTACTTGTGAAAAAAAGAGGAAGAAAGGTGAATTATGAAGTTTTGCTTGTCAACACCTACCATTTTCTTGACTGTATTTTTTAACCTTTATTTTATTTATTTTTATGCAGCACTGAGGATTGAACACAGTATTTCACATGTGCCAGGAAAACGCTCTACCACTGAGCCACAATGCTAGCCCAGGTCTACCATTTTGAAAATTGTGTCAATCACTAAATTATGGAATACTAGAGGATATTTGAGTTAATTAGATAGTAATATTTATATATATTTAGTTGGAAATCTCTTTGCAAGAACCAAGTGAGTAGTGATTAGGGTACCAGTTACCTTATGACTACTGAACTCAGAAGAGGCTCTGGATGAGGGATGAAAATCTTTGACACATTATTTTGATAATCAGTGTTGCATTACTGAAACAAAATACCTGAGATAATCAACTTTTTTTAAAAAAGGGTTTAAGAAGCTTTCATCCACAATCAGTTGACTTCCTTGCCTTTGGGCCTGTGGTAAGGAAATACATCATGGCAAGAACATGTGGTAGAGAAAGCTAGCCACCTCATGGAAGACAGGAAGCAGAAACAGAGTTAGAGAAGGGTGTCCCTATATCCCCTTCCAAGAATGCACTCAGTGACCTAGCTTCCTTCCACCCAGCTCTACCTCTTCAATGTCCCACCACTTCCTGATAGCCCCACATGGTGGGGACCAAGCCTTTAACACGTCAGAATCATAGCAATTGCAGACATAATTCCATAAACTTGACAACTATCTAGTGAGGTAAACATTATCCCTACACTGTAAATAATAAGTTTCCAAGTTTTTACATCTGGTAAAGAGAAGCACCAAGAGAAAAAGTGAACTTTGCCTTGCACCAATGTCAGCATTTTCCAAAATTCTTTTGTGTAGTAAGTGCATTTAAAGAAAAAAAAAATCTCAGACATCTATGGTTTACTTATATTTCTCTTAATTATAAGACTACACATCATAGTGAGTTACAGTGTTCTTTTACCTGTACTTCATATATCAATCCAATCCAAATTTATATACAACAAACAAACAAACAAAAACTCCCACAAAATCAATAAAAGATACTTTAAGGATATATTAATTTAATAAAATATATGATCTTAAGCTGCCACTAAATTTTTGCATATGCATTCACTGCTGGGGTCTTTCTGATTTGGCTGCTTTGACTACTTCTGCTATGAAATAACTCAATTTTTCTCTTCTCCTCTTCTGTTACTATCTTCTACTGACAATTTGCTAATTTCTCTTCCAGAGCAAGCCCAACAGCTTTGCATTTTCTCTCTTCTACTTAGAGATGACAGAAGGAGAATATTTGGTTTTCCTCTGAATGGTATTATAAACACAAATCAAAAGCACACCACTCTGTCATATGATATGAGCTAATGCACAGATAATGCAGAATGTTCGTATTTTGTGAATATACCTTATGACTAAAATAGAAAAGACCTTAGAATGTTATCTTAGAAATTCCATAAGCCCTTGAGAATGAGGGGGCATCACCAAGAGGAAAATTCTTGTCCTATCCTTGTGGGTCTTCCCTTAAAAGTTTTGTGAGGACATTCTCCTTAATTACATATTTTAGGTATTTTCTTTGTATTTGTTGTCCAAATGAGGACTAAAGTCCTTTTAAAAGATTTTTGTTATCTATACCTGATTTGTTTATGTCTGTAGGTTGTTGTCTAAGCTAAGGATAGACTCTCCAGAGAGTAATTTGACTAAAAAAAAAAAAAAAAAAAAAAAAAAAAAAACAGAAAACTTTGAGAAAATGGAAGTTAAGTTTTGAGTGTGAAAGAAAGAAATCCCAGGGCTTCTGAGAGGGATTCTAAAATGAAAATGATTCAAACACAACATGGAAACTCCAGAAAGAAATTTAACCTGTTTTCCCATAATGGCCTGTGGTGGTTCCTATGCAGCCCAACAAAGAGGGCATCCATGGATTCTGCATAGACAGACCTGAGAAGGAGCCAGAGAACATAACCACAGTGCCTGGGCAACTCCTGTGAACAAGAGCCTCAGTTCACCCCAGGCCCTTTAACATTAGCAGTCTTAAGTTAGAGATTCTCTGCTAATGGAATCTCCTAGGGAGCTTTTGAAAACTCCCACCATCCCAACATCCCGTCAGTACCTAATATCCATTAGCCCAGAGTCACTAAAGGTAAGGACCAGGCTTCAGTGTGTTTACCTCTCCCCAGATGATTCCAATATTCCATCCAAGTAGATAATTGGTTTACAGAGAACAGCATAAAGAGTTTATTCAAGCCGTCCCATTTGACTAATGTGAAGTGTGTGTATGGGATTACTCCAACAAAATAGCATTTTTACAGATTTTATTTAAAATTAGAGACACTTAGCAGAACCATTTATGTAGAGGTATAATAGTGTAAAGCAAGGTTCAAAGTACCTTTTATTTTTAGGCTATAAATAGCTCATATGAAATTAAAAATTGGGGAGCAATTATCCAATGAATTTCTTCAGTATAAACAGAAAAGTCAAGGGATATATAGGAAAGAAAAGATATCCTTTAGCACAATTTCTATTTCAAAAACTGCCAAATAGTCATTTGAGTAATAATGAGAAAGAAGTTGGACAAACAGATAAGATGTTCTTCTATGTGATATTAAAGTGATGCTGCAGCTCTAAAACATACTTTACCTATTCTGAAGTATCCACATTGGGCTAGAACATGCTTTAGGGTTTGCCAACTTCCTAACACGGGATCCAGACATTAGTAGTTTATGTCAAGTGTCTTTTGTTCCTTAGAATAAATATGGGGAAGAGTGGCAGAGCACAGTCACATCTAACTACTCAAAGTAGATATTTAATAAATGTATGCTAAATAGATATCAGCAAACTATAATGATGAAGCCACAATAGTGTTTATAGCAGCTCAATTCACAATAGCTAAACTATGGAACCAACCTGGTATTTTTCCACAGATGAATGGATATTGAAAATGGGGTATATATACACAATGAAATATTACTCATCCATTAAGAAGAATGAAATTATGGCATTTGTGGGTAAATGGATGAAAGTGGAGACTATCATGTTAAGTGAAACAAGCCAATCCTTAAACAAAAAAAGGCTAATGTTCTCTCTGATATGTGGATGCTGACTCACAATAGGTGGAGGATTGAGGTAAGGAGTGGAAGTTTGCCAAAATTGGACACGGGGGAGTGAGGGGAAGTGAGGGGAATGGGAATGGGAAAGACATTAGAATAACTTTCTTGTGTTCATACATGAATACGGGACCAGTGTAACTCCACATAATGTACAACCAAAAATATTGGAAGTTAAATCCATGTATGTATGATATTTCAAAATACATTTTACTGTTACATATAACTAAAAAAAACAAATAAAAATATTTTTAAAAATTGTGTAAACAATTTAAAATAAATTATAGAATTTGTTGGAAATAAATAGGAAAAAATTACACAGATATGGAAGAGAACCAAAAAATTTCAATGTCCCTTATTTCTTATTGGTTGTCAGGAGTTATTTATCATTCAAGAAAGAAGAATGGTATGAAAGTCTGGAAGTGCAAACAAGCCTACATAAATGAAAACATTTGTTGATTAAACGGGCAAAGTTAGAGTTATGTGAAAAGGGTCGAGATCAAAGTTCTTGGCCCAGAAATATCTCTTTACAGTCATAGACATGAGCCAACTTTATATCCACAGAAACATCCAGTAGCAGTACAGCATCTCAATTTCAATAGAATTCTCAAATTTCCTTCCAATCTTGACTCATTGCTTTTATCCTTTATCTAACAAAATGGTATTACCCACCAAGGTGTTCAAGAAAGGACCTTGACTTTTTTTTTCCCCACACTCTGCCTTCAATCATTAGCAAGTCAACTCTGTTCTACCTTCAACCTATTTAGAAAATCTCAACACTTCTCACACTTCTCATTGGTAATTGTTATTATACTAGTATTGTCTCTCTCTTGACATTGAGGAAAAAAAAAACATATTCTCCTTGGTTTTCCTTTACTCTGCCTCATTTCAAAGTACATTGTTCAAATAGTGGCCAACTGTTTAAAAATATTGGATGCCCCTGCTCCTTGTTTAAAAATTTCAAGTGGCTTTCCCTGTCACATAGAATAAAAAACACATGTTCATCTATATTTTTCTGCCACACTGGTTTTTCCCTTCACCTGGACATTGCAAGTTTGCTTGCATCTTGTACTTGCTGTGCCTCCTACTTGAAATGCACATTCTCACATGGAGACCTGCTTCTCATCACTCAAGCCTCTGCTCAAATCAACCAGACTGTCCTTAGTAAACTCAGCTCAGCGTTGCCCTTGACCTTTGATATCATAGCTCTGTCACTCTGTATGCCTTCTTCCCTATTTTCTTCCCAAGACATGATACACATTTAAATATTTTTAAAATAAAACTTGTACACTATTATATTCCCAGTCCATAGAACAATGTCTAGTATGAAAATATATTTTTTCTCAAACTATTGTGAATCTTTTAGTGAAAATAAACATGACTGATGGTATTATTATAATTATAAAATGATAGAATATTATGTTCTAGAATAAGTAAATTCTTGAGTAAGTTAGGACAGGGATATTGATTGTAGATGAATAAGTTAAAGTTCTAAGAGACAAACTAGTAAGTGAAAAAGTCAGATTCACAAATTCACTAGAATTCATAATTGAGTGTAACTCCAATATTATGTTTTTTGTTTGGAGTTTGTTTTATTTTTATTACTGGTCAGTATGAATGTGGGTAGATAAAACAATTTTAATTAGCTGTAAATCACTTATGTATTTGTTTTGGTCCAAGGTATGTGTGGAAAATACAACAACTTAAATACATAAATACTGCTCTCTAGGAGACTAATGTCTAGATGGGATGCTGTATTTTTTTTCTTTTTTCCTTTATTTAAGACAATTAAAAATAATCCCAAGTGTCTAATTGATATAAAAAAAAATAAAGGTACAAATTCTGGAAATGGAGATAAGACCAGGGCAAAGAACAGATAGTCAGTGTAGACAATAAATTATCAAAAATGATTGGGTCTGGAAGATGGGTACTAAATCAAAGAAAATAAAATGAAATGTTAACACTTTCAGAGCACTTCCCACTCTCAAGGTTATAGGCACCTGGCAGCTCCAGAGGATTGTTCCTACCAACACAAGGAGTTGCTAATGAGCACCCCCTGGGCAGCTCTTTTCCTGACTTTTAGCAAGATGGGCAGAAACCTGAGATCTATAAGGAAACAAGACACACTCCCTCCCATAGGCATCAGCTCTGGATACCTGGGTCCTATCTGCAGGAGTCTTCTATCTCTGTCTCTTTCTTTGTTTGGTTTCTTAAATAAAATTTGCTTTCTTTGCTTGCATTTTGTGTTTAATCTTCAACACCTGGGAAATGAGGACCCAATCTGGTATCAGAGAGAATTGAAATTGGTAGATGCATAACTTTGGGAAATGGCATGAAAATAAATGAATATATAAATGGGAAATCTCTGAGGAATAGAACCCAACAAAGGATGTTCTATAGAACTGATATAGTTGATTCCATTTGTTTTCAGATGGAGCTGAGAAACAAAATTAAAAAAAAAAAAATCTTGACGTAGCCATCTCTTTTTGCTGGAAAATTCCAGAGGTGACTGGAATAAGATGAACCGGTGGGAAGGTAGGCTAAGCAGAAGCAAAGAGGGTATCTCACCTTAGCAGTTTTCAGGGAAGATTTTAAATGAATTGGACTTCAGAACAAAAACAAGGAGAAAGGATTCAAAGAAGGACAGAGAGGTAAACCAGGTAGCAGCAAAAGAATGAGGAACTCTGCACTCATGCTTTACTTACACGTCAGAATAAGAAGGAAATATGAGAAAGAAGTCTGTACTATAAGGTAAGCTGAGTTTCTCCAGTGAAACATACACAAGCAATTGGTGGGGTGAAATGGCCTCATGACTGCACCACATGCTGGAGATTAGATGGAGTGAGCCTGTCATCACAGAAATAAGCACAAAAGTGAGGCATGAAATATCACAGGATTAATACAAAGAAACATTGAAAAGGAGTTAGAGAAGAGAAAAAGAATAGGGAGATTAAAAAAAGAAAAAGAAAAATGAAACCACAGAAGTTGACATTCTGAAACGTGTGAGAACCATGAGTTTAACGTCCATTGTTGTAAAAAGTTAGCCCGTGTGTGCTGAATCCTTGGAGGAACCTGGAATCATCGGTTACCATTTAGACAATTCTATAGATGGCTGCCTATTTTCCACATCCAGTAATGAAGTACAAAAGCCTTCAAAGCTTGGAAATAAATGTCTGTTCACTTCCTCAGGAATCACTTCAATTGGCAAATAACTGTAACGCATCATTACCATTTAATGTCTCGGGCAGTTCCAATGCTACCTGGAAGATAATAAAAAGGTGTCGGTATTATTCATATCTCTTAATTGCTCCTATTAGCATTTCTTTTGTTATCCTGTGGGCAAAATTGTAACACTTGGCTAGGCATACAGTGGATAAAGGAGACATAACAGTCCAGACTGAAATACTGTCCTAAGTACCCATTACTTTGGATAGCTATGAGCAACAATATAACTTTGTAATAAAACCTATTTACTGGTAAAAAATAAAAATGCTTTTAACAGCTTTATAGCATGCAAACAATTAAAATAATTATACCAAGTTGCAGCTGCTGTTCTGGTAAGTCTGGCTAAGAAATAAAGCAAAGGGGAAACAAAAACAAAAGAAAGCATAACTCCCAAGAGCAATTGCAAGAACCCTATGAATGCAGAGAATCTAGAGATGAGGACAGATCCTTTTTCCTCCAAAGTTACCCACTACTTACATAGTTATAGGAATGTTCTCTAAAATTGCATGCATTAGGATTTAAAAAAAATAGAATGTCTCACCTCATACTATTTGTAAGCCTTCATTAAAAAAAAAATGTGTTGTAACAAAAGCCTATTTATAGAATATCGTAACAGTTTCTTTACCTGTATGTACATACTTTTTCAACAAGCTAGACATTTCTATTATGAGAAAAATTGTTTTTTTAAAAAAACAGAAAATCAGATAACTCACTATCCTTATAGTTTTTATTTGACTGTATACTTTTATATAGTTTCAGGTAAACAATTGTATATTCTAATACTTTAGTAAGAAATCATAAATGACTTTTATGAGCCCAGGATTGTGTGACATTCCAAGAGTAGAAAGAAACCATGATATACATGCAGACATCAAGCAAGTAAAACCATGTGAGTTCCAAGTCAGAGCACCTTCCACATTCTCGGGATTTTTATTAACACACAATGTTAAATAACCTGAGACTTTGAGAAGAGAAGACTGACATAAAATAAAACATGATCCCCACACTAATATTAGGTTGTTGGTCCTATAATCCACTACTATGGTTTGGATATGTGATGTTCCACAAAACTAATGCATAAAACAATGCAAGAGTTTTTCAGAGGTAATTAGTTTGTGAGAGTTGTAACCTAATCAGTGAATTACTCTACTGTGTATTAACTGGGTGGTAACTGAAGGCAGGTAGGGTGTGGCAGGAGGAGGTAGGTTACTGGGAGCATGCTGTCGGAATTTGTATTTTGTCCCTGGTGAATAAAGCTCTCAGTTTTCTAATTGCTGTATCATAATGAGCTGCTTTCCTCCACCAGACCCTTCCGCCATGCCTCACCTCAGGTTCCATGCTATGGATTCCATTATCTTCGAGCTGATAACATTGAAACCATTAGTTTCAAACAAACTTTCTCTCCTCTATGTTGTCTTTGACAGAGTTTTTGGTCACAGCAATAAAATTAACTAAAACAGAAATTGGTACTGAGAAGTTGGGTTAGTCTTGCTTTGGTCCCTTAGTTGGACTAAATAGACCATGTAGTTCAGAAGACTTTGGAACTGGTTTGTAGTGAGAAGAAATTTTGAAGTTTAGAGATGCAAGACAAAAAAAGCTTTAGAATATTGTAAATGGAGATTAATAGATAGTTCTAGTAGGAGCTCAAAACAACAGAATGCCAATAAGAATGTGGACAGTGAAAACTGGGCTCATGAGGTTTCAGAGGATGAGGACTCTATTGGAAATTGGACTAGAGGACATCCATGGTACACAATGGCAAAGAAGCTCTTTACGCTTTCCCCATATCTTGAGATTTGCTATTAGTCTGAACTTAATGGGGATGGACTAATTAATCTGGCAGAGGAAATCTCATGGCAGCAAAGCATTCAGGTAGTGGCATGGATATTAGTGTCAGCTTTTAGCCAAGTTTACTGTGATAATCAGGGGCAGAAAGCAAAGCATAAAGAGTTGAATAACTTGCAGCTTGCCTAGAAAAGTGGAAGTAAACTGAGGCAAGCAAGATGTGGTTGTTAAAGACATTATAGTCACTAGGAGATGCTAAATATTTTAACTGGAGGCAATTGGAAAAATAACTTGAGGGGATCTCAGGAATTGGCAAGACCATATCCACCTCAGGCTCAAGGGTGTAAAAATAAAATGTTCCTTTCAGAAGAAAGACCAGCAGGACACCTTGCTTGCACAGAGTGCCTGGGAAGTTGTTCCACCAAGAACAGGTCCCCATGCCTTCAGAAGCTGCTACAGCCATGGTCTCAGGAGGTTTGGTTATTGCTTGAGATTTCAGCAGACATTGGAGTCAACCACCTTGGAGAGATGCTAGTTCTGCAGGATTGCAGGATGTTGGCATGGGGTGGGGGCAGTTATGAAGACTTCCATTAAGATTTTAAAAGATGACCTGAGAAGTCATGCAAAGTGTAGCAGGGTTGGAATCTCTGCAGGTTATCCCTAAGTGGGTGATGGATGAAGAAGTGAAAAGAAAGTGAAAGCTGCAGTGGAAACCCCTGAAATTAAGAAATGCCAGTAACTTGAGATGCCTGCTAAGGAAGGCTACAGGAATCCAGCACAAAAAGCTGAAAGACAAAAAAGCCATGTAGGCTACAACCAGCAAGGCCATACACAGCCCATCAGAGGAAACCATCAGGATGCCAAGGGTCCCAGATTCTGGACTTGGAACAGAACTTGTTTTCCCAGCTGTTTGTCAGTCTTGCTTTGGTCCCTTCTCTTCTTTCCATGACCTTGTAGAATAGAAAATGTTTACTCTTTACCATCATATATTGAATATATGTTAAATTGCTCCTGATTTTATTTGGGACTCATACTGAGAGTGTCCTTGAGTCTCAGAACAGACCTTGGAATTTGACTTGAGCAATGCTGGAACTGTTAAGACTACAGAGACTCTTGGAAGTGGACTAAATGTATTTTGAATTGTGAGATGGGCATGAGCTTTCAGGGCCCAGGGGCACAATGTTACTGTTGAGTGTGTGGGAGACTCTCTGCTGAAGTTAAATTTCTGTCTCAAGAGAACATCACAGAATCCCTTACTCCTCCCACTACTCTTTGAAAGGCACCAAGCCAAAGGGCAAAGGACACCAAATTCAAAAGTTTTCTCAACCAATCCCCATGGCACACAGTGTCCACTCGCAGTTCCTGCCAATCAGCACCTGCCATGTCACCCATGCAACCCTTCTTAAACCGAAGCTTGCAAGCTCACACTCTCTGCCCTCTTCCTCTTCTTTCTCTCCTCTCTCTGCTCTCTCTGTCTCCCTCTCTGCCCTCCTCTCCTCTCTCTGCCTCTCCTTTTCTTCCCCTTCGGCCAGCCCCCCTAATAAATCTCTTGGTTGAATCTCCATCTCAGGTGAGTCACTGGCCTTTCAGTTACAGTTTGAATATGTGGTGTCCCCAAAAAATCTCATGTGTGAGGCAATACAAGAATCATTCAGAGATAAAGGGATTAGATTGTGAGAGTTGTTCATAATCAGTGGTTTAACCTGTGGATAAACTGGGTGTTAACTGTATGCAAGGGTGGGCCTGGGAAGTGGGTCACTGGAGGGACATTTTTGAGGTTCGTAGTTTGTTCCTGGCGAGTGTTTTTTTCCATGTTCCCTCTCTCTCCCCCACCCCCCTCACTCTCTCCCTTTCCTGTTGCATGTTCTGTATTGCTTTTCCCCAACACACCCTTCCGCCATGATGTTCAGCCTCACTTCAGACCTAGAGCCATGAAGTCTATCATCTATGAACAGAGACTTCTGAAACCATGAGCTCCAAATAAACTTTCCTCCTCTATGTTATTCTTATCATATATTTTGGGGACTAAGAATCTAGCTAAAATATCCACAATCATTTATTTATTCATCACACATAAATTGAAAAGTGAATAAGGGCTGGGGTTGTGGTTCAGTGGTAGAGTATCCACCTGCTGGGTTCAATCCTCAGCACCACATAAAAATAAATAAAATAAAGGTATTGTGTTCAACTACTATATATATATATATATATATATATATATATATATATATATATATGAATAAAGCTTGATTCTGAGATGCTGACAGTACAAAGCAGACAAGACTGAGACATAAAGAGGTTAGTTTCTTTGCATTCTCCCAAGTTAATTTTTGTTGCAGTTGTTCAGTACGGATATAGCCTTTCAGGAATTGGCTTTATGTGGGGAAGTCTTCCCTTAGACTCTCAATGAGGCAAACCTGACTTTTTCTCTTCACCCATCAGTACTGTGGTGCAATCAAAAACCAAAGTTCAGGTTCACTGAATCCAAAATCATCATGGTAGAAGTCAGATGTTTCATACTTTTATCTTTCTACTTCCCTACCCTTAATTTTTGGTTCATAGAAGTATTTTATTTATATTTTAATCTAGTACATTGAAAATTTTAAAAATATAATTTAAAAATATTTCTACAAAGAAGAGACCCCATGAGGATAGAAGGGAGACCAACAGAGTAGAGGAAGCAGATAGAGAGATGTGAAAGGGGAGGTACTGGGCAAGGAAATTCTTCAAATTAAATTATCTGCATGTAAGAATATTTCATAGTAAATCCCTCTATTATCTAAAATCACAATATACCTGTAAAAAACATTTTTACATTTTTTTCCAACATAATTTATACATTCATCTACATACCGGAACCCACCATTTAGTTTAAAATGGAAGCTCCCACCCAGTGCTCTTTGACACTACAATGAGCTTAACTGTGTTTGATTACTTGTTTTAGCTGCATAAAATTATCCTTTTGTATTTTTTCTGTATCTATGAATTAGCAGGTGAACTTTATATGATGATATTTTGATTTTTTTACTGCTAGTGCCTAGAATAATACATTGCATATAGGAGCTCAATAAATATTTATTTTCATTGGAATAATAATGAATTTCATTTGGTTAGATTGATCAGATCAGTGGGCAACCCAGTTTCCTTTCTTTAAACATAAAATCTTATTTTCTCTCAAGTGAGAGTTGGTTCCATGGTTACTCCACTGACCTGAGAAAGCACTAGTTTTCCATCTTATCAAAATAGTAAATTATAAAATTTATATTTAAGATCAAATGGACCAAAAGTACCTGGTTATCCAGTCCAAGCAAAAGTAGTGCTCTTTTGATCCACCATGACTTATTAGCTTCCTAAGTGGAAAAACCCTAATAATAGAGCAGCTCTCATGTAAATAGGACCAAGGCAGTGTTTGGGTATTTATTGTTCCCATGACTGAAACCGACATTAATAGCATCCCAGATTCACCCTAGTCTTTCATGTTCCTTTGGAATTTTATTACCTGCCTGAAGTGATGACATCATTTCTACTCAGATTCTTCTATCAGCCTTAAATTTGACTTTATTATTGTCATTTTTGGTCAATTGCTTTTTGGATATTTTCCAAATCCATCCTTCCAAAATGCTCATTCTATAAATTTTATTTAGAGCTCTGGCTACTTAGTTTTGTTTCATTTTAGGAGAAAACAAGTTCTTATTGTGAAACGAAGTTACTTATTATTTCTTGTAAGAAGTAAAGAAGTATCAATCATTCTCCCCATCAGAGGAGCTGCAAATGTGTGTGTGTGCATGCGTGCCTATGTGTGTTTGTAGCATGTGCTTATACATATACAAATGCTCAATATTTTAAAACAGTATCTGAATATGCTACTCATTCCTCACCAAATCTCAATTTATTCATTTATTTATTTCTTCAGTAAGTCAGTATTTATCTTTTTTTTTTCCCTAGAGCCAGCCAGACTTAATTAATGTCTACTTTATGGCCTTACAATTTTAAGTAAGCAGCCAGATTTGCTTGCTTTAAAGAAAGCCATTTACTTCAAAAATTTGTCTTTAAAAAAAGAACTGTGTTCCTATCCAAATGATTTAATGTCTTGTTTGAAAAAAAAAGAAAAATGTAACTCCTAAATTAAAACTGTCATTTCCTATCTTTAATTTATCACACAGAACTTTCCTTCCAGGTGCCATTCATTGTTACTTGTAAAATGCAGTTCTGTGGGTTTTCATATTATAATCTTTGCTCTGTATTAAACCTACCTCCTTTAAAAGATTGTTCTAAGATGGAGCTGAATCCAATGTTTTATTGATGAGTCCCAGGAGAAAGGCTCTTTCAAAATCCACCCAGATTGGAGGGAGCTATTGGCTATGTACCTGTGGCATTATCTTAAAGAGCATCGCTAATCTTTACATAGCAAAAGAAGCCACTTCTTTCATTGTTATGCATTAGAATTGGGGTTTGGAACCCTCCAAACCTAAAGGCGATGCCTCAGGCATTTACACTGCTGGTCATTAATATAAAAGTGAAGAGGGCGCTACTAGCTGCTATTAGCATACACTGAATTTACTTTTCTTCTGAACAGGAAAAACAGCATATTAATGTCCTTGCTTCTCTTATTTTCTTTTTCTTTTTCCCTTGCTGATAATTAGAGTGCTTAGAAAACAAAATAGCCATAGATTGTTATCAGGCACATGGAAGGTATTAAAATGATTGCATGTATCTTTCTTTTCCTTGAAAAGAGCAGGCAAATTATTATTCAATTATTTTATATTTTTGAGAAAATCACAAAAAGACCATTGCTAGGTTTCTTTTCCAACATTTTCACAATATTACTTTTCAAAGAGAATGTTTACAGGATAGATCTTTTGGAATTACAGGAATATTAGTTTCACCAGGAAACTTTTATAAGCTGAGGACTAAAACAATGTATAATTTATGAATTCAGGAGCTGAGATATAATGTTAAAAAGAATATTTGTATAGTTTTTTATATTTTCAGGGAAATGGGAAAAAATTTTGCCAATCAACTATTTAAGCTCATTTCTCTAGTTGCTAACACAAAGATAAGAGGGCTAGTTTTCTCATTTTAGTAGAAGAGATAATGCAACTATGAATAGCAACATTTATTTTTACTTTTCAGAAAAGAGAGCATGTGCTTGTTTAAGCAATTATTTTTGTCATTACTCTCTCTGGAAAATATCTCGTCATGTACAATTGATTCATTTTGACATGTAGTTGGACATCCCCTTTGGAATGATTTAGTTTACTCTCATTATACTTTTCTGGAGTATTAGATAATTTTCTAACTACTCTGATAACATATACCCCTTCATTCAGGTTTATTGTCCACTCTGTTTGTCAGCTTAAAAAAAAAAAGTCCTGTTAATTATTTGTTCTAAAAACATACCTCTGATACCTAAAAAACAAAGATTATCTACTGAGCATGAGAGGGATGGCTTCTAAATCTCACCCTGATCTATTACCAGATCGTTAATGCAGATGGATATCTTTTCCACATCACACTTATCACACTTATTATCATTCTGTGAGCCTGCCAGATCCTTAATGTTTCAGCACTTTTATAGATATTATTCCTTCTGCAAGAACCACTCTTTCACCCTTATCCACCAATCAAGCACCTATTCAACATTAGAAACCTTTGAATATTTCTTCCTGGTGAAACCCCTTCTACTCATTCTGGGAAGAACAAGTCTTCACCTCTGTAACTCCACAAGTGCTCATTCAAGCTTCTATTAAAACACTTAGTTTTGTATCCCAGTATTTTTTGTTCATCTTTCCAAATACATTGTGAGCATTATGGTCAATAGAACTATGATCACATTTCCAATTCTTAGCCATCGAGACTAATATTATATTAATTAATATCCAGCATACATATAATTTTTTAAAATTACATCTTATCTCTTTGGTAAAAAAAAAAATCCTATTTTTCCAGCTTATGTTGATTACCACATCCTCAAAGCTCTATATTACACTTCTACTAAAACAATTTGAAAATAATTGCATGTGAGTAAATCTTGCCTCAAAATCCAAAATTTTAAATATAGCTGGACAATTAAGAAAGGCAGCTTGATAAGCTAGACAAACAGATGTGTAGTAAGAAAGGAAGGACTAGATGGAGAGAGAGAGAGGGAGAAACAGGAAGTAAGGGTGGAAGACATCACAGGTGAGGGTCTGAATTTTGAGTGGCACAACATGTGCAATATGTTCCAATTACAGACAAAAGAATTCTGACCAAAATTTCTACAAAAAAAAAAAAAAAAAAAAAAACAGCTCAAGAAACTAAAGCACAGACCAGACTCAAAAGCAATTGGCTTTAAGCAGTTAGAACCTGGTCAATGACTTTCATTTTGTTGTTGTTATTGTTGTTGTTGTTGGTTGATTGTTTTGCTTTTCTTTCCCTCCTCCTTCCCTTCCTTTCTTTTACTTTCCTCCTGCTGAGTAGAGAGAGAAAAACATACTCCTCTAACCAGTGACGTAAGATGCCCAGAGGCTAGTTAGACCAGTCTAGTGATCCTCTCCACTTTCCCATTCCAACCATCTCTATTCCGTGCACATCAGTAGCCTTCCCTTTTCCTACCAGAGAGCTTTCCCACTCTTTTCCTGCCTTTAAGTCTCTGCCAAATGCAAACAGTGGTGATTGACTGGCTTGCTACAGAAAGCTCTAAATAAATAGCCTCTGTTTGTTCTCCTTTGTGCGATCTGCTTGTTTCCAGGGTCTCTCTGTGACTCTGGATCTGTCAGAGACAATCTGAAGAAAGAGCAGAATAAATGAAAAATAAAAATGAAATCACTCTTATTTTTAACCCATATGCTACCAAATAGAAAAGAGCAGGAAGTCTCAACATTTTTTTTTTAGTTCTCACCATTTATTACTATTATTCTCGCCGTTCTTCGTAAGATGGCATATGTGATCCTGAAACTTTCTTCCTCACTTTCTCCCTAGTTAAAAGGCTGTTTCAAACCAGGATGTGCTTTCCTTCTAACCCAACTCCTGAACACCAGCTCATCTTGCTTGCTTCTCTCTTAATTGCTCTCACTCAGGTGAAATCTTAGAAAACCCCTTTCTGTTATCACCCTTGTATGATAGATATTCTTGCTTTTTTTCTCATCCTTTATTCGTATTTTGTGTCAAAAGACTGGCAGAAAAACTGAGGACATCTGTATAAAATGGATGAATTGCATCAATGTTAATATTCTGTTTTTAATATTGCGTTATAGTTTTGTAAAATGTTGTCACTGAGAGAAACTGGGCAAATTGAACAAGATCGCTCTACATGTGAATTTACAATTATCTCAACAAAAATTTTAAGTACAAAAATAACACATTGGAAATTGAGGTGTGCAATACAATTAGTAGAGGGTGATGTAGAGACTAAATGAAAGGCAAAGATAGAATTCTATTCAACACTTGGAAAAAAGCAGGTGGTTATGAGTATTCACATATTTTTAAATTTTGTAGTCATATATGTAAGCATAATTAGAAATTTAAAATGATGACCTATAACTAGGAACAAATCTTTATCTAAGAAGTAAGTAGAAGTATTTAAGTATATAATCCTGAAAATAATCTACTGAAGATAGGACCTTGCTGAGAGCCACAGCTGAGTCCGAATGGGCCCTGGCATTTTGCCAATAGTATTGATTGACAGGCGAGGCATTACTATCTGCCTCAGCTGCTACTTTGCAGTTCTCACGCTACTTTGGAGTTCTCGTGGGGATTCCCAGGGATTCCCGGAGAGTTCCCATTGGTTGGGGAAGTGCAGGAGGAGGGATTTCCAGAGGATATTTTCCAGCTGCTGGTTCCTGGAGGAGCCTTGGTTTGTTCGAGAGGAGTTCCCGGGAGCGTGTGTGGAGCGTGTTGGTGGAGTTCAGAAATAAAGTTTGTTCCTGCTTCAGTGGCTCGTGATTTGTGCCCAGCCAGACTGCGGCAGGACCTTGCATTTAGAAACTTGAACTTGTATACCAATTTATCCATCATGTCTTACTAATATTTCCTTTATAAAATTCCTACTATGTGACTATCTAGACTATGTCTAAATACATAGTGGGTCAAGCAATGCTCTTACATGGATGACTCATGGCTTAAAAAAAATCCCTTCTTTAGATTGGACTTGCATATTTCCCTCTGACATTTCATCCGCTAGTGTAATTGTGCACATTTGGAGATATACCAAGCAAATCAAAGGACTTTTTGTGTGATTCCTTTCATACATTATATTTTAGTTACCATTTCCCCAAAGAGTCATTTCTTCTGTAAGTTCAGTATCCTCATTTCTTCAAAATATCTTTATAAGACAATTTCTACAATGGTAGGTACACAATTCTCCTTAATTATCACTCTTTAAGGGCTGATGAAGAAATACATTACTTCAGGTGTCATCATCCTGATGCAAGTAGAGTACCCTGAACTCTTTTTTTTTTTTAGAGAGAGAGAGAGAGAGAGAGAGAGAGAGAGAGAGAGAGAAAATTTTTTTTTAATATTTATTTTTTAGTTCTTGGCGGACTCAACATCTTTGTTTGTATGTGGTGCTGAGGATCAAACCCGGGCCTCAAGCATGCCAGGCAAGAGTGCTACCACTTGAGCCACATCCCCAGCCCTCTTTTTTTCTTAATATTGTAGATTAGTACTTGCAATGAACTTATTAGCCACATAACATCATAGATATCCGTTCAGCTGTACAGGGCAAACTTCCTAATTTCTTTGCCACCTATCTTTCTTTCCCATAATATCTGTGATAATGTCATGTTTCATTAGATGGAGTTTGTTGCATTCAGGTGCTTGATCTACTTCCACTAAGAAGCCATCCAAAAATTCTATGTTAAAAATTTGAACGCTATCCAAATCTGAGCCTTAATCCTCACAACTTTAATACCTAGAGAAAATTGTTGAAACTTTGCTAGCAGCTCTTAAGAAAAGTCTAAGGCCCTTCATCTGATTTCTTTGAGAACCAAGCTCATCTTGCCACTAACTCAGTTCCCTTTAGGGACAGAATTATGTAATCCTGAACATGTGGTTTCTATTTTTCAGGGCGAGGCAGAGAACTCAGTACCTTTCCTCAACCCGTTAATTTCCTGATGTGTGTATGTGTGTGTGTGTGTGTGTGTGTGTGTGTGTATGTATGAAAAATCAAAACAACTTACTTAAGGGAATTGTGGTAAGTAACTAAACAGATTTTAAAATAATTGGATTGTTAGCTAATAAGAGGTAAATATGTTACAATATCCTTAATTATGTTAAGAATACTAAATTAAAAAGTTAGACACTAATTGTTCTTTTTCCAGGGATTTCTTTATGTTTGTTGTAAAATAGATGCTTTTAAAATACTCTGCTAAGTAAGAGTGTCTGGGTACCCAGGATATGGCTAAAATAGCTTTTTCTTAGAACTCCTTAGTTTACTTAGGAAAATCAACAAACAATAGACACAAAGTCATCATTTCTGTGCTAGATACATTTATGTGATATTGGAGAAGAACAGGTGTTGGGTTAATTTATTCACAGATCTGGGATTGGAATGACAACCAGAAAAAAATTTTGAGAAATAATAATTTTGTCCTCAACACTTTTAGTATGACAAGTTGATTACCAGGAGATGAGCCTCCTGATAAAAGAGAAAAAAAGATATGGTCAAAGTCATAGAATCAAGTTTAAGGATCTTTAAGAAATAATTGGAGTAAAAAATAAAGATAACATTGAGGGACACACAATAAGAATAAAACCTAATTAAAAAGAACTTACATGAAAAATTCTCTATTTTATAGCAATAGGGCATATGAATTTCCAGACAAGACTATAAAATCAGTGTACAAAGTGGAGGAAAAGTCAGAGAAAACTGGTAGATAAATGAAAGAAAATAGCAATGTGTTAAGCAGTGTTATTGGTTAAACTTATTTGACTAGTTGCTAATATCTGACCACTGACCCCATGGTTCAGGGAGATAACGAAGGTTCTCATTCCCAAATATATTTCTCAGGTTTCTCCTCTGTACCATCTAAGGAAAACAATCCTAGTATAGTAAGAATGGCCTTTCCTTACTGCATCAGTCATAATCATCACCTTTTTGTTCTAGATTTTATTAGGGATCTGATAACTTCTCAAATATTTATAAAGGTTGATTTAAAGCTGGACAATGCACAATTCATGGAATGTGTCCTCCATTTATCTATCTATCTATTTATTTATTTATTTTGTTCTTTCTAGTTATACATGACTAGAGTTATTTTGACATATTTATACAAACATGTAATATGTTTTACTCTAATAAGGATTCCAGTCTTGTGGTTGTACATGACAGGGAGATTCACTAAGGTGTATTCATGTGTGAACATAGGAAAATTGTGTCAGATTCATGCCACTGTGTTTTTCCTATTCCTATCCCCCCTCTCTTCCCTTCATTTCCCTTTGTCTAATCCTTGGAAATTCTATTTTTCCCCTCCCCTGTCCTCCCTTTTGAAAAATTTTCATGAGCCAGATGTGTTGGCACACGCCTTGCCTTTAGTAATTCCAGTGACTTGAGAGGCCAAGGCAGAAGGAACACAAGTTTGAGGCCTGCTTGGGCAACTTAGAGATTCTGTTTCAAAATAAAAATTGTAAAGGACTGGGGACAGAGCTTTGTGTTAAAATACGTATGTTCAATCCCCAGTACAACAAAAAATTTAAACAAAGTAAAACAAAGATTGTTTTTGATGCACACAACTTTTTTCTTCTAGTAGATTTCTAACTGGTTTGTCATTTTTCACTTTGACCAAATTTCAATTAATGATTTTACAAACCAGAAGTCCACAAGTTGCATCACATATTTAACTGAAATCATCTATGTGAGGAGATTTGAAAAACAATAGTTTTGGCCTTTGAAACGCTTCATCCATTTAAGGTTTCAGTTGCCTCTCTCTAAACTTTCTCCTACCACTTGCAATTCAAAAATCTTTTTCCTTACAGAAAATGCAAAAGGCAACATAGAGTGAAGATTTTCTTTTCTATTGATTTGTTAACAATTCTCCCTCATCTCTAAGGAACTTATCATTTAATTCTGCTCATGGCTGGATAATCTGCTCAGTTTTCTTGATATTTTATTTCTGCAAAATATTATCTTTGATTTTCTGTGATATATGTTCAGTTTTGCTCAATATTTGCATTTTTAAGTTTATGCTTGTTAAAGCCTTCTCAGAAGTATGGTTTTGCTTTCTTCCTGGAATACATATACATTATCAAAATCACAATTACAATTTTTATTTTGACTCTTGTGGAATGATTTCTGTAAACTTTCTGTTCCAAAACAGAATTTAAATTTTCTCTCCATTCTAACATGTCCTTTAGAAGTCACTATGTTCTCTGGTCACATTTTTTTCCCCTCACTGGTACAAAGGAAGATTATAATAGATTGAATAGTGATCAAAAATGATATGTTCATATCCTAGTTCCCAAACTCTGTAATGTGATTTGTTTGGAAGAAGAGGCCTTCACAGAAGCAATTAATCGAAAAGCCTTTCAAGTGGAATGCAATAGGTTTTGAGTTCAATAATACATCAATAGAGGAGAAGACAAAAATAAAATAAATAAAAAAGACTCACCGAGGAAAAGGCCATGTGAAAAGAGCAGAGAACATAGTCATGAAGATCTAGGCAAAAGTACAGGCAGCGCCACCAGAAGCTGGAGGAATCAAGAAAGGACTCTCTCCTGCAGTCCTCAGAAGGAGCCCAGGCCTGATCATATGTTGAGCTTAGATTTCTGGAAATCTAAACTCCAAACTCCAGATACGTGAGAGAGTACATTTCCATTGTTTTAGGGTACCATATTTGTGGAATCTGTTCCAGCTTCTCTAAGATTTTTTTTCTTTTTTTAGTAATTTGTCATAATAGGCTTAAGAAATTGAAGACAGAATCACATTTTGAGGAGTTAAAAAAAAAAAAAAAACAGAAAACCCTCTCAACAATGTTGGTAGAGAATCTGGTAAGTAGTATGTTTTTGAACATTGACTTAATTCCTTCTTAATTTTTTTATGCAATATAATAAGATTGAACAAAGCCTAAATATTTCATCTTTTTGGAATATATATTTATGTTTCTATAAGGTTGACTTCAATTTTAAAATAGTGCAGTCTTTCTTCAACTTTCTTATTGTGGTTACATTGCCAAACAAATAATTGTACTTAGAAGAAGATAAAATTGCAGTAGAAGTTTCCTTTATAAAACTTTTACCCACAGCTATGTTTAACCCTCACTGATCCTGAATTACCCAAGCTCCCATCTACTCTTTGTGACCTGCTGGCCTCTCTGCTCTGTAGCTGGCCTGGAAAAGGATGCATGTCAAGGTTTCTTGGACTTACTCATTACAAAACCAAAAGGTCACCTAGATAGGGAGAGCCTTGTGTTTATAGACTTATAGGTAAGAGAAAATCAAATCAATATTACAGAAGTGTAGAACATGCTTTTTCTTCTTGAAGTGAAATACAGTTTATTTTTCATCAAGGTGAGAGGCTGACCCAAGAATTTTTTTATAGTCATTTTCTAGTTTCCTAGTGCAGTAAAGAAAGCTTAAAAAAAAAAAAAAAAAAAAAAAAGCTTGTCACTTAGGAGAAACCAATTATTCTCCAACAGCTTTTAGGAGGTACTCATTTAAATTTGAGATTTCCTACCTTAAAATTTGCATTTAACTTTTGTAGTATTAAGATGACTTTACCGTAATAAAATAACAGCCCAATAGTACAGTAATTGTTTCTTAACTGCGATAACGTGAAAGTCTCTGAATCAGGTGAAATAAATGTTGAGCCATAAAAGCAATAACCCATTCTCATTCCTCAGTTTATTACAATGTAAAAATTATTATCATTATACTTACTAACCTGAACAAATAAATATTCATTGAATGATCACACTTCCCTTTTATTAGAATTTTCACAATAATAATGACATTTAAACTTCCCTTTTATATTATGTTCATATCAAACATCTCAGATGGAAATGAGACAAACAATATGAGCAGAGTGGTGAGGATAAAACTCTTTAAGAAGACATGAGTTCCTCGAGGAGGACTTGCTTCTTTTCTGAGATGTCTGAATTATCTTTCTCTTTTCTTTTTGTTTATTTTGCTTCCACCTTCATCATCTCTCTTTCTCGTTACTCTGTATCTCTTTATCTCTCTCTCCATCCTCCTTCCTTCCTTCCTTTCATTCTTCCTTCTTTCTGTTCTATCTTCCTTTTTACCTTGTTTATTTTCATCCTTCAGTCCCCTCCCCCCCCCCAGTCATCAGATATTTTTTGAGGACTCCACATGACAAACTCTGAAAGCTATGGTTACTATAGTGAGCATAACAAATCACAGATTTCATGACATTTGCATGGTAAGTGACATTTTTATAAACCCAGACTTGCGTGTATAACCACCAAGTGAAAATTATCACCTGACGTTCCATCCACAATTGTATCAAATACCTTTTTCCCTACTATAAAGTTGAAGTCAGTCCAAATCGGAGCCCTACTAGAGTCCCTTTGATACTTCATACTTCAAACCTAGCCACTAAAACAAGTTAACTTTCTCTCATTTCTTGAATGTATCTGCTTACTTCTAAATTACTTCTCTGTTTTAATTTGGTTACTCTCTGAATTCTTCTTTATCTTGTCATTGAATGAACTGTCTTTAATCTAAAAATGCATCATTCTGAATGCCAAATGAAATTATGAATGCCTCTACAATGAAACTTGGAAAATATTCTGGGGAGGAATAAAAAAGATTCTAAATAAATGTAGGTATGCATCATATTCAAAATTGGAATATTAAATGTTATAAAAACGTCAGTTTTACCATAATTAATCGATAAATTTTAAGAGTTGCATTTAAAAGTCAAGCATTTTTTTTGAAATTTTCTAAGTTACTTCTAAAATTATTTGTGAAATATAAGAGGTAAAAATACATTCTGCAACTTTGAGAAAAATCTGAAGGCAATACATCACTGCACACAAATCTCTTGTGAAGATATATTAAATGAGACCATGTGGTAAAGGTAGTCCTACTGACCAATGAAAGTATAGAGTTTAGATTCAACAAATGTAGATATGCCCACCTTATTTATGACACAGTTGTCACCGAAGAGCAAGGAGAAGAATGGCCTATTTAATAGACAGCATTGGGCCAACTGGCTGTATTTCTTTCATTCATTCCAGTGTTAGTATGAATAAATTTAAAATCCTGATATTTTGAAGAAAGAAATAAGAAATTTAAGACTGAAAGACTTACTAATAATTGTACTTTCTTTCATCCATGTGTAGTTAAGAAACGGTAGTTATCATTACCATAAATAACAAAATAGGGAACGAGTTGAGTGTTTCAGGGTAGGAGTTCATTGGTTTGAATTTGGATATTACAATAAACTCATTAGCATTAAGTCAGATTTCTGCTCATTGTTGCCACAAAAATTGTATCAAGAAACCCAAGCAAAATGAAATAGTAAATAGATGAATTCCAAAAAAATAACATCTAGTAATTTTATAGAATATATTTATATTTCTGTATTCTTCAGTATGGATTTGCCTAAAGTGCAAATTAGAATTGTGCAGCAAAAAGTTGTATGTAGAATGATTTAGAAGATGGAATCTACAAGGCAAAAATATTTATTCCCTTTTGTATTAGTTGATTTCACATTGCTCAAAGAAAACACTTGAGGCTGGCCAATGTTATAGAGAAAAGAGGTTTGTTTTGCTCACAGCTTTGAAGATTTAGTAACCATACAGCAAAAGTTCCTGCTCAGGTCATGTGAGGATCTCATGGAAGATGACATCACAATGATGGGGATGTACATGACAGGGAGAGATCACATGGCAAGACAGGAAGCAAGGGAGTCAGAAGGGGTCGGACACATTCATTTATCCCAATTTGATAAAAGAAAAAAATCAATGGAATCCCATAAGAACTACCCTAATGATGAACCCAGCCTAATTCCATCCTAAGATTGGGAGCCATCTCTCACAAAATCATGAAAAGTTAATTTCTGTTTACTATAAGTTACTGCGATTTCTAAACTTGTTTGGAATTCCTGCTCGTGCCTTGAACTCACTCATGCCTGGCTTTCCCTGACCAGATAACAACCCTCTCTAAAAACTTAGTGGTGCCTCATAAATCCTGGCTCCCCGTGACCAGATAACAACCCTCTCTGAAACCTCTGCAGTACCTCATAAATTCTGATGTTGGGATCTGAATTTACTCCCTACCTTGAAATACCATGCCATGTAGATCATTAACCTGCTATCTGCCTTTGTATTATGTTTGTCCAAATCCTGTTATATGTAAGTTCTCAAGACACCCCCCCCTTTGCAACTTTTTGTGCTATAAAACCATGTTCCTGGAGAGCTGGACTGCTGATCTCTAGCCCAGGATTTGGGGAAAGACAGTCCTGGATAGCTCCTGTGTACACAAATACAAGCTTGCTTTAATTTGATTCAAAATTAGAGTCAACACTTAATCCATTCTAAGGGCAGTGCCCCCATGAAGTACCTACCTTCCACCCACCCCGCCTCTTAAAGGCTCCATCATTATAAATGGACACAAGCATTTATACATCAGGATTGTCATTATAGCAGTGTTTGCGATCACAAAAATAAATCACACATATGTTCAATTCTCAAACACATGTATTTGAGAATTGTACCCTTGTAAGGTAAATCACATTCAAACCATAACATCTTTCAAACCTTCCTTTGTTTGGGTCTCTATTTTCTATGCTTGACTCTTTATGATATCTTGTCACTTAGTTTTTGTTCTTAGACTAGGAAAGCACATATTGCACAGTGTATCAGGGACTTTTACAAATCAGCAAAAAGGAGAAAATTAAAGTCTGTGTGAGATTCTGAAGAAAAGGAACAACATACACCCTAGAGGAGGCACTTGACATTCCTTTTCTGCCTAAGGGTAAAACCTGATGAGGACAGTCATTCTTCTGAGTTTTCTGTGTCTCTAGGAGTTGTCCCGAGAACAAAGAATACTATTTATCCCTGTGATGATACTTCAAAGCCTCTGAAGTTCACAGGAATCATGTGCTGCTACCAACAGTATAATTCTGTGACAGAAAGATGACAACCAGGAACAATTCTTTCTCTTGGCATCTAGCATCAAACTTCTGTTAACTCAAACTTAATGTATAATTTGCTTTCCCAGTAATATGAAACAATACAGAAATTTTTAGTAGAAACACTGTTTTAAATAAATAAGAGGTTGGAGTTTATCTCTTTTATACCCAACCAAACATGGTTTAGCAAGCCTGCAGTATTCTGATTTCTTTTTATTAAAATTCACCATAAATACATTATGTGACTCCACTCTCCTAGAGTTGCATCACTACAGGGAAAAAACATGGGGATAGACATCATGGCTCATATTTTAAGTTCTTTACAAGATTCCAAATCCAAAAGACAGGCTTTGTCTAGAAGAGTGTTGAATTTCTTGTTCTTCTTAATGTCAACCTTATGCATTCATCAACATAATCCTGTTAAAATTTTATACAGAAGAAAAGTTTCCTTATTTATAAACATGAAAGGACAAAGAATTGTCAGAAATAGTAAGGTTATCATGTCATTTTGTAAAGCCTTGTTTCTTTATATTTGGAAAGCCCATGATATAGGAATGAAAGGGTTTGGAGCTAAGTGCCCTAGGCATAATTATTATTCTAGTGACCTTAGACTAATGATGAATCAATCTAAATTTATTTGCATCATCTCTATCTTATAATTATACACAGTTTAGTATCCAGAATGAATAATGAATTTTCACAATTCAGCAAGAAAAAAAATCAAAAGTTGTAAAACAAAAAAGGAAAAAAGGAAAAGAGTTGGCAATTAGCAGAACAGAAAATATGAATGCCTAATAATCATTTGGAAAGTGGTTTATTCTCAGTAGTAAACAAAATGTAAAATAAAATGACAATTAAATCATGATTCATAATATAAGATTAAAAACAAAATCAGACAAAAATCAAATCTAGACATAAATTAGAAGGTAATGACACTCCCACACTGAGAGCTGTTGCTGTTACTCCAGAGAGCCACATGGCAACAGCTAGTGATGATGGACATGGAAATGCTCTCAATGGGCAGTGGGCTGATAATTCTTTTGGTTCTAGGTAGACACTCTGATGGTATTCTTTCAAAGATGCACAAATAGTTCTACATTGAAATAGTCCTTGTAGCAGTGTTTTCAGTAGCAAAAGATAAATTGGGCATATGTCCATCAGTAAAATATTCTATATCAGGTAATATGAAAGAAATAGATTTGTTTAAAATAAAGTAACCATTAGATAAAGCAAGTTCCATAAGGTAAAGCATGATGTTATTGTTGTAAAACCCTAAAACAAAAAAATAGTATGCTACTAATGGAAATATATTTATATAATAAAACTAAAATAAAAACTCTGTGGGTTGAAATCAAACCAAAATCATATTTGTTCTATTATAAAGGCAGAAAAGATAAGACTGATCAGAGGACCTTAACTATATTTCTAATGTGTTATTTTTCCTCCAAATTTAATGAATGGGATCACTACTGAAAAGGTATTGTGGTATTTTTTATTAGGAAGATCAAAATTCATGAAGCTATTTAAGACCTTCTTTAAATTTTTAAAAAATCACAAAAGCACACAGAATAGTCCTGTTTCCCTCATGCAGACTAAAAAATCATCAAGTCCAGGTCAATTTATTACATCCATAATGCCACCTGCATCCTTCTGCATTGTATTTTTATTTTTTAAAAAAAAATCTGAGGTATCATTTTACATTACATATTATTTCATATAAAATATGAAACAGTTTTAAGATATGAATATCCATTTGGAGAGGTGAATATATGAATATTTGTTATATTAGTCTCTGGATATTTCTGCATCTAGCTTTTAAAAAAACAAAAAATGATTAATGGCATGGAGGAGAAGGAAAAGAAAAAAATGGAAATAAATGAAATAATAAACCTCAGGATTATAGAATTCTCTGTATAGAAAAAAGCAGAAGCAGAATTCCAAAAGTTTTAATTTTCCTATGTACACATACGAATACTTCACAGTGAATTCCACCATCATGTACATCCATAAGAGTGGGGTCCTAATTAGAATAAGATATACTCCATGTTTGCATAATTATATTAAAATGTATGTATAACTAAAAATAATCAATTAAAAAAGAAAAAGAATTCTAAAAGTTTTCATTAGTGTGTGTATATATATGTACAATATGCATACATATAAATGTACATATATATAACATATACATATACATACATATATACACACACATATATGCACATAGATGTATTTTTTTAACAGAGGAAAAAAATTTGAGTATGTACTGCATCAGAATAATTTATCTTCAGCAAGATTATCTACAATGTGCTGGACCCATCTGTGCACTTTAGGTAAAGCAAAGCACTTTTCTCCTGCAAAGTAAGAGTCAATGTGAGGTTTTCAATGTTGCATTTAAGCATTAGTATTGTAAAGAAGATTCTCAGCAGCATTTTCAAGTTTACCCAAGGACTCTGTAAATAGCCTCTGGCCTCAATAATCTCAAGAGGATGAGCTTTCACAAGTATTTTAGCTAAAAGAAATGAAAAAGAAGCATTCATTTGAAGAACTCTTAAGGCATGTGTCAACACCTACTTTTTAGTGGAAAAAAAATCTTGAAAGCATCATACAAATTTGAAATTTTAACTTATCCATATACTAGGGGGATTGTGCAATGAACAAAGAAATAAATTAAAAAATGAGGAAAGGAAATTATTATCTTCCTTTATTTTACAGAATCCGCACACCATTTGAATGTAGGTGTCCAGGACAATTAATTTCACTCAGGTGAGATAGAAGATAATGATGCATCAGGAGGAAGGATAGATATGTGGCACCATTTTCTCTTAAATTGTGAAATATAATCGACATGTCAAAGATTAATTTGAGATCCCTTCTCTGAATATATCAATTAAATTTAAGGTAGGAAAAGGTTACACGTCAAGCGCTACTCACTTGGATTAAATGTCATAATTTACTTAACATGATCTTAATAGGTAATTCTTTCAAAAGGAAAAATAGATTATAAAGACAAATCACAGGTATCTTTGACTATAACCATGGCCACAACAAATGTTCAATAATTTCAATAAGTGCAAAATAGAGAAGCTTAATTTCTATTGATTTTAAATTCATTATAAATAATTTATTATTATTATTATTATCATCACCACCATTATTATTGTCATTTGTAATTATACTTTGGATACTCAGAAAACTAGAAATGTGAATGTATTGACTCAGAAAACTAGAAAGAAAAATATGTACACAGGAAGGTATTTTAATGATCACTTCTAATTTAAAATATAGAGTCAGCTCTATCATCTATCAGATTTTAGATGTTTGCCTCTTTACTCCTCCTTTTGCATTCAAATGACTACCTCTGGTATAACTGCATCTTTGTCATTAAGAGAACAAAATGCACCTGTTACTTATTGGCTGTTTGAATTTAGACGTAAGATTTCTGTAAATTTCAGTTTCCTTACCTACAAAATAAGGATAAAAGTGGAACCAGTTTGTAGGCTTCTCATGAGAATTAATCATGATATACCCTTTGCAAAGTTCTTTTCATTATGCCTCACAATATTACATATTCACTAAGCAATAATTATTATCATAATTATTTTAATATGGCTAGTGTGTATTATTTTCTACTTATATGCTTTTCTTAGGTTAAATTGTTGTTTATAGGTTTACTAATATTATTGCAAATACTTGCTTAAAGACATTTTCTTCTTGGGTAAAAATCTTCATTAAATAAGTATATAGAGATTAGCCCTGGCTTGGGTGTGAGAAACCCTGTGTTTAGTGTTGTAAAATAAGTGTTCACAAATTTATCTCTGCCAGGTGTGCTGGTATACTCCTGTAATCCCAGCAACATGGGAGGCTCAGGCAGGAGGATTGCAAGTTCAAAGCCAACCTCAGCAATTTATCGAAGCCCTAAGCAATTTAGTGAAACCCTTTCTCAAAATAAAATATAAAAAGGGTTGGGAATGTAGCTCAGTGGTTAAGTGCCTCTAGGTTTGATTCCTGATAGCAAAATTAATTAGTTAATTAATTAATCTCAGTGTGTGTGGGGGGGGGAATCAGAAATATACATAGGTAGACATAGATATAGACAAATATTTTTTAATCAGTTACAAAAAATTTAACATATAGTAAATCTTCAACAAATGTTAACCATCATTATTAATATCCATTTATTTATTTATATTGGAGATGAACACTGAGCCACATTCCCAGTCGTATTTTGTATTTTATTTAGAGACAAGGTCTCACTGAGTTGCTTTTGCTGAGGCTGACTTTGAACTCACTATCTTCCTGCCTCAGCCTCCTGAGCCGCTGGAATTACAGGTGTGCACCACCATGCCTGGCATTATTAATATTATTAACACCAGTAGGAACTGAAACAAAATAAGTTAGGACTATATCCAGTATACATTGCCAGGTATTGCACCAGGTTTTTACATATGTGACATACTCAGATAAAGATATTTAGTTCTCACATAACAGATTGGAGGGAGAAATCTCAGTGATTTGAAAGTTTTCACATACACATCTTGTGACTCCCAAACCCATTTTTTTTTCTATCCAAATCTGCCCTTCATGGTATGTGTTTATTAGACTTAATGAGAAAGAAGCACTCCTAGTATAAAAAATAGCCCAGCTAATGCCATAAAAGTGAAAATGAATATCAACTGTCATTTTCCCGGCATTTTTGCCATCTCTTGTCATTCTGGAAGCTTCCTCCACACATAAGACTCTTCACACCAAAGCAACACTGGAGGGCACACTTACTGGAGAAGGAATGAGAGAAATTCACTTTTACTGAGCAACTACAAGGTTTGGAGTCTTCTCTGTAGTCTTTTGTGGACTTACACGATTCTGAAAGTGATACAAGTTTATGAAATAGAGTAATGCGTACATTTTCTACCATTTCTAACATTTTGGTGAATGTAGTTAGTCTCTCCAGATGCATATCTAGATAAAAGCATAGATAGTCACAATCATTTCTGAGTTTAAAAGTGAATATTATAATTATAAATTGTATATATATATATATATATATATATATAAATTATAATACTATAATTTTATAGATGAGAAAATCAGACCCAGGGAAAATAATACTAAGTAAATGATTTTCAGAACTAAGGATAGGTCTAGATCTTAAATATAGTGTGACTCGCTCCTAAAGTCACATTTTTCCACTTCATTTTGGGAGATTAACCAGTGTCAAGAAACTGATGTTTCAAGGAATTTCCTTAGGGTTCAGCTACTAAGACACCCTGGTGTACTCTAGCTAGGTTTCCTGGCAGGTGAAAAGATACCTTTGAAATTTTTAGGAGCGGCACTCTGGTTCCATGGTTTATCATGCACAGGATAAATAGAGAAAAAAAAAAAAAGAGAGAAAAAGAGAGAAGCCAAAATTATAATCTCATAGTTCAATAAAATTCTCTTCCCTTTTAGGAAATGATTGTTTGGGAAGAACCAAAAATGTGTTTGACAGAGAGAGACAGAATACAGCATAGCCAGGAATGGTCCCTTCTGGACCATGGTAACAGAACCTTCACTCAGTACCGCCATATCACCCCTGGCACTTTGATTTTAATATTTTATGTCTCCTCATACTGCCTTGTCTGTATCCTTCACAATGTTTGTCTCATATCCATGTTATGCGTGCAGTGGTTGAAATATCTAAAATGTAAGATTCAAAATCAAATGGTGACAAAGTAAACGCTCATTTATTGGGTGAGTGCTTAACTGTAAAAAACTTAAGTATTTAATTGTAAGATAATGATTTGGGACATTATTTTATTTTAGACAATGAGTTTTCTATAGTTATCTGCCACAGATACTTCCACTTTGACAAATATTTATAGATGAGAATGCTTTGGTGAGAGAAGTTTCAGCACACTGTTGTTGAAAAAAAAGGAATAGATGTTTTAAAGAGGGTAAGAACAATTTAATGTTACCAGTGCCATCCCACCCACATGGAGGCACAGATTAGTTCTAAAAAAGTTGCCCTCATTCTAGAATTTTCCCATGGCGGAAAGTAAGAATGTACTTACCTGAATGGCCCCTTCTATCTTGCCTACCACAATACTTAGTGAATTGATATGGGTGAGTGATTCAGAGGGTCTAGAAGCAGGAGGAGGGGCTGTGGACTCTACTCATCACCCTGTGGACTCCATCAGTAAATCTTTGCATGTGCTGCTTGGATTACCTCATTTTTGAACCTCCCCAATTGGGCCATAGAGCTCTGGGTATTCCATACACTTTCTTTTCCCCTCTCCAAGTCTGTGCACTCCTGTGAACACTGAAAGCAGTATCTTATGCAGACAGCCTGCTCAACAATGCAGATTTGAGGAAACATCCACAAAACTTGAGCATTTCAGGGTACTACTTTAAGGAAAGCATAGAGGAAGTTCTCAAGATCTGGGTTAGTTTTGTATAATATAGGGACGGTATACAATTTAGGAATCTCTGCCCACTTCCCTGCCCCCTACAAGAAGGAAGAAGAGCTGTGGAATTGATGTACACATAGTAAGATTTTGAGAGATAGTCAGAATGGCTAACTGAGCTCATTGATTCAAATGTTTCCCCACAAGGCAATCAGGGAAGACTGGAGAAAATGACTGAATTCTTCTTCAAATGCAAAGACAGTAACTTAAGACTTTAAGGAACATGAATCATCAAGAAAATACGACACCACAAAAGAAATTCAACAATATTCCAGTAACTGATACCAGAGAAATGTTTTGCCCAACAAGACTTCAAAATAAGTATTTTAAGAATGCACACTAAACTACTACAAGAGAACACAGAAAGAAAACAAAATCAAGAAAAACAATGTAAATGATATTAGGTAAATGCTAAAATAAACTAAGTGACAAAAGCTTGACACAGAAAGGCAACTCCTGCGTGATTTTACTCTGAAATCACTAGAGTTGAACTCATATTAGAAGAGTGGCTGTCTAGGGGCCAAAATGGCAAGATGTTCATCAATGGTATAAACTTTCAGTTAAAAGACGAATAAATTATTGATATCTAATGTACAGCATGATGTCTATAATTAATAATGTACTGAACATTTCAAATTTACTCCACATAGCACACACACAAAAGCAAGTATGTGAATTTATGAATGTGTTAATGGATTTGATTGTGCTAATCATTTCATTATGTGTAGCAAACAATCACATTGCATACATTAAAATATACACATGTGTATATATACATAGTTAGAGAAATAATATACACGCATGTATATTGTTTCTTTATGTTCTTTAACCGTGTTCCCCAATCCCAATCTCTCTTGCTCCTCCCCCCACCATAATGTATGCATCATACCTGTAAACCTATCGACAAAGGAAATTCTAAGTTCTGGTTAAGATAGCACCCTGATTCCTACTCATATAATTCCCAATAATCCTAGTTGTATACTGAAAAACCAGTGGACTCAGTTACCAAATTTATTTTTGATATGAGTATATTTATATCCCTCATAAGCTCATGTGTCTCTTCAGTTTAATGGAGGGATTCAATGGAAATTTCCATCAGATTTTATTGTTTCTATATAAAGCAAAGACTCAAGTCAAATAATCTGCTCTTGGAGTTCAGCCAAATAAATAGTGACTGTGGACACTTTGTGGAACACACAGTTGAAATAGCACTAAGTTGTGCTGTTTTGTGTGTGTTTGACATCTGGATTAAGATTGTATGGTTTTAAAAGTTGAAGACTTGAGTTAACTTTCAACTTCTATACAAATGAACTAAGTAGCCTTGGAAAAGCTATTTATGCTCTTATATTAGGGGATTTGATGTTATTATTTGTCATTAATATTTTAATATAAAACTGGGTAATATTACTAATACTTGCCAATAAGTAATGAGAATAATATATCTGAAAGTACTTTGCAATACTTTATCTAAATGTAACTAAACTTTTATAATTATAATGTCCACAGGAACTTCTCATATTTATGTACTTTCAAATGTACCTAAAGCAATGTTATTTATGGATCATGTAATCAATAAGTATTTTTTGAATAACTACAACTTTAGCTCCCAATGTTCTTTGAAAGTGTTATAGTATGCTTATGCTTATGTATGCCCCAGTCCTATTGAAAATTTCATCTATAAACTAAAGATTGAGCAATGAATGAAAACAGAATCAATAATTGCAAGTTGAGTTGACACACAGAGTGACATGAATTATTGATACCACATTTTCATTTTCCTCAGTTTTCTTTCCTTGGATTGTGCCTTGGCTACAAGTTTTCTTATTAGGCTAATAAAGATGTAATGAAATATTAGCAATGAATCATTCTGATTATATTATGGTAATAAGTAATTATTTTATCAAATTGACTGGTTATAATAATAGCATAAGCAAGATTTATATGCAAAATTTTATACTTTCAGATGTTAAATATTTACTGAGGAAAGAGTAGGTACATAAATAATTAATATACCACAACCAAAAGACAGATACTGACTTGACTAATGTGCATGAACAAGTTAACTAGCAATCTAAAATAATACAACTTACCAATATGTTTTAGAAAAAGCTCCATTTTTAATAAATATTCAATATTGGGGTGAAATTATTATTTGGATGAAATTTACTATTTTGATGAAATAACTTATTTGAAAGTACATAAATGAAAAGAAAAATTCGATGTGTATGGCAAAATACATTACATTCATTTAGCCTTCCTCTTTTCAGCTTTACCATACCAATTCTAATGCATTTATAAAGAAGGAACAAATGGAAAGATGTAAACTGAAAAAAAAAAAAAAAACGTATTCTTTCCCTCCTTTCTATGGAAAAGAACAATGTATTAGTCACTTTTTCATCATTAAAACACAATGCCTGACACAGATACTAATGAAGTAACAAAAGGAATATTTTGGTTTGCAACTTCAGAGTTTCAAGTCCAAAACTGGGTATCCCATGGACTTGAGCTTGGGGGAGGGATGCACATCATGGCATGAACATGTGTCACCTCTTGAGCTGGAAAGCAGATGGAGAGAGGGGAAGCCTGGATTCCCATAATCTCTTTGGAGTACATTTCACCAGTGACCTAATGACCTCCCATAAGACCCTACCACTTAAATGTCTAGAGCATCTCAGTGTAACCACCTTGGAAATCAGGCTTTTACATATAAACCATTGGGAGATACTTACCAAATTACAGTGTTAAGACTTTGCAAAATGAAATCATGCTGGAAATATTGAAGTAGAGACAGCATTTTTACTCAGAGTCCTACAGGGCCAAATCTTAGGTATGGGGACTCACATCATATGCCATTTGTTAGATGATGGTAATTCTCCATGTTTATAGGAAAAGTTGCTTTAATTAATATCCCATTTATTTGCTTTGTTTCCTATATCAGAACTGAATTAGACTAAGCATTTGTTAAAGGTATCTCATCTGCTAAAAAATAAAACAAAAGTTTTTCATAGCAGCATGACAGAGTAACTGATATCTGCTCATCTTTCCACAGAATTAACAGTAAAAATGCAGAAAATGTGCAAGAGGTCTGTTTGCTGTCGTAATATGAAGCACAGGACTGTCATCCTTGAGAAAAGGGGAAAACACTAGTTGAGTCCCATTATCAATCTAGCTTTCTCTCTGGAGGCAGAAATATCCATTTATTAAAACCCTCAGCCAAAGAGGGCCAAGAAACAATGAATCACCAGTAGCAAGAAATATAATTAGCACCCAGGTCTTTCTTTTCTTATTTAAAGAAAACAGGATTCTTTGGAGAAAAAGAACTCTTTGATTCCAGTTCTGAGGCAGTAAATATGGATGAGCCTGGGATCATCTTGTAACTTCAGAAATAAAGGAAACCTTCATCACACAGAGGGGCAAGATTGCAGGTGGTCTATTGGCTTAACCTGGGGAACCTGGATAAATAATGACAGCAACAAATAGAATAATAAAAATCTGTGAAACAATGTTTGACATAAATTCATAAATTAATAAATAAATAAAGAAAAAGCTCCTTTTGATAAAGAATGAATGTTAGAAAATCATCAAGATATTCTGAAACCAGTAGATTGTTTGATTTAAAAAAAAACTTTGTTAATAGTTTCTCAAAGTATCCCCAAAGTAGTAATTATTTTTGAAAGGTGAAATATTAGCTTTATGGAGCATATTAGGGGGACACTAAATGATTCCAAGTTAATATTACCAAGATTGGGTCTAGCTAACATCATGTGTCTTACTGATGAACTTGAAGATAATTCTGTTGTTTTTGAGAAAGTATGCAGTGGAGTGACTATGAAGGATGAGTGTCTTTAAACTGACTAAGAAGCAAGGAGAAACAGAGGAAGTGTGCTCTTTTCCTCACTTGACAGGTGAAGACACAAGAAATCCTAGAGGTCAGCTGGGTTATTCAAGTTCACCAACTAGTGAGTCTCTAATAGAAAACAGTTCTAATACCTGTGCATTTTTTATATAATTTTAAGCAAATAAAATATGAAATTAAAAGACAAGAAGTAGGGTGTGGTGGTGCATGCCTGTAATCCCAGGGGATTTGGAGGCTGAGGCAGGAAGATCTCATGTTCAAAGCCAGTTTCACCAACTTAGTGAGGCACTTAGTAACTCAGCAAGACCCTGTCTCTAAATAAAATATATTTTAAAAAGGCAGGGGTGGGGTTGTAGCTCAGTGGTTAAGCACCCCTGGATTCAATCCCCAGTACAAAAAAAAAAAGTGAGAGAGAGAGGAGAATTAAATGGTCTCCTTCCTGGAACAGATACATCATTTAAAGTTTTCAGCTTCTCTCAATTACCTTTGCCAACTTACAACTGTATTTTATCAAAGTAGAATGAATGGCTGTGCTGCTCAGTTTATTGCTTTCCAAGAAAGCCCTGCTCCAAAATGTTGATAGCACATAAATCCATTCTTGGTGAATATTCCAACACACTCCACACTTTCATGTGAAGCATAAGTATTTTTCAGATTTTTGTCTGTTTTTTCCAAGCTGTCAAAAACACATGAAAAATTAAGCAGCCAATATTTCCAATATAAAACATAATGCCATTAGACAATTAGCCTATGAGGGAAGAGCTTTCATTGAAAATGCCTCACCACTCAAAAGTACTTAAGAAATTACCCTTCAGGGCTTCCAAATTCCTGTTACAGCTTCATTGCCATTTGGAGATAGTTATAAATAATTACTTCAAATACAAAATTCTTCATAGTTAATGTCAATTTCTTTACTTAAAAATTTTAAAAGGTTATGAAAGTTTTCAGTTTCTCAGAAGTTTTAGAGGAATAATTTATAAAACATAACTACAACCAAAACATGGTGTCAGGATGGAGATCTGTGAAACTGAACACCACCTCAAAGCACTGAAAATTCTCAAACAACATTCATGCACACATAAACAGAGAACCTCACAGAGCAGTACAGTCATGGTCAAGATTATAAATTCATAGACATAGGCCAGCACAATATTTGACAGTTGTGCCTGGGCTGCATCTGGAATCAGAGTGAGAAAAGGTATTTTGGAAAAGGCAAGAGAGTTGGCCAGAAGTATCAAAATAGATAATAAAATATTGAGATCAAAGATGATACTGGTGTTCTGAGTCCCATTCCTCCATGTTGAAGATTGAAAACCTGAGAAATCCCGAAGCTAGAGCAAACAGTTTTATTTAAAGGATAGAACAGAGAGACAGAGGTAGAGAGAGACAGAGAGAAATACAGACTCCTTCACAGAGGAGTGTGTACAAGTTTTTGCCCAAGGGAGTGGGGGTGTTCTGCCCTTTTACTCCTTCTTTCATGCCCCCCTTATCTTGGCAAAAGATGGGAGGAATGGAGCCACCCAGGAGGTACTTCATCAACAACTCCTTATTGGGAGGAATAATTCTCTGGAGGCAGGTAACCCTGGCAACAGGTTGGAGGAGGAAGTTCTCTGGAGTTATTAGCATTTTATTTCCTCTCAAAATACCCCCCATCTTTCTGACCCAATCATTCATTACCTACACTGACCTTTTGCCTCCCATCCTCATTATGAAGGAATTCTGAAATGTAGGCACAGACCAGCACAATATTTGACAGTTGTATATAATATTCTATAGGCTTCTTTTAGCCTGATTCTTATGGTAGATTATATGGAAAAACATTTTATTTGAAAAAACCCACTTAGGTTGGCATCCTATTCTGGGTATCCCAGGGAACCTGCTGCGTATCTGCAGTAGAATTGGACAAGTCTTTTAGTGATTGCAAGAAGGGATCCCTCCCTCCCTCCTTACTTCCCACCCCTATTTCCCAATACTCACCCCATACCTTTTTTTTAAAAAAATATTCTAATTTGTTATATATGACAGCAGAATGCATTACAATTCATATTACACATATAGAGCACAATTTTTCATATCTCTGGTTATATTCACAGCATTCCTGTCTTCATACATGTCTTTAGGTAATGATATCCATCTCATTCCACCATATTTTTTTACCCCTTTTCCTCCTCCCTTCCCCTCCCTCCCCTTTGCCCTATCTAGAGTTCCTCTAATCTTCCTATGCACCCACTCCCAATCCCACTATGAATCAGCCTCCTTATATCAGAGAAAACATTTGGCATTTTTTTCGGCAGGGGGGGGGGGGATTGGCTAACTTCACTTAGCATTATATTCTCCAACTCCATCCATTTACCTGAAAATGCCATTAGAGAAATGCAAATCAAAAGTACTCTAATATTTCATCTCACTCCAGTCGGAATGGCAGCTATTAAGAAAACAAACCCCCTGCCGTTTTCACTGCCCCCTTTACTGCTATGCTTCTGTGAGTCTCAGGCTGCCTATCCTTACCTAAAATTCTCTTGACAGTCTAGGAGAAAAATAAACTAAGTTTCTCTGAAATATGAAATGCAAACTTCATATTTACCCATATTAATGAAAGAAAACACTCAAAGAACATCTACAAATTATATTTGATGAAGTGTTTGCAGTTCCAATCCATTTACATTAAAGGGACATATTTTCATTGACTTAATTAGAGGTTTAACAAGGGGCAAAACAACAATAGAAGAAAAGTATAACCTGTTTAAAGTCAGCTCAGGAGAACTCTTTGTATAAGGAAACGGTAAGTCAGGTAGAACTTTTAAAAAAGGCAGGGATTCCTTTCACATCTAAAAGTTCAGTTGCATGCATTAAGTCCTTTAGTCCTTCCAATAACTCTGAGGGAAGTACCCAAGGTCAAAGGATTCATAAATTTCAATGATGAGGTCAAATCTGTGTAGTGTGGTTCAGGGGTCCTCACTCATAACCACAGTACTGTTAATTGTTCCAATAGCCAACTTCAGTACCAGCACTAGGAAATCAAGGGTACCCACAGCAAAGTTTTTAATTCTAGGGAAATGTCTCTCTGGGAAGACAAGATTTAATGGTGGAATAATCAGGAATGTGGTCCAGAACACAAAGGCTAGAAATCAAATGCAATTTGAGGGTGAGAAAATGGGAAGACATAGGAATGAGAAAGAATTCCTGGAAGACTTGGATTTCTTACAGGTTGCAAGCCCTGATGTTTGCTCAACTATGTTTCCCCATAGTATCCTATGGCTGGGCATTTCAAATTGGAAAGATTCAGACTAAAAAAATACAAATCAAAAGGAGACAAATGCAGGTAAACATATTTAATACAATTAGGAGGCACCTCGATTGAGAGAACCCTTCTCTTAAAATAGCTTTTTATGTCAGATTAAACAAACAGGAAAGGAGTGGACCCTGCAGCATCTGCCAAAGTCCACATGAACTGCTAGGAGAGTCTTTCATGGAAAGCATCTGAACGGTGGCTTTTTTGACTCCCCTAATACAAGTTAACCATGGACTCAACCTTCTGCCCCCATGATTCAGTGTGTACCAGATAAACTGAATATCCTACACTGCATCCTAAATATTACTTGTCTTCAAACACTTCACTTAAATCCTACATCTCTCTTGAAGCCATCGTGAGCCATCTAGCCCATCTATATTCCTCCCCTTTTTGATAAAATAATTGTGTGCCTCGGAATACAACCTATTTTTTGACAACATTGTGCTTTAATTCATTCAACAAATAATTAATGAATGCAGTTTTGAATAAAATGACTTTAGAACTAGACTACATGTTCTCAAAGCCTAGATCACCTCTGACTAAATGTGTGATCCTGAATAAGTTGTTTGACCTCTATAACCTGCTATTTACTCATCTACAAAATGGCTTTATTGGTAATGTCATTATTTTGAAAATTGAATAAATTAACATACTTAAGTAAATAATGAATCATAAATGTTTATGAATGTTTTATATGTGACTGAAACCTCAGTCCTTGTCCCCCATGCCAATCCAGTAACAAGGACATGGTTTTGAGAAAAAGAAAACAGAGTTTTATTGTTTTGCTAGCAAAGGAAAAATACAGGGGACGCCTGTCTCAAAAGCTTAAATTTTGCCCATTAGCAGGAACCTAGGGCTTTTAAAGAGGTGATTCAAAGGCTACATTCCAGGTGTTCTCTGTTGGAGTTTTAATTCATTTGTTAATTTGAGAGACAGTCCTCTCCAAAATCTGGATCACTTAATTCCTATAGTGGATGTGTGCTCAAGGACAGATAACTCTGCCTAGGATGGAAAAGAAAGGTAATTCTGTTTCCCCTGAGATTAGGGAGTGGGAGAGATTAGGGAGGAACAGGGAGAGAGGAAGAGAAAGAAATATATACATTTTATAAATAAATTACAGTAGCAGAGCAGCAGGGGCTATATTCAGACTACAAAGTGGACCACTGTTCCACATGTCCTCATTAAGCTTTAGATATTTTATTATGTTCTACTCACTGTATATATCCCAGTCACAGTGCTGCTAATTTCTTTTCTGCTTTTGCAGCCAAACTTCAAACAGTATTTAATATTTTAAATTGAAAGAATGGTAATAACTGATTTTTTTCCGAGAGTATTGAGATTTGTATGAGTACTTTTCTTAATTTATTTATACTTCCCTTAGTATTTGAATATTCACATCAAGCAAAGTCCTAAAATAATAGGCAGCTTTTTTATAATGGCCAATTTTCTTCCTTTCTTCCTTCCTTCCTTCCTCCTTCCCTCTATCCCTCCCTCCATCCCAGTGTCTCTCTCTCTCTCTCTCTTTCCCTTCCTCCCTCCATTCCTTCCTTCCTTCCATTTTTTTTTTTGGGGGGGGATACTGGGCATGAACCCACAAGCACTTATCCAGTGAGCCACATTCCCAAAACTTTTTTATTTTATTTTTTTATTTTTTTATTTTGAGACAGGGTCTCTTTCAGTTGCTTAGGGCTTCACTAAGTTGCTGAGGCACACCTCAAACTTGCAATTCTCTTACCTCAGCCTTTCAAGTCATTGGGATTACAAGTGTGTGCTACCATATCCGGCTATAATACCTTTTTTTTTTTTTAATGAAAATCCCATGGTCCTGATGAAGGGTAGTTAATCTATGAAGAGAACAATCATCAATTTGTGACACAAAGTTAGCCTAATAGTTATCCACAGACAGAGAAAGCAAAGAGTCAGATGCTTTTCCATTCCTTCCTCGAAAACTGATACAAATAGAGATTCTACCTTTACTTAGTTCCTGCTCCTTTCTTTTAAAAAGATGATTTCTTCAATTACATGGCAAACAATAAGCTATTTTTCTTCTGTTCTCTTCAACTAATGACACCCTTCCTGTGCTGACCAGTGTGATACTCATTATCCACATGAGACTATTGAATAATTAATCATAGCTCATTCAAATCAATGTGTGTTGTAAGGGTAAAATATTCGCTGCATTTCTAAGATTTGGTATGAAAATAATGAAACTTGTAAAATATCTTATTACATTTCTATATATTTTTTGCATGCTGAAATGACAATATTTGAACATGAGGGAAAGTGAAAATGTTATTTTAGATCATTTCACTTGTTTCACTATAAATGATTAATGCGATCACTTAAATCTAAAAGAACAGAGGTATCTTGCATTATATTTATACCTAGCAGAGCAAGTCCGGGCAGTAAAAGTGCCCAATCCATACTGGGTATCCAATTGACATTCTGACACAATGTTTATCTCCTCTTCTCTACTCCCTTCATCTCTAACTCTTAATGCTTATGGATGGCATTGGCAGAAAGATGTTATGGATAAATATATGAAAATTTATTTTCTAATTATAGAGCAAAGATCTTAAACTACACTTCCATTCTGTCAGTGACATTCTGTTTCCCTCCAGTTAACATCTAGAGTCCAGGACACACTCACAAACTCCTTGCATCACCTGGCCCTGGCCTTCCTTGCAGCTTCCTGTTTCCCTACTGACAGTCAAACCACAGGTGTCCACGTTTCTTTTTGTTCAGTACATCTTCTCTTCTTCACGGAGGCTTTGATGCAGTACTGCAGCTACTTCCCTCAGACTCCAATTCCTGTGAATAACTTTTATTCCTCCTTCAACTGTTATTTCTTTTAAGAAAGAACTTCCCTAGCTCTCTAAAGCTACAAAATTGAAATAGATATCTCTAAGATATACTATAATATCCTTCCTATGTTTGGTTTTTCCATTTTTTTTTTTTGCTTTTTAGCTGATTTGTGTCATATTTTAAGTGCACATTAATCATCTTTCCTGTAGTGTTTTTCAATAGAGATACCATATGCCTGTTGGGAGACAACACTTCGATGATGGGTACATGCAGTATGGTATGTTTACCATCTCTGTGAGACAGAGGAAGAAGGCCTGACACTATTCAAAAGGGTGTTTTTCTACTTTTTTTTTTCTACCTAGGTGGTTATTTTGGGGATAGCTGAAGTTTCCTGTGGTTGGTGAGTGTGGGAAACATCACAGGCGCTATTCTGCTGATGGTCTCTGTTCCCCTCCCCCCAGGCCTAGCAGGTCTTTTGTAGCCTCATGAGGCTTTTGAGGTTAGAGGCACATTTGGGATGGAGTTGGGTCATGCTTCCTGCAATGATAGGTATTGGCCATAACTGCCCCTGGGATAGTTGAAGAAGATAGCCAGGGTGCTGGCATCTCTTCTCAGTTTCTGTGGTGGCTAGGCAACCACATTTCTGCTCCTGCTTCTCTGGCTGCAGTTGCTGCTGCTTCAGCTGGCTGTCCAGGATGCCATCATGACAGTTGTGGCTGCTGCAGACCACCACTTACAGTTGATGCTTCTTTGGCTGCCATAGCAACCACCACAACCATAACTGTCGCCACAGATGCTCTGGCAACCGCTGGTGCTGTCACTGTTGCTGTGGCTGCTCCAGTAAAAGCCACTGAGTCATAGCTGATGTGGAGTCCATCACTTCAGCTGCAGCTGCTCTGGATGCTGCTGTGGTGGCAGTGCTAGAGACTCCCTGCTTCAGCTGCATCTGCTTCTGCAGCTGCTGTAGCAACCACAGCTTTCGCCAGAGATGCTCTGGAGGCTCATGCAGCAAGCATCGTCAGCTCTCCTTCATACCTATCAAGGATTTTCCTATAGTTTTCTGGGGTGGAGATGATGAGAACCTTTCTGACCCCATGGCAACCAAGTTCATGGCAGCATAGGCAGAGTCAGACCAGTATGACAGAGCAGAAATATTTTGATTAACATATAGATGATGAGTATGTGCAGGCCAGCTCCATTGGTCTAAATAATAAGCAGCACTCCTCTCATTCTCCAGGGACTCCTTTGGAAAAGCTCCTTCTTATGCACTGCCTCCTTTGTGCTGCAGCAGAAGTCCAGTCAAGTATCCTTTGGGTCATTGGGTCTTGCCTACTCATGATTTCTATCTCAAATTGAGTAAGCTTAGCTGTTTTATCCTAGAGCTGTTACCACTAAGGGCTGCAAGCACTAAGAGCTGCTAGCAGCCAGAGCGTGTAACATTAAGAGCTTGCTGAGAGCTGCAGAGAGAACTGCTAAGTCTAGCTGCTGAAAACTGCCAGCAGAAACTAACAACACCAATGGAGCTGCACTTTGTGTTTCTGTGATTTCTATCTGAATTGGGAGGGGGGGGGAACCTTAGCTAATTCATAACATTTAAATGTTACTACTGAAGACCTATATCACTGTCCAGTCACTATGTCAGCTGATATCAACCCCTGCAATACACACACCCCCTTAGCATGTGATGCTTTTCCATATCTTACCTGGGAAAGATAATTACCCTGAATTGCAAGTCTGACTCTTTCATTATTGAGTCCCCTGGGCTCAACCTTGTGTTTATTAAACAGTGAGCTCTCTGAATATTAAAGAAAAATTCATTCTAGTATTATAACAGTCTTTATAACATAATATGCCACTAGGAACTTTTAATATGAAACACCCAAATTAAAGTGTGTTTTCTTCCCAATTTAGCAAATATTCATGAGGGTCATCATCATCAGTGTATGCCTCCTCCTTGACTCTTATAACCCAGCTTTTTAAGTGCCCATGAAATAAGAGTTGAAGAAATGAATTGCCCTTCCCCTTTTATTTTCTGAATTTCAAACTCTTTTGAACACAAAGTTTACACGTATTTTATTAGAAATGCAAATAGGTCTAATATTTAAAGAAAAAGGACAAATTGCATTGAACGTGGTACTTTATTGACTAGTTCATGCTACCATGTTTCTGTAATCTTCTAATTAATTATATGTAGTGTCTGGTTGTTATCTTTTTAATTAAAAGAATTTTTAGGTGTATTGTAATTACACATATAGTGAGATTCATTATGCCTGGTGGTTGGCTTATTAACATGTCTAGATATTCAATTTAATGCTTACCTGAGTTGTCTCATATTTATTTTTCATTTTTTATGAACATTTCTCCTCTACCATTCAAGGTACCAGTTTTGACAGAGACCCCATACAGCATTGATAAAAATGCCATCGGTCAGCATTAAATATTTTGTTCAAAATTATGAGTCTTGAATTTTGAACTGTGGCCATTGATTGTCCAAGTAAGAAAATGAAGATTCATAATAGGTTCTCAGATAAAAGCCAGGTCTCAACTACTACATTCAATATGTAGGCAATTGCTAAATTATGCAGAAAATGAAAGTCAACTCAGAATCAGAACATGATTAAGTGAACAATATATTTGTTTTTTGATACCATTACAAGTCACTTGGAATCATTTTTGGATTAAGATTTGAGCATAAATTAACTACAATAAAAAAGCACATTTTCATTTTAGGGGGAAAAAAAGCTTCTTCTGATCTAGGTGGTAGCCAGGAGAACAAAAATCAACATCTGCAGAAGAAGAGTGATGACTTTAGGTTGTTTTTGTTGTTAGATAAATTTTTAAACCACCTGGTCCACCATCTGTACCAGGAATCTGAAAAAAACTGAAAAAAAAAGATGTGCAAATGTTCAATTTTAGAAGTAAAAAATCCCCAATCCCAATTTTATATTTAGCACACCACCCAAAAATATGCAATTTCATGAAATTTAAGAATGATCTACTTGAATTTATTTTTGTCTTTTCTATAAGAAGAATATTGTCTTATTTACATTAGTCAACCATCAGATTTCTTATCTTTCTAGATTCTTATCCAGAAAACTATTTCACCACACACGACTATCTTACCAATTTCGTACACACAAACTTTCTAATTTCAGCAATAAATTATTTCTTATTCAAGCTAATCACTGGTACAAATGCTTGCCTTCCTTCTCCTTGCCTTCCTTCCTAATCCTTGGCATTACCAAGAATTATAGAACCTAGTATCCTACATTATAGTTGCATATATTTATGCACATATTCAGTTACTTATTAGCCCAGTATTGAGCATTTACTAAATAAAAATCAACAAGAACTTATATTTGAACAAAATGCAAATATCACCTCACAGAGGGGGTTTTTAAGTGGAGGAGGTATACTTGAATAAATACCTTTAATTAAAGATAGTGAGAACCAACTCAAATATTAAAAGAAATAAAAATAAACAAGACAGTATTGTTTTATTTATTCATTTTTCATTCCTTCCTTTATGGCTCTTTTCCTTTAAATGATACGAGCAATACAGGAATTCATCATCCCTCCTCTTTCCTCATTTTCTCCTTCCTTTATCTTTTCTTCCTTCCACGGGTTTTACAATAACAAATACATGTAAAATATCCAAAAAATAAATAAAGATAGTGAGGAAAAGGGAGAAAAGAGCAGCTGTTGTTAGTTATATATCCAGGACATAGACAATCAACTTCAGTTTCCACTCTGAATGGCTATGATGCTATATGCAACACCTTAAAGTCCTATTTTAGTAGTTTCCCACTCATTTTAAGGCTTAATTACTAAAGTCAGAAAAGTGAGCATATTTCAAGAACTACCCCCAACATATTATATTCAGCTTAAACATTTTTCTGGGCACCTGAAAATATTTCATAGTGTCCAGAGCAGGCTTGATCTCTGCTTAGTATTCAATAAATAACTGGATATTGAGACAGCAGTGGACACTGTTGGTGCCTTCCCAGATCCACTCTACTGAGCTGTGTACCTGCCCCCAGCTGCTAGGGTTATTGGTTGCCAAGGATCACAGCTGCATTTGTTTCTAAAGCATTTCCCTCTGCCAAATGGCAGTTGCCTTGCCTAAGGAAGTTAGTCCCTTACCCCTACAACCAGTGGCATCAACAATGACTGACTGGCATGAGATTATAAAAGAGCTTCTCCTTTGTTTTGCATTTTTCCTCTGTATTGTATAATTTAGGGTCAGGCTGCAGATCTAGATTCTAGTTCTGACACATACTGGTTTAGACACTTTCTTTGCTTTCCCCTGTTTCTCTTCCATTCTATCTCCTGAGAAAACTACTTTTAAAAATCACATGAGCTTGAAACTTTGTTTTGGGTTTGCTTCTAGAAAATTCAGCCTCAGATAGAGATAAAATTAAATTAAAATACTGGTATGCAGTATTCCTGACTAGAGAGAATGCACAGTAAACTTACTAGTATCTCAAACTGACATTTTTGTTTAGTATTCACGAAATATAATCAAGTTTGTCAATATTTGCAAAAAAAGAGAACCAAGCGAACTTCATTAAATAATTTCCTTTATATAGTATTTCTCCATAGAAAACACGTATTGAGAACTTGATAAACTTAATGACAGGTGTAGGAATAATTTAAAAACACCATTCTCTGCATTTTAAAGTTATTAAAAATTACCTGAGTCAGGATAATGTGGGAATATTTCTAAAACAAATAGATATGACTGTGCCTTAAGAATCTTATAAGTAAGAATGATAGAGAAATACGTAAAATATTAGCATCTTGTTGCAGATCCTGAGTAAAGAATAGAATGAAAGTAACTACCAATAACACAAAATAGAAGGAAAATGTTTGTTTAACAAATACAGAGTTTCACAGTCAAAAGGAAAATATGGCAGAGAAGCCTTTTATATGAGCCATAGAGTAGTACAAATAATGCATGTAAGACACTCTAAGTTCAGAGAAAAATGTGTGTGTATGTGTGTGTGTTTGTGTGAGTGTGTACGCACGCATGCACACATACATGCAAGTACACCTGTGTGTGTGGCACCACCTGCATGCATGCATGCTGGGAGAGAGAATGATGAAATAAACAAAGGGGATTAAATCTTAACAGTAGATGAAATTGTACACTGGTCTATTTATGATTTGAATACAGCCCTTGCTGCTTTGTTGCTGTGACTTATTTTTAAAATGGATGTGTTTCTTTCTCTTTCTCTCTCCTTCTCCCTTTCTTATGCCTCCCCTCCCAATCTCAGGGGAAAACAAGATTATCTTTCTTCACCATCCTAGGCAGAGTAATCCAGAGTTATCTTTTCTCGAGCACCAAACACCCCACAAGAACAGGAAAGGAAATAATTCCAGTTTGGGGGATGGCACTAGAAGATCTCAGAAATGTCTGTTTCCCAAATGAACAAGTGAATTACAACTTTGGACACATGGAATGTAGCCTTTGAATCATCTCTTTAAGAAAAACCTGTTCCCTCTGATAGGCAGAATCACAGCCTCTGGGACTGGAGTCTCAGATGTTTCTCCTTTCCTAGCAAAGCAATAAAACTTCTTGTACCTTTTTCTGAAAACCATGTCCTTGTTATTAGAGTGGCATCAGGGAAAAGTGAAGCCAAAATTAAAGACAGGCAGATAGGCAAGTGTCAGATCCAGAGAAAGAAAGCCAATTTGGATCTGGAGAAATTGGAGATCACCCTCTGAGGGGTTGAAATGTTAATGCCTTCAGAACCCTTCCTCCACCCTATCAAGATAACCTGCCCCTGCTCCAACTTTTTGCTGAGGTAACCTGTCCTTCCCTATAGGGAGTTACAAAAGTTGTTAATATACCTTTCCTGCCCGGATCACTCCATTTTGGCCCTTCCTATCCATCTGCATCTCACCTTTTGGTCATCCCACCAGAGCATCTCCTGGGCCAGTACAGGAAGGAGAGAGGAAAGGGGGAAGAGAGCAGGGAGAACCAAGAAAATTTAGATGTATAAAAGAGGCAGAATATGCTCATTTCTTGGGATACCCAGATACAAGCTATGGCCTCCTTCTCTCTCCAGAGAAGTCTGTGTTACCCCTTTTAAAATAAGTACTGCTTTATATGCTTGTCTTGGCATGCTTCTCTAATGTTATATTTCAACATGTGAGGGACCAGGACTTGTCACCAATAACCAGTGGTATCACAAGGACCAAGCTTTCAGAAACAAAATTAGATAAAAGTGTATGGATCTTCCTCCTTTAATTTTTATTTTCTGCCACATTGAATAGATTGAAAAAAAAAAACTTTAATTTTTTTTTAAATAATGCAGCTTGGTGATAAACTGAGATCCATGATGGATCCTTGTGATATAAAAATGAATTCTTTTGGTTGGCTTTTGTATCTGTGAAATTCCTGCCATGGAAATTTTCAAGCTCTGGAATTTTCTGAGTGGTAGGGGTGTGTTTTTTATGATAACAATATGGTGAGGTCCCCAGCTAGTTTTAGGTTAAGGGCTGAACACCATAAAGATCAAATACATGATTAGAGGTTTGAAACTTGGGGCCTGTTAATAGAGAATAAAATCAATCTACTTAAGGACAAAGAAAATTACATTTATTTGGGGGATAATTAGGAAAAGATAGATTTAAGCAATCTTGAAAATGTGCTACAAGCTTTTGCAAAAGTGCAGCTGTAATTTTAGCCTTCCATGAAAACAGGGTTGGAAATTATATCCTTTGTTAGTCAAGACTTATGATTGGTGCCAGCAAGAGTTCATCTGTCTTGTAAAAAGGGGTTGGGTGCAGTTTCAGCCTCAGAAGTTTCTGGGAAGGGGTCCATGGTACTGAAGATCATCAGAGGTTAACAATATTTCAGAGGTCAGCTTATATCTGTGACAGGCATGGCTGCCACCTATTTCTAGGGTTCAGCTATGAATGTGTTTAATACCCCAACTCCATTTTAAGCGCCCTGATCCAACACAACTCCATTTTCATTGTTTTCCTTAGTAGGTCACACAGACTTCTAAAGAAGCACACAGACATCTAAAGAATGGAGGGGCTGCTGGAGATTGAATCAATTACATAGTCTCCACATCTGGCAGAAACTCTGAACACACCAGAGTTTCCAGCTGTTTGGTGGAGCTCTCCTGTTGTTATGTGCAGCAAGGATGATGGGCCCTGATTCTTCAAAGAAGGGTCCTGGAACCTGTGTGTCTGGAACCTCTCCTGATCTTGTCCTATATGTACTCTTTATGATGAAATGACAAGAATAAACACAGCACTTTCAGTGAGTTCTCTGAGTTCTTCTATAGAATTGACAAACTTGAGGAAGACATGGGAACCCCAGAGTGTATAACCGGTTTTTCAGAAGTGGAGTTGGCCCCTGAAACTTGTGATATGCATCTGAAGTGATGGAAGTATTGTGGAACTGAGCCCTTAATCCTGTGGAGTCTGAGATTAACTTCAGGTTGTTAGTGTCAAGGAGTATTGAATTGTAGACCACCCAGGTAATATCACTGAATTGATGTTGGAACATTGTAGTATGCAAATAAGAAATGGATGTACCAAATACCTTCTTATCAGTGGCTTCTGAACTTGGCTTTCACTTCATGGTATTGGGACTCTATTATTTCCATTTATTGGCTGAGATTCTGGAATCCACCATGGAATATCAAATCCAGAGTTCCATGTGCTAAATGTTTTCTACAGAAACAGAGTCTAACTCCTCTTTTCATAGGAATAAAACTGTCTTCTTGGCAACATGGAATATTTTTGACACTAAAAATGTATATCTACATAAATACTCAAGATATATTATTCTCCTTTAGAAGGTGAAAGAAAGATAAAAGGGAGAAGAGCAAATGCATATACCCAAAGGAGTTCAGGAAATACTTGCCCCAACTGTTCACTTCAATATGCTAATCTCATCAAACTGAAGGTACTGGAGACATAGCAAATTCAGGGAGGGGATTTCTCAGAAATTTCCTTATCTGCCTCCAGACAGATCCTTCAGAAGTAACTTAATTATTAGAAATCTCTCCCCCAATCTCCAAGGAAAGTTGACTCATATTACAGTAGAGAGAAGACTACAGTTTGACATTTAACATCAGACACACAGAGACTTTTTTTTTAATAAGCTATTATCTTTTCTTTCAAGAGCCTATTGGGCATTCATCTTTCTTAAAAATTATTTCTTTTCCTCTAAATTATATACATCTGTCTTCCCTTTTCCTAGAAGAGGATAGACAAGATTCCAGATCTCACTAAGGATTTAGTATTTACTTTTCCTTCATGAGATGTCTTTGAACATATAACTAATTTGCATAATTTTTCCTATTAATCTCTTTACTTTTTAGCTTATTTCATAGACCCAGTTATTACACTCTTAGAGGGTCAAGGGAAAAATTTTCCTGCCTAGCATACCATTTTCCTCACATCTTTCCATCTTTTGCCTCTTAACTCTTCTTTCTGCAAGTGTGTTCCCTATCATGATTACTTCGTAACATCTTCAAGCTCTGGTCAAACAGAAACAGCCCACATTTCAGAATGTGAGAACACATCTCACTTTCTCCTTTCTTAACCAGCTGGGAAGCAGTTAAATTTTAACTTACAGGCAGTTAGAATTTCCTTATGAAAGCATGGTTGGTGTCAGCATGTGTTGGAAGTAATCAATTAGTATATAGTCAGTTATAACTGTGGATTGATAGTTGATCACAGTATGTGAATTTTCCCTACCACTAAAATTGTCTGCTTTTTGTGTAAAAGGGAATATCTGAAAATGTGTTTTTTTGTTTTGTTTTGTTTTTGTTTCTGTTTTCTGAGTGTTGAGTAGATAGAAAGATGTATTAGGAAATACATTTGTAAAGAAAGCATTGGATTAGAGGGACATCTAATAAGGAGTAAAGTGTTTGGGTTTTATATTAAAAAAACAAAAAAGCAAGGGATCTCCAAGCTTTTTAAAAAGAGACAGAGATTATCTGACTTGTGATCTAAGAATTTAAACTGGGCCACAATGTGAAGAGACAATAACAGAGCAGTCAGTTGTCCATTAGCACAATTACCAGGGTGAGAGATGGCTACTGTTTGTACATTCAATGTCTTCTACAGGCTGTTTGTTAAAGTCTTGCTCCCCAGTGTGGTCCTATTGGGATGTGGTGCAGCCCTCTTCTCATGATGTGCTGCCTTAGTAGAGTTTCAAAGCATTGGACCACTTGATTTTTGACTGGAATCTCTAAAATCATGACCCAAAATAATCCTTTTTTATTTATAAGCTAATTGCCTAAGGCTTTTCATTATATCGATAAAAAACTCAATACAGGGATGAAGAGAAGCTATAGCAGCAGTACTGAATACCCAGGGCAGGGGAAACATGGAGACATGGAGAAGGTTAGTGTTCATGTTTACGAGTACTGAAAGTCGGGTGAATTTGGGGCTAGCCCAAACTGTGTCAATGGCTTTTTTGAGCTTTGGAATATTTGTATACAGCAGAAACATGGTAAAAGGGTCAGTTTCGACCTGAGTAGTAAAGAAACAACAAAAAAGTAACTATTACACTTTATTCCTCCTGATACTCACATATGCTCTCTTGTCACTCTACAGCTAAAGTGATTTGATAACAACATCCTGTATAATATGAGAGAGCATTTCAATTCCCAGTGTCTTTCTGTAAGTGCAGTTTTATTTTAATGACTGTCATTAGCCTTCATCAGGGTATGATTTGGATATGTCATATGTAGTCAAAGACTCTTTAGTGGGGTTTTACTACACCTAGAATGCATATAAATACATTAATTATTCCTAATTGAAACAACACCAGGCATTATACAGCCTTAGAAACTGGTCATATTATCCTCTTAATGGTGGCATTTTGCAGATGCATATGCAGAAGTTCAGGCTCCATGTATGTTTTATATATATATATATATATATATATATATATATATATATATATATATATATATATCTTTTTTTCAGAATTACATTTCTTGTTAATGGATGATTTTAGCATTAAAATGTAAAAGAGATTTTTTATATCATTCATTTTATTATTTAAATTTTAGGCATGCTCCCCTAGATTATGTCCATTTTATACTGCAATATGCTTTATTGTTGTATTAGTATGTGGTCATTATAAGCTGAGCACCCTATAAATGACACCTAAAGCTCCTGGAGGGCATAGTAGAATTATCCTTTGTGGATAACATGGAGATGAATTAAATTATCTCATTGCATAAACCACTCTATGAATTCTGATCAATTTTCATTCTTCTTCAGTTATTTCATTGGTATTCTTTTAAAATGCTTTATATAACCAAATTAAAAAATTCAAATAAAATATAAATATATATTTATAAGGTAATTTTCCATTTTGTCTAAAAAACTAATATAATTACATTAATTATAATTATGACAGATAATTCTACTTAAAGTTTTTATATGCCCTTAAAAATAGCATTAACATTTCCATAAGCTAGTAACAATAAGCATTCATATCCTGTAGATGTTTTAACTTCCATCACATGGCTGGTATGGGTTTTTATTTGAAAGAACTAAGATGACTATTAGCTATTGTATTGAACCATTTCCTACTTGCTATTATTATGATGGAAATTAATGAATAGCCTCTATTTGCTTTCCATGGAAACTTGATAAAAATAATTTGGATCAATAATTTATATTTAAATAATTTATACCAGTAATAAATATGGCTAGGCATCACAATAATATGTGAGTTTTAGTTAATTGTGAACTTCAAATATACCAAGTGTAATACCTGGTTGCCTGGGAGATGCTTACGTAATAATTCCAATATTACTCCACAAATAGGCAAGTGTTCAGGACCACTGGTATGACCAGCTCTATTGCTGTCCATCAGAATTCCCCAAGCACAGTGCTCAGCTATCCAAGAGCCATAATTCTAGCGAAAACCAGCACAGTGCACTGATATAAGGCAAGGAGTTTGAAGTTTGGTTGCCTGGAATTTAATTTGTGCATTGCCTTTCTTTAGCTTGTATATAAGTGTATATAAAATGTTTCTATGCAGAATAAATGAATTAATATGCCTACTGCATATTTAGGGTTATATAAATATTTATTAAGCAAAAGAAGTCTGAAGAATTCTTTTGTAACTACCCAGAAATACATAACTTTTCTTTGCATACTTTGACCATTTTTGAGAATAAAGCTTTAAACAAAGGCCTACATTTCTGATGGAAAGATGTCACATACCAGCTCCGTTGCACATACCAGGTCACCTTTTATGCCTGAAATGGGGCTATTTTTTTTCATATCTTCATTGATTCCCAAATTATATCCATTATAAAAGAGACAGATTCCAGTGCACAATATGCAAACATAAGATATACTTTGATATTTAGGAAACTCTCTACTTGTGGAGCATGAAAATTCATAATTTCAGTATGCTATGTTAAGTACAAAAAACAGTACAATGAACAGTAGCTGATGCAAAATAGTGGTGATCAGAAAAGGCAGAAACATTGAACAGTGAAATAATTGGGTGAGTTCACTAGCAGCTCAGAAGTATGTGAGAATCCTTACTCTGTGTGCCAAATAGTTTTAATTCTTTTAGAATTATTATTAATATAATTTAACTAGAGAATAATTCAGTGCAGAAAGTCAAAGATGCAAGAGATAGGGCTTGAATGAGTGAATCAGGGTATTTGAGGTAATTATTCATAGGTTTTTTGTTTTTTTTTTTTAATTTAAGATGAATTCTGAATCCTTAGACTCATAAACAAAATGGGACTGGCTCATCATGACTTCTTCATGGAAATTATACATTGAGAAATGGGGTTTCAACAAAAAATTACAAGTTTTAGAGCCAAATAATAAGATCTAGTAATTACTAAAATATATCAATCTTTTGACAGTGTGGAATTTATATTCAAGGGGAGTAACTTTGAAAGCAGGAAGAGGAATTCACAGATCAGCTTATACTGCTTTTTTTTCCCTGCTTGCATCTCCTAAAGACACACCTCCTAACAATGATTAATACCAGTCCTTAAAGGGTTTCCAATGGACTATGCATGTAAAATGCCAAGCTAGCAGAAATCAAGCTATATAGAAACTGGGGATACACATCACACATCAAGTCTTCTGAAAGATTAAGTGTCTATCTCTTGAAGGATATTTTAGCATGCTGTTAAAGGGCTCTCTATCTCCCTCTACTAGCTCAGCAAACTGTTGTACTTGTTTTCAGTAAAATAGGAATAGTTAGTTGGAAAACAAGAATTCTCTTAGAAATGAACTCATGACTCCTCTGAATTATTTTTATAATCCTTAGATCATGACAAACACTCTCTTTGCCAAAACATCTGTGGGGCTTCTCTGAACCCTCTTCCCAGCTAGAACTTAGTCTTGGCCCCCTTCCCTGACAAGTAAAATTTTATCAAGACTCTTACCACATCAGTTTGGCAAAAATCCCCCATCGAGGGTAACTGATCACCTTGGCCTTTTTTCAGGAAGGACCCTGTCAGGTCAGTTTTAAAGAATTCATCTACACTTAGTGTCTCCTCTTTGTCATTTTTTTATGCACTGACTACTTACTTGTTTTGTAGAAATCCTTCATTGATTTTTATTTTACTCAGAATTTAATATACTTTCTCTCCACTATTGCAGTAGCCTTGATATCTGTTAATGTCTTGCATAAATTCTTCTTCATGATTTTAACAAGTGTTAGAATATTTAACAATGACAGGACATAGTTATTTAGGTTGTACAGACAATGGGTTTCGTGATGGATAATTTGTGATGAATGATACAGCCACCAAGTGAGAGGGTCACAGGACAGCCAGGCTTCAGTTACAGCAAGAAGGTCAACAGATGCTTAGAGAAGAGGATATTAAAACAGGCATTTTGCTAGAGAGTGATTTTCGGAAGATACAGGGAATGAATGTGCAGTTTATGAAGGCCATGACTCTTGTCATTTTAGGAGATCTCTAGAAGCTTAATGTTTTAGTCAGCTTTCTCACTGCAGTGACTTAAAGACCCAACCAGCACAATTGTAGAGGAGAAAAAGGTTATTTGAGAGTTCATAGTTTCAGAGGTCCACAGATGGCTCCATTCCTCTTTGCTGGATATAAAGCAAGACATCACAGATGGACAGTATGGCAGAGTGAAGCAGCTAACATCACAGTCATCAAGAAGCAGAGAGACTCCACTAGCCAGATACAAATATAAACCCCAAAGCCACTTCCCAATTCCCATCTCCTTCAGCCGCCCCCTACCACTTCTGTTAATCCCATCAGTGATTAGGCTGAGGCTATGACCCAATCATTTCTCCTCCAAACCTTCTTGCATTGTCTCACACTTGAGCTTTTGGGGGAAACCACAACTAAACCATAACACTTAGTGTCATGACACTATGCAGAATTCAGAACCATACAACGATTCCAGATTTCCTTCAGCACCTGTGGAAAACAGGAATTTAAGTCATCATAGACTGAAGACTGCTCCTCAACTTAGAATGGATATACATCCCAATAACCCCATTGTAAATGGAAAATGCTGTTATATCAAGAATGCCCTTAATACACCTAATAACTTCCTATACTTCTTGAAGATTAGCAGCACGGTGCACTGTAGAATATGCTTATCTCTTGTGATAGTGTAGCTGACCTGGGGCTGTGCATCACTGTGGCTGCTCAGTATTGCAAGAGAATATCAGACTGCATATTGCTAGCCCAGGAAAAGATCCAAAATCAAAATTCAAAATACAGTGTTTGCTGCATGCATATATAACACTCTCACACCTTGTTCAGGTACAAAAAAAAAAGGTTACATCATCAACATCATAACTCATAGTAGTTGTATTTAACTAGAAGTTTTATAGATCATCTGTGGTTTTATTCATCTCTTCGGCAAAGGCAGTCCAATTTTGGTCTCTTAGAAGTATTTCTACCGACTGTTCAAAGGGTGACATCTGGAATTGTCCCACTGATAATCTTTTGCTTTTTAATTTTACCTACTAATAATTCTAAGAAATGAGAAACCCTATATTAAAATGACACAGAACTGGTGAAAAGAAAAGAACTAATAACCTGAGAGCAATACATTTACAATTATTATTAGGCACAGGTCTTATATCAATTTTTTGCCTTGCTTTTGAGTTATAGTCTACATTTTTTGTCAGTATCTAAAGTATTAAAATGTAGCACCATAAACTCTAGTTAAGGTGCAATTATTACTATAGTTTCTAGCACATGTTGTAATAGAAAGACCCCAGGATTTGGCATTAGATTTCCAATTTATTGGTACATCTTACCTCAATGTAGGCATGCACTGAATCACCTGCTGTGTGATCTTAACTTGTTATGTCTGCCCATGGGTAACTGTCTTGACTTTTTGTGCATAGTTCTTAGACAACTACAAATAAACAAATCCATTAGAGTGGAAAGGATCTTTACAACCAAACCCTAGCACCTAGAATGCGCCTGACTCTTTGATATTAGTTTACGATAAACCAAGTGCATTCTGGCTTGAATGAAGTGGCCTTTGTCCTAACCAACGTACACATAGTTCCTTCTGACACAAATTATTCATACTCACTTGGTCTTGCTGCTCAGAACCATGCTTCAGTAAATTGTACTCTCTGCAATCCTAGATCCCTCTGCCTCTCCTTCTTGAGTCTCATGGCACCCAAGGGGCTATCGTACACTTGGATCTGTTTGTTCTGGAACAACCCAGGAATGTTTAGAAACAACTGATTGCCAGGATCCACACTAACACAAACTGTTCAAAATGTTTAGGTTGGAGCCCAGGCAATGGTAACTCTTCAAAATTATCCCTAACATTTTACTGTGCAGCCAACATTAAGGCTTTCAGCTTTGTGTCTTACTTATATATAGTTGTCAATGTAGCTAGCCATTTTTAACTTTGATTTTTGCCTGTCTAAAAAGATAAATGATTGTCCCTACTTAGCTTATTATTATAAAATTAAACATTAATCCCTCAAAAGTTAACTCTGGCTTTTTAAATAGCATAAATGCAAAACACCTATCACAATGCCTTGCTGTCCCATAATCAATTTGTTTGCCTCAGTAAAAGTCACAACCAAAAGATTGCTGTTCAGATTGCAAGTGACTTCAAAATAATGTTGTGAATGATGATTAGTTAATATGTTGACTGTTTAAACATCAGATGTAATTCAAAAACCAATTTGGGCAGAAGAACACACAAGTAGGCTTGTTTATAACGTTTTCCTATTTATCTCATTTTATTATTAAACCATTTAAAAATTCAATTCTACATTTAAGAAAAATTGCAAAAGTAGCACAAAGTATTCATGTGTATCCTTTATTCAGATCCACAAATAGTTTATATTTTACCTCATTTAATTTAAAACTTAACCTGTAATCATATTTTTTCTAAAAAAAATGTAAAAGTAAGCTGAAGATATTATACTTTTTACTACTATATATTCAAATTTGTATTTTCTAAAAATAAGAACATTATCTTATAAAATAATATTAAAATTATTTAAGTCAGGAAATTTAACATTGATATATAAGAACATCTAATTCATAGACTATATCCACTTCCATCAATCTGGCAATTATAGGTTCATTTCTAAATGATTTTCAGGTAGGATTTTCTGAGAGGTCTATTTCAGCATACATAAAGTGGTATAATGAAGCATACCATCCTTAAGAGTTATGACTTCTTCATCAAGTAAATGTAGCTGCTTCAAGACAGAACTCAACATCACTATGTCTGTGCAGATGTCTAATAAACCTACTATGCATCAGTCACTTCCTCCAAAACCTTGGGTGACCCTAGTCTGAATCAGTCCAAGTGCAGTTGTGTGCCTGCACTAACTTCATTGTTCTCATGGTCATTGCCATAGTGAAACTTAGCAGATATTCATTGGTAGAATAAATGAAAGAAAGAAAATGTTATGTTTTTCCATTCATTGGTAATGATCCCTCTGACTCTCCACTCATTTTCAATCTATCACTCTTAATTTTTAAATAATTTTAATAATTTGTCCAGAAATAGCTATTGAGTATCATATGTCAGGTGATGGATTAAGGTCTGTGAATAAGACAGCAAGATGGATATGTAAATAATCCTGCCACTGTGTTTTTTATTCTAGCAAAGGATAAGTTCTGTCTTAGTCACTGCATATTCATAATTGTATTTGAATATCTGAAATTTAGCATCTTCTGTTGTGTGGCCTGTTACTTTTTGCATCTCTAATAGTTTTGTTTTCCTTTGGAGAGTTGATTAGTAGCTATAGTTCACTGGTTACAATTTCAAGATTTGGAGATAATTAGCAAGGTCTGAAAAATTTGTTCTGCTATTTTCTAGTCATGGGATAGCGAACAAGCCTTTTATTGTTATAAGGCTTTCTGGAATGGCAGAAAAACTACCTATTCCAGAGGGTCAAAGGAAATAATGCTTACAAAACACTAGAGCAACAGACACAAGATCAGCATTTATTAACATCAGTTGTTAGGCTCAGTTATCAATTTTTAAAAATATTTATTTTTAGTTGTAGTTGGATACAATACCTTATTTTATTTATTTATTTTTATGTGGTGCTAAGGATTGAACCCAGGGCCTTGCACGTGTTAGGTGAGTGCTCTACTGGGGAGCCACAACCCCAGCCCTCAGTTATCAATTTTGAGGCCAGGAATTTTCGTAAACATTGTTTTCATTCCTGTAACAATCAGAAAGTTCCCAAAGTCAATAGGAAGGCAGTAGGAAATTCTTCATAAGTAGAACTGATTGGAAAATTCCCGATCAGCAAATATATGATTAGAAAACAACATGAAACTGTGAGAAAGGGCTTATCTACAAATTATATTACCAGATCCAAGAATATTTTTGCTCTTTTCTTGTAAGAAAAAAAAACCTGATTTATTAAACATTTATTTAAATATTCTTTTCCTTTCTACTTTGTTGCAATAACATGCCTTTTTTTGCACATAATGAATATATATTAATTATTCATAGCACCAAGCAGCAAAATGTAAAATTTGCAAAACCATAATAAATGTATTTATATGTAAGATACAAGAATCTGGAAACTAATTGATGGCAAATGGTAAAAAAAAAAAATCCCTTAAATTTAGAAAGGGCTTGGTCTTTGATTATTTAGAGATCATGTTCAAATCCTGAGACACCAAATGTCAACATCTATAAAATATAATCCATAGTAACATATACCTCATAAGTTATCATGAGGCTTAGTTATGTCAATGCATTTAGTGATTATGAAATATACTAATTTACTTCTGGTTGATATTAAACAGTATTTCTTGTTAACATTAAATCTGCCATTATGTCAAAAGCATGGGAATCAGATGGGTGAACTTTTATACATGCAGAGAATGGAATCAAGACAAGAGTCAAATTCATGGGTCTGCAGTAAATGTCGACACCATATGACAGCTTCTTTGCATGTTAGTTTCAGAGTACACTTTTCCTTCTCTATAGGATCAGGAAGTCCAGGGTATCCTTAGGTTGGAGAGGAACCAATGAAACACTTTCAGTAGGGGAGCCCCTGCTGTCTCAGAATTATTTTTAAAACATTGGCTTATATGTTTTCTTATGGGTTGGCAAGTTGCAAGTTCAAAGTTTTTAAGGCAGACCAGCAAGCTGACAGCTCGGGCAGGAGTTGTAGCAATCTTTAGGCAGAATTGCTTATTCTAGAGGAAATCTCAGATTTTGCTCTTTAGTCCTTCAAGTTTTTGGGTGAGGCCCATACACATTCCTGAGGGTACTTGTTAGAGTCTGTAAAGAAGTCAAGATGGCGCCTGGCATTTTGCAGAGGGAGTGGTTTGTGAAGTAACGCCAGCGAGCCATTAAGTGTGGAGATTCCTTATTGGTTGACTGCTGTATCTAGTTTATGTTAATTAAGAAAAGCTGTGTGTAATGTATATATACCCCTCCGGTCCTACAATAAACGGCTCCCACTCCTGCTGCATCAACCTTCACAAGTTCCTCGTCACCCCCTGGTTATTTTGCTGCAGCCGGACTGCGGCAGGTACTCTCCTTTCCTTAATGTCAACTTATTATAAATTTTGATCAAATCTACAAAATGACTTCAAAACTACACAGAGACTAATGTTGGATTAAATAACTGTTGATGGCGTAGCCCATCGGGTAACCATAATGCCTGCTAAATGTGAACATGTGTGGTGCAGCAGCATCCTAGGGCCTCTTACATGCAGTGCCATCCTGGAGAGCTGAAGATTTTGTCTACTCTTTAGAAAAAGTTATAGTCGACTTAACCTGTGTTTTCATGTTTCACCATTCCACATCTGCCTTCTGTACCTTCACTTCCTTCTTGCCTCCTAATATTGATGGTACTCTCCTGGTATTCACTGGATGTTCTGAGCCCCCCAGAACAGTGTGGCCCCAATCCTACTCTCCCTGACCAAAACATTAGACTAAAAAATTCCTCCATCCTTATTTTCATGGAAGTATAAGGATAAGTGATATTCTTCATTCTCCATCACTAGGTTCATGGCTGAGAACCCTATAACCAAAGACATATCTTAACATGAGAAACACATACAAATTTACAAGGTATAAATTTTACCTGGTAGGGAGACTTTCAGAAATGAAGACATGGAAAAACTGTATTTTTACTGACAGTCATGCTGAAGTGTGATTAAGGAACAAAATGGGATGATCCCACAGTAATAAACTAGGGGAACCATCTGACCTTGACCTTCCCAGGTTTTATAGCATGGTTCAGAGTGGAAAGGGGAAGGGTCATTTTGGTTTTTGTGGCATTCTTTAGGAGACAGTGGGTGGAGTAGGTCAAAGATCTTTCTGCTGCTGTAATGTCCTCCATTTTCTTCATCTTATGGAACTCAGTATGCCAAGGGGCCAGCGGGTGGGTAGCATTTCCTGCACCCCATCAGAAGTTACTTAATCACCATATAGCCTATTCTGTTTTACAGGGTGAGGATACTGGGGATTGAACTCAGGGGCACTCTACCACTGAATCACATCTGCAGCAGCCCTATTTGTATTTTATTTAGAGACAGGGTCTCCCTGAGTTGCTTAGCACTTCACTTTTGCTAAGGCTGGCTTTGAACTCATGATCCTCCTGCCTCAGCCTCCCTAGCTTCAGGGATTACAGGTGTTTGTACCATACAGCCTATTCTTATAGGCTTTTGGTTAATGAGTTAATGGATTGATGGTTCTTTTCTTCCAATAAAAATCCAAAGGCAATTGATTAGAAACAACATGGAAACAGTATTGATTTGGGAAAGAAATGTTCTGACTTCAAATGTAGACTCTGCCACATAACAATCATGTGACTTTGACTCCTGTGAGCTTGTTAAATGATTCCTGTGAGCTCATTGAAGTGACTTAGTTTTCTCATTTAGGTGGGAATGTACATTCCATGAAGTTAAAGCCATTTAATCTTCCATCACAGACTAGAGATACTTGTGCTTTTTTTTTTTTTTTTTTTTTTTTTGATCACTTTATATACAGTGTGCTTCCTTAAACTTCTCAGGATTTTAGAGTCATTTAGACATATTGAGTATGTTTTTCTGGATAAATATTTATTGTCAGTTTTTCTTACTACTTGATGTTAGAGTATATCTGATTATAATTCCTATGAAATCATGTTTAGAACAGAGAGTCAGAGAAAATCATTAATTACATTTGATATCTTGAGGCAAGAAGGAAATTATGCATGGTATTACATCAAAGAGACGATATCCATAAAAACAAAACAAAACAAAAACATAAAACACACAAACAAAAACAAAATACAGAGAGAGAGAGAGAGAGAGAGAGAGAGAGAGAGAGAGAGAAGTTGAACAGTAATAAGAGAAATGGAGGAAAAGTTAAAATCAATATATCCTATAATTGGAACTAGTCAATTTGTATATACTTTTTGAGTTAAAAAGTTAGCTTTCCACATATTTCTGCTATAGTTATGATCTAAAACTTTAGCTTCCTCATTCCCAGGTCATTCCTGGAGATGGGTGATGAATATATCCCTTTCAACTTTCTTATTCTTAGGCTGCGTACTTTGGCATATTGGATTTGAGGAAGAACTATAGGTAATTAATTTGCCATGTCAAGAAAGTATTATTTTTTCCCAAAGCTGAAGATGTGCATTCCTATATTGATTTCTACTGTCTTCTTATGTGTGAATTTTATCACTAGAAAGAGATCTTGCATTCATTAAGGTCATTGATTATTCCCTGACCCTCTTTTACATTTCCAACTATGGCATTCACACAGAGCTGGACTCAGAGATTTTTGGAAAGCTTGTGTTATTTGGACACATCAGTATTTTTTCCAATCACCAATCAGCGTAGAAAAATCAACATCCTTAAAAAATATAAAAAGAGAAAGAAAATGATTTTGGTTTTAGTAATGATCTGCTATGGGTGTTACAGCAACCAAAGTAAGCACAGTATTCAAAATATCGTGTCTATATGAAAGGACCCTACAAACCTCCAAGATTTATGAAATGATGAAAACAATTACCAATGCTTGTTTCCTATGCCTTAGATGCCTGAGCTTCCATAAGAGTAAATAACATTCAATTACTTACTGAACAAAAGAGACATTTCTTAAACTGACTATTTATTGCTTGGATGTGTGTGTGTGTGTGTGCGCGCACATGTGCAAATGCATATACATTTACAGAGTTTCATGTACTTTATATCACAGTAGAATTGCATATTTTTTATATCTATAAAAATCATTTAATAAAGAATGTTTAATATAGAGATGCTCATTTACTCTGATTTCTTGTATTATCTTCCAAACATTTACAAATGTGTTAAATCATCATTAGCATGTGAATTATTATTATGTCCATTATGCTCTCACTTCTCTAAACAGTTTTGTTTGTAACTTTGCATTTAATACAGCCAGAGCTTTCAGTATTCCCAGTGAGATGTTCTATTAAGTACACTATTCAGAGAAAAATTATTAATCTTAATTTTAGCATGCAACATGGAACTAAACTGTATTAAAACCATCAAGAATTATATATTTTACTAATGATTTGCCCTTTCAGTTAGAGCAGCTTGGAAGGTCTGTCTTTACAGAGCTCAAAGTGTGAATGGCCTGGATGCAGGAGAAACAGCAGCTGTTTCTCCACCGGGAATCCCTCCTGATGCACAAATTGGGAAACCTTCAGGTAAACCTGTATTATCCTAGCATTGCTTTCTCTGTGTCTGACTTGCTTTTACATGTGCTTGATTGTGGGAAAGTGCTTCATCTTCAGTCTTTAAAATATCTTTTTCTATTTCTTGACATGACAATCTTCATATTCAATGGGGCACTGTGTAGAAAAAGCAAGTTTTATGTGGTCCATCAGCTCCCATGATATGCAAAACAAGAAGGTTGGAAACAGTTGCTTTGGTCCACTGATCTGTTCAGCAAGTTTGTCAGGCGAATACAGAGACCAATATCCCTATGCTCTCTGACATTAGAGTTCTGTGGTCAGTTGTGGAAGACTCAAAGAAAAGTGATTCTTCAAAAAAAAAGGAGCTGTCATCTAGTGTGAGAAATATGAGTGAGGTTGTAACTTTGGGGAGGTTCAGCAATGATAACCCAGTTCAGGATGCTGGGTATAAGTAATGTGTAGTTCCTGGCACATCCGTGCAGTATCCAAGACTCTCAGTCAAGCAGAGAATATTTTTGTACAGAGTTTCTCTTTTTTTCATACTCCTCTTTTTTTTCATAGAGGATTCTGATTTGCATTGAGCTGATGGAGATATGCTGTTTATCACAACATAAAGCCTTCTCTCTAGACACTAGTCTTCTGGGAGTTTGACTGATTGTAGATGAAAATCCATATATGCCACATCCAAAGAGGGAATGACGAATTTAGAGATGCTATCAGAAGTCATCACTACTTGGAAAATGTCCCTGTCTTTGCTTGATAGTTTATCTCTTGCTGCTGGCTTTCTCATTCTGGAGCTGGTCCAAGCAATCACACTTTCAATAGCACACTTCATGGCTGGCTGAGATGCTGTCAACAACATGATTTTGACCAGTAGGTAGGTTGTAAGTTTCCAGGTTGTGAGCTGATTGAAGTCTCCCTCCTGCAGTAATGGAAGAAAACTCACCTTTATTAAACTGGACAGCTCCCGTTACGTCATGCCTTGGGTCAGACGTCACTGGCATTGTAACAGGAGATAGAGTAGGCTACATTCCATTCAAATTTTCTCTGTGATTCACATGGCTGCACTACCTTAAGTCAGAACAAAATGTTCCATTTAAACATTTTCAACCTTGCCCATCTGAATGCACAATTTAGGAAAGAAAACAGAGTGAAGGTAAAATTATTCAACACATTTATTTTGAAAAGTACCTTTATATGAGTGTATGCTTTAAGTTTGCCACCAAAATATGACAGGATGGTTCAAAATGGTTCAGTAATGTGCCACACATAATGAAAATATTTAGATATGATTGGATAACACCGTAGGGGATTTTGTATAAATCACAACATATTTTTACTGATGATATTTGTACTTCATTTATGTTTAAAGTAAAGCTGTTTATATTTGCAAAAATATATTGAAAATCCAAAAGATATTTGCAAAGGAGTGGAGAAAAGATACTTTTAAATGGGTAGGGAACAAATTATTCATGCATCTCTGATGCTTGATAACACATGAATCTGTCACTTTATATTAAGCCCCTCATGGTGACCCAGTACTGTGTTGGTTCACTTGGAAGAATTAAAAGACACAGCACCTGACCTTAGGGAACTTACACTGTAGACAAACATTCTTCTTTTCTTCTTCTTCTTCTTTTTTTTTTTAACATCAGAGGGTAAAGTGCCACTGTCGTAACAAGGTTTAGAGGGAGGCACAATAGCGTAAAAACCCAATCATCACACTTAAGAACCAAAGGATCTAGACATATATTCTTGAAAAACAGGCAATGAGACAAAAGCAGTAGTAATTCAATTCTGAGCTATGCATCAATCAGATAATATGTGTAGTTGTTAGAAGTATAGGCTGTAGTATTTAGGGACACTAAATAAGGTAGAAAGTAGGATCACCTTTAGAGGAAAAAAGGAAGAAGGCATTGAGCACAGCATGGGAGCCGGATCCAGCACTGTGGCATCTTCCAGCAAGCATGCTGGAGAGACAGGGAGAAGTAGTGTCGGGGTGGAAATACACACATGGTGGCCTCGACAGATCAAAAGAGAAGTATAAAATGCACATGCTTTTCAATTCAGAGAGAGCTCTGCACTGAGATTGAAACTGCAGGCACTGATTAGGTCAAAGAGTCTTTTCTCTCTTTCCATAAATTGGTGAATCTTGCACTCTAGTTACAATTGAAGCTTCCTTTTAAGAACTCGTTGCTATTTTGCACTTCCCAAGATGCTTGATGTCTCCTGGAATCATCACTAATTATTCACTTCTCACTTGCTGTATTCAACTGTCCTGGGCCCTGATGCTCTGTCAGTTTACCCGGTTTCCAGAGAAGTGAAAATTCTCTTGGAGCACTTGAAAATGTAATTCAGACCCTGTGATTGTGTCTGTGGAACTCTCTACTCTGACAAGAAAACCTGGGCTAAGAAGACCTCTTTTGCTTTTCATTTACTTGTATGTTAATGAAATAAAACTAAATTTTTGTAGCAGAGCCCTATGATTTGTATCCACTTGTGTCCCAGGAAGATTTGGTATATCATTCATCTGCTCACTCTTGGAGGCAGCTGATGGAATTGGGAAACTTTCTCTAGAGGTTGCTGCTGCACTTACTGGTGAAAAGGCAGCCATATTGCTATGGAAATCTCACTGGCTATTGAGACAGAAGACCCCATTGGATTCATGATCTTCTTATGCCTGATGGCAACTTCTTTAGGTTCTGAGTTTATCTGAGACCTAACTTCTGATATAAACACTAAATAAAACAATTTTCATAAAATATATTATAATAATAAAAGTCTAAATATTCACTTATTAATAAATAAACCCATCTGTTCAGGCAAATACACATTGAAATGTCCCCTGATTAGCACTGGGGATACTGCAGTAAAAAAGGATAAATATATATCTCAATCAGTGGAATTTACAACGTAGTAAACTGAGGATTTGGAGGTTTAAAAAAATGTCATCAAAATAGAAAGAAGGGGGATAAACATGAAGGATTATAGGCCAGAAAGCATAGAAGTAGACTACCTACTATGCAGACTGATTTTTTCCTATGGGCAGGAAAGCAGCAGGATGTGAATTTTCTGTTGATGATCTTGTGTCTCCTTTTCTATAAGGTCCTATTCATGCCTCATAGAACTGTTAAAATCCTTGCGCTATTTATCCATTGCAATTTCCCAGGCTGGATAGACATACTGCTCTTAGAAACTCCATTTGTTGGTCTGCCATAAAGGAAATCTTTTGGGGCTGTTGAATGGGAACAATGAACTGCAGAGATCAAGAGGAAACCAGACAGAAACAATGAAGACCAAAAAGAGAAAAGGAAGAAAAAAAATGGCTTTGAAAAGAAAATAATAATTAAAATCCTAATATTCATGGTTACTTCCCTGTAATTAAAAGCTTACATAAATATGTATATTCTTTAACTCTGTATTTTGTTTCAGTACCACAAAACAGTACTTGTTCCTATATAGTTTATATAGTTATAAATATAATTGTCTTAAACATAAATTGATTTGCATTAAATTAAGCAATAAACTAGCACTCAAAATATGAGAGTGGTTTATTTTGTGAGGCTAGCTCACAGAATGGAAAGGCAAAATTATACTCAGGATCAGGAGATTAAAGCAGAAAATGCAAGGTGATCATGGCTCTCTCTTTTTGACAGGTGGTCTTTGCTTTTTTCTGCATCTCTGTTGTAGTCAACTGTCTCTACATAGCAGATCTTTGTGGCAATTTGGATTCTAGGACATAGATACTTAAACAGAGTTGAGATGCAAAATATTTATCAAGACCCGCCCATAAAAGAAAGCCAGAGGAAACAGAATTGGGCCAGGGAAAGAAGTTGAATTGTGACACATACTTGACAAGGTGTCAATCAACGTAAGAGACAGCTCTGGAGTAAGTTTATACATCAGGATTGTCCCTATCAGGGTGAGACCCTTATGTATACCTTCCTCGCTCAGGATCAATATTTGAGTGGAAAGGGCATGATTTTAGATAACTGTGGCTATTCCTTCAAGGGTCTAAGGACAGTTCTGAAATGCTGACAGGAGGCTGTGGGCTGACTATACTCCCCACAGCTGGCAGCAATTCTTACCTCAAAAGGCAATGTGGGTGTTGCATCTCCACGTCCCCCACACTCTCTGGCTTTCCATCTTTGTAGCAAGATGGACATTCCCTGGATAATGGCTTTCATTCTCATCCTGTTTAATAACAAAACTGCAAGTGTTAAAAGACAAATATGGTCCTTTACCATTTGCATACCATTTGTCTAGGCAGTGAGAAACTAAGCACCCAGAGCACCATCATGATATGAAATCTATTCTCAGGAAGTCCTGGCAAAATTCTTGATTGGTAGAAAAAAGAGAATTTAGATAAAATTAGGATTTTTTTTCAATTTTACGTTGAACAGAAAGGATTCCAGTAAGAAAGGGCAATTAAATCAACGTGTTGAAATTCTCCTAGAAAACTTAAAGGGGAAAGAGATGATGCTTTATTTAAAACAAAACCATGTACATGAGTTAGTGGTGGCACATTCATTTTCTGCCTTTGCTATTAGTTAGGTATGTGACATTGTTCAAGGCCCTTAGTTTCTCTGGGCTCAATTCAAATTTATCAAACTAGGGGGAGGGATGAGATGTCACTTACAATGTAATAGTTTGTGAAATCTATAATACTGTAGATGATATACTTGGTGTTTTATTATTTCTTACAGAAAGCTAAATGAATGGTCTGAAGATTACTTATTGTGTTTTTTCTTCTAATTTAGGACTTTTTCTGATCATAAACATGATAACTCATGTGATCAATGAACTATAAAGAAAATAAAAAGTAAAAAAAAACATTGAGAGTCAAGTTGAAATAAGTCTCTTACAGTGGGTATGGGTCACTACAGTAGAAAATTTTTTGAAAGTTTGTTTTATCATAGAAAACTTGAATTTAAATTTATGTTCTACTGATTAGCTCAGTGACTATGCATAAGCCACTCAAACCCTATGAACCATTTCTCTTAGCTTTTGCATGAGGTTTGAATACTCAGCTTTTGCATGATATTTGAATACTATCTAACATATATCTGGAAGGAATGCTGTAAAATTATGATTAAATTACATCGAAAAAGGAGCCTTTTAGCTGTAAAGATATATACACACTTGAGTCATTGGGGTTTACTTCTTTCAGTCTTTGATAGACAATGGGTTTGGTATTTTAAGGAATTTTAAACCATTAGCAGCTCAGAGTGGATGAATTTTTTAAACTTTTCACAATGGCATGGAACCCAGAATATCTTGAGGGAGTGAACAATTGAGCAAAAGGTAGGAATGATAGAAACACGTAGAGATAATAGAAGACAGAGGTAAGGGGGCAATGATAAACTTCTTTCAATTTTTCTGAGATTTCCCCCTTACTGGACATATCATCTCTGTCTTAAGTCCATCATTTCTACTTTCTGATAGATTTTTTTCCCTCTTTGAAATAAAGTTCAAAACATGAGAGAAATGGAGTAAAATTGAGCTCTAAAAGAAATTAAGTGAGCCATGAAACAAAGCCCTCTTCAAACTATAAACTGCATTGAAGCCAGCCCTTTCAATTAGAGCTCATCCCAAAGCATCCGTGGTATTTTCTTCATTTTCTAAGTCATCAAAATTTTTCATGGGGCAGACATAAACTCAGTAGTGGATTAATAGTTCTGTGATTAATGGAAGAGTTGTAAAATCCTGATTTTTAAATCATTGCAGCTTATAAATAGGAAATTGTACATTAACTGTAAATGGCGATAATGTTTATAGTCTTCTCACCTCTTCCTCAACCTGTGGTGACCTGTTTTGTTTCATGATAGGAAAATTGTATGCAGATAAAATTGGTGCAAATAAATATAATGTGAGCTTTCTCTTTAAAGGAAATGCTTTATTACTCAAAGATTAATTTTGTGTTATAAGGAAATAGTGTGTAATTTAAGTGGTTCTGGATAGTCATCTTTTGCAATTTTTCAGAAAAGAAGTATATCTCAGTTCTTACTGATATACAATCAATTAAAGCACATAAGAATAATTGCAATTATCTGGTTCAATCTCTCATTTTTCCCAAGGATAGATCTTAAACTATGAAAGCTGGTGTCACCTGCCCAAACCTCACAGCTCTTTATTAGCAGTGCCTATGCAGAGTTCAAGATGCTGATACCAAGATGTGTGCAAAGATACACACCCTTGTCCCCCATGCACTCAGCAGAAGGAACCCTTTTCGAATGGTGCTTGACACATCCACATTTTTTTCTTGTGCCCACTATAGAGCATCTTCTGGATTTCCACGGTTTATGCCAATGTGCTCAATAGTTCAGGATGATATGTGGTATGTTAATCAATTTTTCATTACTAAAACAAAAATCTGACAAACAAATCAACTTGTAAAAATAAATGATTCATTTTGATTCACAGTTTCAGAGGTTTCAGTTCACAATTGATTGGGTTGGCTCCATAGCTTTCTGACCTATGGCAAGACAGAATATCATGGCATAGAATGCATGGCAACAGAAAAAGGCCACTCAGCTAATAGGTGGGAAGTGAAAAAGAGAAAGAGGAAAAGACCAGAGTCCCATAATGCCCTTCAAAGATATGACTGGATGACCTAAAATCTCCCAGTAGACCCAACCTCGTCAAAGCTCTACCATTTCTCAATAGTGCCAAAATAAGAACTCAGCCTGAAACACATGTACCTCTGGAGGACACTTGAGATCCCAATTGTGGCATATAGGTACGTGTTACTCAAGGAAACATGTTAATTATAATAGCAGGTACAAAGCATGATAATTAAAATAGGTCTTAGAAGTCACTTATAACCCTGAATTCCATGTGTGACTACTTAAAATGAAATGATCATACAATCCGTGATAAAATACCTACAGAGAAGGAAACGTACTGCTCTATCTCCCATTATAAGGCCGTTGAAAAGGTGATTATTCATATATTCAAAACCATAATATCCTGACTCGAATTTGAGGTAGAGATTTTTTCTCTTAACAAATTTTTCTTTCCAGGCAAACATAAAATATTAAGCTGTGAGTTGGGGCATCACTATATCTACTAAAACTCTTTCATCTTAAAATTGATTAGGTTACTCATTCCTTTCAGAAACATTTGGGAATGTAAAAATATATTGTGCCAGGGAACAGAAAAATAAATGTATAAAATCATACTAGTATAAAGAATTCAGAGTCCAGTGTAATGAAAATATAGATAACCAAATTCTTTCCATTCTTATTTAGCTACATTCTTATTTAGCTATTGTTATTGACAACAATAACAATCTAGGAATATAAGTAATTTAGGAAATGTGCCTAGAAAATGGGGAGAGGTACAGGTTTCTAGGAATCTTGATAATTGTTGTACTTGTGAAATTAGCTCAAGCACCAAGATACAAATTATATTAAAGACCAGTTCTACTTGAAAGTTTTTTAAATGAAGAAAGGGGATCTCAAAAAAGTGACTTTCCAAAGTTCTGTAGTTTTTCCGGGGTAGAATTGAAGGGGTGTTTTGCTGAGAAATTGACATCTACATACCCATGAAGGACAGAGAGGGTATTCAATCAGCAGCAAGGGGTGGAAGGGCATTTTAGACAGAGGGAACAGCCATCATGAGGTTTGGAGGCAAGTCTCTGTAGAGATTATCATGGTTGCTCCAAGCAATTAATCATGTTGAAAGACAGCATTATGGAAAAAAAAAAAATTTAAACAGGGAAAAAATCACATTGGAGAAATGGCTACAAACAAAAAAAATTTCAGTGTGTCTTCTCTTGCCTAGTTCCAGTGTTTCCCAATTTCTATTTTTAGAAAATTCCTCCCTCCAACTCACCTCTTTCATTAGCTACCATTAGAATTATAGAAAAGAAGTAGATATAAGGGTTCATTATTCATTGTTTTGTTTTAATGAATGTTCAGATTTGCATCCGTTTTCCTCATTTGTATTATGTAAAGAGCAGAGAAGTAGATTTTTTGTTATCATTTTATTAATTTTCTTGTCTTGCAGCAAAGAAGCAGGGCCAAGGTAGTGCAGAAAATTCATATCGCTCCACTCTGCCTTTCAATTTGCTTTCCCTTGGATTTTTTCCCATCTACTCTTTTTCACTGACATGGCAGAACTAGTATTCACTTCACGTCGCCACCATTTCTGCAGCGTCTCTGTATGTCTGCTTGCTCTGAGGCTGTAAGGATGAGCCTCAGAGGCAAGAATCCAAGAAGACAGTCCTGGGTGGGTGACCCCCATGAGCTTCTTGGGCGTGCGTGTGGGGCTGATGTTTGATAGAAAGTAAATAAATGCTACCCTCTGCTGTTTTTCATCAGTAAATATGAGAGTGCGCTCAGGAGAAATAAAGGTGAAATTCTGTCTGTTTAAAAACAAAATAGCTATGTGAAGCCTTAAAAGCCTGTAATTTACCCAGGAGCTGAAACATATGCACTCTCAAAATAACCAAAACAAAGAAATAATCTATTTAAAAGCCATGGGTATTACAGTCTCTTAGCTCTAAATTATAGCTTCCATTAAAGTGGGAAGAAACCACTTGGATGTGTTCTATAGATAAACAAGAAATGTGTGTTTTTGAGTTACCTGGAAGCTTTGAGGTGCTTATGGCCCAGAATTCATCACGAGGAAGAGCAAGATCTCTCAGAAAACAGGGGTGCCTCTTTCTAAGCAAACAATAACATAGCCAGCCTCAGAGAAGGACGTGAGTTGCAGACAGGATCAGACAGAACATGAACCAATTTTCATCATGGCAGGATGGGAGATTTTCAAGTGACATTTTGAAAAAATGAAATTTGGAAACTCAGATGTCTAACGTGGTGGTGGAAATGTCTGTGTGGGCCATTGCTTCTTTCTCTTCTGAAGCCACAGGCCTTGTTGTAACACACACATACACACACACACACACATACATACACACACCACACAGGATAACATAGGCATGGTTTTCAGACAAGAAATTCTGGAGATACCTCTTTCCTTGCTTCTAAAATTGAACGTTCTTAGTTATGTCTGTCTTCTTTGGGACATGCTAAAATAACTCTCAATGACACTTGGATACCAGGGTTTGTTTATTAATTTATTTATTGTTTAAGTCAATATCTCACCATGTGCCATGATTCTCACGCTACAAGATCTATAGGCCAAAAGAGGAGACAGATGCAAACAGAAGCACTGAATAGAAGTTGCAGATGCTTAATGAGATTTTATCCCAGAAACTATGAACCCAGAGGTGAAAAGGAGCTCTCCAGGAAGCTCTCCTTTGGCATTTGGCTTCTCAGCCTCCCTGCTTTTCCTGGCCTTCTGCCCTGAGCTGCAGGCACTCCCTTTCCTCACCAGATTCTTGCTGCCTCTTGCTGCCAAGAGCCCCAGGCTCACCAGACTCTCAAAAGCTCTCATCTATTCACATGCAGAGATAAATATGGAGAAGGGCAGGGATAGATAAGTTAGAATCTGGAATGGTAATTTCAGGCATAGTCCAGCAGTACAAAGTGTTCTGTCCAGGGGGGTTGATGAGAGGAGGCTGCAGGCCTCCAGCAGGCCTCGAGCAGAGCATTGTCTAAGACCATTTAACAACCCCTGCCAATGGGTGGAGGTGGAACCAGATGCACAGACCCTGTGGCTATTTCTGCTTTGGGGCTAGCACATTAGGACTCTGCCACCCTCAGATGGCCATGCAACGCTCTGATCCTTGCCATGTTCCCCTTTCCTGAAGGATTTAGTCAGTGTACAGAAAACAGCTCACACACACTCAAGATTATATCATATATATTGTCACCTGCCATTTACTGGTACATTTCTCATCCACAGTTTCTGTCTCTCCTTGTTGAGAGTCTTGGTGTCAAATGGATTTGTGTGTGTGTGTGTGTGCCTTCAGTGATCCCATAGCTGCTGTTGCTTTCTGCAGATTCTATATTGATTGGATGTTTTCGCATTAGGACTTTTTTTTTTTTAGTTAAGGTATACGAAAGAGGTACAAGAAATGACCTCAACCTGTTAAGATATGAAAATTATAATTTGCAAACCAAAACATGGGGACTAGCAAACAAATTTCTCTCAAAAAGAGATGTATTTATATAAAAACTCTTAAGCAATTATAAAAAAATAAATAAATTCACCACTAAATACCCATACATTTACATTATATGATGATTTTTAAAATGGATATTTAACCAATTGTATGGGTTGCTATACTTTTAGCACAGCTATTAAAAACTCAGGCTGCATAGCACACAATAAGTATGTTTTAAGATAAGTTAATTATTTCAATTCTAGTTATCATAAAATTGGAAATCTCGAGGCATTTCTATGGTACATGTGGAGAATGGGTAAGGGTATTTGAAATTGGCATAAATTCAAAAGCTGTTTTGCCCTCAGGTTCTCTACCTTAGGAGGTAAGCAGAGCTGTAACAATTTCAGCAGTAAATTGTTCCATATTATTGTTCTGCTTTCTTTTAAATGTGAGGTTAACTTACCTCAGGTTAACAAACAAAATTGTTTTGTGTTCCTGCTGGTACCAAACTATCTCTTTAGACACATGTTGGCTCAATTAAATGGCAACAACAAAACATTTTGAAAAGCTAATCAGAGTAGCTTTGTTTCATTCAGGATTTCGTACTGGTTTATATGGTCTTTAATACTTCATAGGTGACTTTTGACATCCAATTATTTTGGTCAACAGTGAGGCTGAATAGGGTCGGGAAAGGGAGAGCTGCATGTATAATTTCACAACGTAGAAGTTCCCAGGACTTATTAGAATTATTGGGATCATATTTGTGGCTCCCTTGGAGATTTGCTGGCATTTGGACTCAGTTCTTCCCCACACCCTCGCTTCTCCAGCCCTACTTAACCTTCTTCCTGGGGCCATCCATTTTTTGTACAATAGCGAGGAGAAAGCCACACTAGATAACTTCTTAGGATATTCCTCAGTCCTCCTTCCTAAATTTGAAAAAAAAATTTTTTTTTTCAGTACTAGGGATTGAACCCAGAAATGTTCTACCACTGAGCTACATCCCAATTCCTTTTTGCTTTTTATTTTGAGTCAGGATCTTGCTAACTTTCTCAGGCCAGGCTCAAACTTGCAATCTTCCTGTCTCAGCTTCCCACGTTGTTGGAATTATAGGGATTACAGGCATGCACACGCAAGGTGCTTGAGATTTATTATTTGGGGTGTATGTATTTTCAGACATGTAGGAGGGGTTTCTTTAAATTCTAACAAATTCTCCAAAATAAAAGTTAAAAATAAAAAAGTCAATAAAAGTCAATAAAAGTTAAAAATCACTTTGTTACATGTTTTGTGTTTGTTTTTTGATCATTTAAATAAAACTCATTCTTCATAAAATTGAATGTAAAAGGCACAACCGATAAAATAAAAGTATCAAGGAATTAGACTTCAAGAAAACTGAAATTATTTTTCTTTAAAAGACATTTGTTGGGCTGGGGTTATAGCTCTGCATTAGAGCACTTTCCTCGCACTTGTGAGGTACTAGGTTCGATCCTCAGCACCACACAAAAAATAAATAAAATAAATAAATAAATAAAGATATTGTGTCCATCTTTTAAAAAAAGGCATTTGTGAAAATAAAAATTGCAGCCATACACTTGGAGAAAGTATTTTCTAAATGTATATGTGAAAAGGACTCTATTGAATAATATATAAATCAATAGTATGTAAACAAATAATCCTGTTATAATGGTGGCAGGATTTTTACATAGAATCACAGTAAACACAAGTGATAAGTATGCACATGAGAAGATGCTCAATATTATTGGTTATTTGTGAGATACAAATTAAAACAACAATGAGATTTATTACTTTTACACTAAGATGTGAAAATAAGAGACACTGATGATATTAAGTATTGGGAAAAATGTGGAGCAATTGGAGTATTCTATACTGTTGGTGGGAATGTAAAACGGTCCAACCACTTTAGAACATTTTTACCTATAATCTGACTCTACCTTTTTATCTCTAGCTATTTGCCTAAGACATATGAAAGTACATATCCAAAGACTTGATAAGAATATTCATGGCAGTCCTATTTGTCATAACCCTAAAACTGGAAGCAACCCAAGTGCTCATCAACAGGTGAATGAATAAACAAATTGTGCCATAGCTCAATAGTGAAATACCAATCAACAATAACAGTGAGCAAAACAATGGTACTTGCCTGGATTATCTGGATAAGGCTAGTACTGGCTCACAAGACTGGATGGTGTGCATTTCTTTCCAACTGGAAGTTGAAAGATGCTGCATTGGTAACTTGAAATCATCCATAGTGGGAACATGTACACCAGTAGAATAGGTAAATGCTACAGATTAGTCTTCATCACTGTCACAGAGATCTGGTTGTTAAATGTACATTAGCATCCTGCTTAATATATGTACAAACATGAATTAATCTAAGAATCATGACGAAAGAAATCAAAGCAAGTCTGATTCTATTTATATGAAATCTATAAAATGCAAACTGATCTATGGTTAGAAAAAGAAATTTGTTCCGTTTCTGGGAACAAAGGGAGTAATGGATCACACATAGCCATGAGAAAACTTTTGAATTCAATGGATATGTTCGTTATTTTAATTGTTGATAGAGGTTTTATAGATAACATATATACCAAAATTCATGAAAATTCAGGAGGTTATGCACCTATTGAATGCTAATTATATGTCAATAGGGAAAACCTATTGGAGAATCAAATAATCAACTTCCTCTTGCCAAAATTCTATCTCATCATCCTCAGCAGCATTTTTTGTGAACTATACTTTCTTGTGGAATTTCTGTAATCTGATCTTTTCATATTTTCCCCTTATCCATACTAATAAACTTTAATTTTCTGTGCAAACTTGCTTCCTTACAGAAGTTAAAAGTCATTCTTCCTGTGCATTAAAAATAAAATAAATAAATAAAAGATTGCCGAAATCTAAAATAAAAGACATTCTTCCTGCTCAGTGCCTTCCTATACTTGACGGGCTGCTTGCTCTCTCTGTACTGTACCTTACTTTAACCAGCCTTGCATCATTTACTACTTTAATTCATTTTATGAGAAACATGATATTACAAGAAGAATCATCAGAAATCATAGTGAATGGTTTTGTCTAAAAAGAATTTGGATTTGTATCTCTATCAAAGGGATTAGAAAATCAAAGGGGATCATTCTCCAGATGTTACTCTTGAAGAAAACAACAAATGGTCTCCCATGACTGAATTCTCCAGAACAAAGTAATGTTTTCTGCTTGGGAAGATTAGAGGAATTCTTTTGAGAAACAACTGGGTATTCCCAAATTTGGAAACATTGTACATTGTCATGGGAACATGTCAACATTAAGAAATGAATATGCAGGCCATCCTTAAATTTTGCTCCTAAATTTTTACACATATACCAATATTTTATATTATTTTAAACCTCTATATAATTAATGATACACAAAAGTTTCTTTAAGGAAGAAATCCTCATGAAGCTTATGAATAATCTGAAGACAGAAAAAAACAAGACATCTAGAAAAGATGGATTGAGGACAAGAAATGGGATTTCTGAGAAGTTAAGAAAGATTCCCATCATTCACGCCTGATTTCTCACATTCAAGAGGAGGTATGGAGTAAAAAAAATATACTGCTAAAATAAAATGCCTGGCTATTTCTTACCACCCAGACTCTTGATTTTCTGGCCAATGAATTCATCCCTGAAAACCCCAGTGTTTCTAAACTATCGAGCAGCCCCAGAAAGTTGAAAATGTTCACTCTGAACCTAACAATTTCATTTTGTTGCTGTAGCTATTTCATGGCATCACTTTAAAAAAAATTGTATGGACTTTTCACAATTAATCTGTTATGAAATGATGGGGGATCAGATTCCCAGAGAAAATATCAAAAATATTCACTTCTCCAATGATGTCATTTAATACATGAAACCTTACTAAAATCAATGTTTAATTTTTTCTTCTGAGGACATTTAATTTTCTTTTCAAATAGTTTGACCAAGGCCAGGGCAAGTAAATTGATGGGTGGTGAGAATGGGTGAAGTCAGACAGCTAAAATATTTATTGGATGGTGTCCACTCTGCCTTAGGTCACATCTCTCTGAAGTTCACTCCTATGCCAAACCATCTTTTAAAGTTATTGGGAAAAGTCTAAATCTAAAGTAACTCTGCCATGATATCCTGATATAAGTGGTCACAAACATAGTTTCTCTGTTTATTATCGAGTGTAATTATTTTTTCCTGTGTTGCCCTCAGTGGAGAGTAATGTGCACAGGGAGAAGAGCTCTTACAAGTGGAAAAAGGGATCACTAACTGGGATTATTGAGTATTGGAAACACAATGGTTTCCATTTGTCCTGAAGCCCAGAGACAAATAAAATGTGCAGTTGGTTCCTGAAAAAGACAATGCCAATCTATGATGTTTGTTACAGTTAGCAATAAGGGAGGCTGGCTCAGAGTTTACAATTCAGGAAAAGTTTTTCATAGGAAATATTGTGTATGTGCTGACTCTTGAAAAATGATCACAGTTGTTTTCATGTAAAGCAATAACATTGGTCTAGGTGGATGGAATGAAATCACCGAAACTCTGAAGCATGAAATAAAAATATAAATTCTGTTTTATATTATTTAGATGTAAAGTGCATGCTCCGGTGTGACAGGGAAAATAAGTTGTGTCCTGTGTTTAGAGTTCTGCTTACCCTGATAAGAGCTTGCAGAAGGCCTTAAAGTTGGGCAGAAGTATGGCTGGATTTTAATTTCATTTACCATAATGTTTATGATCAAATTTCCATTGAAAACCAAATAGCTCAACTAAAGCATATGGTTTTGTGTTGAATATAGGTTGAAATGAGATTGCCTAAAAGGTAGACTAATTTATTTAATAGCTTAAGGATCATCTTGTATTATTCTCAAAATCAATATGACAGGGTATATTATTATTGTTATTATAATAATCACCTTCTATCTTTAAAGAGGGCAGTCTCCCTGCCCTGTTGTTATACAGATGGCCAAATGTATGACTTCTAATACTGCATAGAGAGATTGACAGCAGGTTGTCACATATACTCAAGTTTAGGAAACAACATCTGTGCCACATAGGGTCACTTGGGAATCATATTTTGAGACAGAGTAAACAGCCAGGGACTGTTGGAGGGATTTTTTTTTTTTCTTAAAAGAGTGGGGTAACTACTGATTCTCACAGGAGCATATGATTGACTTAGCTGAGTAATCCTATGGGCTGGCAGGAGCTAAAACACACTGCTGAGGGATAAGCAGGAATGGTGCCTCCTTGAGGGTTGTTTTGCTAAGAGGCTTTATCAGTGGGACAAAAACGGGAGAAGAAATTATGGTTAGGACATTTAAGTCACTTCCAATTTCAGATGAAAAAGCTGCACCTAATATTGAGTCTTTGTTTTAAATCCTACCCCACAGTTATGTGTTCCATTAGTGAAGATCACAGTCATCTTTAGCATTTATTGACTGTGTTCCATGTGTAAACCATGTCCTCTAAATGTTTTAAATGTGTTATTTCTTTTAATTCTCATAAAACCCTTTGAAGTAGAAACCATAAAGTGCTTTCCTTTTAAACATAAGGAAACCGGGACATAAAAGTGCATATTAGTTGCTTGATTCACAGTTAGTAAATGTTAGGACTAGGACTTGAACTTCAGTTTATCTAATGCCAAATTCTTCAGACTATACAAGATACATCATAATAGAAAGAAGTCACTAATATTTCAATTACATATAGCACAGCGAATCATGAAATGAAATGTTAGATATGCTTAAATTCTTAGAACAAATTCAAATCACTATGTCCACAGGGAGTTAGTTTGGACTTCTGGTAGAGATGCCAGATCCCCTAGTACAGACATTCACTCCCCTTTGTTTTTCAGGGTATTTCAGTGGGATATGAAGTACTGGTATTAGGAAGAGGCCTGGGTCTCATTTCCAGCTCCGCCACACAGCGTAAAACCTGGCATAAATTTGATGATCTCCCCCCATGGCTTCTTCCTCATGACACATGAAGAGGTTTGATTGTTGTTTACTGAGAACACAGACAGTGCCCAGAGCAGCCAGTTATGTAGTAGACAACCCCTTGCCATTGGAGAGCTTATATTTTATTATAGAAAGTAATACACAGGTAAGAAATGATGTAATTTTAGATAGTGATGAACATTACAAAGAAAATTAATAATGGAATAGAATTAAATTGAGAAGAAAATTTCAAAGGAAGGTAGAGAAGAGTTCAGACATGTGCCTGGGCAGCAGGAAGACCTGTGGGTCGGGCGAAGAGTGAACAAGGACAAGAACTGTAAAGTTAGGAAGACTAACAGGCACCAGACCAGGAAGGCATGCCATGGCTTTGAAACTTGGGTCTAAGTTTAGACTCTTCATTAGACTCTTCTTCAAGAATATCAAGAATAGAAACAAAAGAAAAATACAACGTTATATGAACCAAGGAATCCATCTATGTTATATCATCCACAATAAAGTCAGATTCTACCTGGATGATGATAGAGTACCAAATGTAGATCTTGAGACAAATATGCAGATGAAGCCTAGATGTGAAGTAAAACTTGTGACATATTTCCATTCTTCAGGAAACTGATGAGACCTCGGATCATCTTCACAATTTCTGTTCAAATTTAGAGACAGAAGTCAAATTGCAATGAGTTAGAAAATAAATGACTAGTGAGGCGGGGGAAGTTTAGCCTATCAGGAGATGAATGTGTTGTACAAAATGCATCATAATAAAAAGCAATCATTAGTGTTTCAATTACATGCAGCACAGCTAATCATGAATCAAAATGCTTAAATTCTTAGAACAAATTCAAATCAGTTATGCCTTCAGGGAGTTAGTTTGGACTTCCTGGTGTAGATGCCCGATCCCCTGATACAGACATTCACTCCCCTTTGTTTTACATGGTATTTCAGTGGAAATATGAAGTACTGGTATTAGGAAGATGTTTAGCATGCCATTGTTGGAGATTTTTGCAGATAATAGATGTTTAACAGCTTTGTGCAGAGGTACCAACAGGGAGAGAAATTAAAAAAAAAGAGAGAAGGCAGTTAATAGGAAAAAATGTCTCCATTTTAGTCTAGTGAAGAACAGAAATGAATGAATGAATGAGATTTTTAGATGGGGATAATACAAGGAAGACAAAGCTGTGCAATGGGTATGGAGTACCAAGAAGGCAGCAGAGGAGTTAGTGTGGGACTCAAAGCATGGGGACAGGAAGAATATAGCCTGACAGAAAATATTAGAATATTAGACAATAAGATTTTAGAGATAAGGGAGTTCCAAGTTCTCAGAAAGATTTGTTATTATTTCTTAAGAATCTAAAAAATGTCCTTTTCCTCCATGTTGGGACTGTTATATGAAGCACTTTGTGTTACTTCTGTGGTATGAAGCTGTCTCTTGCAGTACTGTATATAAATGCCTTTGGGCTTGTATCCTTTTCTAAGTACAAAAATATATGGCATTAAAAATATGGAAATATCAGAGACTAGGGTTATGGCTCAGTGGTAGAACGCTTACCTCTCATGTGCAAGGCCCTGGGCTGATCCTCAGCAGCACATATAAATAAATAAAATAAAATTATTGTGTACAACTACAAAAAATAAATATTTTTTTTAAAATATGGAAATATCATAATTTTCTTATGTACACATATGAAATTACCTAAATAAACACCACTATGGGGTCCACCAACAAGAATGGGGTACTAATTAGAATAGGATACCTCCTATGCCTGTACAATTTTATCAAAATGGATTTACTGTCATGTATAACTAAGAAGAACCAATAAAGTAAAATTTAAAAAAATACAGAAATATGAATATGGCTAAGAATAGCATATGATTTGATTGATCTTACAAAACAAAATCACTCACTATTTCAGGCTTTGTTTTTTATATCTGAAATTCCAATGCTCTTTATTCATATTAAATATATAAGCAACATACCTACGTTTTTAAGTCCAAACCAATGCAATAACAACCTCTGTTCTTGTGACTCAATTTATGACAATGACTAATGAAATTCCGAAGGAACATTCAGAACTATTTGGACTAATTTGTAGAATAAAATTCTGCCTTAAATTCAATAATTGACAATAGAGGATCCAGTGCATTTTGTTTTTGCTGTTTTTATATTTTATATTTCTACAAGTTTACTTCCAATGAACTTCCTAAAGCCAGAAATCATAACAGATGGAAAAATATAAGTTTCCATTCACCATAGGTAAGGTAGTTTAAGGACACCAGCTTTTCACCAGTTTTGGGCAGCATTTTGACAAGAAGCAGACTCTACATTTTGGGAATGTGAGGTTGAAGGCCTGACTCTATCTTCTCATGCATCATTCAATATAAACACAGCCCACAATTCCACATTCTAGACCATTGACTGGCATAAAGTTCTGTGAATAATAATGGTCTCTCAACAACCAGGCATTCATAAAACAAAAACAAACAAACAAAACCCCAGCATTAGTATAAGGCCAACTTTAATAACCTCCAGAAAAGAACACATTTTATTTTAATAGCTAACTTCACTAACAATTAAAAAATAAATTTACTATCGTCTACTACGAGTGAAGAACTTAGATAGCATTGAATGTCAAGCTTGATTTCTAAAGGATCCCACGTTACATAAGTATTTTTTAATTCAAATGATATTTAGCTTCTGGTTATCTATAAAATCTACTAAGTACCTTCTTTAAAAGGATTATAAATGAAAGTAAAGTGATCCCCAGAAAGTATAACTAAACCCTGACAAATATAAATATATTTGAATTACATTACTCTGAAGATAACTATCATGCAAAAAAATTATAGATATTGATTCTTATTTCTTTGAATGGGCAGTTTTACTTTTAGACTAATTTAAATTATAGAAATTCTGTGGAATAATTTAGCCAACAATTTCTGTTCTCTGAGGCATGAAAAGTACTCAGGTAATAAATGTATACATGATTTATCATTAGTACACAGTGTTTCAGTAAAGCATGATGAGTCTAATACTGGATTCCGAAATGAGATGCATATGAAAGATGGGGTTCAGAATATGCTACCACAAAATATGGCAGCCTGGTGTCTGTGGAAAGAGCAGAAGCAGGAAAATCTTTCAGATCTTTTGTTACTCCTCCCCTGAAGAGGGTCATAAAACTTAGCTGATGTTCCTCTAAAGTAGGTCATAATACACTCATCCCAGAAGGCTCCTCCCTAAACCTGGAGACAAAGAAGGAGGGCACAGAGAAGGGTCTGAATACACAGGCCTGGCTAGATTCCTCCAGTTTACTATCAATAGCTCATACCCTACTGTCCTCTAATCTTTTCTACAGGACTATTCCTAAGAATACAGAGGTCTTCCTGTCTCTTTGGGTCTTCATTTCCAAAATCTCCCATGTTACATAAAACATACTAAATGCATTTCTCTGCTTTTCTCTCTGTCTTTTGTTAATCTGTTTTTTTTTTTTTTTTGTTGTTGTTGTTATATATATGTCAGCCATGAACATTGTGATGATGAGAAAAAGATAGTACTTTTCTCATCGACACAGAGCTCACAACACCAAGGATGCCTAATGGTTGTTTTCTTGATTGGCTGCAGAGAAATACCGAATTAGTTCTCTAGGTGGCAGCAGCAGTCTAAAGCTTGTTCAGGGAAGATCACAAATGCCCAGGAAAAGCTCAAACAAAACCAATTTTGAAAAACAAGCTTACTCTTTCTCCTGTCAATGAGACATTAGAATTTCTTAACTGCACACACAAAAAAATTTTAGGGTTAATTTAAGCTGGTTTAAATTAATACAATAGGAAGCTAATAACTACAGCAAAATAGTAACTATTCAAGCAGCCCACAACTTCTACCTTGGAAAAATAGATGGTTGTCTAATATTATATTTCAAGCAAAAAGGAAAGGTACCAGAGAATACAAATATTCTTTCTACATGTGGACCACGTATTTCTGAAATTGTACCATAATTGTTTTCCTAATAAGGTATTAAACAAACATTTAATACCTTGATCACTGTTACATGCAATTTCCCTTGGTAACTTTGCATTGGAAAGGCTAAATAGTTGTCTAAATTTTACAGATGAAAGAAGTATTAAGGTTTTCATCTTTCTTCCTTTTCTTTCCACCCTGTCTCACTCTTTACATCACTTTAATAATTAAATTAAGTAATGTTTCTCCTGACTTCTTGCTTCTTATATCATTTTCTCCATCCTTTCTTTCCTTTTTTCCTTTGGTATTTTGAGCCATCTGCACAATTTTATATATGTAGGGAAAGAAGAATAGATTTTAATTTTAAAAATTTATACAGTAGTTTAAAAAAAAAGTCTCTTCACTGGTGATTTTCTTTCTGGGGAAGAAATAAAATTAATTTGTGAGCTCTAGAGCATATTTTAAGACAAAAAAATCATATTTCTGGTAATAAAAGGTGAAACCTAGGGTTACTTTATAAGAAAGGAAAATGTGATACGAAGAGTAGAAATATATAATAAATCAATGTAGTTTTACTTTTTTCCATGAGCAGTCTGGTAGGAGGCCAAACCTTGAATAAAAATAAAAGTGGGAGAAAGCACCCTCAAGGAGAAGGATTCCATCTTCATTATATGACAGAGTGGACATTTAAGGAAAACAGTGGGAAAAAAATTCTTGTTAGGCATGGACAGGGGACATTATTAGGAACTTATTTCTCTTACATAAGCTCTTGGATAAGCTATCAATACTTATTTTTGTATTCCATCCCAACCCATTCCGATATTTTGAAGTTCATATTTTGACTATGATATTTGGCCATGAATTTTGTCCCTAACTTGCCAGATTATTGCTGCAGCTAGCTGACGATTTTCCTCACTGGGAAACAAAGAAATTATTCCAGCCAACTGTACACAGACCTGTGGATTCATTCTGTCCCTTCTGGTATGCAGGTTTTCAATCCTTAATTAGCAAAATGGCTGGGAAATTGTTTCAGATTCTTCAAGAATTCTTCCCCTTACCAAAGTTTTAGGTGGCTTTATTCATTGGTGTGTGTGTGTGTGTGTGTGTGTATATGTGTATTTTAAATCAGAACAGTTACTATAGACTCTGTTGTGTAATTTTTAGCTCTGTTGGCTTTTACTTTATCAGTCAGATAGCTCATATTAGCATGAATCCTAGTTTTTACTGCCCCCTTTTTTCCTACTTTCTTATCATGGCACTGTAGCTAAATCCTCACTGTACAAAAGAGCATTATTGTCATTGTGTTTTGAGAAACATCTCCGAAACACTTGATTCTGTTTTTCCTGTCTAGAACCTAGCTGCATCCTTGGCACAGAGAAAGAAAGGATTGCAGGTTTTACCCTGTCTTCTGATGCATTTTACCTGGAAGTAATATGTGGCATTTCTGCTCACATTGTACTGGTGAAACAAGTCACATGGTCAAAAGTTTTCAGAAGTATATAGGGAAGTGTAAATCTGCCACAAACCCTATGATAGAACCAGAGATATTCGGTCAAGTGGGCAGACAGGGACATCAAAAAAAATGTGTCATAAACTACCTCAATTGAGAAAAATGTAGCCTCCTGTGTCATGGCAGAACCCAATTTTCTATGTGGTGGTGAGTAGTTGTGTTAGTCAGCTTTTTCACTGCTGTAACTAAGGGATCTGAGCAGAACAACTATAGAGGAGGAAAAGTTTATTTGAGGATTCACAGTTTCAGAGGACTTAGTCCAGAGAAGGCCAGTGCGCTTCTCAGGGGTCCAGATGAGGCTGAACATCATGGTGGAGTGTAGTAGAAGGAAGCAGCTCACATCATGGTGATCAAGAAGCAGAGAGAGTAGACATCACTCTCCAGATACAAAATATATATCCTATAGCCACACCCCCCAATTAACCACTTCCTCCAGCCACACCCCACCTGCCTCCAGTTCTCACTCAGTTAATCCCATCAGGGATTGATTCACCAATTGGGTTAAGATTCCCATAATCCAATAATTTCTCCTCTGAACCTTCTTGCATTGTCTCACACATGAGCTTTTGGGGGACACCTAACATCCAAACCACAACAGTAAGTATTGATATATCATTTATGTGTTCTGTATATTTTCGTCCTTCTACTAATCAAATCTTTATTAGACTTGCTAATAGTGAAGGATGACTATGTCATGGTCTCAGGTTGTTTCTTCGTCATATGCTCTGAATAGTTAAGACTTACAGATAAACACTAGTCAAAGCTGAGTAAGAATAAGAAACACTGGATTTAATTATTTCACTATCTACTCCCTGGAAAGCAGAGCTGGCTAAAGCAGAAAAGAATAATAATTGAGAGCTCATAATAATCATCTTATACTTGTTTTGAAAGGTTACTTAAGATGTGTATTTGTTTGAAAAATATGCTACCTAAATCATGGGCTTGGGGCAATGTTTATACAGTAATTAATATTCAAAATAATGCAAAATACATTAACCACATTAACCCCTCATAAAATTCATAGGCATTCCAGCTCATCCTTGCACCTGGGTGCCTGTAGGAAGAGAAACCTTGCCATCTGCATTTAATTGGAAATTGCCTGTTGCTTTTGTTCCATAAAAAGTAATCTTATAAAAGACATCTGTATTAGGGGGAAAAAGGCAACAGAGAACCTCCAATAAAAACAGAACCTGCAGGCATTGCTTTCTTTCACAGAGATATTGGTTCTGTAAATCCAGTCTTGCCTTGTAAAGTTAATGAGGCTCCTCCAAGCTTTTAAAATGACTACAACTGGAATCCACATAACTAGAGAAGTAAATAATGGAGGTTAACCATATTGTGGGTTTATATTATACTTCCCATGCTAACAGTCCCATAAAAACTTGGGCTAAATGAACAGGGATATTAAACGTTTTATTGCATATATACTGAGAACAATCTGTTGGGGCTGCTGTAGACTGGGCAGGATAGTCAGGTCACCAGGATAGTCAGGTCCTTGTGAGGAGGGCGGAAAAGGAATGACTCCAAACTTATATAAATTATTGGAGAAAATTTAAAAGTTATATACAGGGATTAAATAACAGGATAAGCAAGGAAAGAGAAGAAAGGAATAGGAAAAAGAGAGAGAAAAGAAATAAACGATAATGTGTAGGAGGAGATGCTGTATTCATAGTGATATACCTGTAAAGAACTTAGCATCTAAAACACTAAAACACTCTACATGTATCTTTCCCTTAGGTTTGTGTGTGTGTGTGTGTGTGTGTGTGAACTATTTTTTTAATAAAATGCAACAAAAGGATGCAAATTCTAAGTGTACAGCTCAAAGCATTTTTGAAAAATCACACTCACCTACTTTATCTCTACTGAAATATTCAGAACAACTCCAGAGCCTTACATGATCCTTAGTTTATCGCCTCCACAAGTCACTACACTAACCACATTCTGACTTATAGCTTCATACTTGTTTGGGGGGAATTTGAAATTTTATAAATGTAATCATGTGACCTGTACTCTTTTGTTTATTTTTTTTTTCACCAACATAGTGTAATGTCTTTGAGATTGATGAATGTTCTTTCAGGTAGCATGAACGGTTCTTTTTCATTATTTTATCATATTCTCTTTTATAAATATAACATAACTCATTTATCAATGCTAGTACGGACAGATTTTAGAGTTGGCTCTTGTTTGAGGCTGTTATAATGTTCCACTGTTAAGAATTTTCTTCTGAGGCACATTCTTTTGGGTCTTCCTAGGTATGAAGTTTTGGAGCACAAGATAAATATTTTCTTATTTTGAGAAGTATTTTCTTATATTGCTAAGCAGTTTTCCAAATTTATACTTTCTTCAGCATAGGAATTAGAGACTCTACACATTTTCATTATTATCAGTGTTATTGATAAACTATTTTTTCTCTTCTGTTAATTGTATATTGCATCTGATTTTGTTTTCATTTGTATTATAAAATGACTTCTGAAGTTTAATACCCATTTAATAATTTATTACATTTCAATGTTCTCTTTTGGGAGGGACCTATTCAAATCAACTATTTCTTAAAATTCATTTGTAGGCACTCTTCATTCTAAATCCAAATTTTTGTCAGCTAAATGTATCACAAACATCCTACACTACTGGTTACTTTTTAGTGTTTTATGTCATCCTTACATGATAAAATTTTTTTTTAAATTTAAGATCCAAAATCATCAATATTTTTAAATGGATTTTGATGTTTTTACATAATTTTTAAAAAAATCTGCATCCACCCGAAGGTTGGGAAGGACTCTCTGGCAGTTTAAAAACTATATTTTTCTCTTTCATTAGTTCTACAATTTATTGGGGACTTTTTTCCCTGTATATGGGATTGAAGCAGGGGTGCTTTACTACCGAACTACATCTTTGTCACTAAGTTGGGTCTCACTAAGTTGCTGAGTTTGCTCTTGAACTTGTGATCCTTTTTGCCTCAGCCTTTTGCTGGGATTACGGGTGTGTATCACTATGCTTAACTGAAATTAATTTTTAAGAGTTTTGAGTGAAAGCTTGCAGTCAGAGTCTAGGATTTTTTTCCCCTATTGATATGTAGTTTATACAATACTACTTCCTGAAAATACCACCATTCCTCACCTGTCATCCTCTGACCCAAACATCAGTTTGGCATCTTTCTTTTTTGGGTGACCTATGTATGCATAGATCTGGAATCTCTATATACATAGTTTCTGAAATCTCTTTCTGACCTACTGACTTACTTAGCTACATTTACACAATTACTATGCTATTTTAATTATATAGCTGTTTTAGTCAGCTTTTTTGTTATTGTGACTAAAGAACCCAACGAGCACAATTGTAGAGCAGAAAAGGTTTATTTGGGGCCTCACTGTTTCAGAGGTCTCAATTCACAGAGAGCAGGCTCCATTCCCCAAGGGCTCCAGGTGAGGCTGAACATCATGGCGGATGGGTGTGGCAGAGGGAAGAAGCTCATGTGATGATCAGAGAGCAGAGACAAGGGTCTCTACTTACCACATACAAATATATACTCTGAGGCCATGTCCCCAATTTCCACCTTCTCCAGTCATACCCTACCACTTCAATTACCATTCAGTTAATCCCTATCAGGAGATTAATTCACTGAATGGGTTAAGACTCTTATAACCCAATCATATCTCCTCTGAATCTTCTTGCATTACTAAAACGTGATAGTTTTGGGGAACATCTCACATCCAAACCATAATAAAAGCTTTATAATATGTGTTGGCACTATAAATTTCCCATTTTCCCTCAATGTTTTAGGTTCTTTGCACTTCCATATAGATTTTAGAGATAGCTTATCAATTTTAACATGCCAAAATACATACCTTCTAGAGTTCTGATTTGGATTAGATCTGTAGATCAATGTATGAAAGACTGAAATATTTATATTACTAGGTCTTTGTAATCCATTAATGTGTTATAGCTCTTCATTTATTTAGACTTTCTTAATTTGTTCCAGTAACTTTTACACATTGATAATTAGATACTTATATTTATTCCTACATGTTTGATCCCATGACAAATGGTGTTTAAAAAATTTAATTTTTGCTTCTTTCTATGAGTATGTAGAAGTACCATAAGTGTTTATATTGAGCTTTAAACAGAAACCTATGTAACCTAACCTAACTAACGACATTTAGTTTATTGAATTATTCATTTGTAGTTTTTCCACACTGTTTTACATATATAGTCTTGTTTTCCTTCTTATGCCTTTATTTTTTTTCTTTCTTTATTGTGCTGGCTACAGCCTACAGGATAGTTTTGAATAGAACTTGTGATAGCATTTATTTTCTGTTCCTGGTCTCTGACATAACCATTCAAGTTTTCATCATTTAATTTAATAATTAGTTCAGTTTCTTTTGTTTGTTTTGTTTTGTAGATAGTTTGCATCTGATTAGAGTTTCTTTCTGTATTTACTGACTTATTTGATCAACATAACTATTAGTTGGTAAAATTGTTATTTTTGAACCTCTTACCATGATTTAGGATTTTCTTTTTTTAATTATTTTATTTTATATTTCAGTTTATTGGGAAATAAAAATTTATGGTAGTTACATTTTTATCATTTAAGTGGTCATTTTTATCATTATGAAGTGTTCCTCTTTTATTCATAGCCATAATTCTTATAAAGCCTATTTAGTTAATGAATTAAGCTACATGTTCCTGTTTCTTTCTTTCTTTCTTTCTTTTTCTTTTTTTTTTTAATGTGGTGCTGAGGATGGAACTTGGTGCCTCACACATGTAGGCAAGTGATCTGCCACTGAGCCACAACCCCATCCCCAATTCCTGTTGTTTTTGTGGTATATTTATTCTTTTAATGTCAACATGTTGCATTTCAGATCTACTTTCTTGTGATTCTGTTTTATTTCTGTGTATTTTATACAATCTAAATATATATATATATATATATATATATATATATATATATATATGTAGTCCCAGATATTTATTTGACTTAGATGACATCTACATCTAAGCTATGTTCCCAACTCTGTTTTTTTTTTTTTTTTCTAAGACAAGGTCTCTCCAAGTTGCCCAGGCTGACCTCATATTGGAACTTGTAATCCTCCTGCCTTACTGTCTCAGCTTCCCAAATCACTGAAATCACAGTTGTACACTAGCACTCCTGGCTTAATCTTTGCATTTAATTGTAATGTTTAGTTTTATGATACTAAAGTTAGTTGCTATTATGGTTGGTGTTAACTGTGATGTTTTGCTATTCATTTTGTTTTTTTTTATCCAATGTATTCTCTATTTTTTATTTCTTTATTTTTTTGGTTCTATCTTCTTTGGGCCTAAAACACACAAACACATACACACACAGGCTTATTTGGCTTATATTATTTGACTAAATATTTTAAATATTTGAATATTCAATTTTAAGTTTTTCTAGGGCTCATAACATACACTGTTCACTTACTAGAGTCTTCCTGTGTTAGTCAACTTTTCATGGTGGTGAACAAAATACCTGACAAAAAGAACTTAGAGGGAGAAAGGTTTATTTTAGACTCACAGTTTGAGAAGTTCAGTCCGTGGTTGGCCAACTCCATTGCTCCTGGCCTGAGGTGAGGCAGACATTATGGCGGAAGGGTGTGGTGGAGGAAGCCACTCAGCTCAGGGCAACCAGGAAGCAGAAAGAGGAAGGGGCCAGGGGGATAGATATAGGACAAGGCAACACACCTAGTGATCCACTTCCTCCAACCCCACCTTATTCACCTACAGTTTCCACCCACTCTCTCTTTACCTGGAATGAAGTAATCCATTTGCTAGATAAATCCACAGATGAAGTCAAAGCCCTAATCATTTCCTAGAAAGCCACCTCTGATCCTTGCTATATTGAGGAACTTGCTTCCAAAATATGAGCTTTTCAGGAGACATTTCTAGATTCAAAACATAGCACTTCCATACATTCCCACAATATGGAGACAGTACAATACTTTAAATTCATTTACTTCTTCTACAAACTGTTGTCATATATTTTGATTTTTAGACTACAGAAAATTTTGCAAAGAGTCAACATTCCATAGATTTCCTCTATATTTACCTTTTTTTGTTCTTTACTAAATCTATGCTTCATTTATGATCATTTTTAATCTGCCTAAAAAAACTTCTTTAGGATTAATTTTAGCATGTGTCTAGTAAAAAAAAAAATGATTTCAATTGTTATTTTTATTTTTGAGTAAATATTGACTAGGTAGAAAATTCAGTTTTAGGCTTCGGCACATTAAATATTCCATACTCACTTTCAACTTACTTCCTTTCTGTTGAAATGTCATCTTTCAGTTTCATATTTTTCCTTCAAAAATAGTGGGTTGTTTTCTAGCAGTTTAAAAGATTTCCTTTTTGATTCTCATCATAAGGAGATTTGTATGATGTTCCTAGATGTAAGATTGTTTTGTTATTGTTCTTTTTTTTTTTCCTGGAGTTTGCTGAAATTCCAGAATCTGTGACTTAAACTCTTCCCTTAGTTTTAGAAAATTTACATTCAATGTCACATTCAATATTGATCCTGTCCATGCTATATTTCCTCTCTTTTGTGATTCTATAAAGACAGACTATGGGCTGTATCAAGAAGGGTATTTTATTTCCAGTCTTTCTTATTCCTTAAATTTGATGACTAAAAGTTGAAGTATTTACCAGGATCTCTTACTTGGCAAGAACCTGAATCCAATTACTCTCTTCCTAGAGCCATGAGACTATAGCATTGTCAACTTAGGTCTTCAGCTGCTTAGCATCTGCTTGCTGGTTTTTGTTGTTATTGTTGTTGTTTTTTGATGTTTAGTTCTGCATGTTCAGCTCAGGAGTCAATAAATGCCTTTAGAGAACAGCTAATTTATTTTAAGAACATGAGTGAATGTTGGGCTGTGCAGTTCTTTTGTTCCAGGGATCCTGGACCAAGTTCTAACTGTGTAGTAACCCTGAGCCCCATTTCTATGTGTGACTGCTCCATTTATCCCCTTACCTGTAAGAAATTGGCAAGTGTCCCAAGGAGGAGCAGCGGTGGGTAAATTCAGGTTTCACATCCATGCATTTCCTTCTCCCTGGGATGTTAGATTCTCAGGTCCTGAGTCTTTGGTTTTTCTCCAGTGCTTTTGAGCAGCTGCTGTATGTATGGTTTCCAGCTTTTATAATTGTCCTCAGTGGGATAGTTAGACCAATATCAGCTATTCTGGTACAGCCAGAAACAGAAATCTCCTTTTTATTTTATAAGAGTAACATTATATGACAAGAATATGGGCTTGTTATATTTCTCAACATATTGAAAAAATGTCTCAATGAAAGTGCCAAGAAAAAGGATATACTGTTCCTCTAAACCCCATGAATTATTTCTATGTTAATTTAATCATAAATTATCACTTTTTGCTGCACTGCAAGTGATGAAAGCAACAAATGTAATACTTTTTTTTCCTACAGGCTACATTTTAACCAATAATTGAGTTTACCACTCCCTTTTTTTTTCTTATCAGCAATTAAAGGGGCAGAATAAAATGTATTCACACTGACAGATAAATGAGTTTCTAGGAGTAATTTTTTGTTGTTGTTGTTACAACCATTCAATTCTATGGAAAATATAAACCTGACCCAAACTAAAAAGGTGGGGCCAAGCATTATAAATCATTGTTTCATGGCCGTCAGAGCCAAGACTTGATTTTCTTCTCTTGGCTTCCCTCCAGGGATGCTCCATGACCACCAGCACAGTAGAGAGCCAGAGTGGATCTGGTCAGGTCACCAAAACTTGGGTTGCATTTTCACAGTTGTATATTTCACTATTTAAAGTTAGTCTTCTCTTGTTTAAATTGCAGGTGACAATCCTATTTTCCAATAACGAATTAGAAAAATGTCATGAGTGCTAACAGGGAAGATGAAATTTTGATTAGGAGTCAGTAAAACTACAACCCACAAGCAAAATGGTGCTTTCTTTTTTTCATTTGAATTACTTTTGATGGAAACATGAGATAAATAAAATAATGACCGCAGGCTGGTTTCTTACTATCAGTAAGTCAGTGGACACATCAAATAACATCTGTTATCAGATGGATGCATTTTTCCCACATCAAGCAATTCTGCCGTGTATTCTCCAGCTGATACTTCTTGGATATCCTCAATCCAATTCAATTCCTACTTCAGAGTCAGATCTCACAGGCTAAAAGCTAGGTCCCACAAAACTGCCTTTATTTCAGATTTCAGTCACAAATAGTGGATTATCACCTCCACTTCTGACTAGACAGCCAAACATCTCCTCCTCAGGTTTGATTAATTTAGTAGAATAGCTCTCAGAACTTAGGAAAATATTTTGCATGCATTGAACAGTTTTTAAATGATAGATATAACAGAGGATGCAGTCTGAGGTCCCTATCACAGGACCTTGTGTTCCCAATGGAGCTGGGCTGTACCACCCTCTGGTGGATGTATTCACCAACCTGGAGTTTCTCTGAACTCCATAGTTCAAGGAATGTCAATGGAGACTTTATCACATAGAAATATCAATTACTAACTCCATTTCCATCCCCTAGTTCCTCTTCAAAGAATGGGGGCTAAGGCTCAATCTCCAAGCCTGTTATTATGGATTAGTACTGCCGGTGGCTGGCCCTTATCTGGGATTCATCAAGAGCTCCTCATCAGAACATAAGTCTCTCAGATTACCTGGGAAGTTCCAAGGGATTTAGTAAGTTGTCAGGAACCTGGGCAAAACCTAAATATTAGAATGAAAGATTCTCTTAGAAATGATGAGGATTTTAGGAGCTCTGCACAAGGAAGTGGGGCAGAGAACAAGATGTGTATTTCTTTTTATTTCTCAGGAACACAGCTGCAAACACATTTGCATGTTATGTATAGTTGCCTTCATGCTTTACCTGGAAGACTGACTAGTTACAACATTGTGGCCTGCAAAGCCAAGCATAGTTAATTTCAGAATCTTCAAGAGAAATTTATTGATCCCTGCTTTGGACAATAATATTTGACTTTAAATCCCTAATTAGAAAAACATGGAACAGTTCATTATTTTGCAAATCATCCTTACTCAGGGGTTATCTTAATGTCTGTATCATTCCAGATTCAGTATATGCATTGCAAAAATGCAAAGATAGACAACCATATTTAAAGGCAGGAAAGGGGTAACCTAAGAAAAAAGTTAGGAGACACAATTCCTATGTATGAGAAATATAATTAAACCCCAAAATATTTGAAGTTCAAAAATAGAAGAATCTGGGGTGTTTCTCTCTCTCTCTCTCTCTCTCTCTCTTTTTTAGTGGTTTCTGATGTTATGTCATTGCTGGAAGCATGTATAGCCTTCTTGACGTCTCAGTCTTATCAACTGTATAGGACAATAATAAAACTGGCTTCATGGAGATGTTGTGGCAATTGATTAAATGGTACCTGTAAAATGCTTCTGTCAATGCACAATAGAGTAAATGAATAAATACTATATCACTTTTTATGTTTTATTTCTCAAAAGATTTTTGGGGGGGAGGCTGAATGAAACTTTCCTAGAGAGATAGACAATAAAGAATATTAATTAGTTGATTTTCACATTGAGAAATATCCTCTTTTAGTACATTTTTTTTCCAGATATCAAAACCTGTTCCCTCAGCCCTGCTTAAAACTCTTACTGGTCAATGGAGAAACATTAGTATCCTTTACACTTTTAATGCCAATCAGGAAAGGAGTTAATGTTGCAAAATAATTTGTCCTAAAATACAAATATAAATACATCCTTATATTATGAAGATTGAATTTTAAATCTCCCCCAAATTGAACAAATATTCAGAAATCTCCTTTATTACATTCAGCAAATGAGAAAACTTAAATCTAAAGACAATGAGCAACTTTTTCATAGGCAAGTAGGGAGCTGGGCATGTGCCATATGATTCCTAGGCCATTCATTGTTCTGTTTCCTCTTCTGTCTGTGACACTCCCATTGCTCATGCAGCCAATTCTTGAGATTTCTTCTCTTTGCATCCAATAATTTTTTTGTGTGTTGTTATTTTGACCAATTATCCCTGAGATTCATGAGAATAGTGCTTAGAAGCATACAATTATATCTTGATTGCAATTTGTTTGTTTGAGTGCAATAATGCTTTTTAGTCTTTTAAAATTCAACTGTTCCATTTCAATTGGTTTAGTTCATAATTGACAGCAATTACTCATTTTTATTCAGAGAAACTAAAATAAAAGATGTGATTAAATTCTCTACTGCAGTGACGTGACATTCATTTGATCATTCCTAATTATTTTCTCTTTTTACATGAAGAATCTTCTTAGATGACTGTAAATACTAGTGTCAGACAATATTATAGGATGACTGAGGACTGAGGAGGAAAGAAGCCTATCGGTATAAAATATTACTAGTGTCATGGTAAATGCTATTTATTTATTTATTTATTGTGGTGACTGTGGTGCTGAAGATTGAACCTGAGACCTTGTGCTTGCTAGGTGACTGCTGTACCACTGAGCCACATCCTCAGCCCATGGTGATTATTTATTTATTTTTTTTAAAAATTTGTTCTTTTTAGTTATACATTACAGTAGAGTTTATTTTTGACACATTATACATAAATGGAATATAATTTATTCTAATTAGGATCTCATTCTTGTGGTTATACATGATGGGGAATTACTCTGGTCATGTAATATGAACATAGGAAAAGTTATGTCTGATTCATTCTACTGTTTTTCCTATTCCCATCCCTCCTCCCTTCCTTTCTTTCCCCTTTGTTTAATGTAATGAACTTATATATTCTTCCCTCCCCAACCCATTATTGTGTGTTAGCATCCACACATCAGAGAGAGCATTCAGCGTTAGGTTTGGGGAGATTGGCTTATTTCACTTAACATGATAGTCTCTAGTTTCATCCATTTACCAGCAAATGCCATAATTTCATTCTTCTTTATGACTGAGTAATATATATATATATATATATATATATATATATATATATATATATAATTTTTAATCCATTCATCTGTTGAAGGGCACTTAGTTTGGTTATATAACTTGGCTATTGTGAATTGAGCTGCTATAAATATTGATGTGGCTGTCACTGTAGTATGTTGATTTTAAGTCCTTTGGGTATATATGGAGGAGTAGGATAACTGGGTCAAATGTTGGTTCCATTTCAAAGTTCCTTAGGAATCTTTATACTTCTTTCCGTTGCATCCCCAACAGCAATGCATGAATGTACCTTTTTCCTCACATCCTTGCTAACATTCACAGTTGCTTGTATTCTTGATAATTGCTATTCTGATTGGAGAGAGATAAAGTCTCAGAGTAGTTTTAATTTGCAGTAAATTCTTTTTTTAAAAAAAAATATTTTATTCATTGTAGTTGTTGATGGACTTTTATTTTTTATTTATTTGTGGCGCTGAGTATGGAACCCAGTGTTTCACACTTTCAAGGCAAGCACTCTACCACTGAGCCACAACCCCAGCCCCTGCAGTGAATGCTTTTTAATTGAATAAGTTTTATGAAGTTTTCAGGTCATCTGAGGCATTCAACTGAGCCTCCTTGTGGGCCACTAGTTAATATTACCATTCTCTATTGACTATAGACCAAGTCAATGCTTTTGAGATAGATGTTTCTGTATTCAAGGGGTCACAAGTGGGAGACGCTTATCAAGATATGCATGCCTGAAATGAATTAGGTGAAAAATCACTGTAATTCAGAATGGTCAGGAAATATATTTATAGTCTCACCTTATAAGCCTCTTCTACTAGTTAGTATAAATTATAGGCCAGAGGTTCAGCCTGGATTTTGGAGCCCAGTATCTGGGTCTCAAAAATCCTGCTGCTTCATACGTTAGTAGCAGTGGGGAAATCATTAATCTGCTGGAAATTTTCTTTATCTATAAATCAGAAAGGGAAGCTAGTAGCTACCCAGGAGGAGTAGTTATCAAGAATAAATTGCAAAGTCATGTAAAGTACTTGGTCAGTGACCAGCATGTAGAAGTTACACAGGAAATGTTATTTATAATGAGGTTGACGATTGTCTTTATGACTGTTATTGTAAGTTTATTTTTTGCCTCCTCTTCTAACATTGAATAACATGGTATGGAAGTATCTTTAGATTCAAACCTTCATTCAGTGAACAAATGTGGACTACTGAGCTGGACACTTGGCTGGACACCATAAATATACAAACGTTGAAAGATCACAATCAAAGCAAACCAGTTCAGGAGAGCCTTCTGTAGTGTTCAAGACAGGTAGACCTGTAGTCCCAACCCTAAAACTTATACTGATGGGAATTTATGACTTCATGACCCAACTTTGTAATTTATTATTAGATAGATTTTATTTTAAAATTTTAAACTCAGTTTACCACAGCAGAAATGAAGCAATCAAACAAACAGCATTCTATCATATCTCTAATATGTGATCATTTTAGTTATTATCATCAGATAATAAACTACCCAAAATGTAGTCATCTAGAGCAACAACTATTTTATTTTGCTTATGAATTCTTTGGTGGAACTAGGAAAATGGGTAGTAAAGATGCTTTTTCTTTTCATAATGTCTGAAAAGCCAATGATTTTTAGAACATACACTCTTTTCATAAAGTCTTTCTACTTATGGATGGAGAAAATTAATTGTTTTAGACTTTAGACTTCTGAAGTCCCATTCACTGAAATGTCTGATAAATGTTACTTTTTATTGGCTAAGAGCTGAGCTGAGTCTGTTGGTTGTAATACATACACAGAACTTTGGCATGTCACTATCCAACTCTATCACAAGATGACAGTTGATTCTAAGAGAATATGATGCAGAGAATGTGATAGAAACTTATCACCTATTTTGACCTCACCTTGAAAATCACATAGAATTATTTTTGCCAGAATCATGGAGCGGGAACCACTCAGAACCATGGAGAGGGAATATAGACCATACTTCGTGATAGAAAATTACCAAAGTTATATTTTAAAGGAAACATGTGGGATGAAAGATATCATGGCAATGATTTTTAGAACATACACTTTTTGTCACATAGGAAGATACAACCTCGGATTTGAACAAACTTTACATTTCATCTACTAAAATCTGCTGATGAAGAAACAGAGCACAGAGAGATAAATAATGCCATTTATCCTATCAGAAAATCACTTGATATTTGCACATTTGGAAATTATTCTTTAAACCTGCACTCTGCTCATACCTGATTCCCTATCCTCATTGCTACTTCCATCTTAGTTTGCTCATACAATTAATATTTTCTTCCATCTTTTTTTCCTTTCCTTTCTCCCTCCTTTCTTTCTTTTTTCTTTCTATCTATTTACTTATTTTTGTTAGTGGGGATTGAAACCAGGGCCCTGTGAAAGCTAGGTAAGCACTGTACCACTGAGCTACATTCTCACTCCTGGAATTTTTTTTCCCCTCACAGTTCTGATGGCTAGGAAGACCAAAATCAAGGTGCTGCTAGATAAGTTTCTTTCTGAAACAGCCTCTTAACCTGTACTTAACAAGTGTCAAAACACTTTTGTTCTTGTGACTTCTTTGTGCATGCTTGGAGAAAAAAGACCAAAAAAGTAACTGTGGTGTCCTTTTTAATAAAATAACTAATCCTATGGAATCAGGGGCTTGTCTCATTGAGCTTTAATTACTTCCCTGGAAGTTCCATGTCTAAACATTAAAGTCCATATTGGGATTTGGACTTCAATATATGAATTTTGGGAAGATACATTCAGTCCATAAAATCTCCATAAAACAGTCTTTAGCAGAGACCAAAGATGTTTGTTATTCTATCTTGGTGGTCAAAGATTTCCTGGGATGTTGTCCGAAGAGCTTTCACTAATTATTCCATCCTGGCCTGGTTTTTCCTAAGCACGTTGTTGTCCATGACTTCAGCAGATGACACAGCTTTGGCTATAAGCAGAGTGCCATCACTTGTACTTTTATTGTGTATTCACTATAATTGAGCATGTCATTGCCTACTTGTCACCTTTCTCTAATAAATACCTCAAGTATCTCTGCAAACTGAGCCTTTTCAAGCACAAAGGCTGAGCTATTTTTATCAGAGCCCACATTATATTTATGATTCACATAAAACATAACATTGCATATAAACAAGGAATTAGAAATAAAACTACAAAGAAATGAAGAGAACTGAAATGTAAATGCAAAGGTATAACTGGAAGTATTTTTTCTTTTGATGAGCTTCATTGTTTGAATGTTATATAATTCTTTTTTTATGTATCAGAATAAGACTTTATATGCTTTTCAGATGGGAACATAGTGGTCAATTTTAAGATAGTTTAGTCTGCTAGTTTACTATTTGAATTAAAGAAATACTGTACTCTCATTTAAGATTCTATTATTGGGTAAAGTCCATTTTCTTCATGTGCTGGTAAAAAATCATCTTCACATACTGTTTCAGCACCTAGTATAGAAATTCACGAATAACCAGAAGGTTTTTGAAGTGCCAAAGCAGAACAGAACTGAATCCATGATCCTTGGCGAATGAAATCTGTGCTCAACTAGGGGGTTGATATGGGAATGGTGGTGTGAATTGTTGCCTTTAAGAAAACAAACTCTGCCTCTTAATTCAGAAAAAAAAAATCTTCATTTAAAACATTAATCCATGATCTAAGATCACCAAGCTCTGATGGTTTGGACAGAGACATTTTTATTGAACATCTGTGTTTTCTTTTGTTGTTACTGATGGGATTGGGGGACATATTAGCCACTTAGTCACCACGTTTAGTGGTTAGAAAACATGAAGCTTTCTGAATCATTCCCAATTCATTAGGCACAAAAGTATGTAGACCGCTAGAGGATATTTATGTTAGAGTGGTACAGGAATATATAATCAGAGTAGGAATTGATAATTTGTAAATTAGGTATAGTTCTTGTTTTCTACTTCTGTATAAATTTTTTGCCATTGTTTTCCCTACCAGGATCAAATTTAATTTCATTTGAGTTATTTGACACTGCAAGGCTGAGTGCCAGATACAATGAGAAATAATGAGGTTTATGGGAAAACAGCCTATGACCTGAAGAAACTTACCACACAGAGCAGAATGTAATCAAGGACCTAAATTTAAATGTCATTACATAGTAAATTCTATAAAGACATAAAAGCCACATTCTCTAAGTACTTAGCGTAATGGAAAATATAGTGCCTACATTTAAGGGATGGAGAAACTGCAACATGAAGAAATGACAAAGTAAGTATATTAGGTAGATGGAAGATTATGAACAAAATATAGAGGTGTGTTCTTACTTGTTGCAAACCACTGATGAGAACACCAATTGGTCAGGTAAACAACTTTGTCATATTTATTCACCACAAATTACTTCATGTACAATGAATGGCCCCACTATCATAGAATGAGTGCATAAAAGTGGGACATTTTTGTATAAGGATGCTCCAGTATTCATCCACTACACCATAGTCTAGAATTGCTATTCTGCCTTCATGAATGAATTGTTTTTACACAAAGTTTATAGCAGCTCAATTATGCTTTCACATGTGACTAGGCATGGGACAGCCAGACATAAATGAAGCATTTAAATGTGCACAGTTTGAACCTTTGTATAGAGATGGGTGCGATGTGTCCTTAGGGAGACATGTGGTGACATCATATCAAATTTCCCAAACACAACATGAGGACATGTGGGGAAAGGAAAGACTGATGCCAAGAGCTGAATCACAACATGCAGAAAGAGCAGAAGCAATAGGAGAATGCATAGACTTCTGTTAAAATGAAAATTTGGGGTTGAAATAATTAAGTGAACCAGGCTTGCAAGCCAAAAATGAAATCCCAGTTCACCATATTCAAAATCTATGCCTATAAATTACATCATTCTCTTCCTTTATCTATTTACAAGGATGTGGTCCTCAGTTGAGCAATAGATTTCTCACCAAAGATATTTTCAGATGAGGAGTTATTCTTATTAACTTAAATATTTTTCAGATAACAAAAGCAAAAAGCTGACTCTACTGTTAAAAGATACGTTCTTTAGACAAAAAACAAAGAACATCACTTTTATAGAGATATAAATTGAATAAGTGTTCTGGCTATGAATGCCTTAATTTCTGAATGATTTGCAAATATTTTCTCCCAATTCATATGCTACTTTTTCATTTTGTTGATTACTTTCTTTGCTCTGCTGCAGACCAGCGCACGAGCTTCATAAAAGAAGGTTCGAAGCATAGAAATTTACTAGTGAGTTTTAAAATTAAAGAGACAGACTCTCATTACCTTTAATTCCCAGCTCCAGAGCTGGCTTCTCCTAGCTCCCGCCTCCAGCCACCTAATGCAGTGGTGAGGTTTACAGAAGAGGCTAGTGAGAGAGGGAGAGCACGCCAGGGAGTGAGCTTTTATTGGGAAACAAAAAATTGAAGGGAAAATTTCATCCAATGAAGGTCGAGGGGGGCAGCATCCCAAGGTCAGGGCCAGCTATTGGGTCTTCGGGTCAGTTGCCAGGCACACCTCCACATGGACAAGCCCTTCTACGTAGGACAGGGTAGAAAGCTCCGACACAATTGCGTCTAAGCGCCTCTCACCCAGCCAGGGAGGTAACTCAAATCACGTGCGAGGATGGCCTCCCACACTTTGCTTTGCAGAAGATCCTTAAGTTGGATATACTTTGACCTATTTATTTTTCCTTTCATTGCCTGATCTTTCAGTGCTATGCTCTCAAAAACATTTCTAGGCCAAAGAGATTTTCCTCTATATGGTACTCACAGAATTTGATAATAATAAACAACCCTAAAAATCAAAATTAATAACTAAAAATGGGCAAAGGACTTGATATTTCTTAAATGAAAACCTAAAAATGACCAACAAACAAAATAAAGATGTCCAATATTACTATTCACCAGGTAATACAAATCATACCAGGTAACAATATCAATTCATGCCTGTTAGAATGGCTGTTATCAAAAAATTAAGAAATAACAAATGTGTCAAAGGGGTGTAAGAAAAAGAATACTTACTTGTAGTGGGAGAGAATGTAAATTAAAGGAAATAAAATGAAATAAGCATCTCATGGAGATATCTGCATTCCCATATTTATTGCAGTATTATTCACAATGATTAATATATGGAAGTGATCCAAGTCCCCACTGACAGATAAAAGGAGCAAGAAATTGAGGTATGTGTGTGTGTGTGTGTGTGTGTGTGTGTGTGAGCGTGTGCATGCATGCATGTGCTATGGGTATATAATAATATATAATAATATATAATATTTATATACATACAAATATATAAAATGAAATATTACTCACCACTCAAAAGAAGAATATATTGCCATTTGCAGCAAGACACATGAATATAGAGTAATCAACTAAGTAAGCCAGACATGGAACAAAAAAATCTTATACATAAGATTTTTAATATGACAAATATATACAGAGAGACGAGCAGTGGTTCCTAGGGGTGGAGTAGGGTACAATGGAAAAATGTAGGTAACAGGTTTATGATTATAGTTTTGTACTATAAAGATCTGATGTGCAGAATAAGAAGTATAATTAACACCAATATAATTATAATAATATTACTAACTATATATGCATACTGGGAATTTGCTAAGAAAGTAGGCTTTCAGCTTTCTTACTCTCCACACAAATTGTAACCATGTGAAATGATTGAGATGATAATTTGCATCACTGTATAAATTATTTCCCTATGTATAAGCATATCAAAATATCATGTTGTGTACCTAAAATAGATGCAATAAAATGTTGGAAACACTTAAAAATATAAATATTTTGCTATTAACAAATGTACAATATGTAAAAACAAATGACTATTAAATATTATTTGATTGATTATTAATGATGTAATTGATAAGAAGTTATATCAGGAAAATTTAAGAAAAACACATGATCCTATAAATCAGGAATGTTGAAATTAACTTTCCAATGGACCCCAAACTAGTTTTGTTGGGAGAGGAGGCTTTCCTTCCATTGAACAAAATTTATTTTCAAGAATCATGCTGCATTATTATCAGTATCTACAACATTCTGAATTGTAAAATAAGACAAAGAAAATCAAAGCCCAGAAGAAGATAACCCAAAAGAGTCTGAGACACTATGTATACATTTCAAATGAAGACACTAGAGAATTTGTTGTTGTTTATGCCAAATATTCTTACACTAACTTAAGCAAAATGAGTGCTTGATCCTAGGGTTTACTAGAATGTCTCATGAGACCCAAGGACACAATTCAAGAGAACAATATAAACCAGGTTTTTGAAGATACCCTGAATCATCACATTCATTTCTTCTCTCTTGGCATAATCTTAGTATCATCTTTCTCTTTATCAATTGCTCAATTGCCTTTATTTCTTCCTTAGTCCCTCTGACAACAATATGAAAGCAAACATGTAGTAGGGTTTTTTTTTTTTTCTTTCTTTGTTTCTTTCTTTCCTCTGGTAAGGTGACAAAATTTCCTGGATCTCATGGTGAGACTAACTTGCTGGATGTTTAAGATCAGCACTTAAAAATTAAGAGTTAGATTAAAAGGGCCAAGGAAATCAATATTTGGCTCTTGCCCTCTGAATCAGTCTGAATCCAGGAAACTTCTCTAAAGAGCTTTGCAACTCTGGGCCACATAATCTCCTGATCAGGGACATTAATGAGACCACTGGAGAATAGAAAGCCAATCAGAGCACTTGCTATGAAGAGGAGGGTCATTGGAGAAGGGAGACATCCCTGATGCTTCCAAGGGAAGTTACATGGTTAATAAGACTTGACCCATACTAGCACAAATGGCACTAGCAGAGCATAGAAGCTGCTCTCAAGTTCCCTGAGAGTGACTCCCATAAAAACTCAGCTGACTTTTAACAGCAGATAGGAACAAAGTCAGTTTTGACCAACTTGATATTAAACATCTAGCAAAAACAGTTAGGCCAAAATACAGACATTCCTGGGCATTAGAAAAAAAAAGAAAAATAATTATATTTAACTTAAGATATATACTAGCGTTAACCCCCAAGAATAAGCAAGACTGAAGACTGGAGGCTACAAAGAGAGATTCTTAGGCAGGAATGCCTGATAACTATCAAGAGAAACTGCCAGAGTCAGAAGTTTTTAGTAAGTTTAAGGCCTACAGATCTTCCTAACCTATACAAGCAGGCTTAATATTTGCTAGTATGATTATCTAGCCCTAAGTTACAGAAATAAAGGGATCTCTACTAGACACAGATGTCATACCAGTAGAAAGATTTTATAAAATTAGATGACATTAAATAGCTTAACCACATCTTAAGAGGATGGACATCTGTTACATTACAAGTTAAATGTTGTGTTTACATTCCTGATAACTCTGACAATGTTAAAGATCTATATTCTCAAAAAAAGACCTTGTCCTCTCCAGCCTTGTTATGGGTACAATTGAACCCTCACACCTCCTGGTGAGAACTTTATCATATTCATGATATTCATTGGCATGTTCCAGATGCTGCAACATTTATTTTATACTCATATGTCTTTTTGTTTATCTCTCCTAGAAGCACCTATCCTCAGATGACTTTACAACTTGTTCTTCCACAGCCAGTCTTTTACTGATCTGACCCCTTCTAAAAAGGAACTCCCAAACTACTTGCCTCACCTCCATTGCCCCCTCTCAGCTTCAAGCAGCCACAGTGGTCATTGCCCCTCCTCCTTACAGCAGTAAGGAGTTCTTAAAATTAGAGAGGGGGATGAAACCAGAATTAGACAGGTAGATAGGCAAGGGTTAGATCCAGAGAATGGAAAATTGAAATGTTAATTCCTCCAGAAAGCCCTTCCTCCACCCTTATCAAGATAATATGTTGCTAAAGTAACCTGTCCCAGGGATTGTCCCTCCCTATAAGGAGTTGATAATTACTTACCCTTCCTGCCTGGATCACTCCTCCCTGGCCCCTTCAGCTCACCTGTTTCCCACCTTTTAGCCACCCCACCGACCATCTCCTGGGTCTAGTCATGGTACACAGGAAGGAGAGACATAAGGGGAAAAGAACAGGAAAACAAAGGAAGTCTAGGACATATAAAAAAGACAAAATGCCCTCACTTCTTGGGATATGAGGATACCAACTATGGCCCCTTTCTCCCTCCCAGGAGAAGTCTATGTTACCCCTTTTTTAAACCCTGCTCTATTTAAAAAAAAATTCCAGAGAAGAATTCTAATTTGTTCCCAGTTGGGTTAGATATCATATCCTGTATCTTTAGATTTATACTAAGAAGATATGTCAGGTTATACTAATTGCACTGTTTGTTCAGTGGATAGAAGAGGGAGAAACAGTCACAACTCCACAAGAAGTGGGTAAGTCTGAGCTATTAAAGCAATTGGTATCCACTCCACAATCTAGTCCATATGAGAAAATCTTTAAGTTGATTTTTATAGACTATAGATACATATAAAACATGCAGGATTTTTATGTCAGTAGCTTTCAATCTGCAACACATAGGCCTAGTTTTCAAACTGCAAGACTAATAGGGAATATTCTACAGCCAATGAAACAAAAGTCTCCTGAAATAATAATAAAAATATCTCTACTACATAAAGATACATTTTCATCTATGTGCATTTAGTGTGTTCTCCTATGTACTATTCTGTTGTATTCATTTCAGGAAATCTTAGTCAATTTATGTCTACTCAATTTATTTCATGATTCTAAGGAAGCCATAAGCTACAATTTAAAATCCTTGAGCACAATGAAGCAAAAAGAAGAAAGCCTCCTGAAAATCAAATATGAAATCAAATATAAAGAATTTTTGTATCGTTAATATAGGAAAAAGGAGAACCATGGATTAGCCACTCAGTGTGGAACTCAGCTGAGGTCTGCAAATAGGGATGGAGATTGCCAAAGATACTAAGCAGTGAAGGCAGAGCTTGTGGTGGAAACTTTGCTATGAAATACTCAAGGCAACCTGAAACTTTGGTTCTGGGGAATTTCATTTAGATTCTCTAAAAAGGCAATCTTCTTTTGTCATTTTTGATTATTTCTTAAGTGTTTCTTTGGCTACTTCTTTCACATTCACTTAAAATTTGAAGAATATCTTTTTGTCCATTTTTTGGTAAGATGTATTCATGAGATTGAAAAGTGTCCAAGACTAGCACTTCTTTGATATGCCTTTAAGAAACATTCAAGTCTTGTTAAATGGACCTAAGCCTCTGACTTTCAAGTCTTCCATCAACTCAGATGCTATTTGAGGTCCACTAATTGAGTAGTAAAGGCCTAGATTCATAAGTGCATAGTTTTAGCTTTGTTTAGACAATTATTTCTGACTCTCACTGTCTGCTTTGTTCTATGACATTTTTAAGGAAATAGAGTAAAAGGCAAATATCTGGAAGATCACAATTATTTGAGGTCTTAAACTATTATTTTTGAGCAGTGGCTTTATACCACTTGCAGGTTTAATTAAGAGTAGAGAAATAAAATTCTTATTTTTAATTTGGTAGGCACATATTAAAATTGATAAAGCAGAAAGTACTTTTGCACAGTCTGTTTTTAATGAGATTTCAATGTTCTCATCATCACAGATTTTTCACTGCTCTATTAACCCATTCATAAAACATTTGTGTGTATATCCATTGTGTGCTGAGCATTAGAGATACACAGGTCCTGAACTCTAAAACTTTAATTTTAATAAGGAGATAGGGGTGTAGGCAGAAAATTACAAAGCAATATGGTAAAATAAGTTTTGCACAGGAAATTAAGGGTGATTCATATATCATTTCTTAGAATAAAAACATCTAATCGCTAAGAAATGACAATCTGAAGCTGTACTGTAGGACCAAGAAGATGGGGTAGGAAATTTGATTTACCTTTCAATATGCCTGGACTGACTTGCCTTCTCTTGAAACTTTAAGATCCTAGAAAGTGGCACCTTTTTCTTTGCCTCAAAACTAATTTAACCTGGGTACATTTAAGATTGCTTATATCAGTAAATTGCCATCATCTCTTTGAAGGACACAAATAGCTGAAATGCACAGTAGCTACTTGGAGGATAGGAAATCATGTAAAACAATAATATATGAAACAATAGTAGACTTTGAGTCTATGTGACTGATGAAATCATTCATAAGCCATGTCAGTTGGAGAATTAGAAGGTAGTCACTAAGTAAGTAAATTTTATAGTTAGCAGAAGGTACTAAATTACAGAAGGTACCCTGCATTGTTGGATTTTTTTTTTTACAATAGTGGTCACATTATCATATAGAGACTTGAATTTTATATAGATTCAGATTCTGAGAGATGTCCTTTCAGTGTATTCAACCACATCTTTAGGTGTTTAAATGATTACCAGAAAGGAGCACGTACTATTTTCAGTTTCTTTAAGCTTATTTTTCCTACCATCTGAGTGATTTTCTCCTTTCATTGAAAAATGGCAAATTGATTCTATATGTGTTGGTTATAATTATGTGTCTCAAATTTGACTTAATTATTTGTACAAGGTAATGCAATTTGGAAAAATGAAGGGGCTATGAATAACAAATATTCTGTTCATTAAAGGTTTATGGAGCAGTCTGCTACTACCTACCTACTTCTCTGTACAAATGCAAATTCCTTTCTCTCAGGTGTCCAACCTGGCTCCCTAAACTCATTCCCACTTCCAATTTTTCTTCATTCTGAGAAATTTGTCTCTAGAGGATCTGAGGTGCACTTTTCTCAACTGTTGCTCTCTCCCAGGGCAATGTCTGAATGGGGTGTATATTGGGGTACATGTAAGGTGGCAATGATTCCTAAGAGAAGTCTTCTTCCACTGGGAACCTGCAGTCTTAAGCAGCTGTTGCTGAGAGAAGGCAGTTCTGGAGGCTGAAGTTAATGCATAGTAACATTTAAACCAATGCTTTATCCTAGTGGCCAGAGGCCAGGAAGGCGAAAGAACTCAAGGACATGTGCCCCCAATTTCAGTAGTTATTAGTCTATATTACTCAAGCCATTGAAGGCGGAGTCTAGTCATGGAGGAATGTAGCCAGGCCAGAAATGGAGTAGAAAACAGATAACTGATTTCTCAAATAATGCAGAACTTTGAGTTATAGGCAGCTATCTATATGAATGTGAATCTACATGTGCATTGTGGTATAGACCAATTTTGAGTAAAACTTATCCCTAAAGGGTTTTTCTTTCAGCCACTGAGATATAAGATCTAAAACCAACAACCCACATGATTTTTTGACATCTGAAACATCTGAAGGTCTTACCAAAGTTGCCCTTTCTACTATGCTCCCACAGCTAAGAACGCTATGCCCCAAATCCCTCCAGATTGAGGGTACCAGACAAAGTTTCTGCTTCTTCCAAAGTATCAGGTTTTAGTGTCTGACATCCCACAGAATTCAGAGCCATCAGTCATATCCTCCTGTGGGAACCAGGGTCAACTCACACTTGTGGTAACACATACCCTGTCTTTCTGGCCCCTGGCTGTTCATTAAGCTCCTGAGTGCAAGCCCTCTGTGCCCCTGCCTGATATGGAATTTCCTATCTGGACTAGACTTTGAGTATATGTGACTGATAAATTGCTGTTGATCTGTCGAGTGTCAAGCATCCAGTATTCAATCATCCCCACAAGTATAAGGCAGAAATCCATTCCTATAATGGTGAAGAAGAGACAACAAAATAGAAAACTGGGGAAGTTACTCTATGATTTGGCTCATATGTGACTTCTTCCTATTTTCAGTTAAAGGGAAAATCAATACTTAATCCATACATAAGAGCCTGTGTATGGTAACCCAGAAGATATGCTGAGAGAAGTCAATGACTAGATAACTTTCCTTTCTCCTTTTGCAGTGTGTTTTGTATGAAGTCACTGAGATAGTGAACGCTCCCATTTTCTGTGTCAAGACAATATCAGCAAATAAAAAATGCAGTTCCCATCCTTTAGTGTAGTCCTTCTCATGAAAATGACAAAGAATATCTCCCTTCAAAATTTTATTTGGTCCTAAGGTATAACTTGTTCTATTTCATCCCAGAATTTTTTTGATTGTGTGTTTTCTTCTTTGATATTCTACAATGTGAAATTATTCATATATTTTTGTGATATGTTGTATAAAAAACTGCCTGATTAATACATATTCTGAATTACCAGTAAAGTCTTGAAGGTCAAGAGCAATGTCATGTATACATGTATGTCTTGTATGCACAGACAGGCAACTATCTGTGCTTATCAAGGACTTTCTGTTCATTGTTTCCAGAGCAGAGGGATCAAATTGAAGGAAAGGTTAATGGATAGATAATTTTATTCAACTTTTTTTCTTTAAAAATTTCTTTTGGGGCTGAAGGTGTAGTTCAGTGGTATAACACTTGCCTAGCATGTACTAGAGCCTGGATGCAGTCCCCAGTACTGCCAAAAAGCAATTACTTTTAAATTTGGGATAACTGCACATTCCCATGAAGTTGATTATAAGAAATGATAGAGACCCATGGACTCTTCACTCAGTTACCTCAATTGGTAACTTCTTCCAAAACTTAGCAAAATATCAAATCCAGTGTATGCACGTTGATTCAGTCAAAAAAATAGAACATTTCCATCAGATAAGAATCCCTCAGATTACTTTTTTATAGTCAAACTGTCATAACTTCTGTCCTTACCTAATTCTTCATCTCTGGCAAATTCTAATCTGTGCTCCATTTATGTCACTATTTTTTTTCAAGAATAATATCTAAGGGAAATCATATATTATTCAAACATTCAGTAATGACTTTTAAAATTTAGGTTAATTTTCCAGATGCAGTTTTTTTCTTGTATCAATTATTCATTAATTTTTCATTTCTGTGTAGTATTTCTTAATACAGATGAACTTTAGTTCGTTCAACCATTTTTCTTATTAAAGGACATCTGGGTTATTTTGTTTAGGGCTGTTATGAATAAAGCTGTTATAAATATTCATTAGAAGTCTTTATGTGAAAATAATTCTTAATTTCTCTAGAAAAAAAATGCCTCTTAATTTGTTTCCTTTACCTGGTTTATTAGATGTTTACCTAATATTTTGTCTTTATTCAGTGAAGGGGAAATTTTCTGTATTTATAACCTTATTGGCCAACTATCTGTTACCTTGTTATAGAAATACAATTGATTTTTGCATGTCATTTTATAACATCACTTTACAGAATTCATTTATCAAGTATATAAGAGGTTACTGTAGATTCCTTGTTTTTTCTCTGTAGTTAAACATTAATCTCTAAATAGGCTCAATTTTCTCCTTTTCCCCTCTAAATTTTATTACTAGTGCCTTCGATTTCTCACTCTTTAATTTATCCTTGATACCTTTGAAATACATTAACTAAAACAGTGAATTATTTACATATACCACATGCTCTTTAAATATCACTGCTGTAATCCCTTTCCTCTTTTTATAATGACAGCAACATGCACATAAGTAACAGAAAATGAAAAATGTCTAATCACCATTTGTCACATTATCTGTGCAGGACTGTGAGAAAATGAGAGAAAACACTTTGAAATCCCCAGATACCTAGACATACATGATCTTCTTAGCCTGAGATTTTCACTGTATCTTCTGTACCAAAGTGATTTAATGAAATTACTGTTATAGTAAATTGCATAAGTTAAATAATTCTATCCTCTAGTGACAACAGTATTGGCAACATGATACTGAACTCAAACTGGAGAATGCTTAAAATTGTATATACAATTTGACTTGAGAGCTAGTAAGTTAGATTTATCTGGTTAAAAAATTCTTAAATTCTTACTGATTAAAAACAGAAAAAAAAATTCTCAGATATATATTTTTAAAAAAACAGTTTAACCTTATAGTATCAAAAATTCAAACTCAAACCTTTGAAAATTTCAAAATAGAAATATGTGCAAAGATAACCTTGTATATACAAACAAAACCTAGGCAGGGCTGAAATATTAATAAGAAGGAAAATAGAATTCAAGGTAAAATGAGCTAAATAGGACAAAGAAGGTCATGTTTTATTGGTAAAATGTAAAATCTACAATGATAATGTGAATGTCACAAACCTTTATGTGCTGAGTAGCACAGCATTAAAATGTATTAAGTGAAAACTCATATAAATCAAGAGAAATTGAAAGGGCATAAGTAATGGAGCTTTAGCAATACCTTTGGGTCCCAATCAGATTAAGATTTAACTTAGATAAGGATAAAAGCACCTAGGTGATACAATTAGCAAGGTTATTTAATAATTACAGTGTATATTAAATTTCATACTCCACAAAAATGAAATGTATTCTCTTCAACATGTTCACAGAATACTCTAGAAAGAAGTTATTATGCATTAGGCACAAAGAATACATTTAAGAATGGAGAAAGCAAAATAATGGATCATGTTTTGATCAGAAAACAATAAATACAAATTTAGTCAAAATTTAAAAAAATAATTAAGATTACAACTTAATTCCTCAACTCTAGTAAATTGGACTCCTGGTACCAAATACAAAATCAAAACTAAACTGAAAAGAGTTGGAAAGTAAGTAAGGAAAGGCAAAGAACCACATACAATTAGGTATATGTAATTGTCAGAAAGCAGAGTATACAAATATGTTTTAAATTAAAAATATGGTATAGACAGACATGGTGGGGATGACTGCAATCTCATCTTGTGAAAGTGTGGCAGGATGGTTCAAGTTTGAGGCCAGCCTCATCACCTTAGGGAGACTATGCCTCAAAGTAAAAATGAAGGAGGACTGGAGATGTAGTTCAGTGGTACAGTGTCTTTGGGTTCAAACCCCCATATTGAAAAAAAATACTTTTTAAAAATGAATGAGAGAAAGAGAGAGAGAGAGAGAGAGAGAGAGAGAGAGAGAGAGAAGAAGAAGAAGAAGAAGAAGAAGGAGGAGGAGGAGGAGGAGGAGGAGGAGGAGGAGGAGGAGGAAATGGGGGGACAAATATATTACTTTCAATGCTTGTTGAGACTCCAATATGAAGTAAGTCAGTTCATATCACTTTGAAGCAGGAATTTCTTTAGGTGATATAACTTCACATTAAAATAACTTCTAATAAGAAGTTTGGTTTCTTGTACTATCACAACAAGGTATTGCCTTCGAGCTCTTAAACATAGTTTTGTAGTACATTCTTGTGCAGCATTTCTCTATTTTTGTGCACAGAAGAAACAGAAAGAAGCTAATAGCAGGGATCTTTTCCTGCTACCTTTCTTTTTCCTTCTTTGCATCAAATTCTGTGTTTCTAGAATCAAATTTCTTTTTAACCACTCCAAAGATGTAAAATTATTCAGTGCTAAAACTAATTAGATGAGTAATTTAAACAGATGAGTTTCAGAAGTTGCAATATAGCAATAACAACAAAAGAATATACTTCATATTAGAAGCCAACTAAACCACAGTTAGGGATTGAGAAAACTCTGAAATCAAAGCTCTAATGCATCTAATTGTTTTTTTTTTTTTTTTACCCAAACCTGTTTTGTGGATTTCTGCTACATGCAATATTTTATGTGATTTAACTATCAGAAATTTCTATGAAACTTGTTTGTATTTCATGAAAAATAAGAAAAATAGTTCTTTTAATTGTTTCACAAGGGTGAAACATTTGCAATGGTAGAGAACTTTTTTTTCTTTATTCCTCTATTGCAAAGATCATATCTGGCATATTAGTAGAATTCAATGTTTGGTGAATATAGGTGTTGTGGTTTGTATATGAGGTGTGCCCCTAAGCTCCTGTGTTAATGCAAGAATATTTATTTGTAAAATGATTGAATTGTGAGAACTGTAACCTAATCAGTCCATCTTAGTTGGAATGGACTAACTGGCTGGTAACTGTGGACAGGTAAAGAATGACTGGAGAAGGCGGGTCACTGGATGTGCCTAGGAAGGGTTAGTCGTCCCCGCATTTCCCCACCTGTCTTTGCTTGCTGGTGTCCAGGAGCAAAGTAACACTCTTCAATATGCCCTTCCACCATGATGTTCTACCCCACCTTAGGTCCAATGCAATGAGGACAGCCTACCATAGATCTAACCTCTGAAATTGTGAACCAAAGACAAACTTTGCCTCCTTTAAGTTGTTCTTGTCAGATATTTTAATCACAATGACGAAAAGCTGACTAACACAATAAGAGAGAATGAATAAACCTTTAACTTTGGAGGACAAGATGACAGTAAGACCTCAGCAGTGAGGAGTGAAGCACAGAAGAGGAGTCCCCTTATGTAAACAGGTGAATCAACAACATCCAAATGATATGAGGTAAGTCAAATTCCCTCCAGAATTTTGGCAGGATAAAGAGAGGAGTGTTCTATTTTATCTCACAATCCTCTGATAGCTGGGAGAGGGTGAAAAAAAGGCTGTTTATTCTAAATGACAAGTGTCAGTTCTTTGTGCTCAGAATTTCCTCATGAAAAGGTATGAGTCATATTCAATTATTCTAATTATCAGAAGACTTTTTTTATATTGAGTCTCCTTATGAATTTTTATATATAACTAATATGAGTAAGATAATCAGCTGAGTAAAATAATCAAGATATCTGATTTTGGTCTTTTCATTGTGTGTAACATAACCTCAAAAGCAGCATTAGCAATGTTGGTCTTTGATTTGGTCTGTCCCTTCTATAGATGCTGTACAGATGTTATTTATATTAAGTGGAGAGAAGAAAATAAACTTGACTTTAAAATCCGAGTTAATGACTAAGCTACCAATAAGGGGTAGGTGATTCGACCTTCTCTCATGAAATAAAGATCCACACAGATGTTCAAGTGAGTGCCACTAGGTAGGGAAGCAAGTCTAGGGGCTTAGCAACTCTCTAGACAGGTTTCCACCAAGGTTCTCAGAGCTTAATTTGTTTCCGGGCATTTAGATCAAGAACTCATGCCTTTGTTATAATCCCCTTCAGAAAACACAGAGAACAACCTGTTCTTGATGGTTCTCTGTGATACAACTTCAGTGACATAGACCATCTGCTGCCTGTTCCCACTCTTGCTCACTCACTCCCTAGCATTTTTTTCCTCTACTCACTACATCATCATGTATAAAGAATACTAACTTCACTTTTATTATCTGTTGTTTAAAATTCCCACAACTCTAGGCTGAGCTGCCTTATTAGGACTTCACTTAGCAAAGCATTTACACTAGTACAACTCAAGAAGCATGAAGGCTGTCCTCAATTAATTGTATTATTTCTATTATTTGTAAGCACTAGAGGTTATTAATTTTAATGATCATGGAAAGAATAAATGGTTTCTGCAACTTAGCAACCATTTCACTCAAATATTTTAGAACTTTTGCTGGAAGACTGAAGAAAGCCACATTGACACATTCATTGATTCCTTTAAGACAGTTTATACTGACTTAGATTATCATTTATTCTGGTTAATTCTGAGCCACATAGAATGACCTCATGCCTCAGAAAAACTACCCAGATTTCTGAAGAGAAGTGGACATGTGTGATTTCTTATAAATATGAATTTTACTTTAGGAACAAGAATTACAATCAAGAAAATAGAATCACTACAAGATAAGATATGGTAGCATGGCTTCTGTTATCTTTTGCAGTACAGTGAGAGTCACTCAGGACATCTTAGATGGAGCCATTGGAAATCTTGTTAGCTTTTCTCTCTCCTTTCTTCTTTCCTTCCTTCCTTCTGTTCTTCCTTCCTTCCTTCTTTCCTTCCTTTCTTTATTCATTCCTTTCCTGCTTCTTCCTTTACTGTGGAGGTTCAGACACTTGACCTTGAGTACCATGTTTCATGGACTTTCAATCTTCTAGAAATTTAACAACTTACAGTTATGGCTTTAACACAGTGACATTATTATTTTTCATTGGCAGATTAGCCCTTCAGAAAATTTTAACATTTAATTTAAATATTTCATCTCACTCTATCACAGTATTACTTTGTTTGTATGCTAAACTCACCGACCCTGAAAATCTATATGTAGCAATCCATTAGCATCTAAAAGGGTTATCAATCTTGTCTTCTTCATATTAATATTTTGCATATTATATATGTATATAATACATTGTTCCTTATATATGTAACAGAAACATTTAAAGTGTTCCTATATGATATATATATATATATATATATATATATATATATATATATATATATATTGTATGTTCCACAATGCCTGGTGCAACTTTGTGCACCTTGGTGCTCAGGGCCTGGGATGATTGAGTGGTTCTGTGCAGCTGGTTGGTTCACATATTAGCACAGAAGCAAATGAAACGGAATGCTGAGCCAAGATTTTACACTTCTTTGGGGATATCATTAGCAGTTAGAAAGCTGAGAATACCATAAGGGAAAAGATTGATAGACTTAATTTTGTAAAAATTAAAAAGCAGTCTTTGCCAAAATAATAATAATTGAAAGTCAAATTATGAACAGAAAAATTTGCTATACGTAAGTCAAATAGTGATCGCATCATTTATGTGTGAAGAATATGATACATCATTTAGTAACAAATATTGGGCTTCTCTTCCATCTCTGAAACACATAAATGAGTAAAAAAGACAAATATCAATTCCTTATTTTGTTTAGCATCTGGTAAAGGAGTGCAGAATACATTTTAAAAATAAGTAAATTCTAAGATGTTCCTGTCTTCTGGCAGTAGTCCTGTGGTCTAAGCATGTTTGAACTAAGCCATTTGCTATGAAACAAATATTCTGATTTGCTTTTACATTACACATGTGCACATGAGAAAACATCTGGAAGTGGTACCTTACAGGAGAGCAGTGGAAAGTGCTGTGCAGTAGTGGGCACTTAACAGGCAGCCAGTTATTATCATCACCTGGTACTACCATCTTTCCTGGTAACAGGATGGTCAGGTTGAGACTTGCAGCTCAATTACACTTTTGAAACTATGCTTTTATCTCTTCAGTGGAGGAAAATCATTAGAGTAAGGGCACAGGGAAGGAGCAGGTAAATTATATTTTGGGGGGAAAGAGTAAATTCCTCCTCTATTTTTTTTGAGGTAATTAATTATAGCTTATGGTGTACAATATATTCATGATAGCTATATTTTTTCCTGTGGGAATTCCGGGAGATATGGCAATCTGCAAATGGCACACACAGAAAGTTTCAGTTCATTAAATAAATTTGTGGATCCATGAGAGACAAAGATATATTTTGCCTCAACATATTTAGTTTAGAACCTGAAACACACACACAAAAACCTCTACCAAAGCAAAACTTCTTTTGACTTTAAAATAAATGATGCCATTTTGGTTACACAATGCCAGCATTTCACTAAGTCAACACGTCAAAAGTGTCTGTGAGAGTGGGCTGGCTAGAGAAAATTTGCTATGGAAAACCCAAGTAAAGAGTATATGATTAAGATCTGTCCTTACCTAAAATCTCAGTAACAGTTATGAGAGACTGAGATCCTACTCTGTGATATTTCTAAGGTGGCAATATGGGTATTTTCGTAAAAGCATTGATCTGTGTTTCAAAGGAAATTTCTTCTCTTGAAATTGAAAGCAAAATGCTTGAGGCTTTCCATAAGTGCAGCATGTGGAATATTAATACCTTCCCATCAACTCTGCTTTTTACTCTAGTCAGATGCAGAAAAGAATTTCATTTTAGAGGAATCCGCCAAGTTTTTAAAAAAAAGCAGATGATTTTCTTTGACACATTTAGATTTGTTCAAAGTCCTCTCATTACTGCTAGGTGAAATAGTTAAATACCAGCAGCTTTCATACGAACATCAGATTTAGTTCTAAAAACCCTCTGGCAAAGCTCAAGAGTCCAGAAAGTCTCCCATTTTATTAACATTTATGTCTGTGACACTATTCTTATGGGGAAAGCAATATTATGATTTTGATTTCTGTCTACTTAATAGACATTAGGCAGGTAAAGAACCAAGGCTTTTCCAGGTATGGATGTTTCCTACCAGAAGGCACATGAAACTTTCAGAGCAATTGTTCTCAAATGGCACAAATGAGTGACCTATGAGATTGAGGTTAAGTGACCAACCCATTTAATGACCCATGACCTGCTAGAGAATCATAAAATCAATTTTGTGAATTATAATTCTGTATTTCTTTTTTATTAGAAAGAAGTGGAAGTTGAAGGAATGGAATAGAATACAAAGTACAGGACAGAATAGAGTAGAATAGATCAGAATGCATCACAGAACTTGGCGTGGTGGCCTACTCCTGCAATCCCAGCGGCTCAGGAGGCTGAGACAGACGTATTGCGAGTTCAAAGCTAGCCTTAGCCAGAGCAAGGAGCTAAGCAACTCAGTGAGACCCTGTCTCTAAAATAAAATACAAAACAAGGTTGGGGATGTGGCTCAGTGATTGAGTGGTTGAGTATCCCTGAGTTTAATTTCTGGTATCAGGAAAATAAAAGAATGTATCATAGATAAGATAACTGCCAACTTATCAAATATGTGTAAGGGGCAGGGGAAAGATGGCATATAGATTCTAAGCATGTGTCAGGTGACAAATGCCTGTTTAAAGGCAATAAATGCAAGGAAGACCAAGTGTATTTCTAACATTCCAGGATATGGTGTTATTTTAAAATAAGAAGATGAAAACAAGTATTTATGTGAACCCAAGCAGAGCTGACTGCATTCAACTCATAAACAATGTTATGTGCTGGACCCTCTGCTGCTGCTGGATTTGCAGACAGGACAATGTCTAATACCATCTCCTCACAGAGAAATGGAAGAGTTCTGACTGTCGTGTATCCTCTTGCGCATCCTTCCTTCTCCCTTTCTTTCCTTCTTGTTGTTTCTGCTTTTTTTCCCCTCTAGTACGTGGTGCCTGCAGGATTTCTTTCTTTGTACCCTCAGTCTAAACATATTGTTTTGATTATTTTCAGTTTTTTGAAACCGACTTCTAATGCTAGTTAAAAGAAAAGATATCATTCTTTTCTCTTTGGAAAGCTTACTTTTTAAATGACACAATCTTACCTGTAAAAAAGTTTATTCTTATAGTGCATTTTCATGCATGAAACCTGAATTAATGAAAGAGATATTTTCAAAGATTGGGAAAAGGGCTTCCTGGTGTACCTTGGTATGTTCCATAGAGAGAAATATTTTACAGCATCAATAAAATGGGAGACATTATAACTTTGCATGGGCCTTGGCACATTTATGATTATAATCATTTTAGATGGAACTAAGATTATCTTAAGATAGTGGTATTCAGAAGGTTACAGGATAGATATGGAATTCATATGTGATTAATTAAAATTTGTCATAAATATAAGCATTTAAGGAGTATCACTAATGCATAACTTTTTAAACAATCCAAATATTGTCAGACAGAGTGACATATGCCTGTAATCCAAGCAACTTGGGAGGCTGATGAAGGAGTATCACAAGTTTGAGGAGAGACTCAGCAATTCATCCAGGCTCTAAAGCAATTTAGCAAGAACTTGTCTCAAAATAAAAAAGGCTGAGTATGTAGTTCAGTGGTAAAGTGCCCTGAGTTCAATTGCCATTACTCAAATCAAAACAACAAACAAGTTAATAAATAACTTAAAGATTCCATCCATTTAGATAAAGGGAAAATAAATCACTAGGATAGTAGAAGCCTTCACAAGTTTCACATTTCACTGAGGAAAATGTCATTCCCTCCTAGGTGCTAGCATTTCTCATATATTTTAGGTATTGTTTATGACATAATTAGTAATAATAAAGTAAACATCAGATTCTGAGAGATTAGAGATTAATATCTCCATTTGTTTTAGTCAGTTTTCCCACTGCTAGGTCTAAAGGATCTGACCAGCACAACTGTAGAAGAGGAAAAGTGTATTTGAGGGCTCACGGTTTCAGATGTCCTAGTCCATAGAAAGCTGGCTCCATTCCTTGGGACTCCAGGTAAATCAGGACATCATGGTGGGAGAGGATGGTGGAGGGAAGCAGCTCACATCATGGTGATCAGGAGGCAGAGAGAGAAACTCCACTCTCCAGATACAAATATATACCCAAAGCCACACCCCAATTCCCACCTTCAGTCACACTCTACCACTTCAATTAATCTCATCAGGAATTAACTCACTGATTGGGCTAAGGCTATAACTCAATCATTTCCCCTCCAAATTTTCTTGCATTGTCTCACATCTGAGCTTTTGGGGGACACCACACATCCAAAACATAGCACCATTGTAATATAGAAAAGGGACAAAATGATTGTTCTTAAACCTGTGCTTCATATCAAGATCAGGATGAGCTGAAAAAGGTTTTCAACCAACGTAATAGAATTGTGGATATGCAAATGTATGCTCAGCCAGCCACCCTGCAAGTGGGAGACCTGGAGAAATACATGGGCAGGGGACACTAATGCTGGTGATATCTTAGTTACCCCTCTACACCAACATTTCAAATTTTCAACCTTCTTAGTATCTGGAGAGGCTGAGGAGTTCAGAAAATATCAATCCAGACTGTAGGCTCACTGATTGCTTATTGAGTCCACTCAATGAAAATTACTAATTAGAATTTTAAGGAAGAGAAGATAAACCAGTACATTTCCTGTTCTAATTCCCTCTCTATCTTGCCATGCTTCGGGGTCTCATTCTGTTTGCTGATGACCACAGCTCTTTTGCATTGCTCCAATCCCATGATCACACCTGTCACTGGATTCCGTAAATATGTACCTTCTATTATTTATGCCTTTAGGTCCAGAATTTATAGAAACTTCTTATGTTTTCTGGCCCCTGGGCACTTCACCAGCCCTCTTGGTTCCCTTAAAACATCTTTGTAAAGAGTTCCTCATTAAACTCTATCATACTTTGGACCATTGGCTCCCTTCCAAGCAATAGACTGAAACAATAATGTTCAAGCAGAAAGAAATCTTCATGGCTTTAAGGTTTTAACTTCAATTTCAAAAGTATCTCTCTAATAAAGGAATATGTTGGTTTTATTATGATAATAAATCCACTCAGAGAAAGCTGAAAGACTTTCTTTGTCTCATGCATCCAAGTCCTCATAAACAAGTCAGCTTTGAATCTTTTGGATTAGAGAAAGCCAGTCCAGAGCGGTCAATCAGTAAGAAGATCTAGCAAAACTAAATTAGTAAGTGCTAATCCCAAAACTCAAAGAAGAGTGGTCTGAATCAGGAACGCACAAAGTGCCATTTTTAAAGCATATGCCAATATTACTTGAAATGGGGATAGATAGTGAATCCTGTACCTTAATATAGCTACCTTACTTCATGTAAAAACACAGGAAATATTGTGTGTTGTAGACATTTATGGAAGATCTCCAAAGAGCAGAAATAAAAGAAGGGGAAAAAACTAAAATAAAACCTGAGGTATATTGAAGTCTAATTTTTTTCTTCTTCAATGCTTCAGTGGTTTGTCCTGTGCTCTTACTTCAGAGAACCCTGGCTGAGATAGGTTTGCTCCAGAAAATCAGACAAGAGCACCTACTGGTCCTCTATTGGAAGGAACTCTGGAGTGAACAAGAAGTAGCTGGAGAAGACCAGCCACATCCATTGTCCTGGACATGAACCTCTTTATTCCTTACTTTGATAACATAGCCGTGAAAAAACACCCATGGCAAAAAGCAATATTTCTCTTTGTTGTTGGATGTATGAAAACGCTTGACCCTTACCCAGAGGAAGTCTTCAATCCACCTGAACATAAAATTTTATCTACACCATTCACTATTAGAGATAGTATTTTGAAATGCTCCACCTTCCAATGGTATTCAGGTTACATAAGAGTAAGGAGACCCTACAGTATTAAGGAAGATAATAGAACATTGGTTTTCTTGCCTATGATAGAGAAAGGAGGGGAACAAGGAAGATATAAAAAGGTAAAAAGTACACAAAGGTTGGAGAAAAGAGAGTTTGCTCTCTCTGCCTGACTGCTTGAACAGTGTCTTCACCATGGCGATGTATGCCATCAGTACTGAGTTCTCTAAATCACACCACTGACCTTCCTGAGTCTCCAGTTTGCTGAGAGATGGCAGATTTCAGGACTTTGCCTCCATAATCATGAAAGCCAAATCCTTACAGTAGTTCATATGTATATCCTATTGAGTCTGTTTTTCCTGGAGAAGGCTGATTGATGCAACTTCAATTAATAAATATGTGTATTTTGAGAAATAGCTATTAGTCTAATTTGAATGAGGAGATCAGTACTCAGAAGTCAGGTGAGTGTCCTAAAATCACACAACCAGTAAAGGGGCACATCCAGGACTTGAACTTGGGCATACTCTTTAGTTATATATTGTCTGCTCTTTAAGTTACCCCAGAGTGTAACTTCATTTTATTTCTTATTTACTGGCTGAATAAAGAACACTTACCTTCCTTTCATTATAATTTCTTCCTGTCTCTCAAGATTTTATCACACATTAAGGTTTTACCTCAAATATCAATAATTTTATAAAACATTGATTCTCATTCTTAGTGGTATATTTAAAACACCCTGGAAGCTTTTAAAACTCCTGATCCCTCTAATAAACCCTGCCAATTCAGACAGTGTCTTTCAGTGAGACTAAATACCAGCATTTCTTAAAGTTTCCACGTGATTCCAATGTGCAACCAAGATACAGCACCACTGCCCTAAAATCTGTCTGAATCGCATCACAATTTTTTTTTTGTCAAATATTTCCCCTATTAGACTTTTATAACAGAACTATATTTCACTCTTTTGTCTTCACCCTACCCCATCCCCAGCAAATATAAAGCTTTATGTATTTCAGACACTCAGTAATAAGTTACTCAATTGAAAAAATTGGATCACCTGAAGGAGTCTAGGGAGGAAGGGAGTGGTTGTAGAATCTTCTAGAAGCATTCTTCAGGATATTTATTTATTTTTTTATTTGGTCTGGAAAAAACAACTAAACTTTTGGCCCAAAGACATCCATTAAGTAAAAGCATAATTTACATATAAGTCTCTGTCTCAAGACTCTCCTTGATGTTTTCTGGCTTATTCTTTCAGTTGAAAGACTTTAAAGTTAATGTATACTTATTGGAATTTTCCACTTAAAGAAATTACCCATTTGTACTGTAGTCTCTCTTATCTTAAAGACAATATCATAATGGACTGAAACTATATAACTGTCATGCATTAGGTATTTATATTTCCAAGAAAGCCAGACAAGGATAATTTATTCTGATTTGCTTTATATCGCTCTCATTGCAATGGCCTTTTCTTTTTGGTACCTCGAGAATGCTCTCATACTGATGTATGTATGATTAATACCACCCTCAGCAGCACTAGCAATCTCCTCCTCTTCATTACCAGTTCCTTGTTATTGACCTCATGATGTCATCGCTGCTCACTTTGACTTTTGCAGTACCTTCATATCAAATCACCTGTAGTCCTTCTATTTTTGGAAACTTATTTCCTGTGTCATTTGCCTATTTTAAAATGCACTAAGACACCATCAGTGTCTCCATATACCTGTCAGTTCAAGACAACATCCAACATCCCAATTTCCATCAAATAGGACTTCTACATAAAATTTGCAGTCATTGCAATGTACTTCATAAAATAAAATGGACCTTATTTAACCTTACAGTCTGTAGAGGTCCAGTTGCCTTTTTCTGAACATAATAAAAACATATTCTGTTATTCCCAATATCCCTGAGAAAATCCTAAAAAATCTCTAAGATGATATTAAATCCATTCCATCACAAAACCTTTTTAAACTCTGTTTTATATAATTAATTAAGCCTATTCTGATCCTTGAATCTTCTTTGGTTCTTTCAATACAGAATCATGAATGGTGCCAAATGTTTCATTGATGTAATATTACATTTCATTGATGTGATATTACGTTTCGTACATAACTATGTGTACATATGCCTTTTCATCTTTTATCAACATCTCAACTGTCTGTGACCCTAAAAATGGTCAAGAACAAATGATCTAAGATAGAGTTTACTAGTATGCCTCCCAAATTCCATGTCCATATCTCCATTCAGATCCTAACATCCTAATAGTTGAGTCTTAGTTATCTTTGTATTTCCCCTACTATTCAGCCACAAATAAAGCATATGGATTATATGGAAACAGATGAAAATTGAGTTTGCATACAAAATATTGTGTAGTTATTTGCCTTGGGTGATTTAAAAATTATGTACCTTCTCTTCAGCTAGTTAGACCATATACATGTACAGGAATGAGGTAGCTACACCAAGTGAACAACATCATAAAAGGAATTTTTAAAGAAATACTGAACTCAGTAAATCTAGATACTTATTTTCAGAAACAAACAACCAATGTATAAAAAATAACAGTGGCATTTGCCATCAAAACAGTATGAAGGGCCTGGGGTTTTAGCTCAGTGGTAGAGCTCCCACATAGTGTGAGTGAGGTGCTGGGTTTGATCCTCAGCATCAAATAGTAATAAATAAAAAAATATAGGTATAAAAAATATATGAATATGGTGGAAGTAAATTGCAGAAACTGGCAACCTGATGAATTGGTCTTCTTTGGCTAAGAAACATTTAGAAGTTATTTCATTTTGCCCTATTGCATGGGAATCAATGAGTCACTTGTATAAATCATACATTATTACTGTCAAAATAATGGATCTCAAATAGTTAATACTCCAAATGTACTAATAGCTGGAATGTAATTTATTGAGGCTGTATTACTGGTGTGTTGTGGTAAAGCATAAGTAATAGATATAAAGTCAGACATGAATATGGCCATATGCCTTTGAATCAATATTGAAGTCCAACCTTCAATATTGAGATCTTCTTATTCTTTACCCATCCCTCTGCTGATAATATAAAAGAAGATAAATTCTGTTACCCAAACCTGTCACAACCACTGTGGATATTAATGATTATCCAAATAGGTGACAGTAGATTCTATGACACTGTTTGGTGTCCAAGCTTCCTCTTTACCATTAATAACATTTCACAAATGGACATAACAGCACAGTATGATGAACAGGGACTTTTGAGTTGCAGTTTTGAAAGCTACTAGTCTTCCACACCATTTGACACCAAGAGGAAGGAAAAAGAAGGTGAAATTTTCAAATTTAGGAAGTGTATGTTACACATTTTCTTTCTCAAATGTGCAAGGTTTCCAGTGTTTGGGTCACCCACAGGCTGTTGCTGCTGCAGGAGCAGCAATAAAAACTAGGTCATAGTAAGAGGGGGTTGTTCCCAACATCTCCTAAAGAGGGTAAAGGTCACTCTTGATTCCTCAACATGAAGTATGGCAAAGTTTAAGAATAGCCAGAAAATGTACCTATTGAACAAGCACATTTAGTGTTGTTAAACACAAATTGAGAGAAGCTATTATTTTGGGCTGAACCCCTAAAGTATCCCAGATAAAACCAGAATGGAGTCACTTATGCTGAGTGCTGCAGAATCAACCTGAGATTTCCTTAAAAAACAGGAGGTTCACTGCAAGCAGTCAAAAGGGGCCCAGTTTACCTGAATCTGCACAATAAGGAAGCCCCCTTTGCTTTCACCTATGAGAAAAATAACTTTTAGATCATCAATCTACCATTTTTCCTTCGTTTTTTTTTTTCCTTCTTCAGCCCCTTTCTGCATGGTTCTGCCTCTGTTCTGCTTATTGGAACAAATATTGGATTTTATGTAACAAAGGTGTTGCCTGATTCAAGAATCAGGAAAAAAGTGAATTTGTTGTAATTTTGACTTTTGAAGCTACAGAGCCAGAATTGGAAGGCTTCATCTGGTCACCTCCAGGGAAATCTTTATCCCAGTGGCTGTGATCATCCAATTACTAGAACAGCAGGAAGATGGTTGATGGCTTACAGCAGAGCCTGTCACATTAGCCTAGAATGGGCCAGAGAGCACCGCCATTCACAAGGCCTAAACATGCTTACATGTGCTCGTTAGAAACAATGTGGACCTTGATCAGGTCCAAAGCCTGTTAATATCTGCCATTGCACCAATATTTCAGATGTTTGTGAAGAATAATTCCTCTAATTTGAAGCAGGATAAATAAATGATTTTTCCTAGTTCCTTTGTGACCAATTTGAGATATGGAAAATGCAAATTATTATGGTTGTTGCTAAACTACCTTTTGTTTGGCTATTTCAACCTAATTTTTCTATGAAACAACCATTCTCTCAAATATTGTCATATTATGGGGATCATTAGTACTTCAGAAAGAAGGAGCATCTCTGTTTTGTTTAGAAGTGGTTCTCAAACTTGAGTGTGCATCAGAGTCCTCTCAAGGGGCTATTAAAATGCAGACTGCTGGATTTCAACATCAGAGTTTCTGCTTCAGTGAGTCTGGAATAAGGACTAAGATTTTTCATCTCTAACAGCTTCCCAGGGGATATTGTTGCTGCTGGTCCGGGGATCGTACTTTGAGAACCACTCATATATGAGGATAGGGATCCTATTTAGAAAAGATGGTAAGGTTAAAATAAAACTTGTGTCATTTCTAAGGTATCGTGTTATTTTCAGGAGTGGTTACAATGCTGTTCATGGAACAAACTCAGCTTGGGTGTTCATTAGTTCTTCCACATTTGATTTACTTCCAAGGGTGGAGTGAGCTCATTCCATTGTGACCACTCTTTACCTGATTCTGTTCCAAGGGCCAGAAGTTGAAAATCATCCAAAAAGTTATTCATGTTGGGAAGACTGCTGATTCAGGTCAGCTGAAGGAATAAAATAGGAGGCGAGTAAATTATGCTTTCTACTGTTTTCATCTCAAGATGTTATCAAATATTAATGTCCAATCCTAGTGCTTTTTAAAGGACTCCTGATCAGGTTCCTGCTTCTCTGTCCCTCTTCCTCTAGCTTTTTTTCTCCCTCTCTTGTTCGCTCATGCATTCTTATTAATTTTGGGATTTATGAGTTAAATGAAAGACCATCTTCATTTCCCTTCCTGAGAACATGTTTATATTTCACACTTGGTGAGAAGTATTCCTAGATTATGGGTTTAGGGTAAATAAAAAAGGACTTCAACTCTAGACATAGCAGGAGCACAACAATAACAACAACAACAACACACACACACACAAAGTCATTGAAAATCACTCTCAAAGAGAAAAATAGAAATCTGCTCTATTTGTTCTGTGTTTATTTTAAATAAAAGTAACTTTTAGCTTCATCATTGATGAGTACGTTCTTTGGGAAAGACACCATTTTGGTTGCTTTGAGTCTTCTGTTGTGTCATTCCTATGATTTAGAGAAACAGGTAAAATTAACTTCATGGTCTCTTGAAATTTCCCACTACTCACTTTATGGATGTGAACTTATGCTGAAATTGCATGGCTATATACTTTCGTATCCTGTTATTAAAGAACTATAAGACTATTTACTGCCTCTGACTTCAGATTTTCTTTTAGGGAAAAACTAAAATTAAAAAAAAAAGAATACATCTGCATAAATAACCACATACATACACACACACACACACACACACACACTACTGAGTTGAACTAGATTTTTCTTATTTGGTCCTTTTTAAACTTCTTTTTGATAAGGGTACTTCATTTTCCTTATTTATTTGGTTTAATTAACTTAGCTAAGTCTAAACTTATTCTCTCAGTAAGCCAAAATTCACATTTGTTTATAATACAAAGATGATAATTTTTAAACCTCAATTTCTAGAAGTTTTTCTGAAAAATAAAAACAAAGTTATTAACATAGAAATGGAAATTTTGGCAAGTTTAAAACAGTGTTACATATTTTTCCTTATAAATAGTTTACAAATGAGAGATTTAGTATGATAAAAATATAAAAGCTAGATTATCCTATTTGGGTCTGTATATTCTGTATGTTAACTACTTAAATTTTGACTTATCACTTAGCAGTTGAATTGGTATACTATGGGTTCAGAATATTATATTAAGAAACTTCTTATGGATCCAGGCGTAATAATGCATGGCTGTAATCCAAGTGGCTCAGGAGGCTGGGACAGGAGGATCGTGAGTTCCAAGCTAGCCTTAGCAACTTGGGGAGATACTAAACAACGCAATGAGACCCTGTCTCTAAATAAAATACAAAAAGGACTGTGGTTGTGGTTCAGTGGTTGAGTGCCCTTGGGTTCACTCTCTGGTACTCACTCCCCAAAAAGGAAACTTCCTTGTGGGTCAATATGCCACTAATTTAACAAGTATACATGTGTAAAGACTAGTTTCAAGAACTGACCTAGTTTAGAGTGCATAAAATTTGAGTATTTGAGATGAGTGGAAGTTCTGTAGGTCTTAGACGACCAAGGACACAAAGAGATTCATATGTATAGGAAAATACTAGGAGGTTACACACACAATGTTACCAATGAGGTTCGGTGCTGGAAGCCATTAGCCAAGTAGGTATGACAATTTCCTTGCCAGCGTACCCCATGTTGCAGTGACATAGAAGCCCAGTGGGAGTGGATTTGGGAAGAGAACGTGGATTTCCCCAGAACGTGATTGTAGACGGCTGGTGTGAGTTCAGGAATAAAGAGTTGCTGTTTGAATCTACAAGCTGTGTGGTGGCTCGTGATTGTGTGCCCAGCCAGACTGCGGCATTTGTGCCCAGCCAGACTGCGGCAGTTTGGTTTTGTTTTTAGGTGATGTGTGTGTGTGTGTGTGTGTGTGTATGTTGTAGGTGGACACAATACTTTATTTTATTTTTATGCAGTGCTGAGGATTGAATCCAGTGCCTCATACATGCCAGGTGAGCACTCTACCACTGAGCCCCAGCCCCAGCCCCTTAGGTGTTACTTTTGTTTTTGGTCTTCATGGTATTTATTGTTATTGTTTTTTGCGGAGGCGGTTTACAGAATTATATTTTCTTTCCCTTCCCTTTTATGTCTGTATTTGGCTGTTTAATTTAACAGAGTGAACACATGCCACATTTGTAGAGCTTTTGAAAAGGAAAGTCAATTATTTTAGCATCCCAGTTATGAAGGCTTCTGAGAATAATGAATGTTGAAGTGTTACCTTTATTGAAACTGTTAGTGGGAACTTCGAAGTATTTTTCATTTTGGTGATCAAACTATAAATTTCATCTGAAATATAATAATGGCAGAAGTCTTTTATAGTTATGTGATCTATTTCCATATTAGTATAATAGACATCAGAAATCCCCCACTGACTTATTATTTTAATGATTCTAGAGTTTTTTAATTGTTTTAGTCAAGTGGGTATTTAAAATATGTCAAATAATCTTTACTTAATGTTAACAACTTTTCAGGACCCAAGAGTACTCTGTAGACAGATCTTCAAATTGTTCCTGATGTCTGTTTCTAAATTAAGACCTGGCTTATGCAATAAAGTTGAACATGGTTTGTTCAACTTCTGTTGAAATTGATTGCCATCATACTCTTGTTGGGAGGTGGAGGATGTAATAGGTAATTAGGTCACTAAGAGGGATTCATGCCTTTGTTGAAGGAGTGGGTCCATTCGCATGAGAGCTGATTGTTTTCTTTTTTGTCATTTTCTGTACAGGCTTATCTGACCTTAAACCTTCCTGTATATTATGATACCCTTGCTAAATATTGCTTTGCCCTTGGATTTCCAAGCCTCCAGAACTGTAAGCCAGAAAAAGAGACATTTTCTTTATGAATTATTCAATCTTAGATATTTTTTCATAGCAACAGAAAACTAAGACCGCATGTCTGTAAAGGCAGTGGCATATTCTCTTCACATTCCTTTTACTCTCTCATTTATCTTACTTCAAACATGTGTTTTCATTTCTTCATTCCCACCATCCCTACTTCTGATTGAGGTCATAACTACAATCTCCTATTGGCTACTTCAGTACCACTTAGGTTTTCCTTCTTTTCAATTGATTGAACACATTGTTGCCATATGAAGCTTCATACAGTAGTACTCTTATGGACATCAAAGAACACTGAGAACTACCCCCCCCCCAAATGCTTTTAGTTTCATTTTCCTCCTCACTTTCTTTTATGAACTTTATGTCAGGCTGAACTTAACTATTCATATCATCTTAAAAGTCTCCTAAATATCTGTGTGAGTATAAGCAAACTGTTTCCCACAAAGCTTTTCTATACAGGAGGTGCTTAGTCCTTGCTAGCTCATCTTCTTCCACTGCAGTTGCCCCAATCCTTCCTATATCTTCTGTAAGGAAAGTCCTGATTAAAAGTCATGGGTGCATATGAACATCCCTTAAATATCACAACTAGAACTCACTTACCCCCTTTTCCAGTGGTCCTGGCCTTTGTTGTGACACTCATGACTGTTAGCCTATATACCTTGCATTATAGTATCTTCTCTATCTCCTTAATGAAACTAATGCCCTTAAAAGTCAAGGTCTTTGTATCTACAAAAGTTCCAGAATACATATTTCTAAATGACAGGCGTTCAATACATATCTGTTCAATAAAATAAACCTGATGTCTCTTGGAGATTCTTTGTTGATCTCCTATTGAACTGAATAATAATACTTTTTATCTTTTTATTTTTTTTTTGTCAAAATACAAGTATTTATATTTTTGAAACTGTGTTTCTAGGAAAGGTAATTCAAAACTACTCACCAAACCCCCCTGCAAATTATAATTTCAGTAAACAAATAAATTCTTTGCTTTATTTTTCTTCACATGTATGTGTACTAAAATATGCACATGCCTCTCCATATTCTCTGTATGATGACTGAGAAGGGTTGTGGTGAGCAGAGAGAAAGAGAAGAGGTAATTCAGATGCAGGCTTCAAAAAAATATGCTCAAAGGTAAACATTTTTAGATTGCTTACAACAGTCTTTTTTTAAAATAGTTTTTAATTGTAGATGGATACAATATCTTTATTTTTTATTTTTGTGGGTGCTGGGGATTGAACCCAATGCCTTATAGTGCAAGACAAGCGCTCTATCACTGAGCTACAGCCCCAGCCCCTACCATAGGCTTTTATAAGGCCTGTGAAACAGTAAAATATCTAGTCCCAGCTAAACAAAATTAAAAGTGCTACCTACCAATATTTGGTTTCATTCACTTTTAATAGTAGCTTAGTTGATGAAAGTTTTTTAGGAAAGTGCTGAAGAAATGTTCTCAGAGGGTTTTTAGTACAAAAATTTAAAGGTAGAATTTATATGTTCATATATTCTCAGTTTCTTGAACATATTCAAGATATATTAAAGTCTTTAATCTTTATGACAAAAATCATGCTTTAACTTTTCAAAAATGATCATAGCCATTGAAATCAAAATCTTTCATTGAATTATAATTATTAACGATGTTAATTTTCTTAAGTAATTCTTCACTCATTAATAATTTTTTACTCTTTTTTAATTCTCCAAATTCCATTACCCCTGCCCCCTTCTTGACTGAAACCTAACTGTCACTCCTCATTGTCTCATTTTCTTGGTTTGGAAAATTAAAACAATTTAAAATTAATCTTGTTGTAGTGTTTCTCCAATGGAGGCCTGACTATTTGGCCAAAATTAGTAAGTATTCATCTTTCTAAAATTAAAGGAAAATTCTAATTATTACGGCTACAGAATCTTAGAGCTTCAGAATTTCTGGAAGTAGAGATTGGGAGGCTACATTTTTAGCAAGTTCCAGAGCTTTATGCAAGTTAGATCTTGAGAAATGTTTCTCTTATGTATTATGTCTCCTGAAGAATGGTGATCTTTTCAATAACTTACTTCTAAAGGAGGCACTGATGTTAGAAATATTAGCTAAAGACATGACTATTTTGAAGGGGTTTTCAGTGACTGATTTGTTACTTTTCTCATTTTATCTCTGGGAAAGCTGTTATTAGGTATTTGAAGATAAAATAAAAATTTGATTATACTTTGGTCACTTGTAGAAAAATAGTAGGGTCAAAATGTCTGCTTGTTCCTTTATGAGAATCAACAGTGAAAGATGCTGAGGCACAGGGAGGCAGAACTGGGAGGAATAAAATAAAAGGCATGAAATTAGATCACATTTGTTTGTACCACTCACTTTTATTATATCAGGTGATATCCAACCGATAATTTAATTCTTCCTCCATTAAAACTAAATTTTAGTAATGCACCATTACTTCCTTCAGAAACTTCCATGAACAATGAAGAACTGATGTATAATTTATGTAATTAACGTTTATTTTCCATGTTAAAACATTTTTTTAAAAAAGTATGCATCTCTTTGTCCAAGTGGGGAAACAGCTTTCTATTGGTGCTAGAGGAAAAAAAGATGATAATCAAATCTGAACAAGCAAACAGAAGGGAATAGGATTTTCAATTCTTGGCATCATTATTGCTAGTGATTCACTGAATGGTAGTATAAAGATACTTGTTAAGCATATACTTAGTATTGAACAAAGTAAGAGGCAATGGAGATATGGCAGTCAACAGCAAACCATTTTCAAGTCAGCAAACATAATTGTGTAAGTTACAACTGAATACAAATAAAATAAACAGAAGCATAATGAGTGATGGAAATGAGAAATATTCCAGAGATGTTGGTCAGAAAAGGCCTCTCTGATGACATCTCCACTTTATGACACATTGTGTCATGATCACCAAAGCATGGAATATTTAAAATGAGATAAACATTTACCTGATGGCCAGGATGAAGGCACTAGCAGGAGACATCTTCCCTGGCTTCTTACCTAATCCCAGTGGAACATGTTTCATTTCTGTGTTTTGTCCAAGGCAAGCTGACAATTTTGACAAATAGATAAAACTTTCTTCTTCCATTATGTTTTATATTCTTTCATTGTACTAAAAAAGTGATATCATTTTGTCCTGTAAACTCATAGCAATCTCAGGGTTACTCTATATCAATAATATAGTTTAATTGATCAATTTCCTACTACCACCCTAGCAAATCCTAATAGTATTTCAAGGGCTTTCTGCAGTCACCTGAATTATATGCTACTCAGCTCTCAGAATATCCAATTCTTCTGCTTTTCCTTTTGCTTCCACCAATGCTTATGCTCCTTTAGTGCCTGTTCCTCAGGCTGCCTTTCACATTCTGTTTCTCTGTGGGCACGTAAGACCAGCCCTTCCCATATGCCCAAATGATTCAATCCCAGGAAAAAAAAAAAAAAGACTTGCTTTTACCATCAGTTAATACTTCCTTCTACCAAGAAACTACCAAGTCACAGATAATTGCCACTAAAAAAAAAAAAAAAAGGACTAAATTTGTTCCATTGTGATCCACTGTTTTATTTTACTTCAGTAAGGAGTAAGAGTTGCTGTTTTCTTCTGACAGTTACAAAAACAATAGCGGATGGAAGCAGCATTAATTACTTGCCAACTATTATCCAGAACTACCTTATTAAGAATGGGAATTACCATCCTAAAACTATCCGAACGATATTAATAAATTATATCAATTATCAAGGATAGCAAGAAGTGGCAACTAAGAAATTGCCTACTGGACTAACATTTCCAGTATTTCAATTATAACAAGCTATTGCACATACAAATGCAATGAACCTTGTAACGTATGAATTATGTTCTGGCCATGGAGAGCCGCATTGTAGTGTCTCCACTTGGTTGAGTAAATAGCATCCCATTCATTAATAAAGGCTAAATGCTAAAAGGCTGTTAGTGTGTGCAGATAGCACTCATCAACAGTATGTTGGTCTCTTAGGCCAGGTTCTCTTGGCCTCTATCTCTTTATTATGCTTCAATGTCAAATGACTCCTTTGTGAAGAAGAGTCATTTCCTGCTGCTTTGCTTCCTAACATCAACCAATGACTAGACAATGATTATTTGCTTTCGGAAAATCCATTTTTATTCCTCCAATATCAGTAGTTATCCTTGCTTTCTCGGAATAAAATACATGGAAAATTTCAGCCCATGGTCATGAAGTTCAACTTTGTGAAGTTTATGTGAAAATAGGGTACACAACACATCTTGTCATTGATTTAATATATATCTGTATGTGTGAGTCATTCTCTTTTCCCCTAAATGGGTTTTAACATTTTAAGATAATTTTATTTTTATGATAATGAGTTATATGACAATATCTTATAATTTCTCACCTTCTCTTTCTTGCGTTTTTGATCATTAATATACTATATGATATTCTTTGGACAAGTTCAAGATGGCAAAGATAATAGTAGTAAAAGAAACTACTGTAACAAGGTGTGTAAAAAGAAGAGGAAAGGACTTAAGCTGCTTTGTTAAATACGATTAAGTTGATGTTCTATTTCTCCTACTTCAGTACATTTGTTTGTGTTTCATCTACCTAAAATGACTTCTTGCTAAGTCTTAGTCTAAAGTTCATGTTTTCTTCCTTAAGAAAGATGCTATTAAGCTAACTCTGACCCCACATATTGCATATGTCTCTCTGCAGTGGTGGCAGAGGATCTATTCAGTGGCTGGTGGAACTGTACCATCAGCATTACTATAGCCCACCCCAGACCTAGTGAGTTTGACTCGTGAGATCCAGAAACTCTTATTTTTAACAAGGTCTCCAAGCAATTCTCATGCACAGTAAGAGTCCTTCTTTGATTGCACTTTGTGCCATTGACTATTTCTGAAAATACTTACTGAACTTTTCCAGGCTACTCTGAATGGGTCAGACATGAATTTCTCACAAACTAATACACTGTTAAATAGAGATGATAAGTAGTTTACAAATAACAGTAGTTTACAAATAACATTACTAAATGTTGGAAGCTGATGTATTCATAAGCAATTCAGACAAAGCACTATGGATAATTACATGTGATAGATATTCTAACTGAGATGCTTTGTAAATGGTGTAGGGGAGCGGGATTGCTTCAGGACTCTTACAGAAGAAGACTGGACTATAAAACTATGGATGCAGGAAAAGGAAAAAGCCAATGGTGGAAGGTATATAAGAAAAAAAAAAGACAAATGTGGGAACATATGGCCAGGGTAGAGAATGCCAAGTCATTGAATCTGGGTGAAGCATGTTGTATAAATTCTTATGAGTGGAAATAGGAATTCAAAGAGAAGCTTGGGGGCTGGGGAGTAGCTCAGTGGTAGAGCACTTGTCTGGCATGTGAGAGGCACTTGGTTTGATCCTCAGCACCACATAAAAACAAAGAAAATAAAGGTATTGTTGCCATTTATAACTAAAAAGAAAGAGAGAGAGAAAGAAGTTTGGGTCATGCCAGAGAGAGCTTTGGAAAAGTCTAATATCTGTTTATTCTTGGTTATTTTTCTTATATTTTGAAGTTAATCTCTGAAAAATTTTCTCAAAGGACACATTCTAAAAGTTCCTCAAAACTTGACATTTCTGCATGTGTCATGCCTAGCACACGGTTGCTAACACATTATAGGTTCAGCATACATTGTTAAATGAAGAGAAAAATCTTTCAATCATAGCTTCTAAACAAACTAATACCATATACTTAAACTTTGTATAAGGCTTTGCACATCTGTTTGAAAAGTTAATAACCCCACCAGAGATGGTTAAATATGTTATGGCATAATAATGGTGGTTTTGTCAAAATATTGAATTATTATTCTGATTTATGAAAATCTAACTGCAATGAAATAATTTTTTGGAGGGTATCAGGATTGTATCCAGGGGCACATAACCATTAAGCCACATCCTTAGCCCTTTTTTATGTTTTATTCTGAGACAGGATCTTGCTACATTGCTTAGGGCTCTCTAAGTTGCTGAGGTTAGTCTTAAATATGCAATGCTCCTGCCTCATCCTCCCGAGTCACTGGGATTGTAGGTGTTCAGGATGGTGCCTGGCAAAATATTTTTTGAGAAATAAAATAAATGAATTATTGTGCTTTACAGTTTTTAATAAGGCTAATATTGGATTCTCAGTCACCAAATTCAGACAATAGGAAATTATAATTTTGGAAAAACTCTAAAACTTTTCATAAAAACAAGGTTAAAAGCTTTTCTGAACCAGAGACCCCACCTGTCTCTATTCTTTTGTCCCTATGCTTTTACATAGTAGGTGCTGAGGATTGAACCCAGTGCCTCATGCATGCTAGGCAAGTGCTCTGCCACTGAGCTACAGCTCCAGCCCAACTAAAAATTTTATTATTATTATTATGGAATAAATCCTCAGGGAAGAATTTGGAACATCTCCTGTTTCAGAAGATTTTAAAGATATTACAAAATAATAATGGCCCTACCCTAACAGGAAAAAAAAAAAAATCCTGGGTTGAAGAGGATACATTTGCAGTTAGTTGTAGATGGGGCAGGGATTTGATTACTATGCAGGAAAAGACATTCAGGCCTGCTGGGAAGTCAGAAGGTCAGCAGAATGACCCCAACATATCCATAATCATAATTTTATTGTTGCTCTGGGATTGGGACACCAAATGGAGACAGTAATAAAGCCTCATTTTTGTGAACACAATATCTCCATATTCAATGAGCTAAAAGTGCAGTCATGGTCCTTCCTTTCCCAGGAAGGGCTCAGCTTCTGCCAACAGTTCCAAGATACAAAATGAACACATACTGAACTGGATTTTCTTCTCCTTCTCCAACTGGGGCTAAGGAATATGACAAAATTTGTGGATTTATTAACCCTGTATGAATCTCCAAGGAGGGCCTCTTTTCCCCCTAAAGCTTCTAAAGGAAATGAGAATAGAAGTAATGTCAAACTCATCCACTTTTTTGTGTGTGTGGAGAAAAATAAGAAATGAATAGCCACCTCAGCCTGTCAAGTTGCTAACAGGCAAATCTGTTCCATACAATGAGGGCAGAATTTCATAGTCTGGAAAAGAAAACCATGGTTTGAGGGGAAAATGAACAAATTCTTTCATGCATTTCATTTTTTTTCCTGTTTTCTTTTGAAAATGATTGACAGCTCTATTAAATATCCCCTTGGCTAACCAGGAAGACAAATGTTTTGCCACCAGAGATTGCTTATCCCAGAAGACATTAAACCTTTGTCTACTAGCCTGCATGAGCTGTCAGTGAGACCAAGGAAGGTGACATGTTAGAGTCCAGATCCCTTCCTCCTTCCGGTACATAGTTATTGAGCTCCTTTTCATACAGTGGGGCTAGAGAACTCTAGACGCTCAGATCTTTCCTTGAGGACTTTGAAGCAAGCATGCATGGTAAAAATTGTCATTTCAAATTGTTTGTAGGTTATGATTTAAAGCAGGGTGCCTTTTTAATGATTTGAAAACCACTTTATGTAGTGGCGTATGAGAACACTTTGAACTTCTTAGAATTGAAACACTCTGCTCTCTGTTAATGTTCCATATTACAATTTCAAAATATAAAACATGATCTAAGTCCCTATTATATGTCAACGGGAATGCTAATTAATTATATAATGTTTATCTCATTTTCTCTCTTTGTTTCATTTTTAGGACATCTTTGAATATCATCTTTCATTAATTACTGCATCTCTACCACCTTATCCCCCAACCAACTACCACCACTCAGATTATGAACTTTATGTCTGATTTACCAACAGACACTTAACTATTTCGTGTTTAGGTTGGAGCCTGGCACATAAAATGTGAAAGCATTTTGAACAAATGATTCCCATATTATTAATAAAGAGTAGGTTGCAACCCACTCCTTTCTGTGCTGAGTGAACTTCCTCTGCTTTTCTTCCCTTCACCACCATTCATTACTTAACAGCAGAGATGCATTGTGAGAAGTGTTTTCTTAAGTGATTTTGTCATTGTGTGGCTATCATAGAGTATATTTACATAAATTAAGATGGCCATGACATCACTAGGTGATAAAATCTTATGGAACCACTTTCATGTATACAGTCTGTTTTTGTTTGAAATAACACTATTCAGAATGTGACTGTATTAAAGCTAAGTGTGTACTATTGGGCCAGTGATCCAGTTCAGAGGTGTATGGAAGTAAGGGTGCTGGCAGTTCTTTGAGAAACTAATTCAATTTGTGTACTCTCTTCAGATACACACACATGAACACAGACACACACACACACAATTGTGAACATGATCTGTAGGGGTTCACATAGGGACCTGTGTCAAAGATTAAGAATTCAAGGCTTTCTTAGATCTTTTATTACACCTGTTGTGAGCTGATTTGAAAATTTTGTTAGAGCACCTACTTCTCTGGTAAGCATCCCTGCTTTATTTTTAAAGTTGAGTTAGAAAATATAGATTTTTTTTTCACCAGCTCCAAAAGTCTTAAGTATTGGAGTTCCAGTGTTCTATTACACCCTTGCCCCCTAATCAGCTCCTGGTGCTCTTACCCTCTCAAAAAACTAGCACCAAGAAATACACTTATGAAGGACAAATTATATCCATGAGAGCATCCTTGGTTTTTAGGAGTTGTTTGTTTGACTAACAAAGCATATCCATGATATCAGCATTCTGATAGTTGGTCTGAAACATAGATAGGCATTATTGCTAAATTTGAGGATATGCATCTAATACTAATATGTGAGTTTGAAATTTCAGCAGCAAATTTTAGTATTTGAAAATAAAACTTATCCATGAATGTAACCTCTCTTAAAATTGAACATTCTGCTTTTATTTCTTGGATTCTAAATTACTTAAATTATAACAAGTTTAAAATCAGAATGCATTAATGAGCTAGCTGGAAGATCTTAAGGACTGACTTACTAATCTCCTATTAGGTCGGAAATACTTACATAGTCAAGGAACATGCTTTTGATATGGAAAGAAAATAGGGATTTTTGCTATAGAACCTTATAGTGCCATGAGAAAAATTTTTCCAAATGTGAAAGGCATGAAGAAAATACTTCCTGTCAAAGAGAAAATTGCAACAAATTTAGTTATAGATAGAATTGCCTTTTACTTACAATTTGTGAATCAGTCCAGATTTCATTCCCCCAAATTAAATGAGAAATTCCCCCTATACAATGAGAGGCTGTGTTTTTTATTATTATTATTATTTTGTAAGTTGGAAGGAAGGAAACATGAAGAGAATAAAAACTGGTTAGCATCCAGTTACAGCAGGTGGTTGTTGTTATTATTATTAATATTTTATACATAAAAGAGAAGGGACTTCTTTATCACTCTGACTCATGTATACTGGAATTTGATGTTCTCAGGAAGAACTGGTATGTGTTAGGATCTATATGCTTCTTTTACATTTCTGTTTCACTGTGTGACATATAGCATGTGAGACACCATTTTAGTTGGTTTGGTCTGTTAGGGCCCAGGGCTGGAGCTCTGTCTACAACAATCTGGTATTATAAATTTTATTTAACATTACTTAGTAACCCACCAGATATTTTTCAGTGGAATTTTATTCAACATATTTTTAAAGCCTGTTGTTCACTGAAAAAGGATATTATAGTAAGAACTTGCTAAGCAAGATTTGACGAGATTTAAATGATTACTTTCATGGTGACATTTTCAGGACAGTTTCATCAGACCCACATGTAAGAGCCATTTTCTGAACAATGGTTACTTAATTTGCTTATATCTTAAAATGGCTCATGGATTTTTTCCCTTCATATTTAAATCTCTTAAAAGCAAAGCTGTGATACAGAGCATAAATGAGATGAAAATGAGGTTATTAGCAAAGTATTTTCTACTAACAACCTTAATGATAATGTGTTTTTGTTCATTTGTTATATAAATCCTGATTGCATTTCTCCCCTGAAACTTGACACAGTAACATGTATTTCAATGTATTTTTAATTTAAGCATTAAAAATAAAGACATTTTAAAACCAATAATCTGTTTTTGGTTCTTGAATAAAAAATACCATGATTGTAATTAGGGACAAAAGCTGATGTGGTTTTCTTATTACAGTGATAGATAAATTCTGTAACTATACCGTTGGCTCCTAAATTAAGTGTAATAAGCCCTGTCAGCAGAAGATCCTTCTTTTGTAGATACCAATGCATTCAGTCCTGTAAAACCAAAAATTAATTTTGCTTCTATGAATTTCTTAATTATTTATTATACAGAATCTAGTTTAGCCAGGCTCTGAGACTAGAGCTGCAATTTGAATTCGTTCTTGGGTCCCAAAGAATTTTCCCTCTTTACTAATGCATGACAAGTCAGACAACAGAAATCAAATCATTTAGAATGTTTAGGAAAAGCCTAGGAGATAATTGTGTGAGAATGGCTATTGGTCCTTGTACTTGAGTGGTGAGAATCATCTCATCTCATCTCTTTCTTTGTTTATGTACTGATTTTGTTCATTTCCTGATATGTAGAGTGTGGTGATAACTTGCCCATATAGAGATGAAATAATTATAAGAACAATCTCTTTTGGCTATAGTATAATTCATCACTAATTTAAAAGCAATATCCAAATAGGCAGTCCAATCATTGTTTCACGGATATTTTACCTCAAAGTGATATGCATCCCTTGATTCTGTGTTGAGACCTCTTTTCCTGTAGCAGGCCCTTGGGAGTATCATGGGGCCATTGATTTTCAGTTTGCTTTTACAGCAAGTTTCCTCATGCTCATAAAGAGGGAATTGTGCTTTGTGCCCTTTAGTAATTCAGTTCTTTGTGTTTGGGATTGAGGGCAGGGGAATACATTGGAATGCACTTAAATTCAATCAATATTTATTGCTTATACAATATGGTAAGGTACGGGCTGGTTGCGATTAAGCTGTAGGATGCTAAAATTCTTTCCAAATTCTTGTATATTAGCGACTGGAGGGGAAAAATGAGAAAAGGTGCAATTAACCTCACACCTTAGGGTTTCTTTATGGAGATCAAATGGGAGCTCTTAGAAAACATCTGTGCTACCACTGCTGATTTTTCTTCCAAATTCTCTGTCCTCTATTCTATACCCTGATACATACAGTTACAGCTTTCTAGGCAATATGTGGTCTATACATCAATGCAGATTGCACACAACTTCAGCAAAACATTATGGGGCTGCAGAGTGAAAATTTGGAACACCCTTGCAGCTGAAAAACTATTTACCATAGCATTAGTTGGTTTGAGCAATGGAGATTCAAGTCAGATGCACTCTCCCTATTTGCATGCCAGAAGGCAGAACCCACTCAAAGCCTCCCAGGCCCCAGCTGTTTCAGAGGACTACTTTTCTGCTTCAGAGTGCAGAGGTGGGGCCATCTGCACTGCTTGAGGTTTTCTTGTGGGCACATTCAGTACTCTGCTATAGGCTTTTTAATTAACTGTGATCTAGCTAAAGGAATGTTCAGTGATTGAAACTAGAGACTAAGAAAAATAAAATCACACAAAATGAAGACAATGCAAATTTTTAATTATTATTGGATGACTCATATTCTGCAACAATACCCTGGATACAGGCCCAATATTTTGAACCAGCTACCAGGGAATAAGATCAATTGTGTGATGACAAAAATGTTTATTCTGTATTAAGAAGGGAGGCACATCATCATATCTCTACAATGTAGACCAAGAAAAGGCTATAGGGCCTTATCTATAAAACATAAGTGTTGATAATTATCAGAAAGGAGACAAGCCTTCACTAAAACACAGTGCCCTGGAGGGTGTAATGTAGCACACAGTTTACTTTGGGGTTTTCTGTAGGTATTTTCTAAGTAGCTCGATTAAGGTAATTTTCTCCACTTACAATTTAAACCCATATAAGTACAAATCTGTGCATATAATGGTATAATATAAACCTACATCCATATCTAAGCGCCTAAGAAAGTATTTCATAATTCTCTCTCTTAATGAATTTGCCAACTCCCTACTCCGTTCTGTGATCCTTCTTCTCAATATTCTCTTGTTACTTTCTCTCCTGCAGTTCTTTCTCCCTCTGCTATTCTGTGATATTTTCTCTGGTCTTGTGGATGAAAGGCTTATTGTTTTTCTTTGCATAATAACAAAAGCTATTCAGAGGTAAGTTTCCATGGAATTCTGATAAATAAAGACAGATTTCTTAGCCCTCATTAATAATTATAATTTTTTTGTCAAACTTGTACCGTAAGTGAAATAGAAAAAAATATCTATACATGACCTGATATTACTTCTGAGGTGACCAAGATGAATTTTCTTTTAATGAGAGAAAGAAGAGAGAGAGAGAGAGAGAGAGAGAGAGAGAGAGAGAGAGAGAGAGAGAGAATTTTTTTAAGGGAAGTATTATGGTCAAACGTACTGTGTATAAATAATGCTCAGTTTGTATTTTAGAAAAGATTCCACAGGAAAAAAGGATTTGAGAGTCCATCCATTGACTCATTAGCCTTGGCTCATATATACACCTGAACAGTGTAGCCTACTTCCTCTGAACAGTGTAAACCCTGCTTCCTCAAAAATCTTTTATCCTGAGTTCCATCTTCAAACCTGGATTACAAACCTGTCTTTCTAAAAGTTTATTGAATATCTCTGCTTGCACTTAATGCTGCTCCCTGATACGCAGTTGCCACCTTTACTACTATAACTACTCTTATGACCAGCATTGATCTCATTTCTGTCATTAATGGGATGAGTATATCAGCAACTGGTATTTAAAATTTTGATGTTTTTTCCCTCTCCCACTACTTCCTACATTATATTGCTGCATTTTACTTTTTGTATAACTTGAATATGTATATATTATAAGTAATATGTATAGATTAAGAAAAAATATATATTCTTGTGTGTTTTCCCTCCTCTCACCTCAAAGCATGAACCTCAACTCTTGCAAATGTAAATTATAATTTTCCAAAGTGCATTTATGTCTGCAGTTTCTTCGTCATGTGTAATAATAACCAATGTCTTTTCCTTCCTAATATTAAAGAAAAAAATTCTTGCCTTATGTGTACTTTAGACATTGGATACTAGGAGATTTTCTTCCTCCTGCATATATGAGTGGGTATTACAGTCACTCCAGAGAAGGATGATGAAGCTTACTGCTTTTATTTTTTGTTCAAGGATGAACTTTACTGTTTTTATTTTTTTTCAAAGCACATATTTTAAATTAACTGAAGAGGCAAAAGAATTTTAAAAGCCTTTATTTGTCAGTTTTAGGAGAAAGGCTATCCTGCTCCTAAAATAATTAAAATTATATGGCCTGAGAGTAAAACATAACAATTTTTCTCATTTAATTATTGTATCTCTGGTTAAATTTATCTCTTGTACTTTGTATATTTTATACATTGTCATGCAAGAGTTTTAAAATTACATTTTAAAAATATTGTTAATAAATGTGCAATTGCCTTTGGTGCTTGTTTCAAAATACGGTTGTGGAACACTACTACTTGTTATAAACATTTAATCTGTATATTCTAATGTTTGCCTTTATTTTATTATTTTATTTTTTACAAATACTCCAGTTTTCAATTTGGGAGAACACGGTAATACTGTGCTTTTCCACCTACTTGAAGTTTGGCATGTTTCTGACCTGGTTTGGCCAACAAAATGTGAATAGAAATGCCACTTACTAGTTACGGGTCAAAAATTTTTATTGCTAGTAACCAGTTTTGACTTTTGTCCCCATTGTCATGGCAAGGGTAAAAGCAAGTTATTAATTGATCCATCATGATCCAGAATCCCTGAGAGAATTCCCATGCTGGACATGTAACTTGGAAAAAGAAAAGTGTTTTCGCTATTTTTAAGTATCTGAAATTTCATGGTTCTTTGCTGTCATAGAATAACTTAACCCCTTCTAAATAATGCAAGTCTGCTAAAATGTTACATACACACAAAAAATCACAAATGATGTTTTTATTTTCAATAATGGCATTTCTATAGATTTTTCATGACATAGAACATTAGCCAGGAGCTCTAGTATATTAGTGTATAAATGAGGATATAATGGACCCTTGTCTTCTTCATGATAATAAAGACAACTTGGCCATTTGGTATGAAGTTTACTTTTGGGTGATTTTGGAGATAATGTTCCATCTCTTTTAAGTATGTTTATCTTCCATTCCTAGTGTGCTATAAAAGGGATTTAGAATGTTTTTAATTATCAGTAGTTTTTTTGAATTTTATCAAATGCCTTTTCTATAAACGGATATGAAGATATAGTTTTTCTATGCTGATTCTTTAATGTGGTGAATTACATTACTTGATTTTTCTAATATTAAGCCAAATTTACATTTCTCAGTTTAACTCAATTTGATCATCTTTCAAAATGTATCACTAGAATCAATTCATTAACATTTTGAGATTTTTTGTCATTTATGTTCTTCATAAAGATTAATTCAGAATTTTCTTTCCTCATAATTTTCTGGAGAAGTTCAAATACCAAGATGGTAAAATTAGTTGCAAAGTAGTCTCTATTTTTCTGGACTTTGAAGACATATATGTAAGATTGAATTCATTTGTTCCCATCCTTTTCTAGATAAGTTTATCTGGGCGTGAGAAGGTTGAACAAATTCTCCAAAGTACAAAAAAAAAAAATGGACTCACCCCTTAAATCTTAATGTTCTTTCAGAGGTTGTTTCTGACCCCTTCACCTACTGCCCTCAGCAAGAAGTCTCACCCTGTATTGTTACAGCACGCTATAACAAACACACCTCCACTTGAAATACATGACTTCCTCATGTTTATTACTGTTCATTTTTTATTTTAAATATGAAAATGTACGTCAGTTGCAGGGTAAATGCCAATGGGTTACATGTCCTCTTTACTGCATGTCTTTGTTTTCCATTAGTTTGTAAATTTCCTGAAAACATATTTGACACACGGAAAACACTGAATGTACAGATGTTAAATTGAGGGATGCCTGGAATAATCCACTGCTTAAATCATCTCAATGTTTTTCTTCTATTTTATTTTGCTACTATGTGTATTAATTGAGAGTCTATGAAGAGCATAGACTCTCAATTAATACACATAGCAAACATCTCACAATAATTTTCTGATATGAAGTTATCAGAAGTTCCTATCAGGAATTATTAGGAGAAGGAAATTTTCTCTGAAAATAGCTTGTGTTGAAAGGCTGCCTTAGAAGTTGTGACACTAACGGGTCACTGCAAAATGCAGGACAATGTAGCATGTAGTTTGACCTTTATATAATAAAAAAACACTTCCGTATTTGTGTGTGTGTGTGTGTGTGCATGCATACGCACACACACGCTGTGTCTTTGTGTGAGCAAGGTAGAATGCAAACAAACAAACAAATAAATAAGTATTTCCCAAATAAAATCAAAAGTGACATATGATTCTGTATTTGTGGACCATGAGCCATGTAAAAAATCCAAAACAAACAAACAAAAAACCTCATGGTGTTCTCTTTAATTAAGCAATTACATATAAGCAGCACAACCAAAAACATTCTTTTTAAAAATTAGAGCTTTAAAAATTACAGAAGCTAATGTGCTCTTTGATTTTTATTTATCCATTTTTTTCATAGTGGCTATTGAATATTAAGTCTAAAAATGTCATTGCAACATTATTCTGAAATTTAGTAACTCTTCTTTTATAGACAAGACAGATGCTGATAAATTTCACATATCTGGTTGTGGTTCTGGTTATCATCAGGTTCTGGGTCCAATTATGCAGAGACCTTTCAACACAATGAGAGCCACATGTTCCCAGGCTTTCAGGAGAACACTTGAGAGGCTGAAGACATGGGATGATCCAGTATTATTTGGACCTCATTGTTATTCCAAGCTAATGAATTTGAATTTTATTCAAGGAGTGATAGGATGGGCAAGAATGATTTCAAGTTATACTGTTATTCAGATATTTTCAGTACAGCACAGTGTTAAGAAAGGCAGTATTAGGTAATAGAGGAATGTAGACTTTACAATGAGAATGAACAGTGCATATCTATATAACTATTTATAAACTGCATGACCGAGTGTCATGTGTCAGGTTTTTGTTTTTTATATTGGGGATTTAAGCCAGGAATATTAGTACTACTACATCCTTGGCCCTTGAAAAATTTTGAATCAGGATCTTCCTAAGTTGCTTCTGGCTTTTGCTAAGTTGCCCAGGCTGGCCTTGAACTTTCGATCATACTGCTTTCAGCCTCCCCAGTAGCTGGGATTACAGGTGTATGCCACCAAGCTTGATCTTGTTTCCTCATCTCTTAGCAATGACAGTAATTGTAAATCCTTCCTTGGTTTGCTTTTGAGCTTCAGTGATTTAAAATACATTCAGTGTTTATAATAATGCTGGGGAGGGCTGGGGATGTGGCTCAAGCAGTAGCGTGCTCGCCTGGTGTGCGTGCGGCCTGGGTTCGATCCTCAGCACCACATACAAACAAAGATGTTGTGTCCGCCGATAACTAAAAAATAAATATTAAAAATCTCTCTCTCTCTCTCTCTCTCTCTCTCTCTCTCTTAAAAAAATAATAATAATGCTGGGGATTTGGGGGCTGGGGTTGTGGCTCAGTAGTAGAGCGCTTGCCTAGTATGCTCAAGGCACTGGATTCGATCCTCAGCACCACATAAATGTAAAATAAAGACATTGTGTCCACCTAAAAAACTTAGGAATAAATATTAAAAATATAATGCTGGGTATTTTGAAACAGCATATAATTAATAGTTTTATTATTATTGTTATTTTAGTTAAAGGCATAATATCAAAATAGAATGATAGTGAGCTACAGAGTTGGGGATGGGTAATTGGAGAAACAAAATTTTACCTTAAGAAAAAAATGGCTTCAAAAATTTTTCAAATAAGTTCACTTAATCCTTTTCTCTTTTCTGTGTTTTCCCAGTTGATGTAATAGGGACCAGAAATAACCCTTGTTGAACAAAGATTTTAGAAGGAAATGTAACTGGAACATGAAATATTGAATTTAGATTATTGATATAAGAATGAACAAGAAAATGTTATGTTGTCATAGCAACTTCTCCTGAAACTTATTTTATTTCCTCCTATCAAAAGAGTTAGGAGTTATAATGTATTCCAAAAGGATAATGGCATCCAAGGGAAGAGGCTTGCAAAGTTAACTTGTTAAAATCTTTGTGAAAGACTCTTTGTTTTAGTTAGCATTGGTCCTAAATATTATTTGACTCTCTTGCGGCAGCAAACAACATGCTTTTTTGAATATGCCCAACAGTTGCTGCCAAATCTTGAGTCTTATAGGATTGTTGGGGATGGGGTGCCAAGGACTGAACAGTTTTTAAATGTTCAATGCAGATAGGATCATTTCAATAAGATCACTCTGGAATAGTGGAGAGCATTGACATGAGTGGAGAGATATTGGGACAGAGTTGTCCAGCTCAGATGTTCGACCACCCATGGCAAGAGATGAAATCATGCATTGTCAGTAGATGCAGACTTACTTAGAAAAGACAATCTGTAGGAATTGCCCAGGACATGTAAGAAAGGAGGAAGAAAGTACTGGGTTATGGTTGACAGTGGATATTTTCCTTCAGAATTCTAAAGATAATGGTGGGATTTGGTTAAGAATAATAAGATGAGTGTCATGGACTTTAAGTTTGTGTTGTCTAAAGTCATTCCTTTTCCTAATTATTGGAAATATGTTAGAATTTTAAAAACTCATTTTAGAAATTTTATGAACTTGGAGCCAAAGGTATAAATGAATAAATATGCAAAAGAATGATATTCAAAATGACACGCAAACACACACACACACACACAAACACACACAAAAAACAAGGAAAAATAGGAAGAAAGAAAGAATGGAAGAAGGAATAAAAGAGAGAAAAAAAAGAAAAATGCTAGGATCCTGGTAAACCTGTCTTCAAAAGGAAGATGGAAAAAGTAATAAGAAAAGATAGTAATGCAAGTTTTCCTACAAGTCCTGTCTTCTCTCACCTCTCCTCACGTTCTAAGTTCAGACCACTGTTTCTTAGTGGGTGCGTCTTTCTCTTTAGCTCAAAAGCCAAACAACCAACAGTTTACTTGGACATTTCCATTTCAAAATCACATGGGCAGTTCAAACTCAACATCTCCTAAGAGGAGTTCAACTTTACCCTATTAAATCCAATATACCGTTTATGTACTTATTTTTGGTAAAGTGTGCCAGCATTCACCCAAGGGCTCAATTACTAAATGAAATTCTGTCCTTCATGGTGGGTCCTTTCTCTTGCTTCTCCTATACCTTCAAATTCACTTCCTGCTGGGTCTTTTACACCCTTGGGTCATTCTAATTTGCTCCTGCTCTTAGTAACTACAGTTACCCTTTTTAAGTGAGAGTTTCATATTTTATTAGCCTATGGCTGCACTATATTTTCTTTGTTCCTCAGCTTTACCTCCATTTCTCTGCCCATGAGATGCTTCTGTCAGTATGGTTGTTTGCACTGTCTTCCCTCATTTCATCAGCAGTGACTTTTTTATGAATCTAATTCACATTCTTTGCAGGTAAACACAATGATACTCCAGGTTGTGGGCCTTGGCTGCCTATTGTGCATTATCTTTCACAATTCCTTAAATATGAAAACCCCTATATACCATGCTGGCTTGAAATTCAAATTGATCATGAGTTAGTATTTGATTATTCGACATGTCTACTGATGATTTTAATGGTCACAAAATTACAAACTATAATTTGATGGCCAAATCCAAGTTCCCACCTAATTTTGTTAATGATGGTTTGAAATATAGACATGCCTCTTCATTTATATAATATCTATGCTTGCTTTCAGGCTGGGAGGCAGTGTTGAGAAATCATGATAGACACAAGATTAGAATTGGTTTACAACCTATTTTGTTTGATTTGGGTAAGCAATTATATCTCAGCTAAGTGATTTAAGAATGCTAGTGACCTACCTATGTGTATAAAGGTTAGCAATGTAAAACTCAAGAAAACTTTAAAGAACCAAGCAAAAATGTATGAGAAATATAATGGCTAATATAGTTTTTAAAAACAAACTATGAGATGCCATTGGGGAAAGAATTAACAAATCTAAATAATCAGATTTAAAAACTCAGTATATGCCACATATTAAAAGAAAAGAATAAAGCAACAGAAAAAATTGGGCTGGGAATGTGGCTCAAGTGGTAGTGTGCTTGCCTGGCATGCGTGCGGCCCGGGTTCGATCCTCAGCACCACATACAAAGATGTTGTATCCGCCGAAAACTAAAAAATAAATATTAAAAATTCTCTCTCTCTCTCTCTCTCTTTAAAAAAAAGAAACAGAAAAATATGGCTACAATACACAGAAGATAGAAAATATTAGCATACAGCTAGTCCCAAAAATTAGAAAAATAAAAATGAAGAGGAAGAAATACTTGAGTAAAACAATGGGAAAAAAAAAGAATGGCACAGTTCAGTTTGAAAGTGCTTATAAAATATCAGTGAGGAAAGGCATTTTGACATAAGAATAGAATCTAAGAATACTACTGACATCAAAAAATTTTCAAAATCTTAGAGAAATAATAGATCATATTCAAAGGCACAGACATTTGTAGGATTACACTAGATACAACATGGAGTGTAGTTTTAAGGCATTGAAGGGAAAGATGTTATAACCTAGAGATTTTATCTAACATTAATGCCATAGTAAAATAGTCTCAGATAAGCAAGTCCTCAGATATTTTAGCCTTCACGCTGACAAAGGATTCATTCAAAAATGCATAAAACCTCTAACAAATAAATATAAAAGCATCAATAAATTAACTTTAAAACAGGCAATGTGAACATGTATAGAAGTATACATTTGACCAGAAAACCAGCTGAGATTTAAACATTATCACCTGAGATATAACCATTATCACCTGTAATCAGAGAATTGTAAGTCAAGATTGCAATGACATATCATTTTAAACCCATTCAATAAGAAAAAAAAATTTAAAAATGCTAAATGGATGTAGAACAACCTATTTTTTGTGTATTGTTGGTAGGAATATGAATTTGTGCAATCATTTTGGATAATAATTTTAATTTATGCCTTCCATATGACCATTCTTAAATCCATACATTTAGCAATTTCATGTCTAAGTACCTACCGGAGAAACATATATATGTGGAAAACAGACATACAGAAAATTTTTCTAGGAATCATTACCCACATGAACAATAGCATGGCAACAATACAAGCATCCTTCAATGAGAAAGCAGAAGAGTAGTCTTAGATATAGTCACTCAATGAAATAGTACTATATTAATTTACAATAGTTACAATGTATTAGTAACAATAGTTACTGCTATAAGTTTCTTTAAATATCAAGACTTACAACAATACAGAAGTATTATCTTACTGATCTAAAAGTCTGAAATCTGAAATAGTATCTCTAAGCTCAAATAAAGGTACCAACAGGGCTGTTTTTTTTTTCCCCAAGAAAAGAATCCATTTTCTTGCTATTTATTAGCTTCTAGAGGTTTCCCACATTCTTTGGTTCATTGCACCCTTCCAGCTTCAAAGCCAGCAATCCTCAGTGGAATGATCTCACACAGAATGACCCTGATATGCTTCATTGGGTCTCCCTCTTCCACTTTTAAGTTAATTTATGATTACACTGGGCTTGTTATTATAATCCAGGGTTATCTCCACATTTTAAACACTTCATATTAACCCTAACAACACATAACCACACCAACACCCCTCTTTGTTTCTTTGATGCATTTTAGTTGAACATAATAGTTGGCTTCATTTTGATGCAATCATACATAAATAGAATTTAATTTACTCGATTTCAGTACCCAGTGCCCCCACTTACCCTCCCCCCCTCCTCCACTCATCTTTTTCTTCCACTTGACTGGTATACCTTCTCCTCATTTATTCTTTTAAATCTGTGTTCTATAGATATACCTAAAGATGGGATTCACTCTGGTTTATTTATCAAGCACATAGCATAATTTTGTGAATTTCATTCTGCATTTCTTCCCCTTTCTCATCACTCCTTCCTCTCCTTCAGTCTCCTTGTATTTCACTGGACTTTCTTTCTAGTCATATCAGACATATCAGTCTCTCCTTTTCCCTCCCTACTTGCTGCAGATCCTGAAAATGAGAGAGAATCTTTGATCCTTGATTTTTTTAAGTCTAGCCTATTTCGCTGAGCATGATATTCTCTAGTTCTATTTATTTACCAAAAATGCCATCATTTCATCCTTCTTTATGACTGAGTAAAACTCCATATTTTCTTAATCTCTACATCAGTTGATGGGCACCTGGGCTGTTTCCATATCTTGCCTATCATGAGTTGCGCTGTTATAAATGATGATGTGGCTGTATCGCTACAGTATGCTGACTTTTGTTCTTTTAGAAAAATATTGGGGAGTGGTACAGTTGGATCTTATGGTGGTTCCATTCCTAGTTTCTTTTTTTTAAAAGAATCTCCATATTTCTTTCCAGAATGGTTGTACCAATTTGCTGTCCCATGAACTATGTATGAGTGTACTTTTTTTCCCCCATAAACTCACCAGCATTTGTTACTTGTATTCTTGATAATTACCATTCTGAATGTACTGAGATGAAATCCCAGTATAGTTTTAATTTGTGTTTCTCTCATTGTTTGGGATGTTAAACAATTTTTTCGTGTATTTATTGGTCAACTGTGTTTCTTTTTGAGAAATATCTATTTAGTTATTTCTCCCATTTATTGATTGAATTATTTTTATTATTGGTGTGTGTGTGTGTGTGTGTGTGTGTGTGTGTGTGTTAAGGTTTTTGCATTCTTTATATATTCCGGAATTGTATATTCTGGATATTGATTCCCCATCAGATGAGTAGCTGGCAAAATGTTTTCTCTTATTCTGTAGACTCTCTCTTCCCACCCTTTATCATTTCCTTTGAAATTTGATGCTGTCCCATTTATTGATGTTTTGTTTAATTTCTCGAATTTTCAGGGTGTTAAAGAAGTCAGTACCTGCACCTATATGAGGGAGTGTTAAACCTGTTTTCTTTTAGTAGTTGCAGAATTTCTGGTCTAATTCCTAAGTTTTGGATCCACTTTGATTTGATTTTTATGTGTGAGAAATAGAGATCTAATTTTATTTTTCTACATATGGTTATCTGATTTTTCCTGCAACAATTGTTTAAAAAGGCTATATTTTCTCTAATATATGTTTTAGCATTTTTGTGAAGTATCAGATGACTGGAACTACGTGGTTTTTCTCTGTGTCTTCCGTTTTGTGCCATTGGTCTTCTTGTCCATTTTGATGGCCATATCATGCTTGATTTGTCACTATAACTCTATAGTATATTTTAACATATGGTATTGTGATGCTTCCTGCATCTCTATTCTTGTTAAAGATTTCTTTGGCTATTCTGGGTCTTATATTCTGCCAAATGAATTTTAGGACATTTTTTTTAGTTCCATGAAGAATGTCATTGGTGTTTTCATGGTTATTGCATTGAATCTGTGTAATATTTTTGGTAGTGTGGCATTTTGATGATATTAATTCTTCCTACCCCAAACCATGGGATGTCTTTCCATCTTCTAAGAGTTCTTCAATTTCTTTCTTCAGTGTTCTATAGGTTTCACAGTAGAGGTCTTCCACTGGGTACATTAAGCCACAAGATTTTTTTTTTTTAGTTTATTGTGAATTAGATGGTTTTCCTGATTTCTTTTTTTTTTCTTTTGGTCTCAGTGTTTTATTTTGGCCTTCATGCCTTCATACTTGAGAATATCTGTTTTATAATATGAAAAGGAGGTTCCCACCCACAATCTTCCCTCACCCTTTCTTCACACAGCTATTTATTTAAAAATGATCCTGGTTCTCTATGAACTGTCAAATATGGCTTGATGCTTTATATTACATCAAGTAAAAATTGGTACAGATGTGACAGGATATGACCTGTGCCTCAAGGAGGAATCAGACAGAACTTCCTGATTTCTTTATCAGCAGAATTGCTATTGGAGTATAGGAAAGTTATTGATTTTTGAAGATTTATCTTGTATCCTGCTACTATGCTGAATTTATTAATCAACTCTAGAAGTTTTTTGGTAGAATATATATATGTATGTATACATAATATATATACATATATATGTATATATATTTGTTGTAGATGGGCACAATACATTTATTTTGTTTATTTATTTTTCTGTGGTGCTGAGGGTCGAACCCAGTGCTTCATACATGTAAAGCAAATGCTCTACCTCTGAGCCACAACCCCAGCCTCTCTGGTGAAATTTTTTAAAACCTTCTATATACAGGATCATTTCATCAGAAAATGGAGATAATTTGACTTCTTTCTTTTCTATTTTTATTGTTTAATTTTCTTCTCTTGCCTTTTTATCTGGATGAAGTTTCAAGGACTATATTGAATAGGAGATAGGTATGCTTGTCTTGTTCATGATTGTAGAGGTAATGTTTTCAGTTTTCCTCCATTCGGTATGTTGTTGGCTTTGGATGTGATGTATGTAGTTTTTATAATGTTAAGGTCAAGTTCCTTCTTTACCTCCTTTCTCCAGCATTTTAAATATGAATGCATGATGGAATTATCAAACAAACAATCTGACAGAGAGTTTTGCTGGATATTGCAATCTTGGCTGGCACTTGTTTTATTTTCTAGCATCCCATGCCCTCCTTAATTTTAGAGTCTAAGGTGAGAAGTCGGAAGTAGGCCTTTCCAGTTTGCCCTAAATGTACCCTGATTTTTTTTTTGGAGCTTTTCAGTTTCTTTCTTAGATTTTCTTGTAGTTCCCTGAACACTATAATAATCAATTTTTATAGTCTTTCAATGGAATTTATTCCACTTCAATATCTGTGTGTTCCTTTCTTGGATGATTGAAAATTTTGGGGTGAGGTTTATTTGCAGAGGACTTGGGCTTTTACATCAATTGCATTGGATTCCTCTTCCTCTTGTATACTTCTCCTTTGGTGTATAGTTATCTTTTCTGTTCTAGGAACTTCTCTCTGATTTTGGTATATGCATAGATATACAGGAGTGTGACCTGTGGTCCACTCTAGTTTTTGTTTGGAATGTGGTTGTTGGTTAGCGTTTTTCTTCCCTTTTTCTATGGGTTGGAGTATTTTGAGGTTCAAGTGGGGATAGCGTGGAGTGATTTTCTCTCTTACTTGGCTGACTTCTGACCACTGCTTATTAGGATATCTACTCTCTGAGCTTGAAAAGTCTCAACCACTTCCCAAATGCTGTTAACTGCTGTTAGAGAAAGTGGAAGCAAGGAGTAGCAATAATGTTAACAACTGATGTTCACCCTTAAAATAAATGTGCAGTGTCTACTTTGACATCTGTACCTCTAATCACCATCCTTAGAGGAATGGTGAGGTCAGAATTAAATCAGTGCCAACAGTAAACAATCATTAATTAGATCAGACATTAACCAGCAGGTACTTACAACATGGTACATTGTATTAATAATCACAACAACAAAAATCGGTAGTGTTATGGCTTAGGTATTAGGTGTCCTCCAAAAGTTAATGTTTGAGACAATTCAAGAAGGTTTAGAGGTGAAATGATCATGTTATGAGAGCCTTAACCCAATAAGTGAATTAATCTCCTGATAGGATTAACTGAGAGGTAACTGAAGGCAAGTAAGGTGTTCCTGGTGGAGGTGGGTCATTGGGGGCATACTTTTGGGATATATATATTTTGTATCTCTTGAGTGGAGTCTGTCTCTGCTTCTTGATCTTCAAGTCTTGAACTGCTTCCCTCCATCACACTCTTCAGCCATGATAGTTGGCTTACATCAACCCCTGAGGAATAGAGTCAGCTGTCTATGAACTGAGACCTCTGAAACCATGAGCCCTCAAATAACCTTTTTCTCCTAAAATTGTTCTTGTCAGGTGTTTTAATCACAGCAGCAATAAAGCTGAATAAAACAGGTAGGAATTATGTAAACTATATAATTCTGTTAGATACTAGAATTACATTTTCTGAAGTGAAGAGAAAATATGTTAGGAAGGCAAAGAAAGCTTGAAGTATTTAAAAAGTAAATAGAGAAGAAGTAGAATGTATTTACCTCAATGAGCAGGAGATAAGTAGTCATCCTTTATGATGGCTGTATACATGGAGGAGTAAAAATTACTAAAAGTAATAAAAGAGAGGAAGAAGAAAATATGAAAATTTTGATTTCCAAAAAGGGACAACAAAGGTCTAAACAAGCAAAGAAGTTAAAGATTAAAATGAAACAAACCCATGTAAAATTTTACCACAACAAACCAGGATAAAAGCAATAAACAGGTGAAGAAGAGAGCAATTAAAATAAAAAAAATATACAAATATACATATGTGTATATTTGTATTATATATATGTATATATTTCAAACTACTATTCACACAGCGAGAACACATACCTCCACACACACATTCGCACATACATACATAATCATGCAGAATGGAAAAAAGTAATAAGTAAATAAATAAATATGAAGTAAAAAGAATAAAAAGTAAGAATTTTTTTAGAAAAGGTGGAAAATGAAAGGGGAATAGGAAAAATATTCTTTTAAATTTTTTTTTTAGTTATAGTTGGACAAAATACCTTTATATATTTATTTATATGTGGTGCTGAGGATTGAACCCAGTACCTCACACATGCTAGGCGACCACTCTATCGCTGAGCCACAATCCCAGCCCAGGAAAAATATTCTTAATGAGAAGAAAAGGGCTTGCTTTTACTGAGTAATCAAAATTGTTAATAAGGATGGATATTCTCTGCTCTGCTGATGTAGAATTCTTTGTATTTATGTTGAGGGACTCTATTATCCTTAGGTCAAGGGCTTGGAGTTGTTAAGTCCCATGTCTTTGTGTTTTTGCCCAGTCTTCTATCTGCTGTGACCCAGCATCAAAGCTGGTTATAGTAGCTCTCAGCTTCCCATCTCCCAGTATAGGATGGGGGGTATTGATTGGTTTATATTCATATTGGGGCTAGGGCAGAGTTTTAAATTGGAGTTTCCAGTAGCTAAAATTTAGTCTTGATGGACCCTTGGAATTTTTTTGGTGGGTACATGAGATTTGCTCGCACTCCCCGTTGCTGAGGTGATACTGATCTGTGTTGGACATCTGGGTCTCAGGGGCCTCTCAGAATTTCCACATTTCAGATGAGGGGTCTAAGCCTTTACACACTCTGCACATTCCACCCCCATGGATGTGAATTACCCAGGATCAGACCTGGAATACAGAAGTGCCTGTCTGATGCATTCCCAAACATTCATGTGGAATGCCAGCAGCAAAGGGAGCTTTCTCAACTTGGTATCCCAGCCTGTATCACCCTAGATATAGTCTGGATTCCACAATCAGTGACTGCTGGGTCAGGCTGGCAACTTCCGTCATGAATTCCCAGTCTTCAGACTCTGCTCACTACTATGTGTCTGCTGAAAAATGGTTCCTGACTTTGTTGTGCTGATTCTTATTGGACTCTCTGATCCTGGCAGATTGATTTCAATTACTCTTTAATCAACAAATTCCCCACCATCTATCTCTAGGCTATTAGTTAAGGTCACAATCTCTCTCTTATCCCACAGCTTCCCCCAAGAAAATTTTATCTGCTGTATCTTCCTCTACTCTGCTGTGCTCCTCCTTCCCTCCACAGTGGCCTCGAGCTTCTCTAACATAGTGTCTCTTATATTAGGATCTAAGGTTATGACTTTTTATGTCTCTGATTATTTTGTTGTACAATGTTGAATTTCTGTGAATTCCCTTAGTCACTCACCTTGATGATTTTTAAATTTTGAGCTGAGGAACTACTGGGGAAGGGAATCTTTCCTCTAATCCACCCTTTTCCACTCACCTTAATTTTCCTGTGACATACAATTTAATATATCTCCAGGTTCTGGGGATTAGAACAAGGTTATCTTTGGTTTCTGTTATCCTGCCTGCCACAGTACACAACCATCAAAACAAATAAACTAAAGGGGCAGTATCATATGAAGAAAACTTAGCAATGAAATATTACCTGGAAACAGCTATCCTCTAAAGATTATATACATCTTGATTTATTTTTTAAAGTTACATGTAGTGTACAAATGTACATTAAAACAATGCAGTATTATATTGAAATGGGAGTTTGTGTTACTATCAGTGTATTATTGAAGGTGATGGGTGGCAAATGGGGACTGGGGTGAGGTAGATGCAATTTCAGAACATGCAACTTGGCATATCAGGTACACACTATTTTGTAGGGAAATAATGCTGCCATATTCTGTAATGTAAATTTTAACTGTGGGTTTTAAATCTGATAATTTTTGATATGGAAAATTTTACACATCTTACCAAAAAATCAAATCAACATTGCAGTTTTTTACACTAAAATATATATTTTAACTTTACATAGTAAATTCTACATATATAAACAATTATTAGAAGAAATGGAAAAGTGGGGAGTACTCACATCACATTTTGGTGTATTTTTTCATTTATATGTCTACCACATATAGTGAGATTAATGCAAGTTCAGCCTGAGTGACGTTATAGATTAGATTATTATTGACCTTTATTTTTAATTTAGTGCTTTCACTTTGAGCAATCATGCACCGGGGAGTATCTCCGTACTGTGGTTGAGAGACAGGGTTGTATGGAACCATGTGCTAACTCTCTTTGGAACATCATGATGTTCCATCTATACTAATTAAAATTTCAGAAGCTGAGTAGGAAATTATTCATATGTAGGGGAAGAAGGACCTGTTTTTCACTGAGTGGATATAGAAATGCAATTTACTGGTCACTTGAGAGACTTGGGCATCCCAAATTATTTTATAGTGCCTTGCACTTGTATCATGTGTCAGGCCTTGCTGTGTCTTCTCTGAGCCATTATATTATTAAGACTCTCTTGTGATCTTCTAGGATAGGTTGAAAGAGCATCATTAGCATCATTGTACATATGAGGATGCTGAGATACCGTACAATTAAATACCTCATCTGAGTTTAAACCACATTATCATTTGATGTTAGAAGCCATACCAAATTCAAGTCCTCTGAATTTTAGCTGTATGAATTTTAAAAGTAATGCTGCTTATTGCAACAATGTTTGTATAATCACTAAAATATGACTGATGTTTATCATTCAGATGAAGTTTAAACTGGGTGATCCTCATTGGTGAGTAACCTCAAGAATGATTCAGGTACATCAATTTGTCACAGATTGAAAATCATGTCCCTATGTGCATCAAGCCAGTTTAAAAGAGAAGACTGAGTTAGAATTTTATAGGCCAAGTCCAGAATTGGTATATATATCTTTTACTGGCTTTTTATTGCTTCAGCTCAGTCTCATGGCAAGAAAACCTGGGGATATCATCTAGTTGTGTTCCAGGAAGAAGAAACAGTTCATGGGTTTGGTGAACAGGTGATCAGATTCAACCACACTAAACAAGCTCTCTCCACTGTTCCCATTTACTACATAGAGTTATTTATATCCACTTCCTCCTCCAAAGTCAGGAAACCCTGAAGATCTAGAAATTTACTCTCTATAAGAAGTGAAATAGCCACGTTCAGTGTATATTAGTAATGTGCCTTTCAACACAGATTTAAGTGGCGGTTTCTAATAAGGGAATAAAGTGCTTTTATGTCAGCCTTGCTGCATTGGACTAAATGCCTATGTTCTAAATGCAGAAACACTAAGTCCAAATCAGTGGTATCAGGAAGTCAGATCCCTGGGAGATGTCTGACTGGGCCATAAGGGCAGAGGCCTATGAATGTAATTAGTGACCTTATAAAAAAGCCCAAAGTGTATTTCCCTCCCTTTCTACAATACGAGAATCCAGTGAGAATATAGGAATCTATGAGGAAGAGGACCCTCCCAAATACAAAATCTGCCTGTGCCTTAGACTTGGATTTCTAATTTATTGCAATACATAATCTTCTTTTTTTTCTTTTTCTCATTATGTTGTTTTTGAGCCATGCAGTAGAGTCCATAATTTCTTATAGTGATCTGAATGGGTAAGATACTGGCATCTCAATGCCCTCTGGATAAAGACCTAGACAGCACATACCAACTTTCAAGTGCTGTAAATTTAAAAGTTGGTTAATGTGAAATGTCTTCAAGGGACTTTTTCATAATACTATGTACATTTAACAACCATGTCCATTTTTATTAAACATTTTTATTGAATATATTTTTACATACCAGGTACTGAGTTTCAGTACTGAACTGCTTAAAATACCTTTTTTCCCTGAGTGAAGCAGATAGATTCAACTCTTGTTATTTATGGTAGTGATGTCCTTTAAAGTTGTCATTATTCAATCAATCATTGAAACACCAATCCTAGGGGAAGTGCAGAGTTAGGCTCCTACACTCCTCTCTGTTCACAAAGTTTTTATCAATCTCTCAATACATGGACTTGTTTTATGCACACTTCTGTTGAAAGATACCATATTCAATAGGTATACAATAGGTACATTTAATATATAAGATTAATATATAATGAGTTTAATATGAACTCTTGACCAACAGCACAAAAGATAATGGTGAATGAAGTTTATCTAACACATATTTACTCCATAAGTCATATTACAGCCTAGGAATACTAGATAGTACTTCAATACTATGATTGGGTCAATTTTATGTGATAAGAAAAAAATGCATAAAACATGGTATGCAATGTAAAGAACAACTATGTATACAAGAGCTGAAGTGAGAAAGCAGATTGCCACCTCGTTTGATCTCAGCAGGGGTGGGTGCGGGGGTGGGGGGGACACACTGAGCATTCTTAAGTTTCTCCTTCTCTGTGTATGACCACAGATGCACACAAAATTACCACGTATTGATTTTTGAATTGCAAACAAATTTTAGGAAGTAAGAGAATTAAATCCTTGAATAATGAGGATCAAGTGTATTGTCATTATGCCCATATTCCAAGTGCAGAAACCAAAGCTTAGAGAGGTCAAGACGCTTTCCAGAGTTATACAATTGGTAAGGGACCTGCTTGGCTCCAGAAGCCAAGCTTTTAATCAGAATGCTATTTACCTCATGATTCCCCTGGGTGTGTTCAGAGACCAATGACCTCTATAGGTGATCCTATCATGGATTTGTAAACACAGTGTCACTAGGCTAAATGACTTTTAAAATTCGTTTATATCTTGACATTCAATGATTTGAAGAGTATTTTGTTAATTTGCAAATTTTCTAAAGAATTTCAAAACAAAAATTTTAACAATGTTCTAATGGGATAGCATGTTTTTCTATAAGCTCTCAACATTTTAAACTAAATTTCATTATATGACTTATTCATTTTGTAACAGTTCTTTATTTTCCACTATAATGCAAACACATGAACTTTGAACAATTATAGTATTCCTCTTTTACAAAAATCCATGTTAAGAATCTCTCTTGCTGTTATCATTTACTGAGAGATACTGGGCAGACAATGGTTTGCTTTTCATTCATATCACATATCTCTAGTGACCCTCTGGAGCCATGCACAATGACATGATCAGGAATTACAAATACTGAGTTAACTATTTTCAAGAACTCAATTTAACCTAAGACCTCAAATACAGGTTTGGAAATTCTTTAATAGATATAACTTTTTAAAATATATTTTCTAAGTTTAATTGCACACATGAAATAATAATACTTCTAATTGAATAAACCACCCTGTTCTTTCCATTAACCTGTCTATGAACCCCTTTCCTGAGGCAATCATAACTTCAAAAGGACCTTTTTGAGTCAAGAGAGGAAAGGGATGAGAATCAGAGAGGAAATTTGATGCAGTCCCTCAAACAGATATTCACTGTACCTTAAAACACAAATTCCTCAAACCTCCTCTCCTACATGATTATAGACAGTAGGAATTTGCGCCAATTATTTTAATACAGGGGATTCTTTCATGTGATGTAAGGTTACTCAAAAGGACTTGTATGATGATAAAATGTATCCTATTCTTTGACTTCTGTTTGGAACATCATAATTATAGTATCTGTGTAGCAGCAAGGACCTGACTACATTTATGATTTTTCTATGATAAAATGTATCATCTTTTCAGATTCTCTGCCAGAATCTTTTTGGGGGGGTAATACATGGGTGACCTTTTGAGCAAGTTTGCCCCACTGCAATTATGTCATTGTTCTTGACTTTTCTTAAGCCATACTTGAATGAATGAATATTTCATGAACAGCTGTAGCTACAATTATCTATAGTTCAAGGATGATATACAAATAAAATAGTAGAGAAATATGTGATGCTTTCAACTTCTTCTTGGAAATTGAATTCAATTAGCAGACTAAATGAAGAATCCATGCAATTTTCCGTGTAAAATCAGAGGTCTAAGCAAATGCTCTGTAACTGGCAGAGGTCACATAGAGGAATCTGTCTTTCAACTTCAGTCCCTAAGGGCACAGCAGACACTGGCCTTTGTACCTAACCCACTCATCACTCTAGTGCAGTGTTCTTTACATCTCAGCTGTTCCTGCTTCTTCCTGCTCCATCTCTTTTTTCTAGGTAGATAGGGTCTAGCTGAGTTCCTGAGCCTTTCACAACAGCAGCAGAGGCTTAGTGCCATCATCCACCCTGTTAGGTAAACCATGATGCTCATTTGAGCAGGACTAAGATCTGGCTTCTGAGATGATATATTGCTATCATCCTTGTGGTATTTTTACCGCTGGTTATTGGTGATGAGTGCTGCTTCCTCACATGTTGAAATTTGAACATTAGAGAAGCTCGCAGAGGCAAGCATATAAAGCAGGGTTTATTTTAAAAAAGGGTAATATAGACTTCTCCCAGGAGGAAGAAGGGGGCCATAGCTGGTATCCTAGTATCCCCAGAAGCAAGGTGTTCTGCCCTTTTTATGTGTCCCAGGCTTCCTTTGTTCTCCTACCCTCTTCCCCTTGGTGGGAGGGCCCAAAGGTGGGAAACAGGTGGGCTGAAGGGGGAAGAGCAGGATGGAGTAGGCAAGGACACACTAACAACCTTATAGCTCCCTATAGGGAAGAGTAATTCCTATGACAGGTTACCTTGGCAACAGGTTGGAGCAGGGCAGGTTCTTGATAAGGGTGGGGGAAGGGCTCTGAAGGAATTAACATTTCATTCCTCAGGGGACAGTCTCCCACTTGTCAGACTCACTCAAAATTGTCCTGACTCAATCTGACTATCTGTAGTGAATGCTTGTCTAATTCTGGCTTCAGTATCATTCATTCATATATATATATATATATATGATCAAACACTTTCTTTAAGTGAAAACTTTCATGGAAGTTTACAACTTGCTATACAAAATAGATAAAATGAATAAAAGTTGATTTGGAATGCACAGATTGCCCTTGCTAAGCAACCTCCTTGCACATGATGCTGAGACATTTTTGTGGCTTTCTAGTATGGTAGATGCACTGGCTCAGCTCAGAGTCCTGAGCTTATACATTTATTTCCTTCCACTCTAGAAATGCTCAGCATTCCCCCTGATGTCTCAGGCTGCCGGCAGACTGGGTTATTATGCAGATCACTAATCACTTGGATGAAGTTTCTGAGTTTTCCTCATGCCTCTCTTTCCATGAGGTTAGGGTCTCATCGTGAAAGGACAAATCATGAAGAATTATAATACAACTTGAAGTTTCCTGTCCCCATCCCTCTTTTTCTCTTGAGATCTTGCAGTGGCCATCTGTGGTTTTGCTTTCACTGATATGACTCCTCTAGTTTGGATTCTACCAATGGGCCCATCAACTTCACCTGGATAGAATTAACCAATAATGTTAATACAGTGATCCAGACTAGATATAGTCAGTGATTCGAGATTGCAGAGAGACTGTTCCTAATCTATCAAGCTCCAACTTAGTTTCACTTTGATTTGAATACAGTGCTCTTTGTATCTGGCCCAGATGTTCCAGCATTTTCTTAGGATCCTTGCTCATAAAGGCTATTAGCACTTTGTTACTGACTGTTGAATTGGGTTCCTAGGTAGCAGAACACTCCTGGGTTGCACTGGGTTCAGTGAGATGAGATAGAAAACATGGATTTTACCCAGTGTTTGTTTAAGTGGGGACCTTTTCTGAAGTATAAAATCCAGCCTAAAGAGCCCTGTATGAGGCTCCTTGATGGTGGAAAGAATGGCCCAGGAGATTCCAGCCCAGCTCCACAGCACAAGGACTGAGGGGACTCAGACCTCTGTACACATAGAACCCAGCTCTGTCTGATGAGTGTCACAATGCACACCAGCTGACCCAGAGGGTCACAGGAGGCAGAAAGAAGAGTCAGCTGTGGGGCATTGGTGATATATTTCCATACTGGACTAAAGCAGTCTGCTGAGGAATCAGTAAGTATGCTTTAGGCCCTGGTGATGACAGTGGTAGATTGTTTTAAGAGTAGTCATGGTAGTTATTTCTGCTTTCACTTCAGAACTTTCCTAAAGCTGGAAATGGTTGTGCAGAGCTGGTAATCCCAACTATTCTGGAGGTTGAGTCAGGAGGTTTACAAACTGAGAAGGACAATCTAGCAAATTTAATGAATTCTCAAAATAAAAAAGTGTTAAGGATGTAGCTCAGTGATAAAGCACATACATGCCTGGCATATATGAGGCCCTGCGTTTAATTGTTCACTCTCCAGTACCATGAATAAATAAATAAACTCATAAATACAAAAACAATATAAAGAAAGAAAAAGAAAACAAAATCTGTCTTAATTAAATAGAGGAATGCAATCTATCTCACCTATACATCAATCCACCCCCCACACACAAACACAGTGTACCTGTTGTTCTCTGAATAAAAAATTTACCTAATTATTGGCACTTGCTATGACTTTTTATTGAACTATCTTTTGTTTTAAATGTTGAATGTTCATGAGATACATTTAGGGTGAGGAGTTTTACTGAAAAATTTCCTGGGGTCTGATTATGATACAGAAACCCACTTCACCATCACGTAGTTCTGATCACTGTGCCTTAGGTCAGAAAGTAGTGGCTATTGTTACCGTGAGGATTTAAGAGAGAGAAATATCAGTATTTGGGGGGTACAAAGAAAATCAATTTTTCCATATGGGGGACTCAATCAATGATGCATTGTTAGTACCAAGAGTGGAAAGACGATAGCTACAGAACCATTCTACCACCAGATGGTGTTTCTCTGTTTCTGTATACTAATTGCTATCAATAATTAAACACAGGTCTCTGATTCATATGCACAGAGGCAGTGATTCTTAAACATTTTAGAATCATTATAGTACATTTTATAGGTTCAGCTAAACACAGCACTCTGGCTGATTATGATTAAACATACTGATGCTAAATTACATATTGATCCCATAAATATCAATGCATACAGAGAAGCAATGAGAAGAATGCTTATAACTAGAAGGGATATTTTAATTTTAGAAAACAATAAGAATAGTTTTTAATATAACGTCATACAGAGGTTTGAGTTAGCCTTGTTGAATTTTATCACATAGGACATAAGTTTTATTTTTTTTCTTTCATAATACTAAACATTAATTTTAGAGTGTTTTATATTTATGAAGTACATAGGCAGCAAGAGTACATTGAAATATCTTAAAACAAACAAACAAACAACAACAAAAAAGATTTGGGTCTTGCTTAGTTGCCATAGCAGGCCTCAAACTTGTAATCCTCCTGCCTCAGCCTCTCAAGTCTCTGTAGACATGCACCACTGTGCTTGGCTATTTTCTCAGAACACTGGAGATAGTAATGTAAAGCTGTTTCTACTCCTTGAATGTCTGTACATAAAAGAGACAGAAGAAGTCTGGTGTGGTGGCACATGCCTGTAATCAAGGCCGTGAGCAACTTAGCAACACCCTGCTAAATTGGGGACATGGCTCAGTGGTTAAGGGCCCCTGGGCTCACTCCCTGGTATAAACGTGTGGCAGGAGATGAAGGCTGGAGATACAGTTCAGTTGTAGGCCACTTATCCAATGAGGTCTTTGTTTTTCTTAAAAGGATTATGGTTTCAGCTGGCCACTACCATGCCAGGTGACCTTGTACTAAAATTCTTAACTGGATGGAGTATTCATGTCCTCACTTAGATTTAAAGAAAAGAATTCAAAGTTGTCTGAGGTCTCTAACAGCTCAAAAAAATTTTGATTGCATGATTCTGTTACATTATTAAAATCCACAGCTATGTGGGAGGGAGGAAGCTGCATTAATACAAGTGGGAAATGTGATTGCTCATAGAGTCCAGAAGCCACTCTTGATGATTCATTTATTTCCAGTCACTGCAGTCCATTGACTGATCTGGATACTTTACACATCCTTCCCATCATCCTCAATCACAGAAAATGGTGTGACCTGCATAAAGAACTGTCTCTCAATGATGAGTCATATTTTTAATTGTTCCTGACAATAAATAATAAAAACATTTATATCAGAAGAAAAAGGACATTGCTTTTTTTATACAAATAGATAAATTAATGTTTCTTATTGCTAAATTGTTAACTCTTTTGTAAACTACTGTGCCTGGTATTACTAAATTGATTAGAAATCTTTGGGAAATTACAGTGTGTTAACGACATAAAGAACACATAATCCTTTCCTAGAGCTTTTGCCTTTGTGGGGTTCCAAACATTCTGCAGATTTTAAATGTCACATTTGATTCATTCTCCTTTCTTTCCTATCACATCAGTTTGCTACTACAGTGCCTGTGCCAGATTAGAGATGAGTCCAAGAGCTGGCCAACATAGCACACGGTTTCAGTGAGGTCAGAGGATTAAGAAAATTAATGCAGTTGTAATCACAATGCGACTTACTCAATTTTATCAGGTTTTTGCAGTGTGGCCTCAGGAGATTTATCAATTCCTTCATCCTTTGTGAAACTCATTTTTTAGGGATAAGGTAGGTCAGCAACAAAAGGGCAAACCTTTACTACTGTACATGCTGGGCCTTATTATTCTCATCTATGAAATGGAATTATTAATATTTTCATTCAAATATTAAACACCATGAAGAGTAAGTCTTGCCAATTAATGCCATTAGATCAATATCCAGTTGAAGCCCACTAGGAATATTGTATTTTATCCCATTTCTTCTTTAATTAGTTTCATTGTGTCCACTGTCCTAAGTGGACTTACAAACTCTTCTTAACACTTCAATGCAATAAAAATGCTTCTATGTTTTGGAATTTTTTTCCAACGTATATGAAATGATGGTTATCATATTAAGGTCAATGAAAACATCACAGATAATTATATTAGGCTTCAACATAAATAGGAGATTATTTTAGATTACTTGTTTAGTGAATTAAGAAAAACAATGGCAGTGTAAGATCTTTAATAGGTTGATTTGCAATGCATTCTATGGGTTATAAAAAAGTACAATTCATGACAAAACTTTTTAAAAATTACAAATGCAGGAGTAAGTAAGGACCATAATTGGTCTATATGTATACGAGAGGTCAAGGATAGAATGCAAGCGCTATTCATACTAAGTTTAGTGATGCAAAAAAATAAGCACATTTGGAACATACAGTATAGTGTTATTTTTCTAACACCATGCAGGAAAGTGAAATTCCAATGAATGCTGACACAGAGTAAATAAGAAAAAACATCACAACAACAGAAGAAGCTGTAAAAATGATACAAAGATTGGATGATTGTAGGTGAATCTACAGAGACTTGAGCAAAGAAAATGCAGTTCATGGCACATGCAAAGATACAAAGAGATACATTACACATGTAAGTTCCTGTGAAGGAAGACAAGGAAACATATTCATAAGCTCACAAAGGACACTGGAAATGTAGAAATAGCCAAAATGCAAGATGGCATAGGGCAAGCATGCTGTGAGACAAACAGGCATGTGCAGATGTGCTTTGGAAAGAAAGAATTCTCATCAACTATCTTTCCAAGTTCAGAATGCAGTTTTTAGTAGATGAGAATATCATTAGCTTTTGAATCTCCAAGTAAGAACATTCTCATGTATATGAGGAATTAGTACCAAATGTGACAGATAAGGAACTTATGACTAGAAAATACTTGGATATCAATCCTGAAACATGCTCAGAAGGCACAGGTATTGTGAGGTTGAAAGGGCATGGGTATTGCCTAGCTGAAATGTGTCCTGTAATCATTTCATAATCTACTTCTGAAAGGTTTCAATGCCGTGTCATCCCTGTAGTAAAGGGAGTCACTCCAAGAGATACTGCATTTGTTGTACATCATATTTCAAGCCCAGTGACATTTACTTAGTCAGGCCAAAGTATTTTTCTATTGTACATAGAAAAGCATATAGAAAATTACAGAACCACTTTGCACATTTCAAGCAGCACAAGAGTTTTTTTCTCATTCTGGATACAAATTCCTAATTTATGTCTGGGAATGTATCAGGTATCTGTTCTACGGTTTTAATTTTGATTTCAGTGTTACTGATGTTAGTTCAAAAGCAACAAAGAAAAATTAACTTCATGCTTGAATTCTTAAAGAAATCCTTGTTTTCAAGGTTGATCTGATTTTTTTCTAGCTGCTCCTTGACATTAAAAAAAAAAGTGTCTATGATTATGGAAGTCATTGAAAGACAAATTCCCTGAATTTTCTTGGCACGGTCATTCTTTATCCAAACAATTACCAATATAAAATTTTAAAAGGTCAGAATACAGGCTGTGGCAATAGCTCAGTGGAAGAACACTTGCTTAGTGTTCTTGGGTTCAGTTCCTAATACTGTATAAATAAATCAGACCACAAAATCAGGAAAAGCAATTTACAGAATTATTGTCCTCTATTCTCTATCTTCCTCCATTCTCTAAGTACCTGAAAACAATTTTAATCGAGAATGCAATAATCAAAACTATTTACTGGATGAAACATGAGTTTATTAAAAGACAAGCATCATTCACACTTTTTATATATTACCCCACATCTCCTAAAAACATATTTATTTTGTTCTCCGTGTTACATTGGCACATGTTGATTCCTTTTGTGAACCTCACAAAGAAGAAAAGAGTTCTTCCAATTTGACAATTCTAGAAATGGCCTTAAGTTTTAGATTCAAACAAGGTGAAAAGTTTGGTGATGACTTGAATCAAACTTAAGATACCCTAAATTGCTGCTAATAATAATCTGAAGACTAGTTGACATAGGTTAATAATCTTATAGAAATTATTGATGAAGAATTGGATTTGGAAGGATATTAGAAGCAGAACTGAAATAAAACTAATTTTTATGAAAGAAATAGTGGAATTTAGAACTACTTTAAACATATCTAAATTTTATTATTATAATTATTAGTAAGTGTTAATTATATAGAATATAGGTTTCAGTGTGGCATTTTCACATATACATGCAATGTACCTTTATCATATCCATTACCTTATAACTATTTTTACCCCCACCAGTTCTTCTTGTTCCCTGACATTATTATTTTTATCTATATGTCATCTTCTTTTTCCCCAGATTGCATAGAGAAAACAAGTTATATTTTTCTTTCCAAATCTGGATTATTTTGCTTAACATAATGATTTTGCATTCCATTCATTTTCCTGTGAATGATATTTTGTTCTTATGTGTAATTGAATAATACTCTGTTTACATGTTACTTTTACCTTTTCAAACCATCAAAGATTTTCAGATCAATAGGTTAGAATGAGTAATTGTGCATGTCCATTTAGAGCCTTATCACATGTAATTGTGCTTTTTCTTATTTATAAGTTTTTGTCAATAGTATATAATCTCCTTGAATGTAGACTCAACTGCTTTAATTCATCCCTTTAGCTTCACTTATTTACAATAGTGGAGAGTAAAGAGATAATCATTAAATGCTTATTGAATTAACAGCTCCAGCAAGTACAAACCAATTAAGTTCTTGTTCAAGCTATACTATAAACTCTTCTCAAGTTATTTCCAATACTTCAGCCACTACTTTCTTGTACAATCTACTAAAATCTAACTTCCTTTCTCACTACACCTGCTTAAATCTTTCTTTTTTCAGGGAAACTTCTGTTCATTCAGGTATCTTTATTTTTTATATGATTCAAAGTACTTGTAAATTTAACTTTTATTCTTCTTATAAAATGAAAACACTGATGAAAATTTATAGATGTGATTAATGTATTAAAATGGATCTTTGTCCTACCTTACTACAAGAGAACTTAGAAATTGTTGCCTGACATTAGTGCATGTCTCTCTGGACAATAATTTTCAATTTATGTATAAATTAGAAAGACAACACATAAGACATTTTTTAATGCAGACAATTCCAGAGAATAAGAAAAAATAAACTTCCCAGATCTAACAAGTGAGTTTAGAACGTTAATATAAGATCAATGTGGAAAACTTAAGTGTATGTTTCTATACACATGAATGAAGAACATTTAGAAACAAAAATTTAAAAACACAATATGATTTATAAGAGCTCCACAATATAAAGTGCTTTGGCCCTAATTAAAACAACATATAGGAACTATATGCTAAATATTACCAAGTGAATAGAATAAAGCAAAGAAGATTTAAATAAATGGAGATACTTGCCAAGTTCAATGTTTAGAAGAAACATGGTCCATAAATTATTATTATATGGTCCAAAAATCCTCCATTGGATGAATGATTTAAAAAACAACATATATTGCACTATTACTCATAAATGAAAGTATAAAATTATTAATACATTCAACATCTTGGATAGTTCTCAGAAGATGCTATGCTCAGTTAAGAAAGGTCATCATAAAAGATACATACAGAATGACAAATTTTATGACATTTTCAGAAATCACACGACTATAGTGTTGGAGAACATATCAATGGTTTACTGGGATTATGCATAGTTTATATGGGGAGGAGTTAACTTTAAAGGAGAGAAAAAGGGATGTTTATTAGGGTAATGAACTGTATTATGGTTATAGTAGAGGCTACATGAACACATAAATGTGTTAGAATTCATATAACCAAACATGAATAGAAAAGATAAGTCATTTTACCACATGATATTTAAAAATATTATTTATAAAAATATTCACAAAGTGAATTTCAGGATAGAAGAGGCAAAAAACAAAAGGAAGGGAGAAGAAAAATGAGGCAACCAACTATAACCAAAAAAAAAAAAATACCAATCAGATATTTGTTGGTACAATACTAAATTCTATGTTTTATGGTTTAAATATGACGTGTCTCCCCAAACTCGTGTGTATAAGAAAATGCAGTAATGTTCAGAGGTTAAAAATTATACTACAAGTGCTGTAACCTGCTCAGTTCATCCTAATTTAAATTGACTAACTGGGTAGTAACTTTCAGCAGGTGGAGCATGGCTGGAATAGGTGAGTCACTGGGGACGTAGACTGAATGAATTCTTCCCTATGGCTCCTTAACCACTTCTCTGCTTTCTGACTCTCATGAGTGCAGCAGTGCTCCTCCACCATGCCCTCCTGCCATGATGTTCTGCCTCACCTTGAGCCCACAATAATGGAGTGCTTACTTACCTCTAAGAATTTTTTTTATCTCCTCCTGTATGTTTCCTGTTATACATGTCATTCGATAGCATATTATTTAGTCTCCAGATATTGGAACAGCTTTTCTTTTAAATTTTATCATTGATTTCTAATTTCATTCCATTATGGTCGGATAGATTTCAGAGTAGTATCTCTAATTTTTTTGTATTTGCTAAGACTTGCTTTGTGGCATAACATATGGTCAATTTTAGAGAAGGATTCATGTGCAAAGAATTGAGTTATATAGTTTATTTGTTTAGTTTTAGTTTGGAAGATCTATCCAGCGGTGAGAGAGGTGTATTAAAGTCACCCAGTATTATTATGTTGTGGTTTGTTTGGTTCTGGTATTTAAGAAGAGTTTGTTTGGTATACATAGATGTCCCATTGTTTGGGGCATAGATATTTATGATTGTTATGTCTTGTTGATGTATGAATCCCTTAAGCAGTATGAAATGTCCTTCTTTATCCCTTTTCACTAGCTTTGGTTTGAAGTCCACTTTATCTGATATGAGGATGGAAATCCCTGCTTGTTTATGAGGTCTATGTGAGTGGTATGTTTTTTCCCAACCTTTCACCTTAAGTCTGTGGATGTCTTCTCCTGTGAGATGAATCTCTTGAAGGCAACATTTTGTTGGGTCATTTTTTTAAATGCAATCTGTCAGTCTGTGTCTTTTAATTGATGAGTTTAGGCCATTCACATTCAAGGTTATTATTGAAATATGATTTATAATCCTGGACATTTTAGTTTACTTTTGGTTTTTAACTTGGTTTTTTTCTTTAATCAGCCTTTCCTTTAGTATAGTTCCTCCATTTGCTGATTTTCATTGTTGTTTTTCATTTTCTTCTTCTGGAATATTTTGCTGATGATGCTCTGTAGTGCAGGCATCCTCACTGTAAATTCTTTAAACTTTTATTTATCAAGAAAGATTTTTTATTTCATCATCAAATCTGAAGCTTAATTTTGCTGGATATAAAATTCTTGGTTAGCATCCATTTTCTTTCAGATTTGGTTATATGTTGTTCCAGAATCTCCTGGCTTTGAAGGTCTGGGTTGAAAAATCTGCTGAGATACAGCCTAGTGTTCTCTGTAAGGTCAGGCAACAGGTGGCAACCAAAGGAGGCAGATTTAAAAAGGCTGATGAATGAGGCTTAGTTAAGACTCACTCCCAGGTGGAACTCTATGAGACCGACAGAGTGGACAGGAGAACGGTCTGAGGAGAAACCATGTGGGAGCTTGACCAGATTGGAATTTTATGGAGCTTATGGCAAGAAGGGAAGGGCTTAGGACAGGAAAAGGTGTTTTTAGAGTCCCTTATCTTATTTGGTTTATTGTTTTCTTCATTTCAAGGATTTCTGCTTGGTCTTTCTTGAAGTAATCTTTTACTACCCCATATTTGCTCCCTTATTTTTTTGTTGATGTGATCAATGGTTGTCTGTATTTGCTCTCTTATCTTTTTGTTGGAGTGATCAATTTTTTGCCTGTATTTGCTCATTTAGGTCATTCTTTAATTCACATATCATTTTAATTATGTACATTATGAACTCCTTTTCTGACATTTAATCAACTGTCCTGTACATCTGTTTGGTTATTGTAGTATCTAGGTATGTTTAGGGCAATTTCCTCCCTTGTTTTTTCATGTTGTCTATGTGTCTTCCTTTCTTGCAGTGTGGATCTGAGGTATTACAGTTTCTACCCTATAATTTTGTAGTATCTGTGAAGATTATCTGCACTTCATCTTGGTATTGGGTTTCCAGAACCTGCCGGTGTGGTGTCTTGCAATGGATGCTACTGATACCACTAGTTACCAGAGATGAGTTCTGTTCCCTTACATGTTGAATTATAACATTAGAGAAGCATGCTGTGGCAAGCATATGAAGCAGGGTTTATTTAAAAAGGGTTAATGTAGACTTCTTCCAGGAGGGAGAAGGGGGCTAATAGCTGGTCTCCTGGAAGCAAGGCGTTCTGCATTTTTTTTTTATATGTCCTAGTCTTTTTTTGTTCTCCTTCTCTCTTCCCCTTATCTCCCTTCCTTCTGCTTACCTGACTAAGTCCAGGAAATACTCCTTGGGATGGCCAAAAGGCAGGAAACAGGTGAGCTGAAGGGGGAAGGCCAGGATGGAGCAACCCAGGTGGCATTAATTAACAACTTTTCAACACAATGTAGGGAGGGGCCATTCCTGGGACAGGTTACCTTAGCAACAGTTTGCAGCAGGGGCAAGTTGTCTTGACAAGGTGGAGGAGGAGCTCAGAAGGAAGTTCAATCCCTCAGGGGGCAGTCTTCAACTTCCTGGACTCATTCAAATTTGTCTCCTTTATCTGACCGGACTCAATTTACCTATCTATGTTGACTGCCTGTTTAATTCTGGCTTCACTACTGCAAGTAAAGGTGATGGCGGCAATAGCACAGGTAACTGAAGGTAGCAATAGAGATTTCTGAAGGTGGATGCAACCTCTTTCAGAGATGGGGCTGAAAGAGTAGGCCTTACACTGGTTTGGGGGTGCCTCTTCAGAGATGCAACTGGGAATGGACCTTGAGCCTACCCTGGGCCTGGGCTCCCACACAAGTCAGCAGGTGCGGTCCTGGGCCTGAATCTGAATTTAAATGTGATGGCCTAATTAATCTGGTGGAGGAAATTTCAAGGCACGACAGTATTCATGCATTGGTATGGATATTGCTTGCAGCTTTTAGCCAGGTTTACTGGGAGAAGAAAGCAGAGCAGAATAATTTTAAAATCTTGCAGTTATGCCCTAAAAGTGCATGTTAAACTGGGGATAAGGAAGTTGTAGTTATTGAAGAGACTGCATCACTTAGAGATGCTAATTACAGAGATAACAGGAAAGATGCCTTCAGGGCTTCTCAGGCATTGACAAGACCACACTCATTGCAGGCTTAAGGGTATAGAATTAAAAATTTATTTGAGAAGAGATCATGGGGGTATGCTGCTTGCATGGGAGTGGGGGGCGGGGTCTAGGAACTTGCTTTTCTGTGCTCAGCCACCCAGACACCCAGAAGCTGTAGCAGCTATCCTCCTAGGAGATGCCTAACTACTGCTTCAACTGATGGCAGACCTTTGCTTGATTCACATGGTATTGGTTCTGCAAGAATGCAGGATGTCCAAGTTAGGGGATCATGGAGGATTCCACCAAGTTTTAAAAGGAAAGGCTGGGTAGCCAGACAGAGAGCAGCAGACTCAGAATCCTGTAGATAACTCCTGAGAGGGTAATACATGAAGCTGTGAAAGTAAAGACAAGGCTATAACGGAAACCCCTGGAAATAAGAAATGCCAGTAATGTGGACTGTCTGTCAAGGATATACTGCCTGAGGAGAAAATCAGGCCAAGACACAGACCATGAGTACTGAAAACTACAAGGCCAAAGGGTTGTGGTGCCCAAGCCTTTTGAGCTCACGTCTCCCTTCTAAGTGCCCCAGTAACTCAACATGAAGGTTCATGACTTATTTGCCTAGTTGAGTTTTATCTTATTTTGGTTTCTTCCCTTCTTTCCATGCCCTATTCCTCCCTTTTGAAATGGGAATATTTACTCTGTGTGTATATGTAATTTGCTTTTGATTTTCATGGTGCTTATAGCCAACACTTTGCTTTGAGTCTCAGATGAGACTTTGAACTTGGTCATTTGGGCAAGGCAGGAACTATCAAGACTCTGGGGATTCTTGGAGATGGACTAAATGCATTTTATCCTGTGAGACAGAGAGGAGATTTGGGGGACCTGAGGCAGAATGTTATGTTCGTGTGTAAGACAATTCACAAGTGTCCAGAGGTGAAATGATTAGGTTATAAAAGCTATAAATAATTCATCCAAACTTGAATGGACTAACTGGGTGGTCACTGTAGGCAAGTGGAGTGTAGCGAGAGGGCCACTGAGGGCTTGCTCTGGAAGAGTTGATCTTTCCTTTGGACCTCTTTCCTCTGCTTCCAGACCACTATAAATAGAGAGGCACTCATCCAACCTGCCCTTCTGCTATGATTCTGCTTCATCTTGACCCTAGAACAATGGAGTGTGTGAATCATAGACTGAATCTCTGAAGCAGTGAAACTAAATAAATGTTTCCTCCTCTAAATTATCCTTTTCAGATATTTTGGTTATGATGACAAAAACCTAACACACACACACACACACACAATTTTTGTATTCAAAAGACATTCTTTTTTTTAATCTTCGTTGCCTCTCTCTAAAGCTTCCTCTCTCCATTCCTTCTTTCTCTCTTGTCTTTCCCTTCTTTTTTATCTTTTTTTCTCCCCCTTCCTTCCTAGCTCCCTCTCTTTTCCTTCCTTCTCTCCTATCTGAGGTCTCTGTCTCACTTTCCTTCTTCTGTAATCTTGTTATCTTGCTACTACTTCCAATGTTTTAACATTTCCTCCTCCTTCTCCTCCTTTATCTCCTCTCTCTCTCTCTCTCTCTCTCTCTCTCTCTCTCTCACACACACACTTTCTTTAGGCCCATAGTATATATCCTGGATATTGGCAACAATTAAGTCACATGACAACTAAAATTTCTTACAAGTAGACATCATTGGCTATATTGACAGTCATGGTGGCACATCAAATGGGCTAAGTGTGATTGAATGCCAAAAAGTAATAAGTAGGTTATATAGTTCAATTAGAAAAGAACACTAAGAAGAAAATCAGGCCAAGACACAGGACATGAGTAATGCAAACTACAAGGCCAAAGGTTTGGGGGTGTGGTTCAGTGGTAGATCATTTTCCTATTGTGCACAAGGCACTGGGTTAAATCCTCAGCACAACATAAAAAAAAAAAAATAAATGTATTGTGTCCACCTACAACTAAAAAGAAAAAAAAAACTGATTTTTTAATTTAAATTTTTTTTATTAAAAACTGATTTCAGTAAAGGATGAAAGAAATTAGGAAAATGTACAAAACAGATTAAATAAACTTCAGTAATATGTAACAAATATTATGCACTATCACCTAAAATTATAACATTTTAATAGTTGCAATTTGATTCACTAATCTCTCATAACTTTTCCTCTCTCTTGACTCTGAAGGCCTTCTTAGGCATAAAATAATTCTGTAAAATAAACTTTTCATTTTCTTCTTTTTTTTTCCTACTTGACACTATTAAATTAATAGAGATGATCTGAAAAGAGACAAAACAGTATAATCATTAAATGATTTTAGAGGCTCAGGTAGGGCGACAGTTGATTTTCATTCTTCCTTAACCTCCTGGTGTATGAATAAAAGCATTTGACTGAATTTATAGATGTAAGCCTTCAAAATGCACATCTCCTCTGGAGAAGGCACAACAGGATTTTATCCCAGGGTGTAGTATAAACAACTGTTACAAGATTTTCAACTGAGGGTAGGCATGGGTTTGTAAAGGAACAGATGAAAAAGTTAAGCAGGTAACACCAATTTTATAAAGAAGTGAGTGTTATAGTTAACAAAATTCATGTAAAGTGAAGGTGAGTAAATCAAAGGCATATTTCAGGGATTATTTTGGAGGGAGAATAAGGGCATCTTCATTGCTGCGTGTGGACTTTTGGCATAGAAAGTAGTAGCAAATGCAGAGTGGGTTCAACAATTTGAAGATTGGGGCTATTAGCTCTGGGGTAGATAACTAATGTTCAGCATTAACTCACTGAAAGCCAAATCAGGGGTCATCGAAATTTTATACCTTCTCATCTATACCACAAAAATCTGAGACTTCATAATGATTCCAGTTTCCTCAACTTTTCTCCTGTGTTATATACATAATCAAACTCTTCACATGCCATGAAACTTCTTGGATTTTCAGGTGAAATATATATTACTTTTTATCTTATTACATTTCACTTGGTAATGTTGAGACCATGGAAAAGAAGATCTGAAAATGCATATTCATCTTATGTGGAAGTACAAAAATTTCTCATTTTACTATAGAGTTTCTTTATGTAATCTTTATGCTGTGCTGATTCTTACTTCTTTCTATCCTCCCACTAGACATCTATTTTTATAACATTGATACCTGGATAAGATACAGCTCAGAGGGAAAATGTTAAAAAGGGAAGTACAGACCATCAATTCTGAAATAGGATTCAAAATCTATGGACAGCTGAAAGTAATCATTGTTCAGAAAATATCTTTCTGAAGAAAAAAGCTAACCTATGCACATTTCATCTTCAATTTGATTTATTTTTTTCTTTTATACAACCCTTTGCCACTCATATTCTTCTTCCTTATAGCCACCTATCTTAATATATGTTTGCATGTCCTTAAAAGTATATTAAATCTTCTAAAATATTCAGCAATTATACATACAAAGTGTTTGGTGAAATTTGTTTGACATAACATACATAAAGGAATCTGCATAAGTTATAACTGAATGACTTAATCAATCATAAATAAACCTCTTTACTAACTGCTGCTCTAATAAAGATATAGAATATTGACACCTCAGAAAACTATTAGGTGCTCTACCTCAGTTACCGCTCTCAAGTATGTATAATTGCCTTATGACTTCTATCAACATTGACTAATTGTTCTTGTTTTTTGACATTTGAACCAGCAGATTCAATGTGGATTTTGCTTGGTCTTTTTCCTCTATTTAATTATGTTTCTGAAGTATTATTGCATATAACAGTATTTTATTCTTTTCCATTTCCATATACTATTCTATATACACCTACTTAGCCAATCTAGTATTCATAGAAAAACTAAATTACATTCAATTTGGCAACAGTAAATTATAATATTGTGAACATTTCTGTACATATATACAGTCTTCAATTTAGAACTTTAGCAAAGAGTGGAACTGCAGGGCCATCAAATATGTCTATTTTCTGCTTTTTTTTAAATTTTTTTTTTTTATTGGTTGTGATGTGTAACTGATGTGATTCTGCAATCTGTATTTTCTGCTTTAATAGACACTGGAAAATATTTTTTCACAATATCCATACTAATATAAACACTCAAAAGCCAGTGAATAAGACCTCTTGTTAATCAATTGTTATTAAAACCTGGTTTTACAACTGTTCCCAAAGTCTTGTAGTGGGAGTGAGTTCCCACCCCTTGCGATGGTTTTAATTTGCTGTTCTCCAACACTACTAACACTGAGCTCCTTTTGAATGATAATTCACCACTGAGATATTATTTTCTCTTAGTGAAGTGTCTCTGTCAGGCCTTTTGCCCCATTTTTAACGTGGATATTAATGTTTTTTAGGCCTTGTTTTTCCTTAAGCTTAAGTCGAATTTGTTAATTTGCTGAGATATTCTCTATCTGTACTGATTTTTGCTTGATTCTTCTATGAGTTGTGTGAAAAATAGGATAACATTTCTTATTGAGGTAGATACATCCATTTCTCATATACATAATTAACTTTGGTTTAATATATTGTGAAGCTATGTTACTGAACACACTGTTTTTAAGATTTTGGTTTTAGTCATTAAACTATGACGTTCCATGTGGGTTTTCTTTAATTCTAATAGGAGTTAGGGCTTTTTGAATACACGAGTTGTTATTTTTTGTTGATTTGGAAAGTCATTTACTCTTCAAATATTGCTTTTACCTTGCTGTCTTTCCCTCACCATTTATCATATACCACACATCTCATAAGCTCTTTTTCAAATTATCCCTACTTTTCCAGTTCTGTCCTTTGGTCTTCATACTATCTATTCATCCTTATCCTTATCCTTCTTTCTCCTCCTCCTCCTCCTCCTTCTTCACTGACCCTCTCAACTATTTTATTTAATCATCTGTTTATCACATCCATCTGTTTCTTGACTTCTTATAACTGCATAATGGGGTCTTCTAACTTCTAATTCTTTAATCAGTAACTCCATCTTATAACCTCTATTACCAAAATATTAGGGTCAGTTATCAATATCATTGATTTATGACCTTGGTTCAATTTTGGGTATTTTGTGACCCAATACTGGACATTGTGTATAAAAATCTAAGGCAGCTTGGTTGGTATTCTGTTCTTTGGATTGAGTTCAAATATCTTCTAGCACCCTGCCTTTGGGCTGGGGGATACATCACATTTATCTATTCAGGGACTAAGCTAAATGAAGCCTAGTTATGTTCCTATGAGTATCATTCTACTGCTGATCTTCCTTTTCTCCTTGATGTAGTTCTTCATTTGCTCCAACTAGTGTCTATGGTGATTGCTAAGAATCCTTCCATTGATGACCAATAAGTCATAACTTTTGTATCCTCAGCTCCATGAGTCAGCTGAAACCATCATTTTGCTTTTTTTTATTTTTTTTTTTTTTTGTGTGTGTGTGTGTGTGTCTTCCAAGCTTCTAAACTTGCTTGCAAAATTGAACTTAGCATTTCTTGGGTGTAAAGTGACCCAGGACAAGAACTATTTCTTCATATCTTCTTCCTTTCCGGTATCCCAGTCCCCCTCCCTGCCGAGGTATTCCCTAACTCTAGTACTTCCTTCTCTAGTCCTGTGAGATAGCTTAAAAATCTGTGTTTTTGCTTCTCAACGTTTTTTTTGGCTCGATTTCTCAGTTTCTTTTCACCTTTAAGAATAATAAAGTTCTCTGAGAAGAAAAACAACGTAAAAATGTTAACTCACCTCTCTGTTCTTTGTTTTGTATCTCTGTGCAGGAAGCTTTAGTTGCCTCATCAATTTATAAATGCAGTAAAACAAACTTTCAAATACAGATTTATGTGACTTTTCTAATTATTCTTGGAAGCCTTCTACAAATTAATCCATTAAAATCTGAAGAAAAACCTGCATATGTTCTTTACTGTTAAGAGTTATATAGTGGTATTTTTTGGTGAATGTGTTTATTTTGCACAAATGATATTTTCCTGTAATTCTAATTCTACTTAAGAAAACATGTCACATATATACAATGGATATGTGACAACAGATGAAAGTATCATTTGCAAAAACATGGGGGAGCTGGACGTGATGATTTTTTTTAAGTGAAATAAGCTAGTCATAGAAAAACAAATACCATGTGGTTTCACTTATATGTAGAACAATTTTTTTAAAAAAAGATGATTCCATAGAAGTTGAGAATGAAATGATCATTACCAGAAGCTGGAAAGAGTAGGAGGAAAGGGAGCAATGAGGAAAGGTTGTTCAATGAGCACTAAGTTGCTATTAGATTGGAATAAGATGTTGTGGTGTGTTTTTACACAGTAAGGTGATTGTTGGTAACAATAATACATTTTAAAAAGCTATAAGAAAGATGTTTCAATGTTTTCATCATAAAGAAATGATATATATTTGAGGATATAGATGTTTAACATCATTTAAGCATTTCACAAGGTTTACATGTTATCAAAACAAATGAGACTTGCACAATTTTATATTTTTAGGTATGAGTTAAAATATTTTTTAATTTACTTTTAAATTAAAAGTACTTAATTCGTTTTTTAACATAAAATTTTATAAAATATCATATTTTGGACTCTCTCTCTCTCTCTCTATATATATATATATAAATGTACATATATATGATATGCATACATTTTACATACATATATAGTCTTTTGATATATATAATAATGATATAATATATAATGCTAAGTTCTCTCTCTCTCCCTCCCTCTTTCTCTCTCTCTCTCTCTATGTGTGTGTATATATATATATATATATATATATATATATAGTCTTTTGCTTTTAACTATTAAATTCTAGTATTTTATTAATTTTGTATTGTGATGGAAATCTTTATTTTGCCTTTAACTCTGCTACCACAACAATTTTGCTGTGTATAATATCCTATGTGCTACCTCCTGTCTCATATACGAACTTCTCTGTTTTGTATATGTAATGACATGGGAATTGCTGATTTACTGGACACACATATATACTTATTTATTTACTTCTTCCAATGGTTTTTTTTAATATACTATCTTTGAAATCTTTGAAAATCATGATTTCTTGATATAAGGTTCATATCATTTAGTATACAATTATATATCTCATATTGTAATATTATATCTTCTCACTTTTTCGTAAAGTTTATAGTATTCCTACTTAAAATATTTGAGGAATTTTTCTCTATTCTCTAAAAGTTTTTATGCTTAGAAAAGTATTCAATTTTTACAGTTTGGAAGAAGAAAAGAAAAAAAAAATTCAGTGTAACTGCTTCACTCCAGATAAATGGTCCAAAGCTGAAATTAAGGTGATCTTCAAGTGGCTAGAAGAATAATATCTCTATTCAGGTATTATATATTTTTAGAATTTCTCTTAATTACTTATTACAGTTTTACTTTATGAATTTGATTTTAAGTTATTTGACACATAAGTCTTAAAAACTGTTGGCTATTTTATTTTTAGTGCATACATTTACAATACAAAACTACATATTTAATTCCTTTTGATATTTTTTTCTTTACTTTCTAACTTTAATTTTTTTCATTTCTATTTTTTAGGAAACTTTAAATTTTGAGTCATTTTCATTTAAGCACTTTTGCTGTGAGTAAACACATATTTAAACTATTTTTCAACCCAATATATAACTCATTACTTTGGAGTTTAAAAAATTTTTATGGTACCTTAGATGATTAAATTTTTAGTTACTTTATCTGTTTGAGTATTTTTTCTGTATTCCATTTATCATAATTTTAACTTTATTCCTGTTTTGTTATTGCAATTTTATTTTATGATATATATTATCCTGTGATTTATTGTACTGTCATCCTTGTTAATATTACAAATATTCACATTTTGAAAATAAATATTAACAAACAATAAAATATTTGTTCAATCTCCAGTACCTAAGATGGAAAATTTTATATATTTTTACTATTTCTCCACTTGCCATCATACATAAAATATATCTTTATTTTATTGTTTATGGAAGATAAACAGAAGTATCATTTAGGAACATATTGAATGAGGGATGCAAGTGTGTTATGAGGCACAGCAAGAAACATTTTTGGGGTAAACTGAAAGAGGGTAGTCTCATAGAATGGTCCTAGACTAGTTTGTTGCTGAGATGCCAATATTTAAGAATTAGAAAAGTTGACTTAAAGGCTCCATCTGCAAAATGGTCCAGAGCCCTGTGGAATATTGAGGGTTTCATATTAGTGATGGTTTAAGCTTATCTTTTTGGGGTAATTGTGGGTATAAAGATAAAGAATGTGTCAAGCTGGTAAAAGATTTTAGTAGAGATATTGCTATAAAAATTTCAATCAGAAGAAATGTGTTTGTATAAGTCAGAAACTTCCACAGCATAAATGAAACTTCAACTGATTCTTTTTTTTTAAGAGAAAGAGAGGAGAGAGAGAGAGAGAGAGAGAGAGAGAGAGAGAGAGAGAGAGAGAGAGAGATTTTTAATATTTATTTTTCAGTTTTTGGTGGACACAACATCTTTTATTTTATTTTTATGTGGTGCTGAGGATCGAACCCAGCGCCCCGCACAGGCCAGGCAAGCGCATTACCACTTGAGCCACATCTCCAGCCCTCAACTGATTCTTAAAGGAAAGAGAAGTTGTAATAGATAAATGCAATGGAAGAATGCAAGTTGTGCACAAGAACATTATGTGTCCACAGTCATGAAGACAGGGTCAATATGAACAGATTGAACTTTATAAACCTGGTGGTTGTCAACTAGCATTGACCAGTCTTTCTAGAAAAATACCACGCCAAAGACATAGTTGCAATTGTTATCTACCTTTTTTTTTTTTCTTTTTTCTGAATCTGGAAGAAAACTGTCAATTTTTCCTCGGGTCATGAAGTGCCAAGAAGGATAATTTATATAATTTTGATCAATATAAATTCCTCTCTTCCATCCCTTAGCAAAAATTTGGAAGAAGTACACATTTGATAAGTATGCATTGAAAGAAAGATGACAGGAAAGTAAAGGTTTCATTCAGCATGCCTTAAAAGCACATAACACATGCTGAATATGTTGAGGAAAACAAATGTAGAAATGGTGGATAGTAAAGGAATTTCTGTAATGCCATCTGGAAAAGCATGTGTCATACAGGATTTCAACTTGAGTATGCTTGTAATATAAATCTAATCCACCAGCATTGGAGTCAATGTTCTCAATAGGATGATATGGAACATTGAAACAATTATCCATTTTCCATTATCAGATACTTCTATCTACTCTACCCACATGCCAGTAAAATGCTTTTGTAGTTCTTATCTCTGAGCATTATTAAAGATCACTGAAGATCTCTGAAACATTTTCAAAACCTTTTGAAAATTCTTTTGTTTAATGGAAAGTTCTAAATGCAAACACCAAATAATGTTTTTAAGAAGCTAATGCTGAAAATATAGCTAAGCTATAAAATTAATGAACTATATAAGATAAACTTTATGAATCAATCTACATACTAAATCAAACAACATGAACTAAATGAATAAAATAAAAATGTATGTGATGAGTTATCAATAGTCTTTAAATTCAACTGTATTTCTTAAAATTAAATTGAATTCTAGAGTTTTGTGAATTGTTTCTCAAAATTTATGCATATATTTGCAATTAGGGGAAAAAGTAGGTAAAAATGGAACCACTTTAGCAATGAAAGAATCATCCTGAAGTAAACACTGCCACCTTTACAGAGCAGTCTGTGGTTCCCAGGGCAGGAACTTGTGTGAGGCTGTGTGTTTTGGGTGGTGAAAAAGCAGTTACCTAGCAACAACCCCTCCTCCCAAGTCTGCTTCCAGTCAGATTGAACACGTCAGTGAATTGATTATGGGTTTGCTAGATGGAAAAAGAACAATGCCATAATGTGGTAGGGTATGATTCTCAATCATAAGAAACTTTCAGGTTTTTCTCTCTGAGGGGCACACTCCTCACCTGGTACTGCTAGAAGCTTGTCTAAAGAAATAGGATACAACTAATGTGCTCATCATCAAAAGAAAATGAGAAAATTTCAGATACTTTAATTAATAACATTTATTTTCAGTTTGCTTATAAAGCAAGCAATGAAATAGTTACTACAAGAGCATTGGCTCTGGGCAAGAGGTAATGTTATCACAATGTGTCCTCAGAAATGAAACAGCATAAGATAGGTTTAGGTTCTGAAGAAATAGTTTAAACAATCTAAACAGGTTTTCTACAGCATTTAACCATCTGAAGGTATAATCAATGACATACTAATTTATATATAACATACACATAATATACTTATGTTTATAACAAATGAGCTGAACCATATGTTAGCAATAACTTAGCTAGAAAACATACACTTTAATAAAGCTCACACTAGATATTTGGTTTGCCTGTGATGCATATCACAAATAAATGCCAACCTGTCTTTCATCTAATGGATGTTTATTCCCAGGGAGCATTCTTCCAGGTTGATGCATAACTGAGAAAATAGGTAATCTGAATGAAATGGAATGATAAGGACTATCACAAGCCCTGCTGAAGTAAAAATTAAATACAGCAAATTAGTGTGTGTTTTCATTGCATGAAGATGTAAGGTTTTAAAAAAAAATCTGTTAGAAGAATGCTAAAATGCCAAGTGTGTGGGAGCAAGTTAGAAAGGGAAAGAAAAGAGACTTTGGTTTATAAAATTTTCCATGATGCAAAGGACTGAAGCCAATATCTCCCCAGACACACTGCTGACGCTCAGGGCCGCTGCTTGCCAATGTGCAGGAAACTGTCATTTGTACAGTAGCTTTCTGAGACTTCCCCGGCATCCCCTCCTTTCTCATCCCAGCACACACTGAATGTCATTTGTTCACTGAGTTCCAGAGCAAAGTAATTCTTTGTAAGAAAATAAGTGACAGTTGGACTCATAGCCCAAGTTAGCTCCTTTAGAAAATTGCTAAACTTTAGTTTTTAAAAGGCACATTTTTCAGATACAAATTAATCACTATGTCACACCATATTGTTTTCTAATTCTTTCTTCCTAAGAATATCATCAGTTCAGAAAAAAACATCTCATTTCCTGTGAAAATAACAATAATAAATATTATTTCAGATTTTTGTTAAATTTTTGTAATTATTTTGCACAGACCTTTTAGAAGTCAGGGCTTTTAACCATAAACGTCATTTCAGAAGCAGTCTTATTATATGCAAAAGTCATATCTGAGAGTGAGTCTGAATACAGAATGGATTATGCCCATCTGTTCCTAAGTATTTTAGCTGGTCAAATGTAAAGGGAAGATCAGAAGGACTAACAGCATCAGCAAAATGTTTAGACTAATAATTCCATTAGAATATAAGAAATGGTAGTGGGAAAACAGTTATTTTATTTCAAATGGATCAATTTGTTGTGAATTTTACCCCAACTGTAGAGAGTATCATGTATGTGTGTCAGAGAAATTTGGGAAGCAAGAAAATATATTCTTATATTTTACGATGGGTGGTTTGATGCAGAATGTTCTCTCTTCTTACTCTTTCATTTAATTGCCTCTGTGCATCAGATTATTCTGATAACTCAGAGACACATTTCTATTCGTCTAAGTGATCAGAGGATCTTTATATTCGGAACTGACAAGAATCAGTTTCAGGACGTATCTCAGTGTTGCCTGTGAGCCCCCGCAGAATAGCAAAGCTAATATCTAGTCGTCCAACAGTTAAAATAATTGATGAGTGTGCGCTGAATCCTCCAGAGAGGAGGGAGGAAGCAAGAAGGAGGGCGAGGAGGAGAGGCTGGAAGGGAGGAGGGGATGGGGGGCAGGTGCTGATTTCAGCCCTGTAGCGTCAGGATTGCGTCAATTCGGGTTTCAGCCACGTCTGGAGTCTCAGAGAGGAGCTTTTCAGAAGAGCCAAAACAGGAACAGGGGTGGCAAATCATTGTGCGAGGGCGAGTGGACCTCCCTCTTCGCCTCCTCCCTGCTCCAGGCGCGGGTCCCCTGGGCTCTGCGCCGCTGTTCTCAGCACTCAGGAAAGCCGCCTCTTCAGATCCAGGCAAGTCCATCTAGCCAGGGAGTTTTCCGTTCAGCACCTCGGACAGAGCACGCAGCAAAAAAAAAAAAAAAAAAAAAAAAAAAATGGCTCCGATCGCTACCAGCCGGGAAGAATTTGGTAAGCAAGTTACTCAACTTATTCCTTGAATACTCCGGGGTGGGCAATGTCTCCTACCCGCCAATGGATGTTGAATGGAGATTTTTAGGTAGTGAATTGGAAAGGAAAATGAAGTCAGCAAACGGTTAACCGTGGCTTATTTCTATGATTTCTCCCCCCTTTTTTTGATATCTGTCTCCTTAAAATTGACTTCAGTTAGGGTGATTCTACCTTCCAGAAGTTCCTGAATGTTCAGGTAGCTCTAAAAACTGCAGCATGCATTGGTGGGAAGGAAAAAAAAAAGGAGTCTGTTGTTCGTATGCTCTTTTCATTTATCTTGTAGGCGATTTTTATTTGCAGGCAAATCTGTATTTTATTAGGAGGAGCCAAATATGCCTGTGGTTACATAAGAGTTTGATCTGGTATAAAACAACTTGCAGATTGAGGGCCTGACATGTACGTTTTATTACAGAATGTTCCCTAATTTTCTCTGCTATCTGTTCTTCTATCCTTGGAATATGTTATTAGTGCAAGACAGAATCCTATGACAGTAGGATTACAGGGACTTTCAAAACCAACTGGCTCAGCCTATTCCATTTTACTGGCGAGATAACTAAAGCCAGAGAGATGTGGGAAGTGTTTCCAGTTGCACACTTAGCTAAAATCTGCTCGAAACTTGAATTGGGGCTCTTGTTTGAGATTTTAATTTTCTTTTTTTCCTGTACCAAATTTTTGGCCCCATAGATCTTCTTCTCTGTTTCAGTCAATTTAATTATATCTATTTCTTAGAATAAACACATAGTGTTTTATATCTAATTATATTCCAAAAGCAAGAGATCAGAATTTTACTTACTTTACAAGTTTTTTCTTTTCTTTTCTTTTCTTTCTTTCTTTCTTTCTTTCTTTCTTTCTTTCTTTCTTTCTTCTTTTTTAGTTTTCAATCAGGGAATTTTGTAGAAGTTTGAGTGAGTGATATCTATATATAAGTGGTGATTGTTATTAAACTGAGTGAAATGATTACAATCTTTGCTCTCAAAAGCTTAAGATATTATCAAAAGAGAATGCACTGAGTCCATGATATCGTGAATATTTTTCATTTGGTGTATTAAATAGACAATTTTTGAAGTACATAAATGATTTTTTCAGTCTTTCATTTAACTGATTGAGGAGTGTGTGTGTGTGTATGTGTGTGTGTGTGTGTTTTGTGTATATATTGTGATATGTATACACAAGTTTTGACCTGAAAAATCAGAAAATTTCTAATTTTGAGGCATTTTCAGGGACTGTGGAAGTGAAACATGTCCTAGCATGGGCTATCAGTCTACTTAGAATCATTTTCAGTTGCTTTTATTGTTCACCTGACATTGGATGAAGAATTGCCTCAGTTCATGACTTTGCTTTTACTCCCTGGTCTTAAGAGTATTAATGTCCAAGAGTGGGGGGCTTTGTTTTTTTTTCCCATAAAGACTTGAATAGAAGGGAAAACTCAAAAGCGGATACTAAGTTAAGCTGATTATCTTTAGCTCTTGCCTCTTTCTTCCCAGCTTTCTGTTTTTTTTTGTTTTGTTTTTTTTTTTCCTTCTTCTCTTATTTGGTGAATCCAGAGATTTATTCGAGCTTTACATAATTCAATTTCTTAACACAATCAAGATACAGAAATTTCTATTGCTCCTGTTTTATTTGCTTTTTAAATTTTAGATACTTATTTATCTCATCTTCCCCAATCTTTTATTCTTTGAGTTTAGTTTTGCAATTATAAAGTAGGTAGGCAGAATATTTTGGGGGGTGGGGAAGGTGAATAACAAAAGATTGGTCTTCTTGGGATTAAACAAGTCTTAACCCATTCCTGACTGAGACTTTTCAATCCATCATTCCCTATTTGAAGTAAAATATGGACGAGAAGTAAAGTGAATGTATAATATGCTACATTAGTTATATTCACTTTGATTGTATGAAACATTGACTCAATTAGTATACTCTGTCCAGATGTAGCAGTACTGCTTTTACTTAAACAACATCCCTAATGATTTGAGAAATATGCTTACATATGAAATATGATAAGCTTCATGCACAATCCATATCACCTAAGGACAGTGATTTAATGTGCCCTCATTCAAGGAAATAATGTCAATTTCAATTTGATTACCACTTTCATGTGAAAATATCATAGGAAAAATATTTTTATGAATAAAATTGAACTCTATCAATACTCACTCTTTTCATTACATGTTAAGGAAAGATGATTCATCTAAAACTTCTGTTTTAATCCTATTTAAATTAATTTGTACTTTGGATAATTTAGTGTTTGCATACAAGTGGGTTGCAGCATTACAGATTTTATAAAATAAGATCTTATTCCTTTTCTTTTTTTGTTCTTTTTTCCCATTAATAAATGATCATCCTTTTGATTACTGTTCCATAATTAAGGTGAAAATTTTTAGTGAGTTTGTGGCAATGGCAGATAATATTTCACCATTTTAAAAAATTGTGTGAACCACTGAGACCCTAATATTTTCTACTTGAATTCTGGAAAAAGAAGTATAAAATAAAATACAAAATTTCTTAGCATTTGAAGAATGTCCATCTAGTGTTCCATAGTCAATAAGAATTGATGCTTTTGGAAAGTTTCAAAATGTCAATGAAAAGATAATGGAATCAGTACTGACCCATCGTGGTGGAGTTGACTCATATTATCTGAGAAAACAAAGATAAGGCCATGTTATTAAGCACAGAGCCCCCATATCTGGCCCAGGCTCAGATTCATCTTCTCATTTTAAAAGCTACTGAAGCGAAGGAGTTTTTAGCACACTGTTTTTTCCCTGTGTGTCACACAGGGAATGTGTTTATATCTGAAGTTTATGTGAACTGGGTATAACTTATACCCAGAACAGCTGGAAAGGAATTCAATCTGTCCAACCTGCAGCAATCGCCAGCTCTGCTATGCTTTCCCAATAGGCTTACATCTCCATTCTGCTCCTTTAATATATGTTATTGGTCACTTGATTTTTCAGATGAAATCCCCACAGTGGTGGGGATCTTCAGTGCATTCGGACTCGTCTTCACTGTCTCTCTCTTTGCATGGATCTGCTGTCAGAGAAAATCATCCAAGTCTAACAAGACTCCTCCATACAAGTTTGTTCATGTGCTTAAAGGAGTCGATATTTATCCTGAAAACCTAAATAGCAAAAAGAAGTTTGGAGGAGATGACAAGAATGATGTAAAGAATAAGCCAGCTGTGCCAAAGAATTCACTGCATCTTGATCTTGAGAAGAGAGATCTTAATGGCAATTTCCCCAAAACAAACCTCAAAGTGGGCAGCCCTTCTGATCCAGAGAATGTGACCCCGAAGCTCTTATTAGAAGGAGAAAAAGAGGCAGTTTCCCCCGATAGCTTAAAATCCAGCACATCCCTCACTTCAGAAGAGAAGCAAGAAAAGCTGGGAACCCTCTTCTTCTCCCTAGAGTACAACTTTGAGAAGAAGGCATTCGTGGTGAACATCAAGGAGGCCCGGGGCTTGCCAGCCATGGATGAGCAGTCTATGACCTCTGACCCGTACATCAAAATGACCATCCTCCCCGAGAAGAAGCATAAAGTGAAAACCAGAGTGCTGAGGAAGACCTTGGATCCAGCTTTTGATGAGACCTTCACATTCTATGGCATCCCCTACACCCAAATCCAAGAGCTGGCCTTGCACTTCACAATCTTGAGTTTTGACAGGTTTTCAAGAGATGATATCATTGGAGAAGTCCTTATTCCTCTCTCAGGAATTGAATTATCTGATGGGAAAATGTTAATGAACAGAGAGATCATCAAAAGAAATGTTAGGGTAATACAATTTGAGTCCTTATTCATAAACAACCTTTAATGTAGGTTTTTAAGGAATCTTCACTAAAATGATGTTTATACATATCATCCTTACCATGTTTAATTATTGTTCATTATAGTCAAATAGATAGCAAGAGAACAGAGAAAATGCAAGTAAATTTAACCCACATCTGAAATATTCAAAATAGTTTAATGGTATAAATAAATAGTTTTCCTTTGTGAGTACTTAAATATCATCTATATACATTTTTGTTGATTTCTACTGTAAGTACTGTGCCAAATATTGTTACTTTGAAACTCATATGGCTACTTCTTAATCCTAACTAAGTTAACAAAGTTGTTTCAAAGTCAGCATAATTGAATTTGAAACTGAAATTGAAATTGAAAATCAAATCAATTCTATCTAAGGATTTGGAATTCATATTGACTTTTTATGGAATTGCTTTTCAAGGAGGAGACATCACATCACACTGAATAATAAATGCCCATCTCTATGTAGTATAACAGGAAATGAGTTACTCTGTCTCTGTAGTTATACTACTTTGGGAGTTCTGGGATTAGGAAAAGATATACTTCAGTTAAACACAATTTATCTTATTTCTATTTTAAATACAGAAATCAACTGATACTAATAGTGGTATTTCAGGATAACATGTTTATGATGTTAGGATTTCAAAAATTTAGTAAATGTACTAATTTAACTAATTTCAATTCTTTAAAAAAATTAGTATTTTTGTGCCCAAACAACTTCAGAATTTATTCTGACCAACTCCACCTCCTTTTATTTGTTGAAATTAATGTAAATAAAGGTTCAGAGATTATATAAATTTATTTGAGTCAGCCACCTGTTCATTGGCACAGTGGAGTTAACAATCTGTCTCCATTTCTCTTAGAGTGTTATTCATACAGCTGCCCCATGTCAGCTTTTGTTTAAATACATTGCTGTTTTAAAATGCTGCCCCAGCCATCATTTGGCTGTAACTAAGTCCCAAATCAGCATTTTGCTACTTTCAGTTAAAATTTGGAGTTTGAGTTCTTGGTCCTATTACATTATTTCTTTAAGTACAAATTAAATCTAAGAAGTGTACAAAGAAGGACTCTATGGCACTGTCCAAAAACATTGTATTAAAAATCCTGAGTCACTTCAAGACTTAAATTCAATTTATTTCTTAGATTAAATAGAGAGTTAAAGGTAAGGAAGAGGAAAAGACTTTTAACTCCATCACCTCTCTGAGACAGGAGAATGGTGGGAGTCAGAATAATGCTCACTTGATCTGAATTCAAATTCTGACTATATCAGTGCTAATGAATTTGAAATCAAATCAAACTTGTGCCATCAGATCCTACATACACCCATTCAAAAGATTAGGTAATCATAGTAACTTTAATAACTTAAAACAGTGTAGGTATCAATAAAACAAAAACAAAAAATACATATCTTTCTGTTAAGTATAATGTAAATATCCTTTAAAACATTTGTAAAGAAATGGGCGTGGCCAATTCTATGTTAGCTTGCTGTAGTACCTAAAAAGACCACAAGATGGCAAGCAATGGTTTTTAGGCCATGGTGGCACTGCACAAAAGTTTTTAGTTACTCCTAGATTCCTTAGCACATGATAATAAAAATAAATATCAATATTAAATTTAAATAATCATGCTATTATATTGCCATAAAATTTTGATTAAAAAAACAAACATTAAAACTAAGAAAATTATGTTAAAATATTTATGCTGCCCTTCTCTTTGTTCAGAAGTCTTCAGGACGGGGTGAGCTACTGATCTCCCTCTGCTATCAGTCTACTACAAATACTCTCACTGTGGTTGTTTTAAAAGCTCGACACCTTCCTAAATCTGACGTTTCTGGACTTTCAGGTAAGAATGTGTCTGAAATATTTAGGTTCAGTCTAAAAGTGGGTATACATTAAATAAAATAGCTACCAACTAACTCTAGCCTCTGATTTTGATTTACTTTTATTCATAATCATAAGTTATAGGATTGTTTCACTTTTTCTCATTTTTTGAAATACTGTGACCTAATGCTACCAGCAATAAGGAGAAACATACATAGAACTAACACCAGGTCAGTACCTGCTAAATACCTAGTTGAATGGTGTTGAAATCAAAAACCACTGATAAGTGGAACAGTGAGGGACCATTACCAAAAGCACACAATTAGAAATATTATTAGGGTTCAGGAGAAGTGTTTTTAATTTCAGTATTTTTAATAAGCCCATTTAACCTATACTTTTATTATTTGATTACTTTTTAAATGTTTTAAGAATTAGCTTTTAGTCTTATTACTAATTTCACAAAACAAAACAAAACCCCGAACTCATTTGCATAGCAGGATGAAAAAGAACATGAACTATGGATTAAAAAAATCTAAATTCAAATATTGATCCTTCAATTTCTTAAGCTAGTATCCTTGAACATATTTCTTAAACCTTGTAAAAATTGGAGATAATAATACCTTGGGAAGCATCGTAAAACACAGAAACGTATAGTCTACTAAGAAACATCTAGACAGCCATGGTGGCACAAGCCTGTAATCCCAGTGGCTCAAGATGCTGTGGCAGGAAGATTATGAGTTCAAAGTAGCCTCAGGAATAGTGAGGCACTAAGCAACTCAGTGAGACCTTGTCTCTAAATACAAAATAGGGCTGGGGATGTGGCTCGGTGGTTGAGTCGCCGTATCCTTGGTTTCACCCAAAAATAAGTAAATAAAAAAGAATCATCTAATTTTAATATTATCCTTGTTGCTGTTGTTATTATTTGATGCTGTAAGTTAAAATGTGGTCCTAAAATTTCAGTCAGGGAGCTAAAGTTAAATCAGGTGCAACAATAAAAATGTTAAAGATGATTAAATATGTGGTCAAGTAACATGATCCTAAAATTCACACACTAAGGATGGCAGGGCAAAAGTCACTAAGGGGCAACAGAAAGAAAATACAGCAAGTGATTAAAGAACCACAGAAAAGTTAAAGCCGGTAATATTCCTCATTTCAAATACCCATTCAACAGAAAGTTAGCCCAAATTCAGATGTAGATGTCCCAAATCATACAGGTTTCTAAAGTTGGATGTTGTGTAATATTTTTTTCCCTTCTATCTCATTTTCCAGAATGAGTTATTAGCAATCAGAATGTCCCTAATAGAACATTCTTCTTTCTGCCCTCTTATGTTATCCTTTTTTTTCTGCCATTGCAATTCCTTTTCTAATCTCCAGTCTAGAATTGCTTTTTCATTTTCAGTTTTGTTAATAAGAGTAAAGTCACACTTCATTCACACTTTCTTTGTTCTTACTCATTTCATTGTAAAGATCTTGGTGTGCTGGGATCTCGGAAAGCTCCATTACTTTGCAGTCAGTTCTGCATCTGAGCTTTGCTCTGTAATACCTGTTGTGTACCTTTGCAGATCCCTATGTCAAAGTGAACCTGTACCATGCCAAAAAGAGAATCTCCAAAAAGAAGACTCATGTGAAGAAATGCACCCCCAACGCAGTATTCAATGAACTGTTTGTCTTTGATATTCCTTGTGAGGGTCTTGAAGAAATAAGTGTTGAATTTCTGGTTTTGGATTCTGAAAGGGGGTCCCGAAATGAGGTGATTGGGCGGTTGGTCCTAGGTGCAACGGCTGAAGGAACCGGTGGGGAGCACTGGAAGGAGATCTGTGACTTCCCCAGGAGACAAATTGCCAAGTGGCACATGCTCTGTGATGGTTAGCATCCTAGCCATGAGTTGGAACTTAAGGGTTTTTACTAGGCAAGGAGAATTTTTTTTTTCTTATATGTGATTGTAAGCTTGTGACACAACAAGCCACCTTTTGTTGGTAAGAAATGGATTGAATTAGTAGACCAGAAAGTAACTGTAAATGTGCATCATGATAATTTCCCCCTTTAGTAGCAAAGTTGGATAAATTTTCATAAGATATTTGATTTCCCCTGCAGGTTGTCAGTGACATAAATAGGGATGGTCAATCCTGTTGTGAACACTGTACTACAATCCGAGTCATGGTTTGGATCTAGAGGGTGATGATTCATTACAATGTCACTGAAAGTCCAGGTGATTTTTTTAAGTTTTAAAACTGAAAATCATGCCTTCGCTTATGAAAATTCATCCGTTTCTTCAAGTTGGGGAAATGAAATTTTATTTAAATCCAAAGATATTAAAGACATGTTTTCTAGTTTCTATTAATTATGTCAAACACAAATGGTTGTCCTGCATATCAAAGTATCTGGTCATTTCTCTTTGGTTTGTAAGTATTTGATACAATTTTATCTTAAGAGAAATAACAGGCTCATTTCCAAAGGACAATGAACAACCTGAGAAGTTATTTTATCAAAGGGCTGAGTTGAGAACACTGTGGCTGAAATATGATTTTTTTTTTCGCTTCTTTAAGGTTACATGTGAGTCAAATGTAAAATAGAATCTCACATAAGAACCACAGCCTTGAATTATTCACTGCCTGTCACAAGCCTCAGTGTGACCTAAGAAACCCCTGTTTACCTTTGTGAAATCGTCAAATTAGCTAGTGGATAAAGAGATAAGATTCAGGTAGAGATTCAACTAGAAACATGGTTTTCTTGTAGGAGATATGTACAGTATACAAATGTACTCTCAAGGCCATCCTTTGTACCCAAGTGGGCATGGTCCCCTGAGTGTTGGCTTAATTCATTCTCCCCCAGAAAGGATTAAGCTATTTGAAAAGGGAAGGAAATGAAGGGAAGGAAACAAAGGGGAGAGAAGAAGGAACGGTGAGGATTGGGTGGAAGGAAAGAAGGAAGAAAAACGGACTGTGAAGTTTTATACATTGCCAGATTGAAACTAACAAATCAAGTAACAAGTCGAAAAAAATATAGAGTAAGCCTGACATAATTTACATGTTCACAAAATATACTTAGGCTGTCAAATTAGCAAAACAAAGTGTGCTTTTCACTATGTTTTCTAGGCTCCTAGGTCTTGAGCTGTTGTCTGTAAAGCAGTTTAGAGACTTGTGTCTTGTACCATTTTCCAGTGCCAGGGTTCTGAAATGCACTCAAAACCTGTTAGAGGAAAGCAGAGCCCTGCGATTATCTGGAAAGAATTCACTGGAGGGTAATGTCACAATATTTGAGTTTTTATAGACGTATGAGTGAAACTCGGGTACGGCTGAATTATTAAATATGCAAGTTAGAAATAAAGTCTACTGGAAAATTTACACTTGGAGTCAGGTTTTGTGTCAGTACTTTAACAGTTTTTGAGAATGTGTTTGATATTCCAGTGTTTGTAAATTCTATGAACATGCATTTTCCTAACAACTTCTACATGCTTTTTATGACAATGCCTAATGTAAAGAAAATGTATTACATTCTGTACGTGCAAAGATCGAAAATCAACCACTTTTTGTGCTTTAAGATGACTTTGAGACTAAAAATGAACATTCCCCAGCCATGGTCTTCATTCCATATGAAGTCATTCCACAGCATCTTGGTCTCCTCAGCTTTTCTGTGAAAGCAACATGAACTTCAGACAGTGTGGAGCTTGGGGAAGCCAAATGGCCTTTTTAATGTATGTATGTTCGGTATCATGGGCCATGGGATATGAGGTATTTTGGAGCTCTGAAAAGTTGTGAGGAGTCAATTTCCAGTATCCTACACAGCAGCCAATGGTAATACCAGCCTTCAGTATGATTATTGGAAGAGGGCTTTTTTCTTTTTCTTTTTTTTTAAGTGGAACAACAATGAATGAACAATTGAAATTACAATGGATGATTTGTAAATAGTTTTTAGTTTTTAAAATTTAAAGTGTTTTAGAGTGTGAAAAGTTGAGTGAAACTATTTACAACGGGTAATAAAAGAAAGAAGAAAAGCAAGAAAGGAATCCAAACAGGCAGGGAGATATGTGATCTCATCATTTTTGAAAATTGTACTGTTTTATAATGTATTACAATATCAATGTGAATATCTTGAATTCTGTTACAAATCCTGCACTGTATTAAACATGTAAATTAATCGTTTGTCTGATTAGCCAATCTAACCACCCTCATGGGGAGGTATCCATGTTTGAAGAACTGTGTAACTCAGTAACTGACTTGTTCTGATGTTGTAGCTCAATAGAAGTGATTTGGAAGGAAGCATGGTTCACAAGATGGTGTCTGTTCTTTTGTGCCAGCTCTGTATGATGTTCGTAAGACCATGTTTGTAAGACATGAATAAACTGCTACTTTTGCCCAACCCATTTCAACTCAGACTTTCTGCCAATGGACTCTGAAGTGAACCTTTTCTTACTGTTACATGAGCTTTCAAGCTTCTTTAATAGGTCACCTGTGATACTTTAGGGAAATTTAGGGACCAAGCAACAAATCTTCCATATACTTTTATTTTGCTTAATGCTTATTACAATCATCTGGAACAAATATAATCATACCTAAAATAAACAAATGCACGGTATGATGCCTCATGCCTGGCAATTTTGGAGGCTGAGGCAGGTGTATCACAGGTTTGAGGCCAGCCTCAGCAACTTAGATAGGTCCTGTCTCTAAGTTAAAAAAAAAAAAATTAAAAGGTGAGGGTGCTGGGGATGTAATGCAGTAGTAGAGCATCCCTGAGTTCAATCCCCAGAAATGCAGTGAGTGGATGAATAAAAAAATAAGAAATGACTTGTACATGAACTTAAACAATAGTTTTATTTTAAATAGTAAAACATGGGAATCAACTCCAATGTTCATCAACAAATGAATGGATGAATAAATGTGGAAAATGTATGCAATGCAACATTACTCAGCGGTGAATGAAACTTTAATATACACAGACACATTTTCAAATTTGGCAGTAATTATGCTGAATGAAGAAGGCTGGACATCCCTTCACCCCTTGAAAATGTACAATATATAATATAATTATTTGTTTTTAAAGAGAGAGAAGTTTTTAATATTTACTTTTTGGTTTTTGGTGGACACAACATCTTTATTTCATTTTTATGTGGTACTGAGGATCGAACCCAGTGCCCCGTGCATGCCAGGCGAGCACGCTACCACTTGAGCCACATCCCCAGCCCTATAATATAATTCTATTTATAGAAATTATACAAAATGCAAACTAATCTGTAGTGATGAAAAACAGATCAGTGTTTGGGGATGAAGAGGCAGCATGGAAAGGTGTGAGTGAAAGATTGAAATAGGTTAGGAAAATGCATTTGGGATAACAGATGCGCTAATTTCCTTGATTGTGGTGGTAGTGTTATAGGTGTATATCTATCAAACGCAACACTTTCATGTATGCAATTTATTATACACAAATTATACCTCCATAAAGTTGTTAAGGGGAAAAACATACAGAATAAGCCAATTATAATCAAATCACAAAAGAAATACCAGTACCAACATTACCACCAGAATTGTGACATCTGAAGATCAAATTATATAATATCCTTTAGATCGGGTCTCTGTTCCTAAAATACATCTTCCTAGAAATGTGTGTTTATATTACTGCTTCATAAAAGCAACTAAGACAGTAACTTTGTCATGATGCCATCAAGTCATTTTTTATTTAAATACAACTTGTGTTAGGTTTTTATTTCTATTTTTAAGAAATTTCTGTTTAAATCTCATTTTGTTTTGCAGTTTGTGAAATGTGTACACTGTTCCAAAGTTACATTTAAGAATAAAATATGTTAATAGAATCCTATCTTTTTATACATTCTCACTTTTTCTCTCCTCTTCCATAACTAATAATGTTTGAAAGATTTAAGCTAGTCCTTCCACAAGTTAATAAAAGTGTATATCTATGTTCACAATTCTTTCTTCACTATATGAGCAAAAGCATGAAACATAGTTTGAATTCTCTTTTTCACTTAACAAGCTTTCTTGGGGATGGTTCCCTGCCTGCAAATAGATATGGTCGCCAGTCCTGCTTTAAAGCTGTATAATATTACCTTACAGGATCAATTTCAAATGTATTGTGTTTTAAATTTAAATGTAGTAATGATTGGAAATGTGTTTGCTCTCATAAAATAAGGCCCTTAGAAAGACAAAGTGTGGTTTTCATTGATATTTACATTTCCACAGTATCTAGGCCAGGGCTCTGTGTATAGAAAGCTCAATGAATATTAATTTAACTGAAAAAAGTTTCAGCCATGATTAATACCATATTTGAAGCAAATTTATGAGTAGTATTTTTTTTAAAGTAGCCATAGGTAGTGACACACATTTGTAATCTCAAAGGTTTGGGATGCTGAAGAGGGAGGATTGTGGCTTCAAAGCCAATCTGAGCAACTTAGTGAGACATGAAGCAATTTAGGGAGAACTTGTCTCTAAAGAAGATATAGAGAAGGCTAGTGATGTGACTCAATGGTTAAATGCCCCTGGGTTCAATCCCCTATACAAAACAAAACAACAAACAACAACAACAAACCTCACATGATCCTGGGAAAGAAGACAGGAAAACACTGAAAGTGCCTCTGCTACATCAATAGGCCATTTACCCAATGGAGAATCCACAAAGACACATGATCCTTGTATAGGAAATAGGCCTCAGTTTCATCCCCAAATCATTCCCCTAATGCAGGCTGCAGATGATACAGATGCTGCTAATGCTGCCGCTGCTGCTATATTACCTCCAGCATACTACTACCACCTTATAATGAGATGACTTATTTAAGCTTATATTTTGATTACTGGGGAATCTTTCTGTGACATTCATTGATGCACTCCCCTACCCCAAGATCTGCTTTTGGTGGTAGCTGACTGAAATATTTGCTGGATTAAAATGTAAAACTCAATAATAGAATACATTTTCTAATTTATATCTTCTCATTTCATAGCACAACACACAATGTATACAACAGTCCTTTAAATTTACTGATAATGAAGATTAATCTCAGTATACCATCTAACTTTAAAACACCCAGTGGCAAAGATGGAAGGGAACCTGGAGCTGCCGGAGTTCAAAATCACTGCTTTGTGGACAGCACCAGACACACCTGCTCTAAGCAAGCACAGTATCATGTTTTACTTCTTTCATCCCAATTCTTATGATAATGTCACATATAGAACAAATACTGAACATACTGAAAAATAATGGTTGAAATAATTTGGTAGATTGTTGTTGTTGTCATCTGATTTTTTTTTTAAACACAGATCAGTTACAAGCAAGTGGTAGAAACAGGAGCTAAATGTGCATGGAGTCTCCACTACAAGTTTTGAACAACTATTATCTGTTTCCTTGAACAACCATATTTGAGAATCTAGCCAGACAACAACTCAATGCCATCTTGCATATCTTGAATATTAGTGCCAATCCAGCAGTAATAACTGTACAAGACCAAATCATAGCAGAAAAAGAATGGGCAAGACTATCTGTAAAATGGGAAGCTTTTTCCAGCCTAATAGGAACATGTCTACTCATTTTCTGGTAAGAAAAATTAAACAGATCTTGAATTTTTTGTTGGTGAAATGTGAAGTGATAAAAACACTTCTTAAGTCAGCCTCTCTCTAATTTAAAATAATATTTTAATATTCTCTGTACCTTTATGGATAAAAGCATGATCTCCTTATTCAGACTCCCATCGTGTTAATCTTGGCTTCATCCTTTATTAGCTGTATGAGGTATGTCTCATCATTAAACATTTCTGTGTCTCCATTTCTTCTTCTCTTATAAAGGGCTGGTAATAATTCCACACTTGCAAAATATCCCAAATACACAGAAGGAGAGAAGGGAATATCATTAGTTCAGCATAGAGATGGGTTTTCAGAAAACATGTATTGAATTTCTTTGGATCTAAATGGGCAAAAAAGAAAATCTAATGAATTAAACTGTGAGGCTTTGAAAATGGGTATTGACATCTGTTAGTAGTTCAACTGCATCTAGAAGCTTACAGCTGTATTTTACATCATAGGACATGTTCATTTTAATATTTAATCTTCACAAAAAATCCATGCAGAAAGTTGGAAATACATTCTTTTTATGCTATTTGAGATTTAGGTGATTTATCAGAAGTTAGCATCTGCATTTTATAAGTGGAAGCAAGTGGGGGATGGGATAAAAGTCTAGCCCTAGAGGGAACAAGCATTTGAGAAGAGGGTAGGTTTAAGGTAGGACAGAGACGAAGCACCTGGAGAAGAGAAAAACCATGTTGAATTAGGAAAACTGATGATCTAGCATGAATGATGGGGAGTCTAGCTGGAGCTTAGGGTGCAAGTAGATAATATACCTTGTATGAAAAATGATCTATTTTGGAGTAATTGAAACATGAAATATTTGTTTATTCATCCACATTTTTGTTATGATGATGCCTCTGCCTTTATTCATGCATATTAATATATAAATGCAGGATCCTAGAGGTTTTGTATAAAATAAACATCAAACATGTTATTAGGTACAAAGGCAAAATTTTCAAAAGTTTTAAAAAGAATCACACTAAGGCAAAGTTTGCTGAAATATTTGTCAATACACAGGTCACTACTTATGATTAATGTAGCACGATAATCTCATTCAAACAGTTATAATGAAAACACACAGAAAGATAGAAGATGACAAAGTGACAATATAAAAAAAATAAGCTCACCCTCTAAGGAATGTAAAAAAATATAGTTAAGATGTGCAGTTTCCCAAAAGAAATGCCATAGTCTGAGTGGCTTAACCAAGAAACAATTATTATTTTTACACTTCTGAAGGCTAGAGCTCTGAGAGCAAAGTATCACCAGGATTGATTTCTTCTGTGACTCTTCCCTTTGCTTGCAGATGACCAACTTTTCATGGTGTCTTCATATGGTCTTTGTAGTTAATCTCTTTTAACACAGACACTAGTCACATTGGATTGAGCCCATTTACATGACCACATGTTAACCTTAATTACCTTTTAAAAAATCCTGTTTCCAACTCTAGTCTCATTCTAAAGTACTAGGGGTCAGGACTTTAATAGATGGAATTTTGTGGGATGCAAATCAGTACATGATCAATAGGAGAACATAAGAAATGTTATTTCCTCAATTGCATACAGAAATGCTAGTTTATATTCCATATAAAAATTTAGATTTCTACTTTATGAAGTTGTTGAATGCTTGACATCAATGTTTTCTTATTCTGTTTCTTTCTACTCTTGCTATATGTGGACAACAGACAATATTTACATTTCCCCAAAATCAAACCACAGGAACAACCATGCTTATCCAGATAAAAATATAGAAAGAGAATGAGCATTACAATCTTACTCCAAAGACATAATTTTGGGGAATAGATACATATAAATGTGTATACATACATACACACACACACACACACACACACACACACACATATATATATACACGCACACATGTATATTGTGAGATAAAGTCTTAGTTTTGATTTTCATTTCTCTAATTGCTAGAGATGTTGAACATTTTTTCATATATCTGTTAATTGATTGTATATCATCTTCTGAAAAGTGTCTGTTAGTTTCTTGGTCCATTTATTGATTAGGTTATTTGTTTTTTTTTTTTTTTTGGTGATTGTCTTTTTGAGTTCATTATATATCCTAGAGATTAGTGCTCTTACTGATGTATGTGTGGTAAAAATTTGCTCCCAAAATGTAGGCTTTCTATTCATCTCACTGATTATTTCTTTTCCTGAGAAGAAGATTTTTAGTTTGAATCCATTGCATTTATTGATTCTTGATTTTACTTCTTGCACTATAGAACTCTTATTAAGGAAGTCAGGTTCTAATACAACATGATGGGGATTTGGGCCTGCTTTTCCTTCTAATAGGTGCAGGGTCTCTGGTTTAATTCCTAGGTACTTGATCTACTTTGAGTAGAGTTTTGTGCATGGTGAAAGATCAGAATGGCAGCTATTAAGAATATAAACAACAATAAGTGTTAGCAAGGATGTGGGAAAAAGGCACATTCATACATTGCTGGTGGGACTGCAAATAGGTGCAGACAATATGGAAAGCAGTAGGGGGGTTCCTTGGAAATCTGGGAATGGAACCACCATTTGACCCAGCTATCCCTCTTCTCGGACTATACCCAAAGGACTTAAAAACAGCATACTACAGGGACACAGCCACATCAATGTTATAGCAGAACAATTCACAATAGCTAAACTGTGGAGCCAACTTAAATGCCCTTCAGTAGACGAATGGATAAAGAAAATGTGGTATATATACACAATGGAATATTATTCAGCAATAGAAGAGAATAAAATCATTGCATTTGCAGGTAAATGGATAGAGTTAGGGAATATAATGCTAAGTGAAATTAGCCAATCCCCCAAAACCAAATGCCTTATGTCTTCTCTGATTTAAGGATGCTGATTCATAATGAGGTTGGGAGGGAATATGGGAGGATTAAATGAACTCTGGACAGGCCAAAGGGGTGGGAGGGGAAGAGAAGGTCATGGGGGTGGAATGAGATAGACATCATTACACTAAGTACATGTATGAAGACATGAATGGTGTGACTAGATTTTGTGTTCAACCAAAGATGAAAAATTGTGTTGTATATGTGTAATACGAAATGTAATGCATTCTTCTGTCATATATAGCAAATCAGAATAAAAACCAAATAAATAAATAAAATGTATATACACATAAACATTTATAGATACACACACACATACATATATAGAGACATGTAAACATATAACTATGTTAATGAAATGCTCCATAATAATATTTTAATAAATGAAAACTAGTCTTTTCAAGAATCATAGATATGAAAATATTTTTTTCATAATTTTAGCCTGTTAACTATTATATGAACATGAACATTACAAAAATAATATGAAGAGACAGGATGAATCAATGCTATATTGAAATACACATGGCACTTTGGTTATCAAGGCCCTACTCTAAACTCTGCTGTGAGCATAGGCAAGTCAATATCACTCTAGTATTTTAAGGTTGTATGATTCTGTATGACTCAATATAACTTAGTTCTATTTTGATATCATGTGGTAATGAGCTTAATGTGGTTAATTCAATTCTACATTTATCATGAAGGACAATATGTACAAGAAACATTCAAACCAAGAACTATATTTGGTTAATGTGGTCCTCTTCTTTGCTTTCCCATATTTGCCTTCTTCAACTTTTTCAAACTCGCCTTCACAGAATCATGCCAGATGTAAAATAAAAGAATCAGGTGGCTGGTCACCCAACTGACTTTGGACCTCTGCTGCTGCTGTGTTCTCTGAGCAGCTTCTTCCAGACTGAATGGAGACCCATCGTTCTTGAAAGGTGAAAGAGATTGATTTCCAAGTAACATTGTATGACATGGTAAAAATTTACAAATTCTCTTCCATTCATTAAAGGCTTATCTGGAACAGCTTCATATTTTATTGTGCATCCTTTAATAAGTGATATTTCCTTTCCAAATGTCCAAAGTATGCTGCAGCTTTACTGAAGATATTTATAAGGCAAAATCTATTGAATTTAGTTAAGAACTGAGGTGAATACATGCAATTCCATTGGGTTGGTTTGGACAGAAAGACCTGTGAATGGAAGCTGGACAAACAAAATGATCAAAGAGTCTTAAAAGTACAAGAGATGAAAGTTGGGCACTTGATATTTTAGATCACTAGGTTCACAAGTCCCATTCTTGAAGCTTCTGTGTCATTACCCTTCAGATGGTGTCATATGAGTTTTAAAAGCAAATGTACAAATAAACAACAAACCAAAATGTAAACTAAACTATACTAGATCAGTATGATTATAACCACCTTTTCAGCGATGTTTATTAAGGGATTATTAAATATTTTGACCTACTTTAAATTTATTATATCTTTAAAAATTGTCATATTTTAACTATTTGGGAAAATTACTTTAGAAACCATTTTACAAATGAGTATACTAAAGCTTTTTAGGTGCATTTTTGACCCTGTCTGCTCCTTCTTTCACATGCTGCTGTGTACTAGACTATCTTCTTGAACAATGACCCAACCATGATTTCAGAAAATTGTTCTTTCATTTCCTCTAGATATTAACCCAGGATTGCTCCGTCAGGTTGCTTGTCTTTGAACTCCATCTCCTGCCCTAGGCACTTTCACTCCCATGCCATAGCTGCTATTCCCTCTGGAGAAAACTTACATGTTGTGTTTATTTTATGTCTTCAACCACTAAAATACAGATTGCATCAGAGCAATCAACCCAGATTTTTATTTTCAGGTCCTAGAACAATGTTTAATATATTCTGAGTACTTAATGTTTCTTAAATTGATGTATGAATGAGCTTTCTGAAATTGTGCTAGAGATTGATGCGCTATGCCTCTTTATTCTACATCCCTTCATTTCTGTGGCATAGAATGAAAAGTAAAAGATCTAGACTATAGGATTCCCTAGAACTTCATAGAAAATTATTTGGCTGTTGTGCTGTCTAATAAAGACTAGGAAGAACAAGTCATCTCATTATTTTCTCATTATGTTGTCATGATTCCAACCTCTTTCTAGGATGACTTATATAAATATATGCAATAATTTAGTAGCTGGGCATTTTCAAGGCCTATATCCTTAGTCAGTCACCATCAGAAGGACTACCAAAGTGATGTGAATATGTTTCCCTTAACCAAAAATTTGTACTCATTAACGTTAGCTTTCATCCAATTTCTTATTTTCAGAAGGTTCAATGAGAGAGAAAATAGCTTAAAGAAAACTGTACAGAGAAGCTTTTCTCTTGACTGCAAAACATAAAATACTCTAAGAAAGTGTGTTTGACCTTTGCAAGGTGACGGGCATCTCCCTTAAATTGACAACTCCCCCTTCACCATGAACGTGAAAAGGCTAAATCTGTCATGAGTTATGCTAGAAGCAAAATGGGTCACCACGAAATTCCACAAGAACACAAGACTGCTCCTTTCCACTCTGTTGTGATTTGACGTAACTTCTAAGAGATGAAAATGTCGCCAATAACATGATAGGTTTCACTTAGGTTTACACATCAACAGAAGGTTTCAGGTCTGTGAGCTTACGAGTTGCTAAGTGTAAAAAAATTATCTCCTACTATCAGTGATGACCATTCCCACATTATTATTAGAATGTTTAGAAGTTTCCAAGGTTGGCAACAGGCATTCAGGATATCTCACAAAACCTCAAACTTTAATGAGAATATGAATGATAGAATTTTAGAACTTATAGAGATCTTGGAGATCTAGTCTAACATCCTCATTGTATAGATAACAAAATTTTGATGCAGATGCTGGTAAAAAATTGTCATAGTAGTGACAACTGACATATAGATCAGAACACTATATGCCACTTCAAAGAACTGGGTTGCTGCATAGGCAATGTACAGATAGTTTTCTGGCCCTCCACATTTCAAATCATCTGAACATCTTATTTGTTGTTCTTTCCATTTTCACAAATAAAGAGTATGGCTTGGTGGTTCATTCAGTTTGATCTAGAGTAAGAAATTCAGAAGTGGATGCATTAATGAAAATCTGAAATCAAGTCCCTGGCTAGATGAAGAGCAGCACAAGGGTGATTGACACTTTGTAAAAGTGAGGGTAGAAAATAGAGCTCTAGAAATAATGCTAAAAGACTAGGAAGGAAAAGGGAGCATCTGCTTTCACGTACTAGTCATGAAAGTTCATGGCTCTGGACCTATGCTTTCTCATATCTCAGAGCTATTATTTTTCTGGTGATACTAATCAGACAGGATGTGTAGTATACTTGTAGTCATAATCAGTAGTCATCGGAATTCTCTCTCAGGTGCTTCTAATTCTAGCAGCCTCAATTGATCTCTCATCCACCCATTCTCAGCACCACACAACATTCTATCTCCAACACACCCCCCAAAACAACACCCATCTGCACAAAAGAATGCTCCTTTCAATGTTCTAGCCCTTTCTTCCATATAGGCTGGAAACATCAGTGTTGGGAGTGGGCATGACTGTGTAGTGTTTTCCAGAGCTCAAATTTCCTACTGAAATTCTCTTTTTCACAGAACTGGGAAAATTTCTCTATCTTTTGAATTTATGTCAAATCTTGTGAGTCCTAGAAATTCTCCCTCTTGGCAAACAAGTTTTTTTTTTTTTTTTCTCCAAAGCCCCTTTCAGTTTGCACTGTGCCATTTACACACAGGAGTTACATGTGCCATGGCTCATAGGTGTTAAATGAGTTGTGGTATTAACAATCTTCATGTACCCACCTGTCTCCTGCATGGCTCATACATTACCTTAGGATTAAGCTCCTATTTCTAGTTGTTTGTCCTTTAGAGGGATTTTCTCCTAGATGATCCTATGGTAGTATGTGGGGAAAAAAAAAGGCAGAACCTTTAAAAGACCTCTACATGATTTCCAATATCCTGAATCTCTAGGGAGACTAGAGCCTGGCTTTGTTCTCGATAGACTATTGTTGCTGATAGCAATGGAAGAATGGATCAGATGATATGGAATTTCCTCCCAGAATGAAAACTCTGGCTTAGGTTTAAATATTGGCCAGAAGAACCACTGTAGCATCATAAGTCATCAGAATTTCCATCTGTGAGAAGCTAAACCAAAACTCTGACATTTTTAAATTGTTCAGTTGCCCAGATATAAATGGTTTGGTCTTTCAAAAATTCAGGAATGTTTTGAATACTAATTTGTGTAGTGCCAGATAGTTTAGAGGCAAGTGCTGTACTGCAAGAGCAATGGGAATTTATTTTAAATCAGGAAAAGTATAAGGTCCGTGAATGCTTGTAGAATTTGTAACAGAAAGGAATAAAAGATCAATAAAACATGGTACCTAACCTCAAGGCTTTCCCCTGCCACCACTGCATGCAAAAACACAATGTACAAGACTACAAGAAGTTAGACACAGACAAATGTATTATATGCCATAATGGTGATATAAAGTAAGTGAGGATTATAGAAATGAAGACAGCAATTCTACCAATAAATTGACTTTCATTGCAAATGTGACTTCAAGATGACCTTAAATGTTTGGATATTAAAAGGCATTTATACAAGGGCAAATATTACTAAAGGAAAATTAAGGACATGGCTTGTCAAAAATGATTAGGCAATCCATTATGATTGACACACAAATTCTTGAAGAGATAGATAGAGTTATAAACGTATGATTTTGTTACACCATTGAAAACTATGAATGAATGTTCTGAAAAGGCATTTAAATATTGATCTCTACATACTAAGTTGAAAGTTGTTTGTTGTTGTTTTCCTATCCCTTTAGGTTCTGATCTATTGTTAAAAACTGAAGAAAGAAGATATGGAGTTTAAAATACCAGGTGGTTTATTTTATGTATGTATGCGTACATGTATAGGTAAAGTTATTCTTTGGGTTTCCATGGGGAATTAGTTCCAGGATCCTCCTTGTATACCAAACTGTGTAAATGCTCAAGTCTCTTATATAAATAATCATAGTATTTGCGTGTAATGTATGCATATCTTTATATAAAATTCATGATCTCTATATTTCTTATAATACTTAATAATTTTAAGTTACATGTAAATAATCTTTAAACTCTTATGTTTAGGATATCACAGCTTATAAAAGGTTAATTTATTGCTCAACATAGATGCAAACATGGTGAACATAATAATATTTTCAATACTCAATTGCTTGAATTTACAGATGAGGGAACCTGCAGACACAGAGAATCTACTTGTATGTATATATGTATGTATGCTTTCCCTCAATAGGACCATAATATCAGTAGATTGCTGAAAAATTATCTTTCTATTTAAATATGCATCTCTCATGCTAAGCATGTGAAAAGCAAAGTTGAAACTGAAAAATTAACTTTCATATCATAATTTTTCAGGCTTAGTATAAATTTAGAGTGGTACAGTGGCACTACATCCTGATGAATGTCTGCTGTTAAATCACAGAATTCTCATCCTTCCATTCTCCCCTTTATGAGGTATATGTCTTAGTTCTTTAATTCCTGTATATGTGAAGTATATTGATTCTTAAGGATATAACAGACATGAATTATATGTAATTTAGCATCTCTTAAGATTTCTTATGAAAGTGATTTTTTTAATCTCACATAATTTATTTTAATGGTCTAATAAGAAATAGAAATGTATAAATTTTCAAATGTAGAATTATAATTATCACCATGATTAGCAGTAATACCAAAAATAATACTGAGTCCATTTCAAAAAGAAGAGAATCCTGCCGTTTGCAACAACGTGGTGAAGCTGGAGAACATCATGTTAACTGAATAAGATACAGAAGGACAAATAGTGTCTCATTTCAGGTATATGAAGTACCTATAATAGTCTCACTCATAGACACAGAGGATACAATGATTGTTTCCAGGGCCTTTTGGAGAAGGAAATGGATATTTGTTCAATGAATATAAAATATAAGTTATGCTAGATGAGTTTAATCTAGTGATGGACAATACAACATAATTCCTCCACCTAACAATAAGGTATTGTACACTGAAAAGTTTCTTAAAATGTTAAATCATGTTAAATGTTCTCACCACATTAAAACATAAAAAAAGGAAAATCATAAGCAAAAACAAAGGTGCACAAGGAAACTTTGAGAGTGTTGGACATGGCTATTACTTTATTATAGTGATGGTTTCATGGGGGTTCACACAGGTACAAACTAAACTGGGGACATAAGTATGTGCAATACACATCAAAGGAGATAATGAGAAAGACAACTGAGAATTATTGGATGAACTGCTTGAGGAGGTACTGAATATCCAGACATTGAATCTCAGTGTTGTAACATTCTTTCCCTCTCCTGTGAAAACAGACTTTGTTATGGCTTATTATGACTGGGCTGTGTTTTTTGGTGGGGTGAAAACTGGCATTAATTTATTAATTGGGTAATCTAAACTATTCAATTTTGTTGGCCAGTTTGCACTATATTCCTAAGGTTCTTGCATAAATGGTGGTCCCCAACACCATTTTAAACCACAAATTCAGAACTATACATTTGTGTAAAATAGTAATGAAAGGAAAACTGGAAATTCTGGAATCATGAGTAGAAAACACAATCATCAACAGACCTCAGGGCATATCCGGACAAGAACACCTATTTTCAGATCAATTAGATTCCTACCCAAATTTTACATATTTACTCAAATCTATTCAAGAAAAAAAAAGTATATATTGCATACTTCTCTAAGAATTCAAAAAAATCTAGAAAAAATGAATTAGTCAAACTTTTGTGGTAGGGGAAGAAATTGACGTTTAGTTATTTCTAGACATATTTCTGGTTATATTTGTTAAGATGATGCTGCTTCTAATGATTTACAAGCAAAATTTTCATATATTAGTAACTAATATCACACTTTGAGTCAAAAATAGCATCATAGATTTCTGGAACTTAAATTTGTTGTTCTGTCTTTTGAGAAGGTCATCTTGCTATTTTGGTGACTCCCTTACTACATGAAAGCATTTTTTTATCATAAGTTATTTTTCTTTTCCATTAATTCAAGTTCTTAACAATTTCAGAAAGTGATAACCAATTACTTAACTAAATTCTTACCCACCAAAAGGCAGCATGGCATGGATTGGCTTTACCAATATGGCAGCTCTTAAGTCATGTTTATTTTTTTTTTCCTATTTGAACAGAAATTTTTGAGCTTTTAACTAATTTTTAACTTCTGAAGTCATGTTAGCTTTACACACATTTCCCTGAAATATTGAACATTAAACCTCAGCCACAGATCCATGTCTATTCCATTCTGTATTTACTTGCTTAATGCTACCAATGACTTAGCACCAATCCCAGGAAATAAATAATGTGGGTTTAAAGTCATGGGTACTCAACTATGGTTACAGAATCATAAAAACATTAGCATGAAAAGTGAACCAGGTGAATTAAATGATTAACTCATTTCCTCTCACTTTATATATTTAGAGACCCATACAAAAACAGTTCCCATCCACAAATGTTTAGATGGCTTAATATAATTTTGGTCCTATTTATCTCTTGGAATTGATCCAAATAAGATGTAGGATACTGCAAGCTGAGCACTTCCACCAGCTTTCCCATCTAAGAATAGTCAGAGAAGCCCTGAAAATATTTTAAGAGGCTGAATTCTGTCTCACTTAGAAGTTTCATGATAGTAGAACATTTGAATAAGTAATTTTTTTTGAGGTTGAGTTCCTGACTTATGAGGGTTCATCAATATTTGTAATGTCAAACAACAAAACAAAACAAAACAAAATACTACAATCCTGGTATGCCTAGCACACAGACATAGGACCTGGTTTCTATGGAGACCTCAATGAAAATGCTCTAGATTTGTGTTAAATTTTCATTGATTGATTGATTGATTATTTCTCTTGCAGTCAAATTTAGTAATAGAATCTGTGTAATTTAAAGCCATTAGTTACATTTCTGTGTAAAAAGTAATTATTTTAATGTTACACTAAATGTTTGGAGATGCATTTGAAACTAAAAACATCTAATTTCAGGATGTTTTCAGGGGCAACTGGTTGACTAGTACATTCACCACTTCTCCATGAGAAGTCTGGACCCCCAGTATTCATGAGGGTGTCAAGGTGTGTGTGTGTGTGTGTGTGTGTGTGTGTGTGTGTGTGTGGTAAGAGAATTAATTAATAAATATCTGTTAAACACTTAGGTCTAATGTACTAGGTTACAGGAGAAGTACAGAATTAGAAAGTTTATAGAATTAGTCCTTTGTACATGTATCCACTGGTGAGCGTGTTTTACACTTGTCTGTTAGAGTAAAAACAAGCCTTAAAATGAGAAGAAATTGATTTGGAAGCTTAGATTTGGATTTTCTAATTGTGGGATTTTCCAAAAAGCATTTAAACTCTCTGAGTTTCAGTTTTCTCATTTGTAAGATAGAATAGTAATATTCTACCTTTCCTTTCTATTGGAAAATCAATGAGATGATATGTTAAAGTGAGTTTTCAAGCAATTGTTGAGATTAAGGAAAATAATTCTGCAAAATGAACAGTTGTCATTGCAATTTCAATTTGCACTCAAATGGATCCCATAGGTCATGACATTTTCTCATGCATGACAAATTCAACTTGATTCTGTTCAATTCACATCTACTTGTTGAGCACTAACTAAATGTACTGGGGAATCTTTAATGTACTGTTTTTACTTGAATCAGAGAGGAAGATAAGATACAAAAAATTACCTAGAATATAGAGTATGAGTTTAAAAAACATGAGTAATGCAATATGTCAGTGTAGGCATATTAAGAAGTGAGCCATTATTTCCAGCTAGGAAGATCCAAAGAACAGAACCATAGTAAACCAAGGGTATCCTTGGAATGCTGGAGGAATTTGAAGGAGTGAATGTAGAAGTGGAATCCTAACCAGAATCATCAAAAACAAGTGTGTTCTAGAAGAGAGAGCCTATAGAATTGGAGAAAATCTTTACCACATACACCTCAGATAGAGCATTAATCTCCAGAATATATAAATAACTCAAAAAACTTAACACAAACAAAACAAATTACTCAATCAATAAATGGGTTGAAGAAATGAATAGATACTTTACAGAAGAAGAAATACAATTGCTTAGCAAATATATGAAAAAATGTTCATTATCTGTAGCAATTAGAGCAATGCAAATCAAAACTACTCTAAGATTTTATCTCATTCCAGTCAGAATGGCAATTATCAAAAATACAAGCAATAATAAATTGTGGCAAGGATGTGGAGGGAAAAGGTAGATTCATACATTGGTGGGACTGCAAATTGGTATAACCACTATGGAAAGCATTATGGAGATTCCTCAGAAAACTTGAAATGGAACTACCACTTGACCCAGCTATCCCACTTCTCACTTTATACCCAAAGGACTTAAAATTTGCATACTACAGTGATGCAACCACATCAATGTTTATAGCAGCTCAATTCACAATAACCAAACTATGCAACCAACCTAGATGTCCTTCAACAGATAAATAGATAAAGAAAATGTGGTATATGTACAAAATGGAATATTGCTCATCCTTATACAAGAATGGAATTATAGCATTTGGAGGTAAATGGATAGATCTGGAGAATATCAAGTTTTGTGAAATAAGCCAGTCTCCCCAAACCAAAGGCCAAATGTTTTCTCTGATATGTGGATGCTAATTTACAATAAAGTGGTGGGAGCTAGCAAAAAAATAGAGGTACTTTAGGTTAGAGAGAGGAGAACGAAGGGAAGGAAGGAATATGGGTGTGGGAAGTATGGTAAAATGAATTGGGCATTATTACCTTATGTGCATATATGGTTTTATAAACGGTGTGATTCTACATCATGTATAAATAGAAGAGTGAGTATTTGTACTCCATTTATTTATGATGTGTCAAAATGCATCCTACTGTCATGTATACTTATTTAGAATTTAAAAAATCATTAGATTGAATTGAAGGTCTGAAAATGGGAGAGCTAAGAAATATTTTGAGAAGGCTAGGTTAAAAGTAAATCTTTGAGTGTGTTGAATGCCAGAATGAGAACTATGAACATCTTTCTGTAACCAATGGAAATATTTAAGAGCCAGAAACTTAGGCTATCAAATTTTTCAGGAAAGATAGATTAAAAATTAAAATTAAAAATAAGTAATAGGATGAGATTGTGGGATTGTTATTATTATTTTTTCTCTCGCTTTTTCTCTCTCCCTCTCATTATGGTGAAAATTCAAAATGATGAAGACTTATATAATTTGAGAATAAGATTGCATGTAAAATGCTTAGCTTTTTGTCTATAACAATATATTGGTTTTCATTTGGGTATTGTTTGTGGGCATTTATCTCTTAATTTTGGCACACAATTGGTGTTTGTTATATTTGCGTCTATATTCTGCCTGGTAGGCTCTACTGTTGACTTTCTTCCCTTATAAACTGAACACATCCCTTCAATATCAGATCTAGACTGCATTCTATACAGCCACAAATGGCTCTTGCAGGTCCCTGTGCAAAAGCAAGGAAACCTGCTTTATATATTGCAAACTTTGAAATGATAAATTCACTCAGTTCTTGAATTCATAGCAGTGGGGTAGAATCTATTCTTAATTTCTAATCTGATGCACACAAATAAATATGTGGTATGTTCATATGTTGTATGGTTAGGTAATTTATTGTGTGTTCCTCTTGTATCTTTGACTCTCTCTCATACTTCTGTGTGTATGTTTTGTAATTTATATGTATTTTTATTGTGAGCCTGAAATACGTACTCAAGAAAGATGTGCAGATGGATGACTTGGTGGAGTTGTAGTAATCCCCTTGGGTAACAACACCTATTCTTGTTCTCTAGGACTTGAAAAGGAGTAAACTTGTACACATAGAAGAGAACTGCATAAACATAAACAGACCTTTAACTTCAAGTATTCAATTTTATAAGCAAAACTAGAAAATGGCGACAGATCAGGCAAAACCCACCTATTGCCTGCAGTCTCAGTACTACTTGAAATAGAGCTTCAGATGCCAGAAACAAAATCTGGACCTTTGAATGTATGTTTAATAACTTCACTTCTTGCTTTTTGGTGATATAGGCATAGGGCATTTCTTCTCAGGGGCAAAAAAAAAAAAAATAGTTATTCTTTTTCAAATTTTGGAGGGAGACCACAGGAAAAGTAAAATTAATCAGCTGCTACAATTGCTCTCATAAATGAAACACCTAAAAAGAAATTCATTTGAGTTTATGATTGGGTTTTCCAGCTCCATGACATGGATAATTAAGCAGGTTTTAAAGAATATTTTAGATGTTACTAAGTGTAAGAAAAGAAAAAAAAAGGAATATTAAAACTGGAGCCAATTAAATCTGAATTACCCTAATAATTCATACAAAAACAGAACTATACAAAGTTAGCATTAATGAAAATATTGGGACTCTGAGATATTAGGTGATTCATTCACCATCGCTATTTAAAATATTACCAGAATATAAGAAACAAAATATATTTAAATTAATGAAGTGATATCTTCTTTCTTCTTTATTTTGTGTTCATTTGCTGTGACACCATCATTTCAGGTTTAAATAATCTTAAACCATTTTGATCTGGTAAATGAATTGAAAGAAAACCAACTGCACATGTACGGATAAAGGAAGCAAAAATGTATTTTTTCTCATGATTTTCTGTGCAAAAGCAAGGAAACCTGCTTTATATATTGCAAACTTTGAAATGATAAATTCACTCAGGTCTTGAATTCATAGCAGTGGGGTAGATATTCAAGTAAATTGGTGTACTAGTAGAAATTCCATAATAAGGATAGCAGCACATTTCCCAATTTTTTTCCAATTTACTTTAAAGCCTAAATTGATTTAGAATTTATTCATTTTCTGAGGAATTTCTGATGTTGTCGAGCAAATTTAATACTTGAATTTAGTGATAATATTCAAGCACCAAAAATATCAAAGAAAGGTAAAATTTGACCAGGTCAGTATGGCCTATTTATAGATCAGTCTTATATTACCAAAGATGTTTGTACACTTTCCTCAAAAAGTGACAATGAAAGTCAGATATAGTAAGGAGAGTAACTAAGAACAGAGTAGGGTCGAAGAGCATGAGAAGAAGATTAACATTAAACAGGGATGAGAGGTGGGAGGGAAAGGGAGAGAGAAGGGAAATTGCATGGAAATGGAAGGAGACCCTCAGAGTTATACAAAAGTACATACAAGAGGAAGTGAGGGGAAAGGGAAAAATAATACAAGGGGGACAAATGAATGTCAGTAGAGGGGGCAGAGAGAGAAGAGGGGAGGGGAGGGGAGGGGAGGGGGGATAGTAGAGGATAGGAAAGGCAGCAGAACACAACAGACACTAGTATGGCAATATGTAAATCAATGGATGTGTAACTGATGTGATTCTGCAATCTGTATATGGGGTAAAAATGGGAGCTCATAACCCACTTGAATCAAAGTGTGAAATATGATATATCAAGAACTATGTAATGTTTTGAACAGCCAACAATAAAAAAAATTAAAAAAAGAAAGTCAGATATAGAAGGGCAGAAGCAGTTGAATTGAAATTTAAGAAAATTTTTGATAGGGTACCATACTAAATACAAGAGAGCATTATGTCAGTCTCATAGGCACGAGGCTTTGATACAATAGTGAAATGGGTAACGATTTGCTTGGGATAAAGATACCATATGATGGCCTTCCTAATGACAACAGCAAAAGTTCCAACACCAAGGTCATTTACAATAAACTTGGTCAAAATATTAGAAAATATTTTCTGATAACAACCTTGGAAGAGTTGGAGTAGAATTTTAATGGGTTTTTCTTTTATTTATTTTGGATTCCAAGTAGCTAGGAATCAAGAAAGAAACTGACAAGATGAATATCAATGAGAATAATTCCTGAGTACAAGTCTATTCACATAAGATGAAGAGAGCATCAGAGAAAAATATTACTAAATGACATGATTTATTAATTGCTTTAAACTTAAGGAGACCAGGGAAATTTGGTAAATTTCAAGTCATTATTTAAAAAAAAAGAAGACGACTTTTTTTTTTTTTAAATCAAGTTTATCATTTAAAATATATTTACCTTTATTGAATACTCAGTAATTTTTACTATAAGTTTTTCATTGGACTTTGTATTCTCACTTCCTATTACACTTTCAGATTTTGAATAGGTATTAAAATTTCTTGATGAATTATGAATTGATTATAATCATTTAGTGCATGTCACTCTTGGACCATGGTACTTAAGCCATAGAAGAAAACAGGGCTAGAAAAAATATACCTGTATATAAACTTTTTATGCTACAGTGAAAGTTGAAAGCATTAATTAGAATGGGATGCAAAGAGAAGAAAATAACATCTTATCTGGAAATTTGGAAAGTCTTCTTGAAGGGTCATGTTCAAGATGAACAGAATTTTAATGACCTATGAGAAAGAAAATGTCTATGAAAGCAGTCATGAGAAGAGCAAAACAGGATTGAATTGTATTGGTTCTAGGTATGTTTAGAGAAATAAAAGAAGATAAGCTGACAGAAGAAATTTCTGTGTAAAGGTAATGAGAAGAATATGTACTAGTGGAATTATCAGTGACAAAATGCTATTGGATGAGGAAATCACCTTATAAGGTAGACATGATTCTAACATGGTTCATACATTTAAGGATCTTTCTTACTTTCTAATATAGTATTTCAAGAAATTTTAAAAACAAAGAAAAGTTGAGATGAAATCCTAATGTAGTTTTGATTTGCATTTCCCTGATAGCTAAATATGTTGACTAATTTTTCATATAGTTATCAACCATTTGTACTTCTTCTTTTGAGAAATGTCTATTCCATTTATCTGTCCATTTATCAAATGAGTGTTTGTTAGTTTTTTCTTTTTGTATTTTGAGTTCTTGAGATATTTTGTACATTAATTTTCCATTGGAAATGTATCTAGAAAAGTTTTTCTTCCATTCTATAGGCTGTTTCCTCACTAGATCAGTTATTTCCTTTGCTGGACAGAAGCTTTGCTATTCTATGCCATCTTATTTATCAGTTCTTTCTGTTATTTCCTGAACTATAGATCACAGCTTTTATTCTTATTTGAAAGGGAACTAAGTGAAGTGATTAAAGCTATGTATATCATTACTGCAGAAAGTCCAACAGGTATCTGAAAATGAAACTACTTAAAGCAGAATGTGTATTTTCAAAGTTAAGGAAAGGACTTAGCAATCTGGGACTCCTCTGTATTTCACATTTTGGGCATATTTACTGTGAACTTAACCCCTATTATCTCTCTCTCTCTCTCTCTCTCTCTCTCTCTCTCTCTCTCTCTCTCTCTCACACACACACACACACACACACACATCTCCCTTTCTCTCTATGCACATTTATCTCTCTGAGATAGCACTGAGAGTTAATGTAAGCATAATGAGGAAAAATAAACGAGAAAGTTGTTTGCAAACAATACATGGCACTATAGAAAAGCTTTGAAATAATTGAGAACAATTAACTATTTCACAATAAAACCACATGCCTATAGGTTGGTAATTGCATTTTTAAAAAGTCTTATCTAAATCCAATTAGGTGAATTTTCCAGCAGTTGCCATTGCAATTTTTGTATCTATGGTAACCTGTGAGAAGAAGAAGAAAAAATGACAGCTTTGTGTTTTTCTGTCCTCTTACTTAAGAAATTTTTGGAATGTATATGTTTTTAGTTGTGAGAACTGCAGTAAGTCAGGGAGTGCTTTTCCATAGCAGGGAATGGTGTCCCTAAGGGATGAAGGGTTGTGATAAAGGCAAGTGCTACTGGAATTATTGGTACCAAGAAGAGAGTTAACCCAATCTATCTTGTCCTTGAATATGGCCAGTTGCAGCTATGGAGATGCCATTATATCCTGCTTTCTGACCTAAGAGTAACCAAGGCAAAGAGAAAGATGGTGAGATAAAAATCTCTTTCCACATTCTCACTGAATTTTGTTCTATGTGGCTTGAACATTCATTATTCTACAGTGTTTGACTGAATGTTGATTTGTCTTCTCAAGGATGATAGGAGAGACTTGCCCATATGCAGCCATGCCTTTCCAGTATTCAGAATAAAACATCACGTTATCCCACTAATACAAGTAATTCTTATGTACAGGTTAAAATAAATTCAGTAAAAACAATAGTAACAAAAAACAAGAAAAAGACATTGTTCTGATACACTATCTGTTCACTTTGATCACAATTTATGTTTATACCAGAGTAGCCAAGTCTGTCAAAGATATGGACAACATGGGACCTTAGAGATCTGATTAGGATTATAATTTATCATTGTGTGAAGGATGAATTGCAATGTCCAAGGAGTCAGCCTCAAAGAGGGAAAATGACAATTTTAAGATTTACACAACTAATTGATAGAAAACCTCTTTATGGTTTTAAACATATTGTTACATCTCCAACATTCTTGCAATTAGACAAGATATAAATAAATATATGTTTCAAAAGCTCTTATAGGATCAAAATAACATTCCTTGCATGTATTGGTTATTTTTCTCACAGTTGAGCATGAACGTGCATTGATTCATAGTTGATTAGAATTTCTGGTTCAACTGCATTTTAATTCTCTAACAATTATTTGGAATTTAATTTTATCTTGAACTGCATCATTTGATTTTCCACCTGCAAATTACTTTGGGCTACCTAGAGATAATGCTAACTAAGCAAAGGACATCATTAGTGCTCTTACTATTTGACAGCTTTAGATACTGATGAACTGTAGACATGGAGCTACTTATTTTCTACATGATGTTTGATGTTGGCAGTTCTCCAATGGTCTAATGTCAGAAGTTCCACTCAGTGATATAAGAGAGAGGAGCATACGTTCTTCTTTCCTATTAGATTGAAATATCCTTCAGGGAATGCACCATTCCTATGTATGTACAATTCTTCAATGCCTAGTATTAATAGCCAGCATTTGTTGAATCTCTACTCTATCTTAGGGACTTTAAAACATCACTAATCCCCATATGAATCCTACAAAGACGATATTATTAGTCATCTATCTCCACACTTTCTTTTTATTGCAGATAAGGATGCTAATGAACAAAGCAGTTAAGTAATTTATGCAAAGTCTCACAGGTAATACATAGTAGAGCAGACTGAAACCTATGTCTTTAAGAATCTGTGTCACCCACCTTTACCATTACATCACACACACAGAATCTCATTCCATGTAATACATTTTTAATATTTTTTGGTGTACAGTGTATTATATTAAAGTTAAGTCTTATGGGTGATGAAGGGATGCTAAAAGAAAATAGAAGGCATAGTCAATTCCATAAATAATTTTGCAATAACAATTCAACATTCTCAAAAGCATTCTTTGAATTTGTAATAGTAATTTCATAGTAATTTCATTTTTTTAGCTTTATGTTAACAAAGTTATTATCTATTTTACATAAAATAGTGCTGTGGTAGAAAAAAATGCCCAACCCATGACTTGGAGTCTATAAAGATGACTTTAGGATATTAGGTACAAGTATATCAATTAACAACTAGTAATGGTGTGGAGCATTTGTTCATGCTGATGCCATCTTCACTGCTATGTTACCCATGATAAAAATTTTGTTATTATTTTTTTCATCTCAGTTCTGAGAGGTGATGATATAATGAGGTTAGAGCAGTTAAGCATCATACTTGAGATTCCTAATGAGCTAGAGGCTACGTGTGAAGAGTTTCCCCAGACTATTGTACTGAAGCCTCCTAATGTTTAACTCTCCATTATGTCATTTTAAGAATGCTTAGTTATCAGCCAAGATGTGAACTTCCTTCATTCCAATGAACTTTTCCCCAGGCCTAACCTTGTGGTTTAGAATGTGAACCCAACAAGAAGGACAACAACAAAGACTGTAATATCAGTGTGGATTCTTACAGCCTTTGGGCCTCTGGGAAGACTTTTTCCTATGTCTATTTGCACCATAGAATGATCTAGAAATCACACTTTCAACCACTCTGACCAAAGACCATGTGTTTATGGAAGCAGGGTGATTTTCTACCTTCTCCATCATTGACAATGATGGAAATATCCCTTGTGTAATACACAGCAGATAAGTCATGCTTCTTTACAGACCTATATCCCAGATTAATATCAATGAACTTAACTGGAAAACATGATCTGAAACATGACATTTCCCTGCTTCAAACCCTTCTGTGTGTTTCCATTACAACAGAATCTGATCTCCTTTCCCTAAGTGGATATCTACTATACAGTTTCTGTGAATTTCCCCCCTTTCCTTGATGGGAATATACCCCTTCCTTCATTGTAGCCCGTGCTATGGGGTGGTGCTGACTTTATCCCCAGCACCTTTGGGTCATGCATCATCAGATCATGCCAGCTTCATGGCCAAAAGAAATGTTTTGTCAACGTACTTGAGAACAAAGTGGAAATAGTGAACATCTTCATGAAAAATGGAAACAGGAATCCATTTCTCCTTTGAGAATGCAAAGAGGATTTAAGATGAGAGTTGCTGATAGACCAGTGATCGTTTTACCTCATCATGTCAAATTTTATTTCAATTGTATCATAATCAATGTCACTAGTATTTGCATTAAGACTAAACATAGATTTAGATATCATGTAAAGATTTTAGCTGATGGGGTACTTAATGAAAACTATCTACACTAACTAAAGGGCCTCTATGGCATCTTAATCCCCATTCTTTCACTGCAAATTCCTCTGAATTAGCCTGAAAGCCTCAGTTATCTTCTCTGCTCATCCACAGTTGAAGTGAACTAAATCCCATCTCACTGTCTTCACTCTTAACACGCTTCTCCCCAGCCTTCTCTCTGACTAACCAAATCCTATACAGGACTGAGGAACCACAGTTTACTTGGCTGTGGAGGCCTGCAATGGTTTGTTTCTCAGAACTGGCTCACATGAGTGTTGTTATGAATCAAAAAGTTGGCCTTGCTTTTAATTTTCTCCCTGTTAACCAGAGATCACCTCAAAGGAGGGGATGAGTTTTTATTCTGTGATTGCTTCCAAAATACTGAGCATATAAACCCTTAACAACTATTTTTGTTGGTGTTGTTTTTTGTGGATTGATGTCTTGGCCTCTCAATACATTTAGTCCTGAAAAACAAGTTTAAGGAGTTTATAGTGAAATCCAGGGATAATCTGAAAACGCATGTTAGAGTTTTCTGCCTTAACCTTCAATAGAAATATTGATAAACACAATCATCTCATCAATTAAACTTCACCTTTCCTATGATGACATGATCAGAGACTAAAGAAGTAAACACAATCCTTCTCCAGAGAGTTAAAACCCCTTATGGAGGCCAGGGAAGGAGTTTGTACATAAAGCTCTTGGCAACTGTGATGTTCCCAGTGCTGGAGTTTATATTGTGCACCACCACTATGCTTAGTGGTCTGTCTTCTGATATCAGAGATAATTTCCAGTGTCTAAGGACAAAGACCAAACAACACATCAAAACAAAACCCACATGATTGGAGATTAAGAGGAGCTGTTGGCAGCCGCAATATTAAAATAATCATCCTTCAATCAGTACGAATGGTTTTACTCAGAGGATCTATTATTCAATAGTGACTGCTTGGAATAAAAGTTTTATTGGGGCAGAAGAAAAAAAATTAAGCAATAAATAGACTGTCAGGAACGCTGGCGTCTATCTGATTAGTGCTGCATTATGAGAAAGTCATGATATAGACAAGGAAATAATCTTCAGGATATTTCCACCCAAGGCTCATAAAAACAATTGCTTCTGATTGAGTTCTTTTATTTTTATAGACACAATATTGGAGGGTGAATTATTTATTGAGTATATGAGGCAAAAATTCTGCCAAAGACTTTCTAGGTGCTATTATTAAAAGGAAAACAAAGCCCACCAAACCATTCGTGCTTCAACAGGGAATTTAATCCTTCTTGGGAAAGAAATGTCGATAGACTCCAGTGTAAACTCACTATTTTGCACATTAATCCAGTTACACATAACAAAAGAAAGGACCTTTATCATTTCAATTTTTCCATAGGATCTAGTTCAATCTGTGACTCCAATGGTCACAGTGGGTGACTTATTGAATAAAGAAAAGAATGTCCCAAAGTAGGTCTACTTGGATTGAACTCACAACGACAATTTAAGCCACACTTGTTATAATTTTATTACATAAACTTATTCTGCTCAAATGTCCACTGAAGTAAAATTATCTTTATTTTCCCTGGTAAAGTATGCCTGTCCCTTCCTGCTATCCTCAATGTCCTCGCCATCTTGTTCTAAGCTGTTTTAATACTTTATAATTAATATAAAACATATTTTCCACTTAAAGGAATCCTTGCTACCATTGCTATTTTTGTGTGTGTGTGAATTTGTAGAACAATAGAATTGAATATTTAAAAAATAAACTTCCTGTCTGCGGTGAACCATCATGACTTTATTACCTCTACTTAGGAATAAAATTGGAAGACAAAGTAGTAAAATATATTTAATGGAAATCAGACTCTGAAACAGACTTTGAAGATTGATGTAAGGGTTTGCAAATATCCCAAAGAAATATTTTACTAAAGGAGGAAGAAGACATCTCTGAGAATTAAGAAAGAAAGTTTGGGTATAAATACTTGGTGAGATAGTTCTAAACCAAGTTTTTTCATATACATTATCAATTCACAACATGTTTAAGTGGTAGATGTTATGTATTCTTATTTGACGATGAGAAAGCTGTGGTTCTCAGAGACTAAATGACTCTTCAAAAAAATCACGTAGTTTCTAATCAGGGCTCCATTCTGGATTCAAGCCCCATCTAACCTACTTCAGACATCATTTCAACCCACCAGCTCTCTGTTAAATCTTATTGGTAATTGCTAGGACCCCAGATTACCTTTGCTAGTAATCATGTATTCTGTTACATAAAAGGCATAGTTAAGATATCCGATCTCTTTAGACTGATTTTTAACTACATGCTTGTGTGTTGAGAATATCTTTAAGCTTTGCAAGATGGTAGAAAATGATAAAAGTTGCATCATTTTTGCAGGGAAGCAATCAGAACATATTTATTACTGCCTGTTCTTCCTATTCAGTGCATGTACTTCTCACACATGGAAACCTGACTGTCTGTGCAAGTGCTTTGCCTTTTTCAGCACTACTTCTGCTATAGTACTCTAAATATAGAAGTAAGGGACTGGGACAGAGAATGGAGTGGAATCATCTGTACTTGTATAGTACAACTGCCAGTCTAGACAATTTCAAATCATTCCTCAAAAGTAAAACCTTTTCCCCTGTGTGTTTCCTCTACCAGATGAAGGTGTCCTGGGAGAGTTCAGAGGCTGAGCAATAGCATGGCATCAATGAAGAGATACTTGTATGAAGTGGAAACCAGGCTTATTAAATAGCTATGCATCTTGCAAACTATCTAAACTTGCTGAGCACCAGGATGTCTGTAGGTGAAAACACTTATTTGATGTATATCAGATTTGATGTATTTGGACTCATGTGAATAGTAATAAATAGTGCTTCTCTTGTTCACCCCTATAGTCCAATGTAGGAAATTCTGCTTATCGTTCATCTGCCAATCTTGCTCTGTAGGAGCATCCCATGTATGTCCACAGCTTCTTTCTCTTTTTTTCTCTTCACATTCTATTTATCTTTTGCCTATGAAGGTATGAAGAAATGGTAATCACCGTTGCCTGTTATTACAGGTGTCCACTTCCATGAAAATGGTGCTTATCAGTCTCGCTCTTTGAGGTCAAAGTAAATCTTTTCCCACAGAGAGAAGTGTGCTAAATTCACTGAATGTTTTTATGTGAGAACATCTGTGGGAACATGGTAAAATGAGTTGGATCTCAATCCTCCTATTTACAATCTATTTTTGAAAATAGCACTTGTGGAATAATTTGCAAATAAGATAATTGCAGAATAACATGAGATTTATGCAAGTGACTATTTAAAGACAAATCCTTGCTGAATGTGAGTTAGAGCCTGGCTTCTGAAAGGATTTGAACATGGTAATCCACAGAGTCAAGGAATAACAAAAATAAATGAAAAATATAGACTGTAACTATGGATAGAGAGGAGCAAATAGTTGGATACTGAATAAGAACTTGGTTTACTTTACAATTTGACCTAGAGCAGCCCCAGAAAATTGAAAGTTCTTCATGGACAGAAAATTGAAGTTGAAGGAATTTGAAAGATTAATGCAGTATGAATAATGTATGAAGATTCAAGGTGATGAGAGAGAAATACCTATATATGTATGTGTTATGTGACATTAAAACCTCCGAGACCTCTTACTCAGAAAAGGGTCAATTTGGAATGAGACAACAGGCTGAGGAAAAGCAAGAGAATGTGTAGGCCAAAGGGAGGAGAAAGGAGAAAATGTTTGAAAAATGTGAGCAACAATAAAAAGTTACTGGGGTAAAAATGCACTCTGAATAATTATAAATATTCAAATGACCACAAAGAAAGCAAGTCTTTTAAGAAGAAAATGCACCTGCATTTGTGTTGAGAGAAAATGGTCGTAAAATGGAATGCTGAATTATTGCTGAACTATTGCACATCATATGCTTCTAAGGGGGAAAATAAGGAAGTTTTGAAAGAAATGGTTATAAAACAATTAACTATTTCCTAAATAAGCTGAAGAAATCTCAGTGAAACCTGATTTATAAAAGGTGTTGCAGAGCAGTCTCTGAGAGACAGTAGTATGTAAAAACAAAAGAAAAATTCTGACAGATTTGTGAAGTAGGTAACCTTCCACATAGTTAAAAAATATTAGTACATATCACAGTTTCTGGGACCTCGTTCTTGTGTTTATAAATGGCTCAAGGACATCTTGATATGATACTATGCCAATAAGGATAATATTGTGGTTGAAAGGATAATTAAGGTAATATAAATGAACCACTGAAGATTTTATAAATTACTTTAAATGTAAATATTATTATTATGACATACATAAATGAGTTTTAAAAACAGGAGCCAATTACTATACAAAGCCAAGGTATTCATATAAAAAATAGCAGTTTACTAAGGAAAATGTAGAGAGAGGTATTTATGGCAGGAGAAAACCCAGCTCTGTTTTATCCAGGTCACTTAGTCTTTGATCATGTGGGACATACATATCCTGCTTCCTTGCTTTTGAGACTGGATGCAATAACTCATTCCAACCAATGAATTGTGGCTGGATGAAATGTAGGTCACTTCCCTTCTCCTGAGTGCCTCCTTCTTCCCAGAGTCTCTGAAAGAGTCATCTGGAGTCCTTGAAAAACTATAGGGAAGAGTGTCCTGCAGAACCTGTCATCCCTGTCATTTGGTGATGACTAAAGCTTTGTTAAGTTGGGCCAGGAGTTGGAGTTTATTTGCTATCACTACATAGCTTATTAGAATAATTCTTTAAGAATATTTTGGAATTGTCTTTTATTTCAGAATACAACATGTGTTTGAATACCTCACTCAACAAAAAAAGGCAATTCTATTTGTGACACAGTCTGAAGTTTTAACTCAGTGGCTCTAGTTTTATAATTTATCTCTTTTTTTTTCTTTCGTTTATGACATGAGCCACTTGGCATAATTATATGAAAATACAGAAACAAGCTCAAAGTGATAAACTTCCCCTCTGATTTCACTAGCACAGATTGTATTTTAACTATTATCTCCTTAAATATTGAACCAACATCTTCGATTAATGAAATCTAAAAATCAGTTTGACATTTTTTAGCTCTTGCTGTTACGTTTCTGTTTGACTCATGTTAGTTTTGTATTAAAGTCTGAGGATGTGCTCATTATCATTTGTACTGTGTGCTTAAAACAGATTTTAAATAGTAGTCTCAGGATATTTTTATTTATTTATTTTGAAGTATTAGAACAGTTTTTTTTTTTTTTTTTTTTTTAAACAGACTTTGTTTTTTGGAATATTTTCAGACTTACAACAAAGGTGAACAGGAAATATAGAAAACTCCCTTATAAAGTCCCCCACCCACACATCCTCCCTCTCCACCAACATTGCACACCAGAGAGCTACATTTGTTATGTCCTCTGAATGTGTGTCAATGTATCATCAGCATTGCTCAAAGCCACAGTTTACAATAGAATTCATTCCATGGATTTTGACAAATGTATGTATCCACCATTATACTATCATTCAGAATAGTTTCCCTATGCTAAAACCTCTTTGTATTTCACCTCCTCATCTCCCTCTCCTGAACCCTTGACAGCCACTGATCTTTTTTATTGTCTCCATAGCTTTACTTTTTCTAGAATTTCATACAGTTGGAATCACATAGAAGGCAACCTTCTCAACTAGCTTCCTTTCACTCGGTAACATATGTTGAAGGTCCCCTTGTGTCTTTTCATATGCTAGATAGGTCGTTAATTTAAGAATTCAATAATATTCCATTATACATGTGTTCCAAAATTCATTTATTCACCAACTGAGGGACATGTTGTTGTTTGGCAAATATGAATAAAGCTGCTGTAAACATTTGTGTGTAAGTTTTTATGTGAAAATATATATTTTTAATTTATTTAGGTAAATCACATTCTTTGATAAAGAATGGGTCAGCTGGAGTCTTGGAAACACCACAGGGAAAAAAAGTGTGCTAATAAAGTGGCCCACATTTTTATAAAGAATGTTATTTCTGTATTATTATTATTATTATTATTATTATTCAGGGATTAAACCTAGAAGCACTTAACCACAGAGCCATATCCTCAGACTTTAAATTTTTTTTTTTTTGAGACAGAGTCTCATTAAGTTGCAATCAATGAACAAGAGATACAAATTGTTGAGTTTAAATTGTCTTTTTGTGTGTTTGACAGTGTTTTTCAAGTAACAGAATTTTTTTATTTTCAGCGAAGTTCAGCTTATCTCTTTGATGGGTCATGCTGTTGGCATTGTTTCTGTAAAGGACATAACCAAACCCAATGTAATCAACATGCTTGCCTATTATCTGCTAAGAGTTGTATAGTTTTGTGTTTTACATTCAGATTGATGATCCATTTTAATTTCATATTCATGTAGAGTGTGAGATCTGTGTCTGGGTTATTTTATCTTGTTTTATGTTTGCATGTAGATATCCAGTTGTTCTAGCACCACTGGTTGAAAATAATATCTTGTCTCCATTAAATTCCCTTTGTTGCTTTCTCAAAGAACACTGGACTCTATCTGTGTGACTCTATTTATGGGCTTCCTACTCTGCTTTCTATATTTGTCTATTCTTTTGCTTAGTCCAGGTTTGAACTGATTTCTAATTGTAGGGTGAAATTGAATCCAAACATTTGCAAAAGGAGATGGGACCTGATTTCCAGCTTTCCAAAGACAAGATTTTTAAAAGTCCTACTGCTTTGCCACTTATAACTTTTATTCTAAAGGCACTTAAATATTAAATTCATATCTTACAAAGGACAGTGATCATGTTACATATATACTATGATTACTTAAAAGTTAAACAGGAGACCCATTTGTCAATTTTCTTGAAAGACAGTTTGTTTATTTACTTATTTTTGGTACTGGGGATTTAACTCAAGGGTGCTTTACCACTGAGTTATATTCCCAATCACTTTTCTTTTTTTTTTTTTTTATTTTGAGACACGGTCTTGCTAATTTATCAAGGTTGGCCTCAAACTACCTCACCTCCCAAGTCTCTGGGATTACAGGCAGATACCACCATGCCTAGTTCAGAAATCGTATTTTTAATCCTTGAAACGAAAACATTCTAATATTTTATTTCAAATTTATTTATTATTTAATATTGAATGTAATTAGAAATTGCTAACACACTTCCTACATTTAACATCCTTTAGGTAATTTGCAGTATTTAGTTATTATTAACACATAAAATTATTTACTTCAACATAGTGTACTGGAATAGTTTTAAATATATTTAAAGTTGATTTTGTATTGAGATGCTTGCTGTTGAAGAAAGAATTTCACATGTTTTTAGCCTAGGGAAATAACAGCAACAACAGTGGTAAAGTCTTTCTACACAGTGTTTGTGACCTAGATGCTAATTTCCTTATATATAAATAATTTAGGTATAGCTTTCTTTATTGAGAGCCTATTTCCAGGTATGAATCCAGGTGCAAAAATATCTCATGATTGTACTCCTGGGTAAAGTAGGCTGAATTACTATGATTATGAGGACATTCTTCTTCTATTCCATTATAAGAGCACTTGAGTAACTGGGGAATTATCTTCTTCAACCCCTTAGATGTAATGTCTTCTGAATAATTACCTAAATACTGAATGGTGGTATTACTAGCAGAAAATTTTATACATTTTTAAAGTAACTTACTCCTCAATTCTTAGCTTTAGATAGAACTTTCTAGGAGTTGCAATGTGTTATTTTGGCTTACATTTTACATATATTCATTGTATAGGTTTGTGAATAATTTATCATTTAAAAATATTTTTGATGCAGACCCATTAAGTCCTGGTAAACCTGGAAGACAAATGTTAGACATGCAAACAACTCAAACTATATGTTCTAGATTCATGGAATATTAGAATGGGAAAGAACTTAGTGATGAACCAATATCCAATCTTTGATTTTCTAGAGTGGAAATCCAGGGCTAGAGAAGGAAAGCCAAGGTCACAGAAAACAGAGTAAGATCAGAAACCAGAAACGCTGAGAGAAGGGAAACTGAATAGATAAGTCTTTAAATCCTTCCAGCTCTATGCTAATTGACTGCAGCATAATAAACTGGAATCCAAGTATAACAGCTGTCATGCTGGGATGAGGAGGCACAGAAAAGAATGAGGGAAAGCAGAAGCAGCTGGATATGCAGTGCAGCAGAAAGGGGTGGGGGGATCAAGCAAGGTACTCTCCAGAAAACTGGGTCTCATGTGAGTAATCAGCTGAGGGTAGAGCAATACAGGTGCAGAGCTGGACCACTTGAAGGTTGCCAAAGAATAGATTACAGTGTTGAAAACCGAATAGAGATACTAGAGGTCTAGGGATGCCCGGACATTGAATTTTCAAACAATTGGAGTGAAGAGAAATAGGTAGTTTCTAACTAACAGACTTTTTTAGCTTTCCAGTTATCCAGCTGAGACACCAGAAAATTGTTTTGCTATACTCCAGCTTACAAGAGGACATATTCTAGATCTATTGGGGCAGGGGAAATCTAGACCAAGCCCTGAGAGGATACAGAATAAAGACAGAGTTTGGAGTTTGAGTATTGTGTTAGTTAACTTTTCATCACTATGACAAAATATTTGAGATTATCAACTTACAAAGAGAAAACAGTCACTTAGGCTCATGGATTTGAAGTTTCAGTCCATGATCAGTTGAGCCTTTGAAGCACATTATGGCTAGAATGTGTGGTGGTACAAAATTGGTTACTTTATGAGCCAGTGACCAAGGAGAAAGATAAAGCGTCCAGAGCCCCATAGTCTGTTCAATGCCATGCCTTTAGTGACCTAAAGACCTCTCCTAAGGCCCCACCCTCCTAAAGGTTCTACTGCTTTTCTATAGCACCATCCTGGGGACAAAGTTTTCATCACATGGGCCTTTGTGGACAGTCAGTGTGCAAACTATAACAAGTGTCACATTTTAGGATTTCCAGAGACCTGTCCAGGATGCATTATATGATGCCTACAAGAAGCTAAGATGATTAATCAGTATTTATACTGCCTGCAATACAGATTAGCATTCTTCAGAAGAAGGTAGCAGAATTAAAATTCAGAACATATTGTTTTCATTGCCCATTATACATTGTCCAATATGCAAAGAAACTGAAAAATCTCACCCATAGTTCAGATAGACATAAATCAATAATAAACTATCTTCTGCTGATCCAGATACTAGCAAGCACTTTAAAGTTGCTATGATAACATGTGTTCAAATCATTAAAGGAAAATATGATTTGATTGAGGAAATAGGAAAGGGAATAGAGGAAATAAACTTGTAAGAAAAACCAAAGTGGATATTTTAGAACTGAAATTGCTTTAACTAAAAAACAATACTAAATATGAGCACAAAGTAAAAGAAATGTCAAGACATATATTTACAGAAATTTAAAAATGATTAAATTCACACAGGAATAGGTGTATATGTCAATGGAACAAATATCAGCCCAGAAATAGATTCATATCTGTATGCTTGATTGTTTTTGACCACTGCACTGTGGTAATTCAGTGGCAGAAATGACACATTTTTAAAAAGAAAGATGATGGATATAAATGCATATTTCTATTGAAGTGTGAATCTTTTAACTCAGCATATGAAATAATAAAAAAAAACTCAAAATGGAAAATACACCTAAATATAAAAGTGAAAATATAAAACTGCTGGAAAAAAACATAAACAAACAAAGTTTTGTTAGAATTCATCAAAATAGGGGCTCGGGTTGTGGCTCAGTGGAGGAGCATTTGCCTAGCACACGTGAGGCACAGGGTTTGATCCTCAGCATCACATAATAAAAATAAATGTATTGTGTCCACCTACAAATAAAAAAAATTTGTTTAAAAAAATTCATCAAAATGAAAATCTTCTTTCAAAACACACTATTGTAAATATAAAAGCAATTCATAGAGGAGGGTAAATATTCTAATACATATCTGTTATAAGATTTTAATTCAGAATATATGAAGCACTTTTAGACCTCGATAATAGAAAACAACTGATTTTTCAAATGGACCAAATATTAGAGAGATACTTAACAAAAAATATGTATGGATAATGTGTCAAGGAGAAAAATATCATTATTTGCCTAGGAATTTCAAACTAAAGTGTACGGAGATGACTATACACAATAGGAGTAACTGATATTGAAAATAATTTAAAATCTGTTGGGGGCTGGGGTGGGAGCTCAGTGCTTAAGAATTCACCTAGAATGTGCGAGGCATTGGGTTTGATTCTCAGCACCACATATAAATAAATAAGAGTCCATTGACAATGTGAATATATATTTTTTATATATGTATATATATTTTAAAAATGTTGGTGGGAATTTGAAAGAATTAATGATCTTATACATTGTTGTGGTAAAATTATAAAATTAAACAACCAAAATGGAAAACCTGGCAGTTACTTTTAAGGTTCCACATACGTTTACCATATGAAAGAGTGATTTTTCTTCTGGATATTTACCAACAAAGAAAAAATTTCCCTCTAGAAATATGTTTGTAAATTTTCATGGTAAATCTATCATAATGTCAAAATCTGGAAACAAATCACATGCCCATTTATAGGAAATGGGAATGCAAACGTTAATATACACATACCACATTATAGATAAATACATAGCAACATGGATGGAACTCACAAATATTAAAATGAATTAAAATAACTTAGTCACTAAGTCTTTAATGACTCTAAAAATATTCCATTCTATGGCAGACTAAATTAATTGTCGTTGTTTGGCTAGACCACATGTGAGTTTGGGTGGGTGAGAGAATAAAGAATTAACTGAAAGTAATATGTGTACCATTTTGTTTAAGAAAGTGTGGAAAGAGTGTGTATTTTGTATGGGAAATGGTTTCAGGGAGGTGTACATTTGTCAAAACTCATTCAACTGTACCTTTCAAATGGGTGTCTTTAATTTATGCAAATTATGTCTAAATAAAGTTGATTAAAAACAAACACTAAATTTGAATAAAGCAATCATATAAAGCAAGCAAGTGGTAGGCTTTTCTTCACTACTCATTTCCTTTCCAAAGCTCTGAAAAGTGCAAATCTAAGCAATGAATAAAAATAAATATAAAAAGAAACATTAATCCTAGGAAATATAAGTTTGTGAATTTTAAATCAATGTCAAAAGGATAGAAGTTCGATTGAATGAAAGGTTGCACATGATAGGTAAGATATTCAAAATAACTTTTTAATCTCTATTTACAGCAAGAAGAATAAGAAGAAAGATCATAAAATGTAGAAAAGGTGGAGTGACATTAGCTTATGTAAGGCTCCACTACAAAATTATAGAAAATTTTATCTGTTCACCCTAAGATAGATGATGAAAGTGAATTTTTAAAAATGGATTAAAAATCACAGTGAGAAGGAGAGATAAGAAATAAGATACAAGTTAATGACAAGTTTTTAACAGTATGTACTAATACATAATATTCCCAGTATATTTGATTTAAATATTTTCATCTAAGAAGATAATTATATTAGGAATATAAAATAATATTAGAACAAATAGTTATTATTTGTCACAGCAAGGTTATAAACATAAAAATTATTTTTATTTAACCTACAAGTTAGTACAATGTCATTAAATGTAAACAAAATTTCTAAAATTCATAAAAGAAAATCTAAATTTCATATGTATAACATACATGTGAACATATCCAAACATTTTGAATAAGAATAATACCCTATCCTTTAAAACATTCTCTGATGCCATAATATTTGACATGATCTTTGGAAGATAAATTGGTATCACCTACCAGAATTATCCTTTGACTAGAACTAATTCTAAAATTTCTCTGCCCCCCACACATCAAGTGCTCCCTTTCTTTTAGACTTTTGAGAGAATTATAATTCTACACCCCTTGGTACTTAGGCAAACTCAGCAACTAGTTCTGGCTAGCAGATTGGGAGGAATGATCAAGTATATTTTCCATGCTGAGGTGTTTAGTTGCTTTTATGCTTGTGTTCCTCTTTACTGTAGTGATCATGGAGTGGACCTTTGGCTACTGAAAAAGAACTGAAAGCTCATAGTAGCAGAGTCATTGTGCCACAACATGGAGAACCTACTGAGCAGAGTCCTAGGAACTTCAGTCATTTTTTTTTTTTTTAATACCAGGCATTAAACCCAGGGGCACTTACATAACCACCGAGCCACAACCCCAGCACTTTAAATATTTTATTAAGATACAGCATCTCCTAAGCTGCTCAGGGCCTCCTTAATTTGCTGAGGGTGGCTTTGAATTCATGATCCTTCTGTCTCAGCCTCCCAAGCTGCTGGGATTACAGATATGCACCACCACACCTGGGCCCTGCAGTCAATTTGGTGAGTGTGAATCAACAGTTTCCCAGACACTGAACTTGTAGAGTTGTTTGTGACCATAGCACAACACCCCCAACAAAATGGTCCCTCTTTTTATAATTAGTTTTATCATAAATAGTAACTGAAACTTATAAAATACATTCATGCTTATCAAATACCTATGTTCTTATGCATCATGCCCCCACATAGTGTTTTGTTTGCCTAAATTTTTTTCCCTAATGAAAATGATCATGATGGATCATTTCCAACACGAAGATTCAATGATTCTATGATCATTTTCTAATAATTATAAGCTAGAGTTGGTAATGTTCATCAATCTATTTAACACCTGACACATTAAGTATACCTCTTCAACAAAGATGAAATCAGAAAATTATTACCTTTTTTTGATCCTAGAAGATGAGATACTTGATGCACAAATTGCTCGATGCTGAAATAAATCACTCAGTGAAGATAATGGGGAAAAAAGAACATTTGACAGGTTTTTTAAAAGCAGTCTTTAGGGGCAATACCCTGTTTATATTCGTTTGTGAAGTTCCTAGTGATAATAGCTTCACTTAAAATACTACAAATTGTTTAACAAGGGAATCATCATTAATCTGCAGACAGCTTAAAGTTAAAATAACTCCTTGCAACTATTCTTGAAGTGTTATGTTCATTTTACACGTTTTTTTATTGGTGTCTAATTTCAAAGAAACTTAAACATCATATAAAAGTCTCAATTTACAGACTCAAAGCATTCACTGCTTGGCTTATAAAGTGCATTTTATTGGACAACAAAAGCACGCTATTTTAAGATGTGATTTTCTTGGTAAATTACTGACCCAATAATGTTTCTGTTCTCCCATAAATTATATTATACACTATCATCGCAACCATATTTTATTTCAGAGATCTCCTATGTGCCAACATAGTACTTGCCATTAAAAATGACTGGATCAGCTTTCTCCCATTTTAAAACTCACTGTTTAGTCTGTTATTCTGTTCTCTCTCCTTCTGTTGCTTTTACTCTTTTTTATAGACATACACAAATATATACAAATGTACACCCAAGCATACACACACCCACATACTCACACTCCTGCTAAAAGACTGTATCCTTATGGAAATTTATTATTAGTATTTGCTGAGGTTCATTCTCCCATCATTCATTTTATTTTTTTATTATTTTTAATTTTAATTTTTCATTTTCAACATTATAACATTATTTCAACATTATTTCAAGTAGAGAGACTTGTTGAATGCTGCTTAAGAAAGATGTGGCTTCCTCTCACAGAGCACATTAGTTTATCATTCTGTTCCTTAATCCAGTGTTGGGAAGTCTATAGGAGGATAAATGGCTCAGATTATTCTCAACGGCACCAAAGAGTTATTTGGGAGCCTTTAATTTATTTGGTCTGTGAAATCAGCCAGAGGCCTCTGAAATGAGTCCAAATTATTATGATTATTATGATGGATTTTTAGGAAATGCTTATAGTCTATCTCTTTCTCTCTTTTATAAGCTGCTATGCATGCATGTACATATATAGATCATATTTATTTTATCAGCCTCCTCTTCATATTTATGTTTATTATCTCAAATATCAAAACTAATAAATGTCAGAAATTTGTTGAATACTATTATCTGGTATAATGAATTACAATGTCTTAGTTCTCGTTCAAATGCTCATGTTTACTTCATTCCTTCCTTTTATGTTTTACTGTTAGTAGTACTTTCAAAGCAGAGATATAAAACTAACAAGCTTAAGAGTATGAAGGAACATTTGAAAATTATGCAAAAAATGCCATCCAAAAGTTTTACCAAGGATTTGAGTTAAACCAGGGTGAAATTCTAGCCTGAGATGCTAACTGAAGTCTAATAATATCATTTGGTTCCTAACTTATGTCTCAGGCAGAGAAGTCTAGAAAAATGCAAAATAGCTGGGGATCTGAAGATGACAGAGCTTCACTACACCTGTCTTCTCATGTAGATCTGAAGCATTTGTCAGTGTTACCTGTATGTGGCATCTCTTTTAATTATCATCTCATAGTAGTTAAGATTTTAGTTCCATTCCGTCTTCTTGCTCAAATTAATTATTTTCTTTTGGAGAACATCATCAGTGAGCTAGAATACTGCAAAATGTATAAATAAGCTCTACTCAAGTTCAGGTCTCTAGTGTAATAAAAAATTAGAATACACGTAAAAACAAAATTGTCACTTTTTATATACTGTTACCAGAGGAAAACGATACTTTAAATAGGCATACCAAATTAAGCTAAAATAAATGTAAGCCTTCAGAAAAGTTCCATTTAAGTTAAGTATAATTATATTTTTGGATTGCTTTCTCTAGACCCACTTTAGAGGAATCCTTGGAGAGTATGTTTAAAATAAGACTGGAAAGTGTATAAGAAAGATTAATCTAATTTATTTAGATTACTATTTTTTTTCTTAGGCACATTAGAAATGTATCCCAGCTTGATTGGCCACTAATTAAGTAACAAAATCATTTTGAAAGTGCCACACACCAGTCTCACCTGTAGAGGATATAAAAATAAATAAATAAATAAATAAATAAATAACACTTCATATTCAGTCTATTGATGAACATTCTGGATGCTTTGTTCCCATAAGAAATAAAGTTACAATAAATCTTACATAGCATGGGCAGACAAGTATGTTAATTAATCAGAAAAATAAGCCCTATACTTCTTTTGAGACAAATCCTATAAAGAATAGTACATGATGTTATGAAAGCAAATAGGTAGAACTAATTTAGAATGAAGGAAAGTGATATTTTATTTGTGATGCTGACAATAACATTGTAGTGGGGGAACAAACACGGGATTAAAAAATATCTACCAGGTGGTAAATCAAAAAGTTGTTGTGTGTTATAGTTTGGGTGTGTAATGTCCCCCAAAGGCTGATGTATTGGAGGCTTGTTCCCCAATACAGCAATGTTACTGGGTGGAGCTCTTGAGAAGTTATTGAATCATAAAGTCTCTCACTTCATCAATGGGTTAATCCATGAATGGGTTAATAATTTGATGACATTATTAGGATCTGGTAGAAATTGTATGAAGTAAGGCCTCATTGGAGAAAGTAGATCAATGGAACATGCCCTAGGAGGCTGTGTTCTTGTTCCAGGCTCCTTTCTGCTTCCTGGCTGCCTTGAGGGAAGCGTCTGCCCTCCACCACATTCTGCCATGATGTTCTCTGCTTCAGGCCCAAAGCAAGGAAGCCATTTGACCATGGCCTGAGACCTCTGAAACTGACCCCAAATAAATCTTTCCTCCTTCAAGTTGTTCACTTAGATATTGTGTCACCATGATGAAACCCTGACTAACGCAAATGTCCATTTTGAAAAATATTGCATAATCAAGGAGCTAAAGTATGTCGTGGGGCTACCTGGTAAGCTACATTAAGAATAATTATTTTTCTCCTGTTATGTTTCCCTGAAGTATTTTAGGATGAGAATCACATATCGAGGATCAGAGGAAAAAAGCAAAGTTTCGTTGAACTCACAGGTTTGAGGTCCACCTGACAGTGGTTTTCATTCCACACTTCATATTCCTTCATCTGCTTAAGGGTAATATTCATTTTATTTTATCTGCTTCTGCAAATATTTGTCCCCCCAAATGGGTAGGCTGCATCTAGGGAGGAAGCTTTTGTTTCAAAACTGGGTTGAGGCTGAGGTAATGTAGGTTTGAAAAGAAAAGATGAATCAAATGTATGTTCTGTTCCTAAATTAATTATGGTTTGGGATAAAAATGGCATACATTTATGTAATAATATTTGGTAAAACTTGACTCACTGTATGTTTGCTGTATTATTTGCAAATATTTTGCTTGGCTTTAGTCAGGAAGAAACAATAAAGTGGATGAAACTCAAGAAAACTGATAACAATAGACAGTAGGATAACAACTTGTAAGACATATCAGCATAGATAAAAGAATTGGAGTTTGTGTAATTTGAATATAGATAAAAAGGATGGAATAACCAAGAATGTCCTATAAATAGATAGGGATAGAAACACCAATCTTAAATATAGGAAACATATCATAACAGCTCCAGATTGACAACTTTTCTAAGCCCAATTGACACCCACTGATGTAAGGTGCCAAATTTAGCAAATGAGAAAAGAGGGCATCCAATTAAAATTGAACTTCAGGAAAAAAACCACATTTTTAAACATAAATAGTATAATTCATGTGATATTTGGGACACACTTAACATTTTATGTGTGTATGTATATGTAAGTTTTTAGTGCTTTTATTTTATTTGGAAAAGACACACTTACACACTTATGAACTATATTGGTCTTATTCTGGCTCCATGCAGACAAATTCTAGAGCTCATAAGCACACTACTACAAGGGTAGCAGGTATAGCAAGTGTCATTGACAGCTTATTTCTGCAAGAGGGCAAGGTGAGTCCTGTAGCTCTGGATACCTTCCATCTGCTGAGACCCCTGTCTCAAACTTCAACTCTGGTCTTCAACACCCTCTGCAGGGAAGGCTGATATGCTGTTAATGATAGGACATATGACCATTTTATGACATAGGATTCAGGTAGTGCCTTAGTCTCCTTGAGCCACTATAAAAAATGCCACAAATTGGGTTGTTTATACAGCAAATATCTTTTTCTCATAGTTTTCAGACCGAGGAATCCAATATCAAGTTGCCAGCTTATGAGGTTCCTGGTGTGGACTTTTCTGGGCCTGAGATGTCTGTCTTCACATTATGTCCTACAGTGACTTTTCTTTGGTAGTATGTTATGGAAAGAGAATGCTAATATCTCTTTTTAAAGGACACTTATCCTATTGAATTCAGGTCTCACCTACCCTTATGACCTCCTTTAATATTTGCTACATCCTTGGATTTCTCAAATTCAAATGCAGCTATCATAGTGGTTAGAGGTTTGGTATAAGAATTTTAGATGGACAAAAACAGTCCAAAACAGAGAGTGCTGTTTCAAACAAGCATATAAATGAAGCCAAGATTATTTACCTGACATATTACTTCTTGTAGTATGTTCTAAATGCATTTAATAAACCAGTGTGATTTGAGCATCTTATTTTTATACTCAGATGGATAGCTTGCTAGAAAGGTGCTACTGGCTAGCAATATATCAATACAACTTTCTCCCTAGAAATGATGTAAAATTTAGAAGGTTCTTTCATCAGGGAATTTTGAAATTCTGCCCCTGGAAATACATCCAAAGAAAATAATAATAAATATACAAAAGGAAATATCTTCACTGCATTATGTTTAAATAATCAAAGTGAAACCATTCTAAAATGTACACTAACATACATACTAAATGAATTATGACATATACGAAAAGTGAGATATCATGAAGTCATTATATTTGATGTAGAGGAATATGAATAAAAGGAAAATGCCACAATTTCAAGGAAAAAAAAAACAAATTGAAATGTGAATGAAGTTCTAAATTGCCACAGCCTTGTGAAAAAGAATCTTCTATAAATTCAGTTTATATATACATATCCAATAATCTATCTTTTCGATTTCACAGAATGAAATGAGCCAATATGCAAGGACATATGTGTTCAGAAAACCTTCCATTTTGTCCCTTAGAGTCACACTGTCCCTTCTCCACCGTACTCTCAACCCCACAAAGCTGAACTGTAGAGAATATTTTAGTGCTCCTCTGTCCCATCTGACTTTGAGAAAATGCAGTAAAAGAATGTTTACTTCCTTGACTCCATGGGAAAGGAACCTGGAACTGGCCATATTTTCCCACGAGAGGTCATTTGTCATCTTAAAGCAGACTTCTTTATGAGAGTCTCCTTTTCTCTCTCTAGTAACTTCTTTCTATTTTGTGTCTGTTCTGAGGATAGGATAAGCTGCACAATACTGGTTATTTGTATATCCCTTTTGACTTCCCTATAACTTACTTTTGAAATTGTTTTTGAGACCTGATTGATTCAATGTATAAGAATATTTATTTGCAGCATTTGCAAGCAATTTGAAATCAGGAGGAACTGGAATTACATAAATGTCTTATAATGTAATACAACCATTATGTAGGATGAATTGGAACCATTTAGTTAAGGCCAATAGATATCTATATCATGCTGTTAAGTTAGAAAAGCAAGTTTTAAAATACAATTCCATCCTTGTCTAAACAACAAACAATAGGCCACAAATTTATTTGTATATCTCTGTGTATATTTAATTCTGCTTATTTTCATATACATATTTTTATATACTGAAGTTTGAAGGCATTGTATTATAGCTTGTAGTGTAGGACATGTCATTTTTTTTAATTTGTAGAGAGTAATAGAATATAAAAATATAAAAAAATGCATCAGCAAAGAAAATGAAGGGTAGACATAAGGAGTAGTGAAATTAGCAATGTATTTCCAAATGATTGCTGATCTGTTCCCCCAAAACCTATTTTTTGAAAGAACTATGAAAAGTGTGAGGGAAGAGTTAAGGACAGCCAAAGATTTGAATGTGGATACCTAAAAGCACCTGATATTAAAACAGAGATCTATAGGCCAGGAACAGATATCACTGGTTTTAGGATCATCATTTTGAGTGTTAAAGGGGCTTCATTCAGTAGCATTTCTCCTTTAAATTGATCATTTCTGACTTTCAAAATCAGGAACTCTGATTAAACTTCTCTATTGTAGCTATTGTTGAACATCTGAACTGTAATGGAAGCGAGTGGAATGTCAGAAATGGGACCAGAAAGTGATCAAAACCATTGAAATAGACAAAAGATTTCCCACACAAAGGGCATATCTGACCCGGGAGAATTGGCTGAGATTGTCATTAGAACAAACACAGTGAGAAGATTAAAACAGAAGCAGTGACTATTCAAAGTCAGAGTGAGAAGGGGAGCCGATTCTCATGTCTGAGACATTACAAACTATTCAAAAGACGGGAACTTTTATAAGAGGAGGAAACTTTTCACATCAATCAAAATCTACTCAGGATAGCGCTTCTCACATAGCAGTCTGCATTGGAAGTACTAACAGAGTTTCTTAAAATCTAGATTGTCAAGCTCCACCCCATATTTTCTGATTTAGCAGATGTTCAATGGGACCCAGGGATTTAGATTTCTTCCAAGCTCCCAAGTGAGGATGATGTTGCAGATCTGGAAACATACTTTGAGAGCTACCATGTTAAGAGACATTAAAACTGCTTTTAAACAACTGAGATTAATAAAGATTCATAAATGTTGAGTGATTTGAGGACATCAGATTTTTACTGATCTTTTAAAAAACAATTTGACATACATCTTTTTAAAATACCTTTATTTTATTTATTCATTTCTATGTGATGCTGAAGATCAAACCCAGTTCCAAAAACTTGGTAGACAATTGCCCTACCACTGAGCTACAACTCCAGCCCATTTTCACTTATCTTAAAATTAACTGCTATGTGCAAATGTATGGATTTATTCTGACCTATCCAATGTGTAACTACTATGGACTATGAAATTTTAGCATTAAAAGGAATTATTTCTTTTCTTTTTTTTTTTAATCCTCAGAAACCCAGTCAGTAGAATATTTTCTCATTGATGAACCTCTCCTTCCTTGTTGGTCATCAAAATCAAAGGTAACACTTTACATCTCTACTTACTTTTATTATGTTCTTGGATAAACCCATGATCCTTTTAGAAAAATGATGATGCTGTAAGTTCTTCAGTGAAGTCCACTGGGATGGTCATTACTAAGGGAAACCTTGTTTACATAGCGAATCATCTCTCCTGATCTGTTCTACAAGGCACAGTCACTAAAAAAAAAATGTTATTATTTTCAGTGTAATTTTGTGCTTAAGATGTTTGCTCTTTATAATTAAACAAGGAAATATTGTTATCTGGTTTTGTGTGTTTAGTCATTAATATTCATGCATAATTTCCTGTTTTCCCCCTCTAGAAAAGCAAAGTCCTTACCTACTTTAGAATCAATGAGCTCCCAGTAACTGGGGTGTTTAGAATATTCTATCACAGCATAAATGGATGAATGGAGGCTTATTCTGATTTTTTTTTCTCCATGAGAGGAAAATGATAAATGATAACCTTATACAATATGGAAATTTATCTACAGGCTTCCTCTGTCACTTCACTCTGTGAAAACCCTTCTCTGTTAGGTGTTTTCTTGAATTCTCTCATCTTAGGAAAATGAATTTCATAATATATCTAAGAATGAGCACTTATCATTTTAAGATTCCTTGCTAAGATTCTTACCTGTGTTAAAAATATAATACCACAGCTTTATGAGATAGGTCTTAGTATTATCTCTTTTCAGAGATGAGAAAACTAGAAGTTGAAAGATGAATTTGGCTAAGGTCACAGGAAAAGAAAAAAAAGCAACCAAGGTATCTCAGAAAAGACATAAACTCAGAAAGTGTGACTCTTGCCAGTCAGGAACAGAATTACTCTTCCTTTAAAAATTCATCATAGAAACAATAATTGATTTTTTATTTGCTGTTATTAAAGTTCATATGAACTTGACACTCTGATGCATGAGTTAATATAAAATTAACTCATCATAATGTTTACCATTTATAAAAGTGATACTTTTGGATGGTATGCTTAGCCTATTCTGTGGTTTCATGTACCCCCTTAGTACTTTTTATGTATGACCAATTATTTTTATTATAGCTGAAAAATGTGGCTGTGCATTGGCTCTCTACCAATGCTTATGTCATCATTATTGTTTTTCATAAAAAAATTTGGAAGAGAAATCATCTATAAATTAATCATCTATAAATTAACAAGCACCCAGTGATACAAAGTACAGTGGGTCAAAGGTGGGACAAAATTTACTTATGTAGTTTCCTCTTACCTGAATCTGGTGGCACTGCCATCTGGTATATGGCATCTGCCTTCTTAACCAGGATGTGGATGAGAATTACGTGTGCAGGCATACATTTTGAAGTTTCGTGCCTTTAATTGAGGGTACAGTTCTTCCTGAATGTGAAAGCAGTATCTGAAAATCAACAGCAGTAATGACAGTGGTGAAGAAGATGAGAAAAATGGTGTTTTCCACGATGCCTGAATGCTTTCATAGGCACCTTCTCCTTTTGTGATCCTCTCTATTCATTATCAGTTGATTTTTTTTTCATTCAACTCTAAAAGCTTTAGTTGTCTGATTCAAAAATTGACTTCACCACATGATAGGAATAAGAAGTGGACATTTTAGAGAATTTCACACAATAAATCATAATGGACAATTGTTTTGGAACTGTACTTGATTCCTTTTATTTATGCAACATCTTGACTTTGTTGCTTATACATTAATGAGAAATCTAAGCTTATTTCTACAGGAGAAGATATAAATCCATAAACACATGTAATTCAAGCTGTATAGTTAGCTAGAAGTCTAGATGTTTGCTTTAATTCTTTGGGCACTAGACAAAACTCAATGTCAAGATATCCATTTCCAATGCAAACAGGTGCTTTGAGGACGTCAGTTTCATGATTCTATGGTGAGGGACTGGTCATGATCTAAGTCTTAATTTTATTCCTTTACATTTATCATAACCCAATTCCTCTGAACAGCTGAATTTAAGAAAACAAACCATATATATATTTTTTTAATTTGGGCATATACAAAAGAAACTAATTTAAATGACTAAAAAGGGAAAACATAGCCTAAGTAGGTTTAAAGTCCCTTAAAAGACATAAGTTTAGCTACTTCAAGGGAAAAAGAAAATCCTCAAACTCTCTTAAGTTACTCCATGACCATTTAATTGTAATAATTCCCTTTTATGTATGCATGTGTCTCAGGGAGCATATGAAAATGTAGTTGCTTTTCAGCAAAATAGTTTTGAATTCAAATTGTCTTTAATTTAAATTGATCTTCTCTCTCCATGGTCTCAAATTGTTTGGATGTAACTTGAGTCCACTCTGGCAGATGGCAGAGTTGGTTCAAGAAAGGAATGCCATTGTGAGTGGTTCCAGTTTCTAACTTGAAAATTAAATTCTCAGAACAGTAATATGTGCTAATATTTGGCCCACTGCAATATAATAATCCAATATGCTTGTTTGAAAATAGAATGACTAGTGAGCTGAACAAATGATGAGAACCAGCTGTGGAAAGGTTCATATAAAAGATATTTTACAGCTTTATGGGTAGGCTTTTTTTCAGGGCTCATCTCTGGCACACTAATGATCAAGTTTAAGGTGGTGAGTTAACTTCAGAGCCCAAGTTTGGTGGAAATGGCACTGATACATTTCCACTGGAAAGAGTTATTATTGGCTCTGGAAGTAAGTCTGCAGAAACTAAGTAAAATCTCTATAATAATCGTTATGATAAAAACATAGGCAGAGTTAGGTTCATCATCCCTACTACCTTATTACAGCAAAATAAGACATATTGGAATATCATTAGACAAATGAACTTTTCACTTCAATTAATTTTATTACAGATAATCTGCAAATGTTTCGTACAAAGAATATAAAGAATCGAAATCCCAATTCAGATCAAAGAACCATTTTTTTTTGTCCCCTCAGAAAACACAGAGAATAAGGATAAAGGTATTTGACCACAATGAACTCAACCTCAGTTCATAAAGAAACTGATATGGAAGATTTATTTCTTAGGCTTCTTGTTTATTCCACACACTGGTTCTGAATATCCATTGTATGTATGGCACTATTCTGGGTCTTGGGGAGGAGTCTGAAAGTGTCATAAAAAACTTATGACACACAGGGAAAGAAGGTATTTCTGAGGCCCAGTGCCCTGCCTATCATCCCTTTAGCCTTTTGACTTAATTCAAATGTTAATATCTCAGAAAATGGTAAAGACATTTATTTGAAAATGTCTGGTAAATAATTAACATAAAGTATAACAGAATGGATGATGTTAATACTGGTTTATTTTCTTATTTTTACTTTTTTTTGTGAAATTCAAGGATGAATAATAGATAGTCTTTATCCAAAAAAAGCTAATCAACTAGGATATGTTATGAACATAGAAACATATAGGGGAATCTTATAAATAATCCAAGTTGTTGAGATGATTCTTAAGATAAGACACAGTGGATTCTTGCTATTTGATACACATATAGTTATATATTGTAACTGATATATGTATAATGTTTATATATGTCATATTTATATATCATAACTGTACATGTGTAATGATGGTTTATATGTGAATTGTCCACCCAAAACACCTGTGTTAATGCAGGAATATTCAGAGGTGAAATGGTTGGATTGTGACAGCTGTAACCTAACCAGTCCATTCTAATTTGATGGACTGACTGGGTGGTGTCTGTAGGCAGGTGAGCCTGGATGGAAGAGGTGGGCCCTGGGGGCTGCCCCGGAAGGTTTTAACTTCCCTGCAGCCACTTCTGCTTTCTTCTTCTTCTTCTTCTTCTTCTTCTTCTTCTTCTTCTTCTTCTTCTTCTTCTTCTTCTTCTTCCTTACTGCCAAAAGCAGAGGAGCACTTGCCCCCATCGACCTTCTGCTATCATATTTGGTCTCCCCTAAATCCTTGAGCAAAGCAATTGGTTCACCTTGGACTGAACCTCTGAAACCTTGAGTCAAAATAACCTTTTTCTACTGTAAGTTGTTCTTATCAGGTGTTTTGGTCACAGTGAGGAAAAGCTGACTAAAATATGTGTATGTGAGTGTGCATTGTGTGTATGTTCTTTCTTAATTTCAGAGTGGATACAAAATACATAACACAAAGTACACTATATGACATGGACCAACATATGGGAGATGATGCTGGTGATGATGATGATGAAGAAGAGAAGACATGCCTAGCATTGTGATAAATGCTTGACATTAATTTGAACATATTCAGCATTGCAAAATAAAATTTTTATTATTGCTGTTATTATCCAAGAAAACATTAAATATTAGAAATGTAAAGTCATTTTCCCCAAATCATACAACTAGTGAATAAAGCAAAACAAAACAAAACAAAAAACTAAGTTCATATTTATTTAAAAAAAAACACAAATCTTTTCTGTTCATTTTAGAACAAGCCTACTGTCACTTTCTCCATTCTATATGGTCATTAACTTAGTTAATATTTAAAATTAAAAAATAACCATATTTTAATTTTGAAATATAGCTTTACTAAAATATGGGCAGAGAAAATCCAGATGATAAATACACATTTTTATTAAAATACACAATTCCTAAATTTTGAAAAGGTTCTTTTTATTCAACCAAGATTGCTGCTATTCTAATTGGTAACGCAACCCTCACACACGATGTTTCCTTAGTGTGTGAGTCAGCTTAAAACAACCTAAAGTACATGTACATCTATCTTGGAATAACCTAGAAATCACAGAACTCGGCCAACTAGAGACCTTCCAGCTGTTTTCATATATAAACTAATCTGACTTTCATTTCTTTCCCACTGACTTTCTTCTATGAGGTGTATTTTTTTTCATGATATTATATTGTTTTTTTTCCTCCTGAGGCACCAGCAATAATACATTCTTTATACTCTGAGAGCACAAATTTCAAACAATTTCTTTTTGTCATTAACTTTCATTTTTATCAATTTAACAAATTTAGAAACTACTAGTAATCTAAAATGTTTAAAATCATATGTCATATACATATTTTTATGTAAAATGATCATTGAGTGATGAATATAATATAGACTTTTACTCTATGAAATACAAAGTAACAAGAATAATTTCATAAAATGCTCTGCATAAACAAACTCCAATTATTTATTATCCTGAGAAACAAAACTCGTTAAAAAAATGAAATATACAGCTAATCCCAGAGGAAAAATAAATAATTTTAGAAAGTTATTATAATAACAAATAAAAAATAATGTGGGCTTGGATTAGCCCAGAGGCAGTAAAATTGAGAGGGAGTAAAGAAATATTGTGCATTTGAAATTTCTCACATTTTAGAGATATTTTTGTATCTGAGTATGGAAGAGGAGGGTGACTAAGACAATCTGGAATTTCTGAGCTGAGTGACCCAGCATGACAAAACCACTATAGTGCAGCAATAAGAAGGCTGAGGGTTAACCCAGCTCCAAGATTCAAACCCAGATATTTGGCAATTGAATGACTGGCTTAATGGTTCCAATTTGTCTAAAGAAAATGATTCAGGCTACTAGAGCAAACCCCCCCAACTGCCAGATATTCATTCAAGTGTTCTTTTTGATAGCTTTGATTTATAAATCAAGTAAAAATGGGAAACACAGCAGGTAGGGATATGTGTGTGTATGTGTGTGTGTGTGTGTGTGTGTGTGTGTGTGTGTGAGAGAGAGAGAGAGAGAGAGAGAGAGAGAGAGAGAGAGAGAGATGCATGTATATTGAAGACTACTGGTGAGGTTAAGATAGCAGATTGTAAGCACATTTATGTCTTTTCCAGTCTTCTCTGTTTCAAAACCTGAAATATATGATGTACTTTAGAAAAGTTTGATCTGTTTACCATCACTTCATTTTACATTGGCCTATGAATAGTTAATTTTTGAAGAACCTTCTTTCACATGGTGCAGATGACATGTCCCACAGTATTGTACAGGTGTCAATGCTAATAAAAACCCATTACCATTGTGCTTTCTGAAGTTTTTCTAAAGTAGGAATAAAGAAAGTGGACTGGAATCCAGAAATCCGACTGAAAATTTTACCATTCAGCTCTGCATGTCAGTGTATTGATACTACAACTCCTAACAGGCACCATCCACACAGTAGTACTAGTTCTCCAAAGGTTGCTTTGGTTATACCTCCACAGGTGTCCAAGAACAGTCTATGGAACTATTGATTTCAGCATTGTTTGTAAGAACAAAAGGTTAGAATCATTGCAATACTTCCATATAGTTTTAAAAATATAAAAGAATAGGGAATCTCTTTACCACTTGATAGGTAAGTAAGTGCATTGCTAAGTAAAAACAATGAGACGCAATAAGAGTATTTAAAATCTTTACACAGATGCATGCACACAAACACACAGGGAGGCTAACATATACATTAAAATTCTGAAAACATTAACAAAAACTAGTAACAGTCATTTACATATTGGGGAATTGGAAACTGGGTTGATAGAAAAAAATTTTCAATGAAACCTTTTTTATATCTTCAGGCATTGAAAGTTGTGAATATATTATTTGTTAGTAAACAAACTTTGGTTTTCTACTGGCTAGACAAAACTTTGTTTTTTCTACTTCAAAAGGAAACTTTTAATCTGCTCCATTTTCTCTGTTTTTTTTTTTTTTAATTTTAAGCACTTTTTAAAAGTCAATTATACCAGTTCCACTTAAGATACTGCTAATAGACACAGCAGACTTTGTCTTCTAAGCAGTTACCCAGTAAGTTTGTGTCTGCTTGTACTTTCTACTGTATGCAGTTCTGGGACCAAATAATGTAATTTGATTTATTTCTCTGCTGTCTTTATCACTTATGGTATATTAAAACTCTTCCCTCTTCTGTAGCATCTGATTTGTATTATGGTCAAAAGCAAAACTCCATGTAAGAAGGCAAAATTCATGCAATAATAATTAATATCTTTAACATGCTTCAGAATTGATGAGAAAAGCAGATTGCTTATTTACCTCAAGTAAATTACATTATATATTTTTTACAGAAAAAAACAAGTGTTTTCCTTAATTTACTGTTTGAAATCATAAAGATAGCAAATTAAAGAGTGAAGGTGAAAGATTAGGTCTAATTTCAAGTCAGTTTTCTACTGGCTTTATAAGATAGTTATAAGCCTCGTTCCACAAGCAGAGCATTCATTCACAAGACCTAAAATAGGTGGAAAAGATAGAAAAGCACCCAGACATTGCAACTCTTAAACAGAGCTTCATTCCTTTCAGGGGGAGGTGGAAAACAGACATACAATACCCTCTGAGCAAGACTCTTTTCTTGGATTCATTTTCACCTTGTGAATCTCAAATGTCCATAGGTGTTCCCTTCACCCTGACCTCTGTCAATTTACTTTCAATTTCATTAACTGGAATCTCTTTTTCTCTTTCTTATTCTACCTACATTTCACTTCGGATGCCAAGTCACATCTCATTGATAGAACCCACCTGGAAGACAGTTCCTAAGTAGGAGGGTGGGGGAAGAAGAATTTTGCATATAAACCAATATGTTACAAACTAATCAGACATTAAGGGTTTTATGTTATGTCTTGGCATTTGCCCCAAATTTAATGCCTTTATTAAAGGTATTTGCATCTTACCACCTGAAACTGAACTTTTTACACTTAAGCAAATAAAAGCATATGGAATGATATAAATCTGAAACAAAAGTATTTGGAAGAAAACATTTCAGGAAGGAAACATGTTCCCTTTGTTGAACCCTGTGAGTTTCTTACTGTGCTACATGAAGGTGTCATCTGAGGAACATGCTTTCAATACTTCTTAGCTTCCATTTCTCTGGCAGCACAGTAAGGTGGCTTGAGATAAATTCTAGAATCACCAGCCATGTGAATCTGGACCAGGCATTCCAGAACTTGGCCAATCAATGGCATCATCTGTTTAATAAGAGATAATGGAAATGCCCACATTGTATGGCAATTGGGTGGATTAAGAGTATTTTAAAGGTGCCTGGCACGAAGTATAATAGAAGTTAGTATTCAGAACCATTCTCACTGTTTCTTCTGCCTCTCATTACTTCTCATTACTATTGTAAACTTACTATTGTCTTCAGTTTGCTTCGGAGCATGCCCCATTCACCAAAGGAGCCAAGAAATTTCATCTGTGTTATTGCAACTTCTGCTTGGTTTCTTGCTGTTTTGTTTACCTCATATCTTTCATGGAATAAATTGGTAAATGCATGAGGAGTAAAGGTAACTGTATTGTACATCATGCAACAGTTAGAGAATAGTTATCCACAAAGCTTAGATGGGTCAGATTTCATCCTGACAGTTCCTTATCCTCATCAGTTACACAGACTGTTAGATCTGAAGAAACTTGATCAATCGTGTAATGTAATCACAAATACAGAAGAGAACACTGAGGCTGTCTAGTGATCCATTGATGTTAGAAAACTATGGCATTTTCTTTCCTCATAGCCAAAGAACTTTTCTGATAACACAAATAAAATATGCAGAACCAGACTTGACTCTTGACTCTAATCCATACTGTAAACATCTCTCAGAAAATTGTTTATTTTCCTGAAACAATTTCTCTACATCTAAAATATATTTGGGGGTGAGGTAAGGTGAGATGGAAGGTCAGAATTCCTTATTAAAAATAAGTCATGAAATCAGCTGGGTATAATGGCACATGCCTCTAATCCCAGCAACTCTGGAGGTTGAGGAAGGAGTATCCCAAGTTCAAGTTCAGTGTCAGTACCTTAGTGAGGCCCTAAGCAACTTAGTGAGACTCTGTCTCAAAATAAAAAAAAAAAGAAAGAAAAAGGACTTAGCTCAGTGGTAAAGCAACACTGGGTTTAAGTCTCTACCAAAAAAAAAGTCCTGAAATTAAGTCCTGCACATAGCAATGTAGTAGTAATTAGAATAAGCAAAGTTATAGCAAAACAGGCCACAATACTGCTGTATTATTTTTCTCAATTATTCATTTCTTCCTTCCTTGAGTGAAGATGACACAGCCTCACTCCATTCATGTACTCACCTAGGCTTTGGGCTTGTTCCTTACTCTTTAGCAAATAAAGCAAGAAGTGATGGTAACACAGAGCTATAAATGTGAGGCCTCAATTGCCTAGGCTCTTGCAAATTTCCCACTGTCCTGAGAGCAGCTTGCTCAGATAAAGTCTTTAATTGCAGGCTTAAGCCCACATTGTGAAGTCAATAGCAAACAGCCCACTGTCAACTAAGAGTGTGCGGCAAAGCAGCTACTGAACCTCAGTCCCAAATTAATGTGATTAAAATATAAATGCTTGCTGTTCTAAGACATTAAGAATTTAGAGTTCTCAACACAAAAATTCTGAAAAATCCACTGAACAAAAATTCCAGGAGTCCGTTTCTTTCTTATCACATAATCAGAAACATGATTTTCTGATGAGTGGGCAGCTCTTCTCCAAGTGGGGCTTCCAGAGTTATTGCCTTCTGAGTCCAACTTTTCAATATATGGTATGCAAATCCCCCTTAATATTTAAAAGCCTATGAAATTAGGAAGAGCATGAATCTTTGAGAATGGGAAGATTTCACAGTCAGGTTTAAATGGGAGCACAACTTTAACCTACTCCTTTGGCTGGAACATAATCCCATGGCCATATCTCACTGATGATGTATAGTCTCTTCAAATAGAAGATAAATTCAGAGAGTAAATGGCTTGCCAGTTTCTGCTATGATAGACTTGTAAGTAAGTACCAATTTCCTCTATTTTCATCAAAAATTTTCTCCTTTCATTTTAAGAACCAAATCATCCTACATATTGCTAGTAGAGTAGCTTTCCCAAGGTTTTGAGAGGTCCTTACAATTCTCTGCCAATTCACACAAAAGCTTCCTGATACCAATGATATATACATAAATACTCCAACTACCATGACTTGGTATTTAATCTCTGTTGCTGTCCAATGCCAGCTTAACTTTTTCAGCATATACCCTCAACTTCATGTATCATCTGCTTAATTTAAATAGAACAATAAAACTTTGGTGGTAAAGGCATCGTTCATGCTCTCTTACAGTTTGGTCCAAGTATCACGTCCATAGAGATTGGCTATTCCTTAGTTCTAATTAGTAAATTATTACTATCCCTAGTGGGCCAGCAAGTCTGGGTATGTACTACAGCTATATACTATGGCCTTAGATGTGGGTCACCTCTGCTAATAGCTGTGGTATGTCATACTGAGGATATGTCACTGAAAGAACAGGTGCAAAAGCAAAATCAGGAAAGAACCAGAGACATTTCACTGATCTTGGTTACTGAATTCAAGCAGTTAGGTACATATGATAAGCTGAAGGATCAGAAAAAGTGTGACACCAGCAAAAGAAAAAAATGTTTAAAGGACTAAGGAAAGACAGTCCTCAGCAAATGCTCTGATCCCAGACATTGATTGCTATTGGTGAATTTTCTCAGGCTGTTCAGGTCAAAATATGGATAGGCAGGACTACTTGGAGCTGTTAAAGGGAGCATATGCTCATCATCCTTGAATAACAAGACTGATGTTTTAACTTCTATGGAACTTTGCAAGAGAAGTCTCCTTCCATCGAAAACTAATCTTTCTCTTTTGAGTTCACTTTTACCAAATAGTTCCCTTATGTGGTTTGATACTTATTATATTTTATACTGTTCTTATTTATATATGTGCCATACTTCTCTCTACTAAGTCACTTATTTTGTAAGGTAACACATATTTAAAGTATCAAACATAATACTAAGCATAGAGTAATAGCTCAATAAATAGCGATCCAGTCCCCAAGAGCAAACCCAACTTTTTTCTTTGTTCATTTTTTACAAAAGAGTTGTTATCATACTGTTTTTTCAACAAATCATCAAACAATGTGGTAGGAAAGATTAGAAGACCAGTAGAAAATGGAATTACTATAAACTATGAATGCAAAATGCCAATGTTCAACTTCCCAAATAGCTTAATTTCCTTATGAATAATGAGAGTGTTAAACCTGAAGCTCTCTAAGATCTAGTATATTCCTAGAATATACTGTTCTTCCATTAGTTATAAAAATTTCCCACAAACTTAGTAGCATATACAAATACCCATAATAATAACTTCACAACTTCATGCATCAAAAGTACAAACATAAACCAGAGTCTGTGGCTGATTTCTGCTATACTCTCATCTACTTGGGAGACTCAGACAAGAGGATCTTAACCCTGAGGTCAGCCTAGGCAACTTAGCAAGACCCTGTCTCAAAATAAAAAGGGTTGGAGATGTAGCTCATGGTACAGTTCCCCTGTGTTCAATGTACAGTACAAAATAAAAGAAAATACACATAGAATGATTCAAAGGGATTATCTGCTCAGCGTCTCTCAGGACTGAAATCCTGTGGCTAACTGGACTCATATCTTATCTGAAGGCATGGTCAAAGAGTCAACCCACTTTAATTCTTCTTTAGGGTGCTGGTGAAATTTAGTTTCTTATAGTTACAGAGCTGAGTTCACTGTTCCCTTGACACATCCTATTGAACTTTTTTTTTATCGATTGACAAACAAAAACTGCATATATTTATGGTGCACAGCAGGATGTCCAGAAATAAGTGGAACACTGAACTTCTCTCATGTTTTTTGTTCTCTGACTTCCCTCTCCTGCTTTTAATTTCATGCCAAGTTCCTTTTGCCATGTAACATAACCACAAGGGTAAAAGTCAGAAGTGAAGATCTTGGGTGTCAAAATCCCACCTGCCAAAGATATGATATTCAAAGAAGAAACTAGAGCTGCACAAAAACAGAATGAGTAGCTTTCAGAAATAATGATTGATCAATAATTGGAGGTTTTCAAAGCAGAGATATTTTTGAGAGACAGTGTTGAAGCAAATGCTATTAACAACACTGAAAATGAACAATTATCTGTTATGTAATTATGACTTAAACTAATATCTGATTGAATTTTTCTACTGCCCAAGTTAACTCATAGATATGTGCTGTTATAAATAGCCTAGGAAAGGTTTAAAAAATGGTAATGTGTGAAAGGTAAACCAATGAGGGAAGAACTCACTCTCTTTTGTCTATTTCCAAAGCTAAGGAGTCTTTCATAGAGTAACACACAAATGTGTGCTTAATTTATGCCTTTTATTTAATTCATAGATCTAAGCCTGACATAAGCTTAAATATTAATGTATGTATTTCAATATAGCTAGCAACCTTGGAAAAGTATGAGAAATGTATTTAGAAATAATGCAAATTAGAAAAAGAAACTCTTCGAAAATATCTGGAATGCTGCTGAATGCAGAATGAGCATCCTCTGGGAATGTTCCAATTTCACCTGCTGTCATCTCTCTCCAAATTACTTCAGAAATGTCATGCCTGGTTGAGTGCTGTATACACAGGTGGCTCTGTATCAATGGAGTTTAATGATGGCATTCGTGAGGAAGAGATAGGAGGAGGAAAGTATCATCTTGGTATATGTGAGTTTTAGTAGAACTACATTAGCAAATATAAAGCACATTATAATAAAACCTCTATCATCTGGAGAGTTATGAAGAAGAAAAAGTGTTCCAGGCACATAAATTTCCTGGTCTGTGGATGTAAAGTTAACCTGAAATTTCCTTGCTTTCATGTTTGCTGAAATACTTTCTAAATTGTATGTATTCATTTACTTAGATTAAAAAGTTCACCATCATGAAAACTATTGAATTATTGTCTGAGGAATTCTATCATAGATCTTTGTTGATGATTAAATATAGAAATGAGATAAGTTGTACCTAACTGGATTCAACTGCTTGGAGTCCAACACATGTCACAAAAATTGTTTGTGCCAAAGTCATACACGAACTAGAAAATGCATTTGTTATATTGACTTATGTTGGGGCCATTTAGTTTCAACATTGAAATGTGATAATTTCAATTCATCAAATATACTGGTGAGTAAAAGCTTATTTTTCTGTGTCTGTGTATTCTTTCAAGGTGAAAATCAATGTTGATGCTTTTACTATATTCTTTTAATCTTTCTCAGCTCTCTGAAAGTTGTTGAGAGATATATGCACTGTGGATATATGAAAATAGTTTTTATAACTTTATGGGAACAGAAACATTGAAGGAATTAATTCAGAAAACAAAACACTAAGTGTCAGACTGGTTACTAAACCACAACTAAACTTGGAATGTCAGTTTATTTCATGTTGAAAACAGACTGAACTAAATTAATAATTTCCAAACTTGAATTATGCATGCTAAATGACCACACATCCCAATTTTCACAGAAAATATTTGATTTATGCCTGGCCTCACCAAGTAATTAACATTTGTATTCACTTTCACTTTCAGAAATGTCCCAATGGGACAGCAAATTATAAATGTACCTATTTATAGGCATTGTTGAGATGAAAAAACTTATTCCTGGATTCTCAGTGTGCAAATATAGAGTAAACACACACACACACACACACACACACACACACACACATATATATATATATATATATATATATATATACATATATATATATAGCTTATGATTCTTATTAGAATTAAAAACAAAGGAGTTTATAAATAGGATAAAAACCAACCCACAAAACAAATTATAATAACCAACTTTTGCTTTTTGTCAGAGATTATCCTGTTTTATTTATTTATATTAAATCACAGATGTTGAATCTAATGCCATAAAAATATAGCTTTGAAACGGGTTCTACATTGCATCTGTAATTTCATTGTTATATTTCTTAATTTATCAATACTACTTGTTCTGAGAATCATTGTACATTTCCTTTTTTTATATAGCCTTTACCAATAATTTCATGACTTTGCTTGATTGTTGAGGAAAATTAGATTTCTGATTTTACAAAATGATAAGGAAGCAATTCATGAATCCAATTTGAAATAAAAATTTACTTTAAAACTCTATGAATTTTTCTACTAGTATTCAACTCTGTAATAAATAGCAATTTTGTAAAAGTATTTGTTAATATTGGAAGCACAACATCCATTACTAACTGTTCATGACCTATTGCTAAGAATTGTGACAAGGTGTCTTGTCTAAAACATGACTCTGGTTTCCTGACCTCTGTACATTGTTACTATGGTAAGCCATGTCATCCTGCTCACTGTAGTTCTCCTTCTATGTTCAGTGGAATCACCAGATACTCAGTGTACTATCATATGATGGACTTAGTCTTGGAGGAAATATTAACTCAGTCCCATATGCAAATGAATGCACTAAAGGGAGTGCCTTATTGAGTTATGAATATACCCTGACAAAGCAGAATATGCTCATAATATAGACTATCATTGCAAATAAAAGCACTTGATTAAAACTTTCCACTAAATACCTCAATAACCTGTTTTAATATGCTTGGGCACCCCCTTGGATGCAAAGGTTGAGAAGCAATCCAATTATAAATTTCAGTTATAGTTAAGGGAAATAATTTAACCTGTGGAAAGTGAATTACAGTACATTTTTTCCATATAAGAAAATCATCTGCTTTCAAATATTTAAAAAAATTATATGGGGATTATTAATATTAAAGAAAATTATTTAAAGGTTGTTTTCTCTCATACTAAAAGAAGGTGAATTTTTTAGTTACTATTTCTTAATGCTCTTGACAGTTTTTTTCAGCAAGGGAGACTTTGGAAGGATTTTCAAAAACAAAACAGAAAAGTTACAGAACAACTTTAGGTGAGATAATGAATTCTTGTTGACAGTCTTTTGGAAATAGAAGCTGTTAAGAAAGTCACATGTGCATGAGCGCATGCATGTATACACACACACACACACACACACACACATACACACTCACACTCTCTAGTCCAGCAGTTCAGGGAACCTAAGTTAGCCTTGCCCTTGTTTTCTATTTATGAAATTGCTTTTGACATGTCATATTGTGTGGTGTCAAACACACCATGCAGTGCAAGAAAAGTTGATATAATCAAGAAAATACAACTTGAAATGCAAAGTGATTTGACAGCTTATATTTTTCAAATGAGTCTTACTCCATTTACTTTCCCTTTCCTGTGTATTTGCTTTATTCACCCTTTTCAGAGGCAAATCAATGTTTCAAGTTATAAATAGAACTGCTGTTCCTTTCCAATAATCATTCTTAGAATTTTAATCCTACCAAGTATGACTACTCTGGTCTGTTGAGACCCAATTGAATATGATAGTAAGTCCTCTTATTTATAGTAAAAAAAATATGACTTTAGAGTCTTTCTCAATCAGAAACTGAAGAGCCTGTTTATCATTAAAAAACTGGCATTAATAAGTGTCTGAACGTAATGTGGTGTTTACAAAATTTTCAATATATTTTGAGAAAAGAAGAAAAATATAAATTAGAGAAATATATCCCCTTATAGTAAACCTTAAATATAATCTCCTTATAAGGCATACAAAGTGAAAAACATATATTATATCAGATGATAAACCACTGTGGGGTTAGGAAATTTTGTGGATATATATGTGTATGCATATGTATATGTACATATATTTATGTGTATATACATAAAATATACATATGTTTATGTATCATTTTGAGGTGTATCATCATAATGTTCTCAAAACTTAAAAAGAAGAAAGATAGGATCTCACAGGCAAATCTTCCTAGGCTATATAATAACTGAGTTGATCTTGAAATAAATGTAAAATTCTCAAAAACCAAAGAGCCATTTGGAACCAATTACTGAACAGTAACTCTTTCATAAACAGCAAAGAAGCAATCATTGGAAGGTTGGGAAGAAAAGTATACATAGTGGAACAAATTATCCTTATTATAAATACTACAATTATTCTACTATTGTAACTAAATCAGAAACTTTGTAACAATTTTATCTTATATACTCTCAGAGTCACTGACTGTGTTCATCAACTTTTCATCACTATAACAAAATGCCTGAGAAGATCAAGGTAAAGGTGGAAGGACTCATTTGGTTCACTGTTTCAGAGGTTTCAATGCAGAGTTGCTTGGCTCCATTTCTTTGTTCTTGTGGTGAGTGGGAGACATTATGGTAGGGGGCACATGGCAGAGCAAAGCTGCTCACCTCATGGATGTAGAGAGAGAGAGAAGGGAGAAGGCCACAGCAAGATGTGGTTTCCAAGGGCATGTCCCTGAGGACTTACTCCCTTCAGCTAGGTCTCTTTCGCCAACTTCCACCATCTCTCAATTTTTCATTCAGCTATGAATCTCTCAATGGATGAATCCCCTAACAAAGTCAGAGCTTTCACCATTCAATCACTACTGAAAAGTCCCACCTCTGAACTTTGCTTCTTTGGGACACTTGAACACACCAGTCTTTGGGGGACACGTCAGAACAAAAAGTGATGGAACACACAAAATTAAAATGCAACAATGAGGAGGACATAAAATTCAGTAACTCAGAATAAGCACAGCCTTTCAATCAGTAATTTGTCAAGTCAATTAAAACAAATAAAGCTTCCTAAGATGCTTTGATGAAAAGTCTTTGAATTGCCAACCTATTATTTATTGTGTAAAGAGAGCTTATTTAATTCACTGTGCTCTCATCTGGACGTGGTGTATATTATAAACAGGAGGGATTAGTGATTTACAAGGCACAGTTTTCTTTTCCATGGGAGCAGCTGAAGTATTCTTTCAATGTATCTCTGGCAAACCACAGAGCACTGATTTTTTTTTCTTTCTCTGCCCTTGTTAGAACAGTTGAATCACTCTGTTCCATTCAGTTTGACAAGTTCCCAAGTTTAGACATACTACAAAGCAAAATCCAGCTTTTGTGAAGCATTTTGGGAAGAAATTTCTCTCTTTTTGAAAGTGTTGAAAATAGGAGCACAGAGAGGATAAAGGTGAGAAGCAAGCTATATGAAAACATGTGTGAATCAACCAGCTATATTCATAGCAGCAGCAAGACAGCTTTCTGGAACTCATAATTCACTCTATTCTTAATGATGAGGGTGCACAAACAATTCTACTTTGAGACTTAATTCATAGTCCATTGCCAGCTCAAAGTCAAATGGGCATTATTAGCAAGTTGGAGGAACACATCTATACTCAGTAACTTTCAGAGTGATTCAGGGTTGGTTGGTTACATTTACAAATACTAGCAGATAATCCAGTCTCCATGCCTCCATTGACCACCACCAGTTTTGTTCCTCTGCAAGCACTCCATACTTTCCCTTTTCATTTGATATGATAGCATTCTCATAATCTCTCCTGAATTCTAATCAATCACAACACAGCTGGCTGTCAAATAGCACTTCCTCAAATCTGAATCAAAATTATACTGTCACAGGCTAAGAAAATCATAACACACAGTCAACCTTTTGTATCTGTATCTGTGTATTTAACCAACCACAGATAGAAAATATCTGGAAAAACATATCGTATCTGTACTGAACATGTACAGATTTTTTTTTTGTTTTCATTGTGTCCTAAATTATAGAGTATTACACCATAACATTGGCCTCATATTAGATATGATTGTAATCTAGGAGGATTTAGAGCAGATAGGGGATATACATAAGTTATGTTCAAGTATTACATCATAATACATAAGAAATTATATTATCTGCAAATCTGGGTATCTGCAGGGATCCTGGAATAAATTCCCCTTAAATACTGAAGGGCAACTTTACATACATTTTTAGTGTTTTTATCTTCATATGTATTTTCATTCACATGCCAATAAGTGAATATGAGCTGATAACAGGAAATAAATTGATGAAAAAATTTTGCTGAACGAAAAGATTCAGAAAAATGATACTGCTTGCTCAGAATGTATATTCTCATATTATGAAATAGTTTTTGAAATTTTTCCTCAGTTTTAAAATTAATGTGTTTTGTTTTAAAATTAATATGTGTTCTTGCTGGGCACTTTGGTTGCTGTGACCAAAATACACAACAAGAACAACTTAGAGAAGGCAAAGTTTATCTGGGGCTCACAGTTTCAGAGGTCTCAGTTCATATATGGCTTCCTTGATTGCTGTGGGTCCAAAGTGAGCAAAGTAAGGCAGCATATCATGGGGGAGGGTGTTGAAGAGGAAAGCTATGCTCTGGTGGGGTCAGGAAGCGGGTGATGGGACATGTGCACAGGCAAGATTCACCCTCCAGCGTACTGCCCCACTGACCCACCTCCTCCAGGTACAACCCGCTGTCATTTGTGAATTTACTTTTTTTTTTTTTTGTACATTGCCCAGTCCATTCAAACTAGGATGGACTGATTAGGTTATAGCTCTTACAATCCAATCATTTCACCTCTGAATATTCCTGCACAAACATATGGCCTTTGGAGTAACACTTCATATTAAAACCATAGCAGTATGCAAATATAGAAAACACATTCTTTAAATAAAATACAAGAATCTGAAGTGAGGTAGATGGGTTTAAATGTGTATCTAAATCCTTTGCCACATGACTTTATAGATTCCTGTCATCATGAGCAGGTGAACTTATCAAATCCCTTGAAATCATAATCATTCATGTGACTTGTATTAGCTAAAAAGAAGTAGGAGTCATGACCCATGCAGAAGTTGAAACGGGCTTCAGTATTGGGACTTTCCTCTTCACCTGTGCTGTCACCATGGCAGCATCCTGAGACTAGTGGTTTAGAGAGAGAGAGAGATGTGTTACCAGAGTGCTCTGGAGTTAATCTGTGATTTGTACAGGCTTCTAGAACTTCATTGTTAAATATTCACAATTTCTTTATTCAACCACTGGTAGTTTGAAAATATTTAAAATATTTTTAAAAAACTTTGTATTTTATTTATTTATTTTTATGTGGTGCTGAGGATTGAACCCAGGGCCTTGCACGTGCAAGGCAAGTGCTCTACCACTGAGCCACATCCCCAGCCTATGAAAGTGATTTTTAAAAATAAATATAGGTAATCACTGTTACAAAATGAGGTTTTTGGTGTTTCTTGAAATTGGATCAAGTTTAAGTGAGATGATCATTCATAATAAATGAACAATTATTTCATTGTCTATTAGAGAGGCAAGGTGATTTATATTTATTGGTTACTGATAGCATTCCAGGTATTTTATATTTAACACCCATAACAAACGCAGTGCTATTATTTACCATGAAATGGTAAAGTGAGGCACATCCATATTCTAAGATGTCCACAAAATTTCTCATCTCCCATGCTTTTACATGTGACATTGACTCTTTCCCATTGAGAAGAATATCCCTCTCTCTCGAATCTATAAGAATTGTAATGCATTCTGCTGTCGTGTATTTAAAAAAAATTAATAAAACTAAAAAAATTAAAAATAGAAAATTAAAAAAAAGAATCCCTGAACAGAGAGAGCCAAAAAAAAAAAATAGGAAGGAAGGAAGGAAGGAAGGAAGGAAGGAGGGAGGGAGGAAAGAAGGAAAGAGAAAAGGGGAATTTCATCAAAATACAAGGGAGGTCAGTTGAATGGATATAGGGGATTGAGGGGAAAGGGAGGAAGGGAAGGAATAGGGAGAGAGGTAAAATAAATCTGACCCAACTTTCCTGCGTACACATATGAATATACCATGGTGACTCTCATCTTCATGTATATCCACAAGACATTAGTTAAAAAAAAATAACTGCCAATAAATACAAGAAAGATTAAGAGTGGAGAAAAGGGAACAGTGGGGAGGGAGAATGGAAGGAAGAGCTTGAAGACTGGGGGCTGAATTAGAGCAAATTATATTCCATGTTTGTATATGATGTCAAAATGAACCCCAATATTAAGCATAATTAAGAGGAGCTATTTTTTAAAGTTAAAATAAACAAAACAAAATATAATCAAAACAAAAATCTCAATGTGTTTTACATTCCTTTGTCCTCTCCATTGTGCTCTTGCAGATTTTTCAAAATTATAGGTGTAGAAGTTGAAAGGGTTGAAATACATTCACAGCCGATGCAGTGCTGAGTGAGAGCTTATGCACTGAGGCTTCTTTTCCGAATAAGAGAAGGGCACTTTCTCAATCCGTAATACTGTTTCCTGCACAGCTTGACCTTCCCCTACCACGTTTTTCTAACACTTAAAGAAGAAGAAACTCTAAACAATTGTCCCAGAATGTTTTTGAAGTCTTGGGATCAAGTCGCTTGGAAAGTATAAATCCTATCTGGTAGTAACTGCTTTGGAAATTCTGTGGTATTTAAATTAGATATAATTGTCAATAGTTCTAACAATGATGTCCTGACATGTGGTATTCCTAATGCCAGATACACTGATATTCTTTCTTTATTGCACTTTATGCTATATTATTTTCTTTTGTGAAATAGTTGTATTATTCTTTATGTATTAAGTTCAAATGAGTCCCATATTTCAAGCCTTATCATTCCGAAGCAGCTATCGTTAGTGTATTTTAGATGATATTAAGACACCAGACTGAAATTATTCTGATTTCAGTTATGCTGAATTTCCTGAGATAACTTATCGTACTGCTGTTGAAAAATAAAATTTGAATTCTGATTAGTCTTCCCTGCAGTCACTGACTGCATGGTTAAGGGTGTGACATTGCTGTCAGCTGCTCAGGATACCCTCATTGTTCTCTGTTAACAGACTCACAGCCATGAACATGACTGCTTGAATAAGCTAAATGAATGAGGAAGAAAAAAATGTAGGTTTGTTTGATTTACAGAGTATTTGGATACCAAAAATATAATGCTGTTAGATTCCTGCTCTTTATAGGTAAATATGTGACAAAGTAAAGGAAATCTCCCCACTCTTCACGCAAGACCAGTAATGGTGTCAAATAAAAACAAATCCTGACCGAGGTTAAGCAGCAATTTTATGTTAAAAGGTGGTTGCAATTGGAAGGACACTCCGAACTCAGGATTTGCAAGCCTGTCAAAATCAAACGGAGAAAGGCTTTTTCTTTACAGAAAGGAGCAGTGAGCAGAGTTAGCAGGAACCTTTGACAGGAAATTGGGAAAGTGATGGAGGCCAACAGATAGCATGGTCAGAGTGGGCTGACAGAAAATATTTTTAGCAATGCTCAGCTAATCCTTCAAATGAGATCTTAATAGGGGCTGTTCTGTATTTTATTGCTTGCTCAGGCTGGGGGGAAAGCCGAAGTTCAGGGACCTGTGGGGAATGAAGAAGGCTGACTAAAGTTTGGCCAAGCCAAACCAGTGGGTCACTAACTAATGAGCAATTGTGAGCACTTAGTCAATAGAGTGCTACAAATTCTATTTTTAAATCAAATTTAAACTAAGTCAACAGGTATATTTGAGTGCCTACCAGGTACAGGACATGATACACTGTAAAAAATGACCCATTCTGACATAATCAACCATGACACTCTCTCATCAGAACTGACCACGGGGAACATGTCACCATTGTACCTTGACCACCCTTGTTTCCTGCACTTGGAAGTTGTAGTGGGTGAATGGTGACAAGGCAATACGAATAAAACAGAGTAAAGATAGATGTGTTCACAAAAATGCCTAAGGGTATTGGTAAGTGTTTTGTGACAGTGAGTTTATTTTCCTTGGTTAAAGTTATAAATGTTAATTTTTGGCCATAAGGTGTTATGGTGCAGGTGGGTGTGGGTGTGCACTCACGCATGTGCGTGCTTTTGGTATGCATGCTTGAAATAATGAGATGGGCTTGAAAGAGGCAAAGAAGCAAAATTGTGGGGCAAGGACAAATGGTATAGGGTTGGGTTGAGCACCCCTAAAGTTACATTCTGTTCCGAACGTAATGTGAAGACTCAATAAGTTGAACTAATTGCCACGCTCACATATATTCAGCCAAAGAAATGACAGGAAAGAACACAAATCAAGAAGCTGGATACCCACTTCCTTCTTAGAACAGCAGGAAATAATGGGCATGATGTTATTTCACTCATGTTGAACACCATTGTAGTATGGCGGTGTTTGATAATTTTTAGGGTTGTTTTTCCATGAAGTGTAACAAAGTAAACTATACTTCTCTTTGTAGAGATATGGGAAATTTTAAAGAATATTTTATTTGGTTAGAGACAAGATCACATGTCAAATAGTAATTGCATGTAATTAATTATCAAAGGAATGCAAAATATATTTGTGTAATAGCAATTCATAGAAGAATGAGAACACTTCCAAAACACAAGGAAAAAAATGCAGAGCTATTCAAATTGGTTATTTAGTCAAGTTTTTTTTTAAGGTAATTCAATTGTTCTGTGTTTCCAAAGCTAGTATATGAGACAAAAGGCATAAAACTAGTGAAAATTTAAATGAACCATTTGTGAAATATTGTCTCATGTTAATCCATGTGTTTATTTATTTGAATTGAGTCTTAAATAATTGCATGGATGTATAGATGCAGTTTTAATGATTATTTATATAAGTTAAAATTACAGAAAGGTGATGAGATTTTTTGACTATAAAACATGGCGTTTGGGTAATAATAATACCAACTTTCAAAACCTAAGAAAATGAAAAATGAAACTTGATAGCTTTCTGATGTTATCAACCTAGAGATAAAATGTTGATTAATAGTTTTGGTTTAGCTTTCATGTTGAGCTAGATTTCTTTATACTTTTAATAGAATCTGTTAAATATGTCAGTAAAACACAAGTTTTCCAACCCAAATAAATAAGCTGTAAACATAATTCATTTGGATGTACTTAAGTCTAATACACGGTAGTCTTCTTAAAGTGGCCTTCAAATATAACATATTCAATACAGGATGTAGTTATGTAGCTACATCCTGTATTGAATATGTTATATTTGAATATGTTATATTTGAATATGTTATATTTGAATATGTTATATTTATATATGTTATATTATAGAATGAGAGGAGTAGCCATGGATGGTGAAAGACTATTAATCTATGTTTTATAGAGAAAGTCTGACATGTGCAGACAAATATTTGGTGTAGGAAAAGATGGGCATTACATGATATGAACCAGCAAACAGAATTAATCTCTGCCGATCTATCAGGAAGACTGATGGCCCCCATTTGCTGGTTAATTCAGGGTCTTTTTTCAAGTATCAGATGTCTTTGTGATGTGTGCTTTATGGCTCAACAACTTTCCAAGGTTACTCTATAGTAAAGAGTAATTTGCCAAATCAACCACTGTTGCTTGGAATAACATTCATCCTGATCTCCAACTATAAGTTTATATTTATTGTGAAATGTGATGGATTATCTGTCACTGTTGAGTGAAGACCAGAAAGTTTACTATGGTGACTGAAAAGCCGACAGAGCTCAGTTCATATCATTCTTTGGAGTTAAAATACAAATGAGCTTATGTTCACATGAGTAGCCATCTAATTCTCACCCTGCATTAGTCAGCTTTCTGTCATTATAACAAAATACCTGACATAATCAACTTATAAAGGGAAAAAGTTTATTTAGACTCACAATTTGGGAGGTTCCAGTCCATGATTTATTGAACCCCTGGCTTGTGGGCCAGTGGGAAGGCAGCATATCACTTTGGAGCATTTGGCAGAGTAGTACAACTTATTTGAAGGAAAGCTGGTGCTATACCCTGTAACCCTAGCCACATCTGAAGTTGAGGCAGGAGGATTGCAAGGTTCAAGGGCAACCTCTGCTACTTGGAGATACCCCTGTCTTGAAATTTAAAAAGTACTGGGGACATAACTCAGTGGTATACTTACCCTGAATTTAATCCTCATTACCACAAACAGACAATAAAACAGTTCAATTCATAACTTAAAAATGAAAGAGAACAAAGAGACAGGGACAGAGACCTACAACGTCCTTCAAGCTCACACAGCTGATGACCAAAATATCTCCCCACTAGACCTCATATAATAAAGGCTCAATAAACTCCCAAGAGCACCACTCTGAGGGTCAACCCTTTGACACACAGGCTTTGGGGGACATGCAACATTTAAACTATAACATATACTTCTTACCTTTTTACACTACAGAATTTCTAAAAACCTCTGTTTTGCTCTTTGTTATAATTGGTGAAATTAGAGATACTATTTTCCAGAAATTCCCTTGGAAATTTATATTATAATACAGTAAGTTTCAATTATGGTTTATAAAATACACTTGATCTAGAAGGGGAGTGAAAGATTGAAAGATAAGCATCCAGCTTAACATCTATTGAGAGCTTCCTATGTCCTGAGCAGAGTGTCATATATTTTGTTTCATTTAAATAAAACTGTGGTATTGCTATGAATATTTTATGAGTAGTTCTAAGACACAAAGGTGAATTTTGTTTTCTTTCTTTTTGCAGAAAGTGAAATAAATGCATCCATGCCTCAAATACAAGGGATTTCCACAGCTAAACTGCAAAGAGGCTTGGGTTTAATTATGAGCAGTAGTACCAGCAAATTCAGAAAACTAAAGTCATAGAGAGGGGTTTTTAATTCAGCCATTATTCACAAAATGTTGCTGAGTGGGCAAAAGCATCAAAGCATTAAAGATCAAAGAGATGATCTAAGAACCAAGGGAAGTGAGAGTTCATGGCACCATGGCATGAAGTGGCTTAAGAACATGAATGAGCAGAGTGGCTGGGAAGAGCAGAAGGGACATATGGTTCTTAGATCAAGACAGAGAGATTGATAATATCTGGGTAAATATATTCTTTTCTCCTGGGTCCTACTAGATCCGTAACTTTTTCTGTGAATCTTTTGTTTTCCAATAAAATATTTGTGGAACACCAGTACATAATTATGTCTCTTTATTTGACACAGTATAAAAGCTAAGGTAATGTTATGGTTTGGATGTGAGATATCTTCCAAAAGCTAATGTATGAGACAATGGAAGAAGATTTAGAGGAGAAATGATTGGATTATAAAAGCCTTGATCCAATCAGGGAATTAATCCCCTGATGGCAATTAATTTTTAGTGGTAACTGAAAACAGGTAACTGTAGGAGGTACATTTATGGGGACATGGACTTGGGGTGTAAATTTTGTATCTGACAAGTGGTTTCTCATTCTGCCTCTGATCATCATGTGAGTTGCTTCCCTCTGCCACACTCTTCTGCCATGATGTTCCACCTCACCTTGGGCCCTGAGGAAAGGAATCTGCTGTCTATCCATTGAGATCTCTGAAATTGTGAGCCTCCAAAGAAATTTTTCCTTCTCTACAATTGTTCTACTTGAGTCTTTTAGTCACAGTGATGAAAATTCTGACTAAAACACGTAGATTACAGGTCTTTCCTTGGGAAAAAAAGGGTGGACAGTGATTTTCATAGTCAACATGGTTCACTACATTGATATCCAGGATTTCACGATTTCTTCACAGAGAAAGTCTAGCTATCTTCAGTACTTTTCTGTTACAATCTAGAAGTACAAGGCTTTATCTGAGACTAAAAACTGGACGAAAATGACACAATACAAAACCATTCAGTGATTAAATTGTTTGAATTGGAGATGATTTAATATGCAACAGATTTCACACAGAAAGTGCAAGTTAAATTGGCCTGTTTTTTTTTTCTTTGCGAAAGTGAGTTTCTTGATTTTCTGTTCTATGGCATATATATTGTATATTCATAAATAAAATTAACCCAGCAAAGAAAATAACCACAGAAGAAGTAAAAGTCACCTAAAACCCATCACACAAAGTTAATCACTATTTGCAGCAATTTCTCTCTCTCATGTGCATGAACTTGCAAACACATGTGAGCATGTAAAATTATGTAAATAGTATTAGAAATGTTCTGTTTTGATGTATCTATTTTTTTCTAATGCATGTCTTGTAGATGTTGCTTTCAATGTCAATAAAAGGATATAGAGAAAAATTTCAAATTATTTGTTCTTCAATATTAGAGATACCAATTTCTCATTTAAAAGAAGGCTATATTATAAACAACAACTATATCAATGTCTGTACTTGTAAAGTTATATTATTCTCTGGTAATACATACTTGAAATGGCACTTTTCTGGATAAAATATTATGTATAATTTTAAACATAGGCTTTTTTCCCCCAAGTGTTTATTGTACAAATACAATTGCCAGGCATCTTCTACTCAAGGATAGCAATAAACACAATATGGTCAAACTTCCAGCACTTCTGACATTTACATCACAATGGGGGTAAGACAATGAACAAATAAATCCTAAGCCCAACAAGGAAATATGCCATGAAAATAAACAGGCTATGGAAATAGAATGTGATAAGGGAGGGCTCTGCTTTAGGTGAGCTTTGAGCAATGGCCCGAGTGGTGGGAGGACTGAACTATCTAGTGGCTTAGGAAGATCAGCTCTGGCAGAGGTACCTGTAAGTGTAAATGCTGAGACTCAGAGCACATGGCTCATCAGAGTTGGACTATGTGAGGTGGAGACCACACAAAGTTAGCAGAAGAGTAACATTATTAATTAGTAATATTAGTAATAGTATAAACAAAATATAAACACTACTTATTTCCAAGATCCTTCTCATCCATGAAGGTTTTAAATTTTGATATAATCCAACCTTTGTCCAATGCATTGTCACTGATTTATACTCACCAATGATGTGTGAACTGCACCCTTTTCGGAGAATTACCCTTGACTGAGAGGAGTGTCTGACTAGAAGTTTAAGCATCCCCTCAAATCCACTTTCTGTTTCCAGAAGCCCATTCTTATTCTGCTCCTTTCCCTTTTCTATGCTGCCTTCCTCCCTCCTTTGTGGGTTTCACTTGCACCCAAATACCTGACTCAGTCTCAGCTTCAAGAAAATCAAATTTAAGACAAGGAAATCTTCTAGCACTGGGTTAGCAAACTGAGGGTGGGTAACAAAGACTCTTGACAAAAAAAAAAAAAAAAAAAAAGAGAAATCTTACTGACCCAATGTTCTAGAACAACCTACTGGGGGATTTTAATTTTTGCCGTAGTTCATCTATGTATTGAGGAACCAATTTCTGTGCTTAGTAAGATATATAAATTTGGTGACAATTCGATCCCTTAGTTGATATATAATATAGATTGCGACAAATACACATACAAATAAACGCTAAGGTCAATGAGAGCAAATGTTATGCTTCCTCCTCAACAGTTGTACTCAGGTTTAGCCATTACTTGTCATGCTCAGTAACTATAGGCTTGTATTAATTAATATGAAGTAGTAAATTAAAAAATCCTCTTCTGTTAAACATTAAATTATTTTTAAGTGTGAGAAATTCTCATGAAGAAGCCAATTTTGATCTGGATTTTGAAGAGAAAAGAAGATTTTAAAATCAAAATGGTGGGGATGACAGATGAGAATAAAAAATAAATTAGCTAAAATACAAAAGTGACAATGAATATAGCAGGTTTGGACACCATGCATTAGCAATATTCTAGTTCTTTTTTTAAAAAATCCTTTTCTTCCCTTCATCTTTTTCTTTGTTTCTCCTCCTCCTTCTTCCTTACTATAAATTAATAAACTAAAATTATAAATGGATGGAATTTGTGAATCATATTTAGTTTAAGGATAATCCCAGGATAGGCTGGGATTATTATAAATTAAATATGATCTAGTTTATTCTGTAGACATTTAGGAGGTAGTTAATTGACTGCTTACAAGTTATTAGTAAGTCTATAACAAAACAGGCTCTCAAAGTAAACTTTATAAGCATAAGACTAGCATATTTTCGAAAGAAGTTCTTGATAAAAAATTCTTGAAAAAAACAAGGAATACCATTGAACTTGCTCTTCTAATTAAATATGCCCTGAGAAATCCATACAATTATTGAAGCTAATATCCATGAAATGTTTGGTTACACTAGCAATCATTTCATAGTATTTTAACATGCCTTAAAACATAAATGTTACCGACTGTCTTCCTTCTTAAAAAGTGTGAACATAAGAATTTTCAAACTCTTCATCTTTAAAATATAAATCTCTTTGGACATTTTGATGGGCATTTGGTAAGTTCTTAGCCTTATACATCTCCTTTTTTAGCCATTCTACCTCATTATTCCTCTTTGCAGAGCCTGGCCATGAAATTATTCCAAAACTTGTTTAGTGAAAATGTAAAGCTCACCCCTGTAGTCACATTCATCATTTAAATGATGGGTAAAATTTCAATGTAAGGGATTTTAAAAGCAAGAGTCCTTTAAAAATGAGCAAGAGAAGTGTCAAGGATGGATATTAATAAAAAACGAATATCCAAATTTCAGTACATCTAGGTTTTTTGGTTTCCGGTGAGGCACAGTCATTATAATCTTGTCTGGCTATTTTTTTCTGGTGAGATGCAGAACTTATTCTTTTGAAAAGCCGGATATGATGTGATAGTTAATAAAGCATAGCACGTGTTAGATTGATTATGGATAGTTAATCTGGAAAGGACTAGAAAATGGAAGATCACATGGATTGTAGATAAACAAGAAGCTGGTCATTTGGTGGGGACATTCAGTCAAAAAGCGCATGTGAAAACCCAATAGTTCATGATTATTGTTGTCTCTATCTGAAATGAAGACCAAGTTCCTCAGAAGTTAGATCACAGTCATACCCAGATAAGTTCAAACTAACAAACTTTTCTATACCACCATAAAATGACAGCTACTCTAAATTGAAAAGCTTATCATGGTCACAGAGTTGAGAAGGGATCACATCAAAGATACAAGACACTGATAAATACCAAGAGGTTATTTTAGTTTGGATAAAAAAAAATCCACAAATGCAGAACTTGAGGGAAAGATGGTTTACCGGAAAGAGGGTACTTGTAATGTACAGCTATGAGGTTTCAGTAGGTCTGAGTTTTCCACTTCAGGCACCAAGAAACTATTTGTAAGCTGGACTGGAATATTGGAAGACAGACAGTTAAAAGTTGTATTCACTCTTCTCCTCTTGCTACCCAAGAAATAGCAGTGGTTATTGAGAAAAGCTCTCAGACATTAAAAACCTCCCCTGGATTTTAAGATCCTTCATGGTAGAAAATTTTAGATGTTTTATTTTCATATACCAAATAATTTAGATCTTTATACACAGTAGCAGGTGAACGGTGTTTTTAAACAACACATAATATGTTAATTTTTAAGTGAATTTTTAGTGGTGTCAAGGAAGTTTTCAGGGAGGGAAATGGTGAAAACATTTCTCATTAAAACAACAGCAATAAGTCTTACATCCAAATCAACTTGACTCTATTGAGCTCTAAATTTGGTCACGCTCTTTCAGGGGAAATCTGATGGTTCATATGTCTCTCGAAACGTGGCTACAAATGATTTAGTTCTCTTGGCTGGCTTAGACAAAGGGAATCTAATGTTTTGGACATCTTAGAATATTTTATTTCTCTCCCCTCTAGTGGTCATAACTCTTACAGATCACTTATTTCTAATGCTATAAGCCAGAGGCAAAATTGAAATAGTAAAAAGTAATTTGTGAAAGTCAGGCCTGTTTCACAGGGGCCCTGGGTTAATGTGAACCATTAAGAACAAGCATGTTAATATATTCACTTGTATTTTTCCCTGTATTTTATGGTTTCCTTTTTTTTTTTTGTTTCACTTTCTACTTTATCTTAAAATCCTTCAGTACATGGTATGAGGTGATGATAACTTGATCATTTTCACTGAGTAATGTGTTAGGTATAAAGTAAAGTTTATCTTACTTTGCATGCATTTGCTAATCTCAAGCCTATATAAGACAAGATTACCTCATTTGTTTCTTCTATAAATAAAATTTTCAATCAATTCTTACCAGAGGACTACTGGATGAAAAATATCACCTTTTATTAATTTTTATTATTTTCAAAATGTTTTAGCTTCTCATTCTTCTGGACAAATGCTTACTCTTTATTTTAGTCTAAATATAATATTTACTGAAGATACACAAGTACTAGGCACAGCAGACAACACATACTTGGTCTTTGTTCTCATCAAGCTTGGAGTGAAGTACAGTATATTTCCTGGATAAGGTTTCTGTCCAAATTCTCATTTGTGTGTCTCCTGAGGTGCACTAGACAAGACCTTGAAGAACTCTCATAAATATTATTTTATCCTCCTCCCTTCAAGCCTTAATCAGAGTTAGAACTTATCTACTTCATCTTTTCACCTGTTCACTCATCAATAACTTTCAGCTACGTGGAACTGAGACCTTTGCAAAACAAGTTGTGCCTATACAGTACCATATCCATGAGGGCAGGAGTTTTATATTTCTTGTTCAGACATCAACCTTAGCTCATGAAACTTCCTAGCAGACAGAAAGTATTTGTTTAATATAGGAGACTTGCAATTGCTGTCTTGACAACTCTTATGAATATAAAACACTGTTACCGGGTTGGTATTCTTTTTAGGTCTCCTCAATTCAGAATCTATTTAGTCACCAGGCAAAAGGTGGATCAGCTGCTTACAATGTGCAAGTATTTTTTCACCTCCACCAAAATTCCTATCCTTATGGCAGGTAAAAGGAAGCTGTTATTCTGTAATAGCCTCACTCTGTGTATCCCTCTGCTCCATTCATTTACTTCCTGATACAGCCTACAGAACTTGCATCAGAGGCTTTGAATGGGGTAGGAAGAAGTAGGTGAATACAACTATTGATGTCTTTTTCCTCTATACCAACTTCTATTTCCACTAAATAACCAAATCCTGTTTCCATCCAATGCATTCTCCTTTATTTCTTGCTAGTGACAACATTCTGGACCAGGTGGATCTCTAACATGTGCCTCCCTCCCTATCCCCCACTGCCAAGTAGTCTCCATCCTGATATCCTATCTACTTTATTTAATCTAAAACATTACTAACAGCCTGTTATTCTAAATCATTACCCTGATCTTGCTCCTAATTAAAATCATAAGACAAAAAGATGTTATTATGTTAAGCTGATTTACTTATAAAATGACATCAAAATTTCGTCAAATTTCTAATTTTCCAGAGTGCTTTGAACTAAGATCCGTGTCCAATTTCAACAAGTATTTTCTGTGGCAATTATCACACTCACTTCAGTTTTGGCTTTCGTCATCTGTCCTTTTTGCAACTAGATGCTATTGTTAAATCTAAAATCCTGCAGGTGACTTGGTGGGTTACAATAACATCAACAACAATGAAACAAAAAAGCGTTGAGATTACAATGGAAAAAAGTGCCTTCTTCAGCAAATTAAATTTAAATGTCTAATGGAGTTGATTTTTAGGGTAAGCTATTGCTTTTTTCTTTCTTTCTCAGAAAGCCTCTTAGCAGAGTCTTGCTTCTGTGGTCCTTACCCCTGTGTGGGAACAAGAAGCCACATGTGCTAAGATCTTGTGTGCCTTTTTATGATAAGGTGGCTATATTTCATACCGAGTTTTGCACCATGGTGGTCACTGTCTGTTCCTGTTCTAGATCTACAGTTCTGCCTTTCTTTAATACTGACCATGACACACTTAACCAACTTTGTCTTCTTGCCCTTTGCTTCTTATTGAGTTCAACTAAGGGGGCACATCAGCAAGAGCTCAGTAGGGAGGGGAGAGAATCTGGAATATTTGTTCCCTCAGCTCTCTCCATGCTGATGGATGGTGATATACCCATGGCTGAGTTTCTGTCCTCTGATGGGTGAGCATCTCCTCACTGGGTTCAGAACTGCAGTCTCTAATTACAGTGTCTCCCTTGCTATCTCTAGTCTTGCCATTCTCTCTTGAACTTCTTTAATCTTATTTAACTTTTTTTTTTTTTCAGGATAGGATAACTGGGTATTAAACCTAGGGAAATTTTAACACTAAGCTGCATGCATCGCGATCATTTTTTTTTTTTCATTTTGAGATAGGGTCTCCCTAAGTTTCTGAGTCTGAACTCAAACTTGTGATCCTCCTGCCTCAGCCTTCCAAGGGACTGGGTTTACAGACATGCACAAGCTAATCTTGTCTAACTTTGAAAATGGTTTCTCTATTAAATCCTTTTTCATTATATTTTATAAGTTTGCCACCTCTTTCTTGGCTGTGACTAGCCAATACATGTGTTTGTTTGTTTTAGCACGAAAAATAGAGTTGACATTGTTGTCCTTCTGCTTCCAGTCCTTCTTGGGCAGCAAACACCATGAGCTTTACCTCAAACAGGAAAAGAGAAAAACTAGCTGGCTTGGACAAATAATGTGCTACACTATAAAAGTGATTAATCCTTAAGTACTGAAGATAATACATTATAATATTCTGTTATGACGAAATTGTCTTAATGAATGTTATAGATGGGTAAGATAACACTGTGAGAGTAGAATTTTCTACTGTTTATCAATAGCAGGAGGAATACATTCTATAAAAGCAATTGAGAACATGGGGTATATTCTTTTATAAGGATGAGGAAGAAACATTATCTTTGCACTGAGATATTAAATCTTTGGGCCTGGATCATTGGGTGTGCTAGATCCTGAGCATATTAAGTGAGGGTTTCAAGTGAGCTTATATGGAATAGAGTATTAATTAGGAAGGCAGATGTGGAAAGTCCAAATTCCATCATTTCATTCAACAGTAGTTCTCTGTTTCATACCTGCTTTGGTTAGCAAGGTTTTACCATAACTTGAGGTGGATTCAGGTGTTGGGATTTCAGTGGTGATAACCCAATGATAGCTGTGCCCAAGAAATAGTAATTTTAAGAAGTTCGCCATCTAAACAGGAAACAATGAAATATCATAAGACACCAGGAGTCTGGCACTCTGGGAAGCTTAGAAAACATTAAAGGTGAGCTAATGTCAGCTGATTAGGATAAAGAGCTCAGGCAGTTGGCTCCTGGAAGAATCTTTAACACTATTTTATAATCAGTTATTGATAAAGTCAAATCATTTAAAGTCCTACTATATCAATATTTTTTATTATTCACTATTGGCTGCTGTCTCACACTTGCTCAACTCTTTCTTGATATTAGACTATTAAGAAGAATAAATGATCATGTAATTCTTAATAAATGTTTCCAAAAGCAGAAAATATTGGTGGAGGTAGTATTGTGTAGTGGGTCAAGGTCATGAGTTTGAATACTTGTACGACCACAGACAAGTTGCCTACTCCTTCTTTGACTCAATTTCCTCCTTGAATTGGGCCTAATAAAAGTTTGTAGTACATGAAGTTGCTATGAAGAATTAAATCGTAATATAAGTAAAACCCTTACAGTTTGCCAGTCACATAAAATGCTCCAAACAGGGGGCTGGGGCTGGGGCTGGGGCTCAGTGCTAGAGCACCTGCTGGGCACGTGTAAGGCCCTGGATTCGATCCTCAGCACCACATATAAATAAATAAATAAAAATAAAAGGTCCATCAACAACTAAAAAAAAAGTTTTTTTTAAAAAGCTCCAAACACATCATCTGTTAATATTATAGCTGTAATTATTTCCATTGCTATAAAATTAAAGGAAATAATTATTTAAAAGTTAGATAAAAATTAGATAGTAGTGACAACTGAATTCTTGTCTTGTAAGAACTTTCAATCAATTCTAAATATTTTAGTTCATAACCATCTCTTCTATGTTGGAGCTACTCTAGTTTTCTGTACACTTACACAATAGATATGCACACAATTAATATACCCAGAAAGCATGTATAAAATGATCTGCTACCTCGGTTTTAAGTGTGTCTCGTGTATTTTAATTAAAAAAGAAATGTTCTCAGATTTATAATTTCCTTAAAGATTAGATATTTTATCATGCTTCCTTTGCATTTCCTCTTGTTCTCTTACATCATGGAATATGGCTTGGGCACAAATGATACTTGTGAATTCACAGGAGGATATTAGACTGGAAATTATTGTGAACATTTAAAAAATTAGTATGTATCTATACATCCTTAATTTAGGTGTAGTAATAAGAAAGCATACCACTGCATTAATATTATTTAAGGGACACATAGAGAATTTGATTATTTTTCTCTTTATGTATGGGAATTTCTCTTTCATTTTATTATTCTTGGTAAAGCCAAAATGCAGGGGCTAGAAACCCAGAAAGTACCTAATGAGAGAAAGAATGGTAATCATGGTTTGTATGTTTGACACTTTTTGTCCAAGTGTGCATGCTCCAAGAGCAGAGAAACCCAGTTTGCTTCGACAGCATTATTGTCATCTTGCACAATCCCTGCCTTTACACTGGCAGAGTAGCAGTTATTTGTATTTTTTTTTTAAAGAAATGTGGTAAGTTCAAAGAAAATAAGATACTTGGGAATCAACCTAACAAAAGAGGTGAAAGATTTATACAATGAAAACTACAGAACCCTAAAGAGAGAGATAGAAGAAGATCTTAGAAGATGGAAAAATGTACCCTGTTCATGGATAGGCAGAACTAACATCATCAAAATGGCGATATTACCCAAAGTTCTCTACAGGTTTAATGCAATGCCAATCAAAATCCCAATGACATCTCTTGTAGAAACAGATAAAGCAATCATGAAATTCATATGGAAAAACAAAAGACCCAGAATAGCAAAAGCAATTCAAAGCAGGAAGTGTGAATCTGGAGGTATAGCGATACCAGATCTCAAACTGTACTACAGAGCAATAGTAACAAAAACAGCATGGTACTGGTACCAAAACAGGCAGGTGGACCAATGGTACAGAATAGAGGACACAGAGACCAATCCACAAAATTACAACTTTCTTATATTTGATAAAGGGGCTAAAAGCATGCAATGGAGGAAGGATAGCATCTTCAACAAATGGTGCTGGGAAAATTGGAAATCCATATGCAACAAAATGAAACTGAATCCCTTTCTCTCGCCATGCACAAAAGTTAACTCAAAATGGATCAAGAAGCTAGATATCAAATCAGAGACACTGCGTCTGATAGAAGAAAAAGTTGGCTACGATCTACATACGGTGGGGTCGGTCTCCAAATTCCTTAATAGGATGCCCATAGCCCAAGAGTTAATAACAAGAATAAACAAATGGGACCTACTTAAACTAAAAAGTTTTTTCTCAGCAAGAGAAACAATAAGAGAGGTAAATAGAGAGCCTACATCCTGGGAACAAATTTTTACCCCTCACACTTCAGATAGAGCCCTAATATCCAGAATATACAAAGAACGCAAAAAATTAAACAATAAGATAACAAATAACCCAATCAACAAATGGGCCAAGGACCTGAATAGACACTTCTCAGAGGAGGACATACAATTAATCAACAAGTACATGAAAAAATGCTCACCATCTCTAGCAGTCAGAGAAATGCAAATCAAAACCACCCTAAGATACCATCTCACTCCAGTAAGATTGGAAGCCATTATGAAGTCAAACAACAATAAGTGTTGGCGAGGATGTGGGGAAAAGGGTACACTTGTACATTGCTGGTGGGACTGCAAATTAGTGAGGCCAATTTGGAAAGCAGTATGGAGATTCCTGGGAAAGCTGGGAATGGATCCACCATTTGACCCAGCTATCGCCCTTCTTAGACTATTCCCTGAGGATCTTAAAAGAGTGTACTATAGGGATACTGCCACATCAATGATCATAGCGACACAATTCACAATAGCTAGACTGTGGAACCAACCTAGATGTCCTTCAATAGATGAATGGATAAAAAAATGTGGCATTTATACACAATGGAGTATTACGCAGCACTAAAAAATGACAAAATCATGGAATTTGCAGGGAAATGGATGGCATTAGAGCAGATTATGCTAAGCAAAGCTAGCCAATCCTTAAAAAACAAATGCCAAATGTCTTCTTTGATATAAAGAGAGCAAATAAGAACAGAACAGGGAGGAAGAGCATGAGGAAAAGATTAACATTAATCAGAGTCGAGTGGGGGGAGAGAAAGGGAGAGAGAAGGGAAATCATATGGAAATGGTAGAAGACCCTCAATGTTACACAAAATTACACATAAGAGGTTGTGAGGGGAAAGGGGGGGGGAAACAAGGGAGAGAATTTAACAACAGCAGATGAGATAGAGAGGGAAGATGCGAGGGGAGGCGAGGGGGGATAGTAGGGGATAGGAAAGGTAGCAGAATACAACAGTCACTAATATGGCATTATGTAAAAATGTGAGTGTGTAACCGATGTGATTCTGCAATTTGTATTTGGGGTAAAAAATGGGAGTTCATAACCCACTTGAGTCAAATGTATGAAAGATGATATGTCATGAGCTTTGTAATGTTTTGAACAACCAATAAAAAAAAAGAAAAAAAAAACATTCATTCCTGCACACAATATAACAATATAATTTGGCCAATAAAATTTCCCAGTATTTCCCCTTTCCCTCTCTTCCTTTCTTCTATGGTCCCTTTCTATCAGATTCCCTCTCCACCTTTGTTTTCCTTTTTTCTCTCTAGCTTCCAAGTATGAGTGAAATCATATGACCCTTGATCTTCTGAGTTTGGCTTATTTCACTTAACATAATGTTCTCAAGTTCCGTTCATTTTCCTGCACATGACATAACTTCAGTTTTCTTTATGAGTAAATAAAAACTCCATTGTATGTGTGCGTATGTGTGTGTGTGTGTGTGTATAAGTCACATATATCATGGGTAAAAAATATGTCATGGATATATTTTTATCATGAGGTTGCTTAAATAACACAAAACAAAGACAAAATCTTAAGTGTATAGCTCTTACAATATAATCCAAAAAAGAAAGAAACTTAAACAAATCTACACATTTTGTGAAGCAAATCAAATCATAATGCAATATAATGTGTGGATGATATTGCTTTCTGAAAGTCAACTATAGGTATTGGGTTTAGAGTAGGGAGATATAGTTTCTAATATAATCCTTCAGTCATTTGTTTCTATGCAATTGTTCACATGTGTCATGTTTTTTCTGTGTTTTACTAGTGTCAATGTCTTTAAGGTACTTTTATTGTTGTTATTATGTTACAATAACCAAATCCACTGAGTAATCACAAAAGTCAATTCTCATAAGATGCTACAAGATGACTAAAGCTACTCTTATGTTCCCTTGAAGATAAGTTTAGCATTATTGTGCTAACTAAATCTACTTTAGCTGGTCATCTAATTTAATTATTACTGCATTTGGAACATAAAAATGTTTTTGGTACCAATTAAATGAAGTGATTTGTCAAATAAACCTATAGGATGAATGTGGTATAGTTGGTGTGGTTTATCTGGGTTCATGTCTCTGTAATCCCATGCACACTGTGACAAATCAATTTTCCTGTCACTTTTATCTAGGCAATCTATTATGAGTCCTTATTTCATCTGATGTATTTTAAAGTCATTGACCTTTCATGTGGTATAGCCTCAGTAGCAGCCACTATAGTAATTAAAACTATAAATAAGGATAATAATATTGCAATATAAGATTATAAGATGTAGGATTTAGTTATTATTAAAATGAAAGGGCCAAAGCAAAAATATTGTCTTAGAAACTAGTAGATCCACTTTGTATAGATATTGGAGGTGAAAATATTGTTGGAGGGGAACAAAAATGCTATGTGAAGTTTTTGTGATATATATTTATACATTATATCAAAAGCAATATGTAATATATTACTTTCAAAAAAGCTTTTTCTTTTTTTAAAAAAAATTATTCTTATTAGTTATACATGATAGTAGAATGTAATTTGACATATTATGCATATATGAAGTATAACTTCCCATTCTTCTGATTGTACATGACATAGAATTACATTGGTTGTGTAATCATATATGTACATAAGATAGTAATGTCTGATTTATTCTACTATCTTTTTATTCCTTTGGCCCCTCCCTTCCCTCCATTCCCCTTTGTCTAATCTGAAGTACTTCTATTCTTCCCTACCCTACTCCTTATTGTGAGTTAGCAGATATGCAGTTATCAGAGAGAACTTTGGGTTTGGGGGATTGGCTTATTTCACTTAGCATGATATCCAGTTTCATCCATTTTATATAAGTTCATTTTTCTTTATAGTTGAGTAATATTCCATTGTGGATATATACCACATTTTCTTTATTCATTCACCTGTTGAAGGCCACCTGCACCTCAGATAGAGCATTAATCTCCAGGATACATAAAGAACCCCCCAAACTTTTCCTTATTATGAAAAAAGAGCCATATGATTTAAATGTGGTGGCCCAACTATTCTTTTTCTGGAGGAGAGAAAAACAAGACTGAAAATCAGGCAATTCTTTGGGGAATCATTTAGTTAATGAATCATAAAGGAGGTCAGAGTAATGAATCCAAGTATAGCTGATTGTTATGAAGTGTTAGATTTAGATAAGCTCAACTTCAAAACAGAGAAAAAAGATGTGAGAAGAAATGGTAGATTCGTAGATTCAAATAAAAACCACTGATGGTTCTGATAAAGATAAGTCAAAATTAGGTAGAGAAATCTATTTGGACCTCTAAGAGCTTTCCTAGAAATGTCTGATTCTGAGCAAAATGATTTGGACTGTCTTTGTTCTATTATAATTTGAGGAAAATTAAGTGTTGATGGGGTGATGATAAATAATCTCAGCAATTCAATAAACACTTAGCTAATAGTAGCTAAATAATTATTATTCCACAGGACAACATTTATAGTTTAGAAAGATTGATTGTATAGAAATGAATGTTAAGGAGATAAACTCTGATACTGTAGTGTTACATTTCTGTTCCCTATGAAGGCTGAATAATGAAAAGAAATGAATAAAACCATAATTTAAAAAAAAGAAATGTGGTAAGAAGTCCAATTTATTTATTTTTATTTTTTTAAAGAGAGAGAAAGAGAGAGAGAGAGAGAGAGAGAGAGAGAGAGAGAGAGAGAGAATTTTTTAATATTTATTTTTTAGATATCAGCGGACACAACATCTTTGTATTGGTGCTGAGGATCGAACCCGAGCTGCACACATGCCAGACTAGCGCGCTACCGCTTGAGCCACATCCCCAGCCCAGTTATTTGTATTTTTATCCAACTTGTGATATTTCAGAGAGAAACATGCTATTTGAACAAAGCAACTCCTTGATAATTATAAAACCTAAAATTCTATTGATATTTTTTCCAGGAGATGATGAATTCCTTTCCTCCCTGAAAAAGTGCAAAGAATAAAGAAGATGGAAAAATTGATGGATGATATAGGTTAAGAAGTTCTTGTGTCCTTCTCCAAATTGACTTGGAAGTGAGATGTGATAAAGGGAGGACACGAAGAAGAAGGAATCGAAAGAGAAGGCATTTGGACTCATGAGTGAGGTGACATGGTTTCTAATTCTGCATCTCCCTTATCTTTTCACAATTTTCTTCACCATTCTTAGTGTCATTTGTTCACTCACAGACCACCTCTGTATATAAAACTGCACAGGGTCAGCATGGCTTCCAGTCTTAAGAATATAACTGTGCCTTCAAGGAGACAGGGTGGGCCCATGTCAAAAGTCAAACACCTGAGTGATGTGTTATACCATCTTCAGATGGCTGACACAGATATATGATAGTTAAAAGGCTAGGGGATCATTGTGGCCTGAGGGGTAAGAGAAGTAGGCTCTGAGAAGCCTGTTCAGGATGAAATACCCCAAGGACTGGCAAGTATGCAGGGTGAGCTTGTGAAATACATTACATTAGGTAAGACTTCGGGTATAAACTTTGGATGCAAACTTTTTACAACCCATTTGAAATAATAAAAATGAGGGTATTTAGTTTTATGATCTCATTAAATTCTTGAAATCTTAAATAGAATCTACGCTTCTATCTTCATTCAGTTTGTTAGCCAAGAATTAGCATTCCCTGTGTAACTCAGAATTTATGTGAGAAGGAACAATTGGGAGACCAGGTTGCTTCTCCCTGGTTTAATAAAATAAATAAATAAATAAATACAAGTTTTTATTTTTTAAAACAATGCCTAAAGGAGCCATTGATTTTTATTTCAAACTAAGCAACTATAATCTATTCTCTGATAAAAATGAAGAATTTCCTTTTCAGCTGATAAGGCCTAGAGTATTTATCTTTGGCTGATCAAGGAAAGAAGTTGGCCTGGGCTATCCATCTGCTTTTATGAGGCTTTGTTAACACAAAGGGACACTGAGGCTGAAATTGGCTTTTGACTGAGTGGATCCTTATCATATCTGGCACCTCTTCATGAAAGAAAATAAAAGTCAGGTGGCAGTTAAATTAGATGAACATTTCTGAAACAAAAACCAATTTGGAAAAAGGTAGGTTTTTCCTCTTGTTCTCAAGAGCTCTATGAGAATGAAGATGCTTGTGATTTCAAAGGATAAAGTTTATCTCCTTGGCCTTGATGGCATGGGTTTAGCACAGCATGTGAGCAAGGAAAGAAACATGGGCATTAATCCTACAGTGATCCATTTTTAAAATCTCCTTAACGATTATCTCAGTTCAGGTTGTCATCTGTAGCCGAAGATTGTGACATAGTTATTGCATGGTGAGGTCAAACACACCACAGGAAGAGAATATTATTTCTGTTCTGATAGTTTGTTCTACGTTGTGCATGAACCCAACAAAGAATTTTCTACATATTGAAAAATCAAAATATTTCGAGAGCAGTAACGGTTCTAAAGATAAATTGGGGCTTCATTTTGGAAGCAAAACCCACATTCTCATTCTCTCATTGGTGCATCTAACTCACAGAAACAACCACAATGGCTACTTTATCTGTAGTATAAGAATCCCTTCTAAGGATCCTAACAGATATTTTTCCAACATGCATTTTAAGAGCTCTACTAAGGGGGCTCCTGCCTCCAGAATCATCTGATCCCATTGTGCACAGCTCTCTTTGTTAAGCTAACTCACTTAGGCCGAATCTTCTCTTCCTAAATATAGATTGGCAATAGCTTTCACAACACAAACAGTATTCTGTCTGTATATTAGTGGTTCAGATACTTGAAGAACTCCTCTTTATTTTATTTTTCTTGCTCTCTTTTTTATTGACATTCTTACCTGCCACAACTCTCAATCATATGACTTAGTTTCTGGGCTTTGTATTATCAGAGTCATTGCTCTGTGGGTTTACCTTGAAATATCAATATCCCTTTTTAAAATTTGTTTATTTGTTTTAATTAATTGTACATGACAGTAGAATACATTTATGCACTTTGGTATATCATACATAAATGGGTTTCTCATGTTTCTGATTGTACATGTTGTAGAATCACATTGGTCGTGTAGTCATATATGTACATAAGGTAATAGTGTGATTTCATTCTACTATCCTTTCTATCCCTATATCCCCTCACCTCCCTTCACTCTCCTCTACCTAATCTATAGTAACTCCATTCTTCTCTAGCACCCACTCCCCTTATTGTGAATTAACATCCACATATTAGAGAAAACATTTGGCCTTTGGTTTTTGGGGATTGGCATATTTCACTTAGCATGATATCCTCCAACTCTATCTGATTACCAACAAATGCCATATTTTCATTCTTCTTAATGTTGAGGAATATTCCATCAAATATATTTACCACATTTTATTTATCTATTCATCTGTTGAAGGACACCTAGGTTGGTTCCATAGTTTAGCTATTGTGAATTGAACTGCAATGAACACTGATGTTCCCACATCACTGTAGTATGCTGATTTCAAGTCTCTGCACGAAACTCAACTCAAAATCAATCAAAGAGTTGGGCACTAGAACAGAGACCTTGTGCCTACCAGAAAGAAAAAGTAGGCCCATATCTTCACCATGTCAACTTAGAATCTGACTTCCTTAATAGGACCCTTAAAGTATAAGAAGTAAAATCAAGAATCAATAAATGGGATGGATTCAAATTAAAAAAAAAAATTCTTCTTAGCAAAAGAAACAATCAGTAATGTGAAGAGAGAGCCTATAGATTGAGAGAAAATCTTCACCACATGCACATGAGATAAAGCATTAATCTCTAGGATATATAAAGAACTCAAAAAACTTAACACCAAAAAAACAAATAACCCAATCAATAAATGGGCTAAAGAACCAAACAGGCATTTCACAGAAGAAATAAAATCGATCAACAAATACATGAAAAACTGTTCAACATTTCTAGCAATTAGAGAAATGCAAATAAAAACTAAGATTTCATCTCACTCCAGTCAGAATATTAATCATCAAGAATATAGGCAACAATAAATGTTGGTGAGAATGTGGGGGAAAATATACATTCATACATTGCCGGTGGGACTGCAAATTGGTAAAACACCCATGGAAAACAATATGGAGATTCCTCAGAAAATTCAGAATGGAACCACCATTTGACCCAGCTATTCCACTTCTTGTTTTATTCTCAGTATCCCATTTCCACATGTTTATTGGTGCATTTAGTTATATATATTGATGGGCTCTTTTTTATAGGCATATAATGTAACAATATAATTTAGCCAACATTGCTCCCCAGCATTTTCCCCTTCCCTCCCTCCCTCCTACCTCCTGGTCCCTTTTTTTAAGTTTTATTTTGTTATATATGGCAGCAGAATGCATTACAATTCATATTACACTTACAGAACACAATTTTTCATATATCTGTACACAAAGTAAAGTCACACCATTTGTGTCTTCACACTTAGGGTATTTATGTCCATCTCATTCCATCATCTTTCCTGCCCTCATTTCCCCCTCCTTTTCCCTCCCTCCCCTTTGCCCTATCTAGAGTTCATCTAATCCTCCCATGCACCCCACCACCACCATCGCATTATGAATCAGATCAGCATCCTTAAATCAGAGAAAACATTTGGCATTTGGTTTTTTGGGATTGGCTAACTTCACTTGGCATTCCCTTTGATTTTTTCTATTATTAGTTGTTCAAAACATTACAAAGCTCTTGACATATCATATTTCATACATTTGATTCAAGTGGATTATGAACTCCCATTTTTACCCCATATACAGATTGCAGAATCACATCAGTTACACATCCACTTTTTTACATACTGCCATACTGGTGTATGTTGTATTCTGCTGCCCTTTCTATCCTCTACTATGAGGCACATCTCCACCTCTCTTTTCATTTTTCCTCTCTAGATTCCATATATGAGAGAAAATATAAGACTCTTTACCTGAGTTTGACTAATTTATCTTATCATAATGCTCTCAAGTTCCATCTCTTTTCCTGCAAATGACATAATTTCATTTTTCTTCATGGCAGAATAAAATTCCATTGTGTATATATACTACATTTTCTTTATCCATTCATCCATTGAGGGATAGTTAGACTGGTTCTATATGTGAATTGTGATGCTAGACACATGGGTATGCATGAATCACCGTAGTAAGATGACTTTATTCCTTCTGGATAAATACTGAGGAATAGCTGGGTTATATGGTAGGTTATATGGTGGTTTCATGCCTAGGGTTTTGAGGAAACTCCATTCTTATTTACATAGTGTTTGTACTAATTTACAATTCCATCAATATTGTTTCTTTTTCTCCACATCCTTTTCAGCATTTACTATTACTTGTATTCAGCATTTATTATTATTTTATTCTTGATGACTGCCATTCTGACTGGTGTGAGATGAAATCTCAGTACAGTTTTGATTTACATTTAGGACTGACTACTGGAATCCAGGAATAAGCAAGATAAGTGCAGAATACAGAAAAGTGTGACTTAGGCCATGTTTTTTTTTTTATTATTATTGTAAACTAATGCTTACTTTTATAGCAGTCAGAGTGTGCCACTTGTAGTCGACCAAAATCTTGAGATTTGTTTTCATTCTGTTCTATGGACAGATGCTTTCTGACGGATACTTCTAAATTCCTTAAGGTCCAACTATAAGAATGACCCTTGTTTCTGAAAAATTTCAATTTGTCTTCTGGGCCTTACATTTGCTATTCACAGGAGTTGTGTTCTTATGACCCTGTATTCTAGAGCTTTAATTACAATATTGATTATACTATCACAGGCAATGGTCATGGGCAGAATTTTCAAATCAAGCTGGGTGTGGTGATGCACACTTGTAATCACAGCCACTAAGGAGCCTCAGGCCAGCCACAGCAACTTAGTGAGGCACTGTCTCAAAATTTAAAATAAATAAATAAATTAAAAGGCCTCGGAATGAAGCTCAGTAGTAAAGTGCCCCTGAGTTCATTCCTTAGTCCTGAAAATAAATAAGTAAATTCAAATCAAATGAGGCCCTCCAGTACTTCCTTATCAATAGTCATCGCAATGTGCTGTCCTCGCTCATGGACTTATTCTGCTGTTCCCTAAACTTTCTGGAAGATTTCAGGCCTCATCAGTCATGCTTCAGTTCAAGTCCTGTACATACTAAAGGGAAACTTCAGAAACAAAGGTCTGTCCCATACTTCCAAACCCAGAGACTGGGACAAGTATCCTAAGAGTCCAAATAGAAAGCAAGGATATGAATAAAAATATAGTACTTTTAGAAAGGGTTTTTTTTATAACTTTGAGATAAGTAAATCCATATAAGGAATTCCCACCAAAATAATCAAAGAGCACCTAACTCTTAAGCCTGCTGGTGACCTAGGACATCTAAAGGGGTGCTGCACAAGAGTTACACTTGGAATGCACATTCTAATCTGAGGCCTCAAGGAGGAAGGATGAACAAGTGAGGAAACTATGCACATTCAGGCTTTTAAATATTTCAGGACTAAGGAATGAACTCAGGGGCACTTTACTATTGAAGTAGTAGAAGTTATCAATAAGGGGATGAATTGTTGTGAAATGAGTGTCATAGAAAATGACTGTGGTGTCACTGTAGTATGCTGTTTTTAAGTCCTTTGGGTATGGACAAAGGAGTGGGATAGCTGGGTCAAATGGTAGTTCCATTCCCAGTTTTCCAAGGAATCTCCATACTGCTTTCCATATTGGCTGCACCAATTTGCAGTCCCACCAGCAATGTATGAGTGTGCCTTTTCCCCCACATCCTAGCCAACACTTATTGTTGTCTGTCTTCATAATAGCGCCCATTCTGACTGAAATGAGATCTGCCACATCAATGTTTATAGCAGCACAATTCACAATAGCAAAATTGTGCAACCAACCTAGATGCCCTTCAGTAGATGAATGGATAAAAAAAAATGTAGCATTATATACAGAATGGAATATTACTCAGCAATAAAAGACAAAAAATAATCATGGCATTTGCAGGTAAATGGATGGCTCTGGAGAAGATAATGCTAAGTGAAGTTAGCCAATCCCTAAAAAACAAAGGCTGAATGTTTTCTCTGAAATAAGGTGACTGATTCATAGTAGGGTAGGGAGTGGGAGGAGGAAAAGATAAACTCTAGATAAGACAGAGGAGTGATAGGGAAAGGGAGGGAGCAGGAGGTTAACAAGGATGGTGGAATGTGATGGACATCATTATCCAAAGTACATGCATGAACACATGAACTGTTGTGAACATACTTTATATATAACCAGAGATATGAAAAAGTGTGTTCTATATGTGTAGTAAGAAATGTAATACATTCTGCTGTCATTTATTTTTAAAATATCAATAAAATATTTTTTTTTAAAAAAAGAAAAAAAAATGACTGAGGTAGTTGCGGGTAGCATGGTCCTGCCTGGGTTTTTAAGATGAGGATGGAGGATGGCTCCTGAACAGAAGGGCATCATGAACTGTCTTCCTTGACGCCTTCTTGGTTCATATTCTGACATATTTGGCCATGCTGTTCACATGGTCAGGATCATATTTATTTGGGAGAATTGAGTATAATTCCACCACGTCTCTTGAGAAAGAGAATTATTAGTGACTCAAAGTAAGGTGCTTGCATTTTAAACAAATATTGGAATTATGTAGCTCAAATGAAATTATTGGATCTTTTTTTCAGAATGAGGAAGGCTGCCTATCACTTCTGCGGTGGGAGGAACACCAGAAGAGCAATAGGCTAGAGCAGTATCTGCACAAGTGACACAGGCTGTATGCAATCACAGGGGCCCAATCTGAAAAGGGTCAGGGGCTGCCCTGATATCTGAGCACCTGACAAATAGCCATAATAACTGCAACAGTGTCCTAAGGGGACTACTTTAAAGAATAATATTCACCTGAGTGAGTTTTAATCTACTTCTAAAAATGTCAATCCAATTAATTTATAATCATATTGGATATTGTGATTATCAGCCTATAAAATCGAAAGGCAGGTAATTATATTTAAAAATCTAATAATTACTCTTTCCATTTTCAATTTAAAAATCATTTCCCACCGCACCCATCTCCAAAGGCTAATGTTGTATTGATGGACTTCTTTTAACTAAGGAAATCACAATTTTAAAACACCTAAACATGTAGAATTTAGCTGAAACATCCAAATGCCAAAGTTCTACAGGTCAAAATAGTTCTCTGGAAAATTTCTACAAGGTGCTATGCTTACAAAACTCTCCTGGGACCGAGAAGGATTGGGGGAGAACAGGAGATAGAGAAATTGTGGGGTTCACTTTTTAGGTATTCTCACCCTGATCTCTAAGCATCTTCTAATTTTAGTAATTTACACTTCCATCAACAGTGTGGAGAAGAATGGAATTTGGAAGAATGGAGTGGGCTTTGACCATGCTGGGGCTCTGCTCTTGGTGACTGCATGGATATTTTCCCTTTGCATGGCTCCTCAGCATCAGCACTGACATTTTTGACTAACTCAGACTGAAAGTAATTATTCTAATTTTTGAGCTTTTCATCCCTCATAAACTTTATATTGAGCACCTCTTTTTCTTAGTACAATGACATGATATATACTTTGTGAATTTACTTGCATTTAAATGAGGAGCAACGTGAGTGATAGCATGAAAAATAGGTTGTGACAGAAGAATAAATGAACTTATGTGCTCAAAAATAAACTCTCTATTGGTTGAGGAAATGGGGGCTGTTCTCAGCTACCTGAATGAGTGTCAGTCTCATGAGAGAGAATTATGTCCTGGTGAATGGAAAGATCTAAGCCATGGGGTAATTTTGGCTTCCCTTCTAAGTGCTAGGCAAAGGCACTCAAGGAACATATCCTATAATCTTGTCACTCTTCTGTTACCATGCCTCAGCCCAGAGCGGAGCACTTTGGAGTACATAATGTCTCTGTTTTGTTTTGTTTTGATGCTGTGCCTCTATAGAAAGGGGTAAGGATTCTAAGGTATAATTATACTATACACCAAGATTTGAATTCTATCTCAGGCACTGTTGCCTTGGTATGTTGCTAAGCATCTGTGGATCTCCAATTCCTTATTGTCAAATGGTGATGTGAATCCATCAGTGTAGTTTAAATGAGAAAAGAGATTCAGTATTTGGAGATTCTTGTTTGAGAGGTGCATGGTTTTAGTAGAGGAAAAAGCTAGCTCTCAAGCATCCTATGCATCCCAAAACCACGTTATTCAAGTTCTTTACATGAATTAACTTTCCTTTAGTTTTTCTCTAAATGTGCATGTCCCCAATCAATTATATGTTCCCCTCATAGCATTGCTAAAATTTATTTGACTTTGTTATTTATTTTTATACATATCTTCCTTTCTAGGCTGTTAATTCCCTGGCAATAGGACGCATGCACACTACCTACACTCACAGGCAGCTTCTCTTCCTAATCACACTCTTCGCCAATCCCCAGTCATTTCTCCATTAGCCGAATTTCTACCTTGGTAAAATGTAGAAATATTGGAGAGGTGGGAATTTTTAGTAGAGGCCAAGCTAATTCATAAAGAAAATTTATTTATAATTCCCATTTTTTTTCTTTTTCTATTTTCTCCCTTAGTTCCTCAATAATCTCCTCCTCCTCCTCCTCCTCCTCCTCCTCCTCCTCCTTTTCCTCCTCCCCTTCCTCCTCCCCTTCCTCCTCCGCTTCCTCCCCCCCTTCCTCCTCTTCCTCCTCCTCCTCCTCCTCTTCCTCTTTCTTTTTCTGAATTTTGCCCTCTGGACATATCCAGTGCATTTGTCAGCCAAGTCAATTTTCTGTCTCTAATCCATCAACTTAATTTTGGGTCTGTGAAATGAACTGAGCCACTATCCTGTTTATATTGGTCAGGCATATGTTTCATATTAAATACCAAAAGAATCACAATTATCCTGCACTTAATAAAATTAAGGGGAGAATCTCTTCATTATCAAAACCTGGAAAACATATCTGATAGGACTCTGTTAGCACTTCTACCATCTCCCTCTGGATTACCCTTCAGTTTGCAGGAAACTCATTTCCACTGGAATAGGCATGTGAATGGAATAAGATTTTGCAACTTGACATTCATGTTCATTATAACACTTTTTCTAGCAACTGGGAAGTCAGTAACAGCAGGGGTTTAATCAACAGGAAATGACATTATTTGATAGAACACAATGTTGAGAGCTACAGTGGCTTCAATAGTTGGTTTGATATTTTCTCATTAACTGTTGCAATTTTTCAGTGTGGTTAGATGGCAGGATTCAACGTGCTTCCGTGTCTTTCCCACTCATATTCCCTTTTCTGGTTGTGCCGTATTTCAATTTCCATGCCACTTCTGGCTCCTTCTGGATCCCAACAGCAAATTAGGAAAAAAGCAAAGGAAAATAAACTCTGACCCTGTGTTAGAACATAACTTGTTTCTGGAGGGCTCAGATTTTAAAAGCAGAGCTTCAAGAAAAGGGGCAAAGCTACATAGTCATTATGGTGGGAATTAAGGTACCTGGCGTCTAGATCTCTCACCAGCTACTACCAAGATGGGTCATGAGCCTGACTGGTCACTTCTTTCTCTGGATTTTTATTCCTTAATGTTTAAAATGAGAAGGTAGAAATAAGCCACTTCCAAAAATTACTCTGGCTTAATCTTGTTTTGAGTTATGAGACACTTAACCTCATAGCCCAATGATGCCATAATGAAGTAGACATCTGAAGGTAAGTGTCTCCCTAAAGCTTTCATAAATCCATTAAAAATATGAGGTTTGTGTAAGCAGTTTACACAGGATTCCCACACAGTGCCAGCTAATGGTCCTGAGCAATCACACACACTAATGCACAAGTTTATCTGAATGTATAAGTGACCACAGGTTGATGGCTTCAGTGATATCACTGAAAAAAAAAATGTGTTCTTCATAAAGTGTTTGAGAAATATTTTAAGAATGATAATTTTTTAAAAATCAGAAAATCAGACACAGTACTTGAATTATTTTAATTTACAAATTGGTTATCAAAACTTGGCATACTTTATACAGCTCAGTAAAATATTCTTATTTTCCATTCAGAATTCCCTGTTTTCCATTCAAATTAAAATGCATTTTTCATCAACCTGTTATTTGGGAATGGTAATGATGTTTTTTTAAATTGAAAACATATCATTCACTTGTGGCCTGTGCATCCATGAAGTGAGAGGTGAACTTCTAGTGTGTTTCTCTGTCTGCTTCAAACACTGCTTTGCCATTCAGTGCTACTGATTCACAAAGTCTTCTTCAAAATCTACTTTTTTGTTTTGCTTGAGTTTTTGCTTTATTTCAGCCTTTCTGGACTTATTAGAGTCTGTAATTGGGTACCGAACAATTTTGATTGTTTTTTTTAAGAAAGCCAATATTTTTTTTGAGAGAAAAAAATACAGAGATGGAGTTTGCACATAGGATTGATTTCTTTTCTCTTTCTTTCTCTCTCTCTCTCTTTCTTTCTTTCTCTCTCTTTCTTTCTTTCTTTCTTTCTTTCTTTCTTTCTCTCTCTCTTTCTTTCTTCCTTCTCCTTCTCCTTCTTTCTTTTAAACTACAGGACCAGAGAGAGAATAATATGCGATGTTTTCATTTCGTGAAAGTCAAATGTTCTTGATTAAAAATATGAACACTTTCATTGCTGTGTCTTTCCCCAAAACATCCTGTTCTCAGCTGGAAACTGCAGGCTGGTTTCTGTTACAGTGACAGGCAGGCCCATAGACAGCTATGCTCTCAGAAGTCCTCTTTCCTGATATGAAGAATATTTTCCTATCTCCAAAATCATCTCCAGTAGAGTACCCTAGGGGTGGGGGGGCTATTAATCTCAAAATCACAATCAGGAGAATCCAGCCTGACCTTTTGCCTCAGAAGGATACTGGCTCCTTCAACCATCTTGGCAGCCCGGTTCTCCACTGGGGCTGAAATCCCAACTGTTCTCTTGGTCACAGCCCATATACTAGAGCAGCCAGGTGAAGTCTTAGACATCTTATGGCTGAGCTCCACCATCTCACTTTCTAGACCTTTCTCAGTTGAAAAATACATAACTGTTTAAAAACAATCCCTTGATCAGACAGAAATGTCAAAAATTCTGCTCCAGAGGTTTGCACATGTTCCTAAAATATTTAAAGAAGAAAAGAAAATCCTGGTGATTTATAATACATTAATCTAAAATTGTTGAGAAGAAAATAAACCAAGGAAGGAAAGAGAAAATATGAGAATTAAGTCATGTGATATCTATTTGATACAGAGGATAGTGCAAAAGAAATATTATCTGTGGAAAGAATGGATGAGATGTATGGGGAATGAGCACTTCTAAACTATTCCTGTTGCTGGGATGGCTTCTCTTACATCCCCATCCCGGCAACAGGAACAGTTTGACAAGTCACACCTTTTCTTGCCCCTGACTTAGGTTTTCATTTCTTGATGCTGAGAGTTGTTCTGATTCAGCTTCAATTAATACTGACTCTAAATCCTGTAGCTTTACTTGATCTTTCTCCCCATTCCCCTTAGTCTCTCAATCAAATGGCTAATGATCTGGAAACTGGAAGACTGAATGGAAAGGCTCCCTTTGCAATGTGGATCTTTTAAAGGAAATAGTTATTTGCCAACAGATTAAATTTGAATCAAGGTGGATCAGTTTTCTTCATCAGAGACTAACCTGCCCTAAGCTCTCACCTGGCACAATGGGAATGCTGTTCTGTGCTTTACGTGGAAACTATGAACATTCACAATGTAGCCTCATACTGAACTGAAGTGAGTTGCACTAGAGGGGGGTGATCTTTCTCCTCTCCAATCCCTGCTTTTCTGTCCGTGGTTTTAATTTTCTTATCTTATGTGGAAAAAAAATTTCACATAATACATTTAGGAGACTGCTGGGACAATAGCTAGTTTTGTCTGCGGAGTTTCAAGTACAGTTTAATTAGGATGAAGTTAACACATAATCTCTTTGAGCACCAAACTCAGCCCAGTACTAGCAAAATATTCTTAAGGGCTCCAAGGAATTAGCTCTACTCATCCATTTAGAAAAATAAGGCTGTCACAAAATAAATAATTGAAGGGGGATTTGAACAGACATCTAAAGCATAAAACAAATGGAAAATGGTTTATTTTAATGAATGCATAGCTGAGCATGCTAAAGTTATGTAAATAAAAGCATAGTACCATTGCTCCTAGAAGAATCTCCACATATCCATGATTACTCAGTGATTCCAGAAGTGTCATGCTCACTTCCTGCCCACCATCCCAAGGGTATCACTGACAACCTGGATTTGGGATTCACAGAGAGTTAGGTAAGCAGTGTAGCAAGGAAGGTGTCTTGCAAGAGGAATTCTTAAGGTACTTGACCACCAAGAGAAAAAACAAAGCTGGAGGAAAATAACTGTCTCCAATGACTGAACATTTGTTTTATTTGAGAACAAAGATTTTATTTGTTCTCCATTGCTGTGCACAGCAAAATAAATAAAATGTGAAGAAATGACAGAAAAAAAGCAATTTTACTTCAATAGACTATAATCTTTTCAAAAAGCTACAATTAATATGTATGTGTTTGTTTTGGAATGAATAAAGTTCAGCAATGTTTTTATTGTCTGTAGTGGGTGTTAATCATATATATATATATATATATATATATATATATGTATATATCATATACATATATATCATATACATATCACATATATATCATATATATGTTTGTGTATATATATATATATGTATATATATATATATATATATATATATATATATATATATAGTTCTAAAACACAGTGTTTTATCCTTGTAGTAAATGACCAGCTAAGAATTAATGCATGTCTTCTGGTGCTAAGTCCTTAATGGAGATATCGCTAGTGCCTTGGATGCAGGCTGAAGACTAAGTTTCCTGTCTGTCAAGGAAGCAATGTCAGCAGACATCACAGCACCATCCATGGGGGACCCTCATTAGAAAGGAAATTTTTCTGGGACAAACTTTCAAAACTCCTGCAGCTCTAGGACTTTATTAGTTAAAGAATTTTCAAAGTGTTTCCTAAGACAATTTCTATTATAGTTGTTCATGTCTGAGAACGTAGATGAGTTACTTTCAACTGATTCTTTTCCCTTTTGAAACTTCAAATTTTTCAGTGTTGCCATCTATAATAGGTTGGATTCTCTATTTTAAGTGTCTAGCAGGTACTTAATGATATTTGTGCCTCAGTGTTAGCCAATCTCATTTCTTTCAGAGACTGGAAAGAATTGAAGGCTGTAATTCTTAGGGAATAGTAATTTTTTCCCTCTGGTATACTAATCTTTCTTCTGCAAACCTGATAATACCTCAGCTGCATTTTCGATGCTTTAAAAGGCTTAACGTGTGTACTTAGACTCACAATGAATCAATACCTACCAATCTCAATAAGGACTTTGTCTTAACTTTTTAATTTGTCTAACATTTAACCCACATTATTTTCTTAGAGTTGCCCATGTTTTCTCCCATTGGAGACTGAGATTAACCACCAAAATCCACTACACTTTACATTCCTGGTCTATTTTGGGGGGCTTATGGAATGCAGTAAGTGCAGCAGAGAGCAAGAAGAAATGTGCAGCTACTGAATATTTCATGGCTTTTGCTGTCTAGGAAGTTGGTGAGAGGCATTTCTGCATCCAAGTCCAAACCTACATTTGGAAAAAAAAAAAGTAGGCTATGATCATATATATGTAAAGCAACAGTTCAACCCAGGAAGCATTTCAGTTGAGATTGGAGCCACATAGGACATCAGGCTGTTCATTCTACATTGAGTACAGGTGAACCCGATTCTTTAGTCTGACTGCTAGATGGGTCAGGCTTAGATTAGTTTATCAGGGTTTTCTAAGCAATAACACCAAATGAATATAGAATACTTATGTGAGTGTAATTTAGATACTGAAAATTTTTAATCCATGCAACAGAAATGACAGAAATTGGTATTTATCTAGAAAGAAGTTTGAAAGAAGATGTAGTAACTGTGGCAAATGTGCAAAGGTCTTTCTCAACTGAGTGAGGTTGTATTCTTTCCATCTCACTTCAGAAGCTGGACACAAGAGGATGGAAAGAGAAAATATTTCATCTCAAAATAAATCGATTTTTTTATAATTATCACGGTGGTAAATCACCCTGGGCTCCCATTCTCTGAAGACACAAGTCAAAGCTGATTGAAAGTAAATTTGGGATATGAAAGGAGATATGGCAAAAATGAAAATACTGAGATGACTTTCAAAGCCTCTTTATTCCCAAGCCAAAGATGCACATTATCTTCCTGGAAGGTAAATGTATAAAGAAGGCTGTTTGAGGGCTCAGAATTAACATCATTCAGTTGCTAAAAGTAACAACAGGCTCTGATTGTTTGTAATCTGTTCCTCAGAAGAGAAGACTGTTCAACTCAGTGACAGAAACTCCTGATCTGACATTCGAGGTATTTTGTCGGATTCCTGGAAATTCTTTCTCCAAAGACTCTCTTTAAATTTTCAAGTTCATTGCTGACTGGCCATTTTTCTTTACATTAACATACTCTTTATTAAGCATCTCAATGATCTATACTCAGTAACAAAATAAGACCTCATGTGTGGACTTAAACCCTAACTGACACATAAATTAATTATTTGGACTGAGATAAATAACATTTTCTGGAAATCAGATCCTTTCCAGCCAAGGTTGGCTCTTCGAAGGAGTGCCTCTGGATATAACACTTGAAGTCACCTAATTAAACATGAGCATTTCCCAATTCAGGAAATTTCTTCTGGATTAATCATCCTAATGTCTGATTCGTGGTCTTGCTAGGATTCCTTTGTTTCCATATTTTTGGTGTCTTGAGATTTCATGAACATACAAGCCCCTTTGAGCTGCTATTCTAATTTCTTTCCAAGATGCTGTTCCCTGTGCTTATTTCTTAACGAACACATAAAGTAGGTAAATGTAGGAAAAAATAATAATATTCCTGTTTCCCTTGAGACCTGATCCTGTGTCAATAGGCTTCTGACCTGGTGATTTTTGCTGATACTCTGCATCAATTCCAGCGCTAATGCCCAACATATGCACCTGTCTCTTCTTTAAGGGTAACAGGGAAAGGAGGGCAATTATTGTTAGTCATTTAGGAAGCAGTCCAATGTCCAACTCTGTCACTGTTTTCGTCATTGTCACTGACTTACCTTTTCCTCTGCATTCTGGGAAAGTTCGTAAGTTTTTCATCCACACCCCTAATTTAGTTTTCAACAAGGTCAAATCTGATTTTGCCATTTTGGTTTAAACTCTATTATTATTATTATTAAAAGTTGGGTGAAAGCTTTGCTTGCATCACTGTTTATTCTAAATAGGTAATGTTATAATTTCCAAAGATTGAATTTAGAGAGATTCAGCCCATGTGAAGTAACGGGAAGATGTAAATAATGAGTAATTCTCTACATTTTCCCATTATAATTCTTATTTATTTTTGTTAGTTCATTGTGATTACATAAAGTAGCTGATAATTCACTGATAATCTGCTCTTGTGCCCGTCATGGTACCCAATATTAAAATGAAGCATGCACTATTTTATGATTGTTTCACTGTATCCAAACACTCTAATTGTATGTGCTATCCTTTTATATATAATTTTCTATTTTTTATAGAGACATTTCTTTTTTACGAGTTTACACTCTTTTATTTTGGCATACTATTTAGTATGCATGTATAACTTTTGCAGAAAAAATATTACTTAATTTATAAGAGATTTATAAGAGACCTGTGTCTCCTCTTTCTCATCATGAGGGTGCTTCTCTTTAAACAAATATCATTGATTTTTTTTCCCTTAGGATAGTTTTTATTTCCCTTGGCTTTGTCCTCAGTGTAACTGTGTTTCTCTTTTCTCTAACTTCATATGTATTGTGGTTAGAAAGCTATGTCATCACTCTTTGCAGGATATCATTTCAAGCCATTTTCTTTTCACTCTAATTTCACTATACAGTACAGACAAGCTGTAGAAGTAAGCTGAGAAAAATATATCAGAAGGTCAACAAAATATATCCCTGGATTAGAGAATGAGACATAAGGGATAAAATTTATACAGTCTACAAAAAAGAGGTCTCCAAGGTAGACACTCCATGACATGATCTATAAATATTATCAAGGTAACAAAATAAACAAAGCAAACTATTTACAGTCACAAAAGATAATAGGACAAGAATGATTGTCTGGAGCTATGTGAAGGAAAATTTACAATAATATATAAAAGAGAAAGTTTTTGAGCTGAAAGCAAAACCAAGCAATAAAACAAAGAAACAAAAGTTAAGATCAATCAAAATCCTGTAATAAAACACAATTTCAGAAAACTTACAGGAAGAGTCAAGAAATGTATATGTATATTTTAAAAGTGAATGATTATTCAATATTTATGGTAAAAATTAGGATTCAATATTAGTATTTTGATAATCTATAACTTAAATAACATTAATTATTTCACGTGAATTCTCTGCCTGCCATATTTTAAAAATGATATCTCATTGACTCTGTGACATTGAACTCATCCTCAACAAGGACAGCATGTGATCTCATCATCCTCTTTTCTGTGATGACCAAATCTCACAATGAAAAGTATATTTGTCTGACCTTAACACCTAGGCTCTTCCTCCTCCATCTCCTTTTTTTATAATTTCCATTTTCGTTTTTCTACCAAGATTGCTCTGAGTTCAGCAATGAGCTCTAGCCTTTCAAATAAAAGGACACATGGCCACTGGTATTCTGACATGACCAATCTGATGCATTTCATTGAACCGACCAACACTTGCTTTTTCAGGGACCTTCTTGCTTATGTTCTCTCTCTTAATGGCTTTCTGAAGTCTTCATATTTCTTCTTTTGCCTTTTAATAACATGGATATAGACTTCATAATTTTATTGTGTGAATTCATTAAACATGCACAAACATTCACATGCAGTGCCCCGCATAGAGAATTTAATAAATATTACTTCATCATTTTATAGTTCATCCATAAAGATGTACTTTGTTCTCTCCTCTTTCTAACAAACACTGCATAGAGAATCTCATCTCTTGCTTTGTTTTCATTTACCATTAATACACTGGAGATTTCCTAATCCATAATCCTTACCTCTTAAGTTTCAACCTCTCCTCTGAGCTCCAAATATATAATTTGAAATTTCTTTTTTTGCATATATAACTAGATATTCCAAAAGTACCTCAATCTTCATGCAATAAAAAATTAACTCATTATTTACATCTTCCCGTTACTTCACTGAATCTTTCTAAATTCAATATCTTTGGAAATTATAACATTACCTATTTAGAATAAACAAGCAAAGCTTTCACCCAACTTTTATTTTTATTCTTCTTATTTCCATGCATCCATGGAGCCCCAACACTAGCCATTTTTTCCTCACCAATATGGCATGTGTCATGTTCTCCTTTCCTGGTTTCTCAGTCACAGGCCTAATTTGCATAGCTGAGGTTATTGTTGTCTTTGCAGGATGACTAACAGAAGCACCCAACCATTTTATTGGCCCTAGCTTCTCTAGATTTTAATCCACTCTCCATATTACCTCTAGAGAGAGTTTGGTAAGGTTTGTAAATCAAACACTTGTTTATATTGCACCTCTGATTTAAATTAATTCCTGACTTCACATCACCAACTAGTAAGTTCAAACTTTTCAAAGCGACAAGGGAAAAAAAGCCATTGTAGTTTCAAGCTATTTTCCCCCTTTTTCACTGACCTACATCATTGTTCCCAAATGTTACATGTTTTGGAGAAAAATTGTGCCCCTTCCACACTGACCTGTCCCTGACTCAATTTAGTATTCTGATCACATGGAGCTGGAATGATGGAGAGCCCCTGACTCATTTTTCTCTTTCATGGAAGGAGTTGATGAATGAATAAATTTTTCAATATCTAATTTTCTACTCTTAATGAGTATTCTCAGGCACTAAGAGTATTGTTTTGCAGATGAGAGTACTGAAGTCTGAGAGGTGAAAATATTTGTACATTATCACACAGTAAGTTGCTAAGAGATGGGATTCTCAATAAGTCCTCTCTGACTCTAAAATCTGAGTGTTTCTCAACTATTTCATGGGGTCATAGTGGCCATTTTTTTTGAAGTAGTGAACTCTCCGATACTTAGTATTCAAAGAGATCAATAACCATTAAGTATGGGGCATCTTTCTCAGATAAAATTTTATACTAACTATATAAAGAATTTGCTAATTCTAATTTTCTCCTCAAGGAAAAATTCAAAACTAACTTAGATAAAACTGTAATATCACCTCAATTTTTAAGCTAAAAAACTATAATTTTAATGCTATTATCAAGGCTGTGTGGTTGTGTTTGCAACAGTATATAAAATTATTCAAGCTCAATATTCAAAAGGTTGATTATATATTCAGTGAGACGTAGTGCCATTTTGTGCACTGAAGTAGTTATAATAGCTTTTTAGTCATTCACAGTTTGAACATAATAATATAATCTGAATAGTCAACAATTTGAATTAACAATTAATTGATGACATCTGGTGTAATATAAAATTTTGTGTAAATTATATACATTTATGGTTAATAAAATTAAATATTTCTTATGTGTTCTTTTAGAGAACTACCATGTCAAAGTCATCATTACATACCTTAATTATAATTATATATTAATAATATTAAAGTAAAATATGATTGAAATCTGTGGTAAATAAAAAAAATCATATAATATGCTGAAATTTACCACTATGAAAAATTTCATTTTCATGTGGTTTAAATGCCCATGCTAATATCTCATCCATGTCTTTTAATAACTTCAGCCTAGAATAATTCCTTTATGAGGTAAAAATCCACTTTGATTAAACAGAAGAACATGAAATCAGTAGTAACCACATCAAATTTTACTATGAAGCATATGGATCAAAAAAAGTCTAAATAATTTTTTTTAAAATTGTTATTTGTATTATGCCAGAATCTTGGCCTAGACCTATAAGGAAAATGAAATGGAAGTTTCTTTTTCAATAAGCTACAGTTTAGTAAATTGTAGAATGCTAAGAGTCAAATTAGTGAATTCATAAGGTAATAAATATAGAAAATTAGCTAAGTTTTTAACCACTAGAAATTGAGAAAGTCAAAAAAAAAAGATTAATATAAGGAAAGCAGCTTGAGCTATATATTGGCTTTCCTCTCGTCAGAATCCTGTCCTGTTTCAAAGGGGGCACTGCATTTTGAACACATAAAAAGGTATGCAAAAAAAAATGAGCTAGGTGCAGTGATGCACACCCACAGACCCAGTGACTCAAGAGGTTGAAGTAGAAGGGGCACTGGAGCCCAGACTGAAGGATCAAATGAGACCAGCCTGAATATCACAGAGAGAAAATAAAATAAGAACTCTGAGGCCTATATGCTGTAATTTAAATATTTTTGTGATTTTTATCTACAAACCAACTTTTGAACTCTGTTCCTATTTTCTTAGGGACTGACAATGTTACATCTTGCAATCCATTAAATGCATCCCATTCTCTGAATTCTAAATGCCCGTCCTTCCTTATTGTAGTCTGTTTGAAGTCCTACTTTAAGTACTAGGGCCAAAGCAATCTTTTCCCTTACCACCTTATTTTGCCCACTTTTTGGAGTCATTCTCCTCACTTGCAATCTACTCATATATTTCTCATTATCTATTTAATTACTTGCCACATTCTGGCTTTTCCCAGATCCTGGTATGTAGGTGACCAAGACTGACAACCTTTAACTTGTGGACTATATAGTGTTTATCCATATATTGCCTGAAAGCTTAAAACAGTTGTAGAATAAATTACTTTGAGTATCAGTATCATGATGAATGAATGAACCAATGATGAATGAATAAATGTGTGAATGTAAGTTATTTAGATCAGCTGTAAGATCTATCCTGGTTTTTCAACCTTAAAAAGACTTCAGGGTAAAAATCTAATAGTCCCACAAGTAGAAGTACTCGTATGTACTTTGAATTTTACTGCATGAGCTTGTGAGTTTGTCAGTGTGAGGTAGGAGTCTGTACTCCACAGATCAATCTTTGCCTGTTATTTGCAAAATTAACTTTTCCTCTTCATTCTCTGGCTTCAACATATCCAGTTTTTTTGTGGGGGGCAGGCACAGGCAGTAGTGATATCTTCTGGTTTACAATATTCTTAAACTTCAGGGCAAGAATACACATGATGTGCATTCATTTATCCATAGGTTATCAATTCAGTGGCTAAATCTTTTTTCTCTTCATGATTTATTTTTTCATCAAGGTTTAAGTAGTAAATGATATGCTTTGAAAGGGTAATTTCATTAAGAGTGTACAACCTATCACTTGGTACAATTAATTCTTTAACAAAAAAAATGTCTTAGTGATCTAGCATATGCCAGGCAATATGCTCTGCTGTTGAATAAAATGTCTGGGAAGCTATTGATTTGGATTGAGGACGTATATTAGGCCCAATAGGTCAACATCAAATGGAGTCACTTATACTAAGTTTCCATGTTCTTAAACCAAAACCTAAACTGTTTACTTGTAAGAGTTGACTTCTGAGAAATCATAAAGGGAAAGGATAATCAAATCCCCATGCAGGCCAGTTTTCTGAAAACAATAGATTCACAGCAACCTATCACAAGAGGCCCCATCAACCTGAGCAGCAGGGTAAGGAAGTCCTCTTTGCTTTAACCTAAATAAGGAAAATAATCTTAAGGAACATGATTTCAACCAGTCTGCTTTTTGCACTATACTAATTTCTTGTTCCTGTTTAAGAACCAATGGTACTGCCACCCCCAGTAAGGCACCTGTCTGTTTTTGTTTGTTGTTTGTTTGTTTTGTTTTGTTTTTTACGCTTGATACTCCCCAGATCATGAATTACTAGTAAAAGCCAACTGTATCTTTAAAGCTCAACTTGTTGAAATTGTGTCCTTTGACAGTGCTAAACCCTAGAGAGATACAAATGAATACAGAAGAGGTCACAATATTTTAATAAGGTGAATTGAAATGTAAAACATCTTTGCAATAAATATAACAAATTCATTAACAAAGAGAAGAAGGGAATTGCCGACCAGGGCATGTGTAACTCTATTTACTCATCAATGACTAGAGAGGTGAAAAAAGAATTATCAGCATTCCAACTTCTCTCCTCCAGACCTATCACAGCAACTGGATGTCTTGGCAGCTCCTAAAGGAGTTAAGGATGATGATATCCATATAAATAGTGATAATGCATTCCTTTTGAGTAAATTTCTTGTCAAATTAGTTTCCCCTTTTGTACTTCAAGAAAGACTGCAGCAGTGAGCAGTAGCACGCAGAGATGCTTGGAGTGTACTTGGACCCTACTCAGAATCAAGTGGTTCTGAAGGAACATAGAGCACCTAAGTAAAATTAAAATTAGCAATTAGAGAGAATGGTGTGCCACCCCAAGAAGATGGTAACTGCCAGGATAAGTCTAGGGAGCAAATGCAAACTCCAAATAGTTTCCCCAAGTCCAAGGGAAATATTGTGTAATTATTTTGTTTACTTAACACTTCCATCTCAATCATCAGCATTCAGACATTTGGGAGATACTTCCCTGACACTGTCCATCTACACACATAAGCACACACACTCATAAAAATCCAACTCAGGCTTTTGAGTGTTCTAAGATGCAAACTCACAAAAGCCACTAACAAAAGCTGAAAGTCAGGAGCATTAGAATATTGCAAAATTTAATCATTTTTAATCAGATTTTATGGAATTTAGGATTTCAGGGAAAGGTTCTTGGGTAGAGGGTCTTAGAATTTCAAAAATGCAATAGACTAAGAGAGCTATAGCTAGGAAAGTCTCCCCACTTTTCGCTCGTGCTGGCGTGTGTGTGTGTGTGTTTGGGGGAGTTCCTTTCATATTAATAGAAAAAAAAATCTATTGACTTCCAGGGAGGAATACGAATAGATAACATTAACAATTGAAAAGCAGTTCAGTTCACTAGCTAAAACTCCCTCTCACTTTACCCACTTACATTAGGAAATCCATTAATGTATGTACTGTGAAGACATTTCCATGTATTATTTTCTCTTAACCAATATCAAATTAAGTGTGCTGGCGAAACAACAGGAACAAGGACACAGCTGGCATGACAATTCCTGTGCTTTACCACCAAATCAGAATGGCTGACATGGAAAACAGAGTAACAGATGGTGGGACCAATAGCTAGAGAAGCATGCAATTTGCTCAAGGTCATAAGAATTTTAGCAGAATTAGAAACAAAACCCAGGAAGACCTTGAAGCCAAATGCTATTGTTCATATGTATTCTTTCATAGAACACTAAAGTTTCAATTAAAAATCAGGGAGTAATTACAATATAGCTATAGGTTCTTTTAGATGCAATGATGGAAATGATAGTTTTGGACAGGGAAGATGAACAGCTCATATTGCCTGCCTCTGCTCTGTGGAGCATAAAGGCCACACTGGAACCTGAGACTGGAACAAATGCTTGGTATCTCTATATGACAGTTAAGCCATTGACTTGTGTTATTTAGGCATTTGATATATGAATGTGTGTACATCAAGTTCAGGTAGGTTGACATTTTAGGTGAATTTCCCTGACATCAGTGTGTAGGATAAATTGAACTGTCTGGAAGGGGGAAAGGGCAGGAGCTTGTGATCAGGGTGGATAAGTTATGGAACTGTTTCAGTTATTGACATCAAATATAAGAAGAGGAAGAACTGAAACTAGGACATGGAGGTGGTGACATTCCCGCAGATTGAGAGTCATGCTGACTTTCTTTCTTGAGAATGAGGGTGGTGTCTTTAGAAATACCCCAGGTTGAGACCCAAGCAAGATTATGTTGGAAACATCCAGGAGGAAGTGAGATTCATTTCTATAGCTCAGAGGCAAAATTAAGTCCAGATTCATAAACTGGACAAGGTTACCTATATAAAGGTGACAGAGAGATCCATAGTCGTGAGCGAATTTGCAATGAAAGGGTCAAGAAAATTTGTAATAGAATCACTGGGAAAAGTTTCATTTAAAATCAGATAGTAGGTTCACAAAATCTTAAAATATTATAAACTAGACTCCAGTACAATGTGAAACTCCTGCTTTTTAAAAGATTATTAAGAAAGGCCACAGACTAGGGGAAAACATTTGCAAACTATTTATATGATCCTAAGACTTCTGTATTTTAGAAGCTGTTTCAGAGAAATGTGAAGATCTTAAAGCTTTAGAAGAATTCAAAACAGAAGCAGGACTTTGGGCATCTGAAAAATATTCTTTCATGATCCTCTATGCTACCATAATTGTCAGCAAAAATATTTATCGTGTATCTCTTTCATGCTTGACAGGGTCCTGATGTTCTAGCTTGTTTCTAATAACTGAGTGTAAACAAGGATGATCCGTGTTCAAACATGACAATGACCTAATTCAATTACCTCCCAATATTGGAACTACAACTGTCAAGTGAGCCAAAAGAATCCCTGTTAGCTAGGTATTATTTCAACAACTCTGAAGACTCATCCTTAAGTGCCCTGAATTACTGGGTGTTTTTTTTTTTTTTGTTGTTGTTATTGTTTTTGTTTCTTTGTCTTGCCTTACAAAACAGTGGCATCCCTTCTGACGAATGACAACTGTGCGGAAGAACTGTGATAAACAGCAAGGATACACATAGCGGAAATTCTTCCTAATTAATTGGCTGGTTAAAAAAGAAAATAGTGTCTTTGTAGCTCTAGCGACTGAAGCCTGCCAGTGAGACAGCATCTCCCATTAACTCGCGGATTCACTTCTTTTCTAGCAGCGCAGCCAGGAAGGTACTTATATACATGTGCATCTAACACGTGCGTCTGTGCAGGGGAGGAAAGGAGAGAGTGCAGGAACAAGAAAGGAGAGAGTGAGGACGGAAGAGGGAGAAAAATAAGAGGAAGGGGGGGAAAATACAGAGAGAGCGCGCCAGAGAGATCGTGGGAGACGTGAAAGAGTGAAGGATCAGAAGGAGGGGGATGTAAAAGCCAGGTTTTTATTGGAAGCAATTGAAGTGGTTGCTATGAGACCCGCAACAGCAGAGGACCAGCAGCCAGACTGATGCTGATGGTTCTTAGCTCGTACTAAACCTTTCCTCTGACACAGTTTTAGAGTTGTTTAATATCTGAGCAAGCACCTGACACGGGTGACTTTTTCCTTCCTTTTTTTTTTCCCTCCTCCAGTTCCTCGGGTAAGATGGAGGTAGAAAATGAAGCCAGCTGTTCCCAGGGCAGCGCGACAGGCGGGTCCAGAGAGTACAAGGTGGTAATGCTGGGAGCAGGGGGAGTTGGTAAAAGCGGTAAGTTTTAACACCAAATGCTGGGGAAGGAGGGACCTCTATGCAGGAAACTCTACAGTGGAAAATAATGATAGTAATGCTGGTGCTGTTAGGGTCTGGCTGCGGCAGGGAGCTTCTGGCAGGATGTTTAGAAGTGTAAAGATTGTTAACGGGATGCTGATGAGTCAGGAGATTGGAGAGACAGTCATGATATGTAGAACTTTAAGATGATGATTTTCTCCTTTTATCTCATGCGGGTGATATTTGCTCTTAATTTACATGGTTTTTAAAAATTAATAGTGATAATAAATATTCGTGGTCTGGGAAAAAATCTGCTCCTATTCTAAAAAAAAAAAAAAAAGAAAAATAAAAAGTAGGAAAAAAAGAAAAGATATTCACATCAGGAAAGGAATGCTGTAAATATTCAACTAATCACACAGATAGATAGAGACACTGGCTAGGGATTCTCATGGATGACTGTGGTATTTCTTTCACTAGGCGCTTCCCAGTGTCCTTTTCCTAGTTGGGGTCTGACATAGCAAGTGTGGGTTGTGAACCAAGAGGGAAGTTGGTGTTTTGAAAGTAACTGTGGTTTAAAGAATAGTGGGACACATACAGGGTGAGCCAACCAGGCATTTTAGTCAATGGAACTAAAAGGACAAGCTACAAGAATTAAAGGATGTGGGATGGTAATGAGGTGATGACAAGACTGGGTAATTTATTTTTGATACATAAAGATCAGGAGTCATCAGGGCTTTGGTTTCATGAGGAGCTTAAAAGACCAAGTATTACAAATTAAAGAAAGAGATATTCAGTAATGTTTGAGGATGAATATATGTTAGATAATTTGGGCCTATGGATATCATTAGAACATAAAGATATATAGTTATTTATATAAACATAAGATTTCCTACTGAGAATACATGTTTGGACATGTCAAAGGGCAAAAGAAAAGTGAGGTTAGCATGGACAAACTCTATCAAAACTATTCAATACTTAACTGCTTGATGAAAAGATTCAAAGTTAAGGAAAATACTCTTGCAGAAGAAATCCCAAAGCTAATAATTTTGATGGTGGTTCCACAAGGAGTAAGAAAGTTTAGCAATGAGGAAATGAGGGAAAGACAGTAACTTTAGTGGACAGAAAAGGCAGAGAAAAAATTATCAAGAGACAAGGAATTGAGCCACCCCAATGCTCCCCTGCTGCACCCAAAGGAATTATCATATAAAGGAAAAGAAAAGAAAAAAAAGGCAGATTTGGATGTGATAGGAGCTAAGAGGTTGCCTAAGTGAGAAAAATTATTTATCTCTTCTAGGAAAGAAATGTGAAATGAAAGGCTTTGTAACAATATATGAACAAGAAATGAAAAAAAAAAACTTTCTTTGTTAATATAATGGCTTGGGAGGAAATAAATCAAAATAGATGATGATTGGGGGGGGAGGAAGTAAGCAGGAAGGATAAGGGAAAAGAATCTATGAAAATGAAGTTATGCTTTAAAAACAGGTCATCAGATACAATGAGAAAGAAGTTATTGCGGGGGCTGGGGCTGGGGCTCAGTGGTAGGGCACCCGGTCTGGCATGTGTAAGGCAGTGGGTTCCATCCTCAGCACCACATATAAATAAATAAATAAATAAATAAATAAATAAATAAATAAATAAAGGTATTGTGTCCATCTACAATTAAAAATATATATTTATAAAAGGAAGTTATGTGGGAATAAAATCTGAGAAAAGAAACAGATTAAGGGAAAAAAAAAGTCTAGAGGCCATCAACAAAACCTATGGCCAGAGCTGGTGAGATGAGAGAGTCTACAATAGCTTATGTGCCAATGGGTCCCCTTTGCCTGCTAGCAGAGTGTTTTCTTATTTTACCAGGAGGTGGGGGATGTGGGAACTGAGTGATTGTCTTTACACACCTCATTTTATTCCAAGGATGCAGATTTGGAAAGTGAAGGTGTTGCCTAGGAGCATCCTCCAGCAAGACCCTTATGCTGTGATATTAGGAAGTTAGAATACTGATATTATGTCTTCTGTTTTGACCTCACCCAATATTATTTGTGATGACTACTCATTGTTACCATTGCAATATCTAAATATTTTCAAGATAACACAATGGTTGGAGGAGTGGCTTGGGTTACTTTCACCTTTACTTTATATAAAAGAAACCAGTTCCTAATTAAATACTTGAATAAAACTCTACTTTTCCTCTGGGAGAAGGACAACTGTAACCAGCTCACCCTCAGAAAAGGTTAAGAATAAAAGATGGTAAATAGTTTGGTTGTACTGATTATATAAATGGCATCCTTGGCTATTTCTCCAGAGAATTTTATTCATATTACAATTTCACTCCTAGAAAATACTGTCCTTAGGGCCAAGTGTTTCACTGTGATAGAATCACATCTTGCCCTTGGACTTTATTCTTATGATTTATATGGTGTTATCAGTATGTAAATATTCAGGCACTGACCTCAATACTAACCTTTTCTTGAAGGTTAAAGTATTTGATTTCAAGTCAACTAAAATATTTTTTTAAAAGGCACTTTTCTATGAAGAATGTCATTGGGATTTTAATAGAAATCGAATTAAATTTGTATAATGCTTTTTGTATTATGACCATTTTGACAATATCAATTCTGTCTATTCAGGAGCATGGGAGATTTTTACATCTTCTGAGGTTTTCTTCAATTTATTTCTTAGTGTTCTGTAGTTTTCATTGTAAAGGTCTTTCACCTTTTTTGTTATATTGATTCCTAGGTATTTTGTTTCACTTGAGGCTATTGTGAATGGAGTAGTTTTTCTAATTTGTCTTTCAGTGGATTCATTGCTGATGTTTAGGAATGCGTTTGATTTATGGGTGTTGATTATTTATCCTGCTACTTTGCTGAATTAATTTATTAGTTCTAAAAGTTTTCTGATGGAATTGTTTGGATCTTTTAGATATAGAATCATGTCATTGGCAAATGGTGATGGTTTGAGTTCTTCTTTACCTATTCGTATCCCTTTAATTTCTTTCTTCTGTCTAATTACTCTGGCTAGAGTTTCAAGGATGTTGAATAGAAGTGGTAAAAGAGAAGACACTTGCCTTGTTCCAGGTTATAGAGGGAATACTTTTAATTTTTCTCCATTTAAAATGATGACAGTCTTGGGTTTAGCATATATAACTTTTACAATGTTGAGGTATGTTCCTACTATCCCTAGTTTTTCTAGCATTTTATTTTATTTATTTATTTTAAGAGAGAGAGAGAGAGAGATAGAGAGAGAGAGAGAGAGAGAGAGAATTTTTTAATATTTATTTATTTTTTTTAGTTATTGGCGGACACAACATCTTTGTATGTGGTGCTGAGGATCGAACCCGGGCCGCACTCATGCCAGGCGAGCGCGCTACTGCTTGAGCCACATCCCCAGCCCTTTTCTAGTATTTTAAACATGAAGCTATGCTGTATTTTGTCAAATCCTTTTTCTGCATCTATTGAGATGATCATATGATTTTTTTAAAGTCTATTAATATGATAAATTATGTTTATTGATTTCTGTATGTTGAACCAACTCTGCATCCCTGGGATGAACCCCACTTAGAAATAGAAAATAGAAATAGAAAAAGCAATCATGAAATTTATTTGGAAAAGTAAGAGACCCACAATAGCCAAAGCAATCCTTAGCAAGAAAGGTGAAGCAGGAGGTATCACAATACCAGATCTTAAACTATACTACAGAGCTATAGTCACAAAAAACAGCATGGTATTGGCACCAAAATAGTCTTGTAGACCAGTTGTACAGAATAGAGGATACAGAGACAAACCCACATAAATATGGTTATCTCATACTAGACAAAGGTATCAAAAACATCACTGAATAAAAGATAGCCTACAGAACAAATTATGCTGGTAAAACTGGAAATTTATATGTAGCAAAATGAAATTTAACCTCTCCCTCTCACCCTGCCCCAAAATCAACTCAAAATGTATCAAAGACTTAGGCACTAGAACAGCAACCCTGTACCTAATAGAAGAAAAAGTAGACTCAAATCTTCACCATGTCAGCCTACAATCTGACTTCCTTAACAAGACCCCTAAAGCACAAGAAGTAAAATCAAGAATCAAGAAATGGGATGGATTCAAATTAAAAAGCTACTTCTCGGCAAAGGAAACAATCAATAATGTAAGAAGAGAGCTGACAGATTGGGAGAAAATCTTTACCACATGCATCTCTGATAAAGCATTAATCTCTAGGATATATAAAGAACTCAAAACACTTGACACCAAAAAAATAAATAAAAATAAAAAGCAAAAGTAAAAAACAAATAACCAAATTAATATATGGGTGAGGGTAACTGAACAGATACTTCACAGAAGAAGAAATACAATTGATCAACAAATACATGAAAAAATCTCAGAAATGCAAATCAAAAGTACACTAAGATTTCGTCTCACTCCAGACAGAATGACGATCATCAAGAATACAGGCAACAATAAATGTTGGCAAGGATGTGGGGAAAAAGGCACATTCATACATTGCTGGTAGGACTGCACATTGGTACAACCACTATGGAAAGCAGTAGGGATATTCCTCAGAAAACTTGGAATGGAACAACCATTTGACCCAGCTATTCCTTGGTTTATACCCAAAGTACTTAAAATCAGCATACTACAGTACTGCAGCCACGTCAATGTTTATAGCAGCTCAATTCATAAATGGCTAAACTGTGGAACCAACCTAGGTATCCTTCAATAGGTGAATAGATAAAGCAATGTAATATCTATCTATCTATCTATCTATCTATCTATCCATCTATCTATCTATCCTCTATCTATCTATAGATAGATATATCTGATGGAATATAACTCAGCTTTAAAGAAAAATGAAATTATGGCATTTGCCAGTAAATGGATGGAGCTGGAGAGTATCATGCTAAGTGAAGTAACAATTCCACAAAACCAAAGTCTGAATGTTTTCTCTAAATATGTGGATGCTAATTCACATTAAAGGAGGTGGGGCACTAGAGAAGAATAGAGTTACTTACCCTAGATTAGGTAGAGAGAAGTGAAAGGAGGGGAGGGGAGGGGATGTGAGGATAGGAAGGATAGTAGAACAAAACAGACATTATTGCTGTATATATATATACTACATTACAAGTGTGATTCTACAACATGCATGCTCAGAAAATGAGAAATTACATCCCATCTATGTGTGATATATCAAAGTGCATAAATTCATTCTACTGTCACGTATAACTAATTAAAACAAATTTAAAAAAAATTAAAAGTCACTTTTCATATTTCTGAAGAACTGGAGGAACAGAGGAATGTCAAGGTATTGTGCAGGCAAGTGGGTCTCATGCAAGGATTTTCAGGAGATATCTGCTCTTCTTTAGGAGCTAACAAAGATGCACAAGTCTCAACTTTTTTCCAGTTTTGAGAGGCATATCTGAGTCAGCCTTGAACATAGATGTGAAACTCACTTTACTATAAGCATAATTTTATACCCCAACTTGTAACCAGAATTTTTAAATGAACAAAATCTTGGAAATTTTCTATCCTTACTAAAAAAATATGTTATTATCTTTCTATCCATATTTTAGCAAAATATAGTATGGTGAATTGGACTTGTAAATATTGAAATAGAAATTCCCAAAAGATTTAAAAGATATGTATGAATAAATGTACTATGTATGAGAAATTTCAAGCCATGAATAAGCAGTGAGTTTTATTGAGCATATACTATGAACAAGCCTATACTAGTTACTGTAGAGGGAATGCGAAGGAAATGAACCTTGCAAATGAACTAGTAGTGGCAGGTAAGGAATTTGTGAATTTTATGCTTATATGTATCCCTTACCAGAATCTGAGTAAGTGTCTCTATTTTACAGAATGAAAAAATGAGGCCCATTTTTACAAAGAATAATCTGAATCAAAATAGGGCCATCCAGGAGGATTGTTGAGTTCAAAGCCAGCCTGAGCAAAAGTGAGGCACTAAGCAACTCAGTGAAACCCTGTCTGTAAATAAAATACAAAATAGGGCTGGGAATATGGCTCAGTGGTCGAGTGCCCCTGAATTCAATCCCTGGTACACCCCCCCTGCCAAAAATACACACATATATACACATACATACTACTATAGCAATTGACTTCTCCCCCAATATGTATGTATGTATATGCAAATATACATGTATGTCTTTTCAAGAAGTAATTGAAAGCATTATTCTGGCAAAAGGTGCTGACAAGATTATAGTCACTATAATACGAAATTGTTGAAACAGTACAGCTCTACATTGCTCTGAGAGAAAGGGGCAGGATATGAATGAGCATGTGTTTATGCCTAAACTACACACGTCTTCTTGTTGTCTTCCATTCACATGTTCACCATCATCTGCCTCATTTACTCCTAACCTTGATCTTGTGAAGATATATTACATTCTGCATTTTATGGATGAGAAAGCTGAGTCCCACAGGGGAGAAAATCCTACAGCCCAGAGACATAGAAATATTAAATGGTAAATCTAAGCTACAAATACATATATGTCTAATTTCAAGGTTTACAGTATTTTCATTTTCCCTACCTGAGAGCTTTAACTTTGTTTTCTTGGAGGAGATTGTACTATGAGCCTGAGTTCCAGCTTCAGCTCCATCTTCACAGATGTAGTTTAGATATTAAAAATTAATCATGTATATCAATCAAAATTCTTGAAAACCTTAATCTTCTTCCCAAACAACATGGAGTGTTAACTTTATGGGATGGAGCAGGGAGAGATGTGATGATTGTGACCAAAATTGCAACATGGAGGCAACAAAAGCAATATTCTTACACATTGGGAGACCCCTGGGTGCCTCCACCACATAGAGAAAGGACAATAATCCCCTTGACTTTAGGAAAGCAATTAAAATAATTTATTGAAAACTTAAAACTATGCAAGTCGACAAAATAAACCTTTTGCTGAATATATCAGGTAGACTTTCAAAATCTATTAGGTGCCAGTCTATCTAAGGAAGTGTGTTTTCTCTATATGCAGTACAGAGTAATTGATAGAAGCCATGTGTCACAAATGGAAAGTACCTACCTTGTCCCTTTATTTAACAGGAACCAAAGATATGTGTTTATGTGGGTGTGAGACCCTATACCAGTGCAAAACCCTAAATTATGAGAAAAAAAATTAGCCACAAACTCAACTCTCTACTGAGCCCTGTCTACTGGGATTTAAAAAATACATAAACAAAATAGAGATGCTATGTTGTAGGTACAGTGATAGAGCAGTACTCGTGGTATTTTGAAAGTAATGGGAGCTATAGGAAGTTAGAGTGATGCATTTCGTCAATTGTTTAGCTGCTCAGCTGTAGCCTTGGGTCTATTTTTCCAAAAGGCCATGTAACCTTCCATCAACCAACATGAAATATCCCTCTCCTTACTGGAGAGCAGGCTACTGCCCATGAATGATTATGTGTGTGTGTGTTTGTGTGTGTGTGTGTGTATCCTTGTCATGTGGTGGGATTGTGATATGTGCAGTGACGATGGCAGTCCTCTGCACTGCTTAAACAGGTGGAGGGGGTTCTTATCACTGAATCTGGCTGTTATTTGCAAAGCCTGACAATGAATTCAATTTAAGCTCTTGGGATTTGCTCATAAATACTAGGTGTCCAATGACTGTGAACAAGCAGTGCCATCTGTTCTTCTGGACCTTCAGTAGGCATCAGCTGAGTGCTCTAGCTGGCTACTGTATCAGATCATCATTTCTGCCTTTTCTGTCTGCCATCACCACATTCCAGCTGACAGCATAGCATCAGCAGAGGGATGTTGACCTGTTCTAGTCTCTACACACACACACACACACACACACACACACACAGGAAATTCAGTGTCTGCCAATGCCAAGTGTATTGCAGCAATAGAAGTGTGTGCCTGATTCTCCCTGCAGTAGGAATGAAGGATAGGAAGCTGACAGGTAGGGTGGGCCTTCTGGGAATGTTGTCCTGAGAGGGCAGTCAAAGGAAACAAAATGTTTACATCCTAAGCAAATGTCTTTAGTTGAACTATAATGATATGGTGCAGAATATTTGTGATCTCATAATGGAACCTCCCATAAAGAATTTTAACAAGTTACAAAAGTTGTAAGGGTAGTGGCAAGGAAGTCTTTGGTCATGAAACTGCTTTTATAGAAAATTCATATTTGTGTAGTCAACTACTGCAATGACCCTCACAGAATTTTAAGAACAAAACCTGACAATATAGTAAGTGTTAAGTAATGCTTGTAAAATAAATGGAAATTTCCTTTTAATTATTTACCACTTAACAGCATGTAATCTTGCGTCAGTTACTTAAGCACTTGGGAGTCTCCATTTTCAACATTAATGGCAGTAAATTAAATTATCTCAAGAGAGTTGCTTGGGTAGACAGTATTGGAAAATACTAAATATTTTTGATAAAAATTGAAAACTAGTCACCAAAGTATCACATCTTTACTAAAACTCTTCCCTTCTTCCCTCTCCTTTTCTCCTTTTTTTTTTCCTTTTACATCTTCACCTAAGATGTTTTATCTCTGTAGAGATAGAGACCAAAGAGGAGTGGGGGAGAGAGACAGATCTTTCAGATAGGTTTTAGGAAAATGAGGCAATTTGGTTGAATATTGTACACCTGCTTTGTGTATCCAGATTTTCTATGTCTTCTCTTACTCTCTATCCTTATATTGATTACTATCAGCATTGGCCTCTTGAGTGGTATTTTCAGTGACAATAATAATGGTGATTTGCTAGTTACCTTAATAAACAATTCCTTTATCCACCTTAATAGACCCGTAAAACACACACACACACACACACACACATACACACACACACACACACACCGTTGCCTGTTAGAGAAAGGATTTGGGAATAATCTCCTAATACCATGAGCACAAAGGGCCTGTTTAGAGGGACTATGATTTTTATGGAGTGTTCTTGTGCTTGAATCTGGACAGAAATGAATCTTCCCAATATGTGTATTTTTAATACAATTTGTTCAATAAGACCTTCCCTTATTCTTTATATTATCATCACTGCTACATTTCGGTAAAAAGTCACATTTAACGATGGAAGAAAGAAGTGATAATAAATTACAGTCACACTTTCAGGGTTTTTTTTTTTTCAATGAATAAATCTGACCCTATCTAGAGCCATGGGGAATGTCTTTTATTTGAAATTGTAAAAACTTTAACTAATTGCTCTCCACTACCATCATTTAACACTCCCCTGTATCCCACTCCTCTCTGGTCTCTCTGCCACTCTCAGTCTGATGGTCCTGAAAACCTATTTTGCTTACTTCTTCTGCTCACAACCCACCCATTGCCACCAGGCAGACATCGAAAGCCTGCAGAACCCCTGATGCCTGAGCCAGGTCAGATTATCTGTCAACCATCCATGAAGAAGGGCATTCCCATGCCAGTCAAATGGGGAGGGCTGCCTTGTTGCAAGGCATGAAGCAGGAATCAAGCCAGAGAGGGCTGAAAATTGGAAACAAGGGAACAGAGACATGTCAGGAGCCAGAAGAGTCAGTGAGGGGCTGGAATGAAGAGTGAACAGCACCCTGGCAAGGGAATGACAAATGAAGAGATTCAGAATTGAAGTTATTAAAGCTCTGCTGCTGTGGAAATATCATCTGAGGTGGGCTTTGGTATAATATAATTTGTTAGATTGTATTTCTCCTTTTTCTGTTTCTGTGTGTGTTTCTTTATACCTCTTTCAGTGTGAACTCTACACAGATCTAGAAAGACTCTGTAAAGACCCCAAACCATCCGCCCAGCTCTGAATCTTCCTTGAAGACATATTTCTTCATTTTTGTTTCCCCAAATCTTGAAACTTCTCCCTTGTATTATTCACTGCCATTTCAACATAAGCTTTTTCCTGCTCATCCTCAATGTGTCTAGTCTGTCTGTCTATCCAGATTCTGCACAAGTATTTCCTCCTTCTTCCTACCACGGTCGATGACATATTTCTGCCCTTTGTAACGCTTACAATTCTTTCAGATCATTATTTGTTTCATCACTATTGACAATTGCACAGGTTCTTCTAGCATGTGTTACATGGTCTTGAAATGTAATTTAAAGCTTAATTTTTTTTAAACTTACCATCTCCTTATATTTTATTTTTCCATCTTGATTGCACATTCCTGTTGTGTAGGAAATAGATTTCATATTGTCTTTCTTTTCTCATGATACCCCTGGTAGTAAATCCTCAAAATTTTAATTTATTTTCCCGTTTCTGTCTTTCAGGAAATACAGAGTGTAAGATGTCAGGCATACATACTAAAATAAAACTAAGTGATACTTTCACAGTTTATGATATAAAGAACCAATGGATATAAAGAAAAAAGCTGTCACAGAGAGAAAAGTGTCAGGTCTGTGAGCATAGGAAAGGGCTGTGGCTTGGAAAGTACCTAGGTTCAGGCGGGATGATTAGTCTTGGTGACAATAAATTCAAAGGTACACAAGCCTATCCTATATTTAGAAAGTGTATTCATAGATCAGAGTAATTCTGGTAATCTCCCTCTTTTAAGGAGGTTTGAACCACATTTCATTCCTTTAACATGCAACTTAGATGTGTCTAGCTCTAGCTGTGTTCTGGGCACTGGAAACACAACACTGGATTAGCCCCAGGCCCCACCTTCAAAACTGTGACATAGTTGCAAAGAGAGGCCAGTAACCAGGAAAGTAGAATCAGTAACACTAATAGATGAAAGTAGTTCTGTGGACAAATTCTAGAAGTAAGATACAACTGCCACATTGTAAAAAGTGATTCCATGCCATCAGGTGCTCTAGATTCAGGAGCAGCAGCATACACATTTCTTGAAAGCCAAAAGCTGAGACAGCTGGTGGCCAAATACATGAAATACTGGAAATAACTCATCTTTTAGTTCCCAAACCATTTCTCACTATAGAGCTACCTAGGGGGAAGGGAGGAACAGAAGAGTGTTTTATGAAATATTCTTGGAAAACCTTAGTGAATGAACCTGCAGAACAACATTTACCTCCGTGATTTTGAGTTAAAAACACTTATTAAGATTTCAGTGAATTGTTCTTGCTTGCTCAACTCTGATCGCCACTGAGGTAGACTGTGATGATGACGGTGAACCCTGAATCAGCCACAAGAGTTTATGTTTCCCACTATAGTAAAAACACAAAAACAAACAAAAAATACCACACTACACACACACACGCACACACACACACACTCTTGACCATGAGTTAATTTTAATTTTGATAACCTCTGTTCTAGAAAAAGGAAGACGTCTTGAGAAATGCAAATACTCATAGAATCAGAAGTCATCACTTCTTCCTGAGTCCAGAAAGCTCTAAAATCAGGAAAGTAAAATCTATTAAATGGGTTACAGTTGTGACTTATGTTTAAAAAACAACAACAACAAAACATCATAGAGACAACATTTTTCTTTAGGTTTAAGAGATTTTTTTATGTTCCCCCTTTTTTAGCTACTTATTTATTGCCACTTGCTTGCTTATAATGAATGAGTTTAAATAATCTAATGTCATCAGTTTTGCCATTAATTTGGACTCATCCTCCAGAAGTTTCATATTTTTCTGCCATTGTAAACTGTGTCTCCCACTTACTTCATCACAGAAAAGCAAATTGAAAACATTTTTTTTGCATAAAATACTCTGCTCTGACAAGTACACATGTTGTCTGCATCTCTAAACTTATTTGCATTTTTCTTGAGTTTCATCCTGAGACAGCCCAGTATGTTTGAAACAGCTTGAACTTTGAAGATGGATAGACATGTATTGAAATTCAGTTCTGCCCCTTCTCAGGCAAGTGACTTTGCTGGCTCTTCCTCTTCTTCCTGATCTCTTACTGCTGATGAACCAGGGCTCATTCTTCTGACTTCTTCTCATCTTTAATTTCGAAGAATATTTCACTCTGTCCCTTGGTTTGAATATGATTTATATATCTTCATCTCTTTATATTAAATGACATTTATATCTAGATTAAAATTAAAACGAGACATTGCTAAAATAACCAAAATTTAAAAGAGTAACAATACTTACTAAATATGGACTAGAATGTTGATGAGAGAGTAAATTCTTATGACCACCCTTGCAAAAAGGTTTGGTACTATGTATGAAGATGAAGAAATTCATAAGTTCACCATATGATCTAGCAATTCTACTCCTAGCTATATATATTTAATCTACAGAAATTCGCATATGTGTGAACAAAGACACATGGCCAGAATGTATGCAGCAGCATTATTTCCAATAGCTCCAAGTTAAAATTCTCAGTGTCCATCAATATGAGTGAATAAATCAAATTTACATTTACATTTTCTAACTGGAAGGAGAGTAAGGAAAGCATATTCATAGATCAGAGTGATTCTGGAAATCTCCCTCTTTTAAGGAGGTTTGAACCACATTTCATTCCTTTAACAAGCAATTTAGATGTGCCTAGCTCTAGCTTTCCACTGTTGTTCTGAGCACCAGAAACACAACACTTGGGATTAGCCCCAGACCCCACCTTCAAGACTGTAACATAGTTGCAAAGGGAGGCAAGTAACCAGGAAAGTAGAATCATCTTAGCCTTAGAGTAGAGCTTGGTGGTGTGAATTTCCGTGATTATTTTTCCTTAGATGATTTATCTAGAACCAACATAGAAAATATAAAAACTTCATTCCTTCCTTCATCATTTGGGCCATTCCTGCAATGGTCACATGCTGGTGACATGGAAGATTTCCCAGTGTGCACAGCCCAGATGTTGTCTTCCTGCTTCTCTATTTCATCCCCAATAATGATACTGCCAATCAGTTCTCAAGGCTGAGTTTGTTAAGCATGGTGTGTGTGTAAGAGCAAAGATGTGGGATCCTGCAGCCAGCATTCAAACCTTGCCTCATTTGCTTCATAGTAGTGTGAACTTGACTCGGTACTCAGCATTTCTGAATGTGATTCCTCCTCTGTCGAATGGGGATGATATGAGGGTGCCGTTTCATTGTGTGCAGGAAGAGGCTTCCAATGAACTATTGAGAATAAACTGCTGTAAGTAGAACCTGGAAATTCTACATAAACACTAGTTATTATTGTTGCTATTGTTACAATTAACATTTTCAAAAAAAAAAAAAAAAAAAAAACACTAGTCAGTCCTCAGGCAGAAGATTACATTTTCTCCATTTTGTCCAAGGCTTAAATGACTTCATTTCTCCTCACAGGAAAGCATTTCTATTTTGCTTCCCTGCCTATAATAACTACTATCTCTGTGTACATGGTAAAAGGCAAAACGAAACAAAACATTCATACAATCCTGAGAAAATGACCTAGCAGGATGCAGACTAAAGGTAACATCTACTAACATGTTTTCTGGGAAAGAAGGTGGCTTCTGATTCATAAGCCTCGAGTTTTTCCCAGAAAGGAGAAGACACATTTGTGCTCTTTTTTTTTTTTTAATTGTTGTTTCCCTATACAGTGTCACTACCATGAGACAGTCTGAACACTCAGGGAAGGACTTTCTAGTACATCTTCTACCAGTGTGAGTTTCTTTCTCATTTCTTATGTGGAAAACTTCTTGTACAATGAGATTTTACTATCAGAAGACTTCAGAGGAGAACTGGGGAACCCAGGATGGCTTCACAGTTTTGTTTGATGTGAACTTATCATGGAAGGTCATGCATTTTAAATGTCTCTGGGCTGTTCCCATCGCTCCAGTCATGTGCAATCATTTTTAATTTTCAAAGTTTATAGCTAGCACTTGAGATACACCAGCTAATCTCTATCTAACTAATAAGGTCTTCTGCTTCCACCTTTATTGATTAATCATCTGTAGGAGTTTTTAATATCCATTTGTGTTTAATTTGCTGATATTAAAAATGTCTCATTCTTGAAAGTGATGAATGGTTTTCCAAGAGACAGGATTTCAGTTTTGATTTATGTAATGGTGAGTTCACTGGAGCCTGGCTGGATACCCACCCTTGGAGAATGCTATAATAAAGAGCCTGCAACACATTTTTATGTCCTTGAAAGTTTCTTCACTGATTGGTGGATAAACTTTGTGTGTTTAGTCTTCTTTATAAACCCTCCAGCACTGGTTCCCAAGAAGAGCCCCCCAAAGTGAATACTGTTTTCTTGTAAAAACCCCTTGCTCCAACCAGAAGGGCCTTCTTATTTTCTCCCTTACACTTTATTCATCCCAACCTAACTTTCCCATAACTCATCCTACTCATTTTCAATAATCTTCTAGAATTTTCTCCATTTAATTGCATTTTACTTATCCTTTAAGTAATTGGAGGTAAACATTCATGCTAAGTATTTTGGTCTTCTTCTCAATGTTTCTAACTTTTGCTGTCTGTATTATTTGTATAACACTTAACGGATTTTTATTTGTAGACTGTATTATGCTTTCTCTATGTCCTTTCTATTCACCATAGTATAAACTCCTTGAAATGAAAGTCTAGTATTACGTACTCTATAATCCTTGCCAATAGTTCTCAAAGTGTGTGGTTCCCTGGTCCTTAGCAAATGTAGTATCTGGGAAACTGTCAGAAATGCAAGTCTTCATGTGCCTTTCCAGCGCATCAGAATCAGAAACTCTGAGAATGAGGCCCCCAAATTTGTATGTTAACAAGCTCTTTTCATGTTATAGAAATAAGCTCAAGCTTGAGCACCAAACTTTTCTTCAAATGTCCTTGTGCATTGGCATCACCTGTAGTAATTTTACAATACTGAAGCCTTGGCACTTAGTTTTAAGTTTGGTCTAGTTTGGGCTGCAACCTGGACACCGAGATACAATCATGATTTCCATGTGGTAATACTATACAGCAATATTTAGTTACCTTACTCTATACTATCACTGATTTCTTTATCTCTCAAACTAAGAATACACTAGATATGTATTTGTTAAAGTGATTTTTTTCTGACTCTAATAGTATGATCTATTCATAGCAAAAAGACATATCTCTTTCTTAGCATGAAGCTCACTTCTCCATTCTTCTATTACATGCTTCTAATATTCCATTAGATTTCATCTGTATCATCACACATTCCAAGAGAAATCAAAATTCAAATAACAGTGACATATGATTTTATCAAATATATTAAGTAATTTTCCTGGGATTTAATTCTTTTATATATATATTTTTTTTTTAGTTTGAAACACTTGATACATACAAAATAATGTATGTTACCTAGAAGTTATGAATAAAAATACAAGAAACATCTCTGAATGGGCCACTCAGCATAGTAGGTAATTCTAGTTAAAATATCTTTTATCTTCAAAATAATATGATTTTCTGAAATCAGGTCACATATCATGGTACAAAGAGAGATGTTAAAGCAAGGATGTCTTTCCAGCAGTCACTAAAACATAATGTGTACATGACCTCCTCCTATGTGCCTGCTGACACGTCTCTTTGAAGGGTGAGGAGAGTATAAATGTATATTGACAATTGAACAGGAGTCTGACATGTTATGAAATAATGTTCACGATACTTCTGTGATAACCGGAAAATGCTTTTTTCTTCTTGAAAATGTGGAATCTTATTTTTAGAATTTAGGAGGTCTGGTCCCTTCTAAATCTCAAGTGATTGTGCTAATAACCTTACAAGAGAGAACATGGTCCCTGGCTGGATTCCATGAATTACTAATATACAGACCATGAAAATTCAAATAGGTCACTATTTTACTGTTCCATTCAATTCATGTGTGTCTGTTTTGCTGGTGCTGACTCAGACTTCTAGCAAATGTTCTTCCCTAGACCTTGTATCAGACCTTAAGTAAACACTTGTTGATAAATGAGTATTTATATTCAGCCCTTCATTTTCTTGTTTCCATTTTCCTCTTCAATGTGAAATATTCTCTCTGCTCTAGCTGTGCTGCCTCTTAAAATTTTGCATTAACTTTAAATTTTAAAATATTTCATTAAAAGTTTTTCTTGATAGTGGGAGTTTTTTGTTTGTTTGTTTGTTTGCTTTTTGTCAATTTTCCTCTCGATATTGTGCCTGCTTTTCCTCAGTATTTAAAATGCTTCCAGAACACCCTCAGTTAATCTCAAGACTGTAGTTGGGTCTTGCAAACTCAAACATACCATCTGTTTTTGGGGAGAATTTTATCTGCCCTAAACATGCACCCCATGAGAGATTTTTTTTTCTGATTGCAAATGCCTCTATGAAGCTTTAATTCTTGTAAATGTAGACATTGATGTGTTTAAATATTCACTGTCACTTGGGAATCCCGAATCTTCTAACAGAGAGCTAAGGGAGCAAATCTCTCCTGTTCTCACGTGCCTCACCTTTAATATTAGAGGAAGGAAAAGATATATAGTAAATAGCATCCAAATACTGTACTTTCTTTTCAGAAAATGTTAAAAGTTTGGACCAATCAAATTATCATGGCAATTGAGTTAAATACTTAGAATCTGCATCTTTAAAATATTGCTCCATTTATCAAATCAGGTAGTGAACGAAGTTATACACAGATAGATATTACATATATAATCTTCCTTATACTGTTTGGGCTTAGATAACATGATTGCATTGAATTTAAAATGAAGTTTACATTTATCTTTTAACATTTGAGCCAGCAATTTAAGCAAATTTACTCCTAAATACTAAGTTTTACATTTATTTATGTACTTTTCTATGTTTTTAAACTGAATTTGCCACTTTGGTTTTTCTAATTGATGTGAACAACAATTTGCTAATTTATGTCTGACATTTCGAATTATTATTTCCCATTCCTTGATAGTATCTCTCCATATGTCATTCCACAATATTTATGTTTATTCATTGATTAATTGGGAAGCTTTTATACAATCAAGGAAGTTGTAGTCTCAACACAATTTCCTTAAATGTATTTCCATATGAAGTTCAATGCCACTTTTTCAGTATTATAGACCTCCGGTTGTCCTCACGGTTATTGTTAGTCATTCTAATGCCAATTGACTCAATAAAAAGTAATTAAAATTCCATTATATTATCAAAAAACAGATAAAGAGGAAATACAGAACACAATATATGACCAGAGAACCACACTAATTGATGATTAAAGCAGAAGGGAGATGAATTTGAAGTCGCTGTATATGCAGGTGTTTCACTTCCTGCTCCAACACAAATCCTGTAAATTCTCATCCTCTATAATCCCACTCCTATAATATGCAGTTCTGTGACTATACATAATTACTCAAATTTCCTCGGACTTCATTGTTCTTTCATCAGAGTCATGCTGAGGCAAACTGGAACCTGAGGCAAAATGAACTATAACAACAACAATAGCACTAATACCAATTTTGATATAAAATTTTCATGAAAAATTTGCATTAACTTTACATTTTAAAACATTTCATTAAAATTTTTTCTTGATAGTGGGAGTTGTTTTTTTTTTTTTTTTTTGTCAATTTTCCTCTTGATGCTGTACCTGCTTTGCCTCAGTATTTAAAATGCTTCCAGAACACCCTCAGTTAATCTCAAGACTGTAGTTGGGTCTTGCAAACTCGAACATACCCTCTGTCTTTAGGGAGAATTTAATCTGCCACTTTTACATGGTGAGAAAACCAACTTGATTTTGGTTAAACAGATTTTGGGGAATAAGAATATATTAACACAAAATATCTTAAGGTATCTCATTCAAAGCCTACGTTGGTGGATTGGTCAGGGAGAGGTCATTACTTCATTTTGAACATGGAGAAATAAATCTTAGATTTTTGTTTTGTGCAAATAATCTGGATGCTAAATCTTACTATAAGAACTTCATCTTGGGGCATCAAGGAGTTAGACATCTATGGAGCTTTCACTAAAACACTTATTTGTTGTGGGGTGGGGTAAATGCATGAACATCTCAATTCAAAGAGTCTCTTTGTTCTCTAGCAATATCACTCAGGTGGGGGACATGCTAGTACTTTGGAGATCCCAGTATCTTAGAGAGTAGGGACATTTCTAATACTGCAACTGTAGATGATTCTGCAGGTAGAAGAGTTCTGTGCCTATTCTGACCACCAGTACCGTTAAACTTACTCAGAAGTAAGTCATATGGACTAACAAATCACTTGAAATATACATATTTTAGTGAGTTGAAGGCTTGGATTTGTTTTACTTATAACATGTTGCTTATGCTTAAAAACCTAGACGTAGCTAAGATCCAAGGCAAAATTGAACTCATCACATGTTTGTTAAGCATTACTAAAGAAGAAAAGGTTAAACAACAAAGATGAAATCTTGCTTCAATTAGCAAGGGCAAGGATAGGTTTCAGTAGCTTTCAGAATCCTAAATAAAAATAATCCAAAGGTCATCTTTGTCTTTGGAGCATATAATGTAATTTTTTTCTATAGTATATCTTCTTTCTTCTGAGGCTCTGAGGCACATGTGGCTCCCAGAAAATCACGTTCTCAGTCCCAGTAGCAGGAAAGGGTCCAAATGAAGATTATGACCTATGCTGATAGCTACATTTACCAGAAGTTAATGGAACCATGATAAAAATTGCATTATTCAACACTTTGTTTTCTCCATGGATTAAATATGCTCATATTTTATACCACCCAAAGCAAATCCACAGTTGAAGTGCCAAGAGAGATAATCAAATTTCTAGTTAAGAATTTAATAAAGTTTAATGGTCTTGGTGAGAGGAAAAAAAAAATAAAAAAGCATGCCATTGTCTCAAGATTTGCATGTGTGGTGCAGTGTCCCCCAGGAAGGAGAGTACAAACCCTTGAGAGTAAGGACTGCATCTGTGTCTTATTTCTCAGCCCAGGTCGATGACTTGAACAGAATAAATATTTAATTTAAATATGAGAATGCATGGAAATAGATTCTCTTCATTTACCATTAAATTCAGAAGGATGGATTTGGAAACTTCATTTAAAAATACATACAAAATACACTGTTCAGGAGAAGTGCTGATCACCTTTTAGTTGATTATATTTTCAGTGCACTCTCATTTGTATTTTCCCAAAATAATCAAAGATAAAATCTTTGCCACTTACACTTTCCACAGTTAACACATTCACATACACTATTCACATAAAGCTCCTTAGACTGCACTGTTAGAGATGAATACTTCATAAAGAAAAACAATGGACATGGATAAGACCCATGTTTCTGTTGGTTGATTACTGGGTATTCAGTTAATTCAGTGTGGCTGTTTGATAATAATCCAGGCAAAGTGGAATGGAAACTCTGGAAATGATAATAAATATATCTGACTAAATGCACTGTGCTCAACAAAGTTCAGTTCAAGTTCAAGAAAACATCCATGGACAAATTACATAAGAAATTCATTATGAATATTGCTATTAGCTTATAATGAAAATCTTGAAATGATCTATGATCAAATAATTTGCTTCAACTTTGTATACTTTGTTTCTATTCCTGTCCTAAATTTTATCAGTTCTTTTGTGGTGGGGCAACTTTATATAATAAAGTTATCCCTTTAGGGTTTGTCTTCTATATTCATGCATGGAAGGGATGAGATAAATTTGCATTTTTATCTGTTTTTTGACTACATTTTTCTTATACTATTGCCTATAAAAATTCAATTTATTTAAAATATTTAAACATTAAAGAACTTGTAACTAGGCATCATTATTTTACCCAACACCTCAGAGTATAAATCATTAATAGACATTATTAACATTTTGAAAGTCTTCATAATTTTTATCCTGCTTTTGTAAAGTTCCTCTAAGAACTATAAGAAGTAATATGCCTATTTCAGAGATGCAGAATCTGAGACAGTTTAGCTCAAGATAAAATGGCTATTATGTGGCAGATATTGAACTAGAACTCAGCTCTTCTGATTTTTTGCCTTTGGGTTTCATACTTTTTTTTTCCCTAGTACTGGAATCAGCCTAGGGCTTTGCACATGCTAGACAAGAGCTTTACCACTGAGCTACATCCCCAGCCCTAAGGCTTTTATACTTTATAGCACTGACTTTTAAAGGTAGTGCCAGTATAATTTTCATTGGTTGTGATTCCAGAAACACTCAGTGGCTGCTAAACTGAAGGAGGCAAATGACCTCTAGCACAACTACTTTAAGAATCATCAAGTGATTGCAGTAACTTTCTTGCAGGGTTGTTAAAAAAGAAAAAGTAAAAAGAAAAAAATCATTCAATAAAACTATGAATATTATCTGTACTATTGGAGCGACGAGACAGACTCTCCCATATTCTTGTCTGAAACTAAGGGGATGGAGATGATATCAGAAAGAGGTCTGAGGAAGGATGCTTGTGTCATACTGTGACCTCTCTTCAGTTACAGTGTGACTGAATACAGGTACCCTTCAATCAAAGAAAAGAAATAACCACACTTCTACTTTGGGTAGCACCAAGTAAGGTAAAGTCACAAGTAATTAAAGCTAATAAAAATAAAATACTTGAGTTGTGCCAAAGGAAGAGGCAGGTGCTGAGGGAAGTCATAGGATTATGTTGACAATTATTAACATTAATATATGTACAATGCTCAAAATAGTGTTTGTTAATAAGCAAATACTGAAACACATCCAAGTGTTACCATTAATCATTATGAAGATAAATGATTTATTTTCACCTGTTTGATGAACACCTACTCAGGGCCAGCTGTTGTACCACCTGCTAGGAAATAATGAGGAGCTCAGGAAAGTCCCTGACCTGAAGGAAGACTGGGGCTCTCATTGAACTTGTTTAATTGTGTTCTTTCTCACAATCATCTTTGAGAAGCCACTGAGTGTGCCTTTTCCTTCTTCCTTCCCCTCAGCTATGTGTAGGCACATCATCCTCATCTCATCTCAGGCTTCTCATTCTGTGCCCTCAGCTCTCCCTGAGGCTCCCTTTGCATGTCAATTAACTGGTCAGTGTAGTGCCTAGACCTGTGCTGGGTGGCTCTAAAATACCTTTAGTGGAAAGAGAAATGGTCTCCATCACCAGCTTTCATGTTAAAATGTGAATCCTACGTGGGACATACAGACTGTCAATATCTGTTGCCTCTGTTCTCTCCAGTGGCATCCAAGCTTTGCCCTGGTGGTCGTGTGTAAGCCCTAGCACAGCCCCCCACCCCCAGAAATTCCCTTTACAAGCCTTCTGTTGGAAGCTATTATATTTCTTCCTGATTCCATCTTGGTAAGTTGCATGTGCTTAGGAATTCTTCTGTTTCTTCCAAGTTATCCAATTTGCTGGTACATAGTTGGTCATAGTAGTCTCTTAGGATCCTTTGCATTTGGTGGTATATGTTATAATATCTATACTGTAAAGACTCTTTTAAAAAAGAGAATTCTGTCATTTGTGAGAACATGAATAAAACTGGAGGATGTTAGGCTGGGCAAAATATGTCAGGCACACAAAGACAAATACTACATGATGTCACTTGTTTCTAGAATCTAAAATCTCAAAGAGATCAAGTTACCAGGGAATGGGGAGGGTAGATAGGGATGAGGAAGGGACAAATATTGATCCAAGGATTCTAAGTTTCTATTATAACAAAGGAATAAGTTTTAATGATCTAGTCCACAACATGGTGACCACGGTTAATGATAATGTTTTACACATTTCAAAGTTATTAAAATAATAGATTCTTAACATCCTTATTTATTATTGATTATAATAATAATAAATCCTATAATATTATTTATTATAATAATAATAAATATTATTATCAAAAAAATAATAAATTGGCAAGGTGAATAATATATTGATTTTCTTGATTATATCACATAACCCCATGAATATACACTAATTGTTCTTTATCATAAAAGAATAATAGATAGAAGATAGATAGATAGATAGACAGACAGATACCCTGTTCTTCCATTCTTCATGGCCTCAAGAAAACCTCTGCCTTCCTTCTTCCTCACTCCTCCTCCCTGGCCCCTCTCCCTTCATTCCATCCTCATTGGTAGAGCCAGAAGATGCTCCCTGTTCTCTGCACACATCATCATGGTGAAGTTAACAGTCACTGTGACTCAGCTCTGCATGCTCCATGGACTACCAGTTTCTTAAACAGTACTGTGCTTAGTCTAGGACTCAGAATGGCCACCCAGTGCATGTTGGCTTTGGAAGTCAGAAAGCACTAGAAAATAAATGGAAAAGATGGAGGAAGGAAAGCAAGAAGAAGAGGAAGTTAAGGGGCACAAGCAGTGAGTATAGTTGTTACAGGCTTTGAGACTTCAGTTGAAGATTTGAGGATGATTCAGTGAGCTATTGTGTTGATTAAAATGAATCTATTATTCATGGAGCACTGTGGGGTAAAAGAGAGAACAAAAAGACTGGAAATAAAAAGCACCTGGGTTTTAAACATAGCTCATCCGCTTATTATTCAGGAGACTTTTAGGAAAAATTCAGGCCCTATGGCCTCTGTTTGCTCACCTGTGAAAGAAACAGGGTGGTTGAGGTATGACCTGTTTTTCTCAGGCAGGGGAGATAATGGTTCATAGTATTTAAGAGCCCATGTGTGGGACTTCACCGTAGCATGACAATAAATTTACAAAAACTCTCTATTCCTCAGTTTCTATCTCTTTAATACAGACAATAACACTTGCTTCTTCTTTTATTGAGGGGATTGAGAGAACACATTTAGACCTTTTAGGAGTTAATAGTTGCTCAACGAATATTAGTCATCATTATTATGATTATCATGATAAGTATTATGTAGTTTCTAAGAATAAAAGACTATATTAGCTTCTGATCAGAAAGATAAATTATAAAATACAATAAAATAGTTCCATAATTATTATTTTAAGTATATATAAAATAAATAAGTCAAATCAAAATCCCAAAGTAACATATTTAAAGTTTTTTTTGATTCTTGTATATGTATATCTAATAATAAACTGATATATGATAACTATTATACCAATTACTGAAAAAACGTAGTGTTTTTTATACATAATAGAAGTGGTCATGAGTCACCTGGCAATTTGCTAATAACAATAATTGTTTTTAAAAAAGAATTGCAAGTTCATGAAGATGAGAGTGATCATCTTCTTTTGTACAGAGTTTATATGAGGCTCTTGCTCTATTCCTCTTGTCCTGAATTAATAATTAATGGAATATTTCTTCATTGTCAAAGTATCCTGGCTTGGTCACTAAACTGCATGGCTATCATACTTCGGCAAAAAGAACCATCTGAAAAATATACAAGACATGATAGGAGAAAGAGTCAGTCCTGAGAGCAAATAAGCAACAACAGGTTATGTCAAACCTGTCACTGAACTACTGCCTTTGATTTCAATTTGCACTGCTATAAATTTGGAGATGTGCAGTCTCCCTTCCCACTTGACTTTTTGAAAGTTTCAAATATAATAAGAATAGAATGGGTTTTTTTAAAAATGTAATGAATGCTTTAACTGCAATGCAAATTTTTCAAATCTGATGGTAGAAAAGATAAAGCAGTAGGAAAACAGTAAAAAGGAAGCAGTGTAGGGATCTGGGTAGGGACACAGCTCACTTTGCCATTTAGCTTGGTGTTGGCCCAGGCTGGATTTTTAGGTCAAGGATGTCAAATTCAGAAACAATGACAGAGGAATCTATTGAAGAATAGGAATTATTATATTCAGAAGGGCACAATGGAGCAGATCTTTAATCCCAATGACTCAGGAGGCTGAGGCAGGAAGATTGCAAGTTCGAAGTCATGATTTAAGGAGATCCCAAATAGCTTAGCAAGACACTGTCTCAAATTAAAAAATAAAGAGTAGTGGGGATGTGGGGCTCAGTGACAGAACACCCTGGGTTCAAGCCCTATTCCACAAACAAAAAAAAAAAAAAAGAAAGAAAGAAAAGAAAAGAAAAGAAAGCCTTGGATTTGAATTCAAATACTGCATCTATTACCAGATATGTAGCCTGGGGCAAAAGACCTAGAACCAGTACCTGTCTTTGCAGGGCAGATGTGAGAGATTAGGTAATGTGCATATCTTCACTAATGGATGAAGGTACCCTGGTACTGAATGAAGGTTGGAGGCCTGAAAGTCATTAGAATCAGAGATGTTAGTCCCTAACACATAAAAACAAAGAACTGAAGCCTATGAATACTGAATGAAACATAAAGATTAATGTTTTAATTCCATCTTATTGATTAGTTATTGAAGATGAAAGTTTACAAGCACCTTAATATACCTATTGAGTAACAGCATTATTTTATCAATACTAAAGAAGTGAATGGGATTTGCAATCTTTGTGAAAGGACCCAAGCGATGACAGAGGTGACTTTGCCAGCTGGAGTGACACACTAATGCTCAGGAGTGTCTTACATTCATTGACAAGAGCTCTGAAGCTCAAGGGGAGAGAACTCTTTGAAATGATGAGCTCACTGACCTACAAAGAGCCTGATGAAACCAGAATTGTAGACTGCAAACTTGATTTCAAACGTACAGAGTGTCTCTAGTTAGCTCAGATGTGCTGTTGGAGATGAGAATACAAAATGGAAAATTGGCACTGACTTCAGATATGTCATAGGAAAACTCCTTTTGGGCTCAACTTATAAATCAGATTACCTTCACCTGGGGTTACTTCAGGGAACTCATTTGATGGCTGTAGTTGTCATCAGAGCTTGCTTAACGATGGCCTTTGGGCCTCCTGCCAATCTTATACAAAGAACTAGAAATTCTGTACTCACAAATTATTTTATCCTAATACAGATGAGAATATCAGGACAATATATATTTTCCTGCTGGCTGATCACTTGGCCACATAAATTTTCCTAGTAAATTAAAATATTAATTTTATTGCATCCAGTGTTTCTTTGTTCTTTTAATGCTTATTTTATTTCCAGTTTTTTTTTATATCTATCTATCTATCCATCCACCCATCCATCTATGGTCTACACACTCACTTACCACATATATATAAAACAAAAGTCAAAGCACTTCTCCACCCCAACATTCCCTAGTGGAGGAACACACTGAGTTTTATTCATCTCCATGATTTCTTTTTTGATTCTTCGTTTGAGAAATTGAAAAATTCAGTTAGATTACTTATAGGACTAATGATTCTACATCAGAATAATTCTACAAATCACTTAGATACCAAGTAGAACAATATTTATATGGCCACTTTAGGATATGTATTTGCTTTTTAGTGAAACAAATCATCTTGGATGTTTTTCCAAGTGAAAAAAAAAAAATATATATATATATATATATATATCAGCAACAGAATGTAATTTATATGACATGACTTTGCTCTGCCACTGGAATTATATTTAATTATGATGTTGATCCTGCAGTTTGACTAGGGAACATCCTTTCAAGTGTCCCTGCTCTTTTCTGTGCCCCATGGGGCTGTACGCTGGCCCCCTTCTGACTCTGAGTTGTCCTGAACAGATGATTGATTTAATCATGATGAAAGGACCATCGTAAAAAGAAAAAATCAGAATGTTGAAATCTAAGATGATGCCACTAGCTCCTCTAGCTCCTCTAGCTCCTCTAGCTCCTCTGGGTACAAAAGCTCCAAATCTGAGGCCAGGAATGTCCAGAGGAGCAGGAGTCTGGGGTGCCCCTGTACCTTTCTCCTTGGTGTGCCTCGCATATGCTATGCTCCTTTCCCTTCCTCCTCCTGGAGAAGTTGGGGCATCTAGGTTGTAGGAGGAGCCATCAGGGTTAAGTGTGTGGGATGCAAGGCCCAGTGAGACATAAAGGAACTTACTGTCCTCTTTGGGATGTTAGACATGGTCATAGAAACTGACTTTAGTTTTGAAAATTCAGAGGTAATAGATCTATTTGCAGGTCAGTGGTCATGAAAGGAGACTTTCTTGTCAAAGTGAGAATGTAGTTTTACTTGGAAGGAAAAGGGACAGATTAAAAGGTAAGAATGTGCCTGATACACAGAGAGGCTGGGGAGGGGACAGACTCAGCACATGGAGGGTTCAGGTTTGTGGGGAGTGAGGACATGGTTAGAGAAGTGGGGTGGGGGATTTGAAATTTCAGTCATGGAAGTTAAAATTAGCAAATTAAACATCAAAGGTATGTAGCAATTGCAGTAATAACTTAAGAAGCAGAAGGAGTAAATGTTGATGTTGTGTGATATGCTTGGGTTGACTATGGAATTGGATCTACATAAGAGAAGACACCTCTGCCTTTAACATCTCTTTGGGAACAAAAGTCATCAGAGGAGGCTAGGTGTATCCATATGAAAGGCATAAATTTGAGGATTTGATGGCATTATTACCTCGTGTTAGCTGGTTAGAAGAATCAATATCTAGGCTATTTTTGCCTCATACTGAAAACAGAAATACAATAACATTTTCGAGGAAAAAAGAATTTAAATCCAGCCTCTGTTTAACTTCCACATGGGAGTGAGATCCCATGGTTTCTGTGTCTGGATTATTTCCCTTTACATACAGTCCTCTAGTTCAACCCACTCTGCTGCAAATGGCAGGATTTCATTCTTCTTTGTGGCTGAATAATATTCAATTGTGTAGCCCATATTTTCACCCACTCATCTGTTGATGGGCACCTGAGCTGATTCCATATTTTAGCTATTGTGGAAAGTGCCACAAAAAGCATGGGTATATATACTGATTTCAGTCCCTTTAAATATACACCCAGAAATTGGATAGTAAAATCATAAGGTAGATCTATTTTTAATTTGTATTGAAATATCAATACAATATTTGAAGTGGATTAATACCTGTATTGAAGTGGATTAATACCTGTAATCAATATATAATATATATATATATATATATATATATATATATATATATATATATATAAAAGAATTTAAAAATTCCTAGAAAAAAATGTTTTATACCATTTTCTCTGATCATCCAATACAATCTGGTTGAGAATACATAGGTGAATCCATATGGAGTTGGTGTGTTCTGATTAGAGAAATAGATATGTTGTCCGGGTAGTGGGCACAAGAGCTGTCCTATAAGCTATGGTCTGTCCCATAAAAAAAAATGAATTTTTATATTGCTCAAGTGACAATTTAAATCCAAAAGATGTGACACATATCATCATGACTATAAAGCTGGTTAGTATTTAATCCTAACTACAACTTGAGTCTCCTAGCATTATAATATTCTCACTTAAAATGTAATAAAGATAAAACAGATACGATCTCAAATTACAAAGGGCTAGCTTCAAACTCAACATTAGGAAGTATACCCTTGGACTAGAATCCCTCCTAAATCAAGAGCCACAGAGGAAAGTTTTCAAGGAAAGAATGCTTGGCTATGTGATCAGAGGCTAGAGCTATAAATCTCTTCCCCAAATGAGAATTTGAAATAGAGATGATTAGTGAACTGATGGAAGGACACCTTTTGGACAAGGAAGGGTTGTATAATAAACATCCACACAACCTAAATAAAATTTTGCCTTTCCAGTAGCTCTCTGTGGAAAACACTCTTAGGCATCTTCTTTATACCATACATTTGGGCTTGCTCTGACAGTGTCTCTGAAAAAACAGAAATTGTAGTTTATACTGAATTCAATTGAAAACTTCATTTTGAGCCTCTTAAAAAGAAGCAACTCCATTTTTTACTTCTTGGGCAAGACAAACTCCTAGTCTCATAACAGAAAGAAGCCAGGGAGGGGGTCAGCCACAATCATGCAGACTATAGGACACAGGATTGCTCAGTGGGTAAAGATGCTTGTTCTAGAAGCAGGTGACCCTGGTTGAAAGCCAATTATTGAGACTCATGCAAGGTGTGACCGAAGCAGCTTATAGAATAGCTCTCTGCCTGTCTCCTCATCTGTGGGATCAGTTAGTATGTGTACCTACCTTGTACAATTTCTCTGAGAACTAAGTAAAGGAGATAATGAATGCAATGCAATAAAAACAGAATCCTACACATATTTTGTGTTCATTAAGTATTAGCTGCCATAAAAGTCACCATTACTATAATTAATATGGTAATTCTCAGATTTTTGGGTCTGAAATAAATATCACTCCATCTTGAGTTCCACGGTTTGTATATAAATATTATGGTTCATGACTTCAATTTTTCTACTGTTCTATGTCTATGTATCTTCATGTTGTTAAAAAAAAAAACTCATAGGGACCATTTTAAGTACTGCCTTATCATACAATGAACATATTTTAAATATGAAATTTGATTATATTGATGACTCTTGACTGTACCTACTCTGAAATTTTTGCCTTAAATTTAGATCTAGTGAAATGAGTTATGGGCTGCACTATCCAAAGGCAAAATTCTAATCAGCTGCCTTTGATCATTAGACCTGAAATTTGGGGAAAATACTTCCTGATTATGAAGCTACATTTCCTCATTTAGGAAGTAAGGACATCACTAACTTATGACTTTCATCAGGTATTTATGAGAGACAAATGAGAAATAAATGCAATTTTTTAAAGATATTGAATGTCCTGTATGAATGTTATCCATTATGTATATGCATAGGCATAGACCCACACATGCATCTCAGGAAGTGTGAGCATGAGTATGGCCGACAATGAGGACTTCACAATATGGAAGCTGATGTACACCCATCTTTGGATCTGGGTCTCCTTTGGCTTTTCCATTCACAGGCTGAGCACAAGTTTCAGTGTCCTTTCTTCGTGAATAAAATGCTCTAGTTTGTTTCAGGGATTTCAAGAGAGGATTAAAGAAACACTATTTAAAGAGCTTAAAATGTCTCACAAGCATTAAGCACTCAAATGGATATATTTTTTATTGTCACTCAGGGGGAAAAAGTGGTGATAAAATCCGGCTGAGTCTCCTTGTGATATCTGGTAGCTCAGCAAGTTATGCAGAGTTGCCCCAAAAGGAGGGAGAATAGAACTATAAATTCTGAGCATCCCTTTGTATTTTAACTAATGCTTAGCTCACTCTTGTAACATGAATCTCCTCTGCCTTTTTCAGAACCAGGGATTAGAAAGAGATGTCCCTGCAAAATATTTGCAGTGAAGGGTTGGAAACAATTAAATAAGGGACAATAAAATAAATCTGAATATGTAGGAAGAATCCATTTCAGTGCCCAAACCTAGTAAGGTAATTATATTCTACAACATTTTATGATGTATTTCAAAAATGTCACCTTCTCATTAGACCACAATGGCAACTGTCCTAATCCCAACATATACTTAAAGTATCTCTTTAGCATTTACTAAAATCTAAATGAGTTCAAATTGTATCCTTTAAGAGAAACAGAGGCACAAATTGATTAAGAAACAATTTATTTGAACTGATCAGAGTTGCAACAGAGAAGACACAAATTTCAGACAGACCGAAATGTGTTCTTAAAGATTTCAAGCAAGTTTTAAAGGCACAGTCTGGGGAGGGGGATCATATCAGTTGTTTGTCAAGAATTTACATTACTGTGTGCAGGGTAATAAGCTGTCTTAAAAGGAAAAAAGACTGGGTAATTTAAATAATACATATACATGAATCCGTTCTTAGAAAGGGAGGAAGGAAGGACAGGAACCAACATATTCTTAGGACTGAGCTGACCTTGGTGGCCCCCTGTGGGATTTCAATGTGCTGCTCTAGTGACAACTATAGCCCCAGGTATGGCAATTATAGAACACAGTAGTTTGCACAGGGGTTCAAAGTTTATTTGGAGCTAGAAGAAACTGAAGCCTGGTTTTTGGTGTTGTCTAGGTATAATATATTGAGATGTTTTTATCTGTCTTTATTTGATTTTAATTTTTTGTACAATAGTCTTCCCAATTGTCTACTTCATGCCTTCTCTATGTGTCATATACCCCAACACATATTTAGTTATAATTTGTGAAGACAGAATTTTTCTCTGTCCACTGCTGTTGTGTCCAAAGCTTGATATGATGTAGTAGATGCTCAGTAAATACTTATTGACTGAAAAAATAACAGTTTCAGTGAAAGAAGGCTATAACTATGCAGCTGTAGTTCAGAAACATCTCATAAATCTTTAATGAACTGTAGAAATTTGAGTGAACACACTTTGGGGACAGCCCTGCTTCTGCCATCATATCGTACTATTTTAAGCTCTTTAGGAGAAAGAAATAATATAGAATCATAATCCAAATCATATGAAGCTTTAAGTACCACAGTAAACACTACTGGAAATTGAATGGAACTTAGATTTTTATCACACACAAAAAAGGATCCTCCTAAGAATGCCAGCAATATTCTAACGCCAGGCCCATGCTTAATTGTCCTCCTTCCTAGCTCGTTCCTATTGAATTAGCTCCCCATGTTAAACTGCTAAAAAATGATACTTGGTAATGCAGGATTTTGCAAATATCCTTTTATTCACTAAAGGCAGAAAGGAAATGAGCTTTAGATTCATACAAAATTCAATCATCTTCAAAAAGCCCATTTTTCTTCTCTTTTCCTTTTGTCTAATGCTGTTTGAGAAAAGCTAGGGCATTTGTGCTGGAGACTGGCAGTTCTCAGACAAAGGCAGGATGGGGGAGAAAGAAACTTTTTGACAAGAGGCAAAATGGTAGCAGTTATGAATGGTGGCTGCATCCAGTTCCAACTATGATTAGATTATGCTGAAAATAATGTTCATGTATATTTAGGCTGAGAGACAAGTAGCATATTTAAGCAAAGTCTACAGAAATTTCATGTTTGAAATTGTGTGTCTTAAGTAAGACAGAATTTAATTTTCTATAAAAAGTCATTCTTTAAAAAGCATAATATATGCATGTATTGAGTATGTTCAGGACAGACTATGTCTAAGCCTCGTACAGATTCTGAAGTAATTAAGCATTAACATTTACAAAGGTGTCAATTTTTTAACCAAGGAATACATTTATGAACACAAAAAGAGAAAATGGTAATAAATGTTCTTCACCATAACACTGTTTACATTCTTTCATTGGAGGGCAAACTTGTATTATTTCATTCATATTTATATATTTTGGTGTAAAAGATTTTTCTATTGGTAATCCTGGTTGTCTTCGAAATTTAAAAAAAAAAATCCAGAACTGCAGAAAATATAAGGATTCTTATTTGGTAAGCATGATACAAGAGCATGATATATTTAAAATTAACAACAATGACAACAAAACTAGAAATGATGAATAATTTAGGACCCATTGTAGTTCTGTGTTTTAAAAAGAAATTTAAGGCACAAAATAAGGGCAAAGCAGAGAAAATAGAATTATAGTTTGGGAAACTGAGCTATGAAAGACATTTGGGGGAAGTTTGAATGCAATCTGAATTTTAGATCATATAAACATTAAGAGAAGTGGAAAGATGGGAACTATTAGCTGAACAAAGTACATTACAAAACATTATATGGTATGATCTCATTTGCTTAAAAATACATGTGTGTATATATATTATATACATATATATATATATATATACGCAAACATATATATGTATATATATACACACATATATATGAACATGTGTGTATAATATATATGTATGTATATATATATATATATATATACATATATGAACACAATAATTCATGGATATAAGCATACAGAGAGAAAAAAAATCAAAGGCATATATACAAAAAGAATTAAGGAGGTCTAAGTGTGTTAATTGTTGCTAGTTTCTAATTTATTTTTTTTGCTTAAATATTAAATTAACTAACTTATTATAGTTTCTCTACTTTCTAATTACTGTTGTTGTTCTTACGATGATTCTCAATAGTGAAAGATAAAAAAGTTTACTATTGTAATCATGGATGTAAAAAAGCCTTGCTTTTGAATGTATTTATTTTTTAATAAAACTACCATCTTTTTGCCTTGCCTAACACATGTCATGTTCCTGGTGCACCAAATTGCCAGACCCACCTGTTCTCTCTCTCTCGCTTCATCCAAATACCTTCTCATGTTTCTAGACTCATATTAGTTGCCACTGTTATGCTTGAATTCGGGACCCCCAAAGACCACCAGAGACCCAAGATGGATGCAAGCAGCAAAGAGGTGTTTATTGCGAGCTAGCTCGGTCCTCCGCACGCACACACAGCAACTGGTGACCTTGAGAGGCCCAGAGCCCAGGGTTTGCAGCATTTTTATACATTTTTTGGAGAGGGCAGGGACTTCACATACATCATAGCATCCCTTAGCAAATCATCTCACACCGGGGGAAAATCAAATAACAACTCTAAAACATGATTAGTACATTCACTGGCGTGAACAAGTTGGGTAGGGGTGATTGGTCAGTGCAAAAGGGGTATTCATTTTAACTGATTGGTTTAAGCCAAGAGGGGTGTACGTGCTGAACTACATGGTTTCCCAATATGTTATCAACCACCATAAACTACTGGGAGGGTTATCTGGCATCCCAGGTATTTCCCTGTCTTATGCTGATTGGTGGCTGCTAGGGGGCTGCTATGGATCCCCACCTAGCCTGACTGAGTCAGGGACACCTGGCACAGCAGATCTCGCCTGTTATTTGTAGATAAACAACTTAGCAGGGTGGGAATGTGCCTAGGAGTGCTCTGTGGGATTTTTCCAAGGACAAAGGTCATGTCCCTTTCGTGGACAGGCTTTGCTCTGAGATAGAGGCTGGTTTTTCATTACCTATGGATTATGGAGGCACAAATTATTTCTAATTTTTCCTATTTGCATAAGAGCTATCAAATGCCATTGGAACACTCTTGTATTTTATGTTCAGTGTGATTTTCTGTGGTTAGTGGAAGCCAGATAGTTCTCTCCACCAGCCTGTGTTCCCGTGAGTAAGGTAAGGTTCTGGATTGTGATATATCAGGATATATATATCCTGATTCAGCAGTATATATATATATATATATATTTTTTTTTTCCCGGTGCTGGGATTGAACCCAGGACCTTGTGCATGTGAAGCAAGCATTCTACCAAATGAGCTATTTCCCCAGCCCCAGGATCATATTTTTTCATCTTTTTATTTAACTGTAATCCTTAGCTCTGTTCACATAAGACAAGATTATTAAAGCTAATCCATATTTAAAAAGCAAACTTTCAATGTAAGCTCAGGTGAACAGCTTTGATTATTGTTAAATAAAATCTTTGAATTCCCTGTAGACAATGGGAAGAGAAAGTCAGTAATATTTTATGTGATACACTTGTTTGAAGGTAGCATCAGAAAAAACAATAATGATATTGTGCCTTTAAGTGTTATATGAGACTCATCCAAAGGGCAAAATATCAGCAACTTTGAGCTTCTTTAGCATTTTCCTGCTGTCCTGTTGTGATAAAAAGGACGGACATATCCAAGCAATCAAAGTCAAAACTCTAACCTACAACAATGATTTTCTTTCAAAGGGTTGTGTGGTACATTCTAAAAACTGTCAAAAGAAAAAAAAAAAAATAAGACTAAACCTCAAAAACAAATAAACCAAAAAAAAAAAAAGTATGAAAAATATCTTCAGTGATCTATGAGAACCGACACAAAACAATGAAATAATGAGCTGTCATTCAATGGGGAAAATGGGGCCTATATTAAATTTTCTTGTTAGGCAACCCATCTTCTTTTCAGACAGCTAGAATGTGCCTATGGAGGGGTCCTACACGCTACTTATTAAGTCCCACTTGTGGTTCTGTAAAGTGGTTTAGTCTAAGGTTGTGAATACAGATACTTAAGTATCTGTTAAATCATGCCAAGTATATTGGTAAGAAGACTAGTTGAGAAAGAGGAGGGAGCCAGGAAATGGGGGATAGCCTTGAGGGGAAGGGGGTGCTCTGTTCTCCTTTCTTCTCACCTGACCTTTCTTGTACCTTCTGTGTGTTCAATACACACTAAATGAAAGAGCAAGAGGACATGCAGAGTTTCTTCTTTCTTTTTTTCCTAGTAATTTCAAGTTCATTACAAGATTAATTAATTACCACCTTGGAAGATATGGGAAGTTAACAAGAATCCTGAGGAAATGAGATTCAGAATAGGCAGATGAAATGCATAGCAGACATTTAAAGAAAAAAAAAAATGTTTGTGGGAGAAACCGGCATGGAGGAAGTCCCTAGTGCTCCCCAGAGAGCTGGATCCATGGTTCATTCTAGCTAGTTAGCTGGAGTGATGACTAGCTTGCAAATGCATCGTTTTTGTTTTTCACTAAAACATTGGAGTTTAATTTACTGAGCATTTGAATGTTTTCTTTCCATTTATCTCCAAGAGTGATGTTTTGTTTCCTTTATTCTAATGTGTAGTCATTAAAAACTTAAAAGAACTGTTAGCCCTAAATGACTGGCTGAATTGTTAACTCAGTTGAAACAAAGATTAGAAGATAGTTTCTACTTCCAGAATTTCCTTGAAGTAAAATACCACAAATTGGAATATTTAGTGAAGTGATAAATTATTCTGAAAATTGACAATTATTTTGCTCATTCTGATTCCAAGGGAAGCTAAGTATGTGAAAAAAAAGGCATAAGATGTCTCTATTCCACTTGTCAGGTTTTGAGCATACCTTTGAGAGTTTGGTGAAGTCTGCAGAAACCCTTCTCTTTCAGAGCAATGCTATTAAACATAAAAACATAAATGAGGAGAACTACAAAGAAAAGCAATTACATTGAAAGACTTTGTCAAAGTATTAATAAATATGACACAGGAATGTAAAAACTTCTTTAAGAATATATTACATATGATTTATCCAAAGGAAAAATAACTACTGCAATCTCGAGATACTGGTAATCAGCAAATTGTGAGATATATACGAAACTTGCAGAATATTGCAAAGTAACTGATTTCTACTGGTGACAAAGTAGCAGATAAGCTCAATGTATTCCAGTTGGACAAGTATATTAACAATGGAAGGAGATATCAATTGCCTATTAAGATTCAATAAAAATAAAGATATTTTTTAAACTCTCAGATCCCAAAATTGAGAACTTATGATCTAGTTGAATTTATATTGGCATTTATATTTAAGAATAATACTGTAGATTAGAGTTGAAATAAAAAATATAAAGCTCTCGTAATTCAGAGTGATCAAAGAAATTTTACATTAAAACCAAAACAATTTTTGTAGGTATGTTCTTTCTGAAATTTGTATATAATGATCATAAATAATGGTGGGATTCATTATGCCATACGTGCATATAACACAATTTGATGGATCTCATTCACCTGTACTTTTCTTTTTTCCTCCCCTCTTTCTTCCCCCAATCTGCCTTCTCTTCTGTAATAATTCCCTTTTGTTTTTTTATTATTTTAATTAGTGTATTCTAAGGATAAAAGTGCTTTCATTGTGGTGTATTTGTATATGAACACAGCATTACTTGGTAGTTTTCATTTCCTAGTACTTCCCTATGCATTCTTCTCTTCCCCACTTCTTGGTCCACTTCCCTGACTTTTAAACATATTTATTACCAAATTTCAGAGGAACTGAGCCACTGGAGCAATTTTCTAGATTGGAAATCCTTGTCTTTCACAGATGCAACAAAATAAAGCCAATAAGATCTCAATAAGTCAGTGGGAGGAATTCAGAAATTTATTGGGGAAAAATACACATTTCACTTTGAAGTCATAAAAACCTGAAGAAAAAGCTAATATTCTTGTTTTGTTTCTACACCAAATTGCTACAGAGTCATTGTTCTGTGCAAGTGTAACAGGAAAAGGTTAATTACCAGCTTTTTTATGGGGGCTACGGGGTGATCAAATTGGTGGTATATGGAAAATAAGCTGATAAATATGGGACTGGCTGAAAATTACAGGAAGCATGTGGAGGGTTACAGCAATACCCAAATCTATGGACAGACATTTAACTGACTGGATTACTGCTGTATTTCTCACAGGCATTATCATTCTATAAAAAGGTTGCTCTGGTAATTTCCAACTGAATGTATTCATTGTGTTGGAGAAATTCACTACATAATAGCTGATGCACTTAATGAACACTGTAGTAAACAGGCAAATCATGTTTTCATATAAATAACAAGATCAATAAAAGCTGCTTCCCCGATCCCCTGCTGCATTCACTCTGGATAATATACACCTTGTGTGACCTGAGAACAAACGTGGTTTCATTATTTGTCTTGTTCTTTTCCTTTCTTCTACGGGGCACATTGTTGCTGGAATCTAGCACCGTCCTTGGCACTCAAGGACTCACAGGTTTTATAGTTTAAGTAAAATCACTACCTCTTAATTACTTTCTGCATTGACATAAATGAAGAAATTAGAGGACCAACCACCACATGTTGTGAATCCTGAGCTATTTCTAAGAAAAAAGAAGTGAAGAAAAAGAAACTGTAACAATAGCTTTCCTTTGTATTCCTTAAACTCTCAGATTCTGGTGAGGCTATTGTTAATTTATTGATTATCAATTCCCCTATGTCATGTTGTCTATTTAACTGCCTGGCAATATGCTTTCTTAAACAGGGTCAAGGAAAATTATTTACTAGTTAACAAAAATTTCCAAAGGAAACATGTTTTCCATTCCCCACCTCTGCCCTCTTCTAACAATGTTCCAACATTGCCATAAACATTCTTTCCCTACTTTGCTCATTCACCTAGCATATTTTTTTAAAAGATTTTACTTTGTGCAAGCCTCTGTTCCAGCTGTGGGTACCTACAGAATTTATATTTTAGAATACATTTACAATTTAATATACTGCCATAAAAATAATATATTGCCATAAAATAGAACAGAAAAGGAAAGACTAATGGGAAAGGTATTATGTTATGATCTTACTGTCTTCAAGGATGTCCTCTCTCTGGGGAGTTAACATGTATTCTGAGACCAGAAGGAAGTAAAGGGACTGCTTTGTGAATGTTTGGGGAAAAAATACTACAGAAAGAGGCATCATTAAGGCATAAGGTCACAGAGGTAGTAAGGGCCAGGTCAGGTAGGGCATGAGGCCTTGGTAAGGATATTAACTTTATATGAAGCATCAGAAGAAACTATTGAAGAAGTTTGAGTGAGAATGTGACATGGTTTAAGTTCTCCAAGCAGCATCCCAACTGCTCTACAAACAACAGATTGTGGGCAAGGACCAAAGCAAGAAGTTTGGCTCCATAGTGGAGAGAGGCCACGGATAGATGGAATTCAAGAGATGTTGATAACTGGCTGTATTACAGTTAACAGAGATGACCTAACAATTACTGACTGCACCTCAAATTTAGGAAAGAAAGTTTCAAAATTGGCCCAACCATTCAGACTGGTACCAATACAAATCAGTTTCTAGTCTTTCTGTCTGTTCCTTTTCTGAACTCAGAATAGTTGCAGTCATGTTAATCAATTATTACTTTCCAGTCGTAACATCCCTTATATTCCAAAATCTACAGAAGATTCTGTCGCATTTTTTTTAATTGCCAAATCTGTGATGTCCTTTTACTGGAATCCTCATTACACCTTTACAGTTGACCTTGCTTTCTTCTCTACTATCTTGACCATCATGATTCTATGCCTCCTGGTTTGCCTTGAATCTGTCTCATCTTTGTCTTACTAATAGGCTCACTTTCTAATAAAATAATAAAAATGAAGTGCTAAAATCTATTGGTCTCTTGAGTTCACGAATCCTCTCATACATGCTCCCAGAGAAGTCAAAGGATTCTGAGTGGGTTACACTAGTAGTTATGTATGAATTCCCTGGAGTCAGATTCCCTGAGCTTGAGTTTAAACTCTCAAGTAACTAGCTATGGGAACATGAGCAGTTCTTCTCTTGACATTGATCCTTCATTGACTTATCTGCACTGTTTTCATAGATTTGTTGAGTCTTAAGTAAGATAATTCCTTTAAATAATTTTGGACAGAACCCACTGTCTTGCAAGTGCTCAATAAATTGTAGCTATATTATACACCATCATCAAATTGTACAATGTTATGTTTCTAGGCAACAGCAGTGTCCTAAGTGTCATGTGTATATTTTGTCTGCCAATAAAGTCTATAATTTGGTATTTCACAAACCCTTCATTTTCAACATTTTAAAAATGAGCTCACTTTTTTTTCTCTTCAATATTTTCTTTTCTCAGTGTATTTTTCTCTTCAATGTTTTCTTTTCTCAGTGTATTTCCATTCTCAGTGAATAGATACACACTGGAAAAACATTCATGCTTAAATTTTTCCTTTCTGTCACTTTCATGTGTAATCTGTGTCCCACTGATTTAACCCCTTGAATATAATTTTCATCCTTCCATTTTCTTTCTCTATCTTCAGTGTTCTACCCAAGGGACTCATCAACACTTTGAGTGATATTCCTCAATCATTTTATCTGCAAACTTGGTTATTCTTTTCCTTAGTTATCACACTAAAATGCCAAGTCAACCATATCATTTCTTGCTTCCCACACTCTAAGACTCATCAAGGCTTATAGTCAAAGATAGCTACCTGGCACCAATTTATTACAACCACAGGAACATAGTTGCTATATACATTTTCAATATTGTTTTCAAAAATCCCCGCTTTCAAAATTTTTAAATTAGCTACATCAAAAGAACATTTATTTATGCTTTCTGTTATTCTTTAAATTACTTCCCCCCTTACACGTACAGATGCACATGCCCCAACATACACTCAAATGTTTCTAATCCTTCCTTCTCCCATAGCCCACTCTCTGAGGCTAGTCTTCTCATTAGTCTCACTAATCTTCTCTGACTTTCAAGGTGAGTTAAAGGATACATCTCTGTCAATTTCTTTACCATCATATCTGCATATTTTATTTTTCTTATAGGACAAGAGCATGTTTTCCCTAACTAAACTATAAGCTTCTTTATAGCAAAATCATGTATTTATCTTTGCCTAACACTTATCAGGTAGGTAGAAACTTGGATCTTAGCTATATACTGCATGATAGGATAATTTAATGAACAAGATATTTCAAAAGTTCCCCAGTGTCCCTTAAGATAGAAGTCTCTGGATTATATCTTGTATAAGTACCAGTTCAACTGTACTTTTAAACTCTAATGGTTCTACATTGCCTATAAGATAGTGCTTCTTAAATTAGGGCTTATAAACCCTTGCTCTCAGCATATGTAATTGTTCTATGGATTTTCATCTTGACTTTGTGAATTAATTTAAATAGCCAGTCTTAAATCAATATAAGCATGTGCTGGATCATCCTGTAAATTCCCTTTGTAACCCAGACTTGTCATTTGGTTAGAGTGCATGTGCTTTATTACAATGATGTTGTATCTAGTGTTCACTTAGGTAGCACTCAATTTTTGATTTAGCTAGGATCTATGGCAATGAGACTATGGCCAATTTTTTGGAGATTCACTAAGTATCAAGTTTGAGAAATATTGTTATAAGTTGAAATTCATTGTTATCCAATTAAATTATCATATTAATCTAAACACAATTTATAGCATTAACACAATGGTTACTCAATAAAAGACCTTCACCAAGAATTTATTCTACATTAGGTTCTATGTTTTGAGTTAAGTTATCATCTGTATAGAAAAGGTTTTCTACCTAGCATTTCTGCCTTTTAAACTTCTGACTATTGCTCATATCTTCACTCAGATGCTAGGTTATCTATACAACTTTTCATGATTAAAGTTAAGTGGAAGCCATCTAGTTCTACTTTATTTGTCCCATTTTGGTATTTATTATATAATTCCTAAAAGCTTTTTGTCACTGTGACAAATACCTGAGAAAAACAACTTGCAGGAGGAAAGATGTACTTTGGCTTATGCTTTCAGAGATTTCAGTCATAGTTGACCAACTCTATTGCTATAGGCTGGTAGAGAGGCTGAATATCATGGTGGAAAAGTATGAAAGAGTGAAAGAGGAAAGATACTCACCTCATAAAAACCAGGAAGGGAAAGCGTGCGTACTGACTGAGGACAAGGCTGGGCAATAGTCCATTAGAATTGTTAGTTCATAAAATATTCATTCACTAGTGAGATTACAGTCCTCACGATGCAATCATTTCTTAAAATCTCTACTTCTAAACATTTCTTCATTGAAGACCAAACCTTCAATACATGAGTCTTTGGGGACACTTTATATCCAAACTACAACAGCATGCAAATGTATTTGGGTAATACATTACATATTTTAAAGCCCAAGTAGATGGGTGTTATGATTTGGATGTTCCCCGCAAAGCTCATGGGCTAAACAATGTAGCAATGTTAAGAAGTGAAAAGAGTAGATTATGAGAGCTGCAACCTGATGAGTGGATTAATCCATTTGAAGGATTAATAATTTGAATGGATGGCTAAGTGGAAACTGTAGGCAGGTAGAGTGTTGCTGAAAGAAGTAGCCCACTGGGAGTGTAAGCTTGGGTGGTATCTGTCCCTGGTCTCTTTCTCTTTCTTCCTCTCTGTTTCTCAGCTGCCATGAACAGAATAGCTTTTCTCCAGCCTACACTTCCTCACCTCAGGCTCAGAGCAATGGAATAGACTGACCATGGACAAAGTAAAAGTGTAAGACCAGCATGAACTCCTATTTAAAGTTGTTCTTGTCAGGTGTTTTGATTACAGCAACATAAAACTGACTAACACAACGTGACTATGGGTATTATTAACTTAAAGGAATGAAGAAGATATACTACTTTCTTTGTTACAGTACCTGTGCATGTTCAAACGGTAGAAGATACGTCCTTGCATCTCAGAATGTTGTACTGATTAGCATTCTCCTAAGGAAAGCATAGACAAAGAAAAGCAAAAACAGAAAAAAAAAAAAAGTCCAGTTAAAATGGAATCGATTACTAGCTTGTGATTTACTTTGCATGTTTAGGCAAGACAGCTTATGATGAGGAATTCCAGAAGAAAATAAATCCCCAAGACCTCTCAACAAAATAAATCTATGTGAATTTTGGTGAAGATTGCAACATATAAAATTATTGGTGAAATTATAGGCACAGTGACAAGGCAAGGCCAATTATCTGGTTAATTGAGAATAAGATGTTGATGGTGTATTTTTTTTTTTGAGAGTCTTTTTGGAGACCATTGTTCTTTCAGAACTTAATTGTAAAAGGCATTTCTATATTCAAACACCTCATATGAACCCAGAAGAAAATTGCTCTGGATATCATATTGCTGTAGTGCTCTCTAAATGTTTTATGGGGACCTGCCTGCCATCTACAGATCCCAAGTACTGTGTTCTGCCTGAAATTGCATCTCTTTATTTAATTTCCATGTTATTCTGACTGAAATGTGCATTGCTTAGTAATAGGATGTAAAAAGAGATTTGTCACTTCCAAAATGTACATTACTTAGAGCTACTGTAGCCAGGGGAATAAGCTATTCACCAATAATAAAGGCACTTAACTCTGTTCCGAAAAGGCCATGCATTATTCTAACTTGAAACCAATGCTTCACAAATGTTTTTATTAGTTTATCACATATTCTGGTATAACTTTTCAATGAGTTGAGATTTCTGGAGTTAGGAAGATACTTAAATGTATTTCCCTTCAACAAATTTGATTGGATTCTACTTATTTCTGTTCTAAAATTTGTGACCACCTGATGAGAGTACCCATTTATTTACTTTTCAGACTGCATGTGGAGGAAGTCATAGAATCTTATTTGTGCTCCCAGTATTACCACTTCTGTGCTTATCAGTCCTAACCAAATCCCTTAGCCTCTCTGGACATAAGTTTTTTTTGTTTATTTGTTTTGTTGTTGTTGTGGTTTGTTTTCATTGTAATATAAGTGGCAGAAAATTTAAGATGCTTTTCATTTTAAGATGTTAGCATTCGGTAAAGAGGGTTTGACACTCGGAAGTAGTGTTATTCTTCCCAGTGATTTTTCCCTAATCTCAACTTCCAGCTGTTGTGGGTGTCTAGTAGGTATTTATATCATTCTCATAGCTTACTTTTGTCATACTGATATAACATGCCTGGCAACTGTTTTGTAACAAAAGAAAATAATTCTAGAGTCCTTGATTTTAAGGAAAGTGTTTAGTCCTCATTATTTGTTAATCTCCTAAGTTGTCAGTCAAATATCATTTTATGTTACAAGAATTCCAAAGAAAGCTATCCCTTAAACAAAATAAAAATAATGTATGACTGAAAATTGATGTCTAGTGTCATTGAATTGGATTCCTGATTGAAATACATTATTATAGGAGGTTTTATAAAATTTCTCCAACAAACAAAAAATCAATTTCAAAAATAGTTAAAATAAATTACTTTTACTAAGTGCGCCAGTGGCTCAGGGTTACCAAGATACCCAAATCATTCCTTAAACAAATGGAAAGACAATGAGCAGGTCTTGTGTTTTACTTTATTGCATATAACCCAGATATTGGCCACTCCTTTAGGTCCAAAGGTCACAAGTGAAGCTGAGAAAATCAGTAGATGCTGGTTGACAATCTTACCAACTGAATGTGGAAAGCCCTGTAAAATATATATAACTCAAATCTACATTTACTGAAAAAGACATTTTTTTAAACAAAGACCTGTTCCTGTATTATTTGACTCAATCTGTTCTGCTGTGATTTTAAACCTCTTTCTCTGGCTAAAACTCTTATAGGGAATACATAATTGCCAGAACTATCTCTTATGTCTCTATCTTGGCTATGTCCCCAATCTTTCCCTTTAAACCTCAAGTTGCTTATTTTTTAATTAATAAAGCCCATTTGATTTTTAGTAGCCATGTAGGCTCTAAGTTATTTATATCACACTTGAGTTAGAATGCCTTTGTATAATCAAAGCTTTAAATGAATCTCTGAATTTCTATTTACATGTAAAAAGCACTTCTGGCTTTTCATGCACCCAGTTGATACCACATCACTAGCCTGTATTTAAGCATGTGGTCATTCCATTCTGTCACATAAGATGAATATTTTCCAGAAGTATATTCACTTTTTTTCAGCTGTTCTAAATAGTCTAGATTGATAGATAGGAAATATAGTCTATGATCTTCGAATCCTTGCATTCATCAATTCTCTAGTTCTCATGGGGATGAAGGGTAGATTTTCAAAGTCTCTGGGGCTATGTATGTAATATTTATTTTGAATAGAGTATTATGGCTCATAATTCTCGTGTAAAATCTACAATAAATAAAGTTCAGCAGAATACTTTCAGTCCCCAAGGATCTGCAGAGAGATATACAGAACAGTGGTTGAAGATATACATCAGTGGTACATAACATATGGGAGAGGAGAAAATGCAATGATTTTATTTTTAACCAGGAAATAGCTAGCCATTTTGAGAAATTTTCTTTTCTTATTTTGAAGCAAAATATATTTTTAAAAAAGTTTTTGAAGAGATTAGGGATTTTCATAGTATACACATATTAAAAAGTCATAATATTTTTCTTCCCCTTCCATATTCTCAATATTTGCATAAGAACCCACATAAAACACTAAAGACAGGTAACCCTCTCTGCATGCAGAACCTAACAAAATAGTCTGACCTCTCTTACCTGTTATTTTGCTATCATGGAAAAAAGGGTCCTAGAATTTCTGTGAATAATTTTTATATATGGATCAAAATAGTTTGAGTTTAAGATGCTTAGAAATAATAGTTTACTTTTGTGAATAATGATTATACAAATCTAATAAAGGTAGTTGCAAAATTATTATTATAAAAATATAATAACAGCTTTATAGTGTCTAGGCATCCAGAAACTAAAACACCATATAAAGTGGTTGAGAGTTCTGGTTTTGAAATCCAGCAAACTTGAGATCAAATTATACATTGATCATTTTTAAGTGACTCTGTTAACTTATAGTATTTTTAAGCCTCAGTTTCTTAATATATAATGTAAGGATTATAATAAATTAGTCACAGGGATCACTGTAATATGTTAAAAGTGTGTGTGGTAGTACATACTTAACTATTTAGTTAGTATTATAATGACTCAAAAATTGCTGGGCAGCTGCTCTCTATTTATGGACTGATTTAGGGACCACACAGAATAGTGATGCTTTGCTTAGGTTGAAGTTTTCAGAATTCCTAGTTTTATATTAAGCTTTAGTGAGTGGGATTAGGACTGATTCTGACTACCAGTCTAACACCCATGAGTCCTTTTCCTGCCTTATACAACTTCAAAAATGTGGCCACTGCATTTCAGTTCATTTACATTTTTTTTTCCTGAATTATCCAGATAAGGCCTGGACTTATTTTATTCTATTTACATATGCTTATATTTTAAAAGTTTCACATTTCTAATCCTTTCTTCAAAGGAGTCAATATTAGCATCAAGCAATGATTGGCACTAGCTTTAGAGCTGACATTACACCCAGTACCCTCTAGAATATTATAAAGATACTGCTACTTCTCTGGGAGCAGTTTCTGAACTACTGTTAATTATTTGGGTAGTACACTACAAACATGAATTTATTCTCTAGACAAATCTGGCATCATTATTACTATATTGTGGAAAGTGGAATCTACTGGCTCATTAAGAGATCAGTGTCATCCAGATTCCTGCTGAATTAGAAATTTCTTTTAGTCATAACATTAAATGTACATGGCTATGGAGACAGCATTTTATGCAGGAATAGTACTGGACATGGCACCAGGAGACTTGATTCTAGTTTCAATTTTTTCTTCTTTGGGTAACTCACTTATTCTCTGTGTATCTTGATTTCAGATTTAGAGAGTTGGAATATTATTCTCCCTAAAGTTATTTCTAGATCTAAAATACTATTGCTCTGTAAAAAAATATACTTTTTGAGTACCTTTTTCATGTTAATTATTAAGTTAATAAGCTATGTTGTTATGGATAAATTTCAAATAACAAAGAGAATGAAGACTGGACTTCAATCTCAATTACCCCTGCTATGCACTTGTTGAAATTTCTCTCAGCTTGCTAGCTCCTGAGCTGGGATTACCTGTAGCTTAATTCCCATCAAGGTGTGCATGTTTAAAACTGTACATCTACTCTAGGGCATGTGTTAACACCAAGTGTTGTCCAAAACCTGCTAGTCAATGATATATAAACATGTTACACATGTAACAGCTAACAGCAGGACACAAGACATACACTTTAGAATAAAAGAACAAAATTCTAAGAAGAGTTTTCATCCCTTCAAGGTACTCATAGTGTACCTGGAGAAATTACACTTTTTTTGTGTGTGTGTGTGGTAGTAGAATAATTCAAGTTAGTAAATAATCAAAGTAATTTGAGCTAATAAGTGTTTACTTAAGTTCAAAAGGGAATACATAAGCTATTCATCAGTTTAAGAAAAACTTCATGTAGGTGTTGGAACCCCAGTATGCAAGAAGATGTGCTGACCTAGATAAGCTAAGAAGATGGTGAACTATTAGTGTGATTTGCTGTCCTGTTTCTTTCTTTCTCTTTTATTTTTGGTACTGGAAATTGGACCCAAGGGTGCTTAACTACTGAGCCACATCTCCAGCCCTTCTTATTTATTTTTTATTTAGATATAGAGCCTCACTAAGTTGCTGAGGCTGGCTTTGAATTTGCAATCCTCCTGCCTCAGATTTCTGAGTCTCTGGGATTATAGTGTGCACCACCAGGCCTAACAATCTGTCCTATTTCTAAAACAACAATGCTCTCCTAATCCACTTCTCTGGTATATTTTATCTATGATAATTTCTATTTACTCCTGATATTACTTGATTTTAATTAGTGCAAAATTCTTGTACTTCAAATGCTGCATTTAACAAAAAAAATAGTGTTCATGCTGTACAAACCTTGATGTTGGCACATATTAGTTATGTGACCTTTTAAGTTTCTGAAACTCAGAATTGACAAGTATGAATCAGGAAATTAATATTATTCATGTCATTATAAGGATAAATAAGATGATATATTTAAAATCTTTGCAAGAAAAGTTTGAACATTTTATGTGCTCAACAAATACTAGCAATCATTCCCATTACCTTGAGAAAATTTTCTTGACATCTCTTTTTGGAAAAAATACATAGAGGGAATTTTATTCCCAAATATTCCTCTACCCTTTACCCCCTGTGTTAGTTTTTCCTTGGTGTGAGGCTAGTAGGCATGAATAGCCATGTGGAAGACTGGGGGAAGTGGCTCTGGAGGGTCTGGAGAAAGGGAAGGATGTTAGTGTGATTTTTAATAATTTATGAATGATTCTTATGTGTGTCCTGCATAGACATGTGGAAACATGCACATGTAAAATCCTGAGAATAATAAAGCAGTATATCTCAAACTTCAACCTGAATTTGAATCTAATGGTTAAAATGTTATTCCAATGCAGTAGTAGTCTGGAGAGTCTGGAGTGGTCTGTGTTTCAAGGGAACTCCCAGATGAAGGCAAAGCTGTACTACTCTGAGGAGCAAAGTGATATAGACTCATTATTTCTGAGGTTAATAATTCACACCTGGGATTCTTAGTCAGTTATTTACTTTTATTTCTGCATATCCGAAGGTAAATTTTTTGTCATTATGCATTCAGGGAAATGTTTTTACTTAAAAATATCAAAAGCACCAACAAAAAAGAGTGCCTCACCTTAGTATCAAAGGTGTTACTACTTTTTTGTTACTTTTTTGAGGGGGGGGTGGTATACAGGGGATTGAACTCAGGGGCACTCAACCTCTGAGCCACATCCCCAGCCCTATTTTGTATTTTATTTAGAGACAGGGTCTCATTGAGTTGCTTAGTGCCATACTATTGCTGAGGCTGGCTTTGAACTCACTATCTTTCTGCCTCAGCCTCCCCAGCCACTGGGATTATAGACATGCACCACCATGCCCATCTTGTTGTTATTTTTGAATGTAGCATTTAAGTTATATGAACTTTGTATTAATCAAACTTAAGCAATATCAGGAATAAATAGAAACCATCAGAGACAAGATATCACTATGCAAACAGCCTTATGACTCCAAACCATTTTCCGTGACAGGGCAGTATGTGTTTCCTAAGCAACTACTTTCTCATTCTCATTAGTACTTTAATTCAGGGATAACAATCTGACCACATACCATTCCAAAAATAAAATCTCTTTTGATGGTGTTTTTGTTAATTTTACTTGTTTGTTATGAGTTACCTCTCTTTTACAGAACCAGAAATCCTAATATCATAATTTGGGTTCCGAGGCAGAACAAACCAAATTTTTCCTCAAGATATTTGGCTTCTGCATTATTTTTATTACTAATTTCTTGGATCAAAGCCATTTGCTACATGTCTTTCCCTTAGAAAATATTTTACAAAAAAGAAGTCTAGGCCCTTGCAATTTAGCTCCATTGCTAGGGAAGACATCAACATCTGCTGTCCCAAGGTGGTCTGGTGTTCCGGGGTGAAATGTGGAAGGAGGCAAAGTATAGGGTGCTTTCACCAGATCTTAAACGGATGCTAAATGTAGTCTGCTTTTCATGTTAGCTAAATAGTGAATGCCAGTTTTACACACACACACACACACACACATACACACCTCAGCTCTTCACCTAAATAACAATTCAAAATGATCCATGCTTAATATTCCCAATTCCTTTGCATTATTGAGAATGTGTTGAAACATGAGATTCATAAATGCCTAACTTTAATAGAGGCTTGCCCTTTTTCAATACGAAGTAATAGCAAGAAAGTGTGTAGAGCTATTTGGAAAGAAAATCCTGGAGATGAGGTTGACAGGTTTATGGCACTGGCCCTTGTCTTATTTGCAGTAACTCATTTTATATATAGTGCTTCACAGTGGGAAAGCTAAGGGCTAGAGGCCTCTGTGATTTAACTCAAACAATAAGTAAGATCGAGGTATCAAAGAGGGCAGAAAATAGGTCAGCTGATTAGAACAATATATTAGGGGACAAGAGGAGGCATAGGGAAAAATACTGGCTGTAACAAATCTGAATAAGCATTTCTTACTGTTGGTCATTCTTTCTGATTTAATAAATAGATAACTCAATGTACTGTGTCCACAAATAGTCTCCACTGGCACCCCACATTTATATAATTCCCTTGGATGGTTAGAATTTCTTATGCAACCTCCATCATAAGAACAAGAGCAAGGAATTTTTTTTTGTTTTTTTCAGAATTCAGACTAGGGAAAAGCAAAACCCCATGAATATAATTAAATCAAAGTTTATTTTGGATGTTTTTGGTGCCAGAGGGCAGAAATATAATAATGAAATAGACAGTTTCTTTATTTGCTGATGGTGACTCAAAGATTTTCACTGCTCTGTTAAAGTCAAAAAGCTATTGTCCTGGTCATTCTTCCTGGCAAGGCCTAGGAGACCCATCAATGCTAGGTCTTTGCTGATGCCTGGGGCAATTCAGACATGTCCAGTGTCTGGAATCCATCTTCTGATTCTCCATAGGGTTTAGCTTTTTTCCAAAGCCTAGGATTTCAAAAACTCAGATTCTTTACACCCGTCATGATTTATTTTTTCAATATGTTCAAGGTGTAATAAAATGGCTGTCAAGTGTCAACTTCTTGTTTCATAAGTGCCACCACTTATACTGTCCCCTATTGGTCATTTCTCAGCCTAAAATATGATGTGTGATAGAGTTTCCTTTAAGCCATGGTTCCTGTAAGTACATATTTCCCTGGGATAAAACAGCTCCAGAAAGCTTCCCAATAATCTTTTGCAATAAATGTTTATTAGTTTTGATGACAGGTCCTGCACAGTCTTGGGGGAATATTACTTTTGTTGATTTTCAGATTCAATGTGCTGTGGTGTCGATGGGTTTTACAGTTGTGGCTTGGATTTTCAGATAGCTCAGGCCATTTTTAATACCCTTTGTTTTTAGCAATAATTTCTTTGACACTAAAACTATTTTATATATATATATACACACACACATATATATAAAAATATATATATATACTTTGCAAAAAAAAGAGACCTGGTAAGCTTATGCTTCTACATGTGTCTTACTAGCTGGTCAGCTATGGCTTGCCCACCAAAAAGAGACAGAGGCATATCATTTAGCAGACCTAATCGGATTCTCACTTTTGCAGTCAGGACATGATTCAGTCTTGATGTTAATACTCACTGTTATGTCACCCACAGGCACCATGGAAGCCAATAAAAATTAGGGAAGACTTGAGGGCTTGCTACAGAATTTACCCTTACTGGATCCTAACTTTTAGGTTGCTGTTGTTAAAGCATAACCTTAAAGTCCTTAAAATCCTGTCCAATCTGCACTCATGTCCTTGCTCAGGACAGTCTTAGTGTGCCTGTGAACTTTAAAGCTACTTTGAATCTACATCCCTCCCTTCTAGACCAACAGCATGCACTTCATAACCAGTCCTCCATAACCATGCCTGAATGTAAATAATGACAAATAATCCTTGATTTTCCTCTTCATGCTATATTTTAGAGTATTTTCAAACATGATGGAAAACTCTTTTTGTCTTTCTTTTCAAGGAGTTTACTAAAACGGTTTTAAAAAGTGTAGCATGCATTTTCCATTTTGATAATGGAAGATGGATAATGATTAGTCTATTTTATTTAATAACTTTTATTCTTTTCTGAAGAATACCACGGGGGGCTGTCTTCTGACTTAGAAGTAGATGTGCATGAAGTGGAAAGACCATCCTAACTAATTTGTATCCAATGCAATCTAGAATGCACAGTTGTCAAATACCCACAACTATAATTTCCATTTGGTGTCCTAGTGTCATTTCATTATTGTTTTCATCACCAGACCTTCATCAAATGCTCCCAGAGGACATGGTTCTGGATGAGACCCTATGGTGAGGGCAGAGAGAATTATGCTGCTTGCACAATTTTTCTTTATAAGATGAAAATGATTATCTCACTTTGCATATTCTGAGGTTGCTATTTAAATAAATAACTGAGAAACAATGACTGATTTACCAGGCAGCTCTTCTCCCGAAAATATGGCCATATAGGATTTCAGAAGGCATAGCAGCCTCAGAATCAGCTCAAAAGGTTTGTAAATAAGAATGTATCAGCCCCTCACTGCTTCCATGGATCTGGAGGAGTACCCATGAATTGATGCATTTAACAGCAACTGAGGTGCATCCATTGCACAGCAAGACTCGACACCTCCAGTGTAGATGAAAATGATTAACAGATTGAAAGCCACAGATATCACCATAGGGGCATCTCCACAGATTCAGGAGCTTCTTAGCTTTGCAGGTACATAACCAACCTTTATGAATGCCCCATGGGGGTAATAAAATCTGTGAGACTAATTCATCTGAATCAAAAAAAAAAAAATCAAAGCATAATTTGAGAACGAGAATGACCAATTTACAAGGAAATCAAATCACCAGAAACCCTTCTATATTCAAGGTGCCAAACACATGGACAAGGAAAGCAGATGGCTTTTTGGACTTGAAATAGAATGAGCTGGAAAGGGTTGTAGAAACTTTTATCCAGAATATCTTGAGTCTCTCTTTCAGCTTAAAATGGCTATTTTCCAGCTATCATTTCTCTCTCTCTTCATACTTGCTGAATGAACTCTGGCAAGTAATTACTCTTCAATTAATTTTCTTGAGTCCATATAGACCACTTTTCTTTATCATGTCCTTTAAAAAAAATACTTCACATCATCCAATTTAGCTCCCAGGAGTCCCTTTCTGAAATTTACCAATCTTTCTAAACTTATTAGTAACACATTTATAAGCTGCCTCAAAAGGACAACTTTGGATTTCATCCTAGAAATCTCTTGAGTTCCCAATTGGATGTGATAGTCATCCTGACTATCTTCAGGTCCTTCCTTTTCTCCAGAGGGGACATTTGAATTCTGACCCAGTCACACACTCTGGACTTAGGATCTGCACATGTGGACACATGCATCCGGAGTCTGGCTGGAATTTGGACATAGGGAGAAAGTAAAACTAACTTTCAACAAAAGACGAAAACTATGATTTATCACTTCTTAATAGAGAGTTCAGTCCAAAGTCTGCCAGATGCTTTAGATATCAGAATGTCATTAAGGGGATAATGATAGAAAATGATGGAGCAGAATCCAAAATATATTTAGATCACCACATCATAGGCAAATAAGATTAAAGCAAGTGTGGAGGTTGTGTGGTAGATTATATTGATAATTACTGCTGTTAAATGGATGTCAAATGTGGGGAAATTTCTCCCACCGTGAGCTCCTTTCTATGTGGTGACATAAAATGAGGCTGCATCATTTATTATGTTTTAAGTCCAAAATACTTTGATACTATTTAAAGGTATGTCGGTGTTTGATAACAAGTCCCCTTTTCCTGCAAGCATGTCTCTAAACAACTCACATTAAATAATGAAATCAACACATATTTATGATGTAAGAATTGTATTCACCAAACCACTTTTGGGGGAATAAAAATATAGAATTTCCATCCCCCAGCTTGCTAAATAGCACAGTAAAATACTGACGATAACAGGAAAAAAAATTACTTAGTTACTATTATGGACAAGTAATGCTTACTAATCCCCTATCATCCCATTTAACCCCCAAACCAAGGCAATCCTACACCTATATATTTTTTCCTTTTTTTGATACTGGGATTTAACTCAGAGACGCTTAACCACTGAGCCACATGCCCAGCCTTTCTTACATTTTATTAGAGATAGGGTCTTACTAAGTTGTTTAGGACCTCACTAAGTGGCTGAGTGCTGGTTTTGAACTTATGATCTTCCTACCTCAGCCTCCTGAGCCTTTGGGATTACAGGCATGCACCACCGCGCACAGCCACTCACCTATCCTATACACAAGGAAACTATTTATGCTTAATGGAGTCCCAGGAGTTTCCCATGAAGACATAATTATTAGTATAGTGATTTTAAATGCAAACTAACTGCCTGGGATTGACATTCAGTTTTGTCTCTTGGTGAGCTACCTAAACTCCCTGTGCTTCAGTTTCCTTATTTATAAAGTGAGGGTAATATAAATTCTAGTACTGAGGGTCTTTGCCTACAACAGTACTGTAATAAGGTAAGGAAATTGCTAAGCAATAATTCAATGTCTAATAAATCAGTCCACGCAGCTTCTGAGGTGCAGCATTGTGATTTAAATGCTAGGCCTCTGCCTTAAGCTCATGACCACTACAACATGGCCACAGAGAAGGAAAGGACAAACACCAGACACTACTGGTTTTGTGTCCAGCTCCCCATTAAAAGCAAATAGGGCTTTGGCAAGTTATTTGAAACTCTCTGAATTTAATAATTCTCAAATAATAGTATCTATCTGAAAGTAGAATTGGAACTGGAGAAAACATTAAGTGTGCCTTCACTGATGGGAAGATACAACTGTTATCCCCCACTCATTCCTGGCCACTCTTATCGCCTCACGGTCAAAGGGCACTTGAGGACACAATGCATGTACATGATGAGTGAGGAGGGAAACCAGAGAATAAGCTGTTGAAGGTAAGTACAAGTGATTGATGATGGGAAGGAATAAGAACGGAATAGGGAAGAAGAAAAACTGAGTTAAATGTAATCTTAGGTAATAAAGAAAAAATATGTGCAGATAAGAGATGTTGGGGCAAAGTCCCCAGTGTGGAAAGGAGCAGGCTGAGAAGGACACCATTTCTGGGACTAAACAGTTTGATATTTGGTTTCAGGCTAACCGATTAGAAAGACTTTCTGAGTGTCAAATTAGCAAATTTGAAATTGATCCTATACATAGTGGGGATTCCAGAGTCTTATGTGGAAGTCTGTATGAGAAATCCCATAAAAAACTGTGAATTAGGAAATATTTATCATCTGATTCCAAATTAGATTTTATGTCATAAAAATAGCCATACATACCATGATAGAAACAAATAAGCTTAATTAATAAATCATTCCTACAAATAACTTCATTCTTCACGTAATTATAATTAAAATTTTCAGAGCATCCATATATCTGTAATGAATTAGTTTCAGGTCTTTTACTCATATATCAAGGCTATATTTAACATTTTAATTATATATGTAATAAAAGTTAATGCAATAATTAAAGGTTGGTGTCACGAGAAGGAAAAGAAATTGATTATTATTTATTAGCCATTGTTGAATTGAAGGGCAATGGAAGCAAAAAAGAAAAAAGAAAAAGTTTAAGATAAATTCATAACAAAAGTCATATTCAGGAAGCTCTTGTCTGTCTGTATTGCCTTGTAAAACTGGTAGTATCCTGGGTATCCCGTCTCTCTTTGTGTCATACAGGGTATGCACAAGCTTGTGGTGATCTGTTTTAGTCAGCTTTTTCACAGCTGTGACTAAAAGACTGAGAAGAACAATTAGAGGAGGACAAGTTTAATTTGGGGCTCATGGTTTTAGAGGTCTGAACCCGTAGACTGCTGGCTCCCTTTCTCTGTGTTCAAGATGAGGTAGAACATCATGACAGAAGACTATGGTGGAGGAAGGCAGCTCAGGACATGATCAGGAAACAGAGATAGACTTCATTGGCCAGATGTAAAATATATACCTCAAGGCACACCCGCAATGGCCACCTCCTCCAGCCACACCCTTAAAGCTCCCATAACTCAATCATTTCATCCCTTAATGTTATTGCATTGTCTCACACATGAGCTTTTGGGGGCCACCTAGTATCTAAACCATAACATGATCTAAAAAGCCACACAAAAAAATAAATGGAGTCCATAAGAGGGTTCATAGAAACTGCTAGCTTGAAAGAGTAGCACTTTCATCTGGAAAGAGGTGGCTGAGGAGTATCCTTGAGGATGCTAAAAAGTTAAAAGTTAAACATGTATTTTAGCACATCTGATTTCCTATTTTGTATGTTAATTGTTAGGCAACTTGGTTTATATTCTTTCAGAGTTAATGAGCTAACTCAAGAAAGCAATAGCAAAACACAGCAAACACTTAATATTCATTTAGACAGTTAATTTGGATTTAGACTGAAGGCTAACGTTTAGTTAACACTAAAAAAGATATTCTCATTTTTTTCTTTTTTTTGTAAATTGTTATAATATTATTTGAAAAGTTTTAAGGAATCGTTTTCTGATCTCTAGATACCAAGTTCAATTTCTTCTCAATGGTTCTCTTCCATTTTAAACTCACAACACATTAAATTGAACCTTCCCTATGTTGAAATTCACCTCCTTTCCAAATGTATTCCCATTCATGGGTTCTTTCCGCAAAGGTCACCATTTCATCCACCCAGAAAAACAACCCTTCCTCACCTCTACATTTAGTCTCCAATTTGTGCAAATTCTCTTCCTTTAATATTTGTCAGTTCCATCTCCTCTTCCCACCTGACCTGGTGGAATCTTATGTCAAACCTTCATCATGTCTCACCTCCCTGTCCCTGAGAAGTTTCCTAACAGGTCTCCCTGTGGTTAGTAATGCACTTCACACCTGTTTCTTCATTTTTGCTAGTGAATTTTATTTTCAAAATGTAAGTCTGATTTTCTCACTTCTATCTAGTAACGCCCCTTCTCAATTACCTATGGCTGTCAGGAGAAATTTTTAATGTTTAACCTAACACAGGGGTGCTCAGTAGTAAGACTTTGGGTTCTTCTTTCCAGTCTTCATCTGGCCCCTTCACATCTTACTCGGACCCTGGCTTCCCCCTATATTGAATGGCCAGAAATACCTGAATGTGGCAAGGTATTAGGAACCTCTGAAAATTCATTCCTTTTGCTTAGAAGACTTCTCTAGTCTGTACCCCATGTGTATTATAAACGATTCAAATATATAAACTACTCAGGATTCATAATTATCCTGCCATCTCAAGGAGGTAATTACTCACCTCTGAGATTAGAGTCTACTCTCCTATTCCTTGAAAAAGGAAAAAAATAAAAAAAGATTAACTATTATATCTTTAGTGCACCAAAATAGAATTATTTATTTCATTTCTATCCGTCTGTGAGTTTCTTGAAGACAAAGTTTATTTCTTTTAACCCCATGTCCCTAAACATAACAGAATACCTAGCTCTTGTTTAATTATTATTTTTTAATTATTTATTATTATTTTTATATATACATATATATACACAAATATATATATGTAAATATTTACATGTATATGTGTGTGTATACATATTAGCCCTTATGGTTTAGAGTTGAGGAAATTGAGCTAGAGCTGCCATTGTGATTTTCTAAATTAATTGAATATGTCAGTATTGCCAATTTGAGAACTCATCCCTCCTAACACTATTGCTCAATGATCTTTCTATCAAGTTCTGGACAACTTCTAGGAAATTCTTACTATCTCACTGTTTATGAAAAGGAACTATGGTTGTTTTGGGGATTTCATAGGCCTGGACTTGGTGTCACCATCATCATATTTGCCAGTGCCAGTTGGTCAGCTATTCTTCATAATTCACTCAAATTTGACCCAGAGAGCTAGAGATCCATAGCATTAGTGCTACAATTCAGAACAGCAAAATGAGAAAGCAACTCTAATTAAGTAAGCTGAGTGTGTATTCTAGATTCAATCTGTTTTTCAGTTCAGAGTAACATGTGGTTGAAATGTTTTAGAAATCAGTACATTGATTATATGCATTTTCATACTAACTCATTAATTCAGCAACAATAAAAAAATAACAACTGGCATTCCCATGATGATATAAGGACTATCAAACAAGGTGTCCTCATGAAAGCCAAACACCAGTAAATAGAAATGTAACATTCAAACAGATGGGATAGCATCATATGAACATATGTGAGTTGTGGTTTAAAATTTCATATTCTAGTTAATTTGACCTGAGATCCCAGTGCAATATTGGAAAAGAGAGAATACTTGAATCATTCTAAATTTAAAAAAAAAAAGATTTAAATCAAGCCTTGATAAAAAGTTTCATCAAGAGTTTACAATTGTCCAATCACTGGTTTGAATTTCCTTATGTGTAAAGAACTTAGCTTTTGTAACACTAATTTTAATAACAACCCAATAGTGGTTATTATTATTAACCTTGCTTTTCAAATGAGGCAACTGAAAAACAGGACAAGCTACTGATTAACTCTCTTAAGGCACACAACTTGTAAATGTCCAGAAAAATTTAATAATTTTCTAGCACTGGTCATTCCATTGGAATGACACTGAGGTGAAAACTCACAACCAAATATCTAATTATTTGAAATATTAATTTCCCAAATTTTGATGCATTTATTTATATTAGTGGCTATAAATTTACCAGTCTTTATTAAGTATATGCTGTTTAATGTCATGTTTAATAACGATATTATCGATATAGATGCACAAAATAAACACAAGCCACAGTGCCTGTACTCAGTTTTTAATTCAGTAAACGATAAGACTAGCAAACAAACATATTACAGGATAATTAAAGCAGTGGATTAAATATCAGAGAATCCATCAGTGGAATGGCTCAGACCCAGCTCAATACACCATGTGGCAGTCAGTTCTCCTTCCATTTTACAATGGTGATTCCAAAGGTGAATTAACTTTCCATGGTCAGTCCATACCAGTGCTGTCAGTTGACTTCACGGGTTTTAAGTTATGCAGTGCTTTTAGCTACTGGTGATGAAATTCTCTTTGAAGAGAATGGCAGTTTCTACACCATGTTGAGCTTAAACATTAGACCCCACAGTAATTTTTTTTTTTTTTGGTACTGTAGATAAAATTCAGGGACACTTTACCACTGGGTGACATCCACAGTCTTTTAAAATTTGTTTTATTTTTATTTTGACACAGAGTCTTAATTACTGAGGTTCGACTCAAAATTGAGATCGTTCTGCTTCAGCCTCCACAATAGCTGGGATTATAGGCATGCAAAGAATAGAGACATTACAATTTTTATATGAAACTAAGAAAAAACCTCAAATTTGACATCCATTCATAAATTGGTCCAAATTTTTTGGCCATGTGTTCCCCATTCCAGAGAGATTCTGTCTAGCCTAGCCCTTCTTTCTGGGTTCCTGACTTCAGAATTTGTCATAGAAACTACTTCTTTTTTTTTTTTTTTTTTTGTATTTTGCTTACTTTCCTCACTCATTTGAAGACTCTTGACCACCCAGTCTGTAAATAAAGCGATTTTATTTTATTTTTACTTTAATTCCTCTTAGTGTTTCTCTAAAAATAAAAAAAATGTTTATAGAAAAAATGCAAACATTGCATTGGTGTAAAATTTAGTAATATTTTTTCAGATTATTTTTAAATTCACTAAAATATTAAATTTGACTGTCTTAGAATGAGTAACCAGAGGAAGAGATACAACAAAATTTACTAAGACTTTATTTATTAAGCAAATAATTAATTAGAATTCCATAATTTGGTATTGTATATGATTAACATATGATAAAAAAATAAGAGCAATTTTTGGAAAGGAAGAAAAAAAATAAAAATGGATCATATGGTAAGAAAGATAGAGTGAGTGGGAAAAGGAAAGATAAAAGGATAGAGAAAAATACTTCAGTACAATACCCATGAATATATGACACAGAGAAAAAAGAGAAAATGAAATGAGAATGAAATTATCTGCAAAAAAATATATTTATATAACTTGTTCAAATAGCTTTTCATTTTCTGTAGTATTTAATTCTAGACTTTTGAAATGTTTGTTAATTTAAGAATAATCATAGATCTTTCCGCCTGCTTTAATTAACCAAGCTTAAATTTTGCTTAGATCAGTGGCACCAAAACTTTTGGTCCCAGGATGACCATATATGCTTGAATATTATCAAGAAAGTGTTTGGTTTTGTAGGTTATTTCTATTGATATACACCATAATATAAATTAAAACTGAAGGTTTATAGAGCTGGATTAATTTATTAATAAGTTAAAGTGAATATTAATTTATTAAGATATAACAAGCCATATGTGGGGGCACACACCTGTAATCCTAGTGGCTGAGGAGGTTGAGGCAGGAGGGTTGTGAGTTCAAAGCCAAACTTCAATTAGGGAGGCACTAAGGAATTCATTGAGACCTTGTTTCTAAATACAATACAAAAAGGACTGGGGATGTATCTCAATGGTTGAGTGTCCCTGAGTTCAATCCCTGCTAAGCTATCCCCCTGCAAAAAAAAATATATATATATTATAACAAGATTTTATAAAGTCTACACTTTCCAAAACCAAACAAGGAAAATTACATGAGAAAAATGGCATTGTTTCACTTCTTTTAAAATACTCAAAGACATCTAACATAAAAGGCAATTAGGTTCTTCTGTTTTTGTATTAAATAGATTCAAGTGTGTTGTGTTGACTGAGTATTTGAAGAAAATCCAGTTGTATAAAAATATGAAGTTGAAAGAGAGAGAAACTCATTTAACCTGTGAAAGGGTATCTCAAATTCCTAGGGTTATTTGGCCATGTTTTAAGAACCACTGTCATAGCCAGTCGCAGTGACACACACCTGTAATCCCAGTGGCTCTGGAGGCTGAGGCAGGAGGACCACGATTTCCAAGCCAGACTCAGCAAAAGTTAGGTGCTAAGCAACTCAGCAATATCCTGTCTGTAAATAAAAAAAAAATACAAAATAGGACTGGGGATGTGGCTTAGTGGTTGAGTGCAAAAAGATATAATCTGAAGAAGACCATGGAAAAGTGTGCTTGTTATTCAGGGTATGACACATCTTTGTTTTCAACATTTTCCTCCCTGAATGAAGTAGCTATTGAATCATGAAAGACTGTGTGAGCTGAAAGAAGCTAATGTTTTAAAAAGAAGTCCAAGAACCCAGAAGCAATGAAGGAATAGAATGAAAAATTTTAGACAGATAGGAAATAGCAATAATAGGGGCAGAAGAAAGTTATATATGTCCTCCAGTGTCCTTCCAATAAATGAAGCTTATAAAACAGCTGACTAGTATATGCCTAATTCCACAGAGTTCTTAACAAAATTCTTAGAAATGGTATGAAGAATAATCAAATAAAGAAAAATTCTTAGGGATCATGCAAATATTATAGCAACACATAAATCACAGATATCATGCTTAATAATCTTTTTCCAAACCTCTGAAAGAAAAACCTTCAAGTGGAGATATAGGTTGGTGTCCTTTAGTTACAAACACAATTCTCTAAAATGCCTGTGTTTTCACTGTGGGGTTGGGATCTCAAGAAGAAATAAAAACTCTCCTTATGGCAAATAAGAAGAAACCACAATTCACATAGTGTTGATATTAATGTCTGTGATAACTCCTATCATATGCTGTACATGTTCTAAAACCTAAGAATTTTGGAATAGTGTGCAGTTCCATCACCATTTATGAGAATGAGGATCCAATAATTGTCTCCGTTAATTATGCTCTAAAAATGGAGGTAGAGGGAGAGATGTATTTACATATGTTGGTACAGGTATGCAGAGCATCAGCAGTATTTCATTTACCTAAGGAGATATAGTTTATTGTCAATGATAAAAGACTTGAAGAAAGATTGGTGAAAATGTCTATTTTTCTTCTTTGTTTCATTGAGTACAAAATAAACTGTCAGCATAAAGCAAATAAGTAATGACTGGTAATATTGAGTTTTAATATCCATTCCCTTTTTTGGTATCTCATCAATCACCCTTGAAAATCAGTCAGTGAAGATGAATAGAGTTTTTAAAGTCCTGAAAAGCACAATTTCTTTCTATCAGCAGTGGGTTTATGGGACAGAAAGAGAAAATATCAGAGCAAGAGAGAGGATTCCACAGAAATAGAGACACTCAGGAAAAACACCAATCAACTCCTTAGTTGAATCTTGTTCCCCCAACCAAATGGTCCCATTTTCTATTTTATCCCACATTCCCCAATCACCCCTCCTCCACATCCATCCTCATCCCATGTCCACAAACATGTAAGAAGATGAAAACATACCAGGGCTTTACTACTTGTTTTATGACTTAATGAACAAATTAAATGACATTCTCAGATTGCCAGAATACCTTTCCACTGTGATGATTTTGTTCTAAGATTATAATAATTGATTCTGAAAATTTAACTCTTGGATAATTTGGGCATATGCCTGACTCAAGTAATTTTGTAAATCCTGATGTAAATATGTTGAAGTATGCTTCAGATTTAGAGGGCACCAGACTCCAGACTACCAGTGCTGAATGCCCCTTCTAAATGTCAGTTTCATAGATGGTTAGAACCTGTAATACCCTAGAGAAAACACAAGAGAACTCTTTTCCTGTTAGAAGTGTGTTAATAAGGAGAAAGAAAGATGGCATTAAGTGGGATTAGGATATCTGTTATGCCATTTTTAAATTCAGCATTCTTTTCAGTCTAACATAGGTTCAACAATTTCCATTATTAAAAATTATGAAAATAATTAAAACATCTTTAACAAGTTCCATGAAACTCTTATTTTATCACCACTCTTAAACTCTCTCTATTGCCTTGACTTTAGAAAGAACACCCAACACCTGCTTGGGGGCAATCCTTGTGGATGGCCATCTCAGTCTCACTCAAGGGGCTCAGCAAGTGATTACAAACCATCACACTGTCATTTCTTTGGGGCATATTCTCCTTGGGAAGGATTCCATGTTATGGATTCTTTTGATGCTATTTCTGACCTTCTTTCAATGCATTTCAGAAAAAGTTTGTAAGTGTAGTGCTGATTGATAGAAAAATAAAAGATCAGTCATCATTTGTTCCTTTGCGTCAAAAGATAATTTTAGACTTATTCATTAAAAAGCCTACACTGATTGTATATACAGGAAATGTTTTTGGTATGCTCATGATTGAGCATAAGTTTTCAGTTAAGAGAAAGAATGAATGAGAACCAATTAGCACAATAGAAAGAGTCTTATTTTGGGGTCCTATGACCCATCTACTTTGATTCTTTGGTGGCTCCCTAACCCTGATCAAGATTATCTACAGATTTATTCTAAAATATTTTTGTTAAGTTGCTCCACCAAAGAAAATTTTAAAGATATGGGGCCTAATTTTCATTCTTTTAGACTGACACCTAAAAATTTCATTCTAAATTTAAATAGTTTTAAAGGGTATAATTTCCAGCTTATGTTAAATAATGAAGTCTCAAAAAAATAATCAGAAGTATACCCATTAGTACATAAAAACATAGTAATTTAAAATCCACTGTTATCCCTTTTTAAAATATACATTAAAAGATCTGTAATAGTGAAAATACTACATTTTTTTCCTGTACTATTTGGAAGTTTTATGTCCATTTGATTCCTACCACAGAATTTCATCTTACTGTATTTTATATTTTAATAATTATCCTGTAATACTTGACTTTTTGTGTAGCTTTGTCACCCCTTCACATATTATTAATGTGTTCCAGAATGTGTTTCTTTCTCCAAATTCCCATCTCCTAGAATGTAACTCCTAGAAGGCATAGGCTTTACCTGTGTTGTTCCTTGATTTTCCCCAAGCATCTAAGCAGTGTCTGGCACATAATAAATACTTAGAATTAAATGAATGAATGCATGAGTGAACACCAACAAGGGACATGGGAATTCCAGGAAGAATAAATGGGTTCTGACTTAAATTCAGTGCTGAGGGTATGTATCCCAAAGAAGGCCCTGTGTGAGTAGTTACCTGAAAGTGTAAGAGAGTGAAGGTATCTGAGGGAAGAGCATTCCAGGCAGAAGAAACTGTACCAGCTGAGACTCTTCCTTGGGCATAAACATGGCTGAGACTTATGGAAAACTCCCAGGAGGCCTGTGTGACTGGATCCCAATGATTGAAGTGGTGGAGAAACAAAACAACCAGATCCTATATAGATGAGAAATGGATAATGATGGTGATAATGATAATGAGAAGAAGAAAGAGTCTTAGTGCTTAATCTGAAGGTAACTTCAAGTCACTGTTCCTCATCCTTCTTATTTTCTAGACAAGAAAATAAACACAGAGAGTTTAGGTCATTTTTTCCCAAGATCCCACAAATATAATCATAAGAGGGAAATAGTATTAAACCTTAGTGACCAGTCTCAGTCTCATCATTCCTATTTCATGGACAGGCCATCAATCCCACAGGGAAAGCCATGATTTGCCATCCTTTGTCACTGTGTTATGAGATTGTATTATTATCCTAAATGCTTCTGTTTAGTACTTTCCATAAATATCATATTCCTTTTGGAGGAGTGGGAGTGAGTAGGAGAAATAATAACCAGTAGTGTGATTTTATGTAGTACTTCAATTGTTTTGTTTTTGAGTTCATAAAAAATAACTCCTTCTTTTTACAATTTATCTTTTTCATAACTGACAGTCTCTGCCTCTGGCCAAATATTACTGACACTCTAAGTAGGATGATATATAATATTGTCAGATTTTTCAGAGTGGTAAATTTGATGGTTTAATACTGAATTATGCAAAACAAGAAGCAGTTGGTTTAAATTTAACTTTAAAATGAAATAGTAAATTATGAAAATATCGGAATATTAAAATGAAAATTTAAATAAGAAAACATGCCCATGGAAAAAGAAAGTCTAAACAAAGCATGTTTGCTTAAAAAAAATGATTGTTGTTAATGTCTTACCACTATTATTGCATGGACATTTAAGATTCTTTGAACATTATCTATTATATGTACTTACTGAATATTTTATGAAGTCTTGGGAAACATTACATTTTCATACCATGTGTAAACCGTATGGCCAACTAATAAAGGGAAAAGGTTTTTGATATGAAATACATCAGATACTTCATAATGGACTTTCAGTTACTTTCTAGCAAATGTTCCTTTCTATGGTGGGAAAAGTATTCTTGCCTCCTATACAACAGTTACCACTAACAATAATAATTCTACAAATCAAATGACCATGGCTATTTGAGTCCACCAAATATTTTCATCCCTGATTACTTTCATTAAGATTAAAGTGGGTGACTGAATTTTCTGATCAAATGTCCTCTCTAAACATAAATGTTTTGTACTTTTTTTGTATCCGTAAAGGCAGTAAAAGACAACTGTTATAAAAAGAAGCATTTACGAACATGGAATGGTTCAAACATCCTGTCACTATTTCTTTTTTGAACTTTTTTGTGATGGTAGTTGACTTGAAAAAAAAATATTCATCATTTCAGATACGCTTCCGTCTGGAGAACTGATTTTTAAAAGTTACCAAATGGTACATAGATTTTCACCATTTAGGATGCAGCAACCCTGAAAATCTAAATAAGTATTGTTTTTTATAATATTTTTGAGCTATTCAGCAAAACTAAAAAATATTATATTTAGAAAATTCAGAAGGATTCTGCATGGAATCTAGTGAGAAACAGAACACTAAGACCTAAGTTAATGTTTCAGGAGATGATTCTTCTTTTGGGGAGGAAGAGTGTGAAATTTTATTTTACTTCATTGGAAATGTTCACATTTTCTTTGAGCATTCTTTTCCCCATATGTAAGTGTCTGCTATGCATTTACCAAGCCCAGTTTCTTTTTCCTCCTTACATACATCCTTGCCTCATGGCAACTGGGAGAAGCCAAGTAACTGAGTTCTGTTAACTGTGTGCGGAGAAAGTAATGTACAATATTTATATCACTTTCCCTAAAAATCCTCCCATATAATCCTCCATGCATTATCGCTCACTCATATGCCAATTGTTGTAAAGAATTCTGTGCAGACCTTGAATTCTGAGTGGTGGGTGGGAGACCCACTTGATGAAAGAATCCTAGGCCCCAGAAAGATTCCATGGGACATAACTACCATATCCATGCCTCTTCAATGCTGCATTTTGACATGAGTGCAAAATAAAGAATAGTGGTAAAGACATAGAAATTTGGTTTCAGCCTTTTGCATCTGCATTAATAAATTCTCTTTCAACTTGGAAACTAAATTTCTGATACTTTCTATTTGTGTTAGGCACCTATTTCCATCAACCTCTTCCCACCTCATGCTTACACACACGTACAACCTGATTTCTAATATAAGAGGATTGAAATGCATCTTGGATTCAGTACATTTAAAATGTTCCACCTATTAAGTTGTTGTGCCCAATTTCAAGCACACAGACATGCTAACTGAATGTCTTATGGATGGACTTGTAAACACAATTTTCTTTGTTCAAAGCAGTCTTGACCAGATTATGATTAAGTCATGACCTTTTGTACACTTTGCCTTCTTACACAAATGAATTTCTAATCATCTAGCCGAAGTAATTCAATGCACAAATTATGTTTAGAGAATTTTTAACCTAAATTACCCATGAGAAAAATTACCTGCTCTTTTATAGCATTAAGTTTCAAAGACCTACACATCACAAATTTTATTGACTTATTATTCCATATTGAAATTTAATGATTAGTGATATATGACTAGGAGAATATTGTTGGCCTCCTAAATCTATGTTTCTCATATATCTTGCCACAAAGCCAAAATACCAACAAGGAGTATAAATAAAATCACATATGGGGGCTGGGGATGTGGCTCAAGTGGTAGCGCGCTCGCCTGGCATGCATGCGGCCCAGGTTTGATCCTCAGCACCACATACAAACAAAGATGCTGTGTCCACCGAGAACTAAAAAATAAATATTAAAAATTTTTCTCTCTCTCTCTCTCTCTCTTTAAAAAAAATCACATATGATCCACACTGTGAATATCAGTCACTTCTAAGGAAAGAAATAATAATTCCAAGTGGAATTCTGCTGCCCTTATAAGTTTATAGCTGTGGAGTATAAGAAAGACTAAAGACTCAGAAAAAGAGATAGGAGCATGATGTACACAAATAAACTACAGGTATAAGCATCCCCAGGAATGGAAATCCAATGCAAATGGACAACAATAATGACAATCATCAAGGAACTTTTTGTTTCACAGCAGTCACAAGATATCAAGGGCTGGAGTGTGGCTCAGTGGTAGAGCACTTGACTAACATGTATGAGGCACTGGGTTCAATTCTCATCACCTCATAAAATAAACAAAATAAAGATACATTGACAACTAAAAAATAAAGACAATAAAATATTTCACCATTGAACAGGACCAGAAATAATGGTCTATCTAATGGTCTATCTAAACAGAATGACTATCTGTTTCAGAGAGTCAGAAAATAGAGTAGAAAAGGGTGGTTCATCTCAAAGTTGGGGCAGTGAAGGGGAAGACGGGAGGGCAAAGAAAATTAAAGATCTTGTTGAAAAAAAGAAAGAAGATATAAAGAAAGAAAAAACAAGACCACTAATATCTGCCAATATTAGACAATTTTTTAAAAATGCACATTAGTCATCTAACAGAAGAAGACATTCTTGATCTAGTAACTCTGGACTTCCAATATATAGGAACAGAGAGGGAATTAAACAAGTATGAAACAAAACTACTATAAGAAGAAAACCAAAAATTATAAATCAGTATTTTGAAAGACAACAATTTTTCTTCAAATTCAACAACCAGTGAAATATAACACAAGAATCTTAACTGAATCCAATATCTTCAAATAATCATGTAAAGATCAAAAACATAGAATCAAAAATTTAAAATCTGAGAACAGTAAATAATTTTTAAAAATGTATTAAGAAGATGAGACTTGAAGGAAAGGCCAAAACCACCTCAAAAATAAATACTAAATTATATCTATGGTAAAATAGTTTGGGATGAAAAATCAAGTCAGAGATGTTAAAGAAGGCAGAAAAACACCCACAAGAGTGATTATGTGATCAATAATGTTTTAAAACAAGTAAAATATGATCGCTGAAAGTATATTAAAAATGGAACTCAAGATTCAGAATTAGAATCTTAAAATTAAATTAAAAGCAAAAAAATACTACCAGCTAATAATTGAAAAGTGATTTCTATTTCTCAACCAATAGATAAAACAGAAAATACAAATAGAGATTAGAAAACATATGAAAATAATCTTAAAATATATAGGACACATTCATAGCAGATATCAGTGGACAATTCATATTGATATAAGCTTTATCAGTCAGAATTAAAATATGCAACTGAGTTAACAAAAAAAAACAAACCTAAGGAAACCAACATAGAAAAAAAAAGACAAAAGCAGGTAGACAGTGAAAAGAAAACAATTGAGTAGAAAAACAATAATAATAATTACAGAAAAATCAAAGAAATACACAAATCCTTAGTTAACTTATACAAATAATATAGGAAAATAGTAAACAGAAAATTATAAATAGGAAATTACTATTGACATTATGGAAGCAAATTCTTATACAGTTCCATAAATCCTTAAAAATGTGATTTAAAACCTAGAGGCATAAATTTTTTAGTAATACTACTGCCTAAAGTTCTGCTTAGTAAAGTTAGATGGCTTAACAGACCAAATAAGCACAGACTAGATAGAAAAGTTATAAAGGAACTACCACTATACAAAAGGAACCTACCTGGTCCATATGGTTTCATAGGAGATTCTATTAAAATGAAGTATTAATCAATGAATGAATGAATGAAGCCATGACTATGGATAAGATAAATTGAGAGTGAAGATAAGAATTGGAAACTATTTCTATTTCAGAGGTTATGATACTAAGGAACTCCTAAAAATTACGAAAAATTGCTCAAAATGCTAATTAGCAAGGGAAAGGAGTTTGAAATGAACCTATAAAAATCAACATCCTTTATATAAGAAAATGATGACAACTCTAATGGTTCATTTTGATATGAAGATTCAGTGGTTAATCCCAGTTATTTACCTGATTCACACACATAATTATATTTGATCAAGACTGTATAAATTACTTCATAGGTCCCCCAAAATGCTTGTACTGATCTCCTATCATCCCATATCTTCATTAGCATTCTTATTCCTGGCTAATATCCAGGGTCTCCTACTGAGATTGAGGATACAGTCTCTGAGATGTCAATTGCACAATATAGACTGGCAATGATTTTGACTGTGGGGGTAGTGTATCTGATAGAAAAGCCTATTTGCCTCCACTGCTTATCTCCCATGAAAATGTTCTTTATAAATGCATTTCCAACCACAGGGCAGCCTCTCAGAGTCATTCCTATGCTCTGCTGAGGTCTGAAGTTTCTTCAAGTAATCAACTTGAAATATGCTGAAGAATTACATTTTGGGTGAGTTATATTACAGTCCCACATAAGTGTTTAAGAGAGCTTCTTCAAAAATTGTTTTATATATTATCTCCCTAAAAGAAAATGGCTCTTAAGTGTCCCAGAGGGCAACCATTTTGTGAAACACAAAGAAACTTTTACAAATAAACCTTTCTAAAATTATCTTTTGAAAATTTGGAACAAAGCTCAGCTGGCTCCCTTTTCTTTGGTTCTCTCTCAGTGGTAGGTCAGAGAATTTGAGAATTGAAGGGCTTTTTCAATTATCTAATAAACAGCAGGTTTCCATTAAAGCACAAACTCAATCATCTAAATAATATGCTACTTGTTCTTCTAAATAACTGTATGTTGGTTTTTGGATTCTCAACTTTAATATGCAAGTATATTTATCAGTCCTTAAAATACTTATATGTATATCTTTTCCTTAATTTTGTTCAAAATTTCTTCTATCTCCACAATTCCTTCCCAAATATACAGTAATAAAATTGATCCACAATTAAAACAATGTTTGCTATTGCTTCTTGGTAGCTTCCATAACTATTATTTACCAATGGCTGGTAGACAAAGTGTTAAATGAGTGAATTGAGTTGTGTGATGCTCAAGCAGAGCTATTGGCCATTATTATTACTGCTTTAAAAAAACAGAGCTGTACAGCAATTAAAGAAGTAAAAACACACTTTAAACAGGAACTATTACAATAGAGAAAGGAAGAACCAAGTATAGAACTGGACTCAATTCCAAATACAACAAGAACTGCTTAGGGACTTATAGCCAATGAGCAGGATGGGGGTCAGTGGATGAAAAATTAGCAAGAAGAAGCATTTGGGAGAACTAGGGAGGATTCTGGTTAAACCAATTTAATGAGATTCTTGCTGAAGGCAAGATGTTACATGGAATATGGTAAGGTAGAATAATTTGATCAGATATGGAGGGTGGTGAATAGATGTAAAGGTTGGGGATTGCTCTCTAAACTGGTTAAGCAGTTCTTGCTTAAACTGTGTTATCCAAAAGATAAATACAGAAGACCAAAATTTTAAAGTTAGGTGAGAAGAGGGTTCAGAGGAAGTTGAGGAAATGCTGGTCAAGGAGTGAGGTTTGTTAAGTACATCAGCAGAAGCCAGAACATGAATGTCATTCTCAGTTATAGGATTAAGTTTTGCTTGTGGATGAAAAGCACTTCAGAAAGTCTGTACTTTAGACTTTAGTCTGTGATTCCAGACTGAAGAGTAAGGCAAGCATGGTTTATTAAAGACCACATATGCCAGCATGTCATATTAGACATGTCTTTAATAGCTGTTGACATGTAAGTGACAAGATTTTTTTATGATGATTCTGATGTGACTATGAAAAATATAATGGGAAAAAACACATTTACAAAGAAAACAGTGTTGAGTTTAATACAACAGAGGCTTTGAGAAGAAATGGAAGATTCTGAACTAGGTAATAAGGAAAGAATCAAGACATATTTGAAAGATATTTTGGAGTGAGGTATAGTAAAAAATTGACATGTTTGCATGAAGAATATGAAAGTGAAAGTGTCCAAAGATATCTTTAAGATTTTAGTCTAAATAATTGATTATCATAAGATGAATACAGACTCTTAATCATATTTAGTGAATGGGTATATTTCTCTTTATTTTGAGTGAGATGTAGTGAGAACATCCTCATCTTAGTTTTAACTTTATGAAATCTAAGCTATTGTTGGAATTGAGATGACTAAGCTAACTGGTGAAGATGAGGCCAGGCCTCTGACCTCTGTGTTATAATTGGGAACAAAACAAAACAAAACAAAAAACAAAAGGTGACAGAGAGATAGTGACAACTGCAATTTTAAAGCTCAGGAAATACATACACATATACACATGTGGAAAGATCCCAGTGAAACCCATTAGTTTTCATAATTAAAAATTGTTAAAATTATTAATTCTACCAAAGATGAAAAAAAAGGCTAAGGAGAAAAAAATCCAAATGATTTTATTTTTATTGGTTTTATTTTTTAAATACATGACAGTGGAATGCATCATAATTCTTATTACACATATAGAACAATTTTTTCATACCTTTGTTTGTATATAAAGTATGTTCACATCAATTCATGTCTTTATACATGTTCTTTGGATAATGATGTCTATCACATTCCACCATCCTTGCTAATCCCCTGCCCCCTCCCATTCCCTCCCACCCCTCTTCTCTATCTAGAATTCATCTATTCCTATCATGCTCTCCCTCCCTACCCCACAATGAGTCAGCCTCCTTATATCAGAGAAAACATATCAGCATTTGTTTTTTGGGATTGGCTAACTTCACTTAGCATTATCTTCTCCATCGCCATCCATTTACCTGCAAATGCCATTATTTTATTTTCTTTTATTGCGGAGTAAAATTCCATTGTGTATATATGCCACTTTTTTTATACATTTATCCACTGAAGGGCATCTAGGTTGGCTCCTCAGTTTAGCTATTGTGAATTGTGCTGCTATAAACATTGATGTGGCTGTGTCCCTGTAGTATGCTATTTTTAAGTCCTTTGGGTATAGACTGAGGAGAGGAATAGCTGGGTCAAATGGTGGTTCCATGCCCAGATTTCCAAGGAATCTCCATACTGCTTTCCATATTGGTTGCACCAATTTGCAGTCCCACCAGCAATGTATGAGTGTGGCTTTTTCCCCACATCCTCACCAACACTTACTGTTGTTTGTCTTCATAGCTGCCATTCTGACTGATGTGAGATGGTATATTTGAGTTGTTTTGATTTGCATTTCTCTAATTGCTAGAGATGATGAAAATTTTTTCATATATTTGTTGATTGATTGAATATCCTCTTCTGAGAAGTGTCTATTCATGTCCTTGGCCCATTTATTGATTGGGTTATTTGTTTTTTTCTGTTTAGCTTTTTGAGTTCTTTATATATCCTAGAGATTAGTGCTCTATCTGATGTGGGGGGGGGGTAAAAATTTGTTCCCAAGATGTAAGCTCTCTATTCACCTCACAGATTGTTCCTTTTGCTGAGAAGAAACTTTTTAGTCTGATTGCATGCCATTTATTGATTCTTGGTTTTAATTCTTGCGATATAGGAGTCCCATTAAGGAAGTTGGGGCCTAATCCCACATTATGAAGATTAGGGCTTACTTTTTCTTCTATTAGCTGCAGGGTCTCTGGTTTAATTTCTAAATCTTAGATCCATTTTGAATTGAGTTTTGTGCATGGTGAGAGACAGGGATTTAATTTCATTTTGTTGCTTATGGAAATCCAGTTTTCCCAGCACCATTTGTTGAAGAGACTATCTTTTCTCCAATGCATGTTTTTGGCACCTTTGTCTAATATAAGATAATTGTAATTTTGTTGGTTAGTCTCTGTGTCCTCTATTCTGTACCATTGGTCTACCAGTCTGTTTTGGTGCCAATACCATGCTGTTTTTGTTACTATTGCTCTGTAGTATAGTTTAAGGTCTTGTATAGTGATGCCACTTGCTTCACTCTTCCTGTTAAGAATTGCTTTAGCTTTTCTGGGTCTCTTATTTTTCCAGATGAATTTCATGATTGCTTTCTCTATTTCTATGAGGAATGCCATTAGGATTTTGATTGGAATTGCATTAAATCTGAATAGTGCTTTTGAAAGTGTGGCCATTTTGATAATATTAATTTTGCCTATCCAAGGACAAGGTAGATCTTTCCATCTTCTAAGGTCTTCTTTGATTTCTTTCTTTAGGGTTCTGTAGTTTTTATTGTATAGATCTTTCACCTCTTTTGTTGATTCACAAGTTTTGTTTTTTATTTTTTTGAGACTATTGTAAATGGATACTTTTCCTCATTTCTATCTCAGAGAGTTTGTCACTGATATACAGAAAAGCCTTTGATTTATGGGTGTTGATTTTATAACCTGCTACTTTGCTGAATTCATTTACTAGTTCTAGAATTTTTCTGGTGGAGCTTTTTGGGTATTCTAGATATAGAATCATATGGTCAGCAAATAGTGCTAATTTAAGTTATTCTTTTCCTATACATATCCCTTTAATTTCTTTCACCTGTCTAATTGCTCTGGCCAGTGTTTCAAAGACTACATTAAATAGAAGTGGTGAAAGAGGGCATCCCTGTCGTGTTCCAGTTTTTAGAAGGAATGCCTTCAATTTTTCTCCATGTAGAATGATGTTGGCCTGGGGCTTAGCATAGATAGTCTTTATGATGTTAAGATATGTTCCTGTTATCCCTAGTTTTTCTAGTGTTTTGAACATTAAGGGGTACTGTATTTTGTCAAATGCTTTTTCTGCGACTTTTGAGATAATCACGATTCTTTGAGTCTAATGATGTGATGAATTACATTTATTGATTTTCTTATGTTGAACCAAACTTACATACCTGGGATGAATCCCACTTGATCATGGTGCATGATCTTTTTGATATGTTTTTGTATTCAATTTGCCAGATTTTATTGAGAATTTTTGCACTATGTTCATAAGAGATATTGGTCTAAAGTTTTCTTTCTTTGATATGTGTTTGCCTGGTTTTGGAATCAGGGTGATATTGGCCTCATAGAATGAGTTTGGAAGTGCTGCCTGTTTTTCTATTTCCTGAAATAAATTGAAGAGTATGGTACTAGTTCTTCTTTAAAGGTCTTGTAGAACTCAGCTGTGTAACTGTACAGTCCTTTTCTTGGTTGGTAGGCTTCTGATGGTGTCTTCTATTTCATCACTTGATATTGGTCTATTTAAATTATGTATATCTTCCTGATTCAGTCTGGGCAAGTCTTATGACTTAAGAAATTTGTCAATGCCTTCACTATCTTATATTTTATTAGAGTATAAGTTTTCAAAATAATTTCTAATTATCCTCTGTATTTCTGTAGTGTCTGTTGAGATATTACCTTTTTCATCGCATATGCTGATAGTTTGAATTCTCTCTCTCCTTCTCTTCCTTAGCATAGCTAAGGGTCTGTCAATTTTATTTATTTTTTCAAAGAACCAACTCTTTGTTTTGTCAATTTTTCAATTGTTTCTTTTGTTTCAATTTCATTGGTTTCATCTTTAATTTTAATTATTTCTTGTCTTCTACTGCTTTTGCTGTTGATTTGTTCTTCTTTCTAGGGCTTTGAGATATAAAGTAGGGTCATTTATTTGTTTATCATTTGTTTATTATTTCTTCTTTTAAGGAATGAACTCCATGCAATGAACTTTTCTCTTAGAACTGCTTTCATAGTGTCCCAGAGATTTCTATATGTTGTGTCTATGTTCTCATTTATCTCTAAGAATTTTTTAATCTCCTCTTTGATGTCTTCTGCAACCCATTGTTCATTCAGTAGCATATTGTTTAGTCTCCAGGTGTTGGAGTAATTTTTATTTTTTATTTTGTTATTGGTTTCCAGTTTCATTCCATTATGATCTGATAAAATACATGGTAGTATCTCTACATTTTTGTATTTGCTAAGAGTTTCTTTATGGCATAGTTTATGGTATATTTTAGAGAAGGATCCATATGCTGCTGAGAAGAAAGTATATCTGCTTGATGCAGGTTGAAATATTCTATGTATGTGAGTTAAGCCTAAGTTGTTGATTATATTATTGTTTTTATTCAACTTTTTTTTGAAGATTTATCCAGTGGTGAGAGAGGTGTGTTAAAGTCACCCAAGATAATTGTGTTGTAATCAATTTGACTCTTGAACTTGAGAATAATTTGTTTGATAAACATAGCTGTACCATTGTTTGGGGCATATATATTTATGATTGTTACTACCAGGTTAATCCATATCAGTAGATTAATTAATTATTAATTAAAGCTTTAACCTAATCAATACATGCTTATAACTTGAATGTCTTAAATTGGTGTCTTCATTTGTTTGGGGCACTTTCTTCCCTTGTCTTTTCATGTTGCTCGTGTGTCATCCTTTCCAGCTCTGTGGGTCTAGATTGTTATTGTTTTTACCCTATAGGTTTGTAGTGCTCTTGTAGAGTTCCAAGATCTCTCCTTTGCAGGGAAGGACAATGCTAACAGATTCCAATATCAACAATTTGTTGTTATTAAGATATTTACACTTTAGTCTCAATGTACAGAAATGTTGGATTAAATTATTATCTAAAATATAATCAGTAGTTTTCTAAAATGGTTTATAGTTTCTGACAGTGGACAATAACATGGGGGTGGAGCTTAGGATGATATGCTGAGAAGGTAGGATGTGAGGATATAGAGTCAATATATCTTAGGAAGTATGAAGGAGAAATCTAGTAAAGAGGGTTAGTAGCAAGAGTATAGATAGGAAGTAATTTAGGGTAGGTATGTGGGAAGACAGTAGAGTACATAAAACAAACACACATATGTATTTAGAAAAATACAGATGTTAAGACAGTAAAATTTGGAGGAGGAACGAAAAATGAAAGAATAAAAAGAAAAAAGGGCATATACAACACCTCTATATTATATTATTGAGATGACTCAGTCCTCAAAGTCCTCTTTCATGCAAAGGTTTCACATATGTTGGGGATGTGAGGGCCGGAGGATGGAGTGGTAGAAGGGAAAAAAGAAACAAACCAATAAACCAACCAACCAACCAACAAGGGAAGAAACCAGGGTGGTAGTCAGCTTTAGAGATCCGCATCACTCCTGCTTCTCTTCTCATCCTGTAGGTGGCATTGTCTATTGCAAACTGGTGTCTCTGCCCTCAGGATGGTGGAGGTAACCAGGGTGGGAAGATGGTCCTTGCATAGGGTGCCTGGATGCAGGGAGTGGAATCCACCAGTCCCCTGCAGAAAGACTGCACCTTCTGGGTCTCTCTTTCTCTCTCTTAAAAAAGAGAAAGAGAGAAATTTTTTTTTTTCAATATTCATTTTTCAGTTTTTGGTGGACACAACATCTTTTTATTTTATTTTATGTGGTGCTGAGTATCGAACCCAGCGCCCCACGCATGCCAGGCGAGCGTGTTACTACTTGAGCCACATCCCCAGCCCCTTCTTGGTCTCTTTTTGGGAACTCTCGCTCATGCGATGTTAGCGTGCTTGGTACTATCTCCCTCTCTTGCCTGGAGATTTCCCAGTTCCTGGTCTCTCCCTCTCCCCCAGCAGTTCCCAATTGAGGAAACTCTCACCCCAGTGCTCCCGTGGGCAGCTTCCTGGTAGCACTGCACACCTGTGTAGGGTAGCTACTGTGTTGGGTTTGGCTGCTGGGGAGGGGGGAAACCTGGTACCTGGCTGCTGGAGATCTGATCTGGGAATTACCCCAGCTAAATGCAAGAATGTTGAGCCAAGATGGTGGCGGTCTGCTTTCAGCACCGGGGTGTCTGGTGAGGTGGAGAGAGTCTGGTGAGGTGGGGGGAGCCAGGCAATGGCATTGTACTGTGGGTAGATAGCAATTGAATGTCCTGCGTGGGAGTGAAGCGAGTCTTGGCGATCTGCAGGTGTGTTGATAGGTGATTCTGCTAAGGCACTCCACAAGTCTTGCATGGATTGGAACTTTGAGGCTTTGAGTCCTGCTCCAACGCCAGGCATCCTACTCTAATGCTGAGGCCCAGAGCCCCACATGAGGTCACAGCGCTGGTGATTTCTGCAGAGAGCAGCTGGATAGGGGACCTCTAACACTCTTGGAGATATAGTATTCCTACTAGGCGAGATCTGAGGGTCTGGCTGCGCAGGTACAGGGTGGCTCACTCTCTTCCTTCCGCCATCTTGGATTGGATCCAAGAAATTCCCAAATGATTTTTAAAATATATATCTAATATCTGAAACCAACAAAGATGTAGCTTTCAGTTTATATTCCTGAAATTCTCAAAATTCCTAAGGTTGTCTGTAAGGAAACTTGATTTGCATTTCAAAAATTTTTCCAAAGCTGCCAAATTAACACTTTCATAAAAAGACACCCTTTGAGGACTCAAAAACAGGAGGAAAACAACCATTGAAGTGTACACAGAAATTCTCTTCCACTGGGTCAGGTTCCATTTCTTTGTATTTCTCAACAAGCAAGTGCCTTTTACATGTATGTTGAATTTAACTGAGTGTTCTCTGCTCTGAACATTTGCTAAAGTGTGAACATACTGTTAAAGAGAACCAGAGCTAGACAATACAATAGTGAAGGCAGTAAAGATAGATTATATTCAGGAACTATTGCTATAGAGAAAAAAGGGATTTAAGTATAGAACTGGGCTGAATTCTGAATATAATAGGACTAACAGGGATTCACAGGCAAGGAGCAGAATGAGAAAGAAGGAAGAGGAGGAGGGGTTGCATCCGTAGATAGAAAATTACCAAGAAGAGACATCAAGGGTAGGAGGATTTTTGCTTAGCTGATTTAACAGGGATTCTTGCTAGGCCAGGGTTATCAGAAATGATTCCCTGTGAACTGACTTAGTAGTGTTCTTGCTACAACTGAGCTATGCATACCCTGCAGGGTAGAAACAAGCAACAGGGCCAAAGTTGAGGCCAAGTTAAAAAAGAACTCAGCAAATCTCTACTCAAGAGTCTTTGTCAACATACATATTGCTTTTTTTATATAGTTTGTTATTTAATTCAGAGGTCCCTTGTCTCCTAACAATGAAAAATCACAAGGAAACTCTTGAAAACAGAAACACTAAAAATATTTTACATTTTAAGGGTTTGTAAAAACCATGGAGAATTTCAGAACGACAGAATAAGTAGTGAAAAGTCATAGTAATTAACATGAATTAGACAAGATAAAAGTGACTGAAAAAACTTAACTAAAAAAGTTAACTATGAATAAAATAATATCATCAAGAATATAATCAAAGGATGATAACTATAATGTATTATAGCTTAAAGGAACTCTAGAGATTATCTTCTTATTTTACGATGAGATACTTGAGTTCCCCCAAATATACAGATCTTTTAGTGGAACATCACTCTGGTTATTACCAATTGTTTAATGAGAACAGGCTAAGAGGGACCTACAGTTAGTTTATAGTCTCACTATATCAAGAGCTTCTTGATTTTCACTCCAATTCAATTGTAGTGGAAATACACTCAAAATTCAAATATATTTATTCTAGAGAAATATCTGTCATTATTTGCCTTCTTTTCCCCCTTAAGAACTATGTCTAATTATCATTTTGTGGCTCATATAATATAATCAGTCACTCACATAAATGTGTTGTTCACCAGAACCTATTAAAAAAGATTGGTGAACCAAAGTGAATGGGTTATTAGTGAATTGCTGATTTTTTTATTAAACTTAAACTTATTTTTATTTTCAGCAATGACAATGCAGTTTATCAGTCATCAGTTTCCTGATTATCATGACCCCACTATAGGTGAGTAAAAATCTCTTTTCCCCTTAGTCCAAATAAAGACACTCTAAATAAGTAGCCTGTTGATGTTGATAATGACGTTGAAGAATAAATAATTGAATTTATTGTATGATGAACACACACACATTGTGTAAATTTTCACAATATTTGTCTTTATATCTTGTAACACACTCTAATAATTTTTTATTATTATTCTGTTAAATGATGGTTAGAATCCATTAAGTTGATCTTAGGATCCAATAATGGATATTTACTATTAGAGAAACTCACTTGAAAAACTGTTGTCTAGTTAATATAGGTGACATGATTATATAGGGACTTGGTAATTTGCTTCCTGTTTACCAGTCTTTGAATTTTCTGTTGTAGAATTGATTAACCGTGTTAATGGCACATTTGGAGAAGTCATTAGATGTAGACATAATTTTATCCAGCATCCTCATCTTACAGATGAGGAAACTATGACTTAAAGAGTCAAAATATTGTAAAAGCTCCCAATTCAGCCAAGTTTTATTCCCTTATGCAGTTTTCTTTCATAGTGCAGTACAGAAGCATTGCACTGGGAAAGATTTCTCATTCATTCAAAGTAGGAAAAATGTCTTTAAATTTGCTTTATTCATAAAGCTATTTTAAAGAATAGATTGAAATTTTTCTAGCACAGTTCAAGAAAGTCATCTTTGCAAAAAATAAAAAAAAAAAAAGAAAGTCATCTTTGCTTAGAAACACACCAAGTGTTATTTCCCAGAGAGGGAAGCATAGATCTCCAGGGCCCTTCATGGCTGATTCCTTGACTCTTGGAGGGTGAGCTCCATTAATGACTCCCCATTACTTACCTCATTTATTTTCTCAATTTTTATATGTCTTGTCCTTGCCCCCTGCCTGTGGATAATATCCTCTAGTTTCCATCTGCTAATCAAGGAATTTTGATTTAAAATACATAAAATATTATCCTATATATAATGCTCCTGTATTTCTTCCGGTAGGTCCTAGAGAATATTTGCTTGAATACTGTACTGAAATGAAGAAAATGCATGAATTTTTAAATGTCTTATAATTCGTTAAGATCTCTTCATTAGGTAAACAGAATCAATAAGATTTAAATACAATTGATTGGTACATTGTTGACCAAGAAGGCCTTCCCCAAGGAGTTTTTGTGTCTCTGAGAATAATCACTTAATAAAGTTTTAGAAGTGTTTCGGTATAACCCTTGTTTGATAAATTTCTAAGACTGTTTTCTAAATATCTAGAGTACCAGTAGTTTTGTACCACTTAAATGTGAGTTACAGAAAAGGGGAACTCTCTGGCCATAAGTTCTGAATCTTGTATCTGTTGGAAAATTGCATAATATAATTTATGAAATCACAAGCTCGCTCTGCTCTTTGTTGTTTTCTGTGATTATTTAAATTGCATATGTATCACTGTCTCAAAAACTTGCCTCTTGCTCACCAGCTTATTGTGTCTAATAGCTTACATAGGACAGTGAATGTGAATAAACCATAAATGGCTCCTTCAAGAGAAAGAAATAAGGATGTGATGGTTTCTTTAGATATTCACATGGCCCATCCATCATTTGAGATTAGACTAACTGGACAGCCACTACTAACAGGTGGCTAACATCATAATTTTATCTACTATTAATAAAGTAGCTAGCTTTAAAAGAAAAAGTTTGAAAATAGAAAGACTATTTTATTACTTTCTGTTCGATTTTCCCATTATCTCATTTCTTATCTTCTCTAATGGGAACATTAGTTAACAATTTCCCATTGGTATCCTGCTTGAAGAAGGTCAAAGTCCCAAGTAATTTTCTCTTCACCAGCTCTAACTACATAACTGTAACTCAGTCTGGCTTCCTTAATCATCCCTCAGGAAAGAATTCATGTTAGTACATTTTGAAAATCTTACAAATTGAAGAAGAATAAGCATAGTTATTTCATGACTGAAATAGTAAATGAATATTCTTTAATCCCTGTTTGGATCTGTTTATCATCCTGACTGAGATTTTTTTTTAATTTATTTATTTATTTATTTTTTACATACATGGCAATAGTGGAATGCCTTACACTCATTATTACCCATGTACAGCACAATTTTTCGTGACTCTGTATATAAAGTATATTCACAACAATCCCTGAAATATTTGAGTCATTTGTAGGTTTTTATTTTCTCCCCTATCTTCAAATTAGAATCATCCTTTTTTGAAACTTTATAAACTCTGAAATTTTATATTTTATTCATAATAAGAATCAGGGCTATTATTAGTTGTGTTCTATCCAGAGAAATAATTGATCTTGTTTCTTGGCAAGCATTTTGGTGATAGACCAATGATTTTGGTTTCTAAAATTCACAGAGTATGCCTAAGAAAGGGATATATTTAAATGTATTGATTCAATTCTTCTAATGGGAGAAAAATTCATGTAAAATTTAAACTATGTTCCTTTAATAGACTTAAATATGGGTAAATTCAAGTTTTAATTTAATCTTTAAAATGGAACTTCTCTGAGCATTAGACATGGCACCAATTACAGCTGATTTTTCCATAATAAAGTTATTATAGAGATAATAAGAGACAATATTTTTACCAATGGACTGGTTCTAAGCTTTCATGTTAATAAACCCACATGCCATATTTAAGTAATGACTCATTAAAAATGACCATTGTATGCCATTCACTTGGCAAAAAATAAATACCTACTCTTTGGAAAGCAATCTGTTTGTCCTCCAAAAATAAAATACTGAAATAGTACATTTCAAGCCCTGGATGAATTCAGCCAGAGGAGTTAATGCAAATACACAGATATTTGTAATATTTTTGAAGTTAGCTATTAATATAAGAAAGAAGTCAACACTGTTTAGAAAGGGTTTTGAAAAGACTAGGCGGCTGTTAAACAGCTCCCTCCTCAACTGTATTCACTGTGAACTAGGATCAAGCTCTCCACACTTTTCAAAAGCCAAGAAACTCCTGCCATCTTTTCTAGAATACAGAAATCCTCCTTCAAGGAAACCTTTCAGGAAATACCAGACTTCTTAAATACTTTTGAGAAAATGACATGTGAATGCTTGTCATGGTATGCCTTTTTAGGTTCATTATAACTTGCTTGAGGTGGAAAGTCTGAAGGTATAGAATTCTAATGGAATATAAATTAAAAATCAGATTATTTATTTTTTTCTACAACAGATGAGCTCCCTTTCCTTGAAACCAAGAATGTAATAAAAGATATCAGGTTCTGCATTTTACTCCAAATTATGGTTTAATGAAAACTGCGTATGTTGAGAATTGTTTCTCCGGATGTTGATTGTCATTCACAGGAAGGCAAACACATAAGCATAGACAATAGGGTCACCTCATTTGCAAATGAATGCAGAAGGAAACATAGTATTCACAACCAGTGTACCCTGAAAAAGATGCCTAGTCCTGGATGGGCTTTTCTGAAGTCTGGAGGATTTGTGGTTCCCTGCAGTTACACAGTTCTTTAACTTTGATTAAGTCACATATGTAACTAGTGATTATCTCCTACACTCCTTAAAAATGGTAAACACAACACATGCAGAGGTCAAATGGAGTCAGTGCTGTCCAAGCACTTCAAGACAAATGGAGAAGAATTAAATGAGACCATACAGTAAATAGAAAAGCACAAGGCATGGCAGGAGTGTAGCAAGGTAAAATCCACTTGCCTTGAAGACAGGGAAGCTTTTTGTCAAAAAACAAAATTACAACCATTCAGTTGTAGACCTAATCGGACTTTTGTTCACCAACAATTTATGAATCTGGGCACCCTTATTCTTCCAAATAGAATGAGAGCTCCCTCTGGACAATGGCAGAACAGCATGCTTTTTATGATGAGGACAAAGAAACAGAATGTTTTAGTCAGCTTTTGTGGAACTGTGACCAAAAGACCTGGCAAGAACAACATAGAGAAGGGAAATTTTATTTGTGACTCATGGTTTCAGAGTCTCAGGCCATAGCTGACTCCATAGATCTGGGCCTGAGATGATACAGTATATCAGAATGGCGTGGTGAAGGAAAGCAGCTCAGAGAGCTCGGCTCATCAGGGACAAAAGATAAACCCAAAGGCATGCATCAGTGACCCACCTCTCTACTTGCCTAGTATTACCACCAGGTTAATCCATCCCCGTAGATTAATTAATTATTAATTAAAGCTTTAACCTAATCAATACATGCTTATAACTTGAATGTCTTAATTGAGGTTTTCTTTTCTTTTAATATTTTTTTTTTTAGTTGTAGATGGACTCAGTATCATTATTTACTTATTTTTATATAGTGCTGAGGATCAAATCCAGTGCCTCACACATGCAAGGAAAGCACTCTACCACTGAGCTCCAGCTCCAGCCCAAATGAGGTTTTCATCAGAGCATTTATTGAAATATACCTTTGGCACTTTTATTTCCACTCTTTTGTCTTTCCTCCTTCTAATCTAGCATATAATCTGTGTCCCATCCACTCAGGATCCTGAGGTATTGGTTTCTGCCTGCTCTTCACTTTGCAGGTTAGCTTCCAGTTTTGTGAATCAGGAATGTTGTACAATTTCATTGTGGAAACGACAGTCTTAACCTTGGAAAGTAACCTAGTGGTAAAACGTATATGAGCTTCGCCATCCAACAGAAATGATTTTTGAATCCCTCTTGCTAGCATTGAAGCAAAATTGCTAAACATCTCTAAGCCACAGCTGACACACTTGGAAACTATATCTACTTCAGAATACTGTGACAGTTAAAAGCAAAGTATGTCAAACTCTTACAGTAATTCTTGGCATATTGTAAGTAGGGTTGCCAGAATTAGCTAATAAAAATACAGAATTCACAGTTAAGTTTAAATTTCAGACAGATATTATTTTCGTGTGTGTGTGTTTAAGTCACCTAATTTGCTGCTGCAAACAAAAGACCTGACAAGAACAATTAGAGGAGGAAAAGTTTATTTTGGGGATCACATTTTCAGAGATGTTAGTCCATAGATTGTTGACTCCATTCTGTGGAGCCTGAGGCAAAGCAGAACATCACAGTACAAGAGTGTGGTGGAGGAAAGCAGCTTCAGGCATTTCTACCAAGAAGCAGAGAGAGATCTGCTCAACACAGACAAAATATATATCTTCAAGGCACACCCCCAATGACCCACTTCCTCCAGCTATACCCTACCTTCTTTCAGTTACAACTCAGTAAAATCTCTATCAGGGGATTAATTCTCTGATTGAGGTAAGGCTCTCATAACCCAATCATTTCACCTCTACATCTTCCTGCATGGTTTCACATACGAGCTTTTGGAGGATGCCTCATATCTACATCATAACAATAGAAACACAATACAAAGTTGACTCATGCTACTGGTTTTGTGGAGTTAAAGCAGTTAGGACTTCCTTATTAATCCTGCGTGTGGTAGACTATATATGTCAATGGGTATTTCTTGCCATGAAGAATAACCAGAAAAAAATTCGTTGAAAAATTAAAAATATTATGCTAATGCCAATTTATTGTTTCTTCTGTTTTCTGTTCTTTCTCTTCTCTTCTGTTTCTTCCTTTATTCATTGGTGCACCAAAATAGACAAGGATTCTTTCTTCATTGAACTTTCTTGCCTAGTTTTATTTCATCATTTTAAAGAGCTATTTGTATCTTTTCATCTGGGATATGTTCTTCTTTTCTTCCTCATTGTACTGTATTAATGCAGCACACAGTTTAGTTAAGCTAGTCTTATTGACTTCTTCAACTGCTTCCTTGGGCTGGTTTTCCTACAAAAAGAAAACAACTTTAACAACCCAGAAATCAGTTATAATATTATGATCCCACCTGCCCATATATTTGTTTGGTTCTTGCAGTGCCCAGAAGTTTATGAGACCAACTTTCCAGCTTTACTTACATATTCTATTTTCAAGGAACACATACTCTTGTAATTGACTCAACTTTAAATGCTTTTCCTCTTTTACTGTTTTAGACCTCAGTTTCATTTACAAGCCATGAATGCTGTATAATATGCACACCAGAAGATTTATATTCTTTCTGAGCAATGATTAAGGGCTGTAACAAGCTCTACAGGAAAAAAAATACCATTTTAGAGTGCAGTCTTCCTGAATGATTTCAGAAGTTTGAAAAAACAAGGAGCTCATATAAGTGGCAACGTACATCAAGGATATAAACAGGTCTTCTGCAGAGAGCCACATTCCCAATGATTGCTCATGCAGCATGGTGCCAGAGTATGAAAACTATCAATGCAGTTAGACCAGCGTGGGGTGAACCTACCATATGAAGTATATATTGCTCAGGATCTCTTGTAGAACACAAACTACTTAAGTATGGAATTTAAGGCAATATTGGTACTTGAATTACATGAAAATGGCCTGTTTGCCATCTAAAGTATGCACTGATAGTGTCACTTCTTTGTGTCAATAGAAAATCTCTGTTAAAATGTAAATACTCAGGGGTGGAGGAGGTAATGCCTAGGCCCATTAAGAGCCATCTATATAATAGCATAGATTAATGTGCTCAATTATTCTAGAAAGGAAACCACAGAGCCATGGTCTACAGAGTAGTGCTGAAGGAAGAGTTACAAGGTCTGTAGAAGATAGGATATTACTACTAGTAGAAAAAGTGCTATAGCATAATTCTTGAAGGAAATCAAGGCTGATAAGTTGAACTCGAAGAATTCTATTTATTAATGATTCATGTCTGAACATGGTAAAAATAGAAAGGTAGTTAGTTGTAGAAATTGAATTTTGTCTTCATATTGGCCCAATTCTCTTCCCAGACTTATCTTCTAACAGCCTGTTGCCATTATGCTCTGGCCACAAGTTCTTTCTTCATTACTTAAATAAGCAAAACAGGCTCTTCTCTGCTTTTGGGTTTTACTAGTATTCTTTCCCGTTCCTTGAATATCTTCCCTGTGCTTTTTACATAGCAAGTTCCTCATTCTTGATTTGCAAGGTCTCAGTTTGCATATCACCTCCTTAGAGTGTTCTTTGCCTACCTTACCTAAGTGAAATATACAAAATATGAAAACACACACAAACCATGTGAAACACACAAACGTAGTCCCTATATGGGTACAGAGCTTATTTCCTTAATACTATTTATCAAATTCTGAATAAGAAGTAATGGGGCATTTTGTTGTTTATTTTCCCAACTGAGATGCAGCCTCTATGGTGTCCAGGAACATATTTGCTTTTTTATACAGGACCTAGTGCAATGCATGGTTCATAAGGGATGATCAAAACATTTATTGAATAAAAGAATGCATGAACAACTTTCAGTGTCATCTTCCCTTTTACCTAGGTTAAACTTATGTGATCAGAATTTTAGACCTTTTGACTGTGTCATTTGATATAGTAATCTCAGCACCACCAGGACTGAATTCAAACCTTTTATTTTTATGAAACTTCAGTGGGGCAGCTGAGCATGACCATGCAATCTGGCTTCACTTTAAATGTATTATGCTGGATCTCCAATGGGATTTTACTGGTGCCTAGAAAATATGTTCAGGTCAAAAACTACTCACTTTCTCATTCTACTAAAACCAGTAGCTTCTACCATTTCCACACTTTCACTGATGACCTTGCTTTTTACTTTATTTAGAAAATAGAAATAACTAGAAGATTAATTCCTTTACACTCTCATCCATAAAATACTCCCAAAGTTACCAACCACTATGCACCTACAATGGGCTTTCCCACTTATATCCATGTTCCTATGTAAGGCAGTTCTGTACCACTATTTTCATTCATCAGAATCAATTCCATTGTCCCACTCAAGAATCTTGCACCGTATGCGTTTCTTTTTTAATTTATCTTTCTCCATCATTATAAAAACATGGTGTTACTGTGTGGCTCCAAAACATTAAAAAATCATAGTATTAAAATTTTTTATGACATTGCTTCCTCTGTGAGTGCCTTTTGCATTTCTCCACTGCTTTTGCTGTAAAATTCCTGAAAGTGTTGATTTTACCACAAGACTCTCATTCCCCTTCTACTGATAGCTAGGTTTTGAAGCCCATTTCTGAAATTGCTGTGACTTTTTAGTGGCTAGCCAATATTAATTTTCTTTCTCTTCATTTTGATATACCAGTAGCAGTAGCGTTCGATATGAACTACCATTCTTGAATTTCATCTACTTTTTTCACGTGGCATCCAGGATTCCAGACTCTCTTACCTCTAACCTCTGTGATAATTTTTTGACTCAGCTTGGCTCTTCTTCTTCTTCTGGAATTTTAAGTATCCCTAAGATTCAGTGCTTAGTCTTCTTACTGTCTTTATTCACATCCCTTTCTTGGTTATTGCCTTTGTTATCATGACTTTAGTTGACATTGATAATCTACAACTTCAAAATTTATTTCTTCTTCTTCTCCTATTTATCTCCTAAATTTCATGTTTATATAATTTCTAACTCAATTTCTAAAAAAAAAAATAACTAAATTACTCTAAAACTGGCTTCCAGTGCTTCTCTCTCTCTCTCTCTCTCTCTCTCTCTCTCTCTCTCATATACACCCCCCACACACACACACATACAACACAAACTTTTATGAGTATTGCATTCTTATCTTTGTGACAACCCCATCTTTCTGGGTGCTTATGCCAGAAACCTCAATTCTTCTTTCTCTTCACATAAGATACCTGCAAGAAATCCTATTGACTCCATACTCAAAACTGGTATCCAGAAACTATTCCTAACTACCTCAGATCTTGATATGAGCCAGCAGAAGCTCCAGCTGGGGCTACGACTGCAGCTCTTCAGAATTCTCCCCGATTCTACCCTTTCCCTGCCTAATCTACTTTCACCACAGTGGACAGAGTGATCACTTTCAAAAACAAATTAGATAATGCCACTCTGGTCACAAATCCACATAGATTTCCATTTTATTTATGTCAAAGTTACTGACAAAGGCCCATAAAATCCTCAAAAAGGGCTCAAGGGTATATATTAGTGGTAGAGTTTTGCCTAATATGTGCAAGGCCCTAAGTTTGGTCCCCAGCAAAATAAAACAAATAAATAAAATTCTCAAGAATGACACACCTTGCCCATTTGACTTTATTATTTGCCATTCTCCCTCATTGATTTGATTTCAATCTCACCAGCCCCCATGTTGCTCCTGGAGTATGCCAGATAGTTTCGTAGCATCTTGCACTTGACCCACCATTTCCTGGAACACTCTTTTCTCAGGTGTTCACAGAGATCCCTTTATTACTTTTCTAAGGCTTTGCTTCAGAGTTCACTTGACTCTTAATTAGGCTTCCATTAACCATCGCCAGAACTCCTTATAGGTGTCTTTCTATTTGTCTTTCCATAGCACATGTTACTTTCTTAGTCAGCAATCAGTTGTGTCTGTCTTCTTTAGCTAGAATATAAATACTGTGTGATTAACTGAAGTCTAAAAACCTATATCAATGTCTGGTTCACAGGAGATGATCAATAAATTGGATGAGTGAATGGCTAAAGTACCTCCTAAAGTACCTTCAACTTTGAGCAAATTAACAGATATTGCTGGCCCTTTCTTCATCTATAAAAATGAGATGAGAATATTATTTCTCATGATGGTTATGTGAAATAATATAGATGTAACGGCATCACACTTTGCTCAAGACAAAATGAGAATCATGATTTCCTCAGTAGGAATCAATTGGACTAGACGAAAAAAAAATAAAATAAAAATGAAGGTTGTCAAGAAGAAATCACCTATACTTTGTGTTCTTTTTTTGAACCACCATAAAAATTTATCCATAAAAGAGGTTAAAGTAACCAAAATGTCAATTTATTAACTTACCATGAGATATTACTGTCATTGCTATTGGGATTATTTAAAACTCATGATTACTATAATTTTCCTGTGGCCAAACTATATAAGGGAGAAAAATCATAATGAAAAATTCCTGAATCAATTTACTCTGTGAAATCTCTATCAGAAAGCTGGATATGAGCTCCACATCATCTTTATGACAGGTGTCTTATATGGGATAAGAAATTTGCCTGTTAGGTATTGAATCAGTCCAGGGAAGTTAAGAAAATTGAAAGTTTAATAATGCCAGTCTAAGAATATGTGACACATTCTTCAAAACTGCACTGGTCTTGCACTAAATGCAAAACATCCTTCTTAGCTCCAAAATAGACCAAAATTTAGATGAATCCTAGAAATAATCGAAAGAACAGATTCTTGATTGCCAGCATTCATAAAAAACTGATTGTTCTAAAGGAAACATTCATTATTTAGAGATGCTCATGTAGTCTTACTTGAGTTCTGAAGATTATGACAATTCTGACTGTTTTAAGTTCTTTACCTCTCAATGTTCTGATTCATATCCATTCATACTTCAATAATTCCTAGGCACCTAATATGTGCCAAGCACTCTTCTTGGAGCTGGGCTATCATCAAAAACAAAATAAAGTTCTTGTCCTCAGTAAATTACATTTTAGTGAGGGAGACAGGTAATACAAACCTATTTTACATACACACACACACACACACACACTCACATATATACATATATGTATAATATATACTAATAATTTAAGTTTAATCATATATATTTATTTAATATGCAATCGCTTTTATGTATAGTTAAGTTTTGCTTGTCACTTGATATGACTTCCAGAAATACACCCACCTCTTTAGTAAAACAATACAAAACTTTGCATGGAGAGTTAAGGATAGGGCCTTGGAAGGCACCTCTGTTATTAAGAATCCTCAGCTATATTAGAGTCATGCCCTATTGGCCTCGGAGATGCCATCTTTTTGTTTCCCAGAACTGTCTGCTTCTTTCTTATATATAAAAAATTAATGCATAACAATTATACATAATAGGAGTTTCATTAAGCATATTCATATATTCACATAATATAATTTAATCAATTTCATTCCCTAGTATCCCCCATCCCCTCTTTACTGATCTTTCGTTTTCATGGAATTTCTTTTTTGTCCTTTAGCTTCTGCATATGAGATAAAACATATGACCCTTGACTTTCTGAATCTGATTTATTTCATTTAACATAATACTTTCCAGTTCCAATCATTTTCCTGCAAATGACATAATTTATTCTTCTTTATGAATGGATAAAATTTCATTGTTTACATACACTACATTTTCTTGATTCATTCATCTATTCATGAATACCTAGACTGGTTCAATGCTGTGGCTAATTGTAATTTGTGCTGTTATAAACATGGGTATTCACAAAGCACTATAGTATGCTGACTTTAATTTCTTTTTGTATAAATATTATGCAGTGGCATTATTGGGACTTTGGGTGGATCCATTCATAGTCTTTTGAGAAAGCTTTGTACTGATTTCAATAGTGGTTTTATTAGTTGACATTGCCTCCAAAGTGTTTAAGAGTTTGTTTCCTCACATTCTCACCAGAATTTGTTAGTGTATTTTGATTATTGCCATTCTAACTAGAATGGTATGAAATTTCAGTGTAGTTTTGATTTGTAGCTCCCTGATAATTAAGGATATTGATGATTTTTTCATATAATTGTTGCCCATCTTTCTTTTGAGAAGTGTCTGTTTAGTTCATTCACCCATTTATTGATTTGATTATTTGTGTTCTGTTTTTTTTTAAGTTCTTTATGTATTCTGGATATAAAACCTCTATCAGAAGAGTAACTGGAAAAAGTGTCCCCTATTCGGTAGGCCCTGTCTTTATCTTCTATACTTGTCCTTTGCTGTGCAGAAACTCTGATTTTTAATTTTTCTTGGTACTGAGAATTAAACCCAGTGGCATTCTACTACTGACCTACATCCCCAGAACTTTTTATTTTGAGATATGGTTTTGTGAATATGCTTAGGCTGCTTTCAAACTTGTGAGCCTCAGCCTCCCAGGTTGCTATGACTATAGGCATGGGCCATCACATCAGGCAGATGATTTTTAGTTTGATGGCATTCCATTTATTGATTCAAGGATGTCTGCTCTCATAATTCTTATTCATTGTAGGACTTGAAATTTTAGCCTGAGCAATTAGGCAAGTGAAAGAAAGAAAAGAGATACAAACAGGAAAGGAAGAAGTAAAAGTATCCCTATTTGAAGATGATGTTATTCTATACTTACAAAACTCTAAGAGCTCTTCCATAATATTTTTAGATATGATAAAAAATCAGAAAATTAATAGGATAAAGTCAATATACAAAATCAGTAGATTTTCTATACTTAATGAACCCACTAAGGCAGATATCAAAAAACAATTCCATTTGTAATAGCCTTAAGAATTATGTATAATTTGAACCAATGAACTGAAAACACTTTGTAATAAAAATTACAGAGAACTGAAAAAAAATAAATAGAAGATACTAAAAGATAAAAAGACCTGACCCCATGTTCCATGGTTAGACAGAATTAGTATTTTTAAATGGTCATATTAACAAAAATATTGTGCAGATTCAATGCAATCCCTTTCGAATACCAGATTCTTCACAGATCTAGAAAGATAAGTCCTAAAATTCTCACTTGAACAATGTTATTTGTCTTTTAACATGAAATGCTATTTGGGTTTAGCCTTATAGAGTTAGTGTGCTGTGATATTATCTAGGAGATGAAAAATAATCTTTGCAACTTTGTGTTACAATATGTCTTATAGGCATATAACCTGTGTGATGAAGAGGGACAGGATGGAATGAATATCCAAAGATTGAATGTCCAAACAGCAGAGTCCAGATAAATCATGGCATTTTCTGCAAGTCAGTAATCCAATCTGATCTTCATTTTCTTATCTGTAAAATTATGTCAGCCATGCTTTTCCTAAGCATAAAACAAAACTGATTTGAAGCTAAAATTAGCTACATGGAAAATCAATTGAAAAACTATCAAGAACCATGCCAATATGAGCAAATATTTTTATATAATAGAAGTCAGCATTAAACTTCTTATATTCTTGCCTTTACTAATCATGCAGGATTATAGAAATTAAGTCTTCCAAAGGGATATTTTATCTATGAGGATAATAGATAATTGCCAAATTACTTGGGATTATCTTATTGCACTTTTGTTATGACTGGATGTGGAATTTTCCCAAAGGCTCCTCTGTGGTGGAGTTGGTCCCCAGTGTAGCAATGTTCAGAGGTGGAACGCTAGAGAAGTAATTGGATCATGATGGATTAATGATCTGGTGGCATTATTTGGATGTGGTAAAAATTTTACAAAGCGGAGCCTAGTTGGAGGAAGTAGGTCAGTGGGGCAAGACCTGGAAGGTGAATCTTATCCCAGGCCCTTTCCTTACTTTCTCTACTTGTTTATGTGAAGTAAGCAGCTTTAATCTGTTATACACTAACCAGCATGTTGCTCTGCCTCACCTTGGCCCACAACAATGAACCCAACTCAACTTGGACTGAAACCAATGAAACTGTGAACCATAATACATCTTTTTTCCTTTGGGATGTTTTGCTCAGCTATTTTGTCACAGTAACAAAGAGGTGAATAACACAGCTATAGAAGGAAAGCTAAGGCATCTTCTTGCTTACTTACCTATGTGAATCTTTTATGTACTTAAAGAATACCCTGTCTCTTTGTATTAAGAAGTTGAATAATACCACTTTTAAGAATTAATTTCCTTTTTAAAATGTTCTTATGAATATATGTGTTTAGGAATAGTGAAACTTCTAATAAAAATCAAATTGACTAACTGAAATCTTCTCAGTAGTTCAATTTGTAGGGTCAGAGTAGTCTGCGTACAAAAGGCAGAGGCTGCTGATATCAACTTAGTGATTGGAGCTTTTACTTTAAACTTCCATATATGGTCATATTCCATGCATGTTCACCTTCTCCCATTTATGTTAATTTTCAGCTTGTTTATTTCCAGTGAAATACACATTTCTCTCAATTCTTCTCTTTGCTCTCATTCTCTTTAAGAGTTGTCTGAACTCTAAACTCCCACTCAGTTTTCAAGTGGTGCTTATTGAACTTCCATTGCCAATACTCAACTGAGAAACCATCACTGTATTCCAACCCAAAGGACATGCCAGTCTCATTTTACTGAGAAAGGGGTAAGAAATATTAATGATTATGTCCCTTTGGTAGGGAATATTATCTTTTTTCATCTCGTGTACCATTACTGTCTCCTGGTTCATTACTTGTTTTTAGTCATTGCTCTACTGTGCTAAACAGCTCATGGTGACTCTTCTGGCAAATAAACATAAGCCTCTTTCATGGCTTTATCTTAGACTCTTTTTCTAAGCCCCGTTTCTCTCTCCAAAAATCACAAATACCATCGTGCTATTAATTGCCATGCATAAGCCAAGGACCCCCAGGTTCATATGTCTTATTACATGAGAATAACTTTCAGAACAGGTTTTGACTTCTAGACTTACACATCCTAGCACTTACTAGACTAATTTGCATGTCCTAAACATATCTTAAATTTTACCATTTCAGATTAAATATATACCTGTCACCCCTCAAAATTGTCTCTCTTGTAGTGTTCCTTTTGTCAGCACAGGATGCTGTTATCCCTCTAGGAATTCAAGCTCCAGAACTGGGAATCACCCTTGACACCTCTTCTCCTCTATAGCCATGCCATCACTGACCTGAAGATTTCGTCTCCTAAACATCTTTCAAGGTCATGACTGCTGCATGTCAATAGTGTGCCGCACAGTGACGATCCATAACTACTACACAGCTGAAGCAGTATGCACTACCAACTCTGCAGAAGCATCTTATGCTGCCCACCCATTATGGAACTCCATAAGTCTAATTTCCCCATTTTTTTTTAACAGTGAAGGGATGCTAAACATACATCCTTAAACATTTTTGCTTGATTTTGCAGTAGATAAATAGAATTTTACCATCTGTATTGTTCTGTATCTGGCTCTTCTATATTCCTTATAATATTTGTGCAGTTCCTGGGGCTTAGATGAATGACAGAGAGAGTGCTCAGTCATTAGGGAAATAGAGCACCCAGAGGGGCTGAAAGTGTAACCAAATCCTTGGAGAACCTCCTCCGGTGCACAGGACCTGGCTGGCTGGCAGGAAGAAGGGGAGGAGGGGCTGTAGAAGTGAAACGGCTCTGGACCAACAGGATTGAGAGACTCCCAGGAGCCGCCTTACAGGGATTGCTGTTGACTCATTGAGGGCAAATCTCAGCCCAGAGGGCACAGCTTTGCCTACGGGAAGAGAAGAAAATGGATCTCTAAGACCTAATTTTATTTCTTATTTTATTTTATCTTTTCTCTCCCTTTTTCCCTCTTTCTCTCCCCTTCCAAGTTTTATTGTTCTTTCCATTCTCCTCTATGCTATCTAACTCCCCCTCCTTCTTACTTTTCAAGAGCACCTTCCTTTCCCTTCCCCCCAACTTTCATCCCAAGCATTACGTCCTCCATTTCGTGTAACTGTCTAAATGCAAACAGGTGAATGTTTCGAGGCCGTCTATAGTGCTCCTAAATACCTAGCTACTACCAACACCCTGATCCAATTGACGGTTAGCATCCCCCTTCAGTAGAGCAATCTTCTAAAGTAGCCAAGACATACTAACCTGTATACCTTCATAGCACCCAACATAAAGTCCTAAGAACAAAAAACAAATCACTATATGCATACAAAATCCGGAAGCCCTTTATAAATTGAATTAATCAGCTCTAAAGTACAATAAAACCCAACATCTATAGGCATAATCTCCCACCACAAAGGAGAAACAACAGATATAAACAAAGCCAAAACAAATGTATAGGAGAAAGCAGTTACAAAGCAGTCAAATAGAGCTGGAAAGTAACGTGAACAACATGAAAAAAACAGGGAAAAAAGGAGTACAGATAATGCAGGACAACTTAAATCTACAGGAGGACCTAGAAGCATCAGAAACATGGACAGGGAAAGAAATCAAGGCATACCTAACTCAGATGGAATGGAATTTTAGAGAAGACATGAGACAGCAAATCCAAGAATTGAAAGTATATTTTGAAAACCAACTAAACAAACAAATTCAAACTGCAAAGAACGAGCTTTACCAGGAGATAGAGATCTTAAAAAAAAACAAACAGTGATTTTAGAAATGCAAGAAACCATAAACCAGATTAAAAATGCTAACGAGAATATTACAAATAGACTCGATCAAGTAGAAGTCAGAACATCAGATAATGAAGACAAAGTTTATCAACTTGAAAAGAATATAGTCAATACTGAAAAGATGCTTAAATCTCACGAGCAATCTATCCAAGAGATATGGGATTTCATCAAAAAACCAAATTTGACAGTCATTGGGATAGAAGAAGGCACAGAGATTCAAGCCAAAGGAATGGACAACCTATTGAATGAAATAATCCTAGAAAACTTCCCAGAGATGAAAGATGGAATGGATTGCCAAATCCTGGAAGCCTACAGGACCCCAAACATCCAAAACTGTAATAGGCCAACTCCAAGACATATAATTATGAAGATAGCCAACATACAGAACAAGGAGAGAATATTAAAAGCTACGAGGGAAAGGAGGCAGATTACATTCAGGGGTAAACCAATTAGGTTAACGGCTGATTTTTCATCACAGACTTTGAAAGCGAGAAGATCCTGGAACAATGTATTTCAAACGCTGAAAAATAATGGATTCCAACCAAGAATACTGTATCCAGCAAAATTAAGCTTCAGATTTGACAATGAAATTAAAATCTTTCACGATAAACAAAAGCTAAAAGATTTCGCAGCCAGAAAACCAGCACTGCAAAGCATTTTGGGCAAAATTCTACAAGTAGAGGAATGGAAAAACAGTGCCCAAAACCAACAGCGGGAGGTATCTCAGTAAAGGGGGAGGAAAACAACCAAAAAGTAAAAACTAGCCAAACTAAAATAAATAAATAAATAAACATGACTGGAAGTACAAATCATATTTCAATTGTAACCTTAAATGTTAATGGACTAAACTCACCAATCAAGAGACACAGGCTGGTAACCTGGATCAAAAAAACAAATCCAACAATATGCTGCCTTCAGGAGACTCATATGATAGGAAAAGACATACACAGGCTGAAGGTGAAAGGTTGGGAAAAATCATACCACTCACATGGCCCTCGGAAGCAAGCAGGAGTGGCCATACTCATATCGAATAAAATCAACTTCAAACCTAAGTTAATCAAAAGGGATAAAGAAGGACACTATATCCTGTTAAAAGGAACTATTCACCAACAAGACATAACAATTATCAATTTATATGCACCAAATAATGGTGCAGCAACGTTCATAAAACAAACTCTCCTCAAGTTCAAAAGTCAAATTGACCACAACACAATAATTATGGGTGACTTCAACACACCGCTCTCGCCATTAGACAGATCCTCCAGACAAAAGCTGAATAAAGAAACTATAGAACTCAATGACACAATCAATAACCTAGACTTAACCGACATATATAGAATATATCAACCATCATCAAGTGGATACACGTTCTTCTCAGCAGCACATGGATTGTACTCAAAGATAGATCATATATTATGCCATAGGGCAACTCTTAGTAAATATAAAGGAGTGGAGATAATACCATGCACCATATCTGATCATAATGGAATGAAACTGGAAATCAATGAAAAAAGAAGGAAGGAAAATTCCTGCATCACATGGAAAATAAACAATATGTTACTGAATGATCAATGGGTTACAGAAGACATAAAGGAGGAAATCAAAAAATTCTTAGAGATAAACGACAATTCAGACACAACATACCGGAATCTATGGGACACAATGAAAGCAGTTTTAAGAGGGAAATTCATTTCCTGGAGTTCATTCCTCAAAAAAAGAAAAAACCAACAAATAAACGAACTCACACTACATCTCAAAACCCTAGAAAAGGAAGAGCAAAACAACAGCAAATATAGCAGAAGACAAGAAATAATTAAAATCAGAGCGGAAATCAACGAAATTGAAACAAAAAAAACCATTGAAAAAATTGATAAAACTAAAAGTTGGTTCTTTGAAAAAATAAATAAGATCCACAGACCCTTAGCCATGCTAACGAAGAGAAGAAGAGAGAAAACTCAAATCACTAACATACGGGATGAAAAAGGCAATATCACAACAGACACTACAGAAATACAGAAGATAATTAGAAAGTATTTTGAAACCCTATATTCTAATAAAATAGAAGACAGTGAAGACATCGATAAATTTCTTAAGTCATATGAGCTGCCCAGATTGAGTCAGGAAGACACACACAATTTAAACAGACCAATAACAAAGGAAGAAATAGAAGAAGCCATCAAAAGACTACCAACCAAAAAAAGCCCTGGACCAGATGGGTATACAGCGGAGTTTTACAAAACCTTCAAAGAAGAATTAATACCAATACTTTTCAAGCTATTTCAAGAAACAGAAAAAGAAGGAGCTCTTCCAAATTCATTCTATGAGGCCAACATCACATTGATCCCGAAACCAGACAAAGACACTTCAAAGAAAGAAAACTACAGACCAATATCTCTAATGAACATAGATGCAAAAATTCTCAATAAAATCCTGGCGAATCGAATACAAAAGCATATCAAAAAAATTGTGCACCATGATCAAGTAGGATTCATCCCTGGGATGCAAGGTTGGTTCAATATACGGAAATCAATAAATATTATTCACCACATCAATAGACTTAAAGATAAGAACCATATGATCGTCTCGATAGATGCAGAAAAAGCATTCGACAAAGTACAGCATCCTTTTATGTTCAAAACACTAGAAAAACTGGGGATAACAGGAACTTACCTCAACATTGTAAAAGCTATATATGCTAAGCCTCAGGCTAGCATCATTCTAAATGGAGAAAAACTGAAGGCATTCCCGCTAAAATCTGGAACAAGACAGGGATGCCCTCTCTCACCACTTCTATTTAATTTAGTCCTTGAAATACTAGCCAGAGCAATTAGACAGACAAAAGAAATTAAAGGCATAAAAATAGGAAAAGAAGAACTTAAAATATCACTATTTGCGGACGATATGATCCTATACTTAGAAGACCCAAAAGGGTCTACAAAGAAACTACTAGAACTGATAAATGAATTCAGCAAAGTGGCAGGATATAAAATCAACACGCATAAATCAAAGGCATTCCTGTATATCAGTAACAAAACTTCTGAAATGGAAATGAGGAAAACCACCCCATTCACAATATCCTCAAAAAAAATAAAATACTTGGGAATCAACCTAACAAAAGAGGTGAAAGATTTATACAATGAAAACTACAGAACCCTAAAGAGAGAGAGAGAAGAAGATCTTAGAAGATGGAAAAATGTACCCTGTTCATGGATAGGCAGAACCAACATCATCAAAATGGCGATATTACCCAAAGTTCTCTACAGGTTCAACGCAATGCCAATCAAAATCCCAACGGCATTTCTGGTAGAAATAGATAAAGCTATCATGAAATTCATATGGAAAAACAAAAGACCCAGAATAGCAAAAGCAATTCTAAGCAGGAAGTGTGAATCGGGAGGTATAGCGATACCAGATTTCAAACTGTACTACAGAGCAATAGTAACAAAAACAGCATGGTACTGGTACCAAAACAGGCAGGTGGATCAATGGTACAGAATAGAGGACACAGAGACCAATCCACAAAATTACAACTTTCTTATATTTGATAAAGGCGCTAAAAGCATGCAATGGAGAAAGGATAGCATCTTCAACAAATGGTGCTGGGAAAACTGGAAATCCATATGCAACAAAATGAAGCTGAACCCCTTTCTCTCGCCATGCACAAAAGTAAATTCAAAATGGATCAAGGACCTAGATATCAAATCAGAGACTCTGCACCTGATAGAAGAAAAAGTTGGCTTCAATCTACACATTGTGGGGTCGGGCTCCAAATTCCTTAATAGGACGCCCATAGCACAAAAGTTAATAACTAGAATCAACAAATGGGACTTACTCAAACTAAAAAGTTTTTTCTCAGCAAGAGAAACAATAAGAGAAGTAAATAGGGAACCTACATCCTGGGAACAAATCTTTACTACTCACACTACAGATAGAGCCCTAATATCCAGAATATACAAAGAACTCAAAAAATTAAACAACAAGATAACAAACAACCCTATCAACAAATGGGCGAAGGACCTGAACAGACACTTCTCAGAGGAGGACATACAATCTATCAATAAGTACATGAAAAAATGCTCACCATCTCTAGCAGTCAGAGAAATGCAAATCAAAACCACCCTAAGATACCATCTCACTCCAGTAAGATTGGCAGCCATTATGAAGTCAAGCAACAATACGTGCTGGCGAGGATGTGGGGAAAAGGGTACACTTGTACATTGCTGGTGGAACTGCAAACTGGTGCGGCCAATATGGAAAGCAGTATGGAGATTCCTAGGAAAGCTGGGAATGGAACCACCATTTGACCCAGCTATCGCCCTTCTCGGTCTATTCCCTGAGGACCTTAAAAGAGCATACTATAGGGATACTGCCACATCAATGATCATGGCAGCACAATTCACAATAGCTAGACTTTGGAATCAACCTAGATGCCCTTCAATAGATGAATGGATTAAAAAACTGTGGCATTTATACACAATGGAGTATTACGCAGCACTAAAAAATGACAAAATCATGGATTTTGCAGGGAAATGGATGGCATTAGAGCAGATTATGCTAAGTGAAGCTAGCCAATCCTTAAAAAACAAATGCCAAATGTCTTCTTTGATATAAAGAGAGCAACTAAGATCAGAACAGGGAAGAAGAGCATGAGGAAAAGATTAACATTAAACAGAGACGAGTGGGGGGAGAGAAAGGGAGAGAGAAGGGAAACTATGGAAATGGAAGGAGACCCTCATTGTTACACAAAATTACATATAAGAGTTTGTGAGGGGAAAGGGGAAAAAAAAACAAGGGAGAGAATTAAACAACAGCAGATGGGGTAGAGAGGGAAGATGAGAGGGAAGGGGAGGGGGGATAGTAGGGGATAGGAAAGGTAGCAGAATACAACAGTCACTAATATGGTATTATGTAAAAATGTGGATGTGTAACCGATGTGATTCTGCAACTTGTATTTGGGGTAAAAAATGGGAGTTCATAACCCACTTGAATCAAATGTATGGAAGATGATATGTCATGAGCTGTGTAATGTTTTGAACAACCAATAAAAAAAAATATTTGTGCAGTTCATCCATATTATGCTATGTAGTTTTAAAACATTTTTATTAATGCTTCTTTATGATATGGTACTGTGTAGATTATTAAACTGATACTTTATATATACTTTATGAGAATTTTTTTCAATTTAATCACATAATTTTTCTTTCTAAATAGATAAACCTATTCACATTTTGTTGGGAGGAGTGGGTATTACACTATTTGGACTCATTCCTGTGACTTTGTCTTGTGTTTTCTATTTACCATGGTTTTCTATTTTTTCATATTTTCTCTTTTCCTTTGGGTATTGCTGAAAGTTTCTGATCCACTTAGAGTAGGTTATTCCTGGTGATTATTTATTTATGATATTAGAAATGTTTTGTTTACTTGGAAATATTTCTAAATGTTGGGGCAAGAAGTAAAGGCACCATCTTCAAAAGAACATCTTCAAAGTGATCTTTAAAGAGTTTCAGATATGGTTCTATGTTCTCATGTATTCATCCCAAAATACACACACACACACACACACACACACTTGTCTTTCTGCTTAAACTTGCTCAGTGACTTTCCTGGTATTTAGGTGAACAAATCTAATTTGTCCTACTAACTGGTACTTTGTCTGATGTTTTGTCTTCTCTCTCTGCAGTTAAAGAAGACTGTCCTTCTTTTTGCACTGAGTTTCAGTGACTTACCTCCCTCCACAGTGCCCCTCCTCATAGTTAAGCCGAAAGTATGCTCTTATTCTTGCTCCACTCCTACTCTGTTTAATTACTGCCTATTTTTCCTTCAGCTACTCCACTCTCTCTCTCCAAGGACCAGCTCACTGAGATTCTGTTTCCCTGGATCCTGAGCAGCCATACCTTCATAAATAGATTACTGATTCCTTGATCATCTTTTCCTTTGAAATTTCAGTAACAGATCCTTGGGGAAACTTCATTTATATTTATTGAATAAATTTAGATGTTATATTTTCATCCATCAAAGGATGCTTAACAACTTTATTATAGCAAAATTTATCATACCTAGACTAGAGCTGGTAGATCATGTAGAAAACAACAATTCTGTTTATGACAGGTATTCCCAGGAGAGATTCTTCACTCATTATGACAGATTACTTGTTTCCTATCCACCCACAATTTCAATACATTTGTGTATCAAGTTTTCAAAGCTATATAATTATATAACCAAAATTTCAGTGGGACAATATATCATATAACTGGTCACTCTGATAGAACCATAAGCAATTGCTTCAAAATGAAAAAAAATGAATCAAATGAGTCCAAAACTTTGGGCCATAATGGGGAACAAACCAGTTAAGGACAGGAATTTTTAACCAAAATGTTGAACATCTTCTCTTCAAGAGCTAAAACATAGTCCTGGCCCCTGGACACTATGATATCACTAGGAAAGAAAAAACAATTGATACAGATTCACATTCATCATACATACTCATACTATGCAGCTTGTTGTATCTCATATTCAATTTGCTTAATAAGAAATCACTGTGGAGCAGGGCATGGTGGGGAAACTGCTATAAGCCCAGCAGTTCAAGGAGGCTGAGGCAGAATGATCTCCAGTTCAAAGCCAGCCCCAGCTACTTAGCGAGGCCTTAAGCAATTCAGAGAGACCCTGTCTCTAAATAAAATATAATAAGGGCTGGGGATGTGGCAGTGTGGTTGAGCACTCCGGGGTTCAATCCCCAAAAACAAAACAAAACCAAACAAAAAAATGAAACCACTGAACCACTGTGGGTGACCATACATTAGTTAACAGTAAATTAACAAAAGTAAGAGAATTATAGGCTTACATAAGATTGTCTTCTTCAAGTCAACACTTTTGAGTACTTGTTTCAGTGATATTGCAACCACTTGAAACATGACTTTACTGTGCATTTTATACACACGTATGTACACAGAAAATATCCAATTTTGGGAGGTTTTGACTTTTGGAAAAAATGAAATAAATGAGGTGATGGCAGTGGAGAACAGTGCTCCTGGGGAAAAAAATACTGGATTCTAACAATATTTTCTCTGTATATATGACTTCCTATTAGCTGACATTGGAGTCTAAATAGATCTTCTAAAATGTTTGTGATATCAATCATATTGGAATTAGTATGAAGCCTTTTTATGGGACCTTTTTTTTCAGAAATATCTGGTTTCTAGCAAGTCACTTGAATTTGTTAGTACCAAAATTTCGTCATTTACAAAATGTGGGTAATACTACCTGTCTTTAAAAAAATGTGGTATTGTGATAAACACAGATTTAAATAGTGGATTTGACAGGCTTTATAAACTTTTGATTGATAAAGCTGGGTTTTAAAAAAAATTTCTCTATAATCATACCATGTAAATATATATCTTTTATTTATAGGTAGACTAACATGATGCATATATTTAGATACATTGAATGATAGAGGCAAAAATGCCAGAAGACTAGTGTAGATAAAAAGGTATACAAAAAATAAAATAAAAATAGATATAAATGAGTGTAGATAAAACTCAAAAAGCCAGGAATGGTAGGGATACATATGCTACCATGTGTATTTACATAAATTTGACTGAAATATGGAAAATTATTATTTTCCCTTAGATACTCAGATGTGTAATATACAAGTCTCCCATAATAAATGATCTCTACTATATTTTAAACAAGACAGCCCCATTGTATATCACTTCAGGTTTAGAATGCAGCTCTGAAGAGTTCACATATAGAAATTACTTTTCCCATTTGAAAAATACTGTGGTTTTGATTTATAGAAGCAAAGGAAAAAAGAAAAGCAGAATCTGAAAGAACTAAAGTATTTTTCCAGGGCTTTGTAATCCAGTAAATTTAAAACAAATAGTCTTGACCTTTGCACAATAATGCTTAGTCCACAGTAATTCATACGTCTAGGTCACACCATCCAAAGAAGACAAATGAGATGAGTGTTGAAGAACATTGAATTTTAATATTAACCCCTTCACAATTGTGCTGCTCATAGCTCAGCCCTTTTCAATACTGGCCTGGGTTTCTGAACAAATTTAATGCAGACACAGTAGAAACTTGATAGGCACCCACCGGAGTAATTTCAGGAATACACAAAAGCTCTTCCAACATTATATATCATATCATTTGCAATTTATTTATAATATTTTGATGCCAAAGTGTTGATGATCTTATTATTAAAAAATGTAAGTCAGAGGTATATGAAATTATTACTTTATGAAATATTGCAAGGAAATAACATTTATGTTTGTTTTTGAAATTTAGAAAGTAAACGATTTCCTTGGGGGTAAATATCTTCAAAAACACAAGCAATACATAAAACTGAGGTTGATCCTGAGACATACCTAAAAGAAAAGGAATATTTATGAGAGTAGGGGTGGTGGTGGTGAAAAGAGATAAGACTAAAATCCACATCAGTAGAGTTGAATGTAGATTTCTTCTATTCAGCCTAGGGATAGTTTATTTTTAGGATAAACAACAACAACAACAACAAAACAAAACAAAAAGCCTCCTATGTGCTCAACTTAAATTTCTCTGTTTTTCCTTTCTATTAAAATCTTCATTAATCTTAATCACTTGAGATACAGTAAAATAAGAGGTGGACTAAGTGTCTATGCTAGAGATCATACTCACATATACATGCCATTTCTTTCTCTTGTCCCACACTGGTTTCACTCAGGAGCTAGAGGGCTGTCCCTGTCCAGTGCTCTGTATTGCACATGGAGTAATGCTGCTGGCTGACAACTTTGGAGGTATGATGTGGCAGTGGTATATCTCTCTGATCTCAGCATACATCATTCCGCTCACTCTCCCCACTGCCAGTTACTCTCTATCTAGCATCACCCTCGTGCATTCATTAAACATACCACTATGCTTGATTCTGTGTCTGATGTTCTGTTCCATCTTCTTCATATGACTGACTCCTTTTTGTCATTCTTGTAACATCTCCTTTTTAGTGGGGAGTAGGGGACCAGTGATTGAACTCAGGGTCACTTGACCACTGAGCCACATCCCCAGTCCTATTTTGCATTTTATTTAGAGAAAGGGTCTCACTGAGTTCCTTAGCACCTTGCTCTTGCTGAAGCTGGCTTTGAACTTGCAATCCTTCTACCTCAGCCTCCTGAGTCACTGGGAATTTTCATATCATCTTAAATGTTTACTCTTTATAACTTGTCACTCTATTATCATTTTTATAAAATTTTCTCTATGGCATTTATCAAGATTCAATATTTCTCTTGGACATGTATTTATTGTTTCATTGTCTATCATAAGAATGAGGACCTTTGTGTCTACTTCAGTGATGTGTTCCCCAGCATCCAGAATTATATCTTAGGGACAGCTCTTGATAGAAATGTGAATCTTCTCCTAAATTTCTCAATAGATTATGAATATCAATTGTATGGATAATTTGCAACAATAGCACAATTACCTCTCTTCAATTATCTTCTATTTTATTCCTATAAAATTAATCATGCCTAGATTAATGTATGCATGCCAGTACATTTTCAAATAAAAGATCTAAAGTTCTTTGATTAAACAGATAGCTTACTCATAAATAATTCTGACCTAGTATACTCAATGTTTATTCTTTGTTAAACAAAAATATGACCTAGGATCTTCATTAGAAATGTAACTATTTGAAACAAAATAATTTTATTGTATTTTTAAGAGTTTGTAATTATAAATAACTCAAGCCTAAACAAAATTGTTGCCAAAAAACACAATAGTTTTCTTTGTATTGTGCCTTATTCAGAAAAATATCAATTAATGTAGATGATGTATAAAGTAGAAAAATATAGCACTTAATTTTTATATTATAACTAGAGGCTCAAGGGGTAAAACTGCAAAATTCAATTTGAGCTGTAAAAAAGAGAAAAATAATTAAATGCAATGGTGAGAGAACAATAATGTAAGTCTTTGGTTTCTTCATTATAAAGCAAGTTTTACATTTATTTCCTGTGATAAAGGACTACAGATTAATTCAAGTTCTACAACTACAGCTTATTATAAGAATTTCCTTACAAATTTACAATGTTTCTTCAGGGACTTGGGATGAAAATTGTGGAGTACAAATTTGTCATGTAATAAATATTGAATATTGAATAGTCCTAAGGCTTGGTTTGCGTAGTGAAGGAAAATTCTTGCTGATACACATTTTAACAATTAATTATGCTTACCAATGGAAAACAATTTTCAAATTGCAATGGATGTGATTGTTTTCTGGAACAAATGAACAAGCATAATTTATACTGTGTGCACCACTTGGCAATAGCTGGGAGAGTTAATTGAGTCTGGTGTTGAGAGTAAGGGAAACATGACAGAGTGGATAAAACTGGACACTCTCCAAGATGCTCATTAATCATGTGACTAATCTGAAAATGAATGCATCATGCAAATTAGAGGTGAAAGAGGCTTCCTGGTTTGGAGAGATACCAGCATGTGAAATTGTGTGCATTCTCAACACTGAATCAGGCGGGGCCATGGGATGTGTCACTGTCATGCTCTAATTGGAATATGATGGTGGGTGGAACACGTTTTAGAATTAAACATAAATTTCCATAAGATTTAGCCTGGTTAAAATGGCATTCAATGATGCAGAAAAGCGCTTCTGAAATTGTCTTCAATAAGACCATGGAAATATTCAGATTGTTCCAAGAAGTGAAGATGAGTGTGAGAATATTACAGCGGCCTGATTTCTCTAAACTCTACCAAAGACCAATGTTACCTAACATTTCCCTTTTTCTCCTCATGTTCTATTGAAATTGGAAGCGTTTTAACCCTATAAGGGAGATCTGCTCCTTTCTAGTCCCAGAAGGAGAGAATGAGAGTGAAGGAGGATATGTACCAATACCATTTTGTCTTCAGTGATCTCTTCATTTTCAGTTAGATCTATTAATGAAAACTGTAGCTGTCATTTTCTGGTATTTGTTTCCTTCTTTGAAAACAACATTACATTAAAATTTTGAAAGTATTTACAACTGGCTTGTGTATATTTTACTAAAATTTGCTTCCAGTGTTGACATGGGAATTGGAATAACTTGGGCAATATTTACATAACTTCTAGATTTCTTACTGGCATGTTTGTTGATTGGTTTGTAACTCATATTTTGGAATAAATACAAGTATTTACAATTTTTATGATTTGAACATTATTGAGAGTAGTAGTAGTTGCTGGCTACATTTCCTTTTTTTTTTTTTCATGTTTCGATTGAGAACCTTTTTAAATCTCCAGCACAATCTTAATAAGACAGCATAAATCCATATATTTGTAATCAATTAGAAAGTAGCTCCACAGAGACTATGGGTTCTCCAGTTTATACAACTAGAAAAGAAGATTATCCAAATCCTTTGTTTTGTGTGGTAGTAATGCAAATAAATATTATTTGTTCAAAAAGAGAAAAAGAGTACATTACCATAGGTAATAGCAGGCTACTACTACTGTTTTAGTCACCTTTTTTTTTTTTTTTTTTTAATACAGTGACCAGAACACACAATGAGAGCAACATGAATGAGGGAAATTTTACCTGGGTCTTAAGGTTTCAGAGATTTCAGTCCATTATACCAACAACTACATGGCTGTGGCCCCAAAGTGAGGCAGGGCATTATGGAGGAAGGAAGGGCCCAGCAGAGGAAATCTGCGCAGCTCTTGGCAGGGTAGGAAACAGAAGAAAAAAGTAGGGAAGGTGCCACACAGGAAGGCATGACCCCAGAGACCCCTCCAGCTGTGCCCTACCTGCCCACAGTTACCACCCAGTCAGTCCATTCAAAATAGGATGAACTGATGAGGTCCTAGGTCTCATAATCCAATCACTTTACCCGTGAACATCCCTGCACTAACACAGGAGCATTACAACACATGTTCAAACCACAACAACGTTTAAAATCAAAACATTTTTCCCTTGAACAAAAAAAAAAATTATACAAACCTATCCCTAACTTTGTTTCTCACAGCTCATGGACACATAATATATACTCAGAGGTTTAGTGCTGAATGGTATGGTAATTCATTTCACAATGAAATAAATGGTATGAATAAATGGAATAATCATCTCTATTTTTTTCTTTTACTTTTTGTTGTTCTAGTAATTAATGAATTACTAGGTAATATACTCTTGTAAAATGCAGAGCCTTCTCTGTCACCCCAAAATCTCTCTTTACCCCTCTCCAGTACAAGTAATCCCCAGTCTAGAACTTATAAAATAACTTTCTTGCTTTCCTTTGTAATATCCTCCAGTTCTCTATGACTTACCCTTGCCTTTCCTCACACAAACACGCACACACACACACACACACACACACACTCACACTTATATATGCACAAGCTTTCTACATATAATTATATATGTAGATGTGTAATCTTACATAGATGTGTGTCTATACTTATCTATACATTTATCTAATACTGCATGTATAATATAAAATCTATAAAATCTTTGAATTGCTTTGTTTTGGTGCTCTAGTATTACCCATTGTGTAGTTTAATACATTAGTTTGCTCTTAGAATTTCCTACAAATGTGTAGTTGGATTTTGATATTTAATCAGATTCAGTTTTGATATTTTGTGGTAAGACAATTTCATACATGGCATTGGATGTAAATGCCATGTTGGATTTAAAGTGTTTGATGTAAAGACATAATATCTGGTTGTTTCTCTTTTATGTGGTTAACAGTCATTAAGGGTTGGAAAATGGTGATATCACCACCCTATCATTTCACATGCTCTTAATTTTTGGAATGTTTTTTATAAAGTAAAATGTTCTGTCAAACTCTATTTACTCAGTGATTCAGTTTGAATAAGAATTGCATAAATCTTTTCCATTATGTATTACTTTTCAAAATAATGAGTTGATTCTCTAGGTTTTCCAAGGATGACCAATGAGATTTTTACATCATTATGAGTTTGCTGACCTAAGCATGCTTGGTGGGTTATCTTCATTGCAGACCATTTTCCTAGTATTTATATTACCCATGTTTTGCCAGTAGCAGACATTTAAAATACACTAAGTTCTTTGAACCCAACTCTAGCAAACAATGATTGTTTTCTTCTTATCTGATGTAATAGCATCTTCTCAGCTTCTCTTTTTCATGTTCCACTACAAACCTGGATTTCTTTAAAAGCCATTACTTTAAAAGCTCTGGTTTTTCTTAATGCATAGAGATGTTTTATGATCACTTAATGCAATGCACTAAATATGAATGCTGCTGTTGCCTTGAATTTGTTCCCAGATGTTTTTCATGGATGGAAGGGGGGCAGGATACTGCTACAGGTTAAAAAAAAAAAAAGCCTTTGTGCACATGCTGTCCCCGTTTCCTTCACTTAAAAAAAAAAACACAATTATCTTGCATTACTTGTCAGAGAATATAGCCATTATGAATTCTCCCTCACATAGTCTAAAGTTGACATATAAATATAGATTTAATGCTTATCACCATTTTTGTCAATCTCCCACTTGTTCTGTCATTTGACATTCCTTCAGTATACTCTTAATAAAGAGCTTATCAAAACAGCATTTCTATATTTAGCATCTTGATGATACTTGTCTTTATGTTTGAAAGTTAGACTGCATGATACAAAATCCTTAGTTCACACTTCCCCCCCTCAGTTCTCTTAAAATTATTATTCTGTTTTCTTCTAGTGATGAGTATGATGATATAATTTTTTGTTTGTTTGTTTTTACTAAATACCATAAAAATTCTTTTGTTTTCCTATAAATCCAATGATTTTGAGATGTATTACCTTCATAGTAGTGGTTCTATGTTGATTTTCTCAAATACACAATATATCTTCTTGATATGTAATTTAAAAACCCTTTTATTAATTCCAAGAAATCATCTTGAGTTATAGTTTTTAGTATTTGTTCTCTTACTTTGCTCTTCTTCTTTGGAGTATGTTATTATTAATATCTTGGAACTTTTGTCTTGTGTTTATGCTTCTCAAATATTTTTCATTTTTAAATATCTTTGGCCTTTTTGAATTTTTCTGTTTTATCTTCTGCAACTCCTAAGGCATCAACTACTGTATTTATTCACTCTTGCCCTTCTTTCTATTTAAGCCTTTGTTTCTGACATGATTTGTTTTTTTTCTAAGTTCTATCAAATTACTTAAGGTCTAATTCTGATTTCTTTTATATAGTAATTGTGTTAGGTTTTTGTCCCTGTGAGCAAAATACCTGACAAGAACAACGTTGAGGAAGAAAAGTTTATTTTGGCTCATGGTTTTAGAGCTTCAGTCCACAGTTGGCAGGCTCCACTGCTCCGGGACCCGGGTAAGGAAGAACATCATGGCAGAAGGTGGAGGAAGCTGCTCAGCTCATGGTAGTCATGAAGGATTATGGGAAGTGAGAGTGGAAACGAGTGACAGAGAAGGAGGCAGGAGGATAAGATACAATCCCCTAGAGGTTTCTCCCAGAGACTGCTTCCTCCAGCCACACCCCTCCTGCATACATTTACCACCCAATGCACTTGCTCTTTCAAATTATTAAGCCATCAAATTGACTAATCCACTTATTAGGTCATAGCTCTCATAATCAAATCCTTTCACCTCTGAACATTCCTGCATTGTCTATCACATGAGCTTACTAGAGGACACCTCATATCCAAACCATAACAAATATCATATATTAAGTTCTTAATGTGTTCTAACTCATTGAAAAATACTCAGTAACATTTCCAGATGTTTGGTGAACTATCTTTCCAGAATGCTTTTCTTATCTACAGAGATGTTATTTTGCTCTGTAGTCTTATTTTTTTCCACTTACATTTGCATAGAAGCTGGTTTTAATTCTGGTCTACACTTTTATATGGAATCAGCTTTCCTGATCTTTTAGACAAAGTCATCTGTGCACCTTTTCTATTCTTACAACTAAACAGCACAATTTTCTGTTGGGAAGCTTATTTTTGTGGGAGGTTCTTTGTTTTCTTTCCCCACTCTTACTTAAAGCTTCTTTTTCCTTTTGTTTCTATTAAGACTGTCATTTTATATTTTTCCCAAAAGTTTCTTCTTTGTGTGAACAATTTTAAGGGAAAAAAATTTAGCTAAATAGCTCTGGAAGAATTTGGAGAGCAGTGAATCCCAGTTCTCACTGCAGATTTCTTGCCCTCACTAGCTATTGAAGTTCAGGAATGGTCTCCAATTGCAGCTGCTATATGCACTTGATTTTCTGAACTTTTCAGTGAGTACTAGGACTCAGATTCATCAGACCTCATGTTGATTACTTTCATTTTCTCTGGCATAGATGCTAATGCCATGTGACCTGCAGCTTTCATAACATGTCTCTAGTCCACTCATGTTTGGAGTTTGTGGAACATTTTGTCATTTACATGATGGTTTTGCCCTAGGGGACAAAATCTATGCCACCACCACATTTAACTTCTACTTCTACTAACCGGTTTTACTTTGTATCATTGCCATGAATTTGGACAACATTGCCCCTGCCAACATACAATTTACAAACTTACATTAGACTAATGGAGATAATTTCTCCTAATGGAGAGTGGATATGCCTTTATTGTTGGTAGCATTTCCTCACTGTCATTTCTTTCAAATTCATTAGCTCATAATTTCAAATCAGAGAACTCTAATCTCAGAGATGTCATACATACTTATTGTAGGTATTTAAATTGTTCACAAACAATTGCTTGCATATGTAGATATGGAAAGAAATTATACTGTCTATTTTTCAATAACAGCCAGTGTTCACTCATTTTATTGGTCAGTTTTGACTATCAGATTTACAAATATTTCTTTTTTATAATCCTATATCATGTTCCCAAGGTTTGATTTGTTAGGGTCATTCACAGGCTTTGAAATTTGATTGAAAAAAAATGAGATACAAGTTTCTTCAACACTGGAGAAAAAGAATTGAGCAATGCTGATACTTTATAATTTGTAATTCCATGTCAGAGTCTCTATGACTCTATTTCCTCTGCGTTCTCTTACTCAGAAGCCCTACAGATTGCTCCTTCCCTCCTATGGAAGGAATATACAATATTTGGTTAAAAGAAGCCATTTTTATTTCTCTACAGCCTTGGAAGCTATACAAAGGAAGTCAACATATATTTTCTGTACAATTTCAATTGAATTGTGATGAGAAGATGGCTTCTGGTAGGAATATATCTGAGCACTGTGGCAGAAAGAATCTACCCTTGATTATACAACCAGTTATATTTTATTTAGCTATGAGTACAGACACCCATAAAATAGGGTTTAATCAGGAATGGGGGATTGTTCTCATATATCAAGAAATCTGGAGACATGAAATCCAGAAATTATATGACAACTAAGAGAAATCTTTGGGTAAATATGAATTATATTCTACTGTCTCTGCTTATGGTATTTAAACATGTAGATGAAAGGTGAATCTAGAAAATTGAGACATTGCATAGACATTGAAGACAAGCAAAAAAAAGGTGAACAATGAAGGATGAGACAGATACAGGAAACTCTTCCACTTTTACAACACTTTCCTATCCTCATGTAGGAAATTGACACAATTTTTATTTTAATTTCTATACAAACGGGATTAGAAGAGGAGTCATCCATATTGTTTCACTGCTACTCTGAAGAAAATTCAACTTACACCATGATATGAAGAATTCTAATAATATGGGGAATGGTGCAGATTTTATATAATCTCTGCTCTTGAATATTGGCAGGACCTATAACTGGCTTTTAATCAATAGAATATGCCAAAGATGATGTGCTGTCACTATCCTGAAATGCAATATTATAGGGCAAAGGTGAAGGGATTCTGCAGATGGAATTAGGGTTATTTGACTTTATAATCATTTGAATTTATGTTGACCAAAACAGAGATTAACATGGTTTTGGTTGAAATTGACACTGCATTTGAACCATCAAAAAGAAGATCTAGAGAGCAGTCTCTGAGGAAGTCACAGTTTTTGCTGTTGTCTTTGAAATAGTGTTATGTTGTAAGAGAGTCATGTGGTTAGATTCTGAGAACAGTCTAGAAGCCTAGAGGAACACCCAGCTAATAGCCAGCAAGAAAATGACAATATTATTTTTACATTTGCAAGGAAATTGAACATAAAACTGTAAAAACAGAAGTGGATAATGAGGCTCATAATATATGGTAAATTAAAGTCACTAGATGCTTGAGAGGTGTGCATATGTGTGTGTGTGTGTGTGTGTGTGTGTGTGTGTGTGTGAGAGAGAGAGAGAGAGAGAGAGAGAGAGAGAGAGAATGTGTGCATTTATACTCATCTGGATGCAGTTACCTGAATCCATCTAATTTTCCTCAACAACCAACAAGTGCCAAAGGAATATGAGATTTACTTATGTTCAAATTGTTCCCTAATATATTAATTGCTTTGGGACCCACTTGCATTGTAAAATAAAAGTTATAGCAGAAATTACTCTATACCAAAGTCAAGTGTCAATATACTGCAGTGATCTGTTTAAGGGCTCATAGATGAAAAGTCTTTGGGTTTACACATGTAAATGGCACAATACCTTTTCCTCGGCCTGACACCTTTCTTTGGTAGTTTGTTTCACATTCTGTCAGTGAGGTGTGTGCAATACTATGAAGATGTGCTAATATGAGTGATACATACTCAACGAGCCTACAGATCTAGCAATCTAATAGGGAGATAATAGCCAATATATTATGATGAAAGTATAATGCAAAATATCTTTAGAAAAGGACAATCAGTGAGTGAAAATAGCCAAGGGCAATTATTGGTTCATTCTCCTGAAAGATCTCCTGGAAGAAGAGGGAGTATTGAGCCGAGTCCAGGAGTTTGAGTGTGAAGCAGAGGTGAGACAAGGCCATTCTTCTCAGAATGGAGATCAATATAGAAGTAAACATAGACTCAGCACCGTGGACTAATTGTACTTCCCAGGAAACACAGGGCACACTGGAAGCATTTGAGTTCTCCCAGGAGATTTGAATCTCCTTACTGGGAAGTCTTGTTTTGTGGTACATGCTAACAAAAAAAAAAAAAAAAAAAGAAAGTCAAAATTGTTTTTAACTGTTGATAGCACTTCTTAAGATGATTAGAGATGCTCATATGTGCTTTAGGATAGGATTGTGATAATGATGCATCTCTAACTACAGTTATTAATGAATTAAGTCCACTCAAACAAACAAAGCAGGGAAAACAGACCTGCGGACAGGGGGTCTCTCTAATCAGTGTGTTGGTTCTGGCCTCCAGAACAGTAGAACCCTTTAATAAGTGGATATTTTTTACCACAGACCCCATTCCATAAGGGCTCCCCATCCTCAAAGATAGATTTATAAAGAGTAGAATGCAATGCAATCTCTTTTATAGAGACATGGTTTTCTAAGAAGGAAATATCTCAAACGTAACCAAAACAGTCACCATTGCTGATTATGAAGACAACTGTTCTGCTCTTGGCAGTTGAAGAAGCCACCCTGGAAAAACAAACAAATAAAACCTGATAGCAATCATACTAGGCTTATCCTGATGTGTTGAATGGGGCACAGAAGCAGAGGTGCCATGTAAGGAAGACATGGTGAATATGTTGAGATGATTACTCCCTTTCAAAGTGAGCAGTGAGACACTATTCTAGACCACAATGACTATTCTCTAAAATCTGGGTAGATCCTCCCATTGAAGACTTTCATGAAGAGAATTCTGTGTGTTTACCCTTTCCGTTTTGTTCCTTTCTTGCCCCTCCCCCCCCCCAAAAAAAAACCCAAAAAGTTGTGAATGGATGCTGTATTGGTTTTCTATTGCAGTCACAAAAATGACAGTACACATGGTGATTTGGAACAACTTAAAACTTACTTTCATTCAGTTCCTACATGAACTCTGACACTAGTCTCACTGGACTACGCCAAGATATCAGAGGTCTGTGTTCCTCTCTGAAGGCTTCTGGAGGGAATCTGTTTCCTTGCTCAGTCCAGTGCCCGGTGGTTGCCTGCATTTCTGATCTTAAGCTCTCCCTGCAACCCACTCCATTCTCAGCAGGAGCTTAGAATCTCTCTAGACTTGATTCCCTAGTCACATCTTTCTCTGACTTTCCTCTTCCACCTTTCACTTTCACTTTAGAGGTCCAAGTGATTACATTGGGCACACCTGGATAATCCCAGTTATTCTCTCTATTCTGAGGTCATCTTTATATTAAGGTCAGAAACTAAATTAATTTGCAACCTGAGGATTAAGGCATAGACACTTTTGGGGGGAAGCAGGCAGCATTATTCTTCCTATCAGAGATGACAGAGTGGATCATAATTTTCACTCCAAGAAAAGAAATGAAATATCTCATAATACTCCCTCCTCCTCTGCTCAGGGATGTCTTGGTGGCTACAAGGGCTCATCTGGGAGCTGCAGCCAATTTCTTCTGTCATCTGTCTCTTAAAGAGGCCCAACCTCAGGCAGAGGGTAAAAACTGTGTCACCAATATTTAGGTATTTTTTAAAAAGTGTTTCCAATATGGAGGAATACTCTGAGTGTTTTCTGTCCCTGAAGGTTCTGCAATATCAGTCTTATTGCACATCTAGACTGGAACACACATACATACCCACAAAGAGGCGGGCATCCTTGATTTTTTAAATGTGACAGACCAAAAACAGAACTTTTTACAAATATTCAGTCCTATGTTAACTGAAGAATGGCTCTTTGATAAAAGATTTTTAAAACTATAATCAGAATGTGTTGTATACAACAAAAAGAAGGAAAAATGCTGAAAAGCAATGAAATTAAAGTTTTAAGTCTCCTGATAAAACCCCCAAATGCCTTTATGAAATATATATATATATATTTTTTTCTTATTCAATTTCTACTCGCAAACTCTTCACATTGATTTTTTGTTTCTGTAAATCTTCTACAATAAAATGAAAGAAATCTTACAAGATATCCCATCTAATCACTCACCATGTGCTTGGACCTGCCTCCCCACATCTCCTTCAACTACAGACTGTGTTTCCTTCAAGAAAATCCATCCATCTTTAGTAATCTCATCTGTATATGGTTATGCTTTCCTTATATTCAACTAAAATATTAATTGTTGAGTTTTAATAGTTTGCTTTTTTATTAGTTTGTAACTTTATTAGTTTGCTTTTTTTTTCCCTTTCTTTAGAGTCACAGGAAAAAATTTCTAATTCTTATCTACAAAGAAGCCCTTAAAATATTTGAAGAAGTTATAATCTTGCTTTGCATAGTGGCATATGCCTGTAATCCCAGCAATTTGAGAAGCTGAGACAGGAGGATCACAAGTTCAAAGCCAGCCTCAGTAGATTAGTGTGGCACTTAGCAATTGAGCAAGACCCTGCCTTCAAATAAAATATTAAAAAGGGCTGGGGATGTGGCTTGGTTGGGTAAGCATCCCTGGGTTCAAACCCCAATACCAAAAAAAAAAAATGATTACTTAATCTAGAACACCTAGGGTAGTATATAATACGATTCAGGCATAGTTAAGATTTTTTTTTAAACCTAAACTGGAAATCTAGAAGTTAAAAAGGAATCACAACTTTAATGATAAAAAGTATCTATCTACAAGAAAAGATAGTAAATGCAAAATCAATAGAGGTGAGAAAACACCAAGGCAACAGAATGGTAGTAAGAATTGCAAATTGATAGTAAAAGATAAATAACCAATTACAAATAAACTTTCAGAGAAGAAATACTATTGAGGAAAAAACGTAAGATGAAGATACATGTTTTTAGGGTTTTGTTTTTTTTTTTTTTTTGCTTTGTTTTGTTTTGTTTTTGCAGTGCTAGAAATAGAACCCAAGGCCTCCTGCATACTAAGTGAATGCTTTACCACTGACCTGTACTCCTGGCCCTAAATATACATGTTTACATTTTATACTGTTTATAAAATAAATGATTAAAAATCAATATATCTAAAAAAATATTTGAAGAAGTTAAACATCTATTGCATGTTCCTTCTTTGCTCAGATTGGACTCCTTCATTCCTCTGTAATCCCTTCTTCAGGAAAGATTAAAATTTAGATACACCTCCTGCCTGCCCTGTGTTCATTACAGTTTATCAGTATCCCTCACAGAGTTTATCCCACTGCAGTAATTGAAATATTCCACCTGTAGCCTGACCAGGTGTGAGTACAATGGGTCCCTAACTCTCCTGTGGTAAGTAGATACAGATATCTCCACCTTCCCAATCCAACCCCCACAGCCAAAGAAAATTACCTGGTTTTCATAAACATTTTACTTCATCAATTTATGTTAAAATTTTTATCAATAAAAACTCTACCTATGTTTTATCATAACTGTTATTTTGAATTTACATTTCATCTTGTCAGTAGACAAAGCACCCTCAGGCAATTGTTTCAATCACTATCAAGCATTATCTTTTTACAAACAGACCATTGTTTAACCTTGTCAAGAACCATTTGAGAACCAGTTATATTTCATTTTTTAGCCCCCCTCCCATATGAGCATTTATTATTCTGTATTTCTGTTAAAATCACTAACAAAATTGGCAAATGGAATAATACTTCATAAACTACTAGCTTACATTTTACATGCTGACAGAAATCTACAATTTATCATGTGGATAGAATAATTCACACATTTACTAAACTCAATCCTCTTCAGTGTCAAGTTATACTTCCCATTTTATCTACTGAGATTGAAGTGAAACACCCATTTGAAGTCGACTTTCCTGCATGGTGATGATTCAAATATCATTCATACCTTTTCTTGAAATCCTAAAACATCATTAATCAGAAAAAAAGATATTTTCACTCCATTGGAGTAGCCACATGCTCCCTTCACATCTAATCACACATCTTGGGATTTCATTCTCTCTTGACAAATGTTGGTTTTATCGTTTGATTTTCAATGCAATTCTAAAAGAGGAAATAAGAAGTAAAGGAGCTGTGATATCTTAGCCTTTCATCAGCATCCTACTCCTCCTTTTCTCACCTTCTTTCCAGATACATTGTGTTTTGTATCTTTTGTGAATCTTAACTTCTCTAAAGTTTGAAAGAAAAGAAATTAAAATGTTCAGGTATCCTGATAAAATCCTCCATATCCTTATGAGGCAAGTACTGGATCCTATCTAATTTCTATACTCAGATTTCTTTATAATTATCTGGGCCATCTCTGTTTTTTTTTTTTTTTTTGGAACTGACTTAATTTGTCAAGTTGGACTGTTGGTTTCTGACCCTCCAGTGGAAACATGGAAACACCCTCTCCTGCCCAGTGAATATCCAAATATTTCCTCTAGATGCAGGTATATGAGCCATGCTCACTGGTAACTGACTAAATTACTTCTCTCCTTTTCTCATAGACAGTCTTTGCTTTTCTCATTTCCGGATAGTTTCTTTTACATTGGAGTTTAAAAGGTAAAAGGTACCTTCTGGGTTGTACAACCTATATGGACATAAGTGTTGGCATTTTAAAAAATGTAAACCTGCATTTTGAATGTCAGATTAATATGTATTGATCAAACTTGTGAATAATATAATTTTTATTATTGGTCAGTACATATGGAAAAATAATAGCATAGACAAAGATCTCTTAGTTCTAAAAGAACTAAGTTAAAAATAAAGAACCTTCTGAATTTAGCAAGTAATAGCAAATTTTTGTTTTAAGAATCTAGTAAATTGTCTTTTCTTTTGAGAGTTGGGAACGGGGTAAGGAGAGAAATTGAGTTAGATATTTATTCTCTTCTTTTGTTATAAAAAATCTTTTCAACTATAGACCTTGGTCAAGAAACTTAGATTTGGTATGTAGTAGAACTAGACTTCAAGCTAGATGTGCCCATCAGCAAATTCCCTCTAGAAGAGTAATATACAATAATCTAACACTTACAATCTGTTGCCTTGTAAATGTTCTATAAATTCTGGGTTTTATTGTAGGACATATGAAATTATTTCTTCCCAAAAGAATGAAGAAAAGTTAACTATACATACCATTATATGTATAGTTGCAGAAAGTCTTCTATAAAGTTTTAGTACATTTGTTTTGCAAAATTGCAACTCAGTATGATACTTACCACACTCTGGATACTTAGCAGTTAGTACCTACTAACTTCTAACTTTTTTCCATATCTCTTGTCTTAAATTCTTGAAACATTGAATATCATCTGTTTGATACAGCCTATGTGATTACTCTTCTAGTTCAGTGATTTATATATATCTTTGGTTGCACATTAGAATCTCCAATGAGGGTTATTTAAAAAAATAAAAATCCAGGACCTAATTTCAGAATTGTCAGATTAAACTCATTACCAAAGAGCATTTGCTTAGTTAGAGCAATGTACCCTGGCCTGGCTTGTGGGGCAGAGATAATACTATGCTCTTGAGTAGAGAGAAGAAAAGAGGCTTGTGTTTAAGAAACAGAGGAGTCAAAATTACCAAGGGGGTAAGGACAAGAAGAATTCATAGGTATCTCTAAGTTTGAGCCAAGTATTGATATAGAAATAAAATAACTTTATTTGCAATTATTAAGAAGAAATATTTTAATTATTCAGAGACAGATAAGTCAAACTTTCTTGAAGGAGATAATATTTGGGCTGGACCTTAAGGATGAAAGACAATATATATTTCTGGTAGAGACATCAAAAAGCTTATTCCTTGGAAAAAATGGCATGGAACTTATGTTGTTTATTAAAAGAATTCAAAACAGACCATGGTTCTTAGAAGGTAGGATGAATCCTGTTGAGTATTTGGAGGGAAGTTTAGAAAATTTACTGTGTTGAAACTGTTGTTCCAAGAATACATTGTATTCTACCTCAGAGGACTGGAAACAGGTTTCAGTTGGTTTTCATTGAGATTCTTTCTACTTCTCTGTCTCTATCTTCCTCTTTCTCTCCTTCTCAATTAGCAAGTGGAGGATATGGAAAAAAGAGTTCTATGTGATGAGCCTTAGAGATGGCCTGTTTAAGTCTAATTTGTAGGAAGTCTGGCCTCATCTTTATTAGTTGAATGTCGCTTGGAGCCACTGCCCAGTTTCCAAGAGTTGGTGAGAATATCTTGGATTAATCAAATTGGGTTTCCATATTTATTTTCTGCTATTATTTAAGGTTCTCTTCCTTTAGTTTATAAATATGTGAGGACAGTGATGATGCCAGTTTTGCCCTCATTATACCCCAGAGCAAACTATGAAGAAAGGGTTCAAAATAGTTTTTGAATGAGTCATTAAAATCCATGAAGCCACATATGGGATACAGTATTAACATCACTAGCTGTGTCTGCCTGGCATAAAAATATGGGAAAAGGAAACAAGCAAAATCTCTAGGTCAGATTATTTATTTATGCATATATTTAGATTTTTCAGCATTTTTAGTTTAGTTTCGTTTTTCTTCAAAATTCAGCCATAGTATTAAGAGGCAAGGGAGGATAGAGAAAAGCAAAAACTCAAAAAGTCTCACATCTGTGAGGACCTACTAAAAGTCCCTAGTTAAGTATAAAGACCCTGCAGCAAAGATACAGCCTCTAGATTTGGTGGGCATGTCCACCTGGTACTAGAGAAGGGGGAAAGAAAATGAAGAGTGAATGATGCACTATAAAAATAATCAGTAGCTGTGTTTCCTTGTCTGCCTTCTGCTCCAGTGCATAGCTGTGAAACACCAGGATGATCCCGCTGATTGGCAGAAAGGTAAATGGAGACCAGATGTTTGAAGGTGACACACAGACTAAAAATGGGAACTGTTGCTGTGAGGAAGGAAGAGAAAACCAAGTGTTACAGAGAAACCTAAAGAAGGAAGAGGGCATTAGAGACAAATATGGGGAAAAAATCCTTTCCATAGGGATTACAGTTTACACAGTGGGTGAGCTCAGTTCCCTTTAAAGTGATATGGGAGGGCAGGGAATGGTGGTACACACTTAAAATCCCAGAGATTCAGAAGACTGAAGCAGAAAGATTGCAAGTTCAAGGCCAGCCTCAGCAATTTAAGAAGACCCTGTCTCCCAATAAAAAATACAAAGGGCTGAAGATGTAGCTTAGTGGTGGAGTGCCTCTGGGTTCATTCCCCAGTACCAATAAATAAGCAAATAAATAAAGTTAAAATGGTACGGGCAGTCATTTCTCTAGGAGATTTAAAAGTGCCCCAAAGTGGAAATCACGTAGGTATAGATTTCTTCTACAACCTCCAGTGGATACAAAGAAGTAAGTTTCAAGGGCACACATTTTGAACCGTATCTAAATTTTACTCTGGTTTGCTAATACTGAGCATGGAAGTAGTGTTTGCCATACTTTTTCATCTTTCCAGAAACTTAAACACACTGTGCACAGGCATCCTAATATGACTAACATTTGGATCAAGGGTTTTCTTGGATTTATCTGATCAGAAGAGCCTAGGTCACACTCCTGTTCCCTCCATGTAAGAAAGACTGGAAAAAAGAAGTGCTGTTTCTTCCTCAGTCATGGAATGTAGGGTTCAAAAGATGCCACATGGCCACAAATTTAGCACTTGTTCAGGATGCTATTTCATTTCGTTTTGTTTTGTTTTCTCTTTTGTTAAGGATGTTTGAGGAAAGATTCAGCTTTCTCTTATTTATAGCTGAGCATTGATTTAAACTTGAACCAGATTTGTGAGTTATGTATACACTCACTTTAAGAAACAGCATCAAATATTCAAAGTAAACCTCTGTACTCAGTTGATCAGTTTATAGAAAAAAAATGTTATAGCAAATTAAGAGATGCTTTTTTGGGGGGTAGGTGTTTGAACCCAGAGATGCTCTACCTCTGAGCTATGTCCCTAGCCTGTTCTATTTTTTTTTTTTTTTATTTTGAGGCAGTATCTCCCTAGGTTGTCAAAGATAGCCCTGAAACTTGCAATCCTACTGCCTCAGCCTTCTGAGTTATGGAGACTACAAGGGTGCACCGTCATGCTCCAGTAAGAGCATCTTTTGAGGCTTTCAACCACATTGTGCTGGCTTTGTGAATGTAAAGTTTAATATATTTGTATTTAAAAGAGACATATTTTTACATTAGTTACATTGCATTGTGCAAATTAAATAAGTATCATATTTGAAAAAAAAATAAGTAGAATACCAGACAAAGTGTAGTAGGAAAGTAACCTGAATTTGTTTATTACTTATTATGCATCTTTCATTTGCTAGAAAATACATATATGTGCAAAGATAATGAGGCGTATTCCATGCTTTTAAATAACCAAGACTAAGATAATTAGAACAGAATGATTAAGTGGCTTTAATACAGCTATGCTTAGGATATTAGAGAAGTATAGGAGAGAGTGTAGCAATTTCAGAGTGGGTGAATTCAGGGAGATTTCCTAGGGATATGTGATGGTTAATTTTACATGGAAATCTGAGTAGGCCACGAGGTACCTACTCAAAATTTATTCTCAAGTTTCTGGGTGAAGTTCATATTGGAATCTGTAGACCCGAGTAAGCATATTGCCCTTGCTAATGTGCATGGGCCTTGCCCAGTCAATTGAGACTTATGGAGACAAAAAGATAAGTAGGAAGGAGCCCTGCCACCTGACTGCAGGAAATGGGACTTTAGGCGTCTCCTGTCTCTGGACTGGATCTTAAACCAGTTCTGGTTCTCAGGCCTTCAGATTCAGTCTGTAACTGCACAACCAGCTCTTTCAAGTCTGGCGTGGTAGCTGCAGATTTGGGGACTCCCCAGTTTCTGCTGGAGAGTGCTCCTGTAGGTAGTTGACCAGTAGCCTCTGTATGACCTGTGGTCACTTACTGGAAATAGAGATTCTCCACCCAAAGCCTAAATTGAAGTAGGATTTGCCTTTTAACAAGATCCTTGGGATATTTGAAAACATAAGGAAGACTGTGAAACACTGATCAAAGCCATTGTTCAAAAAAATAAAAACAAAAACGAATTTCTTCCCTCTACTGCACAGACAATTTCATTTCTACACTCTTTAGAGAAACTAACGAATTAAGGATTCACAGAAGGCAAGCCTAGAATTGCATATATCATATTTCTCTATGTTAAAATTTGGTATATACATGGTGTTCCGTTGTTATAGCTTGCAGACCCTGCGTGGCTTGGGGTGGGGGGGTCACACAAAATCACTCCATTTGCTATCAGGTTTGAGGAGGAGACAAAGAAAGCATAGCTTTTAATCCCTTTCAAGTCCTTGGAAGCCCAGGCACTTCCTGCACCTCCCATGTTCCCTCCCTGCTCTCCTAGTCTGTACCTAACACTCTTCTCAGCTTGTCCTCTCTCCTACCATTCCTGTTTCATCACCCTGCTGATCATTCCCTGGGGACCCTGCTTTCTGCTTTCTCTCCTGACAGCTAATTTTGAGCAAAAGCAATCTAGTGTAAGGTGTTTGTGGTTGATAATAGCTTAATATTTTACCTCTCCTGTAGTTTTATTGCATTTTAATGGAAAGTTCTTGGAAATTAAGCAGCTTATCTTAACCACAGGGAATGAGGCAAGAAGAGGGAGAATTGGGGGCATCATGCCGGGTCAATAAGATATTTGGGACAGGAAGATCCTTTCGCATCATTCTGTATTTGATCTCCATATCCCATATTCAACAACATTGTCAGAACTGTGTTTATTCAATACAAAGACTAAATATCTAGAAGTTATCCTTAGGTGAGATAAAACTGAGAGAGACTAGAAGAAAAAGAGAACATCTTTGGAAAAGTGAGTTGTCATGAATTGAGTTTTGGCAATGCAGTACTGCCATTAGAACTCTGAATGATTAGAAAAATGGAACTAGAGATTTTCTTTCTTTCAGTTGAGTAATTTAAAGCATTTCCTTTTAAAAAGCTTTTCTACAAAGTGAACTGTAACACAAGTACTGAAAAATATACAAAGCTATTTAGAACAAATGTCCAAAGAAATTCCATCCTCATTTAGAAAGCATTTTCTTATATACATAGCTTAGCTTGGGATGTTTGTTTTTAATTTTTATAAATTAAAACATAAACTATATGCCATGTATTCTCTTATGTCTGACTTGATTGGCTCAATGTTGTGTTTTCAAGATTGTACCATATGTTTGTGTTGTACATTTTAAATCTTATATTGAAAAGAATCTGCTGTATGAGTACTTTAGAGTTTATTACACACCCTACTATTGATGCAATCTAGGTTTGCTTCTAGCGTAGGGACAGTATCATGCTGTTGACATAAATATTCTCATTCATATGTTTTTATGAATGTGTGTACTATACATGTACACGTTTATTAATAAGTGAAATTATTTGTAATTCAGTACTCTAGTAGATTTCTGCTGTATAACACATTGCCACAAATTATGAGTGATAACAATAATAGCCTTAGTCCCTCACATACCTGTAAGGTGAGTTCCAATGTATTTGTTTCTCATTGGTATTTAGGCTGCTTCTGAAACCAGTGGGCTTCCCAGGACTTATCCTTCTCATCACAATAGAAGAATTGAAAGAGCCTGAGCCACATCCCACCTGCATATATCATTCCTCTGCTCACATCACATCCATTAGCATTCCACTGGGCAAGTCACCTGGTCAACAGTGAAACCAAACTTCAAGGAAATACACTTCACCTTCCATGGAGACCCTGACAAAGTTGTAGTTAATAGCATTAGTGGTGAAAACAACTTGAACCAGTACCTCAACCTACCACACAGGCTATGGTTGTGATCAGCACACAGTCCCAAACAGTTGTCTAAGCTGGTTGCACCATTTTATGCTCCACCTATAGTATATGAAAGTTACCATTACTACAAAAGGGATATTATCAGGGTTTTTTTTTTTAACATTAAGCAGTTATTTTAGGATTTTAATCTGTTATTCCTTTTTTTTTTTTTTTTTTTTTTTGCTCCTTCCTTAAATGATAGAACCGGATATCATCGGTCTTTATGTCCCTAGTGTTTATTATTTTAATATAGATTTTAGAAACCAAATATTATAAATTTCTCCATGATAACATGATAATTAAGGCTTTAGATTTAAATGAATCTAAACTCTCTACAAGTCTACTTTTAATTTTCTTTTCTTGTTTTGAAATAAATGGATGGGTTTTATTTATATTTTTTCAAGTTTTGAGGTGACATTTCATTTTTTTGTTATTTGTTCTTTCTAGATATTCAGGACAGTACATGACAGTAGAGTGTATTTTGACATATTATACATACAAAGAATAAGTATAACTTGTTCCAATTAGGATCCCATAATTGTTGTTGTATATGATGTGGCATTATACTGGTAGTGTATTTTTATATAAGGATAAGAAAGATATGTCCAATTCATTCTACTGTCTTTTCTATTCCCATTCCTCCTCCTTTCCCTTCATTTCCCTTTGTCTAGTCCAGTGAGCTTCTAATCTTCCCCTCCCTTGTGGTGGGTTAGCATCCACAAGTCAGAGAGAACATTTGGCATTTGGTTTTGGGGGACTGGCTTATTTCACCTAGCATGATCTTCTCCAGCTTCATCCATTTACCAGCAAATACTATAATTTCAATTCTTCTTTATGGCTGAGTAATATCCCATTATGTAAATATACCACATTTTCTTAATCCATTCATCTCTTTTAGGGCACCTAGATTGGTTCCATGGTTTGGCTATTGTGAATTGAACCTCTATAAACATTGAAATGGCTGCATCATTGTAGTATGCTGATTTTAGTTCCTTTGGGTATATAATGAGGAGTACAATAAATGGTGGGATAAACTGAGTCAAATAGTGGTTTCATTCCAAGTTTTCTAAAGAATCTCCATATTGCTTTCCAGAGTGATTGAACCAATTTGCAGCCCTACCAGCAGTGTAGAAGTGAATGTTTTTCTCCACATCCTCACCAACATTTATTGTTATTTGTATTCTTGATAATTGTCATTCTGACAGGGGTGAGATGGAATCTCTGTGTAGTTTTGATTTGTATTTTTCTAATTGCTATAGGTGTTGAACATTATTTTTCACATATTTTTGACTATTCATATTTCTTCTTCTTTGAATTGCCAGGCTTTTAATGAGCATTAAATGTCATAGTGAATGAAAAAGAAATATTTTCACTAGGTCAGCCTAATTTCAACTATAAGTAACTTAAAACACAGGCAATTACATACCAATAATTATGCCTACTTTTTACTAGAGAAGCTTCCCCTTCCTGAAGAATTTGTAGGAATACTTGATATCTTTCAAATATGAGCCTGTTTTTGTTATACATACTTTATCCTACTTATGGCTTGCATTTTCATACAGTCAATAAAGTCTTTGATGAACCAATTGTTTGATTTCCATGTAGTCCAATTTTAATGAATAAATTTTGATTTGTCAATCTCTTACTCTGTAGATTATTTATATTTGTTGGTAAGAAGTCTTACCACTGAAGTAGGACAGATGTCCTCCTACAGTATCTTCAAGAGGCTTTATTGTTTTGCTTTGCTTATTTATATTTGCAATCCTACTAGAATTTATTTTCCGTATGTGTGCATCCTGTGAGGAAGCAGATTCCAATATTTTCAATATTTATGTACAACTGACAGATCTACTTATTGAAAATATATTCCTTTCTCTCCAAATGCCAACATTATCATGTACAAAAAAATATTCATTAGCGTGTGGATTTACATTCTGTTTGTCTATCCATATGCCAATATCACAGTGTCTTAATTAAGGTAGATTGAGAATAACTCTTAATAAATTATAAAGTTTATTCTTGTTATTTTCACCCTTTTCATTTCTATATACATTTAGAATCAGTGGGTGAATATCTGCCCCCATCTCTAAGTCTGTTTCTATGTATTTATAGATAAATTAGGGGCAAATGCACATTATTGCAGTGTGGAATTTTCTAATTCATAAATATGACATATTTATGACTTCATTAAAGTGATCTTTAGTTTTTCTCACACCAGCTTGCAGTTCCTAAGTAGAAGTCTTACAAAACTTTTGTAAGATTTGTTCTTTGGTATTTGCTGTTTTTGATGTTATGGTGAATATTACTGTTAGTTAATTTAAATTTCCTAACTCTTTGCTTGCATATAGAAATAAAATAGATTTTCCATTTGATTTTGTTTCCAGAAATTTGTGAAGTTCATGTATTTAATCTAATTTTCCTGTCTTTTCTTAAATGAGTGAATTTCATGTATTTAGTCTAAATTTCTATACTTTCTTAAATTTTTAACATACTTAAACAAGAATTTTCATGAATAGTGATATTTTCCCCTTTTTTTCCTCATCAACCAGTTTTTTTTTTTGCCTCACTGAACATGTAAAAGCCACAATCACAGTATGCATAAAATTAGGTGTTATCAATATTTTTTATTTTAGCATTCTGTGGGTATATAATGTTATCTCATTGTGTTTTTTAAGTTGCACTTATTTAAGGCTAATAAGGTTGAACAAGTTTTCATGGGTCATTTGTCATCTCCATGTGTAGATTTAAAATGTCCTTTTATGCTTATTTTCTGATCAGACTATTTGTTGTTGCTGAAAAGTTTTAAGAGTGCTTTATTTTCCTACTCTAATTATTTTTTCATTCTCTTAATGAAAACTTTCATAAAACAAAAACAATTTCTTTTAAATTTTGCTAAGACTCAATTTTTAACTTTTCATAGACTATGCTTATAAAAACTTTGCTTGAGTAGATTCTGAAGACTTCCTCCTATGATTTTTCTAAAAGTATTAGTTTTAAATTTTTATTGAAATTTGAGATCCATTATAGGTTATTTGTGTACAAGATGTTGGACTTAGCTCAATGGTCCAGCCAACCCCAATGGATGCTTGATGTTTCTTTACAACTGATTGAATTTTTTTTTCTTCCATTCCATTGCCTTTGTGACATTGTCAAAATTTAATCTACCATATTTGTATAGTTTATATCTACATTATCTGTTTGATTTCATTAATTTATGTGTCTATGTTTCTGTTACTATTATACTGTATTTATTCTAGTGTTATAAACAACTTTTGAAATCAGGTAAATTTATCCCTTTTATTTTATTCATTTTTTAAAAAAATGCATTAATTATTCTATTTCATTTCCCATTTCACAAAATTTTTGTAAGTCTACTTAAATCTACCCAAATTAGTGCTGTGATTTTTGAAAGGCTTGTGTTAATTCATTGCATAAATTTAGAGATAATCATCACCTTTAATATATTGAATCTTCAAACACATAAAAATGGTATGAAAATAGTATTTATTTAACTATAATGTAATTTCTTTTATTAATGTTGCATTTCAGCACATAAGTATTGCATGTGTTTTGCTCAATTTACACCTTATTATTTCACTTTATGAACAATTGTGAATTGGTTATAACCTAAATGTTTCCTGTCTTGTAGAGTCAAATGGCACTTTATTTTGTTGGGTCTTTTTTTCTTTGTTATCCTCCTCCTCCTTCTCCTCACCCTCTTTTCTTCTGTCCTTTACTTCTTCCACTATTTCTTTGTTTTTATTCTATTCATTGATGTTTCCAGGTTGCTAGATTCTTCAACTCCAAATTTGAAATATATGAGACAGAAAATTTAGGGAGTTCATTATCATGTTGTTCTTCAGGTCTTGAAGTTTCCAGATAGTTTTTCTCCTCTCCACATTTCAGAGTCTTCTTATATTTGTTTTATATATAAAATCCATGGTTTTAAGTTGCATATACCAGGAATAACAGAGAAAATTACATCTATTGCTATCTTTCCAGAAAAAGCAACCTTTTATAAGTCAGATGTCTGCCACTAGAGTTTCTCATATTTTATCTATGGACTCCACAGTATTTTGCAATTGTTGAATATGCATCAGGTGAGGGTAAAGTATCAGTACTCTTTTATTCACAATTTCCCTACTATTTTGATTTATGTGAAGACATAGTCTGTATTGAATTCCATTCTGGTAGAACTCTAGAAGACAAGAACTGCAAAGATCATCTTTCCCACATGTTTTTCCTTGATTCAAGAAGCCATTGCTTGGAATGTCATTTTTTAATGATGGGCTCTGTACAGCCAAATTGTCTTATGAAGTTCTGCAGTTCCAAAGGACATGCTCTAACTTGCAACCCCTCCCCTTGCCCCGACATTGAATTTAATGTTCATGACAAGGCCTCCTGAAGAAAAGACCAGGAACACAGACATTGAGTCAAACATGGTATTAAATGAATCATCTGCAAGGCAGACCCTCCAAAATGTGTGTGACTGGCCACTTTGTCATCAGATTTTCCTAAGCAATGACATGAGGCATCTCCATCTCCAAAAGACTACTGGTAACAAATTTCCCATTATGCCTGTTCACATGTCTAGAGAAAAGATTGAATTGCAGTGTTCCTCAGGTACACTATGAGAGACCCTATTCCTCACAGACCTAAATAAACTGGACTATACTCTCAATATTACAGCATAGGAAAAACAATCAAAGTGCAAACCTATAATTTCTATGAATTTCCTGGGCTGATGTTCTCATGTATATTTGTCTTTAGCATTTATTGTTATGGTACAGAATCATGTTCTTGTTCTCTCTGAGTCATGCTACAAAGCTCAATTCAGCCAACTTTTTAAAAAAACATTTTCACAGCCAACAAGCATGTTTACTCTTAGAATATTTCACTGAGAGTTAGGTTTGGGGTGTTGTGGGAGTTACATCAGCACTTACACAACATTCTCTCTTCCTAGACATCCCAGTCTTGCTCTTCCAAACTGTTTTCTACCTTATACCTTGGGACTCACCTAGCTCAACATCAGTTCCTGAGTGTCCATTGTTATCTCTTAAGCACATTTCTGAGTGCATCTGATATAGCACTCATTAAAACTTGGTGCAATTCCCTGTTTGTTTTTATTCATTTCCCCAAATTGTAAAATTTGGGGAAATGAATAAAATGTGGTAGAAACCAATGATGACCTTTTCAGCCTTGCAGACTCTGCCATCAGAGTGGGTAGCTCCTATTACACACTCAGATGTGTTTTGAATTCTGTTACATATGTTGATAAATACATTAGATTTGTGTCAGTGCTAAGTCAGCCATAATTTAACTTTTTTGTTCAAGAGAAAATATTCAGTACCCTATGTTGCCAGATATTTCTTCTCTATGCATAGGCAGAAATATCCATTTGAATGTATAATAGAGATGATTTGTTTAAATGATCTTCTGAAATACCTACTTGATATTTCAGTGAAGCTATTTTTCTATAACTCTGAGCTAGTATATATGTCTAAGCTATTAACGGTTGACCCAATTTTTTCAAAGACAGTAAATAATACAAAGACTCAAATAATGTATTTCAGATTATGGAATGAATCATATTAGAAGCATTCATTTATCTTAAGATTTTTTAAAAGTCCTCTACTGAAAATTCTATAATAACTATAATAACTTTCTGGTGTTTTTTCTAGGTTATATGCATCCTATGGGTTTAAACTACCCCCAATTTCACATTGAAAAGTAAAATGTTTTAAAATAATTTAAATGCATATGGTTGTTTGGGAAAGAAATTAAATAAGTTACTTTGGTGGAGAGTCACTCAGAACACTATATATGTTTTAAATCAATCAAAAATGCATATATTTTATGATTATTGCATACATATCCTGTCAAGTCCTCTATCACTTATTGGTTAGGGAAAATACTTAAACATAGGTAAATACAAGTAGCCTAAGTGATTTACTTTTATATATTTTGCCTAATTAGTGTGTTGCAATACTAAAAGTCAAACATAACATACTTTGAGTGTGAACTGTGCTTTATTGTTTCAAAAGAAATATCATATGTGTTACATTTGTTGAATCTTATAGAAATCCTATGTATTCACGTTTATGTGCTATTGTCTCAATCTTACAAATAAGATTAAGTGGTTGGCCAATAGCAACAGATTTTTAATGGTATATTCAAAGATTTAATACAGGTCTTTAATATTTTCTTTTTATAAAATTCTGCTGGAGAAAGAAAGTGAGGAAGACATATTCTAAGAGAATCAGTGGTCTCAAATTAAACATTAGTATTTTGAGATGAATTTTGAGGTGGTGGATGCCTCCAGGAATGCTGTCCTATTGTGTTTTTCTGTGCAAAGAATACAGCAGGCAGCTGCTACCATTTCTGCCTGATAAAGCTTTGTGTACATTTGGCCTCTTTGTGAGGAAAGATAAATGAGCTCACTTCAGGGTTGGGTCTATGGGTAGATGATTGAAATTCAGGAAAGTGTTTATATGCATTCAACAGAGGATTTCTGACAGTACATTTCTGCATGGGTGGCTTCAAAGGGTGTGGATGAATGGAAACTGAAAGAAAGATTGTTTGTGGAAAGGAAATGAAAGGGATTAGTTTCTATGAGGGCCAGGCAGGTGACCTAGATTCCCCATACTGGGATGTATACTCTTATGGACACTTTTTAAAAGAGAGAGAGAAAAAAAAATCCTTGGATACAGGGACAGACTTTCGTTTCTAGCCAATTCACATCAAGTCTCTTTGAAGGTGTTTTCTGATCTCAAGAGAAGCTTTCATTTAATATATGTTTCAGATGCTGGGCTTATCCAAGGATCAGATAACCACAGAGAGAATTCTAGCCTTGATTACTCTGCATGCCCCTGGCCTCAGGAGGCTCTTCTTTCGGGCTTTGAGTTTAAATAAACAAACCTGAAATCTGAAGGACTCATTTGTGATCCTCAGGTGACAGAGCCCTTTCCAGAGTCACTCTTCTTATTTCCCTATGAAATTGAAAAACAACCCAATGCATCTTCCAAAAAATTTGAAAGTAATTCCACAGAATTTCCCTCCAATAGGAAGATGATCAATGGGACAGAAAATAGAAAAAAGTGTTATGATTGACCATATATTGAATAGATTTAGAATTGCTAGGTTGCTGAAACCACACTAGATGGATCACTGTCCAAGTCACACTTTCCATATTTCTATCTTCTCAAGTACAATTCAAGGAATGAATTTCTTTGAGTTTATGAATCTCTGCCATATACATTTTATAGTCTTAAAAATCCATTGTATATAAATTATTTATATATGTGTCTCTCACCATGATTGAATAAGCACTTTGAGAGTCAAGACCATGATTATCTGCAACCCCCCTTCTCTATATGTGTGTGTTTGAGAGTCTTCATATCTCCAACAGCTAGCAAAAGACTGATTTGTGGGAGGTACTCAGCACTATGCATTGAAAAATGCCTCCTGTGGTTATTACCACTTTCTACATCAAAAGATTCTGAAAATAATTCATTTGTCCAACGGTGGCTCAAAATCAACAGTGTGAATAATTATCATTTTGTGCCCAAATCCAATGGTGTTCTAAAAGCTTTTAGCAGTGATGTCATTTGCTCTTTACTTATAATAAAAATGGTGGGTAAAGCAAAATACAAACTGCAGCCAAAACCTAGGATTTTTTTGAAGTTCAGGCTATGAAGGTTCAACTGTGCTTGACATATGATATGTATTCACTTTATATATTTAAACATGCAAAAATATGTAGGGTAGATTTGATGTGAACAAGAACATACAACTATATAATGAAAGAACTTAAAGAGCCCTGTCCAGGGCTCAGAGCAAGGTAGCTGAACACCCATTGTCCTCACTTAGAGGATCCATAGACAAGGCATAGTCAGTATTTCCCGCATTGAACTTGTTGTCATCTGTCTACCTTCCCTGTCTCAGGAAATGTCATAACCATCTGCTCAGCTGGTAATTCCAGAAATCTGAGAGCTTCTCTGGTACTTTCTTTTTTCATTGTTCCCACATGTAATCAATTATTAAGTGCTTTAATTTCTTATTTCTAATATCTTGCAAATGTATTAACTTCATTCCAACACAAATGCTACTATCTCGGTAAAGGTCTGTATCGTCTCTTATTTGGAGTTCTAAATATCTACTTAATCTTCTTCCTATGCCACAAGGTGCCACTTTAAAATCCACTCACCACACCCCAAAGACAGAGCATTTCAAAAAGGCTCTCCTGATGATAGCATTATAATAGAGTTCATTTTTTTAAATAACAATGGACATATTTAATCTTTATTAAACCTTACTCACAAGCACCCTGCTTGAAGAATTCCAGACCTTATCTCATTGAATCCTCTAAAAAACTTCATGAATTAAATATAAATATTTTTATAACTTTTTAAAGAGAAATCAACATTATATAGAGAGAAGGTGATTTTTCTAAAGACAATCAGCTAACAGTGGTGGAGCTAGAGTTTAAATAGAGGCAGTCTGACCTCACATGACTCAATCAAAAGATGATTCCTTTTAATGTATTCAGAAGTTGGTCCAATTTATCTCTTAATCAACATGTCTTCTCTAAAGCCTTATGTTATGATTTGGATGTGAGGTGTCCCCCAGAAGCTCACATGTGTGACAATGCAAGATGTTTCAGAGGAGAAATGATTGGGTTGTGAGGGTCTTAACCCAATTAGTGAATTAATTCTCTGATAGGGATTCACTGAATGGTAACTGAAGTGGGATGATATGGCTGGAAGGGGTGGGAGTTGCGGGTGTGGCTTTGGGGTATATATTTGTATCTGGCAAGTGGAGATCTCTCTCTCTGCTTCCTGATCATCTTGTGAGTTGTTTCCCTATACCACACTCTCTCAACATGATGTCCTGCCTCACCTCAAGCCCCAAGGAATAGAGCCTACTGTCTATGGATTGAAACCTCTGAAACTATGAGCCCTTAAATAAGCCTATCCTCCTCTAAGATTGTTTTGGGTGGGTCTTTTTTTTTTTTTTTTTTTTTTTTTTTAATTTTTTTTTATTGGTTGTTCAAAACATTATAAAGCTCTTCACATATCATATTTCATACATTAGATTCAAGTTGGTTATGAACTCCCAATTTTACCCCAAATACAGATTGCAGAATCACATCGGTTACACATCCACATTTTTACATAATGCCCTATTAGTAACTGTTGTATTCTGCTACCTTTCCTATCCTCTACCATCCCCCCTCCCTCCCCTCCCATCTTCTCTCTCTACCCCATCCACTGTAGTCGCAGCAGCAAAAAAGCTGACCAAAATACTTAGTATTTAGCAACACTGAAATCATTTAAGTTCTTGTGCCTTTAACATACCCTTCTTGCAATTTCATATTCTGGCTTTCCTATTCCTTTTCCTGCCTTGCCTGGCCTACCTCTTCAACTCAAATGCACTTCATCCAGAAAATGTGTCTTGTCCTTCCAAGTGTAAGGAAGAAGTGAGACTGAAATCATACCAAGTATCTAAGTCTCAAAAGAATGACATTAAAATACTACAGAAAAGGAAATCTGACAGATTTACAAATATGTGGGAATTAAAGACTATATTCTCAAACACCTGTGGGTCAAGGTAGAAATCACTAGGGAAATTAGAAAGTAATTAGGGATGAATGGAGATGAAAGCACAACAATCCAAAATTTGCCTGTAGATGCTTACATTTTAAAAAAAGAAAAAGAAAAAAGAAAGACCTTAAATTGCAGAGTGTGATGTCAGCAAGATTGACAGTAGGGGACAGCCCTGCTCATATCCCCACAATGACAATAACTTGGCAGTCATCCACAGATGGTTCTTGGAATATTATGCAGAAATAAAAATGAATGAACAACTGATTATGGTATAGCTGCTGAGGAAACATGAGATCATGTTATGCCAAGTGAAAAGAATCCAGATGCAAATGGTCACCTATTTTGTGATTCCATTTATATAAATATTTTGGATTAAATACCTTGGTCCATTTTCAAATTTTATCACTGGTACTTTCAGTGTTGTATGTAGGAAATTGTCAAACACAAAATCATAAAGATCTTTCTATTTTTCTATCTTTTCTTCCAAGAGTTTTATAGGTTTTATTATTATGTTTAGGTCTTTGATCTGTTTTGAGTTAATTTTTATGTGTTGTTAAATATGAGTCCACCTTCACTCCTTTTTGTATTTGGATATCCAGTTTTCCTTTATCCATTTATCCTTTTCATTGACTCATCTTGGTCTTGGGACGCTTATTGAAAATCAGTTGACCATGTATTCCACCGTTTATTTCTAGATTCTGTATTCTGTGATTGGTCTATATGTCTGTTTTCATGCAAGTATCACACTGTTTTGATTACTGTAGTTTCGTATTCAGTTTTGAAACTGGGAAGTATAAAACTCAATTTTTGTCCTTTTTTTGAAATTATTTGTACTGTATTTGTCTTAAGTTTCCATACGACTTTTGTATGAATTTTTTTTCAATTTCTGCAATTGGAATTTTTATAAGAATTGAATTAAATCTGTAGGTTACTTTGGGTAATATTAACATCTTAGTAATACTAACATTTTAGTAATATTAAATCTTGAAAACCATAAGCACAGAACATCTTTCTACTCTTTCTGCAACATTTTGTAGTTTTCTTTGTTTAAGCTTTTACACCTTCAATTAAGTATATTTCTGTTTGTTTTTTGGAATTGATTTATTGATTTCAGTCTGTTCATTGTTAATGTACACAAGCACAATTTTTGTTGTTAGTTTGTATTCTACAACTTAAATTCATTTATTGTGTATGTGCCTGTGGGTGTATGTACGTAATCTTTAGGATGTTCTACACGTAAGATCATGTTATCTGTGAAAATATAATTTTACTCCTTTCCAACTTGAATCCTTTCTTTTACTTCTTTCTTGCCTAATAGATCTGGCTGGGACTTCCAGCACTGTGTCTTTCTCCTGATTTCCTAGGAAAAGCTTTTATTCTTTTACCATTATTCTGTGGTTCATGGTTGGAAAAGAATTGATGGACTTGTCCAAGTGATTGTTCTCAAGGGAATGTTACTAGGTTATCTGAGATCAAGAAATTCTCCTGATGAAGAAAAAAAATCTACCCAACTATATTCTAACTAAAATCCTTTTTCCTATACATCCCTGCATTACATTCTTCTCAATCTGCTTTCATTTTTTGGATGGTATATCTGATTCTCTTACTTAGTAATTTGTTTAGAAATTCTTTGTTAAAAAATCTAAAAATTAATCATGGCTTTTCTACTGGACATATTTGAATATAAACTTTGCTTCTGTTTTTCAGAAGATGCTTATAAGACCCAAGTTAGGATTGACAATGAGCCAGCTTATCTGGACATCTTGGACACTGCTGGCCAGGTAGGTGATATACTTCAGCTTCTCTAGTCACTGAGACAGTTGAAGGCTCCAACCTCATATATGTGAGATGAGTTTATGTAAACAGGAAAACAAATTTGTAATACAAATAAAAAAATTGAACATGAAAAGACTTGGCATGAAAAGGTGATGTATCATTGATTACCACCAAGAATATTTTAATATTCTCTCAATTTTATAAATACAAAAGTATACATATAAAGTATTAATGAAATCATAAAATAGTTTATTATTTTTTCTAGATACACACAAAATTCTATTCTAGACCTCACTGTGAAAAAAATTTTCATTTGATGAAAATAAAAAAGGAAGGGTTGTTTACCACAGTCTATGGAACCAAGGCTAAGGAGACATTTCAGTGATGTAAGCAATTTAGCATAACCTAATATGTTCCTGCGCAAACCTGTAGGCAGGAGGAGGAAGAGGATGGGGTAGAGGAGGAGGAGGAAGAGGAGGACAAAGAGGAAGACAAATGATTTATGTGACATAAAGAAAGAATTAAAGCACTACAACAATTTTCAGTAAAACATGAGGAAGAGAAAGTACATAATATTTACAATATGTCAAAACCCTTATGGTATTTACAAGGAGGGTAGATGTTTCATTTAACTTCAAATGTTCAAAATAAGGACATTAAAAATGTAAATCTATATATCAAGTGCCAAATACATACCATACAACTTAAAAATGAGCTGAAGGAAAAGGGAGGAACACAATAAAAATTTCAGTGCAATAGAAGGCATAAAATAAACAAAAAATAGGTGAAATATGTTGATAATATGTACATGGAAATATAAACATATCAGATATCAAAATAAATGGAAACGGATCTCTCTTTCCTGGAATAGACAAGTATTGTCAATATTATATTAAAAGAATGAAATAGACTAATTTTTATGTGGTTTAAAAGAATCACAATGGTAAAGTAGAGTGGCAAATCAAATAATGGAATAGTGCTGGGATGTAGCTCAGTTTGAGAGCACTTTCCAAGCAAGCACAAGGCCTTGGGTATGATTCCCAGTCCTAAGTCACCTATTTTATGTGATTACTTTTGGCCCTGGGTTTGATTCCCAGTCCAAAAAAACAAACAAAGAAAAATAAAAAGACAAAAATTGGGTTTAAAAGAGCCAAACCTAAAGCAGGCATACCTGTATTAACATCAGAAAAAAGAGATATTATGCGAACAGCATTACTGTACTGTAAAAGTTCTAGTTTGTAGTGAAGAAATCATCAGAAATAGTTTTAAATTATCATCTATAATATTAACAGCAATGGAGAGGATTGTGAAGAGCAGAATTATAAATCTAAAATCAAATCCAATGGAAGGTACTAACGCAGCTCTGTCAATAAGTGTTAGGTTGTAGAGTCGTCGTGCAATGGAAGATTTGAAAACACATATAACCCAAATAGAATATTCTATCCAATACAAGAATCAACAATCTTTTCACATGTTGTTTTTATTTTCTATTGATTTCTAATCTTGCAAAGCATGTAATCTGTAGGACACTGATTATTTGATGAATTTAGAATTTTACTTTGTGGCGTAGGATATGATGCATTTTTATAAAATGTTTAAGCTAGTGGTTATCTTTTTTGGTTACCACTTTTGAGGAAAGGGAAGAAGACAGGAAATGAGAGAAATACAAAATAAACATCAACTATACCTGCAATGATTTATGTTTTATTAAGTTTCCAATTAAATATAAAAAGTTATTCAGAGTTGAAAATCATGAATACACGTTTTCATTATATTATTTTTCTTTGTCCTTAAAGATCTTACTAATTTTAAATATATTTTATGTTTTTCATCTATTTTATGTAACTACTTAAAATATAACTGCAGTAATTGGAATATTGATAATGTATAAGTCACTAGAAATAAGTAGTCAATTTATATATTTATGAGTTATACAAAGACTATCTGAAATCAATATATTAACAAACTCATTTGTTTCTGGAGACATTTGAACAAGGAACTTAGGTGAAAAGATTGTTGAAACCATTGGGGAATATTTAGAATAGAAAAATAATTTCAATTATTTGAAAGTCCTGCCTTATCTAAAGCAAAATACATGTGTTTTTCAAGGCAATTGGGGGCTCAATTTAAAGAAAATTAAGAATGTTAAATTTTAATACGTTTTTCCAATGACTGAAATTGTCCAGTGATAAAGTCTACTTTGAGAAAGAGAAAAGCTGAATTACTGGAAATATCAACTAGAATTAAACATTTATAGAAAGCGAAATCCTTCACTTATCAAACAGTCATTTGGTTTATAGTATTTATATAGACCTACCAGATCCTAACCATGGTACTAAGGTAATGGTGAATATTTCTCTTTCTGTTGACAATTGGCTAAGCCATGTTATTGCTAAAGCCAGTGAAATGTAGGCAGTTGAGAAAACACACTAATTTTGGACTAAAGTCTGTAGGGGTACTAAGGGTGTTTTTGCTATTCCTCAAAGTACATGCTGCAGGTAATTCTTGGTTTCCAGAAAATGAAGAAAAATACCGAGCAGACCTAGCACTATCTCAAAGAAAGAAGCAAAGCCTAGTCTACCCAAGCCTGAGGAAGGTTTGCTTCAGCACCACACAGATTGCAAAGTAGAGAAATTATAAGCACCCATTGTTTTAAGACCCTAAGTTTGAAATGGTTTGTCACATAGCATTGTTGTGGAAATAACTGATCAATATGCATATTAGTAAAGCATTTTTTAGTTCAATATGGCTCAGAGAGTCTATCCACCTATCTGTTGGTAAATTGGTAAGTGATGAAAGATAAATTTAAGATAATATGCTCTGGTAATACTGAGAAACTTGCAAACACAATTAAAATGATAAAGCTATTAAATTTGTATACCATTAAATATTTTTCAAAATATCAATTATGGCCAAACAGTTAGGAGTACATAAACCTAAACAGATGGTGATATGCTTGCTTCCAAACTGTTATTAAACCTACAAAGGAGGAGGTGGTCTATACAGTTGATTTAACAGAACTTATGTCCCTACAGGTGATAGGAGAGAACACCATTGAAATTTTTAAAAATAATAACACATTTTTTTCTTTAGGTACTGTTGATTTTCATATTTATTGAAATTTAGCATCCTTACAATAAAGCCAAGGATTAGGTAGAAAAGCTATTATTAAAGTCACCATCTAGAATACATATATTGTTATGCAAAACGTGAAGAGACTGTCCTCTTAGAGGCAATAAAGGAGACCAAGTACTGACCAGTTTCATGTTTATGCTTGTAGGGGTGACAAAGTTTTATCTCTTACCTAGAGCAAAACAGAAGAAAGATTAAGGAAAGCATAATAAAAATTTTAAAACAAGATCTTAGATGATATAGGAGCTTCACAGAATGAAGAAACATAAAAGATCCAAAGTTCCTCCATTTTTCCCATGCCTACCCATCCCTTTTATAAATTAACATCCACTTTTCAGAGACAATATTTAGCGTTTGGTCTTTGGAATTAGCTAACTTCACTTAGCATGATATTCTCCAACTCCATCCATTTACCTGCAAATGCCATAATTTTATTCTTTTTTTAATGCTGAGTAATAGTCCATTGTGTGTAGGGAGGGTGCGTGTGGGCAGGAACAGTATTGTAATGAGATGGACATTATTACCCTATGTACATGTATGACTTCACATATGGTGTGATGCTATGTCGTGTACAACCATAGAAATGTAAAGTTGGGCTGCAATTGTGTACAATCAATCAAAATGCATTCTGATGTCATATATACATAATTACAATAAACTAATTAATTTTAAAAAGGAAAAATTATATTTTTATGCTTAAGTTTGATGTTGAATGGACATCTATGGTAAGTACCATTAGATTAAAAGTATGTGTAACCTAAGAAACAAACTGGGCTCAATTTAGCTAGGCCGGTTCTTCAAATTCTTTTTGGCCTCTCTGTGCCACATTCCTTCTCACTTAATATAGGGCTGGATATCTGTCTTATGAGGGTCTTTAAAACAGGGGACAACAGAAAGTCAGAAATAACTTTCTGCTTATATAATTTTCTCAAGGCACCATATTTAGGGGAAGTATGCCATGCACTACCCCATGCTATGCATATGGACTTGCAGTGCCACCATAATTCCATGGAAGAAAGGTTGGGCATCACCAAAACTCAATTTGGAAAGGGGTTTTACTCTGCCATTCACCCAGGGTTTTCAATTCTCTCTTTCAGTGCTTAATTCTCCATCCAAATGTTTGGTAAGCCTACATTTGACTACTTCCATTGTTCAGGAATTCTACTGCTGAAAGTAGACATTCTCTGGAAAGCTTTAATTTTTAGAAAGTATTATTGCCATGAGCTAAAAATTTCCTCTCCATAGTTTATTCTTGATCCTTGACCAATCTCCTGAAATATTATATTACTCATTTTATAAATGGAAAAATTAAGTCTCATAGAGTGTAAGTGGCTTACTTACTGCAGTACAGCAAGCTCTCGATCTAGGTGTGACTAGAAGCCATCCCCATTTCCACTCAAGCTCTTTCTTTTTTCATTTCTCTTATGAAATCCCTTGTGTGTACCAAGGCCTGCCATAGATCAAGAAAATGCAAGATAAAATAAAATACAGTGTGTGAATTCAAAATGCTTGTGGTTTGGGGCAGTGTGGACATGCTAATTAAATTTTGCAGCAAATTAGGATGAAGATTATAGAGGAAGTATGCAAATTCTGTTAAGGGATTATCTCAAACTTCTAATATAGCTAAGTTTAAAATAGAAGTTGCAAGTATTCTTAAATGAAACTCTAAGAAAATATGTATATGAAGTTCAATTTAATTATAACCATATTAAATCATACTCATCCACATAAGAAGTACTAAAAGTAGTTCTTCTCCAAACACACCAGTTACCTCTTTGTGACAATCCATGAAATCCAGCCACTGAAACTTCCTAGACTTACACATCCTCCCAAACATGGATACTACCTGGATTAAGTCATTCTGAAACAACATAGCTGTAATTTTATTTGGTTCATCCCCTAATCAACTCTGCAGTCAAAGTAGGTCCCTTAGCCCATCTGAACCTAATTTACTCATCTGTGAAATGAAAGAATTAAACTTGATCTCTAAGGTATCTTTCAGATTTAAACTGTGATTTTCTGAATTACCTCTGGCCTGATTTGTACATTATTCTTTGAAAGCTTTAATTACTTTTTACCCTCAAGCTTTTAATTTATTTATTTGATTATTTTTATTTTCATGTTTGTAGTTTATCCTTAGAATTCTTTAGGACATGACACTTCAAGAATCATCCCATCTTACAAGGAGTTGTGAATATTTTAGGGTCTTAGAAGATGAAACCTGGGCTAGATGGCCCCACAACGGGCAAAGCTCTAATATAATCAAGCAGTCCTACAAGAAGGGTATTTTCGACAGCTCCTCCTAATTGCATCCCAGGGCAAATACTATGTGCCAACTCCTCAGTCAGTTTTCATTACATTTTGAGAGTTTTGATTATTTGATAGACACTATGTTACTAAAGTCAATCAAGTAATACCATATTAGAACTGAAAAATATGAGAATGTAGATCTTAATGTTCTCAGTCTTGGATTTACTGAGAACTTTGTTCAGTTTGATGTTTTGTCAACTGGGTGCTAAGGAAGCATAGAGCTATCATCGTTCCATCTGCTTCCAACTCCAGTGTACTCACTTTATTGCTAGCTACCCAATACTGACTCTAAAACAGAGCTCCTGTGACATCATCTTAACATGGATATCTCTTTCATGTTCCTCTCAAATGATATCATGCAGGTATAGTCTAGCTTCTCTGGAAATAGGACACATTTTATGGAACTATACTAAATCTAGAAATGCATCATTATCTAAATGGCTTGCCATATAGTCATAACTCTGTGAGGAGAAGTAAAGGGCAATTTTTAAAAGATACTTCATAATATAGCTAAATATTAAAGTACAAACCATTATAAGCATTACCATCAAAAGAATCAACAAAACTACTTTTTAAATAGGAAAAGACAGAGTATGTTTACAACCAGACTCATGTCCTGAATTGATAGTTTGATCATCACCTTTGGTCTTCGGAAAATGGGTCAGGTCATGGTGATCCCTTGTGATAGATGTAGAGGCCTGAAAACTATTTGCTATTAATACTAATGCAAATATAATGACCATGAATTCTGATTTTTTCAAGGATATTTCAGGTTGGTACTGGCACCTGCTGTGCAGCAATTAAAGCTTGTTATTTCTGTTTTTGGCACTGCATTTCACTCAAAACTGCTCTGGTTTGTAAAATGACTTACGTAGTCATCCAGACTACAAGCAAATTACTACCTCTCCTTCTCTAATGAAGAGGCTCTAAAATCTCCTATGATTTAAATATGCAAACAAAGAAAGCCAACAACTATAAGGAATACAACCAGAAGCCAGAAATAAAACAAAAGTGATTTTTTAGTAACCAAATGTAAAAAAAAAAAAAAAAAAAAAAAAAACATAAAATAAAGTTCATGTTATTTATAAACTGTCTCATAACAAAGGAGACTATCAGTTTCTCATTCTGAATCTATTTTGTATTAGGGTTAGATATAAGGTGTTGGCTACCTGTTTTTTTTTTTTTTTCTTTTTTTGGTCTATAATTTTTAGAATAAAAACTTCAGAAGTGTACTTGTAGAAACAAGTATTTTAATAGCCAAATGACCTAACAATTTATAACAGAAGAACAAGAGAATGTGATTTTAAAATACAAGCTAAAGCACAAAGCATGTTTTAGAAGCATGTAAGTATGGGTCCACCTGCTATAATGGCAAATATTTCTAAGTTAAATGCAATAATGGCATTCGTGACTAATAATATAAAACTATCAAGAAATTATAATTATGATTTGTATTTTCTGCTAAAGAAAGCAAAAAGCAAGCAATTTAAAAATTAGAAAAGATGAACATATTTAAGGTGAGTTTTTAAAGGTAAAATTTCTATTGATTCAGGGGAAACAATTAGTCATACCATCAACTGTAGATCCACAGATTCCAATGATAATATTCTTAATAATTCAGTTTCATTGATGGTCAACTATATGAGGCTGTATATCTATACATCCCTGAATATATGTGGGTATCTCATATTCCTAACACAAGTAATTGGGACATTTACAGGTTTGCATTGCTGGATTAATTGGTCCACATTAATACAGAAGAATTAAATAAAACCCAGGCAATCCCTGACTTTGGAGGACTTACACTTTTATTTTTGCACACATTTAAAAAGAATTTAAACTTACAAAAAAATAAATGTTAAATTTCATTTCCATATTATTAATCACTTCACCTCTTTACTTTTCTTATAGTGAATTTCATTACAAAACCATGCTTTAAGAATCTAATTACTCTCTAGTGTGATATGCAGAGCATTAAGATATATATTTATCATACATATTTTTTAGCTGAAACTTGGCAATTTTCAAGACTAAACTTGCCAAATTAAAAAATAAATTGATTTATGCTTGACATAAAAGCACTAAAATGACGACCAAGATTCTCTGAAGTATACTTTTGATAGAAATAGCTGAAAAACAGAATGTCAATGACGTCATATTTCATCTTTCAGCTCCTTTGTTGCTATTAATTCCTTCAATATTCTACTTTCGTGGTAGACAATGCCAGATCTTTGTATCCTATAATCACTACTGGGCCACTGTGTAAAGAGAGATTTCACTAAGAATAGTCCTCAGAGAAACTCCACAGTCAATTTGTAAATGTTTTCTATTGAATATCCATGATATGACTATAATTACGAATATTTTTAAAAACTTGAAGGGGGAGTAAAGGTCACAAATTACACTTTCCTCAGTTTACTAATAAAGACCCTATGGCACAACAGAGGTAAATGGCTTATCCAATGTTTCATGGCTTCTAAATGCTGCAGCTGGAGGCATCCTAACACTAACCGGTGAGTCATTCCTACAATCCTCCAGGGATGCAGCTCTATTACCTCTTCTAAAAGTTACTCTGTGAAAATGAATAGTACTGAACTATCTGTAAGTGGTGATGCTTGCTATTTGTGTGTTACTTTTTTGGCAATGGCAATGATATTATGATTAAAGGAGATTTAGTTGGAAACCAGCACAGAATATTGCCAAGCACAATGGATAAAAAATTCTAGAGTAGTAAGAATAAAAAAAGAGAGAGAGAAAGAGAGAAATACTAGAAGTACAAGGGCTGATTTATTTCCATCCATTTGGCTTTGTGCATTCTTTGTAATATTTTGAACAAAGGATTTTATCTTTCCTAATTTTAAACATCAGAAGAATTTATTTACAGTCTTTCCATGAGTCACATTGTCCATATATTTATCAATTAGGAAAGCTTTAATATCATATTTGTGAAAAATGATGTTGCACTCTGTGAAGTTTATATGAAGATTGAATGAGCAAGAACAACAGGCTGAGCCCTCACATTTGCTGTAACCCCAATAATGTCATGAAGGAGGGTCATGGCTAAGTTTGCTATAATACCAAATGAAACACACAGGTCACATGACTTATTTTTTTTCTCCTATCTGACATAAGTAAGACATGCAGTATTAGACAAAATATTGTTTCCGATTTACTTTCTCCTGGTGTTCAAAAGAGCTTGCATTAACTATTCTTTAAAACATTTTGTGCTCTATTATTCTCCAAACTGGTTTATTCTGTTTGGCAATGAGCTACTCTGTATAGGATATTGATTATGTTCTCTGAAAAGTACTAAAAGTTATGACAGATGCAAACAAATTTGAATAATATTTTCTGTCCTCAAGCAATTTGAAATTTATTAGAACAGGCAAGATATAACAGTTAGTTAGGAGAAAGTGTCAATTAACATACTATGAATTTAGTTCTCAGTATAGTTTTAAGAATTACAATCAGCTATGTTTGCTTAGGTAAAATGAGAGCCACAAAAAAATAAATCAGGAGGGCTTCTATCAACATACTCCTCATATTCTGCTGGAATTATATTTACATACACAGCTTCCAATATCCTACTCTCTTAAAAAAATGTGGAAAATAGTGCCTATCATTATAGACCTTCTAGCAATAAGACATTTTCTTGATAAAATGAAATCTTTTATTTAAAAAAAAGTCCCTTTGATATCTTTCTTTACTTCCTTGATGATGCAATATTATGGTATTAAAACTTTTGTCTGTGCTCTTTTTAGGGTGGCAGAGGTGAGGAGGAGGCAGAATGTGTTTGGAGCATCCTGGCTATCTGGAAAGCTTAAAGTGGTTAAGAAGGGTTCAGGGGAAAAGGAATGGGAAACTTGGTTTTGAGACTAATTTGAGACTACAGGAATAAGTTTGGTACTTTCTTATAGACAGATAATATTTCTTCATTTTACAACCTTAGGTTCAACAGGTTGAAAAATATATGATGCTATGCTTTTAATGTGGTTTCACATACTGAAAGCTTGGTCCTCGGTGTGGTGGTGAATTCTTTAAATGGGGGGGGGGGGCGGTGTCTAGGGGATTACATCATTGGGACACTCACCTCAGAAAGTTCTATCGCTGGTCTGAGATATTTTGTGATAGCAACAGAAAATAGACTAAGACATTGATAATATTAGGTAGAAATCTTATCCATAAAGAAGGACGTGAATTTAGCTGGAGTGAAGGCTGAACTCTGAGTTAGGGAGACATGCTGCAGTAGAAAACCAGATGCAAAATACCAAAATTCTTATAGTTGTTAAAATACAAAATGTTAACAAATTAGTGTAAAGGTCTAATGGGTTTTTATTTGTAATTTTAGAATTAAGCAATACCTCATTCTATCTTACAGAATGAGTATCCTGCTAAGTTCAGCAGAGTAGACTGGCTTTTTAGTCAGAAAAGGGCTAAAGAAAGTGGAAATATGAAATGAAAATCAGATTGGTCATTTCAGTTAGTTTCCTTACAGGGTTAAAAGGTGACTTCCTTATTTTGCCATCTCAGGTAAACCAGGCTCATTCTGATTGGTTGCTAGGAATGTGCTTGTTTTTCTTTTTTGTTTTTGAATACTGGCTCATTTCAGAGTTCAGTTCCATTATGTGACACCAAGCAGAAGTGAGTCCATTGTGGTTTGGTGTGGTCTGCTGGGGTCCAGTTTAGGCAACAAAACCCTCCCATAGCTTTGTTTCACATATTCCATTCTTCATAGCTGATGTATCAAAGTTGAACAAGTCTGTTTCCTTTATGAAATGAGCCTGTAAGCAAAGGATTGGCTTCTCCTTTTATGGCATTTCCCATTTCTGATATCTTGTTAGCTGTATTATAGGTACATCTGAACTGTGTAACTTTTGTGGGAAGACATGATAAATCCAATTTTGGGTGGTGGTTGTTATTTAAGATGCCTGATGATTTTGTTTTCTATTAAAACTATTCTTCTTCCTAAGAATTTTCAGCAGCGCTGGAAAATAAATGTATTGCATTTCATTTGAAATCTGGAAACAGATGGAATTTAGGGAACCAAACTTCTCCTTTAGAAATCAATTATTCAATTAGGCAGCAGAATTACTGAAACACTCTCATTCAAGAAACTTGTGTTATTTGTTGGACCAACTACCAATAAATAGCGTGCTGATTTTGACTTCAGTGAGCAACTGGAGACAAACTGTGACCAAAAGAACTGGAAATTATATTGCTCCAGAGCAATTAAATGTCTTTAAAGTAAGTAAGAAACTTCTTCTAATCAATAAAATTTGATGAGGAGCCACTTTATACAGGACTATCCTGGAGACTGTTAATTCTGAATTCTTTTAAATGCAAATTAAAATAATAATGAATATCTCATTCAGAGACCACTCTCAGTAATAGGGGGTACATGTTAGAAGGACAGTTTGAAAATAACTGATGAGTCCACTCACGAGGCTAACAAGTGTCATTGGTATCACTAAAAAATCAAAAGGCAAGTTTTTCCTGCCAGGATCCTAAGCCCAAAATTTTGCACCCTGCTTTCTACTTTGAAGCAAAGCTGTTTGACTCTGAAAGGCTTTTTCAGATAAACACGCTTTCATACTCTCTACATAATACTTCTGTGAGTGGCTCTGGCAGTTATCTGGAATCTTCCAGCTTATTATCCCAAAACTCTATCCTCTCATCCTAAACCAATTCAAGTTTAAAGTGAAAGTTAAAATAGCTAATGGAAATTTGAAATTCATTTCTTTCAGTAATATTTTTAATGGGCCCATAAACTGAGTCCCTTACAAGATTCAAATGGTTTTACAACCATTTTAAATGTGTTTCCCATTTCAATTTCTTAATTTTTTAAAATTTTCCTATAATACAGGAAAGCCTTGTTTACAAAAAAGTGCAAAGTGCCATTGCTTTTCTTTGCAGATATCCAGATTTGACTTTAAAATCAAGTTGTGCTATGGGAACCTCAAACAACTCCCTGAACAAGACTATTATTTTGTTTCAGATGAGTATAATGGCTAAGTGTGGTAGAGATCTGTTTCTATAGGTATCAGTGCTTTCACCCATGAACATTTCTCTCCTCTATTCTAATATCTGAAATTTCAGATAAATGATTTGAGTTACTGAGCAAATTAAAAAATGGATAAGGTATCAAAGAGATAGTCATTTTTATCTAAAAAACTGTAAGTGAGCTAAATTAAGCAAAATATCGTCTTCTTATGGAGCTACAGAAAGTCAATAGGAACAATATATTTCTGGAGACGGTGCTATGTAAAATGTACACTGACTCTTCCCTCTGAGAAGATACCGTTTAAAGAGGTTCCTCTATTGATTGATGTAAAAATGTCAGATAACTCAATTTTAGTAGTTGTGTTTATTAATGAACATTTGCTCTCTTCACACTGTGGCTCTGGTGAAGACCATAGAAAATAACAACACATCGGTGGCTTGAGGGATATGTTGATAAAATTTAACTGTGCAGCCAAGTCACACATAGGAGTCAAATATCTTCACAGTAGATCAATGGAATAATATTGTGGCTGCTCTCTTGATGGTGTTAGGCACCATGTCTGCTCTTACCTGATCTTGCACTTTAGTTATAGATAAAAGTGCAGTTGCAATTGGAAGTCAGTTAGCAGAACATAGTATTTGAGTAAGCTTGGCTGAACCACTCTAAGTCTTTTTTTTTTATTTTTTTATTTTTAATTTTTTATTGTGGGTTGTTCAAAACATTACAAATTTCTTGACATATCATATTCCACACTTTGATTCAAGTGGGTTATGAACTCCCACCTTCACCCCATATACAGATTGCAGAATCACATCAGTTACACATCCATTGATTTACATATTGCCATACTAGTGTCTGTTGTGCTCCGCTGCCCTTCCCATCCTCCACCCTCCTCCCTCCCCACCTCTCCCCTCCCCTCCCCTCCTCTCTCTCTACCCCCTCCACTGTATAACCCTGAGGGTCACCTTCCATTACCATGCAATTTCCCTTCTCTCTCCCTTTCCCTCCCACCTCTCATCCCTGTTAAATGTTAATCTTCTTCTCCTGCTCTTTGTCCCTACTCTGATCTTAGTTACTCTCCTTATATCAAAGAAGACATTTGGCATTTGTTTTTTAGGGATTGGCTAGCTTCACTTAGCATAATCTGCTCTAATGCCATCCATTTCCCTGTAAATTCTATGATTTTGTCATTTTTTAATGCAGAGTAATACTCCATTGTGTATAAATGCCACATTTTTTTTTATCCATTCGTCTATTGAAGGGCATCTAGGTTGGTTCCACAGTCTTGCTATTGTGAACTGTGCTGCTATGAACATCGATGTAGCAGTGTCCCTGTAGCATGCTCTTTTTAGGTCTTTAGGGAATAGACCAAGAAGGGGAATAGCTGGGTCAAATGGTGGCTCCATTCCCAGCTTTCCAAGAAATCTCCATACTGCTTTCCAAATTGGCTGCACCAATCTGCAGTCCCACCAGCAATGTACAAGTGTACCCTTTTCCCCACATCCTCGCCAGCACTTGTTGTTGTTTGACTTCATAATGGCTGCCGATCTTACTGGAGTGAGATGGTATCTTAGGGTGGTTTTGATTTGCATTTCTCTGACAGCTAGAGATGTTGAGCATTTTTTCATGTACTTGTTGATTGACTGTATGTCCTCCTCTGAGAAGTGTCTGTTCAGGTCCTTGGCCCATTTGTTGATTGGGTTGTTTGTTCTCTTATTGTCTAATTTTTTGAGTTCTTTGTATACTCTGGATATTAGGGCTCTATCTGAAGTGTGAGGAGTAAAGATTTGTTCCCAGGATGTAGGCTCCCTATTTACCTCTCTTATTGTTTCTTTTGCTGAGAAAAAACTTTTTAGTTTGAGTAAGTCCCATTTGTTGATTCTAGTTATTAACTTTGTGCTATGGGTGTCCTATTGAGGAATTTGGAGCCCGACCCCACCGACTGTAGATCGTAGCCAACTTTTTCTTCTATCAGACGGCGTGTCTCCGATTTGATATCAAGCTCCTTGATCCATTTTGAGTTCACTTTTGTGCATGGCGAGAGAAAGGGATTCAGTTTCATTTTGTTGCATATGGATTTCCAGTTTTCCCAGCACCATTTGTTGAAGATGCTATCCTTCCTCCATTGCATGCTTTTAGCCCCTTTATCAAATATAAGATAGTTGTAGTTTTGTGGATTGGTTTCTGTGTCCTCTATTCTGTACCATTGGTCCACCCACCTGTTTTGGTACCAGTACCATGCTGTTTTTGTTACTATTGCTCTGTAGTATAGTTTGAAGTCTGGTATCGCTATACCGCCTGATTCACACTTCCTGCTTAGCATTGTTTTTGCTATTCTGGGTCTTTTACTTTTCCATATGAATTTCATGATTGCTTTCTCTATTTCTACAAGAAATGCCGTTGGGATTTTGATTGGCATTGCATTAAACCTATAGAGAACTTTTGGTAATATCGCCATTTTGATGATGTTAGTTCTGCCTATCCATGAACAGGGTATATTTTTCCATCTTCTAAGATCTTCTTCTATTTCTCTCTTTAGGGTTCTGTAGTTTTCATTGTATAAGTCTTTCACCTCTTTTGTTAGGTTGATTCCCAAGTATTTTATTTTTTTTGAAGATATTTTGAATGGAGTGGTTGTCCTCATTTCCATTTCAGAGGATTTGACGCTGATCAGCAACACTCTAAGTCTTGATCAGAGTTTGCACTAACATAGTAGGAAAGCAGAATTCTCTGTTGAGGCTAAAATGGTAATTATGTATAGCAATATGTTGGTTAGCCATATTGTCTAATCATTCCCAAACCTCAATCTCTGGTAACAATCTTAAGACTTTTTCTAGCCAAATTCTTGTTGAACTTCGAGAGATGAAAATGCAAAATTTGAGAAACTTAGAATAAACTCAAGTTCTTGAGATGTTTTCACTATAGGTTTCAGGTGCATGCCTGATGAATATATAGAACCTATAACATTTATGGTTTTCTATTTTTATTCTTCTATGTATAAATTCTACTAACTAGAATGAATTTTATGGTCTTCCCCAGGCTGGGCACCGTGCTACAACATGGAGGTTGAGGCAGGAGGATTGCGAGTTCAAAGCCAGCCTCAGCAAAAGTGAGGCACTAAGCAACCCAGTGAGACTCTGTCTCTAAATAAAATACAAAATAGGCCTGGGGATATGGCTCAGCAGTTGAGTGCCCCTGTGTTCAATCCTTGGTACCTCACCCCCAAAAAATGTTCTTCCCCAGAACTGCATCCTCTGATCATCCCAGGAATAAGATAGTTTTCAAATAGGTACCACATCCACAATCCTACAAATCAGACTCCTCAAAATGCGAAGAAACATTTAGAAACATAAATAATGAAGAAGAAAAATGCAACAAAATAATTTTAGCATTAAAAGAAACTTTAGAAGATGATTAAAATTTGCAATTAGATTTAAGGTTTTTGAAGATTATGTTTAATAATAGGAAGTTTTGTGTGTGTTTGTGTGTGTGTGTGTGCTCACACATGTGTGCATACATGTGCACACTGTGGAAATCATGAGCAATGACCTCTTTATGAAAAACAGACAAACGAATGTACATAATCACTGGTCACATCAAATAGTATGTAATCCTGATAGATATGTGTTTGTCCACTTATTTTTATAGGACCTGTTAAGAAAGTGTAACATGATGTCTTTCTATGTCATTAACATTTTAAAGCTGATATGAACCTTCAGTTTGAATTCATGATTATTTATGAATAGTACTGTAAGCACTGGCAATAGCTCAAAGAATTTACCCCAGTTATACATGTCTTCTAGGACTTTTGTCATGCAAATATGTTAATGATGCTAGATAATATACACATCTATGAAAAGTTTCAAAGTTCCTTCTGAGGTAATATTTAGTACAGCAGAACTTTGTGAAGTTCCTGTTTCCTTGAGAATATATCAATGAGTAAAGTTTCCAAGGGGTTTAAGATATTCTAATTAATCTATAAAAATGAACTTTCTAGTTGTTGATATAATTTATATTTTTAAAAATATATTCTTTTACCTCATTACCTGTTTGGTACTATATACCTTTATCTTTCCTTTGAACTTATGCTACATTTAATTGGATGGAGAGTTATTGGCTGATGGCTTCATCAAGGGTTCCCCACATGTGGAAGTCTTCCTAGTCATAGTCCCAGAAATTTCTCAAATCGGTTGTTTTCCAAAAGCTATAATGTTCTCAGGTTGTTGTTGATTCCCTTTGGAACAGTTAAACCCTAAGCAACAGTTTATAGGCAAGTAAATTATAAATTTTTATTAATGCAATGGTTTCAACACATGAATAAGTCTAAATGGAGTGCAGTGACCTAAATCTGACAAATGACTGGTCCCCATAGCCTGTTAGGATAATAACAGCATTCTAGCCTGGATTTTCAATTCTGCTTTGCTACAAGATAGAATGAACATCTCTTAATATGTAAATCACAGAAAGTAGACTAATGTGTGAAAATTTTCAATAAGCCACAAAACTGTCATTTTAAAGTTAGCATCTGATTAGGATCTAGAATGAAAGCTATAACTATGTTAACTGTAAAACTCAAGATTAGTGGTATAATATTTGTCACACTATCATTATGTATTTTAATGCTTGAAATCAGAAAAGAAGTTTTGCTGTATTTTTAAGTCTTAGAAAAGTGTTTTTATTCATTATTTTAAATGGACAGTTTTAATACTGAGCAAGTTCCTGTAGTTTATAGCCCTAGCACTTAAAAAATGAAAGAATTAGCCCGCAAATTGTTTGTAAACATTAAAAATAACCGATTTACGATGAAACTGCATATAAAAATGTCTATGAGGCCAGGTATGGCCCAGTGACTCCAGAGGCTGAGACAGGAGATGGTAAGTTCAAAGCCAGTCTCAGCAACTTAGTAAGACCCTGTCTCCAAGTAAAATATAAAAAGGGCTGGCAATGGGACTCAGTGGTTATGTGCCCCTGGCTTCAATCCCTGGTTAAAAAAAAAAAAAAGTACAGGCAAAAGGCAGAGATGACCTCACTACATGAAAGTTGGTATATTACACAAGGAGATGCAAAATTAAGCAAAAATACATGAACAGTTAGAACTGTGTAAAAGGAACCCAGCCTAACATGGAGAGTTAAGATTACTGAAGGCTAGGGCTGGGGATGTGGCTCAAGCGGTAGTGCGCTTGTCTGGCATGCATGTGGCCCCGGGTTCGATCCTCAGCACCACATACCAACAAAGATGTTGTGTCTGTCGAAAACTAAATAAATAAATAAATATTAAAAAAAAAAAGATTACTGAAGGCTATATGTTAAGATATAAACTTGAGGTCATGAGCAGATTTGGGAGAAGTCAAAATGATTTCAAGTATGTAATGTGATATGTGGGTATGTTTGTAGTTGGAGAAAAGGCAGTAACTTTGGTAACTTAGAGATTCCCATCATTCCTTAGACAGGTGACATGTGATGGATCATGTGCCAAAACAGGGATAAAAAATCCATCTACTCATGAAATCAAGTTAATCATTTTGAATTTACTTCTAGGAGTAAGGAGACATCATTGACTCAGTGGAAAAAAAAATTGAAGTTGTATTATTAAATGCTTACCCTGTAATAATGTAGAAAAAAATAAGGAGATGATAACTGCAGAAAGATTATTAAAAGACTTTACAGAATTCCAGGCTAGGAATGGTGGTTTAAAAAAATGTGGCACCTTCCAGAGTGAACATAAATATAGAAATAAGGTTTGTGGATATGTCCTGGAGTTGCAATTAGCTGTAATTCATGGTATAGGTATGGCCTGAAATTTCAGTATTATAAGTTGTCAAAGTATATTTAATAAGATTGTTTTATAGTAAAGCACTTTTCCCAGGTTTCATGGAAAACACTCCTTTTTTAGTCAGGGATCATCAGTATAGGCTGTGTTGTTATATTACATCTTGCTTGGCTGATCTTTCAGAATTGATGTTCTTATTTCACCACCAGAATATAGTTAAATGGGCATTTCTAGTTTCTGGATGCCTGTGTAGGTACCAGAAGGCTAAATAATTTTCTAGATATTTTTCAGCATAAGCAAAATCTTCAGCCCTATATAGAACAGCAGATAAGAATGGCTGGGGTGTGGTTGCGAAATTGCATTTAAAAATAGTAATTGTTATCTAGTAAGTGTTGAAATTTGGGAAATTTTCAAGATGTTGATCTTAAAATAAAGTCTTTATAAGAAATTTATTTTTGTAGACTTTGTGTTTTTTTTTTAATTTTTTTTGTAAACTTGCAAATTGTAGGAAATCCTGGCTTCCAAAGACTTTGATAGAAAACTTCACTCTGTTCTTGCTACCTATTACAATAGGAGCTCTTTTAACCAGCCTGCCCTTTAACTCACTCACCAGGTTAACCAGTGACCTGTGCTCCTTCCTAAAATCATAATGATCCTTATTTCCAGTTCTGCACATGCTGGCAGCAAATTACTCTGTTATGCCTGGGCTTCAGCTCTCCTTAAAATGCTTACTGAGAGCTCATTATGTTTGCCCTCTAATCAGTTTATACCAAGTACATGATTTTGTAATTATTTAAATTAAATATATTACACAAACTGACAAAATACTGTGAGAAAGGAGTGAATACTTACACAAAACTGGGTGTTTTGAAATAATATATTATCCATGAGTTTCAGCTTTCCCTCACCTTCCAAATTATTGTTGAAGTAAGGGATTTACAAGGTAATTTTAAAATTTGGCATTTGAAAATCCACAATTCTGAACTCCTATACATTCAGTGTGTCTTACATCGTTGTTCCACTTTAATGATATCAAAACTTTCAAGCATGAAGAATGCATTATGGATGCTTTATGCAAAAATATAGCTCAATTTGGCAGACTTATTTTTAAAGAGGGGGCATGTTGGCTTACCATCAAAGATTGGAAGATAAATATACATTTGTGTGTTTTAAATGAATATAAAATGTTTAATATATGTATCATTTAAAATTATTCTACTTTTTAAGTGATGTTTTTCATAAAGCTAGCTATGGTTTATCATTGTCCCTAAGTGACCCTGGTCATACAATAGCCAAGCCATGAAAGAGTTTTTCCTGAATCACCAGTAGATATTCTGCTTCTAGATCTTTACTGACTTTGCTGAACTGGACAATGGTTTTCGTGATTTCCAGCCAAACTCCCACCTAGCTTGTCCTCATGTCTCGCAGCACCCTTCAGTGACACCCAGACTCACAACGCACATCAGAGTCAAACCTTTCACTTCTGCCTTATGCTGCCTATTGCAAGTTGTGTGTGGTGAAATATTGAGTACATCTGAGAATTTTCTTCTTATTATTATTTTCCTCTGCTAGGTACCAGGAGAGTAATAATCCAGATAGCACCAGGTGCAGGCAAAACCTCATCCAAGAGACTGCTTGCTGCCCGCTGTCCGCTGATGGTGCAGCTCCTTGGAATAATTAAAACAGGCAATTTGACTACAGATGCATTTCTCTTGTTAATCATCAGGTCATTAGCCTTAATAAGATCAATCTGTGATTAGATTTGCCATATCTCAAACCGATGAAATGGAGCAGAGAGGAAATCAAATTCCAAGTACATGTTTCATTTATTGCTAACCTTCATCTGATGCCACAAAGCCTGAGTAGTTTGTAGAGGTTACAGATGCATTCTCTCCATGCCTAAGTGATCAGAGACTCAGCAGAATGACATCAAAGGGGGAACACATCGAGAATAAAGAGGACTAATTTAGTGATCAGCACTTGTTTATGGGACACTGAGCCGGTTGGCTGAATTATTGGTGGTGTGACCTATTTCTTTTAATCATTAGTGTACTCCAGCAGGGATATATAACATTGCTGTTCTGATGCAGAGAGACAGAGAGAGAGAGAGATCCTTGGATGTTAAGGATCAATTCAAAACCCAAAGCAAACCTAAGTCTTCTGATCACCCAGAGATTCAGTCTTTAATAAAGTTGAAGTTTTGGGGAATGACAGAGTTCATTTGCAATAGTTCCTTAGCTCATGTTAGGATGACTTGGGGCACCTTTGAAGATTCTGAGTTGATGAACCTTGAAAAATATAAGAAATTGAAAAAAGTCAGATGAAAAATCGCATATTTTTACTTACATGCATTTTTCACAATAGGTAAAAAGCCTTAGAGACAGAAATTAGATCAATGGTTACCAGGAGCTGAGGAGAGAGGATATAAGGAATGGGTTTGGGGTGAGTGATGAAAACACATTGGATTTAGTGGCGATGGTTACACAACTTTTGAACATGCTAAAAAATAATGAATTGCATATCTTAACCTTAGTTTCATGTTGTTTAAAACTTAGGGAAAAAAACTTAGTTCCTCTTTGTTTAAAAACTAAGGAAAAAAAAAAAAGCTATGTGGTAGCTGGGCCTGGTGGCACACACCAGTAATCTGAGTGGCTCTGGTGGCTGTGGCAGGAGGTTCCCAAATTCAAAGGCAGCTTCAGCAATTTAGCAAGGCCCTGACTCAAAATAAAGTATAAAAAGGGCTGGAGATAAGTAAAAGATGGCTCAAAGCCTAAAAACAGACCATCTGCTTTCTATGGAATTTTTAGAAGAGTCTGAATCCTGAATGAGGAAGAATGTGCTTCAAAAGGATCATGCACTTGATCAAGATCTGACCCTTCATCTGCCTGCTTTCTTCTGGAAGTTGGTACCCTCTAGAAATTTGGTTTACTGTGTTTTAAAATAATGTCACTTTTATTGATCTCTCTACCTTTGCATTCTTCTTTATGAAATGTTTTTCTTTTGATCTCAGGAACTACAGAGCATAAATTCTTGTTTGCAAGGGATTATGTTCAGCAAATTTGTGAGATTTCTTTTCCAAGTCTTATTCAAGGAATAGAATCCCTTTTACAAGATTCACAAAGCATGGGATCTCTGCTCAGTCTGGAACCTAGGAATATGGAAGAACTCTAGGTATCATCTGGTCTTTATAATTTTACCATTAGTATTTTAGTTTTAAATTCTACACTTTCTGATACCTTTATAAAACCTTTATTTATAGAGAATATCACTGATTTTTTTTTTTTTTGTAAGGAAAACATTGGGTATCACACCTAAGTTGGGAGAAGTTGATTGGTATATTAAAGGCAGAGACTGAAGTGTCCTGAGTTGTTTAGGAGGATTACAGAGCACTTCCATGTGTGTCTTGATGGTCTCCTAAGAAGCAAATGGTCTCCACTAAAGGTGGGGCTGTTGGTGTCCTTTTAAGCATTCCTGTCCCTCCGAGGCTAGAACCAGTGATCAGGGGATGCCAAGTGGCTCTGACTCCTTTATAGATGCCTCCCTCACTTTAATAATGTCCATAGCAGCTCAATTCACAATAGCAAGACTTTGGAACCAACCCAGATGCCCTTCAATAGACGAATGGATTAAAAAAATGTGGCATTTATACACAATGGAGTATTACTCTGCATTAAAAAATGACAAAATCATAGAATTTGCAGGGAAATGGATGGCACTAGAGCAGATTATGCTAAGTGAAGCTAGCCAATCCCTAAAAAGCAAATGCCAAATGTCTCCTTTGATATAAGGAGAGTAACTAAGAACAGAGTAGGGACGAAGAGCATGAGAAGAAGATTAACATTAAACAAAGATGAGAGGTGGGAGGGAAAGGGAGAGAAAAGGGAAATTGCATGGAAATGGAAGGAGACCCTCAGGGTTATACAAAAGAACATACAAGAGGAAATGAGGGGAAAGGGAAAAATAATACAAGGGGGAGAAATGAAGGTCAATAGAGGGGGTAGAGAGAGAAGAGGGGTGGGGAGGGGAGGGGAGGGGGGATAGTAGAGGATAGGAAAGGTAGCAGAACATGACAGTCACAAGTATGGCAATATGTAAATCAATGGATGTGTAATTGATGTGATTCTGCAATCTGTATATGGGCTAAAAATGGGAGTTCATAACCCACTTGAAGCAAAGTGTGAAAGATGATATATCAAGAACTATGTAATGTTTTGAACAACCAACAATAAAAAAAAAAAAAAAAAAAAAATAATGTCCTTTGGTAATGTCCTCCTGTTTTCTAAAAGCAAACACTGTGTTTGGTTTTATGTAGGTATCATCTACTTCTGGCGACACTGAGGGCTCATTCTTCAATAAAATACCATTCCCTTCTCCTTTGTTTTTCTATACAATATGTCATTTTTTTAAACCACAGATTGAATCAAGGGATGCTTAATCACCAATCCACATCCCTAGCCTTTTTTACTTTTTTATTCAGAAACAGAGTCTCACTAAGTTGTTTAGGGCCTTGCTAAGTGGCTGAGGCTGGCTTTGAAATTATGATCCTTCTCCTCAGCCTCTCAAATTGCTGGGATGACAGGCCTATACCACCACATCAAAAAATATGTCCTTTTTTTTTGAGAGATTATATTTGTATATCTTTAAGGTAGAAAACAACAACTTAATATATGTAAACAATGAGTAATGATAATATTAGGGCAAAAAGCATTTCATTCTCTGTAAACATTGATCATTTCTGTGTGTTGGGAACTTTCAGACCCCTCTAGTTATTTTGAAATATACTATAGATTGTCACAACCAGTAATTACCCTGATCTGCAGAAAACAAGAACTAATTCCTCTCATCTGTGTTTTGGTGCTCCTTAACTAACTTCTTTCAATTCCTTTTCCCCTCTTCTCTTCCCAGTTCTCAGTGATCACTGTTTAACTTCATTTTCCTATGAGACCGACTTTTTCATTTCCACAAACATGTAACAATATGTGTATTTGATTTTCAGTGTCTGGCTTAATTTTAGTTATCATAATGACCTCCAGTGCTATTCATGTTGTCCTAGATGACAGGATTTCATTTTACTGTATGGTTGAATCGTATTCCTTTGTGTATATGAACCACATTTTTGTTGTTCATTCATCAATAATTAGGATAATTAGGTTGTGTACATTTCTTGGTTATTATGAATACTGCTGCAATAAACATGGAGTATAGATGTCTCTTTGACATTGATTTCATTTGCTTGGGGTACACTCTTAGCATTGGGATTCTTGGATAACATTGTAGTTCTCTTTCTAGTTTGGGGGGAATTTCAATACTGTTTTCCGTAATGGCTATACTAATTTATATTCTTGCCAACAAATTGCAAGTATTCCATTTTCTCTGCATCCTCATTTGCTCTTGTCATTTTTCCTTTTTGATAATAACCATTCTTACTGAAGTGAGGTGACATCTCACTATGTTTTCTATTTTTTTCCCAATGATTAATGATGTTCAACAATTTTCATATGCTGGCCATTCCTATGTCTTCTTTTGAAAAATGTCTATTTAGTATGGTTGCCAACTTTTTAATTAGGCTATTTTGTTGTTGATGATGGTGATACTGAAGTTTTAGAGTCCCTTATATATTCTGAATATTAATTCCTTGCCAGATATATAGTTTGCAGTAACTTCTTCCATCCTCTATGTTCTCTCTTTAATGATTGCTACCGTTGCTGTGTGGAAGCATTTTAGTTTAATATACTCCTGTTTTCTGTTTGTAACTTTTTATTGTCCTTTCCTTTTTTGTTTTGTTTTGTTTTGTTTTTATAACTTGCTGTGTTTTCATGTTCTTCTCTAAATAAAACAATCGTTGCCCATTTCAATGTCCTTGTATTTCCCTGTTTTCTTCTAGTAGTTTCAAAGTTCAGGCCTTGCATTTAATTCTTTAATCAATTTTGAGTTGATGTTTGTACCTGATAAAGATAGGAGTCTAGTTGCATTCTTCAACATGTGAATAACCAATTTTCCCAACATGATTATTTTAAAAGGCTGTCTTTTCTCCAATGCATGTTCTTAGCAATTTTGTTGAAAATCGTTTCACCTAGAAATGTGTGGATCTACTTCTAGGATCTCTGATATCTTTTGTTGTTCTATGGGTCTGTTTTGTTTTATTGCCACTACAATGCTGTTTTGATTACTATAGCTCTCTAATATATTTTGACATCAGATAATGTAATTCCTATTGCTTTGTTCTTTTTTCTCAAGATGGCATTTGCTATTCAGGGTTTTATGATGTTCTATACAATTTTATGATTGCCTTTTCAAATTCTGTGAAGAATGACATAATTTTTTTTTGTATTTCAGTAGGGATTTTTTGAATCTCTAGATCACCTTGAGTAGTGTGGGCATTTTAACAATATTGATTCTTCCAATCCATGAGCATGACATATCTTTTCCTCTCTCTTCTTTTTCTGCTTTAATATTTTCATTCATTTTAGAAATGTTTTATTTCTTTGGCTAAATTTATTCTTAGGTGTTAAGCAATGCTACTGATTTTTGTGCATAGATAGTGTTTGCATTAAGAAGAAGAATCTTTGTCAGGCATGGTGGTGCACACCTACAATCCCAGCAGCTCTGGGGGCTGAGGCAGGAGGATTGCAACTTCATGACCAGTCTTAGGGACTTTGTGGGAACCTCAACAACTTAGTGAGGCACTGTATCAAAAGAGGTAAAGGACTGAGAGCAGTGGTATATGCCTATAATCCCAGTGACTCAGGGAGATTGAGGTAGAGGATTATAAATTTGAGGTCAGACACAGAAATATAGCAAGGCATTAGCCATCTTTTCAAGGCCCTGCCTCTATAAATATATATATATATATATTTTAAAAAGGGCTTGGGATGTGACTCAGTGGTAAAACCCCAGTATCAAATAATAATGATAATAATAATAATAACAACAACTACAATATTAAAATTAAAATTAAGTAGATGAAAAGGACTGGAGATGTAGCTAAGTGGTAGAGTGTTCCTGGATTCAAGTCCTAGAACAACATGAGTTTTATTTTTAGGGTTCTTAGGGAGCAATATATTGGAATCTTTAATAGTGCTAGTAACATTTTGTTTCTTAAGTTTCTTAAATTGGTGTCCTATATATTATAGATGACACATATTTGTGTTTTGTTTTAGAGTATGTGTAATTTTGTAATTAAAAGGGTTATAAGACTATGTCTTATTGTCAAAAGATGATTAACAATTCAGAATGGAGTAATTGACATTTTTGCATGAACATGTGTGCAGAAGGAAGTGTCCTGAATTGTTTAGAGGGTTGGGAAAAGAAGGACAGGTGACTGAGAGTGCTATTTTTTGTTATAAGCCTTATGATATGATTTAAATTTTTACCTCTTGTGTATGAGCTGCTTGAATTTAAAAATAACAAAAAATAATAGAGCTGCTGAGACAATCTTTCCCTCCTGTGGTTGTGAGTAGTAGATTTTTATTCTTTTCTTCTTGTTTATATATGCTCCTTTCAGAAATTGAGATTCAGTAAGATTTTTTCTTTCTTATTCAACTGAAATTACTCTTTAAATGTTCTTGCCACCGGAGAGACAAGTCTCAGTTCATTAAGTCCAAGGAATGATGTAGTTCTGTTCCTCGGCATATCCTTCACTCAGAGTTTTCCCCAACTCTCAGAGGAATGGTTGCCAATTTATGAAGCACCTGCACCACATCACCCACAGACTTTTGGAGCAGGAAAACGTGGTACGACGATTTGGTTCTTTTTGGTTTGGAAGCCTTGTTCTGTGTAGCAGGGCATCTAATTAGAGTTCCTAGTTGTGAATATTACTGCAGGAATCTCTATTTTAATTTCTCCCCAGCTGTGCAGCTGGCTAAAACACAGATGGGAAGGAGAGCTGTGGGAAATCAGAAGAATTGAAAAGTGAGTTGAAAAACCAGTGAAGCTTTAACAAGAGAAGAGTTGCTTCGAGAGTTCTAAGCTCCCCGGGTGGGCGGGATTGTCTGGCTTTCTTATTTCCTTTCCCATACTTTGGGATTCAGTTTATGTGTTAAAGTATTATGGGGGAAGGAGATGATGGTCATTTGAGGGTGACCTAAGAGAAGGGTCCTGAAATTAGAATGCTTGCTTGCTTTGGGCTTGCTCTAGCTGAAAGGGCAATGCCCCATCTGAATTGTTTTTCTCCTGACTTTCCTCTGGTTAAAGTGAGCAGATAATTTATCATCCAGACTATTTTTCAGACTATAAGGGATACATTAAAAATAACGAAGGCACATCAGGCATAATCCAGGATTGTTTGGGCAAACTGGAATATTCCCTAGTTTGCATTCCCCCCCTAGGTCCTTTGCTAGAGTACAAGTGCCCTTTCCAAACTTACATTTGTGTCCTGACTTTTATTTTCATCCTTCCATTGTCCCTGGCTCATTCTCAGACTGGTAATTCAATAAAAAAACAAGTTCTAATCGTGGTCCTAGGACCTGACACCTGGTAATTTATGCTGAGTGGCAAAGTGTCCTGTATTCTAGAACCTTTAGCCTATTGCCAAGGAAGATCAAATATCAAAGACAAACCCCTGAGAGTAAAGGCATTAAGAGGCCAACTCCCCTTTCTCCTCTCACTACCTAAGCTTACTGGTGCCTTGGGAAATTTAATATTTAATATGCAAGAGCGTTGTATTATTTAAGAAAATTATTTTCATCCCTTGTTTTGCTTCTCTCTTTAGCTTAAAGATGTCACAAATCCTTCAATATTATCTGCATAAATGTAATTTATTCCAATTTAAAACATATATATGCCACGTTTAGAATAGTAGGAGGTATGGCATATCATACAAATACAGAAATAAGCCTGCTAAAAAACACATTATGTAAGTAGTTCTGTTAATCTTGTTTACTTAGGCATAATCCATCTAAAATTCATAAAAGTGCATACACGTATTGTATTGTATGTATATGTGTAATATGTACATCTATATGAAACATATATAAATGAAATACCTAGAAGAGTTATTCAGTTCAGATCTTAGATATGGGATACAATATAGAGCAAAATAATTGCAGGATATGGGATATTATATGTGGTAAAAGTAATAATAGCATTTATCCCTGAAATAAGAATAATTTACATTTTATTGTTCTGTTGATTTAAATAAATTTTTTATATTGCTATTATGAACATTGAACAGCATGTTTTGTATCAATTCTCAGTCACTCTGCAATTCTCTGTCCTGATGCAGTTTGGACCATCCTTTGTACGTGTGCACTTTTCAGTGTCTGACTCCTTTGCCTGATTCCTGCTTGCTATGTTGGATTAGTAGCAGCACTCCTCAATTTATGACTTCATTCTTTGTAAGAAAATCCTTCATTTCTGAATCTCTATGCTTTAAAATTTCTATTAACTTTAGACTTTATCAAGTGATTTTGAAGAGGGTTTACTCCTTCTAATATACCATGCAAAATCCGAGTCATGAAATGGCACAGGAAGTAACAAAGGTTAATTCAAGAAATCCAAAACAAACCACTAAAGAAACTCAATTCCATTTTCTTAATGTGCTCAGCCATGGGCAATGAGAGACTTACTCATTGAATTGTAAATAATCAACCAGCCAGTCACAATATCCACAAACAATTTGACCTGGATTACACAAATGAATTAATCAATCCAGCTGTCAACTTTGTTTTTAAGACAAGGAATTCAGTTTAAGTCTTCTGTCCAAATGGAAGCACTGGCCATTCACCATCTCTGCATCTCAATTCCCAACATTTTCTAATACTCTTATGTGCTCTTAAAACAAATTTCCCCCAAGTGGATCAGGAGTTAACATAAATCTATATTTCCAATGAATCATACACTGGTCTGTTCAGTTACAAGTTTTGCCATATCTCTTCATATTCAGTCCGACTTTTCATATTGAGACAGAGAAGAATGTTGTTCATCATTAATGTTTTTCAAATTGCTGTTACTTTTTGCAGTTTATCTGTGAACACTCTGCAATGATCTCACCCACTATTCTGACAAGATTTTTCTTCTCTTCCCTATCTTGCTTCTGCTCCAAAATATGTCTTGCTGGGTAAGGAAAGAAAAGTCTAGAACCAACATTAAAAAAAAAATGACCATCTTCTTTTGAATTTCTAAAAGCCTAAGAATCTGTTAACTTAACCCTAATGAGTGATATTCAGAACTAATGTTGCATTTTTCTGGGGGGGGGGGTGAGGGTATGGTGGGTAATCTTTGAATCCTGACTAATTCCACTTCCATTACATCTCTTCTCAAACAGCAGGATACTTTATCTTAAAATGCCTGTAGCAGGAATGATATTTTTTTTTGTGATTTGAGGCCACTGCAGTTTCCCCTTGGTAATTCCTGGTTCATAGTTTCAGAGTTCCCTTCATAAGAACAAAGTTGACAAGAGCAAGATTGCAAAACTGCTTCCTGCTTCCTCCACTTAGAAAGAACGTGGTGTTCTATCCCTAAAAATAACATTTTTACTGAAAAATAAGTAGCCTTTAACCACTTGAAATCTCCCTGAATTTATACACATGATTAAATAGAACCTTTAAAGTTAGAGCAAGCAGTAAACTAGTTTACTTAGTGATAAGAAACATTAGATTCTCTGTAGTTTAGACGAGTGGACTACTTCCTGAACAAGAACTTTGTTGTGTGTTGTGTTTGATAGACTTCTAAAAGCTCTCCTGAAAAGGAGGCTTGTAGGAAAATGTGACTCCTGGATCAGCAATACAAGTATCAACTGGGAACTCATTAGAAATGTGAATTCTGGGGTTCAGCAAGCTATGGGAAGGAGGCCTCCAGGTGATGCTAACATATGATAATGTTTTGGAGACAGTGGTCTTCATTGGAATATGCTACAAACTCAACTTGGATACTGATCCATATTAGTTTACAGGCTTGTCTCCTGTAGACCTAATTACTATATTTGTCATAGTATCTACAAATCATCATCAGTTTATTTAATTTAACATTTGAAGAACTTTAATTTTGCTCTAAAGAATATGTACAATTACACAAAATGTGCACCCAGAGCATTCATAGCATTTAAAATTTGCCTTTGTATGACTTTTTAAAGGAACTAGAAATTAAATGATACTAAAAAAAAAAAAAAATCCTTAACAAACCAGGGCTTGGTTTGTCTACAACCAAGAAGCTTAATTTTTTGGATACTTCTCTTTCTTCAGTTTTCTCATGCCAGTATTTCAAATGATATAACTAAACTAAAATCCGTTGTGTTAGTTGCCTTTCTGACACTGTGAAAAAAGTTTCTAAGATAAACAACTTATAATGAGACTCAAGGTTTAGAAGTTTCACTCCATATTTGGTCAGCTCTATTGCTTTGGGGTCTACTCCAAGGCAGCACTTCATGGTGGGAGAATATGACAGAAGTACCTACTCACTTCAGGACAATTAAGAATCACAAAGAAGAGAAGAAGAGGGACTGGGGCTCTAATATTCCCTTCAAGAGCACACCCTCCTTCCTTCCAGGAGGCCCAACTCCTAAATTCTGACACCTCCCAATGGTGCCACAGGCCTAATGACACATGGGCCTTAGCATTCATCAGATAACACATGACTATTTCTATTCTTTGTCTTTTCTGTGTTGATAAATTGATTTGATCTGACCATTGGATTTGCTGTGGGTAGTTTGTACATCTTGTAAACACACCCCGTAAGAGGCATAATAAAATGAATCATTGCACAAATCTGAAAATAAAACAAAATATATGCATGTTTTAAACATGATAAAAGAGCAGAAATTTTTAAATTACCACATTTATACCGAATAATTATATCTGCAATCAAATCCAATGAAACCTTCTCATTGCCTAATTGAAATAACGATTATGTTTATTTTGTAGGAAAACACTCAACAATAAAACCCATACAGCTTGCTCCTGTAGGATTCCTGTGTTCAAAAACCTGTACCCAGGGCTGGGGTTGTGGCTCAGAGGTAGCGTGCTCACCTAGCATGTGTGAGGGTTTGATCCTGAGCCTCACGTAAAAATAAAATAAAGGTATATTTCCACCTATAACTAAAAAATAACTGTTTTTCAAAAACCTGTACCAAATTCACAGAATATAGGTGCCCAAATTCTCCTAGACATTTCCAACCTGTGATGTTCTAGTAGAATGAAACTTGCCAACCTATCTTTTTTCTCTTCAAAGGAGGGCCCTATGCCTAAAAAAAAGTGTTAACTAATACCTTAACTTTTTCTCTCTCATAGGACAAGCAAAGAAATTTTTGAATCCAGTTATTCACCATGCATAGTTGTAAATTGTAGTTACTTTTTGAAAAAAAAAAAAAAAACACTGATGGAGTTGATACCAATAAGCAGTTTAGTTAAGTTAAAGTAAAATCATCATTAGTGGTATAAAGGCACCTGTAAGATCTCTTATAAAGTGTAAGTGCCAGTGTATCAGATGTAAAGGAATTACCTTTAAGGAATAAAATGAAAACTGAAGAAATCTGCCATTTTATGTAATTGAGTATCAAGGAAAATATTGAGATACACTATTCTATAACCAAAACAGAACCAAAACCCCAAAGCAGATACTTGCATTTTTTTAGTATGCAATAATTAGAACAATCACGCTAAGAACTCCTTTAATCAATTTTTCTGCCTTCTTGCATCTTCTAGATGGTTTAATGGGGAGAGACTTCCCAAAATTAATATAATCTTTCTCCAAGGATAGTTGAAAACACTGGCTTCTATAAATTGTACATTTTCTTGGAAATAGGTATGTTCCAGTAAGCAGGCTTTAGGTGGAAACTTTGACTATTAGATCTAAAAAGATTGTTATGATTTCAGGAGTTCAGGGAAGAACCCCAAACTAGGGACTTGGGGAAAACTATATCTCAGTCAACATGTTTTGTTGTGTGTGAACAACTAAAATCAAAATGATACTAGCAAGAGACTTTCTCAACCTTAAAATAAAGATATACCTCATAAAAATCTATATTTCTGGTTCTCCCTCCAATCTAAAAATAGTGCATTGAAGTTAGACAGGGCTGCCTGATGGAATTGAGCACCTGCTTTCTGAATCACAGGAACCCATCTGGCCTATAATCCCTTTTACATGTTCAGTGGTCACCTCCCTGGTGTCAGGTAAACCTGAGGGATAAGAGATATACCTGCTAATAAAATGGATACAAACAAGTGACCTCATGAAGTTTGCATCTAGTAGGAGAAAAAAAATAAGCAGCATAAATAAATAGCCTAATTCAATGATCTATTAATGGAGTAATAACTATGGAGAAAAAGGAGGCAGGAGGTGAGGGAATTTGCCTGGTTTGTTTCAGGCACAGAAAGAAGACCAGCGTGGATGCAGCAGGATAAGAGAGGTGGTGCCATAAGAGTCAGGATCAGAAAGGGATAGAATGAAGTATATAGTCTGCATGAGGCCTGCAATCCCTTCTCAGGATTTCTTATGTTTCTCTGAATGACATGGGAGCCACTAGCAGCTCCAAGCAAGGGAAAGACTTGACTGGTTACATTTAAAAGGCTCACTCTGAATACTTTGTTCTTACCAGTCCTTGGAGGAGCAAATGTCACAGAAGGAAGAATATCTGGGAGCTACTGCAATAAAATAAGAGGGGAGATGGGGCTTGCACCATGGTGGCATTGCAGGTGAAAGAAAAGTAGATGCATTCTAGAGATAACTTGAAGATAGAACTGACAAAATTTACTGATTAGACTTAATGAGATCTGTGAGAAATAAAAAAAAATAATGGTTCTAATAATTTAGAACCATTATTAGGATAACAGTGAAAAGAAGGGAATGAGAAGTAACATTGAAATTCAATTTAATATTAACCATACATGGACAAGTCATCAGATGCCTGAGCAGAGATTGGGCTCCAATTATGATAATTCTCTCCTCTTTCACTGTTCTGAGGGAGGGGACATGATTATAAGAATTGGGGCCTGGCAGCTGCAACCAGTCTATGTGGCAAGTAAAGTCATCCCATGCCAAGCTACACCATGAGGTTTTGGGATGATCAATTTTTATTTCTGACTTTTAAAGGATTATTTCTACTTTGAAAAGGTAAAAGGAAATCAGAATATAATTGATAAACTCTCTCTTTTTTAATGTGAACAATCCAGATAATGCCTATAAAACTAATTGCTATTGTGTCCATTTTATATGCAGATATTTATGCTGTAGGCAAGCCTGACCCAGGATAGGTGATAAGTGAAGCTGAAAAAGGGGTGATTGGCCAGGTGGATTCTTAATTTAGAAAACAGGTGCTCAACTCAACCAGGTCGCTTATTTTTACTCCAATGCACCATTTTCAGATGAAAGGGAGAACAAGAAATACAGAGTTTTATAAGTTATGTTCTAATTTTAATATGGGAATACGTAATTGATACCTCAAGAATTTGGATACCAGTGAGATAACTTCAAAGTCTTTTATAAACTAGGAAAATGGAAATGAGAAAGATAAAACAACTTTGCCTATCACAGTAATCTCAGTTCTTTCTCTAAGTAGCTGCACTCTTGGACAAGTTATTTAACCTTCCCATTCCCTGGGTTCTCTTCTCTTTAGTTCTTTAGTTACTTCTTCATAGAATTGTTTTAAAAATAATTAAAATGTTATTTACCAATATCATGTGCACAGAATAATGACTGACCAAAAACAATTGTGAAATGAATATTATTTCTTAATTCTGCTTAAATATATCATGGTATATATTTGTATTTTAAAGCTGGAGTGCTTGAAATTTTAATATATGAGTATTTTAAAGCCAATAGTAATTTTCTAGCACTTTAACCCATAGGATATTTATGATATTCATTTTATAAATAAGATAGTGGCTCTTACCATCATTTCTAAAAATAAAGAAACTGAGCTGTTAGTGACTCAGGTCCACATAGGCTGTCTGAGGCAGACTTTCTTTCTTTGAGGGAGAGTCTATTTCCCATGAAATGTTATGCATGTGGAAGTGTGACATCCTGAGACATTTCCTTAAGTTCTGCATATTTATCCATGATCTTTAGAGCCAACAATAGTTTGATCAACCACTTAACATTATACCTATACAAAGCAAACAATAATAAAAGTTCCATTCTTCCTGGTAAACAGAGTTGGCTGTGAACAGAAACTTTTGATGCTCTAACTTGGAGAAATAAGTGATGTAGGAGGTTGCAGGGGTCAGTGCAGAAAGTATTTTTAAGCAGAGGAATGACTTCTAGTGTGCCTCAAATCATTCCATCTTGACAGTTCCCTATGCTGATTCTATGTACAGCCAGTCTATTTTCTTCCATGACAGGAGCTCTTGGCTTCAGTCATGCAAATCTGCTTAAAATGATACACACCATTTGCTCACTTCTCTTTTGCTTCTATAAAACCTCAGAATTGATATCCCTTCCCCACATTTAATATAAAACTATTTATTACTTCTTTCCCTTAAATGTTGTTTTAAAAACCCTTCTGCTAAATAATGTCAATAAGCCAAATAACATGCTTTCGAATCTTGAGTGTTAAACTTGAAGAAATGAACACAATTTTCCACAATATATACTAGGAATAAATAGGACCCTTGGTTTACTCTTTTGGCAGTTAACATTTAAAGTCCTGGACCAGAAGGATCTTGTCCTATAAAACAAATAGTATCCAAGAACTAGAAAAACGTACTAGCATATAGTAATGTGAGATATACACTAGAATTAGAGTCAAGGAATGTTGAATTAAAATTTCCATCTTCACATTCACTAAATGTTGAATTTGGGTCAAAACACTGAATGTCCCTTTAATCTGTAAAGTGGAATTCTCTATACCTTTTAATATTGTTGGTTTACAAATGAGAGCTTATGAATAAGTGAGGTAAGTCCTTAAGGGTATAAAATTTGATTCTTCATTCAGTTAATAAACATTTGTGAAAAACCTATTAAGTGTCATGTGTATTACTTTACTGTACTCCATTACTTATTTGGTAAGACCAAAGTAAAGATGGTGGCCACGCAGTGGAATAAAACCCGAGGAGACTGAAAACCTGAGATAATACTTCTCCTTTGAATAGAAATTTGAGAAAATGTGACCTGCAACATTTAAACTGACACTTAAGGAATGGAAGGAAAATTTAAGTCACAGGGAAATAAACTGCATAAATAAATGCATAGGGCATTAAAATGTGTCTTTCCTGAACCATTCTTCTTTGGCTTTGCTTCAGGTACCTTACCTTGCACAAATGCACTAAAACACCAGTGCTGGGTTCTTCTCAGTGTTAATCTTTATTATTTATATCGGTAAGACTTGCATTCAAGTAGACAAACAATAGGAGACTGATCAGATTAATGCAAATTGCCATGGAAGTGTATGAAGCTCTCTCCAGCAAGTTCTCTGTTCTCTGCTCTAGTATTATTTTAAAACTATCATAGTTATAAAAATTTGAAGAAAAACTGAAGTATTTTTGTTTGCTTTCTACATAATATGATGTGCCAAGAGCTATCAAAGGTTATATTCTCTTCCAGAATAGTGTTGTAAGGGAGAATTATGTTTATAACCAGGCTTACATTTCAGATTTAGGAAGTGAATACTAATGCTACTTTAGTAGATTTTGTAAAACACAATTTTATAAAAGTATTTTTACTTGGATGAAAGAGCAAGTGTTTGGCATTGATATGAAATAAAACAAAGCATTTAAGCTTCAAACAGATGTTTTCTTTCAGTAGTAATTCCAGATTAAGCATTAGTAAACCATTTAAAGAATAAGTAAAAGTTTTCCTACAGTAAGTTGTCTATGGCTTTGGGCTTACTTGTAACTCTGTCAGCTTACCAATAGGTGATGAAAACAGACAAATTCACATTACAAATCCCATATCCTGTTCCTCACCATTTATGACAAAGAGACCGATTCATTCTATCCCCCAGCTAAGGAGAAGAAATAGACTTAGTAGGATAACCAACATGAATAGTTGCTAAGGTACAGTGATCTTACTATGCCCAGGTGGTCTTGAAAGGACTTTACAAGAAGAAATGTTCTCAGAACTTTTGTTGCAATATCTCCCTTGATCCCTACCACAGTCTTTTGGATTGGATCCTCTTCCTTAATGCCATAGACACATGAAAACGCAGAGATTTAGGAGATGTGAAATAATAGAGTCCAAATCCAGTCTGACTCCAGAGCCTGATGCTTAAACTCCTCTTACTAGTGAATTCTGTGATAGTTTTAATAACTTGAAATCACCTGTTTTCTTACATACTAAGTGACTATATTGTAGAAAATTAATGTTATTTTGTGTAATCTCTTCCAAGAACATCAAAAGTCTATTGAATGTTATACTCTTTTATCCAAGTATATCAATATATCTGTTTCTTTCCTAAATATAAATAGAATATTATCTGTATCTGAACCATTCTTTAATTAATAATGTTAAATTCTAATATAGGAATAATCCATTTGCTATTTGAGAAGCAAAATCATCTCTTGAATTGTTTTAAATTTGAAACTTAGAAATCTAGTTAAGCCTCCCATTAGTAGATTTAAGGGTGAAGGACTTTAAGGGTGAAGATTAAAGGAAGTACAAGATTTTGGTAGTACTCACCTTATGTGTCAATCTCCACCAAATCCTAAATCTAAGTGAGGAGTTATTTTATACTTTCATCTTGTAACCAAACACAATGAGTTCCCCCACTTGGTAAGTGCAAAATCAGTAAGCACCACCAGAATGTAAAAGAATAAACAAACTTTTATTAATTGCAGCAATTTGTGGTGATCACTTAGGATAACTCCCCAATTAGTGTCTTTCCAAACAAAAGAAGCAAGAGACTTTTACTAGGGAAATGTAGGGAAATTAATATTGGAGAGATGTCATCACTTTTGAAGGTGGACATACTTCTGAACATGCTCATTCAAGGTCATGCTTCTTCATACATTGCATGATTGAAAATGATGGACAGGAACACTTCTGAAGCAATTTAATATTATAATGGGAAAAGTTTATTTCAGGTCACACAGAAGAGGAACTGGGTGCCTTTGGCTGGTTTAAACAGTTTCTTGTGATTTACCTCCACCACCCAAAGGCCTTATCAGAAACAACTTAAAGAAATTTTAGTAGTCAGCATCCCCCCACTTCTTGTAGCAGCTAACAATTTTGATTTCCCATCAAAAATTTGAATTTTAGGAAATGGATGAGATAAAATTTGCTCTGTCTTATAATTGGCATTGGTATCAGCAGATGTTTCCTGTATTTGTTACTTAAAAGATCCTTCCCCCCCCCCCGCCAATTATTGTGTTCCCTCAGTCATAGTCAATACATTGCATCTTTTCTAATTTATAGCTTTCAAATGTTGAATTTTAAACTTCTATTGAGTCAAGTGGAACCTGATGGCTTTTCCTCCACCAATTCTCTCATATTAATCATAGTTGCTCTCTATTAAGTGATTGAACACTTGTAATACCTTGAGGAGTCACATGTGTACATCCTTCCATTGATCTACCCTCAGCTGCATGCTGAGGTAGCCTCTACAGCCATAGGAGTCCTCGAAATCTTGATATGTCCACCCATCTTGCACTTTCCTCACAAACAACATTGGCATTGCTTTGCCTTATGAAGGATATTTATTTATCTAATTAGACCCCCTAAAATACTTAGAATTATTATTTCCTGAGTTATTTGATCAGATAAGATTGAGTTCTAATTTTCCCTCAAAGCATTTTTATCTCTGTTGTTTGAAAATTTGTATCAACTCCCTGAAATATTCCATTTAGTTCTTATTTACTCTCTCTTCCAGTCAATCCAGGTTTCAGCAAATTAGATCCATCCTTTAGGTAATGTAGAACAAGAAGTTTTGCAGTTAATTGGTAACTAAACAAGACTTATGGATGGGTTTGATGTTCTCCAGAGGACATCTCCTGCTTACCTTTGTTCTTTTTCCACTCACCTCTCAGTCTAGGTGTGCCAGTCTACTTATGCCTGCAGAGTCGGGAACTTCATTGGCTCTTCATCAACTTCGATGATCTATTTCTGAGGTTCTAGTAGCTTAAAACTTGATTCTAGAGTCCCTCTTATAATACCGTCCTCTGTACATTGGCACTTCACATGAGCAGAATTATTTTTAAGGATTTTTGCAAATAAAAGCAGTGACCAAATTATTCAGTAATAAAAACTGTGGTTAAAGTTTTTTAATTTAATGAGTTTCATGAGAAGAAGCAAAATGAGAGCAGGAAAACAGTTGGCCATTCATGACCATAGTTTCCACATTCATGGATTTAGTCATCCAGAGCTCAAAATATTCAGAAAACAGACAAGTAAAAAAAAAAAAAAACAGCAATAGAAGAATAAACAATGCAAGTAAAAACCAGTACAGTACAACAACTATAACAACTGCTATATAAATATTTAGCATTGTATTCAGTGTGATATGTATTCTAGAGATGGTTTGAAGGGTATAGAAGGATGCATATAGGATATAGGTAAAGCAATTTTGAATTATCTTAGAATTTCTTCTCTCTCTCTCTCTCTCTCTCTCTCTCTCTCTCTGCTGACACCCTAACTAGATCATCCAACTTTTTAAAAAGAATCCACAGGACTTTGAGCAAAAGTAGTGGCTATTAAGTTGGGAGAAAGAGAGTTATTTGCTCCAGCATCTCCTTCTTTAATCACCCTGATCTTTTCTCACTTTTTTTATTGGTTACTGATGCTGTTTGAAGTTTCCGAAGACCTCATCAGGACAACTTCAGATCATCTTTTCTTTGCCTTCACCCTTAGCCTTCCAGAACTTTTGAAATGTTGTTGCCATTATTTTGTTTCCCAACAGTATTATAGATTTGAAATAAATATTGTGTGATTTCAAGGAGCAAAGGATGGAGAATTATCCACCTCCTTGAATAGCAGTTTCCATTTTAACATATTGCTTCAATAGAGATGTTTTCAGAAAAGCATTGCTTGAAAGTCTCATATGTACTAGATACAAAAATGGCTTTTACAATATGAAGCCTTATGTTCTATGATTATTATAATCTATGCTTATATATTTAAAATTCATTATGCTATAATATATTAAGATATAATAACATGTAATATATAAAAACCTATGATTCTCTACCTTATTGGCAATTCATAAGAATATCATCTTCTTCATGTTGAGTGATCTTGCAAACAATAACATTTTTTAAATTTTTAAAATTTCAAAAGTTTTAAAATTCAAATTTCTTCTTATCTTATCATTCCTTATTATCCCCCATATATCTATGATTTTAATGTTGAAAAACTATCTCTTTCAATTAAGGTTAGTATGCAATTTTAAAATTATTACATTTAAAATATCTAGATGAAAATGATTCTAAAATTACTGAAGCTGTATTTCAATGTTTCCTTTTTTACTTTTAAAGTAACTCATTTCAGTCTAAAAGTAGAATGAAGCACAATTACATTTGTGAAATTAAATAACTTACAGCAATTGCTGTAGGAAGTTGAAATAATTTAGAAAGCAATGTATTTTATAAATATATATGTAGACTTTTAAAATTTGTAGTATGCAGGTATATGTGATTACAAATTTGATTTAAAAGGTAGGAATGTCAGCTGACTTGAGAACAAAGCAGCCATGTTTCACTTATGCAAATATATCTTTTGAAAATATAAATTTTCACTTTTTTCCTCCAATTTTTCTTAAAAATTTTTCTGTTGAGATGAATCTTATAGGTCTTTACAAACTCTTTTAAAGTTAGAAACTTGCTTTTTTTGTTGTTTGCTTTAGAATATTTACATTTTCAGAATAAGCAAATCAGTTTCTTTATATGAAATGACATTTTCCCACTCAGATGGTAACAATTTAATTAAAGATTTTCATATGTTCAAAACATACTGGGCAATATATAAGCATTAAGCACAGTGTAAATGAAGATGTCAACTTAAAGAATCTTTAAAGTCTTGTTTGGTGACACAAATCTAATTTCTTGAATGATAACAAAAAAAAAGAAAGACATAATTGTTAATTTTTTAGGTTCATAAATGATAAAAATATTCACAAAAGCTAATCAATAAGGGTTGAGTTTTCTATACATATGTTCATAAAAGAAGAAAGAATATAATTGATCAGAGGTTTTGTGACTCTGATCAATGAATGGGAGGGCAGTTATCCATATAATGTAGAAGAAATCTGAAGACTGGCTTAGCTGACTTGGCTGTGTTTTAATTAGCCATGAGAAAATGATGTCACCATTACTTTTCTGGATCTGAATTTTCTCATCTGTGAAGAAAAAGGGTTGTATCCCATAATCACTAAATTCTCTGTTATCTAGAAAAGCTCCAGCATAGAGAACAATGATCATAAAGGCACAATAGGGGAGATGACAACTTCCATGATCAATCCTTGAGGGTGTAACTCCCTTAGGGAGTACACATACAGGATTAACTGGAGACAACGCTGGGTATGGAGAATGATATCATGGTACATAGGGCCTTTAGAATCAGTTAGCTATTTTGTTGCTGTGACTAAAGGACTTGATCAGAAGAGTTGTAGAGGAGGAAGAGTTTATTTGAGGGTACGAGGTATCAGAGATCTTAGTCCATAGAAGACCAGTGCCATTCCTTGAGGCTGGACATCATGGCAGGAGAGTGTGGCAGAGGGAAGCAGCTCACATCATCAGGAAGCAGAGAGAGAGAAGCCACTCACCAGATACAAATATATACCCCAAAGTCCCCATTCCTGCCTCCTCCAGCTACACCCTACCACTTTAGTTACCACTCAGTTAATCCGTATCAGGGCAATAAATCACTGATTGGGTTAAGACAACCCAAACATTTCTCCTCTGAACCTTCTTGAATTGTCCCACATGAGCTTTTCAGGAACACCTCACATCCAAACCACAGCAAGTATTGATTTGATGTGAAAGCAAATGGGTTAACAACTGAATCTTTAGGGGTAGGAAAGCTCCATAGCAAACACAATGCTTAAAGATTCATCAGACTGAGAAATGCATGATGGATTCACTGAAAACCAGAGACCCTGAGGTTTGAGTGGCCACCCACAAAGCTTCACTGGAAGCTGAAGTATATCCATTACTTCACATGGTCAGGAAACCTGTAGTCTCTTCATGATTGTGCTTCCAATATTCTGGAAGACAAACAATCACCTGCTCTGAGCATCACTTTAGTTATTTGTATCCTGAAACAATGCCAGCTTCCCAGTACTATTCAAAAATTTTGAGATGATCTTGAGGCAAATTATTATAAGTCTTGCAAAACAAGATGATTTAGTTTTCACCTGGGAAAGAACCATGCCTGTCCTTTTACTTCCATCCAACTTTTAGAAATGTGAAGTACATTGTGCAATGGTGAGGATTTTGGGGTGTGTGTGTGTGTGTGTGTGTGTGTGTGTTATGTATGTGCATGTCTCATATCATGTTATCTCTTTGTTTTATAGTAGCATAATACCACACATTCTAAATCAAATAGTGACTCCAACTTTGTCCTGTGGGTTTTCTTCTTGGTTGCATTTTTACTGGGACCATCTTTCCAGTATCACACTGAAACTGTCTAAAATGAAGTGGATGAAATCCTTCCACAAGATTGCAGCTATATTCCTGCAGTTTCTATCAGCAGGAAAACAGCCCCCAGAATGAGTGACCTCCAGGATAAACAGGAGACCAGCTGTGATTAGAAATATCTTTTAGTGGATTTGTACCACCCAGAGGCAGTCATGAAACTTTAAGTTTTTGATGAACAAGTCAAACAAAAGGGGGAAAGGAAAACAGACTTCTATGGTGAAGAAATTTTTGATTCATCCAAAGCCAGTAAGATTTATCTTTCCCCCCTTATAGCATAAGACAAATGAGCAGAGCTGGAGAATTAAATTAGGAACATTAAATTGCTTTTTAATTAATGTGGATTTTACTGCAATATAACTTAACCTGAAAGTTAAACTGGACTTGACCTTAAATTTACAGGAGTGAGTAAGCAACTAAAAGCTTTTAGTTTAAAGATTTGATTCCTTTCTCCTTTTATCTTCATCCTCCTGACTCCAAATCTCCCTCTCCTTAAAGTATATATCATCCAGGGAATGATAACATACTTAAAAATATTGAGCTTAAAGTAAGTAATTAAGCAAATGATAATATAATTATCTGTTGGGCTTTGGTCCAGGCACTGTCCCTAGTGCTTTGGAGAAGATGATACGCATGTAGTTTAGAGTCTAGTAATGAGAAGAAGAGCAAAGCACACATTTGCCATTACCGTACAAAGAAAGAGCTATCGGTGCCAAAGTCAGGAACAGTGAAGCACTGAGCATGTTTGGCAAGAGGGAGCAAAACTAGAAGACAGCTGTCAAAATCATTTTCATAAAACCTCCTTTCAGATAGATTAAATGTAGTGAAAAAGCTCCAGCTTTCAAAAGAGGAGGGGCCACATAATCCTTGTCCCCCCAAATTGATCTGAGTTCATGTCCTATTTCTTGTCTACATAATCAATCCAAAACTCTTGTCCACTGAGTGTGATGTCCCTCCTCCTCTCCCACTCTAGTCTTTTATATTTCCAATGATGTATGGATGGTTCATTTAGATATCTAGTGTTAAATCTAACTGGACAAGAATAAACCTGTATAGGACACAATATTCTTTATTTATTTTCTCAGTCCATTTATTTTTGTCATTACTTCTGCCACTTCCCAGATCCAGAGTTATAAAATATGGAACCACATTTAATTTAATTCGTTGTTTCCTTGGAAAGACGGTTTGGAATGAATGTGTCCCTAATTTCCCACTTAGTATTTCTCGGACTTTGGCTACAACATTTTGTATGTCTGTACTAGAATTTTTTTTTCATACCTGTCATGGAAGCTAATAGATAAACATCGGACTAGAGCCTATGCAAACACCTAACTTATTTTCTAGAACTATCAATAACAATTTTCCTTCATTTTCTCTCTCTACCCAAAGTGGCAGCTTTCAAGTCTTTTCTTCCTTGAAATGTATGACATTTCTTTTCTCCCTGTTTTCTTTTGATCTCTCCTTCAGACTTTTCCCTTTGTTTCCCCCTCTCCATGAACTCACATTTCAAAATTCCTGCAAGAGTCTTTAAGATTTTTTCCCTGCCTTCACATTCTTTCTCTCCATTATTATTCCCACTATTGCCTCACCACTCCTCCAATACCACTGAAATACAACTGTCTCCTGTTCATTACTATGCTAATTGAAAGAAAGGAAAGAAAGAAAGAAAGAAAGAAAGAAAGAAAGAAAGAAAGAAAGAGAGAAGGAATGAGGGTGGGTGGGATATTGGCCTCATGAATCTGACCCTGTGCTCAGAGGGCCCTGCAGTTAGCTTATGACTCTGTGGCTCTGCTCATCTTTAATTCCTAATAATTTTTGTTAATTCTTAATAAATTTTAAGCAATGCCCCATATTTTCCCTTTGTACTGGGACCCACAAATCATGTAGCTTTTCCTGCATGGCAACTTCAGCCTTTATTTCAAGTTGTATTTAGGTCAGAGCTTTTTCAGGACCCATTTTTATGACAGCCATATTTTGGTTGACATTCAACTTTTCCAATGTTCAATGCCAATATCATAATTAAGCCTTTCTAGTTTGTCAGGCACAAAAATCAAAAGTTTTTAGCCATTGTTCTCCATCATAACACACTGTTTAATTTTTTCTATAGACAAAACTTTTATGTTACCTTACCTTGTATCAGTATCAAGTACTGATACTGTCCATGAAAATGGTTGACCACAATGCATTGAAAACAGACCATGTCTTAGCAAACCCTCTACTGAAAATCCCATTGAGGTTACGTTGAGGGTGCCCCCTTTTGTATCAACTCTATTAAAGAATTAGCCCTCAGCTCTAAGCGTTCAGGGATTTGTGACAAATTAATATGTTGTCATCGACCACTGAAGGGATACAATTGATTGTTTTCATTATAGCATTGGTTGTCTGGAAATTCAAAGTTCAACTGAAGTGAAATTGATCAAATTATATATTTATGCATATAAGAATATGCCTCAAGGAAACCCACTACTCTATATAAATAATATGTGCAAGTTAAAAATATTTACCACAAAAATTTTAGATTGAACTTTATCTTCTCCCTGTATCCTGGTTTTGCTATTTTCCATATTATCCATCCATAGTTTTGCTGAAACCATGTATTCTTTTATGCCTTCTCAAATCTTACATCCCTAACATATGTAAGTGGTCAATAAATATTTGATGAATGGGTTAAACAGAGGATAAGCAATATTCCATAATACATTCCTAAAAATATGTTTTGAATATGAAAGAGATGATAGTAAACTTACAGTGGTAGAGAAGGTTATGTTCTTTGAAAAACTGGAAAATAGTATTAAAAATTGTATTTTGCCTTTTAAACACAATATTTAACCACATGCTATCAGCATTTCTAACAGTTTTTTTGTTCATTACATTTCAATTGAAAATATTTAACCAATTTAAGACTTGAGATCAAGACCATTCTACTAATTTTAGCTTCTATACCTTGCATAAATTATAAAAAATTTATGATACCCAGACTTTCATTATTTATAATATTTTTTTTAAATTCTGCCTTCTTTAAAAAGATTCAAGTTAAAGCAGCAGCAAGCGTATTGATTTTTTGGCACTCTCCAATAACTGGACTGGACCTTTGGAAATAGACCTTAGAAGTTTAATTCCCTTATTATGCAAATGCTGCATTTGGGCCAGATATATTATTTAAGGGTGACAATACATAATCATTGCCAAGTTCAATTGCATGGAAGTTGAGAAATTCTGTAAAACTAATAAATTTAAGAAAAAGTGCCAAGTCTCATTCCCTCACCAAGCCTTCATTCCCAACCACCTGTGTCCCCATGGTTCATTATGTATTTAATTGATCTTCATTTATTTTATTGTATCCTAGTTGTGTATTGTAAACTGGAGCAAGGCTGTGTTTTCATTTCCTTACTTGTTTGTTTTAATTTTCGTATATCCCACCAATTAGCATGGTGTTAGGTACATGACTGGCTTTTTTATTTACTCTTATATATTAGAAGAATAAATGTGGTGTTTTGGTATTGAAAAAAAAGGATGATATGACAGTAGAGCTACTGCATTTTGTAAATACTGAGTCCTTCATATCTTAGTATCACTAGTTAAATATAATGAGATGGCCCAGACAGTGTTTTCTAATACCTGCTCAAAATACACTCTGCTATTCAAGAAACTGGGATGTAAGGTTCATCAAAAATTCTTTATCATTTTCAGAATTGAAAAAATTCTCACACTATTTTAATACAAGAGGGTATATCAAAGAGAACTGATCAAACCACAGTGTTGTACTCAGAATATCTTTTTGAAGATATTTGAAATGCTTATATTTATAGCATTTTCTGGCAAGGGTCTGTTTTATAGATATTTTGCTACTTTTGGATAGCAAATGAAATCTAGTAATGTTCCTGAATAATTAACCAACAAGTTTTCATTTATAGCAGGAAGCCAATGAAAATGATATTAGTATTCAGGATACACAGAACATAAAGCACAGGGATCTTTAATTCATGGGTGAATGAAGACGGAAGCAACATGTTGAACATAACATTTCCCTATAAAGTGATTTCCGTATCATATATTATTAAGTTGATACATAGCTGCCGAGTTCTGCTCAATTTTCTGGACCTCTTCCTCCTTCAGTGCATCTGTAAGTAAAATGCACAGACACATATCCTTATGCTGTGTGAAAGTTGATATGGATAAGGTCAGCTATCCAACTAGAAAGTGCCCTCCCCAGTCATTGTGATAACTCCATTATATCAGCTTTAGAGGTGGAGAGATTCTTCTGTTTGAAAAGAAATGTTAATAATTTTCTGATGAGCATATTTTAAAAATACCAACACATTTATATTTAATGCAGCTTAAAGAGGATTTCATGCTTATTCTCCCAGTGAAAGGTTCTGTTCTGCCGGATTTGTACCAGAGATAGTAATAGGCTTAAATTGTATTGTATTTTAAAAATTCATCAAAGTGTTTTCACATCTGCTCTTTCATTTGATTCTTTCTTCAGCCCTGTAATATGGGTTAAGTGTATACTAATCCTTCTTTGACAAAGATGGAAATGGAGGATCTGAGATGTTAGGCAATTTGTCAGAAGATATAGTCTAATGGGTACCAGACCTAGAAATCATGTACTGCGACTCCCTTTTCTGGCTGTTGTGTCATAAAACCCACTTTTGAATATGAACACATTTGTATACTCTGGAATATAGGTGCAAAGTAAAACCAATGAAGGAACTCTTACAAATACAAGTGCTGGAACCACATACCTAGAGATCCCAATAGACTTGGGAGGCAAGGTCTTGGAATATGTATTTTTTAATATTATGTTTTAGTTATAGTTATATACAATACCTTTATTTTGTTTTTATGTGGTGCTGAGGATTGAACCCAGTGCCTGACACGTGCTAGGCAAGTGCTGTACCACTGAGCCACAACCCCACCCCTGGATATGTGTTTTTAATATGACTTATATGTGGCTTTGAGCCTGGTTAATAAACTGCCCTGGATATTTGTTCTTTTATCCAATACTGTTCCCTGTGAATTTTGCTTTCATGTACTTTGGTTGTCTTCTTAATAGGTTGTTAGTCTTTTTCAAATTTATTAGTCTCTTCTTTATTGTGTAGTTATATTGAAGTAGTGAAATGTATTACTCTTTTTCTTAAGTTTCATGGAAAGATCTTTCTCTAGATCATTTTTAAAAAATCTACAGTTAAATTAAAAATCAGGAAGCAAAAACAACCCTTCATTCTTTATAACAAAATTCATAAGTAGAAGAAATACCTAAGTGCATAATCAAATGAGAGATTCTCAATATAAGTCATAGGTAACAAAAACCATAATTCTTTTTAATCCTAAAATTTGTAAAAGTCAAAAAGTTTGCTTATAACAGCATTATTGAGAATGAGAAGAATTAGTCATTCATATAGTACTATTGATACAAAGACTTTTCAGTGAGATTGGTACCACTTCACAAAAGTAAAATTGTATATTCTCTTTGCTCTAACAACTCTAGTTCTCAGGTATATATAAATCCATGCATTATGAATGTTGAAGAATATACATTTTAGCATCGTTCATAATAGATATAAAAGGCGGCCATCTAAATATCTATTCATCATAAGGATGTGACTACATCAAATATGATACATGCATAAAAGAAATAATGATGTCTCTGTGGAAAAGAGTAAATAATATTTTATACATTCTTGTATGAAAAGATTTATAAGATATATTGGGGTTATTAAATTTTAATTCAGGATAAAATGAGAATTATACATATTATGTTATTGTTTGAATCTAAAAAGATATAGGTTTGAGTTGTATCACACTAGTAGAGTATTTGCCTAGCATGAATGTGATCTCTAGCACTGAAAAAATCCATTCACGTGTACACACACACACACACACACACACACACATAAATATATACACATACACGCGTATGTGTATATATATGTCATGAATATATTTGTAAAAACATAGACATTTCTCTAAGAAAAAATAAACTAGTAACTGTGATGTATTTGAATGAAAAAAGTGGGAGTTTGAAATGGAAAAAAAAAAATCCTAAATTAATAGTATATGTTTTTCTACCATTGGAATATTTTGTCTCAGATTTTTAAAATTATTAAAAAATAAATAAACCATTAAACATAAACATATTAATCCATAAAATGATATGGAAAGTAGAGTGAACTTTATATTGTAAAATAGAACTCATCCAGTTATTTTGCATTTTTGCATTTTTTTAATCATAATAGATAAAAATATATTTACATTTTCCTAAAAATATTTACATTTTCCTAAACATATTTCCATTATTATTTCATTTGACAATGTAATCGTAAGTTTGGGAAGCATCAGTTAGCATTTTCAGTCTGTACTTTCCTACTCAATCTTTATCAAGTATGGGTTTCAGATAGTGGTATGGAGTTTCAAAAAGAGAAAAGGTAAGAACTATGAGGGATCTTAGATATTTCATATTCAAACTTCATTTTGTGGATGATGAAATTGAGGTCCTGTATGATTTTTTTTCCTTTATGTTTGGACATTTCAATAATGGTTAAATTTAAGATTGAGTTAAAGTGAAAGTTACTGCAAAGTAATTTGATACACTGAGAGTGAGGGAATATAAATTATTTTAACCAACTCTGGCTTTAGTTGGCTCTCTGACCTTGGACACATATCCTCTCTTCTCTAGATCCAGTCCTTGCGACTTTGAAATGATTGAACCCAATGATACTGTTTAGAACTATTCCATATCTATTGAACATGATTTAAAAATTCACGAAAAAGACTGTTTCTGCACTTGTAATCAAGTGCCCCAATTTCCCAAAGTTCCTGAATCTATTTAAATGTTCTCATTTTTCAAATCATGTTAACATGTGTTTAGACAAATACTATGAATTAGGGCATTTAATAATTCTTATAAATACTTTGTTACATGAAGAATCCTATCTTCTAAGTCTTCAAATATGACTGAAGTTCACCTAAAGTTTCCATCCTTTGATTTCTTTTTTGTTTTTTATAGCTAATTTTTTATTATGTAATTTCTTATTTATATATGACAACAGAATGCATTACAATTCTTATTAAATATATAGAGCACAATTTTTCGTATCTCTAGTTGTATACATAGTATATTCACACCAATTCGTGTCTTCATACCTGTACTTTGGATAGTAATGATCATCACATTCCACCATCATTAATTACCCCATGCCTCTTCCCTTCCTCTCCCACCCCTCTGCCCTATCTAGAGTTCCTCTATTCCTCCCATGCTCCCTCTCCCTATCCCACTATGAATCGGCCTCCTTATATCAAAGAAAACATTCAGCATTTGAATTTTTGGGATTGGCTAACTTTACTTAGCATTATCTTCTGTAACTCCATCATTTACCTGCAAATGCCATGATTTTATTCTCTTTTATTGCTGAGTAATATTCTATTGTGTATATGTGCCACATTTTTTTAATCCATTCATCTATTTTAGGGCATCTAGGTTGGTTCCACAGTTTAGCTATTGTGATTCAAGAACCAATAAATGGGATGGACTCAAACTAAAAAGCTTATTCTCAGCAAAATAAATAATCTGTGAGGTAAATAGAGAGCCCACATCTTGGGAACAAATCTTTACCTCTTACATCAGGTAGAGCACTAATCACTAGGGTATATAAAGAACTCAAAAAGCTAAACACCAAGAACAAACAAACAAACAACCCAATCAATAAATGGGCCAAGGACAGAAGAGACACTTCTCAGAATATGATGTGCAGTCAATCAACAAATACATGAAAAAATATTCATCATCACTAGCAATTAGAGAAATGCAAATCAAAACCACTCTAAGATATCATCTCACTCTAGTTAGAATGGCAGCTATTATGCATACAAACAACAATAAGTTTTGGCGAGGATGTGGGGAAAAAGGTACACTCTTACACTGCTAGAGTGACTACAAATTGGTGCAGCCAATATGGAAAGCAGTATGGAGATTTCTTCGAAAATTGGGAATGGAACCACCATTTGACCCAGCTGTCCCTCCTCAGTTTATAACCCAAAGAATTTATGGGGACACAGCCACATCAATGTTTATAGCAGCACAATTCACAATAGCTAAACTGTGGAACCATCTGTTGATTTCTTAGAGCACTAATTGTTCATGTCACAACATTTTCTTGTGTTCTTCTATTGTTTCATGTAGTTTATTCCACAGCCTGAGCTGGAGTTTTATATTTCCCATTGAGTTTATATTAAACTATCTCTTGTAGTTTTAACAGTGGATTCAAACACGTATTTCAGACTTAAAGAAATATTCCAGATTGCAGTTTAAAACATTGCCCTTCCAGATGCAGAGAAGTAGCAATACAGATAGATGCAACATGAATGGCTTAGGGACAGTTGGGGCACTGGTACCATCTGGAAAGTAATGCTGATGAAAGAGTTAACAGAATATAGAAACTAAATTGTCCCTCTGTTATCCATGAGACGAATCTAAGAACATCCAAATATATAACTAGGTCCAGGAAATAGTTTCACAAGGATAATCATGGTCTTACTCTAGTTTTTCCTCATATTTTTGAGGAGAAAAGCAGTTTGCTTCCCAGGTTATGTGGAGGACCTATGGCAGATTAGCAATACAAACTAGCTTTTCGTGCAAACTGAAGCCAATTTCTTTAGATCCAAGTTTTTTTCTTTAATAGTTCCTAAGAGGAAAAAAATGGTTAAGGGTGGGATTTAGAAAATGCTTAAATATGCAATGTAAACAATGTCAAGTTTAGGTTCAAATCATTTTAATGAATGGGAAAATCTAATTTAGATTTTTCTTAAAGTGAGGTCATTAAAAGTATTAAAAATATATCCTCTATATATAATTCCTATGAGACAATGAGTGAAATTCACCATTTACCATATGCTTTTGAGATCTCTTAAAACAACCCTTCTCTGGTTAAATATCAACACTTTCAATAGTTTAAAATACTCAAATTCCATAATAATACATCTATACTTCATATTGATTCTCTTACAATTCATAAAGAATCTTTTTCTTTCCCTGCAGGCAGAATTTACAGCCATGCGGGAGCAGTACATGCGAGGCGGAGAGGGCTTCATCATCTGTTACTCTGTTACTGACCGCCAATCATTCCAGGAGGCTGCCAAGTTTAAAGAGCTCATTTTTCAGGTCCGCCACACCTATGAAATTCCCCTGGTGCTGGTGGGTAACAAAATTGACCTGGAACAGTTCCGCCAGGTTAGTGCCAATTTTATCTGTTAGCTTCTGTCTTTTTTTCTCAGAAGATACATAGTATTCAGTGTGGCTGCTTTCCAAGGTTGACACTGAGAATTGAAAGAAATGATGCACATGATTTTTCTAGGAAGTCTAAGTGGTCCTGCGGTTGACTGTGTTGGCTACTTCAATATAATCCATCTTACATGCTATTTTACAGCAGGTCCTTATCACTCCCCTATACCTTTGGTTTGGGGCTGGTTCTATGATTTGCTTTGAGCCATAGTGTATATACTTGGAAAGTTGAAATTTAAGCTTCTTCAGCTTCTGCCTTTCTCACTTGAGATATTCATGTTTGAGACACTATAAAGCGGCCCAAGCTAACTCTGTAGAAAGAATCATGTGACAGTCACTAGTATGGCAATATGTAAATCAATGGATGTGTAATTGATGTGAATCTGCAATCTGTATATGGGCTAAAAATGGGAGTTCATAACCCACTTGAAGCAAAGTGTGAAAGATGATATATCAAGAACTATGTAATGTTTTGAACAACCAACAATAAAAAAAAATAAAAGACTGAAAAAAAAAAAAAAAAGAATCATGTGGACAAAGTGAGATGAAGGCTCACAACTGTCCCTGCCAAGATACCACACATCTGGGCAAAACCATTTTGCATGTTCTAACACCAGTCACCTTATAAGTCACTCAAACCAATTCACGTGAAAAAAAAAAAAAATCTCCCGCAGAGTTCTTGTCTCGATTTCTGAACTACAGAATCCATGGCAAAGAAAATCAAAATGTTTAAGCTGTTATTTTTTGGAGTAAGTTTTCATGCAGTGGTGGATAAACCAGGATCTCCCTTTCTCCCAGAATCAAAACAAGCCACTACTTCTCAGGTTGATTCAGAAATTATTTTCATCTATGATAAATTTCCTTTGAGCTACCCCTGATACTTGAGCCATCCTGGTTCAGGGATCAAGGAAGTTATCTTACATTTTCATTGCTCTGACTTGTTTTGTCTAAAGCAACATTACTGAAAACTTGCATTCAAATAAAGTTTTGGTAAATCTAATTGTCTAAATTGAATTGCTTCATCTCCATTTGCATTGACCTTAAATTTGAAATGATTTTATAGAGTTTATGTTATTCCAATTGATGATTAATTTTAATCCACTCAAAGTAGCCTGCTAGTAAGATCCTTTGCTAAGGTAGGAATCTTTACCAAAGCAAATTGAGTTTTCTCTTATTTTAAAAGTTTTTTGAATTTGAATTTTCACATTCAATGCATATTAACTCTTCTAGAAATGAAAATATCTCACAGAAAGCCAAATTTTGTAATTTTATGCTTAATATAGAAACGTTCTTATGATTTGGTACAATTCATTTTCATGGTGACATTTTTGTATCATTTACTTGAGAGTCTAAGTATCTCAACTAATTTGTTTTCAAGGCTGTAATATTAATTTGTATCCTGTGCACTGTTTTGTTTTCTTTCTTTGTTATTTCCCTTTCTCCAAAGCAATGTAGGGTACGATATGCTTTTATTTCTGTGGGTAAGAATTCAAGCTCATCTCAACAGTTAAATATGAATCTATTCTCAGATATTTGCAGAAAACAAGAAATATAGACCTAGTACCTGGACCTTTCAGATATTCTTCTAAAGCTTAGGGATGCCTCACTTTTCTTAGGGCTTTCTAGGGCAAAGTACCATACAAGCATCCTAACAAGTGCACCATCAATGATCCCAGGGCCATCTTTATTGCACTTCTAAGAATTTCTGGAGAATGAAAAGCTTTGGTTCAGCGTCATTTGGGAAAGTCAGAAGCTAGTGAATTTGGGAACATTAGGGAAACTGTTTTCAGTTCAGGTTCTCACAGATCAGTGGCTCTCTATGATTCCAAACGCTAGTGACATTTGCTTTCCATGCACTTTCCAGGTCCTGCTTTCCTAGACTCAGAGGTGACCCTTAGGACTTCACGAAGAATGTACAACAGGACCTCAATCCCAGCTTGCATAATTAGCCACTCCTTTCTGATTAGCAGTGAAATGAATCATAAGCATCACAAATGTCACTGAAACAAATATTTTAGAAAGGCATTAATTTTGCAGATTTGACAGACTTTTCCTTTTTAGATAAAAGCCAGTAAACATGAATAGTCACCGAAAGTGCAAAAGCCATGAAAACATAAATTACAATCTTTGTTAAAATGCTCATGTACCCATGTCGCCAGTAAATGAAGTGTTGATGTGCAAATTTGGCTTCTGGCTGTGGTGCTTCTGATGGAAATAATTATTCCTAAAATCGCACAGTGGTTTTTCTTTGCAAATGATTTCAATTCACACTTTATTTTAATCTTATGACTGTCCTGTGTGGTTGTAAGGCAAGTATTTTAAGAATAAAGATATTTGAGAAGTGAATATGGATGTAGAAATTGACTTTCCTAAGCTGTTGGGGTTAGTTATAAAATTAAAGCTAAAACCCAGATCACACGTATTCTTTTTGTTACATGAGTATTTAAAAGACTAAACCTGGTTCAATTGAAAAACAAACAAACAAAAATAACAATGCTGACACTAATACCTTTTAAGGCTCAAAGAAGTCCTGTGAGGCTTCCTAAAGTAATAGAGTTAAACCACCAAAGTTGTTGAAGGTAACCTGGAGTTGCTTTTGTTTAATATCGAGAGACAGAGAACAAGATTCTCACTTGGCACATCTTCTCTGTAGGGAAAGAGATTAAAAGGAAAGAGTCCCATTGATTAAAGCTCTTTCTTTTTATATTTGATAGGGTAGGTTTTTGTATCTTTCATGCATTGCATTTTGATGAAGTTTGTGGTATTTCAAGCAAAAAATAAAAATACAAAGCAAACAAGTAATAGACTTTAATGCCTTTTTATCATTATTCGTCTCAAGTTAAAATTTGAAAAGACTGTTTAAAAGCTAATATTTTGTCAGGAAGTAGTATTCATTTTGATACTGATGATGCCTGTGATGTATTTGTAAAACTGTGACAGGCAATTTACACGTATTATTTTATTTAATCCCCACCACAAGCCCATGTCATGGGTTCCTACATGGTGCCTATTCATCCATGAGAAAACTGAAGCTCTTGTACATTCAGGAACTTGGAGATCTCACAAAGAGAACTGTGTCACCACGTTCACACAGCCAGCTAGAGTTCAGAAATGAAATGCAAGTGCTCTTGTGTATTACAATGGGGCTTCCAACCATTATTTTATCCTGAATTATAGTTTTTATACCAGCTTCAGAATCTTAGCATGTTCCTCAGAGATTGGAACATAAATAATAGCATGTTGATGTCAAGTATAGCCAGGAGGATGAGAATGATAAGTTCCTGGGTGTGGAGAGGGCAGCTCCATGCCCTGGACAAGTGAGGGAATTTGTAAGGAATGATGTGAAGAAAAATGGGAGAAAAGCAATGAAAATGAGATTCAAAACTTCTAAAAGGGCCAGGAATGGTGGTGTAACCCTGTAATCCCAGCTACTTGGAAAGCTGAGGCAGGAGAGTCACAAGTTCAAGGCCAGTCTTGGCAATTTAATGAGATCTTGTCTCAAAATTCAAAATAAAAAAGGATTGAGGATGTAGCTCAGTGGTAGAGTGTCCCTTGGTTCAATCCCCAGTACCAAAAAATGAAAATAAAATAAAATAAAAGAACACCTTCTGATAGGCGTTGCTTTGTTATCAGGTGAACAATTTTGTCCAGAGTCCATCTAGAGTTTTATAAAAAATTTTGAAAGATTCCCAGACAAACAACATTAGTTTCTAAGCTTCCATTATCTTTGTCCCTACTTATTGTGTCTTCAAACATTACATTGGAAAGGACAAGAGGATAATTCTTATTTTTGCAAAACCCTGACCACCTGTGCATACTATAGATGCTTTCTAAATGGAATGAATTTCAGCTATTTGAGAGCTAGATTAGAAAAGTTTACATCAGTAGCAGACCATAAACTGTTCTATCCTAAACCAGATCATGATAAAACCCTCAGTCCTGAGAGTCTAATTACAGGTTACTACACAGCTGGAGACCTTGAGACTCTAATTTCCATATCTGCTGACTAAGTGCTGAATTTGGATCATGAAAGATGCCTTGTTTACTCTTTCATGAGATAGCTAATGAAAATTATTATTGTTATTTTTTAACCAAGATGGGTATCTGTATTTATAAGGATTAGGAACTCCTATATTAAGAAAAATAAAATCTATGTAGAGTTGTATCAAGAGAGTGACAACTTCAGAATAAAATAAAGGAATGAGTAACTCATTCCTTATTCTCAAGAACTTTCTCTTCAGGAGCTATGCACAATAAATATGCAGAAAACCCTATTAAGCAACAGAAGTAAGTGCCAAACACTATGATATCTGATACTGCCTATAAGTGCTATAGCTTTCAACAAGTTGTTCACAGATGCAAAAGATCCACATGGACACATATATGAGGAAGACACAAGTATCCTGACCACATAGAAGAGATCAGGTAAATAGTGACTCACGGTTATTTTAAGAAAATAGGAAAGAATAAGTCTAGGGAGGAAGAAATAAATCTTGAGGCTTACAAGTATAAACAAACATGGTGAGTGGTTGGTGGGGGGTTGAGGAAATAATTCTGCCTAGTAAACAGTCAAGCATGCTCCCAATAATTTATTTTCTTTTTTTTAATTTTTTTAAATTTGTTTTAATTAGTTATACATGTCAGTACAATAACCTTGACATATCAAACATTTGAATCAGATGGGGTATAATTTCTCATTTTTCTGAGTGTACAGGTTGCAGAATCACATTGGTCATGCAGTCACGTATATACACACAGTAATAATAATGTCAATTTTATTCCGCTGTCCTTCTTATCCCCCCTTCTTCTCCCCTCCCCTCCTGTCACCTCTCTCTACCCCAATCTAATGTGACACAATTCTTTTTTCTCCTAACATCGTCATACATGTATTTTGTATAACGATGAGGGTCTCCTTCCATCTTCCATGCAATTCCCCTTCTCCCTCCCTTTTCCTCCCACCTCTCTTCCCTATCTAGAAGTAATCTTCTTCTCATGCTCTTCCTCCCTACCCCATTTTGAGTCACCCCCCTTTATATCAGAGAAGACATTCAACATTTTTTGGGGGGGGGATTGGCTAACTTCACTTAGCATAATCTACTCTAATGCCATCCATTTCCCTGCAAATGTCATGATCTTGTTATTTTTTAGTGCTGAGTAATATTCCATTGTGTATACCTGCCACATTTTTTTTTTTATCCTTTCATCCATTGAAGGGCATCTAGGTTGATTCCACAGTCTAGCTATTGTGAGTTGTGCTGCTATAAACATTGATGTGGCGTGTCCCTGTAGAATGCTGTTTTTAGGTCTTTTGGGTATAGTCCAAGAAGAGGAATAGTGGGTCAAATGGTGGTTCCATTCCCAGCTTTCCAAGGAATCTCCATACTGCTTTCCAAACTGGCTACACCAATTTGCAGTCCCATCAGCAATGTATGAGTGTGTCTTTTCCTCCACATCCTCACCAGCACTTGTTGTTTGACTTCATAATGGCTGCCATTCTTACTGGAGTGAGATGGTATCTTAGAGTAGTTTTAATTTGAATTCCTCTGATTACTAGAGATGATGAGCATTTTTTCAAGTATTTGTTGATTGATTGTATATCCTCTTCTGAGAAGTGTCTGTTCAGGTCTTGGCCCATTTGTTGATTTGGTTATTTGGGTTTTTTTGGTGATTAACTTTTTGACTTCTTTGTATACCCTAGAGCTTAGAGCTCAATCTGATGTGTGAAGGGTAAAAATTTGTTCCCAGGATGTAGGCTCCCTATTCACCTCACATATTATTTCTCTTGCTGAGAAAAAAACTTTTTAGTTTGAATTCATCCCATTTGTTGATTCTTAGTTTTAATTCTTGTGCTATGGGTGTCTTATTAAGGAACTTGGAGCCTAACCCCACGTGATGGAAATTAGGGCCAACTTTTTCTTCTATTAGACGCAGAGTCTGGTTTGATTCCTAGATCCTTGATCCATTTTGAGTTACCTTTTGTGCATGGTGAGAGATAGGGATTCAATTTCATTTTGTTGCATATGGATTTCCAATTCTCCCAGCACCATTTGTTGAAGATGCTATCCTTTCTCCATTGCATGCTTTTAGCACCTTTGTCTAATACAAGGTAGTTGTAATTTTGTGGGTTGGTCTCCTGTGTCCTCTATTCATAGACAAGGCCTGACTCAAAGATACATTGCAGCACAGACAAAACATAAATATATACCAAAGTGCATTTAATCTGCTGTAGTGAAGTAATTAATTGCAAATCATAGTCAAACTTAAAAAATAAAAGAGTACCACTTCATTATCTTTCATTACCAGTACATTAGATTATTCACATAAACACATTTTCCAAATAATGAGGGTTTATTTTTTGAAAGGAAAAGAGAGGTTTGGCAATTTACTCATTATTATTGGAATAGACACTCAAATTCAACTAGCAATTATTTTAGCTGCAATTACCCTTTGATAGCATTTCTTTTGTATGTTACCTCATTTAATTAAGTAAATATGAATCTGTTAATTCCTATTGAGATGGAAAGCAAAACTTAGAGTTTTACCCAATTTATTCAAACTAAAAGGGATTTTAGATCTAGAATTTGATCTTAAATGAGTTTTCTCACATACACATGCATACATAAACACACACACACACACACACACATATATATATATATATATATAAATATATATATATATATATATAATCATTGTACATGTACGTATATGTATATGCATATATATGGTTGGCATTATATATAACCATAGGTAGTAATGAATATATGTATTTTTCATTCAATTTATTTAACAAGTTTTTAACAACCACACAATGGGTAAGAAACAGGCACTCTTTTAGTATCTGGTTGCACAGGGATGAATATGACAGACATCTGTATCTTTGATAAACTAAATTAACAGTGGACAGAATATGAATAATTTGAATGTGTGTGTTTATTTTATACCAACTGCACAACACAAAAAATGCTCTGATTAATAATATTACATATATACACATGTGTGCATGAACACACAAACACACACACAAATACACACATACATTCCAGTATTGAAAAGAGGAAGAAAAAAAAGTGGGAGAAGGGAGAAGAGGGCAGTGTGGGTGAGTAAGAAAACCATCTCTGATAGAATAGTCAGGAAGGCCTCTCTAAGAAGAAGTCATTGGGCAGAAACCTGTGGGAAGAGCATTCCAGATAGATCCAACAGTATTTATCAAATCTTCATGGTGAAATGTAGATCAGGTTATTTGAAAACCAACATGGAGGATGCAGGGTCAGATATATAGCACCATAAAAGATTTGGGGTAAGGAGCATGCACTGTTTTTAAGTGATAAGGGCAACTGTTGGTTTAAAACATTGAGCTGAGCTATGACATGAATGCATTTTCATTAAGTCATTCTAGCTGTTGAATGTGGCCACAGTGAAGCAGGAAAACCAATTAGGAGAACAGGTCAACAAGATTAGAAATGATGGCAGCTTGGGTGAAAGCCCTAGTACCAAATATTTGTGAATTCCACACTCACACAGCATGCTGAGAGGATGGCAAATGACAAAATTGCAATGATGTTTGGAGATATATCATGTAACACAAAAGCTGGACAATCTTCAGTGGCACCTGAGATCATCAAATGCATTATTAAACAATACATTGCATGTTCCTGATGAATTGCTAAAACATGATTAAGACATAATCTCAGCATATATATTCTTGAAAGTAACAGAGAATATGGCCCAAAGAATAAGATAGCCCTGGGTTTTTATCTTTATGCAGTTAATTACCATGTCCTGACAAATATCGGCAACCAACATCCATATTCTTCATAAGAGTTCTTCCTTCTCAGCACGGAGGTAGGCAAATGTAGTCAGTAGAGAGTTTCCAGCTGTCAAGAGCTTCAGGGTCAGAAGGGGCTACATCAAGACTCTTTGCCTGCAGTCACACCCTTCCTGTATTTCTAGTGAAGTTTAGTATAAATTTCCACACATTTCAGCATAACGTGGAACACTCTGACAGGCAAATCTTGTTCTGGTCCTACTCTTCTAATGACTGAATCGTCAACAATGGTTGGTGTTATGGTTTAGATGTAAGGTGTCCCTGAAAAGCTCATGTGTGAGAAAATGCAATAAGGTTCAGAGAAGAAATGATTAAGATGTGAAAACCTTAACCCAATCAGTGAATTAATCCCTGGAAAAAGCTGACTAAAAGAGTTGGGCTGGCATTCATGTTCAACTTTCTCTTCTGTTCACTTCCTCCACTGAGACTCTGTTCTTAGGTGGGTGCAGCTAGATAATGTCAGTGGATTACTGCCTGGCACACAGCAGGGACTCAATAGATATTAGGTGTCCCCATTTTCATCCCTCACTGAGTGTTATAGTTTGGGTTTGCCTTGTCTCCCCAAAGCCCACAAGTTGAAGGTTGTTCTCTAGTTTGTGGCACTATTGTGAAACCCTTAGGGATGGGGCCTAGTGAAAGGACGTTAGGTCATTCCATAGTCTTGAAGGGAATATTGAGAACCTGGGGACTGCCTCCTTGTTCTTTGTTTCCCAACTGCTTTCAAGTAAGCAGACCTCCTTTGCTATGTATTCCACCATGAGATATTGTACTGTTACAGGCCCAAAGCAAAAGGGTCAACTAACCAATCAAAACCTTTAAAACCTCCTCATCAAACGTTGATTATGTACGGTATTTTTTCACAGTAACAGAAAATTGACTAGCACACCTGGATTGTTGTGAAAGGTTATTGTTATGCTTCTAATTTACTCTTTAAAAGTTAAAAACTAGCCAGCCAGAAGTGTAAAAATTGTGTAAAAAGTAAGAGTAATTGAAAGTGGGTGAAATCTCAGGGGGTTTTCGATAACCAAAGTATACAGGCTTCAGTGTATGAATTTTGCAAACCCATATTGAAATTATTTTTCAATTTTTTTACCTTGAAACATGGAGTAGCAATTCTATAAAATTCTGTGAAACAGAGTAGCACAGTTACATTTTGTTATTGAATTCTTTCTTGTTTTCTAATATTTTAAAAGAATATTTGCTGTGTGATTTTAGTCCTTTGAAATACGTGGAGGGGTGATTTACAGTATTTCGTATTTTCAGTTTTGGTATATGTTCCATATATATTTGATAAGAAAGTATTCCTTTGAGTTCACCATTACATGGGTGTACAAATTGGCAGTTACTTTATTTTGACAATTTGAAAATCACATTCCAGTCCTTCTGGTAGTTTTTATCTTGTGTGGAAGGCCAGGTTTACATCTAATGGCATTTTGCAGGTTCTCTTCTCCACATTACTTATATCATAACTCCCCACCCTAGTGTTTTTTAAGGTTTTCTTGTCGCCTACAGTTTTTGACAAGTTTAACCTGATGTCCCTGTGTGGCTCTCTCACTCTCTCCTCTGCTAGCTCATGGGTTTAAGTAAAACTGAGAAATCTAAAGTTGACAAAGTGAACATAAAAAGGATTATTGGCCATTCCAGAAAAGCTAGGGCTCATTTTTAAATGCATGGAAACACTTATCTGATGTGAGACCCAGGGTTCTTAAAATGTGGTCTCCAAACCAGAAGAATCATTATCACTTGTGAGCTCTGTTAGATAACAGATTCTCAGAGACTATCTGAGTCTTATACATAGGGATGTGGCACAGAAGCCTAGTTGAGTAAATTTTCTGAGTGACTCTGGAGCATGCTAAACATAGAGAACCACAATCCTAGAATAGAAGTGGAAGGACATGAAGGGTGCTTTTTATCATTTGGGCATAATCAGGGGGAGTCTAAAACCTCCAAGCACTAAATGAAATATTTGAGGCCTAAAAGGGAAATACACACACACACACACACACACACAGACTTAAAGTATAAAAATATTTAAACATAAAGTTAATTTATGCTTATATTAAAACACTGGTGATGAAAATATTAGACTCAATATAATTTTCTAACTAAATTTGTCATTTAAACATCTAAATTTTGCTGTGGATTTTGTGTAGCTACAGCTAAATAGCCTGTGAGTTTCCTGTTTCATTGGAACAGAGATTGTGCCTGCTCAGATTGAGCTGATATAACTGTTTGCTTCCCTTCCTTATTTAAATTGTGTTACATTGAATTGTTTGGTTTGCATGGATCATTGACTACATTTGTAAAATTGACAGGTCAGTGGGCTTGTGGAAATAAGCTTGTTTCTTTTTAAGGAGAAGAAGAAAAGAAAGCTACATCAGTAATCAGATTGGTTCCTTGATTTGAAGTCCAAGATTATAAAAAATATTGTTCTGAATTGATTTCTTACAGTTTTTAAAACCAACCATTTAAAATAGCCATCCAAAAGGAAATAAATCGAAATGAGTGAAGGTTATATTTTGTATCGTCCTGTACCTGATTTTGCTTTTTCTTGTTCTTCCTCATGTATCCTAGCCTGGTAAAATTCTAATATTTGTAGTTTCCTCAATGCTCAACAATTGGACTTCAGGCTGTACCCAGTAGTGTGTGTATGTGTGTGTGTGTGTGTGTGTACGTGTGTGGTTTTATAGGTTCATATATGATTATAAGTACATTAGAGACTGGAGCAATCCTATGAATGCAAAATAATGATGTCTAAGGCTGAATTACAAACATTCTGAAAAGAGCCATTTGCTGTTTGCACGTTGGTAATTTTTAAAAAAAATCATTCAACCGCATATTTAGGAAATTTTCAAAAATTATCTGGAAATAATTTAGATAAACAAGTGGTTTTAGACAACTATGTGGAGAAGCCGCTTATGCACTTCTCTCAGTATCCCCAATATTAATATTGTGCATGACTACAGAATTTTATCAAATATAAAACATTGGCATTGGTTCAATCAAAAAATGTATTCAAATTCCATCAGTTACATTTGCACACATCTCTGTGTATGCATGTGTATAATTCATTGAAATTCTATGAAATGTAGCTTATGTTAGTTAGCTCTTCCACAATCAAGATGTTCAACCATACTACTAGCACAGACTCTTATGTTTCTCTTCTAACATATCTATCCTCCCTACCCTAGTCCCTAACCCCAGCAATCATCAATCCACCAACTCATTCCCTTTTCTAAAATTATTAATTTTTAATTGTGAAGTAAATAGAATAATTTTATATGCATTCTTTTGAGCTTGGCTTTTTTTTTTTTTTTACTCAGCTTTATTTCTTGAGGAACCCCTTCAGTTTCGTGTTTACCAGTGTGTGTTTGTGTTTACTATTGAATGCTGTTCAGGTTTGAATGTGCCCCAGCTTGTTCACCTACTTATGCTTTTATTTTGACTATTTATTGTTTCTAATTTGTTGGAGTTTAATGTGCTATTCTGGTTCTGAATTCTTAAAATAGATGCTTAGCACATTAATTTTTATCCATTCTACTTTTATCCATTCTACTTTTCTAGTTTATGCACTTGAAGATAAATTAACATGCTAAGGAAGATTTTAATTGTACATCTTTAATTCTACAGTTCTGTATATTATATTTTTATGTTTTAATTCAAAATATTTTGCAGTTTCAATTATGATTTATTCTTTGATTCATTTGTGTTTCAAAAATGTGGTTCTTAACTTCTGATCATGTGGCACATTGCTAGTTACCATTTAGTTATCAAATTCCTTATTTTCTAATATTTTAAAAGGATGTGCTGTGTACAGCTTTAGTTTCTTGAACTTTATATTGTGTTAATTTATAACACTTTGAAATATAATTTTGGTAAATGTTCCATACATCTTTAATAAGAATACATACATTTGGGTTCAATGATGTTGCACAAATGGACACAAAAGTTATTTCTTTAACAAATTTGAGATCACATTCCATTCCTTCTGTTGCCTATTGTTTGTGTTGAATAATTGCTATTTTGAAAGTACTCCTGCAGCACATTTCCTATACCATAACTTGCCACCCCATTGTTTTACAATTTTTCTGTTTTGTTTGTTTGTTTGTTTTCTTCTCAACAGACTCAATCTGGCCCTATGTGACTCTCTCTTTCTTTCTCTAGATATGTGTTACTTCCAAGCATGTATAGTAAAATTTGAATTCTTTTTCTATTGCTCAGATTTGGAAAATTCTGTCATTATATCTTCAGAGTTTTCCTTTTATCTTATTCTCTACTCTCATAGGATTAGAATTAGGACTGTGTCAATCTTTTATACTTCATTCTTGTATCCCACTTTCATTCTTTTTCTCTTTTTATACTTCTATCTCCCTGAGCCATATTCTTGGTTTTATTCTTCTGAATTTTTTATTATTTACTTTTTACCTTATTCTTAATCTGTCTTAAACTCATCCACTGAGTTCTTCATTTCAATAGTTCTACTTTTTCATTCTAGAAATACTGATCTTTAGATTTCATCATCTTTTACAAGTTCTAATATATTTCCTTGAAATAGTATAGAATGATTGTCTGTCTTAAAAAAAAAGTTTCTCAATTTTTTAGTACTTTACCTCTGGAAGGAGACTAAGAAGACTAAAATTCCCACATCATCTTACTCTAGTCAGTAACTGGATGACAGGAAACTGAGATACAGACCTTATAGGGGCTCATCTCTTTATTTCCCACTTTTATTCTTAGCATGAGGATATTTGGCCCAACTCAAACCTGGGGAGAAAGGCTGCTTGTCAGGCCCTATGCTACTATTTTTGTTGCCACTCCTGTGGAGACCTAGTTCTACTCAGTTTCTCAGTGGAGAACATTTGCCTCTATAGGTAAAGAGGTGCCAGACCCCTGGCTCACCTCTCTTACTTTCCTTCTCCTACTTTATCTGTCCCTGGAGTTCTTCACTGCCTAGGGGACTCACATAGATTACCTTGGTAGTTTTTCCATATCCAATTTTTTTTGTATCAGTAAGAGAGCTCTTCAGCATTACTGGGTTGGCTATTGCCAGAAGTGGCCTTCACGCTCACACCTTGATGTAAATTCTTATTCTTTGATCAACTTGCCCTGCTCAAGTGGATAGAGCTGGCAGGGTGTCTCCATACTGTACCACTAGTTCTTGCAAAATGAACATGAATTAATTTCAATACCAATTAATGTGACTGATGTTTAAGTATGTTTTAAAAGATTTGTGAGCTCTTGTACCAGGGCTGGGCCCTGAAAAACTGCTCTTCAGGAAAGGTCAGAATTATATGCATCCAGCCCTACAGAGGGAATTGTACAGGCATCTACCACCTTCACAGATGACAGAGGAAGAGGAGGGCTGAGTCCGTCACATACAGGTGAGCTTACGGTCCCACTGGGTTCTTCCAGGTCAGGTCAAGAATCCTTGGTGGGAATCTGCTTTGAGTATTGTGTTTGCTTTTCTCTGGGTTCTTGTATGATTATTGATTATGCTTTCCATCCCTGATGCTCAACCCCTCCAGTAATCTACACTGTAAATACAATCGCCCTCTTCCAACTCAAGGGGGACACAGGCCACCTCTGCCATCCCATGTTATTTTACCACTTCTCATCCTTTTGAATCAACATTATCACCATATTAAGCCTTTTCTTTGCTCACTGAACATCATGTGTTGGCGTTCCCTCTTGCTATGACTTCCACTGTCGGTGCTTTGGCTTTTGCACTTTTCAAAGTCCATCCATTGTTTACAGATCTGCCTACACAACTAGTTTGTGCACTTAAATCAAGGAGGAAACATGCTATACAAAATCAGAAAAAAATAAAGGAAGATATTTTAAAAATTAGAGAAACAGTACTTTTTGTTTCCTTTTTGTCTTAAAACACAAATCAAGAGAGGAAAGAGAAAAGCTTTTAGATTAATGATGCTATAGAACATTGTCATGATGGGGCTGGGGTTGTGGCTCAGAGGTAGAGCACTTGCCTAGCATGTATGAAGCACTGGGTTCAATCCTCTGCACCATATTAAAATAAGTAAAATAAAGGTGCCATGTCCATTGACAACTAAAAACGTTTTAAAAAATTAATGAATATCTCCTCTTAACCACCAGACTATGAGGCAATGATGGGCATGAGTAGCAACAAGAGTGCAGATAGGCAGGAAGATTGGCCAGTCCAAGCCTTGAGGAGGGGGACTCCTAATAATTAGAAAGATGCATTGTTTGCATTAGTAGTTCTCTTTTTGGTTGTGGGGTGGGAGGGCAGTTCTGGGGATTTAGCCCAGGATCACTTTACCACTGAGCCATATCCCCAGCCCTTTTCATTTTGAGATAGGTTCTAGCTAAGTTGCTTAGGCTTCCCTAAATTGCGGAATCTGATCTAGAACTTGACATCCTCCTGAGTAGCTGAGATTACAGGTGTGTACAACTGTGCCTAGCTAAATGGTTCTCTTAAGGGAGAAAACAAAGCTATTTTAACACTAATCAAATAGAATCTGAGGCAGATAAAACAGTTTTTGAAATGCAGTGTTCCTTACATATTAGTTATGTATCTCATCTATTTCCAGCAATACAAAATGAGAATAATCTGCAATTAAGATTGTCATTAGAAGCAGCAGCACAGAAGCTGCATAGGAGGTGGATTTTCTCTAAGCAATCAATAATTTCAAAAGCATTATTGGAGTGTCTGAAATATATCATGCCACCACTTATTAAAATTTATGCTTTCTTTTCTTCCAAAATTGGTCTTAATTAGTAAGGATAAAGAAGAGATCTTTTTTTGTATTCAAAGGGGACATTTAGTATAAAGTAATTCACATAATGATAAATAGCATTGAAGTAATATAATTTTGGTAGGTTTATAATTGGATTTTGCTGCATATTCAGTGTTCTATGTGTTTGTATAGTGATGAGATATTATGAGAGAGAGATTTGGTTTTTATTTTTGAGAATAAAAGAAAACTCAAATTATTCAGTTCCTGCTAGCTGGCCAATAGAGCCACAATAATGGGCAGAGCATATAACTGCATATGTAACGGCAATGCAGTTTGGTTGGGCGCCCTCAACCAAAGAACAAATCTTCCCATGTTTATGGAAAGTTGGGAGTCAATTTTGGGGAAACAAACATTCATTATAGGAGGTAGAACTTAAAATGAGCATAGTCCTGGAAGAAAATATGAATAAGCATATATATGTTTAAATTTTTATGTTTAATTTTATTGAATTAAAAATACTTCTTATAAATATAAACTCTTTTTTTCCCCTCCTAATCTTTTATTTCTAGTGTTTCTGATGACAGGCTCCTATTTATTTTCAATTTTGTCTCATTTTTATCATCAGTGCTAGATTATAATTATTTCAAAGACATAATTAATATCATAGATACATGTTTTTCTACATTTATAAAATATGTTTACTTAGAAATGATATGGATTGTTTTACCTATTTAATAATTAAATGTATCATATGCAATACATGTACATGTTCATATATGTAGTAATACAAGAAAAAGCGTATGTATGTATATACACATACACACATACACATATATGTGCCTTGTTCTTGTTTCACTCAATACTTTGATTTTAGATATCTCTGGTAATAATACAAACATTAATACAAAAACATTATACATCATTAATACAAAAAATACAAATAGTACATTCATTTTAATGGCTACATAATAGTATTCAAAACAATGAGCTTGTCTATTGGTAAGACAATTTTTCACATTATTGCAAGTTCTGATGTGGATATTATTGTGTGTGAGTCCTTGAACACATAGATGAGAGCTTTCCCAGTAGACATGGGTAGACATGAAGTTGAACTGAGTGAAGACACTTGTATTTTCGGTTTCATGGGGTATTGCTTTCCAAAACAATTTGCTTTCCAAAATATAAATTGCTTTCCAAAATAACTGCCAATTTGCACACCCTCTAAAGATATAAAATTAATATTACTATGTTCTAATTATTATATATTTTTCCAATGTAATTAGTGTGAAATTCTGCCTCATTCTTTTGTTTGGATTTTCCTTTTCCTGATTACCAACAAGATGTTTTTTTTTTTTTTTTTTTTTTTTTTACCTTAGATGTCTCTGTGAATTTTGTATTTACACAATTTGCCTAATATTTTTTTGCAATATGAATTAATAGGTGCTCTTTATAAATTCTTTTCTATTTTATATATGTGTATACCAATCTGTCACTTTTTCTTTCACTTTATTTCAAGTTTCTTTTGTGAGTTGTATTCTGCTATTTGACCAAAAACTTATTCCTTAACAGAACAAGGCTAATGTTTTTGGTACATATTGGTAAGGCATGCCAACTCTTAAAATACAAAATATTCCCATAGCCATGATTAATTGTCTCCTCCCAGAGCACAGGCCTACCTGCTACTCCAGGCCCACTGCTGCCCAAGTATCTGATGCCCCTCCATGGGACACTGCTGAATTCCCTAAGCTCTAACACTCCAGGACTAATGCCTCACAGTTACACAGATAGTGGAACTTTATTCTTGCATTATCGTTGACTTCTCTTCTGACTGGTTGGTGTCCATACCCTACATGTTGTTAGGGGGTCTAAATATCATTCCTGCTTGAAGACACAAAGATATTCTCCTATATTTTATTCTAAATCATTAAAGGTTTCAGTTCAACAATTAAGGCTTTTGTTTTGTACATAAATGCAATTAATTTAGAGCATCATACAAAGCGAGTCCCCATACATGCCTGGTTCAGTTTCTAGAACACTAACAGTTCCATTGATCTCCTATATATTATTCATTAATAGTGCATTATAACTTATAACTAACTCATCATAACATTTTGTAGGGAAGATTTACTTTTACAATTTTTTTGTTGTTAATTGCTTTCTGTAGAGTTATATTGCTTATTCTTGGAACTTTTTTCTTCGATATGAATTTTAGAAAGTTTCATGAATAATTCTGCTTTTTTATTGAAATTGCTTTCATTTGTTTATATTTTTCCTTAGGATGCCTTAGCTCAATCTGCTTATAATTTTGTTTTAAACTCCTTGTCCAGCTTTGGAATCAAGGTAAAAATGACACATAAGCCTTCCAGTTATTTTTCTTGATCTGTGCTTTTAAGAGGAATTATCTGGTTTAAGAAGGCTTATTCAATCCTCTTATAAAACTTTCTGGATTTGACTTGTTTTCCCTTTTGTGATAGATGGTGGATCAGCATAGAGGTGCTCTATTTATTATAGAGGCAATTATGATAATTTATTATATCAAAGCTTCATCTGAATAGCATAAATTATTTTAGCTTCCAAAGATCCCTTTATGCTCTACCAATATGTGCAAACATTTCTTACTGAACTCTATTGAAATCAGAAACCTTAATTTCCAAGAGATCAACTCTTTAAAATGGAAGATTTGCAGCTAATGAATTATCACTTTCTGAAAATGATCTTCTTTTCCTAATGTTGTTCATATTTGGGGGCTATAGAAATAGCTGGCAGTATCCATCCACCTACTAATCCTATCAATTTTCTTATCTATCTACAAATCAATTACATGGATATTATACTGATTTCTATATTATCTCAGATCCTTAAAGAAACTTTAAAATATCATAATATTAATATTTGTCAGTTTCTTTCTTGCAGTTTTTAAAATTGTGATATATTCAAAATGATTTTGCTAAAAGCACATTGAATATGATTTTTCAATACTAAAGATGGTTTATTTTTCTATTATTTTATGCCTCTATTCTTTGTTTTTACCATTCTATTTCTCAAATTATATTACTAATTTTATTAATATACTTGTTTTGTTTTCTCTAGCTCTTTGTCTTTCCTCATTTTATTTAGATTGCCTTTCTTATAAGATATATACATATATATATATATATATATATATATATATATATAACTATATAGTTATATATAGTTATATATATATATATGGATTTTGTTTTGATTTTGAATTCAATTTTATAACATCCCTTAAAGAACATGTTAACTCATTTTCATATGTTATAATTTCATATATTATAACATTTGGATTTATTCACCATTTTCTGTTTATTGCATTTTTATTTCTCTTTTATTTCTGTCTTTGCTTAACTATTCTGTTTCCTTTTAATCACTTTTTTGTTTGAAAGTTGTAGCTTATGATTTTATTATTTTACCCTCTACCCCCTCCATCTTTTATTTATTTATTTATTTAGTTAGTTAGTTAGTTATTTTTGTGGTGCTGGGGATTGAACCTATGGCCTTATGCATGTGAGGCAAGCACTCTACCAACTGAGCTACATCCCCAGTCCATGTTACCCTCTAATTTTTCAGACATATTTATCTATATGTTTTTCCTGAGAAAGCAAAAATATTGGGTGTTTTATTTTCTTGAAAAATAAGTTATTAGTATACACCGATGATCCCCCAATTTCTCCCACTTCCATCTTCCAATTAACTATTTAAAATCCTTCTATATCTAAAACTCTGAAATATTGATAAAGCATAATAAATAAAAAGGATGTATGCAAATTATAAACTGCACAGTAATAACATGCACATCCATAAACATTACACCCAACTTAAGAAGCAGAACATTCTCAGTAACATTGAAGCTCCCTACATTACTGTCCCTGATTGCAATCCCTGATGGTCCTCTTCTGAATTTATATTCCTAATAATTTACTTTACTTTAGGTTTTTATTATCTATCTATGTATGAATCATCATCATGACCATTTGTGCATATTTTATATGCAAGAACATAAAGATCAGTTGTTCTCAAGAGCCCCTTAAATGCTTAGAATTATTGAGGACCCCCTCCCCAAGAGAGTCTGTTTACCACATTAAAAATTAAAGTAGAATGTTAATATTTAGTGTTATTTACATTTTATTTAAATCAACAATGTTAAACTCATCTCATAATAAAAGTAACAGAATTTCATGGAAAATATGTATTTTTCCTCCCCGAATTAGTGTTAAATGGCATTGTTTTAGACAGCTTTATTGCCACTCTGACTCAAAAACTTGAAAAGAACAATTTTAGAGGAGGAAAAGTTTGTTTGGGTCCCACGGGTTCAGAGGTCTCAGCTCACAGATGGCCAAATCTATTTCTTTGCACTCAAAATAAGGCAACATCATGGTGGAAGAAGAAAGAAGCTTAGGACATTGACAATCAGGAAGCACAGAGAGTAGAAGCTTGGCTCACCTGGGACAAACTATATCCTCCAAAGGTATGTCCCAAGACAGATCTCCTCCAACCATATGCTATCTGCCTATATTATGGAATTAATCCATATTAATGGGTTAATGCACTGATTAGGTTTAGGCTCTCAGAACCCAATCATTTCACCTCCAAACTTTCTTGCATTTGCTTACACATGAAATTTTGGACAATCTCATACCTAAACATAAGAGACATTGTTTTATAATTTTTTGCAAGTCTCCTTAATGTGTTATCTAATTGAAGACAGATGAATTCCTAGACTTGCACTTTTCTTCAATCTGTGGTAAAAACATCATATTAAAGTTTACAAAAAAATAATCAGAAAAGGCAGGATATTTTAACACATTTTCCAGATAATTATAGATAATATTCTTCGACAACTCAGCAAAATTCAACATGTTGTATTTTTTAAAAAATTAGTTAAAATTCAGATTCTGTATCTATGTCAATGTTAAACTAAAATTTACTAATCTGTCTAGTATGAATGGACATTACTGAATCTCTCATGGTTTTATAATATATATTGGCCTTTTGAAAACCATTGATTCACTGAGTTAGGTTGATGTTTAAATACTGTCACATTTGATTGCACAAAAACATCAGATTCAAAAATTAATAATCAATTTTATTTTAAAAGATCTCTTAGAATTGGGAGGTTGTTAAACTCTGGGTAGAGTTTTCCCAAATGCTAGTTTTTTGCTTGGAACCTTAAATTTTATTGTTGACCTCTATTATTGTCAGTTGTTCTTGGATGAAAATTTTAATTCTTTCATTGCTAAGATAATGTCTATTAGGTACTCTAGTCTGAATAACTTTGGCTTGACTGGAAATTATTTTTTCTGAGATAAAACAGGGTTTTATAAAAGTGTGAGTCTTCCAGCTCTTTACAGAAGCAATTTATCAAGTGCTTCAATCCAACACAATAAGTGTACATTAGCAAAACTTTTTTATGCATTCTTCAAATTTCATTACAGATAATATTGCAATAATGTGAACACAAATGTCAATATTGAATGCATTTAACAATGCTTATTCTTCATCAAGTTTATTCTTTTGTGCCATTCTTTATATTATGAGCATGTAGCAACAAATAATATGAGTTTGATTACATGGCACTACCTTTATTCATGCTAAAGCACCAGAAGTTTCATCAAACATTGCCCTTGTTCCATCAGGAAAAAATATGCTAGCTCAGTGATAGAGCCAAATAAAATTATAACATTAGTGTGATATTGTTTTGACCTCATACATCTCTTAAAGAGGCTTAGGAATGACTAGAGCTCTGTGCCTCACACTTTGAGACCCACGGTTAAACATCATCCTTTTACTGTCTTTCTGCTTTCTGATTACATCTCTCACTATTTTTTCTGTGATGTAATTTCATAACTTTTCTCCTTTCACCAACAATTTTTTTTCTCTCAAGCTCTTTGCCTCAGTCTAATACTAAATCTTTGTCCCCCACATATCTTGTGAAAACACTACCATTGGTCTTAAGAAAAAGAAAGAGGGAGAATTATTTAATAGAAATATTTATCTTTTCGGGGAAGCATATAGGAGTAGTTTGAACTGGAGATATAATGTCAAGGCCTTTAGATATAACACATACTAGCAAAAGAAACGCTTTGACTAACAGGTATTTGCAGGTGTGCTCTCTAGCTTCTTGTCTAATGAAAGGGTTCTTGGTGTTAACCTGGAACATGCTAGTTCTAATTACTTATATCTGGGGTATAGCTTAGTTTCAACAAGTGCCCGTCTGACATGGATTACCAGCCTGACTTCACATTTATATTACTGATACTATGGTAGGTTTTATGAAAAACCCCAGGGACATCATTTCATTTTTAAAGCTCATTATGTTACTGTTCAATGTCTGTCATATGTGAAGCATTATTATGATATTGTCTACCTAAGAGAAGCAGAATTTCCTCCAAATTACACAATATTAAATTTTGTAGAATGAAAAGCACCTTATTAAAAATAAATTACCTTAATCACACATTTAATTTAGATTAATTAAGATATATAATGCATATACTCTAGTACTAATTGATATTAAATATCACTACCAGGATTAAGTTAATTACCATAATTAGTGTCTGGTGGTTTATTTTCATTCATTTGATTAATTCAATTTCATTGATTGTTTTGGTATTATATAGTTTTATGTTTACCAGACTTTCAGAATTTAATTATATATGGAATATATACTAAAATGTTGAGACAATATTAAACATGGTTAGCTAAATTAAATTGAGGGTGCCTCCATACCTTCAATCCCTATATAACTGCAATCTAAGTTGGTACTTCAAGGAACTGAAGTATAATTTTTGGAGTATATTTTGTAACAAATAGCTGGATGTCAGACAATCACAGCAGCTGAGCTTGAGACAATCACAGGCTGCACACGTGTTTTCTCTGTGACTTAGTGTGTAATATTTCCAGAAGGAAATGAATGTCTTGAACTTGAACTCCCAATGCACCTCAACTTTACATTACCTCACACCATTGACCATTAAATCAGAATATGGGTTTCAAGTTTGAAGGATAAGAACCAATGCGCATGGTGTCTTAAGGTTTAGAGAAGCATTTCATAAAGAGGTAGATGAAGAAAAACTTTGAGTATAAGAAATATGTACAAACCAGAAACAACAAAGACATCAAGGGTATGGAGGAGATTGATGGTATAGGCAATAATGATGCCATTGCTGTGGAAGGCATCTCAGTGCTTTTGACCTCTCCTTCCATCCAGGATCTCATCTCACCCACTGATCTCCATCATTAAAGCATCGTAAATTTTTATTTATATCAAAAGTTGTCACATTTCAGAGGACACAGAATTAGCAAGAGAAAAACATTAATTTTGAAGCTTTTCGTTCACCATCCTCAGAAATTTGGATTCATTGTGTGTGTGAGACTATACAATCTGCACATTAAAAAGTACTTAAGATGATCATAGCACAGGTGGTCTGGGAACCAGTATTTGAGAAACGCTGTCATCTTAAGCTTGATCAATATTACATCTCTCAATTACCAGCTATTAAGCCAGACATAATTCTGTGTGTTATGCCACAGTTGTATTGTTTTCATTTTGTGTAGCTATCAACTAATATCTTCCATTAAGTCACTTGGTCCATTCTTATTCACCCTGTGCTCACTGAACCACTTAACCTTTGTCACCATGTGGGTACATTGGAAGAGCTCCAGTTCCCTTTCGCACAACTGAGTCTGACTTCTTGGTTCTCAAATGTCATACATCTTGCAGTGTGTTGAAAAGTGTCCACCAAAAGTCATGCCCATGTCTTAACCCCACCCACAAATGTGACCTTTTAAGGAAGTAGGCTCTTTGCTAATATAATTAAGGATCTCAAGTTGAGATCATTCTAGATTTACAATGGAATGATTGGTGTCCTTATAAGAAGAGAAAAGAGCACGGAGACACATAGGGAGAAGAAGTCAAGGTAAAATGGAGGTAGAGGCTAAAGTCTGTTTCCACAAACCAGAGAACACCAGGAATCACTAGAAGATGAAGAAGCAGGGAAGGATTCTCCCCGAGATCCTTCAAAGAAAGCAAAGTCTTGCCTGGACCTTAACTTCAGACTTCTGGCCTCCTCAATTGTGAATGAATTTCAGTTGTGTTAACTCATCAAATTTGTGGCAATTTGTTGTAGCAGCCTTTGGAAACTATGATCCTCTTAAAAAATATTTTAAAAAGGACATAGATTTTATTTGAAAAGTAAATATATTTGCAACAATCCAGAATTAACTTTTATTAGGTGACATTTTACGATATTTTCTCTTCTTAATGATTATAATGTCTTCTACTTTGTCTAACTTACTGTACGTTCCACGGAGAGATAAGAATAAATTCTTATTCTCAGGATTTGCACTATGATAGCTGTGTTTCCTGGTTTACCCAGCACTTTTTCAAGTTATATCTGTTCCCTTGGCATCGAGAGCAGATTAGTGCCTTTTTTGAAATTATTATTACAATTGTTTCTCAAAGTATTATTTGAATAGAATTATTTTACATGTTTATTAATTATAATAAAGTAACTTGTCCATTTGTAAGAAAATATTTCAAAATACAAAATAAATAAGAATCACTAGTAGATGTTAAAACTATTGGGTAAATGTTTAATGAAGAATAGGATGTTTATGTAGTCTCAAAATAACCTTAAAAATTTATCATATTTATTAGAAAGGGTTTAATTGTAAATTCACAGTTAAAAACTATTGGGCATCACCTTGACCATGTGATAAAAATGAACATCATTAATCACATGACAAAGAATAATTGTATACTTCCACTGAGGGACTTTTAGAAGGATATGCCACTTAATGCAGTATTTATGTCAAAAGTGCAAAACTTGAAACTAATCACAAGAAAATATCAGAAAAGCCCAAATTGAGGGACATTTACAGTATAATTAATTGGCCACATTCTTCACAATTTATCTCTCAGAAGAGACAGTCTAAGGAGCAGGCCCATCCAAGGGGAAAAAAAAAGACATGATTTCTACATGCAATGTACAAACCAGAACTGAACCACAGATCAGAAAGAAAAAAAAAAATGTTGCATGAGACATTTTTGGGACAAGTAGCAAAATTTGAATTTGGTCTATATATTAAGGAAAGGACAATAAAGCAAATGTTTAAAATGCCAATATTTGAAAATGTATACTATCACCATTAAAACTCTTTTAAAATTTGAAATTCTTTCAAAATATAAAAAAACAGGAAAATTTACATAATCATTATGAAATTTAGTGCTTCCTGCCAATCTTGGAAGTTTTCCTTCCACTTAGATAAAATTGCATTTTTTTTTACAATAACTCGGTAACTCTTTGTTTCTTTATTCTTTCTTAATTTTGACTTTTCCTGTGTGTGCGGTCTGACCTCTGGGTCTTCAGTGTTTAAACTTGTAACCTTTTTAAAAGAGTGTACAGTTCAGTCCCTCTTTAGTTCTTTCCTAGGGGAATCCTTTCAAAACCAAAGCTGGTGTCTGAACCCCATTTCCTTTATCCTACAAGACTCCTCAGTAGGAAATCCTGATCATTTCACACTCTCTCATCGCTGCATTTACCGCTGGCTCAGAGTTATCAGTTGCTGCCCCACATGGCAACCACACAGATGTGGGTCTCCTCCTGGGAAAGCCTCAGAACAAACTGAAGCACGTATTTATTTACATTAGACATCTTCAGAAATCTTACTCTATCCTTGTCCAAATTGTCTATCTCCACACCTCTTTATACTTCATATCCTATTTTTTTACTTCATTTTTTAAAAATTGGTTCTTTTTAGATATATAAAACATTAGGATTCATTTCAACATAATTATAAAAACATGGAATATGATTTACTCTAATTTAGTCCCCAGTACTTCCCCTTTCCCTCCCCTCTTCCTTCCCTCTATTCTACTGATCTTTCTACTATTTTTACTTATAGGTTTTTTTTTTAATTAATGCCTTGTGTATATACATAAAGGTGAGATTCACTGTGGAATATTCATATAGAACAAAGGAAAGTTGGATCAGATTCATTCACTCTTCTTCCCTTATCCTGTTCCTTCTCCCTTCCCTCTCAATCCCTTCTCTCTATTCTACTAATCTTTCTTCTGTTTTAATAGAATTCCACCTCTCCATCTTCCTTTTTCTTTCTTTCATTTTTTTCATCCTTACTTTGAACTAGCTTACACATATCACAGAAAACATTTGACATTTGACTTCCTGGTTCTGTCATATTTCATTGAACATGATGATTTTCAGTTCTAACCAGTTACTAGCACATACTAAAATTTTATTCTTCTTTATGGCTGAGTAATACTCCATCGTGTATAGGTACCACATTTTCTTTATCCATTCATCTGTTGATGGGCACCTGGGTTGATTCCTTACCTTGGCTATTGTGAATTGTTCTGTTTTGATGACCTGTTTTTAAATAATATTATACCATCTCTTACCCTTTCAACTTTTATTATAACATGAGAAGTCATTTTAGATTTTTCCTGATTATAATCCCTGTGAACTTTTAATACTGCAGATGTTCTTTATATCTGTTTATATGCTACATGGATATCTGTAATTTGAACATAAAAAGTAAGATGTGTTTCAATCTCCCCAAATCAAAACTTTGCTCTCATCTGACACACACACACACACACACACACACACACACACACATTTCATAGCATATGTGTGTGTATGTGTGTTTGTGTATGCTACAAGAAGGCATGCACTAGACTATGCAGATATTTTCCTGCCCTATCTTGAAATCTGCAATTACATAGTTTTAAAATATTTGAGGATAATTACTTTGCAGTTCTTCCTAGTCCCTCTGAACACCAACTTAAGCCCTCTTCCTCCCTTCTCAGATTCACCTTCATCGTTGACCAGCTCCCAGTTCAGATGTTCCCTAATGCCATCAGATACAGATCAGACTCAGCAGGTCGGTTTCCCTGCATTGTGGGAAGTTGAGGGAAATGTTGGGAAGTGAAGGTGTATGGCAAGTAATAAACAGAGGAAAATAATTGTGTATCCATATAAAGAAGTAAAAGAAAGAAATGAGAAATGACACATTTTCTCATTGCTTTATTCCAATGACTTAAATAACTGCAAAATCTTGTGATTGTATAGTTGGTGGGCTGGTCTCAGAAAAGAGAATCATAATAAACTGGAGCCAAGCAAGAAGTCACACCTGACTGAGTAGCATTGCAGAGGACTGCACAGTTAAAACTGCACAGCAAGTTAATGAAAACCTAGATAACTGAAGTTCAAATTAGAAAGGAAAGTCACAGAGTGAAGTGATGTCCTTAGGTCTCAGAGCTGGTATCCAAGTCAGGATTAGAATACCTGCCTAAGAATCTTCAGTCCACAGCTTTTCCTAATCTATAGTGATGTATTTGTGCAATAAGTAACAGTTAAGCATAGAGGAGCTTTCCATCAACAAAGGTAGCATTAGTTGTTAAAAGGCTGAGTCCACTGAATAATTCCTGAACTAATACCAGATTGTGTGGCTAACCTAGAGTTCTTGGAGCAGTCTATTCAATAAAGATGTTCACATTCTTCTCGTTGTCAAGAGGATGAAGAAGTTTATAAGAGTAAAAAACAAATTGTAAAGAATCATCCAAATTCAATTCCAATATGGAGACCACTTCCATATATAGTGGTCATATGGAGGAACATAGCTTGAGAGAAGGGAGAAGTGAATACAATATTCACCTTAAACAGTATAAATGAAGTTATTTAAAAATGTGATGAACAACTAAATTCCCTTGCTCTGAAAAATCAGTGTGAGTCAGAATGAAGTTTTGAAAAATGAACATGGAGAGACAGACTGCAAAAGAGAAAAATTCCTGTTTGGGGCTCTGTAGGTTAAGTTCGAAGTAGAAGCAGAACCCAGGCCTTCTCAAAGGTGATACACACACACAAAATCTTCTTTTTAAACATTAAAACTGTGTAAGTACATCTTGTCTCTACCATTTATTGCCCTCTTTTGTGCCTGCCCACATCCAAAACCCTGGTTCCCATCTCAGAGCAAACCACTGGTGTGATCCCCTGCACATTGTGTGTGTGTGTGTGTGTGTGTGTGTGTGTGTTTTATACTTCACTAAGCTCAAGTTTTGAAAGCTTTCTTTTTTCCCCACTCAAATTTCGGAACTTAGAAACCTATTTATCCCTTTGCAGTTTTATCTCTGTCATCTCATATTTTGTACTTGATACAAGAGAACAATGAGACTTATCACAATATGAATGGCATTCTTAAGATCACGAAACTATTTGGAGAGAATCCCTGGACCAGAATCTAAGTTGAATGAGTTTCCTTTTAAGTCCTTTACAACTCAGATGTACCAAGTGTGATGTGTCCAGTCAAATTGTCATATTGTGGCTTTTATTTTTTACATGGGTGTTTTCCAAAACAATGTTACTTTAGTGTCTCTCTGTCCTCGGATATCTTTTTGTTCCCCCAAATGACTTCAATCTGGAGAATGCTCTATTAAATATAAATTTAAAATGTATATTTGACAGAAATTCAATCAGATCCTCTAATATTTTAATGTGAAAGAAGGAAAATATTTCATTTTTAAAGATTTATGGTTCAGTATCAAGAATCTGAACTGCATGTTCATCTTTCTCAATGTTAGAAAATAGGAAAAAACTTATTTGATCTGAAATCTTTAATTAGCAATCATTGATATGCATTGTAAACAATGCAAAGAATATAACAGAAGATCTTAATATCATGATGTAAGCCAATGTAGATTTGTTTGAAAAAAATCTCTAAAAAAACTCACAAAGTTTAGGGTGAGGTGAAAGAGTGTTGAAAGAAATTTCTCATTCACATCCTATATTTGATTGCATGAAATTAAATGCCAAAGCTTAATTAATTCTTCATCATAAAACTGTCTGCAGATTTCCTCATTAGGGATAAGAGGGAAATCTGCTCTCTTCTTCCCTCTACTTGTACTTGAGGCTTCCCCTCCTAAATCTGGATATTCATAACTTGAGAAGAGACTGAATTAACACCTGAATTCATTTTGGTGCTAGATACCTAAAAAGGCAAAGCCAAAAGGCATTTTTTCTTCTCCTTCAACTGCTTTTCCACAGCAATTATGGTTACTGTTGAACTTTTTCAGACAAACTGACTTTTACAAATTATTCAAAAATGTACCTTGTACAGAAAAAAAAAAAATCGATCACCTTCCAAGAAATGTGATTACCTTATGATATATTTTTTTTCCTACATAAGCCAGTTCAAATTTAATTGTAAGTTAATTACAACTTTAAAGTGACTTAATTTTTATTACAATAGGATGCTCATTCTCATTTTTAGAATTGATTTCATAGTCTATTATTTACTAATTTCAGAAATTCTCAAGATCTATTGCATTATTAACTATAGCTTAGTCCATGTATGATTGTTCCTTGGTATACATGGAGATTTGCTTCCAGAATCCTTGTGGATCCTCAAATCCCCAGACTCAATTTCCTATGTTAGATGACAAAATATTTGCATATAACTTATACACATCTTTCTGTATACTTTAATTGTCTCTAGAGTATTTATGATATCTAATGCAATGTAAATGCTATATAAATATTTATACTGAATTGCTTAGAGGACAATAAAAAATGTCTGTATATATTCAGTACCAACATATTTTTAAAAAATATTTTCAATCTTCAGTTGGATAAATCCATAGATGCAGAATCCACAGATATGAAGGGTCCACTGTACTGATCAAACTACTATTTTATGAGTATTTCCTCAATCTATTTATATTAATTTTATGGCTCTTAACTTATTCCTCTAGGAAGCAGTGAGATTTCAGTGATAAATACAATATACCATATATTTCTTTCCTTAAATGTGTCTTCTAAAGCTTGTCTTCCTAATCATTGGATTTCCACCAGTTTTCTACTGATTCATGCTAGACTTTGGACTTCAAGAAACTCAGAATCTATTACATCATAGTGTTTCCATGGACAATCATTTTGTGTTTCCCAACTACCCTACAAATCACTCCCTACTTCTACTATGAAACCATCTTCTCTCTCCATTTTTATGTGTCATAGACTCCACAGGATACATAGGCAGGATAGAGGAGTGATTTCCTGTTTCCACAGAATGTTTTCAAAATTGTAACATACACGTCTCTAGAACTATGAAAAATTAATTTCCATTATTTATTAGTTGCTCAGTATAAAGTATTTTGTTACAAGATCATAAACAGATTATAGATTTTAAAGAGCCTGGTGTAAATCTGAGGGCCCCAAATGCTCTGGGTTTTGGATTTTAGGGCTTATCAACTATCTACAACTAAGAAAATTGCAGTAAAGTCTACCATGCCGTGATAACGATTTATTTATTTGTTTATTTATTTTCATATCAAGTCATGGGAAAGTAGAGGAATAAGCATAGACAATGTGTTTTCATACTTTAACAAGCCTCACAAACCATTTTGAAAATGGATCATCCAGAGAACTAACAATATTGCAAATTCAGTATTCAGACTTATCCTCAGGCAGAAAAGAATAAGTGAGATAATCTTTTCATAAGACAACAGGATCTTAGGTAATTTTATTTAGCCATTTTTATCTCAAGGAAAAGTAGATATTATTAGTTTTCTGATAAGTGTTTTGTCACCAATGCATGAACATTATTCTAAAGTCACTTTATTTCTCAAACATGTCTGGTGTTTTCTCCAACTACATTTTCAAGTGTTGTGCTTTGTTTAAATTCAAAGCAACTCCAGGTTCTGAATATTAAAAGAGCAGGCAGCACAATGGCAGATAAGATTTAATAAGGGCAAAACCCTTTAGGGATCCAGATCTCAGCTTCTTAAACAGGATTATTTCTTCTGAAGCATTCAGATATTCTGAGAAAAGAGATTTTTTTAAAGCCACAGTTTAAGAATCTATATAATCCAATAGGGCTGAATTAAACAAGTATTAAAATACATTAATTCATGTGAATTTCTTAATCATAAGTTAGTCCAGCTCTGGGTTACATTTTACAGAAAAAGTATTCACTTGAGATGAAAAAATGGGGCCTTACAGATATGAATTTTTTTAAACAGTGCATAGTGGAATATCTACATAGGACTGAATTAGTATTCTGGATAAGATGTGTTATAGAGTTCAAAGGTTAAAAATCAGAATGTAGTTTGGAAGAGGTAAGCATGAACTATGGGAGTGGGTGACTCTAATCTGGGCCTTCTATCCTAGACAGATTGATTGTTATTAGACTTTATTTTTAGGCAGTTTTAAGTTCACAGTAAAATTGAGCCAATGGCATACAGTTTCCATATCCCCTCCACCACTATATGCACAGCCTTTTCCACTATCAGCAACCTTCAGATATACATTTTTCATTATCAATGAACCTTCATCAACACAAAATTATTAGTTCACGGTTAGTGTTAAGGTTGATCCTTGCTGTTATATAGTATATGGATTTGGACAATGCAAAATGACATGAACCTATCACTATAGTATCATACAAAATAAGTGACAAACCTAAAAATCCTTTGTTCTCCTCTTATCCATCCCTAAAACCCCTTTAACCCTTTGTTATATAGTACTTAGGAATAAGCAGTGAAATGTGAACAAATAACATGGCAGGGTCACAGGCTTTCTTTGGATTGCCTTTAATGAACAATCAAGTAACTTGTGGAACAACAACAGGGGTCTACAAAAATATACAGGTAGAAACAAAGGAAAACAAGTAATATGTCAAGAAAGATCAACGGAGCTCACTCCTGACAGTGTCTACTGAGGTTTTTGCAAAGTTGGGATTTATGACCATGAGTTTCCCACAGTATTTCAGAAGGAAAAATTTGATAGTAGCACAGGCACTGAAGCTGCATTCTGTCTAGTCACTGACCACAATACTCACCTAAACATAGAAGTAACCTGTAGATAAAGGCCCCTGAATAGGAGGGCCATTCTAACAGTTATTGAGAAGACCAACTAGGGTCGAAAACTTCCCCACCCAATGTGAAGGAGGAGATAAACATCTGATTGGTAAAGACTGCCATGGAACTTGGTTCTCCTGGAAAATTTCAAACAGTAATAAATTTGGAAGCAGCCATTGTTTGCTTTTGTTGTTTTCTGCTCAGAGACAATCCACTCTCTCCCTTGAGTACACTTTACTTGAGCTTTACTCTACTTTGACTTATACTAATGCTGACAAGAACTCACAAGAACTGAGGTTCTGAACTTTAGCTCACCATCCTCCTGTGTCACCTTGACAACCATTAAACTTTTAATTTTCTCCATAGTTTTGCATTTTATCAGAATGTGCTATAGTTGAAATTGGATACTATGTGACCCTCTCAAGTTGTATTTTTTCTCATAATTTTTTATATTCATTCAAGTTTCCTCCATATCTTTTCATGTCCTGGTATCTTATTTCTTTTTAGTACTAAATGATATTTCATTGTAAGGATGTAGTAGGATATATCCATTCACCTATGGGAAAATACCTTGGTTACTTGCAGATTTTGTTAACTATAAAATCTGGCCATTTTGTATGGACATTGGTAGTGTTTTTGTAGTCCATAAAAGTAAATACAGAGAAAAGAGTTTAATGAATTTAGTAACTTATGGATACTAATATTCATTTTGTATACTTTAAATACAGAAATGAAAGACCACATAACCACTCAACGAAAGAATGAAAAATCTGGATTGCTTAATGTACATTCAAATGCTAATTTAAAAAATGTTAGCACAATATTCATTTAGGATGGAGGCTAAGTGCAGTATCAGGAAAAGATGGGGAAGAAGGATTATTAAACCAGGGACAGATTTCTGCTATGTTGTTCAGCTCTGCCCCAGATACAAGTTCTGTAGTTATCTAAAATTTCCACTTTTTCAGTCATTCAATGATTACCTATTTTTAGTTGAATATTTCTGCTAGAGGGTACAACTTTCTCCTTCACCTAAAAGACTTACCTAAACTTTCCTTCCAACCATAAATGGAACAGTCCATAAAAATAACTTCTGCTAAATATAATTTTCTTCATGTATCTATTTCTAGTAATTTTAGATCATTCCTGAAGTTATATTCCAGGCAGATGTCCTATTCCTTAATATAGCTCTGTGTTTACAGACAATAAAGGGAAAGGTAAGGTAATTTATTTTTATTATTATTTAATTTCACATTCATATTTCTTTCCAATTAGACAGAAAGAATGTAGAACCAATTAGATGGGTCTAAAATACCAGGTTATATTCATGATGTTGGCCATTACATAGTAAATATATAAGAGAAAAAAAATATTTGGACATTTTTCTGGCTCTTAAAAAAAAAAAAAAAACTGTCCTTCCTTCTTCCTTTCTTCCCTCCCTCCCCCTCCCTCCCTCCTTTCCTTCCTTCCTTCTTTCCTTCATTCCTTCCTCCCCCTTCTCATTTAAAAAGAGTTACCAAACTAAGTCTCTTGATAAATAGGTTCCAAGCTGTTTTATAAAGAGTATTAAAATGAACTTTCTTATAAGATAATAGCTAAATTAAAATTCTCATTGGTCCTGTTTTTGTATGCTATTTTGTATTGAAAATTTTAAGAAAATTTTTCTGTTTTGAAGTTGTTTATGATACTATGATCATAAAAAGTTGTCCAAACAGACTTTGTTTACTTTTCCATGTAGAACATTGAATGGGAAGGCTGTAAAATAAAGAGGTACACTAGAACCCCTGTTTTATATACTGAAAATATTCAAGTCATTTGAATGAGGTCACTTAGTGGTGCCCAGAAATAATGACCAAATCACTCACTTGCTTATTGTTTTATAGAAAAATGCATAACACCATTCTACTGAATGTATGAAAGCATTTAATCCTTCAAAAGAGACTGATTGTTTGGAGGGGTTTTATCTCTTAAGCTTCAAATCCTTTGTGGAAAACACACAAAACAAATTCAGAGCACAAGGGCAAATCTGGTTAAGAGAGAGGTGTTTCCTGTTCTTTCCTGAGAGTATTCAATACAATAGAGTATAAATAGCAATGGAATCAATTGCTCATTCTGCATTTCTTTATCCCTTTGTTGCCACCACACATGCCTGCTTATGTTACATGAGACAGAGTGTGTGTTTATCTTCTGTAATTATATGTATAAATGTTTGATGGCAGTATACATTTTTAAAAGGAAGCTTGTCAATAATGTGTCCATCACGAATGACTTTTCTTTCTAGCTTTAAGGCACATTTGAAATTTCCCAACCTATTGTAAAAGGAATGGATCACAGATTTTCCTTGTGGGGCATTGCAAAATCGGTACTTTTTTTAATTAACAAACCTTATGAATGAGATATTCAAGAACACAGGTCGTCCACCATGAGAGGGATTTTAAGAAATATATTAGCATTGTATAGTAAGTAATGTACCTGCTTTATTTCAACTCTTGAAAGCAACACAAATATCCAGATTGTACTACAGTTATAATGACATGAGTGGTATAATCCATATAGGATGGAATGAAGTCGGAAAAGTTTAGGATATGGTAGCTCACTTTATGACTTTGTGTTTAACTTTTAAATTCTAAATAATATTCTGCTCTCTGGAAGTACCACAGGTTGTTTATTCATTCACCTACTGAAAGACAACTTGGTTGCTTTCAACTTTTCACAGTTGTGAATAAAGACCCTATAAACATCTATGTGCATGATTTGGTATGGGCATGAGTTTTGTTTTTTGGGGGGGAGGGGCTAAATAACAATGTGCTGGATTATGTGGAAAGAGTATATTCAGTTTTGTGAGAAACTGCCAAACTGCCTTCCAAAATGGTTGCATCCCTCGCTTTCACAGCAATCAAGAAATCCTGATACCACTTGGTTTGTCATCATTCGGTATCACCAGTGTTTGGGATTTTGACCATTCAGATATGTGTACAATAGCATCTCATGTTTTAATTTGAAGTTGTCTAATGACAATCTTTCCATGTTTTACTGATTTTGGTGATGTGTCTGTTCAAGTACATCAATCACCATTTAAAAAAACAAGGTTATACATTTTCTTGTTGTGGAATTTTGAGAGTGTCTTATTAATCCTCCTTTATCAGATATATCATGAAAACATCTTCACTCCCTCGTCTCCTCATCTCAAGCTCTTGACATTGTCTTTCATGGGGCAGTTTGTTATCATTTTAATGAAGTTCAGCTTATCAACTATTTCTTTCATGAATCATGCCTTTGGTGTTATATCTAAAATGCTGTTGCCATACCCAAGGTCCATCTTGGCTTTCTCCAATCTTATTGTCTAATAAGAGTCTTATAATTTTGTATTCTACTTTTAGGTCTATGATTCATTTTGAGTTAGTTTTTGTGAAGGATATAAGTTATGAGGCTCTTAAGTCTTGGATTCTGTGTTTGTGTGTGTGTGTGGGGGGGGGATCCATTTTTTCTTCTGTTCCTTTTGTTGAAAAGACTTTTTTCTCCGTGCTTTTTCTCCTTTATCCAGGACAGTTGACTACATTTGTATTTGTCTAGTTCTGTACTTTCATATTCTGTTCCACTGATCATTTATTCTTTCACCAAATGGCACATAACATCACTTTTTGTAGCTCTATCATAAGTCACAATGTTGGGTAATATTGGTTCTCTGTCTTTTTATTCTCCTTCTATTAAAAAAAAGCCAATACTTGCTTTTTTGCATTATCATGTAATCTTCTGAACAAGTTTATAGGTATTCTCAGAATAACATCCTTTATTTTTTATTGGCATTATATTGAACATATGGATTGATTTATAAGTAAGTTACATTTTGACAGTCTTGCTTCTTCCTCACTGTTAACATGAAATTTCTCTCATTACTTCATTTTTTTATATCTTTTCTCAAAATTGTTTGATTTTTATTATATGTATATATTTTTTCACATATTTTGTAAAATTTATACCTAAGTTTTCCATTTGTGTTCATGTTACTGTAACCCATAATGTGTTATTAATTTTGAATTTCAATAATGACACTAGCTTCATATTTCTCAAACTCTATATGATTGCTTTTAGTTCTAGGAATTTTTGTTGTTTATGATTCTTTCAGGTTTTCTTCAAAGCCAGTTATGTTATCAGTGAGCAAATAAATGTTTATTTTTTTCCCAGTTTATACAACTTTTAATATGTGTCATATAGCATTAGCTAGGACAACCAATATGATGTCAAAAACACTGGTGAGAGAGGGAAACTTTTTCTTTTATTTTTATCCTAGTGAGAAAGTTTCAGGTTTTTTGTATTTTGTTTTTTTTTTAACCATTAATTATGATATTACCTATAGACTTTGAGGAAGATGTTTTTATCAAGTGAGGAACTTCTCCTCTATTGCTAGTTTGCTTTTTTTTTTCAATCACAAACGTTTGTTGGATTTTGTCAAATGCTTTCTCTTATTATTAATAAATTTATTTATTTATTTTTCTTTAGATTGTTGGCATGATGGATTAAATTATTTGACTTCCAAATGTCAGAAGCTTTGTATACATTGGCTACCCTAAGACACATAATTGTTCCAAAAATTATTAGATTCAATTTGCTATTATATGGCTGAAAATATTTTGTCTAGATTCATTAAAAATATTAATCTTTCATTTTTTTCATGAAATTTCTTTTTTTTAATTAGGGTAATGCTGGATTCATAGGAAGTATGCCCTCTGTCTTCTGTAAGATATTATAGATAATCGGTTAATTTATTTCTTAATAATCTCTTAACTTTTACTAGTAAACTCTTCTGGATATGGTATTTTCTGTTTGGAAAATTATTGTTGATCTGTTTCTTTAATATATATAGGTCTATCCAAATTGTATCTTCTGTAGTGAATTTGGACATTTAATGTATAGATTAGTTTATCAAATTGGTGGGCATGATGTTATTCAGATTACTTTTTTATTTTATTGTTTAATTGGCCATGAAATCGGTAGTGAATTTTCATCTTTTATTTCTGAAATAAAATTATTCATAATTTATATCTTCTCATTTTTCTCTTAGCCAGGCCAGAGGGTTATCAATGTTATCTTCCTTTTCAAAGGCTTTGTTGAGTTTCTCTGTTGATTTCTTATTTTAAGTTTCTCTGATTTCTGTTATAATCTTATTACTTTTTCTCTTTTTCAACTTACATTAAATTTAATTGACTCTTCTTTTTCTAATTTCTTAAGATAGAAATATAGATTATTGATGTTAGATCATTGTTCTTTTCTGATATGCTATAAATCCAATGCTATAAATTTTCCTTTATAATTGAATGCAGTAGTGCATATCTATAATTCTATCAAATCTGAGGGCTGATACAGGAAGATCACAAGTCTGAGGCAATCCTCAGCAACTTAGCAAGACCCTGTCTCAAAAAAAAAAAAAAAAAAAAGTGCTGGTTATGTAATTCAGTGGTAAAGCACCCTTGAGACAAATTTTTCTTTAAACACTTCTTTTGCTGTATCCCCCAAATTTTGAGTCCTATTTTGTTTTTTCATTAATTTGTTTAAAAAAATTCCTTGAGGTTTCTTTTCTGAATATGAATGTAATTTAATTAATCTCCAATACCTCTCTTTTTTTTTTTTTTTTCACTGATGTTTCTGATATTGATTTGTAGTTTATATCCATTGTGGTCTAAGAACATACATTATACGATTTCTATTATTTTAAATGTGTTCATGTGTGTTTTATATCCCTGAATATGATGTAGCCTGTGAACATTCCAAATAAGATTGAGAAACTTACCCCATATATGAAACCAGTGATAGGACATTCACGTATCCTCAGGTCTAGAGAGAAAGCTAAAATAACTTAAGTGCTAGTTTATTTTAGCTTTTGTTGTCTAAGTTAATGAGTAAGGTACTGGTAAAGTCAATTTTTTTGCTTGTTTGTTTTTGTTGTTGTTTTGTTCTGTTTCTGGCCTGGTTTGATAAGTTTTGCATAAGGCTGAATGATCTAGACAAGCATATAAAATAAAAATTATTTTCCTGAATTTTTACAAAGTAGATTAGCCACTCATTCGATAGTGATAATGTAACTGGATCATCTTACAGAACCAACTGTTCACTATGAAAGAAATTCAGAATCTATTGTTTAATTCACCATTACAATCAAGTATTACAATTTGAGACAGAAGGTTAAATCTTGTCCATTGTCTAAAAAATGGATTAATTTAGGGATTATCTCTCTTTCCATCATTTTTAAGCTATCCGTGTGCCAATGTGGTTTAATTGTATCCCCCAAATTTGACTTCAAGCCAACCTAAGTAAATCACCACTCTGTAATATGATGAGAATAGTTGGCAGTATTGATTTGTCCCTCAATTTTCCCCCTTCATCACACAAAAAAAATTACTGGGAAACTGAAGATGAACTGGGATCATCAGCTTGAGGTGCCAGGCTTTTGGTCAGGTTCAAGAATATAAAAATGCAAGAGAAGAGAATCTTCCTACACATTACCTACTAGCAGTTATAAAGAAAAAAGCATGTTAGTGTCCTTTTATATAATTGTTTCCTAGTCCCTTGCTTTCTCACTATCTGTTCTCTCAATATTAATTTTTTTGGGGGGGTTGGGAGATACCAAGAATTGAACTCAGGGGGACTCGACCACTGAGCCACATCCCCAGCTCTGTTTTGTATTTTATTTAGACACAGGGTCTCTCCAAGCTTTTGCTGAGGCAGGCTTTGAACTTGCAATACCCTGCCTCAGCCTCCCTGAAACCCTGGGATTACAGGCGTGTGCTACTACACCGGGCTCAGTATTAACTTTTATGAGAAAAAAATGAAACTTTTCAGTGAACCAGTGAACTGATTGGCTCTTGATGCAATTTTAAAAGTGTTCTTTTTTTATTCTGATATATTTCTTCAAAATCCTAGAGATAATAAGGCTCAGAGCAGATGGATACTTTGTTTTCTATTATTCTGAATAATAAAGTCTTGCCTGAAAAGAAAAGAGTTTCTTGTGGAAAGACTATTATGCATCACAAAGGTGTGGCTTCCCGTGTTGTTTCATATGATACCATCTATGTAAATAAGACCTGGATAGCACCAATTGTTTAGTACCAAAGCAATAGCAGATATAGAACTCAGAGAAGTTGACAAAATCAATAAATCTCAAACAATTAATCATCCTAGAAGACAGAGATCTACAGAATTATGCATTGTTTTTTATAAGATATATTGACAATATGGATTCTTAAGGGAGTCATTGTATGGCACAAATTTGTAAATTAACTATCCCATGTGTGCATAGTAAGTTAAGGATTCTGAACTTCAAGCAAATTTGAATCTTGCTGTTGCTTCTGATCAGAATTCTTTTTTTTTTTTTTTTTTTTTTTTTTGTGGTGCTGGGGATTGAACCCAGGGCCTTGTGCATGTGAGGCAAGCACTCTACCAACTGAGCTATATCCCCAGCTCTGATCAGGTTTTCATTTTAAAAATAAAGCTTTAAATACCCCCATAATCTCATTTGTTATGGCCAATGTCAGGTGGTACTTTTTTTTTTTTTTTTAGGCTTAGCCCAAGTGCAGAAACTTTGTTTTAACTCCAAGGAAGTGGGGACATGTAAAAATGTTTAAAAACATAGTTTAGATGGACAGAGTGGTGCACTCCTGTAATCCCAGTGACTTGGGAGTCTGAGGCAAAAGGAATGCAGGTTCAAGGCCAGTATCAGACACTTCTTTAGGTCCTGCCTCAAAATAAATAAATAAGTAAAATAAAATAAAAAGCCTGAGAATGTAGCTCAGTGGTCAAATCACCCTTGGCTCAATTTTCAGTACCCTGCCAATCCCTTAAAAAACAACAACAACAACAAAAAAAACCCATAGCTTATCTGTTAGCCTGAAGCTATTATAGTGTAGTATAAATCAAAGCAGTTACCATAAGGTGGGCATAATAAGCACTCCTGTAGAAAAATATAAATATCTAAATGTATCTATTAACATAAACATACCTATAACAATAATATCAATAACCAAATGTGTGATCTTTTTTAGATTTTCGGATGAGAAAACAGGAGGTAATTCAATATTTTTCTCAAGTCTTTTTTTTTTTTTTTTCAATACTGTGGCACTTATCCACTGAGCCATAACCCCTTCCCTTTTTATTTTTTGAGACCGGGTTTCATTAAGTTGCTGAGGCTGACCTCAAAATTGCAATCTTTCTGCTTCAGCCTCCTGAGTTGCTGGGATTACAGGTGTGTAACCACCAGGTCTAGCTCCCAAGCCTTACATGTAAATTGGCATGCCTAATTCTAGAAAAAAATCAACCTGACTCCAAAGCCCAAGGTTTTTCTACTGCTGTTCAGTTTCTTACTCTAGTTTCTTTTGTAAGTCTCTTTCAATTCAGCCTTTTCATTTCCTACTCTTTCTAAAACCCTGTAGTTTCAACTTCTGTGTGGCAGGGGTCTTTTGCCAATGAATATTCAGAAGTTGCCCTCCAAGGGTAAAACAGTAAGAACAATACTAGGTAAAACTTGCCTATTGAAAACCTCTTGTGGGGGTAGTTATCATCACTTTTGTTAGTAGAGTCTATGTGTCCATGTACACCCTAATGATTTATATGAAGTTCATTATGATTCTACTCATAATAAAATAATTGAAATGTGTTTAAAATATTCATCCGTCTGTTATCTGATGGTGCTTTCATGATGGCTTTGGTGGAAAGCAAATATTGCAACTGACAACAGTGAAAATGTGTTTGAAACTTTAGTCTTTTTAAATGTACACTTTAATCAGCAGCTTTTCATCAAAAAGCATAGGCAGAAGTAAATCAAAGATTACTGCTTTTTCTTTATTTCTCAATTCTGTCTAAAGGAAAACTTAAAAAGTTCATTTGGGAGGAAAAAAAAAAACCACTAAATTAATACAGTCACACATCCTGGCTACTAATGAAACACTTCCTAAGGAGAAGACAATGAGGTGTACAATCAGACTCTTCTGTCTTCCCGTTCTCATATTACAGAACTCATGTAATCAGTTTTCTTCCAACTTTGGTTCCTTGCTGATCTGTAACTTTTTTTTTTAAAGAAGCATTTGTACCATAAGGCTCTCAGATTGATTATTGAACCAGGGTCTGAGAAATTATATATGCAAATGAATGTCTCATCTCTCAAAAACTGTTTCATTTATTCTAAGTTACTTTGCTTGTCACACTGTAATTTCCATATGGAAATTCTTCTGTAATGAAAACTAATATGACATTACAGCTAACCTACTAGCTCTTTCCTCTGGTAGTAAAGACCAATGAAAATATATTTGTAATGTCTCCAATATATTCTCCATTGTGGACCTTAGGTGGTTGTTTTCTAATGAGGTGCTTTCTCTAGATCACTTATATTTGTGATTGGTGTTTTTTTTAAGAGGTATTGTTGAGTGCAATTTGTCATCTCTGAAAGGTATAGTATTTACAAAAACAGAACATAAAGTTTCTTATTTATTAGCTTCTATGTCCATCTCCCATTTCAATCCTGTCATTTTATCTCACTGCCACCATACTTCTAATAATCACTTGTGATTTCAATTTAAGATGGAGTATCAAGAGAAGCAATTCAATAGTACAACTAACTTAAGACTCAGTTCAATGGTATAATCTTATGGCTATCAAGTCAATCACTTTGGTAACCAGAGTGATAACAGTCTTAGTGGGAAGCTTTTTAGAAGTTTCTGGCATTTAGTTAAAAAGTGAACTATTGTGGAGAAGGTGAAAGTTTTAAGTGCAGATAACCCAGATAATATTGAGAGAATCTTAACTGTAAAGCAGTGGTAGAATTTAAAGGTGTTTTAAGTATTATTCACTGATTACATTATGACAAATAGGCCTAGTTACTCTAAGTTTTGAAATTCTCTAACTTTCCTTAAGCAAAGTCTCATCTACTCTGCATTCTGTTTCCTTCAGCCTGCCAGGTGGTATTTTGCTCATCTGACAAATTAACCTGTACTCTATGGATAATAGCAGGTTACCATTACTATTCCAGGTAACATAATGATACACTGACAAAACTCTCCTGCAGGATCAAGTGAACACCTCTAATAATGGAGGTCAGACTGTAGAATGAATATGAAGAACAAATAAGACATCCAGCATTTCTAAAATGACACAACCTGAGAGGTCCCCATCACATCCACAGTCACAAGGAAGAAAATATGCGATAGGAATCTCTCAACCATGGTGAAAGTTATCCCTTAAGATTCTTTGATATATTTCAAAGCTATATATGGAGTTTTCCAAAAGGATCTTTTCTCATGTGACTAATACTGTCTTGGGTTTCTCAGTCATGATCTTAACAGTTGACATTAAGAAGGAGAGAGAGGGCAATTGCCTTTGAGAGCCTGCAACTTCTGTGCTGAGAGAATTCAACTCACAATCCATGGGGACTAGCAACCCCACAAGATACGCAAAGTTCAAGAGTTGTCAGCTCCCAGGAGCGACTGCTTAGGTCCTTTGTTACCCACATCTTAGAAAAACCTTTGAGATTCATGGTGGTGCTCTGTCTTTAAACTGTCAGAGTTTTAAGAACATTTTTCTAAACTGTTAATTCTTAAGATATGGCACCTCTTAATGTTGTGACATTTATAATTTTGTTTTATGTAGATTATTACATAGAATAAACTTTTTAAAGACTGAAGAACTCTCAAATTTCCATAATGCATAGCTTTATACATGGTGGAAAGAACATGGTTCTATTAATGAGATGCATTATTTTTAGGGATGCCTTTAACTCTTCCAGGATTCTAATTAGAAAATAATAACATATAGACACAAGATCTTTAAAGGCCAACTCTTTAGAAGTTGTACTAACGAAAGAAATCAGTTATTGGAACAGAAGAACTCTGGGAAGTCCATATTCTGGAAATTTCAGATCAGCCAAAATTTGAATAAAACCTTTTTCCCCTTTCTATGCCTAGAATCTTCAAGTGTTACTTCAAAGGATTATTCACATATTCACGAATTTATCTATTTCTGAAAACAGCATTTGGACTTCCCACCGAGAGAAAAGATTTGCTCTTCTTCTCACTTGTGGGACAAAGCAAAGGGAAATCTGAGAAACCCTGAGCATTCACCTACTGTAGCCAATTTGCAAAAGTGCTATCGGGAATCTGTCTCCTGCTGAGGATCTAATGTCCAATTTCTTAGAGGATTTACACATGAAGAATGATAATGTTTGGCAAGGAAATTAACATAGTCATAGATGGAACAAATACAGAGTATCTCAAATTAACTACAGAGCAATTACAATGACATTGTGCACTGTACAATAGTCCATTAAGCAATATTAGATCATCAACTTCCTCCATTCTTGACGTTACTCTCAGGAACAAAACTAACCGAGCCTTAGTAGCGTTCAGAATTTTACTTAAGCTAGTACACCAGGTAGGCCTGGAGTTTTGAAATGTATTTAATCACACACAAACACACACACACACAAACAATCAAACTCTTATATCTTTTTTTACTTATAATTACTTATTTATAAAATGTACTTTTATTTTATAACTTACAAACTTGTAACTAGGGAGATTTAGACATACAGTGAAAAACTTTTCCTTAATTCTTAGGTAATTTATTAATATATATATACTGGATACAATATATAATTTTATATATTATCATATTGTATGCTTATATATTGTATATAATTATTAAAATTCATAGAGAGCTCTGTTCGGGGAAGAGGATAGCATACTATCAAAGACTGATATCACACTCCTTCTTAATGTGGCTTTATCCAAATCCTCCTGGATGATATCATTTTTTTGGTTTAAAACATTTTTAGGCAAAACTAACTCATAACTACTGCTCATGTGTAATTACAATATAAAATTTTCTTTTACTGGAAGAAAATTCCTAAAAATATAGTTATAATAATATTACTTTTCAATGTTTATGATTATTTTTTATTGTTTTTTTTGTGTGTGTGTGTGTGGAGAAACTCAGTACTCATATACATATATGTCCATATGTGCAATTTAAAGTGCAAGCTCAGGAAAGATGTTGTACTATCATTGTTAGTACATTGTACTATCATTGTAGTATCATTGTACTATCATTGTTAGTTTTTAGTGCCTAGATCAGTTTCTGGCCCATAAGAGATGTTTAATAAATGTGATTTATATTGGGAAATATGCCTACATGGAAGACCAGGGGTAAAATCTGTGCTGTCAATGAAACTTAACTGCAAAACACATGGTGGTCATACAATATTTCTTTGTTTTCATCCTTTATAATCACTGTCACAAATTTTGTGTGTGATGGAGAAGCTTATCAGAAATTTTAAAATGTTCTCAATTCTCCATAGCTTCCTAAAATTACAAACCAGCATTCCCATAAATTGTGAGAAATTTTGGGACCAGGGTTAATTATCCAAATAAGGATCTATGCTCAACATTAGGTTGGAGTCCTTTTCAGGAGAAGACCATTTCCCTTTGACTACCCCATTTGACTGAAGCAGAAATCAAAGCTTAGAATTTCCATGTTGACCCATAGGAAGCTTGCTAACAAGTGTCCATGGTTATGTCCAGTGACATTGACACCAACTTCTGGCCTGTGTGTTCTTGCTGACATCTTCTTGGACTGAGCTCCCTGTTTAGTTCCACCAGCCAACTAGTATCTTTAATATAAAGTGTCCATGTGAACTACCTGGATTGATGACTCCTTCCATGTGAAAGCACTGGAAGGGTGTGGCCATAGTTCCAGATATAAATACTTGATCATCCCTGAATTTAACAAACACTACTGCAAGGACACACATTTAAATGAAATATGAAAGAATGGGAGATTGTCAGTCTCATAAACAATAGCATAACAAACCTAAGATCTAGACACCTGGCATTCTGACCTACAAACACTTACAGGAAGATGCCTGGTAAGAACAGAATAGATCATCTCTATGCTCACTTTGATACCTTTAAAGCCTCAGTAGCTGGATGACTTCTAATTCTTGAATTCTGGTCCATTTAACATATTTTTGCTGCTCAGCCTCAAACTAGAATGGCAGAAAATAAATAGTTAAAACTAATCAAATTGAAAGCAAAACTTCAATGTGACTTCTCTAATCTGAAATATGGAGGTATCAGTGGCAATCAGAGGCTAATTCCATAAAAGCATGAAGTGCTTATTTTCTGTGCACAGAAGAAAATTGTATCTTTAAAATAATGTGAAAGAAAGGTATTTAAATTAAAATGAATAATGTGCTCTTGAATGACCCATCCCTATATCTGGAATACATTAAATATTTAACACAGTCATTCATTAATCCAATTAACATTCCTCACCCACTACCTTAAGTGTCAGTTAATGGACATGAATAAGACACAATTCAGGGCCTCAGAAAACTCTAGATCTAATGGGCCATCATGAGCACAGCATTGAAAGTGCTGAGACAAAGTTATAAATAGAAAGTATAAGAAAGGGTCAGCGAGGCAGCCATTCCATGCTGAGAACACTACTTAGATATGAGTTGAGATTTTAAGAAAGAGCTGACATCAGTTAAGAAAAGACATAAGGGGAACAAAATATACAGAGAAGAAAACAAGCATGACTAATTTAAAGAATTTCAAGTCATTTGCTGGGACACCGCATGAATGTAGGGGAGAGGAGGAAACTCAGTGAGCAAGCGGCAGAATCATGAAAAGCCTTAGCAGGAGATTGTTGTGTTTCAAACATATAACATCATATATAGCATTATATATACATATATGTTATATATATAACATATATGTGTATATACATGTATATATGCATATATAGATATATACATGCAATTGTATAAATATATACAGATATATAGACAAACACATTGCACATATATATATACACACACATATCTATATTTATATGTATGTTTCTACACAAACTTGCATATATCTACACATACAGGTACATATCAGTTTTGACATGCACACACACACAAACAAACCAAGAAGTAAGGGTTTTTGTCTAATTATTTATTCATGTATAGTCAACATGTAAAGCAGAGTTTGTTATATAGTGACTCTTAAAAGTGCTCTTTGATGGGAAAATAACTATAGCAATAAGAAAAGCAAAGTTACCTTCATAAAGATAATCACAAAAAATTGGCAATAATACGTGCAGTTTCAATGTTATCTTAAAATTCAAAAATCTCTCAGATCTAAAATAGAATGGGAATAGAACTTTAATCAAAACATAATGTTGTATTAAGAAAGTCACATTCACTTTATGGTGTTTGTTTATATGCATCTGTGTTGTATCTTGTACTTTATCTGAACTGTCTTGATTCTTTCAATAACTTGGTATTTTCTTCTTTTGCTTCAAAATTGTCTATCTTTATCACAGAAAGTGAAATCCTAAAAATTATACTTCCCATGGGTAGTGAAAGGTGAAGGAGAAAGAATTATTATTTACTCCTTGGGTGCCCTGGAAAAATTAGAGCCCCTAAGACAATTTGTGAAAGAAAAAGACATTGCAAACTGGAATAAATTTTCACCATGGCTAATGTTCCATGCCACTCTTTAGTATAGGGAGTAGTCAATCTAATGAAAATGAAGTTTAAGACTGTGAGGTATATATCTCAAAGGGCTTGCATTTTCCACTGCTCTTGCCAAAGATAGTAGAATTTAGAAAACCTAAATCACTAAATTTCATATGAATGACCTTCAAATATTTTAATATATGTGACAAGTAGCAATTTTCCCAAGATATTAAATTTTATAATAAAGATTTTAATACACCTGTTAAAAAACATAATAGTACAGTCCTGCCATTTAACAATGTATTTCCTGGACCATTGGCTGTTACTTATTAGAAAAAATTCTGTACCCAAATAAATACGGATCTTTAAATAAATGAACATGAAGGATACATTTCTCAAAATTACCTGGGAATGTGCTTTCCAGCATTATTTACTAATGCTGCCATATTCAGTAATAATGTTATTCAGGCTTTTGCTCTTTCTTTTTCCTCCCCTTGTGATTACTTTTCTCACAAATGGTGGTAACCAAGGAGAGCAAAGAGGCATGAAATTGAAAACAAAGTTAATTTAAGACCTCATTCCATTTCTGTCTCATCCTAGATACTCCCTTTATACTCCCTGAAATAATAACTCGTGTGAACATAGTTTCTCACCAAATAAGTCTAGTTTTCAGAAAACAAAAACACAGACAGTTCAATTAATGTTGGATTTTAAAATGAATTATGAGTATGTTAATATGTAACAAAAAGAACCTGTAGGGCAAGACAAAAGAGCTGATACCTAATCTTGGTATTGAGAGACGTATTAGTTACTTCTCAGAGACCTAATTTCTATACTGCAAGTTAGAGCACTGAACTACCAAATGGTATCTTAAAAACCTACCCAGCTATAAAGGTTTTGACTCTAATATAATTCAGTGACTGATTTTTAAAATGTAATTTGTCCTTTGTCATCTGTTGATGTTCCAGGAAGTTCCATAGATCAAGAGACCCCCTGGCCACGCTAGCTCCTTTTCAAGCTCCCTGACAAGTTATTAAGATTGGACCATTGGAATAAAGCTTTCTTCTTTCCCTTTTATGCTCTTTTCAAATGCACAGAGCAGAGTCCAGCAATGTTTTGTATCCCTAAATTCCCATAAATATCGTCGATAAGAACACTGTGTTCACCAAAAGGGAAATCAAGAAAAAAACATGGATAATAACATTTTGGTGGAAATGAATAAAGGAAACCAAAATGGATGGTCTCAGTGATAAGATCTGTCTTTTTTTCATGTTTCCTAAACTATCTGTAATGGTATAAGTATCATGCTGTTTTCCAATTATATTCTTTTTACAAACTCCTAAAATATCTTTTTAAACAATACTGGAGCTCCATGCAATGAATATATTGTATAAGGAGTACAGAATTGGTATCAACTAAAGATGCCATCTGCATACTGCCAAGTATCTTCATGTTTCTACCTACACAAGGGTTTGTTATTCATGGAGAAATAAAACTATCAGCAACAACACAACACTCTTTACTCATACACTACAGTAGGTCAAGTTTATATGCTTATTTTATAAATTCTCTCAGCAAAGCCTCATAACAACCCTATGAAGCACCTCTCAAACAAAAAAAAAAAAGGAAGAAAGAAAATTTTAAAAAAAGGAGAAAAATGCAATTGGAGGCTTAGGAAGACTAAATTTATATTCCCAAAGATGAGAGTCAAAATTTGAAACAAAATGAAAAATAAAGACTTTCTATATTGTTGCTTGACTCCAGAAGTCAAATATGACATGCTAAAAGTGCAGAGAGAAGAAAGGAAACTTTGAGAAGAGTGAGAAAGACTCAATAAGTGGAAAACAGGTGTCAGATAGGAAGACAGCTGAGACAGGAAGCAATGGGCAGCAGAGATGGGGTTTCAGGCCACAGTCTCCATGATGATTCTTGTGGTTCTAACACTTTTCTAGATTTAAACTATGTGAATATACTACTAAACCACATGCTGCCTGTGCATAGTCAGTTCAACTTTGCTGGACTAGATTCCTTTATGATATGATTCTTAGGGCACCAGGCAGTCCTACTGGAGCCTTTTCTTTTCCCTTGCAAATGGGACTCCAGAGAGATTCCTGTCTTTTCTCCCAACTATGGATTGGTGTGAAAGTTTCCACCATCAAAACTTCAGTTTAATGTTTTACCACCTAATTTAAACCCCCAGTAAAGAGAAGTTTGTTTTTCAATTGTTTTCATGATTCATAACCTAATATAATAAAGATTCTGAAAACTGGACCTGATTAAACAGAGAAACGCACTATACATTAGGCATAGGCTAAAGGTAGTTTCACAGTGCCAGAGCTGGAAAACACAAGACAGGTACATGAAATAAATGAATGAAAATTTAAGCATTTAGACAAACATTTCTTTTCAGTTAAAATCTAATACTTTTTAAAACTAAGAGTTTTAACAGAACAAAAATTGTAAGTTTACTTCTATTGTAACAATTCCCATTTTAATCAGATGCAAATATTAGTTGTGTTTATGCAAAACAGTTTCAGTAAAACATGGATCCTTAACAAATCTGCAAGCATAAATATTAAAAAAGAGAGAAAACTTCTTTTACATAGGCCTCAATTAAATTACAATATTAAGCAGGCTGCAGCAGGAGTCCATTAAAGATTTAGTTACCTTCTGTAGTGAACATTAAGAAGCTATTACTCAAATTCTATTTAAACTGTTAAAAGGAATTAAAATGTATAAGAAAGACCATTACATATCACGAGCTAATTTTCTAAGGAAAGCTTAGCAGCTGATAGATTGTTTAAGCCTCTCCAAGGTTTTAGCTTCACACTCAATAATTCAGAGATGGGACCAGGGTTATGTTGATTCATAATTTGCTCCTGTCCATCTCTCAGTGGAAAGATGCTGTGATATAGAATCAGTCTTCATTTCCCATTTTGTATCTAAAGCTATGCCTTCCAAGTCAAACTCAGCAATTATCAGCAAGAAAGTGACATTGTGTTCTCCCAGGGCTCCCAGCTCATTTACCACTGCATCCTCTGATTCCCATTTTGGTTCTGGTTTGTACTATACCATAGCTGCTTTGAAACCCTTGCCCAGGACAGAAAAGTTAATTTTCTTTATTAGCTTAGAAAATGTCTCCCCTCTTTCCTGAACATAAATTACACTTAGGAATGCAGTGTTCTTTTTTTAAATTATTATTTCTGAAGAAAGCTTGTTTTAAAGAGTTTCTGTTATCTGTTTTTATCATCTTGAATGTACTTTCTGTTCAACAGAAAAAAAAAATAAAGGTTATTTCCCCATAATGTTCTCTTTTTTAATTAAAATATTACCAAGGAGCAGTTAGGAGAAGAACAAAAGAAAATAAAACTATTATAACTGTATGGTAAGCCTAAAACAAAAGTATGTCAAGGAAATATGGAACATATTATTTAGGATAAAAATATTTCTTAGTTTGCTTTCTGTGTTTTAACTTGCAGTAATACTTCTCAATAATCATTTATTAAATATCATCTATTATGTGATCAGCACTTCCTACTCACAGAGGGGAATCGCAACATGAACCTAACAGGCTTTAATGCATGAAAAATAGAGATTTTAAATGTAACTGTTCCAATTATAGAAACTTTGGGAGATTCTTCATTCAGAAGTGAATAAATGGTTATATTTCAATAATAAAGAGAAACAAACTGGATATAATGGGCATCTTATTTCTCAGCAAACACTCCCAACTAATTTTTTAGTTTTATTAAAAAACTCCTGGAATGCTACTTGGAAAAGCACCTATCCCCAGTGATCAGCCTCACCCTAAGGTCAGAGGTTGAGTTAAAACCAGCTAAGCTCAAAAAGCAACTTTTATTATCCTGATAACACCCATGGCTCTCAAACTGGAAACCATGAGATACTGTCAATTATCAAGAAAACCATGGCGATATTTAACTTTTGTAGAACACCACAAACGATGTCAGATTGTGTAATTTTCCAAATGACATCTTCTACTTGTGAAGGTTGTTTTCAGTTTGGCAGTGATAACCATGATAGAAATAATGAGACAAAAATGAATATGAAGCTAGAAATAAGAGCAAGTTTGTTCAATCTGATTTCAACATGTGAGAAATTGTATAATGTCCCATGCATCCTCTTAGTTATTGTGGTTACTTAAAAATAAAAATAGTTTTTCTTTTAATTTATATGTATCATTTTTGAACACTTACTCTGTATTTGAGTCATAAATGCTCATTAAATTATTTGGACCTAAACATGCAACTGTTAAGTGTTTCCTTTGCCCTAGAGAACTAGGAAAGAACTATTAAAACTCAAGTTTCTGTGAATGGAGAGTTTGAGATCCTCTGGACTATGGCAAATGATTCAGGGTTAGGCATAAGATGCAAATCCAGTCAGTGGTTCTATTCAACTGCAGTGGAGAGATCTTCCCCCTCTGGCAAAAATGTTGTGATTACAAAGTAAGATATGAATCAGCATAGGTCTGCAATGTAGATCTTGAAGATGAAGCCAATGTAATGGAGCAGAGGAAGAGAGAGGGAAATTAGAGTCTTGGAGGCATCTGTACAATGAAGTATGACACATCTGAATCTAGTCCTGTCTCTAGATCTTAAGCTATGTGAGCCAATCAAACCTTGAATGGTCTAGCCAGTTAGAAAGTTTCTATCACTTGTAACTAATTTAAGGTGTTCAATTAAAAGACAAAAGATCTTTCAATTGCTGTTTTATTTTTATTTAATAAGAAAATTGAGATATGGAGGGGTCATTTTTGTTTTAATGTTTTATGATGAGAAGCAATAGGATTGTCCTGGATGCTACTTTCCTTCCCCCATATTACCACCAAGTAAGGAATGCAACTGAGTAAGTCTGAGACAAGGCCATTGGTCAGTGTCCACATTTCTGACATTAAGGATATTGCTGGCCAGGGCAGAGCCTGCCCTACTATACCTTTGGCCATTATGCACATATAACACCTATACCTAGTGGGCTTAGGTTGTGGAATAATGAGTTTGGGAGTCTGTGATTGCTCTTTTACTTCTCTGCTTTGTAAGTTTTCCCTCAGTAATATGCACTCTACACATTTGGTTTTATAAAAGAATAAAAATAACACATGGATGAAACAAATTTAGTATGAATTTATCATGTAGCTAGGTACTACTTGATAGTTTATTTGTAATAATCAGATAATGCACTGATTCAGTTTTATTTTGTCATCATCAGATATAAAATATGTTAAATTAATCAGCAAGAAATTATTGGAACAATTTACATCACATATAAATGACTTTACATGATGAAATAAATGACTACAACTTCTACAAAAAAGTTGAATATTTAGTTTAAAATAGAAACTAAATATGCAAATTTGATATTTCCCAGATAACACATCATGTTTGCTGTTCTAGATATCAGGTGTTCACCCAAAGCTCCAGTATTAATATTTGGAGATGAAATTACAGCTATAACCAAATCAGTTCATTCTAGTTTGAATGATTTAATTGGATTGTGACTGGAGGCAAGAGGGCATGACTGGAGTTGGTGGGCCACTGGGGACATGCCCTGGAAAAGTTCAGCTTCCCTGCAGCCCCTTTCCCTCTCTCTGTGCTTCCCAGTGAGCCACCATGAGGTGAGCAGCCTTCTACCCTCATGACTTTCCACCATGATCTTCTGTCTCATCTGGGAGAGTACTGGACTTTCAGATCATGGATTAAACCTTTGAAACTGTGAACCAAAATAAACTTTTCCTTTCCTAGATTATTCTTGTTGTATTTAGCCAAAGTGGAAAAAACAAAACAAAACAATATTACATGAGGGGGATATGAAAAGAGTATTAAGTGCTAAAATGTGCTGATTGGTACATCCAAATTAAGAGAGATTATGTGGTTCACATGAGCTGAGAAGTTACAGAAGATTTATTTTTTAGATGTACTTTACAAACATCAACTGAATGATAAAGTGTAATATCTAGTACTTAAGACAAAATTTCTATCCAAATTTTCATATCAGTGAATATTTTGATTCTCTTAGCAGCATTTCCATATTGCCCAACTTTACAGGGATCCATTCACATGGAATATCATAACATGACCTTGCTTCTTGGTCTACCAATTGTTTGTTTTCCTGTCCAGAATTTCATCATATATGAGATCTTCCTTACATATATTATATGTAAATCTGAACCAGATACAAATAAGAAATCCCTCTTATTTGGTGTTGAGGGATCTGTCAACAGTGGCCACAAGTCAAGATAGCCACTCTCTAGGAAGGTCCTGATCTGGAGGAAAGTTAGGTGTAGGTGTATCATTCAGGTAACACACAATGAGGAGATAAAACCAAAATAAATTAAACTGATAAAATGTATTACTTACAGATCTCAGAGAAAAAAGGGTTGTAGATGGGGGTCAACAGGAAGTTTGGGTGTGACAAGAAGTGAGAGAGGGGTTCATGGGTGTTATTCCTCAGGCTTCCCCTCAAACCTGGGGATTGGTTAACCATACATGTACAAAGGGGAACCATCTTATTTATGTGACTCTAGTGGTCACCACTAGGATTTACTTTGGAGTCATAAATCATGTGATGTGCTGGGTTTTGAGTTTGTGGAATAAGGAAGTAACATGCTACATCACACTTCCCCAGAGATGTAAAGATTTAACTAGATCAAAGATGACAAGGTGTAACTGGGTTTCAGCAACTGATGATCAGGCCTAAAGATATATGCCAAGGTTGAAAATGCATTAAGTAAATATATGACTAGATAATAAAATTTATATGGAGAAAAAGAGTATTTTCTAGTATTCAGTAAAGTATCGAGGCAAATACTCCCTGAACCATTATTATCTAAGAAGTTAGAATTGAAATACCACATAGAAGAAAGAATAACTATTCATTTGGGGCTCCCTTTGGGGGAGAATTCACTGACTAGAACTTCCAGCAAAGAAATGAGTGGTTCTAGCTGGAACTTACCAGCAAAGAAGTGAGAGTCCCTTCATTCAAGGTATTCAAGACAGGACAACATTACCACCTGTTATAGATGTTTATAAATGGGTATATTAAACTCAGAAGAAGGCTGAAAAAAATAGCCATTACAATTACTGATTCTATGATAATTGTGTTATATTCCAATTTCCAATAGAATAATATCAAAAACAAATGAAATAGAGGCAACCTCATGAATACTAACATTTAGGGCTGGGATTGTGGCTCAGTGGTAGAGTGCCCGCCTAGCATGGGAGGGACCCGGGTTCGATCCTCAGCACCACATAAAAATAAAGACATTGTGTTGTGTCCATCTACACCTAAAAAAATAAATAAATAAATATATTTTAAAAAATACTAACATCTAATGTCATTGGTGAACCTATGCTGTCTAATCCATTAGTTTGAATGCTAACAAAGTAGAGCCATGACTACATGAATCTTACATATATTCTACCTCCATATAGTTGAGCATTATTCAACATATATTTATTGATTTAATATCATAAAGAAATTCATATTGCCTGTCTAGTTGACTAGTAGATAGCAAGTGCTTAATTTAATAATATTTTTATAAAATAGCATATTAAATTAGAAATAATGTGTGTTGTTACATCTTTTACTTTGTATAAGACTTTCAGCAAATCATGTTTTAAGCCAGTATTAGTTTCCTCAATTTCTTTAAAACTGGATTTTCAAAGCAGAACCTAGCCTTTTTATCCTCCCCCACGGGACCAACAACATATTGGCTGTGATTTGCAATAATTTATCAAATATGGACATAGAAATTAAGAGGCAATTATGAGAGATACCATTGAGGATGGAAAGATCAGAATACACAATTGAATAGACCATCAATTTAGAAAACATTTCTCAATTTGCATGATTGGGCAGGGGAATTGATGGACATAGTGGTTTAAAAAAGCATATAAAAAATCTACATTTTTCAGATTGGGAAATCATGTACTGTAAATTGATAAGAAAAACTCTCTCTTGCCCTTTTACTTTCAAATTTGCTGATTTTCACTTACCTTGTGGGGGAGGGGAAGAAAAGCTTCTTCCCTAAGTGAAAATGTAGCAAGGCTAATTTAGCACATGTGCAAGACAGTGGTGTCTCTCAATGCCAGGGATAAATTGGAAACTCTTATGGAGTTTCACTTCTAATGCCTGAGCTCCAACCCTAGAAATTCTGATTTGATTCATCTAGGAATCCAGAAGTTTTAGAGTTCCCAGGGTAATTCTGATATACTGCCATTGCTGAGAACTATGGAGGTAGCAATAGCACTGTTCTAAAACTCACCTGCACTATTTAGGATGTTGATTAATTGTCTATTGAAATAAATACTTAGAGCCTAATGAGACTGCATTCTATTGATCCTGCCTCTCAGTTAAATCTGTTGGTAACATTTTAAAATACAGATTAAACATTTCTAACATGAAATTTTGTCACTTTGTCAATGCTCAAAAAGTTTTGTATCTTGGATTTGGGGATTAAATATATTCAACTGGTAAAGTCTATGCCAATCATCTTAATAAAAATATCTCCATAATCTGAAGCATTTCTGACCATTTGGGATAAGGGATACTCATTCTGTACAACTTTTGGGAGCAAGCCCAGCTGACTAAATCAGAGGTCTGGGGGTGGGATCCAGAAAATTTTGCTTTGCTTAGATGATTCTAATGTGTTCTCAGCTGCAAGCTACATATGAATTTTAAAGAATCCCCACAAAGCCTCTTGTCACCAGCCACATTTAATTAATGTTCTCATGATGGTAGAGCTGGCAGTGCTAAAAATAGCAAAATCAGTGGGAAATCACAAAGAAGCATCCTTCTCAATTATGACAAAGAACAGTCTTATGAACTACATTAAAGAATAATTACAGTCAAACAAATTACAGCTCAATTTTACCAAAATAAAACATAGAATTTTTTCAAGTTTACTCAAATTTTGAAGGTGTTAAACTTAAGGTAGTAAGAATCCGAATAAGTGCCTGTAGTATACTATAAGAGGCATAACAAGATGACCAGAGGTCCACTGAGATATTTCATAGGGCAAACACTATGTGTAATTTGGCAATATAATGTAAATTGAATAGGGGATTACATTCATCTATGACAATGAAACCTATGATTGCACTGGAGACAAGGTTATTTTACCATAGATGTAACATCAATGCACCTTTAAAAGCTTATTATATTGGCAAAATTACATTGTTATGTCATGTGCATGTTCCAATACAGAAAAATGAATCTCACCAATGCACCAATAAAAATATGAAAAAAAATCTTATATGGCTGGGAACCTCTAATCTCAGTAGCTTAGGAGGGTAAGACATAAGGATCACATGTTCAAGGCTAACCTCTGCAATTTGAGGAGGCCTTAAGCAACTTAGTAGACTGTCTGAAGGAAGGAAAAAAGGAGGGCGCCTATAGCCGTAGCTCAGTGGCAAAGCACACCTGGGTTAGTTCTTCAGTACCCCCTCCAAAAAAAAAATGTCTTATGCATACATGAATAGCTTAAACTCTCTTCTTGAAAGAAGTACTTAGTGGCTGATCTAACTGAATTCAAGTATAATAAAGGAGAAACATCCCCTAAACTTTTAAGAATGCATCAAGTACTCATGTGACCCCTGACTGTGTCTGGCCTAATCTTGCTCTCCCTTTCATGAAAGTGCTACAGGAGTACTTCCTGATCATCTAATGGTGTCTGAGACGTATCTTTGATGCCAGTCAGACCAAAAAGGAAAAGTTTCTGCTGAAGAAGCTGGTTAACTACAAGCACCCAATATCCCAAATATAAAAATAACCTTTGGTTATAGAATATTAGAATCAAATGCAATAATCAAAATAAGGCAAAAGAAGGGCAAGAACAATATCAGAATTGTGACTATAGAAAGAGCATTTTGAGTTGTCTCCATATATTTAAACCTTAAAGAAAATAAATACATTAAATAAATGAGCTAAATAATACTGTGAGCAAATATTAAGAACAAAATAATGGGATATATGTTTTACAAACTGCTCCTCTATTACATTTATATATTATCTGAAAGGAGACAGTGACCCAGATGAAGAGGGTATTCTCTTTGTCCTTCTTTTACCAGCACAAAATAAATATTGAAATAATTGAAAACTTGAATGGCACTGAGGATCAATTACCAAGACACAAGATTGGGGACATGGAGAAAGAACATGCCAGTCTCCAGGTAGATAATGGAGGTTCCTGCATAATTTGTAGATGAGTCAAAGCAGAGAGGCATCAGAGTCCAGTAAAGGTGGCTTAATGAAGAATTAATGAACTAAAGCAGACATCATGGTCAAAGGGCACAGAGCCTCAACTGGACAGAAGAATTAGGTTCAATTTCATATCCAGAGCCAGGCATAGCCCAGTTACAAACTCTGTATACCAGTTGAGATATAAGCATTATTATCCATTCTTCCTGAAGACTCATATTAGAGTTCAGCATACCAATGGTGATTCTCATTCAATATAAGTTTATATAAGTTTATAATGTCCAGATGTTGAGTTCAACTTCTTGGGAATGAAGGCTAACAAGATCAAGACTCCAGTCAGTCAGCAATTCCCAATGGTACTTAGGATTCCAGCAGTTGTGAGTACATCTAGTAAATAAACTAGGAGTTTTGGACTTCATACTGGGCAAAATTTCTCATAGATAAGCAAAGGCTATGGTCACATAGTAACCTGTTTTTATGGCAATACCATGTGTCAGTGTGTATGAAGTATGGAGGCTCCTAAGAAATAACCTGTCTTGAGAAGCCTTAGTGGAAGGCTGGTAGGTGTGAGGCAGTCTTTTAAAGTCACTGAAATTTCTAGGTAGCCAGGAATGAAGAGAGTGGTATGATCATAGGCTCTGTGAAAAGAATTATGCTTCTATACAATGGATAGATACAATAGGAGATAGATTGACATGTTGTAAATAGCACAAAATTTCCCCTTATAAAAACCAAGAATTTCAATATGTTTGAAATTAAGAGTGTTCAACTGGCTTAAGAAAGAATCTCTGATTCCCTTCCTATGCTTCATTAATTTGGATACAAGTTCTGAATATCTGTTAGATCCTATGAACAAGTGGTGTGGCTCAAACTTCCCTTCACAGTGTACCAGAGAGCAGAGCATGCATTGGAAATGTTAGTTGCTCCACTTATATGATAAAAACAGAAGAAAGGTTTGTATAATTACATGATTATTGTACACAGGAGTTTCATGTGGATTTGTAATTTATAAAACTGTTTTTCAATTATTCAGGGGCATAACGTGGAAAAATATGAAATTGAAAAGAAAATTGAAAAATTTCATTATTGATGTTAAGTACTTCAAGTGTTGATACCAGGTTCATCCTCTTCTGTGATGACTTAGGATTTCTCAGTAGAACAGAGACAGCATGGCAACCCACAGGCAGGCATAAGTGATTGATTGGAGACTCTTATTTAGTGTGTTCTGGGTCAGGAAGTTATTGAAAGGGCTGATTGATTCTATTTAACAGTGTCACCTTCGTACAGTTTTTCTCCATTTCCTCAAACAGTCTTGTTATGCAATCTGTGAATGGAGTTTCTAGTTCCCTGGAACAATTTTTTAATAATATTTCATCATTGTCTGTTCTTTTCCTATGGATCCTGTATCTGATTAATTTAGTTTTCCTTAATTTCGTTTTTCAGTTCATAAATATCAGTTGTTTTTTTTTTTTTTTTTCTGTTTGCCCGAATTTATTTAGATTCATTCTTGAAATACATATTCTTTGTTGGGAATTGGAAGGATTAAGTAGAATTTTCTGTAACATGACCTGAGGTCAGGACTGAGGTATTCTGCCAACACAGTCAACGTTTTTTTCACCGAGGTAGTAACTCACCTAGCATGAGTGAAACAGGTTGAGAAAATGGGAAAAGTTCCACTGAATATTCTAGAAGTCAATTCCAAGGAAGAGAGCATTACTTGGAATTCTCAAGGAGTTTATTTGGCTTCCAAATTGAACTATGAAACATTTGCCTTACTGCTACCTAAGAGGCCCCGTAAAATTCTTTGTTACTGTCATTCAGATCATTTTTCTTTAGTGAACTATAGAAACCAGGAAAAAGTATAAAGGAAAAATTTTCTGTTTGTTAAAACACCCAAAGAAAATCAAGATGGTTAAATATTAACATATTTAAAGAGACAGTAAGATAGAGATAAACAATGATAAATAGAGTTAAGGCTCTCCTAATTTTGTCAAACTTCAATAAGAGTTGATCTGAACTGGTAGACTGCCTATATTATGGGCAACACTGGATTGATGCTTTATATTCTTTTAAAATTTGCTTAATTTAGAGCAGCGCCATAGATGTCCAAAAACAAAAACAAAAAACAAACAAATAAAAAGCACACAGTTTTAATTACTAGCCTAAAAATTTCTTTTCATCCAGAAAGCACTATGAAGAATTGTTTGGTTTCTAAAAGCAAACTGGATTTCCTAGTACTCACTTCGATTCTGGTTCAATATATTTGGGATGGAATATAATAAGTATTCCTTGGGATTATGAAGTGCATGCATGAGCAGAAGTCTCTCTAGGTATCAGAAATTCACAACAAGTATTTTTTCAAAGTGGCCTTTTGAATGATAAGCTTAAAGTAAATACACATACATATATATTCACACATACATACTCTTGAATCCCAAATGTAGACAGGAGGAAGATTTTACCCAACAGTATACATCTGTGAAAAATTTCAGCTACAGTGGAGAGTTTATTTCACTGGTTTCTCAGCACAGTAAATTCTTTATTTCCTGCCCAACAGGATGATCACAGTCTATAGTGACTCAGATTGAGGTTCTCAATTTATTACATGGAATGCCTCATTTTAAAAAATATGCCTCTTGGGGGATGGGGTTGTAGCTCAGTGGTAGAGTGCTTGCTTTGCATGTGTAAAGCACTGGGTTCCATTCTCAGCACTGCATATAAATGAATAAATAAAGTAAAGGTTTATCAACAACTGAAAAAAATGGTTCTCCTTAAAAAAAAGAAATATATACATATATATTTTTTCCCAAAGCACCAGAAACAGAAAATCAAGAAGTATATGACTCCAAAATGGTATCTTTGTAGAGATTATAGTTTTTTTTTTATGATTTTTAGATTATTCAGTATGCATTTTCTGCCCCATAGAATTATTCATAACCTAATCATGTGTATCATTGAACATATAAAGAATTAAGGGATTTGTCTTTTGTTTTCAAAAATTTCAAAATCTTATTAGGAAAGCTAGATAAGCCTATAACAGAGAGTTAAGTGACAATGTAAAGTGATATCTGTTCACAGGACTGAATGCTAGAGTTGACAGGTGTGTACTTGAGTTCAGGCAGTTTGGATATTCACTTGTAGGTCTTAGTCCTTTGTGTATAATATACAACAAGGCATTCATGAAAACTGTGTAAATGGAGAGCTTGTGAGAAGTAAATCATATTTTAACTGACGTACAAAGTATTGAATTACCAGTACAAATACACAAGTTTAAATTTGAAACCAATGGCCGGAAATTGTTGATTTCTGCTTTTTGATAAATTTGCAGTAGATGTCATTTAAATAATGAAGTATGTTGGCATCAAAGTCTTCTTTTTGACTTTCTGGATCATATTACAGATGTATGTAATGATTTTTTTTAAAAAAGAGAAAAGAAAAAAAGGAAGGATAATATGCTGTATGCTGTTTTCTCTTTCTTTTTTTTTTCTCTTTTTGGAATGTCTAATTTTGTCCCCCATTAGGCTTAAATATCCAGCTTCTAGGTGAAAGGATAAAACCAGGATTTTGGGAGTAGGACTACAGAGATGAAAAAGTACTTGTATTATTTAAAATGATATTGCACTTTAAGGTTATAATATTAAAAGCTAGCATTTTTTAAAAAAATACATTTCCTCTTTCATTTCTTTTTTTTTTCTTTTTTCCTTTCCTTCTTTTTCTTCCTTTTATGCTGTGCCATAGATTGAGCCATGACCCTGGTGTATCAGGCAATCACTCTACCATGGAGCACCATGCCACACACCATTCTTTCTAATTTTCTGTTTTAGGCCCTGTTTATCATGGGCTTATGGAAGAGGGAGGAATGCATTTGGATAAACTGATAGAAATAGAGGACATAGAGATTCTTGGCACACATAGTTTTAGAAGGTACAGTAGAATGTTCTCTGCAAAATTCCTCAAGAAAATTACACCAAATCACCATAGGAAGAGGGTCAACTTACTGATCAGGTGGAACAGCTTGGTCAGATAGACAGAGTCTCCTTTGTATCTATTAGATTTAACCGTGCTATTACATGAACATTGCATTGAGAATCAACCTGTCTGCCATGGAGCAGACTGTGGTCAGGTATTTGATAATTTTACCACAGAGATATAGATTAGAAGTTCTGAAATAAGTGCTTATTAAAATAGATGCCTGACTTATAGGAATAGGGAGGCAAGGGAATCTCCTTTCATTAATTGTCACTGTGTTACTCAAACTCCTTCTCCATGCCGATAAACCATTTGAGAGTGGCTAAAGGGTCAGAGATGAATGTGGACTATCAAGTAAATAGTAAACCTATATAGACTGAATTATTTCATCCTAACAAATTTTAAAGCAAATTGCTCAAGGATAGTTGTTTCATTTATTTCCTCACTACACATAATTATAAATTGTATTATAAATATCAGAACAGTTATAGACAAAAAAAAAACACTACAAATTCCCTGTACATTTGAGTATATGCATACCTATTCCTACTTAAAAAAAATAAGGATTAATTTTCAGAGACAGGTAATTTTAATAAAGAAACATTACTTCCCTATACAAAATATTACCTGCACAGATGCTTTCATCCTCTGAGCAGGCTGCGTAGAGTGGGGTTATTTTTCACTTTGGTTCATCTCCTGTCTTTCAAATTCTGCCTACGGGCTTGTCTACTAGGATAAAGAACACATTAAAATCTAGGCTTATTGTGAAGCCCTATGCAGCCTGCTGAGGACCATATAGAGGCTGGCAGAAGGTTTTCTATGCCTCAAAAGAGATAGCACTCCCTATGGGCAGGGCATTCTCACTCCATTCTCCCCATCTCTTCCCAAGTAGAGATCAAAGGAACCCACATGATACTTTTTGTTCAAATTCTAATGGGACAGAAAAGCATTTCTGGAATGGTGGAAAAAAGATGTATAAATCTCTTTCTGCACAATTTAATGAGGATACTAACAAAAATGGTCAAAATTAACTTTCTTAAAAATCTGAAAATTAACTAAGTAATTGCAATAATTATATGAGGATTTATGAAAGAAAAATATCTGAATCTCAGTGAGAGCACTGATCTTTGTAGTGTTTTAACTTGTTCCATTCCCATCTCCCTCTTCCAAGTTCCAGAGTAGCACTGAACGGCAATGGCCTTGGAATCACAGTGTCTGTGAAAACCTGTGGTTAGCCACCAGCATGGGAAAGCGCAGGATGAAAATCTCCCAGGAAACTAATCTTTAGTGTACTGCACAACTTCTCTGAGTGTTCCCTGGAAAAGTCCCAATAACAAGGTTTTTTCTTTATTTGTTGTCACTTGGAACTAATCAGTGAAAGAAGATGCATCCCTAAAACATTTGTTAAAAACAAACAAAACAAAACAACAACAGCAACAACAACAACAACAACAACAAACTAGCAGCTATCTAAAGTTGCAACACCAGACAGAACAAAAAAAGATGGTAGTTTAAAAATATTGAAAGGAAATTTTAGAAATAAAATATGCATAAGGGCTCTGGCAACCTCTGACATACGCATGTGGATGAAGGAAGGACAGATCACATGACCCAGAAAAACCTAAGTAGTCCCTAATCACTAAATATTGCTGAAATTGAGGTTTTGAGCAAGCAGGAAGTGAAGGGTAAGCAGAGTTGTGAGCCCTAAGAGGAGAATTGATCAAAGGTGTTTAAGCAGTTCTGTCCACTCAAGGTATTTCAAGATATTTGTGCTCACTATCCTAAACAAGCATAGATTTTGGGAGATTACATGTAACAAAGAACACAGATTTTATATACTTAATCCAGGAAATTCATTCATCCAACAAATAGTTTCAATAAAAACAACAAACCATGGACAGAAAAGGAATTGCCATCAATAATAATTTCCTGATTTTTCAAATTATGTCCAGTTATTAACAACAACAAAAATTAAACATAGAAAGAGACAGAAAAGGATACTTAAGCAAAACAAAGCCAATCAAAATGGGTTTTTGATTTACAGTAAATTTTAAGCAGATATCTTGAACGTGTTCAAAGAACTCAAGGAAACCAAGCAAGCATGTAAAACTAAAGGGAAGTATGAAGAAAATATCTTACCAAATTGAAAATATCAATAATAGATAATTATAAAAATGAAGAAGAAATTCTAGAAATGAAGAGTACATAAATGAAAAAATAAATTATTGGAATATCTCAAAAGACTACTGACTAGATAGAAGAATCTGTAGACTTGAAGATAGATTAGTTAAGATTGTCCAAACTGAGGTAAAAATAAAGAAAGAAAGAAAGGAGTGGAACCCTAGAGATATGTGAAAAACCACAAGCATACTACCATATACCTAATGATAGTTCCAGAAGAAGAGGCTACATAGAAATGATATTTGAAAAGTTTATGTCTGAAAACAGCATAAATTTATGGAAAATATTAATATATAAATCTAATCAGCTCAACTATCTCCAAGTAGAATAAATTCAAAGACATCCACACCTAGATAGATCATAAAATGTTAAAAGCAAAGGCAATGAGAACATACTGAAAGCAGAAAAGAGAGATGTGGCTCATAATGTATAAGGAATCATCAATATGATTAACAGCTGATGTATCACCAGAAGCTAGGGATATAAGAAGGCAATAAAGTAACATATTCAAATGCTAAATGAAAATAAACTGTTAAATAATCAATGTGTTCAAACTATTCTTCAAAAAATATAAAAGATTAAGACATTATGAGATAAACAAAAATGACAGTTGGTCAGCAGCAGAACTATGTTACAAAAAAATACAAAAGGGAGTCCATAAAGACATTAGAAAAACCAAATTCACAAAAATAACATAGTAATTACATAGTAACAACATAATAATTATTTTAAAAGCATATTCTTTTATTTTTTTAATGTTTTTGCCCGTTTGATTTAAATAATGATGCACATGTAATAAACAAAATCTGAGCTGATGTATACACAATTATAAAGGCAATTTGTGGAAATAACAACATAATGGAGGTCAGAAAGAGAGCTATATAAGAGTAAAGTTTTAAATGTTCTTGAAGTTGCTATTCAATGGAACATTTTATAAATTGATGGTAGGAATAATCCCCAGAAACACCACTAAGAAAATACTTTAAAAGAAAGTGGTAAAAGAAATGCATAATATAAAATCATATCTATTTAACACAAAATGAGGCACTAATAGAAGAATTATGGAAAAAAAAAAACATGAAAGACAAAGAGCAGGATCCCAGACATAAAAAATGTTAAAATTTAGATTCAAAGACTCAAATAGTTTAAAGTGGAAGGATGAAAAAAATGTATTGTCGAAATGGTAACAAACAGAGCTGGAGTGGTTACAGTAATACCATGCAATATTGATTTAAAGAGAAATTTGTTACTAGAGACAAAGATGTGTATACTGATGTGAGGAAATCCCCATACTACCAAAAGTGCTATACAGATTTAGTGTGATTCCTATTAGAATTCCAATGAGGTCTTTATAGAAATAGAAAAAAGCAGTCATGAAAGTCATTTGCAAAAAAACAAAAGTCCCAGAATGAACAAAACAATCTTTAGTGACAAAATTGAAGCAGGAGGCATCACAATACCAAACCTTAAATTATATGACAGAGCTATACTAACAAAAACTTCTTGGTATTATCACCAAAACAGACATGAAGACTAATGAATGGTATAGAATAGAAGACCAAAAACCAACCTACGTAAATAGTTACCCATACTAGACAATGGCACCATAAACATACATTGGGGAAAAGATAGCCTCTTCAACAAATGGTGGTGGGAAAACTGGAAATCCATATGTAATTAAATGAAATTAAACCACTCTCTCTAACCCTGCACAAAACTCAACTTAAAGCACAAGAAGTAAAATCAAGAATCAGTAAATGGGATGGTATCAAACTGAAAAGCTTGTTCACAGCAAAGGAAACAATCAAGGTCATGAAGAGAGAGCCTACAGAATGGGAGAAAACCTTTGCCACCCACACCTCAGGTGTTATTTTCCAGAATATGCAAAGAACTCCAAAAGCTTAACACCAAAATCATCATCATCAATATCATCATCATCATTATCATCATCATCATCATCATTATCATCCAATCAATAAATGGGCAAAGGAACTAAAAGATAATCTCAACAGAAGAAATATAAAAGGTCAACAAATATATGAAAAAAAGTTCAACATCTCTAGCAATTAGAGAAATGCAAATTAAAACTGCATTGAGATTTCATCTTTCTCTAGTCAGAATGACAATTATTAAGAATACTAGTAACAATAAATGTTGGCAAGGATATGGGAAAAAGCATATACTTGTACATTGCTGGTGGGACCATAAATTGGTGCAACTACTCTGGAAAGCAGTTTGGAGATTCCTCAAAACTTGGGAATGGAGCCACCATTTGACCAAGTTATCCCACTCCTCTGTATATATCCAAAGGATTTAAAATCAGCATTTTACAGTGATGCAGGCACATCAATGTTTATAGCAGCTAAATTTACAATAGCTAAGCTATGGAACCAACTTGGGTGACTTCAACAGATGAAATTACAAATGAAATGTGGCATCTTTATACAATGGAATATTACCAGCCTTAAAGAAGAATGAAATTATGGCATTTGCCAGTAAATGGAGGATCTGGAGACTACCATACTAAGTAAAACAAGCCAATTGCAAAAACAAACAAAGGTTGAATGGTCTCTTTGATAAGTGGATGCTATCATACAAGGTGGGGGAAGAACAGAAGTTCATTGGAGTAGACAAAGGGGAATGAAGGGAACTGACGAAGGATAGGATAAAGAAAGTCAGTGGAAAGAAACTGACACAACTTTCATATGTACACATAAGGATACACGACAGTGCATCTCAACATTATGCACATTCACAGGACTGGGATCCTAGCTAGAATAAGCTATACTCCATGTTTGTATAAATATATCAAAATAGACTCTACTGTCATGTATAACTAAAATGAACAAATAATCAAAACAGTCCTCAATACATTTCACATGATTGAAATAATGAAAAGCATTTTATAAGACCATGATGGAATTAAGCGAAAAATTAGTAAAAGTAGGATATTTGGAAATTCACCAATATGTGTATTTTACAATAACACAAGTATAAATAAATAAGAGATCAAAGAAGAAATCATAAAGAAAATTTGAAATTAACATCAAAATTTATAATATGTAGCTATAGTAGTGATTATTGAGAAATTTATAGTTATCAAAGCTCATGTTTGAAATATCTTAAATTCATAATTAAAACTTAGAATTTTAGACAGTAGGAAAAGAAGAACAAAATAAAACTGAAATACATGAAAGAAGGAAACAATAAAGATTAGGGAAAGAATAAATCAAAAAAGTAAAAACTCAATAGAAGAAAACATTAAAACTGAAATTTGGCTCTTTAAAAGATTAACAAAATCAATAATTACACTGACAACAAAAAGAGCAATAAAAGCTCAAATTGATAAAATGAGAAATTAATCAATAAAAGGCATCACAAACAAACTTACAGAGATAGAATGTACTACAATGAAATACTCTGCATAACTTTATTTCAGTAAATTAGATAGCCTACATGAAAGGACATATTAACATGAACTACTGGAATTAACTGAAAAAAGAAATAGAAAATTCAAAAAGACTTAAAGACCGTAAAGAATGTGAATTATCAATTTAAAATTATCCACAAGAAAATCTCATGGTTTCACCAACAAACTTTCCCAAAAGATGAAGGGAGAATAGATACAATAACCTTACAAATTCTTTTTAAAAATACAAACAAGAGAAATCACTGCTCAAATAATTTTTTGAGGTCAGTTAGACACAACAAGAGAAGAAGATAGTATCCAATATTCTTTATGAATAATAGACAAAAATAAACATGGAAATAACTAGCAAAGCAATTTCAGCCTCTTATATAAAGGATTATAACCAATTGCCAAGTAGAATATTCCCCTAGAATCCTAGTTTGGCATAACATATGAAAACCATTCATGAGAATAAAAGACCAAAAAAATTTTAAAATATGGCAATAGACATGAAATATTTTACAAAATCCAATACCCTCCTCTAGCAAAAATACTCAGCACACTGGGGATGGAAAGGAACTTGTATATTGAATTTGTATTCTGCAACCTTGCTGAACTTTATTATTATTTTAATAGTTTTGTTGTTGATGTTTTAGGGTGTTTTGTATATATGGACATGTCAGACTCAGAAAGTCAAGGGTCAGATATTTAAACTCACAGGCAAAACCTAGAGGAAAATGAGAGGGAAAGTGGGGGAATCAGATATTATAAAGATAACAGAGAAGATCAGTGGAACTCTTCCATGATAAAGAACATCTATAAATTATCCATAGTTAATAATATATATAATGCTGAAAGATAGGAAGCCTTTCTTTCAAGATCAGGAAAAAGTCCAAGCTATCTCCTTTTGCATTATCTAGAGGTTCTAGCCAGGGAAATTAGGCAAGAAAAAAAATTAAAAAATAAGAAAGTGATCCAGTTTGTAGAGGAAGTAAAACTATATTCTTCAATGACATTTTGTTGTTGTTGTTTTAGGTCATGAGAGCCTTTTTAATTTTTTTTGTCTTTTACTAGTGCACATCATTAAACATAACAGTTGAGTTCATTTTGACAAAATCATACATGCATGAAATTTGATCTACTCTATTTCAGTCCTTGCTGTCCCCCTCACTCATTTCTCCTTTCTCTACTCTACTGGTCTTCCTGTCACTCATTTATTTTTTTTTTAATTTTTGATTGGTGCTTTATATACATATATACATAAATGTAGAATTTGCTGTGATACATTTATAGATTCACCAAGTGTAATTTTGTTAAAGTCATTCTGCATTTCCTTTCATTTCCTGTCCCTCCTTCCTCCGTCTCGACCCCCTTCTTCTTATCCACTGATCTTCTCTGTAACTTTAATATCTAATTTCCCCCACTTTCCCACTCATTTTGTACTAGTTTCTGCATATGAGATAAAACATCTCACCCTTTTTTTTTCTGAGTTTGACATGTTCTTATATACAAAACATTCTTAGAAATTGAAAACAAAACTATTAAAATAATAATAAAATTCAGCAAGGTGGTGGAATACTAATTCAAGATACAAAAATGAGTTGTATTTCTATATGCTAGGAATTAACACTCTGCAAATTAAATTAAGAAAATAATTTTATTTTAATGTTATCAAAGGAACATAGTGCTTAATAATAAATCAAACAAAAGAAGCTCAATATTTGCATACTGGAAACTATCAATATTTGCATACTGAAGACTGTCAAATACCATAGATAGAAACTAGAGAGGACATAAATAAATGGAGATATCTTGCTCAATAATCAGATGATTCAGTATGTTAAGATGCCAATAGTCTGTGAACTGATTTAAATATTTGACATAATCTTTGTGAACATCCCTGATACCTTTCTGGTAGAAATTGACATCCTGAAATTCATATGGAAATTCAGTGGAACCAGAATAGCCAAATTGAATAAGAATAAATATGAAGAACTCACTTTCCATTTCAAACCTTACCACAAATCCATAGCATCTGAAACTGTGTAATATTGTCATGAGGGTAGTCGTACAGATCAGTGGAATAGAAATGAGTGCATAGAAACAAATCCTTTCACCTCTGGTTAACTGTTGACAAAGGTATAGAAAAACAACTCAATGACAACAAATTAATTTTTTTTCCAATAAAATGTTATCTCAATTGGGTATCTATATACAAGAAAAATGATAATTTGAACTCCAGTCTTACACCATAAATGTTATGGTTTAGATATGAGGTGTCCTCCAAAAGTTCATGTGTGGAATAATACAACAAAGTTAATAGATGAATCCATTAAGTTATGAGAGCCTCAACCTAAATAGTCTTTTAATCCAATTGAATGATTTAACTGGGTGGTAACTGTAGGCAGGGAAGGTATGACTGGAGAAGACGGGTCACTGGGGTTATGTCTTTTGGGTTTGTATTTTGTCCCTGGTGAGTGGAGCTCCATTTCTCAGCTTCCTGGTGCCATGTTCTGAACTGCTTTCCTTTGCCTCTCCCTTCCACCTTGATGTTTTGCCTCACCTAGGGCCCAGAGCAACAGAATCAGTTGTTCATAGACTGAGACCTCTGAAATCGTGAGCCAAAACTGAATGGAGTCTTCTCCATTCATACCCTCCCTGCCTACAGTTACCACCCAGTTAAACCATTCAATTGGATTAAAAGACTAATTAAGTTGTGGCTCTCATAACCTAATCATTTCATCTCTTAACTTCTCCTCCTCTATATTGTTCTTGTTAGGTCACTTGTTCACAATAGAAAAAAATATGACTTAAACAATATAAAAATGCAAATAATCATGGATTGATTCAATATGCATCATACATTCACATGTAGGAGATAAAACTATAAAACTCAGAGGTAGACAATGCTTTCTTAGATACGGGATATTCTGGTGAGTAATGAGCTGCTGCTGTAACTGCTTGTTTTCTGTGAGATTCTCCTTCCCTTTTCTTATGCTGAATCATACATCATTTTGATGAAGGCCCCTTATAAGCCCTCTGTTTTTAGGGCCTACTCTGAGAGTGCCAAGTGCTTCCACTCCTGAGGATTCTTTGATTCCAGAGCAGGATAGGTGTCAACGAAAAGCAGGGTGATCGTCCTTTTTCTATATCTGTCTAACATTTATCACCTGAGGTCAAAAGAAGTTCTAATTGTACCCCCAAATTTGCAATCTCTAATGGATGTTATCACATCATCTTTTGCTCCTACTTATCTAACCATGGACTCTGCTCCAGTGCCATGGTCTCGAGTATTAAAAGGCACCTGACAATCTTCTCCATACGTCTCTTTGCTGTGCAACCTGCCCCTAATCAAGGCCCCTACACACAGTTGCAGAAAATATCCCACTCAAATAAAGAGATGTAAAAACTTCCATGGTGACTTCTTTGTGAAGTCCTCATTTGTGAGGGACCAAAGTCTTTTCCAGGAGCTGTCTGATTCCTGTGGGAAATAGTTGTAAATGACACTTACAGGTCTGAGTTCCTTCATCTAAAATGTCTTCTTCTATCTTGTTCCATTATAATGTATGCTTAATCTGGTGATTCATTTGTAGTATTATTTTTAGTGTATTCAAATAAACATTTGTGTCAAGAATCTCTTTAAGTAGGTCATAAAAAAGATAACACCAGGGTAATGAGAAATCTTATTTTACAGCCAACAACTCAGTGCTGTTGTTTCACAAATGTGCATCTCATAAAAATGAGATAAAGATAATCACAGGGACAAATAAATTAGGAGAAGACCTAGAGAAGTTGAAGGAATGTTTGAGAGATGCTTGAGTCCATTGTAACTCAACCATAAGCTGACATTCTGGGATATATAATTGTTTGCTATAGAGGATGGTCCTCTGCACTGTGGGATGTTTGGCTGCATCCCTGAGCTCTCCGCTTCTCAGCTGTGACAATTGAAAACGTCTACAGGCATTGCTGTGTCTTATTCAAGAAGAGAACAAAAACCATTCCCCATCAATCCACTTTTTCATCACAGTCCTTCATTTTCAGAAGGGAAATTTAGATTGAAATTGTAGGTGGATTGCTCTTGGTCACATGGAACTTAAAGCAAAATCTAAATAAAAATGTGATGCCACTTTTTATTTAGTATTCTTACTGGTATTATCCTCAATAAAGACATAAAACAAATGCTCAGTCTTGAAAGAAGTGCACGGATTTCACTGATTCTATCATTAGATTAGAATAGTGATCTACATATTGTTCAGTATTTATCAAATGTCTGCTGGTCATCTTTTTTTAGTAGCCTTTGATATAACTAATAGCTTTGAAGCAAGCTAGAAAACTATATGAAATAAAAATAGCAAAACAGGACTCAACATATTTTTGTAGCTTAAACTCCATAGCTATTATCTATAACATAGCCTAGACTGTGTGAATGTGTTAAGATGAAAGAAAGGTAAGTCTCGCATATAAAAGGTAATAGCTAAGTAATCTAAGGAAAACCCTGAGATTACAGTGGAATGGTGACTTTAAGAAGATATAATTCCATGGGATTTCCCCTCTCTGTACTTGCATATTGGGTCAAGTGAATAGATGAATTTATTCCATTTTCTATTCTCATTACAGGTTTTGTCAGGAAAAGTGAGTTATCACAGAATTTTATCGTGTGATACATTTGGTGAATTATAGCAGTGAGCAGAAGATGGTTAACCTCTCTTATAATTGTATATCTTGAGTGACTATTCTGCCCTTTCCAAGTGCTTCTGAAATAAAAATTTACCTCTTAATCTCTACATAAATTTCAAGGTGGTAATGTTTAAGTGAAAGTATTAGAAGGGTAGTAGAGAGTATTTTCCTGATGAAGAAAGTCTCTACACAATAATCTAGTCTCTACCAAAAGAAAACTCCCACCACATATTGCTACCTAATAAATGTAAAAAGTATTTCAGAATTTCATATAATAACATCCAATGGAGACATATTTTAGCTGTGCAAAATGTTTTCCTGTTTTTCAGAGATGAGGATACTTACAATTTGTGATTTTGATGGCTGACTTTATATATATTCTAGGAGGTTGTTCATTCACTGTTGACTCTCCCAAAATTTCTCTATAAGAACACATTATTAATGTAAATCTAAGGTAATTATGCGAACTGTAGTAAGGGAGAATACCACTTTGATAGATTCACTTAGTGTCTCAAAAGGGGGAAGTCAGAAGAAAGTGGCTGTAGGATTTGGAACTTCGGTTGTGGGATTTTGAAGGTTGATATAGCAAGGTGAAGGTCTTAATGTCAACTTTGATAAGCAAGCTTTTAGTCATCCTATAATATTGTTTTAATTGGGTCACATAGTCTTATCTTCTAGGAGTAAATATTCCCTAGAGCAAGTAATTTAGTTATTTTGCTTATTCTCAATATTACTTAACTCTATTCTTGATCCCATAGACAGAAAAAAGTATGCCTGATCCCAGAAATTCAGGAAAAGAAAATTGTTTGGTTAAGTTTCAAAGGCCAGTTTGAATTTACAGTTTCTATCAAGACTGAAGGAAGTTTAGTGCATTTAATTGAATTAAATTTAGGATTACTATTAAGTAAATGTATGTTATTTCTTAGACTAAAAGAAAATTGCTACATTTACCAAAGGAATTAACTTTAAGAATAAAACATCTTGAGAAAGACAAGAACCTTGTCAATCAGGCAAAACTTATATCATCTTATTGTCCTAGTGATTGGAGAATCAGGGCCCTTATTAATCAGAAATAAAAGTATATGCACTCAAACTGCTTGGTGCTAAGGGTTGGGCTATAGAATGTGGGAAGCCAAAAATAGTGACAGACATGGTCCTGGCCCTCAAATAATTCACAGCCTAAGTATAAAACTGGAGAAATATTCGGAATATTAAAGAAAGAAAAGTTAAAGAATAAATTACTAATGTTATGAGGCAGTTAAAGAACTAAGCAATGCAATCAGCCACCAGTCATGTAAATTAAGAGAAGGGAGAGACTGAATAAGATGTTTCCTTTTGGTTTAGTTTAAACAATTTACAAGAAATTAACAAATTAAAAAAAATACAAATAAGTATTTTTGTATGAAATTAATTTAGTCCTTTGATCAGAATATAAGCCAAGAGTTTTCTCTTGCAAACATTTATTGCAACCTATGTTTAAACACACGGGTCAGAGATTTAGGAAGAAATAGTTGAGGTTCATTTTTGTAGACTCATAAAGAACTAGAAAGCCCCAGTTAAAATTATTGAGCATGTACTAGCCTCAATAGGGGATAAAGATCTATACGATAAAATGCTCATATTCCTAGAAATTCTACAGAGGCAGAATTAAGGTTATAACAGTAGCATAATGTCTGAGATGAGGAAACAAAAATATAAAGTTATAGGTCTGAAAATAGATCCCCCAACACTTGTAAACTGCACAAAAGACTGTTTCCTCACTGCAGGTTTCATGTTTTCAATATTCAAAGGTTAAATACTCGTTATAAGGAATAAAAAGTGTAGAGCATAAGGTTTTATAATTTTTTTTTTCCAAATTATGGACCCAGTTGCTGTTTATGTACAGACTGAGTTAATTGACCAGGATGTGACTCTGAATATGGTCACAACTACATGTAGTAAAGAAGATTCAATTAGGACAACTCAACATCAACTCCTGAAATAATTCAGTGGATAAATCTATTTCTTGATCATTATTTTATAAGTATGAAAGTTTAACTAGCTAATATTAAAAATATATTCAATACAGGTATCACAGATTTATTTCAAGTCACTACAGAACTCGTAAAAGATAGTCTCAAAAGAGAACTGAGTTCACTTAGTTTTAGACAGAGGTAACATGGTTGCAGAGGGCATGTGATCATAAGATGGGGTAAATCTTTAGGAGAAAAAACTGCAATGGACTTCTATTACCATAGATGTTTAACTTTACTCTGTCCCTCAACAACACTTTGAAGTAACAAACTGGAAGTGAGAATGGAGTCCAGGAGCCTAAGTATCATCAGAGATTCCCATTATTTAAACCTATCTCAAATCCCCTCTTTAGCTATATCTGTTCAACTGTTCAGGGCCTTATTAATATTTTATCATATATCCTAATTCACTAGAACATTTAACTCTAATCCTCTGCATTCTAAATTCATTATCGCCTTTTGTACTACATTCAGTTTTTATCAAAACTGACCTTTCTTAAGTTTTAGAGGCATGTTCGTAGATTTTAAGCAGCAGCTGGGACCTTAATTAACTAATTCATTTAAGTGTATTAAGCTATAAATGAGAAAGAATGGTATTATAATATGCTGTGATTTTACTGTCTTAAGGTACACTTTGTATTTTAATCGCTATCTTCAAGACTTAATGACTTAATTCATAGAATAGAATTTCATGTTGCAAAGTTGAGATTGATATGATGACCAGCACTATTATGCCCTTTTGGTGTATTTTCCTAACTGAAGATCAGAGTCACCGCTTTGGTGTGTGAAAGCAAAGAGCGTGAATGATTTGGTAGGTATCAGTGGGATCATGCACATCCTGCAACCATTGCATCTCTGCAGCCGCCTCATGGAACATACAATATCCATGGGAGTTAGAGATCCTTGCTGTGAGACCTGTATGTGCCTTGCAAGAAGGTAGAGGTAAAAATTCATATAAAAACTGGCCACCTTTCAGTTTTTCTGCCTATATAATTAGTTCTAGAAATTGATAGACACTACAAAGCCTTTGCAGTGCCTAGCAATATCTTTGCTAGGATTTTTGAGAATCCTTTTTTTTCTATTATGCTGTTTTCATTAGTTTTGCTTCTAAAATACAAAACCTTCTAATGATCTATTGTGTAGAAATCAGATTCTATAACAACCCACAGACAAAATTAAGACTTTTAAATATACCCCTGGTTTATCATCAAGACTAAACAATATTCTGTATTTGAAAGTACATCTTAAAATGGTAAGATAAACAGATGGCTTTGTAGAAGTAGGAGAGAGTGCCTCAAAATTCTTGAGATATCTGAGTAACAAGAGTCTAATTTGGCTGGACTTTTAAACATTGAATAAAACAGGGGAATCAATTTAACAAGATTAGATAAAGTTTTATTTGCTCATTACCATTACTAATCAGTTCAATGATACATTGAATCATTCAGTTTTTCATTTCCTTGCTCATAAGAACCTTGTCCATACATATTATTGTAATAGGGAAAAGAGAGGATATAAAAGAAACATAAGATCTGGTTCCTGGCTTCTGAGAACTACAGAGTAATTGGAAACAATGCATGCAATGGTGACAGGACAGAACCTTAGGGAAATGCCTACTAGGTTATCATAACAGTGACATTGGTTATCAGAGCAGGGAATTAAGGAAGCGTTCAGCAAAAAGTAGTAGTTGCAGCCAGCATGAAAAAATAGGTAGGGCCCTAAGCCAAACTGTGAAGAAAACAACTTTAATTGACTTTGCATGAGAATCAAAGTAAAATCAAAGTAAATATTAAATATTCTAAACATTTCTTCCATGACTTTTTGCATATTCTTTATCTTCAATTTTTCCCTAAACTTTTGATTTTCTGATTAGAATATGAGAATTTAATTATTTTTCATCTATTCTCAATAATGTGCCCCAAATCTTTGCAATCACTTCATCTTCTAGCAGTACCTTTGCCAGTGAGTCCTTTTGGGGTATAAATGGAATTCATGCATAAAAACCATTAACACAGTTATCAATGTGTTCTGCCACCAGATTTATGTCCACACCAACCTTACTCTTCACAATACAATCCATTAACTGTGCATAAACATGTTCAAGCAATTTAGGTAATGTGGGTAATGGTGAAACTGAGTGATAGCCATGCCCCAGGGCAAAATCATTCAAAATTTGAATGGCATTTTGAATTTTCTGGCCAGATGTTAAGTCATTGTTTTGATAGGAAATTAAATATAAAGAGGTAAAAGGTGGAACATTCCAAAGAATTCTCGTTGCCAGGGATCTTTCTTCCTAAATATCCTTGTGCAACTCCAAGTGGATTCATTAACAATTTACTCATTTTGGTATGTTTGTTCTCACATGTATATGCACACATGTGCACACATATATACACATGTAGAAATATATGAGGTGTTTCATTCCAAACTTAAGAATCTACTTTCTAGAATGTTTAAGGAATAAAAGGGAAAGAAATTTTGGATCTTAGTTTTAGAATAATTAGCCTAAGATTTATTATCTATTATAGTTTAAAGGAAACTTAGAACTCATCTAGTACAGGCCTAATTATATAAAATAATTGGGTACCAAGAGGGTTAAGTGGTTTGTCCCAGTTCAGAAAAGTCATTATTGAATGAGGTGCAAACCAGCATTCTATCTTTCTTCCTGGAGATTTCCACTTCATCATGCTTCATTGGGCAGCTGGATAATTGACGGATATTATCCTGCTTAGATTTATGAGGTGGTGATAGATAATGTCCCATGATTTTCTTTATGATTTGAAGAATTGTGCATAAAGGAAGGTTTTTTTTATCTTTCTTGATATTGAAGTTTACTCTCAAGCTCAAAAATAATTTGGTACTTCCACAGTACAAATAAAATATCAGTAATAACAATAAATATATTGGGTACTTACTCTTTACACAAACTATGCAGAACACTTAGTTTTCCACATTTATTCTTCACATTTAGCCTGAAAAAAAACCAATTTTTACCCATAGGAGAACTAAGACTAAGCATATGGTTATAAATTGTGTATGGTTTTAAAGCTCATAAGTGTGGTTACCTGGATTTGAATCCCAGTGATATGATTCTAAAATACGCTTACATGTAATGGCACTTTGAGAACTGTTCTTTTTGGTTTCTCATAATCTACTTTCATAATTACAAGAGGAGAGGAGGCGTAGAAATAGTGATTATGGCTTGTATACCTATCATAGAAAAATAATAATAATCAACAATTTTGTTTCTCTTAAAATCAGACAATACTAAGCACCAAAAAGTTACTTCTAACATCTGTCTTTTCTAACTATGTCAGCCAATCCCATTTGGGGTTCCGCAGCTAGAATTGCCTTTAGGTGGACAGACTCTTATACTTCAGCATTGATACATTTAGGATGACGGCTTCCCTGTGAAGGAGCATGAGTTAGGAGAAGCAATGTCCAAAGGAGCTGACACCTGAAGATTATCTGCTTGCCACACTCCCTGCAGCTGGGTAATGAGTCCTCCATTACAGGGCAGCTAGGTGCCAGATCACAGTGGCTATCACAGTACTTCATAAAGTGATAAGGAACTGCCTCTATAACTCTTATAGCCAGTCTGATGACAGAGTTAGTTATCTTATTTGGTCCTGTTAGTTAACCACCTAAGAAACATCGCTCAAACAAATCAAATTTGAATGCTCTTACTCTTGACTTATTTTAAGAATATATGTATGTTATATTTTGCTTCTTAGAACACTGGGAATCATACTTCAGACTGTAATTATTACTCCTCCAAAGCCCAAGAACATAGTTATAAATAATTCCAGCTCTCTCTCCAACAGGGAAAATATGATGCTCTGGACTTAAGTCTCCTTAATATAAAATGTTTAGAATAATTATATATTATGTCTAGAAATTATGATTTTGTGGACTGGAGGCCCAAGTGTGACTTCGCTATCTTTATGTGCATGAGAATTTATTATAGAAACTCCCTCGAATTTCTCTGGATCAGAAAACTATCTTTAAACTGAGAGAAATTGTGTCATTTTTTTTTATAAATGAAAATGACCTTTTGGCATCTGATTCAATAATAAAGAATATTGTTTAAGATCAGACAATGTAGCTCCACAGTGATCCCAGGGAAGGGACCTCCTCAGGAAGAGCATTAAAAAAAGCACTAGTCCTTGAATCACAGCTGGAGACCTCAAGATACCTTTCCTAAACTTCTGTTATTTCCCATAGGATATTCAGTAAATTGCCCCTCTAAGGGAACATCCCTTAATACCAGGCTTCTCTCTTTTATCCCTAAGTTAGCATGTCTACAAACCATGATTGTTGTCATATTTGTTCAAAGCACTGACGACATTCCTCTATCAGGAATAGTCCAATAGCCTGGTTTGTTGTCATTGTTTTGTTTTGCAGTACCAGAGACTGAGCCCAGGGCTTGCACATGATAGGCAAATGCTCTACCTCTGAATTATGTCCTCAATCCCTCCCCAAGATAGACATTTGAACCTGTTACTGCACAGCAAATAGTAGTAATTTATTACAGTCACTAGAGTCAGGAGAATGAGGGATGTGTAACTCACATATAGAAAAGTGAAAATATAAATGAACAACTCAATGGTCATCCCAGAGTAAATATCAAAAGATCATTGTGCTGGGGATGTGGCTCAAGTGGTAGGGCGCTCGCCTGGCATGTGCGGGGCACTGGGTTCGATCCTAAGCACTACATAAAGGTAAAATAAAGATGTTGTGTCCACCGAAAACTAAAAAATAAATATTGAAAAATTCTCCCTCTTTTTTTTTTAAAAAAAGATCATAACCCAGTTCCAAACATCAAGTCTTACAAGGAATCAAGTGAAATATTATTTTATATTCTTTCAGTGTTCTATTCACAACACTTTCCTAAACTCAAAGAAAAAGCTTCAACATTTAAATTTAATTATGATGTTTGCTATGGATTTTTTGTAGATACCTGTTTTAGTCAAAGAAGTTCCCTTTTATCCCTAGTTTAAGTATTTTTCACATAATAAATGATGTCTTTTATAAAATGTTTTTCTTCATGTTCTTTTCTCTCTTACCTTGCTCAGTATGTCCAGAGATTAATCTATGGTTTAACTTTATTAATTTTTAACAGCTTTTTAAAGTTTAATTTTTATTAGATTAATTTCTGGTCTTAATGTTTGTTATTTCCTTCCTACCACCTACTACATTTTTTTGCTTTCATTTCTGATTTGGTAATTTCCTAATATTGATATTTAATTTATTGCTATTTTACTTTGTTATAACCAAAGTTTGGATTTCTTTAGTTTTGGGAAGAGTGGTCAAATTTGATGGACTGTAAACTATTCATAAAATGGTTTCCTGCCATTTGTAAAAGTTCAATACTTGTCCTTCTCTAGAATCGTTTCACATTGACCTTTAATTTTTACTTCCTGGTGGAGTTTCATCTTCAATTTCTTTTGTTTTTCTCTTCACGTGATTCCTGAGCAATCTCTTCCCCTCTCATTTTTCCAGTTGTCTTCAAAATGCTGACCACTATATCTATAATACCATAGAACAATTATCAACTTATAATTTTATTTGTCTAGCTCCTTAAATTTGATAAATTACATGGTTTTTGAAAGTCAAGGTATTAAAATTTGACTTCATTATCGGCACTCAACTTCTCAGGTTTCTGTGAAAAGTCAGCAATGCCGACTAAGATGCCCTATCTTAAACTTTAATGTCACCCTGATGACATTACTCATACCATTACTAATCACATATTTTTATTGTATGTCTCATATGTCAAATGACAGTACTGTTTTTTGTTATGAGGAATTAAACACAGGGATGGTTTACCACTGAGCTATATCCCCAGCCATTTTTTAATATTTTATTTAGAAACAGGGTCTTCCTGAGTTGCTTAGGGTCTTGCTGAGTTGCTGAGGCTCCTGTCTCTGCCTCTAGAGTTGCTGGGATTACCGGAATATGCCACCAAGTCCAGCTATTTTTACTTTGGGAGAGAACCTCACTAAGTTGCTGAGATGACCTTGAAATTGTGATCCTTTCTGCCTCAGCCTCTTAGGTTTTATAGGCATGTACAACCACATGTGGCTCCTGACAGTGTTCTCATTATTGGCTAGATTCTCTTTAAAATGTCTTAAGACATTTTAATCCTTCTATCCCTGCCACAAGTAATGCATTTCCTCTTTCATGAATATTCTATATTTTTATTATATTCTATATTATATTTATTAATATTCTATATTTTAATATTCTATATTTTTACTAAAGTAACTTCTAATTGTCATTTGGATTACACTTTAGACATCAGTTCATCTGGGAAACTTAATCTGTATTCTGAGACTGCTTGGATGAGAGACTGTTTCATCATTGTCTCTGTAGTCATTGCTATAAAGCTCAATGATTTTCTGATATCTGTCTCAGTTATATATCTGCCAAAGTTCCATAGAAATAGGTCACAATAACTTTCTAAATTGAGAAAGCCCTGAGCTTGCTTGCTTTATTCCAATGTCACTGATGCCAATGAAATGATAAATGAAGAGAATTGTACTTGGAATCCGGAGCTCTATATATATATAAAATATCTTACTTCAGCTCTTTTCTTTTGTGCATTATGTGCCTGAGTTCCGTGCACCAGGTTTCCAGACAGGTAGTCATGCCCTAGAAGAAATCTTGGCCACAACCTAAAAGTTTTTAAAAATTACTTAATAATCTCCTAATTATAATTATGAAATTAATATTCATCATTCTCTTTTGATATCTAATTATTTGGGGGATAAGAGCAGCATTTTGGAGAAACCTGTAATCAGCTAGGGATATTTTGAAAGGTGAAAATAGTAGATTTTAAAGTTCATGGGTTTTAGGTATGTACACATTAATAGAAAGAATCTTTGTGGGGTTGGGGATATAGCTCAGTGGCAGAGCACCTGCCTAGCACATGTCAGGCACTGGGTTCAATCCTTAGCACCACATAACAGTAAACCAAATAAAGGCATACTGTCCATCTACAACTACATAAAAAAAGAATCTGTGTGGGAATGTTTTAAGTTCATATGTGTTGTGTTTTCTTGCTTTTCCCCACAAGATGAATGTACTTACTTAACTTGGAGTTCCCATAGACCTGGATTAACTCATCCATAACTCTTACCAGACTCTGTGGAATTGCCTATCACCAAATTGTCTTGATCTCTAGCAACAGCTATTTGATTAGAGTTTTAACATTATTTCCATTATGTCCCACATGCTTAGAATATCGAGTGCTGTTAGGTACTAAGTAAATATATTGAATTTAATTGATTTCAACAAATACAAAGGGGTAATAGAAATAGCATTGGCTTAGAAATCAATGAGAATCTGATAAAGTCATCAGACATTTTTGAGTTTTCATTTTTTTCTTCCTTAAAATAATATCTCAAGAGCTTATTCCAACTGTTTTCCTCTTTGTCAACAGGCTATAATTGTAGAGACTCAATTGAAATCAAGAGAAGCTGGTCTTATTTCTTGACCATATTTTCCATGGGATGACTCTATTCTCTATCTAATCACTTCTCAAGGCTGATCAGGGGTCTCCAGCAGTACATCTCAAGGATCACATTATCAGGAAAGAGATTTTCTCCTTCTTACTAGTTTGAATAAAAGTTTTGTACCTGACTCCCATTTACCTGAAAAGTAGTCATTCCTGCTATCATCACAATTCTGAGGAGAAATGAATCCACTGATTGCCTATGGCCTGGGTCACGTGTTCTTATCTGAACTGAATAGTTGCTAGGGCTAGGATATGGTTTGAGTGTGTTCCCCAGAGTATCTTGTACTGTAAGTTTTGTCCTCAGAATGACAGTGTTGAGATGGTAGAGGCTTTAAAATGTGGGATATAGTGGAAGATGATTGGATCTTGACCACTCCTTGGAGGGATTAATGTTGGTCTCACAGAATGGAATAGTTCTCCTAAGAATAGGTTCTTATAAAGCAAATTCAGTGGTCATGACTAATTTCTGGTATCCTGTCTTTCATTGTGATTTCTTCTGCATGCATTCATGCTGTCATAATGCCATCCACTACATGATGAGATAACAAGAAGGCCCTCACCAGAGCTGAGCATATGCCAATGACATGTTCTTAGAATTTATAAACTTTGATCTAAGTAAATATCTTTATAAAATGCCAAACTTCAGGTATTTTGTTATAGCAACATAAAACAAATAGCTTCTCAAACCACATAAATGGATAATAAGGTAATTTTTAATGAGAACTTTTGTTGTTAACCTAAGAAGAGATGGACAATGTGAAGGTTGAAAAAAAAATACCTCAAAAAGCTCAATACAAGGTATGTTGTCATGAACACTCATGCTACCTATATCAAATGTGTCATATGAAACTGTAACATTTGGAGAGAAATTAGGCCATCTAATGAATGTCCTTTGGAATCTTTATGTTTAGAATCCCAACCAGTATTATAATTTGTATGTTTCAAATTGTCTCACATTTAGGATTCATTAGTTTGTATCATTTAAAAGTTTTACCTGTGTATACACCTTTGACCCCTCTTAATCTAAAAACCAATACTGGATATTTACTATGCATTAACTACATGTTCATTAGCTTGTTTTCTAATTGAGCTGCTTATGATTTTGGGTGGAGTTGGTTTTGCTATTGTGCAAACAATCAGAACTGAGAACTTTCTTCACAAAGTGATGATATAGTTCATCCTTCAATGAGTGATTGAAAATATATCCTAACTTGAAGTGGGAAGATTTAGTAGATCAGGGTTCTCATAAAGCCTCTGCTCTGCTTATTGTGTTTCATAAACACTCAAGTGATATATTTTAAGACTTCTAGTCACCCCATCTCCTATGATGTACAAATATATAAATTAATCTTCAACACAGAAAAATACATTGATACATTTATTATATTCAATAAAATGATGGTTTGGGGAAAATCAATTATTTTTATCATTAATTTATACTTGCATCTTCTATTTCTGACTAGATAATTTATGTTTCTGTTAGAGGATGACAAACTTTGATAACAGAAGACCCGAGGCTATTTTATCTCCTAGACAGTTTGATAACATCCTTGTATAATTTCCACCAGATGGAAACTAAGTTGAGTTGTGAGTGATATATATTAATGGATCAGCAAATGCAAATAAAATTACCAAATAGCAATCAGGCCTGTATCACAGCAGAAGGTGAACCTGGTAAAGATCTTGAAGAAATACTATCCTCTAGAGAGAAATTTTGTACATAGGAAATTAGCTTCCTATTATACCCCAGGAAATAGAGCTTTTATCAGTCTTAATTTTGCTAGAAGTTTCCAGAAATAATGAAAAAAAAAAGCATAGAAATGAAACTTTATGGGAAAAATGTGAAGACTTAAATTTATATTTAAAAAATATTCTAGAGAAAGACAGCATGCATTCAGGATGTGTAACACTTAGATGTCATTAGCTTTATAACAAAGCTGTGGAGGGTGGAGTGAGCAGATTCATAGTATGATGTACAGTAAAAATCAGTTGCTTCAAAGATTGTAATAATTGGGGTTGGGTTAATAAAAATAAGGAGACAATTCTCTAGTACATTCATGGACACATATGTATTTCATAATATTAAAAGTAAAAATTAAAACTACAAGAAGAAAGACAAATAATATGACACAACTTAATATACTTATTCCATTGGTGTAATATAGGTATTGAATGATAGCTATTGAAATATACAGTGAAGATCAGGTTTTGAAGTAAGCTTAGGGTATGCAAACTGGAAACCAGAGTTTGATGTCTTAAAACTGACTCTGATTTCAAGTTTATAGAATAAACTATTAAAAAATTATGGGTGGATAATTTCATTGTTAGATTAAAAAAACTATCAGGAGCAATAGATATTTTTTTCTGGCAATCACATTTTACCAAAATTCATCATGATAACTCCTTAAAGAAAGAGAATTAGAAATGGTAGGATTTTATCATTTTATAACTTCAATTATGCACATTTTCCTGAACAATTCTCAAGATTAATTTTGGCTTTATGTATGAGAAGATGCTATAGTGCCAATTGGAGCCTGTATTTGTACAAATTTACAGTGAACATGAGATGAGAGAGAAAGGAAAATGCAATATGTATGAGCTTCTCTGAAATGTCTATCATAACGATCATGCTTATAACTTGAATGTTTTAAATGAGGTTTTCATCAGAGCATTTATTGAAACATGCCTTTGGCACAATTTCTTTACTCTCCTGTCTTTCCTCCTCCTAATCTAGCATATGATCTGTGTCCCTCATGCTTATAATCCTGAGGTATTAATTTCTGTCTGCTCTTCACTTTGCAGGTTAGCTTCAGGTTTTGTTAATCAAGAATGTTGTGCAATTTTATTGTAGAATTGCCAGTCTTAACCTTGGAAAGTAACCTAGTGGTAAAAGTTATATGAGCTTTGCCATCCAACAGAAGTGATTTTGAATCTCTCCTGCTAGCATTCATGCAAATTGCAAAATGTCTCTAAGCCACAGCTGACCCATTTGGGAACTATATCAACTTCAGAATACTGTAAGAGTTAAAAGCAATGTTTGTCTAACTCTTATAGTAGTTCTTGGCATATAGTAAGTAGGGTTGCCAGAATTAGCTAATAAAAATACAGAATGCACAGTTAAGTTTACATTAGAGACAGTTATTATTTTTTGGTGTGTTTTAGTCAGCTTTTTTGCAACTTCAATCAAAAGACCTAACAAGAACAACTAGAGGAGGATAAGTTAATTTGGGTGCTCATAATTTCAGAGGTATTGGTCCATAGACTGCTGACTTCATTCCCTAGGGCGTGAGGTGAGGCAGGAAATCATGGTGAAAGACTGTGGTGGAAGAAAGTAGCTTCAGACAGGACCACCAAGAAGGAGAGAAGCTCTGCTCAAAAAGGAGAACATTTTTATCTCAAAGGCATGTCCCCAATGACCCACCTCATCCAGCACTACCTTACATGCTTTCAGTTACTACTCAGTTAATCTCTATCGGGGGACTAGTTCTCTGATTGAGTTAAGGCTCTCATAATGCAATCATTTCACCTCTATTTCTTCTTGTATTGTCTCACCCGTGAGTTTTTGGTGGACACCTCATATCTCAACCATAACATGGTATAAGAATATTCTATGGATATAAATAAAGAACAGGACTTTAGAACAAGTAAAGAGTTATTTATTTACAGCAAGAGAGTCAGCCACTATCACTTGCACTGTGTAGGTAGAGAATCAAAGTTAGGGAGTTGTTACTAGACATAGCAATTTGGCTTCCTGCAAGTGTGACTTATAGCACTCTGGCTTCCTGAACTAGGTATTGTAGATAAGAATTTGGTTATCTGGGAATATTTCCAAAAGTCAATTTTATTTTATGTGTGATCTGGCCACTGTGTGTTTGTATATTCAATCTCTCAACCTCAGTACAACATAGTGCTCTCAATTTTATCTACCAGCACTAATATTCATTACTTGCTAAGTTAGATGCTGTGTAACTAATGTTGCAACGATTATGACAAGACACGTATTAGCCTTACAAAAGCAATTCTATTTTATGAGAATGTTGAAGACACAATATTTTAACGTGGCAAAGGCATTCTTTCGGGATTTACTTCCAAATCATGGAATTTTATTAAGGAAACTTTTAAAGCCAAACAAGTTCTCAAGTTATTCTGTAGTAGCAATATGCAAAGAATGTCAACTCAGTTCAGGACATAAGCTTTTTCAGCAGAAGGAAATAGCTTATATGAGTGAGAAAACACAAGGCCCTCAAGCAATTCCCATACCTCTCACTTCAGCAAACTCCTGTACAGTGTTCTCACTATATTCTTTTCTTTCTTCACTCTCTCTAGCCCTTCTAATGTTTATTGATTCTGCTTCCTTTATCACTTTCCATTGATTGGTGGGTGTCTATAGTTTTGCATTAAGGATATTGATCCTGAAGGAAAGCCTTCTAATGGGGGTCAGCTGAAGTCAGTCATGAGCTTGGCCCTTTCTTGATTTTTGTTGATTTGGTTTATTGGGATTTTGCTCATTTTGCAGTGTGCAAAGAATTGGTGTGGGGTGAGAGAAGATTTTTAATGTTTATTAGTTGGGCTGTTTCCTCAGGTTAGCACCTCATTTGTCATTATGGGCTGGGTGATGCGATGAACTTTTTCAGGACCCCTCTCTGGCTAAAGCACCTTGTTTCAGGAACTTGCTCTAAAAAGGTGAGATGTGTTCTAGCTCCGGCAGATCCTTCTCAAGTGAGAGGAAGTTGGACATGCCAGTTTCAATACTATCTGTAGCCGTTTCTAATTCTTCTTCCTTTTGTTCATAAAGAACAACTGAAGCAATCTCTCTGGTATTTAATCAGAACTCATGGGCTTTAGGGTATTGAAGTGAAATCATAGGTTTCCAATATTCAAATTCTGAGACTTTTAACAATAAAAAAAGATATCATGAGCATAAAAGGTTATACTTTATATAGGAAAAGCAAGGCAAATTGAAGAAAAGGAGCTTTGAGCTGAGACAAAGCTATTTTAATACTTGGTATTAACACTGCCACATAGTATCTATGTGAACAGTGAAATAGGTCTGACCTCTTTGAATTTCAGTTTTCTTATCTATAAACATAACATAAAACCCCTTAATTTCCATGAAAGATTAGAGGTAGTATTAAACAATACGTAGCTCAGAGTCTTGGCATCAATATTGACATTCTAATATTAATAATAGAAGATCATGAATTACCAGAAGTCATTTTAAATATTCATCAGGGACCCAGCAACCATGTTTTCTAATCACAAAGGATATTACAGAATAAACTTTGGAGAGAATACTTCCAAAATGTATGCCATAATAGAAGGACTATTCCCAGGAACGTTACTCTTCCTTATGGAACAGTACTTCACACAAGAGTTGCATGGAGTCACAGAAAAAGGATGTGTTTCGGGATCCTAGCCTTTGGTGAGCTGCTAATCTGCTTGAAGAAAAATAAATAAAGAGACTCAAATATGTAAAATAATGTTAATACAGTCAAGTGTATAATCAAGAAGCTGCTATGTGGCGACATCTAGGAAATCCCAGGCACCTAAGAGAAGAAATTCCTCAGCAATCAGTTAGTCAGGCTTTGATAACACCATGACATCTTCACTCTTCTTTTCTTTATTTCCACCCAAAATTATTTGAGTGTTTTCCTTCCTGGAAATTACTTAGTAACGTTCTTCATTTATTTTTCTGTGTAATATTTTGTTGTTATTTCCCTATATGCATTCTATTTTGTGGACATTTTGTAGAAATAAACCTGATCCAAATGTTTGGTTTAATGTCAGTTAATTTTTTAAAAGTGCACATGTTAATAAAATCATGGCAACAAAACCTGGGGAAAATGATTGAACTGCTCAAATTAGAACTATATAAAGAAAGACCATAATTTGCCACAAATTCCAGCATATTCTTTGTTCAACTTCTTTCATAATTTTGTGTTCTACTGTGGAGAATCTTGATATTGGGAAACTGTCTGACTAAATTAATTTGCAAGCCAAGTATTACCTTTGAGTATTATTTCTGCTCAAAATAGTCTCAAGGGGAAGGTTCTGGTCCAAGTCTAATGATATAGGACTTGAGAGTAAGTTGTTTAGAAATGTTTATAGCAGTTTAACTTTGCCACAATATTCAAAGGCCTGATCAATCAAATTGGTTTAAGACAGTCAAACTAGCTGTCAAAATTTATGGGGTTAACTGACATACCTAGAAATTCAGGGTTAAAAAGTGAATCAGTCTTCAAGGTTGTGGAACTGGGATACACACTAGGAGACAGGAGGTTGGGAAATCAGCTCAACCTTCTGAGACTATGTGGTCAGCAGAAAAACCAAGAAGCCAGAGCCAGATAGGACAAGGTCACTAGAATTCAACCTACTGAGGACAGGATGATAGTCTTTCATGTTCTGGAAATAATGTTAGGAACTGTTGCAGATGATAAGGAATGATTTCAGGTAGTAGGGGGCAAACAGATACTTAAAATAGTCACAAAAGTAATGTGCAGGTACCTGTACCTTTGTCTTATTAGCATTGTAAAACACACACCCCTGCCCTGAAGTGGAGACGTAAGATGGTAATGAATTCTGTGTCATGTGAGGAGGCATGAGGAAAAGGGCAGGCATGTGATGACATCACATCAAAAAATTGTGTCCCCACCTACTGTGTAGATGCCATAACAGCTGAGCATCCTTGTCTTTTACTTAATCATGCAGAGATTTCTGTTTCCCACATGCTCCAGCATAAAAAATGAAGAGACTCATTTTTATCCAAGTTATACCTTTGTCAGATTATTCTGATGGAAAGCACAAGGACCCACCCTACCAGAGACAGCTTCATGGAAGAGACTGTAGATCAGTTTAGATATAACTGAATTCGTGTGTGGCAAGTTGCCATGGCTTGAGCTAGTTGATGGACATGCACGGTACACAGACTGTATATCCATGTATGACACTTGGAAAAAAAATAACAAAAGTAACAAACAATGGCCCTCCCCTCAGGGAGTTTGAAAACCCCAAATTAGTGAATTCAGTGGGTCTAAGGTGGTCAGCACAGCTAGAGTTCTTGACATCAGGATCAGCAGTCTCGAGACTCTTGATATTGAAGAAAAGTTTAATCAAATCCTTATACAATTCAGAAAGCATCTTACAAACTGTGAGGTTCTCAAATCTTGATTCTCTTCTCTTTGAGGTGTGGATGGTTTAGAGAATGATCCATCATCTCAGAATGTTTTTGTTACCTCAAAGCAAAGCGAACATTACCAGCACAATGCTATTCTTCAGTAAAGCTAAAAGTATGGTATTTTTCTTTCTTATTTTGGTTCACATAATTTCTATGGAATTTGATTTTTATTTTCTTTTTTTTTGTGCTTATTAGCCCAATACTAGAAAAGTTATCTCCAGAAGAACAACTCTTCTTAATTTTATTTTGAAATATAGCTCTGAAGAAAATTAAGTGTGCTAATTTTACCTTTCTTTACTCCACTCTACTTAATTTCTGTTCTTCTGAAACCAGGACTCTCACACTGCCTTCTGGTCTCATTAACTATTCCTTAGATGCAGCTCCCAACTCGGAGTAGAGAAATTCAGCTATATTCTGCCCAACCCATCCTATGTAGTTTCCTTTAGCTTCACTCAAACATAGATGAACCCATGTCTAAATAATGGCTACATATTCCAGGGAACACTAAACCAGCTATATCCACAAAGAACAATTGAAAAAAAAATAATGAAATCAAGTGTGAGAAAGAGGGTTTCTCTTTTGTTCTTGATGTGGTTTGGTTAGTTTGTGGAGATATGCACTTATAGATCCTCACTGTTCTAGTTTCCTTTCTACCAACCTCAAAATGAGAATGGGAAGAAAGTAAAAAAATAAGTAAGCTATTCAATAAGAAATAAGGATCATTCATAAAAAAGGATTTTAAAGATCACCTAATTTTTCAATGACATTTTACAAAGTAGAAAACAAAAGCCTTAAGAAGTGAAATGATTTGAATATTTTTTTCCACGAATTATTGTATTACTTTTGGTAATAAGAGAAATGGCTTCAATACTTGATCAAATATTAATTTATTAATTTTATTTAGATAATACTTTGTTGAGAAAATAACAAATATTCTGTCTGGGGCAATATGTTACCCATTAATTTATAATTCTTTATTAATCTCTAATAATTCTCAGAGTATCTAGATTCTATGGTCCATAAAGTAGGTTTCTACATTTGAAGGTATTTTTTCACATTGAAGACTTGAACAATTATCACTCTGAGATATTATTATAACTTTATGTTTATTTCTCCAGATAAGTATTTTTAAATGTCCTGGTGTATTTCTCCAAATATTTGTACCTGTCCTGCTGTCATGTCTATTTAATCTTGAGTAGAATCCTTTGAATAAATAAGTAGGAGTGGAAGTTTTTAAAAAAGATTATGTGTGAGGTCAACTAGTGTAAGTGTTAGAGAAAATTCTCTATTCTTCTTAGTGTGGCCAATATAGAAGATGGATTCCCAGAGATATTTTGACCTAAAATTTACTCTAATGAGAAATAGCTAATTCACAGGTTGTAATTACATAATTTTTCAAGAAGAATCATTTGACTTCTTAGGTCTGATGGTAAAGCGAGGACATTTGACCAGCTGATTCAGCAAAATTAAACAAATTTTGTTTTGTGTTTAAATAGTTTAACAATCATGTCTATTATGGGATTAATTTGTGTCAATTATGTTAAGAACTTTCTAAAGGATGCAATTAATTTACTGTGGCACCAATAGCTTTTAACTTAATTGTAAGTACATATTTAATTGGGCAAAATATTGAGTATAGCTATTAGAGTATGATATTTTTGAGAAAACATTATAGTTTTATATTGCATAATTATATATTTAAACTGTTTTAAAATTAATTCATGTAATTCCATCTTTCCATAGTTATATAGTAGAAATTAATTCATATATAGATAATCCTATTTTATTTATAAAACACTTAAAAACCACCTAAAACCATAATATAAGTGTATGTATTCATGTATATGCATGCTAAAGAGAAAGGAAGAAAGAAAGAATGAAAGAATAATTCTACCCGTTCATTGCACATATAGTGTAGTTGCCAGAATCTAGTGATATTATTAATTTAGACAGGTCAAATTCAGTTAAAGTATTGTTTTAGAAATAAAATGGACCTTTGGGTTTGTCCAATCCGACCCTTGCATTCATAGGTGGGAACTAAAGGTCCATGCAGTATATATGCAGTGAGCAAGTCCACATAATGAGTTTAAAGCAAATGTAAATCTTATTGCAGATATCTTGATGCTTAATCTAGAAATCATTCAACTGTACCATTAAAAACCCAGGCAGGAAACTTGCACAAAACATGCAATCCTATTCTCTCTGCCCTGTGAACTTTCATAGTAAAAAATGTTTTTGTCTTTCATATTTTATAATCCTTGGGAAAGAGCACAGCACAGTAGGGTTAAGACTTTGGATGATGGAGTTCACCTCACATCAGCTTTGTTAGAGCAAATTATTTAACTTTTCTTTTTGGTTTCTCTATGCAAAATAGAAGCAATAAATATTTAGTGACTATTGTAATTATTGAAATAGATAGTTCCATCCCTAGCCTTCACAAAGAACAACATAATATCTTCCCCTTGCTCATTTTCTCAAACACATGCCTTTCGCTACATGACAATGTGTCCTGAAAATAATACTATGTATTACATTCCTTCTTCTTTTTCCCTTCCTATCAATACTGTCAAAATATTTGGAAATGAGTTGATATTCAATATTTTAAAAAATTATATTGATAAACTTGAGCTGAATTAGTCAATAAGAACACATTGAATAATTTACTCCACTGGTTTAATTTGACATTGAGGTAACTTAGGATTTTGACTTAAGTTAATCAGTTTCAGGCCATTTCTGATTTATAAGCTACATGATAGGTATAATTTATTTGGATTTTATAGTTACAAAAGACAATATATATTAATATGTGTACTGTAAAAATGCTGCATGCATTAAATTAGCTTTATTGATGAGAAAGTTTACACTGGCTTAAGAAACCATTTGCATTCAAGGCCTTTTTATAGCACCATTTACTAAGAGTGCACTTAAACAAGGTCTTGACAATAGGAATTACTTGTGGTTCCATTTTTTAAGTCAAATAACCTAAGAATTGCACTTTGAGGATGAAGTGCAAAAGTAAAGAGCATATAAATTTATTCCATTAACACTCCATTTTGTATGTACATTTTTTTGAAAACTTTTCATTATGCCACAATTTAGATGTAGTTTAAGTGTGTCTCCAGAAGTTTCATGTGCTGCAAGTTTGGTCCCAAGAGTGGCAGTGTTGAGGTGGTGAAATCTTTAAGAGGTGGGACCTAATGCAAGGTAATTAGATCAGAGTCTTCATCCTCTTGAAGGGAATAATGGAGTGGGTTGGGTCTTGCAATAGTTTCCTGGGAGAATAATTTGTTCTAAAAATATCAAGCCTAGCCTTTTGCTTTCTGTCCTTCTCAACTTTCTACCATGATGCCATCTACCATGAGATGTAGCTAGAAAGTTCTCATCAGAACCAAGCAGATTGCAGCACTGTGCTTTTAGACCTCCAAAATTGTGAACTAAATAAGCTTATTTTGTGTGCATAGTACCAAGTTTCAGGCATTTTGTTATTGTCACAGAAAATAGACTAATACAAGTCACATATTTATTCTGATAATGGGCTATTTGCTATTGCCTCTGAGTCAAGATTAAACCTGATTGTGGGCTTCATTCTTATTGGGACAAAATACTAAATGATTAAGGGCCAGTCTGGCATCATACTATGAACTACCTCCTCACCAACCTCCTTCTGGGATCCTCATTCCGTTCCCATTTTCACCATTTCCTGTAAAACTGTTCCCCTGATGGTTGCCTTCCCTGAAGCTTTCTCTTATGAATCTACCTCTAACCTAGAAGAAGAATGTCAAGTAAAAAAAAAAAATGGAAAACATGAAAACATGAAGCTTTGTATCCCATCGTTATCCAAGTGTTTTAGGAAATGGGGTGGACATTGAGTCTGGTCTTTTAAGTAAATGGTTGAGAAGCCAGGAAATAAATGCAGGGTCATGGCTACTACAGTGAAGGCAGTTGGCAGTGAGGAATAGGAGCAGGTTCATCACTCAGATGGTATCTCTGACCATCAGCCATGTACGATAGTGGGTAGTGGGAAAGAAAAAATGGTTGTCCCTACTTGAAATTCCATTTCTAAGTTAGTTTGTATTTTATACATCTGTATTCTGCATGCGCAAGAATTAGTTGAATATAAGTCTTATTGTTCACAAATAAAACTCTGAGTAAATTTCTTCTTGCTGTCTCCAGTTCTTGCTCATCTCCATCCCCGCTCTGTGGCATTTTCTGTTCTCTGGGACTCTTCTTTAAGGCCTCAAATGCACCCCGTGCACATCCTACACAGAGCATACCTCTGTGTTCTTATCAATTAGAAGAAAGGATATAATAATCCATCCCTCCCAAGGAAAAGGTGTCCCAATTACTAGTGGACTTAAATTTTGCAAAAGAGTGGAAGAGGATCGTTCTTAACTCCAAAGGGCAAATCTGTAAGAAAAGAAAATAACAACAACAAAGAACGGTAGTTTCCTACCATCTTCCTCCGAAGTCCTTGCTTGTCTAGATGTAAAACTAGCTTTATGAGAAAGCAAGTGTTTGAACACTGAGATTATCCTCAGCACAGATGTTTAATTCATTTTATTTGAGAAACTGTTCCTGCCTTTTATAGTATATACAAAGACAGGAATAAACTATCAAGCAGACTAATTTACATAATCTGTTCAGTTTAAAATGATAATTGGCTACTCCCAGGCTAGAATATACAACTCAGCAGGCAAAAGTAATTTTAAAATCATTAGGCTTATACATCATGGTCAGAAGGTCAGTACACTTGAATTTCATTATGCAATAAGGAAAAAGAACTTTCAGGTCCTACGTCTTTGTTCTGTGCCCTTATTTAGAAGAGTAAATTAGAAAATACTATGGGAAGAAGAATCCATTACTACCAATTATTTCTGAAAGAAAGCAAAATTGGTGACTGAATGATTCTGTTTTTAAGTTAAAACCTTGACCAGCCTCAATTCATGTAATGGTAAGAAAGAAAAAACCTAACAGATTATCATCAAAAAACACTTATTATAAACCCATTTATGATAAAAGCAGAATTTGCTTATTATCTTGCCTCAAATTCCTGTAGTACCTTTGATTTTTACCCTCATGAGTCCATGAGACAAGATGGGCAAGTGAAGTCAGAGGACCCGAGTTCTAATCTCATTTGAGAGCCCTCTTTTCAGATCCATGTGATTAGTACATTTTAGTCTTTATTTAGTTTTCAATAGATCTTAGACTAATAAACTATATAAATATAAAAATATTCTCCTTATTCCAATAATTTTGTTGACCAGTTAGTGTATAATTTCCCCTGGACCATTCATGGAAGCTCTTTTCTCTGGAAAATTCTTCAAAACTGGGTGAAATCATTATAGAAGTTGTCACTGGTAGCCATTGACATTGAACATGTGAAACCATTACTGTTTGACCATCTTATCAATGAGAGGAGTTCAAACCGCTATTCCAGATTATTTTGGTTACTAGAAAACAATGGTCCAGGAATACCAAAGTGTGATGTTTTCTTTTGCTTTCATAACCCAGAAATGGTATCTATAATTATGTGATACAAAAACAGGCTCTGACCATTTCAGACAGTGGCTTTAGGAGCCTGACTCATAAAAAGTGACAATAGAGTAAGTACAGCTGCCAAGTTATGGTTTCTAAATTCTTCCCATGATGATCACATGGGAGTGAGAGTGTCTGTCAAGAAGAAAAACTAAATGGTTCTCAGAATTCTCATGGCTACGTAGTTTCTAGTAATTTTCCTTTATTCCCTCCCGCCTCATTTTTCTTATCTGTCTCAACTGTCATTTAAATCTCACAGCTTTCATTCTTCTTTATTTTATTACTTATTAATTCTTGACATCCTTAAACCCTTCTAATTTTATGTATACTTTTTAAATTTCAATTTTACCATATTTTTATCTTCTAGTGTTTGAATCCTGTAGATCAAAAAAATGTCTCTTAATATTTTTTTCCTCTTGCGACTTATATTCCTATTTTAGTTACTTTTTAAATCCATGTTATATTTTGGATATTAGATGTCCCCCCAAAAGCTTTTGTTAATGCAGAAATCTTTGACTGTAAAATGATTGGATTATGAGAGCTGAAACCTAGTCAGTCCATCCTAGTTTGACTAGGACTCACTGGGTAGTGACTATTGGAACATGACTGTAGGAGAGGGGTCACTGGGGGTGGGACCCAAAAAGGTGCATCTTCTCTGTGGTCTCTTCTCCCCTCTTTCTGTGCTTCCTGACCCTGCTATGGGCTGAGCAGTTTTCATCTGCTGTGCCCTTCCTCCATAATGTGCTTCCTCACCTTAAGCCCAGAGCAAAGAAGGTAGCCATCTATGGACTGATACCACTGAGACCATGAGCCTCAAATAAATTTTCCTCCTCTAAATTGCGTTTTCACATTGTGACCAAAGCAATTCATATCTCCTTACCTCAAACAAAGCTTTCATTCCCTCTATTTTGTCATTCAATAGTTTTCCTTAAATTTCTCCTGTGTTTTTAGAAGTATTGCCAGAAAGATTGTGTTGAATTCAGATTTCGATCCAAAGACAGAGAGTTGTTTTTCAAAAGGCCAAATTGAAGTAAATTGTGTGTGTGTGTGAGTGTTTGTGTGTGTGTGTGTGTGTGTGTGTGTGAGAGAGAGAGAGAGAGAGAGAGAGAGAGAGAGAGAGATGGGTTGAACTATTCCAATTGTATCCCTGAACAATAAAACTAAAAACAAACAAACAAACAAACAAAAAAACAGGAAGTCTTCTCAAATAGTGCCCTCTTTGCTCTCTACTGCCCACCCCTGCCATGACTAATTTTTCTGAAAAAAAAGATATAGAATGTGAGCTCTAGTGAAGGGACCCTCTAAGGAGAAAAATAAGGTTTCTGACATCACTCTGTCTCTAATATACTTATTTCATTGGCAGATGATTCCCCCAGCTTTCTCCAACCTAAGGAGAAGGGTTGTTATTTTAATTTATAGAACATGAATTTAGTTTTTAGGCAACATGATAAGGCTGAGTCTAGGTCTTATCAGTCCTCTGTCTGATTTCAATAGGGAAACAAGATGCTGTCAATCTTCACGTTCCGGACTATGATGACAATTCCATTAACTTCCCATATTTCTCCCCCTTTCAAGTTACAGCCATGGCTCAGTTTTAATCTCATGAAAGATTTTGGCCTATCATCATCTACCCAGTTTCTCTTATAGTAACTCTACAAACTTAATTTCTTTAATAGCCAACTGAACAATTAATTTCTATCATAACTATTTTCACATGATTATTAATTAATTTCTGCAATCATGAAGGGATACAAATTAGCGATTCTAACTCCAAAGCATCACTTTAACTAGCAACCTTTTTAAATCAGGTTGCCAAGAGATTGGTTTCTTTATCATTTGTTTATTTGGCCTGTTGGTTGGTTGGTGTGGAAAGATGTGATCAAAAATTTTATGAAGGTTCTTTATATATTTCTTGAGATAAATAAATATTCTCTCAATACATTTCTGTATCAATTACAATCATGGATACCAAAATGTTAGGCTAGATCTAAGAATCCTGATTGCAGAAATCATCCATACCACTTACTATACAAGTGGCCTTATTATGATCATGATCTTTATGCTCTTTCTGGGTAAGTCAGTGCTTACTGATTTCATATATTTATGAACTATAAATATGTGAGGTAAGACACTTAACAAGAGGAAACAAAATGCCTGAAATAAGACATTCAAAAAGAGGAAAGGTTTATTTGGCTCATAGCTTGGAGGTGTCAGGCTGTGATCTATTGGAAAGGCAATGCATCCTGCCAGTGAAGGCATGGTGGGGCCAGCTGCTCACCTCATGACCAGGAAATGAAAGAAGAGAGAGAGAAAAAAAGGTGTGTCCTGTTATCCCATTCAAATAAATGTCCCCAATAACCTAAACCTTCCATTAAGACTTTAAAGCTTTACACCACCTCCCAATATCACCAAGTCAGGGACTGAGCTTTTAACACATGGCCCTTTTAGGGACATTCATGATTCAAACAATAGTGTTGTGTGTGTGTGTGTGTGTGTGTGTGTAGACAAATATATACCTACAAATGGATATACACACATAGCTATATGTATACACATGCAGACACATATATGATATACATAGAATAGTACAAGTTATCAAATATAAGCTATCTTTGCTACCATTAACAATATTACTATTATTTTATACATTTATAGAATTGTCTTACTCTTATGTCATATTTTTACATCTATGTACATACAAAAAAATCGTGCTATACTTTTCTACAGAAAGCTTTCCAGCATATATTTTTGGAAATATATTCTATCTAGTGCTTGTCATAATGTATCAATGATGATTATGTTATGGACATTTTGAGGAACATTGTTCAATGCATTACTCCTTTAAGAAAAATTTTTCATTGGTTCCAATACTAGAAACATTTGGTTTTCATTGAACAATTAATTAATTTCTATCATAACAACATTGAATTACATGGCTGGCCATGTCTCCCTGTTAGCACTGCCTGTTACAAATTTAGAGCTAAATTCACAATCTGTTTCTACTGTAGGTTTAAGACATTATAGAGTAATTTTGACTCCATGTATTTTTCTTAATCTTTTCTTTGTCCCATTTTCTATATACTTATATTAACATTTATTTTGTGTTGATAAATTATGTATATTTATGGAAATCACTTTTACCAGTTATTTGAAAATCCTGAAGTGACCATTATTTTTCATTAACTAGAATAATAGAAGTTTGACTAAATCATCAAATTATTTGACTAAACAGACTAATGAATTCAGTTAAAATTGTAGAACTGATTGTATGTGCAAAATGTCAAATTCTTGCAATTAATGCAATTGATGAGACTGATCCAATCCAATATTTTTCTTTTTAGCCTGGAAATGAAAGTTAATTCAGTTTCATGAATATGGCTGTCTGAACATGACCTTCTATCAGGCACAGATAAAACTTGTTGAAATTTCACGAGCAAACCTGTGACAGTATGTGCCCTGCATTTTTCTTCTATCTTAGAATTTTTTCTCCTTAGTTCTTTCTCCTTATAATGAAAAGAAAAGAAAAATAAAGAAGAGAAAAACTAACAACAGGAGGATTTAAGCTTGCTATAGGTAGAGATTCACCTAGGAGAATAATTTGATATGAATATCATTACTAAAATTGCACTGCTTCAAATGGATTTTTAGATTAATATATCTGCAGAGATATAAAATTATCTGATTTATAACCATACATTATTAGATCTGAAATGTCAGTTATCATCTCTTCTGCTTAATACTTAGATTACCATATAATTTTATGCATCTTTGAGAAAAAAAGGTTGAAAAGTAGCAAGGATATGAATTTTGTATCTACTTGTGCAATTGTAAATGTACTGTCAAGCATAGCTATGAATATTGCACTCTCGTATTGACTTAATTTCAAGAAAGAAGGGACAGCAGTAATGAAAGTGGCACACATCTTCATAAGTCATTTCTTGCTCATGACAAATCTTTGTGAAACTCTAATTGACTTACTATGTCAATGCTGACCTTCCACCCATTCTTTGGCTTTTAAATTGTGAATGTGCAAAATTAAAACAAGAGAATTTATCAACTCTACTTTCTCTTCTTTCAGTGTATAATGTTCAAGGTTAAAAATATGCAACAGGTTGAAGAAGAGAGTTGAAATTTCCAGTCATTCTCACCATACATTATCTCATGAATCTAGATGCCATTGGTAAAGGTCAAATTACTATGTTCTCATGATGTTTTTTAACATTTATTGAATAGCCATTTCATGCAAATAGGTAAGAAACTGAGTGGAGACTATATCATGATGAAGCAAAATGCTCCATCTGAGGAGATCATGACTGATATGAGAATGTGCTGTGCATTCAGAATCTTTTGAGATAACAGGTTCTATCCAAGTTTCCTGTTATCAATGTGGGGAAATGAGATAGTGATGGGAAAACATGGGTTTCAGTTCCAGCTTTACCTCTTGCGCATTTTGAAAACTTGACTCCATGAGTTGGTTCCCAGTTTTCTTATCCATTAAATGTGAACATCTATCTCAAACATTTTCTATGAACATTAAAGAAGATAATGACTATAAAAACTTTTGGTACAGGCCAATGCTTGATAGGTACCTAATAAAATATAGATGTGTTTACCATTATAATCTACATTCTTCTTTAACAATTAGGAAAATAGGTATTCAGAAATACCTTGCACCTCAGACACACCCTTATTAAGTAGAACCTAAATATAGAAGCTTGATCTCTTCACTCTCCTACAATGCTATTTACACCAAAGTATGCTATGTTGTGTTCACAATTATTTGATCATCTGATATTTATTCCAAAGTATATTTTATCTAGATGCCATGCACAAAATATGATTTTGATAATTGCCTGTGAAATTGCAAGGAAATAACAAGTTCATTTTCCTCTCACTGACTCTCACTGTGAAATGAGCAAACCCAAATATTAACCAGAAATGATTATTGGCCATATTTATTTCTATCATTATGAAGCATGTATATGAATAATTTCCTGACAAAATGTTCTTATATTTAAATTTGGCAGACTCCTATTTCTTTGGGATAATACTAATGGAAAGAGTGTTCATGAATTTTTTTTTCTGAATAAAGATGAAAGTGGGTATATTTTGTCTTTAACTGATTTGAGACTTTCATTACATCTGCCCCATCAGGACCTCAATGTCAATTTGTTATTTATTCAATGTTGATTGCTTTACTAGCAGCTCTTTTGATGTTCTTCCAATGGGTTTCCCACCATAGCCTTCAATGGATCAGGCTTGACAGTAGGTATCGCTGAGTTTCTTTCTCCTACCAAACTGTCCAATCAAGGGTAAATGTCCACCTTGCTGATATTATTATAGTTGTTATTTTCGTTGGATGTTGACCAATGTTTTGTGTTTTGAATGTCATGTGGGTACTTTTTAAGCTCTGAGTTCACAGTTCTTGTTTTCTGATTATTATGTATAATATATTTATATATGTATTCTATTTTGCACATGTTAGAGTAGTTTCAAAGATATGGTGACATTGTTTCCTTAAAAAAAATTAGTGTAAGGATATTATTAGTCAACCACTAGCACCAGATGAGGATTTTGGGAATTTTTTAAATATCAAGGTGTAATTACAGCAGAAGTAGAGGTAAGTTTCAGGTCTCCAGCCACTCACTTTGGTGTGCTTTCCCTGGGTGTGCCAGATTGGGGAAGTGTGTCTTTAGCAATGTACTGGAAGCAAGCATTGCAGATGAAATCGGCTCAAGTATAAACTCTAAAGAGACTTGAGTCAACTTGTTTTTAAACTGCCACCCTCAACTCTCTCCAACAACATGTGCAAATGTTCTTTAATAAAAAGCAAACTGGCAGGTAACACCAGAATCTAAATTTTGGATCTAGAGTGATGTACATGATTAGACATGAGACATTCTCCATGGATGTGCAGACATTAAAAGGAATAAGAAACTTGAATTGGGGACTGTAGCTCAGTAGTGGAGCCCTTGCCTAATGTGTATGTATGTGTGTATAGTGCTGGGTTCAATCCCCAGCACTATACACACACATACACACACACACACACACACACACACACACGGACCAGGACCAGAAAACAGTTCTTAATTTAGAACAAACTACCCTCTAGTTGTAAAGAAATCAGTTTAAAAGGCAATCATAAAGCAAAAATACTCTAGCAAGGGAATGATATACTTTGCAATTGAATACATACTTGAATGGAGTCAGCCAGCTCCTCACATATTCAACTTCTGCAAATGTTCTCTATGTCTGCATTCCACTTCATCCCTGCCTACTTAATTCCTACTGATCTCATTGGTGAGACCAACTGCCTCCCCACTTCACATTTTCAGTTCTTATATTTTCACTGGCTACCCTCACACAGTTTTTATTTTACTGTTATTTGAGTTTTTTATTTTATTGGTGTATTCTTTCCCAAGTTTATTCTAAGCTTAGAAACTGTGTTTCTTTTTCTATTCTATTGTACCCCATGTTTCACACTGTGATGTGCAAATGATATATAGTCAGTATTTGCTGAGTGAATGTGAACCATTTTATGGAAGGACAAGCAGTTCAAGATGCTCTATGATGAATATGCTCCAAAACTGACTGTTCGTAGGGTTTTTGAGCCAGGGCACTGTTGACATTTTAAACTCAGTGAGTCTTGTTGTAGGGTGCTACCAGTGTACTGTAAGGTGCTTAGCAGCTTTCTGACTTCTACTCAATAAATGCCACTATAACCTCCCTGACTCTCTTGTAGTCTTGGCAACCATAAATGTCTACAGATATTGCGAAGTATCTCCTGGAGGCAAGAATTACCCCTGGTTGGCAGTGGTTACTGCTTTAAAGTAATAATTAAAGACTTATTTTCTTCTTCTCCTCCTCCTCTTCTTCCTCCTCCTCCTCCTCCTCCTCCTCCTCCTTCTTCCTTTATTTTTCTCATACTAGAGATTGAAAACAGAGGTTCTTTACCACTGAGCACATCCCCATGCCTTTTTATCTTTTGAGATAGGGACTGGCTAAGTTACTGAGGCTGGCTTTGAACTTGCAATCCTCCTGCCTCCGTCTCCTGAGTCACTGTAAGTGCATCAACACGCCTGGATATTTTCCATATTTTCAAAATACGAAATGTCTGGTTTATCAAAACTGAACTATTTGCAGTCATGCAAATCCACCTGTACCATCCTAGTGCCATAGTTTAAGGCAGTATTTTTGTTTATTTTCCTTTGTTAAATGTCCTACTTATTCTACTTTACTTTCTCAAATTCTCTACTTCTACAGAGCCTGGTCTCAATTCTCATCAGTTACATGAATTTTTATCTTTCAGTCAGGGACACAACTTTATGCCATTGAAGGGAATTGAATTTGAATGTCTGAAGTAAGTTTAATTTGTCCAGAAGCATTTCCTTCTGCTTTTTATGTGAATGAGAGCAGCACTGAATGATTTAAAATCATCAAAAACAAAATCTCAAAATAATACTATGGACTAATAGCCCAGTTCTCTTTCTAATCATCTACATTTAATGGTTCTTCACAGATCTATTGTAGTTTTCTCCTAAGCAGTGTTCAGATCTGTCTATTATATCTCATCCTTACTGCCATGTGCTCTCCATAATCCATCATCTTTGCCTTATCTATTGTCAGAAGTCGTTCTCATCTGAGTTGATAAGAAGTATTTGAAGTCTATTCTTTCATTTTAAGCCACATCTTGCAAGTGGTTCCGAGAAGTCAACAGTAATAACAAGTTAGTCCAAAGCAAATGTCAAATGACTACAAGCAAGACCATAGGGTAGAGCTAAAAAGTCAGTAGCTAGCGAGACAATGCAAATATCAAGTCCAAAGAGCAAGAAGATAAATGAAAGAAAGAGCCAAAGGCCAAGAAAAAGCTGGGGGCTTGTGTAAAATGAGAGGCAGAAAGTGAGGAGGAATGACATTCAAAGGCTTTAACAATCTGTACAGTTTGGAATCCCACCTACCAGAAGTGAGAATGCCTCAGATTTTGAGAGCTTCCTCCAGTTTCCCCTCTGCATCTTCAGAAGCTCTTGGTGGGGTGTTTGAAATCTTGAAATAGAAATGTAAAACAATTGGAACAGCAAATGGAAAATGCTTGTGGGTCTCAAGGCTTCCTACCACCTGATATGGACATGGTAAGCGTCAAGTGTAGTTTAGCTGATTATCAGTCCTGAAAGAAGTGAGAGATGAGTGTGTAAAATACCAATGGAGTAACTACATCTTATTACTTTGTACAATAAAAAAGCTACATGGTTGATATGGAATACACACTGCTAATTGATATCAGTCTTCCAGGGGTATCCTACTCTCAAGCATTCTCCAAACTGGCATTTATGATCTCTTAAGATAGATATGTTATCATGGGACTTTGTTTCATAACCCATCTCAGAACTCTTTAGTTTCTTTATATATGATTTTGCTGCTACCAAGCACATCTGTATAATTTCCCATTTTTGTCTTGGCTTGCACTTTACAGTTTGTTAACTGCATTGCCTTTTCATCTTCAAACACACCAAGTTTGCCGAATCTTTTGCTTATACTGTTCATGTTTTCTGAAACACTCTGCAAGTGCCTGGGTGGAAAACTCCTACTTGTCATTCAAGACGTACATGTGTCATCTCATCCTAAGAGAATGATTCCTGCATCCTTCACTCCTGAATAAATCTAGGCCCCTTTTCATGTATTCCTTTTCTAATAACCGTCATTTGCCACTGTGTCTTAAAAGAGTTTGTTTCTACCAACTGCACTAAACAGTTTCTATTCAAGGTCAGATAATGCTCAGTTTTAAATGTAGCTCATAGGATAGTGTGTGATGTTTAAAAGGTAGTGAACAAATGAATGAATATTCCGTTGATCAATGCTAAACTAGCAGTAATTACCAATGGTGAAATGAAAATGTAATTTAATACTCTACTCATGTTAGAAACACAGAAGGCATCCAATTACACTAAACTCTTCAGGTAATTTGCTTAGAAAGTTAGTGACCCAAACAGTCATTTGGGGTTTGTTATTTGTCATGTTTTTCTTTTGTATATATTGTTTTTCATTTTCAATGTTTTGACTGAATTCTCTGATGACTTCAAAGAATTGAGCAGGTGGATGGGATTGAACAATGAATTCAGACATGCAGGTTGTAAGTGTTTGTAAAGTAATTGTTTTCCTCTGTAATGTAAAACAGACATCCCATCTTTTAACACCTGGGGATAGCATGAATAAGGTGAATTAATTGATATTTGTGGAGTACAATGAGTTATGCATAAAGATGTTCTTCATTTAAATATAAAAACATACACTAACAGCCCACTTTGCTGGAGAATACCTTAAAAAGCACAGTCAGTTTTGCTTCATGAGAAGAAAAACAACAAAACCACACCTAAGAAAATAAGAATTCAACAAGGTATTCTTTGGGAATAAACAGTTTATGAATTGCAATATTTTCTGTGTTTGACATATTGCTTACATGGTATTTCAAATCTCCAGTGATTTTAATGAAATGGAACTAAGGGTTTTCAGCATTAAGTGTTGGAATACAAATGCAAGGATTGTGGCATTTACATTGTTTTTGCATAATCTTATTACCTGGTGAATACAAATTTGGTAACTCCCATGATTTGGATGCTACCCCTTTCTCTAATTTCATCTGTATCATCTCTACATACAAGGCAGAAAGAGAGTACTTATTTTAGATAAGAGTTTTCTACATTCTGTTCATGATCTGAATTCCTCACCACTCGGTTTTTCTTTGTATGTCATTTTTTTTGAACAAGTGACTTCTTTGATCTCTGCATTGATATAGCATTGATGTGGTTCTCTGTCCTCTCCTCAATTATGTTCAATATTTGCATGCCATTTAGTCCCTGGAATAGAGATGAGGAATAGGAATATTTTAAAGACTCAATATTTATAAACCTTTAGCCTCTCTGACTTGAATTTTCCTCTACTGAAATCCTTTCTTCCAATCTTTTTGCATAGAGCTATCCTACTTGTTGATACAATGTACTGACTTTATTATGTCACTGGTCTGCCTATATCACCTTGGTCTCAGTATTCTCCAGATACTCCTTAACCTGCTCTATCCTATTTACCAGCTGTATTGGCCATGTCTTCTAAGGATCCACTTTTCACTATTATTAGTAGCATGTCTACAATGTTCTGTGCTTACATCCCATAGTCCAGTGTCTTTACATCTCAGCATCCTTAGCTAAATTAATTGACAGATTTATTGCTCCATGAAAATACCTTTCCAAATCCAATGGATCATTCCAGGTCAAAAGCTTGATTTTACAATCACCAAAAAGACTTATGGGATAACCCTACCATATCAAGAATTCATTCTTTTCTAAACATTTATCTTTGCAAAGTGTTAACACCCTATATCATTCGATAATCTAATTTATGAGCTCTTAAGATATGTTATCATGGCACTTTGTTTCATATCATTTGTTTCATATACTTTTCCTTGACAAAATGAATCCTATCATTCATTTTGTCAAGGAAAAGTATACATAATATCAACAGGAAAAAGCATAATAATGCAGTTTCCTAATAGGTCAACTTCTCCTGGTTTAGTCTACTCTAGGAATCAGTACCTGTGTATGAGGTAATGAGTGGGAATTCATTTTGGTTGAAAAGTTAATAACTCACATGTATATCATAATTTATATTTTCTCAAAGATGTTTCACACATAATATCTCATTTTATATAAACAATTGATCATGTTAACTCCACAGTTCATTGGCAGTGCTGATTACTATTTCTAATGAAAATTCAACTTGTGAAATATTAACATGATAAATGTATTACTATAATATATTTAATAAATAAGTGTAAACTTCATATTAAAATAAATTACTTAGATATCATTTAATAGAAAATGTAGCATAGAAGATAATATAAATTTTCTATCATAACCATGAAAATGATTATTTATTGTAAATGACAGGTCATTGATACTTATTTTGTGCATGCACTTAATTAGGTAAATTATAAATATAATTTCTTACTATCACAGCAGTACTGATATATAAATATTACTATCCCTATTTAATATACCAGGAAATTGAAATTCAGGGAAATTATATGGTTTGTCTCAAGACATGATTATAACTTGACCAACCAACATTTTAAATCCAGATTTCAATGTTTCTAAAGTCTTGCCTCTTCTCATAGGTTAAAAGATCATTTCTCACTCCCTATTTAAAGATAAGTTAAAACTCCTCAAAAACTCCAAAGAAGATGTATTTTCAATTTCAATGCAGTTTTGCTTCCATTGCATGCAATTGCCTTCAAAAGCTATGCTAATCTGTTATTTTAAACTCCTTCAGTGCTAGTACATATCATAATTATGACACCTAATAAATGTTAACCTTTTGATGGAAGTAATTTCAAACCTACATGAACATTATCCAATTAATTATTCAAAGACATTGTTGGATAATAATCGTGAAACTAATTATTACAGATCAGACTGGTTACAAAATGGATTTTCTTTTCTATTATGTGAACAAAACTCTTCAAATATAATCCATCGTCTTTTATTCCAGGCAACTATTTAACTAAATAGAAAGTATTCAAAGAGAACCAACCTCAGGAACACAGTGAATCCAATGATCAATTTAGCCTTACCTGAAATAAGCACATTCTACTTACCAAAGTGAGTTCTGACCTGTGAGGAAAGCAGAGGTGATACAAATCACTTTCCTCTCCCTTCAGCTCTCCTACCTGATACCTGTGAGTGTCCAGGAATTAGTCATCCCTAAGGCAATCAAGTGTATTCAGGCTGTCTCTCCAGCTGATATCAGCTTGAAGAGGTTAGAAAAGGAAGCTCACTTGAGCTTTTCTTTCTTCAGAGACTATAGGGTGAGAAACAATTTAAAAATTAAAAAAAAATAAACTTTTACTTAAATTGAGTCCCCTGCTTTTGAAATCAGGCTCTCAGAGTTCATATAGCACTTTCTGGAAACCTGTTGGCAATACAGATTCAGACCCCACCTCTGAAGGACTCAGTTAGAATCTTCATTTTAACAAGATCCCCAGCTTATTTTTGTGCACATTAAAGTACATGACTTTACTAAACTGCTTTAGCTGGTAATCAACTTTCTCTTGTAGCAGGGGCAGTGGAACCAATTTGGTGGATTCCCACAGACCAATTTGAACATGTAAGTGTCTCTGACTCAGTGGCATGCAGCAGTTGGCAAATATTAGCTTAAACCAATTCATGAGAGTCAATTACGTACACACTTCAGTCCCCAGCTCTGTTGAGATGTTTATGGCATGGAAACTGGCAACTCTACAAATCAGACTTTCGTTACCTGGAGATCTGATTATTAATTTTTTTACAAGCATCCCACTCTCCTATTATATTGCTATTTCCAGAAGAGGATTCAGCTGATTCAAGGATCAAAGTTCAATTGGTGGCTGGAAAGAGATTGAGCCTTCATGCTCTCTGGGTGGACTGTATTCTGGAAAGTGTCTTTCAACTGTCTGTCTCCCACTATTCAACAATTACATTAAATCTGTAGTTTATTTTGGCATTTATGTATTTCCTCTGCTATCATAGATGTTTTTGAGGTTCTAAACATGCATTAATGTGACCAATAAAATTTAGTAACCATCATGTCCCCAATTACTAAGACTTAAACCCTCTGGAATAAATCAGTCTATGAAACCATCATGAAACATCTGAGACACTTGCTCCAATCTTTTCTTTCTTTTTTCTTTTCTTTTCCTCTCTCTTTCTCCTTCCACAGAAATGAATTTGTGATCTTGCAAAATGACAAATGTTATGCTAGACTCTGGAGTTACAAAATAAGGAATATATGAATCCTCTACTTGAGGAAGTGAAATTCTAAGGAGTAGAACTTTCACATTAAACTATTTGTTTTGTTACTGTATAACAGAAGTAAAAAAAAACAAACAAAAAAAAACACAGGGATGTTTTAACAGATCTTCTCAGGCCATGACATGATTTTATCATTCAAGATGGTTTATCATTCAAGATTAATAGTTTATGTTGAAGATTTCTTTCAAATTTCAATGACTTAAAGCAACAAAACTTTATTTCTTGGCCATATTCTTGCCGGTCTTAAATTGGTAGAGAGTTCTACTTGACATGTTTCACACTAAGAGAACCAACCTCAGGATTGCCCCAGATCTGGACTTCACAATTGTTAAGGCAGGAATAATTGGAATATAGAGACTTGTGTACTTGTTCTTCAAATGTCTGCTTACTTCCAAAGCAAGTTACTTGATCACAAATAATTACAAAGATGGCCATAATGTAGAACCCAGAACTATGTCCTAGAAGTGGGAAGTTCAACCTCTCTCTAAGAGGTTTTACAATGCTCTGTGACTTTACCTTAGTTTAGTGTCATCTCTCAGATTTAAATGCCAGATTCTTTCCTCTATCTTAAAAATGTATGGTTTAATGTCATCTCTCAGATTTGAATGCCAGATTCTTTCCTCTATCTTAAAAATGTATGGGAATCTTAATTTTGGCTGGGAAGTTGGAATAGATGACCTTTAATCCTTCTCTAGTTCTTGGGTATTATTATTATTATTTTCTTAGTAATCCATGAGGAATTGTCTGGCATTATACTACAGACCAAACAGAAGATCTAAAAAGAGATGATTAGCATAGACATGAAAAAATGTAAATGTTACCCTTGACTCTTGCATATTCTATGTAATTTCCCGTTGGATATTAAGTGATAACACCATGTACCCAATAATAGAAAACATTTTTTGAAAGTTCACAAACTCTTATCCATGATGGCTTATTTTCAGGACATGTAAATCAGGAATTGTTTAATGGAGACCAAGTCAAAAAACAAAGAGCTGGGCTAATATTGAATGCTTCTCTATAAATCACCCATACCATAAAGATATCACAGTTCAAAAACTTATGTGCATTCAAAAGTTGAACTTTGTGTTTAACTCCTTAATAATGAGTCTGAACATTTTTTATCATTTAAATAAAATACAGTTTAAAAATAAGTAAAATGATATACAGAAAACAAATAATGATAAATATTTAAAATTCACACATTGTCACACTTCAATTGAAAAATGTAACTAGAATGGAATGATTTATTTTTCATGGCAGCTTGCATGGCAAGGTGTTAAGATTTTGGATAAATAACCTCTTAAAAGGCATCACATATCAAGATCACATATAATAAAGAAGATAAATGAACAAATATTACAAAAACTTGCATTTTCCAAAAAATGCAAGACTAGATTTATTTCAGGCAAGCAATTAACAAATAAAGTAAATATAAGTTTCCAGTATTCTACATAAATATGGAAGCCCTGAGCCTATAAGTACATAAAGATACTTGCAAGCATAAGAAAACTCAAAGACCTGGAAGCATGCAGGTTCAAAAACTTATGATTAAGTTGGTATGGTAATTATGATAGGAGCACCATTTCATGGTAAACTTTCTTGATATGGAAATCATTTTTTATAATATATGTTCATTTTTTTCCATTCTGAAAGAATGGCTTTATACTAAGGTAAAGTCACGGAGCGTTGTAAATCCTCTTGGAAAGGTAACATTACAGTTGATCTGAAGGTTGATATTCAAAAGAAGAAAGCAGCAATGATGCTAGGAAATTGAAACTAGAAGGATAGTTTGGTGTTACAGTGCTTAAGGCCTTGCAAGGTAAGAAGTTCAGCTTCTATACCTTTAGTTTAGAGGCTTCATAGTGGAGTTAGTGAAAAGATGGTATAGTTTTCATATACAGTAATTGCTCTAAATTTTATCACCCATTCTCTTCTTAAGGCAATCCAAGGAATATTCTGAAGAGTAAAGAGATTTAACTATCATAGTTAGGGCTTTTAAAAGGGAAGCAATTATTTATAGTGAGGTCAATGGGATTCCTTGCTTGAGATTAATGGACTGGTCATTGCAGAGAATAGCCTCTCTATTTCCAGGTAGTTGCGTTCAGATGACCTCATAGTTCTTTTTCATCTTGTATTTTTATGGTACTGATTACATTAATTAGGAGAAGATACTGTATAATGAAGCTCGTCAGAAAAAAATTAATAGGTTACTTTAATAAGTTTTTTCTGTGATTTGTGTTGCTGATATGAACAGCAATTATCCAGCTAAGTAATGAGCCACTAATGAGCAAGTCTTTCTTGGATTACATTGAGAGCACACTAGAGCAGTTGTACTACAAAAGCAGGCAATGATTTCTTTTCTGTGAGTTAGTAATTTTGACAAGAGTATTTGTAAAAACCCACAATAATGAACCCCGTTATCTATTGAGATGGCCCCCAAACACCTCATTAAAAGTTCGCCAAAAATTCCTTAATTCTCCTCTTTCTTTCCTTAGGCAGTTATTCTCTTACATAGAGATTCATGCACAACCGTTTTCAGGTCAAGTAATGATTGGTTCTACAAAGTGGTCTACTGCAGGTGAGAATTGAAGGTGGAACAATTATCCCAGTGGATGAGATCTACAGGATTTCATTTAAAACCATCTTTTAATGACTCAGTGACAATTCAAAGTGGATTTTAAATTTATTTGAAGTTTTCTAGTTTCACAGCTCAAAATGAAGTCTTGTTTGATAAAAGTCCATATGACATATGATTGGGCAGCTTAGTGTGAAAGACAGAAAATAATACTGGGATTTAGAAAACTTAAATGTAAGTCTGTCTCTAGTTACAGAATTTGGGTCAAGTCATTCAATCTCATCCCTACTTTTGTCATCTGAATAATAGATTTGGTTGATATTTTTGTTCGAGTTCTTTTCAGCACTTAAATCTTAGGACTCGGAGTCTATTTACACACAATCATAATTCTTTCTTGAAATTAATGCTTCTACTAGCCAATGTAGTAAGTATATAAGACCTATACTTTTTGTTTTGTCTATCTTAAGCATTACCAAATTCTTGGAAGCAAGATAAATCTAATTCAAATCTCCTTACAATGAGAAAAACCATCTAAATAAAGGTTTCTACTTATTACACTATTGCTCTAAAGCTTGGTAAATCCAGATCTTTCCTGTAAAGCTTGAGGCTAGCATTTCTGGTAGTATAAATATTATTTTAAACCTAATAACTGGTACTCATAAAGAACCTGGCTAAAGAGGACAGCAGAATTGTACTTTGGTTACTGCTAGAATTGTTAAGATTATTTATTGATCCCAGTCCTTGATGAATTTTTACACACAGTGATGATTTACAAGAACAAATGATCATTCTTTCTGGTGTTTACAAAATAGGCCGAAAGTAAAAGAGGGAACTCTATTAAACAAGTCTGACTTAGTTTTCAGTTTAATCATGCTTTTAAATGATAGTTGTTAAAGTAGCTCTTTTCCTCTTAATCACCAGGTGTTTTAGTCATCTTTTACACTGGCATGACCAAAAGATCTGACAAGAAGAATAATTTTGAGGAAGAAAAATTTATTTGGGGACTCACAGTTTCAGAGGTCTCAGTCCATAGCTAGCTAGCTTGAAGTGAAGCTGAACATCAAATAATGTGGCAGAGGAAGGCAGGTCAAGTCTTGGCCACATAGAAGGAATTGGAGGGGACACTTTTCTTACCATGACAAAATATAAACCCTAAAGGCACATCCCCCATTGACCAACCTCCTCTAGCCACACCCTACCAGCCTAAGGTTACCACTCAATTAATCCCTATCAGTGGATTAATTCACCGATTGGGGTTAAGGCTGTCATAATGCAAACATCTCACCTCTAAACCTCGCATTATCTCACAAATGAGCTTTTGGGGGACACCACATATCTAAAGCATAACACCAGAAAAGAAGATATTGATACAGAATTTCGTTTTGAGGTTTTCTTTTTCCTTCTCCTTCTTTCATTTCTTTCTTTTTGCCATTTTTTCAATATAAATGTTGTGCACTTATATTTGTTCAAATGTACATATTTTATCATGGCACCTATGCTGGAATAAGATATAGAACAACTCTTCCTCATTAGAGAGAGAACCATAGTTCTTTTCCTTCACCAATAGCATGGGAGAAAAATCTCCCCTAAAATTTTGATTTTATATGTCCTCTACATGTGTTATTTGCATGAATGCATAATGTCTCTTTTTTATGAAGTACAACATTTTTAAAAACCTCTTGATATGTTTTAGCAGAATGCAGACTTACAAGCACACTAAATATGCAGCATCTGTGATGTAAACCTTTGTGTTAATATTTTAGTTTTTCCCAGGAGTAATTCACTCTCTTTGGTCAGTTCAGACAACTCTGAGGCAAGAGCATAGAAGCTAAATTATTTTGCCTTTGCTCTGTTGAGCAAAACAACCTTGAGAGATGCCATGCTAAAGTCTTCCAGGAATTCATGTATCTTTTGTTCATATTTACTCCGGCATACTGAGAATTCTGACTAGCGTGCCCACTGACAGCTCATTAGGGTCAGCTGAGCTCTTCCTAACACATCATCCACTTATGCAGAAAGAACCACCCTTGAGTTGCTTTTCACTTCTTTAGAGGGAAACATAATCAAAAACCTTTTCCTTAATATCTTTAGCATCGACTGCTACCTACAATGATACATCCTCAAGCTCCTAAGCAAATTCACATCTAATTTATTTACTTTCCGATGAGGTATATATGTATGTTCACTTTATATTAAAATAATCTTGCCTCTGGCCTTTTTGCTTCTAAGGGACCATGGTTTCCATAAATAGCAAAAGCTTAAGGACTAGAAATGCTTTGTTTTATTTTATTTTGACTCAGAATCCATGATACAGTTTTCAGAAATGATGTTTTAAAACATCAGCTGTGTTCTCAGAACATGAACACTTTATTCAAGACTGCTTAAAATGTATGAAATGCATGATCCATTCTCAAAGAAAACAGAAGAGCCTAAGATCTGGGTCTTGTCAAGAAAATTGTAAAAAAGAGATGACTCTCAGCGCGAAATGTCTTCATTTTGAAAATTTAAGATAATATATTTATAAATCAAGAGATTCAAAGACACATGATTTGGAAGACCAATACCATAGGGATAATTAAATCCACACAGAAAAGGAAGAAAATATGAATAGTTACAACCAATATAATTCATAATTTAAAGCCACATACCTTTCATAAACACATCATAGAATCATCTTTTAAAATTACCATGAAAAAAAATGATTACTTTCGAGGAAGAATAATTATTTTTATTTGCTCAGGCTAATAATTCCTATTTACTGTCAACTGTCCTGCATCTTAACAGTATTACTTTATATTTCCTGTATCAGAAAAGTATTAACATTTTTATAAGATTATATTTGTAAATGCAGAAGTCATTTGCTTTCAAAAATCAAGTAAATTTAAGCCAACTTTTCTCTGAACTTCTCATCTACAGTGTCTGTACTCAAGATGTGGTCCACAGACTTCTGAGATCTTATTAGGTAAAAACTGTTTTCATAATAATACTTAGTTGTTCCTACTTTCTTTTCTTTTTTTTTTTTTTGTACTGGGGATTGAACCCAGGGGCACTTAACCACTGAGCCACATCCCCAGCCCTTTTTTTTATATTTTACTTAGAGACAGCATCTCACTGAGTTATTTAGGGCCTCGCTAAATTGTTGAGGCTGCCTTTGAACTTGTGATCCTCCTGCCTCAGCCTCCCAAGCCGCTGGGATTACAGGCATGTACCACTGAGCCCGGCTTCTACTTTCTTTTACTGTGCTTAAATTCCACTGATGATGTATATGCAAATGTGGGTAAATTTGCTGACTATTTATTTATTTATTATTGGCTTTATTTTTTAAATACATGACAGCAGAATGCATCACAATTCTTATTACACATATATAACAATTTTTCATACCTCTCTTTGTACATAAATTATGTTCACAACAATTCATTTCTTCATACATGTACTTTGGATAATGATGTCTATCACATTCCACCATCCTTGCTAATCCCCTGCCCCCTCCTTTTCCCTCCCACCCTTCTGCCCTATCTAGAATTCATCTATTCCTCCCAAGCTCCCCCTCCCTACCCCACTATGAGTCAGCCTCCTTATATCAGAGAAAACATTTGGCTTTTATTTTGGGGGGATTAGCTAACTTCACTTAGCATTATCTTCTCCAATGCCATCTATTTACCTGCAAATGCCATGATTTTATTCTCTTTTATTGCTGAGTATAATTCCATTTTGTGTATATATATATGCCACTTTTTTTTAACCCATTCATCCACTGAAGAGCATCTAGGTTGGCTCCACAGTTTAGCTATTGTGAATTGTGCTGCTATAAACATTGATGTGGCTGTGTCCCTGTAGTATGCTGTTTTTAAGTCCTTTGGGTATAGACTGAGGAGAGGGATAGCTGGGTCAAATGGTGATTCCATTCCCAGATTTCCAAGGAATCTGCATACTGCTTTTCTTAGTGACTGTACCAATGTATGAGTGTGCCTTTTCCCCCATATCCTTGCCAACACTTATTGTACTAAAACATTTCTTCTCAGCAAAAGAAACAATCTGTGAGGTGAATAGAGAGCCTACATCTTGAGAACAAATTTTTACCCTTCACACATCAGATAGAGCACTAATCTCTAGGGTATATAAAGAACTCAAAAAGTTAAACACCAAAAAACCAAATAACCCAATCAATAAATGGGCCAAGGACCAGAACAGACACTTCTCAGAAGAGGATATTCAGTCAATCAACAAATATATGAAAAAATGTTCATCATCTCTAGCAATTAGAGAAATGCAAATCAAAACTACTCTAAGATACCATCTAACTACAGTCAGAATGATAGCTATTGCTGACCCTTTAGTCAGCAATAGCTGTCATCAAAACACTGGCACTAATTGCGTTAGCTGACATGTGTTCTTCTTGGTCATGCAGGCCAAAAAAAAAAATCTCTTTTAAAGAGTAAAATTAAAATTTAAGAACTAAATAATACATAAGGATATCCTTGATTAACCAATTAAATTATTTATTTTATTAAATTTGCACCTTCAAGTATACACCCATTTATTCATTATTCTGTGGATGTAATAGGAAGCTCACATAAAGTAATTCTGTGACAAAAAAGAAGTACATAGTAACCTTGGGAACAAGAATTTGTGTGATTGAGTCATGAGTGGAAGAGTGATTTTCTTCATGGAATGCTATTTTACATGAAATCATGACCAACACAATCTAGGGGTATCTAGACTTGGAAAGGAGGTTGATAATTTCTCAAAAACATATAAAAAAAACCTGTCCCTTCAAAGGAAAGTAGCGACAATATGTGTAGTTAATGCTAATGTTTGAGTAAGGGAAAGTTAGAAATTTTGAAAGCTTGTATCTGCCACCCAAATTTTGTAGCTTTTTTATACAAAAGCTATAAAGGTTTCTCCTTATAAGATGGGTAATGATAGCAATAAATGTAATTCTTTTGATATTTTAACAATCAATTTGTTAACATCTGTCAGATAAGCATAATCAATGAATAATATTTTTCAAATAATCAATATGTGATATTACAAAATAGACTTAAGCACAATATCCATTCACACTTCAAGATAGACAAAGGGATTAAATAGTAGCGAGTATGTGATGTTTATTCATGTTATTTCAGATTTTACACTGCAGCTAACATTTTGTCAAGTTTCGTTGAAAACTAAAGAAGAAGTCCCACAACTATCTGAAAAGATTATTAAAATACTCTTTCTAGTTTCAACTTCATGAGCTCAGGTAGTTTTCATATTTGTTAACGGAATGATATATTGTAACATATTACATAAGAAAAGACATCAAACTCTAATTTACTTACATTTGGCCAGGCATTAATGAAATTATAGAAATGTAAAGCAATATCATTTCACAAATTTGTTTTGTTTTAGAAAATGCATTTTTCAATGAAACTTATTTATGCTGACATGTAACAGACTTATCATTGTTACTTTGAAATGAATAAATAGGATAAAAATACTTTTTTTAATAAGATAAAAATCAATATATGTAACTCACATAAGCCAGTGAGAACCATTGTTCTAGAAACTTGATCTATATTCTCATAGTTTTAAATTCATAGAAAGGTAGATGTATTTTCCTCTTCAAATTTGTGTGTGCTTTTCCTGCTAGTGAACATAGCCTCAAGAATCATTAAGCCTCTCCATTAGGAAACCTCACTTTCCTTTCTGATATCTTACATTACCCAAGACCACTATATCCTCTGTCCCTTTCCTGATTCAGGTACATCTAGAATAACAGGAAATTACCAAGTCTGACCTAACAACATCCTTATTCCTAACAGAAATGAGAAGTGATCCGCTCGATCTACTGGTGATGTCAGTGGAGACCATTATCCCAGGTCATGTTGGGCTGTGATAGTATACTTCATGTCTTGTAAGATATCATTAAAAGCTTAGGAATACATAGAAGACATGTATCCCTAATCCATAGTGAATTGAGTATTTCTTCTTGTGCAATTTATGCTTGATCTATGTTTTGTTATCCTGAAAATGCTGATGAAAAAACTTTCCTTGTGACATTCTGTCTTTAAAAAAATATTCTCATCTTTATGATAATGTAGTACCTCATCTGATACTCTGTTCTTCAATTTTCTCATGAGTGGCTTGGTTCACTTGCTGACCAGAAAGCATTAAGCCCTTCTGGCTTACGCTCTCCTTTTAGTCCTAAATGTAACAAAAATTTGTGATGTTAACTGGCTGTTTTTTTTTAAATATCACAAGAACTCAACATTACAATACTTGATGGGGTTCAGTCCCATGCTAGTTAACATCAGAGATTCTTAAAATGAAAACACCTCTTGAAAAGTAATTAAAACAAGAGTTCTTCCTGAAATTGGATTTTTAAAATTAATGTTTTTATTTTTATCAAAGTAATGTTGTTTGCAAATGCTTTAGAGGACTATTAATAAATACCTTGGGCAGAAAATAGTGCCAGATTGAAATGTACCATAACATGTATTAATTGCCCCATAAAACATCCTCTCTTATGGCTTATTACTTAAATGAGGTGGAGTTGCCTAGGCAACCTTTGCATCCTATAATACCACAATGGCTAAAAGAAGGCTTACTCAATTCCTGCTCCACTCATGGAAAGCTAACAGAGAAGCTGCTGGGAAGAGTTCTCATTGTTTACACTTGACTGCAAATGCTGCCATGCAGTGTTCAGTAACAAATAGTATTGTTTACAGATCACTCCACACCAGATAGTCCAGACCAATATAAAAGTTCCAAATGATTGAAAGATCAATCTTCCACTATCAATGAAATCTGTACCTCTCTTCAGTCTAACTTAAATAGTGCTTAATCACCTCAGAAAAAGAGCAAGGTAACAAATTATACTTAAAAGCCCACTGAAAATGTATAGATGTTTTTGGTTTTAACCAAGTCTCTATTTTTACATTTCTTGACTTGCTCTGTTTCACTTTTAAATAACATCAATTTTGTACCCTCATAATGCCATTCAATTCAATTGCCTACAGAGCTGTTTTTATACTTTTTTAATCCACATATATTAATAATTTAATTTCTACCTCTGTTGCTCACCACCAATATACATAATGAAAATTACTACTATAATCCCTTTGAATATCTCTTTTAGGTTCAAGGTCTTAGGACTCATACTAGATAAATGGAATGAATTTAGATAATTTCAGGAAAAGTTTTAATGAAGTGGAACATGGTGTAAAAAGATAACTTGTTTCAAGTCCCAGCATCACAAACTTCAATATGATTCACAAGTAAATACTAAAACCTATAATTAGAATAGGTCCATTTGAGAAGTAGAAAATCAGTCACCATAAATGAAGAAACAGATCTGGGACTCTAGAACACCAACATAGAGAAAACTAGGGAATATGAAAACACCTACATAATCACATCTATCAGGAGAATGGCTTACTCACCATAAATAACTTAAGAGTAAGAAGATCCTCCATGTTGGTTTGAAGAGCCGTTTTATTTATCTTACATCCCAGAAAGTGTTTACAAATAACTATTGCCTCCATCCTTTTAGCCCTTAAACTCTTTAGCCACATTTTGGGTTTTATCTTATCATTATTCAAAAATGATTCTAGGAAATAATGTTCGTTGTATATTTCCACAACTATTTCCCTTAAAACACAAGTGTCTAAAACTTCACACAAGACTACAAGCATAATCTTACAAGCTTTAATAACAATATGGCTTCTGACTTTCTTATTTTTAGTGTTTCCCTGTTATTCAGCCTACAAGTGCATTTACTTTTTTTGACTACACTATATAAGCGTTTGATCATATTACATGTGCAATCTAATAAACTGTTCCTTTATTCTGTGTGACCTGATTTCTAAATAAGAGCTCACACATTTTTGCATTTTTCATGATTTTTTGAACCCAAGTATAAAACTTAACATTCATCCTAATTATAATCCTAATTAAAATTCATCCTTTTAGTTTTGACCCTATTTTCAACTCTGTTCATTTTTACTCTGATATTTCATGTATTCTGCATTTGACCTTCACATTTTTTTTGCTTTGTTTACATGCTTGTTGCAAAATCTTTTTATAAGTCAAACAAAAATGGTTTAATAAGTAATTAAGGCTATGGAAAGAACCACAGATAAGAGTTGCTAGTGAATCCTAAGGGAGAAGATGACATTGTTGAAGTAAGTGCATGCAAATTCTAATAAAGTAGAAAAGAGGACTGGGGAAATTGTCAAAAAATAGGCAATAGAGGGAAAATATCCTATATCGTAAGGGCGGGGCAAACATGAGACAGTATGGAGAGAAGTAAAAGAGCAATATTCCTGAAGACAAACAGAGGAACAATTATGTAAGAGTAGGTCAGCCCTCAAATTTGTCTACTCATGCAATTTAGGCAGATCCAAGTCAATATGCGTAATGGTTTAAATGTAAGCCCTTGAAAGAACACAGACATCTAGAATCTTATGTTTGAAAATAGATCCAATGTGAAGTAGATAAGGTTCCTAATGAAGGTTAGCTTGAATAATAATGATAAATACTTGATGTGAAGGCACAGTCTCCAAATACATTCATATATAGCATAAATATAGTCATGTACAGTTCCACAGATAAATAGGAAGGATGGAAGTTGTCGTCTCATTAATGGGATGACCAATCCCACAAAGTAGTACCTGGTAAAGATTTTTATAAATAATATTGTTTGGTCATACTCTGATGACCAATGCTTATGGAGCCAGACCACTTTTCAAAGTTCCAGGGATGTAGGGGTTTTTAGGAAGTCACATTACCCAAATTCATGGAGTTTATAACCTAGTAAGGGGAAACATGTAAAACCTATATACAAATACTTATTTAAATTTCTATTTATGATAAACCCAATAAAAGACAAGTTCAATATCTAATAACATCTAGTAGGAGAAATTAGGTTAGTCTGAGAGATTCTGGGAAGGCTACTTTGTGGAGTTGTTGTTCTAGCTGAGAAGATTGTTAGATTAAAAGGTATGAAAACACAACAGCAGTGTACTAAGTACAAGTGTTGCTCATGCAAATAGGAAGTTCTAAGAAAGTCAGTATGGATGCAAACATGAAACATGGGGAAGCACTTTCTTAAATGGAGTTGGATTTTGAAAGATCCAGGTCATTGGGTTCTGTGAGATTTCAGCCTTAACTTTAATATCAAAAAGTGATCATTGAAAAACACCACTGCATATGCTGACAGGAAAATAAATTAATGGTACTCATAGAAAATAAGACAGTAATAATTGAGGGTATTGCAATAGTTCAATTGAGAAATATTGGAAGCATGGGATATGGTAATGTTGGTGAGGATAATAAGTGAATTCAGCATATTTTTAGACTTCTTTTAGTTTTCAAATGAATATAAAAGATAGTTACTATGAGAAATGCAGTAGTTTAGTGTGAAATTCTACTTTGGATAAAAAGTTTGCCTAGATTTTTCTATTGCTCATTCTAAGAATTTCTATGACATTATTATTCTTTGACACTTAAAACCCACTTATTTTGCATGAAAGAATTACCTTTGAATTCATTACCCCAAACCTACTGAGGACTGCAAGGTTGGAACATAGAATTTTATTTGGTTCACTCTGTTTTTCTGTTTTCTACCTCTGAAGGCCTGACAGAGGTGACCTATTTATTTATTTTTCAGAATACTTAATTCCCCTCCTGATAACTGCGGAAGTTAATATGTTGACAGTGTGACAGTCGTTGAGGATAACAAGTAATTACAAACAAACACTAAAACTAAAATAAACAGTTTATGCAATGAGACTGGCTGCATCTCCTTGGGTTGAACATGATTAAAGACCTGTGAAAATCCTCCAGAATGATTCTATAGCATGCTGTGATCCTGAGGGAAGGATTCTTTATGGTTCCATCTGCATCCAAGTTATCACCAGGCTCCCTCCAACAGAAGGACAGGAGATTTTCAATTAAGTCTTTATGAATAAAGACAAAAAACTTTTCTGAAGCAACTGTCTAGAAATCGGTGGCCACAAAATATTCAACATGTGGTACAGCCATTAATTGGAAAGGTGCCAGCGGTGGAGAGCAGGGATTGGGGGTAGTGTGCCAAAAGAGAATATAGGGTACAATTGTATGTGTCCTGACAAGTTTGCTTTCCTCTGGTCCTATCAGAATGGACAATCTGATTAAAGATCCCTCATTGTCTTCTTGGTTTAATATCTTTTGGTTATATGCTGTACTTTTACAATACTTTATTTTAGCTCAATAGACTTTAGAGAAGGAAAGACAATATTGTAATAAACAATTGGATATCAAATTAAAGTAAATTAGCTTTCATCAAAGATATGTAGTTCCAATGCTTAAGAAAATAAGACAGGGACTCCTGCTGCCAGAAATACTTTCAGTTTTAAATGGGGTAAATTTTGTATATTAACTTCACAAATCTTGTCACATACTTTGTGAACTCAGCCTCGTGTTGGAGAAACAAGGTTGACAACAGCCACCTCACAGGGATGCCTGTAGAGAGATGGCCAGTGAGAATCCTCACCAAAACCTGTGCACAGCATCCAGCTCACTGTGATAGGTGCTCTTGCTCATTCTCTCCTGACTTTTAAGCAAAAAACCTCTAAAATGTAAATGTCAAATTCTACTGATTTGGACATATTGAAGCATTTTCGGTGGAAAAAGGAATCCCATCGGTAAACTGTGTGCTTCTCTCCATTCTCAATGTACCTGAAAGTTATTCTCATCATTTTTATTATGTACTATTTATTTTAAGGTTGAAAGAAAAACTTCATTCTCCCCAGTTAGCAAGGCAGGTATCAAAGATTTCCCACTCCTCTTTTGATAAATTACATGATATGAATCAGTTTTTACTATACAATATGAACTATTTCCTGTAATAAAAATGCACCTCACAACAATTCCATCACCTTTATTGGATTTTGGAATTTTATTTGAGCTGCTTTCAAGCAGACATCCAGGAAAAGAAGAAGAAAAAGAAGCATTAGTAGAAATCAGAGATTTGAACTGTCTCTAAGATTAAACTGTTCTAATCTTCTAAAAAAAAAAAAAATCAATCCCATGCTTCCTTGCACTTCTACCCCTTACAATTAAGAGAACTGTTAGGAGAATTTTGGAAGAAGTAATATAGAAGCAAGCATTGTTATTTATGTAAATTAGGTAGTTTATTAGTTTAAACTGTTATTTTTCACAACAAAGATTATGCAGTGATCTCTACTTTTCAGTGTAACATCTTATGAATGACTAATTTTATTTGACTTAGCTATTTCTGCTTGAAAGTTGAAGAATCTAGTATTTTAAAAGATCAGGTGTCTTGCCTGATGCTAAGGCAGTATAAGGGCCATACTCAGGATGCTGGACTCCGGGCAAGCTGCAGTGTCTGAGTGGCAGTGTGTGACAGGCATCCAGGGAAGAGAGAAATAGGAGCACCTGGGTTCACCTTCACCAAGAATAACTGCTTCCTTGGAAAGTGCTACAATACATGCTCATGAGATTTCTGTTTCCTTTCTTACATTCCAAGTGTTTAACTTAGGAGCATTGACAATTGAAGTATATAAGAGTATTGGGAAAAAATCCCAATTATAGAGTGAAAATGAGAAATTCAAAGGAGTTTAGATATGAGAAAGGATTTTCATCAAAGTGATCAAGCTGTCCCAGAAAAATGTAAAATGAAAAAAAAAAATCAAGAAATCTTTTGGTTACTGTTCCTCTGTCAGCTAATAAAAAGCATAGGGGTAAAAATAAATCTTGATCCATCAGCAGTATTTGACACAACTCTTCATTCTTCTCCTTGAAATACTTTTTTTTTCACTTGAATTTTTGCTTCGAACCTTCCATCTGTTCTTTGCTAGTCTTATTTCCTTGGATGTGTCCTTATGTCTCCAGCTTGTAAATTGAGAGTAACTCAGGTCTCAGATCTCTTTTCTCTCTCTTGTGAGCACCCCCACACCCCGCCCTCTTCTCTGTTCTAACGTCATTCGATTAGTAGGTGATCTCATTTAGTCTCATGACTTTATTTAACATTGATATGCTGCACTTGCAAAAGTTGCTTTCCTCTCTTGAGACTTCTCCCTTAAATAAGAATGAAGATTTCAGATGGAAAAAAAAGATGATTGGATTTGAGAAGTAAGAATAAGCTTCATAGAGTAGCTATGGGGAATTTGAGCCGGTTTTGAATGATGGACTAGGATTTTAAACGGAGAGGAAGGGTATGTGAAGTTAGCCAGAAATAGTTAAAAATGTCTGTGTTCCGCTCAATAGGCCAAGAAATAAAATAGTCAAGATTAAATGGAGAGTGAGTGATGGACATCAGAGAGAACAGACCTTAGAAAATTTTATTAGAATCATTTTATGGATAAAATTAAACTCAGGAGGTGAACTTTTAGTTTAGATATAGCTGTTCCCTCTCCTAATAACCTACATATTTAAAAGAGCCACTAGTATCACTTAGTTGGTTTGATACTACAGTCAATATGACTTATTCTAAGAGTTGGAAACTAATTGAAATACAGGAGGCCCCAAACACACATTCTAGGTTAACAAAGAAGATGCTTGTGGGAAGCAAGCATTTCCTATACTTCAAATTTTCTTTTGGGATATAGATAATGTTGAAAATCAGAAAACAATACCCCCAAATAAAGCCCTCAGAAGCCAAGTTTCTTTCTGACCTTCTCTTGTCCTCCTGTCTCTCATCCCCTCCTCTCCTGAAGCAAGCCATAGAAATTAGAATTCCTCTTCCCCAAGGTAGGCGATGCACACCAAAACCATACCATTTTTGTCCAATCACGTTTTTATACAACTGCCCCTGCTTTACAGAACCCAAGCATAAAACTCAATAGATTTCCCTATATCTTTGCGTCTTCAATCTAAAGATGTCTGTGTTACATAAAACTTTGATTAAGTATATCTGCTACATTTTTCTCTTGTTAATCTGTCTTTTGTTATAAGAAGTTTCAACCCAAACCACGTCTTATTATGGGGTATGGGGAACGGGGAGGAATCACTTCATTTCTGTCCCTACGATAAAAATACTCATAAATCAGTTATTATTTTGGAGAAAAAATATAGTTAACAAGACATGAATTTTACTATGGTTTTCTACAGGAGGATATAAAGAGTAGAACTAAATAACTTAATAAAATAAAAATCAACATTAATGAGACAATATTCAATGTCATATTATTAATAGGAAATTAATTCGGGGTATGTTTGTATTTATTTTGAAAATTTATGGTGCCCTTTTTTAAGGGCAATCTTTGGCAATATAATAGAAAGGGTCTTCAATTAGAAATTGGGATTTGTATGGATTCTTTATGGATTTGGTACTTGAACTTAAATATAGAGGGTAATTATTACCTTTTTTGTTGTTGTTCTCATTGGTAAAATATAAGTGGTAACTGCCCTGTTTTATTGGATTGTCTCTGAATTAATATAATGAATATGAAAGGCATTGATGTATATAAAACAAAAGGAAAATGGAAAGTGAAACTTTAGATATTGCTATTATTATAAAAAATATTGAGTATGAGCTGATTAGAGAAATTAGAAAATAGCATCAGAATTGAGATTTGAGCCTAGTTGTGTCAAGATGACTTATGCTATGCAGAATAAGAAGTGAATCAAGTTGACTAAATTGTGGTTTAATTTTTCTCCTTGGACTAGACTTTGATGTCATTAAGCATTTTTATCATAACTACCACAGATTTCTCCAGGTGTGCATTAAGTCAGCTACAAATCAAAGAATACCAAAATGAAGGAGGATTAAAGAAAAGAAAAAAATAAGAGAGGTGGATTATTTGAATTCATAACTGAAGTACAAATATAGAGTGGGGTTTTTTTGGTATAGTTTCATTCAAGTTTAAATATACAGCACCATGTTTATTTTCTCTATATCCATTGGGGCTATCTATGTTATGGTTCCATCTTCAGCTAGATTTTACCATCTTGATATCAAGACAACTAAAATAGATCTACAGCCATCCTTTCAAGTTCATTGCCAGTGACAAATAGCACATCTCTCTTCTGCAACAACCCATCAAAATCCTAATAGTGTTTTATTAGCTATGATTGGGTCACATTCTTTTCCATGAACAAATTACTATGGCCAGTGGAAGGCAGTATTCTGATTGGTCATACCAATGTAGGATGAACACCCCTTGAATCAGAACTGGAATCAATAGCACCATAATGACATAGGCCAAGTATCGAAAGGAAATTGGACCATTGAGGAAATTAGGGTTCTCCTACAGATAGAAATAGTAATAGATTGAAAGAGCAGAAATCAGCAAATGTTTATTACAAATGTGTATTAAAGCAATAAGAACTGACCTGTCAATAAAATGCATTCGTATTTACTATGTCTAATCCTAGCATTTTAGGATTAAGACATAACAATCTTAGAAAAACAGACTTGTTCACCATAATACAACACAATGTACAATGTCAGTGGAAATAAACAGGTCAGTGAGACACCAAGAGATGATGATAAATTCTTGTACAATGCACATATTGAAAAGTTGTATTGCAGAAGCATAATATGAATTCATTAACATACAAATAATATATTACTAAAACTATTAACAAAGGATTCACTACCCATGGTCTACATAGTAGTGTGGTACCCCGAATCACTTCAATATTAAAATTATATGGAAAGGTAAAGAATGTACACCTAATTTGGTCAAACCAGTACCGTGGGATTTATCTGGAGTTGGCATAGAGAGTTGGAAGACAAATTATATGTAGTTATAAAAAAAGAAAAAAGAGGTGGGATATCTTATATTAATACAAAATCAATCAAACATGCATGTTTATTAACTTGGATGATCTTATATTCCTGCTGACATTCTCAAGTTATTTTAATTAATAAAGAATATAGGATTCATGCAAGATTGGTTCGCCCATTCTGTTAACAAGAAAAGGAGTACTAGGTGTAGTGATAGATACATGTGACTTGAGAAGCTAAAGAAGGAGAAATGCAAGTTTGAGGCCAATCTGAGACACTTAATAAAACCCTATCTTAAAATAAAAAATAAAATGGGTTGGATTGTAGCTCAGTGGTAAATATCCCTGAGTTCAATCCCCAGCACTTACCCAAAAATGGAACGTAGGGAAGGAGCCCTTCAGCCAACAAAGAGTAGAGGATGTCTCCCCTGGATTCCTGTTATGGATGGACACCCAAGAATGCAGTCACCCTATCAAGGAAGCTATTTCTGCTGTTTTCCCTGTTCTTGGGAAGGTTGAGCCAGTCCAGAGGGGCTTGAGGGAGAATCGATAAGGTCTAAGTCTGTGAACATCAGTTCATTGGTAAAATGAGAATAGATTTCTGAACTTTTCTGCATGTAGGCACATTATTAAAATGGTTCAAAATGTAGTGACAAGAATTTGAGTTGTTTTGATGTAAGTTGCTCTTCTGATCTGATGTACATTTTTTTTTTCTGCATCAGAGAGCCCTGAATCATTAAAATAGGCTGGGGATGCATGTGTCTAGGGGAAAGACGCAGGCTCCTGTTGGTTCATTTGTCAGTTCAGTTTTATTTGAACCAGAAGCACAAGAGGAAAGGTTAATGATATCTCAACATTTCTAAATTGAGGGGTTTCAAATTACAGGAAAATTATAAATGTGTAGGGTAAGGCTAAGATGTATGAAATTGTGGATTTGTAAATAACCATAGTTGGCAAAGAGTTTCTGTATATGAAAGAACTGAATTTCAAAGCAACTTCACCCTTTTGGTCATATATTAACATTATAAGCAAAATTGTCTTTTCATAGTGAAAATAAAATTGTTTAATATTATGGCTCACAAACCCAGTAAGCTTTAGGAACTATATCTGACTTTTCATTCCCTTAATGCATATGACAATGGTCTTTGAATCTAGAGAAAGAGAAAAGATTTATTTAAAATAAATGAACATCTGTCATAGCAAAATTCTCACACAAAAAAGTATAAAAGACAATGACACACCTCCCAGTAAGAATTTGAAGACTGATAGCGTTTTCCTGAATATATTTTGTTTTTCAAACTATGGTTCCAACTAAGAAAATATAGTAACTAAAGAATCTTATCTGGTGAATCTACTGAGAAGGATTCATCACATTATTTATGTCAAATATACCATTCAGCCTCCTAAATTAAATAGTAAATTTTAACCTCCCTTCTCTCTCATCTCTTTTATCTAGGGAAATATTACTATCATTACATTAATTATTAAGTTCATGACCCATAAAAATAAAATGAGAAATCTATATAGATAGCTCATCTTTGGGCTAGTTTAGATATTAACAAAGTAAATGGTTTCCTCAAGATGTGCCCAGTTCTACTAGTGACCATTTTATCATTGATCACTACACAGTAAACACAGTTATGATGTTTGAGAAGAGGGTTGTGCTTTTGTTTATTTTCTTCTTCTTGAACACTGTTTAGAATAAGGACTACTTTCACTCTAATGAGAAATTGTCTTCATCTCTACTCCTAAACATTTTGTTTATTCTACATATGCATTTGAAATATCAGGAAGATGATATATTCATTTTAGTCAGGAAGATGATATATTCATTTTTATGATTAAAAATGTGAAAGGTACATAATGACTTGGCACAGAATGAATGAATCTTATGCTAGTAAGTCACATTTGAAAAAATCTCAAGGGTAAATTTTATACACTTGCTTCTTTTAATACCTAACAGGCTTTTGTATATTTGATATTTATTGTATTATTTGTATAGACTAATCATTGAAATTTCTGTAGGGAACATTTTCATCTCTCTGTGAAAGTATTCAGATGCCATTTTCATCTTACCTGGAAATTTCATTTTGCTCTTTAAAACTGTAATCTTTCGATCTATAAATTTCATGACCTATTGGATTCCATCCGATTTTCCTTGAAAATTCCATGATGGTCTATTACAATTAAGTTCTTCATTAGTGCTCAAGATTCAGTGAATTCTCTTAATCACCATATATTATAGAATAAAATTATATAAGAGGAAGACACCCTATTTTGAAAACAAACTCAGTCATAGCTGATATTGAAATTTTATAGACATAGAATCGGCTTAAATTGTTTTAAATGGCCAAGACATATAACAGATTTAATGATTTGTATCACACAACTCCATATGCAGAGGATGATTATCAACAACACTTTGAAGATCATTTAAAAATCCTAAACTGCAAATCATTAGGATCACGGTGAAAAGAAAGTATCAACTGTACCAATGTTATACAAAAAAAATAATAACTTGAGACTTGAAGAATAGAATTTTTCAGAAATTCAAAAAGTGAAGTATCTCACCAGTTCAGGTAAAAACATATTTGATGTCATTCAAATTACTTACTTATAAGATAATGTTATCAAAGATGATTATGAATAAATATTTTTAATTAAACATGAGAAAGACTACTGTATCTAAATGAATATATTTTAACAAATGCTTCTAAATTTTAACTACATCTTAAATATTATAAGTTAATATGTGACACAGAATTTAAAAATTCTACACTTCTTTTGTGTATCCTCATTTGAAACTTTGCAAGTTTCTCATATTGGACCAGTTATAGTTACTTGGCTAATGTCACATATTCAGGAAGTAATAGAAGGAATTCAGACTTAAGTTTGAATTCAAGGCACGGTCTATATTCTACAAGTCATATTGTAAAAGTTTTATGTACCTCCCTGGGACTAATAGCATAATTCAAAGGAGGGTAATGGTTAGTGAGGTGTTTGAGAGAAACTTAATGATAGATGTAATATTGGAACTGAGTATTGAGGGTGGTTAGAATTTTTATTGACAGAAAAAGCATTCCACTCTGAGTGAACATCACAAATAGAGCCATTTCTCTCCTCAAAGTTTCAGTTTTGGTAGACTAATAGTAATTTTAATATTTTATTACCAAAAATATCTTACATTTATTGAGAGTTTACAGGCAAGTACCATGCAAAGCATATTGAAAAATGATTTCATTCAAGTCATATAATGATTTTAAGGGTTTCTATTAATCTCATTTAAACGGGGGGGGGGGGGAGAAGAATATTCTTGAGAGCTTAAAGAAAAGAGCAGAAGAGTGCTCCAAACCTGAATATGTCCACATCCACCACCTGAGTTTATAAACCATAGTATAGCTTCCAGTTTCCTTTATTTCCACTTTTAGGGTGAAACAAAATAAAAATGAAAAGCAAAACAAAAAGTCAAGGGAGACGGAGACATGAGTGAAGACTAAAATTGCCAAGGAAGTTTCATGCAGGGACTATATTTGAGTTTAGCTTTGAAAGATAGGCACACGTTAGATGTACAAAAGGGAGATGAGAAAATATGATAATATGAATAAAATATAAATATGGAAAAACTGTACGTGGTAGGAGAATGGGAATTGTACACAACCACACTTGACCCAGTTTATTAGCAAAGAAGGAAAATGTGGCTTCATTATTGCTAATTCTTGGGACTTCTTTTTCATTGAAAGTTTTCTTTAGACTTCTGAGTATATATGCTGAACTATAGTTCGTTACCAGGAATTCACCCCAAACAGATTGTTAAAGTTACAATCCAGTTCTTTTATCTCTTTCTGCCACATATTCACAAATTGTTTTGAACATGACATCAGCCCTGAAAAATAAAGTATCATATTCTAGGATACTTGCCTGAAGTTTGAGAATATCCAGGCAAAGTGAGCAAAAGTATGCTCTTTTCTCACTCTTCCCAACTCACTGTTTGTTGCCCATCAGATATTTTACACTGAATGTACTTGTGAACACAAGCATTTCACATGCTAATGTATGTGCTTTGTCTAGCCTCAGTAAATTAAAAAAAAAAAAAAATCAGAGCTGGATGCAGTACTGCATGCCTGTAATTGTATTAGCTCAGGAGGTTGGAAATGTTAAGGCCAACTTAGGCGATTCTGAGAGACCTTGTCTTAAAACAGATAATAAAAAGGACAGGGGTGCTGGGGTTGTGGCTCAGTGGTAGTGCACTTGTCTGGCATGTGTGAGGCATTGGGTTTGATCCTCAGCACCACATAAAAATGAATAAATAAATAAAAAATAAAGGTATTGTGTCAATCTACAATTTAAATATATATTTAAATTATATATATATAATATATAATTTATTATATATATATATATATATATATATATATATATATATATATATTAAGGACTGGGGATGTAGATCAATGGCAATGTGCCCTTTATTTGAAATAAGAAAAAAAATTAGTTGTTTCACTTGAACTACAAAATTATTATTACTCTTAACATTAGAATTCAGAAGCACATATAAAATTTCACAGCCCAAATATAATTTGGACCAACTTATGTAAAGGTCTTTATTTCTTTGTAGTTATCTTTTTCTTCTACTGCACCTTTACTTCTGCAATTCTTGTCCTAATTTATTTTTCACAGCTTTATTCTTGTCCATTTCTGCCCAAGTATCAATGACCAACTTCTGTTATATTTCCTGCATAAAAATTTCTCTGGCCGTTTGAGTTTTCACTGCCTTCAATTATCTCTCAACTTCTTTACTACATGTACATATGTCACACAATTCCATTCATAGTGTTAGCATCTGCCCAAGTATTTGTTCGGCAAGACACTAATACCTAGAACAACAACAACAACAACTGGGACTTGAGTGTTTAAAACACAGCATTTACAAAAATTGAGTTCTTGGAATAATTTGGCTGATCATTAACTTACTACCACTTATGTGACTATACCTATCAGAAACTGCCTTTCTGTCTTACTCTTTCATTGACTTCTTACAATCATTAACTTTCCAGAATCCCAAGAAATGATCTTGCTCATTCTTTGCCTGCCTCTGGTTCTCTACTCAGCAGAATTTTCCCAGCAGATGTAAGATTCCACTCCTTTTTGTCCTATGTTTATTGTTCTCTGTTTTGTAATCGAGGTATTTAGATTCCCCACCATTGTGCTTGAGCCAATAAAAACTATAATTGTTAGAGTTTACCTGCTTTTCAAATCCTGAGATTCTCTTTATGAATACTGACTTCCAGAAATCTTTATTATCATTAGCACATTTATGTTCTATCCTGTATAGTACGTATACTTTTTTATTTTGTATATTACTTTTTTGTCTGAATTGTCTTATAGTTACATAGCACTAGTGTTTTATATTCATTTTATCTATCTATCTATCCATCCATCCATCATCCATCTGGACAACTATATATGAGGTAAATAAAAAATTATATATAAAAATGTCTATACTTTTTTTTACAAAGTGAATAATCCTGCTGCCTATCATGCAGTGTAAGAATTTACTTAAATAGAGCGAAATAACACATCACATGCACTCGGTCATAGGAACATATTGGGTGCTCAATAAGTATTTTTGATTTAAAATATATAAGCAACAATTCTTAACTTATAATGTTACTAATAATTTATAGGAAAATGGGAAATTTTGGAATAGCCTGACTTAATGTATGCTGGATGAATGGTTAAAAAGCTGTCTTGCAGAGTGCTAGAGGTAATTTAATGCTTGAATCCAGATAAAATTAACAATGAATACACAAAGACACTTTACCTGTGTTTTGAAAGCAACTGAACATGTAAAGATACTGAACATTTTCCAAAACTTGAAGTTAATATTTAGCATATTTTCAAGGTGTTATTAGGAATAATTATTTTGTGCACTAAGATGAAAGAAAAACTTGCTCATTAGTTAAAAAGTATGCCAATGATACCACAATATAAAAAGAGGGAAAAAATCACCTCTTGTTATACAAACAAACATCAAATGTCAGATGCTCATCATTTCTAGTGCTGGCCTATCAGATCTTTACTTACAACTATAACTGAATGGATTCATTGAAGTTTGTATAACTCTCCTTGTTCTATCTTTTCTTGTCCTCTAGGACATGTGTTTACAAGTATAGTAGTTCCCTCTTCACTATGGCTTTACTTTCAATGATTTCAGTTATCTGCAGTGCAAAACAATATTAAATGAAGAATCCCATAAATAAAAAAATCGTAATATAACAATTATATACATTCTGAACAGTATGGTGAAATCTCACACTATCCTCCATCCTGCTTAGGATATTAATCATCCCTTTGTTCAGTAGGTTCACACTGAGTAGACCACCCACCCATTAGTCACTTAGTAGCAGTCTTCATTATCAGATCAGCAGCACTTATGTTCAAATAATCCTATAGCCTAATACTGCATCTAAAGGCCTGAATTATTCATTTATCTTCATCTTGTCATGCGGACACTGCATAATCTCACCTTATCACAAGAAGTGTGAGTAGAATACCAAAAGATATTTTCAAAATGGAGAGACCACATTCACACATTTTTTATTATGATACCGTGTTATAATTGTTGGTTTCGTCATTAGGTTATGGTTGCTAATCTCTCACTCTGAATAATTTATATTTTATTATGTGTATATATGTATAGGAAAAAGGATAGTGTATAAATGCACATGTATACACGCACATACACACACATACACTGTCCATGGTATCAGGTAACCACTGGGAGCCTTGAAATCTATTCCTGTAAATAAGTAGAGACAACTGTATGCAAATGACTGATAAGCAATGGTCAAGAGAGTTCAGTCAAGAGAATAGAAATCCCCACACAGCAGATCCAGCCAATCTGCGCTAGTATATTTTCATGTGCACTATCAATATTTATCAATAATCCAGCCTGATTCTATCATCCCTTTGGGTTGTGATGCCTAAAAATCATGAAGAATATAGTGACAGATGTGTGAAGCAAAGACTTGACCTTCAGAATTGTTGCTGCTGAGACTCCCAGGGAGAGATATGAGAGGCTGCTATGGGGGGGTGGCCAGGCAGAATAAACACAAGGAATGGTTCACAGGTTTTTTCCCCCTTGCTTTTCAGTGGAGAGAAGGCACAAATTTCCATCTGTCCTCCTTAGCATTGTGAAGAAAAACATTCATCAAGAGATTGTGCTTCTGATCCAAAAATGTAGATCTCTAAACAGAGTTTTCCAGTAAGTAAGAAAGAGAGACAAAGCAGTAATCTTTTAAAATGTAGACTCTGGAAAGATCATGAGGATAATATAATTTACAGAATTTATGTGTATTGTTTCCCATATATCAAAATTAGGAAAATCATAAATTTCATAAGTCAACTATATTTCATTTTTTTCAGTGAATATTCACTCCCTTTTATATTTATTTTCAGTGTATTTGAGCTTTTCAATTTGAAAACACTTCTTCAAATATTTTAAGGGAGTAAGCTGTAAAGCAGAGTGCTTGCATTTTCAATGTAGGTCAGACAATCATTAAGTCATAACCTTGAGCAAGTTATTCATGCTTTGTCTCAAGTTACTCATATATACAATAGGGATGGAAGTAGTACCAGGGTAAAATGGAATGACTTAATATATGTAAATTATTTAGAACTTTATAACCTCCACCTCATAATTATTAAACATCCTCAGATATATTTAGGTCATATCACGTAGTTAAATCAGGTATTCTCCCCATTTCATGGAGCAATAATCAAGCTCAAAGTCACAAAATTGTCAAAGACCAAGTGAAAACTACTCTTTACCATTTTTCCCATTGGGTTCATAGAGGTATTAACTAATGGTTCATAGACTGCATCCAAACCGCATTTTCTTCTTGCACAGAACGTGCTATTCTTACTTTTTCACTAATGCTTTTGTGTATTTTTATTTCTATTTACTGAACAGATTGTGAGCTCTGTAGGATGAAAACTATATTTATAGTTATACCACATTTTTCACAGTCCCTGCTAAGATGCTGTAAAAGAAAGATTGCACTGGGCACTTGTTAAAAATGAAAAAGAATATTTTATTCAAGACTTTTACTGTAGGGGGTCAAGGCTTGCAATAAAAGTGAGATGTTGAACTCAATTTCCCTGCAACAAAGGCTGGAGGGATTTTTAAACACTTGGGTAAGCTAGTAGAAATCTATATGAAGATGTTAGGGGAAAAATTGTTCAGTGTGGTCGGTTCATGTGTGTTTGCTAATTGCACTTAAATTTTTTGTTAATTTTTTAAATGTGTGAGGTGATGAATTTGCTAATTACTTAAGCTTTTCACGTACATTGAATAATTGTCACTTACTGAAGTTCTGTTCCTATCCTTCCACAGAGATACTGGGACTCTAACTTTCTTTTGATTGCATTTCAAAGGGATGATTCAGGAGTCCTTGAGAATGACATTTTGGGCTATGTAAAATTTATATCTCAAAGGGGTAGAGAAAGAATTTATAATTACAAGCTTTCTAATGTAAATATTCTATGAAAAGAGAAGTGAGAGGACTGTGGTAGGAAAAAAAAAACGGTCAAAAGCATGGTCAAGCTCAATGGACATTAAGGCAGTCTTGATAAACATGAAAAACGTGGTATCCTACACTAAATTCTTTCTAGAAACAAAAAGATCTCAGCCAAACTTCATATTTTTACAATGTATATTGGTTCAATTAACATTTGAAAGGGAGATAGGAGATTATACAAGGAAGTAAAAAAGAGTTTACAATAAATCACTAAGTTTGAGAAATTATAACTGCTCTCTTGCCCTGGCAGGGTTGGGTTCAGTACTATGACTGACAAGCAGTCAATTGTATTGCCACTTCTTGTATGCATGATATTTCCATCTATGATTTAGTGAAAGTGCTCATGAGCATTAAGATATCCACAAAATATCTAAGGAAACCACATAAAATAAGAAGTTGACTATTCAGACTTGGACATTAGAAGTATGTCAATCCACATGTACTCTCTTGCATCTAAGACTTAAGAAGGGAGGGAGGCATCAAGTCAGAGTAACAGAAGACCTGGTAATGGTGATAGGAGAATCAATGGACAACTAATGGGGAAACTAAAGATGAGAATGCTCTCTACCAGGGACAGATGACGTAGGTTGCAATTTTTTCTTTCAAAGTATATTTCAAGTGTTCCTTAGGATGTCTTGATTTTAAGTGTGAGTTTTATATTTTGGATATGCTTTATACTGAGAAAAGATCCTTATATAATAAGTTTGGTGGGTATTCAGATATAATCACATGTGAAGATCATTTATAGAGTTAATAGATTCTTTTATTTAAAAAAAAGAGGAGAAAAAAAGAGTCAACAGTAAGTTTTCCAAGGGTTAACTGAAATTATCTGTTCACTTAATTGATGGCAAGTCACCATCTGGAGTTGCTATATTTTCTATAAAGATTTTTTTTTCTTTTGCAGACACTATAAGAGAGGAAATGAGCATATAATTCCTGTTCTGACTGGAGAAGGGAGCAGTCCAGACCTAATTAGATGAAATTTTTAATGACATGATTTTAGAGTGTGTAGTACTTTGATCTTTCTCTGTGTGTTTGCCCTAAAAGCACAGTGGTCAGCCACCAGCATTATGAGAGCTTGGAAAGAAAAGCTCCTGATGAGAGTTATAGGGCAGACAAGGTTTTCCTAAAAATAAATTTGCAAGTGAGGATCCATAGTTGGTGTTACAATGGTGCCACTCTTCTCCCTTTATTAGTAATCATGTTATAAAATACATTCTTAAAAATCTATGATTACTTTTTATAGTCATATAGTTCATAAGACCTAAAATAGTTACATTGTAATGCCCATATACTACAGACTAGAGTTTGATTTTATTCCTACACTCTAGCTTATTTATATGTGTAGTAAATCTAATCTTATAACATTTACTCTATAACTAGACTTCAGTGCTTATCTGGGACTGACTAGTTAAATTAAGAACATGATTTTAAGAGTCAGCCTCTTCAATGGAGGAAACCTTAAAAGTTCTATTTTTGTTTGGATTTTGTAGATAGAATTCTAAGATTATGGAATATGGTTTTGCTTCTAAATTTTTCCAACATATCAAAGATAGTGAGTAACCTCTACCTAAATGATAATAGTGAGATTGCCAATGAATTCCATCTTATACAACTCCATCTTACTTAACCTATCAGTGATAGTTCAAACAGCTAATCTATTTCCCGTGAAAATAGATTTATTCCTCATTAGGTTGCCAGGATTCCACATTCTTCAGGTTGTCATTTGAATTTCTCTTCCCCTCAAAGTTCTCTTTACATGTTTTTTTTTCCCTCAACAAGTAGTGCACTATTCATCCAGTTGTTCTGTCACAAATCTAGGAATATTCCTCTTCTCCCCTTTTCTTCAGCCCATATGCCCTCTGTGGGAAATACCTTTCAAATAGGTCCTGAGTCTTACCTTTCTTCTCCATCCCATCTACTTCTTCTCCAAACCGCTATTATAAAATTTCTAAATAAATTCCCCTTTGCCCCTTTTTCTTCTATTCTAGGGTCCCTAAAGTCTTTTCTACTTGCATGTTGATCATTATGTTTGGAAAATATAATTTTGACAATGTCATTCCCCTTCTCAATTTCCTCCTTGGCTGCTTATCACACTAAAAATCCTGCATCGGACTTATGTATACTTTTTCCTCAGTGTAATAATTGAAAATGTGAGATGCAGTGTTGGAAATCTTAGATTAAATGGAGATTCTACTGGAGAACTTTCTGCAAATTGCTCTTTAAGACTTGTACCTAAAGGGCCAGGATTCTAGTACTATCTCCTAAGGTTGTTTGTTATGAGAATTAAATAAAGTATTTAATAAAGAACATTTAAGTGCTCAGTGAGTTCAGGAGCTGTAGTAAGTACTTAATGAAGGTTTAAATTATGATGATAATTATGCTAATGTTAACGATTCCTCCTTGAGTGAGAACTCCATGAAGAGATGGGTTGGGTTTATCTTGCATATTCTGTATCCAGAACCAGGCACAGAGGTACCATAGGCAGGGTGTCATTAAGTAATTGTTTAATGAATGAAGAAGTGAATGAGTATAATAAACACTGTCATCTATTCTTACCCTCAGGTATTTTTGTCCTTTGATTTTCTCTTTTCTATCTATTTATATGTATTCATTTGTCTCAGACCTGGAAATAATTTTCTTTGGAATCCATTACTCTCCTCCATGTTTATCCCCCCTTCCTATACTGTTTTACTCTAAACCCAAAAGCAAGACCAGTGATACCTGTCCATTTTTTGTTATGAAAAGTAGTTAAACTCACCTATGAGCTTTCAAAATATCTCTTTTTTGTCACATCAATATATTACCTTAGGTGTTATGCTTATCTTATTTATTTTTTCCACTGAATAAAACTGGAAAGCAGAAAAGTAATTAGGAAAGGACATACGTGAGTGTGTGTGTGATATAGATACAGATATATCTTTACCCCTTGGTATCCACCGGGAGACTTGTGTCAGTATTAAGTTTTACCATACACCTAAATCTGGTGATGCTCAATTACTTTACATAAAGTAAGACTTCTCTTATTTCTTTTGCAATGAGAAAAGCATAAGTAATAATTTGTCTTGTGGTCAAAAAACAATACAACTTTGAGTATTCATCACTACTGTCACAATTTTGCATATATAGTGTCATTATTAGAAGCTACATATGGTCATGGTGGTGCTTGATTTCAATCATTGAATATTACAGATCATGTGACTTCAAAGTCTTAGTCTAAGCCTCTCATTTTACTCTTGAGAAAACTATGAGTAAAACTAGTTTTCCAATATTTTATAATGGATAAGTGATATTTAAAATGGATAAATGAATTGAGTAAGGCAATCTCTCAATGGTGCCAAATTATTTTTTTGGCACCAAAAAACATTTGATGCTATGCAGAAAAAAAAACTGTCTGGCTTCCTGTTTGACCAGATGTCTCTGTGCCAAGCAGTTACTGTCTATGGAAAAGATAATTATGGTGTTTCTGTGTTTTATCTTCTAAGGTAAGCAGAAATTGTCCACACACATTGACACTAATATTGTCAATTTGTGGAGTAGGAAAACAGTAGGCTACTCAGAGAGGGGAGAGAAAAACCTCTTTCTAACCTCTGAGCAATTTTACCCCCACAGTCAAATTACTTTGCACTATCTGAAGAAATGACTCAGCTTAGTCTCCCATGTAGTTAGTAGAAGGGAGGGAAAGGAAAGTAATGAAAACAAACAAAGAAAAGAAAAATGGAAAGAAACAGCCATTGAGTTTAAATATGTAGACACTGAAATAAAATTGAATTGAGACTCAGAAGAGAGAAAATATTTTGCAAATGGTCTGAATTACTTTATTTCTGTTACCTTTTATGGGTTTTGAGATTTTTTTTAAGTTTGTTTAAAGAAAGATTTAACCTACTGGCTCCTAGTGACACTGATTAATTGCTTTTCACAACATTGGTAGGACTATCAATTTCAGTATTCTCATACATGCCAGAGCCAACATTTTCTCTAGATTCTTTTGTATAACTCTTGGAACTTAGAGGAAAAACCAAGTTTTAAGTATTTATTATTTTAAAGAATGAACTATAGGAACAACTGGGCTTTTGCATTAAAGAGATAGACATGGTAAATCTAGTTAATGACAACTCTTCTGTCATCTCTCTGCTCAATTATTACATCCTCGGGCACCTTTCTTGACTTACTTGGCTGGATATATTCATAGTTTTACATTCATTAATGCTTCATGCAATTATATTTTGTAACATTTATCATAACTGCTATTTCATATTCAATTGAGTAACTAATTACTATGTTTTATTATTAAAATATAGAATCACTGAGGACAAAGATTATATTTAATTTTTTCTCTTCCAGAATATCATATAGGCCTCACAACAAATAAAACATTTAAAACAAAATTTGTTACATAAAGGTATATATCAGTCTTCTGGTCTGTACACGTACTAGCTATGAAAGTCCACTGCTGTTAATAGCTTAGTTTGCCACATTCAAGGTCTGGAAAGTAAGCCTTTTCAGTTCATCATTTGTATTCCTGATATTCTTACTTTAAATTGTTTTCCAATGCTATGACTCTATTTCCATCATTTATTCAAAGCATATCCTAAGAGCTCCCTTCCATTATTTTTGGTTTGAATTGATTTCCTTTCAAACTGATTCTCTCAGTGACTCAGAAATGTCAGATCCGAATCAAACATTACAATCGTTTCATAAATATCTGGAATTTTAAAGATTTTAATTTATTTACATGTGCATAAATATTTATTAAGAAAACAGATATTAGAAAACATAGAAGGAGGTTAAAAACAATTTTATTTTTCCTTGGATGAACAGATATTTACAGGATGTAAAGAAACAGGTCTTTTTAATGCTACTGAAGGCTGTGACTCCCATTGCAGGGTATGTTGTATAAAACCCAAGGAGAATGTTAAATATACATGTCTACTTCTCATTCACGACTCTTCTCCCAGACCCATGGATAGCCGTGATCTCACTAGATCTAGTATGTGGCAGAAAAATATATAAGGAATTTTTCAAAGGTAATGAAAATCATTTCAGGTACTCCAACCCCTCTCTTCTTCTAAAAGAATGAAGGGTGAGGCTAGAAGTTCTAAGCTTCCAATCATGGATTGGTCTTTTTGATGACCAGATACTATGTAAACACCTACCAAGAATTGCCTCCTTAGAACAAAGGGCATATTTATTACCCCCAAAATTTCTAAGATATCAGGACCTCTGTATCAGGAACCAAGGTCAAAACCAAATATGGCATCAAATGATGCACCAAGATTCCATGATGTTTGTAAAATTAAAAGGGTTTTAGGGCCTCTGTACCCTAATATTTGTTCAATGTGACTCATGCCATAATATCACAAGCCAAACTCAAATACTACAAGAAGGCTAAGAGGTTTGTCAGATTTATGCACTAAATTATGGAGAATGCTGCTGTGAGAGTTTGTATGGTTAAAAAAAGAAGTTCAAGTTTGAAATGGAGGGAGGTAAATTTAGGAAGAAATGGCATGCCAGGTCAAAAACTCTCCACTGAGGACAAGAAGAAAATTTGTACCTGTGCCAGGTATTTTCTGCATCCAAATGAATGAACTCCAAGGAGCAATTCAGAAGAAACAAGAAACACCATGTTAATCTAGAGTACCATCAAGTGTTAAGCATGATGTTGGAAGACTTGGAGGCTCATATCATCTCTATAATTAGTTTACTGTGTGACCTAGAGTGAGCCACTTAGCTTCTAGACACCCCATGTCCTATAATTGTGTAACTCACAAATTTCCTTCTTTCTATAATGTTGTAACCAACCTCTTTTTGGCGAGTCAAGAAGCAATATTGAATTACTCCTGTCATCACGATTTAGTATTTATTTTGGTTGTTTTGTATCTTTTTAAACCTACAATAACTAAAATATCAACACATCATTTGTGGATTGACATCCATCTAAGAGATTGCAAAGGGCAATGTGTCAGTGATTTTTTATTCCTGATTTACTTGAAAAGTTAATGCAAATATTTTTTTCTACAAGCATATTGCTAATTTTGTTTTACTAAGGATTACCACAAAAGTGCTTTACCACTGAGCAGCATACCCAGACCTTTTATATTTTTTTATTCTGAGACAAGTTCTTGCTCAGTTGTTCAGGGTCTCCCTAAATTACTGAGACTGACTTTGAACTTGTTATCCTGCTGCTGAACCTCTTGAGTTACTGGGAATACAGGCAAGTACCACCACACCTGGCAATTCATATTGCTCATATTGGAGGAAAGATTTACTTCTGGTAAATATTTAGCCATGTTTAAGTGTTATCATTTGTCATCCATCCTCAAGAATTTGGGCTGAATTTTCACAGAAAACCAGAATGAGACTCAAGGCAATTCCCTATCCTCCCCTTCTCTCCTTTCCTATCCCATCAACCTTCTCTTACTGCAGAAGGTGTATGAGTAGATGTGTGTAGTTATGAAGGGTGCTGTGGAGAAGCAATTGCTATCTGTTTCTATTCACATAGAAGCTCTCCTTCTAGGTCATTGTAACCTCTCTGCTGGCGCTGGATGCTAATGGTACCCTGCCAGCTTATCGTTGGCATTAAGAATGCCCTGAATTATTTGTGCTACTCTAGGATGTAGTTCAGTACTTGGCTACAAAAAGATTTCTAATAATGGAAATTCCTCAAGGAGGTTTCACTCCTTCCTTTATTCACCCATTTATCTTTGGCTGACTGGAGAAATAAAGGAAGGCACTAATCCTTGACCTGCTGGGGCAACCTCTGGGTGACCAGTGAGTAACTTCACCTTTTTTCCCTCAATCCTATCCTATGCAGTAAGAAAACTTAGGAATCCCATGACTGCCTTGGAACTGTGGAAACCTATACTGGAGTTCTCCCAGATCACTGTTACTGTGTCTTTCTCTACTGTTTGTTTCCAGAGTGCAGTGGATCTGTGACATAGCTTACACATCAGAAAGCATCCAGTCTTCATATAGGAAATGGAATTCCCTCCTGACAGCTATGATCATATTATATAAGCACCCACACAGATTATGGCTCACTATGTCCCAAGAGATAAGGAAGAGCGGTAATAGTATACTGCTCTCAATTTCTGGCTTTCCAAAACAAAAAAAAAAAATCTATTTTTTTTCTTTTAGCCTGTTTTAAAATATTTATGGTTTAAATGATACTTATCCAGTTCTTGAAGTGCAGTGCAAAATATACAGAATTAGCATCAAGAATCAGGCTCCTGTTGAATCTAGTGATTTGAAATTGTTCTTCTTTGTTTCCAGATGCAGGATCTTTCTACAACAATTCCTATAGTAGTTGACAACCTCGGGGGAATGAGAGTCTCAGGCAATGCTTTACATCATTGTATAATACTGCTGAAATAAAGACTCAACAACTGTATTAGTTAGAACGCATTCGGTTGTTAGAAAACCTCACATATGCTAGTTTAAACAAACAGAAAAATTGAAACAAACAAACAAACAAAAAGTATTAACTACTATTACTAGGAAACCCAATTTGGTTGGCTTCAGGAATAACTAACTAGATTTAGAGCTCCTAACAATATCATGAGAGTATTTCTGTCTCCTTGCTTTTATTACCTTTCTATTGACTTTATTCTTAGGTAGACACTTGCATTTTTACTAACTTACTCCTGGAAGGAATAGGATTGTTTCCCAAGAGTGCTAGTGAAATTTCCAGGGAAAGTCTCATGAGTCTCTTTGGGTCATATGCTAACCTTACAACCAACATCTGGATAAAAAGAGACAGTTCCTTAAAGATCCAGGCCTGGGTTACTGTATATCATTGGAGCTAGGAATTGGATGGATCTTATCAAAATCACTGAATATTTAAGAAATGAAAAATATAAACTTTTCCAAGAAAAAATTGAAATATTTCAAAAAGGGAGAGAAAAATCTACTGGATAGCGAAACATAACATATGCCTATCATTGAAATATCTACAGAACCCAACACATGTCACCCTCAATTTTAAAAAGTAGCTTATTCACACACGCGCGCGCACACACACACACATACACAAAAAAAAGCAGAAATCTGGGAATTCCTCCTTTAAGCAATAGGAAACTAGTCAATATTATTAAAGAAGCAATAAAATCACATACAAATTTTAAAACTTTACTTCCATTCACAATTTCATTCCTTTATTCTTTTTATTCTTTAATTAAAGTGGCCTTTGGAAGCTATTCATAAAAATCCATTTCCCTCTGATAACTAATTAGGCTAACCTCCACTGAACCCCCAGCCATTGTGTTTGTGCAAAGAGCTTCTGAAGGGTCATCATTTCACCTGTCCCAGGATGAGGTATCCATGGAAACCTTGAACTTCTAATGTCTGGTGTTTGGCAGGCTCTGGCACCCAGAGGGCAATTTATCGCTAGGCTGCCTCGAGACCAGCACTTGGGCTTGCAGTCTGGATTTAGATGATTTTGTTAATGGTAACTCTTCACCTAAATCTATCTTGGCTGATCCCACTACTATTCTGACAAACTCATTCAGGAAGGTAAATATACCAACTCAACTAGATCAGTTAATGAGAGTGAGAAGCAGAAATCTACTGTTAGGATAAGTCAGGACATGGAATAACAACTCAATTTTTTTTTATTCTAATAAGGGGATATATATATATATATTACATACCATATTGGCTCTACATACACATATACATATTCTTAACATATGCAACACACACACACACACACACACACACACACACACACATATATATATATATATATATATATATATATATACACATGTCTATGGAAAAAGAAAATAGGCAAGTCAACATTTTTGTATTTATATATATATACACACATACATAAAAGAGTAGTCTTTCCCCTTAGGTTAGGGCCTGAGATCACTGATTTTGACATGCTTTGTTCTTTCAGCCTCCCTGAGCTCCCTAGACCTTGCATTTTCCTTTTGTCCTCTTGGTGTGTGAGGGCTGACCTTAGCAGAAAGTCGGCTGTCTTAAATATGGCAGGTCATCTATCAATTCCTCCCCAGACTGTCGGAGTTCCTTTTAATCTCACTTGTAATTTTCCAGGGGAGGTTTACAAAAGCCACAAACAGAATTTTAATGTTGTAAACTACCTTTGGAGACAGTAAATATTTCCTTTTTCATGAGGACAGGCTGTATGTCAAATGGTCTCAGAGAAGATGAAGACATGTTCCAAGTGAAAGCTTATTGTCTTTAAATTGTCCATGAATTGAGTCATTTGCATTACTATTCTGAAATGATTCTCTCTACATATAGTTACAGAAGAAGCCCTGGCATACATTTCTTGTTACTGCATGTCTGGTTCTCAAATATTTATTTTCTTCTGACAAAACCAAAATATTACTTGTTTCTGTAATTGCAGAATATTCACCCCACTAATTTTCAAATGCTTTCATTATGCATTCTGAGCATCAGATACAGAAAGTAATGGCAAAATTAATGGATGTCCCCCCATTGAGAAGAAAATATAGGCTCAAGAAAGCTGACTGAAAAGGCTAGACTGAATGCCTCTAAATATTAAGGCAATAATGACTTTTCAAGATATCTAGATAAATGGACTTTCAAATTTCTTAAATCAGCTAGCAAGTAAACACTATAAACTAAATAAAACTGCATCACAAATTAGTTTAGTAAGTAAGCTTTTGTTTTAATTATTTATGCTAATACTTCATAGCTTTCTCAGAGATTGTACATCCTTAGTGAAATAAGAAGGTTAGTAGGAAATCTTTACAACAATCCTTTATTGAAATCTGTAGAGGAAAGGATAATGTGAGTGATGTTGTGAGCTTTTTTGTGAATTCAACAAATATTTGCCAAATCTTTGCTAAGGTTAAATTCTTGGAGTAAACAAAAAATGAACAGGATAGTTTCTACCTTAAAGAAATACCTTTTAAGGAGTAAAAGGAAACATCTAACTGATAAAGCGCCTGGAAAGATACATGGGAAGAGGTGAAAATGCTTCACTTCAAAGACAATAGAGATGTGACTTACAAGGGGTGAGATATATTTCTGGCAGATGGATCTAGGAATAGGTCGTGCTACTTTTTGGAATGTGCATGTACTTTTAAGTAGTCAGGGTGTGAAGAGGATTGGGTGTAGGTGGCATCTGGGTGAATGTTGGTTCTATTCCATAAGGGCATAAGATGACTGGTTCAAGACCAGGAAATAGCAGACATTGAGACAGAATAAGAAAAGCATGTTCGAGAAATCACTGAATGTTGGAGACAGAAGTCACCCCACAGACCTGTGATCACAGAAAAGACTTGTGATTTTAACAAAATGTTTTTCGGTCGTACTCAATATAATATACTCTAAGGAGAAGTCAAGAATTGTGAGGATAGGTATGGTAATGGATTGAACTCTACCTGAATATCTGATGAGAAAAAGTTTCCTACCTCATCCTCTGGTGGTCATAAAGCCATATCAGGTTGCAGGACATGTGTCAGAGAAGTCAGCCACATCTTTTAAATGAATAAAAAAAAAGTTCCAAATAATATACATTGACTGTGTAATGAGCAAAAAGACATTAGGGTTATCAAATAGGTCTTTTATTAATCTCAAAATGGGAATATGGAGTATAAGGATAAGTAAATCAATTAATGTCACTCAGTTAATAAACAACAGATCTGGGAATAGGACCCGGGCCATTTGATTTCAAATCCCATTTTCTTAAATTGAGTACTTTTCTCTTTGTATCTCAGTGAGACCTGCTGTTTAACTAACACAGACAATGTCCTCAGCTACCTCCACAGAGGACAGAGCACAGATAATGTCAGTGAACTGACAAGTCATTGCAGTGATAGTGTTGTTTGCCAGGTGCTCTGACACGACCAGAATCTGGAAGTGAAAACAGGTGTCACTGACGTGGAGATGCAGTCTCAGGCTGCTGCTTCTTAACAGACTTGTCAAGATTGCCTGCCGTTGCTGGCACGCTGTGCACCCAGCCATTAAGGCAGGTCATTCCGTCCACCCAGGGATTGATCGGGCAACTGGGCTTAGGAAGCAACAAATGCAAGGAGTTTCTAAGGCCACAGAGGGGATTCATATAAGAGTTAACAGCTGTCATCTGTGCAGCCACTTGAATCTACATATAATATCTTCCACATCCAAAGGGTTGGGGACTTGTGGATGCATTTTATTATAAAATATTAAAGAATATAAATTTTAAAAATACAAACTTGAATTTCACAAAGTAAAAACTCAAGCTCCAGAAGTGCAGGGTCCTCAACTGCTCTCTGACTAAGCAGGGTAAAAGGCATCTTACTCCTGCTATCCCCAACCAAGGCAAGCTTGATTGCCCCCGGAATTGTCTCTTCTGAACATTTTTTTTTCCATTTTTCTCTTTATCAAAATGCACTTGTCCCCTGCACCATGACTTTAGCACCATTTTATTTGTGTTCTTGGTGAAAAGGAAGATAAAACTGCAAAAAGAAAAACCTGAATGTCAGTGCCAACTCTTATATATTAGCTTGGAATTTAGATATCCCCAAACTGTTCATGTACTTCCTATAAGACAGACTTTGGAGTGCATGATACCCAGGAATAATCTCTAAAATTTAAATTATCTTTGAAGTATAAGAAAATTTGACAGAAATGGGCATTTTACATAAGAATGTACAATAAATATATACTTGTAGAAACAAGATAGTCATTGAGAGAGATGATGTGTAGGGTCACAGTTGATGACTTGGTAAATCAGGATGGTCCTAAAGCTATCACAATTACAATCCTGAATTACTTTTTTATTTAGTACTGCATGTGAATTCTCCAGAGGAACAAAACCAATGTGTGTATGTGTATACCTATGTTTTTTATATATACATATATGAAAAAATTATATATAAAGAGAGAGATATATAAAGAGAGAGGTTGACTCACATTTTTATAAAGACTGAAAAGTCCTACAATCTACCATCTGAAAGCTGGAAGCCAGGAAAACCAGAGGCATAGTCCCAGTCCAAACCCAAAGGCTTTAAAATTAAGGAAACTGACGGTGTAGATTGTGGTTATAGTCTAAAGCTTGAAAAAAAGAGGAGCCAATGTCTGAAGGCAGGAGAAGGTATATAATCCCAGCTCAATCTGAGGGAAAATTCATTCTTCCTCTGCCTTTCCTTCACACCTTCAATAGATTGGATGATGCTCACACACACTGATGAGGCAATCTTTTCCAAAGAAACAGACAAATATAACTTTATTTATAACAATAGCCATAAGAATAACATCCTTTTTAATATAATGTAATACCCACCACATGCTCAATAATGAGGGATCACAGAAATAAAGTGGAGAGCAAAAGAGCTGCCTTCATTCTGTGGAACTCTTCCTCTGCTTAGTGGGAAGGATAGATTTAAGAGGAATGACTTTAAAGGTGAGAAAAAATATTCCAGGGTATAAGTTAACAAGAGCTTAAATGAAGTCAGTGATCATAGATGGAGAGAGAAGATGGAAGAATAAAATAATAGAGGGATACACATGGAACAACTTCATTCACAATAGGATTTAGACATGTGGAAGAAAGAGGAATGTAGAGTGGTCTCAAAAGATCTCACCTGTACTACTTCCAAAAGAACTTTTCACCGGGAAGCTATGCATATGATTCTGGACTGCAACTGAAAGTGGAGATTTGAAGACATTGATTGGTCTGAGACGTGTGAGCACTCTGATGATGACTAAGTCTATGAAAATGGCTAGAAGTAGCAAAGGAGGAAATGGCAAATGAGCACAGAAATAATGAAAGTCAATGAAAGAATCCACGGGCACATAATTCTGAGTGAGTGAAGAGTTGTAAATCTGAATTTCTAGACTGGATACAGGTCACCAATCCAAAGGAGAAGAATTTTTTTAAAAGGGAGTCACCAATTTGCAAATGGTTAAAGATCACTGAAAACAGTTCTTGGGATTGGCAGCAAGAATAATATTTATGCCTTTGCATAACATGTTAGGAGAATGAGGTGGGGACAGAATTCAGATTGTGGATATTAATGTGCAAATCAGAAGTGATTGAGAGAAACCAGCACATAAATGTACAAGGACTTTTTTTAAATTGTGCAACCTTCTCCCAATCACTTTTGTGTCTCAACTCCATCCTTTGTCTTTTTTCACCTTGTACAAATATTTTTCTCAAATAATTTATATTTGAGTGGAAATGGAGTGACAGAAATAAGAAAGTAACTAAAATTAGACTCTTAAAAAATCACACTTTTTTTTTCTGAGACAAAGGGGACTATTTGAGAAGAAGGCTGAAAATATAGAACAAAGGAAAGGCAACTAATAGTGCAGGATTGATATAGATCTAAAAGGGACCTCAGAGCCCTCCAGATATACAGGTATTAGACTTCACAGAAATCAGCAACTTCTCATTTTCTGAGGTTGGGAAGTATAAGATAAGATGTCTAATGATTCAGATGAATTTCTAGGTACTATCCAAGATGGCAGTCATTCTTTTTGATGCTTTTATTTTCTCTCTGAGGTGAAGTAAGAGGGCAAGGCCATCTGCTAAAAATGAGGATAAGGTCAGAGATCTGAGACAAGAAGTGCAGATTTTGAAGAACTAAATGAGGAATCAGAAAGGGCTCTTGCTAATAATAAGTAAAATGATTGACAAGAGCATTGATGGCTCTGCTAAGATTGGAAACTTAATTTATGGTGGTGCCAATAAGCACAGGCACTTATATTTTCCAAAATATTCCCAGGTGTGTATATGAGGTCAGAAAATAAAGAATATGGCTTATTTTTGCAGATTCCAAGTTTAGAAGTCATATCAAACTCATCCTAAATTCATACATCTTTTTATGAAATTTCTTTTACAAATGCAATCCAATTTGATACAAAGTTTGATAGTCAGCTCAGAGGAGCCCTGATAACTGTGTGAAGTCTTAGACTTTCATTTGATCCTCATCAGAATCATCTGCCACTGTGATCCCCAGACCTGATTCAAGCAAGCATTGTAACCCTGCTTTGCTTTTTCTTCTTCTTTCTCTCTTTAGAGATTCTGTGGGACATACATTCATAGTGAAAGCATATGTAATCATGCATTTATGATGTTTGAAATTGGTTGCAGGAACATTTTAATGGAAAAAACTTAAAACCTTCATCAATTCATATGAAATTCCAGCTAATGAGTTCTCTAGTTAATTCATGGAGAATTTCAACCATAGTAATTGTTTGGTTCCTCCTTGGCATTGCAATGAAGACATGGGGACAGATATTTTTTGAATTGGTTCATGGACAAAGAATTTGTGTATTATGGAGAATGTGATGTCCTTTAACATCATGGTATTCTGCAGGGATTCAGATATTATACAGTTATACAATTTATTACTTAATTATAATTATTATATGTATTAAAATATGATACTTATATTAAATTGTTATGTGCATTACAAATATAATTTTCCTCTTTCTATTTTTGCCTAATATGAATTTATTAAAGCAATAGATTATCTATTAAAATACTTTTGATATTTAAAGAATAAAATTATTGGCCACTTTTAAGCTTAGCTATTCATAATAACTAATTCCCTGAATGTTCAAAGAACTACTGATTTAATGTAAATCGAAAACATACTTTTATTTGTTAGGGCAAATATGTAAAGATATCCTTAGGCATGCACATATATATATATATATGTATATTTTACCCACACATATTCCTGAATATATATATATATATATATATATATATATATATATATATTACACATACTGCCTAAGTCTATTGATTTATAATTTTAACAAGATATTTTAAAAGTAAAGTCCTTAGGAGAAAATTCAAAGAAGAAGCCAGACATAGCTGTTAGCAAAATATTTAGCATTAACCTTCTCTTTTTTTCCCTTCATAGCAACTACTGGCTACCATGGCAACACTTCCCCCAGCATACCACAGTTTCTAGGATGAAAAGCACAAGGCCTTGGAGACTTCAAATGTCTCTTGCACAAAGCAGTCTAAACCCTTTACCCTAGAGCTATTATCATCCTGTGCCTCAATGACTGGCTACACCATTTAATTTATTATGTCCTGCTTTTCTCTCTCCACTCAATCAATATTACTCCAGAACACCGGGAGAGAGAAAACCTCTTACATTTCCTTGCACAAAGTAGGCTCTCAAAAATAGTTTTTGTTTTGTTTTAATTACTCAGTTGCATTCCAAACAAATTTCAGATAGTTCTAAGTAAATTAGGCAGTTAAGCGCATTAATTCCCTCTGATTGTGCTCTCATTCATTCACTCCCTTGTGCTCTGGTCTAAACCACATTAACTACTGTTGATTCCAGAAAAGCACCATTTAGGCCTTTGTTAGTGCCTTTCCCTGGCTCCTCTCCCCCCCACCAGCCTCTGTAATTACTACTTGTCACTCAGGTTAAGTCCATTCAGATTAAGGCTCCCTTCTTTAGATAGGGTAGGGTGACTGCAACCAGAGTGTCCTGTGCTAGCCACTATGATTGATCTGAAATTTCCTTTTATTTTTTTTAATTGACTTAATTTCCCCAATTGACAACAAGCTCCTCTATTTGTTGTAATCCCAGCTGTATTCCCATGGCCCTGGGTTTCAGTGGTGTTATTCTACAAACTTGGGTGCCTACTAAGTGCTAGTCAATATGATAAGGACTAGGTACAATGGTGAATGAAAAAAAGTTTTCTGTAATAAATAAGTTTAATCTTAACTGTAGGGAAACTAAATAAACATAGAGACATTAATAAAATGATCTCCAAGAATATTTCACTGTCCAAAAAGAAATAAGGCAGTGTAGTGAAATGGCATTACTAGGATGTTAAAAGTGCTTTGGAGAGGACAATTATGCAAAGCACCTCAGGTGAGGTATCACTTAAACTGGGGCACGAAGAAAACAACCAGGAGGAGAACTGGGGGAGCACATCTCAGACAAGAAACAGTCCATGTAGATTACAGGCAGGAAGATTGCCCGGGCATATGTGCAAGTATATATGGTAGATATAAAGAATGGAAAACAGAGTGCACAAGGTGGTATGAGGAAATAGAGACTACATTGGGTAACATTTTTATATCATGGTGAGAAACAGCAAATTTTTAAATGGGGTCCAAATGTGATTCAAAGCAGTTGAAAATTTCCTCTGAACTTCTTTGGAAACATCAGAAAAATAAAGGTGTCATTTATTGCATATACACAATATGGCAGGAGCCACGATAATTTATTTTCATAAAATATATCATTGAATCTTATTATCAATTCTATGATATAGGATTTCATTGATGAGTAAATTGAAGCACAGAAAGTTTAAGCAACTCTTTAAAAGCCCATGGGTAGGAAATGTATCACCAGAATACAAATCCTGAGAATCTGATTGCAGAAGCTAAACTTTTAGTCAGTGTGGTAAGAGTTTGTTGAGTATCTTGCTAAAGCCCACACTATAGTAAAAATAAATTTGGAAATAGTATCTTGGCCTCTAGAATTGCAGTTTGATGGACTCATTATAATGGACTCTGTGGTCATCAGTGACTGCTTATGGGCTGCCATTATCACCATCATCAAGAGTAAATATTTAATGAGCATCTGCCACCTGCAATGTTTATGGCTGAGCACAATGAGGATTACAAGAAGAACAAAATATGGTTTCTGTTCAGCTGTATTGCACTTTGGCTGATGAGATAAAACAACTACAGTTTTTCCTTTGTCTCTATGGGGTCTGCAACACAGGATGCAAACAACTTTGGATAAAAAATATTCAGGAAAAAAAATTGCATTTGTGCTGAACATGCACAGACATTTTTTCTTATAACTACCCCTTAAGTGATAGATGCATCATAATAACTGGTCACATATCATTTATTATATTAGATGTTGTAAGTAATCTAGAGGCAATTAAAGTGTAGCAGAGGACATGCACAGGTTTTATGAGTATACTACGCCACTTTAAATAAGGGACTTGAGCATCCAGTGTAAGACCTAGAAACTCCCGTTAGGAATAATAAATTGAACAGCAAACTGAGACCAACAAGATCACTGCAGTTCGGCTGGGTCTATGGAGATGTGAGCAGATCTGGAAAAGGTTAAAAAAAAGAGAAAAAGAGAAAGTTTATAGAAGAGAAAAAGCAACATGCAAAGGTATGAAAATGGAAAGATTCCTGCAGAGGAGCTGTGTTAGTCAGATTTGTGTTGCTGTAACCAAAATATCCATCAAAACCACCTTACAGGGAGGAAAGTGTATTGGGGGCTCATGGTTTCAGAGTTCTCAGCCCAGACGTGCCAACTCCATAATTCTGGGCCCAAGATGAGGCAATACATCATGGAGGAAGGGCCCAGCAGAGGAAAGCTGCTTAGCTCATGGCCTAGTCTGAAAACAGAGAAAGTGGGGAGGGAAGGCAGAAAGGCACACTCCCAGTTACCCACTTCCTCTAGCCGCATGGTACCTTCCTAGAGTTACCAACTCAAGGAGTTCGAAATAAGGTGGACTGATTAGGCTAGACTTCTCACGATGTAATGATTTCATCTCTGAATATTCCTATATTAACACAGGAACTTTTGATGGATACCTCATATCCATACCATAAGAAGAGCTGTGATCACTAAAGTGTGAAAGGTACTCCATGGTCCAAAGAGCCACAGACAAATATGCCATGAGACATGGTACACTCCTGCTTTCATTTCTCCCTGATCCTTACCCTTCCCATTCTACAGACTCAGGCTGGAATCTGGAATCTTGATCCTAAATCAGAGTGCTTTTCCTTCTCCTTACCACGGAGAAAGATAGGGAGTTGTTTAACCTCCTTTGTCAGAACAAGGAAAGGAAGCTCCAAAAAGTTAGGAGGACCTACTAAAGAGGGTGACACCTCTTCTCCAGTTGAGCATCTGCTTTGGTTGCAGATTTGTTTACCCATCTAGAAAAGAAAATTGGAGTAAACAAATACAGTGGGATGAACATCCACACACCCACTCTCTGATCCATCGAGAATTAGTTTCCCATGGGCTGAGCGCATCTGAAGGTAGGGCATCTTGCTAGTGAGTTTGAGATAACATCTGACCACTTACTTTGAATGGCAATGTCTGTCTCAGATGAAATATGTAAATAAATCAGGTTAAATAGATCAAAAGCACTTTCATTGGAACAGGTCAAGGAAACCATCAAAACTACGTTAAAACTGACCCAAATCAAATAGTATCTAAAAGTGAAAATTGAAAAAAAAAATATATATATAAGTTTTGGGATGCTTTCCCTTCAATTTAACAAATTGGATGTTTTGGTCCCAAATAAGTCAGGAAAGTATGGTTCCTGCTATCTTGATGATGTGTGTTATATAATGAATATGAATTGCTTCATAGGCAAGAATAGAGCTAAACACAGATGATGACATATTTTTAAAATGTAGAACAAATCCCAATGAGTTCTCTCTGTGCCCCCAACATTTTAACAATGCCCAGTAGAGTTATCCATAAAGAGATTTTGCTGGTACAGCTTCTGCTGGAAGAGCAAGACCCACTCTTTTTTCACTCGAGGTTAGCAATTCTAGCAGAGTGGTATCAGAGTTTTCTTGTGTGCTATTAAGAATTACAAAGTTTACTAGGCAACCACTATTTCTCTGACTACCTTTACAATAATTTAGTTTAATTTATTTTATTTTACTTTTATAGAAGACGAAAACATGTAAAGAGATATGAAACTCCTGAAGTCAGCAAATGGTTGGGACTGGAACTCTAATTGGACATGTGCTTGCGGCTGGGCCTGCTCTAGAAGAGGCTGTGCTTGCCTTGGGCCCCTGCAGCCACATCAGCCCCCGGTGCAGCTGTGGCTGTGTGCTAATGCCTCCTCCAGCAGATGGGTAATGGCATTTCAGGGAGTACCTGGCCTATTACACGGTGATCTTCCTTGGTGAAAAAGGTCATATATATTAAAAAGATGGCCCCCCTGGGTTATTGAAATTTTCTATTACTTGTATGAAACATTTTTCTTGATTCTCTCTTCTTCTGCCATTGCCTTGTTGGTCCTCCAGGTGGCACATTGAATCACAAACTTCCCTTCTTTGCAACTGAGGGACACAATAGTAATAGGGTATCTTCGACAATTGCTCCCCTCCCCTAAAGCAGTCTTCCTACAACATGTGTTTCCCCTCCTATATTTCTGTACTTATTGAAAATTTAATTTTTATATAAATGTTATATAAAATATTGTGTGCCACTTATCTACTATTTAAACAGCATATTAAAACTTCATACTGGCATCATTCTTAATAAACATGGAATGCTAGTGAGAGGAACAAGAAAGGTCCCAGGAGAAACAGGAAGAAGGACTGGAGACAATAACTGATGGAAAAGAAGACAACTGGACAGATTTTCTCCTTAATTGGATGGGTGACCTTGAACCATTTCTTAACCACTGCTTAACCTTTCTGGTCTGAAACTCCTGATTCAGAAAATAAGAAAATGTAATTCTCCTTAACACTCCCCTTTGTCCTTAGCAGTTAAACATATCCTGTGAATACATATTGGTGATTTAAAATATTTAATTTTATTTAAAATTTGGATAGACAAGACATTAGAAGAATACGTTAATTACCTTAGTTTTTTTTTTTTTTTTTTTTTTAATTCTAATAGGAAAGCTGTTACTTATGATCACACACTCTGGTTCTAAACTAGTCAAAACACTATTTGTGGATGATTAGATTCCTAAAAAGTATTTCCTATGATACTGTTGCAATAGCTGACTGTATTTACTAACCATAAAACACAGAGATCCTTAAAAAATAATGGTTGTTAAGACTTATTTTTCCTAACATTTTTTTTCACTATAATGAATGTAGAAAAAGATGCTGAGTTAGTCTCAATTATGTAACATGGAATTTATGTCTGATAATAAATCTAAAAATATTTGCAACTATAGATTTTACATATTGAGAGGGTTCTTACTAAGTAATGAGTGATCACAGATTTAAATATACTTCAACTTGCTAAAATTATGTGGTTATATCATGTATTAAAGGTACTGTTTTGCTGTGTATATTTCCAATAAGTATTTGGGCACAGAGTTTGCTTCCTGATTTTATTTTAGGTTGAGTTTGATTGTTACATCAAAATTCTAAATGAAGTTTGATTTCTATGATAATTTGTGATGCTTATATTTATATAATTTGGAAATATTTTATAAAATATGAGATTATATATGAAGAGGTGTATATACAAATACATATTTACAATGCAAACATATGTGTAATACATACATATAAGCATAAACATAAGTATTTTCAAACGTGTTAAAAAAAAAGTATAGACCTTAAAGACTTAACTCCAACCTTTCTACTTCTGTTCTCTCCTCTCAAAAATTACCTTCCTAAGGGGCTGGGGTTGTGGGTCAGGAGTAGAGTACTTGCCTTGCACATGTGAGGCACTGGGTTCGATTCTCAGCACCACATATAAATAAACAAAAGTATTTTTAAAAATTACCTTCCTGTGCTGTTCAAAAATAATCCAAAGTGATAATTGAATGTCAGAGCACTCTTGAGGACAACTTCACTCCTCCAGTAATTTGAAATGCCACCCCCAAAATACATCAAACCCCCATATATATGCTAATCTTTCTAGTATTAGGCTATTTTTCTAACCCTTAACTTAGAAAAAAATAGCTGCCTGAATCTGGCTATGATTCTCTGTTGAAGTTCATACCTTAATCATCAAATCTGAGTCTTCATACTTTTCTAAAACATGCATGTAATGCTACAACCATCTAAATAAAGCTTTAGGTAATCCTGCAAGTTTCGATATTTACACTTTTGTTTTCCTTTCATTATTCATTTCCCACTATTTTCTAATTTTCATATAATTTCTTTGTTGACTATTTAGAAATATATTTTTCCCAAATTCTTGGGGATTTCTATTTATCTTTTTTTATTAATTTCTACTTTAATCTGATATGGGAATATGAGGTACTAATTAGTCTTTTCAGTGTTTTGAGGCCTGGTTTAGCAGGAAATAAATTTCTTGAAGATAATGTAACTTTTTTATTAATTGGGCATAGCATCTTAAGTATGTAAATTAAGTCATATCCATTATTTCCTTCTAATCTCATTTTCTTATTGAATTTTTGCCTCTATGCTTTCAATTGCTAAATGAGACTTGTTAAAAATATTTACTATATTGGGCTGGGGATGTGGCTCAAGCGGTAGCTCGCTCGCCTGGCATGCATGGGGCTGGGGTTCGATCTTCAGCACCACATACAAACAAAGATGTTGTGTCCACTGAAAACTAAAAAATAAATATTAAAATTCTCTCTCTCTCTCTCTCTCTCTCTCTCTAAAAAAAAAAAAATATTTACTATAGGGCTGGGGTTGTGGTTCAGCGGTACAGCGCTCATCTAGCACGTATGAGGCGCTGGGTTCGATCCTCAGCATCACATAAAAAATAAATAAAATAAAGGCAGTGTGTCCAACTACAACTAAGAAATAAAAATAAAAAAGATAAACCTTTAAAAATTTACTATAATTTTGAATTTTAGAGATATCAATTCTTTCTTGATATAAACTGAGGCTACAATTTTTAGTTCATACAAATATTTAATATCTTCCTGATTGGTATTTTTACAATTATAAAATATTTTCCTTTAACTCTAGTAATGCTCGTTTTTTACTTTGATATTTTTGCCACTGCATTAAATTTCTCTTTGTATATGTTTCCACTCAGATTTCATTGTTTCTAGATTAGATTCTTACAGGTAAGATGTTGCAACTATAAGTGATTTTTTTTTCAAAAATTAGAACTATCACTGTTTTTTTGTTTTTTGTTTTTTAATTGAAGAATGCACTCTACTTATATATACTTGATTGTGCTAGAGTTTTCTACTTTGGCCATTCTTCAGTGTAAGCCTATTATACAATCAGCCTCACTGGCTTTTGGTTTTTCTGTGTCTTTTGAACACTAGGACATGGATAAAATTATGTCAGCCTCTTTAGCATGTCTTCCCTTTATCATGGATAAACCATATGCTAAATAATAGTTGTTCTTTTAGCCTGAGTCTCAGAAAAATAATTAGGAGACTAGAACCCAGTCAATAGCCTGAAACTGGGTTACCACAGTCCACTTCCAGCTGCTAAGAAACAGTGTGATCAAAGAACAAATTTTTTCACATCCCAGAGATATTGAGGCTCTTTTACTATACAACTATACAATTAATCTGATGAAAGCTGATTAATAAAAAAAAGTTTCCAGAAATGTAGCATTTCTATAGATATGTAGCATTTCTACAGATATGTAAAATTATGTCAGTGACTTCTAGATAGGGAAAATGCTTACAGGTGACTGAAAAATAAATAGTAACCCATGGTATGCAGTGTCAAAACAGTATGGTTATCACTTGTGATAACTTGAAAATCAGACTAGTGACTTAGTGCATTTATAATTTGCTTAATTATTAGCAAAATAAAATGCTAATAGCTTTAGTTGATTGTTTTCAGCTACATTTCCTAAGTTCTTACATGATAGAAATGATCTCCAAAAAGGATTGATGTGTTTGCCATCAGGAATGAAAGGAGGGAGGAAAAAATCCAGACATTCTGGGTCTTGAGGTTAAAACATGGCAATTACTTTTCTCCATTTTATAGCCCTTGATGAAGCCAATCTACTACAGACTCAAGGGAAAGATGTATCTTTGGAATCAAACAGACTTGGTAGATTTTTACACTTAAACTCAGCCACGTACTAGCCATATGGTGTGATGTATCGGCTAAGAAGGCTGGTTTCTGCTCTGATTAAAAACAATTACAAAATGTCAGTTGCTTAGAAGAACAAAAAATTTTTTTTCAGAGTTATGCCACATCTCCAACACGGGAAGGCTGGGAGCTGTATTCACTGTAGTCCTATCCCAGTACTCAGAGTCCCAGATGGACAATCTGAGAGCGCTTTATAGGAGCACTAAATTTTGAGTAAGAAAGTTAATCGCAGCTAGAGTAACAAAACCTTGTGTGCAAGTATATGTGCATAATTTACGTTAATATCTTAGTTAAGACTTACTAAACCTTGAGTAGTCTTACTGATTATTCTTTTGGTTCCTGTAAAACCTCCATTGGTCACTTAAGCATCAGAAGCTTTGGTAGATATTACAGGACTGATAAATGAAGCCAACTGCCTGATCTCAGTCCTGTATATTCTCTAGAAGATACAGTACAATAACATCAACCACAGCAGGCGTAAGTGCCACAAAGGACTCGTGAAGCTTAGAGCCTTCTAAAGCACTCAATTAGATACAGTCTTATTTATTATACATTTGTGGTGTTTTTCTTCTTGTTTTCTTTTTCCCCTCCGCCCCTACTCCACCCCCATCAAACTCAGAGCCTCTGCATGCTGGAGAAATATCTTACCACTATACCCTAGCCCTGCCTGTTCTTTTTGTCAGCAAATAATTTCTTTAAGTCTCACGACAACTTTACTCTGTCACTTAGTCTTAAATGAAAGCTATGGACTATAATAACAACTAACATTTTTGAAGTAAATCTACACCCAGCACATCCATGTCCCTCTTACAGATTATCTCATTTAATCCCAAAAAGGTTTTTTTTGTTATTTTTTTTAGTTTGGTGCTATTATTTTTATGTTCTAGATGAGAAAATCAAAACCAAAGCATTAAGAAATTTACCCAAGTTTGCAAAACTAATAGATATTTGGGTTGGGATTTGCAATTAAATAGATTGACTATAAACCCTTGGTTTGGTTCATTATGCTGTTGCTTTCTTTTGAAGTTTGGAGAGCTTAATTCTAGTTCTATTTTTTTTTAATACTTACTTTTTAGTTGTAGTTGGACACAATACTTAATTTTTATTTATTATGTGGTGCTGAGGATCAAACCCAGGGCCTCTCACATGCTAGGCAAGCACTCTACCACTGAACCACAGCCCCAGCTCCAATTTTAGTTATAGTCTTAAACAATTTTAATCTGTTTTTTTTCTTCAGGAATTCTGGTTTTCTATTTGTCCTTCAAGTTCAAAAATTTTAAGATTCTTCCTCAAAACAAATTCTCATCTTTTGCTTTATTCTTTTTTTTTTCAATAAAACAGGCCCATAGGCCCTAATAGAGAACATAGTTTTGATCTTAGAGCCTTTCCCTATTTTTAATATTATTTGTTTTTCTCCTAGGTCTCTACAGAAGAAGGCTTGAGTCTTGCCAGAGAATATAACTGTGCTTTTTTTGAGACCTCTGCAGCCCTTAGATTCTGTATTGATGATGCCTTTCATGGCTTAGTAAGAGAAATTCGCAAGAAGGAGTCCATGCCATCATCCATGGAAAAGAAACTGAAGAGAAAAGGCAGCCTCTGGAAGAAGCTGAAAGTCTCCCTGAAGAAAAAGAGAGAAGCCACAGCATGATCTCCTTGCTGTTGAGTCCCTCTCTGTCTCTCTGAATTTTATCAGTCGGACAATTCTGCTTCTCTATTCTCTTTTCCTCTTTCTTTATATATCTGCCTTTAGGTAGAAGTTAGATCTGCATAACTGTACCTCTTGAGATAGTTTTGTTTTGCCTTTAACAGTTGGATGGATTTTGTCAATCAGCCGGATATGCTTTTAGTTTTTACAATATATTAGTAAATAAAATTGACATTCCAATTGCCTCATTTCCCTTTAAAGAGTCTAGCTTCATTTGGTATGCTGTCTGGTTATAAGGAAATATGCAAAATTGCAAGCAGAATGATAAAAGGCTCAAGGGATCTGCCTTTGCCTGATAACACTGGTTGTTTGCATTTCAGGAATCTCTGTAAATAATGAAGCAGCTTGGGAAATAATTTCAGAACAGGAATCTGCATCCTGGTCTTTCCTTAAGTGTAAAAGTCACCATACTACTTCTTGAATGCTTCAGAAATGAATGTCAGAGAAATTATTTATAATGGGAACTGGTATGGGTCATTAAAAAGCCAAAATGAAAGATACCCTTATTTACAGTGTTCTGCCCCCTTTTCACTTGTGTGAAAGTATCACAGTGAAGCCACAGGGCTGTGGCAAAAGAATATTGTCTATGTAATGAGAAGAGACTAGCGATTGTGAATTTGGTGATTCATACACTTATAAAAGGATCTTGTGCTCCCTCTCAGGAAGTAATCTCTTAGAACTCCTTCATCTGCATATACATATATGTAGGTGATGAGTTTTGATAACCCAACTGACTCAACCTTGTCATATTGCTAAAATCTTTTCTCTCCTTTTACATGAAATGTGATGAGACGCCACCAGTTAGATGCTTTGTACTTGTTTTTGTTACAATGGGTCATCATGTAAAATGAAGTCATCTGTCGTTCATTTTTTTCCCATTGTGTGAATTGGCTTATTTAAATTCAAGGTAAGAAACTACTAAAAGGGATAGCTTTGAATGTTGAATAGAGAAGCATTTAGGAAAACTCTAAGTTAAGCATGAATCCAACAAAACATTGTTCACGGGTTGAGGGGACAGTTTTAGCATAAATTAGGTTATAAAGGGAAGAGGACAATGGTGTCCTTCAGTATTTCATCACTGATTCTTCCTTTTTTCCACAATGTCTCTGGCATTTGGTAAACTTTGAGAGTATAGAAATGAATTACTCAGACTTAGGCCCTGAATTCTGTATCTGTGAGATTCTGTCCACATGCATTACTTTACATGTAATATAGATACAAATAAAAGGGAAATTATAGATTATCAGTTCTTACCTGTTGATCAAGATCAGTCTTTCAGAATATTACACTTGTGGGTTCTTTTACAGACTGGAGCCAGGGCCCTTTCTCAAACCCACCTAGAGCCCTCTGTTCTTACTCCTAGGCCTTCCCACCAAGGAAGCTAGAAGGTACTTATCTTTTGTTAGTAATTTCTACTATTCTGTCCCTTAGGCTTTACTGAAACCAAGTCTTTTATGCACTGATGCATGGACTTATCGAAGTTTTCTCCATCCTGAATTTCCCCTAAAACTAAATGCATAATACTTCTCCATTGTAACTCGTGTTCACAATTAAGATGAAAAGCCAAAATAAAATAAAATAAAGTTGATATAAAATCACAAGATTTTTTAAAAATTAAATTTATTTTAAATTGACACATTAAAAATTATACATATACATGGGTTCATGTGATACAAGATAATCTTAAGCGTTCAAACTGATTTTTGACTTCTTCCTTTGTTTTGGAATGTTCAATTCTTTGCACTTGTCCCTTTAAATTAGCTCATTCACCTTCAGTAGGTTCTTTGCTTCTTACAGTCCCTGACCCTGGAATCCTTCCAAGCCTGAGAATGTTGCACTCCAACAGTTACTCCCTGTTTGCCAGAAGAAGAAATTCAGAAAACAGTAATTGGCACTAATTTTTCTGTGTTCAATCTGCTTTTTTGTAAACTTGATGATTCCCCTACCTATAAATGACATTGTTTGGTGCATGTTCTAACACAGCCGAGTCTTTGTAAATTTTAATTTTTTTTTATCTTTAATTGATAACTCCTCTGCCTTTGGCCTTAAAGTTTTGTATCTCATTTTACTCTTATTCCATCTCTTTCGTTATAATGCTTAAATAAATAATTTCTATAACTTAAAATCATTTAATAGTTATTAATAATTTATGGTAAATAATTCTTGCAACTTAAAAATTCTCTTTGAGTTTTGACTTGGGGAGCAGTTGCCACATCCAACCACTTTATGGTATTTCAGGAAGGGAGTCTGCAGATCATCACCTTCACATTGGAAGTATCTGAGATAGTTATCCCCAATAGAGTCAAAGACAAATTTCAAGCATTATTTTCAACTTATCTTTCTTATAAAAGACTGGACTAGAAGGAAATATTCCATAAAAACCCTAGATATTTTTGCCCAAGGAATATTTAGTTGCCCCCTTTGATATAAGACCAAAATGTCAGGATCTTGTCTCTGATCATGTTCTTGAAAATTTCTATCCAGACCTAGGACATCTAAGTGATTCCAAAAGCTCAGAAATTATAATGTACATTATGCCTATATTGTCCAGTGAATATCAAGATTTTTAGCCAATATGCATAGATATCCAGAGTAGATGAATGTCTAGTCACCCAACACAAGTTATCAAATTGTGAATAAGTGCCTAATAGGTAACAAACCTTCTCTAGTTACTACAAGAGTGTATGTGTAAGTGTGAGATTATCCCATGGGATGGTACTAAGCAATCCTGAATATGATTTATTGCTTCCTCAAATGGACCCTCCACCTATTTTAAAGTAATTTCCATTAACTTATCCTATAGTTGGCCATGATAAAATAATTTGTCAGACCAGACACAAACGCAAGTCTAAAATATCACATTTTATGTTCAATAGGCATTACCTCAGCCTAGGAACTTCTATAGAAAATACTTGTAGGGATAAATCCTGGGCAGTTGGAATAAGCATCATACATATTGTGCTCAGATGTTCAAGCAAAAGATAACTACTTCATTTCTCTATAGTTCATTTTTCCTCATGAGCCTTAGACTAATGGATAGCTGGGAGGGGGCCTACTAAATTTTAGTTTATTCTAGTAATTTAGTGCTAATCTGAGGCAGTAATTTAAGAACCCTCCTAAACTATACAATCTGTACTTGGTGTGCATATGTCAAAATTTTATCATTCAAAACTATGTGCCCCATGTACTCTCTGATTCAAAATTATCTCTGGGTTACAAGGTAAGGTGTGGCCCAGGTGATTTCAGGGCAGTTGTTTCTTCCTTTCATCTTCTAAGCCCTGAATTATACTCTCTTTCTTCTCTGATCTGTTAAACCAAGAGGCTGGCCTGATTCTGTTTAATGCATTGGTTGACTCAGTTTATCAAGTGTGTCATGGTAAGCAGGAACTCCCTACTAGACTCTGTGAACTTTCCCCTTTGCTTTGGGTCTGGAGTCCTTCCCAATACTGTCTCTTTGTTCTGACCCTAGATCTTTCTAGTCTACCTCCCCCAGAGCACCTGCCTCCCTTTGAGATCACTTGTGTGACACAAAGAGGATGTGTGGATTCCTGAATTCTGCCTCAATGAAGTTACTCCAGTTCTCTGCCACCACCTCAATCTAGCTCCTGTGGGACCTCCAAGAATAGAGCTGATCCAAGTCCCTTGGCAACATGACACACAAGTACAGCCCAAGCAAAAGGGAGGTTAGCTCGAATCACTAAGTGTACCAACAACCATTACCATAGGGAAGTTGATCAGTAGCCACAGTGTTCTCAAACTTCCCTATGGTTGTTGATAATCAGCCTCATATCAATATTCAGTCTGAAGGGCTAGGGTAGGTGATGAGAAAGAATATCCTGGGTAGTAACCCTTTGCTTTCTTTAACGTTTCTCTTTAAGTCACCTCCTGAGAGAGGAGTAGCCTATGTGCTTTTCCTTTTATGTATTCCTATAACAACATGCTGGCACCAAAACAAAAAAGTGAAAATAAAAAAGAATTAGATCATGCAAGATAATGTTGACTTCCTTGATTTAGGGGCTTCTGTTCCTCCACCATAGCATCAAAACATGAAACCCATCTCAATAAAAATATCATATATTTTGTAAAAAGACTGAAATCCATGGATCAAGGAAAATATGAAAATACAGAAATATATAAGAAAACATATCAAAGCGTGTGATCATTATTATACATATATCTAAGGCCAGGCTTTCTGAGCGCCTTTATAAAAATTAAAGCTGTAGTTCTTCTGGTTTGGATCTTTACATAATAAAAGAAGAAGACACAAATCCTATTTAACCTAAGTTCTATTTTTAACATTCACTTAAATTCTTCTACCTGATCTCAAGTTTTCTCTTTAGAATTTCAATATGGGCTTATATGGAAAAACAACAACAACAATAAAACAAAACAAATAAACAAACAAAAAAAACCACCAGTCATTCTTTCTGACCACTTAACCATCATTAAATGTAAATGTAAGAAAGTAGGAATTTTAGCTATCTCATTAAAATATTAACCATATAAATACTATATTCATCAGCTTTCCATCAATATAAGAAAATACTTGACAGACTGGTTATGAGGAATAAAAAGTTTATTTAGCTCATAGTTTTGGAGGTTCAAAGTTCAAATAGCATAATGCAAGTTCTATAGTGGTTTTTGTTCCTTTTCTAAATCATTGCTTAATATACATAGCCATGTTTGGAGTGTACACAAGAGCGAACAAGTGACTTCATTTTGAAGGAGGAAGAGACAGAAGGTGCAACATGCCAAAGGCTGTTCCTTTCATAATAACTCTCTTATGAAAACTCAAGAGGTCATGCAAGAACTACCCCAAGACCTAAGGATCTCCCACTTCTCAAAGTTTCTACCATCTCCCAACAGCTTTATCCGGGAATCCATATTTCCAACACGTGACCCTTTGAGGTAACACAAACCATATTTATGCAGTAGCATTCTGTCCCTAGCCCCCCAAAGTCCATGTCTGTCATACAGTGCAAAAATGTATCCCATCCATTGCAAGAGTCCAAACATCTTAACTGTTCTAGCACTGCTCAGAAGTCCAACTCCAGAGTTTTTTTTTTCAGAAATCCAAGGCAAACTCTTAGCTGTGAGCCTATAAAAATCAAAATGCAAGCTATATACTTACAAGATACAACGTAGGGCAGGCACAAGATAAACAAAATGAAGGAAAGCCCAGCATGAAAGACATTAAAATCTAAAGCTCCAGATACAGCTTCCTGGTCATGCTGTCCATGGATGATAAATCTTCGGGGCTTTGGAAAACCTATCTCTATGACTTTGCTGGTTGTAGGCCCCGTGGCTGCTCTCTGAAGCTGTTTTTGCATGCTACCTGCATTTTTTCTAGTAGGTGTTACACATTGCTGCACCTCTGCCTTTCTGGCTTCACTCCCACAGCTCTCCTAGGCATTGCCCCATAATGCTCTATTTTAGCATCTGATGCATTTTCTCGTCTGTTTCTCTAAACTCTTAGAACTACTTCTTATCAACCAATTCTAAAACACTCTTATTTATCTTATAGTATCTTCCGCAATCCTCATACCAATTTTCTCTAAAATCTCTATTAGAATTTCCAGAGAAACAGAACCAATAAAACACATATTTATATGAAATTGGCTTTATTAGATTGGCTTGCACAATCATAGAGCTTGAGAAGTTTCACAGTTGACATGTGCAGGCTGGAGAGGCAAGGGTCGTCAGTAGCAGCTCAGTCCAAGAAGTTGGAAGCCTCAGAAAAAGAAAGAGATCAATGATAAACTCCCATCTTGGCAAAGTTCTCCCCACATCAAGAAGGACACTGGTGAAAGTCCAAGTCCAAAGGCTGAAGATCTTGGACTCTCGTGTTTAATTGTGGCTGCAGTAGAAAATGTGCCCATTCTGGAAGGAAGAAAAAGAGCAAAAGTTAAAGCAAGAGAAAGAATAAGTGACTTTCTCCTTTTTTGTTCTCTCTAGGCCCCAAGCCTATTGGGTCGTAGTACCCACATTCATGGAGAATCTTCTCCACCCAGTGTGTTGACTCTGTAATGAATATTTCAAACAACCAGCTCCTAAAGATAGTAGGTTTATTTTGACTCACAGTTTTAAAGGTTCCAGTCTATAATTATTTGATCCTGTTGCTTCTAGGTCTGTGGTAAGGCACTTCGCTATGGGATTGCATGGCAGAGCAAAGCCACTCCCCTCAAGCTGGGCACAGAAAGGAAGAGGAAGGAGGTAGGGTCCCATTATGCCATAAGGTTGTGACCCCAGAGAACTACAGACCTAACTAAGTGCTACCTCCTAGAGGTTCAATCACCTCCCAATAGTGCCGTGGGTTAGGGATCAAGTCTTTAACACATAGACCTTGGAAGGACACTTATCATAGCACTACTCCATAGACCAGTCTTCTCTGGAAACACACTCACAGAGCTTTATCAATCCTCTAGTCATCTTTCAACACAGGAAATGCGGCATCAAAAATTTGCGTTCACAAATAAATGCATCATATGATTTAGTAGCTACTTTAAAAAACTAAGCAGAGAAGCCTGTGGTGAGACAAGGAGCATGTGAATTTTCAGAGTGAAAATGATGAAAGCATTACTAAAGGAAATAAGTGGATTCCAACCACCACAGTAGGGTAAAGGTAAGGGTGGTGTTACACAAAACTCACTTGGATATACTATGCCCAATTCTTTTCACCCCTAAGCTTCAGTCAAGCTCCATCTCTTGTTAACCTTTTTATATATCCCCTAGTGTAGCTATCTCCCTTCAAAAAGATGGGTCTAAATCATTAATTTTTATGGAGAAAAATCACATCAATAAATCAAAACATTTCAGCTTATAAAAAAAAACTTGTGTAGAGTCTTAACAATAATGTCAGTATGATTTATCCTATTTACTTTTTAAATACTTTATAGTTATTAACCTGTACCTGTAAAAAATATACACTGAATAATAAATAGTGAATCAGGAGACCATATACATTATAATAGCTCAGTTTCCTAGAGGTGAGGACACAGGATCAGAGGCTTGCGAGTCTCCAGGCACATGAGGTCAGTCAGGCCTGACCTTCGTTCTAGCTATCCTTTCAAGTGCCCTTGACTGCCCTGTGGGGGCTTAATAGGCTAAAAACCAAAGTGGTAGTGACCATGGTGCTACTGACCCTTTAATATTTTATCGTCTCTCATGGAAGAAGCAGAAGGAAAGAAGATGTGACAATATCAGCCCCATGAGAGGTTAGCAACTCCAGACACCGCAATTTGTTAAAAATGACTATAGGTCATTATTATATCTCCCAGTTCTAGTAGAAAAGTCTTTTAAAAAATTAAAATGAAATAAAATGTTCTGATATATTCAGTATGCCCACTAAAATCACAACAATGATTTATTCCGCAGACAATCTGTATTGCAATTTGGGTATCACTCGATTCTCCAGAGGTGTAATTAAAACAGGTGAATAAATAAAATGAAAAATATGGTTTCTGGGATAGATCCACAGTGACTCTTTCAAACATATGAAATATGAGAGCTGTTTGCTTCCCATCCTGGGTGAGGCAAGTAGAGTCCCGGAAGCCAGAAGTCACGCTGCTGAAAGTCACTCTCCTCAGGTAAGCGCATCAGATTTGAGGTGAAAGTGTCAAGTAAGGGGAGTTTGGCAAAAGTGTTATATTTATTGCTGGTGAGAAGTGCTGGATTTATAGCAATTACACTGTATATTTTTATGTAGAAGAGATAAAGTGAGAAATAAAAGCACTGTTAAAGTTCCACGGCTGAAGAGATGTCTAGCAAGTTGAAAACAACCATGAACTATGGACTCAAGAGTGCACATTGTGGCTTTGGGTCAGTCAAATCCTTCCCCTCTCTGATCATATTAAATGGGGATAGCTGGGCTGAGTGGTGCATGCCTGTAATCCCATTGGCTCCATAGGCCAAGGCAGGAGGATCCCAAGTTCAAAGCCAGCCTCAGAAAAAGCAAGGCACTAAGAAACTCAGTGAGACCCTGTCTCTAAATAGAATACAAAATAGGGCTGGGGATGTGGCTCAGTGGTCAAGCGCCCCTGAGTTCAATCTCCAGTATTAAAAAAAAAAATGGGGATGGAATCAGGCCAACAAAAGATAGACATTCATTATGTGGCTGAGCTTTATATTTGGTACTTATTGTGTAGTTTATTTTATTGTATATCCTGTGTTGCTACTAATAGAAATCATTGGGTTTTGTAGATAAATAATAGAAATTACTTGTTTCAGCCATCCGTGGAAGAAAAGAGGAACTCTATCTTAGTAAATATGTGGCCCCCCAAAGTCAAACTAGAATAGTAAATGACCCATAAATTCACTAGCAGCTGACTTATTCACAGATAACTCAACTTTCATTTATGCATGTATTCATTTACTTATTTAACATTTTTGACCTCCTGTTGTGTGTAACACACTCTATTCAGCATTATTTGTTTGCCCCTCAGAAATCAGCACAACAAACCAAACCATTTATGTTAACCACATTAAGGAGACATTTTCTGAGCACTAACTCCCTATCAATTACTGCACTAAGCTCTAGGGATACAGTTTTACTCAAACAGCTCTGATGCTCCTCTCTGTTCAGGGAGAAAGATAACAGTGAACTATATTTGTCATTTTTAAATTGGGACTATATTCAATGCTATAAAGGAGAGTTATGAGGTGTGAATATTATCTATAATAGGAGGCTTAACTTAGTTGAAGAGGTCAGGATTTCCCCTGAAGACATGAGGATTGAGTTGGCATATGAAAGACAAGCACCCCTTACTAGCCAGGGGGTGACAGATGGTGCTAACGTGTTTCCAGCAGCAAGAGGAGCATGGGAATCAGTCCTGTGGAAAGCGGGATCATGGTGAGTAGGGGAGACCAGCATTCTGGGGTAGAAAAGAGGAACCGGGTCTGTGATGTGATGAGAAAATTAGGATAAAACCTCATTGGCCTATTTATGTGAGGGTTTCATCTCTCTTCATCCTGAAAGAAATTTAGACGATGGAATGAAATAATAATTATTTGCTTTTTTTATACGTGGTATAATTCTGGCTCTGGAGAATAGGTTGGGAGGAGAACAGAGTAAAATACCATGACTCTATTTTATGTTATTAGCAATTATGTAACTTAATACCCATAATTTACTCAGGGCTGAATAAAAATTTAAAGAAATTGGTTTCTCCCTGGAGAAAGGGTTTGCCGTAATTTTCACAGCAATGACCACACATTTTTTCCTCTTTTATTCAGAGAATTTATAAAATCCTTCTCTAAAGAACCAACTAGTTCATTCAGAACAAGAGCTTCTTCAGATTCTTCAATCTGTACCTATGCAAGTATGGCTGCTGCCAATCACAGTTTGGATGTTGTATAGTGTTTTCTAATATACTGGCTTTCTGAAGATTGACCCTTTGCCCTTACAGTATCTTAACTTCCATGAGCCACCCCAATTCACTAGGATCATGTTCCTGGAAAATCAAAACACAACTGTAGGAACTGACCCTTGTGAGATGATGTCATTTTATTGCAGGGTTATGGGATGTTATGCTTTATTAAAATTGGGAAGTCAATCAAACTTGTAGAAATGAGGGAAAGAGAATAGATGAAGACATCACATCAAGCTCCATTTGTAGAAAACATGATAAACTTGCTTAGTGGCTGTAAATGGTTGTTCTAGAAGCAGGGTTTGGCAGTCCATATGAAGTCGTGAACAAGGGAAATTGCTGAAGTGAGACCACATCACACCTGTGAGAAATGTGAGATTTTGGAGTTTGAAGGTGTCTGTCAGTATTTGTGAGACCCTAGTTTGACCCCATTGTTAATATCAACAAAAGGAAGGAAAGTGAATAAACTAACTTGCTGACATCTTGATCTTGGACTTCAGACCCCTAGAATGGTGATGAAGTAAATATCTGTTGTTTAAGCCACCTAGTTAAATTTAAACTTGGACTAAAATAAACCCGTTAAAAGACACCAGAGATTGACAGAATGAAATTTAATGAGTATAAAAATGTAAAAACTACATTCCTTATAAGAAACTCATATCAAACATTAGGACACAAGTAGGTTCAAAATAAAAAAATGAGAGATTTATCAAAAAAGCAGAAATTTTCATATTAATACTAAATAAAGTAGACTTCAGACCAAAGAAAATTATTAGGAACAAGCAAGGCATTTTATGATGATAAACTGATGAATCTACCAGGAATAGATAGAATTAATGTGTATGCACCAAGCAACTGAAATTCCAAATTTATGACATAAAAACTGATAGAAAGAAAGGAGAAATAGATAAATCCACACCTCTAATTAGGAAAATTATTATCCCACTCTTGACAACTGGTAGACATATTAGAGAGAAAATCAGCTTGAATATAAAAGAGGCAACAGTGCCATTACAGCAAGATCTAATGGACATTGGAGAATACTTCACCTGACAACAGTAGAATAGACATTTACTCTGAAGGGCCCAGAGAACATTCTCTAAGATAAATCATATATTGAGTTATAAAACAAAATTTTTCCAAAGTGACTTGAAGAAAATCAAATAATACATTGATCTGAATAAAAATTGAAATGGCATGCCAAATTGTGTGTGGCCAACTAAAACAGTGTTGGGAGGGAAATTTACATTGACTTAAAGTATTAAATAGGTTTGAAATTCTCAAATTAATAATCTAACCTCCCACCTCAAAAGCCTAGGAAGTAAAGAGCACAGTAAACATAAACCAGGCAAAAGGAAGAAAATAATAAGGATAAAAGTAGAAATCAATGGAATTGAAAATACGAAAACAGAAAACTAATGAACCAGAAAGTTGGTTGGTTATTCAAAAAATCAATCATATTAACAAGCATCTAGTATTACCAATATATTAGTAAGATATCATAACAATCCCTGCAAACATTAAAAAGATAAGGAAATATGAAAACTATACTCACAAGTTTTATAAAAATCGTAAACTACCAAAACTTAGCCAAGATGAAATAGGTAACTTGACTAGTCCTACAAAAATGAAAGAAATTCGGTATGCAATTTAAAATTTTGGAAAAGGAAATCACCATGCCCAGTTTCTCTTACATATTCAAAAAACTAATAATAATTTCATACAATCTCCTTGAGAAGGTAGAAAACATTTCCCAACCTGACTTCCAAATCAGACCATTCATCATAAAAAAGAAATTACATAACAATATCTCACATAAACTTAGGCACAAAAATATTAGGAAAGCAAACTTAGAAATGAATAAAATAGCTATACATTGTAAGCAAGTATAATTATTTTATACATTTTAACTATTTTAACATTAGATAAAGTAGGGCGCAGACCAAAGAAAATTATTAGGAACAAGCAGGACATTATATGATGATAAACTGATCAATCCACCAGAAATAGATAGAATTTCAAATGTGTATGCACCAAGGAGACATTATTTAATAAAATAGATGTTATTTAATAGAATTTCAAGGTGTATGAAGGTATTAAAACATTTATACAAATTAGTCAGTGTAATCTACCCTTTGATTAGACTAAAGAAGAAAGAAAATCCCATGATCATACCAATTTACACAGAAAAAAAAAAGCCTTTCCCAAAGTATAACAGACATTTCAGCAAGGTAGAAATATAGTAACTTGATAGACTATATGAACATGATGAAGACCCTCCACATAGAACCAACACAAATATATTAATAATAAAAGACTTAGTGTTCTCTTTCTGCTACCAGGAACATTATAAAGTTATTTATTCTCATCACTGATTTTAAACACGATACTAAATTTTCCAGCCACTGTAATAGGGCAACAAAAAAACAAATGATAATCATAGATGTATGTAGATGATATGAAAAATAAATCCATCTCTATTTCTAGACAACATGTTCATATACATGGAAAACAGAATGAAAACTATCAAAAGCTTAAAATTTGTTTAAAATTTGTTCAGTAACATTACAGGATACAATATCACGCATAAACCAATCCCATACCCACATGAAAAATTGGAAATGAAAATTTAAAAACACAAAACAAATGAAAAGGCATAGATCTATGAATATATGTTTAGGATCTGTATGATGAAAATTTTAAAATACGGTAATAAAAGAAATCAATGAAACCCTAAATTTATGAGACAAAATAGTGTGTTCATGGTTTGTAAGTTTCTTATTGTAAGAATGTCAATCTCATCTAAATTGATCTTTAGATTTAATATAATTTCCATAAAAACTTCAACAATTTTTTGCGTATATATGCATAAGCATTATGAAATTTATATGGAAACAGAAAATTCCGCAATGGGCAAAATAATTTTCAAAGAATAAAATAAGAAGAATAATTCTTATCCATGTTAGATCTTACCATATACTGATAATAATGTGTATGAACAAGTATGTCCAAATAGGTTGAATTAATTTTTGAAAAGTGCAAAAGCAATTTAATAAATACAACCTTTTCAATAAACAGTCCTAGAAAAAGTTCAAATCCATCAGAAAAAAAATTACCTTGACTTGAACCACATACCTTACACAAAACTTTATAGAGAATAATCACAGACTCAAAAGTAAAATTGAAAAATCTGAAACTATAAAGCTTTTAGAAGTGCTCCCAAGATGTAGGCTCTCTATTCACCTCACAGACTATTTCTTTTGCTGAGAAGAAACTTTTTAGTTTGAGTCCTCCCATTTATTGATTCTTGATTTTTATTCTTGTGCCACAGGAGTCTTAATAAGGAAGTTGGGGCCTAATTCCACATGATGCAGATTAGGGCCTGCTTTTTCTTCTTTGGTTTTATTCCTAAATTCTTGATCCATTTGAGTTGAGTTTTGTGCATAGTGAGAGATAGGGGTTTAATTTCATTTTATTGCATATGGATTTCCAGGTTTTCCAGCACCATTTGTTGAAGAGGTTATCTTTTCTCTAATGCATGTTCTTGGCACCTTTGTCTAACATAAGATAATTGTAGTTTTGTGGGTTAATCTCTGTGTCCTCTATTCTGTACCATTGGTCTACCAGTCTGTTTTGGTGCCGATACCATGCTGTTTTTATAACTATTGCTCTGTAGTGTAGTGTAAGGTCTGGTATAGTGATGCCACCTGTTTCACTTTTCCTGTTAAGAATTGCTTTAGCTATTCTGGGTCTCTTATTTTTCCAGATGAATTTCATAATTCCTTTTTCAGAACTAATCTCTAGGGTATATAAAGAAATAAAAAATATAAACACCAAAAAACAAATAACCCAATCAATAAATTGGCCAAAGACCTAAATAGACACTTCAGAAGATGATATACAATCAGTAAACAACAAATATATTAAAAAAATGTTCATCATCACTAGCAATTAGAGAAATGCAAATCAAAAACGCTCAAAGATTTCATCTCACTCCAGTCAGAATGGCAGCTATTATGAAGACAAACAAAAATAAGTGTCAGCAAGGGGGGAAAAGGCACACTAATATACTGTTGGTGGGACAGCAAATTGGTGCAGCCAATATGGAAAGCAATATGGAGATTCCTTGGAAATCTGGGAATGGAACCACCATTTGACCCAACTATCCCTCTCCTCGGACTATACCCAAAGGACTTAAAAACAGATTACTACAGTGACACAGCCACATCAATGTTTATAGCAGCACAATTCACAATAGCTAAACTATGGAACCAACCTAGATGCCCTTCAATAGATGAATGGATTAAAAAAAAGGTGGCATATATACATAATGGAATATTACTCAGCAATAAAAGATAATAAAATCATGGCATTTGCAGGTAAATGATGGAGTTAGAGAAGATAATGCTAAGTGAAGTCAGCCAATCCCCCCAAAAAACCAAATGCTGAATGTTTTCTGTGATATAAGGAGGCTGATTCATAGTGGGATAGGGAGGGAGAATGTGAAAAATCTAGAAAAACTAGATAGGGCAGAGGGGTTGGAGGGGAAGGGAGAGAGTATGGGGTTAAAAATGATGGTGGAAAGTGATGGACATTATTATACAAAGTACGTGTATAAATACACAAATTGGTGTGAATATACTATATAACCAGAGATATGAAAAAAATGTGCTCCATATGTGAATAAGTATTATAATGCATTCCTCTGTCATATATAAATTTTAAAAAATTAATTAGTTAATTAAAAAAAAAAAAAAAAAAACTTCTAGGAACTGGGCATGGTGGTGCACACCTATAATCTCAATAACTGGGAAGCCTGATGGTGGAGAATTGCATGGTCTAGAAGAGCCTTGGGTAATTTACTGAGGTCCTCTCTCAAAATATAAAATAAAAAATAGAGCTGGGGTTGTGGCTCAGAGGTAAAGCACTTGCCTAGCATTCACGAGGGACTGGGTTCAATACTCAGCACCACATAGAAATAAAATGAAGGTATTGTCTCCACCTACAACTAAAAAATAAATGTTTAAAAAATAAATAAAACTAAAAATAAATAATGTAGCTCATTTGTGAAGCACCCCTGGGTTCAGTTCAAGTACCAAAACAACAAACAAACAAACAAAAAATGCAAAAAAGTAGAACAAAAACAACAACAAAACTTCTAGGAAAGAACATAGAGGAAAATACCATCCAAGACCAGGGAAAGAGTTCTAAATCCTGACACAAAAATAATGATTAATAAGAGTAAAAATTAATAAACTGGACTTCATCAAAATTATAAATGTTTTCTTTGCAGAAAACCAACAATCAAATAGAAACAAAATCCTGTGAAAAGGATGGGAAAAAAAAAAAAGATTTCAGACTGAAAGAAAATATCTGTAATCTACATAAACAAGGAAGGTCTTATATATAGAAAAGAGCGAGAATTCTCAAGATTCACCTTTAAAAAGGTAATCAAATTAGAAAATGAGAAGCAACATGAAAATATCAAGAACTAGCTACAGTTGGAAAATAAAACCATGAGAAGATATTTAATAACATTATCCAATACACAACTGCATATTACAACCACAATGAGAAAACAAATGGTGCTAAACAAGAATTAATAAATTAATATGCAAATGGTGATAATAGCAAATGCTGGAAAGGATGTAGAGAAACTTGGTCACTCACACATTGCTGGGGAGGTTATAAATGGTATAGCCAGCTTGGAAAATATTTTGGAAGTTTCTTTTAAAATTAAAAATTCATGTATCACATGGCCCTGCCATTTCAGTCTTGAGTGTTTATTCCAGAGAGAGAAAATTTATTTTTATATGGGTACTTAAACATTTCTAGCAGCTTCACTCGTTATAACTGAAACATGGGAACTATCCAAATGTCCTTTAAAGGACAAATTGCTACATAAACTGTGGCAATTTGTCCAATAGGATACTATTCAGCCATAAACAAACAAACTTTTGATATGTACAACAACTTACATGAACTTCCAGGAAAATTATGCTGAGTGCAAATACAATTTTTGTGGAATATATATTACATGTTTTTATTTATGTAATACTCATGAAGTCACAGCATTGTAGACAGGGAGCATGAATTTGCAGGTGAATATAAAGGAGTAGCACAGAAAAATTCTGTTATGATACAGTTGAGTACCTTGATTTTAATGATGGTTAGATAAGAGTTCTTATGTGATAAAGAGCTATGGGTACATATAAAAATTAGTGGATATATATGTACATATATATATGTGTGTGTGTGTGCGTGTGTGTGTGAATAACCCCAATTTGACCATTTTTGTTTTGTTTATGAATACATATGTGAAGCTGTTTCACCATGTACTATCATGAAGCTTTCAGCACCTCACCAGGGGTCCTTTTTCCTACCCAGGAGGTTATGAGTCACAAAAGAAAATTAAAGTCTGAAATAATTAGTGAAGAAATAAGAAGCAGAGTCAAAATTATACTTTAAAGGGAACTTGGAACTCCTGATAGGTCCAACCCACACAGGAGCAGGAGCTGAGCAATTAGAAAATGGCTCCCGTGGTTTGTATATAAGGGGGCACATTAAAGGCAAGGATAAGGTTTCTGGGGTGGAATCTTGCTTCATGAAGTCTTGCAGTTAACAGGATGATTGGCATCTTGGTAGGTTACACCCATCTCAGAGAAGCTATGTTACTGTAGTTGGTCACCCCATTTCTGGTGCTATGTGGGACCTTTTTGAGCAGAGCTGAAGGGGAATTCCCATGTATTTGGGCCATTTTAACAGCAGGAGTGCCGCTGTAAGTTCCCAGTACCAGACTTTCCCACTCACTGAACACAATGCTGAAAACATCCTCATGCATAGTTCACGGATGGCTCTCAACAATGTACTAGTTATCCAATTGTCTGGATAGAGTGTGATAGAACACACATGCACATATGTTACATTAACTAGATTTATTACTTACAGGTAGTAGCAAGTTTAAACAGAAACTTAATATTCATTAGGAGATAGTCCCCTGTGTCTCAAAAAGCTACCTAGCATGGGTAGAGCTTCATCTGTACATAAAATACTTGCCCCACTGCTAAAGGACCTCAAAATTCCTGCCTACCCTGGGTTTCATATTACGGGTGATATAGGTTCCCTGGGATAAAGTATTGAAGGACATAATGTTTCACAGCAGGTGGATGGAACAGAACCCAGCTATTCCAGTTATTCCTTCCCTATCTTAGGATATTGCATTCCCAGCATATTTTTACAGTTATTCTTAAGAACTGCAAGTGAGAAAAGGCAAGATTGGATTGGTCCAAGGTCACTCAGAGAACTGACTTGAAATATGATTGAGTGTTTATGCTCTGATTATGCACAAGGAGATGCTGCCAACATTGGAAAGATGATAGTATGCGTATGAGCACAAACCATAACATCCATCAGACTAAAATAAATTCCAAATGAATGTGGGGCTTGCTAAATATAAATTGCAAAAAAAAGTAAAATGGTCAAGATCATAAAAATTATTTAGAATACATCACTAAGAAATATCTTAACCATAAAATATGTCAAGCTATGTTTTTTTTATTATTTAAAATATAATTGAGTAGAGAGTAAGGAGAGATGATTTAATACTTAAACACCCATGATTATGAGAGGAAAACAAAGATCTTGGGGAAATTCATAAAGAAGCATGTTTTTGTTAGGTTTGCATTACTGTGACCAAAAACATTCAACATTGAAAAGTTTATTTTTGCTCATGGTTTCAGAGGCTCATTCCATGTGCAGCCAACTCAGTTGTTCTGGGTCCAATATGAGGCAGAATATAAACAGCAAAAGAGTGTGGCAGAGAATGGCTACCCAGCTCACTGTGGCAGGGAAGAAGAAAGAAAGGGGATAAAATGTATAATCTCCAAGGTGCACTCCCAGTGACCCACCTCCTCCAGCAATGTCTGACCTGCCTATAGTTACTACTCAATACATTCAAAGTTTTAATTCAATGATGGATTAATCCACTGATTAGGTTACAGCTCTCATAACATCTCACCTCTGAACTTTCCTGCATTAACACAGAAGCTTTGAGTGGGGAGGGTTTACCTCATATTCAAGCCATGGCACAAGATTCCAAAAAGACGAAGCAATCAGACAAATAAGGACATGTGTTCAAGTGGTAATACAATATCTGGTCACCATCAAATAAAATGAAAACCCATGAGTCTAAAATAGAGTAACAGGATGTCTTACCATGGGAGCAGAACAAAGAGAATCTGGAACCAGCAACACTTGGAGGTTAAGGGAATAGATAGCATTTCAGATGTTTGATTTGTAATCACATTATTTGACAACTCAGTGCAAGATGAAATGAGATAGATGCATTATATAAAAAAAAAGCTAGATAATAAAAGTCCCAGCTGCAACCTGGGCACAAAGTTGGACAAATGTGATCTAAGGTCAGAGCACATAAGTGGTGAATGAAAACTGTACGCATAGAATTCCTGAGAGCACCTTTTGCTCTTAGCAGAAACAGTACTGTCTGGAAGATAGAGGCTCTTAGAAAAGCTCCTACATGAGCCACAGCATGGCAAGAAAATCAAATCAATTTTCCAGTGGGCTTGTTCCCCATTTTATCTCTTCAATTTGATTCACGAATCCTTCCATTCTGTTCTTCTAAAGCTACCACTTGATATTTACTTGTTTCAGTGTAAATGGTCTTAAATGACTAAATAAGTCATATAATTTTAGGCAAATTTCAACCTCTCTGCCTCAATTTCTTAATCTTTTAAATGGAAGTAATTACTAGAGGAGTTTATTTTGTATGTGATTGTGAAAAATGAATTAGGTACTTTGAAATGTATCGAAGGATCTCTTACATAATGAGTATAAAGTGTGCCAAACGAGTAAGTAAATGTAGCTAGTGTTCTTGAAGTAACCCAAGTGTACTTGGTGCTTTCCATAGAAAATATGGAAAATTCTTACCATCAATGTATAGGCATTTGCTTGGGCAGAGAATATATAAATCAATTTAGAAAACATATCACAGTCTTATGCCTTCTAGATGACTTGGATAAAACAAATGAAGATAATTTATGGTCCTTAACACAGGGAGAGAAGAGAAATCTTTTTTGAACTTTCCCACTCTAGAAAGAGAAGTTCTGAAGAAGAGTTCTCCCTCTATGACTTCAGACATGGACACTGCTAAAAACTCATGCTCAGAAAGGGAGAATGAGGTCTTCTGAGAATAGAAGGTACTGCTAAGTCCATTGGAAGGCAGGTCATTGCTTCCCATGTCTCATTTCTTAATCAAGTCACTGACCTTTAAGTAAATCAAAGTCTTAACAAAAAGGAACCTTTGTTTCCCACTGATATTACAACATTAGTAAGCTAATTAAATGTTCTATAATTAAACTGATACTCAACTTTGCAATTGCCCCAACAAGTTTGAAACCGGATGCCCCTGTGATGCAGACTGTTCTATTTTAATTATTGAAAGAAATGGAATCTAAAAGGTCTTTGGTAAACATTGTTTTAAGTGTTTAAGCTGATATATTTCAGAGAATACGTAATAGAACACAATGTAATTGAAAATTACAGGAAAAGGGAAGAGCAGCTCTGTTTTAAATACATTGCATGTCACCTAAACTCCAAATTTCACTCAACTGTAAGAGTAGCAAAGTCTTCAGAGAAGAATCTACGAATTTTAAATTATGGAAAAAGAGAAAAATACAACTCAAAATGGGAAGCAACACATTCATTTGGAAGATGGTATTTCTAAAAAGCAATCCTAAGTATTAAAACCCAATTTACAGGAAAGATTGTTTCAACTAATTATTTAATTGGCAAGGGGATTTTTCAGTTATATTCACAATCACTTTGGTATATGCAGACTCACCCTGACCCCATGCTTTTAAAAGGCACTTATATTTGTAGAGACTAAAAGCTCTGAAAAGCATCTCCAAAGCAAAGGGCAAATGAAAAAAAAAAAAAAAAAAGAACAAGGTCAAAAGTCCAGAGCTAGATTAATAGCTTTAAGCATTAATGTAAGATCATAAGACTCATAAGAGATCAATAACAAGACAATGGCCAAGGGAAAGCTAGGAAGAATGGAAACAAATGGCTTTGCAAACAAATGAAAAATTAACACCATATAGGCTAGGGAAAAAAACAAATTTGGAGGTACAACAATAACAAAAATTATAGAAAGTAGCAGGATAAACTTCATGCTTTCTTTATTTTAATCCACTAAAGGTGTCTCATCACTTCAAAGTTTCAATGCACAACACATTCTAGAAAGAGAAGTTCTAAAGAACAGTTCTCCCTCTATGACCAGTTCTCCCTGCATGCCCAGCTCTCTATCTCTAACTTATTTTCCAACTCTTTGTGTCTACTTATTCAACATAGTTGTATAAAAACATCTTTCTGAAGTCAATTCAACAAACATTTTTTTCTTCTGTATAAGTTGAACAATTTCAGTTTTGAGTAATAGAAAATCCAAATCTAAAGAATTTAAACCATCAATGGGGTTTTATTAACTCACATAACGAGGAGTATGAGACAGGGTGACTCAAGGCTGGTTCCTGCTTGGTTTAATATATCCACTTGCTAACATTGATTAATTTGTTTTAAGATCTTGAAGTCTTGATATTTCACTTTGCAACTCTTAATGTTTCAGTAGCTGCATTTTGGTTGCAAATTGGCTATGATATCGCATCTCCTCATATCTTTATTCATATGAAAGAAAGGAGGCTATTCTTTTGTTGATACCTTAAAAGCTAAGAATCACCCCAGAAGCAACATTGGCAGAATCACCTGCAGTTCTCCTTGATCAAAATTGGGTCACCTGTCATTGGTAAGGGGAACACTGTTATAATGATTGATTTAGACAAATGGTGTTCCCCCCCCCCCCGGCCCAGTCTTTCTAAAAGTGTACATAGCCTAGTGGAAGAGAGTGGATATTTGACAAAATCAGAGTAGTCTTAGCAGGAAGAAGCTGGTCTAGGGGAGGGAAATGGAGAATATAGCTTTTGAGTAAGTCACCGACAACTGCCGCTACATCCCTGTATGCTAGTTACTTCCTTGCTAGTCTGACAGACTCCTGAGAATATAAAGATAGATCCACATTGTCCTTTGTAAAGCAGGGAATTTCAATGTTGGTTCTTCTTTGTGTGAGCCTATCCCACTTCGTGTGTGAATATCAAAGGCACATCTCTAAGGGATATCAGCTACATTGTATATTTCATATTCTGCATCTTCTTTTACCAAAAACTGAAAACAACTAACATTCAAAGAATTACTAGAAATGATCATTTGTGACTTCACTAAATATGCAAGGTGTTGTTAAAACAGAGGTAACAAATAAGTTCTATTTGTATATGCCATTCTTTTAAAATGAAAAAAGAATATGTTGCTCTAATATTTTCTCTTCCCCACTTTTTCAATTAGTCTACCTTTTTGACAACAGACAGGGCCCATAATCAGCTGCATCTCAGAGCAGGTATCCCAAAGAGAGTACAAGGCCTACGCTTTCAGCCCCCATCTCTGTAAGACCTTGCATTCATCTTGGAGCACCTCCACTGTTACCTGGAGTTTCCTTGCTATTGCTGCCACCACCTTTAGTTGCAGTAGCATACATTGAGGGACACCAACAGGGTCTGGAAGCCCAACATCAAGGTGAGGTACAGACAATCTGCACGGGTACTACAAGAATATAGGGTAGAAACTGTAATATCTCAGATCCATGCTTCAAGAAAGGAAGACACATAGACAACATGAAAAAACAAAGGAGGAAAGTGCCCCAACCAAACCAAGATACTACAACAACAGAACCCATGGACAGGGAAGTTGATGAAATATCAGAGAAGGAGTTCAGAAAGTTCACAATTAAATTATCTGTGAATTAAAGAATGACCTAAATGAGCAAATACAGGCAGAAATTGATAACTCTAACAAAAAGATAAGAGAGCAAATACAGGTAGCAAAAAATTACTTCAAGAGACAGAGACTCCAGAAAAAACAAACAAACAAACAAACAAAAACAGAAATCCTTGAAATGAAGGATACAATAAACCAAATAAAAAACTCAATAGAAAGCATAACCAACTGACTAGATCACTTGGAAGAAAGAATTTCAGATAATGAAGACAAAGTATATAATTTGGAAAATAAAGTTGATCACACAGTGAAGATAGTAAAAAACCATGAACAGAACATCCAAGAAATATGAAACAGCATCAAAAGGCCAAATCTAAGACTTATTGAGATAGAGAAAGGCACAGAGTTTAAAACCAAAGGAATTGTTAATGGACCTTTTTTTTTTAAATTAAATTTAATTTTTTTAATTGGTTGTTCAAAACATTACAAAGCTCTTGACATATCATATTTCATACATTAGATTCAAGTGGGTTATGAACTCCCATTTTTACCCCAAATACAGATTGCAGAATCACATCGGTTACACATCCACATTTTTACATAATGCCATATTAGTAACTGTTGTATTCTGCTACCTTTCCTATCCTCTACTATCCCCCCTCCCCTCCCCCTCCCATCTTCTCTCTCTACCCCATCTACTGTAATTCATTTCTCTCCTTGTTTATTTTCCCATTCCCCTCACAACCTCTTATATGTAATTTTGTATAACAATGAGGGTCTCCTTCCATTTCCATGCAATTTCCCTTTTCTCTCCCTTTCCTTCCCACCTCATGTCTCTGTTTAATGTTAATCTTTTCCTCCTGCTCTTCCTCCCTGCTCTGTTCTTAGTTGCTCTCATTATATCAAAGAAGACATTTGGTATTTGTTTTTTAGGGATTGGCTAGCTTCACTTAGCATAATCTGCTCTAGTGCCATCCATTTCCCTGCAAATTCCATGATTTTGTCATTTTTTAGTGCTGCGTAATACTCCATGGTGTATAAATGTCACTTTTTTTTTTTTTATCCATTCATCTATTGAAGGGCATCTAGGTTGGTTCCACAGTCTAGCTATTGTGAATTGTGCTGCTATGAACATCGATGTGGCAGTATCCCTGTAGTACTCTCTTTTAAGGTCTTCAGGGAATAGTCCGAGTGTTTGAAATACATTGTTCCAGGATCTTCTCGATTTCAGCATCTGTGATGAAAAATCCGTTGTTAACCTTATTGGTTTACCCCTGAATGTAATCTGCCTCCTTTCTCTTGTAGCTTTTAATATTTTCTCTTTGTTCTGTATATTGGATATCTTCATAACAATGTGTCTTGGCATTGGTCTACTGTGATTTTTGTATGCTCGGTGTTCTGTATGCATCTACAATTTGTATATCCATTTCCTTTTTTATTTCTGTTCCCTTGGTTTGAATCTCTATACCTTCCTCTATCCCGATGACTCTTAAGTTTGGAGACTTACTTATATTTTAACATTTCATGATTACAAATCAAGTTAGGTTGAACAAGAAAGGCATTTTAACTAAGCAGCAATGTAGTCAGCTTCAGATCACCTTAGGGACTTCAGGAGACCTGACTTTCAGGAGACCTCACCACGGTTTTGTCACTCACCACATATACAACTCTGGGAAGCCGTTAAACTTCAATAGTCTTTGGATTTTTATTTCAGGAAAAATGTGTGATTAAATTATCTCTAAGCTATCTTTAATGTAAGGATAATAATTTGGCATTAAGCAAATTATCTAGACCCTTTGCCAGTCTTCGGCTGATCCCACCTACTTGATTATGTGACCTCCTAGTTACCTAAGCTTCTCACCAAAGTGCTCATATTGATTTCCTATGTGCTGTAGTAAAAGCCAACAAATTTTGTGGCTTAACGCAAATTTATTTTTTTTACAATACTGGAGGCCATAGCAGGAAATCAAGGGGTCAACAGAGCCATGCTTCCTCTGAAGGCTGCAGGGGAGAATCCATTCTTTACCTCTTACAGCTTCTGGTGGCTCCAGGAATTCTGTGTCTTGTGACATTACTCCAATCTCTGTATTCTATTTGCTCTCATGATGGAAAGGACAAGGCAGCTCTGTGATGTCTCTTTCATTACAGTGCTGGTCCCATTCGTGAGGGCTTTGGCTCTGTGACAAAGTCACTTCCCACAAGCCTCTGCCTCCTAATGCCATTGTCGTGGTGGTTAGATTTAATAAGAATTTTGGGGACCACACATTCAAATTATACCAGTTGCCTTATAAGAAGAAACATGAGCGTGCATCTTTTCTTTCTGCTCTCTACCATGTGAGGACACATGGGAAAGCAGCTGTGTAAAAACCAGAAAGAGTGTCTTCACCAGATATGATACCTGCTGGCAACATCTTAACATTTTCTAACCTCTAGAACTGTGAAAAATTAATTCCTGTTGTTTAAGGGGCCCAGTCTCAGTATTCTATTTAGAAGCCCAAACTGACTGAGACATATTTAAAAACTCCACTCTCACAATAAGGTAATATTTGTAGATTTGGGGAATTAGGCCATGAACATATATGCACATAGACTCAGACATAAATATAGATATAGGTATTCACACTCATTCAAAAATTAACCATCCTGCAAATGTCTAACTCAAAACTGCAAGGCGGATGATTAGTTTTATTAAAAATTTGCATTTAATTATTCATTTTAATTGCAAATTTCATGTAAACTGCTGTTGTTTGCATGTTAAATGTTCCTAAAGTTACACTTTTTTCAAAGCATGGTCCCCAGGGTACCCTACTTGGAGGTAGTGGAACCTTTAGAAAAACGAGGCCTGGTAGGAAGCCCTGAGGTCATTGGAGACATGATCTTGAAGGGGATTGTGGGACACCAGCTTCCTCCTCTTTGCTTCCTAGCTATTGAAGGAAGCAATTTGATCCACTACATGCTCCTGCTCTTGCCATTTGCCATGCCCATCAGAGGCCCAAGGTCTTTACAAGACCTACCTGGTCTTGTAAAGAAACCTTCAAAACTTCGAGCCAACAAAATCCTTTTTCCCTTGTTAATTAATTATCTCAGGTGCTATAACAATTGAAGGTTGACAAACACACGACCAATAGCTGATAGAATTATGTATAAGGTGAGCAATTAAAAGGTAAAGGATGAAGCCAGGTAATGTAGAATGATCTATCTCAACAAAAACATTTTATATAATGCCCAGTAAATTGGATTTTATTTTGAAGGATATAGGGAACCTTTTAGAAATATGCAGTAATGTGGAAAATAAATTTAAAAGGACAAGCTCAAGAGCAAAAAAAGTCCAGTTAGGAGGCTTTTGCAACAAATGCATGGCTAAATGATGAAATGAACCAAGCAAGGCATGAGAGAGAGATTAGAAAAACCTTTGTGATGGATTAGAAGGGAGTATCCTTGGCCCCTCAATTCATCTGTTTTAAAAGCAGCTTCTAATAGTAATTTGGTGTTAATTTCCTTTCACATGGACTATTTAACATGGTGTTTTGAAAGCCTCCATAAGTAATAATAACAGTGAGTTTTGTGTTGCCACAAGGCAGGATGCTTATTTGATCGTCAATCATCCATCCCACAATCCATTTGGCACTGTTCCATAAGCAGTGGCCTGTGAAGCCCTCAGAGGGCCCTGCCAACAAGAGCAGTTGGCGATGGCACAACTGAGTGAGTGCGGAATGATTCACATGGAGAAACAGCATCAGCAGTTTAGCGGGGATGGGCGAAGACAGGCGTTGTCAGAATCCTGCTCCGAGTCATTCGGCTCCCTTTGTTCCCTGAAAAGCTGAACACTGTTATGCATAGAGACGGAGGACCCCAAGCTAGAATGAGAACTGGAAGCATGTTCTGCAGGAGATTTTCCTTCTTTCCTTCAGAGAAGTACAACTGCTTTACCCAAAATACCAAAGAGCAGGATGGGATCACTCACACATCCTGCCTGATCATTGCCACCCTCTCATCCAGCCAAGGAATACAGTCAAAGAAAAACAGACTGTCAGGTATAGAAGGGACTAAAGAAATTTAAACATTCTCTTCTCTTCCATTTTACTTTTTCAAGTGAAGAAGATGACATTCAGATAACTTTTTTTTGAATAAAGTTGCAGGTCTAGTTAGCAACAATGCTAAGACTAAATCTAGGTTCTCATTACATGCACACTGTCTTTTCTAGGACTCTAGTTTTACTTGGTTTTACTCTGTGACTAAACTAAGTAGAGTCCTGCAGTGAGGCCTGTGTGAATATTTAAGAGATGTGGTCATATTCTCAAGGTATATCAGTAACTGCATTTTTTTATCACAAATATATTTAATTTATATTTATTTAATCAGGGATTTATTTTCCTCATTTAAAAAAAATGGCAATGGTGAACCCACCAACCTTTTTGTTAGAGGATCAAATGAAATAATGCATATATAAAACAAAAATAAAATAATCTCATTGATGAAAAATTATAGCATGTTTAAATACAGTAAAAGGTGTGCAGTTCTGCATGAGCCTGGAGCTTTATGTAACTGTTTACTAGTTTTGATTGAAGTAGGCCCCTGAAGCATTTGATAAAATGCATAGTATAGAGTAAGTATTTGGTGAATATGTTAATATTAATATAATAGCAAGAACAATGATATGATATCCTTGAATGTGAAAAAATGAGACAGGCTGGAAGCAAAGATATATTACAGATATAATATAGGCCAAAAATAGTCATGGCCGTAGCCATTAGAGTGTTACAAACAGTAGCACAAGGCCAGCAATTGAAATAAAAGTTCACTTCTCTAAAAGCTTTCGCCTGGGCACTGTGACCCATGGATAGAGGATAAGGCTCAGGCTATAAAGAATCATCTCAGTCTCAGGATGGTCTAGACAAGGTAGGGCAAAAATAATACAAATAGAAATAAGCAAATGGCTTATGTATGAGTCCTGACACCAACATCCTAAGTCACCTAGAGAAAATAACCAAAAGACTTTGATTGAATCTCCTTTTATATAAAGGACATGCCAAAAAATACAAGTCAAACATCTTCTATTATTCCACATGCTCTTGTCTGAACTTTCTATGAATTTTTTTTGTGTGTGTATTTATATCATAGTTCTATGTATAATTTATACCAACCTTTAAAAAATTTGAAAATATCCCTCCAGAAACTCTAAATTAGGAATCACTACATAAGCTAGTCCCCAAGCTCTCTTCTCACTCTCCAAAAATTTATGATTTTAATATATTTAATCAATAAACCTGTGTGGTTAATAAACAACACAATTTTTCTAAGGGCAAAAACATTTTTCTTTGCTTTTATTATCTATCATTTATATATATATATATATATATATATATATATATATATATATAAAATTTATGAATTATGTGTGTATATATAGAGAGATATATATGTAGATATGGATACATATAAAGATTTTAAGGTAATCACAGCTAGCAACATAAATGACATCAGGACATAAAATCAACCTTTATTACCTTTTAAATATCCACTTCTTGCCTTTGTTTCTCAGACTAGCATATAGCTTTCAGTCTTCTCAGGAACCAGGACACACATAAAAGTAGTTTTTGTGTGAATACACTAGGATTTTATCTGAATCATTAAATCCACATGTCAGACTGCTTGTGTTGTAAAATCAAAGGAAGAAGACGAAATTGAGCATTTAAAAAAGTCAATTTTATTTGGCCCACAAGGAAATGATTTCTTGTAATTCAGACCAGAAAGGTATAAAATGAGTAAAGTACTAAAAAAGCCAGTCTCTTTGTCTATTTTAGTTTAACCTAAGCAAAAGATAAGTGTTACATAAGGATAGTGTGACTTTCAGAAGTCAGAATTGAAAGGGAATTTAAATGTCTTTACCTGAAATGAAAGTTGAAGAAGCTGAGTTCAAGTAGTAGAATGAGTTGACTTCTCACAAAGTAAATAATGTTGGAGTCTAACATAGAACCTGAGTGCTCATTTATCTTGATAACAATAGAGAAATCTTCCAATTGAGATCTTAAAATATGGCAAGCACCTACTCATGTACAGTGGTGTGATAGTTAGAAAGAAGTAAAAATATGTTAGGAGCCAATACAGCTTTCTTTTAACTCTTTTTTAATATTTATTTTTTAGTTGTTGTTGGACACAATACCTTTATTTATTTATTTATTTTTATGTGGTGCTGAGCATCGAACCCAGGGCCTCACATGCACTAGATGAGCACTCTACCACTGAGCCACAACCCAGCTCTTATTTAACTCTTTTTAATTTTTTTTTTGTTTTAATATTCACTTTTATTCAACATCATTCTTGAAACTCTAGCCAGAGCAAGTAACAGAAAAAAGAAATTAAAGGGAGTCAAATAGGTAAAGAAGAACTCAAACTATCACTATTTGCTGATGACATGATTCTATATCTAAAAGATCCAAAAAATTAGAAGATCCAAACTAATAAATAAATTCAGCAAAGTATCAGGATATAAAATCAACACCCATAAATCAAACGCATTCATATACATCAGCAAAGAATCCACTGAAAGAGAAATTAGGAAAACTACTCCATTCACAATAGCCTCAAAAAAAAAAAAAAAAAAAAAAACAACCTAGGAGTCAATCAAATACAGCTTTTAAAAGCTTAAGATTCAGCTCAATTCAACAAACATATATGAAGTCAGTTACCTAAAGTTACTATAGGCCAGACATTTTAAGGAATAAAGAAATAATATATTATCCCTACATAAAATTAATGAGTGATAAAAATAATGATGATAAGAATATAGTATGTGTCCTTAGAGTTGAACAAAAAAAACATACATTTGGATTTCAAAAGGAAGGGATTGTATTTGAATTAAGTAAACACAAAAAAACCTCCATGCACAATGAGAAAAAGAATAGTTATATATAAGAAGAAATAGTTTTTCAATGCTTGCATGTGGAACACTGTTATATGCCTTTCTGTCATGATGTTCTGTTTCACTATGAACCCAGAGCAAAGAAGTTGGCCAACCATGGACTAAACCTCTAGCACTGTGAGTCCAAAATAAACTTTTCCTCCTGTAAGTTGTTCTTCTCAGGTATTTAGGTTACAGTGATGGAAAAACTAACACAGAAATTAGTATAAGAATTGGGATTATTGATGCAACTAATCGGAGAATGGGGCTCAGAAGCCTTTAGAACTGATTTGTGAGAAAATTTTCAAAAATTTTGGAAACGTAGGCTGAAGAAGCCTTAGATTGCTATAAGCAGAGGTAAATAGTAGATTCTGGTGGGATTTCAGAGGATCAGATGTAGAGAGTAAAGTGAACTGGAAGGACTAAGCTCATGTTTCAGATAAGAGCAAAGACTTATTGTTGAACTAGAGTCCACATGTTACATTCTGGCAAAGAATTTGTCTACATTTTGCATATGTTGTAAGACTTTGTGTGTGAGGCCAAATTTAAAAGTGAGGGACTGATTAATCTGACAGAGGAAAATCCAAGGCAGCACAACATTCAGGCAGTGGCATGGATATTGCTGGTAACTCTTAGTCAGGTTTACTGTGAAAGTCAGGGGAGTAAGCAGAGAAAAAATATTTGAAAACCTTGCAGTTTGATCAGGGAGTAAGCACATGTAAAATTGGGGGCAAGTAAGAATCTATTGCTGAGATTAGTGCCATTAAGCAGAAGCTAAATACTTGGCAAAGAGAAAACAGGAAAGATGTCTTGAGGGCATCTCAGGAATCTGCAAGACTACCCATCACAGGCTCAATGATGTGAAGTAAAAACTCATTAGAGAAGATACCACAGGGGCACCCTGCTCATATAGAGAGGCTTAGGAAGTCATTATTTCATGCTCATCCCCCCAGATACTCAGAGGCCACTGCAGTCATCATTCAAACACCTTGGTATCATCCACATGGTGCTGGTTCTTCGGGTTGGAGTTAAGGTGTCATGAAGACTTTCACTGAGTAGGGTTGGAATCTCTGCAGGTAGCACCTGAAAGGGTGATGCATGAAGTTGTGAGAATAAAACCAAAGCTGGAATGGATAACCACCAATTTAAGAGATGCCAGTAATGTGGAATGTCTTCTGAGGAAAGCTGCTCACTAGAGACAGAGCCAAAGTAAAGGAGAGGCCATGCAGGCTGTAAACAGGCAGGTCATTAGAGACAGGGCTGCCTGAGCCCTTTGGAAATAACAGTGTGTCACCACATGCCCCAGATCTTGGACATGGAGCCATAGGCCCTAATGTTTGCCCAGCTGGGCTTTAGTCTTGTTTGGATCACATCCCCTCTTTCTATGCTCCTACCTCTTCTTTTGGGACTGGAAATGTTAACATTTTGCAATTGTATATTAGATATATATAATTTGCTTTTAATTTTTACTGGGGCACGGAATCAAGCCTTTGTGTCATCTGAAAGCTTTGTGTAAGACAATGCAGGAATGTTCAGAGGTGAAATTATTGGATTACGATAGCTATGACCTAACAGTGGGTTAATCCATCTGATGGATTAATAATTTGAAGTTTTAATGTACTAGATGATACCTGTAAGCAGGTAGAGTGTGACTGGAAGTAGATCATTGGGGCCATACCTTTGGGGTTTATATTTTGTCCCTGCAGTTTTGCTTTCCCTCTCTGCTTCTTGGCTGCCATGAGTTTAACAGTTTTCCTCTGCCACCCCTTCTACTATGACGTTTTGCCTCACCTTGAGTCCAGAGCAATGGAGATGATTTAAACTGAAACTGTGGGCTCAAATTAAACATTTCCTTCTCTAAATTATTCTTGTCTGATAGTGGTCACAAAAATGAGAAGCTGACTAACACAGACACTAATGTAATTCATGTACTATATTTAAACTCATACATCGATTCTTTCATGTAAGCAAATATTATCCATATATTTTATTTATTTTTTATTTTTTTTAAAGAGAGAGAGAGAGAGAATTTTTTAATACTTATTTTTTAGTTCTCGGCGGACGCAACATCTTTGTTTGTATGTGGTGCTGAGGATCGAACCCGGGCCGCACGCATGCCAGGCGAGCACACTACCGCTTGAGCCACATCCCCAGCCCTATCCATATATTTTAGACTTAAGGATGTCTCTTGCCTGAGATCACAAAACATTCGATAAGCAAAGCTAAACTCTAAATTTAAATTTAAGACAACCAGAGAAATAAAAAGTTGTACAGCAGTTGTGTACAATAAATCAAAATGCATTCTGCTGTCATATATACCTAAATAAAATAAATAATTTTTTTAAAAATACAAAAACAATTTAAATTTAAGACAGACCCAATGTGTTAGATGCTATGTATAGTGAAAATGAGATGTACTTTGAATTATGAAAAGTTTGATGGAAAGGGTTTTATATTTTGCTTTTGCTCTGAATCCAAACAAAACCACATAAAATATCCCAGAAGTCTGAAAGCATCATTCCATCAAGTAGGTTGAAATGAAATTTGGAGGTTGGATTGCAATTATTTTAACTTTTAGCAAGTCAAAAAAGCAAAGAAATGAATGAGGTTTTTGAGAGGGTCTGAGTTTCACTCCTGTATCACTTATCTACTTCTGCATAATAAATTGCTTCAATATTTTATATATATATATATATATATATATATATATATATATATATATGGGCTGGGATTGTAGCTCAGTGGTAGAGCACTCACCTGGCATGTGCAGGACCCTGCGTTCGATCCTCAGCACCACATAAAAATGAATAAGTGAAATAAAGGCATTGTGTCCAACTACAACTAAAAAAATATATATATAGTAAAAATATAAATAAATAAATAAAACTGATATATATATATATATATATATATATATATATATATATATATATATACATATGGAAGAACAGCAGAATAAAATAGACATTATTATTGCTGGGGGTATATATGTGACTGCATGACCAATGTAATTCTGCAACCTGTACACTCAGAAAAATGAGAAATTATATCCCATCTGATTCAAATGTAAAAAATAAATAAATAAATTTAAAAAGATATATAAATAAATAAAACATATATATAATTTTTATATGTGTGTGTGTATATATATATATATATATATATATATATATGCATAACATTCAGGTAGTGGCATGGATATTGAGAAAAATTATTTTAAAAATTATATATACATTTATACATAATTTATATAAATATATACTTATAAATATATACACATATAAATTATTTATATACATATATAAATTTATATAAATATATGCTATATATTTTTATATATATTTCTTATATTCTAAGAGTCAGCAATCTGCAAGAGGCTTAGGTTAATGATTTGTATACAATGTTTCTCATAGGGTTTATAGTCAAGTTGTCAGCTTGGAATATAGTCCAGATGAAAGCTTGATGGCAGGGCAGTCCTATTCCATGAGTAGTCACATGGCTGCTGGTAGGTAAACCTCCATTCCTCACTGAATGTTGTCCACAGGTTCTCACTGGTTACTGGACAAAGACATCCTCAGGACCTCATCACATGTACCTATTCATAGTGTAGCTTTTGACATAGAAGGTGGTTTCCTTTAAAATAAGTGGTGGAAGAGAGAGAGAGAGAGAGAGAGAGAGAGAGAGAGAAGTCTTAGCCTTTCTCTGACCTATTTTCAGGAAAAAATACCATAAATCTGCCATATTTTATTTCTAAAGGTAAGAGTGTCAAACACTTTTTGGATATATTTTTAAAACCTCTAGAAATTCCCTGCCTTTAAATTAGATGAATAAGAGCTACTTAAAAGCATTATCTATTATCTTCTTAGAAAACTCTCATAATAGTCATTTTCTTTTCTCTAAGTCAAGGCACTCCTGCCTCAAAATTTTAGGTCATGTTTTCCTTGTTCCATGACTCACCTGTTGAGGAAAAAAAAGAAAACTGCATGTATTTTATATGAACTTCTTATCCTTAAAATATAAAGTGATTAGATGACATCTTAGCTTCCTTGTATCTAATAGAAAAATATACCAAGAGATGTAAGAATTATAGCACCGTATCTGTGGAGAAGTTCAGGGATCAATAAGACTGCTTAATCCATTACAGAAAGATACATTTATCAAATTCTCTATCCAACTTTTCCATTTTATAGCTGAAGATAGCTAGCTAACGTTCCAAGATGTAACATGATTAACCCAACTTATAGAATCATTAATTGACTTGATATGAGAATCTGAGCCTGTTTTATTTCCATTTCATCATATTTTTATTTCATTGTACTTCTTTGAAAATACTGATTTCTCTTAGCACCCCCACCCGTGTGTGTGTGTGTGTGTGTGTGTGTGTGTGTGTGTGTGTGTGTGTTGTGTGTCCCTGGGGATTGAATCCAGGGTTGATCTACCACTGGGCTACATCTACAGCACTTTTTACTTTAAGACAGGGTCTCACTCAGTTTTTAAAACTGGCCTCTAAATTGTGATCTGTATGCCTCAGTCTTTCAAGAGGCTGGGATTACAAGTTTGTGGCCAGCATATCTTTCTCAATCCTAACCTAAATTATTCTAGCTTTAACTTATTGCTCCTATTATTTCCACTATAATAGTTTCAGAGAGGATGATGGGTGGTCGGGACATCATTTAATGGTGGATGGAAAGGGCAGCCTGCCAATACTTTGGTTTGAAATATCTATTATCAAGATACAAACATGAATATCAAAACTTATGTAACCTATACTTGGGTAATGATTAGGGGAAATATAGAAGCCAGAAATGAATGTTAGCATGTTGAAGACTTTTGTCATTACATCTCTCAGAACAAAATCTGAGAACTTACCAGAAGGCTTTTAAAGAAAAGATCAACTGCCAAAATTCTTTAGTCAACATTTCGAGATGTGGGCAAAATTTTCAGCAGCTTATAGGTATCTAAAAATGTAAAATTATTCAGATCAGATAGCTTACCTTTAAGGATCAAGAAATACAAGTTATTGGGATGTGGACTGAAGAGATTTTGGTTTATTCTACTTTAACAAATATAATATCCTCTTTCATTTCTTCACCTTATCTTACCCCAACGTTTATGTAAAGATCAAACTCTCACTCCTCCCCATGAACAACAGAGGGTGCAGACCCTTCCTAGTTTGGCATTGATCAGAGTCTTAATGTTTCCATATTGGTTTATTAAATCTAGAATTTCTTGGATTTTTACTTGTCTCTTTGTTTCATTTTGTTCTGTTACTGCTCTATCCCTATTTCTTAAAACAGTGCATAGCTCATAGTAAGAGCTGAATAATGAATGCTAAAATGATGGAATGCTTAGAAGAGGCCTGCTTGATGATCCAGGAGCACCGGCTATCAAAGGATTACTCTGTCTTCATTCAAAACAATTATTATTCATCCCAAATGACTATGAAAGACTTATAAAATTATACTTAAAATCAAACAAAATTAGCTGTGTGTCTGATGATTATTTGATTGATGTCATTGATAGCTTAAGGTATTTGTAGATAACTTGGCTCATAAGAATTACTGATTTAAATATGATTAAATAGGTTTAATATGTTTAAATATGTTTGACTATGAAGGGATCCTGAAGACTGTTCTGCTTGTCATCATATTTTTGAAAAAGAAGACACTAAAGTACATAAAGTCTAAGTACTGTGTCCAACATTCCTCAGATCATTAATGAAATAGTGAATAACAGAACTTTGCTTTTAGAAAATGTGTTCATTGCTTTTGCCATTTAGTTCTTTATTAACTCTGACATGTTTGTTTCTTTGTGAAGCTACTGAAAGAATCTTTAAAGGTTGATATACTTATAAACAAGACAGATGAAAATAATGTAGTCAATAATTGGTGAGAGATTATGTAAATTAGGAAAAAGTACTTTATGCTCAAGACAGTTTTCTATATCAAGGTAAAGAAAAACTGCAGTTTCAAGAAATGTTCTATTGTTGCTTCAAGAGTATGGTAATTAGAGTGAATTTCTCACGAATCAGTAAGCTCTCTTGAATTGGAGGAGGATGTACAAAAAGGAAACCATATCTGATATTTTCCTACAAAGCCACAGAAAACTCTTTCTACGTGTTAATAGTGAAAACTCCATGCATAATTGGCATTATGCAAACAAATGCCTCTCATAAAATAGCCAGTTGTCCTCTAGGTAAGAATTATTATTTGTACTGTGTATACATATGGAGGTATATATGCATGTGTGTTCATATAGGTGAAGCTGATCTAATAGACTCTCAAGTGAATACTGGAAAAAGATGAGGAAAGAAAACAATAATCATCTCCCGTTTCAGGCAAAGACTCAAGAGATAGACCTAGAACCTTAGGACCTCCAGGATGGACTGGTCTTCTGAGAAATACACATTCGCCCTTCTCTATCTGATCCTTCTTCCCACCTCTGTCTGTGTATTTCTGAAAGTAATTGTCTCAGACTTTGGGAAGTGTCATGCCTTAAGGCACTGTGTCCTTTTAGGGGAGTAGCTGGACAGGGAGAGCACACCTAAAGTGAGTGCAGGAATCAAGGCAATGATAGAAGAGGGCAGGTTTCAATTTTTTCTTCTTTGCCTTGGAATTCAGGATTACCATATTCAGTATGCAGGTTGCTTCCACTCCACACCATGATCCCAGGATCTGAATCATCTCTGTTTTTTTTTTTTTTTCCATCCTCTAGTAAAGTAAATTGTACATGTACAGTCTTCTTTTTGTGGTGTGAAGGAAAAGTCATAGATGGGCTATTGGGAACTGTGCCTTTTCCAACATGACTCCTTTGAGGAGGTCAGCACAGTGGTGGCCTCTTTGGGTCAAGAGAGATTTGTCTGGATTTCTAGTGATTGAACTTCTGTGGAGGGAAGAGAGGCATCAGGGGGCAGCAAGCATGTGCAAGAGGAAGCATCTGCAAAATGAACTGACCTAGGGACAATTGCCTGGCAAGCTGTCCTTGGCACAGCATCCTCTGCAGAAAGTGACCCTTGAAAGAGGTGATGCTAATGCAATAATGTAAAACAATGTTTACAGTTGTTACGTGAGGGGGAAAAAAACATGAAATGTAATGTCTCTCTCTATTTCTGTCTCAGTCTCTCTCTCATTTATATATACATATACTTCATATATGTATACATTTATATATACACATGTATAATAATTTTATACATGTAATTATATACACATACAAATCAATTTTATATTTACGCTTGTTATAGCATATATATTAAGACTAGAATGGAGTACATTAAAACTTTAGTAGTGGCATTACGTATCTGAAATTTAATATTGTGAATGATTTTAATGTCAGCCTTTTCTAAATTTTCCACAGTTGACATCTATTTCTTTATATTTAGAAAGAAAAAAAGTAAATTCTGAGTAATAGTCCCTATTTAAAAAATCACCTTAGTGGTGGTGGTGTCCTTATGGCAACCTTGATAACATCAGAAGGCATCATCCACTATAAATTCTCACTTAATTGCTTTGAAACCTGCCTGAATTCCCTGCCAAAGTCAACTGCCATTTTAATACGCTAATTATATCTGGCCTCACACTGGAGTATCATAAAGTTTATTTGGTTAATTCTTTTTAGCCTGGTTATTTCAGTGAAATAAAAAGATAATTAAAGAAATATCAGTACTCTTCAGTGTCAATATTCTGCTGAGGTCTCTGCTCAGCTTTAAGAGTGTTCACCTGGCAGCCTGTGATGCCTGCTACCTGCCTGCCAATTCGGGTCCCTAGTTATTGAAGATGGAGTACCTTGAAGATTTCAAGATCCAATGACATGATGCCATGGCTTCTGCTGGTTGTTGCTCCTTTACTTATTAATCATCTATCTCATCAGTAGCCTCTTTTCCAGATGTCATCTTGTTTATGTTCAGAGGACATGTTTGTGCTGCCAGCTCTACAGTGATGTCAGAGTTGGATTCCATCATTAGTACTGAAAAGATCACAAGTCTAGAATGGGCAAAACCTCTGTTTCATGTCTTTGATCTTTGTTGAAATGTCACACTTTCCAAGTAATCTTTTGCTTCGTTCCTCCAGGCACTCTTTTTTTTTCTCCAGGTATTTAATGAAGCAGTGTCAAATAACAGAAATTGCATTATGGCTTGTGTTAAAGCTATTCATAGTCCTCTGCCCTGAGACAAGAAGTACTAGTATGTTGGTGCAAAAAGCCCTAGATTGGCATCTAGGCTGCACCACCCACTCATGGAAGGACTCTGAGGAAGTCATTTTGCCTAGATACCCTTACATTTATTTTTCCAATACCCATTCAGAATTTGTTTGGGAAGTCCAGTAAGGTAATATACACAAAACCAATTTGTGAACTACAACATGCTTAAAATTATGTGCAAAATGTGTATGTTATCTTTCATATTTGAAGCCCAAAATAATATCCTCATGGCCTACAACCAACACCTGAAACACAAGGCTTGGTTCCTACTGAGTGCTCCATTAGTACTGCTGCTTACTTGATAAGTAAACAATTGATTCATGAAAAAATCATCCAGTATGGACCAAGCAGAAGTTTGAGAACATTTTCATCCTGGGACTCCATTGTAAAGATCCGATTATTCTAAATTTCTTAAAAGTTAATATTTTGAATTGTCTTCTGTACTTCATACCCAGCCTTCTTATTGCTGGTTTGCAGAAGCCTTCCTCTTTCATGGACAGATTGCTCCTGTCTCAGATGTCTTCCATTTACAACCAGCTCTCAGGCTGCCCCATATTTCTTATGGATAGCTTGTAAAAGGCAAGTCAGCTGTTCACCCCAGCACAGCATCACAGTTTTCCTTTCGGAGCTTGTTCATCCATTTACAAGGCAACAAGACTGCCATAAACATCCGGGGCACAATTCATTGTTTGCAAAATATGATAGTAATAATTTTGGTTTTCAGGCAAGTGGTGAATACTGTACCTGTGAAGTGAGAACATTAGAAATAATTACAGCACTGAGCTGCCATAGGACCTACCTCTCAAACGATGTTGACAAGAACTGGGAGAAAACTGAATTTTATGATTTTAGTTGTTTTTGCAATGATGGTAATAGTTAATATAAAAATAGAAATAAAAATACTCATTCTTATCAGAAAAGACTTTCAGGTCCCTGTCTTACTTCTCATAAAGATCCTTTGAGCATTAATTATTAAGCCAGGTAATAGATGAGGAAACTGAGAAAATGAAAAGCTATTATAAAACAATTTTAAGCAGGGGGAATTGTAGCAATAAAGGCTGTGAAGTCAAAAAGAACTTGACACTCTGGAAAAAGAGATAGAAATCTCTCTGTCTAGAATATAGTAACAATGAAGAGGGACAAAAATGTAGTTAAGATAGGGATTCAGGGTTTGCATTGTACAAAGTTTATTTGGTTAGGAGTTTGTACAGCACTTTATTCTTAATAATTTTGGACCCTTGTAAAGATCATATTAAATAATGACATATATTAAATTGTGCCTGTGGATTTTATTATCTGAAACTATGTTTTGAAGTTTTATATTTCCTTATCCTTATGTATAACTGATTGGGGATACAATTTATCCATACCTTAAAAATAACAAAATAATCACTTCTCTTTTTGTTCTGTTTTCTGGAAAATATTATGTAAGACTGAAAAATATCTATTTCCTAAAAAGCTTGATTAAAGATACTGAAAAGCTACATACATCAAATATTTTAATAATTGTACAGAGAATGGAAGTCGACATTTTTTTAAAAATTTCACTGTCATTAATATTATTGATCTATTCAATTTTTAGTTTCTTTTTTGGCCCATTTAGCATTTTGAAATTGATGGTAATTACCACTTCTCAATTTTTATTTTTCTTAGCATATTTGTTTTTATTATATTTTACATTTTATTTTAGCTGACATAGTTCTTTTTTAAATTATATTTTACTTACCTCTGTCTTTTGACATCTCTATCACTACTACTAGTAAGAGGCCTTTTCAAAGAAGCACATCTCCTTCCTCTTCTCTTCCTCCTCCTTTACTTTCTTCTTCTTCTCCTCCTCTGTTCTTTCCATTGAATATATTGATATATATTCTACTGAGAAATAGTGTTATATCATTGTTTTATAAGCAGCACCGTATTCAATTAAAATAATTTTCATAGTTTTATCTTTTCATTAACAACTTGTCATTTCTAATTTTTTTCTCATCACAAATTATTCTGCACATTTGTTCTATTATTTTATTAAGAAAAATTCTTAAAAGAATTTACAAGATTAAAGGTATATAAACATTTTAGCTTTTAGCATATAGTATTAAATATTCTTCCAGAAATATTGATCAAATAATGCTCTTCCCAACACACAAGAAAGCCTATTTCTTTTCCTGTTTTTCAGGGTTCAGAGTTATTAATCATTTTAATCTTTGGGTTAAAAAAACATAAAATACAAAATTCTTAAAATGCCTACAAGACTGAGAGGCATGGTGGTACATGCCTGTAATCCCAACCTTTATTTGGGAGACTGAGGCAAGAGGATCACAATTTAGTGAAGTCCTAAGCAACTCAGTGAGACCCTATCACTAAAGCACCCCTGGGTTCAATCTCTGGTACAAAAAATAAAAAAAAACCTACAAGACTACATGATCTGACCACCACCTCCCTATCCTCCACAACTTCACAGAATTTTCTTCTTTCTCTATTTGCTGGATCTCCCTCCAGTCATATTTATTTCTCCTAGCCCCTCACAGTGAGAAAGTCTCTACCTTGATTTATGCTCATTGTTCCTTCTAACTGTAGCACATTCCCAGTTGTTTTCTTAGCTTGTCCTCATCTTTTTCATGTCACCCTTTCTGGAGTCCTTTCCTAAAAGCTCTATTTGAAAAGCTCCCATTCTCTATCCATTCTCATATTCCAATATTATTGTTGGTCTAAAAAATGCAATTCGATGGTGGAAGGAGACTCTCATTGTTATACAAAATATATGTATGAAGATGTGAGAAAAAAAAAGAATAGTGTTACCCTAGATTAGGTAGAGAGAAGTGATGAGAGGGGAGGAGAGGGGTTGGGGAGACAGGAAGGATAGTAGAATGAAACAGACATTATTATTACTGTGTGTATATATGTGAAGGCATGACCAATGTGATTCTGCAACCTGTATACTCAGAAAATTGAGATACTGTATCCCATGTGATTCAAATGTATGATATGTCAAGGTCAAAAAAATGCAATTCGAACTCATAACTTTAAACATCTTAATTTATCTCACAACATTGTCAAGGAACCAGCTCACATTCAAAATATGATACATACCCAAGAATCCAGAGTTTGTTTCTAACACAATTTTCAATAAAATAATTCTGGGTTCCTTGAAAAAAGTATTTAATTTCTATGTATAAAGCAGAGTTAGTGGAAGTGGAGCATGGAGCTTCCTGTTCAAGAAAAAAGAAAAAAATTCAAATTTCATTCAAAAGAGCAAATTTGTTAGGTTGAAGGAGGTTCCATTGATCAAATGTGATACTGCCAGGAGATGATAAATGATAAATGACAGGTGATGATCAAGATTTTGATGACAAACACAAATAATCAAAGAAAATTTATTGGTACATAAGGACCTTCAAACTTAGGAGCTTGATATACCAGATATAAATTGTCTATGATGTCTCTTTGATCAAAAGAAAACAAACTTGCATTTCACCAAATTTTCAGAAGTCACTTCCAATTTTAGGAATTATTGGAATAAAGGACAATTTAATATACCACAGGAAGGAATCACAGAAATAAAAATGTGCAATATGTAGGTCAGTTGGTAGAATGATGTTGCAAGAGAAATGCTGAAAATTAAAAGAAGTGTAAAGAATATAACAACCAAATGTAATATACAGTTAGAGTTGAATCATAACTGGGAAAGATAAAGAACAAAGGACATCCATGGGCAAAAGTTAACTTTTTTTTTGGTGTCTTTTAAGGGATTATTGCTAATGGTTCTAAGATGATTATATTTTCAGAATGTGAAATTTGTGAGTTGGTGAAATTAACGTTCATCAAATATACATATTGTCTGAACTTTAGACTCTAAATGAGTCAACAGAGTACACCTTAAATCAAGTGTTCATATGTGTCAGTCTCTTTATAGATCTTTACTTTTGGCTTATTAATTTTTTTTGTTTGTTCTTCTTAGTTATACATGACAGTAGAATGTATTCTGAGATATTATATATATATGGAGTATAACTTCCCATTATTATTTTTGGCTTTAATGAACATGTACCATTATGTTCAGCCATTTGGCATTTCAGCCAAAATGTGTATTCAGTGTACATTAGGTTAATTAGCATAATGGATTTTAGAAGGGGATTTGCACTATAAGATTAGTGACTTGTTAATTAGCCCAAAGAACGTGAAATTTGTGAGTTGGTGAAATTAATGTTCATCGGTTACACATCCACATTTTTACATAATGCCCTATTAGTAACTGTTGTATTCTGCTACCTTTCCTATCCTCTACCATCCCCCCTCCCTCCCCTCCCATCTTCTCTCTCTACCCCATCCACTATGTGATTCTGCAATTTGTATTTGGGGTAAAATTGGGAGTTCATAACCAACTTGAATCTAATGTATGAAATATGATATGTCAAGAGCTTTATAATGTTTTGAACAACCAATAAAAAAAAATTAAAAAAAAAATAAACAATCATGTTAAAGCCAAAAAAAAAAAAAAGAAATTAATGTTCATCAAATACACAGATTGTCTAAACTTTAGACTCTAAATGAGTCAATAGAGTACATCTTAGATGAAGAGTTCATATGTGTCAGTATTAGGACATCAAACACTGTTGACATAGGCTCACTGACACGAACACAAGCCATGCTTTAATGTTTAAAGCAGTGGATTGACTGCCTTTTCCTTCCTCCTTCCTCTTTCCTCTTTGTGTAAGCTGGATTTTAGAAAGCATGCCAGAGTGGAGAGCTGCACTCCCTGTGTTGGGCCAGGCAGGTTGGCCATTTGCAGAGGGAACAGTGAATAAGCAAATGCTGCAAAGATGACTGCAGTCAGACCCTTACTGTACAAACAGAAAACTGGATACCAGCATAAAACCTGTGGTGTTAGGTTGAAATGAGAAGGTGTATGATGAACTTAAATTTCTTAAGACTGACAGGCAGATATATATAGATAGAGGTAGTTATGTGTATGTCTATGTATGCATTTGATTTCTTTAAAAAAAAATCCTGGGCTGGGGCTGTAGCTCAGTGGCAGAGTGCTTGCCTAGCACGTGTGAGACACTGGGTTTGATCCTTAGCACCACATACAAAACTAAGCAAATGAAATAAAGGCGTCTGTCCATTTACAACTACAAAAGAAAATTTAAAAATCATTAAAGAAATGACTGTCTATAAAACTGAGGCCATGAAAAATAGCAGAAGAGCCGAGAAATTGTGCCAGAAAGTAAGAAGGACTCAAAATGATGGGGTGTGCCTCAATACAAGGGAGCCAGCTTAAAGAGACTCTCATTGGTCAAGAATGGGATAATTTGAACATTCAAAGAAAAATAATTTCTTTTTATAACTTTCTACATATGATAGTTTTAGGTTGAAATCATGAGGAAAATAGAAACTTTTGATTCTATGCTGATTTAAATAAATGAATGAAAAACAAATGTAAAAAAAGGAACAGATCAACCGCACAGCATATCTTAAGATAGTCTCATAAAAATGCTTATTACTTATTAATAAATAATTTAATATACTTATTCACTTCACATTGAGGAAACCAAACCAATACCACCCAACCAAGTAAAAAAAAGTTAATATTCTCAGTAACAGAACACATTGGTAGCGTGTACTTCCTGATATGACACATGAAAGGAACTCAACATCACATTTACACTTGATCTTAGCCAAAAGGTCGAGAAGCGATCAACATCACGTTTAATACAATTCTTTCTTTCCCAAATTATCATTTTATGTATTAATTATGCATAAATGATGAGAAAATCTGGTCAAGTCTAAACTGAAGAAAATTCTACAGGGTAACTGGCCCATAGTCTTTCAAAATATCCAAGTTGTGAAAGACAAGGAAAGACTGAGGCCACTATCCCCAACTGAAGGAAATCAAAGGCCATGACCACCAAATGCAATGCATGATTCTGGATATTGTACATATTATTGAGACTGCTAGTAAACTTTGGGGTTATTTCATTAAACTGTCACATTACATGGTTAATTTTCTGATTTTGATGGTTGTACTCTTACTATGAGAAGAATAATTGTATCCTCTTGGAAATATATATCGAAGCATTGAGGGTTAGTTAATAGGGCATCATTTCTGCAACTGCCTCATATGGTAAAAAAAAAAAAAACAGGTAAAAATACAAAGAAAACTTTAAGGCAACTCTTGTAATTGTTATCAGTTGGGGAAACACGAGAACAGATAGGGTTCTTTGTGTGTTGTCAGGTTTATCTTGAGTTTAAAATTGTTTAAAAATAATAGTTAAGTAATATTGCTAAAACAATTAATTTTGTAACAATTACAAAAGCAGTGGTCCTTCATCTTTCAATCTCAGAATGTGATGATCCCCAATAACACTCAAAAGAAATTTTTAAAAAATCTTTATGCACTAACCACAGCAGTATCAATCATTGTTTATAAGGAGCTGAACATTTATTAAGACCTTAACACCCTGAATCATTACTCCAATACCATCCCACACTGTAAAAGCTCACTCACCAAAACATGCCATATAATTATACCAGAAATTATCTCTTTCCTTTAAATCTGAACTAGAAGTATTTGAAGTTTAAGGATATTAATATAACACTAGAAACATATTGAGAATCAAATGCATTCACTAGCTAGCTATGTTTTTTTTTTCCTTGTCTGTTTCTTTAAAAGTCAATAAATCTGAAAGAACATCAGAAAAAAAAAAGTGCATTCATTCACCTGCATTTTTTACTCCAGGAACCATCTCCAAAGGGTATATAAGAAACAAATAAAGTAGATTAAAATCTTCTCTATAGTCATTTGTCATCAATTGTGATATCTTCTTCTCTCAAAAACTCATAGTAAACTTCTTTCCAAAGCAACACTGATAATGTCCAGATAATAAATTTTCTAAAGTTGTATAAAGTTATTTATATACAAAGATGTGCCCAGAATAAAGTGTTTCAGCTCAGAATGCAGCTACCTTCAGCTTCCCATGTACCGGCTCTATGGAATCCTTGAAGACTGAGCGGACTCTATCTCCACATACAGATAAATCAAATACAGCGTCTTTTTGAGGGGTAACTGTAAACTGTCAGTTCACAGTCTCAGAAGCAGTCTTTTACATTCAGGTTCATTACTCTTATGAGATTGCACAGTGTTGCTGGTGTTAAGTGGTGGGGTGAAATGGAATGCAAAGGTTGGGAAGAGAGGTGCTTTCTTCCCCAGAATCCACAGCTGTTCTTCAGCCCTCATACACAGCTCTTTCTAGGATGCATTTTGTTAATGGTAAACATATCTATCATCACAATTAGGATGGGCACTCCTTAAAGGAATGAATTACAACCTATTTATCTTGATACTTTGTACAAATCTAGGGCACATAAGTACATAATAAATATTTGGAGAGTTGAATGCAAGACATTCATTCGTTCCCTTTGGAGATTCACAAAACTTGAACAATGAAATTCAAGAGAATGGAATGCCCAAGAAAAACAACAAATCATGAAAATGACCTTACAGCAAAATAAAGAGTGTTCTGTCCCTTTACGTGCATTGTTCTCCAGTGTGTTTTGTCTTTAGTAAAAATTACCTGATTAAGTTAACCAGGATATATGAGAAGGATGCTGAGAGGTTATGTGAGACGTCAAGGAAAGACAGTAAGGGAATAGGTCTGGTCTCCTTCCCTAAAAATGTTCATTAATCCTTTCTTTTTCTTAACACTAGGAGGACAAATTAGAATTTATAAGGGGGAAAGAATTCAAGACGTAGCCCGTAGGAAACCTACAACTGCAGCTAACTGTGCATCTATTCTAAATTCATGGTCTATTCTTTGTTCTATTTTTCACTCCCCAAAGGCCAAGGCCTGTGAAAATATTCTTGCTTCATAGACAAATGAGTGTGCCAAGGGCCCTCTTTCCTGTTCTCTGTAGATAAGAAAGCTTTTTACATTAAATAAAACCCATGCTGCTGGCAAATTCCACACTTGGGTCATTTGCCTCAATTAGCTGAAGTATAAGGAAACCAAAGTTAATGTTTCCAGAGGCTCATCAGTTTTTAACTTACGCAGTCAGTGTTTTCAGAAAATTAAAACTAGTTTTAATAATTCTGGGGACAGTGATGACTTACATGTGATAGCCCTATTTGACAAGGTAAAGTTTTCCAGTTACATTAGCCTGATGCCATGTTCTTTTTTGGGGAGGGGGGCAGTACTGATGATTTAACTCAGGAGCACTTGACCACTGAGCCACATTCCCAGCCCTATTTTGTATTTTATTTAGAAACAGGGCCTCAGTGAGTTGTTTAGGGCCTCGCTAAATTGCTCAGGCTGGCTTTGAACTCACAGTCCTCCTGCCTCAGCCTCCCGTGACATTGGGATTACAGATGTGTGCCACCATGCCCACCTTGTCTTCACATTCTTAACACTCTGCTAGACAAAATAAAAACCTCATGCAAATGAAAGACCACTGAAGGCCTGGATCTTGGGTTGTTCAGTCATAGACAATGGTATAAATGAGACCAAAGAAAGATATGAAGCAACTGATTTCAGAATAGCTATGAATTCTTGAAGAACTGGTTAATTTTGAAATATTTATTTCTTTGCCTGAAAAATTTCCTATCACAAAAAAAAAAAAAAACTATTACAAAATGCTTATAACTTGGCTCATTTAATTCAATTTCCTAGTTAATTATTCTTTAAACCTTACATGTCAGCCACCTAGAAAACTCCTACGTAGTGTTAGAAATCATTTATGAAAAGACTCAGTTGTAAAAGCATTATGAAAATAATCTGTAGCTTTGTATTTCAAAGTTTCTGGTTTGAATTTGCTAAGTCCCTAGAAATAATACTCCCCGGCACACCACTCTTCAAGTGCAGAAAAGGTGACAGTCTTACTTTAAAAGAACTCTCTAGTTTATCATTACCAGATCCAGGGTATAAATTATTTCTATTCTCTGATTTATGATTTAATATTTTTTCTGAAATCCCCATTGTAATTGACAAACTAATTTTCTCTTTTGTTCTCCCATTTTTTAGCAATTCTCTGCTATCTTGACCTGCTCTATCATCACACTTCACTTCTCTGTGAACTTGAGTCAGTCAGATGTAGCTCTGACAATGTTGCCTTTAGACACTTATATGCAGACAGAGTCCTTTCAATTCTATCTACAGTAAAGGGCTTGTTGACACTCACTCAATATGGCATTTTTCCAGAACTGTGTCTGCTGACTAACCTTTACCAAATTACTAGATAAATGATATTTCTTTTACTAAATGCAGGCAATTTTTATATTTTGAATGAGAAGTCATCACCTCTGTAACCTTAATGCGGGTGGCCACCAGCAAGGGAACAAAGGAATGGCTGGAGGTCGATAATGTCTTGGTTTCTCATTTAGTGTCCTCGGTGCCTCAGGTAGATGAGTAGCCCACCTCTGCACAGAGTTACACTCAGTCCTTAAGACTTGCATCAGTAAGTCGTTTAATTTTTAAACAAGATTATGTTGGATTGGATGCCAGGTAGAATGTCCACAGTATGTCCTGGTCTTGAGTCCACTGCTATACTTCATGGCCTGTGAATGGGTTCCTTGGTCACTATAAATCAGCAGCAAGGACACACATGGCACTCAAGCAGATCCATCCCTTAATAGCTGGGAAAGTCTTGCATCAAGCCCATAACAGTGTCCACATAAATCAAAGCATATTGGGCCCTTTCTAATAACAGGAGACAGCCCATGGGTCTATCTGTCTTTACTAAAGAGGAACCAAATCACTTCATCTGATATTGTCTTTGGTGGCATCTAGCCATTACAGGTAGCACTGACAGCAGGCAAGAGAGTTCTAGCGAACAGCAACAATATCAGAGATCTCCATGGGCTGTCTCCAGCACATCACAGCTGCCTACTTAGTCTTTTGTCCTGCATGCTTAAATCTACAATGTAGCCAAGTGGCAGTTTCTTTTACTGGGGCTTCCTCCCACCATCTTACCTTTTCCAGTTGTACAACCTTGGCTCTGTGGATGGGTTCCATAGCAAGAAAGACAGCATAGTGGCACACATTTAACATTTTTCTGGACCCTTTCATACTAGTGACCAAAGTCCATTGGAGTCTTAAGTTCCTTAATCTGTTGCCATGAACCCCATCCAAAGTAGTCTGGAAGGGCATGGATGGTAAGCTCAGCAGGTAACAGGAAGTCTAGTGTCCCCAGGAGTTGTGCCTATTTTATTATTTGCAATGCCTGACTAAATGACTCAGTACTGTAGTCAATCTAGTCCCACACTGTACCCCTCCTACACAAATTATATTTAAGTGTCATAATAACTGGGGTGGTGGTTGATATATGAAAGCTCTCCTGTAACCCAGTAGCCCCACAAATTGTTGTATTTATTTTACTGTGTTCAGAAGTAGAAAAGCCTGAACTTTTATCTATCACAACCTGACATGTATAAACTTTACCCTACCCCACCAGATAAGACCCTATACTTTGCTGGGTTATAGTCCATCCTCTCCCCTGAAAATAAGTCAAAAGGATGAAATATTTAGGGAAAAAAATATGGCAAGAGAAGTAAGAATAACCCTGTTGAGTGACCCTCTTTATCAGTTGGAAGACTGTTAAGCTATCAAACCTTTACAAATAGATACATAAATTCAACAATTCCCATTCAAATTTCTAGCATCATTTTTGGTGCAAAATGTGACAAGCTGATTCTGAAATCCATATGGAAAAAAAGTATCTAGGATAGTGGAAATATCTTTGAAATAGAAAGAACAAAATGTTGGCAATCTAACTTCGCCTGATGATACAATACTGTACACATGCACATACACACACACACATACACACACACACACATATATATATATATATATATATATTGTACACCCAATTTTTAAAAAATATGTAAATGAATGGATAGTCTTCTTGGCATATATATATATATATATATATATATATATATATATACATACACATATACACTCATATAAGTGTTTATATATATATGTACAACTAATTGTTTAAATATGTAAATAATGGGTAGACTTCTCAAAAAATATGTTGCTGAAATAATTAAACGCCCACATGTGAAAAATAAAATTGAATCCGCACTTTGCAAAATATACAAAAACTAACTTAAGATGGGCCACAAAAATTCTGGAAACCACTTTCCTAAAGCAGTGGACCATAATTATTTGGCATTGTATATTATGGATTCTTCTCTATCACGGTTCCTCTGACAGAAGGAGACAGAGATAGAGAGACAGAGATAGAGAGGGAACAAAATAATCTATCCCTGGAATAAGTATAACTAGAGAAAGGAGGGTAGAGTAATTTCACCACTAGAAAATATGGTTCTCTTCATGTTCTAGAGTCTTCTGATCAACTAAATTAACATACCTGTCTCTCCTCTTTTCTTTTGATGATAGAGATAACTTGGAAAAAGTTTAGTGAAAGTTTCTTATCTTTAACGAAATCTCAGTGATTGACTCTGTCCAGAGAAGGTTTGTCCTTTTGTCAGTCTTCTCTTGAAGTCCCTATCTTCCTTCCTAAGCTGATCAACTTAATAGAACAAAAAGAAATAAATCGCATGTTCTCTGAAACTACTAGCTCTTTACTTGTTCTCCCTGGGGCCTCGGAGCTCTTACTTCTTTGAAACAAAAGTCATAAACTGTGCCCTCCCTTCATCTTGTCCCTAAGTATGCCACAACAAAGAGCTTGAAGACATGAGGTACCAGGAGAGTGGACATATCTCTCTCCCTGAGATAGTCCCCCTTCCCCACCAGCACCACTGAATAATGGGTGTCTGATATGAACCAGTCTCTTGAGGAGAGACTGGAGAGAAAGAAGGATTATGAAAAGCCAACCTACAATTTTAGGAAATAAAGGGGGAGTTATTAAATGAAGACAAAATTGTAACTCAGATATGCATTTTAGCTCTCCACTTGCCAGGTAGGCTAACTCTGCAAAACTCAAACAATGCAAAAACCTTTGTTGGGAAAGCAAAGAATGCTATTTCTCTTCATTTTTCTCTTCCCCTCCACCCATTTTCATTTGGGGACTCTATCCTTCATGCTGCTTCTGTGAGAGCAAACCTCTGGAAATGTATTGTTCCCCAACTTGACACATCTCCAATATAGCAAATCACTGTTCTCATCTTAGTCTAAGATTGCAGTTCATCTTTAACTAGAAAAATAAGGAAAAAGAAACATTAACAGAAGCACATTTTTAGAGCACATATTTTTTTTAATCCTACCTTACCTCAGCCTGACCACAGATGGGCTGGCTGGCACAGCACAAACAGGCACCGTGCCAGCCTCTTTTTTATTGGTCCCACACAAATCGCTTTACTCCATTTCACAGACATCTCTCTGTCTTAATTCTTTCTTTAGACACTTCTCACTTCAGTAGCAAGACTTGGTCTTGGACAATAGATCATTTCAGGAAGGGCAAATAACAGTGTCAGTTCCTTGGCACACTGAGACGTTTCTGATCCTAGAACATCCTCTTTCCATTTAAGGTAAGGAGAACTTTTCCCTCACTACACATAGGAAGCTGTATGCATATACATGGCTGGCTGGGAAAGCCAACTGAATTTATTTGTGCAAACTGTTTTTACCTAATGTAACAGAGCACAGAGATACTTGGAATCTATGTCGATTATGCAAATTGCTTATGAATGCCTCTGCAGAGTGTGTGGGCGAGCTATCTTATAAAAAGTTTGGCATTTTGTTTTAATAGTTTCTTCTTTCTTTTCGCTGCAGACTACTTACAGAAACTGGAAGCAGGGAGCCACACCCATCTCATTTTTTCATTGCACACACAAAACCCTTGATTCTTTTTTAAGCTGAAATTTTTCAAAACAAATGGAGTGAAAAGGCTGACTACAAGTAAAATTGAGCAAATTTTAGGTGAAAGTAACAAATATCAAACCCCCAGCTTATTCAGAGAGAAGATTCCCATAGAGTGCACCCTGTGAAGTCTGAACTGCCAAGTGCAGGCATTTGACTTTAATCTGTGAGAAACAGGTAACCATAACAGTTCTATAAATTGAACAAGGATATGATAACTTAGGAGATCGAATAAGATGAATCTGACAACAGTGAGCTCAAGGAGAAGAGGCACTGGGTTGGTGTTCCCATGTTTCACAACAGGGGCCCTCTGGTCTTCCTGATTAGTAGGATTTCTTTAGTAGTACGCCAGGGGCCACTTGCAAAAAGCCTATAATTATATCATGATATTGCCCTCCCTGCCCAACATCTAAGTTGTGCACACTCTGACAACACCCGTTCCCACAGTGAAGTAGCCTGAGAAAAATACACACACCCACATGCATATATATATTCACATTGTATTACACTCATTCTGAAGGTGAGCATTTTATAGCATATAAAATGTATATTAAGTTACATTTCAATGACAAATAGCATCCAGGTTGTCAAATGATTTAATACAAGATGTCCTCATTAATTCAGCTCTGTGAATCTGTGCCCATAGTGCGTCTAAACTCCGGATGTGTTTTTGGCAGCATTATTTATTTAATGCCACTTTCCCAGGTGTCGTTATTTCTCCTCCAAAATGGAGCTCCTCAAAAGTGCTTCAAAAATCCTTTACCGTTATCTCCTCTAGTCCATATTCTCATTTAATAACATTTATTTTTTTCTTAGCCATTTCCTTGAGATTTCCCCTCTTCAACTCTGCATATTGAAGAAAGATAACTTTTTCAGCGTGAGCTCTGTGTATACCTGGAAGGCTGAGTGCCTTAGGGGACTGCCTTTAAACACTGAATTAAATAGCAGCAAAACTCAGTCCCTTTCCCCAAATATCTTTCTCTTTAGCCAGCAAAATCTATTAAAATACTCACTGAAAGAGATCATTCCTAAGCATTGGAAACTGACTCAAGTCAATATACTTGTTTCTAACTCGTGAACCTCTGTGGAGACAATAAGAGACTCTGAATTATGTGGATCTCTGTGATATTTAGTTCCCCTCACAATCTTGCAATCAACATTACACTGAGATTCAGGCATACACCAAATTTTGCTTCATAAACAACATTTGTTAAAAAAAAAATAAAGTATGTTTATTTGCAAGCAGGCACAGAATCATTGAGTCCATCTCTTCTGTAAACTTGTAGTCCCTGCCTTCCTTTGAATGCTCTGACCACTCCCTCACCTGAAAAGTCCACTCAAAGTACACCTGACCTCCTTCCAGTGGTAGGAGTCTGTTATCTCCTCTTCTGAAATCAGTGGCAGCACCGCATTGTCTTGAGTGCCATCTCTAACATGAAGATGGATGGGTTGCACTGGACTTGTATGCCTTCTTTGCACAAAGGTAGCAAGGAATTCAATATTTTGTTGTCAATCCTTATACCTGGGACATCATTCAGTTTCACCAATTCGCATACATTTTTATCATTTACCAATCTAATTATCAAATACCTCATCTTAACAATAAAACTATTACTGCCATCCCCAGTCTAGGAGAATATGAGGTGTTGATCAAGATACCTTGTCGTAGCCACTCCTTGACTTTGGACCTGTTATGTGATATGACACTGGCTACCACTTTGCAGTATGGGCTCTCAAAGAGGAAAACTGCTCCTGGAGTAGAAGCTTCAGCTATTGAGCATATACATAATGTCTTTCTGCCACGTCAGAGTGCTTTAAAGTAAATTGTACAAATCATAAGCAGCTAACATACTTGAAAAATACTGGACTGGGTATAAATAGAACTGAAGACTATGGATGAATGTGTTCCAAATAATATGTCTGACCATATTGAATTTATTTATTCTAGTCATTAGTTTCCTTCCTCCCTACCTCCTCCCATTCTCCTTTTCTTCCTTCCTTCTTTCTTTCCTTTTATTCCTCACTCTCCTTTGGTCATTGACTAGGTAATCTTCAACACACCTTCCAGTTCTTATATTATATACCAGGTCACATTGCAAAATATGTGACTCCTTACAGCATGATATGTGGATATTATCATTGCCTTTTTGCAGATACAAATGAAGATGGAGGCTTACTACAGCCTCAAATAAGATAAACCTGGTAGATATTTTGTGGCCAAGAGCAAGAAAAATCTATTTATTTCTATGACATTCTATTGGAGGCTGATTATTAGATCTTATTAAAAACAAATTTTTTTCAGATGTTTCCTCACAATCTTCTCTCCCTGCTTTTTGATTTGACTGTGAACTTCAATTCAAATCCAGGACTCATCATGCATGTATTTTAATGACTAGCATTGTATTTCTGGGTCAAGCTTTCCTGCTTGATTCTTCCCTGAGTCTTCTCAGCCTCTGAGAAATGTAGACTTCAGGTGAATTTGTCTTACAAATTGGTCAGACAAAGCCAGTATCCATGGATCCACCTATCATTCACTCCCAGAAAAGAATAAGTCAATAACTGATGTAAGCTACATCAAAAAATGCTTGTTAAAAAGTGAAGACATTGATACTCATGGAATCTAATCAGTCTTTAACCATTCCCAGAGACTTCAGAACTCAAAGATTTAATTGGTCCTCTTCTGGTAAAATAGCAACTATAAAAATGGATTTGGACAAAAGATAGATAGATGTCTCACCCCTTTATGCTAAAACTGTCTTCAGCAAACTTCTTGTGAGGACAGTTTTCTACTTACCAAGAACTCTTTATCCTTGATTATGACATTTCTCGTTCCTTTTGTCCTTCATGCTTTGGGAGATAAAGGCCTTGTTTAAAGAAGGTAGGAGCTGCAAAGTGTCTGCACATTAAACTGAAGATTGTAAATATATTTCCCAGTCCAAAGTTTAATTACAATTCCTTTATCTTTCCTTATCATCTGTTTTCTAAAGAGATAAAGAAGCTACATCATGTACAGCCATAGAAAGGTAGAGTTGTGCTGCAATTGTGTACAATGAATCAAAATGCATTCTGCTGTCATCATACCTAATTAAAATAAGTTAATTAATTTTTTAAAAAAGAGACAGGTAACGAAGAACCCTCAAATCTTTTCTTCAGAGATTACTTTTCGCTGCCTCGCTGCCTTCTCCAGGGTTGAAAGTCAGCAATCCCATCAGTCTTTGTTTGTCTTTTCTACCAAAATTAAATGATCCTTCTTTATTCAGGACTAGAGTGAATTTTGTTTATACAATTAGAATGAGCTAAACATTTGAGGAACCAAGTGACAGAAACTGAAGAAAGTTTTACAACTTGTACTGTGTCTCATGCAATGTCCAGAACATATTGAGCTGTTTTCCACCCTATGCTTAATGCTGTCTGAACATCAGCCACCTCATCTCTCTGAGCAGACCCAGCTTTCCAGCATTGCTTGTTTTTTTCATTAGGGGTAAACCACCATACTGCACAAGACCATTTCACCAAACAGCTAGCATGTTCTGACCTGTTCTATACCTCCGTGGGGACAAAGAGTCAATGAAAAAAGGAAAAATTCATATTCTTCCCTTACTGTTATATTTCTACCTGTGGCCATATCCCCATACCCTTCTTTTCTCTTTTATTTGGTCACTACAATGATAAATTTCCACTCAATTAGTTTATTTCAAAACTAAATTTCTAAAAGAAGGTATTTTAAGCAAGAGATGCTTCTGTGTTATTTATTCTCCCACAGAGCATTGCAGACAATCCGGGGAAATAAAGAGCTGCTCAAATGGCCATCAACGATTGATCTCTCCATTGTAGTCAAGAATCCATGAAGGTCTGCTCAAGTGGAGCCTTCCCCAGGGAACTCTCAACACAGTGATGTCAGTGTCTCTCTTTAATTGAATTCATGTCACTTTCTATCTGAAATTTGATCTTCTCTTCCTATCATCACATATTCATATTATTTTCCTTGGATCTTTGTGGCTTTATGCTTTTCACATATGTCTATGTTCTCAATGATATTATACTTTCTAGTATTGCTTTAGAATAACAGAGTGGAGCAGAATGCTTTTCAGTGTCACCAGGTCACCAAGTGTTTCTCCCCATAATGTGCACACATGTAGAATATGTACAATGGGGCTTGTTGAGTTCCCACTGGTGGGAACTGTAGTAGGGGGTCTATGTCATCATTCCTCCAGGACTGTAGGCAAGCACCAGCAGTTACTTTCAGGCCTCTTATTAAAAGAAACATTGAAATTTATAATGAAATTTCTGAGATGATGGATAGAGCTAAAGCATAATAGAGTAGTACTAGTTGGTGGCATATCTTTGAGCTGATTCCCTCCTTGTAGATAGCACTATCATTTCAGCTCCGACACCTGCAGGAGAAGATCCCATTTCTAGCATTCTCAGTGGTCCCTGTTCCCTCACTGGGGACCTATCTTTGGTGTTGTGTGAATATGCCCACTGAAAAGAGAAAACTTGGTGTAAAGCCCAAGCATGGCATGCACCTTACAATGACTGAAGTCAAGAAACAGCACAAACCACCACTGACCAATTTTTTTTTCTGGCTTGATACTAGTTATAAAGTAAGTTGCAGATTACTTGTTACTTCATATCTGGAAAGATATATGTCTGTTTCTGGAATTACTCACTCTAGTAACAAGAATGTAAATGTTTGATAAAACTTCTGTTGATGAAAACTATATTTTTATCAACCAGATAAGAAGCTAAAGGGGTTTCTTACATGTTAATTTTTCACTCAAATATAGTTCCAGGAGTCTGAAAAACAAACAGTATATATATGTGTATATATGTATGTATATGTGTGTGTGTGTCACACAGTAGGATCTATAAATATTCACCTTGACAATTGGATCCAAAAGCCCAACAGAATCTTCTATCATAACTTCATTGACTCCCCACACTGATGCCTGATGGGTTCTAGAGGCAAGAAGGCCCTGCATCTCTGTTGTCCACACAATGTTCCATTTGAATCTATTTTCTAGCAGAGTCCAAACTCAAATTTGAAATACATTGCTCCATTTTTAAGTAATGTATAATTCTTCATAAATATCACAGAGCACACATCATACTAAATGAGGTCTTTAACCCTCTTGGATTGGTGGGTGTGGTAAGTAGCCTCTGCAAAAATATGCACAATTCATACTTATCTCCATCCGGGTCAATATACTTTACATATTTCAAAGTTATTTAACAGAAAATGTTCCTATTTAGGGGCAGTTTCACATTAGCTTCTCAGATGGTAATTTGGGATATGAAGAAGTTATATCTTATTTAATGTCCTGCCAATAACAATAATTTCAATCAGGATGTACGCTAGAATCTTTTCAATTTTCAGCTATGATCTTCTGCACTGATTGTTAAGTATAGCCTGCTTCACCAATTGCTAACTGTACCTACAATTACCAAGTTTAGAAAATAAAAATGCAGGACATCCGACTAAATTTGAATTTCAGATAAGCATGCAATATTAAGACATATTAAACTAAAAAAATGATATTTATCTGAAATCCAAATAAACTGGATGCATTTTATCTGAAAACATTATTTCTATCATCTCTCTGAGTAAATCCCATTTTCCTCATTTCTATAATGTTGCCTCCTGTAAAATTCTGAACCCATTAAAGGTATGAAAGATTCAGCAAGTGATTTGTACTTTATAAAGTATTAGTCACGTGATATGATTGTCATTATAGCTTAGTTCTCCCATCTGATGATCCAGTCTTTTTTCTATATGGTTCATGTTTAATCTACTTCAAAATGCATTATTTAAGTATTTTAATATTAAGGTATACTTTTTGAAAGAGCCAATGTAGGATTCTATGCTGTTGTTTTTTACTGTCATTTTAAGGTTGTTTTGGTATCTATGTCCATGAGAACTATTTCTTCTTAATTTCTCCCAGCATTGATGAATTGTCTGCATCTGTTGTGCAAACAATCATGGTAAAACAGTAGGTTCCTACTTGACTTTACTCTCTGAAATATTCTAAGCATATGGTGAAGTGGCAAGAGTATGGGCTCAAGGTGGGAATTCTGTGAAATGGAGAAGAAGCCTCCATTCTAACATTACCCAGTTGGATCTCTGGAGACTTCATTATTAGATTAATCTTAGAATAAGTGACGAACCAACTGGCTTTCTTCCTATGCCACCAACACATAAGATGATAGAACTTGGAAATATTAAATTTTACATATCTAGAAAAGATGTTTTATTAAGAAGAAAAATTTAAAACTGTTTTTAAATCACAGCTTACCTTTTGAAAGAACTTTATGGCAAGAGAAATAATAGGAAAGATCTCTGAAATAGTAGACTTTAAGATATTAAAGCAAAGTTCCAGAGTCAGGACATTTTCCAGATTTCCAAACTGAACAAGACAAAAAGCCTTAACACAAACAATTAATGTCTAGAGGGAAATGAGAATTCAAAGCAATTGGATTATTGCCATGAGGATCCTTTGCATTTTAATAAGCCCTTAGCAGATAGAGCCTTCTTCATAAAATAACACAAAAATGTCTGTTTCAAAAGGAAAAAGGTTGAGTATCTTGGCCAGAGACACAAATAATGACACTATTGAGTCTACATTTCCCAGGATACACAGATAATCAGCAATTTCCATGATCAGCTATATCAATCCAATTAAAGGTAAATTGAGATGAGAGAAACTCAGGAGACCATTTCATCTGTGGTGTAATCTGGCCTCCATAAGAGCTAGAACCAGATACTGGAACACTCCAGTGCTCTCAAATTTTTTCACCACTAATCCTTCCTGCATGTCAGCTTCATTCTTTCTGATTATAGACTTATAGCATTTCACTAGACTATGGGGGAAAAAACTGCTAAGAACACCAGAGTTCTATTCAAGGAAAGAATGACTATTATAACAACAGTTTGAAAAGTCTTTCCTAAATACTCTGATTCATATCTTTTCTAATCAACCATGACTAGCAGATTATTCTAATAGACAATTGTCCTTGGGATAGGATAGGATTATGATTATGTAACCACCAGTTAACCCCTATCCAAAGATTAATGCACTGATTATTTTAAGGCTTTCATAGCCCAATGCTTTCACATTTAAGATTCCTTTCATTGTCACAACACATGAGCTTTTGGGAGGACACCTCATATTTAAACCATAACAAGAAATTACAAAGGTGGAGCAAGGGAAGGTATTTCTGCTCACAGAACAAAGGAACAATATGTAAGAAAGCCTCAAGGCAGAGCAGTGTTTAACACTTTTACAAAATGACAATAAGAAGGTCAGTTTTGATACTGATGAAAAATATATTACCTTGATTTACAAAGGCGTCAACCCAATCATGCCCAAAGGAAGCCAAGATGAAAATTTTGTGTATTTTTCATCAAGTGTAAAAAGCTTTGATTTAAAAATGTGATAGAATCCAGTGAATGTTTTCACAACATACCTTACAGATCAGAGTTCAGAAGAAATGGAGGACTAAGAGTAGAAGAAAGAAAAAATTGTAGTTGGGGGCAAGGTGAAAGAGGAAGATAGAAATTTTTATAACTCCGTTTGCTATTTTGCCATATCAAGTTTTTTTTTTCTTCCTAGGACATTGAATATCACCACATGGAACATCTATATTCAGCTAAGCTTGTGGAGTACGACATTTCCTAATATGTGCCCACCTGTTCCAAGATCAAGAAAACAAATTTAAGTGTATTATTGAGACACTCAATTAATCTGTTATATGAGAAAAAGAAAACTAGTGAGTTTGATATCTTTGTGTAATAAATTTTCCATGAAAATAATTGTATAATAGTCATAAAAAGCCAGAAATTCCAGTAAGAGTTTATTTATCCCATTGCCCAGTTTTTAGCAAAACTTACCAAATTGCTCAATAATTGAGAAGGTTGTCCATTTTAAAAGAATCAGAGATGTTGGGTCAATGATATGAATTAAATGAACTAATGCTAGAGATACTTGTCTTCTTTTTTCTCCTTTATTAATGCTTTTAGACATATAGTTGGCTTGAAACACACTTAGGACATACTCACAAGAGGGGCATAAAAGGACTAAACATACTTCTATGGTATGCAGTGAACACACACCTGATCTGGTGCTGAGCCCATACATTCCCTTTAAACTACAGAAGAAAGGGAAAATCCATCAAAAACTACAGTTATCCTTTCTATAACTGACCAATTTGACACAACCTTTCTTTTTTAATTTATTGACTTAACAGTTAATTTCGATCTTGCAAAAGGTATTAATTTAATCATACAAATTAGTATACAATGAAAGAAATTTATTTATAGGACACTTTTTTTGTACAAAACACAAAATGTTGTAAGTTAATAAAATTAACTTAAAATATGAACAGAATACAGTAGTTTCACTTATGTATAGTGAAGAGCAATTAAAAAATATTAAATGGAAAATTCCAAAAATAAACAATTCATAAGCTTTGAAAATTGTGTGCTATCCTGAATTGCATGATAAAATATCACTATTTTATTCCATCCTACCAAAGATATAAATTATTACCTTGCCCATATATCCACACTTTGTAAGATATTTGAAAGAAAGAGACAGAAAAATCACTGTCCACAGTCTTTATTACAGTATGTTGGTATAATTATTTATTTTATTACTGTTGTTGTTATTCTCTTACTGCATTTAATTTATAAATTAAGACTTTGTCTTAGCTACATATGTTTAAAGAAAACATAGTATATTGAGGGTTAGTTCTATTCCTGATTTCAGGCATCCACTGAGAGTTTTGAACTCCCATATGCCCTGGTTAGGATAAACTAAGATGTTCTGCTTGAACAAGAGACATAGCAACAATTTAGGGCCTTGAGAAATAAAGAATTCTGTTTCTCACTTGTGTAATAAATAGTCCAGTGTAGGTACTCTTGGAATGTAACATCTCCTCACACTCCACAATTCAGAAACACGGGGAAAGTAGCATTGTTGTCTGCTGAAAATGGCTTCATGGGTGGCCATGCTCTAGTTATCTCAAGGAAGAAAGAAAAGAGTATTGGAGAACATCCAAATTTGGGAGGACCAGGTGTGAATTTACTTATGTGGCAATGTTTAGTTGCAAAAAGGGCCGACATGGGCTAGGATTGTGTCTCAGCAGTAGAGTGCTCGCCTAGCACTTGTGAGGCCCTGGGTTCAATCCTTAGCAACACATAAAAATAAATAAACAAAGTAAAGGTATATAAAAAAAAAAGGGCTGACATATGTGGACCCAATATAACAGCTGAATCTCAGTCCAAATCTATAATTTTGAAGGGAGAACATGGATTTTAGTGGGTATTCATCTACATTATGTGTTTTGAAGCATATTTTTTAGAAAACTTAGATTCAATACCTACAGATAGCTAAAAATTTAAGACCAGCCCTCAGTCTTGATGTAAATCTGAGGAATCTCTTCCAACTAGGCTAACAGATGAGAGCCACAAGGAGGTTATTCTTTGTGAGAGTTGATGTCAACTGCAGCTCTGACCCTGAGGGGCTGTGTGTTCAACTCACAGGGTTGTGATGTAAATTTAATGATGTTTTAATAAAGTAAAACAAATACCTCCGGTGACACAAAGTTAAAGCTCAACAGCTAAGATTTCATGCCACTCTTCTTTGTATCTCCTTCCCAGGGGGACTGCCTTATGTTGGAACCAGGTTTAGACAGCTTCAGGCAACATAGGGTTGCCCCTTCCCAGTCTACAACAGAATTTAAGGGCAAGATAGGCTTATAGATCAGGTAGGACTTAAGAGTTTTACTCAGTATTTGGCTTTATCCAAAAATGCCTGTGTTCTTTTTGCCCTGTGATTCCAAGAGAGCGACACACACCAATAAAAAGATTGCTGTATTTTAGTCAGATGCCTAAAAGACTCAATATGGGAGCTTATGGAATTATAACTTGGGCTTCCCAACATTGTGGGGAAAATTCAGGTTTTCCCTGGTACAGTGCTCAAGGGCGAAAGATGGAATTCAGAGAAAAATAGACTTGGGTCCAAATCCCTTTTTCCATAAATCTTAAGTCTTTATTCTTAAAGGCTTTAAACTCATTATCCACTATCCATGTGCATTATTAAAAGTACTCTGCCATGTTTAAGGTTTACTGATTTAAATATCCATCAAGCCTAAAAATCATGCCATTCAACATCTAGAGTGGTCCTTGACCAAACAACTGGCACCGTGACACAGTAGCCTCATCAAGTTGTCACATTACATTTACTAGAACAACCAGGAATGACCTTCAAACACACAGGAACCTAAAACTGAGTGTTAGTAGTACTGAACATGGACCCATCAGATTAGGCAGATATCTTTTTTGTGAAAAAGAAGGAGATGTTCAAGAAAGTCATGCCTCACTCTCCCACCCAGGAAGAAGCAGCATTTATCCTTTGTTTTTGTTTGTTTGTTTTTTGTTTTTTTGTTATTTTGGTCAGAAGTAGGTAACAGGGTTACAAGATAAAACTCTTTGAGAAAAGATGATAAAATCAAACAACAATGACCCTTCCATAGGCATTGCAGTAATGTATGAAAATGCTCTAAATAATTTTTAGAATAAATGCATTCTAAATAAATAGTATCTGTGTCTTTTTACTAGAAGGAGAGTTAATATTTAATATTAAAATTACTCTTGTCAGAAGAAGGCAAGAATAAACTAGGTTACCAGTTCTGGATCATGCTAAAATGTGAACAATGTGATAAATCTTTTGTAAATTGTATTTTTATAAGTTTGCTCTAAACAGACTTGCTGAATATTTTCTGATAAATTGTACAGGAAATTGGCATCCCTTAAATCTTCTGAGGAGCTAAATAGTAATGGAATATATTAGAAAGAAGCATGACAACAATTTATGCCAAGCATCAAAGACACAAAATAAATTTGTTTTAAATGAGGAAAGTTCATAAAATAATTAAGTGATTTTTCTGACTAGAAATAATAATTCTAGCATCATACTATAGAATCAGCATGTTCCTTTGCTCATGGGGTTGAAATTTTATAGAAAAGCAAAACTACAAAGGGAACTGACAACCTGTGATATGTTGTAGAGGAAAAGTTAAATGTCTGCACAGAACTGTTAAAAATGAAAAATTATTCACCCTTTAATATATTTAATCAATGGATATTTTTGAAAACCAGGAATACTCAGAGCTTCAACACACAGGAAAAAGTCTTAGCCCTAAAAACAATTGCACACAACTTCAGATTGTGAAAATATTATATAATAATTAATCTTTGTGAACTAATTTTGCTCTGCTATGATGCAATGATTTCAATAAAGCATCTCATGACCGTGCTTCAGAGAAAAGTGGGTGTGAAGCTAAACTTAGTGTTTTGGATGCACTATATTGAAAGGGTTTTTTTCCTCCTAGAAAAAAAATAAGTAATAGTCAGCATTGTGAGAGCAATAAGAATATATTTCTAAAACCCAAACACAGCTGGAGAAATACAGCATTGATTATATCTCTCGTTGCTCAAGAGTAATGTCTTCTTTTTCTATTGTCACTAGCATGGTGCCTAGCCCATCTATTACACATAATATATTTCCTTAACCATGTTATCGCTATCACAGAGATAACACAACAACGGTGCATGGGCTTTGCACAATGTTAGTTCCCACTTGCCGTTCCATTACAAGCAATCGCAATTTGTGCAAAAAATAAAAATAAAAATTTATTCCCAATTTCAAATTGTACAATAATGGATTGCATACTCACACATATGAGGTTTCTTTTCTATGCCAGTATTACCCATGTTTTAAACAGCATTTCCTCCAGTTTAAAGGATACCACCACTCCATTCTCATTGAACCACCCACGACAGCCTCATGTGCAAATACACACAAAAATCTTTTGTTTTTCTATAATCAAACTTAACTTTTACTTTTATCTTGATTATTTTCTTTGTCTCATTTCTTTGACATTTTACCCTCTGCTTTGTCAGAATTTACCCCTTAAACTCTACCTATTGCCTAGTCAACAATCTAAAGGCTCACTCAACTTTCCACTTTCCACTGGGTCTCCAGGAATCCATCAACGGTAGTTTGGGTTTTCCCATCTCTGAACTGATTCATGCAGAGGTTTCTGCTCCTGGGATGCTGATCCCAGTAGGTTGTGATTCTCTGTACCCAGCTTGTCTGTCTCTCCAGTTGTGGGAGTAGACATATGCCCTGTTCCCCCACTTCCCTTAGTGAGGTAAGAACACATGATTTTCAGTTTGTTCAGCTTTTGATGAGTTCTTAGGAAAGGCAGTGACCTAGAAGCTGCTTACAATCTAGACCAGAACCTGGAAGTTATACTTCATGTTTTTACGAGTTAAAAATAGTTTTAGGAGCTGGGGTATGCTAAATCATACTTCCTGATATGTTATAGTAGTTTTGTGTAGATTTACTCATGTTTCTTCTGCGTAATCTGTGAATTTGGGGAGGTTTACAAGATTAATACTTACAATGGAATATTCTTCTGTTAGCATCCTGAATTTGTTCTCTTATTTTTCTATTCCCTACTATTCTCCTTTTGCTTTTTTCCTTGCTCCCTAGTTGAAAAAAGGTGCATTCTCTCATTTTTGTTTTTTTCTTCCCCAGAAGCTCCTGAAGGCAGTCCTGTCAAACGATGCATTCTTTCAGATTCTCTCCTGCCATCCATGCTATGATTTCTCAAGACAGGATATTATTGTTTTCAACTTGGAGTGGAATTGCTCTTCATGGTTCTTATCTTTGGCCCAGCTTTTTCTCAGGCTGTTCTTGCTTAACCTGGACATCTTGTGAAATGGTTAGAACATAAAACAGTATATCCTGGGGTTTGACTTTTTTTTCTTTTTTACTATGTTTCTTAATTTTTTCAGCTACCACTATTTTGAAATCAAGCCATTCTTGATCTTCCTATATTCTAAGTTCATTGTGTAACTGTTTCTTTCTTATTTTTCTGTACTATTCTGTAGAAAACATTAAAGGCACAGACATAAAAACCACTAATTCTTCAGTCACCCTTTCACTTTTCCATAAGAAAACATCATAAGCAAGCTCTACATGTAGCAGCCCCTAGAAGGCTCTGCCGAAATGCTTCTGAGTCTCTGGTTAACTCTGTCCTTCAATGGTTAAAAGACATTACAGTCTAACTAGGTTCCAGGTAAATTTACCTTAAAATTCTCCTTATTAGGAATTTATTTTTTGGGGTCCTTAAAAATATTCACTCCCTCAAAGTGAGAAAAATGATTGCTGAGTATTGAAGAAGCAGATCTTCTAACTTCAATACATCCAATACCCCAGTATGAATAACTCTAGGGTCATGATCACCTAAATGTCTTTCTTGGGCTTAATAGTAATATTCAGGAACAAAGAATATGCCTTCACTGTGAAATTTCAAACCAAAAACAAGCCTTGGAGATTATGTGGTATGACTAGAAATAGCAAAATTAAATGAATAAAATAATTTTAAAAATTGGTCATAGATATTATTCAAGTCATTAGCAGAAGCAAATTCAACTAATTCTCAGCCCAGTGTTCTGTGTATTATGCTGTAATGCCCAGTGTATATCAGATAATGTTTGATCACATCAGGAACTACACAGTCACTAAGGCTAAGCTCCATTCTCCATGTACTTCCAATAAGCCACCTTACTGACAGAGCTCCTGAATAACACATATACTAGTGTTACTTGTGCCTTAAGTTAGCAACAAACCCAGTGAGAAGCAAATTGCATTGATCCTTACATCAATAAGCAAATGGATGATTTCTAGCAAGCTTTGTGGAATTTTGAAAATGAGTATCAACTTATATTTCTACTTTTATACATCCAGAACTAGAGGAGAACCCATTAACTCATTGTTGTTTAAGTCTCTTTTAACTGGGCCTTTTCTGTCTTTCTGATGTTTCTATCAAGTAATGGAAACCCAGTAACACATGCTTCACTATAAATATACTAATCGACAATAAAGAATTTGAATTTTGGTATTTTCTTAAAGAACCATTCCCTCTACCATGCAAAAAAAATTAATAAGTTTATTAATATGAATGCAGAATAAAAGTCTGTCAAGATGGAATTTTATTATCCACTCCAGTTCTTAAAGACATGAGCTTCTTTTAAAGGCAACCTTTACATCTGGGAGAAAACAACATTGATTTTGCTGGAAATACTTACTTTTCAACACTGTTACCCATGGGTGCTACATATATTGGTGAACACTGCTTAGTTTTAGATGGGAAAGGAATAAGTCTTTATTCCAGTCTTTATAAACTGATTTCCACATACGTGACATTTTCTTATGCTGTCAGCATTCAATTTTCCACTGATGCCCTCACAAGTTTTCATGAACAGTCACATGACAATGTGACACCCTGAAGGAAGCACAGCCTCCCTCTCAGTGACTTTTGGGGCTGAAACAATGGCAAGCCCTAAACACTAACCACTAACTCATTTCCATGGTGAAGTTTCTCATTGCAAACTCACCAGCAACTGCTGACCTCTAGTCTTGAAACCCATCGATTTCCCAGCCTAAAGTAGTGGTACACAGTGAACCAGCTGCTGCATTTTGCTGTCACCCAGTTAACATCTTATCATGGTTTGAAAAGCAATTTGTGCAATATTTCAACTTCCAGGGAGATTTCTTTATGAGCTTTTGGATAGGTTTGCCTTTCAATTGGATGATTTGAATAGCTTCTGTGGTGGGAGAGATGCTGCCCTCAGATAATGATTTTGCATTTCACCTCATCATTAATGTCATAGACCTCAAGGGAAGTCACCGTGCCTTTGATGAAGGTCAAAGCATTTTATAACCTTAATAATGGCTCATAGCCCCAGGAACATCAAGTGTGAGCAAAGGGAGGGACTGACTGAATAAAAATATAACCAAATTGCCACTTTACACTCTATCAGTGTGAGTGAGGATTTCAAATGCACATCGACACTTAAAGAGTACAATGCCACCCCAAACTTCAGTGCTATTGAAAAAATACATACACATACAGAAATCATATTATCATATTAGTCAAAGAAAAATGAGAGAAATTATCTTTTTCTCTCTCTGGACAAAATTTTTTTCTGAAATTTTATATTTAATGCCAAACATTTTCCATAGATACTACACAGAGATGAGCTAATAAGGATCTTTAGATAAATAGGAATTCAAAACAATAATCATGGTGATTCTTAGTTATTGTAATTTTGTCCCCACGTAGAGTTGAGATGGCTGTATTTGGAAGTCTGGAATGAATACAAGATAATAAGCAAAAATGATTATGAGAACTATATCATCATCTGCATTTCCCAAGGGATAAGTCACTTTGTCCTAAACATGACTAACAAATTACAGCTTTCAGTGGATTATTTCAGGGCCCACTCTAGGGAAATCATCCTAACATAAATTTAGCGAATCCTTTTTCAGTTTTCCTAGGCTTCTACTTCCTTCCTTGAGGCATAGCTTACCAGCCACACTTATGCTCCCTGGTACCGAGAAAGGGAACAAAGATTACTATGCCAAACACAGAGAGAGAATAATATTTCATCTTCTCTGACCTTCACAGAAACCTATGGAGAAAAACATTACTATTCCTATTCACAGACTGTGGATCAAAAAGGTTAATACTGCTAGGTCACACTCCCAATGAGTATCAGAGTTGAGTTCTACTGAATTTATCTATGCTTTCAGGTAGGGTGTTTGTAAGCTTTTCATCATGGTGACCAAAATACCTGACACAAACATCTTTAAGGAGAAGAAAATTATTTTAGGTCACGATTTCAATGGCATTATTCCATGTTCAGTTCCATTGTTTTGGGCCTGATGTGAGGCAGAACATCATGGTGGACAGGGTGTGGTGAGCAAGGCTACTCAGCTTCTGGCATCTGATAAGCATAGAGAGAATATGTCCTAGCCAGCCCTGTGTTCAGAATGTTTGCAATGATTTTTGAATTAGCTAACCACTTACTCAGAGGATTGATTCTCAAAGTGAGCCCTGGGGTGATTGAAATAGCAGGCTTAACTAGGTGCACAAAAGGCAATGTTGTGTGTTAGCAACCTGAAGTGGAAAACCAAATGGCCTTGCATAGTGGTAACTTCTAGAAGGTCAATATATTTCCCAGGAAAGTGTCCCATATGCTATAGTAAAGTTCTAAACCTTCAAATTTACTTATAAAGAACTCAAAATAACTTAAGACCAATAATAATAATAATAATAATAATAATAATAACCCAATCAATAAATGGGCTAAAGAAATTAATAGATACTTCTCAGAAGAAAATAGACAATTGATCACCAAATATATGAAAAAAATGTTCAACATCTCTAGCAATTAGAGAAATGTAAATCAAAAGCCTCTAAGATTTCATCTCACTGCAGTCAGAATGGCAATTATCAAGAATACAGACAATAGTAAGTGTTGGTGAGGATGTGGAGGAAAAGGTACACTTATACATTGCTGGTACAAACTGGTGCAACCACTATTGAAAGCCGTATGGAGATATTTCAGAAAACTTGGATTGGAACCACAATTTGACCCAATTATCCCACTCCTCAGTTTATACGCAAAGGACTTAAAATCAGCATACTACAGAAATGCAGCCACGTCCATGTTTATAGCAGCTCTCACAATAGCTAAACTATGAAACCAACCTAGAAGCCCTTCAACAGATGAACGAGTAAGGAAAATGTGATACATATACACAATGGAATATTACTTAGCCTTAAAGAAGAATGAAATTATGGAAATTGCAAGTAACTAGATGGAACTAGAGAATATCATGCTAAGTGAAATAAGCCAATCCCAAAAAAACAAAAGCCAAATATTTTCTCTGATAAGTAGATGTTGATCCATGGGGTGGAGGAGTATAGAAAAATGAAGGAACATTAATTTATGTATAGGGGATGGAGGGGAGGGATGGGGCTGTGGGGATGGGCAGGACAGTAGAATGAGACAGACATTATTACCTTATTTACATATATAATTACACTATTGGAGTGACTGCACCATTTACAGCCAGAGGAATGAGAAATTGTGCTCCATTTGTGTGCAATATCTCAAAATGCATTCTTCTGTCATGTATAACTAATTAGAACAAATTTTAAAAAAGAAAAATATTTACTTGTCTACTACTCTATGAGTTCAAGCTATGTGAGAGTAGGGTGTGGATCTATCTTTTGCTTTATCCTAAATATCCAGAAAAGGCATGCTAACAAGTAGATTCTCCTCAAATGGATAAACAGTTAAGCTGAATAAAGTTCAAACTAGACAAAGACAAAATTAGGGTTAGGATTTGGACCCACACCCTAAGCCCAAAGGCACAGTTTCTGAGGATAGATAACACCCAGAAACAAGAATATGTTAGGGTGCCAAAAAATTCCATAATGTAAGAGTAGTGCTTATTAAATTTAACTCCTTTGTTACATTCTCTCATATCAGCACACTGACCCTCAGAACCAGACCTGTCCTTGATTTGGCCAAATTTACATAACAGCAGAAAATCATAGGATTAATTGAGGTTTATTTAATATATTTGTATTCTCTTTGCCTCTTCTAGATATAACCACTATCATAGTCTGTTCTTGGTTGTTTTAACTCAATACCACAGATTGAATAGTTTATAAAGAAAATAAATTTATTTCTTACAGTCTGTAGGCTGGGAAAAACAAAAATGGCAGAGGGTACCACAAAAACATATCAGGGAAGATCATATGTGGGAAACAAAGAGAAAGTTTGCTTTTATGATAAAACAACACCTTTGACAACTATCGTACCACTGTGGTAACAGGCATCAGTGCATTAGTGCAGGTAGAGCACTCTCGATCTGATTACCTGGTATCAGGCCCCACCTCCCAACACTGTTGCATTGGTGATTAAATTTTCAAGAGATGAATTTGAGGGACATATTTAAACAATATCACCTGCCTTTAAATCAAACCTGGTGCTGACCTTCCTGGTCACTCACTATAGCTTCAGTAAGTGCCTTCTCACAGCCCAGATCCTAAAATGCCTTTATCTGCTTATCTTAGCATTCATTCATTCATCTGCTCATTCAAACTTACTAGGCTTTGGGGAAAATGGTTGGGTAGCCATGATGGAGCATACCAACTGGGTAACGGAAAATGGAAAACTATGCAAGAACATACTGTGGAAAAGTTCTTTGAAAAATATTCAATGATAGGGAATCTGTACCTGGTCCTCCTAATTATTTTGCTTGAAATCATAAAGCCCTCTGGCATTTCCTCCCTTTATCCAAGTTTTCTTGTTAATACATATAGACAGGTGTATTTTCAGAAAAAATCCATTAATACAGGATTTATCATTCACATCTCAGCATCAAGAAAAGCCCTATGTCTTGGGTCATAGATTTCATAGTTTCATAGACACTGTGGATCTTGAGCTGATCTGTATTCCCTCTTTGCTTTGACCAGTGAAATGTAAGATGTGCAACCTTCTCCTGCAGTTACATGCACCAATTTCATCCTATTCTGATCTTGTTTTCCATTTGTCTTATTTCCTTCACTACTGATTTCATTTTCTTATCCTTTCTATATCACCTCAATAAGTGAGATAAGAATAAATATGTAATTCCCCCAAGACACCTCTTACTAATACACCTATTAGTATATACACCTATTGGTATATTCAAAATAACACCTGATAATTTTGTACATAGCTATTTTTTTCATATTTCCTATCCTTCTTGAATAATTAATTGTCTGAAAATGAAGTTTTCTTTTAATATCTAAGCATTTTAAGGACCAGAATGTATATGTATGATTTATATTACATTGAAAACAGATATACAGATATATATACATTTATACATTTATTAGTTTACACTTTGGTTCATTTATCACTGACTGATTATAGGGTCATTTTGTATCAAGCACTGTTCTAAGCACTAGGAGATTAAATAATCATAAAAAGACAGAAATTATTTCATTCATGAAAATTACCCTTTAGAAGACAAGATATATAATAAACAAATGCATATATATTTCGTCCAAAGAGATAATTATTATGAGAAAAGAGAAGGAGAATAAAGATAATAAGTAGGGTATTGATTTATACAAGAAGGTCTGAGAAAGAATCCTTTCAAATACATATAAGAAATATTTAAAAATTGTCACGAAGTTTTCTTGGAGAAGAATCATCTAGGCCAAGGAAACATTGATTGGTTACTAGAAAATGAGGTCAGTGATATAAAGATTTTTCAGATTGTCACATGGAGCATAGTGGAAACAGAGTAAGCATGTCAGAGTCTATTGAAAGAAGCCAGGGAAAGACGATGATGGCTTACAGGTGAGAAGCAACAGTGAGAGCACTATAAAGTAGTTGATGCAACAGACACTTAGCAAGAGAGATTAGAGTCAATTAATGGGTTTGATTTGGGGTGTGAGCATCCAGATTTTTAGTCTGTGCATAGCAAACAGGAGAAGTGATCAGAATGAGTAAGTTGAATAAGATTACACTGGACAAGAACTAGTTAGCCCAGGGTGAACCCTGAGAACAGAAATGAAGATTTGGTTGAGTGTGGAATGAAGAAGGTGCTGGCAAAGAAAGAGTTAAGGGCAGGGAGATGGAGAAAAGCAGCCTTGGGATCAAGTGCAGCCTGTATTTTAAGCTTAGGTAGATAATGACAATTACCATGAAATACTGACACAATTACAAGGCCAGCTCTCCCTCCCTAATGTGCATTAGATGGAGCCTCATCACCAGAAGCCTGTCCCTAAAATTCTGGCCCTGTCCCTGCCTATTGCATCACCTGTGAGCAAATAACTGTCCCTAATGTTTTTCCCTTTAAGTGGGCTCCAAAATTGAGCCACCCTGAGATGAATTCTTCATGTTTCTTTATGAATGTGACTACACTTTAATTTGTTTTCTCTGACAATCCCAAGCCCCAAAGAATATTTTATCTGTGATGAAGATGGGATCTTTCTATATTTCCTAAAAGGCCATTCTCTCTACTGGCTAAAAATTGTGGCTGGCTTTTAGTATTCCACAATGGAGGGAACTCATTTAAAATTGCGTGCCAAACTCTCTTGCTGCCAGTGGCCACAGGCATCATCTCAGTGACAACAGCTATATTTTTTTTAATGAAGTATTTAGATAACAGTAACAGTATTGGCTCAGGTGCAGCAGGGCTCTTATTTATGAGGCTCAATATACACCTTTTACATATAAAAACATTTTTTTGTTTTATCGTAGTGAATGATTCAAACTCACTCTGGAACGGTACGATTTTCTCCTCCACACTCTATATTAGATGATCCTTATTTTTAAAAGTGTGCAAGATACTTTGAGGACAGAACATCCTTTCTCTTATTTGAGGAGAATAATTCTTAAGTTGAAAATGTTGTAGAAAAATAGATTTAAAATAAGATTTTTAGACTGAAGGAAAACCAAAAGAAAAAAAAAATGTCAACTTCTGAAAAGACTGAAAGGAAAGAGGAAAGTGCAATGAAGAAGTGAAATTATACTTACAAGGAGTAGTGCTGTTTCCTCTGGCTTGTAGAAAAAAGAGAGATGAATAAGCAACAATAAGCAACTTTAAGATACCAAGTTGGAACTATGTTTAGTAAATATTTCTACATATTTGAACACCAGTCTCCCTTATGATATAATGAAACATCCCATGTGTTTTCTTTCAAATAAATAAATAAATAAATAGTTGGGCATTTTCTCCTATATCTCCTATATCCAAGTAGGAAATTGTTTTTTGGAAGGCAAAGAAGACACACACACACACACACAAAAAAACACACAAAAAAAGTTAGAATCTGGATTTCGAGATCCTACCTAATTTTTAGAACAAAATGATTGACCTCCAAAGTTTATGCTTAGTCAATTGAACTTATTTTGAAGGTGTCAAAATAGTCATAATATTCCAAAATTTTCCCATAGTGTGTAGGTTGGGATACATTTGGCTATATTTTTTTCATTGCTCTCCAAAATAAATTCAACATCATAAGAAGTTTATAGAAACCTTAAAAATAATCATTGATAATACTTACTAAAGCCTAATTTTAAAAAAAGTAGAAAAGCAAGCTAGGTCTTGATGAAACAATATGCACACAATTAATAAATCCACACAAATATCCATTAAATATGTGAGAAAATGTTTAACTTTATAAATAATGAAAACAAACACAATGATTTTATTTTCATCTGTCAAATTGGCAGATTTTTAAAAATATGATATCCAACTTGATAACAAATCTTTTGAGATGGATTTTCTTCTATACTAAATGGATGATAAGCTGATATTGTTAGGAAAGTTTGTCACTATACACCAAAATCACTAAAATGCTGACATATTTTGATGAAGAAATTTCAAATCTAGTAATTTACTCTGAGAAAATAAGCAGTGGGTTATAAATTTATGCAATATTTCTGAAAGTGTTAATGAAAGATGAAATATTATAAATGTAAATATTTGAGTATAATAAATTTAATAAATTATAGTATGTTATTATGGTGCAATTAATTAGAATTTTTTCACAACACAGGAAACATTTTTAGCATACCAAAAAGGGAAAAAAATAGTATACTATTCCTATATATGACAAGATTTTAATTTTAGAAAGTAAAATAAATAACAAAAAATCTATACATGCCATACTGGATTAAAAAAATGGTAAAAGGAAATTCCTCAAAATATTGACTGTGATTTATTTGAACAGAAAGAGGAAGCCGGGCATGGTGGTACACATCTATACCCAGTGACTCAGGAGGCTGAGGCAGAAGGATTGTACGTTTGAGGACAGCCTCAGAAACTTAGCAAGAGCCTCAGAAATTATCAATACCTTGTCTCAAAATTAAAAATAAAAAGGGTTGGGAATATGGCTCAAGGATTAAGCCCCCTTGTGTTCAATTCCTCATACAAAGGAAAGGAAAGGAAAGGAAAGGAAAGGAAAGGAAAGGAAAGGAAAGGAAGGGAGGGAGGGAGGGAGGGAGGAAGGAAGGAAGGAAGGAAGGAAGGAAGGAAGAGAGGGAGGGAGGGAGGGAAGGAGGGAGGGAGGGAGGAATGGATGGATGGTTGGAGGGAGGGAGGGAAGAAAGGGAAAAGATGGAGAGAAGGATTTCTAAGACCTTGTGTTCTTAACATAGTGGGTGCTCCATCAGCAGCAGTTGTTCAACTGAAGCAGAAATATAAACAGGCAAATGTAACCATTAAATATCTGCAAATTCAGCCCTTCAGAGAAAGCCTCAGTCTGACAATTCTGAGGATAATGTATGAGTGACCAAGGGAAGCAGCATGAATATTTTCTCTTATGAAAGAACCATGAGATTTTTGCATATTTAATGCAAGGCTGCAAAAATGTCTGCTTTCAAGACCTGACATGAAGGATCAGCACACATAAAAACTCAGAATTCAATTTGTCTACTTTGCGGAAAGAGCAAGGCAGTCTCTGCTGAGCACCCACCTTCCTTTACAGAGAGTCTGAGCATCCTCGTAAGTCAACACTTGGCCCCATCAACTCAACATTCCCTCTAGGACATACGCTTGTGCTATTTATACAGTTTTACCTGTGAAAAAGGAGACATTATTTTCTATGTGGCTATTGACAATGTGGCCTTATGGAACATTTTCCACTCCATGCTTTGTGCATTTCTTTCTCTATACTTCTGTTCATTGGTTTATTCATTTTAATATAAAATCTTATTTCCTCCTCTACTCATGCAAATCTAAACTCTTCTCCAAGGCCCCAATTTTTCACATTCCTTGAGAACTTCTTGACTCACAAGTCCTTTGTGCTTTTCTCCCTTAAACATGCAAGTCTCTAAACATTTAATAATTGATCACAGAATAGATTTTTTCTATAGCTTCACAACTAGTTGGAGGATTCTAGAAAGTGGGAATCCAGAGGTACAGTTGTTGTTGTTTTTCCCAATGCAATACCTGCCACAAAGCTAATAACGCTCAATAAAGGCTAATTGAATGTTTTTTCAAATATGTTAAAAGGAGTCCTATGTTCCTACAACAAGTTTTATCAAAACAATTCAATATACTGGATATCATGAGGATTTTAAAGAGAATATTCCAAGGAACGTATGAGAAGTTGAACCAGATGGATGTTCCTTTCAGTATGGCAGGAGAACATTTCCAATGCTGAAGCACTGCTTCTTTCCACCTCCTCCTGTGTAAACTCTGGCTTGTTACACCTGAATTATTTAACAGCCCCTGCCTGGCATGAAACCAGAAAAGGCTGGCTCATTAATGTTCTATTTCAGCACATATTCTTTCCAAAAGCCTTTAAGAAACTCATGAATATTTCATTGTCCTCATCAGTGCTAAGAAGATGGCACAATAATCTAGGAAACCAAATGTTACTTGTAGGTCTGCTTCCCCCAACTACTTACACTCCAACAGGGTGTGTTCCCTCAATGCTCATTTTTGGAGGTCCACACGTAGCCACAAGTGACGTGGATGCAGAGTGGAATCTGAAATGGGGCCATCAATGGAGGAAAACATATGGGAGTCCTCTTCCCTTCCAGATACCTGCTTCAGACTGGGCGTGTCCACTCAACCAAAGTTCAGGAGACATTTATAAAATGTAATCTAATTTCTTGCTGGCATTTAATGAAATTTTTTTAAAAATTAGGGAGGTGAGTCTGGCTAAGGAAAATACCTAAATAAACAAAGGAAAAGACTCTGGTCTTTTTTCTTCTCTTTTTTGTTTCTTTTAAAGATAATACTGAAAATCAAGAAAACCTAGAGAATTTGAATCTTTAATGTAATGTTTTCCCGCCCTCTTCTTTCACACTCTTCCTATATGCTCATGAGCCATATGATTGGGGCCATAAGGAAGAGCTGCTTTACTCAAATATATCCACACACTGAGCCAATTTTGAAAATAGAAACTAAAAAAAAAAAAGAAAAGAAAGGAAAAAAAAGTGTACCATATTTCAAAGTATCCCTGGCCTACAATGGCCAGTGATTATGATATTGTAAAATAAAAGCATAATAATAATGAATATTACATTTTTAAATTACATTTTCTAAATACTTATTCCACTGAAAACACACCTTTTACACCATAGAACTTCTGCAAAATGCACAGGTATTATCCTCTCATTTTATAAGTGAAAAAGCTACCATATGGAGACGCTAAATGACTTGCCTCAAAAAAAAAAAAAGCTATCGGATGATGGCCCTAATTGCAAAATACAGTTTCTAACCAATCCAGATCTCTTTAATTTAAACTATAAACTCTATTTCTAAGGCATATTCTTCTCCTAGAAAGTTATTGATAATACTCGTTGAGAAAGATTAAACTTACCAACTTAAGTACATGAGGCCAAAGGATCATAAGTTGGAGGTCAGTCTTGGCAACTCAGTTGAACCATTGGGTTCAATCCCCAATACTAAAAAAATATCAAAAACAAACACAAAAAAAAATATTTGGAAGTTAGTTTAAAAAATGGTTGGGAACCAACTTTTAGTTTTGTTAATTTTTTCAATAGTTTCTTTTGTTTCAATTTCGTTGATTTCCGCTCTGATTTTAATTATTTCTTGCCTTCTGCTACATTTGCTGTTGTTTTGCTCTTCCTTTTCTAGGGCTTTGAGATGAAGTGTGAGCTCATTTATTGTTGGTTTTTCCTTTTTTTGAGGAATGACCTCAAAACGATGAATTTCCCTCTTAAAACTGCTTTCATTGTGTCCCATAGATTCCGATATGTTGTGTCTGTATTTTCATTTATCTCTAAGATTTTTTTGATTTCCTCCTTTATGTCTTCTGTAACCCATTGATCATTCAGTAACATATTGTTCATTTTCCATGTGATGTAGACCCTTAGCCATGCTAACGAAGAGAAGAAGAGAGAGAACTCAAATTACTAACATACAGGATGAAAAAGGCAATATCACAACAGACGCTACAGAAATACAGAAGACAATTAGAAATTATTTTGAAAACCTATATTCCAATAAAATAGAAGATAGTGAAGACATCGATAAATTCCTTAAGTCATATGATTTGCCCAGACTGAGTCAGGAGGATACTCACAACATAAACAGACCAATAACAATAGATGAAATAGAAGAAGCAATCAAAAGACTTCCAACCAAGAAAAGCCCAGGACCGGATGGGTATACAGCGGAGTTTTACAAAACCTTTAAGGAAGAATTAATACCAATACTTTTCAAGTTATTTCAGGAAATAGAAAAAGAAGGAGCTCTGCCAAATTCATTCTATGAGGCCAACATCACCCTGATTCCGAAACCAGACAAAGACACCTCAAAGAAAGAAAACTACAGACCAATATCTCTGATGAACCTAGATGCAAAAATCCTCAATAAAATCCTGGCGAATCGGATACAAAGGCACATCAAAAAAATTGTGCACCATGATCAAGTAGGATTCATCCCTGGGATGCAAGGATGGTTCAATATACGGAAATCAATAAATGTTATTCACCACATCAATAGACTTAAAAATAAGAACCATATGATCATCTCAATAGACGCAGAAAAAGCATTCGACAAAGTACAGCATCCCTTTATGTTCAAAACATTAGAAAAACTAGGGATAACAGGAACTTCCCTCGACATAGTAAAAGCTATCTATGCTAAGCCTCAGGCTAGCATCATTCTCAATGGAGAAAAATTGAAGGCATTCCCCCTAAAATCTGGAACAAGACAGGGATGCCCTCTATCACCACTTCTATTCAATATAGTTCTCGAAACACTGGCCAGAGCAATTAGACAGACGAAAGAAATTAAAGGCATAAAAATAGGAAAGGAAGAACTTAAATTATCACTATTTGCAGATGACATGATTCTATACCTAGAAGACCCAAAAGGGTCTACAAAAAAACTACTAGAACTAATAAATGAATTCAGCAAAGTGGTAGGATATAAAATCAACACGCATAAATCAAAGGCATTTCTGTATATCAGCGACAAAACTTCTGAAACGGAAATGAGGAAAAACACTCCATTCACAATATCCTCAAAAAAAATAAAATACTTGGGAATCAACCTAACAAAAGAGGTGAAAGATTTATATAATGAAAACTACAAAACCCTAAAAAGAGAAGTAGAAGAAGATCTTAGAAGATGGAAAAATATACCCTGTTCATGGATAGGCAGAACTAACATCATCAAAATGGCGATATTACCAAAAGTTCTCTATAGGTTTAACGCAATGCCAATCAAAATCCCAACGGCATTTCTTGTAGAAATGGATAAAGCAATCATGAAATTCATATGGAAAAATAAAAGACCCAGAATAGCAAAAGCAATTCTAAGCAGGAAGTGTGAATCAGGCAGTATAGCGAAACCAGACTTAAAACTATATTACAGAGCAATAGTAACAAAAACAGCATGGTACTGGTACCAAAACAGGAGGGTGGACCAATGGTACAGAATAGAGGACACAGAGACTAATCCACAAAGCTACAACTATCTTATATTTGATAAAGGAGCTAAAAGCATGCAATGGAGGGAGGATAGCATCTTCAACAAATGGTGCTGGGAAAACTGGAAATCCATATGCAACAAAATGAAACTGAATCCCCTCCTCTCGCCATGCACAAAAGTTAACTCAAAGTGGATCAAGGAGCTAGATATCAAATCAGAGACTCTGCGTCTGATAGAAGAAAAAGTTGGCTCCGATCTACATATTGTAGGGTCGGGCTCCAAATTCCTTAATAGGACACCCATAGCACAAAAGTTGATAACAAAAATCAACAAATGGGACTTGCTTAAACTGAAAAGTTTTCTCTCAGCAAGAGAAACAATAAAAGAGGTAAATAGGGAGCCTACATCATGGGAACAAATTTTTACTCCTCACACTTCAGATAGAGCCCTAATATCCAGCGTATACAAAGAACTCAAAAAATTAAACAATAAGAAAACAAATAACCCAATCAACAAATGGGCCAAAGACCTGAACAGACACTTCTCAGAGGAGGACATACAATCAATCAACAAGTACATGAAAAAATGCTCACCATCTCTAGCAGTCAGAGAAATGCAAATCAAAACCACCCTAAGATACCATCTCACTCCAGTAAGAGTGGCAGCCATTATGGAGTCAAACAACAACAAGTGCTGGAGAGGATGTGGGGAAAAGGGTACTCTTGTACATTGCTGGTGGGACTGCAAACTGGTGCGGCCAATCTGGAAAGCAGTATGGAGATTCCTGGGAAAGCTGGGAATGGAACCACCATTTGACCCAGCTACTGCCCTTCTTGGACTATTCCCTGAAGACCTTAAAAGAGCGTACTACAGGGATACTGCTACATCGATGTTCATAGCAACACAATTCACAATTGCTAGACTGTGGAACCAACCCAGATGCCCTTCAATAGATGAATGGATAAAAAAAATGTGGCATTTATACACCATGGAGTATTACGCAGCACTAAAAAATGACAAAATCATAGAATTTGCAGGGAAATGGATGGCACTAGAGCAGATTATGCTTAGTGAAGCTAGCCAATCCCTAAAAAACAAATACCAAATGTCTTCCTTGATATAATGAGAGCAACTAAGAACAGAGCAGGGAGGAAGAGCAGGAAGAAAAGATTAACATTAAACAGATACATGAGGTGGGATGGAAAGGGAGAGAAAAGGGAAATTGCATGGTAATGGAGGGAGACCCTCATTGTTATACAAAATTACATATAATAGGTTGTGAGGGGAATGGGAAAATAAACAAGGAGAGAAATGAATTACAGTGGATGGGGTAGAGAGAGAAGATGGGAGGGGAGGGAGGGGGGATAGTAGAGGATAGGAAAGGTAGCAGAATACAACAGTTACTAATAGGGCATTATGTAAAAATGTGGATGTGTAACCAATGTGATTCTGCAATCTGTATTTGGGGTAAAATTGGGAGTTCATAACCAACTTGAATCTAATGTATGAAATATGATATGTCAAGAGCTTTATAATGTTTTGAACAACCAATAAAAAAAATTAATAAATAAAAATGGTTGGGAAAACTCCAAATGTTCACAAGCTGACAACAGATTTTCATTTTTTTCAAAACTTCAAAGTAATTTTTGAAAATATATGATTACTATAAGAACATACTATTTAGAGTCCAATATTAGGTGCAAACCTGCTGCTTAGTGTCACTCATTTGAATTTCTCATTAGACTATATTCCTTTCTGTTTGTTTCCAAAGGCACATTTTATTCTATTGTTATGAGAAGGATAGGTCATTAACAGCAATTTGACAGCAGAAGACACAACTAAAATGCATACCTAGCATTGCCGACTTCCCATATAACTTCAGCTAGAAGCACACAAGCTTCTTGTTGTCATTGTTAAACTAAATAAATTTTTCAGACAGTCTCTAAACACTAACACGTTCTGTGGTTTGAAATTGTCTTCCTGATCCATTACTTTTGTATTGTATTACTTTTTTACTATGAACAGATCAGCTTTGCATGAAGAAATTATAGACAATAAACAGCACTGATAGAAATCAGGGGTCCAGAGAATAGTCCTACCCATCTCATCACCACGTACCCTCTGAACAAGGTTATTCATAAGAGTCATGGTATTTCCGTGATCCAGCAACTGCAGTGTGATTGCTGGTGGACCTGAGTTTTGACACACAGTCGAGGCTGAAAGGGGCAGAGCAAAAACCATAAATTCCAGCTGTAAGGTAGAAAAGGTTTCAGGCAACTGGAGTGGATTTTCTGGATGGAGGCAGTCCCCAAACCCTCCCTAACTATAGCCTTCACTAATACATGTTTTTTGTTTGATTTTTAATTTTTTATTCTAATTTGTTATATATGACAGCAGAATGCACTGCAATTCATATTATGCATATACAGCATAATTTTTCATAGGTCTGGTTGTGTACAAAGTATATTCAAACCATTTGTGTCTTCATACATGTACTTAGAATAATTATATCCATCTCATTCCACCATCTTTTTTACTCCCTAGCCCTGTCTCTTCCCTTCCCTCCCCTTTGCCCTATCTAGAGTTCATCTACTCTTCCCATGCTTCCCTTCCCAACCCCACTATGAATCAGCCTCCTTTTATCAGAGAAACATTTGGCATTTGGTTTTGGGGGATTAGCTAACTTCACTTAGCATTATATTCTCTAACTCCATCCATTTACCTGCAAATGCCATGATTTTATTCTCTTTTATTACTGAGTAATATTCCATTGTGTATATATACCACTTTTCTTTATCCATTCTTCCACTGAAGGGTATCTAGGTTGGTTCCACAGTGTAGCTATTTTGAATTATGCTGCAATAAACATTGATGTGGCTGTGTCCCTGTAGTATGCTCTTTTTAAGTTGGAGGAGTGGGATAGCTAGGTCAAAAGGTGATTCCATTCCCAGTTTTCCAAGGAATCTTCATACTACTTTCCATATTGGCTACACCATTTTGCAGTCCCACCAGCAACATATGAGTGTGCCTTTTTCCCCCACATCCTCACCAACACTTATTATTGTTTGTGTTCTTAATAGCTGCCATTCTGACTGGAGATGAAATATTAGAATCGTATTGATTTGCATTTCTCTAATTGCTAGGGATGTTGAACACTTTTTCACATATTTGTTGATTGATTGTATATCACCTTCTGAGAAGTGTCTGTTGAGTTCCTTGGTCCATTTATTGATTGGGCTATTTGTGGGGGTTTTTTTTGTTTTTTTTTTTTTTTGGTGTTTAGCTTTTTGAGTTATTTATATACCCTATAGACTAGTGCTCTATTTAATGTGCAAGTGGTAAAAATTTGCTCCCAAGTTGTAGGCTCTCTATTACCTCACTGATTGTTTCTTTTGCTGAGAAGAAGCATTTTAGTTTAAATCCATCTTATGTATTGATTCTTGATTTTAATTATTGCCTTATAGTTGTCTTATTAAGGAAGTCAGGGCCTTCACTTTTCTTCTATCCTGTACCAGGTCTACCAGTCTGTTTTGGTGCTAATTCCATGCTGTTCTTGTTACTATTGCTCTGTAGTATAGTTTAAGGTCTGGTATAGTGATGCCACCTGCTTCACTCTTCTTGCTAAGGAGTGCTTTAGCTATTCTGAGTCTCTTATTTTTCCAGATGAATTCCATGACTACTTTTTCTATTTCATTTTTTTAAATATTTAATTGATTTAATTTTTAAATATATGACAGTGGAATGTATTACAATTCTTATTACACATAAAGAGCACAATTTTTCATATCTCCATTTGTATATAAAGTATGTTCACACCAATTCATGTCTTCATACATGTACTTTGGATAATGATATCTATCACATTCTACCTCATTGCTAACCCCCTGCCCCCTTCCTTCCCCTCCCACTCCTCTGCCCTACCTAGAATTCATCTATTCCTCCCATACTACCCCTCCCTACCCCATTATGGGTCATTCACCTTATATCAGAGAAAACATTCAGCATTTTTTTTGTGGGTGAGGATTGACTAACTTCACTCAGCATTATTTTCTCCAATGCCATTCATTTACCTACAAATGTCATGATTTTATTCTCTTATTACTGAGTAATATTCCATTCTATGAGGAATGTTATTGGGATTTTGATTGTAATTGCTGAGAAGATGGAAAGATCTCCCTTGTTCTTGCATAGGCAGAATTAATATTGTCAAAATGAACATACTACCAAAAGCATTATAAAGAATTAATGCAATTTCAATCACTAACTCATATTTAATGGATGTGTTAAACAGTCATTTCAAAGGTGGTTGGCTTTGTTTTGTTTTGTGTTTGTGATATTACTTCACTAATGTACTAGGCAGGTCAATAATCTCCACTATTTAAAAATAGTACTTGGGGCTGGGGATGTGGCTCAAGTGGTAATGCGCTTACCTGGCATGTGCAAGGCGCTGGGTTTGATCCTCAGCATCACATAAAAATAAAATAAAGACGTGTGTCCACCGAAAACTGAAAAAAAAAATAAATATTTTTTAAAAATTCTCTCTCTCTAAAAAAAAGTACTATTTTAAAAATAGAAGTTTAAAATAATAGTTTTTACAAAGTGTCTTTCTCTGTCTTTCCTCAATACAAAGGAAATCAAAAAATCCTGATGACAGTGTTATGACCTAATGATGGAAGAAACCCAGATCTCTGAGTTATGAATATTATCTTTTTTATCATCAACCTATGAGGTGAGTAACACAAAATCTCCAATTTGGTTAATAGAGATTAATGGCTTTGGTATTCTTTTTATATAGCACCTATCATAAATTAACCTATTAAACAATCTCTGTTAAAATCCTATTTCATGAAATAACCCCACCCCCACCTCATAAACCCAATTACCTAAATCACTCTAACTCTTTTATATTCTTTTCATTCCAGTCTTTCTTTTCTATTTTTTTTAGTCTCTCTCAAATAAAGCTCTTTTATTCTACTTTATCTGTAGTATCTCTTAAATGTGTGCATTTCTTTGCACTACCAGTAAACAATCTGATTTCAGGAAATTACTCTTTTCCTAAATTACGTATTCTTAAAGCAGTTTCACCCTACTTTGACTCCTAACACTCAAAAAATGTTATTTGTGCAATGTTTTAAAGATGCAGCCTGGTCAGATCATTTCCTGCTTGTTATCTTTTGATGATTTCTATTGCCACAGTGTGTAATCCCAGTTATTTAGGCAAGTATGGAGACTTCTCATTACCTGGTCCTCGTGTCCATTATCCTCCTTGGTTCACTATGGGGTTTTTCCCACTTGTGTGCAATGCAGCCTCTAAGACTTCGCATATCTTACTTCTGCTAAACCCCTCTCTGTGACTGGATTTCATTTTAAAATTTATTTTTGCTTGAGTGTGCTCCGCAGCTCCCTACTCCAGCTGCAGTATGAGTTTCTTGTGTGTCTCTGGCTCCCAGTGTGTTTATAATACATATTGAAGAAGTGAATGACTAGGGTTTGCAGACATGTGTCCTCCAACATTTTCTGTGCTGGTACTTAAAACCCAAGGTGATCGTATAGAAGGGGTAAACTTTGTGGGGTGATTAAGTCACAAGGGCTCAATGCTTTCATTCAAGGCCTGGAAAAAAACAAAAAACAAAACAACAACAACAAAAAAAAAAAAACTAGCTAGACTGTTAGAGTCTGTAAACAAGTCAGGATGGCGCCTGGCATTTGGCCAGGGGGAGTGGTTTGCGAAGAAATGCCAGCGATCCATTAAGTGTGGAGATTCCTTATTGGTTGACTGCTGTATCTAGTTTATGTTAATTAAGATAAGCAGTGTGGAATGTATAAATACCCCTCCTATCCTACAAGAAACGGCTTCCACTCCTGCTGTATTGATCTACACAAGTCGTTCGTCACCCCCTGGTTATTTTGCTGCAGCCGGACTGTGGCACTAGACCTTTTTTTTTTTTTTTTTTAATCTGCCTTTCACTATGTAAGGACAGAGCAATAAGTCCCTGTTTTGGAAGTGGACAGAGACTTAAACAGATCTGCCAGCATCTTGATTTTTGGACTTTCCAGTCTCTTAGAACTATGAGAAATAAATTTTTTTCTGTTTATAAATGACATCATCTGTGATATTTTGTTATAGCATCAAGAACAGACTGTGACTTTCTGTCTTATTAACAACTAACTATAATGTAGTTTGTATACTTATAGAGTAGAATCTTTAAAATCTCCTGAATTTGTATGAGAAGTTGATCTATTATATTAAATCCCAGATTCCTGCATTTGCAACTCTTTGGTATATGGAGTATAGATATTGCCTTTGCTGAGGCTAGAGACCAAATGTCTACGGCAGGGAGTGTACTAAAAATATAATATAAATATTTATGCACTTATATCTCTACCCTGAAGGCTAATTATGCATTTTGGAGACTTTTCTTAAAACCACAAACACATGCACACACACACACACACAACACACCCCTACACATACACAAAAACACACACTCTTTTAAATAAAAGTTCTTTGGTTTTCTCAAATATAAATCAGTTTCTTAAGATCTGTATGTATATCTAGAATTGTATTAACTAGATATGTTCATATAAGCACAGTTTTAATAACCTCTAAATATTGTATTTAAACCCTTAAAATAAAATCAATAGGCTCCTAAAAACAAAATCAATGAAAAATAATTCAATCATATTGCAATGTTTGTCTTTCAGCAGTACAGATTTTATTCTTGACAATAATTTAGGCAATTTCTTCTTCATGTATATGTGTGGCACACGTACTCACATGCAATTTGTTCTAAATACTGAAATAAGTTCATCTAAATAGGCTTATCCAGAAAAACTAAATTCTATTTAATAAATTCATTTTTATTGGAAACAAATGATTTCTTTGTGTCAAAAATTAAACTAAAGTGGGTTATTAAAGCAATTACTGTGACTATAATTTTACTCTCAAAATTGCCTAAATAGATTTTGTTTTTACTGCAACAACACACAAGCTGGCTTTCTTTTCACTAATTTTCAAGTAAAAAAGAGCTGCTCCTCCTTTTCAACAAATGGTGCTAACAACAATGGATATCTACATGAGAATATGTTTTATATGTGTTTATTTATGTACATATATGATATTTGTATATATGTATACACATATATGATATGTGTATATGTATGTATATACATACACATAAATATGTAATATATATATATATATATATATATATATATATATATATACTACATACATTAAATATAAACATATGTATAAAATCAGTGGATCAGGTTCCAAATTATGCTAAGAATTTTTATACACTTATATACTTATTGACCATTTATCTATCTTTGATAGTAAAATGCCCATTTTAAAAATTGGGTTGCGTTTATTATTTTTAAGATATATCATTTATCTATTCTTTACATAAATATTTTGCCATTTATGTGTTTTACAAATTTTCTACCAAAGGAAAATAAATAGCTTTCCCTTAGGTCCTCAAAAGTTCATGATTTGCTAGATACGCTGGCATCTGATGCTTGAATATTTCCTTGCTTCAGTCCAGAGATAACATGCTCTTAAAACATATTCAAGTGTGTTGTCTTATGCCTTATGTTTTCATACATAATAACTTCACCTTAATTTTACAGTTATTGAAACTGCAAGTGAGTTTTTCTGTATCTGGACATGTGGCCCAGGACAGTGTGTTCTTTCGAGTGTTTTGGGAATTCATTCTCTTAGCCTTTTAAGGGACATGCAAGGCTATTTATTAAACCATCCATACTTACATTCTGATCTTCCAGTATTTTAGTTGGACACTTTCAGATATCCATGTCCTTGTGTCCTTGAAAAAGAACAATCAAAGCTAAGTATTGCTGGTGGCTTTGTCAGGGACTTGGGGAAGGGTTTCACTTATACTCTAGGCATTTTTTGGATTGGCTCAAATCTCTTCAATTGGGACTAAATCTTCTTTCTACTTCTACATATAAAGTTGAAAATGCTAATGTCCTTGAGGGAAAGAAACTAGTGGTTGATAATGACAAGTATTTGAATAACTATTGTCAGTTTCTTACAAATTTTTAAGGAGAAAGAACATAAAGATGACACAAGTGGACATGAAATAAAAAGACAAAAGAATAAGGTGAAATGGAGGTCAGTATACCCAAGACAAACTTTACCAACTTTATCATCTGAAAGCCAGTAAATCAGAAGTGTATCTACTTCTGACTCACTGATTCATAGTCAAGGACAGACTTCAGATTAAGTGATTCAATCCCTCAATATTCAACATGTAGTCATTTTTGACAAAAGCAGGTATACTTTGATTACCACCTTCAGATTCAGTCATAAAAGAATCCTAAGTCATTCAGTAATGACTCAAAAAAAAACTGGAGACGTTCTTTGACCTAGTTTTATAATTGTAATGCTTTGAAACGTCATGAACTTTTATTTTAATCTAAAAAAAAAGATGCTTGTTAATTTTTTTCTGTTTTCAGAATCAAAGAGCTCAGCAGGATGAATGAAAAGCTAAGCCAAGAGGACCACAATTCTGTTGAGTATACATGCAGACTATGCATTTTATGACGCTTTACATTTTTGCAAAGACTTTACAAGTAGGTGTTATTATTTCCACTTTGAAGGTAAACAACAAAACAATACTCAGAAAACTTAAGTCATCTGCAACCCAAGGTAACACAATAAGATGGTAGAGCTGTTTTTGTCAATTCCGTAATGTTCAAATCTATTGTGATAGGAAGATAGGTGGAAGCAACCTGTGCTTGAAAGAAAGGGCCAAGAATAGAATAGAACTAGAGCTGGAGGTGTCTGAAAGCCCAGAGAGACAAGGAGACCCCCCTCCCCACCACACACACACACAGCAAGGACAGATGCACAGAAACCTGAGCAAGTTGAGTCCTAGTTCTATAGCCAAGACTTCAGGCCTTCTTTTATAAATTCCTGTAGAGAGCAATGAGCAAATGTGTCTGGAACAGGAAGTAAACAAAACCTTAATTCCTGTGAGAATGGTCAGGGAGACCATTTTAGGAGTTCTCACCATCTTTAGAAGTACCGTAAAGATGGAGTGGAAGGAAATAAGATGTAAGAATAAGAATATTTCAAACCCTAACTCTGGCTGTTCTATTGCTTCTTAGCAGGGTAGGCTTGGAGGAAGGACTCTTAAAGTTTCCAGAAATCACAGCTGCTTCTTCATGAGGTCATTACCATAATTGGGCTTTGCACAGGGAAGTTAGAAAGCCCATCATAATGTCACTTGAGGGGAGAAAAACACTATCTAGTCACCTTTTTGGTCTTCTATAGTGATTTAAATTCTCATCAAGAGAGACCACAGTCTTTCTCAAGAGTTCACCATGAAGATATAAATGGAGTGAATAAAACCTGGATGATCTCTCAACACCTCAGCAAAATCTGATTTGGAACACATTCGCAAGAGGATTCCCTAAGGTCATGGAAAGAGTTTTATCTTGATTTGGAAATAAAGATGGACAGGTTTGGAGTAGGGGGCCTGGTCCAAGAGGGAGCACTATGCCTAAAGCAAAAAAGGGTTCAGCTGCCAAAGCAAGGGGGTGAAAACTTTGAGAAAGGAAGACAACTGGCTCTGAAGGCACATGCAGGTGTTCTGAAGCATTAAGAATGGAAGAAGGCGCAGAGAGACAAAATGTAGTGCCTGCCATCTTTGTTGTATTTGCTTGTATCTTTCCTCTTCAAAATATAAACTTTTTCAATTTCTCCATGGTCTGAAAAAGCAAAGGACCCACAGTCAGGATTAGAAAATTTTTGTTGGTTTGAAATAAAATGTTTGCTATCTGCCTGCCTTCCTTCTTTCTTTTCCTTCCTTCCTTTTCTTTCTTTCTTTTGCTCATTTTCTCTTTTTGTAAATTTTTTTAGTTGCAGATTGACACATACCTTTATTTTATTTGTTTATTTTTATGTAGTACCAGAGATCGAACACAGAGCCTCATGTATGCCAGGCAGGCACTCTACCACTGAGCCACAATCCCAGACCCTTTGCTCTTTTTCTTAAATGAAATTACTTACTATAGCCCACATCTGATTTTTATAAGCAAACCTTATCAAAGTACAATCTAAGCACATGGTAGGACTTACTCTGCCACACAACCTCAGCTCAACAAAAATTCATCTTCTCCTAAGTACATTCTCAGAAAGAAAAAGAAAAATTCACACTGCTTTTAGAATTGAGAACAAACAGCCTGGAGTTCCCAACCTAGCTAGCATTTAGAGCATTTCATTTGATCAAACATGACATTTGAGTCAGCAGACTAGAGCTGTGAAGAGATCTCATGCTCATAACTCTCAGTACTAGGCTGATTTCAAAATAGCTAGAGTAGCAACCCCAGGTCGCCATCTACCAAGGGGAACAATCAAGCCAGAACTGCACTCTATTCTCCTGCTGCTTACAGATTGCATATCACAGCAGTTTACCCTGTAATTTTCCACCCATCAGCACTACCACATTGCATATTGAAGCACTCTGCATTTGCACTGCAGTTTCCTCATCTACCAGGCAACTTTTCTAACATGGGTTGTGAAAGAGCAAGTGGGAACTGCTGATTCACAAAAACACAATGCATTTTGGGGTCCTTTGTGAATAGGCAATTAATTACTCCTATTTTCTTCTTCTCTTCAAAAGGTTCCTGATCTTTGGAAGAGATGAGAGTGTAATTAAAGCTGTAATTAGTGCCTAGGTAATCAAGAGCAGTGATAATAAAAGGGATGAAACTGGAAAGAGCTATTATGTGAAATCAGGATAAAATCAGGTCTAAATATAGCCTGATGCAGTATAAAAATAAAGGAACTGCTCTGTTAATGATGGCCATGATTCCACATGATTTTTTTTTACAGAAGAAAGTATACTAATTTTAAGGTGCATGGCATTTATTCATTTCTGAGAGAGAGAAAAAGTACAATCATCAAAAATGTAGAAATAAAAAAAAATGTGAAAGGAAAAGGCTATTTATTCAGAGCTGCAATAGCAAGGCAATCAGCCACCATCACTTGTGTTTGGCAGAGACTCAAAGGGAGCTATAGGAGTGGCAGAGCTTTACAGTGGGAAAAGTGTGCTATGGTTTGACTATGTCCACCAGAATGCATGTGTTGGAACCTCAATCCCCAATGCAACTGAGTTTAGGAGTGAGAACTTTAAGAAGTAATTAGATGATGAATGGATTAAAAAAAAACATGTTATCTCAAGAGTGGGAGTGGGTTCCTGATAAAAGGAAGAATGTGGTTCCATTTCTTCTCTAATGTGCACGTTTTTTTGTGCTCCTGCCTTTCACTTTGTACCACGGAATGATGTAGCAAGATAGCCCTCACCAGATGCAGACCCCTCAATCTTGGAACAACTTCAAATATGCCCTGATGGAGAACATTGGTATAAGGAAGTAGCAGACTAACTAGAAATAGAGATCCTATGTGACTGGTTAGTGATACATAATATGACTTTCTCTGGTCTTAAGTTGGAAGCAGGGATAAAAAATAGGGAAGGTTGCTTATTATTAATCAACTTCTGACTATTTTGGGCCAACTGTTATAAAAGCTGTTCCTAGACCCTGGGTTATAATTTATAATAGCTAGAGATATCAACCTGGCTTCCTGAAAGTCTGATTTATAGCACCCTAGTTTCTTTCATTGTTTATTGTACATAAAGTGTTGGTTTTCCTAGGAGATTCCTGCAGGCAGGCTGCCAGTAAGTGTTCTACTTGTATTTATTTTTTGACCATTGTTTCAATTTCATATTCATCCTTTCACATACATTTAGATTATTAAATAGAACTAAAATCTTTTAAGATCTATAAAACTTTTAAAGAAATCATTTTATTATTATATAATGAAACAAATGGTAACATATTAAGATGGTATTGGGCTGAGGCTGAGGCTGAGGCTCAGGCCCAGGAAGCAGGATTTAGGGCTCTAGCAGTTGAAAGAAAATGTGAGCCGAGTTGGGATAGTAGTCATTCTTTATTCTGAGGTGAGAATTGCCTTTAGCTAGGCCCTGCAATCCCCCACAAGCCATTTCCATAGGCCTGCTTTTCTTTTGCCCCCCAACCTATTTTTTTTTTATTCATTCTAAACAGTTATACAGGACAGAAGAAAGCTCTTTAATTCATTGTACACAGTTGGAGCAGAATTTTTCACTTTTCTGGTTGTACATGAAGTAGAGTCACACCATTTGTGCAATTGTACATTTATTTCAAGCCAGACAAACAAGGCGCACCACCAACAGACTACATCAGTGACACATGCTCACAAGCAAATGGTTATGACCTTTAGTACATTTGCTGAGTCACAGTATTATGACCTTGACTACATACAAAAAACACAGTCCACCGGAATGTTCAGCAAGGGAGTCTAACTACAGCCATTTTAGGTATGCCCTTCAGATGGTCTTAGAACCTCTAATACCTTGTAGGAAGTGGACAAAATCTTTTAAGACATTCTGCAAACATTTCTCAAAAACTTAAAAAAAAATATCAAACCAGGACTCTATGATGGTAGAAACAAAGATTTCCCTTCCTATTGTAAAAGTATTACAATCCTAGATAATGTAGGATTCTATCTTTGAAGGAACATAGGCATCTCTGCTGATTACTCTTTTTCAAACAAATCTTCTTTAATACCTGTACTCAATCTTCTCAAAAACTTTACACCCTTATCTTCTGGGTGAGCTTGATTTTTATTTTATTTTATTTTAGAATGTTTTATTTTATTTCCAATAACCAAAAGCATAGAAGAACAAGATTGCCTCCTTGTAAGGCTCTGAAATGGCTCTGAGATTCAAGACCAAATATCCCCAGAGTTTGGCCACTGTCAATATTAGCAGAAGTATGGTGTTCCATCCTGTGATGACCACACTGAAGGGGATCCCACACACCATTCATTTACTCTCTGAACCACTTATATTGAGCACATTCCATGATACTGAACCAGATGCTGTGATTGCAGAGAAAAATGATACAGATCCTGCAGCAAAGTACATATTCCCAGTCATTCTTCTGTGAAGTCATTCCAGAAATATTTGTAGAATCAGTTTAGACCACAGAGGGCAATTGCATTTAGGACAGGTGATTTTTCAACTTGAGTCTTAAAATCTTAGGAACTTATGCCACTTGGGTAAGACCAACAAAGAATTTTAAGACAAGGGAACAGAGTAAGCAAATTATAGAAGCATGAAGTAACTTAATTCATTTGATAACATAATATTTTAAAAGGAAGGCAATGTGCTGAAGAAAAGTAGGGTGATGATGATGAGACTGGTGAGCCAGGATCAGGTCATAGAATGTAAGAATATTCTACCAAGGAATTTACACCTGATCTTTTGAGCAACAATGAGTCTTGGAGAATATTGGGGAAAGTTATATTTTTATGAATTTACTTTTTAGAATGATATATCCATTGTTTCTACACATATTCTTACATATTTTTAAAATAATTTGGGTTTTTTTTGTAAATCTTGTCACATCTCAAGTGAATACTCTAAAGTTATAAAAACATTTGAAAATTTCAGAACCAAAATGAATTTGTGCAGCAAAGATGAGATATCTAACATTTGACAGAATAAAAATAGAACAGGAGAGAAGAAACTGAGCCCAAATGTAGAAAACTAGTGTAAGAATAGATTTTAGAGATTGTGTATTCTAACCTCTTCTTTTATGTGGATAGGATGCTAAGTTCGATATTTTGTTCAAAGCATCAAGATGTAGATGCAACAGATAAGATGCACCAGAGTGAGCTGTGCAACTTTTTAAAAGTTAAAAATATGTATTTATAGACATGCAGAGAATAAGAGGATTCCAGCATTCCATCACTGAATTGAGAGAATGTGGAGCACACATCTCTGAAGGTGTTTCTTTGCCATGAATCCCTCTCCTTCAGGATAAAGCTGGGGTGTGTCTGCATCTAATTTCAGACTTGGAGAAGGAGACTTCATTGTAAACCCTCTGCCTGTCTAATATGTGTCACCTGCAGGTAAAAAAAAAAAAAAAAAAGTGCCGCGAGATGGTGTGTGACTGTAGATTGGAAATGCTAAAGTTTAGAGACAGTGTTCTCGCAGCCCAGATAGCAGGAACAAAGTTGAAGTAGCAAAATTGGTGACCTACACTGTAGTAACTAGAGCAAAGTTTGAATGAGTGTTTTTTATTGCCCAAATACGGGCCGTGCATAGGAGAACAGCAGTGTGGGATTATCTTAGACCTTATTCAACATGGTACTACAGGGGCCAGCAAGGTGGTATTTCTATCAGTACAGAAATGATCAACCACATCAAAGGAATTGTAGTTAAAAATTGGAAATAAAAATATTGGAGAATAATAACAGGAAGTCCCTTAAAGATATAAGTTAGCAAACTGAGCATATAAAAATGCAAGATATCAAGTAAATTTGAATTTTAAATAAACAACAAATTATATTTTAGTATGACATTGTCACCAGTATTGCATGAGACATAAGAATGCTGAGTCTGACATTTATCTAAAATTCAAATTTAACTGGGCATTGTCTACTTCATCTGGAAACCTACATCAACTTTGGACACTGGACACACTGAGACAACATAAAACCTACATGTGACTGTATCACTCAGGGAAAAGATCTATTCCACACCTTCCCAGTCCTCCTTTCTTAAGAGTCAGCCCAGGAAGGCTCATTAATTATAAGTTTGTGAAGGGACCCAAGGTAAGACTCTGTCTCCAACAGTAACAATCTTCACTTGGAATCTGGTAGAGCCTATAACTGTGAAAAAACATTTGACTCATCCACAGAATTGAACAATCTGAGTGCTGAGATCTCTGTTGACTCTAACTGATTCCAAGATTTTGAATAAATTAAGAAATCAGAATAGTTATGGGTCTACCTGAGTTTTTCTCAGGGAAAAAGTTAACTCCCTGCTACCTAACAAAGTAATTGGGATAATAGGAAGAGAAAATAAATCTGTGTTCTGATTACAATCATGAGACTTGCTGTTCAGTACACCAGCTACAGACAAACTAGCAGTAAAGTCCTAAACAGATTCAGTGGCTACTAGATAATCAAAGGTGAGGAGATGCCCAAGACTTCCACATTTGTTTGCAACTCTTCCCATGGTGATTCTGTCTCATTGTTCTACTGCTAGCAAGTCACTCTAGAACCAGAGAAGCCATAACTGGAAAGTCGAACCAAAATATTTCAAATAACGATTACATTTTCCCATTCAAGCTGAATAATCTGAGACCATATAACTGTCTATTGCTTGCCTTTGACCTGCTCTGTGCCTAGATGTGTTTACCAAAAGGGAAAAAAGCAAACTGCTCATAGGTGTAAAAATTGAAGCAGCACAAGAGAGTAATTTATTCTGAATCCATAGTGATGAATTATTTTTTGAAGTCATGGCCCCACTCTTTAGAAAAATATGAGCCAATGAATGTGAGACCAATTATATGGAACACCTAGTAAATTGGGTAGAGTGTCATGGAAGAAGAGGGGAAGAAGAGAATTAAGTGAGAATAAGTGGACGGATGTTATATTAGTTTCTTATGATTGCTTTAACAAAATACCATGAATTCAGTGGCTTGAAATAACCAAGAATTCTTATTGCATCGATGTGTGAGCATGGAAGTCTGAAATGTGCTTGCAGGATGTGCATCTCTGGAGTCTCAGGGATGCATTCTCATTCTCCAGCCCTTAGTGCACTTCTTGGCTTGGGGCCAGTTCCTTCATCTGGAAAGTCAGCAATCTCTTTCATTTCTAAGAACCCTTGTGCTTATACTGGGCTCATGCTTATGACCCAGAAAAATTTTCCCATCTCAAGATTCTTCATTGCAGCTGCAAGGTCCTTTTGCCATATGAAGCAGAATATTCCTTTGTTTAGAAGATTTAAGACATGGATATTTGGGGGCACATTTGCTCTGCTAGCTCAGGTGTGTTCTTTTACCCTCCTTTTGTTGAGAAAATTCTTAATTATAAAATGAAAAATAGGAATGCCTGAACTGGCTGGGACTTCCCTCCTTACTTACTCTCCTTTCTATTCTAGGGAAGTCACTCCTAATCCCCTTTTTGTTAACTCAAGTCCTCATAAACATTATGTTTAATTTCTGTCATAACAGGAACATGACATCTATTTAACATTCACCTTTTAGTAGCACTTCATATCATTCTTCAGTCTTGCTACTTTCTCCTCCCTATGACTTTATCTGCTCCTTCTGGGAGCTACTATTCTCTCCACTTCACCAGTTTTGTTTTACTAAAAATTCCAATATCAATTCCCTGCTACACGTGTGGACATGTGGTCCAAGACTGGAGAAATGGGCTTCTTTTGGAGATTTTTATGTTGCCAAAGCCATACATGTAAAGCCACTCATGCCCATTAGCACAAAACACTGAAATGAAGTCAAAAAGAACACATGACCTGTCTTCCTGCCAAAAAAAAAAAAAAATCTGTCTCCAGTAGGAAAGAATGAAGCTGAGGCTTGGTGGAGCAAGATGAGAGAAAGGAAGAGGAAATCCTGTTAAGAATTGGATTTCCTGAATTATCTAGACTTGAAGTCCTGCCCACCTCCATCCTTCCCTGTTATCTAAGACCAGAAAAAAAAGAAAAAAGAAAATCATTTTTGTTTGTTTGTTTAAGCCAATTTAAGTGGACTTCAATCATTTTCAGTAGGGATACTTTGTAAATATAACCCTGCACTGAGAAAAGTGCTACACTTGCAATATCCTGTTAAATTCTTAAACCAATCTTGCAATGAAATACTACCTAGTATTATTTTGTAAGTAAAGATACTGAGAGAGAGAGACTGATGGGGTGACCTGTGAAGTTTATGCCGATAATGTTAAGAAGAGCCAGAATTTAGCCAAGGTTCCTGTGTCAAAAGCCTAGACTCCCCACCAAAATGACATATTGCCTCCATTTTCCCTTGCAGAGTGTCAGTGCACAGTGTCAGCTGAAATGAGTCTCTTTGGAACCCTTGGAGAATGTTGTGGGCATCTTCATATTTTGCACATGCTGTTCCTTTAGTCTTCTTGGGTAATCACTATAGAGCTAAGGACAGAAAAAAATTGCTTAATAAACTCATCATTGAGGAAATACTTGGAAATCATTGCTAGTTACATTTGCCACTGTTATTTAAAAAGTCTATTAAACCATACAGGGATGATTGCAAACTGGTGATACCCAATTTTCTCTACCTCAAATTTCCCATTGCATGTTGTAAGCTTTTTTATTTTTATTTTTTCAGTAAAACTCTAATGTGATTTGGTATATTTGAGGGCATAAAATAAATGATCAGTCCTCAAGGAATACATCAAAACTGACTCAGACATGCAGCTTTCCAATCTGTTGAGAGCCTTATTTGTAGGCAAACATTCCCAGAAAATTACCAGACATTGTGCCATGATGAACCAAGGGACAAGTTCCAGGTGGGGGGACAGGATGAGCAAGGATTAGGGAAGAATGTTGGAGGATATCACTGTGTGCTAAAAAGTTTAAGTTTAGGATGATTTCAGCCCGAATATAATTTCTTCAAGGGTAACTACCTTGAATCTCCAGTGCAGATTAGTTCTCCAATATATACTTTCTTAGCAAACTGCACCTTTCCATTTTTAGCACTTGCATACTTGTTATATAGTTGTTTTCTGTGTGAACACCAGAGCTGACAAGTTCTGTGCTGGCCAGCATTGGGTGTACCTTCGGTATGAAGGTACAGGGTTTTAAATGTGCTGAAGGAAAAGATAAAGCAAGCCAGGAGTCGTGGCTCACACCTATAATCCCAGTCTATCCGGAGGCTGAGGCAGTAGGATCACAAGTTCAAAGCCAGCCTCAGCAACAGCGAGGCACAAAGCAACTCAGTGAGACCCTGTCTCTAAATAAAATACAAAATAGGTCTGGGGATGTGACTCAGTGGTTGAGTGCCCCTGAGTTCAATCCCTGGTACCTCCCACCACCAAAAGAAAAAGAAAAAAGACAAAAGCAAGAATGTTGAGTTATTCAGGGTGACAGGGAAGTTACTGAAGACCATGCCTCTTGAAGTCCAGGGAGGTCCATGGGCGACAGAATGATTTCAATTTGATTTTTTGCTCTGGATTAAACATCCTACAACCTCTCCTTTCATTTTAACTTCAGTAAAATTCTCACACCATCTAACCAGTGAAGAATTTTTTAAACCAAATTGCCACCTGGTATCCTTCATATCCCATTACTGATTGTAACATCATTCCTGCATATGCTAGAATCAGTTTAACGCACAGTGTACAGAGATGATGCTTTGTTATGGAATTTGAAAATCTGCTGCCCTTTCTTTCTGGGTTCCAATTCAACTTTAAATTTTGAGACAAAATTACATTCTTTGCCATTCATAGAAATTGAACCTGGGCTCCACACTACACCATTTTGTTCATCTTCATGTTATACTTCTATAAACTGCCTTCTTCTTGCTCCTCTAATTAATATGTGCCCTCTTCTTTATCTCCTGTAGTCACTCTTCATGGGGTAAGACTTCTGGAGTACTCTGCACTACATCATATTTCTTAGCAAATTACTTTTTAAATATTTGTTTTGCTTTTTTTCACTATTTATTCACAGTCTTCCTGGTTATTTTTCTCCCTAGTTCTTTCTTTCTCTTTTTCTACATATCTTTTTGTTGCTTAAACCAAAAAAAAAAAAATCAGTATATCCAAACTTTATGTTTGCCACATGTATATAAATGCTCATTTACAGTGGTCAGGGTAAGTCAGGGAGACAGGATTTTAAATGACCAAGTGAGGAGACAGATGCAAGGAACTCAGCACACATGAAATGAACAGGCCAGAGGCCATGTAAACAAAAAATGAAAACAATAAGGATGAGGCTGCATGGAGAAGAGAGCAAGCCAAGAGTCAATTGTCCATGAAAATGGGCACCAGCCAAGATTGCTGCAGAGAAAGATGAATGGTAAGAAGCCCAGTTAAAATATTCAGTAAAGCAGATATCTCCAGCAACCGAAAGAAAAGGGTCCAGAGATCATTCAAGGTTTCAGGAATAATTCCTCATGTTAAAATTTCTTTTGCCTCATTCTGAATTCTGTCTCCTTGAGTTCTATCAGTCAACTTTGGATGAGTCTGTCCTGAAAATTGCTATGTGACACTCAAATAACTTTCAAGAATAGAGACAGTATTTCCAAGAATGAAGTGGGGAACATTCCAAACATTTTTAATCCTATATTTTTCTACTCTACTAAATTATGGTATGACCTTACCAAATGCAAAAACAGATTATTAAGTGTGATATAACTGCATTTGAGATATAACTAGCATCAGATCCAATAGCCCCTCATGGTTTTCTTTTCTATAGTTTCAATTACTCATGGTCAATTTTGGTCTAAAAACACTAAACAGAAAATTCCAGAAATAAACAATTTAAAGTTTTTAAAATTGTGCACTGTTCTAAGTACCATAATGAAATCTTGTACTGTTCACTTATCATGCCCAGTATGAAAATCATCCCATTACCCAGGGTATCCACGTCATGTACATGTCCATTACTTACTTAGTAGTTATCTAGGTTTTGATATCTACTTGTTGTGATATGGCAGGACTTATGTTCAAGTAATACTGAATTAACTTAATAATAGCCTCAAAGTACAAGAGTAGTGATGCCAGAATTTCAGATATGCCAAAGAGAAGTTGTAAATGAAGAGAAGTTTTTAAATGAAAAACTAGAGTTCTTAATGAGTAATAAAAATTTTTTTATTATGCTGAGGTTACTAAGATCTATGGTAAGAATGAATCTTCTCTTCATGAAATCATTAATAAGAAAAAAGAAATTCATCCTAGTTTTTGCTGTTGTACATCAGATACTGCAACAGATACTGCCACATGCGGGGAGGGAAAGAGGAAGTACTAGGTATTGAAACAGCACAAACTATATTATTTGCATGTATGAACATGTCAAAATGAACCCATTATGTAAAACCATAATGCACTAATAAAAAAAATTGGCATATCAAAAAAGTTACTGCCAAAGAACATGATAAGGGCTTAGGTAACATGGAAAAGACACTAAATTTGTACGTGTATGAATGAGAAAAAAACAACAGTATAGAGGGTTTAGTATTATCTGTGATTTCAGACATCCTCTGGGGGTATTGGAACATTTCTGTCATGGATGATGGGAGACTACTCATGTTTTGAATTCCCCTTCAAAAAGACCCCCAATCTTAATCCCTTGTCCAAATCAATCTCTGTTATAGAACTTTTCCTACAAAGAGTGAGCCCCTACTCTAAAACCCGAAATCTATTTCTTCTTCATTATTTCTTCATGATGCCATAGTGATTTCTTTAAAATATTGTGAAAGAGCATGTGGATTTAACTTCATAGCACATTTCCCAAAGTAATCTGACTATCTTTGGAGGTTCAATTGTTTTGTTGTTTTGCTTTCCCCCACCCCACAATATCCCCCACTTGTTTCTAATATAAGGACTATTTATAAAATTTTGATGAAACTCTTTTAGGCCATTGAATTGTTTTAGGCCATTTTCACTACATCATAGGAAAGTGCACAAAATATGCATAGCTCCATGGATAATCACAAAGCAAACACTGGGTCAACAGCATCCTGGTAAAGTAAGAAAACCCCAATTTCTTCTGGTCCCTGTGTTTCTTCTTTATGAGTCCCTCATGACCTGTTAAGAAAAACATTGCTAACCTTTGCTGTATATTATTGCATGATTTGGTATATAAATTATTAATCTGTACTCTTATTGCTAAATATTTGTATTGTTTTAGTGCTGAGTCTACTGTGAATAAAAATGCTTTGAGTATTTCAGCACCTGCCTCAGGAGGCACATGTTGTTGACAGTATACTTAGGGTGGTATCAATATAATCAGTGAGTAATGTAAGACAGTTTCATAAGTAGTTGCTTCGATTAATACTCCCATGAGCAATGAGTGAGAGAACATTGGGTTTTCCTTTGTTCCAATGAATTTTAACAAGCTGGGAACATCTAATTCTATTTTTAATTTTAGTTTTGTGCTTTTATTGCTATTATGATATCTTATTTATGAAATGCCCATTCTAAATTCTGATCCAGTTTTTATTAGGTAGTCTTTCCTGTGTTGCATTGCAGAAGTCTTTACGTGTTCTCTCTTGAATCCCTTCATCAGTTACATATGTTGTAAATATCTTCCACTCTGCGGGCTTTTATTTTAAGGGAAGTAATTTATGTTAATTTTTTTTATCAATCTATAATTTTTTTTCTCTGTTCAATAGCCATGACAGTACATAAAATAATTTCTATGATAGCTTTTAAAACTTAAATACTTACTAAAATATATCTGGCATTCATTTTTGTACAGTATGAGGTAGGGATCAAGGTTCGTTTTTTAAAAAACGGATGAATCTAGTTTTTTAAATAATACTTAATTTGAAGGTTATCCTCTGCCTCATAGCTTGGCATTTCTGTCTTAATTTTAAACCAAATGTCCATGTATACAAGTAGCATCCAGTATTAATAGAATATGGTAAGCTAAATGCATTCATGTATTATAATCTAGAAATTGCACTAAATAAGGAAACATATATATTTCTAAAAGACATGCAAAAGTATATTTCATGACAGCATTGCTTTTAATAGAACAAACTTTTAAAAAATGTAAAGTGGCCATAAACTATAGAATGTATACATATATTATATGAATTTATTTAGCATAAATATTTATAAAATGAAAATACTAAATAACAGAAATATGAACCACAGTTACACATTGTATCTCATGAATATAATATTGTACAAAACAAAAGTGTAATAAAAAATACTGCATAATTCCCTTGTTTAAGACTTAAAAATCAGGCAAAATGTATTGTTTAAGTCAAATAATAGCTTCCTTTAAAAGAACAGAGTTTATTACCATGATTTAACCATTTCCCAGTGCATGTATATATCAAAGCATATTGTATGCCATAAATACATATTTTATGAGTCAACAAAGAAAATAAATAAATAAAAATAAAATCTTTAAATACAAAAATAAAAGAACAGAGTAGATGTGCATGGGAAAGAGGATAACAGGAATTTGAAATTACTGATAATGATTTTTATATACTGCATCACCTTTATTGTTGAAAATTCATAAGGTAGGAAACACGTGGGATTCCATTGCTGTGACATGGATCAATTTTGAAGAAAATAGAAACAGCTTATAAGGTGTTGAACATACAAAGTCTGCAGGAGAAGAAACTTTAATTGTGGCCTTGTCATAAGTAGTTTGCAAACTTAAAAAAAGCATGTGCATCTAATTGTTTCAGTAATGTTTGTTTGAATACCATCCTTTGTCCCACAATTCTGCATTGCTATCTTGATTTTTAAACACAATGTCCATATATACAAGATTCTGCCAGTGTTAGAAAAGTATGGTAATTTAAATGCATTGATATGTTATAATCTAGAAATTACATTCCTAAGTAAATAATTAGGACCTCTCTCTGGACTCCTGTTTTATCACTTTTATAACAAAGGATATTAGACCCTCAAAAGATGCTTCCAGATTTTATATTCTAGAACTGCCTGTGCCTGAGTATCTAGAGCTGAGATGCACATCTACTTTGTATCTCTCTTTAAGAGAATTTGAATGTTTATTTACGTTTTTGTGCTTTCTCCGTTGATTCTGTCATTGACCTCTCTCCATGGACTTTTCCCATAAAAGCTTCCATCATAGAATAAGCAAAGCCCACATTTTAAAAAAATGCAAAATCAATTCAGTGTTTTGCAGTAGCATGTGTGACTGGCCATCTGGTTGCATTCACAACGATGGTGAGATGATTCTTTCTCAGTCTCATTAATTCAGTGCATGCCTTTCTTAAAGAAATTGAATGGTCATATTCAATTCAAAATTTTCTGTCAATACTCATGGGGAACATTTGGAGCTTTTAAAGTAAATGCCCATCCCTTCACTATTTCTTAATGACAGGCAGGGCTTGTTATGCTAGAGGGTGTCTTTTAAGCATTTCAAAATAAAACATGCACATCACAATCTCCTCTATTCATTATCATGATTTACAGCCACACATCCACCCCAACACCAGATTAATATCTGTTCTCATGCCCCTAGACTTGCTTTAGAAGTGCAATAACTTTCCAACTATGTCATGGTCTCCAATTTCTCCTTGATATAATCTATCTTCTATTACACTGGCACGTTAATCTTTCCCAAATGCAACTTTCAAAACTCTTTGATGTCTTCAAATTTTTTACTGTATATCAGAACTCCTAAAATATTAGCAAGAAAAAGAATCACTATAGAGTAGGCATTGGTTTAAAAGGCAGAACCCATGTCCCATATTTGAAATACTGATTCAGCCATTCAAGAATAAGACCCAGAAATCTGCATTTGGTTGCTTGTCCAATTTAGGGAAAGATGGAAAACATGGATGGCTCTAGGCCTTTATGTCAGGTGCTTCGTTGCCCCTGTGAATTGAGGAATTAGAATTTAAAAATTAATTCTGTGCTTTGGCCAAGCACCCTGTATCACCCAATTTGTGTGATACCAAGAAGTCATTCCATTAGCAGTTTCCTCTAGATAACTAGAACTTTCCCTTTGCACTTGCAGTAAAACTTGACCTAACTTGAGACATAGCAAGCAAAAAACAAAAACAACAACAACAACAACAACAAAAAAAAAACACCACAGAACAAAAAGAAACCAACAAGGATTGTGACAGCATGGGTTATTTTTTCACTAGCTTATTTCTCAGGGGTAGTGATGAAAAACTTTGTATAATTTCCCTGAAAGACACAGATGGCCAGCAGCTTCTACCTGGAGCAACTCAATATCCCCTTCAGGAAGAGTTGATCTGATACTGTTGGAAGTGAGAACAGACCCTCAGAGTCCCACAGGGGAAGCCACTGCAGCGCTTGGAATAAAGAATGGAAGCTCCATTGGGGATCACCAAAAAGGGGGTTGGAAAAGGATGTTTGAAGATTTCTGTTCCCTCATCCCTTCACCCAAGAAATCTCCCATCATGGAATTAATATGCTTTCATCTCACATGGAATATGGAATTAACAGATTTTTTTTTATTATTAGTTGTTCAAAACATTACAAAGTTCTTGACATATCATATTTCATACATTTGATTCAAGCGGATTATGAACTCCCATTTTTACCCTATATACATATTGCAGATTCACATCGGTTACACATCCACTTTTTTACCTACTGCCATACTAGTGTATGTTGTATTCTGCTACCTTTCCTATCCTCTATTATCCCCCCTCCTCTCCCCTTCCCTCTCCTCCCCTCCCCTCCCTTCCCATCTTCTCTCCCTACCCCATCTACTGTAATTCATTTCTCTCTCTTTTAACAGATATTTGTATTTTATTAAAATCCCCAAGTGAAGAGAGAACAAGATTTCCCATGAAGCAATGTGGTGGGAATGGAAATGATCACAACATATCATGCAATTTTCCTATCCCATCCATTCACATTTACTTTCCCTAACCCCACTTAATGCTTTTCTCCTGTAACCAAATAGTGTATAGGTCTTATCCTTTACATGCTTCCTGTTTCATTCTTCCAGATATGTACATAGACATACATAGACATACATAGTGCTTACATATGACAATATACTATAATCATTTTGCCCCATCAAACTGATGCTAAAGGATTAAAGTCTGAGCTTTACAATCTGTATGTCCCCCACATTTGAAAGAAGAGCTTTATCTATTTATTTAATTCAAGAGAATTAAAATAATTGAAAATGGTAGCAGGTAGTCATTCTTTTGGTTTCTAAGCAAGAATAATCATAAGGGAGAGAAACATTGTATTCTCTACAATATATAAGGCAGAAGTTTTCAAAAATGAATATTGACTAAGCTGGTGCGGAGTTAGCTCAAAAACAAATATTGACCGATTATCTGATTAAGTGATTAGCATACAAAATGACATTGTGATTTTAAATTTTCCAGAGAATAAGAAAATAAATTCAGACCATTGATGAATGTGACTATTTTGATGTACTGTGTCACGAAACTAATAGATACATTCATTAATCAGCAAGGATAAAATTGTTAATGCTTTCATCTTATGATAATAATAGCTAACATATATTGACCACTTGGAATTGACTAAGCATCAAGCTAAATATTTTACATGCATTGTTTCATTTAAAACAGTAAGTAGATGGCATGTGTGCTGTTATGTTCTTTATTTGGAGAAACTGAGGCTTTGAACAGTTATGTAATTCACACAAGTTCAAGTAGTTTAAGAGAACCCTGTTCTCCTGAGGTGTATAATCTGCAAAGGTTACTAAAACTATACACAAAATAATTATATCATACATACTACTACAAGATGAGGTTACTGGGAAGAATTGTAAGATCCAATGTAAAATATGTACATTTTTTCATATCAAAAGCATTTTTATCATTAAACTATGCTTTGAAAATTCTTAGTTTAAAAGGTTGCTTTTTCAGATATTTGAACTCATTACATTTCTGTAGATTTTTTCTATTACATTTTTATGTTGAAAGGTTACATGGCAGAGAATACTGTTAAATGACCAACTTTAAAAGATACCTCTCCCAAAATTCTAACAACACAAATTCATTTCATCCTGTATTGAAAAACCAATAAAAAGCCCTTCTGGCTGATACATCATGACCAGGTTCATGGAAATAAAATAACTTGTCCTGTACATACTCTCCCAAAGAAAAGAGATAAAAGTTTGCTGTTTCTATAAGCCCCTGGGCTTCAATAGATTTTTCTAAAGTTAAAGGAAATGGGAAAATGTTACCCCCCAAAAAATCACTATGTCATTTTCTGTGGCATTACCAAGTAAGAGCCCCAAGTCAAAGATTGTAAATGAGCTGAGTTCTGTTAATAAAAACATTTATTTAGCAGTGTCAAGCTTATAGCCTTGAAGTTGGATTCCCAAAACTGTACTTTCTCAGTTTGGGTAACTTGACCCTCTATTCCTTCCTGCATTTTCTTGAAATCTGGTTGTTATGCACTGACTGGAATAAAAACACATTTACTTAATCCCTCAGTGTGATTGACCAGGAAATTTCACAGTAGCAGAGAAGCAGGCAATGTTCTTTTATCCTTACGTGATGACATAACATTGAGGCTAAAATCTTTTTATAGGGTATCACTGCTAAGGTTCAAACCCAATGCCTTGAGGGTGTGAGGCAAGCACTGTACTACCACTGAGCTACACCCCCAACCCAGAATTTAAATTCTTTCATTGGCAACACTAGCGAAATGACTAACAAATCCGGTTGAGTAAAATTTGAACCTTCTTGGTTAATCTCTATCCCATACAATTTTTTAGATTTGAAATCATTCATTAGTAATTATATTTGGTAATGTTTCTGTTGACATAATTATGGACAACATGTTCTTTTTTTGATGACATTTTAATTTAATTTTAAACTTGGAGAAAAATTACATGACTAGTACAAGGAATTCCTACATATTCTTTCTGCTGTTTTATTTTAAATGGTATTATTTGTCATTAAGACATCTTTGTACATCTTTATGGGGCATATTGTTGTCATTCAGTACATGCATATCATGTGTAATAGTCATATCAGCAATTCCATCTCTTCAACTGTTACATTATTTAGAGACAATGACCAATTGTTTGCATGAGGTAGCATTTGCTCTTCACGTGTCTAAATGTAGGTACAATATCTGGGTCTTCTAGTAAAGACAATTGCTTGTTCTTTGAGGCCCTCTGCCCACCTTTTTCAAATCTATCTCTGATAAAGTGCATTGACTGTCTAGGTTTCATCTAACTTCTTTAGGTGGAAAATCCCCATAACAAACATAGTCATGCAAAACCTCTCCTGTAAGTCCCTCACTTATAATAGCATTTGGTACCTGGCTTTCCTTACTTGAGTCAGCTAACTACCTTATATTCATCATTTCCAAAACTGAGGCAAAACTCTCTCACACACACATGGACTTGACTCCTCTATCACATCTCAAATTCACCATCAACCATGCTATCACAGTAATCTCTCTCAAATACAAGAAAACATCTTGTCATCGCCTCAGTTTTTAAGGTTTCAACAATGGAAGCCACTGAAATAAGGCCTGTTGCTTAAAGGAATAAATCCAAAGTCCTTGGGCTGTCACATGATGGTTTTTAAAGTCTGAATTTTGTCTCCTTTCCAGTTATACACTTACATTCCTTTCCCACACCTTAGACACCAGCAACTAGATAAATGAAATTATGCAGCATTATTGAATCGCAAAATTACTTTGAAGTGCACACAACTTCTGGTATTCTCAAACTTGTCAGACTAACAGCCAACTGTTTCTTATAGTAATTTTCCTCCTGAAAAACTCCATTTTGTCATACAACTCAGGTACCATTTTTAATATCCAGAATTTCCTTAGTATACCATATGTCATTTAATAATTCCCCCATATACATTTAGAGCCTTTTAGAGACTTTTAGTCTCTCTTGGTTCATATGATATTATAATGTTCTTATTTATTATGTAATTCCATTAAGCTATAAGATACTTGGTGGCACTTTGTCTTCAAATTCCAGTTTGTTGCTGGTTCTTAAGAATTGCTCAGGATATAATTTGCAAATACTACTAATAAGAGGAGGTAACAGTTACTGGAATTTTAGGGTTTTTTTTCCCAGAAACCATATATATTATCTCATTTTATTGCCCCCAGATCTTTCCAAGAATGGGCTGTCATGTGCTGCACTTGTCCCCAATATAGTTGAGAAAAGTGAAGATAGGCCCACAATTAGGAGTCAATCTTGCATGTATTGATCTTGAGCTTGGGCTCTTAAGCTCTTCACTAAATGAAACGAAAGATATAATTTAGTTCTCTTTGTACTTCAGGGAAAGAATTTTCTACTTGCCAAATAGCAATGTCCTTGACATTTCCCTCTACCATAAAATAAAAAAGCCTGTGTTTCAAAGAATCTCTCATATTTTTAAACATGTTTTCCTAATAGCTTTCTCATTCCTTCAACTTTTTTTCTACTCTGATCTATCCAGTCAAACCAGAACTTTAAAAAAAACTCATGGTTATTTCCAAATGAATCATTGCCATTGGTATCCTGATTTTGAATCTGATGATTCATCCAGATCTTTAAATTATTCAACTCAAGGTTTTCAATTATTATTACAAATAATGAACTGAATGGCTCTTCAAAATATTCAGCTACTCTTTACCACACCAGGGGAGCAATTCTTCCCTCAAGAAAGTCTCAAGAGGAAAATCTGGGAAAGGCAAAGGAGTTTTGCTATTAGCATTAATTTTCAAGTCCTGGTCTGTGCACACAGAATACAGAGAAGGAGATGAATTCAGCAAGATCTACTACTTAGCAGCTGAATATTCATAACCTCATCCTAAATAAGTGCTGAATTCCACTAGTTTCCCCAAACCAGTTTGTATACATAGGAACAACTTAAAATCTGTTTGGTTTTTTGACTCCCTCTCTATCCTTTCAGACTTCAGTTGTGAGATAAAACCTTCCAGCTATCCACGTTGAGAGCACCTGTATTAGAGAACCCAGGTGAATGCAGATAACATTTCTGTTGTGTCTCACCCCTTACCACAGCCAGACTTGTAAGTCTAAGTGACTATCGTACATGGAAGAGACACACATTCAACATTTGTTCTAATAAATGTTGGACTTTCTGAACAAAATCCTGAGAACTAAAGGATTAACTGAAAAATGTATCCATTTCATAATGGGGTAAAGATATGATCAGCTTTCCTCATGGTCCCTTCTCTGTCTCCCAGAGGGCTGTGGTTTCTTTGACTCCTTCAGAAATGAAATCCACCTACCATGTGACACATAGAGAAACAGATGAGTACTCACTGGAGTCCCTTGAGGATAAAATGAGGTTAATAAGGATTGAAATAACACAGGTTCTTTTTAGAGAGCTTTAAATTGGGTCCTAGGAGGTTAGAACTGGAAGGGACTTTGAAAATATGCTGATTCACAATTGTATGAGAAAGTGAAGCTCCAAGGAAAAGGACTTGTAAGTCACATGACCTGTTAGAGACAGAGCTGGGTGCCAAGACTGTCAACTTCACTCTGTGGTTCTGGGCTGACAATCGCCATGCTCCCTGACAGTGCTCACGTTGACAAAAGGGACAAAGGGAACAGTGTCTCCCCTACTGTTCCCAATTCTTCTTAAGAGCAATTCATTCAGGGAAATGGAAGGGCAATAGATATGAGCTCTCACTCTACTTTTTCTTCATCATACGAGCGTCTATTATATTTAGGGCTAAGGAAATAATACTAAATTAAATATGACTTGTAGTTTAAAAATTAACCAAATGTTCACTTCAATATGGCAGAGTACTTTTACTGTCTGCTCTAATATCTTCCTTTCCTGTTTACCTTGATCAAAAGTCCATTTCTGAAAAAGAAACACAAAATATTAATATTCGTTTCTCTGGGTAATGGAATTAAACAATAATCTTATTTTCTTGTACATATATGTATTTGCTTTTTCCAAGATTTCTACAGCAAGAATGTGTTATTTTCATTCACACACACAAAAAAAATTAATTTCAGAAAAGGAAAAGAAATATCTCCTAAGGCAGATATTTCACAAGATCCTATATTAGTTCCTTATTATTGAAGCAAAAAATTACCACAAATATAGTAGCTTAAGACAATACCAATTATCTTGTAGTTCTGGAAATCAAAGTTCAAAATGGATTGGCAGATTATATTACACCTGGAGGTTTTAAAAGCAAATTACAGACTTATCTACCCCAGCTTCCACAGGCCACCTGTCGTCCTTGGTTCAGAATCTCGTCCTCCATCTGCAGAGACAGCAGCACAGCGTCTTCAGATCTCTCTCATCTCTGCTTCCACCACCACATCTCCTATTCGGTCTCCCCTGCGTCCTTCTTACATGGATCCTTGTGATTACACTGGGCCCACCTCAATAATCCAGGATCATATTCATATCTCAATATCCTTAAGTGAATCATGTCTGAAAAGTTCTCCTTAAGGTGGAAAGTAACATCATCAAGGATGAAAATGTGAATTTTTGCGGGGGACATGGGGAGGGTGGGTGGGACTTTATTGAGCACACCACAGAACCCCTTTATCAAGCTTTTCTGATTTCTTCCAAACACTCACAATCTCTCCATCATCTACCACACCCCCATTTTGTGTTTGGGTTTGTTTTTATGTATATTTTTATGTACAAGATACACATTCTACGGACTATTGAACCAATTGACACCCTTGATTCCTTTCCCTCTGGACTTTAAACATCACCTTTTTTTCCTCTTTCTTTCAGTCTCATTATCCCTTCTTTTATTCATGTATCAAACATTAACTGAGCTTCTACACAGCCCCAGGCACTGTCCATGTTCTACAGAGAGAGAAATGAAATACATGAGAACTCTGCCTCCACGAGCCATCATAGTGGTGGGAAGACTGAAATAAACCTATAGACAAATATCTAAGCAAAATCGCTAATTGTTCTTAATACTGGAAGGAAAATAGTCAGGTTGCCAAAACAGAGAGTCAGAGAGAGATGGATAATAAGATCACCAGTGAAGTTCCTTCTGAGGGGTGAAGTTGAGGCCCAGACCTGCAATGGAGGAACAAGAGGAATTAAAACCAAACCAGGTTGAAACACTGGGGGCAAAGCCTGTCCTCAGTAATTTCCTGCAACATCTGTACGAGAAGCCCAGACAGACCAGTGTTGCTTACCAGCATGAGTATGAATTTGGGACTTGGGAGAGAAAATACCGATTGCCATAGACTTCAGTTTCCTCATTTTGATTATTAAGATGTTGAATTATAAAATCAGATATTCTATAAATGTTTGATGATTATGTATAAAACTTCACATAGTTTTAATTTCATTGTTCTTTGGGAAAAATATACTAGTATGTGATACGGGTATCCTGTTTTATTTTGTCTATACTGTATGTGTGTGTATGTGTGTGTGCACGCACGCTCAAAATATGAAGCTAATAGATTGTTTCATTCCAGAATCATCAAATTGACCAATTGACTGAAAAATAATTATGAGTGTATTATGGCCATCTAAGTCCACATTATTACCATGTCTGAAATGAGGCTTCTGATTCTTTTGTGCTCCTAATGGAAGTGCATGCACGGGTGAAGTTTATTGCTCCATTCAGGCCTGTGTCTACAAGCAATGCTCATCCTATCACCACCTTTCAATGCTGGGAAATTGTCTAACATTGCTGACCTCAATAAGGTTCGGGTTCTATTCAATACCCAGGAAAACATTATAGATCATTCTTATTTGATCATAACAAGGAATCTCAGCCCTATTTTATAATGGTCATAAGTAAAAATAAATAACCAATTTTGCCTGAATGAAATAAAATCAATACTTCTACTTTGCAATATGCTTCTCAGGAACAAAATCCAAAAATTTGTCTCATTTATAATGGTCTTCTGCAAATCACTCTGAGGTACAAAAAAAAAAATTTTTGTTTTCAAGGCAGCACAAAAAGACCAAAGCATACTATCTGGATTTTGCTTCTGTCCAACAAACTCATAGTGGCTCATCTTAAAGTAATTTTTACAGATGATTACAATGGATATATATCCCCATGCTCCTTAGAACAACACAATCTAACTCTCTTTTTTTGTGTGTGTGACCGGGTATAACATAAAATGATATTTATTTATGTGCTTGCAATATCTATTAGATGTTAGGGAGATGGAGATTGGGTGAGCTATCTGTTTATTCAGTAAGACATTATCACTGATAGAAATTCTGATACTTACTGCAAATGCAGTTATAGCAACATAGCTGTAAAATCATTCCTGTAGATTATTATTATTATTATTCTTAAAACTTCTGAGTTTGTGGTCATAGTTATCAGGAGAAAATAAGAACTTTTCTCTTACTGGTATCCATCAGTTTTTCTGTTTCCTTTGTGAATTTTTAATTAAGGTTCTTCAGTAAGATGAAGAACAAAATAGAGGACCTAGTTTTGTTACACAACAGATAAGCAGAAATAAAAGTCATAAACTTTAAAATTTAAACACACACTATTTTACACAATGATTTAGTTAAAAATATTAAAGAAAAATAAATGTAATTTCCAATATTTTCATGTTTTATAATTTATTTTTCAAGAAACTACAAAAACTGGGGGAAAGTTTGCATATTGCCAAGTAACCACAAAGTAAATTGCTACTAAGTTGTAGTAGTTACTTTTTTCATGTAACTTTTTGCTTATTTTGTTTGTTTCTTTTTTTTCTGTTGGCTGATTATACAAATTAAATATTATAGAAATAATGTATAATGCCAAAATATTTTTTCTGCAAATGAGTAATGGGGTCATGAACTGCTGTTTATCTATAATTATTGAGGGTGTTCTTCCTGTCTAATTAGTCATGGCAAAAGAGAAGAACTACCTTATCCCATTTCTACTACCCAGTATAATGAAATCCACTACATAGAATATTACTATCATTTAAGTATTACTTAAGTAAATTTAATTAAAATAAAGGCAAACACATCCATGAAGCTTATTTTCTCCAGTGTTGAACATCAGTGCAACTACTTATTTTGAAAAATAATTTTATGTATACATTGTGGTAAGAAATATACAATAGAGTTTTACTGTAAAATATAAATCCCCACTTAAAATGGGGAACCCTCTCCCCCCATGTCTGTTTTCTGTTCTTATGTTCATATCCATGGATATCAGTGTTTCATGTTTGTGAGGCTGATGTTTTTCTCCTCCTTACACATAGTCATTTATCAATTCACACTAGACTTGGGGAAGGGTAGAATATAAAACACCCTCAGCTACAACATTAAGAAAAAGGACTTTGGAAAGGAAGTTCAGAATATTTTCCCCTGGCACATGTTATTGACAGAGATGAAAGTGGAATCCTGAATTCTAATCCTGGCTCTCTAGTTAACTCTAGTGATGCTAACCAATTTATTAATCTTTCTTTGCTCATTTTCTTCTATTAAAAAGGAAGGTTGGCCTAAATACTCTCCAGACTTCCTTTTGGCATCCTAATCAGCTCCTGATTTCAGTGCCCTGGTCTAAGATGTTGTTTTCCTCTTCCTATCAGCAGGGAGCTAATTTCCTACAAATGGCCTGGAGCTGCAAAGCCCCCATTATTTGCCAGCTGAGGATGCATAACTGACCTCCATCCTACACTGCCCGTGTCTGCTTAGCTGACAGGGTTGACTGTTTGCAAGGCAACACCCTAGCAATTCATCTTCTCTTTGCACGTTGGCAACAGGTCAGGTGTGAGGACAACTGAAGCAACCTGCAATGCAATGGCAACTCCCTGGCTGTGCTTTGGCACCAACTTAGCCCCATGTTGCCTGACGCCTCATCCTTTCAGTATTTAGCACAGAAATTTAGCACTCTTAGACTTATTTTAGAGTAGATGACAGAGTACCAGTGCTACTGAGAAGCTACCCAACTATTTCCTCTTCTATAGGTAGGCCCAAAGGCAGAGAGCCAGGCTGAGAAAGGCTACCTGAACATTATGCACCCATGCACATCTCCTCTCCCAGAGAAGGCAGATGGTTGTAAGAAATGTGAAGATGCAAGTTTGTGAGCTCAAAGGAATTAAAAAAAAAAAGTAGAGGAAAATGCAATCAGATTTTTAATATCTCAGAATTCATAATAAAAGCATATATTTGTTTTGAGAAAGGGATAGAGATTAACTTAAACTTGGCCTGAAAGTCAGAGTCCAGAAATCATTAATGTGTATTTAATATAGCCATTCATTTTTATGAAGTTGTATAATTTTCAATGTCATTTTGTAACAAGTGACTCCTGATGACAGAAACAGTTGTTTTTAAGACATCGGGTGTAAGGATTGCTAACCTACCATTCTGGGTGCTTCTGGATTGAAAACCATATTTTGAGAAATGCTTTCACTTTGACTCTTAGCACTGACAGAATGACTTTGAGATTGAATGTTAAACATCTGACTTTAAAAAACTCAGCCACTTTGCCTTTTTCTGGGTCACATTATTGAATTTCCCCCACACCATACCACAGAGTGTCATAAGCCAAAATATTGATAGAAGATGTTTTCCATTTGTGGGCGGCATTTTTTACAGGTATTAACTCATTTGAATTCTACAACAACCTTACTCAAAAGAACTGAGTAATGATGTTGCAAAACTCTTAAGAGATGACCCTAAAATCCTCATTCCAAGCCTGGTATCTTTACCACTATACACAGAAGTGAAACTCAAACAAACAAACCCATAGACTCTATAAGGCAATTAGATTCAATGGTAGAGTTTTAAAAAACAGGAATCAGAAATCCCAGAAAATAGAACCAAAGATTATGCAGAGGTAAGAGCTCCCAAACGGGAGCTAAGAGTAGCTAAGATGAGTGGATTGAGATGCAGCAGACATAGAGTTTCTATCACAAAACTAATGTTTAAGTTCTTTTTGGCCCCTAAGGAGAAGATTTCCATCGGCCCTTTTAAGTTATGTCCATTCTTTATGAAACATATAGCTTTAGAGAATTATGGGAAGCCTCTAAGTTAATTTTTGCAAATCATGACAGAGGACCTCTGACACCTGTTTTATTAATAAAGGGCCAATAAAAAATGCTTACAGAGCTGGGTTTTGCTCTTTGAAACTTAAATAAATACAAAAATATATATTTTCTATAAACAATAATAAAGGTGGCATTAAGGAAACAAAGTATTTGGGCCAACTCTCCAACTCTGAAACTTGCTACTTCAAACTGAAATATTCACATAGTCTATGGAAGGCCCTTGAAAGTCAGATGGGGGAACCTGGTTCTGCTTGAAATATGCTGTCTGACTCTCCAGCGTTGTTCATTTCAGGGAAAAATAACGGCAGGCAAATGGACCCGACCAAAATAAATTGCTTGCACATTCAGTGAAGCTCCAATTTTAAAACAAAGGAAAACAAAACAGAAAACATTTATTCTCACCATGTGAATACAAACTCATGTGTAAATGGAAACATGTCACTCCTTACTTTGTTAAGAGTATAAATACAACTTAAAATATTGCTGAGATTTTCATTGAACACGTTGAAGAGGACAGAAAATATTGGTAATGGAAGCATCTTTTGATTCACAAGGCTACTCTGGACTTTGAGAGATGGATTTATGTTTTTCATTTCTAGAGATCAGAAATAAAACTAAGAGGTGTGTGTTGTCCTAATATATGTTCAATATGATGTAGGTCACGCAGGGTCAAATACTTCAGACGTCTAGAGAATTCACTTGCTTCATGCATCATTTGTTTCTTGGGTTTAGCTGGATATTTTTGTCAAGAATCCCAACACTGTTATCATGATATGATGAATTGTTGCTACAAGAATAATTTTTCCCCTTAACTCACACGCACAGTTTTTTTTCCTAAGGATCTGTCCATATAATACCCAGAGGGATGATAGAGAGGTTCAAACATGTCCATCAAAAGTTGCTTTTTTCATTCATGAGGCAAATATTTTGAGTGACTGCTTTGAAAATTAATGGCTAGTTGTTTTCACTTCGTAAAAATATAGTCTCCATTTTTATCAAGGATTTGCTGCAAATCCTAGAAAAATGGAATTGTCAACTGGCAGTGGCCTTTCCACTGTCTATAGTAGGTCTCTGAAGCATTGGGGAATTCATTAGATGGAATCAGGCAGATAATTGGATGGTAAGTTTTGACTTTTAGAATCTAGAGTTCAAAAGAAATGCAACAGTCATTTTATGAATTTTTCACTTAAATTTCTATTAAGATCTATTTGAACATTGTATAAATGGTAACAATAGTAAAAACTCACAATTTCTGTTTTGTTCTCTTGAAAAGTTTATTTACTTTGATTTATTACCTATTCCTCTTCAACCTTGTCCCACCCTCCCCGCCCCCAGAAAGAAAATATCCAAACATTGAATCAGGTATAGAATCTTTGTCAAGGCTGGCTAGGCCCAGGCAAGCAATGCTTATGGTTAGAGTGAGCAGAACACAGATGTGTCTAAACACCTGGACAAGAGAGAGAGGTAGGGAGGCAGGTAGTATTCAGCTCTGCTTCTACTGTTGTGCTTACCTTTGGCCACACTTGTTCTTTCCACTCCTGGGAGGAGAAAGTGAATATATTACTTGTATAACCCACAGGGAGGAAATTATTTCCAGGTATCATAAATTCAGACCAAAGGCTGAGCTTCTAGGAGGAGGTGTTGGAGAACTTAAATTAAAACATAAGTAATCCCATCCACCAAGGGGAAGGAAAGATGGGAGTTTTCTAGAAAGGATTGTGAAAGATTCTATAAATGGTGACCTTGACACCACTCATCCAAGCAGAGGCCAGAATTCTGATTAGTATGTTCAAGGAGTCAGGGTCCTCTGTAGCTAAACTTGTGAGTTAAAATTAAGACAATTTTGCCTTGGAGCAAATCCAGATGAGTATATACATTACTCTTCATCTAAACTTGTGCTTGTCCCTCAACTAGCCCCTTGTACCATCCATCCTTCAAGCACCCAATTGAGGCCCCCATTTCTTCTTAGCATTACCAATGATTTCATTTTTCCATTTAGATGGAAATGCTGTAACAAGTGGTGTAAGGGTGATACTCAAATTCGTAAACAGAGTAATTTATTTCATAATCATGGATATATGATCCTGCAATATCTCACTTCCCTATTTATTGATTTTCCCATTCGACAAAAGCATTAAGAATTTTTTTCATGTGCTAAGTTCCATGTTACATGTTAAGGAACCAAAAACTCTTTAGTCACAAGAAACCCAAAGGAGAAATGGTTGCTGCTATTTATAAATATTTTTTAAAAAGGTTGGGAGGAAGGAGACTGCTTAAATGAGAGAAGTAAGATTTGAAGTTTCATAAAGGACCTAGGGTTAGTTATCCAGCTGACAAGAACAAAGGACACAGAGTCCCATTTTACACACAGAGAACACTGCAGAAAGTGTAATGGTGTAGTACAGTGATAAGAGCAGTACGGAGGTGATAGATACAATAGGCAAGGACAGAGGGAGAAGGGGTGGAGAATAGTGAGAAGTAGGAAGTAGAATAGGATCAAGAAATAAGACCAGAGGAGGGGAAAGAACCAGAAAGTGGCCAGTATTCAGCATTAGATATTAGATTTTTATACTGAAGTCAGGGAGGTATATGAAGGTCTTGAAGTGATTTGTTCGAGAGAATTTGAACAGCGTTGGTTTATTTTGAAAATGTATTACTATTTTATTTCATAGGTACTGCTTTAGTCAGCTTTTTTCCCTACTGTAGCCAAAAGACCTGATAAGAAAAATTTTTAGAAAGGAAAAATTTATTTGTGGCTCACTGTTTCAGGAGTTCTCAGTTCATCACAACCAGCTCCATTGCTATGGGCCCCAAATGAGACAGAACATCATGGCAGAAAGGTGTGGTGGAGGAAAACAGCTCAGAACATGACAATCAAGAAGCAGAGTGAGACTTGGGTCATCGGGAACCAAAATCATGCTCTCAGTGAACCACCACTTCTAGCCATATCCTATCCTACAGTTACCTACCACCCAGTTAATCCCCATAAGGGAATCAGTAATACATGGATTAGGTTAAGACTCTCATAACTCAATCATTCCACTGTTTTATTGCATTGTCTTACACATGACTTTTGGGGGACACCTCATATCTGAACCATAACGTGTGAAATCTGAGGTTCAGAATTATGGCAATTTGCCTATAATAACACATTTACAAAACAGACATGGCACTCAAACCCCAAATTTAAGCATCTAGACTCCAAACTCAGTTACCTCACTATGATAAGGAAGAATCTTTACAAAACCACACTATGGCATCATGCTTTTCATACCCACAAGTGCTCACAGATGCCTCTGAATATCACAACAATCGAAAAGGAAAACAGAATCCATACGCAGTTTTTTTTTTTAATATTGTTTAGTTTGGATGACATGGAGGCAATTATGTCTAATTTCCCACCTTCCTCCTGCTAACATGTGCAGAGCCAGGAGCTTCTCATGTTGGCCCATCTTTGCTTTATGTTTCTGAGCACTTTCATGAGAGCATCTGTGCCTAGCAGACCTAGCCAGGCCACCCCAGAGTGCAGCATGAACGGTCACACATGAGCTCTCATAGTCACAATAGGAGCCATAAGGAAGTCTGTCCTCATTGGTTCTTCTATCAATTAGCAAATCCAACTGCTTTAGGTCAAACAATAAAAAATGTGACCCTCCAGAACAGAACAGAAAGGAGTAAATAATTTTAAATATTGCCTAAGTATTTGATGGTTTTTTGATTGATTTATTTTCCACTTTGGGTTGTAAAGATAAAAAGGGGTAGGACAACCTCCCTGAGATACAGCTCATCCAGTGTTCTCCTATATCTCTCATAAAGAAAGATATTCCATATACAGATTGCAGAATCACATCGGTTACACATCCACTTTTGGGAGTTCATAACCCACTTGAATCAAATGTATGAAATATGATATGTCAAAACTATGTAATGTTTTGAACAACTAATAATAAAAATTAAAAAAAATAAAATCTTGAGAACTAAAAAAAAAGAAAAAAAAGAAAGATACTCCACATTTTCCCCTTCTTTCTATTCTCCAATTTATTTCCTTATCAAAGTCATAGTAATATAAACTGAGATGTCACCTGCCTTTTCAAAATCAATTAATTATACTATTGTATTCATTTCTTGTCTCGACCCCTTGCCCGCAAGGAAGACGCAACTCAGGAATCTTCTTTCAGCAGTTTATTCAGGCCCTTGATATTTCTTCTTCTCTCCCTCGGATGCCCCTCCCAGCCTTAATAAAGCATCTCAAGCCCCAATGCGAAGCTGCCACGTGGAGCTTTCTCATAGAGTGGTGAAAAACCATGCGCCAACTCTCCCAAATAAGGAGTTGTTTGTCACAGACCACAGCGGAGCCAGCGCCATCTTGTAATGGCGACCATAGTCTGCAGAAACGGCAGAATCGGCTCACCACAGTTCCCCCTTTCTGTTTTCTTAAAACAATACAGGCGAGAGTAGAGGTCCTATCCCACTGTGCAGAAGTGGCTGCATTGTATGACTCAGTCCTAAGGAGGGCCCTCCCCCAGATCTGAGGCCATATCAGCCGACGCCTTTTTTCGTGGGGCGGGGCGTGGACGCGTCTAACCCGCATGCAATAGGACATGCTCTCCTTGAGGTCCACGTCAAGGATCACTCAAGTGCAGTGCCTTGCCTCGCATCCTGTATCGTGACGATGGTGGACGAAGGGGGATAGCTGAGGCTGAACTGTTGCTGTTTATAACAACAAACAAGTTGACAGCACCCTGAAAGAAAGGCACGGACTTTAAGGCGATAGAAAAGCACTAGTGTGGAAACCCGTCTGCGTGCAATGGCAGTAAGACCGGCAGAGTGCAAGGGCTTTCCAACACTAAGAGAATAACAAAGAAAGTCATGTCGATCCCAGTGCAATGTTATAATAACTTGGGGTGTAACGACCATGTCAAAGGTTTACTGTTTAAGATGCGCAAGCCAGACTTGAGGTGAGTTGCCATTTTCTAAAGCTGCAAGAGCTTGTATGATCATAGCCTTATGGTGAGCACTGCGGGCCTTAAGGCGACAGAGAAACCACAAACAGAGGAACATACCGAAGCAACACATTGCACCAAAAATGCCTACCCCCACCCACTCTTTGAAGAAGGAAAAGGCAGAGGATAGCCAACTGGTGAATTGACCCAAAGTCACTGGTTCGACACGGGTGCTATACAGAACAGCAATCTGAGTTAGTTGAGACTGGATCAAGTCTTCTGCTTCCATGGACCAGGTTCCGGATAGATACTCTCCGATGATGCAGGAGGCATTTCTGGAATCATAAAATCTGACAGAGGTTATACATAAATGTGCACGTTGATCAATACAACCCAAATGTACTAGATCAGACAATTCCTCAACTTGAGCTTGAAGCAGATCTATCCTTTGATTAGCAGCCAGAATCCCAGATAAAATGTGTTGATTAATTCTACTTTGAGATTCAAGTATGGTGGATGTTTGTTGAATAACCTGATTAATAGTGGCAGCAGTTTGTACCTGGCTGGCCATGGCTACTCCAGCTGTAACTGCTGCAGCAGCAGACACTGCCACAGCTGTCACTATAGCTGCCGTAATTCCAAAATCCCTGCGGACTCTAAGTAGCTCAACAATGGGGAATTTATCTGGGTCCGCAGTGACTGGGATTGGGACAAAAGTTGGAATTTTCATAACCACTGCCATAGGCCAAGATCCATTCCAACACTCAGACAAGTAACAGGTAGTATTAGAACAATTAAGCATCCCCTGTAATGTAACATTAGCCAAAAGAAACAGGAACGGAGATTGGAGACAGACTGCTGCGGAGGGTAATGTAGCATTAGATAATTGTGAATTGTGTGAAGTAATTTTAAATCTCCTACCTCGCTCCGAGTCTTGGGTACTGCCAGAAACATTAAACAGCCAACTTTGGACTCCTAATATTTCCCTGGGGAAACACAAGCGCGGACTAGACTAGCCCAATCTGAGGGAGTCATGCAAAATCTAGTAAGTCCCTCCACCTGAGTGAGAGTGAAAGCGGCATCTATGCCATAAGTGCGGACAGATTCTGCCAAGGTTTTAATTATCTTAAAGTCTAAAGGCTCATGATATCTTCCCCTGTTATTGTCCTGAAATACAGGGTATGCAAGTCCCATATCTGTATTAACTGTCCTCCAAACTTATGCATGAAAAGATCTCCTGGAACCTTGGCTCCCCCCCACATACGGAGGTGGGGCAATCGGCACCATATCTTCTTCTAGATATTCTACCTCCTCCTCCTCAGAGTTTTGTTGACCGATGTTAACTCCCTTCCCCTGTTTCACGCTCCGCACACTCCCATCCTCCTGAGGCACCTCACTTCCTGCCGTCTCCGATTTCTCCTCATGTAATTGCTCTAGAACTTCCTGTCCTTTAGTAAGTACTTCCTGACATCTGCCATCTGTAAGGCAACTACGGACCATTTTCCAAAGGGGTATCACCCCACCCTCTAATATGCCCTGCTCAGAAGCAAAGTCAAGATCTTTGCCTAATTTATCCCAACTAGGTACAGTAAGGCTGCCCGAAAATGCAAACCACGGTGCAGCGATATCTATCTTCTGTAAAAATCTCTGTAAAGTACTATGTTTCACTTCCAGGCCCTTGGAACGTAACAGGCCATCTAGGGCCAGGAGAAGCGGACTTGAAGATGCGGCACCCATGACACAACAACAAAAGAAGCACAAAAAACAAAAGCGAAATGACACAACAAAAGAAACACAGAAAACAAAAGCGAAAGTAGAAGCAAAAGTACACAGTGCAGCTGCAATAAAATGTAATGCTCTCTCTTTCTTTACAGAGGAGCTGCCCCGCTTTGGTCGCGGATCCCACTTACCTGGGACTAACCCCGCTTTGATCGCGGATCCCACTTATTGGGACTAACCCCGCTTTGGTCGCGGATCCCACTTACCTGGGACTAACCGGTGCACCACCCCTGACTGCTGAAAGTTCTGGTTCCCGGGTCTCGGCACCACTTGTCGCGACCCCTTGCCCGCAAGGAAGACGCAACTCAGGAATCTTCTTTCAGCAGTTTATTCAGGCCCTTGATATTTCTTCTTCTCTCCCTCGGATGCCCCTCCCAGCCTTAATAAAGCATCTCAAGCCCCAATGCGAAGCTGCCACGTGGAGCTTTCTCATAGGGTGGTGAAAAACCATGCGCCAACTCTCCCAAATAAGGAGTTGTTTGTCGCAGACCACAGCGGAGCCAGCGCCATCTTGTAATGGCGACCATAGTCTGCAGAAACGGCAGAAGCGGCTCACCACAGTTTCTCCTTGACCAGTCAGTCTCAGGTTTTGTACTGTGACCTGGTTATTTAAGAAGAAACAAGTAGACTACTAGCGTTTCCAGTATTTTGCTATTTCCTCTGTTCATGTCATCCAGCCTTCAGATCATCCTCCCAATATCATTCAAATCCTAGCACTAATTTATTGTGGGCAACTCCAAACCCAGGTACTTCTGAGTGCGACTCTTTCAAGGTAAACAAAGCATTTACGGTGTTTATCAATCTTACTCTCTAATCATATTTCTTTTTTGGCCCTCACGTATTCTTCTGTTGCACATTCCTATGACCCTGTCCTTCCTCTCTCACTCCTGGCTTCTCCCTTTTATTGTACCCAGAATATCCAGCATCAGATTAAAAATGTGATCACATGCTCTCCTCCTTTTATTCCACTTGGAAAAGCAAACAACAGACTGTGAAAATTGGCCAGGCTGTCAAAATGATTGGGAATAAAATGAGGAAAACATTATTCCAGAATAAATTATTTGGGTCCCCATAGACATTCTTCTTGAGGCCTTTGCCCAAGGTTCTTTCTACCAAAAGGTTTTCTTCTGGCCTTTCTCCTTTGTTCTTTATGCCACCACATTTTGTAGCATTATATGCATATATGATGAGTGTATCCCAGTGTTGGGGGAAGATTTATCTTCAAAATATGGAAACATGTTTGACTCTCTCCCTCTCTACTCTGAATACAGACCCTCAAAACTCCTTTAGTTTCAATAAAGAGGAAAATCTCTTTTTCCCCATTCTGCTTTTTTCATTCTTTTTTGAGTCATCCTACAGTTCATTCCACTGAGATGTCACTCTGCTCCAATGACAATAGATGTTTGCATAATTGCGAAGTATATATTAGTGTCTCACTTTTTAGATTGTCTCTATTTCAGAGACAACATGAAGAATCAAAAGACCCATAAATCGTTTTGTGCAAATATGAATACAACATAATCACGTATAATTACACTGTGCCAATAAAAAAGGAAATAAATTAATGAAAAGACCCATCAAAATAATTTTTTCCAAATAAAGCCAAAGATGAATAGAGAAATACACCTACAGAAGGACATTCAATAATATTTTGTCCCTGTTACTTGGCTCCCAACTTGTTTCCAGGGATACCATTCTGCAATCCCATTCTTTGGAGCTTTACCTCTTCAGCACATTTTCTGGTCTAATTCTGCACTTCATCCTTGGTACTCATGGGTTAATTACATTCTGTTGGATATTTGCAATAATGACATAATTATTTTACAGATAACAATATTTAGTGTGCTTACCTGCCCAAGGAAATTCTAATGATTAAATTATATATATTTTTCCAAGTATGCACACAAAGGACCACCTTAATGATTTTAGTGGATTCCTCCATAAATCATCCAGAAACATAAAATAATTCAAGACCCTTTTACCCGCTGGCATTGTAACACATCAGACACAAAGATAAATATGGCATTATCTCAGTCTTATTTACAAGTAAAAAAAAAAAGGTAGGCATGGAGGAGAAAAATACTGTCAACAAAACTTATTGGAAAGTATAAGAAGAGAATATGAATATGCTTAAAGAGTGGGTGCGATTTAACACTGGAGAGGACATTTTGACTAAAGGGTGAACAGGATTTGGATGGGTAAGCCTGAGAGACACAAGACTGCAATATAGGGAAGAGGAATGGAGTAGATAAATTTTGCAGTTGAGGAGAACAAAGAATGCAAGCATTTTATTTTTTAATTTCTAAGGGTTGGGATTTTGGTGCCAGAGTAGCAATGGGCATATCACCTTCCCAGCTACTGCCAATTTGAGGACACGTTTTCCTATCTCACCCTCCAAACAAATGTGCACTGACTCTCAAGGGAGACTCTTACCAAAAGGGAGACAGCCAGTTGATAATTTTATAGTCAAAATTCAGTTCTTCCAATGGCAGTAGCCAGCATTTTAGATTAACTGAGAATCAAATGCTTTACTCAATCCAAACAAAAGATGTGTCCTGTGTCATAGGTCTGGGATTGCCACTCTATGAATAATGAGGTATTTTACAAAACATGTGCCTACAATGTAATAAAAAAAAAGAAGAAGAGAAAAGAAAGAAAACCAGAGCAGCAGTCACCCTAGTGTTAACTGAGCCCCTGCAGCTCTGGCTAAAATGAGAATCTGACGACCTCATTAGTTTTCTCAGGGGTGGGAAGTAGCCCAGACAGATGTCCTGGGCCACGTGACTGGGTAAAGATAAATAGCCAGAATGCAGCTGTGTAGACAGCTGTCCAAACCGATTAATAAAAAGATCTATCCATTCCCCTCAGTATCTTGAAAGTCTCTGGGATTATCACAATTTATACACCAGTCTCAGATATGTCTCCTGCATAATAATAAAACAGCACTTCCTTGGTACAGCAATTTTTCAAAATTCACTGCAAACATAGGTTCAATTGTATAGTCTTCAAGAAGTTAAATAGGCTTTTCTGGGTATGCAGATATACAAGTAAATTGGAGTATTACCCCAAGTTATTAATTAAATGTCTGAAACATATTTTAGGATGGGTGATCATGATTTCATAACTTCAGTGGAAGAGGTGCAGCCAGAGTTCTAGAAACTAATCATTCAACCTAGGCCACTCATTCTGTATAATAGAGGGGAATAGGCCACTTCAAATTCGGGGTGTAATCTCACAATCTTAAATAGCAACTCAGTAGACAAGAAACAAAGCAACCTACTTAAACTTTTGTGGGAGAATGGACAAGCTGTTAGATATTCATGCAATGAAATTCTAGTCAATAATGAAAATGAACAATTTACTCTTTCTACAAGATTTCACATGAAATCAGTGAGACTGAGATATGAGAAAAAAAAAAACATGATTAAATTGTACTCAGGTAGGTATATATAGTACCACCTGGACCCCATCCTCAATTCTAGTGATCACATTCAGATGGGAACTCAGATCTTTGCAACAATGACTATGAGAACTGGGTTCCATGGGCTTCATCTGCAAAATTTTTCTTGTCGTTTTTCACTTTACTGGGTATAATAATTTGTACCATATTTTTTTTTCTAATTTCTCCAAATACCCTCAAAATATTGGGATATTTTGGGGAAACGGATGGTCATGTATCAGCTATTTTAGTAATCTGAATTACTTATAAATTATTTGTACACATGATTTATTTATATACTATCTAATAGTTATAATAGAGAAATATTCAACCACCAGAACTGCAAAGATTCGGTCTCATCCTTTCTAAGAAAAATAAAAACTAATGTAGTCCATATTTGTACATTCATCATCCAAGATGATTGAAATAGAAGGTAACAAATAATGTAGAGTTAAAGTAGCAGCAGGCTTAGAGGCAACCCTTGGACTTAGAGCAACAGTAGGATCAAATCAGTGTGATCATACAAGTTGAAGTTGAAGCCTCTTAAAAGGGAAGATGATTTGGACTTCAGGACAGGAGATTCAAGGGCCGCAAGCACATTACCAATACAGTGCTCAGTTTAAGAAGGACTCAACATAAGAATGGTTTCATGCTGACCATGCAATGTCATTGAGATGTCTACTTTGAAAACTGGCAAGCATGGCCATCCCAAGGTCTACCTGTTTGATATGGACATCTTTACTGGAAAGAAAACAGGTCTGCCCATTAACCTATACTATGAATATCTCCAGCATCAAAAGGAATGACTCCCACATGGTTGGAATATGGGACAAAGGCCTATAATTGCTTTAGGACAGTGGACAGGTATGAGAGCACCTTCCTCTGAAAGGAGTTGAGAAGAGATCCAGGTCTGCCACAACAGAGGAGGCAGCTGTTGCAACCAAGGCCATGGCAAAATGCCAACATCCCTGGTGGCAGAGGACCCTCCCCCTAGCCTGGCCTTGCTCTGGCCCAGCTCTTGGCTGGATGACTCCTAAACAAATTATTTTATATTTTAACATTTTGATTTGGTTTTCCCCATCCCCACAGTCAATCAGAAGACCTGCCCTTCATCCAGCTAACTTGGCCAGGAGCCAGGGAGTCATGGCTCTGATGAACCAATCCTTCCGCCCTGCCCTGGGTGTTACTACCCTGGTGTGGGGGAGAAAGGTAGGTGCTGCTTGTGGCTCAGATTCCTTGTTTGTTTTAAATTAAATTTGCATTAAAAAAGCTATGGATTCTAGCAAATGGTCCATTTGTTCTTCCTTCCACCTGTCCCTGGCCTGCTTCCCTGTTTCCCAACAACCCTTTAGCTAAGCACCAACCCTAGAGACTAGGGACCAGAGCCCTCCCTTGTCTCTCCCAAACCCTTTTTTATGAGAAAGAAAGAGGAGAGAGGATCTGTCCCTTCCTCAGTTAGCTGAACTCAACCTCTCCTGGCTCTTTCCCTGATACATTTGTTAATGTCAAACCGGAATAAAACTACAAGTTTAATATGGAAAAAAGAGAACAAATAAATTGACCTTTAAAAAATAATGTTCTGGTTATGAAACACATCTTCTTATAATGGCAATTCATTAATATGAAATAACAAAGTAATTTGACTTTGAATACAAAATAATGAAAAAAAAACCTTAATAACTAAGTAAATATTTAAGCACACTATTAACCAGACATTTTTAAATTTATGAACTCAGCACTAATAAAGGAATGTTCATCTGAGTATAAGAATATCAAATAAAGACGTCAGCAACACTTTTTATTATAAGTATTATGGACTGGTAGAAGATGTACTGGAATTTCCAACTTTACCACTAACTAGTTTGTGACCATATGGATGTCTTCTTTCTCAGAAATAGCACCCACATAATATATGTGATATTTTTGTACTCAAAAATTCTATTTATTGATAAATCTAAACAAAAAAAGGCTATTTTGGTTGAACTTAATAAAACATTTTCTATCCTTCTGATAACCAAATTGACTTTGATAATAATACCCTACACTATTGTCTTTCAATAATGCCTCTTCAACCATGACTTTCTTTGACACTCACTGTACTCCATAAAATGTGTGATGGAGAATTTGTAGATAATGTAATTGAAATTCAAAATGAGAAGAGCCTTATCAAAGGCCCCATAGCAATGTATTATCACAGCAAAAATTGCACATAAGTTCTAGATGTTGGTTCACAAACGCCCATGACGTCTGTATAAAGTATAATTATGGTAAATAATATTATTGAAATTCCTGGATACACACAAGAAGGAAGACAGCAGTCACTGGGGATGGCAGTATGCCACATCAGAGATGTTATGTGGGTCATCAGAAAAACATGGTCAGGTGGCATGAGCTCATGCTGTTAGAGTACTCCCAGTGACCCACAAATATGGGCTCAATAATGTATACTTTCAGTTACACCAACAACTAGGGTCTATGAGGCAAATTTGAGGCGGAACACTCACTCTATCAGTCATTCTAAATTATCTACCTCTGTTCTTCCAGTTCTAGATAAACTTCCTCACATTTTTCATATATTTCCAGCAGAGTCACTATCTGTTTTCTTCCTCCATGAATATTTTCTCCTAGAACATGAAATCATTTCAACAGAGGTGTGTGGTGGACCAAATAATGACCCACAATCATATCTCCCCCCAAACATCTTAATCTCTGGAAACTGAGGATGTTATTTACACAGCAAATGTGACTTTGGAGATGGGAAAGATATGAGATGGGGAAATTGTTCTGAATTATTCAAGGGTCCTTATGAAGCACAGGGATATAGACACTAAAAAAGAAAAACCAAAATGTAACCTCTGATGCAGCTATTATGCTCTGCAGATGGAGAAAGTTTCCATGAGCCAAGTTATGCAAGGAATGTTACTCTAGAAGCCAGAAAAGGAAAAAACAAATTTAATTTTTCCCTGGAGCCTCCATAGAAAACAAAGCCGGTGGACACATTGATGTTGGCTCAAAGTAACTGATTTTGGATTTCTGACCTCAGAACTGTAATAGAGTAAATATGTGTTATTTCAAGTCATCAAGTTTGTGGCAATTTGTTGAAGTAGCAAATCTATATGTTTCGGAAAGTTAACTTAGTGGGAAGCAAAATGATAACAAGAAAAACATCTAACACATCTCAAACCCAAACACATAAAGCTATGGATAGTTGACTCTTGCCAGGATTATACACAATACTGAACCCACCATTAGGGTTAGTTAGTTCCCAATAGGGTTAGTTAGTTTTCATTTGTGTTAGTCACCTAGATTGGGATTGTCCATCGATTCTGCCAATGTGCCTTCTACTTAAATTTCAAGAACCACTTCATCAAGTTCTCCCCCTTCAATTAAAAAAAAAAAATTCAAGTCTTGGGCATTTCTGAGGAAAGAAACAATAATTTGCTTTGAGTTTGTAACTTTTAGAATGCATAGTGCAGACTGCTATCCATTGGAGTGTTCAATAAATATTTTGAGGTCACTCAATGATTGATTAAGCATTCTGAATAACCATTGAACCAAATTACCTATCTCTTGGCTAACAGAAATTAATTGATCTTTCATTTTCAGGAAAAAATAAGGCCTGCTTTAATGAGCTTGTCAGTAGAAAAATATGGTAACTAGTGCTGAAAAGGAAATTAGGCAAACAAACCTATACAGGTCTTTGAAATCCATGAGGTAGAATTATACCCTTTTGGGAAAATGGCCTTGAGTGGGTGATTTTGAAAATGTGCTGATTACAAAGACTAGAAGCTAAATTCTGAGTAATATAACAGTAGCCCTTGGTGCCAGAGAGCCTTTCAGTGAAAGCTCTTCAATAAAACCTCTTCTAGCAAAACCAGTTACGTTTGAAGAGTTAAATTGTGCGTGAACAGCAATCTAAATCAACATCAGCTTAGGAGGAAAAAAAATTAACATGAAGACTATAACAATGAATTTGGTTTAAAGAGACCAATTCTTTTAGAATCAGGGGAAATTACTGACAAAATGTGATAAAAAACAACTTATGAAATGAGCAATGCCAGTCATATTTCTACTCAATTTCACTCTGTCATAACCATAGAATCACTGCCAGCAGAATCCAACCTTCAGTCGGATTCCAAGCACATACTTTTCCATTGTTTGTTCAGTTTAGTACTTTTGAACAAGCTCGACTTTGGTGAACCTTTTCTAACATGTAAATTGCTCTTAATCTTACATAATTATACAAAACTGTAAGTAACAGAAACTATTCAATATTTTGCATGCTGTTTAGCCTAAAGGAAACCTTCCAGCCTTAACGATTTAAGAACTGTTCTCTCTAAGGAATCTGTGAGACCTAGAGGTTCCATGTCAATTGAGGAGAATTTCTTTTGGAAAAGAACAGCACCTTGACAGACGAGAAAAGGCAATTAATTGTCAGACATTTTCACAAGGGCATCTTTTTCCAGTAAGACTAACCTTGGTTTTATTTTGTTGTTTTTATTTGTTTGTTTATTTGTTTTTAGAAAAAGGAAAAAGAAAGTTTATTGCTTTGCTAGCAAAGGAGAAACACAGGGGACTTCTGTTCCAAAGGCTATGATTGTGCCTAAGAGGGCTTTTAAAAAGGTGATTCAAAGGTTACAGACCTTGTGTTCTTTGTTGGAGTTGTAATTCCCTTGTTAATTTGGGAGTTAGTCATCTATGAGTTCTTCTAGTTCCATCCCCAAAGTCTGGATTTGTTCTTTCCCATGGTGGGTGTGTACTCAAGTACAGATAAATCTGCCTTAGAGATAATCCTGTTTCCCCTGAAATTAGGGAGGGGGAGAGATTAGGGAGGATCAGGGAAAGAGTAAGAGAAAGAAATATGTCCATTTTAAAAATAAGCTGCAGTGACAGAGCAGCAAGTTCTGTATTCAAAGCATAAAGTGGACAACTGTTTCGTTTCCCCACCATCAATTTCTACATTCCTTTTCTATGGAAAAATGGGCAACAATATCTCCAAGCTGTTCCTGCTGAAAGAGGGCAAAGTTGGGGGAAGTAACTGAAGGGAAAGCAAAGAACAAGAGATGGGTAAGTGAGAAATGAACCCAATATGGGATACCCTCAAGGCGGGCTGCCAAGGAAGTGGAAAGAATGACCCAATGGGGTCCAATCCATTTTACAGAGAGTTGAGAGGAGGGGTTAAAAAGTTCCAGGTCACCAGGAGACAGAGTGGGGAGAAGGGGAAGAGGCAGAACTAGGCTTTGCCAGAACAGCATCACTGTATTGCCAAAGAAGGTTCTTAATGTATGCAAGAAGGGGCCAGAGAAGATGAGGAGCAAGGGGTAGTGAAGAATCAGAGGGTGGTGAGCTGAGCAGGGAGATAGGCTGTCCGTACAGAAGCTCAAAAGGGAAGATGTTGAGTGGCTTCTATGGGAGAGCACATAACCTAAGAAGAGCCATTTAGATTGGACTAGTTTAGTGAGAATGTTTTTCAAGGTTTGGTTGGTACATTCCACCTTTCCAGAGGACTGGGGATGGTAGGAGATGTGAAAATGTCAGGAGATGTTGTGCCTTAGCTACAGACTGTGAAACATTGGAAGTAAATTCAGGACCATTATCAGATTGGAGTGAGGAGGGGAGGCCACATTGGGGAAGAATGTGTTCAATGAGGATGCTGGCTACCGTGGAGGCACATTTATACATGGTAGAAAAAGCCTTGACCCATCCCAAGAAGGTGACGATGAGTACCAAGAGAAATTTGTACCACTTGACTGGGGACATATGGGTGAAATCCAGCTGCCAATCAGAGCAAGGGAGATGTCCTCTTGCCTGGTGTAAAGGGAAGGCGGGTGGATTGAGATTGGGATTGTATTTTTGGCAAATTTCACAGGAGGCAGAGAGGGTAGGGAGAAATTGTTAGGTTCTCTGGAGAGAGTTTAAGGTGGGAAAGTGAGAAATTGTTTTCAGCTGAGTGGAATTATATGACTCAGGGGCTACCCATGTAAAGGTGAAAATGTCTGAAGTCAGAATGAAGGGAAATAGAGAAGAAGGCATCTTTCAGGTCTAGCACTGAAAAGTCAGAGGTCCCAGAAGGAATGGTGGAGAGATTGGTTACCATGGGATGAATTAGGTTTACCGCAGATTTGAGGGAAGGGAGGTCTTGGACCAAGAGGTAGGAACTATTGGGCTTTTTTACTGCCGAGATGGGGATACTATAAGGAGAATGAGTAGGTCTAAGAGATCTCTTTCGCAAGTGGTCTTGAATGATAGGCTGTAGGGAGAGCAGGTATTATATTGGGCCAGAAAATGGAGGGGTTTTTTGAGATGGATGTGAATGGGCTCATGGTGTGAGGCAATAGAAGGACTTGAAACATCCCAGACAGTAGGGTCTGCCTCGGAAACGGGTAATGGGAAGGCACTGGCAGGTGGAATAGGGAATGGTCCTAAGTAAAGATAAGAATCGGGGGAGCACCAGTCTGGATGGAAACATATATGAGAGGAGCAGCAAAGTGTAGCCACCAACTGTGTGAGGATGTCCCTTCCCATAGGGAAACAGGGCACAGTGGAATGACCAAAAAGAAGTGGATAAAAATTAGAGAGCCAAAAGCGCAGACAAGACTAGGTGTCTGTAAGGGTTTGTAAGGTTTACCCTCTACCCTGACACTAGAGGCCTTAGAACGAGTAGTAGGTCCCCATAACTCTTTGAGGACTGAATATGCAGCTCTGGTGTCTAGGAGGAAGGAGACAGTCCTACCTGAAAAATGCAGAGTTACCCTGGGTTCCCGTGGAGTGATGGTAGTGGTCGGGTGATGGAGACCTGGGCCTCGTCAGTCTTCTGCAGCCAGTCCTAAGAGTTGGAAAGGGGAACCAGAAGGGCTCGATGGCCAGGGGCCGCTATGGGCTCAAGGACAGTCAACAGCCCAGTGTCCCTCATGATGGCATTTAGAACAAGGGCCCAGAAGCTTGCGAGGCTTGGGACACGTACAAGCCCAGTGACCCATCTGATCACATTTAAAACCGGGTCCTTGCAGCCCTGAGGGACCCTTCCAAGGGCCAGTGGAACCAAGAACAGATGCTAAGGCGAATGGACACCTTGAGCGAGCATCTGATATTTCTGCTTCCGGGCCTTCTTATCTCTCCAGTTATACACTTTAAAGTCCACTCCCAGGACCTCAGCTTGGGGAGTTTAGGGCCCCCTCTCGAGGCACCTTAGTATGGCCTTAATATTAGGGGAACTCTGGAAGAAAAATTAGGTCATTAGTAGTTGTCTCCCATCTGGAGTCTCAGGGTCCAGTTTAGTATATTGTAATAAAGCCTTGGTCATGAGATCTAAAAATGCTGAAGGGTTTTCATTCTTATCTTGGATGATTTCCTGGAGCTTTTCATAATTGATAGGCTTATGGGCTGCCTTTATAAGTCCTGCCATGAGGCAAGTAATGAATTGGTTTCTACTATTTACTCCTCCAGGCAAATTATAATCCCAATTGGGGTCCAGATCAGGGACCGCTTCAGTACCAATTGGATGGGCAGGGGAGGTCTGATGTACCTCATCAGCATAATTTCTAGCTTGCTCCCAAACTTGCCTGCACTCTTTGGGAAGGAGGGTGTTAGACAAGATCATATGGACATTGTGAAAGGTCAAATCATATAATTGAGTTAGATATTGAAACTCTTTGATATATGTGGTGGGACTTGAAGTATAGGATCCAAGCCGCTTTTCTATGTGTGAAAGATCTGACAAAGAGAAAGGCATGTGAACCCAGATTACACGATCTACCGCAGCCACCTCACAGAGAGGACACAGAGATGCAGGTTGGGCAGCGGCAGTGAGTATGTGTCGGGAGAAGAGAAGGGCAGAGGGGCTGAGGGGACAGTTACTGTGGTGGCTTCATCAGAAAGAGAATTGTGGTATGGTGGGGCTCCTCGACTGGGTTGGAGGAGGAGGAGTCCTGGGTAGGATGTTTTGTCCCTTTGGAAGCAGGTATAGGAGAGGTGAGAGCTAAGAGGACTTGTGCAAGAGAGCAAGAGTTGCAGAGAGAGGGCTTAGAACATAGAGAGGGAAAGGCCTGAACATGTGATATCTTTCTCCATTTTCCCAAATGCTCACAATAGTTGAAAAGTTCCCTGATAATATTGGGATCTAGAGTGCCATTAAGCAGCCATTTAGAGTTGTTATCCAAAGGATATTGAGGCCAGATCTGATTGCACAAGCAGATAAGGTTGGGGGGGGGGGTTAGGTCCAGTTTGAGAGAGAGAGAGAGAGAGAGACCCTAGGTGACCCAGGAGGCAGGCTAATGGACTATGGGAGGGAATGGATGAGGAGCTGCCCATGGTGAGACATAGGAGGTGAGTTTAGAGGTGGGGCGTCCCCAGTCTCTAGTATCACCTAGTTAAGAGGACTGTTATACCCAGGGAGTCATCATCACCACTGGGAAAATGTTGGAGCAGGATCCCCAAGAGGCACTTGGGTGCCTGTCTAGGACTATGTAGTAGTAGCAAAAGCCATAGAGATAAACTTAAGGCCAAGAGGTCTCACCAGGAACAACTCCCAATCACCCTTGGTGGTTTTTCTCAAAACCCAGGACCCAAATAAAAGACCACCTGTAGACAGTTAACAGTAGAGATCAGCTGTAGCTGTGAAAGCTGTGGCTGGAGGTGGCCCTGACCACAAGGTGACCCTGGGAATGTGGACGTTTAATGATCATTTCCTGAGAGCCCTAGGTTGTTTAGGTCAACCAGAGACGGGGGTCTTACCAGAAGGTCTGGAATGGGTGTAAACAGGGCATTCTACAGAATAGAGGGCCTGGTCCCATGATGGAATTCGGACTGGGGGTCTAGGGTGCTCAGTGACCCTTGAAGAAGGGAGCAGGCACACCGGGGAACCCAATCCTGGGTTTTGGCACCAAAATGAAGGGAAAGTGAGGAACAAAAGACTGGTAAGCGAGAAACGAAAGACGGAGACCAGCCAAAGATACACACAAGAGTTTATTTGTCAAAGCTGACAAATAAAAGCCATCTCTCTATAAGAGAGAGAGCCAAAACAGGCTTGGGTCCCAGGACTTTTATGAGGCAGGCTCAGGAATCAGAGCAGGGAGGGTCCTAATTCAGGTGGCTAAGGGTTGGGTTGGTATGAGGGAGTGGTAAGCCTTTCTCAGAAATGCCCTTGGGCAGGAAAGTGAAACTTTTTCTTTAAAATGGTGGCTGTCACTAACATGCCATGCAGATACTAAGCACAGACCTTATAGTAACCCAAAGTCCTAATTCTCTATCAGGTGGGGTGTGGACAGTTAAGGTATTCAGCATCAGAGTAGTTCAGAGGTCCACAGATAGCCTTGTTTCTTTAAAGAATTTCTTTCTTATTTATTGACTATCAACCCAAACCTAGAGAACAAAGAAAAAAATCAGAAGTTATTGATTCTGAGTAACACGTGCACACGTGTGTGCACATACACACACTCACACACAAATTAATGAGATTTTTGCTAAATCAAACATTCCTCTCACATTATTTAGATGCTGCATTCGTTGTTTTATTGACTTCTGATTTGTTTCTGTTTGATCTCCCACCTTCTCTGGTGTTCAAAATGTGTGGTTTTAGTTGATGCTCAAGATCCCAAATCATCACCTTTGTCGGAATCTCCTTCTCCCCTCAGCATGACAGGTGTTTTCTCCAGCTAATAAAATATATTTTTCCAATAATTCATTTGGACTCTTAACTGCAAACATTTAGTAGGATCAAAATTAAAAATCAAATTCATTCAAATTTTAAGCATGTAATTTTTAAGTTCTGTACTTCAACTCATCTCTCTTTCATCTTCACTCAGACTCAAAATTTGCAATTTTTTTATGTGGGTGATTATTTGGCCTTTCAAGATTTCCCTCATACATTTAAGATTTGTCTATTTGGGTATGATAGAGCATGACTGTAATCCTAGCAATTTGGGAGGCTGAGACAGGAAGATTGCAAGTTTGAGGCCAGTCTGAGCAATTTAGTGATGAACTAAGTAGCTAATGAGACCTGAAATGAGATGAACATCATTACCCTAGGTACATGTATGACTGCACATGTGGTGCGACTTTACATCATGTACAATCAGAGAAGTGAAATGTTGTGCTCCATTTGTGTCCAATGAATCAAAATGCATTCTGCTATCATGTGTAACTAATTAGAACAAAAAATAAATAAATAAAGGAATAAAAAAAAAGAAAGAAAGGTAGGTCATTTGGTCTGTATGGAGATATAGCTCTTTAGCTCGGTGGTAAAACAGCACTGGGTTCAATCCCCAGTAACTAACATAACAACAACAACAAAAAGAATAGGGACAACTCTGGACAAGGGGAAATATTTACAACCCAAGGGGTACAGGATGATTTCAGATGACTCACTCTATGGAGAGGGGGTCATTCTAAAGGGACCTTGGTCTCTCCTCAGGCTCTTGTGTTCACTGTGGTACCATCTGAGCCACCTCAATCATATTACGATGAACTGATACCACTGAAGGCTGATCAGTCCCATTTGGTCTTTTGGACATGATACAGGCTGCTGTTGCTAAACTCAATAATTTGTCTCAATTATATTCAGCTATATATACTATATTGCATACTAAATTACTACACATCTTAGAAAGATAGGATCTTAGGAAAAATAGATCCCACTCTTCCAATGAGAATTTAGAATTCAGGCCTTTTCTTGAATCTTTCCCAACTATAGGCACTTTCTATTCCTCACACATTCCTACAGTTGGCCTTTGACCTCTTTGTACATCTCTTCTCTCTCCTGGAGTCACCCCCCACTGACTGGAAAGGCTCTCCTTCTCTGTATGAAAGGGCCTCCACTTGTGAATTATGTACACCTTTGTCCTTCCTATGCATTGGCTGTGGTATCCTCCAGCTTGCAATCATTACTTCCAATCTGTCAAGGCCCAATCTTAGATTCTCAAGGAAAAGCAGGCTATTTGCCTCCAACTCTATTGTTTTATTAGGAAACCTAAGACATCTTATTTTAAATTCAAATTTAAGCAACAATCTATATGTCTGTTCTCCCTTTCCCTGTGGCCTTAAGCCCAGAGAAAGGGCCTCAAGTGAAAAGTCCAGTTCAGCCAATGGTTCAAATGTTCCCTAAATAAATAAGCTCACCTGGTTTATAGCAGTTTCACGAATCCTACCTTTCTATGTAAAAGAACTCATGTTGTGATACCTTTTATATTTCTTATCATTTTCATTAGCTTTCTAATGAGAATGGGTACTGGAGGTCTCTGTTTTCTGCACTTCTTTGTTCTTCATAACAAAGAAGATTGGGATGAAGTCCATTGATGATTATGTGTTTTGAAGGGAGGGAGCACATAAGCAGCAATTAAAGGATACTGGCCTGCATGAGAGGACAACTGGCAGAAAGAACTCCACAAATAGATATTTATCAGGGACTATGCTGGGGGCCCTGTGTGCAAACACTCTTCCATTTCTCCTCAATAAAATCCATGTATTTTACTCATGCTCCTGACAGGGTAGACTCTACAAGTGGAATGTGAAGAATTGCTCTGAGTCTATCATGTTGCCAGGCCAAGGCACAGTTATTTTGTTACAAATATGTTCTATCTTGAAAATCTGTGAGCATGATATTATACCTCTTCCATGCTTTCTATTACAAGTATACCAGGGTGAGAGATATATCAGACAATTAAAAATGATTAGGGATATTAATTCATTGCATTAATTTTTTAAAATAATATTTTAAAGCTATGAATACTTTGTTGACATGAAATATCATAATAAAATCTCACTCACACAAATTGAGTCATGGGGGTGTAGAAGTAAATGTAGTATGCAAATTCTGTATAAAAATTAAAATAATTCAAATTAAAGTGTTCTTTAAAATAGACCTCAAAGACCATGAGGAAAAAATGCTCAGGTCACAAACAATTGTTTCAGGAAGTGCCCCACTAGGCCAGTCCAGCTACATAGCTTTCCATGTCACTAAGATTATTTTTTTCTTCTTAGTAATTGTTTCAGTTAGCTTTCTCACAGCTGTGACCAAAAAATCTAATAAGAACAGTTTTAGAGGAGGAAAAGTTTATTTGGCACTCACCATTACATAGGTCTCAGTCCATAAATACAGGGCTCCATTCCTCAGGTCTCAAGGTAAAGCAGAATATCATTGTGGTGGAGGGAAGTGACCCAGGACATCACACCAGCAGATAGAGAGATTCCCCTCATCTAGGGCAAAATATACACCCAAAGGCATACTCCTAGTGACTCACCTCCTCCAGCCACAGCATACCTGCCTACAGTTACCACCTTAATCCCTACCAGAAGATTAATGCACTGATTAATATTCTTGTAGACCAATCCTATCACATCTAAGCTTCCTTGCATTGTCTTACATGTGAGCTTTTCTATGACAACTCGTATTGTTGTCCAAAACAAACCAAAACACACAACCACTAACTATGACCTTAAGACACTAGTGTTACATAAAAACTGCTGCTGTCTGCCAATCAGCTGGCCAGCTCCTTGAAGCATTTAATGTGCCAAGGATCTACCAAGCTGTCACACCTCTGTAATCTCAGCTACTGAAGAGGCTGAGGCAGGAGGATGACAAGGATGAAGACCAACTTGGGCAACTTAGTGACCCTGTCTCAAATAAAAAGTAAACAGGACTGAGTTTTAGCTCAGTAGCAAAGTGCCTCTAGGTTCAATCCAAGTACCAAAAAAGAACAGTACAAATGAAATTTGCTTTCTAATAACTTGCGCAGATTTCTCTGTGCTAATGTAACCCCCAACCTTTCCTAGGTTCTTCAAATTTACCAAAGGCCTGTGCATGTGTGTCCTTGATTAAAATCCTATCCTTTATTCCAAATTAAACTTCCTTTGTTGGAGATTCAACTCTACATATTTGTTTGACATTGGCAACTCTCTGACTATTCATAACAGGGAGTTATCAGAATGAAAAGAAAGTGTTATCCTTTAAAACATAATATTTTTTCTTTTTATTGAAGAAATTGAGGAAATTTCTATATAGTGGGACCACACAGAAAGTAAGAAAATCCTATACCTAGATGAGATTTACCTTCTCTCCTAATCCCTTCAGAAGCCATTTCTTCTAAATCCCTATGGTCAATGCCAAACTCTGTCTGAATTCTTACAAAATGCTTTGTCTGACAGACAGAGTATTAAATATTTCTTTTTGGTTGGGCAACTTACTGAACAAGTCTTTAACCACCTAAGTGCACAATTTTCCAATTACCTTTTCAGAAATGATGTGCAGGAACAATCCAACTAGAAGGTGAAACCTTAGCTCTTTCACTGATGTGAAATTGATTGCTCCTTTTGTTCCCAGTGATATTTTTCTTAAAAAAAAAAAAAAAAAGAAAAGAAAGAAAGGAAAAAAAAAAGAAAAGAAAGAAGAAAATCAATTTAAGTGCTGTATTTTTAGGCATTAGAGTGCCAATAGACATTCATTTGCTAAAAGATGATATAGATATAAAGATGAAGAAAACCTTCTTATGGAAAAATAAACATGCCTAAAACAAGTTGGTGAATACAGCCTGTGTTCATAATTTCCAATGGTGGGTCTAACAACCTTACTCAGAAAGGTGAAAATATGGACCTGACATGAGACACTTCAGCAATTTATTCTAGATTCCTGCTTCTTTACTTATTATACTTCACATTGGCAAAATTCACATGAATATTACCATTAATGAAGCAATGCATTAATTTCAGTACAGGAACAGTATAGTCATGGAGAAGAGAGTTCAAGAATAATTCAAATCCTGGTGCTCAGTGACAGAGTACTTGCCTACCATTCACAAGGGTCCAAGTTCAATTCCCAACACTGTAACCAAAAGGAAAAGCTACCATGCCAAAAATAATTCAAATTATTTTGTTCCAGTCCTGTTTATATGGAAAACCACTTTAAATACATACTTAAAATTGTAACAATATTATCTGCTTTTTTCTTCTTGACTCAAGATAAATAGGTGATTATTGGACTCTATACACAATAAGTTAAAATAATGGATAAAGGCGAGCAAGATAAACTTCTTTAGTAATAAATGCAAAAATTGACCTTAAGTTATGAGACAAACTAGCAAAGGGCACAAGTTTGAAGCCGGCTCACTTGAAGGTCATATGAAAAAGACAGTAGTTTAAATTCACAGAACACTTCATATAATTCAGTGGCTGTTGAAAAAGATAATGTTGGTTGAAACTTGCTAAAATTATGGTACTCAGCAGGGCCTTCCAGAGGCAATCAACTCTTATGGCCATTCATACCCCATCCAAGATGTTAGGATCAGTTCTGGTTGTTATATTAAAAAGGATATTGTATCACTCTTTTCACTAAACATTATAAACTTTTGCTGTGCTGCTGAATACTCTTAATAAACATTTATTATGTTGACTGCATAAAAAAAATAAATAAAAAGGATACTTATATTTCAAGAAACACATCAACATATGTGAGTGATAAGAATGTTTACTCTTAGAAAATGTTTAGTCTTAGAAAAAAAGACTTAATAGACCAAGGTATCTTGAGATAATAGTAAAAATAATTAACATTTATCGAATGCTAACTCTTGCTAAATGTTGTCATCTCACTAATAGTAAATAGTAGTCAACACTCTAGACCTTATACTAATATTAATCTTTGTTTTTCCAAGGAGAAAATTGAAGGAAAAAAGGGAACTTTCTCAGTGAGCATAGACTAACCGTGAGAGATGAAAGTTGTTGTACTTGACTGAAAAGAATAGAGCAAAACCTATGAGTAGAAGGTGTGGGGAGGCAGAATGAAGGTATAGTAGAGGGAAATGACTGTAATTTAGATTTGTCTACAGTGTAATGTGCTATCTCAGTGAAGTTCAAGCAAATTTGAATGGTGGATGAATGGAATATCTGGCTCTGGTATAGATTAATTGTTCTATAATTTTTGCCAACATGGTCATTTTGTTTGAGTCTAAGAGAACCACAAGAATTCTGACTAAAATGAATTAATCTATTGCACAAAATGTGTTTTTAGCCTTCAATGCAGTAAATTTTCTAATATTCTTTCTAAATTTGATGGAGGGATATAAAGAGATATGAATACCATACATTCTGGTTTGTGTTGCTGGCGTGAAACCTCTTCCTACCCATCTTTAATTTTGGTTTACTCTCAGAACAATTCTTCTTAGCGTGGTGCATCCATAAACCAGCCATTATGCATTGTCCCCTTTCTGAACAAAATGGAATGACACAAATTTCTAGCATGGCATCAGTTTCAAAGGTAGCAAACAAGCTGTGGTCTGGAGGCCAGTTACTTTCCAGACAACAATAAAAGCTTTAAAGGGAGAAGAAAAAAAAAAAACACACAAACACAAGTTTTCTGCAAACACTTGGCATTTCTCTCAGGGTTTTAGTTGCCCAAATGCTATTACAGACGTCATTCATTTTGATTAATGATATTTTTAGCCCCACAGCCTCCAGCTACCATAGGTCAATATCATTTGATAAGATGTTCCAATTTTATCTAAGTTCAGTGGTTCTAGGCAAAGCTTAAAACTTTCTTTCTGGTTAATTATTTATAAGAAGTTAAATAAAAGCCCCTTTGTCTCTTTGTTGAAGGTGAAGGAAGAGCAAGGTTTCCACAAGGCTTGTCAAAGTCTCAGTATCAACTAAAGTAACTTTTTTAAGGTAAAAGGATCTACCTTATGAAAGAGAAATTGCATTATTTTCCATGGCTAAAACAGAGAGAATAAAGACCATTGCATAGAAGTCCACAGAAAAGATAGCACATGGGGTAGATGCCCTTGCAGTTGGTGTACCACTTTATCCCTGGCACCTGTTCTAGATCCTCTGCGTCTGATGCCCAGGAGAGAAAACTGGGGAGGATCATGCACGATCTCACTCTTCTTTTATGTAAGTTAGGTCAAGCATGTGACACCTCAGGAAAAGAGGTTGCCATAAAGCAGGGATGGTGGTGAGAAAGGGAAATCCTTCTGTCTGCATAGCCAGTTCATCTTCCCCTTTGAACTTCTTTTTTTTTCTCTTTATTCTTTTTACTGTGGCTTCTAGAAAATTTTAAAGTACATTATATAATATTTCTTTTGGACAATATTGCAATCAACTATGCTTCTATTTATGAGAGGAAGAAAATATAAATTTTTAAATGGATGAAGTATATCTGGAACAGCATTAACACAGAAGCTTTGAGGGGGACATGTCATACCCAAACCACAACAACATATATATGCATATGTGTATGTATTTTTTAAAAATATTACATAATATATACATATATACACATGTGTATATATATATATATACATATATACTTGCATGTATACATATACATATATACGTACATACACACACACACACACACAGAAAGAGAGCCAAAAGCAAAGTGTTTAAGGAGTGTTAGACATTGTGAAAATAAAAATAAATGAAAACCTCCACGTTGCTTACTATCAAATTATAGAGGACATGCATATCCTCATAAACAGGTAACCTCCTCATAAGAGTTATATAAATGTGGATGATTTTGGCATTAAATGTAGAAAAAGCTTTTGGAATTTAATAGAAGTCTCTGTGGGGTTGAAAAATCGAACTTCATCTGATCTCAGGCATTGCAATGCAAATAATGTTCAAGAGATATCAAAGCATGAGGACAAAATGGGTTAGAAAGCACATCAGGAACAAAGGTGTGAGGGTTGAAATGGTATATGGGTCAATATTCAGTGTCCTGCGTAAAATTCCTGGACCTCAAAATATAAGCTGTTACCATTTCTAATCTAATATTCAAATCTTGGGCAACATGTAGTATGTTAGCTTCAGATTCTTAGTGAATGGACAGAATGTTTGACAACGCTAATTATACATGAGTGATAAACCTAAATCTGATAGAGAGAGAGAGAGAGAGAGAGAGAGAGAGAGAGAGAGAGAGAGAGAGAGTGTCAGAAGAGAAAATCAATTCCAGAGTACCTCATGCCATCTTTCTCCCTTACTGAGCCAATGCCTTACTTCCCAAACTAACTTTTAGTAACACACTATGCAGACAGCCAGTATTTCCTAAGAAAGAGTATTTATGAGTCAGTCCTGACATGGAAGTAAAGACAGGTGAGATCACAGAAGAGCTGTGCAGAGCAGTGAGGTGCTAAGAGGTTTGCATTTGTGTCTCAGGGAAGCTAAGCCCACTGTATTGGCAAGTTAGTTTGCTTTTCCCCCCTTGTAGCCCTTGAATAAACAAAAAACTGAAATTCTCTGTGGTACCTAAAGGTGAGCACTTCCTTCCATGCCTGAGCTAGTTAGCAAGGTTTTATTTGCCTGCAAATAAAGAGCAGCCCTTCAATTAAAACTGTTTCTCATTGAGAACACCAGTTGAGCTTGTCCTGCAGTCCCTCTTCACGAGGGTGTTTATTCCTATTTCTCAAGCAAAATTAAATAAAAATGAAAGCAGTCTTAGGACCTTCACGAGAATAACTCTTTATATGTCAATGATGGGTTTCCACAAAATAAATAAAATGAGGAAAAAAATGAATAAATTCAAATAATTAAAAACAAAATGTGTATTTCTTTTTTTTAATTTTAATATTTATTTATTTTAGTTTTTGGCGGACACAACAACATCTTTGTTTGTATGTGGTGCTGAGGATCGAACCCGGGCCACACGCATGCCAGGGGAGCGCGCTACCACTTGAGCCACATCCCCAGGCCCCAAAATGTGTATTTCTACTGAAATAAAAAGTATACTTAAGTATCCTGATTTAGATTCTTCAAGATATAGACACCAATACAAGTGCAAGTTTTATTTTGGAAAATGAAGAAAATGCTGGTATGAAAGTGGGGAATTAATACAGGGAACCCAAACACAACGAAAGGAAGGTCAACTATAAAGGGCAAATGTGCAGGCCAACCACCACTATAAAAGATCGAAATTAAGCCAGAGGGGGTCACTGGGAATTAGGGTGGCACATACACCTCAAAACTGATTCACCCAGAAGATGCTGACCTGGGGGTTCCTACGACAAGAGAAGGTTTTCAAGTAAAAAACACGTGTGCCAACAGGTGGAAGTTGACTGGTGTGCGCTGAAAAGATAAGGTTTGAGGATCAGGGTGGGGAACTGATAGCACCTGCCTCCAAACACCTGTGAGAGACCCATGCCACAACAGGATTATCAAAAGTGCCTTCCAAATCCAAATTTTCTAGAATCCCAGTAGGCTTAGATATTTTTGCAACTCTCCCTCCCTCTTCATAAAGTGATTTTGTATGGTATCGATGCTAATCCAGTTTTATAACATCACTTGGAATCTCCTGATAGAAATTATGTTTTATGATAGTCAGTGCTTAAAGACCTGTTGTTTGGTTTTTCTAGAAAAAGAAATTTATCTGAACAACTTCTTCACTATGGTGAAATCTCCCTTCTTTCTTTTTGCAGTATATCATCGTTTATTAACACCTACTACATGGAAAATAATCTGTGAGCACAGAGACAAAGAATCTGAAAACATAATCACTGGTTTCTGAAGTTTCCACCAAAGAATAAAATTCCTGGCAAGCATACAAAAGTAATAATAATACACACACAAAAGACAAAATGCAAATATATGTAAACAAATGAATTAATCAAAACACATTTTTGAGTACCATGTCCTTTGATAAACACTATATAGATAACACGATGTACTATGTAACAAAGCCATTGTCTTGTCCTGTCCCCTACACTTACAAAGCACTTGCGAGAATAATAATGACAAAATCAGAAGATCCTATAAGAAAGTACATACATAGTTCATGTTTAGATTGTGTGATTTCAGAACTGGGAGTTATGAACATGGCTATGAAGAAGATGGTTCATGAATGAAGAACAGAATGGATATTCCCAATTAGCATTAGAAAGAGAACAGAAAAAAGCTTTTGAAGAATGAGGAATTGTATAAACTCACCCCTTTTTTCCTTCAATTCGCTGTGTTTTAGTTTTCATGAACTAGTTGAGCTAACACTATTTTGATTAAAAAGACATATTGTTAGACACTAGTTGCAATTCTTTACCATTATAGAGTACAGAGACAAGACAGTTTATAATGAATATAAAAAATAAACTTCTCAGGGGATCCAAGATAGCAGGCTACAGGGAGGCTGCATCTTGTGTTGCTCCAGGACCTGGGATTCAAGTAGTGGGAACATTGTTTTTCTGCGAGTGATTAGAGGACCCCCAACAGCTGCTCCAACACAGGAATCATGGCTTCCGTGCCCAGCCCACTCAGGTCTTAAGGCCTCAGGATCAATGCAGAACTCTCAGCCACTTACCTAAGCAGGACTTCCGGGTGCCCAAGCAGGATCACTAGTATCAGCACCTGAGCAGGAATCTTAGCCGCGGCTCTCACAGGAACTCCTGCCACCATTCCAGCATGGACCCCCATCTACCAACCTAGGGCTCCCCTGGTCACCTCCATCTTGGGACACTGCAACCACTGCCATAGTCACCTATGCATGGTATCCTGAACTGGGACACCGCACAGGGTCTGGAGACAGCCACTAGCCACAGCACGGCATTCCACAGAGCTGCATCTCTAAATGGGCAGCCCAATGCCACCACCCGGCCTCATCTGACCAGATACCCCATTGCTGAAAGCAACATCTTGGGACATGTTTGTCACCATCTTTAGTTGGGGCAACCCCCAGCTTGGAATATCAGCTGAGGCTTAGTAGCAATTTCAAGGTATCATTAATCTCCAACTCCCTGCTTTCCCTGGCAGCTGCTAATTCAGCACAGCATTTGTGGCTCTGCAGCTGATCCAGTCCGTAGCTCTCAAAACCTGTTTCTAAACTGCCCAATACAAAACAGCTCTCCATGACAGGTGTGCAGCCCCCAGAATGCAGCCCATAAGACCTCTGGAGAGAAAGGTTCCTGATTGGGAAGTAGAAAGGGAGAGAGTGAGTGAGACACAGTTTAGAGACTAAATTAGAGACCAAGAATTGTGAGGTTTACAGGTGATATAACAAGACCAGGTGCCCACATCACATGAGTGGGCCCCAAAGGAGATCCTCAGGATCCAGTCTCCCATCGTGGATTGGCAAGTGCTATACCCCACAACCAGGAACTCCACCTCCAAGACCAACCCTCCCACCCTAATAACCTTCACCATCCTGAGTGTGGAAATACCAGCAAACAACAGACAACCCTACCTTGGATGAGAAGGGAATGTGGAAATATACTGATTTCCAACAAAAACAATCCTTGTGTCTTCCTTCAAGATTTCTCTCTTTCTCTTTCTCTCTCTCTCTCTCTCTCTCTCTCTCTCTCTCTCTCTCTCTCTCCTCCTGCCCTCACATCCCCAATATCTGTGAAACCAAGTACTTTTCATGAATTAGGCTACTGAGAACTGGAATGTCTGAATAGTTATTACAGTTGTGTTGTATATTCTTTTATCTCCTATTTTTACATTTCATGTTTTTAAAATATTTGTTTGTTTTTTGTAGTCTATTGTCTTCCCAAAATCACTTTCTCTCTTTTCTTCTGCTACTAGCCAACTTCATTAGATTCTTTTTTCATACTTTCTAAGTTCTAAGAACTCTCTCTCCTCACCTCCTATTAGGGTCTGTAAACAAGTCAAGATGGCGCCTGGCATTTTGCCAGAGGGAGTGGTTTGTGAAGTAACACCAGCGAGCCATTAAGTGTGGAGATTCCTTATTGGTTGACTGCTGTATCTAGTTTATGTTAATTAAGATAAGCTGTGTGGAATGTATATATACCCCTCCTGTCCTACAATAAATGGCTCCCACTCCTGCTGTATCAATCTACACAAGTTGCTCGTCACCCCCCGATTAGTTTGCTGCAGCCAGACTGCAGCAACCTCCTACCACCTCAACATCACCATCAGAATCTGTAGACCCTTTTGCAAACCTACTGTTTATATTGTAGATAAAAATTGAACTCACCATTTCTATATATTGTGAAAAAAACATAAATGTCTTAATAGCAACTATTTAGTTTAAGGTTGTATATTGTTTGTATTGAGATCTGCTAATATTGCAGGGTTCCAGTACCTCTCCATGCTTCCTTTAATGGAGAGGTACTGGAACCCTGCAGGAACACTATAAGCATATAGGGTAAAAACTTTAATGCCTCGGATGTGCAGTGCTACAAGGGAAGACATACCACAGCATGCAAAAACAAGGGAAGAAAGTGCCCCAAACAAACCAAGATACTACATTATTAGAATTCATGGCCAATACAACAGAAGAAATTACAGAGAAGGAATCCAGGATGTATATAGTTAAAATGTTTCATGAATTGAAGGATGATATAAGAGACAAGTACAGGCAGCAAAAGATCCTTTTGATAAGAAGCAACATAAGCAAAACACAGGGAGCAAAAGATTACTTTAATAAAACAATAAAGATAAAATATATAATCTTGAAAAGAATGTTGACCACACAGTGAAAATGTTAAGAAACCATTAGCAGAACATTCAGGAATTATGGGATAACATAAAAAGACCAAATCTAAGATTTATTGGGATAGAGGAAGGCATAGAGTTCCAAACCAAAGGAATGAACAATGTATTCAATGAAATAATATCAGAAAAAAATTTCAAACATAAAGAATGAATTGGAAAATAAAAGACAAGAGGCTTACAGGATACCAAATGTACAAAAATCACAACAGATCCACACCAAAGCACATTATAATGAAAGTGCCTAGCATATAGAATAAGGAGAGAATTTTAAAAACCATAAGAGAAAGGAATCATATTACATATTGGGGGAAACAAATTAAGATATCTATAGATTTTTTAACCCACACCTTCAGAGCTAGAAGATACTGGAACATCATATACCAAGCTCTGAAGAAAATGGATGCCAACCAAAAATCTTATATCCAGCAAAATTAAGCTTTAGATTTGATAATGAAATAAAAACCTTTCATGATAACAAAAGTTAAAAGAATTTACAATTAGAAAACCTGCACTACCAAACATTCTTGGAAAAAAATTCCATAAAGAGGAAACAAAAAAAAAAAAATGAAAATCAGCAAAGGGAGGTACTACACTAAAGAAAAAAAATCAAAAGAGAAACCAAGTCAAGTAAAATACCAAAAATAAACAAAAATGACCAGGAAAACAAATCATGTCTCAATAAACCCAGAATGTTAATGGCCTAAACTCACCAATCAAAAGACATAGACTTACAGATTGGATTCAAAAAAGAAAGAGAAGAAGATCCAACAACATGCTCCCTTCAAGAGATTCATCTCATAGGAAAAGACATCCACAGACTGAAGGTGAAAGATTTGGAAAAAACACATCTTTCACATGAACTGCAGAAACAAGCAGAGGTTTCCATCCTCATCTCAAATAAAGTAGACTTCAAGCCACAGTTAATCAAAAAGGATAAAGAACGACATTTCATACTGCTTAAGGGAACCACACATCAACAAGATATAACAATTATAAATATATATACTCCAAACTGAGGCCAGAATTAGGCAGGCAGAGAGGCAAGGGTCAGATCCAGAGAATGGAGGGATTGAAATGTTAATGTTAATCCTTCAGAGCCCTGCCTCCACCCTTATCAAGAACCTGCCCCACTCCAACCTGTTGCAAAGGGTAACGTGTCCTAGGAATTGCTGCCTGCCACAGGGAGTTATAAAGTTTTTAATTAATGTGTCCTGGGATGCTCCATTCTGGCCTTCCCCTGTTCATCTGTTTTTCACCTTTTGGCCACCCCATGGAGCATCTCCTGGGCCTAAACATTTATGCAGGAAGGAGAGAGACAAGGAGAAAAGAACAGCAGAACAAAGGAAGCCTAGGACGTACAAAAAAGGCAAAACACCCTAGCTTCTTGGGATACTAGGATACCATATATGGCCCCCTTCTCCCTCCCGGGAGAAGTCTATGTTACCCCTTTTTAAATAAACTCCGCTTTATATGCTTGCCTCAGCATCCTTCTCTAATGTGATTCCTCAACATATGAGGAAACAGAACTCATCACCAGTAACCGGTGGTATCAAAAGAATGGAGCATCTGCATTCATCATCAAACTCTTCTAGAGTTCAAGAGTCAAATAGATCACAACACAATAATTCTGGGTGACTTTAACACACCTCTTTCAACACTTGATAGATCTTCCAAACAAAAGCTAAACAAAGAAACTATAGAACTCAATAATACAATCAATAACTTAGACTTAACTCACATGTATAGAATATTTCATCCTTTAATGAGTGAATACACTTTTTTTCTCAGCAGCACATGGAACCTTCTCTAAAATAGACCATATATTATGCCACAAAGCAACACTTTGCAAATATAAAAAAGTAGAGATACTATCCTACATTCTATTAGATCATAATGGAATAAAATTAGAAATCAATGATAAAATAAAAATAGAAGCTACTCCAACACCCGGAAACTAAATAATATGCTATTGAATAAACAATGAGTTGCAGAAGACACCTAAGAGGAGATTCAAAAATTCTAGAGGCAAATGAGAACACTGATACAACACATCAAAATCTCTGGGACACTATGTAGGCAACACTAACAGGAAAGTTCATTGCATGGATTTCATTCCTTAAAAGAAAAAAATGTCAACAAAAAAATGACCTAACATCGCCCCTCTCAAACTCTAGTGAAAAAAAGAACAAATCAACACCAAAAGCAGTAGAAGAAAGGAAATAATTAAATCAGAGCTGAAATCAATGAAATTGAAACAAAAGAAACAATTGAAAAAATTGACAAAACAAAAAGTGACTTCTTTGAAAAAATAAATAAGATTGACAAACCCTTAGCCATGTTAATAAAGAGGAGAGAGAAAATTCAAATTACTAACACCCATGATGAAAAAGGAAATGTCAAGATGACACTACAGAAATACAGAAGATAATTAGAAATTATTTTGTAAATTTGTATTCCAATAAAATAGAAACTATTGAAGGCATAGACAAATTCCTAGAATCATATGATTTGCCTAACCTTAATCAGAATGATATACATTAGTTAAACAGATCAATTTCAAGCAATGAAATAGAAGATGCCATCAGAAGCCTAACAACCAAGTAAAACCCAGGACCAGATGGATATACAGCTAAATTCTACAAGACTATTAAAGAAGAACTAATACCAAAACTCCTCAAATTATTTCATGAAATAGAAAAAGAGGGAACACTTCCAACTCATTCTATGATGCCAATATTACCCTGATTCCAAAATCAGATGAAGACACATCAAAGAAAGAAAACTTCAGACCAATATCTCTAATGAACATAGATGCAAAAATTCTCAATAAAATTCTGGCAAATTGAATACAAAACATATAAAAAAGATTGTGCACAATGATCAATGTCCAAGGGATGCAATATTGGTTCAACATATAGAAATCAATAAATGTAATTCATCACATCAATAAACATAAAGATAAGAATCATATAATCATCTCGATAGATGCAGAAAAAGCATTCAACAAAATACAGCACCCCTTCATGTTCAAGACACCAGAAAAACTAAGGAAAACAGGAACATATCTCAATGTTGTAAAAGCTATCTATGCTAAGCCCGAGGCTAACATTATTCTAAATGGAGAAAAATTGAAAGCATTCCCTCTAAAAACTGGAACAAGATAGGAATGCCTTTTTCACCACTTCTATTTAACATAGTTCTTGAAACTCTAGCAAGAGCAATTAGACAGATGAAATAAATTAAAGGGATACGGATAGAAAAAGAAGAGCTTGAACTATCACTATCTGCTTTTGCTGATGACATGATTCTATACCTAACATATAAAAAAATCTACCAAAAATAATAATAAATGAATTCAGTACAGTATCAGGATATAAAATCAACACCCATAAGTCAAAGGCATTTGTGTACATCAGTAACAAATCCTCTGAAAGAGAAACTAGGAAAACTACCCCATTTTCAATAGCTTAAAAAACAAACAAACAAACTTGAGAATCAACAAAAGAGGGAAAAGACCTCTACAATGAAAACTACAGAATGCTAAAGAAAAAAATTGAAGAAGACCTAATAAGATGGAAATTTCTCCCTTGTTCTTGAATAGGCAGCATTAATATGGTCAAAATGACCATATTACCAAAAGAACCAGATTTAATGCAATCCCAATCAAAATCCCAATGACTTCCTCATAAAAATAAAAAAAAAAATCAGTCATGAAATTTATCTGGAAAAATAAGAGACCCAGAATAGTTAAAGCAATCTTTAGCAAGAAGAGTGAAGCAGGCGGTATCACTATACCAGACCTTAAATTATACTACAGAGCTATGGTAACAAAAATGGCATGTTATTGGCACCAAAGTAGACTTGTAGACCAATGGTACAAAATAGAGTAGAGAGAGACAAACCCACACAAATACATTCATCTCATATTAGACAAAGGCTCCAGAAACATATTTGGAGAAAAGATAGTATCTTCAACAAATGGTCTAAGCAAACTGGAAATCCATATGTAACAAAATGAAATTGAGCTCCTATATCTTACCATACACAAAACTCAACTCAAAGTAGATCAAGGGCCTAGGAATTAAACCAGAGACCCTGAACCTAATAGAAGAAAAAGTAGGCCCAAATCTTCACCATGTCAGATTAGGTCCCGTCTTCTTAATAAGACTCCTATAGTGCAAGAAATAAAATCAAGAATCAATAAATGGGTTGGAATCAAACTGAAAACCTTCTTCTCAGGAAATGAAACAATCAATGAGGTGAATAGAGATACTACAGAATGGGAGCAAATTTTTGCCACATGCATATGAGATAAAGCACTAATCTTTAGGATATATAGAGAACTCAAAAAACTTGACACCAAAAAAAAAAAAAACAACCCAACCAGTAAATAAGCCAAGGAACTGGACAGACACTTCTCAAAAGATTATATACAATCAATCAACAAATATATGAAAAAATATTCAATATCTCTAGCAATTAGAGAACTGCAAATCAAAACTACTCTAAGATTTCATCTCATTTCAGTCAGAATGGCAGCTATTAAGAATACACACAACAGTAAGTTTTGGCGAGAATGTGGGAAAAAAAGGCACACTCATACATTGCTGGTGAGACTGCAAATTGGTGCAGCCAATATGGAAAGCAGTATGGAGATTCCTTGAAAAACTGAGAATGGAACCACTATTTGACCCAGCTATCCCATTCCTCAGTTTGTACCCAAAGGACTTAAAAACAGCATATTACTTTGACGCACCCACATCAATGTTTATAGCAGCAGAATTCAGAATAGCAAAATTGTGGAACTAAGCAAGATGCCCTTCAGTAAATGTATGGATAAAGAAACACAATGGAATATTACTCAGCATTAAAAGAGAATAAAATTATGGCATTTGCAGGTAAACAGATGGAATTAGAGAATATCATGCTAAGTGAAGTAAGCCAATCCTAAAAAACAAAAGCCAAATATTTTCTCTAATGTGTGGATGCTGATCCATAATGGGGATGGGGGAGGGAGAACATGGGAGGAATGGAGGAACTTTAGATAGGGAATACAAAAGGAAAGGGAAGGAAGTGGATATGAGGGAAAGAAAGATAGTGGAATGAGATGGACATCATTGCCCTAAGTACACATATAAAGACATGAATGGTGTGACTCTACTTTGTGTACAACCAGAGCCATGAAAAATTGTGCTCTATATGCGTAGTATGAATTGAAATGCATTCTATTGTCATGTATAAAAAATTAGAATAAATAAATAAATTTAAAATAATAAAAATACAGTTCTCATGTCAAAGCACAATAATAGGAATGCATTTTTCAAACATAATGCCAAATGTCTCTAGAGAACCAATTCTAAGATTTCTCTCAATGAAAGCAAGGATTTTATTTTGTTCCCATGGCAAAAGGGCCAAGGATAAAAAAAAAAGCCAAAAACAAGGAAAAAGTCAATGTTATATATGTGAATGCAGAGTGCACACTGACTCAGTACCACTGAATGCATGCTTTGTGTGGAGTACCACCATGACATCTTCATATGGAGACATTAGTCTAATAAAGTAAAATAAGAGAAACAGGCAAGAAGAAATTCTAGCCAGTGACCAAATAAAACCCTTCAGCTATGGCAAAGCTACTGGAATTATTAATAAGGAGAAAAGCTTAGGAACATTTAGAAATGTATTATTTATTAAGGAACTGTCAGTGGGACTCATAAAAGGCAGGCTATGAGTGAAAAATACGCTTGTTTGGGTTGAGTATATTACTTCAGACAGGCTGGAGATATGCTGGAAACAAAGGAAACATTAATCTGACTCTCAGGAAAGCATTTGTTAATGGCAGCAACTATTGCAGCGGTTTTAAGCGAATGAATCACAATATGTGGTGATAGTAAGTAGGAGTAATTAAAGTACCAGGCTTGCACACTGTCTGAACAATGGAGTTGAATTCAATCGGTTTAACTTCAGCCCAGTTAGAGGTAGACCAGCACCCCAGACTACCTGATTTGCCACTTGGGGAACAAAAGGACCAGACAACCCAAACCATGAGGATTGGTGGAAAGAACACTTGACTGGGTACGTGAATGGCATGGCTAAGACATTATTAACAAGAAGCGTGAACAACATCAATAGTGAGAACAGTTTACCATTCCACAAAATGGCTACATCGTGAATCTGTTGGTTTCCACCATCAGAGCAGCAGGTGGTTTTATCTCTTGATGTATAAGCTAAACTCTGTTAGCATCTGCTTATTCCATATGTTATCAGAGAAGTAAATTTAAAGTCACACAGATGGGTGCAACGAACTCTAACCTCACAGCAAGCAGCTCCAGCTCTGCATCTGGGTTCTGCCACTTAGTAGGCATGTGACTTTTTTTCTCTCTCTCACTCACCAAAACATACTGACTGTCCCCTAAATCTTTATTAAATATCCTGCTCTTTTTCATGACTCTACTTCCAACTCCCTTCTCCCACCATCATCCCCTCTCACCTGGACTTTGCAATGGTCTCCTCATCAAACTATTCCTTCCCTTCTTTCCTCCCTATAACCTACTTGACCACACAGCAGCCAAAAGGAAATTGACCATAAACCATCCTCACTTTTCCTCATCTGCCTGTGTAGGATAATGAAGCTATCCCAGGAGCCAAAGCCCTTCAGTCTCAGCTGGGAGATCCTTCTCATCTTCTATATCACACTGAGTCATGAGCTAATGCCTGCTTTACATTGAGTTGTTTTGAGATTTTTTTTTTTGGGGGGGGGGTGATCTGATACTTCAGAATAGCCTCAACTAAGCCAGAAATGAACACCCAGTCTAGGTACTAATGAAACAAAATACTAAACTATGTAATACTAGCTAAGCAGTTTGGTATCAGCTGCTGCTGAGATAGATAGATTGGTTTGCTAGAGATTTATTATTATTGTTATTATTATTCAGTGAAAAAATATTTGCCAAAACCACCAGCTCATATAACTTGGAAACCAGTTTATGTACTTACTGAGTTCCAGAGGAAGAGGCTGGAAAATGTACCATTAATAGCTAGATGCTCATCAATCCCATATAACTTTGGAAGTACAGGTCACTGCATTTTCAAACTTCCCTTGCATCCAAGAAAATCCATTTGACAGAAAGCCTGCCAGTGATGTGTGGGAAGAAAGAATATTCGTATATACAATAATCCTTGCCACACTTCACCATTTACTTGGGGGATGGAGAAATCAGAGCCTCAATTAGAGGGCAGCTACATTTGCAACCCTTTCTCCCTACATCCCTCTGTCCAATATCCATCAACTCCAGTTCAGCTCTGCCTGTCTGAAGTAATATTCTTCCATCCATCACCATGCTTGTTTATCTCCTTCTCTAAATGCTTGAAATATCTGTTAAAAATATCTACAATATCAAGTATGTTATTTAAGCAAGGCAAACTATTCATTTGTTGATATTTATTCATTGATTACTTTAATAATGTTGGATTACTACTCTATAAAATTATAGATGTAAGGTCAAGCTGATAGACTGACAAACACGTTTTTAGGGGAATATGCTTAGATAAAAAGATTAGCACTTGCCAATGTAACAGTGGTCCACTTTACGCTTTAAATATAGCCCTTGCTGCTCTGCCACTGCAACTTATTTTTAAAATGGACATGTTTCTTTCTCTTTCTCTCTCCCTGCTCCTCCCTAATCTCTCCCCCTCCCTAATCTCAGGGGACACAGGATCAAGTTATCTGTTGGTGAGTACATATCCACCATAGGAAAGAAGTCATCCAGACTTTAGGGATGGCTCCAGCAGACCTCAGAAATGCCCATCTCCCAAATTAACAAATGAATTACAACTCCAGACAGAGAACACATGGAATATAGCCTTTGAATCACCTCTTTAAAAGCCCCTGTTCCTGCTGATGGACAGAATCACAGCCTTTGGGACAGGAGTCCCCTGTGTTTCTCCTTTGCTAGCAAAGCAATAGATCTTCTTTTCCCTTTTTCTCAAAATCATGTCCTCCTTATTGATTTGGCATCCGGTACAGGGACCACCTTTCGGCAACACCAACCCTGCCGTCTGTCAATCCTGAACTTTCTTCCCTAATTTTATTTAAAATCTGCAGTGTTTGATTAAAAGGAACTTAAAAAAAAGGTATAATTTGTTCTAATCTCATTTTTAAAAAGTAAACAGTAGAACAAACAGTTCAGTTTTCCTAAAGTTACATCTTGGACTCTCTACTATGGGCATGAATATGAGAAAGCCAAAGTGTCCTCATATCTTCTTTCAGACAGTCAGGGTTGTTTTGATTCTTGTGAACAAGAATTGTGAATTGTGAACAAGGAGTCAATTATCTCACTCCCCCAGGTGGGGGAGGTGACACCTAGAACAACAACAAATGTCCAATTGCTTGGCAGTCAACACATTTCAGGCAATAGATTGACACATTGGTCTTGGTCATTTTTGTCAGTAAACTTGTTCTTTATTTCTGTCCTTCATGTAGGTGTAGTGAAGTTTCTGTTTGGCTTTCTTTTCTTTCCATATTTTAAATACCTGTTCTGAGCTGCTTCATTGATTCCACTAACATCAACCAGAGATGCACACAGACGCTACAGACGTAGCTTCTCAGATCCCACTGCTTTCCTGCTCCACATTCCCACAGATGGAATTCCTCTTGGACGTCACCACTGGACAGCCCAATAGAACCTCACCTGGACTCCATCTGCCAACAGCAAAGTCCATCTTTGACTCCCAAAGAGATCACTACTCTTAACATTTCCCTCTTTTCCAAAGAGAGCTGTACCTTCTCCATCATCCAGGCTTGAAATCTTATCATTTCTCAGCTTTTGCTCTTCCTGAGTACATTTCTAATACAGTGTCCTTACTAAAATATGTACAATTTTTCTGAATGATTGGGTCTCTAGCAATGGTTATCTTCATTAAATTCACCATTATTTTAGACAAAAGCTTGGTCTTTGTCCCTGATGCCAAATCAATAAGGAGGACATGGTTTTGAGAAAAAGGAAAAAGAAGGTTTATTGCTTTGCTAGCAAAAGAGAAACACAGGGGACTCCTATCCCAAAGGCTGTGATTCTGCCCATCAGCAGACACAGGGGATTTAAAAGAGGCGATTCAGAGAAAATGAGATTAGGGAGGAGAGATTAGGAAGGAGAAGAGCAAGAAAAAGAAGATCAGGGAGGAGCTTAGAGAAAAGAAGATTAGGAAGGAGAAGGTCAGGGAGAAGAAGGCTGGGAAAAGGGGGAAAAAAGCATGTAAGTTTCAAACCCACAGGGGATATAGTCAAAACATCAAGTGAACCCCTGTTACATTATCATGTAGCATGTTTTTAATTTTCTAGATCCCCGAGAACATACTAAGAGTATTATGTTCAATCTCCAAGACCATTCTAAGAGATGCTTATTATTCTTATTACCATTTGATAGATGAGGGAGCCTACAGGCAGGAGCATTAGTTAACTTTCCCAAGGTAGTAAATCTAGGAAAGTGTTAAAGGATCTTCTTTTTTTGTGAAACAGTACAAGGAAGAAATAAAACAGGCTTTGTGGTCCATTCCATCTATCCATACGCTGGTCCTACTCATTATGTTCTTTGAGTGTATATTTAATTTCTCTGAGCTCTGATCTTTCCATCTGTAAAACAAAGATAATAGCAGAATTGTAGTAAGAATGAGAATAAGTGAAATATGTGACACAATTAATGTAACTTTTAATAAAAAATATTCTTTTTTTTAATTAAAAATTGGCCAGTTGAGGTTTTGTTTTGTTTTGTTTTGTTTTGTTTTGTCAACTAATCTAGAATGTAGGAGTTTCGTGATTTCAAACCTTTATCTAAGAAGCCAGTAGAAGTGAATGCATTTGTGGACTCTTCTCTTAATATTCAGCTTTATATCTTGGCATCTAAAAATGTTAAATTAATGGCTGATCAATTCCAAATAAATTATCATCTTTAGAAGTGATGCTAATCAATGGAAGACATGGCAGGGTTGGTTTGAGAAAGGCCTCATTTGACATTGACGAAGATGGGATAATAATGGCTTGGTATTTGTGATTTTTACTCATTTATCATGTCATTACCACAGCAAACTTTATAGCTTTAATTATGCCCTTTGATGCTATGACTTCTACCCAGTTGATGATGGTAATCATGTTATTATAAAGATTATGTTAATAATAGACTGGCTCTTTTAGAAATAAAGTATAGATAACAATAGTAATTAAATAGTGTCTATATTCTCTTTGCATCATTAGAGAAGGTATAGTTTCAGGCATGTCCTATGCCAGGGGACAGGCTACACACACTCATTGTAGAAGCAGAAGTAGTCTTTAAATATAAGGTCATTGGATAGAGTTAGAACCACCAAAGGGAGAGGGTGAACCCAAAAGGTCTAGAGATAGGCAGGCCTTAGTGGATAGAAATATAGAATGGGTTTGTATCAGAGATGCCACACGATGGTATCTCAAGGACATACAGGTATATTTACCCACATCTACACAAGGCATCTGCAGGATAAGATCATGACACTAGAAAAAGTAGAATAGAATTGAGACTCTTAAGATTTTACATGAATAAATGGGATTAAGGAAATAAGAAAAGATTCTAAGTAACAAAGGACAGATTCTAGATGAGAATTTGACTGAGATATACATTGACAAAAGAGAGAGACAGAAGAAGAGGGAATTTAACAAAAAAGACATTAATCTACAATAGCCCAAGGTTAGGTTCAGCAGTGAGCTAGATTTAAAGAGTAAGGAGACAAGCCTCTCAGCAAACATGGAGTTCCTCTCTGGCATTGTCTTTGTGATTCTGTCATCAGGGTGGGCAGAAGATATCCTAGGACAGCAAATTAATACAATAGAAATCAGAACATATATTCAAATGGTATGCAGAGGCTGGATGGAACCTGAGCCAACATAAATAGGGATAAATATAAAATTAAAAAATTTAAAGTTTACACTTTTAGAAAGTACAGATATTAGTACTTTCCTTCAGGATATGAATTATACCATTATAAAAATAAGAAGTACAGCTGGGCACAGTGATAAACAGCTATAATCCCAGCTGTTCAGGAGGCCAAGGCAAGAGAATTGCAAGTTAGAGGCCAGCCTGGGCAGCTTGATGAGGCCATGTATGAAAAATAAAATTTAAAGAAAGGGCTGTGAATGTGGTTCAGTTGTACAGTGCTTGCCTAGCACGTGTGAGACTCTGGGCTCATTCCCCAGCATCACTCAAAATGAAAATAAATACGTAAAAATTTCATAAACTTGTCAGGGCTAAGGGTCTACAGTGTCTAAAACATAGTCGCTTACATAAATTACCACAATATCTAAAACCTTGATTTTTCATTGGCTAGAATTAATAGACATTATATGTTACAAAGGTATATGATGAAAATTCCTGAAATGACAACATTTTATTGACATGAATACTGCGCTGGCCACTAATATTCTCATTCATAAAAAGAAAGGGAAAACAGATATATGTTCTAGTGACCATGAGCATCAATTGAATGGAGAGCTTTTAAAAGATAAACAAGTTGCAGGAAATGTCATATATTAAAATTATTGAATTAAAATCTGAAAAAGTTTAATAAATTATAAACATACAACTGGGAATGACTGACTTGGTAATCTTAATGGGAAAATATGAGACTCTCTATTCCTTTGAGCTCTACACAGTCAATTTTGAAAGTAGTGAATTCCACTAAGTCTTGCAATTCTCAGAGATCATATCTAAATAATCATTGTCCATTCTGGCTGCCACATTTAGAGAGTGAAATTATAAAATGAACTCATGCATGAAAGGACAATCTCTTATGTGGCAATCCAAAAAGCTGAATAACAGATGTTTGAGGAATATGAGGATGCATAGAAAGCTCTGAGAAGACCAAAAATATTCAGGAACACTAAAGAAGCTTAGATTTTTACTTTGTCTCTCTGAAATTCAAAAATCGAATCTAAGGATGGATCCACAAGGTAGTTGATTTGGGATTTAATTTTTTTTTTTCCCGGTGGGGAGTGGAGGTTCCAGGGATTGAACTCAGGAACACTCTAGCCCTATTTTGTATTTTATTTAGAGAAAGGTTCTCACTGAGTTGCTTAGCACCTCACTTTTACTGAGGCAGGCTTTGACTCGTGATCCTCCTGTCTCAGCCTCTGGAGCAACTGGGATTAAAGTCATACACCATTGCACCAGGCTTAGGAGTTTTAAATTTTAAAAGGACTGCCAATCATTCAGAATTGTACACACATAGGGCTGGGGGTGTCGCTTTGGTGGTAGAGTACTTGCTTAGCGCAAGCAAGGTCCAAGTTGCAGCCCCAGCACCAAACATATACCCACACAATTAGAATCATGCATAGAGTATAGACCGCCCCATGTGATTTCGGATCACCACACTGGAAGTATTCAAGACCATTGCTAATGGTCCTAAATAATGGAAAAATTTGAACTCTAAATTCCTTAATCTTTAGAAATTTATGATTCCATACATGGATATAGGGCTTATAAATTTCAATATTCTCATTTAATTTCTAAACTCTGGTCCATCTTCTGAGTACTATTTGACTACTTATAAATTTGCATATATCTCACATAAATGTCAAGATCAAGATCATAGCAAAGTAAGAATGTGGACCATGTGAACTGTTCTTTCTAAAATATCTGTTCCACCCATAATGACTTTGCTTACTTATGGAAATGAAAGCTAGTGTTTCCCATTATAAAAAACAACTTAACTAAGACATGTTTTTGTGTGTGCGCTATTTTTTAATCGCTGTCCCCAGATCCATTCTGCCTAAATTAACTGGTCACTGAAAATCAAAAATGAGAAAAACAAGTTTACATTCTGAAGAAATGTGAACATTGTGTCCAGTTCTTGGGTCCTTCCTCTGACTCAAAATAAATATGCTCTTATGATATTCTATTTAGGAGCTGGAGCTTATCATATTTGAGATAAAGAGATTACAAAGTTTACATACTTAACTAATTTACAGCTAAATAAGAGTAAGCCCTACTTTCCTACAGAGTAAGGATAACTAACATCAATACAGAGGGAAGATTTTCTTTTTTGATCATTAGACAAGAAAAAGACTGATAGGGCTATTGATTTTGTCATTTTTAATACTAAAGAAACTCAACCCAAAGAAGTTATATGATGTACCTAAAGTGCTAGCATTAACCAGCAAAGAGCCAGGAGTAAAATACTTGTCCTAAACTCCACAACACTGGTTCTTTCCCCCATTAATAATACCTTAGGTTATGCTGTATAATTTCTAATGCATGTTTCATTTGTTATCTCAATTACTTCTGGAAAAAAAAAAATCTCTCAAAGTCAGCTAATGAGAAAATCAATATTGAAACGCAAAGATTTTAAACATAACCCAAGTTATGTTTAAACTATCAACATAAGCCAAGTCCCTTGGTTCCTATTTTAACTTCTGCCCTTAATTGTCACTGCCCTCATATGCCTATTGCCCTTACAACACGTCTAGCTGAAGATATGATTTGCAACTAAAACTGGACATGCCAAAAGAGGAACCTGATGTCCTGCCCATTCTCCATTATTACCCACCAGTCCTGTAGCCTTTTCAATCTTATTCCTGTCCCCTGGCCAATATCTCAGTCGTGAAACGCATTCTGATGTCCAATACACATCCTGAATCATTCAACTTCTTTTCAACTCCAAAAGCACTATACTGACCTCAGAGTATCTTCATCTCTCATCCTAATTATCACTACTGATTTCTGTCTGTTTTCTCTGATACCATTGTTGCCCATCTTCAGCTTGTACTCAACAGAGAAGTCAGATGAACATTTATGAAATGTAAAACATATTTTGGTGAACCTCTGTTTCAAATTGTTTAGTGGACTTGCATTCACACACACAAAAAAATTAGAAACTTGTAGAACATGACGCAATCCCTATTTTGTTCACCAAATCAACATCATATGATTCCTTCAAACACCACCCTTTTATAATTGGCATTTTTTTAAAAAACAAGATTAACCTAATCCCTTGAGACATTTACTTGAATCCTTCCTTACTTGAAATTCTCTTTTCCCATTCTTTACCATCAATCCTAAATTAGCTACCTAGTGGCTTTCTATCATAGAGATCATTAACGGTAACCAAGTGCAGAACATGAAGGAGGGAAATTTAGCTTAATAAATATTAAAAGTTAAGTCAATCACTAATTCTACAGAATGGCTACCCCTATCGGGAGAATCTGCAAGATTCTGAAGATCTCAGTCTCATATATTAAACATGAGAAAATCCTTATGAGATATACACAGAAAGCATACACTGAAAAGAACATTTTAAAAGTCGTGACTGTTCAATACCAATTAAGATGCACATACATGTGCAAAATAAGATCTCAGGAAAGACATGTCAGTATTAACTGTGCTAATTTTAAGCCAGATTCCAAGCTAGCACTTTGTATGTATAACCGATTGAATCCTTACACTAGCCCTGTGACTAAGGTAACACTTAGGAAAATAACATACAAAAGAAGTTAATAAACTATCCTGTCAAATGTTAGGTTTGGATACCTTCAGATTTACCAAGAAGTGACAAATTATTTTGCAGAATGGTTGTACAAACACATACTTCTACCCCAACAGCAGTCTGTAACATTCCCCACTGACGCACAGCCTTGCCAATTCTTGACATAGTCATCAATTTTAACTTTTGCCAAAATGATAAATGTGAAGTGAAAGCTTTCACAGTCTTTGTTTGAATTTCCCTGATAAATAGTGAGTGTGAGTATCACTTCATGTTTATTGCCCATTAATGTCTCCTTTTCTATGAAATATATTTTTGTACTTTTTAAAATACTTTAATTAAACCACCCATCTCAATTTTGCTAAAATTACTATTTTACTATCTTAATTACCCAAAGAACCTTTATTACAAACTTACAATAAAATCCAAATATGTTGTGTTCTGCAGTAGAACATGTGAACCAAAATGTTCTCTTCAACTGTGAAATCTTCAGAAATTTTATATACATATGTGATTTTCTCCAGTTTTCTGCATAATACTTCTGTATGGTTTCTAAACTCTATATTTTTGCTTTCTTTCAATTATTATATTGCCCTAAAATTTATTGACTTATGAAATTTCTTTTTTTTCTAACACTATGCTTTACACTATTGTATGGGATTCTCATCAGAAATAAATATGTTCTGTACTTCTTTTCTCAAAAAAAATGCATTAGAATATTTTTGTAATTATAGTATGGATATATATTAATTTGAGGCAATTGAAATTTTCAATAATGATTGTCTTCATCCAGGATCACAGTCTTTCTCTCCAATAATTAAAATTTCTTATGTTCCTTCAAAATAAATAAATAAATAAATAAATAAAATACTTTAATTACTTATTTGATTCATGGGCATTCTTTTTGTGTTCTTTATGAAAATCTTTTGTTTGTTTTACGTGTGGCAAATATCCTAGAAACTGCTAGTTATTACTAGAAGTGCAAAAATGATTTAGATTTGGTTCTTGAACCCTCCTGTCTTGCCTCTCATCTCTTTTGCATATCTGTATTTTTACTTTAAAATACAGATCTCAATAAATTGAAACTTTTTAAATTTATAAACGTTTTAAATTTACTTTATAATTTAAAGTATAATTTTGCTAAATGTACCAAAAACAAATTCCTATGGTTCATAATTTTTAAAAAAAAAGTTTCCCAAAATACAGTAAGTACACTTTTCTAACAATTTGAAAGTTTGCATTTCACATTTCATGCATTAATTTTAATGATTTGGATTATTATACATGATGTGAGACAAGTACCCAAATTTTTATGTTTCCTGATGAAAAACTAATTGCTTTCTCATGATTTTTTAAAGACTCCATCCTGTTTCCAGACTGATCTGAATATAGCAAAATTCTGCATGTGCCAGGGTCTTTTTGTGATCTCTGCTTTATGCTTCATTGGGTTATTTGTTTATCCAGGTGAATTTCAACCTGTCTTAATTATTATGATAGAATATAGAAACAGTACAGCATTATGCTTCAAAGAATGGGCTCTGGAACCAGTTTACTCTTGTTTGATTTACAGTTCCATCATTGCTGGCTGTGTGATCCACAGCAAGCTGCCTGACCTCTCTAGTTTTCATTGTTAAATGGCTATAATAATTTTACCATTCCAAAGGTTACTTGTGAAGATTAAATGAGTCAGTACAGACTTGTATGTGTTAGTGCTTAGTATAAATTAGTAGTGCCTCAAATTTATAAAAGCCATTTCTTACAGACTCTTGAGATAGCTTCGCAAAGGAAATACAATCTGTTATTAGATAAGCAAATAAAAGCCACTTTCTTGTTGTCCTCGTCCCATTTTCAAAATGTAATTAATATTATCCTCTCTTCAGGTCATACCTGCTGTCCTCAAACCTGCTGTCATTTCTCCATGAAAAACTGTCCTTGAAGAGTGGTCTGGCCCCTTGCCCTGGCCCACTGCCAGCCTTCTGCTTATTTCCTGGGACCTGCCGTGTGATGCATTGTTTCCAGACTCAGTATTGTTTAATGTTCATATACCAAACACTAATTGAGGTTTCCAGGAGATTATTCCTCCAACCCAAACCTGTGCCAGTGCTGGGTCCAATCTGTCCAAGGTCCCATGGGAAACCATCCATCCAAATGCAGGGATGCGTGAGCATGGTTGTCTGGATGGAAAATTAGATGTCCTCCATGGTCCACTTGGCCTTGGAGTCTTTGGCCTTGACAGTCCACATTTTAAGAGAAAGTCCATCTGTTAAAGGAAAGATTCAGGCATTTCTGAAAACAGTCTTAAATATCTGCTTTTATTCAGTAAAAATAAGGCACAGATGGGAAGGAAGGAAGGAAGGAAAGAAGGAAGGAAGGAAGGAAGGAAAGAAGGAAAGAAGAAAGAAAGAAAACACTTCCTCCAGGTTGTTATACATTACACTCACTGATGCATCATGCCTGAGACAGGATAAACAATAAATGTTTGTTGAATAAATAAATGATAATAATACTGATAGTATATTTTGTGTAAATCTCCTTTTCCAAGAGGTTTTCTTACAAGTCTCATTTAAATTGTAAAAACTTGGATGACCACACTCATCATAGGCCCTTCATGTCAGCCTCAATTTTACCATTTAAAATTTGGAGAAATGACAAATATAGAGACTTTAACATAATTACATAACTAATCTTATCAAAATTATGCAACCCATCTTTTGGGAACTAATATCCATTAGAAATGCAAAAATGAGCACAGGCTAGTGTCACGTACTTCTAATCCCAGTTACTTAGGGGGTTAAGGCAGGATTGCATGTTTGAGGTCAGCCTGGGCAACTTAGTAACAATGTGTCTCAAAATAAATTGTTTTTAAAAAGAAATGGGGAATAGCTCGATGGTAGAGTATCTGACTAGCATGCGTGAGACCCTGAGTTCAGTCCCTAGTAATGCGAAGCAAACAAACAAAATGAAATGCAAAGATGATTGAAATAAGGTTCCTGATCCACTGTTGCCTTGCCCACTCACCTCCAACTTCACAGTGTAGCAGAAATAACCAGTGTATTAACACAGAAGTATAAAGCAAACTTTAAAATGCCATCATAGAAACATGTACGAGGCATTGGTAGAACCAGTATGATAAAGATCTAAATTCTACTTAAAAGGGCAAAGAAAGGTCTTAAATAATCAATAGAGATACCAAGATAAAGGAAAGAAGTGACAGTGTTAGAAAACATCATATAGGAGGAGTAAGGTATTTTTGCCTTTAGACTTCTTATTAGGATTATAAAGAAAAGATTCATGCAAGGTGAATTAAAGGGAAATGAAAACTAAGGTTAGACAAAGGGAACAAATGAGTTAACTGCCCCCAATACTACCAACTTTAAAAAGTAAAAATATTTGGTAAATGTTATGTCATGATATAGATGTTGGATACTGTATTTTCATATTTTGTTATATGATTATATAAATTATTTGATTTATTAAGGTTCCCATCCAGTATCCAGTCTCACTTCCTTTGTGCTTGTAAATCTGTTAGTCTGTTCAGATATCATTTAACTGAATCCCTGAAATATGCCTTTTTACTGTGCTTTTTCTTATGTAAGCCAAAAACAACTTTGTTAATCATTTTATTTGTGTTTTATTTTTTCTTCATTTGTAGCACAAAGCATTCTGAAAATATCTTGATTATATTATGGAAAATAATGATGTCAGAGAGAAAAAAAATTTTCTATCCTAGAAAAAAAGCTGATGGTTCTGTGGCCATTAACTATGTAAACAGCAGGGGCAAAACAATGAATACAAACCAGTCAATCAAAGATAGCACCTTGATTCTAAAAGTTAGGTCATCCGGAGTAGAGTCACACTTTCGAACATGCTCCTGAATGGAATCCAATGGATGATGGTCTCAGTTGATCCTTCATGTTTCTACAGTTAACATGAACCCACTCCCACTCTTAAAATTTACCAAACCCTAAATTCCACGCTTCCTAAAACTATTTTTTCCACTGAGTACTGTCTTATTCTTTTGAATATTTTATTGTTGCATTACAATTATATCCAATAGTGGAGTTTATTGTTACCTGTCCATATATGCACACCATATAATAATATAATTTGGTCAATTTCATTCCCTACCCTTTTTCTCCCCCTGCCACCCACCGCCCTGGTCTCCTTCCTCTGTTCTACTGTTCTCCCTTTTATTTTCATAAAACTCCATTGTGTGTATATACCACATTTTCTTTATTCATTCATCCATTGACAGACACGTAGGTTTATTCCACAGTTTAGCTATTGTGGATTGTGTTACTATAAATATGAATATGTCCGTATTGCTATATTATACTGATGTTAATTCTTTAGGATGAAGACTGAGTAGTGATATATCTAGGTCATAGAATAGTGTAAAAGTGTTCCTTTCCCCCTACATCCTCAGAAGCATTTATTATTATTTGTATTTTTGATAATTCTCATTCTGACTGGAGAGAGATGAAATCTCCATGTAGCTTTGATCTGCATATCCCTAATGGTTAAAGTTGTTGAACATTTTTCATGTATTTGTTGACCATTTGTGTTTTTCTTTTAAGAATTATCTGTTCAGTTCATTTGCCCATTAAAGATGGGGTTATTTTTCTTAATGATCACAAATTTTTTGAGTTATTCATTTATTCTATATATTAATCTATGAAAAGAGAAGCTATTAAATATTTTCTTCCATTATATGAGTTCTATCTTCATGTTCCTGTTTCCTTTGCTATACAGAAGCTTTTAACTTGATTCCATATCCCACTTATTAATTCTTGGTATTATTTTCTGATCTTTAAGAGTCCTATTAAGGAAGTTGTAGACTAAGTCCATACGTTGGAGTGTTGAATCTACATTTTCTTTTAACAGTGGTAGAGTGGCTTTCTAAATGTCTTATACATAAAATCTCATAAGGTAAAATTTTTCTTTATTCCAAAAGTGTACTTGACCAGTCTCTTTCGCATAAATAAACAATATGTATTCTTTTCTGTTTTCTGCTTTGTATTTTGGTTGGAGTTCTCCTCTTTTGATAGTTATTTGAATTTTAAGATATATTGAGAGTTTACCATTTGGGGCCACATTAGTAATGTTTTGTAAATCGTGTAAAGGAGTCTAGTCAATGTTTTGACATTGTCCTCTGGCTCCTCCTTCTGTATAACAGGGACTCTAGGAATCAAGCCTTTAATCTATCCAAAGACTTAACATGAACACTTGTAGTATTGCTTATTCAGTTCTCAGAATATATTTTGGATAAAACAAATAATCTCGTGGAACATAAGAATAAGTCTTCCGAATAAAAAAAAAAAAAGAAAGATTATAATAGGCCAGTACATAAGGGCTGTGTGAAATGAGATCGGGGTATTCAAGTAGATTTACCACTAGAGACTTACTCTATTGAAAAGAATCCCATGAGGGATACTTTAGGATAGAATTTTCTTTCAATGCAAAAAACCACTTTCTCCCTCATTTGGCTCATAAGCTAGATTGCTTGATTTGAAATCTCCTAATTTCTCATTAACTCCTAGTAAAGATATACTATTTGCACTATTCTATCTTTAAAAAGTGATAATTTCATGTCTTTCATATAAGCAGAATCTGATTGCAAACAGTGTCAGCCTTTATATTAATGAGTAGTCCTTTGTTGCCTAGACAAACAAATGATTTTTATGAATATCAAAGAACTCATTGTTCATGTAGGCAGAGATAATACAGTAATTTATGAAATGTAATTTGGAAGTTGTTATCACCAAAAGGATCTTCCTAATCTATATCTGAATAATGCTTGGTTGAGTTTGAAATGCAAATGCCAGGAAGGATAACACATCAAGTCACTAGGATCTATAATTTTTTAGTTAATAAAATTAATTTATCCTATTTCGGAAGGGCCAAAGGGTTTCATTAGAACAGGAAGTAAGTATCTGATGGGAAAAGTTTTTGAATTGCCAAAAAAGCAGAAGAATGATAAAGCACATTCACATGTTTCTACACAGAAGGCAATCCCCAAAGGTATCACCCAGTAAATCTGCAGGCAGCCCTGTCTATCATGAACTACCTGTGGGAGTCAGGCACTAGAAAACCAGCTTCCCTCACTGTGACAGATACATGCAACAAACAACTTAGAGGGGGAATGATTTATTTTGGCTCATGTTTTCAAAGGTCTTATTAGTCCTGGTCAGCTGCTCCAAAGCAGAGATAGAAGGGGGTGGCAGCGGTAAGCTGCTCATCCTGTGACAGTCATGAAGCAGGAAGAGAGCCAAGGACAAGATACAGTAACCCATTCAGCTCTGAATCCCTCAGTGGATTAATCCATCCATGAGATTACAGCCCATGACTCAATCGCCTTCCTACAGGTCCCACCTCTGAACACTGCTGCACTGATGACCAAGTCTTTAATACATGAGCCTTTGGGGGACATTCCACATCCAAACCATGACACTGCTATCAATGGCAGCTTCTTTGTGTCATGTGAAAATTAGGATGCTAAAATATCAGTAAAATAAAGATCTCCGGTTTTACATCATTTAAAATATACAGCAGTTAGAGGTTATTGGCAAATAATACAAATTTGCTAGTTTCAATCAGGATGTTGAGCACCTTTGCTTTGTATGACCAACTTCAATCAGGGAAAACAAGGTGGAAATTATTTGGATTATACAAATAAATGTTCACAGAAGACTTGATAAACAAGGGTTAAGAGACAGAATAAAAGTATTGTGTCTTTAGTTTATGAAATATTTTTAATGTAAGGGGCCATGTTATTACTGGTTTGCATATATTCAAATTGATGTGCATTTGTGTCAATTCTATTCAGTTAAGCTTTTGAGATAAGGTCAGTTCTCATGCATATTCACCCAAGGTCAGATCTCAAGAACTGTTATTTTCTGAAGGTTTAGCCTACACATTGCCTGAATTTATTCTGTTTTCTCCAATGTAATCAACTTTTTGGGTGTTTATGATAACTAATTCAGTGTTATGTCTTCGTTTTGAAGAAATAGACAGTTGCGTAGGTTTTCAGAGATTTACTTTTTCCTAGTATAGGTAGATTTTGTTTATTTGAAAATTAGTAAAAAAAATACCATTTTTCAATTATATTGATGTCTATGTAATAGAATTTGTAGGTATTTACCATTCACACAAACATCATCTGAGTGAATTTCATTATAATTTGAATTGGGTTTTTTAATTTATTTTGGGGAAAAGGGTGACAGGGATTGAAATCAGGGCCACTCAACCACTGGGCCACATCCCCTGCCCTATTTTGTATTTTATTTAGAGACAGGGTCTTACTGAGTTGCTAAGTGCCTTGTTTTGCTGAGGGGGGCTTGAACTCATAATTCTCCTGCCCCAACTTCCCAAGCAGCTGGGATTATAGGCATGCACCACCATGCCCAACTTTGAATTGGTTCTTGAAATTCCACTTCAATCTTTTTTTTAGCTGAAGAAGTTAGAAAGTGAAGAAAAGCTACAATTGTTAGATTTCCCTTCATCTGGTAATTTGTATATGATTCAGATTACCTTAATTTGATGCACTTTAGGTGTCTGCTGAAATGTTGAGGTATGGAGGAGTCCAAACCTTGTGCTGTGGCATTTGGAGGAGGCATCTTTGTAGCAGCTGGCCTCTGGGTTCCATCCCAACAACCTTGCACCTGAGAGGGCTACTGTGGTGGCAGAAAAACTGTCAGCGATCGTAGCCATAGTGGCTTTATATCTCTGGGCTTAGGCTGAGGTAGTGTGAACTCTAAACCAACAATCCAAAGATGGCAATAATTTTTGGAATGCCCAATTCCATCTCTTAAACCTCTTTCTATTTGAAATGTCAGAAATAGTGTGTATTTCTAGCAATGAAGCAAGATAGAAACGTCTTAGTAACTCAGAGTTACTTCTGTGTTTTAAGCTATTTGTGACTTTAAAGAGAAACAAAAGAAAACAAAACTACCTACTTATAGCTCAAATTAGCTCTGTACTAAAGAAAATGAGAGCAATTATAAGTGGAGCCTCCTCTCATCTTAACAGCCTTCCTAGTAGTACCTTTCAAATTGCATTAGAAAGAACTTATCCACATGTCTATTCTATCACTGTACTATGACTTTTGGAAAACTGTAATTTTCAATTATTTTTTAACTTTCTAAAACTTTCTTCACATGAAATCTTTAACATCTGTTCTACATTTTTTTATGGGCATATGCAATTTCAGAGGTTTCACAGACACTTCTTGCATGCACTCAGAGCTGATGCTAGTCAGGCTGAGAATGTTTAGGAAAGAAGTCTCAGTCAGTGGCCAATTTGCCTCTCAGTGAATGTTTGGCAATTTATAAAAGCATTTTTAATTGTTGCAGTTAGGGTTGAGGTGCTATTGGCATCTAGTCCGTAGAAGTGAAAAATCCTGCTAAACATCCTATGTTGCAGAGAACAATCATCCACAGCAGAGAATTCTTTCACCTCTGTGCCTGGCAACAACCAATTTGATTTATGTTTCTATAGATACACATCCTCCAAAAGTTTCCTACAGTGGAATTACATATGTGCCCTTTTATGCCTTGTTTCACTGAGCCAATTATTTTTGAGGTTCATGAATAAAATAGTACATATGAGTAATTATTGTTTAGAGTTGAATAATATATCATTTTATGTGTATACAACACTGTGCATCCATTCATTTATTGATGGACATTTGTGTTCTTCCACATTTTGACTATTGTGAGAAATGGTACTGTAAACATATATGTATATGTATTTCTTTGTACACATGTTTAAAATTATTCAGAGTACAAACCTAGAAGTAGAATTGTTATAAAGTAGGTGGTTCTGTGGTTAATACTTTGAGCAACTGCCAATCCATTTTTTCTATGGTAGCTGAAACAGTTCACATTTTCACCAGCAATGTATAAAGGTTCCAATTTCTACACATCCTTGCCAACATTTGTTATTTTCTTTTGGTAAGTTTTGTTTGTTTTTTTGTTTTGTTTTGTTTGGTAGTACTGGGGATTGAACCCAGGGATGCTCTATCACTGAGCTAAATCCCCAGCCCTTTTTATTCTGAGACAGAGTCTTACTATCTTGCCAAGATTAGCCACAAACTTGAAATTGTCCTGCAGTAGCTTCCCCAGTCACTGAGATTATAGACATGTCTGGCCTATAAAAACACTTTATGTTTGCTGGATGTGCAATTATTGTCAGATGAATGATTCACAAATATTTTCTCTCAATTCTATAGGTTATCTTTGCACGTTCCTTTTAATTTCTCTGATGCAGTAAAAAAGTTTTTAATTTTGATGAAGTCCTATTTACCTATTTGCTCTTGTTGTTCATGCTTTAGGTACCATAGCTAAGAACCCTAGACCAAATCCAAGGTCTTAAAAGAGTTTTACCTATTTTTTTCCCCTAGGAATATTAAGATTTAAGTTTTTACACTGAAGTTGTTGATCTACTTTCAGTTAATTTCATTATATGCTGCAAAGCAAGGTCCAACTTCCTTCTTTCACATGTGGACACCTATTGTTGAAGCAGTATTTGTTAAAAAGGCAGTTCTTTATCCATCGAATGGTCTTAGAAACCTTAGAAACCTTGTCAAAAATGCTTTGGCCATAGATGTATGTGTTTATTTCTGGACATTCAGTTTTATTCCATTGATCTATGTGTTTGCCAGTACCAACTATTTTCATCACGATAGTTTTGTAGTGAACTGTAAAGTTGTGTGTGTGGGGGGTGTTATTCCATTTCAGTCTTCCTTTTCAATGTCATTTTGCCTCACTGAGACCCTTCACAACTTCATATGAATTTAAGCATCAGTTTTTCCATTTATGTAAAAATGACTTCTAGGGTTTTTATAGGGGCTGTACTGAATCTTTAGATTGCTTTGGGTAGTATTGTGTAATACTATTATTATGTCTCGGTAACATTCATTCTTTCAATTTATGAATATCACGTGTTTCCATTTATTTAGGTATTTTTTAATTTCCTTTAATAATGTTTTATAGTCTTCCATGTACAAGATTTTTACTTCCATGGTTAAATTTACTTCTAAAAATTTTATTATTTCTGATGATATTGTAGATGGAATTGACTAAAACAAAGAAATAATAAGGAAAAAAAAACAGTCAAACATATTAGAAGACAAGACCACAACCATGAGATCCAACAAAAAACAACAGAAATTAGAATTTAACCTAAGGAGCATTAGTTAATTGGAATTTTCAAATACAGAGTATAGAATAGCGCATGCACGCACACACACGCACACACACACAAATATATGTATGTCTACACACATATATATATATTATTTTAGGAGATTAAAGAAAAGATTACAAATTTTAGCTCTGAAATAAAATATTTTAAGGAACACAGCATAGTTGAAAAGAACAAGGAAAAGGTCCCTATCCAAAAAAACTAAAATAAAATAAAAAGCTTCAGCCATGTGTTTGGCTGACTCTTCTTTTACTATAACAAGAACAGGTGATACACTGTGAGCATTTATTAGTGCCAGATCCTTTACTAAAGGAGTTTCATCTTTTAATATTTATGGAAACTTGATAATATAAATACCATTATGATCTCAGTTTTCAGATGAGAAAATGGAGACAAAGATCATGAAGAACTTACTCAATATCACAAAGCTGGTACGTGCTGAAGTCGGGGTTTAAATCTCAATCCCAGAATCTTGAGGTGCTAGAAGCAAAAATATTCTCTTAACATTAAATATATATCAGTTCTTTACAGAAATACATATGTTTCTTTGTCAAATTTGGAAAATCTGAGCTTTAATTTTTTCTAAAAACATAATTTCATTCTGCGAATATAAAACACTAGCTATATATGAGAGTCTTGTAACATTCATTCCAGGAAAAAAAAACGTAGAAAATATGGATTGCTTGCTAAATTTAACAGGGCAAATAATTCAAGCAGGAGAAATTCAAAGTAATTGAAATGTTACATATGACCTGGGCCTTCATGGATGGAAATATTTTTGGATTTGAAGAAAGAGAAGAAAGAAAAAGTTACAGGCAGAAGGAATGGCACTTAATGTATTCAAGAGTCATGCCTAGTCCCTTATGCCTGCAACATAGAATGCATAAAATACTGAGAGAAAAGTTTGGTCAGGAATGAAGGACAAAAAGGGGGGAAAATGTGCTGATAATCTGATAATACGAGGAGCGGTTTGGTTTGAACTAATCTTGTGTGGCATTTATGCTAAACTTTAAATAAAATTAAATTATCAAGGGCTTTGAATAAGGCAATGACATAATCAGGAAGTATTTTAGAAGATGGCATCAATATACAGCACAGATTGAGCAAGCAGACCAGTTTGGAAGCAATTGCCATGGTTGAGAAAAGAGAAAGTTAAAGACTCTTCTAAGTCAATGGCTAAAAAAAATAGAACAGATTTTCAAATGTAGTGTAGATGGAACTCAAGCAAAATGGATTGGAAACAATCTATTAACTTAGGACTTTAAATTGAAGAAAATGAAGCCCTTGTTACATGACTTGAATAATCTATACAGTGACTGCCAGCATCTTTTTGTAGAGTTGCCATAAATTTAAGGGCATTTACTTCAAGAACATATTTGCATTGTCTTGACTTCTTTGTGCATATTAATTCTCAGCAACCTCTTGCCTCATCACAAGTTGACTTATTATGAAATTAAAAATAGCCAGAGCCACCCTTTTAATATTCAACCCACCTCTACTGCAATTGGACTCTTTGAGTTTGGAAAACACTCACTCCTTTGGAACTTAGTTACTCTTAAAAATTGCTGGAGATAGGTCTAACCTAGTCTCCAATTTATTCATTCCCTTTAAAATGTTATCTGTACATATTATCCAATAAATGTCATGATTATTTATGGCCTATGAACAAATAATTCCTTCAAGTGTTCATCATAAATAAGGCTCAAGCACTTCTTGATGTATGCTAAGGTGACTTTTAAGAATCTCAGCAGTTCTGCAACTCTGCTCTCTGCCTGCATAAGAGGGTGGCATGTCTTTCTTGCTCCTTGCACTGTGATCTTCCACCTCTAGTGAATCAGGAAGAAGGAAGCTGAGACATTTGGACTTCTTAACAAAACCCACTCCTGAAAGAGCTGCTCAGTCTTTCACTGAGATTGGTGTCCAGCCTCTGGATGGAGGAACTGTAAGACTAGAAGACTAGTTAATAGTGCATTTTGACTGAGATTCAGGTGATGAATCCTGATGGCACATTATCTTTAGGCTTGTAAACCTGTTGTCTGTCACCTGCAGACTTTCTGAACATCATTCAAGAGAGACAACCTGTAAAGGAAGCAGAATTTTGCAGTTTCCCTGACTGTTCCTGTAAGTCTGAGATGGCACCACAAACCAGAGAAGACAGCTACTAGCAACCATTCAACTATGTAACCCAGCTGCCCTCCGGGCTTACCAGGCCTGAGATTGACTAGTGACACAAATAAGACCTTGTAGGTCTGGGGTTGTGGCTCAGTTGGTAAAGCGTTTGCCTTGCATGTGTGAGGCACTGGGATCAATCCTCAGCACCACATAAAAACAAATAGATAAATGTATAGGTTTACAACTAAAAATAAATAAATAAATAAATAAATAAATAAATAAATAAATAAATAAGACTGTGTAGAATCTTCATCTGTCCTTTAGACTGTTAGCTGTGTGGAAGGTCAAATTTTCAGGATCACCTCTGCCTTTAGGCACATGCCTCCAAGCCTGCTTTCTCTGACCAGGCATGAGTCACCAACCCAATTTTTGTCACACAATTACACAATCAAGAACAAACAAAACAAAAGATTGAAACAACTTTCTTAATGAAAGCATTTAAAAATGCAGTGATTATTATTGAATAAATGGAAACAGTAAAGCAGTGTAGGAGACATTTACTGATGTAACAGCATGACCACTTTCCACTCTCACAGAAATTGCTCCTGTTCTAAAGTGTCCTGTCGGCCTTCCTGAATGGCTTTCCTGACTGACCGTGCTCCTCCAGAAGGTCACTGCCTCTTGACATTTGGGGGACAACAGTTAACTCCATCTGTCTACTCTCTTCCCTTCTTCAACTGAGAATCCTCTAAGTTTGTCTCATTTTTCTCAAGCATCTTAGTTCTATTTGACAGATTTAACTGTTTGAGTTTTTTGCTAAGATTCATTCCCTTAAAGCCAGAGTTAAAAATTCTAAACATTTGGATTTCTTAAATAATACAATTTCCCAGCCTCACCCCCTTTTACCTACCACGTAATGCCCCCACCCTCCAAAGTTCTGTTTGACTTGATTGATGTAGGACTTAGGAATCTGAATTTCCAACAGTCATATAGGGCTGATACATGGGGGCCAAGGTCACACCTTGAGAAATTGCCCAAGGGTCTCATTTTTTCCCTGAGAAGCATATCAAGGAATTAATTACTCCTTCTAAGAAGAAGAAAAAGGGAAACAGGCTCTTGACATTGGTTTAGGCAACAATATCTTTATATATGAACCTTAAAGCAACAGCAAGGAAAGTAAAAGTGGACAAAATCACATCAAACAATTTTTTTTTCTTTTCTACAAAATCAAGGAAATAATCAATAAAGTGAAAGAAAAAAAAACTATAGAACAGGAGAATTTATTCTCCAAACATACATCTGATTAGAGGTTAATATTCACAACTGTAGAAGAAACTCAAAACAACTCAATAACAAGGAAACACAAATGAGAAATGGGCAAAGGACCAGAATAAATACTTCTCAAAAGAAGGCTTACAAGTGACCAACAGGTATATTTTAAAATGTTTGAAATCTCTAGTCATCAAAGAAATTCAAATCAAAGCCATAAGGCTATAGCATTGCACACCTGTAATCTAACACCTGTCAGAATGATTGTTAATAAAAAGACAAAAGATAGCAAGCGTTGGCAAGGATATAAGAAAAGAGAGCCCTTCTACACTGTTGGTATGATTATAAATTGGTTCATTCATTATAGAAAACAGTAGGAAGGTTCCTCAAAAAATGAAAAATAGAGCTACAGCATGGCCCAGCAATCCCATCTCTGGGTATACTTCTGAAGGAAATGAAATCAGTAGCACAAAAAGAAAGCTACACTCCTGTGGTCATTGAAGAATTATTCACAATAGCCAAGATGTGTTGAAGATGAAGAAAATGTGATATGATTTGATATACATTCATCCTTTAAAAAAAATCTTCTCTTTTGTGACAACATGGGTAAACTTGGAGTACATTGTGCTAAGTGAAATAAGACAGGAATATAAAAAGAAACATTGCATGATCTCACTTATACATGGTATCTAAAACAAACTCATAGGAGCAGAAGAAGGGTTGCTTCCAGAGACAATGGTAAGATAGGGAGATGTAAGTCAAAGAATCCAAAGTTATGCAGAATGAATAAATTCTGGAGATCCCATGTACAACATTTCAACTGTAGTTAACAATACTATATTATAGGGTTAACATTTTAGAGAGTAAATCTTAAATGTTCTTACCAGACATACACAAAATGGTAATTATGTGAAGTGATGAATGTTTTAATTAACTTGATAATGATAATCATTTCATAATGTGTGTATAAAGATGAAGTTATACACTTAAAACATATAGAATTTTTATTAGTCAATTATTCCTCAATAAAGTTTACAAAAGGAGAGAACAGTTTTATCTTCAGAAATATTCCTGTTTGGGCTGGTAAAATATTTTTCCTTTTTAATTTTAATTTGGTTAATGTAAAAAATGGGTCGTGATATTTAAAGCGCTCAAATGACTGTGGATACTTTAAGCTATCCAGTTAACCATGGAGAATGACTTTCTGTTTTGTTTTGTTAATTGATACAGAAGCTCACTTTATAGTTACTGGAAACTTCTTCATGTCTTAAGAATCATCCCATTTGTTTTGTTGTGCCTCTGAAATACACTGTGGCAGAGGCAGGGTACACACCAGTAAAGAATGTAATCCTTCTAGAGCTCCAGAGAGGCACAGCCTATACAACACAAGACTATGATCAGAAGAGGTCATCCCCTCTTGTCACTGTGTGAAATTCATTGACTGGGCAAGTATGTGGATTCAGAAAAGAGGTTTTCCTATACCTTCCTTTAGTAGTACTATTCAAAATGGTAATTAAATCATTTGTTATGTAAGAATTTATGACTAGCTCTTCTATACAATAAAAGGATTGTGAGAAATTCTGACTGTTTTTGCCTGATTCACCAGTGTGTCTAGCATGGGACATTACAGTAAGCAACTTTAAATGTTGACTAAACGAATAAACGAAAAAGAAGGGATAGCTTCTTGTGACTTCTCAGCTAAGGATTAAAGATGTGGTGACTTTAAGATTGGGGCCACATTCCTATGTGGAGCATTAACATGCACAGAGCATGCAGTATAACCAGGATAGGAACTCTTCACAAGAGGACCTGGTCAGAGGTCACTGTGTGTAGCACGTATCATTTTTATGCTTACTCTTACATAATTCTCAGCACATTATACCATGGGGTAATAAGATCTTTTTCATGAATGAAAGAAAGCACACTAATGATGTAGAAGGAAAGGTCAGTTACACTCTAGGATTATAATTGTGTCTGCAAATACCAACTCAAAATTCTAGAAGCATTATGGAATGGTGATGTATCAGCTAGTTTTTTACATAACAAGTCACCCCAAAATTTAATGACTTGGAAAATTAGATTATTTTGCACATGTTTCTGAAAGCTAGCAAAAAGCTCTGCTAGGCAATTCTGCTCTGGACAAGGCCTGGCAGATCTTATGCAGGTTTTACTCAGCTGGGGGGCCAGTTTAGGGTTGACTGACTGTTGCCAGGTATCTTGGTTCCCACCATGTGTTGTTCTTCCTCCAGCAGACTAGCCAGGGCTCATTCACTTGGTAACAGGGTTCCAAAAACAGAAAGAGAACAAATGCAATGAAAAAGTACTTGTCCACTTGCTAAGTATCACATCCCTACCACTAGCCAAAAAAAAAAAAAAAAAATCAAATTATCAAGCTCAGAGTCATTCCAGGACGAGGGATGTTTAAACAAATCGGGGTCATTATTGTCCTCGATCCACTACAAGAAGTTATATCAAAAATAAAAATATGCCTGTTGTTATTCACTAGGTCAGTGATAAAGCTACCATATGACTGGATTTTTTCAGTATGTTTTAGTTTCACAAATTTTAGTTTCTGTGACTCTGCTGTATTAAATGCATTGCATTAATTTCACACATTTACTTGAAAGTGTGAACTAAAGTTCTCTGAAGAAACTGCATCAGTATTAATGATCCTACAGACTGCTTGACCCTGGCTGACTACAGCATCCTGATTATGGAAAGATAGAGAGAGCCAGAATTATCTTGATCTATGTTAGGGCCTTTAATAGCCAATTACCTTAACTTTTGTATCTGACCTAACATTCTCGTGACTAATAAATTTCCCCAAATGTTTCACGAAGCCTAGCAGACTTCTAGTTTCCACTAACCCTAAAGCTAAGAATAATGTAAGGTGACATTTGAAACCTATGGAAGACATTTCTCCACCGTGTGAGGTCCCACTAACGTAATGGTGAGTATATTGATTTATAAGTTTGTTTTGTTCAGTGATTATAAAAGTTCAAGTAATTTCTTCCATGGTGAAACCTGACATTTCAGGATAACTTGAATTCATGTTCCTGAGGCTATGGTCATAGAATAAACTCTTTTCTTATTTCCTTAAAGCAGAGTTGTTATTTTACATCAAGAAAGGTAAATTTGAAAATCAAAATTAGCATTTTTTCAGTTTAATTCTTTATATTCAGTTTGAGAAATGTTACTACAGTTATTGTTCACTCTTCATAGATGTGTTTCTGACTAACCACTATCAGTATTAACAGGGCACTTCATTATGGAGGGCACAGAGGAACAGATCATGTCATTACATGACTCCTTCTCAAGCCCACATTGATAAGGAGAGCATGTTAATCCAATTAGCAACTAATACCTTGAAGACACAAAAGCCATAATCCTTTTCATCAGCTTTTGGGTTCTCATGTTCAGGGTTATAACCACTAGAGGAAAACACAGTCTTTTTCAGATATTTCTACTTTTAAAGTTTTCTACTAAATTGGAGTATATTTTCAATTTTTTCTTTTCCTTCTTATTCCTCTCTCTCTCTCTCTCTCATTCTTTTTCTTCCCAAACTTCTACTCATTCAACATTCAACCAGGTGCAGCCAAAATTCACTTTTCCTGAACCTTTATACTATGTTTTAGTGAATTTTTAAGACAGTCACAAATAAACCACAAAAAGTTTTGTGTGCCTTTTTACCTGGAAGAACAGATAGATATAAAAGCAGAGAACACCTCATTAAAAATGATTCTATCCAGGGCTTTCTACAAATTAAGAAACCATTTAGAAAAATTACAGGCCAGGTACAGTATCTGTAATTCAATGATTGGGAGGCTGAGGCAGAAGGATGGCAAGTTCGTGGCCAATCTTACTTACTGATTTTGAAACAGAAACAGGAACTGAATCCCAATTCCTCATCTTGAATTTGGTCATTTATCTAACATGTCTTTTATTGTAGAAAGAGAACTTTCCCTTTATTACTATATGTTGAATGCTAGGAGTGAAAGTCTATGGATGAGTGGATTTTTAGAACTAAAGGAATGCTAATAGAATGTATGCATTGTGCTGAAATAGATTTGTATTTTATTAGGCAATATATCAATAAACCAGTATTTTCTTAGTGTGTTGGTTGAAATAAAAGGAGTACTAAGGAAAAAAAGTGGTATGTAAAATTGTAATGAATGCAAAGATTTTCAAATTGTCACTGAGACTAAAAACAAAGCTTACCCAACTGATGAAATATGTAGAAGTAAAGTTATTAGTACTTAAAATTCTCTGTCTAATGATCATCTGTGCCTGTATAGCTCCTTCTCAGTATCCTGATCATTGAATCATTTGGCTTTTTTCATTTGCAGTCAATCATAGGAAAAGGTTCTGTTTAACCTCTACTCATGCTCAATGCCCCGGAAGAGACTTTAATAGTCTATATCTTTTGCTTCTTTGCTTTTACTTTGCTATATAATCATTTTGTATAGCCTAAACCTCAGGACCGAGAGTTTTCCCGAAAATTATTTTAAAACACCATTTTCCATTTTAAGCCAACGCTTTAAAGAAAAAGTCCTAGTTTATGTTGATGACCTTAAAAATAACACTCCTCCAAGAAGGAAAAACAAGTAATTAAAATGCATAGCTGCCCTATATTTTCCAGAGTTAGTGGAAGTCAGAATTCTAAATACAGTTGTTTCAAATACCTACTTACGAAAAATGGCAAATAATAAACTCCCCGACCCCCCATAAACTGATGACAATTATTGATTCCTAGGCAATAAATGACAAACAGAACTTCTCCCTCTGAACACACACACACCAGTATTTACACAAAAGCACAGGAGTCTCCACAACACACTTAGATCTAAGTGAGAACTTTCACCTGGAGGTGAAAGGAAGTAGCAAGGAGGCTGCTGGTGTCTACATACATAGTGGAAAGCTTACAGCAGCCCCATTTGTAGAGAAGATAAATATTGAAAGTCATGTTTGTAATATGCTATTCTGGGAGAAAAAATTAGAAAAAAACATTAGCCCCACCATCCCTCTCCTTAAACCTGTGCACTCTGGGAGGGTGATGGACTTCACACACACTAGTTGTTCATGTAAATGAACTGGCCACATGGGGACACTGCCTAGCAGTGAGGTCTCTGAACCCCGCCCACATCACCTTTGTCTCTGAAGCTCGAGACAAGACCTGAGGAGTGCAGAAAGCACCTGCTGCAGTGGAAATGGGGAGGGCTTCAAGAATAAAAGCTGGGACAGTGGCTCAGTGGTAAAGCACTTGCCTAGCATGTGTGAGACACTAGGTTAGATTCTCAGCACCACATATAAATAAATAAGTTAAAGGTCATTGACAATGAAAACAATATTAAAAAAAGAAGGAAGGAAGGAAGGAAGGAAGGAAAGAAAGAAAGAAAGAAAGAAAGAAAGAAAGAAAGAAAGAAAGAAAGAAAGAAAGAAAGAGAAGAAAGAAAGAAAAGAAAGAAAGAAAGAAAGAAAAGAAGGCTGGGCACCATTACTGGGATACAGAAATCCCACTGCTACATCATGGAATTCCTAACCACAGACTAACTCCCACGGGGGAAGTCTAAATGGAAAGTCTAAGTGGGAAGCCTAATGCTCCTCCCCTCCTTATGTAGACCCCTCAGGCTGATCCTGAGAAGGGAGGATGCCAGCGTAGGCCTGTAATTTACCCTGATATTTCCAGCTCAAGCAGAGAGTGATGCAAAGGAAAGGGACTGATGCACTGGGGTTCAGTGTTCAGGACAGAGTATGAGGTTCCCACAAGTTTCTTTCTGTACTACCATAGGATTTCTGGAAGGAATATGAAAGCTTTCAATATAGGAAACATTCAATTTGGGGGGAAAAACAAAGACCTTGTTGTAGAGTCTGAAGATTTTTTTGACAAGTATCCCAAAATCAATATTTAAAACTAGAGTTTATTCTATTGTTCATTAGTAAATTGGGAAAATGATAATCTATGTATTATCAAATGACATTAAGGAAAAGCCCTTTGGAATGTATGTATGTAAGATATACCCATCCTCTTTCCCTGCCTTTACTGGTTTTGAGTACATTATTCCACTTTTTTCTCCTCTCTTACTATACCAATTATACTTACTTTTTGTTTGGTGTTTAGTATTTGCCCCAGAATTTCCAGTGTGTTAAATAATATAATAATTCCTCCTTCTATACCACATCACAGGGAGTAATATACCTATATACCTCATATCAAAGTATTCCAGTTCCTTCCTTCTGTCCCTAAGAAATTGTAGTTACTCATTTTAGTTATTCAAACCCTACCATCATCATCATTAGGTGGTTACTTTTAAAAGTATTCTTTTGGGTAAATTAAGAATTAAAAAAAATAATCTTTCAGATAAATTAAGAATTGAAAAAATAAATACATTGAAAGAATAAGTTGAAAAATCATTTATTCTTTCTCTGACACTCTTCCTTTTTTAAATGTACATCTCAAGTTTCTAAACTGTATCATCTTTGTCCTCCCTGAAGAACTACTCTTAACATTGCCTGCAGTAAAAGTTGATTAGTACTGGTACACCCTCTTTTTTTTTTTTTTAATTTATGAGAAAACTTATTTTTCTTTCTCTTTTGAAGGATGACTTTATTTGAGAGAGACCTCCAGACTGATCAATTCTTTTCTTTCAGTGTTACTTCACTCCATTGTCTTCTTGCTTGCATGGTTTCTGATGAGAACACTGTGATTCTCACCCTTGATCTTCATATGGCATCTGTCAAAAATTTCTCGCTGTTTTTTCTGCTGTTTGAATGTGATATGTCTACATCTAGCGTTTAGGTATTAATTCTGCTTGATGCTCTTTAAGCTTCCTGAATCTGTGGGTTTTGTTTCATTGAGTTTTTCTTTTTCCTTTTTTTTTATGTTTGTCTTTAATTTTGGAAAGGCTAAAATGATTATTTTTTGAAATATTTTTTCTAAGTCTTTTCTTCCCATTCTGATATTCTAATTGCATGCATGCCAAAGCTCTTGGAAGAACAGATAGCTACAGAAGCAATTGTCCCATAGCTCTTGGATGTTGGTTTTGTTTGTTCTCTCTCTCTCTCTCTCTCTCCCCCCCCTTCCCTTTCCCTCCCTCCCTTCATCCCTCTCTCTTCCCCCACCCCCTCTTTCTGTTTACAATTAAATTTAGGATGTTTCTGTAAAACTTCCTTCAAGTTTACTGATTCTTTTCTCAGTTGCCCCCATGTAACAATTTCAATGAAGATATCTTCCTTTATATCATTGTTTTAGATTTTAAAATTCACATCCAAATCTATAACATTAGCTCTAAGAGAAAATATGCAGAATATTGTAGCTTTCCCCCTCTGACTCTGGGAGGGCCATGATTGAGACAGAGTCTGAGAGCCTTTCCAACCCCAAGACCCAAATTTTGTTCTTCCCTTTCTATGTGCCACACTTGGATCCATGGAGTGAGTCTAGGTTGGGCACTTTGCTAAGACACAGACATTAGACCCACAGAGACTCAGGATAGGGCCCAGCTATGAGTCACAACCTCTGCTCTGTCTATGTGACTTTGACCAGGATCCTGAACCCTTGGGACACTTGGGCTTCAGCATTTCTACTTAAAAATTGAGTTTCTAAACCATATTACTAACTTGTGGTGCCAACAATAAGGGTAATAAAAATGTTTGTTTTAATATGATGACAATAGTTTAAAGCATTCTGCAATGTCAAGAAATAACCTAAGGAGTGGAGACAAATTTCTTCTTAAGATTGAAGCCCTGAAAACACAGGGATTCATACCGCCTGATCTGTCCCTGTGTTATGAGGTTGTCCTTGATAATAGAGTCCTCTTTTAGAATTACCAGAGAACTTATCACCTCCTGATCAAGGACAAAGAATCTCATTTTGAGGGTTTTTCCTTGGAGAATAAAATTAACTGTGAATACATAAATGGGGAGATATAGAAAAAAATTACTTTTCCTAAATCCTGAGCCCCTCTTTCTCTGCCTCAGCCCTTTATGAAATGTATCACAACTGCTAGACATGGTGACTCATGTCTATAATCCCAGCAGCTCAGGAAGCTGAGGCAGGAGTATCATGAGTTCAAAGCCAGCTTCAGCAATTTAGCAAGGCCCTAAGCAGACCCTGTCTCTAAATAAAATTTAAAAATGACTGGGGATGTGGTTCCATGGACAAGCACCCTTGGGTTCAATCCCCAGTACCAAAAAAAAAAAAAAAGAAGAAGAAGAAGAAAAAAAGAAAGAAAAAGAAAAAAGAAAGAAAGAAAGAAAAAGAAAAGAAGAAAAATGCATCACAACTATTTCTGTGTATATGATTCACATACTCTCTGAAGAAAGCCCATGATATCAGCACATTCTAACTCCCTAACAAAAGTCCTCCAATTCTCAAATCCCAGGATCACTGTTTTGCATAACAAATGAAATTAATAGAGTTTTAATTAAGTATGTAAACTGGCAACTTGGAAGATGCTTACTTTCACAAGATTCAGATCCATTAGCTAATAAAAGCTCCCTAAATATGCACATATCCAGCATTTTCTAGAGGAGGAGGAGGTATTTAATTTTCAATTTAGTAGGGAATGTAAATGTTGAAGCACACCTTATATTATCATTACATTACAAATGTAATGCTGATCAGGCTCAGATTAGGAAATTCTTCATGGCATAGAGAAAATAAGAGCTTCAAGGATAATTTTCATTCCCCCTCTGCATTTCCCAAATGATGTCATCAGAAACATCGAGGACATGATCATGGAAATAAAGACTGCTTTTCATGCTGTAAAACAAAAAGAAATCAAGTGCTCCAAAAAATTTAAAATTTCATCCTTTGTTTGATAATACTGGAAGCTGCCTTCGTATATGAATTTCAAGGCCAAGTGGACAGTTATTCAGGCTATTCAGACGAATAAAATCAACATCGTGAAAAATAATAAAACCAGTCAACAGTATTGTGAGCTCTCTTTTGAACATGAATTATCTGAGTAATCGTCTCAACTCTCCACCACGTAGATACTAGAATTCACACTAGTGAGAGAGCAAAAGGGGATTAAGGAAGCTACAGGAGGATGGGATGCTTCCAGAAAAAGAAAATAGACAACATCAAGTAGGTAATACCACATTCGTATCCTGGTAATTTAAAAAAATTATTATTAGGTTCATGTGAAAATCTACAAAGAACTCTCTTCTCCTTTCAGTTCATTTTTCCAGAAAATTTCATATCTGAAGGTAACATTCCAATGTGGCCAGAATCTTGGATGCTCAGAATGGTAGGCAATGGCTTCCCTGTGCCAACTACTATAAAAAACAATGAGATGCCAGTTCATTCTACAAATAAGTGGGAAAGCTGCAATTTACAAATTTTATTTGGTATCCATATATGTTTCAACTTATTTACAAATCTCAATTGTCAGATGTAAATATTTAGAACATGCAACTAGAATTTATGTACCATGGAAATTGACTTGGGTAAAGAGTGGTTCACCAAAATTTTCCTGATTAGCTTAGTTATGATAGAAACAGTGTCTCTGGAGAAGGGTGCCAGGAAGTTCCTAAAGCTGAATTTAACTCAGAACCATCAGGGTTCTTGGGATACATGAGGGAAAAAAAAAATTCAGCACAAATCATACAAGGGCATAGACAGAGGTTATAATGCAAGCTACCTGGAGAATGAAAAAGGCCTGCCTTGGACTGAGCATCTAATATTTATAAAAGGGTTATAGTTAGGGGCCAGACTGGAGGTAGAGCCAGGGTGGAGCTGCGCAATTTGCACCAGCTTTTCCTGCATTTGTGTATTTCTCTCATTCTACAAGGGCATAGGCCAAGGGCCTGCCGTTCAAGATTTACAACTGTATTTTCCGCATCTCAGTGGCTTGTGGGCATTTCCTTTAAGACTCAGTGTCTCTCCCTCTTTATCCTAAATCCCTATCTCAGTTTTGCATATGAATTTCATGGTCAAGGATTTTAGATCTCTTTTCATGGCATGTTAACATTCCAGTTTTCCACGGAGGCGTTCCCTTAACAGGCCTTCCTATCTGGTCCCTTCCCTGGACATGTTATGGAGCAATGAGTTGGGATTGGAGCAAGTGCAGGAACTGCCACCTGGAGCTCCTCACTCATCTTTCATTTCATGACAATGAAAGAAAGAGGCCCAGGTGCTGGTTGCACCTTCTCCAGGAATAAGGATGCTATAGCATCTCCTTTTCTTAAGAAAATGACAGAAATTTACTCACTGAGGATTCTTAGTCTTTCCTCATCAGCTAAAGAACCCCTAAGGCACTTCCTATAAAAAATTCTAGGCACTGAAACAATTGCAAGGGAAAGAGGAAATATTGTAGAATGTTTCTTTCCCAGTGAACATGAGTTTTTATATTTACTTTCACTTAGGCTAGATATTGAGGGTAGGGTGGGGAGACACTTAAAACATACTGATCTCTAAGTTTTGTGTGTGTGGATTTTTTTAAAAAATTGAAACATGGCATGCATGCATGAAAAATGTCACACTGACTATTCAACAAAAATATACAAATCACACTCAATTTTCAAAAAATCAAGTGCAATTATGTAATTAGCATTTAGATCAAGAAACAGAATACTACCAGACTCCAGAAGATACCCTTTCTTAAGTCCTCTCTAGTCATTAATCATCTCTTGTTCCATCCAAGGAAAACCACTACTTTCTAGTGCTAGAGATTAATTTTGCCTCTTCTTGAGATTTATAATCATGGAATAATCAAACTGAGTCATCATGAAAGTCTGGTTTCCTTCACTGCATGTCTGTGAGGTTCATCCACGCTTTTGCATGTATTTAGTGTTCATTCACTTCTGTTGCTGTATAGTACTCCACTATGAACATGTGGCAAAGTATTTATCCTTTCTACTTTTGATAATCATTTAGGTAGTTTCCATTTTGAGGCATCAAAAATGCTTTTGGAAATAATTATCTTACATGTCTTTTGGCATACATAGTCCCTTAGCTTTATGACTATATTTCTCACGTATAATTATTGGAGCATAAGGTATGCATATGAATAGTAGACACTATAAAATGTTTTTGAAAGCAGTTGTAGCACTTTAGATAACTACCAGCAATATTAGAGATTCAGTCACTCCATATTCATGCCAACAGTTTGATATTGTCTTTGCATTTTTCATTTTAATTATGTTGTTGAGTTTTGGTGTCATGCATTATGACTTTAATTTTCATTTCCTTAAGATTAATTTTTGTATGATTTTGGCCATTTGCACATTTGTTTTCCCCAAAAACCTCTTACAGTCTTTTGTCCATTTCCCCTTTGGGTTGATTTTTCTCATTTACTGAGAGAAGTCTGTTATATATTGTGGCTAGGAACCCCATTGGTACACTTGATGATTATCTTTTCTCTTATTTATCTGCCTCTTCATTGTGTTTGGTTTTTTGTTTTGTTAACCACTACTGGTAATTGAACTCAGGGGTGCTATACTACTGAGCTACACCCACTTCACTTTTTATTTTGAGAAAAGGTCTAAGTTGTGAAGCTGCCTTCCAACTTGTGATCCTCTTGCCTCAGGGTCCTGAGTAGTTGAAATTATAGGTGTGGACCATTTTGTCCTGCCTTTAATTCTTGATATATTTTAATCAACAGAAGTTTCATTTCTATTATTAGTACCTTTTGTATTCTGAATAAGAAATTTTGCCTACTAGAAGGTCATAATGGTGTTTTTCCTATATTTTCTTCTAAAAGCTTTATCATTTTTTTCAGATTTAAATCTGCAATCCACCATATTTTGACTCTGAAAGCATTGTTAAAACATTATCATTTGAATTATGCTAATATTGGAGATATGTTCTTGAGTATTTTCCAGAATGAACTCTGTGAAGTAAATTTAATTCTGACTTTTTTTTTTTTAACAGAGTAAACTCTTGTCATCTTGCCATTTAAATTTATTTATTTATTTTAAATTTGGGGGGGTGGGTATCAGGGATTGAACCCAGGGCCCCTAACCACTGATCCACATTCCCAGCCTGTATTTTATATTTCATTTTGAGACAGTGCTTCACTAAATTGCTTAGCGTCTCACTAAATTGCTGAGGCTGGCTTTGTACTTGTGAGTCTCCTGCCTCAGTCTGCCGAGCCACTGGGATTAGAGGCATGAAGCACAATATCCAGCAGAATTTTGCTTTTAATCTCACACTGAGACAATCATCTACAAGACATGCACTTATAGTAAACACTTAAAATTGAGTTAAACCTAATATTTTTTAGATGTCTGTTTGGTGTTTAGATGTATTTTTTTTTTTTTTCTGAAAGAACACTCTCTACTGGATGGGAACTTTCCTAGTGAAGAGCACACAAATTCCTGATGAATGTACAGAATGCAATTGCAATAGCCTAAGTGAGAGATGGTTATGGCTTCTTAAATCTGATTCTAACAACTTCTCAATTAAAAGATAAAAACGGTATTTAATGTTATGTAGACAGCTTTTAGAAAGTGCTATTTCCGAGAAAACTAAAGGATCCTAAGGAATTCAGTAAATAAGAAAACAGTGGAAACAGAATTGATCAATAGCTAATTCAATATTTGAAGTTTCCTTCTTACTTCTTTCATGATGAGCTGGGCACTTTCTCCACCTCCTTCAGGGACAGGCTCTTTGACTCCATCTACACTGTAGCCTACAGCACAACACAGTCAACATTGCATTGTATTTCAGTTGTATTGCATTTATTTCATATATGCCCATCATGCCTCTAGCATGCCTGTTCATTGAGGTCAAGTGGGGTTGCCATGACAATAAAAGAGTAGGGTGGCTACATTCTTTGAGTTGCTTTAGGGAACTTTGAAATTACTATTTCTTACCCTAAATATGTTGTCCTCCTTTTTTACTTAAATGCTTGTGATTGCATTCTGTGTACCAAAGCTTGTCATTGCAGTTAGAAATATAGCTGAAAATAGGCATGATCAGCTCTTATTGAAGTATTAATAGGTAAATATTTTAATGCTTATTGAGAAAACAAGGTGAAGCAGGAAGATGGGTGAGAATTCTTGAGACAAATTCTCTATTGAAGGAATCAGAGTGGGATGAGTCAGACTGGATGAGAAACAAAAAAAAAAAAAAAGGAGTTTGAATGAGAATGTGGGTGATCCAGGAGAACTTTGCCTAATAAGATTTTGCTGAGAAGCTGGTCCTGAGGGTCTGACTCCTACATTTATACACCCCTATCATATGGAAAAAATGTCTGATTAATGAAACAAGTTCAACTAAATTCATTTTATATCATTGAAAAAACAATAATTATACCCTACGGGTTTATAGATACAACAATAATCAGTTAAATAAATTTTGTCAGATGAGAAACATTGCCAAATTATGACTGTTAAAATTGGGTTCATACTTTCCCATTTTTGTACAATATGACAAATGGAGTTTGTTTGTTTAAAAAATAGTATTATAAACCTTTCCTTCCTAAAAGACCATGTAGATGCTGCTTCTAATTCTGAGGGTTGCCTCTGCTCCCAAATAATGAATATAAAAGGAAGCAATTTCATAGATTTATGATGTGATTTCATGGCATTATGGTGAATACTCATAACCATGGGACCTTGTAGAAAGCAGAACCTGATATTTAACTCCAGCAGTCTGGACCCCATTCTCTGTGGGAAAACATATATTTTCTCGTAGCTTAAGGCCATCTTAGAAGAATAGATATGCATGACATGAAAGTTGTAACATTTTGTGAGTGTGCGTGGAGAATTTATCTTTTCTAGTCATTCTTGGCAACATTTTTCACAATTGAAAAGCTCTATCCCTGTTATGTGAAGCCCTGTTTCTAGCTATAAAAATGAGAAATGTTTTTTTTTTCTACAGAAATGTTTGATTAAAAAAAAAAGATTCAAACAACTCGCTGTCAAGTTTTGGTTTTAAGATACAAATTGTGCATTTTACAACTTCGCCCAAATAAATGTTATCTTTCCCAAGAGGTCACTGTTCAGAAATGCATAAACAAGAGTTATTGTTACCATAAAATTACTTGATGCTGTTTTAGAAAAGTAAAGGGAGAAAAAGCCCTTTAACATACCCAAATAGTCTTTTTGTCTCTGTTTTCAACCTCAGAGCTGATCACTATGAATCGTGAAAATAGCATGTAAGAAGAGTCTTCAATAAAGCACTTTTTCTCAAGGTTTTCCTTCCTGCTTTTCTGGTTTATCCTTGATTGTATAAATAGCATCCAGTGACCTCATTCAATCTGGCCTGTATACTTGGTGCCTCTTGCACCCACAGTACTTATTTTTTTAATTGTACAAAATACAAATAATATGAGACCTATCCTTGTAAAATTTTGTAAGTGTACTGTAAAGTGGTCCATATAAGCACACTGTCATTCCTGAGAAGACTGTTAGGAAATCCACCAATCCATGTGTGTGTGTGTGTGTGTGTGTGTGTGTTATTAGAGATTGAACTCAGGGGCACTCTGCCACTGAACTACGCCCCCCAGCCCTTTTTACTTTTTATTTCTGAGAGATGGTCTCACTAAATTGCTTAAGCTAGCCTCAAACTTGCCATCCTTCTGCCTCAGGGTCCAAGTAACTGGGATTATGGGTGTGCACCACTGCACCCAGTCTACTTTTAATACCTCTGTGAAGAGATTTGAAGCTGAGAGAGTTTTAAAAAGTTCATGCAAAAGATGTGTTCCATCTGTACCACGTTACTTTAAAAACACAGCTATACTGTCAACATTTAAAATTGGAGAGTAGACATACCCCCAAACAATGGAAGCTTTCTAAATTCTCTTGAGTAATGGAAAGTTTCTTCTGTGCTGGGCCCAAATTCTGGCCCCTAGGTCTCAGTCTCTGTTCTCTAATTATGTGACCTGCCTGGTCCCTGCAGAGGTTTGAATTCTTAACTCTCAAGTCACAGAAAATCTTTTGCCCTCCTCTTCATCCCATAGTTGTACAACATTCACTCCCACATTCTCTGGTGCCACTAGTCCACTTGGAGATAGTTTCTTTCTTCCTGCTATTCACCCATCTTTACCTAGGAACTTCTCTAGGCAACCATAGCTTATACTATTCTCCTTTTTCTTTAAAATCAAGTAAAGTAGCATTGTACAAATCAATTCTTGATCAGGCATTATCTTGCAGAGGTGAAGGACAGTGTCCCACCTGGATCTTTGATCAAAGTCACCACTTGTTAATTCACAGTGAAGAGTCAGGGTGAGCTACCAGTAAATCTGCCCACTTGGATTTAAAAAAACAAAAAAGACTTCACTGATTTTAGATCTTCTTTTTTATTTTCTTTTTCTCTCAAGGGAATCTTCACTCCATCCTCCATTATTCATTCCTGATGATTTGGAGGAGCAACTGTGCTAAGTAAGAAATAGGGAACTTCTCTTTCAACTTCAGAGGAGGCTACTGTTGGAAACCTGTAGACTCCTTAGGGACAGAATTGCATCTTCCCTTCTGGCTACCAGAAGCAGTGAGTCTGTGTAGTCTTTAAAAGCATTTCAATGAACAAATGAGGGACTGAAGACCAGACCACATGAATAATTGGACTGAAATTAGTGAATCACTTAAGAATAGTAGGCTTAATCAGGAAGTGGGACAGCTGTGATGTAATGAGAATGTTGTCTGGTCAAAAATAACTGGTCACTGTTGATGACTGTCTCAAGAGTTATTACTCAGAATAATTTTTAATGATCCCAATACATTGTCAATATTCTAATAAGAGGTCCTTTTTAAGTTGTTGGCAGCTTTTTTTCCTTTGGGTAGGATTTCATTTTGGCAATGCTGTCCACCTCCAGCATCTAGTGTGCTACAGTCGATTCATCCCACAACAGACGTGCAGGAGGATGAGGGGGAATAGGTGCTGATTTCTGGGGTGTTGGTGGAACACATAGAAATAAATTACATGGTGCCACCTACATGCACAAAATCACACTCAAAAGAACGAAAGAGAGAGAGAAAGAAAGAGAGAAAATGAAAACCAGAAGAAGACATTAGAGTACATTTATTGTTTTTAACTACCTGCAGGTACAGGCGCCTAACCTGACCTCCTCCTGCAATAAAAATCTAGACACTTACCAGTTCTCTAATTAGTGACTGATTTAGGAGGCTAACTCCTCAGAGATCTCCAGAAAATGGTCTGTCCCTCTTCACTATTAATTGATTTTTGCTTTGAAAACTGATCAATGAGAGTCAGTTTCCCAGTGTCATTGTACAGAAAGCTCTTGTGCCCAGCTTCACCTGAGGAGTGAACTCTTCTATTCTTCTAAGGGGTCCACTCTCCCAGGCTCAGCTCCTATGACGGGACCTGGCACTAGGAGACAGGTGGGGCTGTTGTAGCCACTGAAGCCTGAGAGAGAGGCTGCCTGAGCAGGGCTACCTGGAGGCTGAACTAATTCAAAACCTGATTATCTGGTCACTTCTCCTGTGGCATCTGCTCCTAAACTTCATTCATCACGGACTGTAGAAAACAATCTCAGGTTTTCACGCACTCACCTTAACAGTTAGAGAGATTGAGCCTGGAGGAGAATGTCTAAACATACTTAAGAGGAAAAAAAAAACGTGAAAGCAAGAAGAAAAAATATATATACAGGGAGCATTGTAAATCTACTTAAAAACAAAATCTAAATGTCACACTATATATCATCCTATAATGGATCTCCCGCTGTGTCCTTCACTGTCTCCTTCCTGCTTTGGCTGTGTTCGCCTGCATTAGCCACGGAGAAATACTTTTTTTTTTTTTTTCTACAAGCAGCACTGAACAAAAGATTCTGGTGGTAATTTGCCAAATTACAATTTAAAACAAAGGAAAAGTAGATCTTTGGTAAAAATGTAAATTAAGCCAATATCTTCATTGGCATCAAGAGCCTCCCATCTGGAATTCCCCCCCCCCCTTGGGCTATAGTCCTCCTGCTTTCCTATCATGAGCAGTGTCCACAGACCCACTCCTTTTTGATCACTAAAAGACTTGCTTTTTTCAAAGTGGTAGGAATCCATTCATATCAGGATATGGGCAACAGAGGCTGCTCTTGCCATTCAGAGAAAATATAAGGAGGTTTGAATTAGTGAAACTCCAAGTGTCAATTACCAAGTGATGTATATGTGGAGAAAGGGTGGGGTGAGTTCTAAGTAGGGTTTAAGACACTTTCCTTGCCTTTCAAAGTTGGGCCACTCATCCTGGAACCAGACAATTCCTTCTAAGGGGAATGGAAAAGACACTGCAAGCCAGAGACAGGCTGCCATCCAGGATCATTAAACAGTTAAATCACCATCTACGTTATCTTTTATGTGTAGTTCTACAAATAAGAACTGGATAGGAAAGTGAATAGCAAAATTCAGAAGCTATCACATGATTGCCTCGAAATTTGAAGGCACATTAGTGGTCCATTCAAATAATAGTGAACCAGTACTTGTTGATTTAATAGAGGGACAGAATGACTATAGGGATTCTATTGGTTCTTTCTTTGACACAGCCTTTGCTTTTAGCTCTAGATTTTTTCTAATGAAAATATGTTAGGAGCTAGAGTGGCAAAGAAAGAAGCACTCTACTAGAAAGAAGGTGAAAACAGGCATCAATGATAGCTAAATAGGATCTGCACAGGCCTGCCAGTTGTAGTTCCAGACCTCTAGCAGGAACTCACATAGCTGACAACCCTTTAACAAGAGGTGTCCTGTTTTCACTGTGCCTCAACACTAGAGTGGAGGTGAGAAGCGCATTACACCCTTTCTTCTCAGCTCCACACTTTCCATGGGGCCATGAGTCCCTCCCTCTAGCCTCTCCACTGTAAGTCTGTGTTTAGGGATTTGTAAGAGGCAAGCAACTCACAGTCTTAATATTCTTTATTAAAGATCAAATAAAAACACAAAAGGAGAGAAAGTCTGAAGAGCTTCCTCATGGCAGGGGTTCCATATCTTGGAAAAATGACTGTCCATTTGCTTTGTCTCGTGTCTTCGCCATTAGAGACTCCTAGGGCGCTCCTTGGATCATCTATAATCATACATCCTTAACAGAGCCCTGTAGGAGTCATTTTTCTTTAATGAAAAAGATTGGGAGCAAGAGAAGCTGAATGTGTGTTATGTTTGATGAACAGAAAGAATACAGTATTCTTAAACTTCAAACCATCTATTCAGAAGTGGAAAACAACCCATTACAATTTAATTCTCTGCTTTCAAAGTTATTTTTGTTGGAAATACTAGTTAAATATACATCCATTTGTGGTAAGCATTCTATAAAAGAGCACATTAGTAAACAGGATTCCCAAATAACTTATATCAGGGGATGGAGTTGCTCCCAGTGATAACATTGTGCAAGACTTTGCAAATATGTCTGTCTTCTGTCTTTATTATATTTCTATAATATCTAGCACCACAGAGCTTAGATAGCTCATCAATGCTACACTATGGTAATGCAGGAATTCAACATAAGTGACCTTTTCTTTTCATCAATGTTTCCTTCTCATCTCCAGGCTCAGTATATTAAATGAGCTCATCTCTTTTTTCCCTGTGTTTGAGTCCTATGAATTCATTTATTCATTCATTTATTCCATGCATGTCTATGGACAAGTCCTAAGTGATCAACTGTGAACCAAACAGTACTGATTGCTAACTTATGAAGTTTATATTTTAGTTGAGGAAGCAAGCAATAAAAAATACATAGGCATAAATGAGCATATGCATATTGTGATAGATGTGCAACGGAAAATAACCAGCACCTTGAAAGAGACAAGTAAGGACAGACATAAACACTCTAAATAGGTTGGATGAGTCCTCTTTGGAGGATGAGAAAGAGTCAGGAGAAAAGAGCTTTATAGAAAAATCAGAAGCACAAGACTCTAAGTCTGGCTTCTGTTTGGCTACTTCTTCTGCTATTATTTCATCCATTTCTACTTGGTTCTTCCTCCTCTATTCCTGATGATGAGAAAGGAGTGGAATTAGCTCTGGAAACCAGCAGTCTATACCGGGTTGGCTTCTGGCCTGCAGAGCTCTCTGCTGCTCCTGTGCTTCCCGACTACCGGCCAGGTGTTCTAGAGTCTCCATTACTAGCTTATTCATCCCTTTCCTATGGTCAGCCTGAAGGACATTTCGAGCTCCATTCTATCCACCTCTCAATATGCTCCTCATCCCTTGCCCAATTTGTCAGTTCAGATCTCTTTCCTAGTGTATATGGATTGTACTTTGGAGTTGAACGTGGGAAGAATTTCCTCCAACACTGACTCTCATCCTCATTCTTGGACTGTGATTCATATCCAATAGGCAGGCCTTGGTTTTTCTTTTGCTGTTGTTGTTTGTGTCTCTGAGAAAGCATTCCTATTCCATTGAGGCTGAGCCTTAGAACCTAACTTAGTAGCTCTTTGGAACTGACTTTCTAACCAATGCTACCCTGATTCTATCAATATGAACTAGACAGTATCCCCCGAAGCCCACTGAAGCAACATCTAGTACCATTTCTACAAACAATTATAAAACACAGAGAGGGTGTTAGAAGGATAGGATCTGAAATGAGGCTACTGGCTTTGAATTCTGGGTCTTACTGACTATGAGACTTTAGGAAACAATTAACTTCTTTCTGCCTTAATTTTCTCAACTATGAAATGAAGTCATAGTAACTACTTTAAAAAGCAATTGGAGGATCAAAGGAGAAAATATATGTAAATTACTTAGAAAAATACCTGGTACATAGTGCATGTGTTCTGAAAATATTATATAGATCTATAAAGGGAGATAACTTGGCAATTGATAATGAGATCTAGGTAACGCATTAAGAAGTTTTGATCCAGGAAGCATGGAGAATAAAATGAAAAACTAAAAATCTAAATATAAGATTAGAGTGGGCCCAGATTGAGTCTTAGTTGCCAGAATACTAAAGTCTGTGCCATGATTTCTCCAAAGTTAATTAAGAAACAGGGATGATTTTGCAGGGATCATATCTCCTGTGAATGTAAGAATGAGTGTATGACTATGGACCAATTATCCCCAACTTCTGAAAAAGAAGAAATGTGGGAGCCCCACAAACCAAGCAGATTATTTTCCTCTTTGGACTCCACTGCCACCCTGCTCTTCTCTCCTTGTTAATTCGTAGGTTAAGAACTGGGTGACCCATCAGAGGTTTCCGTGATTATTTTCTTCAAGCATGGAACAATGTCAAATTTCAATGGTTACAGCTTTGAATAATTCAAATATTAAACAGTTGTTTCCCAAAAGGACCCCATTTGTCACCTAAAGATTCATGATATTGACAGATAAAAATGTAAATAGCAGCACGTGACAATACTACATAACACTATATGAATTTGCTACATCCACAACAAATGGATAATATCGGGACATAAGAAGACTCTGTGCAGGACATTTAAATTAGATCTAGGAACCAAAGCCATAAGTCTAGGTGATTTGCTTTCTCAGATACACACAGCCAGTTTGAAATGCTGCTTGAATAGGAAGATGACTCTGCCAACTCCAGCCAGCTACAGATTCCTGTCATTAGTAATAAATGACCCTGGTAGTCTTGAAAATGAATAGCATCCAGAGTTGTAAAATGGCTCTGTTCCAGATGATGTTTGTTTATGTGCAGCAATTAGAGCCCAGCTGCTATAGGGAAACAGTCATATTCCCAGCTGGATTTTAGGAAATGTGGCCTTTCATTAAAGAGACTGCCCTCAAGAAATTGGATTTGTATGAACTAAATGAGATAGACCTTGCAAGGATGTGTTAAAAAGGTTGGATGAAGTCTTGAACCCCTACTGACACATCCTCCCACTCCAATTGTGGAGGAACTCATTCATATAACTAAAGAAGACCTGCACTGGGAGTGCCCACAGCAAAACAGAAAACATACAAGCCTTCTAGGCAAACATGATGAACTTATATTTGGATTGTAGACCCAAACCACTATTTTGGAGTAGGTTCAATTTAAAGACCTTCAATTCCAAAACCTTCAATTCAATAAGCAATTGATGTGGTATGCAGTATGAGGCCTTAAAATAAGGGGTGATGGAAAGATGGCAAAAAAAATAGCAAGAGGGGTCCCTCAAAGAAAGCTGGCAGAAGCTCATCTCAGAAATAAAACACAATTCCAAATAGAAATAAGGAAATAAAATGTCACATTAAAGCCACATCCCCTAAGCAGAGGAGGTAGTCTTATAATTGAGAATATGACAGGATGAGCTTCTACTATCAGAATTGTTTTTATCATATTTTCCCTAAACCCTTCCTCCATACACTTGTTTTAGGATCTAGCACCTTGACCTGCAGGAGTGAGAATGGGCTTGTTGTGAAGGTGTTTGGCACTGAATGAAGACAGTGTCTGAGTATACTGTCTTCCCCTTTCATTTCCAAAACATCAACACTTACTGAGAAGATAATCCTAAGTGTCCCGGCCATGCTAGACATGGATCACATGGTCTTATAAGCGAGCCAATATGATACTTTACTTTTAGCCAGGCTTGGTAGTGCATGGCTGTAATCCCAGTAGCTCAGGAGGCTGAGGCAGGAGGATCCAGAAATCAAAGCCAGCCTCAGCAACAGCAAGGCACTGAGCAACTCAGTGAGACCCTGCCTCTAAATAAAATACAAAACAGGGCTGAGGATGTGGCCCACTGGTTGAGTTGCCCTGAGTTCAATATCTGGTACAAAAAAAAAAAAAAAACACTTTACATTTAAACTCAACTTGTCAATATTAAAAAAATGGTAAGATTCACATAAGAAACCCTGTTGTTGATATCTCTTTTAGACATCAGCAGTCTGCTAAGACTTGATAAAGATTTCCTCAAGATACTTGGTTAAGACCATGTTCCTTTCAAAGCGTCACGGGAAGTTCTCACCTGCCCAGTTCTCTTGATGGTGTATTTCTGGTACTATCTGATTTGTGATAAATAAAATTGAATTTGAGGAGGGAACGGTGACTTCTGAAGAGAATGGAGATGAAGAACCCCAGGGGCCCAGTGAGGCAATTTCTTGCTTCCTGTTCCCCAGCCATGTCCTGTGGAAAAGCAGGGAGCTAGTACATGGAGTAAAGCAAACCCCAGAGCTCACTGAAAATATCCAAATCTATTTCAAGACACAGAAAATGTGGTGATCCACTATTTAAGATCTATTGGAAGCTAAGTCATCAGCCACACCCACAATTACCAGCATAAACACAGGCCCATGACCAGATGGGCTTCCCTCTAAGAAGAATAGAAACTCGGCTCAACCTTGGGAAGATTGTGGGGCATGAACTTCAAATGCTCTGAAGTGAAATTTTCAGTCAACTTCAACAACTCCAACTCTTGAGTTTGTAACTTGAATTGACTTAAGAAAATAAATAAAAGCCCTATATCTTGAAAATGGAATTTATGAACTTGGAATTGTTATCTACCACAGAGAGTGATGAGGAAGCTAAGAGGGAAGGGTTCCATTTGCTCTTAAGACAGAACTCAGACATTAAAGACATCCAAACAGATATATTTTGCTGACAGTTAGAACTACATACAAATTCAGTTTTAAAGAAGGCAGCAAAACTAAATTTATTCAAACAAGCCGTTGCTTTTAAAATAGCTAATTGAGAGATTCATTTTATAGCATCTGTCAATCTTTAGGACTGAGGGAAATGCCTAGTTCTGTTGACGGTATTGACTATGCCTTCTTAGTGGCAACTGGACTGGCTGCCACTGTGCTGGGGGTCTTATAATCACAAAGGACCAGAAGCAGGTGAGCTCTGGGGACTCTTCAGACAGCCTGACAACTTCCCGACTATCTCACATGCTCAACAAGATCAGAAACACTATATTGGATTACACATAGCAGGCCCCAATACAACCCTTAGAACTCCATCCTTTTTCTGATACTGTGACCTTTTAAAGTGCCCTGACGGCCTAAGTGCATCAGCTGTGTGTATGCACCAAAGGAGATAACCTTGCAAATAAGAGAGCTTTGCTATCTGGCTTTATCACATTTAACGTGCCTTTTGAAGCTAAAAAAAAAAGATTATCCTATAAATGCTTGGCAAGCTGCAGTTAATCCTCATCTTCATGAGGGAACATGAAAGGACACCCTTAACACCCAATATCGGCTCAGGTTCTTTGTGTTATCAATGCAGGAGGTGAACCTGGTGCCACACTGGTGAAACTCGTCCACATCACTATGCTAGATGATGCTCCACTAGCTATAACAACAAAGCAGTTTTCTTGCATAAAATGTCTGCTTTGGTGTGTTTTAATTTCAAATTCAGTGAAAATTTTGAACAGCATTTACTTAGTGTTAAGAAAGTAGAAACTTTAGAACTTAGTTTACAAAATCAATTCTTAAACAGAGATAATAAATTTGCTGCTGTGAATTTGATTGTGGAGGAGTATCTTTCCAGGTAACTATTTTAGTTTTTGCGTAAGAAAAATCTAATAGCCAGGCACAGTAGCATATGCCAGTACTTGGAAGGCTAAGGCACGAAGATTGTAAGTTCAAGGCCACCTGGAAGGCTAAAGCAGGAAGATGGTAAGTTTAAGGCCAGCCTAGGCAACGTAACAAAACCCTGTCTCAAAATATTGTAGAAAGAGCTGAGAATGTAGTTCTGTGGCAGAGTACGTACCTAACATGTATGAGACTCTGGGCTCAATTACTAGAATCACAAGGAAAACAAAAAAGAGGCTACTATTAAAAAAAAAAATAAAATGGAGGCTACTATAATCTTTTTCCAATAGCCTAAGTCTTTTTTGTGATTACGTGTTAAAAAAAAAAATGGAACACTCTCCCTAAGAGTGTTAAAAAAAAAATTGATACTAAATGAAGAATTCATTCACTATTTATAGGCACTTCTGATCCTGTTTTTCAGGTTCATGTCAGAATCATAGGATATCAGGAGTAAGGAAGATCTCTCCTACGATCTACACATCCTGTAGAAATTCACAACAAATTTGTTCAGCCATAAAATATATTTGTCTAATTTTAATCAGATATTTATGATTCTTTGTTATAAAGACTTCCCATTTTTCATGGGGGTATGGGTTCAAATTTTTTTGCTGATTTTCAGCTAAACATCTGGAGATATTTGATTAAAATGACTTTTTGTATGTTTGTGTCTATGTAGCATCTGTATTTAAAAAGATGAATTAGCTTATAATCAAACCATTTGATATTTACTTTTTAAGAAAGTGTTTTAAATGACTCAACTCATAGGTATGATGAGAAACAACACAGAGGTCAAGGATGTTGAAGGAAGAGTTATTATTTATAGTTCCCAAGAAAAGAAGGTAAGCCACACGGGGAAGCCCCAGGATTAGTCAGAAAACAGAAGGAGTGAGAAGAAAGCATGGGAAAGAACTTGTATTACTATAATGGCACCTATAACTGGGAAAAAAGCAAAACACAGATGTTGTGGGTTGTGAAAACAGGGTGGTATAGAAGTGTTATGGTTTAGATATGAGGTGTCCCCAAAAAGCTCATGTATAAGACAATGCAAGAACGTTCAGAGATGAAATAATTAGATTATGAGCGTGGAATAATCCACTGATAGGGAATAACTGGATGGTAACAGTAGGCAAGTAGGATGTGGCTGGGAGAGTTGGCACACTGGGAGGGCGGGTCTTTGGGATTTATATTTTGCTCCTGAGCAGAGTCTTCTCTCTGTTTCCAGATTGCCATGCCCTGACTTTCCCTCCTCCACACACTTCTGAGATAATATTCTGCCACAACTTGGGCCCAGAGCAATGGAGCTGACCATCTATGGACTGAGTATTTTGAAACTGTGATCCCTAAATAAACTTTTCCACCTCAATTATTTTAGTCAGGGCTTTTGGTCACAGTGACAGAAAAGAAGGAGGAGGAGGAGGAGGAGGAGGAGGAGGAGGAGGAGGAGGAGGAGGAACAACTACAATAGGTTGTATATCACTTTGACCTCATACTTTAAAAATGTCAAATCATCACCTACAAAATATTAAGAATGATTATTTTAACACTTCACACTATTAATCAATATACATTTTACACTATCATTAGGCAACATGCATGTCATTTTTAGATATTTACCAATAAATGATGTTTCAACTATTTGAACTAGGTTCCAAATATACTCATGAAATATTCTTACCAACTTTTCTATAGATACTTTGGGAAAACCTAGATATTTCCTTCAAAATATTTTTTAACTGTACTAACTAAATCAATTAGATTTTATTTAATGCTTTTTATTTTCTTTAATGCATGAGAACATAATTGATATGTTTCCTCCCTTAGGTTAGTGTTCTAGTTTATGATTGTTCATAAGGTGATTATCAACTGTCCTGGTTACATTTTGAAACAGCTAACCTTTTTTATAGCTATCAATTTTATATAGTAGTAGAAAACAATTCATCTTTTAAAAATGTTTCATTCCATTTTAGACGTAAACTAGTTAGCAACACTTAAAACATTACTATTTCACTCCTGACAAGGTTGGGAATAGGCTCTGATTAAATGTGCACTAAAATTGTTGTTTGTTGACATTCTGCACACTGGTGTGTGTGTGTGTGTGTGTGTGTGTGTGTGTGTGTCTGTGTGTCTGTGTGTTTAAAGGCTTCAATTAGTATTCTGTGGTAATCTGTTCATCACACAGAAGCAGCTTCTAAGCAGAGGGCTTGACATTCAGAATCAATATTGTGCAGAACATTTAAGTGTCACAGTAAATATCAATAGGCCCAAAGTCATTCGTGTGCTGGGCAAAATCTAATTAGCAATGCAACCAGAATGGCCAATTTGTTTCCAAATTCTTTCTGCCAGAGCTTTCCCCCTCACTCATAGCCAAATGCTGAAATATCACAGGGTTGGCAATCACAGGAGCCCACCGTGGCTCAGTACACCTGCACCCTGTGGGAGTGCAGCTGCTAGCCCCAAATTAAACACACAAGTCTTCGGCCCAAGCAGTGCATGGATCTGATACTCTGTCCAAATATACAGGACTTCCTTGTTCTGTAATTTTATGTTTTGATTTAAGATATGATTTAAGAAGACAAAAAGACTTTGAAAAATAAAATAATATAAAAAATAATTAAACAAAACCCATAATATGAGTAGCTAAAATAAAGACGTAAGCAATAACTAATTTAGGCCAAACAACTACAGCAAAAATAATCTTTTGGTTTAATCATTCAGATACTCTAGGTGATGAGAAGCAGGGTGGTATTCTAGAAAGAGAAGGTGGCTATATATGAATGGAACCCTGCCAATTTCGTTCTGTTCTTGTTATTTTAAACACTGCCACTTCACTGAACTTCAGTTTCTTTTTTTGCACATGTGAAGAAAATAATGCATGTCTTAATTATCTTGTAGTGATTAAATGAGAACATTGGAAAGTGTCCTGCGAACACAGCATTGTCTATTTCTACAAGATCGTTTGCTTTAAAGTTTGGATTTATACTATTCAGACTTTTTTAATGACAAAGCTGTTGTCCTTAGCTAAATGATTGGTTATAAATTGGCCAATTCCTATTTGTACCTACCATCTTCTGTTTGATTACCTCAACAATTATTACACTAAAATAATTCATTTAAGGACCAGTTTCTCAGAAACATTGTTGAAAAGAAAGCCCCTCATCCTGCAGACACAATTTCTCAAAGCCTTGCCTCAAAATTTAAGTATCAAATGTTATTATGAACAAATCATCCATGTGACAAACACATCAGGAATACAATTTGGTGGTCCCAGGGAGCAGGGCACTCGCCACCCAAACACAAAGCTGCAACAGAGATGTTGGAGCTGTGGAGGTAAACAGGCACCAAGACCATTATCAGCACCCATTCTGAGTCTGCTTTATATGTAGCCATTATGTGTAAAGCCATTTCACAAGACAGAAAATCAAAAGGTGTATCATATCTAGAGAAAAAGTATATACAGAACAGAACTACTCAATATGACACCTTCCCCAGATCTTCATCACATGGTCCTCAACCTGGGCCTATGCCACATAGATTTCTTTCCTCTATGTGTATTTGTTTGAAGAACTCCCCCCAACAACAGAAGAAGGAGAAGGAGAAGGAGAAGGAGAAGGAGAAGAAGAAGAAGAAGAAGAAGAAGAAGAAGAAGAAATAGTAGTTCATACCCAGATGCAATCAACCTGTGAATGTGACCTTATTTGGAAATGTCATCAAGTAAAGATAAGGTTTACTGGGTTGGGATCAAAATCAAACCTAACAGGTGAACTTATAGGAAGAGGGAAGTTGGGAAACAAAAACATGTGGAGCAGGCTATGTGCAGACAGAGCAAAGATGAGTTGCAAATACAAGACTAGGAATGCCAAGGATTATTAGCAACTGCCAAAAGCTTAAAAAGGGAAAGGACTCTTTCCTAAACCCTTCAGGGGAAACAGACCGATATCTTGATTTCAGAATTCCAGCCTCATCACTGTAGAAAAACAATTTCCTGTTGTTTTAAACACTCAGTTTGTGGAACTTTGTTATGACAGCCCTGTGAAACCAATACACTGGGGGAATTAAGACCTGCTATTTCTCTTTTAGAGAAAATGTCGTTTAAACAGCCAGGGAGATCGATTCACCAGATATCAATCTAGAATAAAATACAATTGAGTGCCAAAAGGATTAGGAAGGAATAGGAAGATCAGAGAACAAGGAAATTACAGAATTGAATACTTGATTAAAGCTAATTTCTTAGGGTTAATTATACAAAGCTTAATCTAGCTCACTTTACCGAGAAAATCTTAAGGAAATGTCACTCAAGCACTAATGTTATTAATATTCCCCTTAGGGAATGTCCACTGAAGTTGTCAGTGCTGCTGGCCACGCTTCGTCTCCCTGTCTGTGTCATGTCCAGTGTCCCCACAGTGGGAACTATCAGCTCCCTAACAGCCTAGCTCAGCCTACAGCCAACCCTGATCAGACTGAAGGTAACCTCTGCTCTACCGTGTGCAACAATTTACAGAAATCGAGTGCAAAATAGAGGGAAATCAAATGTCTAATATGTCAAGCGCTAGCTTTTTATACTCAGGTTAATCGTTCATTCATTTGGCATTCACGCTGATCTTGCCTATTTTTATCAAGCATTTCTAAAGTGGCTGTCTTGTCTCTTGCCTTCTTTCCCATTTACATTGATGTTTACCATGTTCTGCCTGCACCTGCCTTTACTTCTTCGAGTCCCATGTGGCCTGAGTCTCACCTAAATTGGGCTCTAATGTAAGGGATAAACACCTCTCAGAATTTCAAGCCCCCAACAGCACCTTTGCCAATCAGCCCCACTTATGTTTGCTTAGTTCACTGGATTGAACTTTTTCCCCAAAATACATCTCTCTCCAGGTCTGTCTTCTTGTTCTCCTGATGGCCAGATCTCCTGTGTGGCAACCGAAGCCAAGTCTAGAATATACTAATGGCTGAAGATCCTTGGCTAGTGTCAGCTTCCCTTTCTCAGAGCTAGATTCTCCTCATATGCTGCATTCTAAATCTCTGATTCTCTTTGTCAAGTAAGCATCAAATATTTATTGCAGACTCCCTGTGTGTCAGATACATTCTAATGATACAATGCCAACCATGATATGCAGTTTCTTCTGTCATGGAGTGGAGGTTCTACAAGGAGCAATACACCAAGAAAAGCAAACAAAAACTATTGAGCAAAAATTCAAGCAGCACATGGATAAATAAAACAACTGCCATGCTAAGACATACTATTAAAATAAGAACAAAGAGCTGAAAGGGAATGAAGAAGAGATCGGGGAAAATATTCCTGAGATGGCATTGAAACTGATGTCAAAAGCAACAAACAGAACTAGCCCTAGAATTATGAGTAAAAGCACACAAGTCCAGGGAATCAGCCTGTGCAAGAATCGAGGAATGGCAGAGCATGTGTAGTCTAAGGATTCAAAGAAGAAACATCATGTGGCAGAAGAAATGGAAAGAGTCACTCTGTAGCTTTTCCTGTTGCGGCTGTCACAAATTGCAAGAAATTTAGTGTCCTAAAATAACACCGATTAGGGTTTGGGAGATGAAAAATATGAAATGGGTCTCACTGGTCTAAAATCAAAGCTTGGTCTGTCCTAGCTGCATTCCTGGAGAAACACTGTCCTTGGGTGTTCCTATCCTTACCTGTTGCAGCTTCTAGAGGCTGGCTGTTTTCCTTTGCGGTCCCCCTTCTAGCAATCACATTGTTTTAATTTCAAGCCCTGCTTCTGTCATCACAGAAGACATCACATCTCCCTCATCATCCAAGAGACCCTCCTGTCTCTCACTTCTAAGGACACCTGTAATTATATTGGACACACCCAGATCATTAAAGCTAATCTCCCAAGATCTTTAACTTCAATCTGAGAAATTCTGTTTGCCAGGTATGGTAACATATTCACAAGTCTGGGGAATGAAGATATGATATGTACTTTGGAGGAGGGATGTGTTATTCTTCTGTCTACTCCAGTGATAGAAGAGGATTGGAGAATTATGAAGAAATATGGAGAAATATGAAGTTATGAGCAAGGAACATAGGTCATGGTAAGTAATTTTGATGTTTTTTAATGGAAATGGAAAGCTGTGGAAGATTTTAAGGAGGAAAGTGCCATTTTATTGCTTATAGTTTTAAAAGAGATCATCTGTACAAGTTACATGGAGAAAGGATTCAAGATGGGAAAGAGGGCTGATTAGAATCAGAGAAAGAGTCTGTGGGTGAGGCTCAGTAGAAGAACAGAGGTTTAGCACGCACAAGGCCTTGGTTCTAATCCCCAGCACCAAAAAACAAAATGGAACTAACAAAGAAAAAGCTATAATGCCTCCTTAAAGACTAGCAGTATAGCTCAGTGGTAGACCATGTGCTTAGCACTCACAAAGTTCAGTGTTCGATTCAATTCTCAGCCCCAAAACAGAAAAGAAAAGAATCAGAAAGAAAGGAAGTTCTTCCTTTAAATTGGGTAAGAAACAGAAGTTGTTTAGGCTAAAACAGTGGTAGAAGAGATGGAAAGGAAAAAAAATTCAATTATGCCAATTTAGCTTGATGGTTCAGTACAAATACTGAATAAAGAAATAGGCAAACATCAAGGATAATTCTTAGGTGTTTAAGCAATTCGTTTATGAGGAGGAGGAGTGAAGCAAGGAGATGAGAAGGGGAATTCTAAACCCTGAGAAACCAATTATTAGACTTTGACATTTTCAGCCTCAGTTGTCATGTACACTTGACCTCTTTTCTCTGACGGACAACTGCAGTCTTCCTGTATTACCTTCTCTTTCTCCTGGGATATTATATGAAGCTTCTTTTACCCATTTAAACTCTAATTTTAGTTTTTATTTACCTGATCCCATACTATCACTGTTAATAATTCCTACTATTCATTAAATCTGAAGTTTTTTGTCTCTCTCTCAGTGACTTCCAAATGAAACTACCTCCCATTTAACAGCCATCCATTAAAATAATAATTCCTTTTTAGGAGAAAGCTCTGGGCTCCCAGATAGTCCCAGGACTACTGAAGCCCTTTTAAGAAATGAAAAGCTTGCTAATCCTTGAGTCCAATAAAATCAGGAGAGTGAGAAATCCAGTCAATGGCCTTTAGCTTAAATGTGAGGAAACTGAGACGTCAAACTTATGCACTCCTTGAAAGACAGATGCAAAGCAGAAACTAAAAATTCAGGCAACAAAAACCTTCACATGACAAGGACACTTTTCACTGAACCATGTTATTTCTCTAAAGATAAAAATAACAATCTGATACAAACATGTTTTTGTCCCCATAGAGACAATAATGAGAAAGGTTATAGAAGCTCACTGTTTATTCTGGATTCTGTGAGATTTAAAACAAAATAAAACCTTTCCTGCAGGTGACTAAGCCCTCAGATATCTCTTCATGTGGGGGAAAAAAAAAAGAATACAGGCATAATTGTGCTGCTCTAGCTAAAAGGAAAAGGATGAACTGTCTTCATCATGTTATGCTAATGAAAGATGTCCAGAGAATGACTTAAATCATTTCCTCCTAGAGAAGGGTGAAACTAAGCGTCAATGCACGCTTGGACAATGGACCAAGGAGACACTAACTCAATTTCCATGATCAATTAAATTTCTGACCCTTTTTCTCAAGTTCCAGCATCTCCCTATGACCATCAATTGTGAAAGTGTTTTTTGGCCTCACTAGGAACTTAACTAAGACCTGTATTTCATTTTGTAAGTCACCAAACAGGTGACAAGGGATAATGACTTTCAGTCAATCTGAAGTTGGAGATAGATTCAAGCCAAAGACACAAAGGTGAGAGTCCTGTGCCCATGTCTATTATGCAACCCTGAGGTAGTTAATTTATGCTTAATGTAATTGTATATTTGAAAGCTGAAAAGTTCTGAGTGATCATTAATCTTCACAGACACATTTAGCTATGACTTGTCTCCCTGAAAGCTTTTCCTTCAATCTACTTTGGAAAGTCACACTTGAAAACTGCTCCACATTAAATAGGTGTAACTGTGTATTCACAAGTTAGCTAAGCAGAATATGTTTTTGTAGAATTCACTGCAAAAGAAGAGTCAAATTCAATTCAGAGTGCAGATCCATGGTAATATAATAGTTATGGTGATTGACAGTTTTTATATTGTGGTTTCTATGGTAAGTAACAGGATTTTTTTATATTACTCAGTGATTCTCAAATATTTACTAGATATCCATAAGATAATACATGTATCCATTAAATTTATTTAAAGTTGTAAACGAGAGTATTCTAGTATTAATTCATCCTTATTTAAAACTACTACGAACACACAATGAGATTCTTGGCAGAAAATTCTTCATATATTGTTAAAATATGTGAAGATCTCTTTTGCACAACACAGAGACATTCATGGGATTATTGTAGCTAGTGGAAATATCCAAATTCTCTGCTGGAAGCCCCTGATTTTGCAAAAGAGACAGCTAAAGTTTGGAGTGCTCACTTGACTTGCCTATGTTTAGATGATTTACACCATCTAAACCAAAACTTTCACTACAGTTCAAGGTACTTTTAAATTTACCATACTTTCTTACCCGCATTGTATTCTTTTGGTATAAGGCAAAGAATAAATCAAATAATCAAATCATGTTTAGATTAATAAGTTTTTAATAGAAATCTGTTTTTTCTATGTATTCTTTATGCGTAAGACATCTTTTGCTCCTACCAAATGGGATGCTTTCTCTCAGGAAAATGGACTATTCCAATAGTTAATTTGTTTATTGATCATAGACAATGTGCTAGACAGCAACTGTGGTCATTTGGGGGAGCACTCAAAAGTGAACAAAATATTATTTCTGCCCTTGTACAGTCTAGGCCCAAATTGAGGAGAACAGTAATGTTACCAGTGAAATTAGTACTGGGACAGAAATGTAAGATTGAGAAGGTGGCAGATAACTGTGTCAAAGAATATTTTCAATAGGGATTAAAATTTATATGGTTTTAAAATTACTATTCAGATAATAGAAGAGAACTAACCATCAAAAAACTGGAAACACAGAATAAGCAAAGGAGCAAAGCTAGAATCTTCTGGCATAGGGGACCATGGTTCCAAAATCCCACTGATGTGACCATGACCCTGGCTTTTTATAATCTTTGTGAAGGCTGACAGTTGGAAATGATCACAATGAGGAAGATAGTATCTATGTATGAAAAAAATCATAGCGAGCTAATGCAGCAGCACATGAAATGGGCACCCAAGACAAGCTCAGTTATCCAGCAAAGCTTCCCAGGGAAAGAAGTTGATTTCATATCTAAAAGATGGGTAGGAAAGCCGGGCAGGGTAGTGCACACCTGTAATCCCAGCAGCTCAGGGGGCTGAGGCAGGAGGATAATTCAAAGCCAGCCTCAGCAAAAGTGAGGCACTAAGCAACTCAGTGAGACCCTGTCTCTAAATAAAATACAAAATAGGACTGGGGATATGCCTCAGTGGTTGAGTGCCCCTGAGTTCAATCCCCAGTAAATTGCCCCTCTCAAAAAGAAGAAGCGGGGAAGAAGATTGATAGGAAGTAGTTTAAAGAAGAACATTAACATTGAGGTTTGAGAAGAAATGCTCCAGGCAGAGAGACAAGGTGCATAAAGGCCCAGAAGTAAGAGAGTACCTGCGACTTTTCAAGTACTGGATGAGGAACAGGAAATTGAGTAATGGCTGACAGATGAGATAAGGTAGAGGGATAGCAGGAGGAAATCATGAGGGAACTTCAAAGCTGAAGTATGAATTATATTTTCTCTTTGGGTTAAAAGAATAAATTATTTTTTTGTTTTAAAATTTTTAAGTAATTTTTAAAAATAAATGACAGCAGAATGCATTAAAATTCTTATCACACATATACAGCACAATTTTTCACATCTCTGGTTGTATATAAAGTATGTTCACACAAATTTTTGTGTCTTCATACATGTACTTTGGATAATTGGGGGCTGGGGACATACTCAGTTGGTAGAGTGCTTGCCTTGAGTAAATTATTTTGGACTGGTTCTCAAGTCAATTTTCTGACTAGATTTCTAAGGCATGTACTGAAAAGTGGCCTTTAAATGGTATCTGTTCTATGTTTTTAATTGTTGTTGCTTCTAGCTTCCTTTTAATCACTGAATTTCAGTTTTTACAAATGATCTTAGGACCAGGTAACGAAGGTTTTGTGGGGGAACAGTTATTGTACATGAAGAACAATTGCATGCTTCGCTTTTTGTAAATAAAAATTGGCTAGATTAACAAACATGGTCACAAACAGAAGTAAAGCTATAGATCACTGCATCTGTACTTACAAAATGCCATAAACAAACATGCATTCATCACAAAATAATGGTTGTTTGTCCTATAGGCAATGAGAAATAGAGAGGAAGACTCATTAAATATACGTCAAAAAAATCAACAGGACAAACTTATTAAGATAATAGTGTGCTTTGTCTCCTTCTTTAATTACAGTTACAGCTATAAAATGGTGATTTTTGACCACTTAAGATAGCTAATCTTGTTTGGTTGGTTTTCTTATATATGCCTATTAATTTTGAAGAACAGTTTGCACAAAATTCAGAACTTCATATGATATAAAATCAGGCAAAAATATGTAAAAGGTTATTTATAATATTGAAATATGTAGCTTCTTAATAAAAGGTAAATAATCATGATATGTAAGTAGTACATTTATAGATCACCTGTTAGAATATAAGGCCTTATCACTAGTTAATATTAATCATTTAAATCTCTTTTCTCAAATGATTGCTTGGTTCCCGCTCCAGGAGAAACTATATGGGTTTGTACCACTCGTATTTTTTATTCTAAGTTTTTTTTGAAATGTTCAGATTGCAAGCATCCACCCAGGGGTAAAGGATAGTGACTACCCCATGTGTGTCAAAAGACAAAGTCAGTTCAAATGTTCTATTTCAAGTCCTGTGTTTATTTATGGTAGCCTAAAGCTTTTGTATGTTTTTTTTTTTTTCTCATTTCACAATCCAATGATGGAAGCTCTCTAGAATTATTCATCTCCTTCTCAGCCTTTGTAATTGAGCCCACTCTGGTGATGCAGCATGTATCAAAAGCTGCACTCTATTTGGAATACAATTTGGATAGAATCAAGACCTATGTAGTCATACTTCTTTTTGGACCAGAAAACAACATCCAACAAATAATCATTTGAAAATTGCATATTTGCTTCCATTTCCTAAGAAATATAAAAGATGGTCTAAATGTATAATTCATGGGCAACATTTGCTAAAATTTCTTGTGCTCTCTGGTCTCCTTTGCTTATATTCTACAACTGGAATACTAACAACTCTCTGTTGAAACCTAGAAAAAAAATGAAATGCAAAATTAAACAAAGCCCTGCACCAAATAATTCTTCCTCTACACTTAGTTATTCAAATTTTCTTTTCCTCTTTTTCTCTGTTTCCTTGGTCAAGTCTGTCCCTAAATCTTACCTGTCTTTCAGGCTGCTTCCTTCAAACTCATTTTGTTCTCAAAAAGTTGTTTAGAAATACATAGATTAAGTCTGGCCAAGAAAACTCTCTTTGAAAAGTAAAACACATTGGCAAATTTAGAGGGAATGATGTAATAAAATGGATAAAGAACCTCACAGTTCTTTTTGAGGAGGGAGTATGTGAATATGTACATGGTAACCATATTCTCACTAAGAACCACATCCACCTTCCACTCTGTCTTCCACCATTCACTCTCTCCCTTCTTTTTTTACCATCCACCCACTCTGATTCCTATCTGTTGGTTTTTATTCATTGCCTTTACCCAAAACTTGTGACTCTCAACACTTTGTGTGGTGATGATGCCCAGGCAAAACCTGTTAGTCGTCTTTTTGTTGCTGTGATTAAAATACCTAACAAGAACAACTTAGAGGAGGGAAAGTTGGTTTTGGCTCACAGTTTCAGAGGATTCAATCTACATGACCAGCTAATTTCATTCCTTTGGGTGTGAGGTGAGGCAGAGGACATCATGGTGGAAGGGCATGGTGGAGGAAAGCTACTCAACTCACGGCAACCAGAAAGCAGGACAGAGAGGATCCAGGTACAAATGATAGTCTGCAAAAGCATGTTCCCAGTGACCTACTTCCTCCAGCCACACTGCACCTGCCAACAGTTACCACTCAGTAGTTCATTCAAAGTATTAATCCATCACGTGAACAAATTCACTGATGAGGTTACTGCTCTTCTATTCCAATCTTTTCCCCTCTGAACACTGCTATATTGCCTAAAACATGAGCTTTGGGGGAATATCCCAGATCCAAACTATAATGCAACACTTGATGATGTTATTCTCAAAATTCTTCTTCATTTTTATGCAAGTACTTAGATTTCTCAGTGAGATAGCAGTCAGGCAACTCTCAAAGATTTGAAAATTTGGTTTTTGAGATTTGAAATTTTTTGCAATTGATCTAACACTTATTTATATATTAAAATACAGTACAACATGATAAGCCCATTTTAAAACTATCAAGTAATTTAGGCACAATGATACAGATATTTTTATGCTTTTATTTTTGTTCTTAGTGGTATCCTTGACATATAGTCTTGCTGTGAAAAATTAAAGAATGCAAAAGTACTTTAGCACTTTGGCCAAAAGATTTATTTGACAGAAACATGTGCTTTTAAAATTACTTCCATGTTTTCTGCAGATAGGTAGTGTTTGTTCTCTTTATACCTGGTGTTTAGTGTTACATTTTAGTATTGAAGTCTTCATGCTTAAAGACATCCTTAATAGAAAATGTATGTGATTGGAGAGGAAGCATGTGAGCAATAAGCATTCTAATAGTTTCATGGTCTGATAACAATGTGCACTTGTAGAGATTGCAAGAAGTAAATTCAAGAATCATTTCCCAAACTCAACAGTTTGTTTGCTCAGCTAATACTGTTATTGATCAGCTTCTCCAAACACAGTGCTAGGCTTTATTTGATATTGGGAAATCTGATCACTGACCTCATAAAGGCACAATCTGCATCCTTGTGACAGATAGAATACATCCTCAGTGGAACAAGACAAAGGGAAATTGAGTAGGGGGAGATCTTGCCTGAATATGAGAAGGCTTAATTTACATTTAAAGAGGCCACAAAAGAATTTCAAATGGAAGGATACATGGAAGATACTATTATAGGTTGTTTTCATTGCAAAAATACACTGTATTATCCTCAAGTATTTTGTACAGTCACAGACATTTCATAGTATTGGGAACAGTTACATCAGGAGGCTGAGTTCCATGCTGGGGGTCAGTGAAAACACAGGAAAGAGATTTACCAAGAGAGAGATCTATAATGCTGTTCAAGTTTGGTTGAAAGGGGACTGTGAGGTCAGAAATGCTTAGGAAATTACAAGACCTTGGAATTTTACCAGTCTTAGAAAGAACATGAGACATCACACAGGCTGTATGGGTTAATTGGGTTGGCTGGTTTTCATCCTCATTAGGTATGCAGACCTCTGCTCATATCTAATATTTCACTTTTGCTGTGCATTCCTAACTATATTTTAGACAAAAAAAAATACACAAACTATCACAGGAGTTATTGTCTCCTTTATGTTAATTTGTAGGTTTATTTTAATTTGAATCCATCCATGATTGTTTAAAACTATCTATTTATTTGTTTAAATAGCTCAGTATATTATTTATTTTGTTTCTTGCTGCCCCCAATTTCTTCTTTTTCCACTAACTTGTCTCATCTGAACTTTGTAGCCTGTCAGTTCTCTTTCCTGAAATCCATGGAAGTAAAATGTATATATAATTAGCCATACATTTACAGACTTAATTTTGCTCACTGGAATTGGAGTTTACAAATATCCCTTTCTGCTTAATTAACAAAGAAGTATCTTATTACATTCTTTTATATTTTGGAAATTGTTTTGTTTACTCTGCATGCGCATGGTCTAACCTTCATAGACAGTACACTGAGTTGCATAAAATCAATAAGTCTAGAAGATCTTTCAAACAAGACCACACCTTCTATGAAAGAACCTGATTCTGGATTTGGCATCATGTGAGCCATAGAAACACAAACGGCTAAAACTGGCAGAGAACTGAAACATGTAATTGAATCTTTTAGATGAAGAAACTGAGTGGTTAAGACACTTGCCTCAAGCTCTACAAGTACTGGAAAAGTTTGGACCAGAAACTTTTTTTTTTTTTTTTACAACAAAGGAGGTGAGCATGTGTTAGTAGAATCATTATGGATTTGGGGGAGGATTTTGTCCCTTTTCTGTTTCTATAATCAAAAACCCACAATGCACATGATACTCCCCAAGTCTCCGAGGGGCCCTTGCAGTTCAAGTTCAAATTAAGGCACTGGCTTAAAATTTTTAAGATATATAAGCAGAGTTTTCAAAATAAGACTATTGTTTGGACTTGTTTACAACTTGTCATGATGATTGCTTTAAAGGAATAACAACATACTTGAAAAGTAATTTCTGCTCAATAAAAATTTGTGTCATAAATTGTAATAGTAACTCATGAAGCAGTACACACTCAAATCATATCTTTTCAACCACCTTGTGAAATGGACCCTCTAAAATACAATGTCATTAGCATCTTAAGGAGTGCTGCAGCATGCCATTATTCTAGGGGCAAATTTTGTGTCAATAAGACGTCGGTTTATAAGATGTCAATCAAATGCTCATTAAGTCACAAGCCTGTGGATCTTGTTCTACTTACAATTCCTGACACAGAGCCTTAGAATAAAAAGAATCTGAGAATGCTGCATGCAAGAGTATCATGGTACTGATCTCATTTCACTCTTGAAAGAACTTTGTTGAAGAATTTCAGTTATGCAGAAGAGAATAAATTCTACAAACACACTCAAAGAAGGAAATTTACATGTACAGATTATTTATTTTAGACCAAAAAGTAGGAAGATATTATATTGTTTTGTAGTATACATTTTTGTTTGTTTGTTTTTGCTTCAGGTACTATTCCCCCTCTCCCCCAACTGGATCTGTTTCTCTGTGTTCCCTGAGCTTCAATCTTTAGATTGTTTTGCAACAGTTTATGGTTTTTACTTCAATCTAGATCTCAGCTTTCTGGACTGAGTCATTGTGTAGGATCCTAATAATAAGGAGTTACTGTGTAAACCAGGTCCTTCTCTGCCCCACTTGGAGACTCTACCACTATCCCAGCTTGGACCTGAAGGTAAATGTGACAATGCTACCTTCCCCTATTATCCTCTGCTCTACTTACCCAAGTCTCACACTTCCCACACTCTTCCTTAGCTGTTTTCCTCATGTAACCATTATATAAGTACATACCCAAACAATAATTATTTTAAGTGGAAGTGGTTTCGTATATTGGAAAGAACACAGAGCTGGGTGCTAGAAAGTCTATTCTTAATTACGGCTCTAATACTGAGTCACATGACCTTGATCAAGTCATACAAAATCTTAGAAATCTGTTATCTTATTTATAAAAATTAATGAAGTAACAAATCATCTATATTATCTGTATTTTAAAACTCACATGTAACATATCTAACATCCCTAGAAAATAGCTATAATTGTCCATATTTCCAGGATTTTTCATATTTTACTCAAAATAACCAATGATTATTATGATTTTTCACGGAATTCTGGGCCTGGGGATGTGGCTCAAGCGGTAGCGCGCTTGCCTGGTATGCGTGCGGCCCAGGTTCGATCCTCAGCACCACATACAAACAAAGATGTTGTGTCCGCTGAAAACTGAAAAATAAATATTAAAAAAAAAATAAAGGAACTCACTTTCATGGAATTTTTAATTCTTAATCCAGTGAGATAGAAAATGAATCTTTAATATGATTTTAGAAAAAACATGTATTTTTGATCTAGTAAAATAATGAATACTGAAATAGAACTAGGTTCCATGGTAAAGTTTACAAGTCTGAGTTTGGGGGACTAGGAAGCAGAATAATTAGACGATGAGGAGGAAATAGACATTACGTAATACTTTTCTTATTCCTAAAGGAAAAGAGCATTTTATCTGTCAGGGAAATACCTACCATATGGGTGTGGGTAATAAAGGCAGATTTTAATATTGAAGAAGATGTTTACAAGTATGGAATTGAAATAATTGAAATAACCCCAAATAACCTTCTCATGCCATTAAAAAACACAGGATGGAAGGAAGGAAGAAGAAAGGAAAGAAGAAAAAGAGGGGTAGTGATGGATATAAAAAGGAAAGAGGGGAAGGGAAAAAGAGAGAAGGATAAAAATGGGAGAAGGAAAGAAAGAAAAAAGGTGTGACTTGTGAAGTTGAATTACCAGAGTCACTCCACTTTTCTGGAATTGATTCCTTTAACTGACATGTAAGAGGACTTGAACTACAGGATAGCTAAGTTTGTTCCCAAAATCTAGAGGAAATTCTGCAATTTTAATTTTCTCTTTGAATTCCAAAGAGTTATAAGGTGTTTACTTTGTGTAAGCAAATGCTAGGAAAGCAGTATTATAAAACACCACTCTGCAGTGCATTTTGTGACAAGAGAAAAAGAGGGTCAAGTAACATTACTAAGAATGATCTAGTCTTCCAGCACAGGGTTAATATGCTGAATGGAGCCACCAAAGCTGTCTGTTAACCATTAAACTAATAGAGCACCATTTCATGCCTGACTTCCTTCCACTGTATGAATATTGCAGTGGGCATATTAGAAAAGGTAGTGGGCACTCAAGGAAGCAAAGAATTCCTCTTTGTGACAGTTGACAGTTTCCTCTGATTTAAAATTCTTTCTAAAAGAGCACCAATACTCTACTCAAGGGAGCAGAGCACTTTCACAGATGGCATTGCCTACTTGGATGATAGCATAATTATTTGTCTTCCTCCCAGTAAAAAAGCTAGAAATAAAAAGAACTGATAGCACAGAGCTTCACAGATAATAAATCGAGGGATGATACACTGGTTCTGGGAAGTAGACAGTTACATGAAAACACTATTTTATAAAGCCAGCCAGGCCCATGCAAAATTGAAAATTAAGTAGATCAAAACTGTCCTCTGTCACTCCAAGCCTTTACTATCAACCTATCTTTCCTCAACTTTTCTTTCCTGCTACTTTTTTTCTATTCTCAGGGTTTAATAATATCTTACTCTGTTTTTTTGTATCTTACTTGGATCTCTTTTACCTTGAAGCTTATAAATCATTCAAACTGATGTGTTAAGGACTTACTGTATGGTTTCCCCTAAAATTATCTGATTGCTAAATAGAATATTGGAAAGCTCAATAATTATCCCCAATGCAACATGCATAATAAAATTACATAGGACTAGAATTAAGAAGTCCTGCCTTAGAAGGGTGGACAAGTAGCTATGTAACCCTGGAAACTTCACTCCATAGTTTTCTCATATGGAAATGTATCCATGAATAGTTTATGATTCAGGAATTAATCATGAAGGCAGAATTCTAGGCCTCTTTGGAAGAAAACACATGAAGATTTGATAAAATCTGAAAAAGAATGATTTATTCCCAAATATTATGACACAAACTTCCACATTTTCCATATTACCTCACAGACAATGTAGGTTTGATTAGAAGCAAATGTAAACGTTGACATTTAAATGCAGATATAAGGTAATTTGTTTTCTAATATTTACCTAAAAGTTTCCCTTGGTTGATGCACCAGCTATCTTTATCTCCCTTAGGCACAGCAGAGTTTGATTAAATTGGCAAAAGTACCCACTTACCTCTCATTTTATCCTGAAAGTGTTAGTAAATCACTTAGGGCACGATTCCTGCCAAGCTCGCATGCACTTAGCAAAGTAATGGGACATCATAATGTGAGTCCATTGATGGTGTCCTACAAATTAAACAAAATATGATAAGTTGCCTTTGAAAGTCCATTTAAATAAGGCCAATGAACTCCTCTTTATCTCTTGAGAGAGGTTAATCTCAGGAGTGAGAGAGCATTCCCAGGTGGTATCTGAGAAGACTGGAAATTATGTTCTAGTAACTGGAACACTCAGAGTACTGCATGAAAAGACATAGCCTGCCTGAAAGACAAAGATAGATTAAGGGACATTGTGCACAGAGGAAAATAAAAAGGCATTTTCACTGGAAATAGAAATTTATCTCAGGGTTGTGAATAATATTTGGAAAAAAACATAGGAAATTTCAATATTTGGAAAGCCCTATTATTCAGTGATCCTATAGATGGTCCATTATGTACTTGCCTATTATCAGGACTGACACCCTTTGATGTAGGGTGTATGCAGTCTACAGAGGCACTCAATCAAGGAGGAGGTGGGAGGGTTGGAAATCCAGTCAGTACTGCACTCGCTAAGACTTGAGTCTTGGCACAAGATTGGATTTTTCCTATGGAGGAAGAAGGTATGTTTCATTCTAATATCACAAAGATGCCGTAAAAGTCAGCAGGGAATCACTTTGGAAAAAGCTTTTGTTGGCTAAATTGATTTATTTATTCTAGGTATATCTTAAACATACAGAAGTTATTAAATTAGAATCTTCATGGAGGGGTCCAAGGGATCATTAGTTAAAGAGCTATGCAAAAAAGTTCTAATAGGCAACCATCTTTGTCAACTACTGATCTACAGTATCAGTCGGTATTTCTCAACACTGCCATTTCCCAAAACATAATCATATGGAAACTATTGAACTCCTTCCCTCCTCCCCCTCCTCACACACACAAGTTTACACATACACCCTGTCACTACTCACTACCTATATATTCTTTATCTCCGACTCTTCTACATTCAGGAGCCCAGAACCTTACTATCTATTAAAAACAAAATGAAGACACAAAATGAGGTTTTCCTCCTGGAAACTGTGGTTCTTTAGAGGCAGTCAGAGAAGTATCAGAGTTATTTTCCTCTTGCTGCTCTTTTGCCTTTGCCCTCCTTCCTTCTGAGGGCTACAGTGGTGATACACTTACCTTATCTTTGACATGTTCTCCCTAATTGGAAGGTTTAATGAGAAGGTCTCAATGAAGTCAGAGAAGAACCTGGCAAAGAATCACACAGATGAGTACTCTGATCTGGCTATGATGTTGGCCTTAGGAGAAGGAGTAGAAAAAAAAATTCCTGCACTTTTTATTTCTTTAAACAGATCTTTAAGCAGGATATCCCAAGAGGAATTCAGAATCTTGCTACTGTTTAAAAAAAATGTGCATTTGGATATAACAAGTCCTCTGGAAACCAATTCTGCCAATAACAGACTATATTGAACAGATCTGGTTGAGCCTACAAAATGAAAGTCTAATGATCTTGTAAATCCTTAATACACTCCTTGCTTCCAAATACTCACCACATAAATTCCCACATCAAGGTTTCTAACTGATCAGTGCGGAGTCGAAGAAATCCCTGTAGATTTATTTATACTTCAGAATTTCCAGACAAAAATTGGCAATACTGAAATAGACACAATTTTTAGGGTTAATTAACTCTACATGAAATATCTTATTGGTCTCTCCAGCTTGATCCATCATGCCCATGTACATGATTCTCAAGCATTTTCTCTCTCATGGATTCTAGTCTGATATGTCCAATTACAGAAGAAATAGACACTCTCGTCTGTGTGTCTTGAACTCAACATATCTAAAGTCTAGTTCATCATCTCCACTTTTTAAATATTTTCAAATGTATGTTCCCTTGTTCTGAAATAACATATTCAAAGTTACTCCTCTTAAAAATATTACCATTCAATTTTGTCTCTTTTACTCTGTATGCTTCACACATCTAGTCAAGACTCAATTCCATTCCTTTACTTCCATTCTCATTACAAGTGCTTCAACTCAGTTCTTGATCATCTCAAGTTCAGACATTTATACCTGTTTATCCACATGTTTTCCTGCTTTCAGACTTTTGAAGATGTAATCTCTTTTATACATCATTAAGTAATGAATATTCCTAAATCAGTCCTCTCTCTATATATACAATTATTTTCATATTAATATGAAAAAATAATTAGAAACTTTCAAGGTCTTCCATGAGGTTGATTGAAATTGTCCCCTTAGAAAAACACTGGTTATAATTTTCCAAATATAAATCACATTTTCCACCACAGTAACCTTGTGGCTTTCACTCACTGACCTGCCCTTTCTTCACCTCTCTTCCGTATTGAAGTTCTTTCATCTTTTAACACCCAGTTTCATACTTGTTGCACTGTGCCTTCCTTAATCATCACAGCCAGAACAGGCCTTCTCTGGCCTCTGCAAGTGGTTCTTCCCACACCAACTACATTTACACATTGCTTTGAAGTACAGACACTTATTTACATTACATCTTCCTACCAGGGTTTTTCATTTCAACATAAGTAGAATTTCTCAACAAATAGAACTAACTAAAAATAGGATTGAGCTTAATGGAGAGGAGGAATTACAGATCACTAAAGCTATTGACAAACAGAAGCAAAGATTATAAGATCACATGATACTAGCATGACAGGTATCAACCAACCCATCCGTACCAAAGAATAATTTATAGTTAACTTATTTTTTAAAAATGTAACAAAATTTCGTGTAAGACATTATGTTAGGCAATATAGAAGAATTGTTAAAAGCATAAGTTTCTTCTATTTAGAGAGGGTTCTTTTTTAACTAGATAATGCAAGGCTCTAATAATATGGTGACAAGAGAATTGCATTCATCTTACCACTGAAATAACAGAAACCCTGGATGACAAATGCAAATATGAATTTATTCACATAGTATACTAAATACATCCAAGGTATCATGAAAGAGTAGGAATTTCTTAGGAAAAGAAAGAAAAGCAAAGGGAACTCAAAGAATTAAAAGACTCACTTTAAGGTAAAGTCTGTGTTTTAGTCAGCTTTCTGACTAAAGACCTGACAAGAATAATGTTGAAGAGGAAAAGTTTATTTGGCACTCATAGTTTCAGAAGCTCCAATCCATAGACAGCCAAGGTGAGAGAGAAAGAGACTTCTCCTCTTATCAAAGACAAAATGACAAAATATATACCCCAAATGTATACTCTAATGATCCACCTTCTCCAGCCCACAGTTACCTCCCAGTTGTCCCTACCAGCAGATTAATGCACTGATTAGGTTAAGGCTATCATAACCCAATCATTTCACCTATAAACTTCCTTGCATTGTCTCACACTTGAGCTTTTGGGGAACACTTCTTACATAAAACATAACAGTGTGTTTTTACCTTAATAGAATTTGCCAGTCTTGTTGAATTTTAGCCTTGATGTTCCAGAACCTAAAATGTGGGCAGGAAGATAACCACAACAAGGTCCAGGATCTGCCAGAGCTTGAACTATTAAGAGATTTTTATCTGATTTTTACCCACTAAAGCTGGGACCCCAAACAGGCACACTATCAATGCAAGTCTGTTCTATTATAAATCCTTCTTCCCATCTACCCTCTGTTCCTAAAAATAGACATCAATATTACAGAAGATCAGAGTGGGGAAAATCTCACTAAAAACTGGACACACAAGCCAGCCTTTACATAAATTTATAGCCTAAATTCATCCACTTGTGAGCCATAAAATTTCAAGCCAAAAATTTAATCCTGTGTGGCATTTGGCGTGTGGTGCTTTACACATTCAGCAACAGCAAAGCAAATCTCTGAAAGAAACGACCCTCATCATAGGCTCCGAAAACTTTCTACCAAACATATTTCAAAGAAAATTTACTATTTGATTCCACGATCAAGAACCAGCAGAAATCAGCAAAGAATTTCAAATAATCTTAAAGGATTAAAGCTTTTCAATGCAGAAACTATGAGATACAATCTATAAAATAGATATTTACTTTTACAGCACAGATATAAAATTATAGGATATAGTGCGGTGAATTTTTTGGTGAATTCTTACACCTTAACACAAGTAAAAATTGGTTAAAAAAAACACTACACTACCTTATTATAGCTCTGATAATTAATCAAAGGCAAACAACAAATTGAAAATGTACACTCATGAAAGAATGTGAGAACTCTGGGTAAGAAAAGCAAGGTCTACATCTATTTGTGTGGGGCTAGTACTATTCTCTTCTACCAACTCAGTCAAGAAAAATAGTGTTGCTGATCTAAGGTTGGCCAAAAAAGCCAGGGTTATGGCTGCCAGTTGGGGTGGACTTAATTTCAGGTGGAAGGTGGAAATGCAAAGTATTGTTGGTAAAGGTAATATACTCTCTAGGAAATGAATGGGGAAGTCCACACCTCTGCTAGCCAAAGGTTATGGTCCTGGTGAAAGTGAGAACTAAGGCCAGCCATAAATTTTAATGGGAGATCCTAGAAATGAGAAAGCCGTAGAAGACATGTGGTTACTCACAAATTTCTCTCTGATTAGAAATGTCCAACTTAAAGGAAAAAAAATATGTCAGGCAAAAATATAGAAAGGATGATCCATACTTAGGGAAAAAAAAAACAGCCAATATAAAAAAAAAATAGGAGAATCCAGAAGATGAGTTTGGCAGGCAAACATTTTAAGGCAGCTATGATAAATTTGCTAAAAGAATTAAAATAAAGGTATGGCCATTACTCAACAGGAAATCTCCATATAGAAAGAGAAGCACAAAGAACAAAATGGGCATTTAAAATCAATATGGAAAATAACTAAACAGTAGTTAAAATGAAAAACAAGTGCTAGGTTTTAAAAGGAAATAACATGTAAATTTGCATATATGTAGAGAATGGACTTCTACAAACAATAAACAAGCAGCTAAATTCAGTGGGACATAACTATAATCCCAGGTGCCTGGGAGGCTAAGTCAGGAGGATCACAAGTTTGAGGCCAGCAGAGGAAACGTAGTGAAATACTGTCTCAAAATGAAAGAAAGAGAGAAATGGAAGAAGGGAGGGAAGAAGAAAGAAAGGTAGGAAGGAAGGAAGGAAAGGTCTAGGAATAGAGCTAATCGACAGAGCTTTTACCTAGCACGATTAAGGGCTTGGGTTCAATCACTAATACTGAAAAAAAGGAGAAGGAAGAAACAAATAAGTAGACAAGCTGATTTGGGAGCACTGAAAAGAACTAGAAATTGAAAAATGCATTATTAGAAATTAATACTTCAGTTTACATAGCAGAAGAAAAATTAATATGAGAACATAAATCTGAGAAAGTATTAAAATACTGGAAATGTAGGCAACATTACGGAAATTGTGAAAGAAAACTAAGATACATCTGGATGGAGAAAACTTACCATTGTTTAAGAAGAAAAAAAAAGAAAGTGGCAGAGATAATATTTTAAAGAAAATGGCTGATAAATTTCCAAGACTAAAGAAAACTACCCATATATACTTTTAACAAATCCAATGAATTCTTAAAAAAGATGAACATAAGAGTGAAAATACAAAGTGACAAAGATGAAGAGAAGATCTCATAGCATCTCTGAGATAAAAAAGAAACTGCCTTCAAAGAGATAACATAATGACAGTTACTATAGCACTACGGCATTGGCAAAAGTGAGTTAAATACACTGGAATAATAGCTTCAATATGATGAAAGGAGGAGAAAAAAAGAAGTGTCAACTAAAAATCCCATGCCTGTTTTATAAGACAGCAATATACAAATATTTTGTAGAATGTGAAATTGAATTTTCAGTCTATAGTCCCTAATGAAAACATAAAATAAAAAGAAAGAAAGAAAAAGAAAAGGAAATATAATGAGCCAAGTGATTGCATTTGGAATATCTGGAAAGAAAGAAGAAATCATGGGCACTAATGTAATAGATATAAATATTAGAATTTTCTGAAGAAATGACACCAATAGGATATTCAAAGATACATGAAACAGATTTATTATAGAAATTCTCTCATGTGATTATGGAGGCTGAGAAGTCCTACTATGTGCTATCTGCAAGCTCAAGATTCAGGAAAGATGGTGGTGTAATTCAGCCTGAGCCTAAAGGCCTGAGAACCTGGGACCCCATAATCCAACTCTGCATCTGAAACTAAAGACTAAGAATGGGGATGAGGGGATATGGCACTGGTATAAATTCTGGAGACCAAAGGCGGGTGAACCAGAAGATCTGATGCTCAAGACCTGGAGCAGACAGATATTCCAACTAAAGAGATTGTCGTTCTTCCAACTACTTTTGTTGTTGTTGTTTCGTATTCTAGCTTTCAAGAGATTCCATGCTATGCACCTGCATCGATGAGGGTGATATTCTTTCCTTAGACCAATGATATAACTCTTCCAGAAGCACTATTACAGACATCCAGGAATAATGTTTACAGCTAAAAATGAGCATCCTTAAGCCCACTTAATTTGACACATAAATTAACCATTAAGATATCTAATTTGAATAGTTAACTGTTTGACAAACATATTTGGTAATGATTCACTTATAAAATGCACAAAATCACTAGGATAAAATCAAGAGATGGAATTTTAACAGAGTAATTTTATGTCTGTTACATTAAATTATTAAAAAATGGAGACTTTTTTGTCCATTTTTATTCATTTTATTTTTATTTTTCTAGGAATTTCTAGTATTGGTCAGCGATAAAGAGGAAATTTTTTTTAAAAGAACGTTTTTTTTTTTTTCCTGCTGATGATTTGAGATATCTAAGCTATTTATACATGAGAGCTATACTTAGAAATACTTAAGACGGCCAAACTAGATCAGAAAAAAATGAATCTAACACTTTGTAATATTTATGCTGATGAATATAGCAATAAGCACCTTTACAAAATGAATTGTTTAATTTATTCTCATGCTATATCCTTGAATAATTTCTTTTCCATGTCCTGACTCCTATGTCAAATGTATCAACATTTTTTCTACCCACACAAAAGAATGCAAATGCCTAAACTCTTGGTTAAATTTTCACCATTCCTGTCTTTTCTGAATCAGTATATATTTATGTATGCAAGTGGGAATGAGAAAATATGGTAGGTCATATAATTTTGGTCTTGCCATTTCCCTGCTCACATTTGGGTTTTTCTTTATTATACTCAGAGGAAATTTAGTAGCCAAAGTATTTCCACACATCCTCTTTTGTCCATTTCTTCTGGCACTACACCATCTCAGAATATTATTTTTTCTTAGCTCAGCCTTTTGCAATAGCCACCAACATGAATTCCAGCCTATAAGTGGTCTACTGCACCTTAATCCATTCTAATTGTCAGATTTATTTTCTCAAAGTACAAATGCCATTCTAGGCTCTGAAACTCAAAACCCTTCAGGAATACCTACTGAACTGTTAGGGATATAACAAAAAATTCCTTCTACCTGGCATTCAACATTCTCTACACTATGACTTCAACTAAATTTTCTAGTCTGCTTTACCATTCTCCCCACCACATAACTTACGATGCACTAAGATATGAAGTACTGTTCTCCAAATACAGCAAAACCTGTGAATCCTTTCCTACAGTCCCCAGTAGAATACACATTCGTGTCCTTTAACCTCCATATGCCCCTCATTTCCCTCCATGGAACTTTGCTTGTTGCACTACAGATTTTACTCCATGTTATGTCATAGTCATTGGTGCTACAGCACAATAGAAAATTAACAGCTTCTTAGAGGTGTCAGTGATGGAAGTTCAATGACTAGGAATTCTCCAGATAGATGTAAGCCTGTTCCCAGCTGGAACTACCTTTCTACTCCTATTGACCATCTTATATTTTCAAATTTCAAAATTCCATACATTCGTTTCGATGTCTTTCCTTGTGTTATTTGCTTATGTTCTTTCTGGTTAGAACATGCTTTAACTCTTCTCTGCTTATGCAACTTCTACCTATGCTTCAATAACCCATTTAGTTTCTTTCACCTCTGCCATCTTCATATTTTGAGAATAGGAAGTTATTTCTCCCTACACAATCACTTCTTATTTTTTAATTTGGCAAAATGATACTGATAGAGCAGAATTACATACATCTTGTTTCCATAGTCACTTTGAATTCATACTTTCATCACTTATTATTATTTAAAATTTGAGGTGTCTGTAACTTGTGTGTCATATAACCAATAAGGTAAGTACAGGTTGTAGTAGGAAGAGTTTGCATTGTGAGTGCAAGTTGCTTGGGCTTAAATTCCCAGTTCTGCTATTTATTTATTTGTGACAGGAGAGTTTTTCATTCTCCCTGTATGCTCTTCTGATGGGTAAAATGCAAAATACAAATTAAATACAAAATTAATGATACTTATGTCATAGTCTTATGAGGATCAAAAGAGCTAATGCAAGGGAAGCACCTAGAATAGAGCCCATGGTGCATGCCCAGGAAATGCCCCCTTTCTGTTATCATTCTTGAAGAATTAGAGTTATCATTGTTATTGTTTGATGCTGTTTTTTGTTTTTTTTTTTCAAAGTGCACATTCAGTCTGCATATGTGTATTCAGTATCTGTAGTATACTAGCTAGTTACTATGGATTCCACGCTGAACAAGATAAAGTTTACATTTGAGTGGGCATATGTGAACTTGTTCCTTTTCTCAGCTCCATATCACTTTCACCATCTGAATAAAAGAGGATTTATTAAACCCGATGTCACAATACAGCTAGCCCTCCCTTAGTCCTATGCCCCAACTAAGGGAAATACCAAGTAAAGTCTAGTAAAGTTAAAATGAACTGGCAGAGAGTCAGTATGATCTAGAGGAAAGCCCCCAGACTTTAAAATAGGAATGATCAGAGTTCACTTCTCAGGTCTAATATTCACCAGATGGCTGACTAACTGGATATTCTTGAGCTCCAGTTCTTTACTCTTAGCATCTGTGTAATACCCATCACTTAGGATCATTGCATAAATCAAATGAAATAAATATTTAGAGTGCCTGACACAAAGCTACATATCCAATAAAAGAAAGCTATTATTGTTTTTAGGGAAGAGCATATATTTGTTACATACATCAGAGACTTTTACAATAAAATTTCCTCAAATGCCTACCTCATGATTTTATGCAACTAAAAATAAAATTTAATTATTTAAATTTCAAATATTAGAAGTGCACTAGGTAATTTTGAAAATAATTAATTATATCCACTTTAATACATAACTTTCAATAAATCTTAATGAGATTTAAAGATATAAGCTGATATCTTAACACAAGGTCTTTATTTTCTCCTAAAATGCAACAAAAAAGCATATTATTTATGACATCTAATAAAGAAGTTAGGGAGCTCAGTGGTACACTGAGTTCCAACTCAGGAAGCTGAGAAAGGAGGATCAAAAGTTCAAGGTCAGCCTGGGCAATATAGAGTGATCCTGTCTCAAAATAAAAGAAAAAAGGCTGAAATGTAATTCAGTAGTAGAGTGCTCCAAAATTCAACCTCCTGGACACGTCCATGTGCATGTGCACGTATATGTGTGTGTGCACACACGCACATGTGCACACACACACATTAAAATAAAAAGAAAGTTTGTATCTTGCTCCTATTTTTATGCTGATCTTCCCTGGTTCTTTTCTCACCAGTGCTAGCAATTAGACATGTTAATTTTTGATGCATTATAATTATACATAATAGTGGGATTCATTTTGCCATATTTGTATATACAAATAACACAATTTGATCAAATTATATCATATAATTTGGTATATCAAATGTTGTATAGTCTTATATGACATAATATGATCAGATTATGTATAGGTATATTCTTAAAGCTCAGAAGAAGGAATACATATCCCAAGCACTACCTCATGTGGAACTGCATGGAATGTGTGACAGTTATACTTTAGTTATTAATTCTCAAGATTATCAGATGCTCAGTCACTGCCTACTGTTTTTTCATCTGATGATATTTTTCAAAATGATGTATAACGCACCATTCTTAAGTTATGGAAAGTTCTAAACATCCTTAAGAAAACGGTCTAACAAATACACAGTTATTTTTTATTACCTAGAGACGCATCATCTAACATTGTAGCCACTAGCCACAGTAGGCTTTGAGCAGTGAAGTGCTATTCCCATCCCCAAGGAAAAAATAGCAGCATTTGATCATTTCTCTGGAATATTAAATGTTCCCACAGTAGTCAATTTTAATCTACCAATCAACTAGCTGTGTAATTCTGAAGATTTAACAACTGAATCTTCCAACACAGATGAAAGCTGACTCCATACCACTGAGATGGCTGGTCCAAATTGAGAAGTGATATAAGTGCAAAATACATACTATATTTTGAAGCCTTGGCACCAATAAAATGCAAAATATCTCAATATCTTTATATTGATTACAGGTTGAAATACTAACATTTTATTAATGTTAATAAAATAATTATTCAAATATTTATAACTATTACTTATTGTGTTTTTGAAATATGGCCACTAGACAATGTGCAGTTATGCAGCTTACATTATATTTTTGTTGTATGCACTGACCTAAGGAAATATTTTTTAAACATGTATACACTTTAAAAAACATATAATTGGTATATATTATTTAGTAGCTAAAGCATGGTCAAAATCAAGATATTTGAATTCTTAATCAGGTTGTATAACTCAAAAATGATGTTCCAGATACCAAAATAGTATTGTGCTGTGGTGTGTTCCATTTTGCCATAAAAAAACACTGAATACACACACACACACACACACACACACACACTTGCAAACATATAACTTTTCTTATTACTCCCCGAATTCCATTAGTTTTAAATAGCACTTGAAAATACTTTCTCTCTGACTTACCTGATAAGGATAGAATAGGTGGGATATTTTAAGTGTATAAAGTGGTACAATTACATAACCCTGAGCATACCTGTAAGAACTAATGGGGAAACAAATTGAAAAACACAGAGCATGGACTCAATTCAGGGAAATATGGGTTTTACTGTCACTCCCCATGTCTCCACTGATGGCCTGCAGAGGGCTACATGAAAGAGTGTAGGGCTGTGTCTGTGGCTTAGGGGGTTGATAGATGGGCTTCAAGGAAACAGAATACATCTGCACAGGTGAGTTGCACCTCAAAAAAGGAACAAAGTAAGGGCCAGAACCCAAAAGGGATGGCTTTGGATCACAGTCATAACTGGTAGATGACATATGCGCCCTGTCAGGGCTTCACCATGCCTCACCAAGCTTGTGAGGGATCATCTCTTGCAGCCTTTTTCACACAGAAGAGTAAAATAGCTTTATTCATCAGAATTATATATTCCAAACTCAACAGCCCTTTTTCACTAGGAAACTCATGAGGTCTGACAAGTCATTGGCCATCACTTTTTATTATGATAATGTGCATGCAATTATTACCATCCTTACAGAACGTGCAGATTCAAGATTTAAATGGATAGAGCTGCACATTGGGTGCAGGAAAGTGTAAGCTAAAGGTGCCATGGGGTGGAGAGAGGTGTGCTGGCCCAGGTGTCAACAGATCCTGTTCCAGTTCTGACTTTGTCACTAACTCTTTGCAAAACCCCAGGCTCTCGATTTAGATATAGGACTTCATATTCTTCATCTACAAAATAGAGATGAGCAGTCTCATGAAGTAATGGTGAGCAGGAGTCAAGTGGTGAAGTCAAACGGGGCTTTGCTTTGCATTTCTCTAGAAATTACTAGAGATGTTGAATACTTTTTCATACATTTGTTGATCAATTGTATTTCTTCATCTGTGAAGTGTCTGTTTAGTTCCATAGCCCATTTATTGATTGGGTTATTTGGTTTTTTTGTTTGTTTTTGGTGTTAAGTTTTTTGAGTTCTTTATACATCCTAGAGATTGATGCTTTATCAGAGATGTATGTGGTAAAGATTTTCTCCCAATATGTAGGCTCTCTCCTCACATTATTGATTGTTTGCTGAATTTGAATCCATCCCATTTATTGATTCTTGATTTTACTTTTTGTGCTTTAGGGGTCTTGTTAAGGAATTCAGATCCTAGGCCAGCATGGTAAAGATTTGGGCCTAATTTTTCTTCTATTAGGCACATAATCTCTACTCTGATGCTTAAGTCTTTGATTCACTTTGAGTTGATTTTTATGCAGGGTGAGAGATAGAGGTTTAATTTCATTTTGCTACATATGGATTTTCATTTTTGCCAGCACCATTTGTTGAATAGGCTATCTTTTCTCCAGTGAATATTTTTGACACCCTTGTCTAGTATGAGATAGCGGTATTTATGTGGGTTTGTCTCTGTGTCCTCTATTCTATACCATTGGTCTACAAGTCTATTTTGGTGCCAATACAATGCGGATTTTGTTATTATAGTTCTGTAGTATATATATTAAGATCTTGTATTGTAATGCCTCCCACTTCACTTTTCTTGCTAAGGATTACTTTGGCTATTCTGGGTCTCTTATTTTTCCAAATAAATTTCATGATTGCTTTTTCTATTTCTGTGAAGAAATGTCATTGGGATTTTAATATGAATTGTAAGCAGGCAACAATAGATGTTGACAAGGATGTGGTAAAAAGGTATACTCATACATTGCTGGTGGGACTGCAAACTGGCACAACCAATATGGAAAGCAGTATGGAGATTCCTCAGAAAACTTGAAATGGAACCACCATTTGACCCAGCTATCTTACTCCTTAAAATCAGCATACTACAGTAATACAGCCACATCAATGTTTATAGCAGGCTCAATTCATAATAGCTAAATTATGAAACCCACCTAGGTGTCCTTCACTAGATGAATGGATAAAGAAAATGTGATACACACAACACACACACACACACACACACACACACATACACACACATATAATGGAATATTAATCAGCTGTAAAGAAGAATAAAATTATGGCATTTTCCAGTAAATGAATGGATTTGGAGAATGTCATGCTAAGCCAAATAAGCCAATCCCAAAAAATCAAAGACTGAATATTTTCTCTAATATGCGGATGCTAACTCACAATAAGCGGGGTGGGGGACTATAGAAGAATAGAGTTATTTTAGATTATGTAGATGGCAGTGAAGGGAGGGAAGAGGAAAGTAAATGGGAATAGGAAGGATAGCAGAATAAAACAGACATTATAACTTTATGTATATATATGACTGCATGACCAATGTAATTCTATAACATGTACACTCAGAAAAATGAGAAAATTATATCCCATCTATGTATGATATATCGAAGAGCATAAATGCATTATACTGTCATGTATAACTAATTACAACAAATAAAACAATTAGAAAAGAAAGAATAAAAGGGGGGGCTTTGCATGTGGAATCTTTTACACAGAGTGTTTTAGTCAACTTTTTTGATGCGGTGACTAAAGGATCTGACCAGAACGACTATAGAAGAGGAAAAGTTTATTTGAGGGCTCACGGTTTCAGAGATCTTAGATGACAGAAGGCTGGCTCCCTTTCTTGGGGCTTCAGATGAGGCTGAACATCATGGCAGAGAGAAGCAGCTCACATCACCATGATCAGGAGGCAGAGAGAGTGTGTCTACTTTTCAGATATAAAATATATACCCCAAAGCCACACCCCCAAGTCCCACCTCCTCCAGCAACACCCTATCCTTTCAATTACCACTTCACTGATTGGGTTAAGACTCTTATAACCCAATCTTTTCTCCTCTGAACCTTCTTGCATTGTCTCATATGTGAGTTTTTGGGGCACACTACAGTTAAACCATAACATAGAGTATATTATTACTAAAAAGCTTTAAAGAACTGCTGGTATTTTACCTAATAAATTATATTATTTACATATGAGGTTGATAACCAAATGGCATGGAAATACATAGACAATAATATAACTGCTCTAGTAAAGAAGAATAATCCATCTATAATCTCATTTGGTTCCCTTTTTGGAAAAGAACAGCAGCTAAAATCTAATTGTTTAACAAAAGTTCCTAATGTAATTCAATTTTATTAACTTTGGTCCCCATATTGTAAAAGAGATCCATGAACTTGTTCATTCTATATACCTGCTATTTTTTATGCTTTGACCTATATCTCCCATCTCCCCCCACTTTCATGCATAACCACTTACAGTTTTATTGTTAAGCTCAAACATATGTGTGCACGTACACGTGTGTGTGTGTGTATTTGATGTATATACAGGTTTTGGGTAGAGGTTGAGGGAAAGGAAATGCATATATTACATGTAAGTGAGACCATAAAATATTTCTTTTTATGTAGCTTGGCTTATTTTACTATGCAAAATGTTGTGAGGAGTAAATTAAATTATACCTTAAAATCCTTAGATAATGCAATTACATAGTTGTGCTCAATAAATGCAAACTATTATTATTATTTAAAAAAACAGCTTTAGGGAATAAGTAGATATCAGAGAAGCATCAAAGATGGTTACTTTCTGAGGAAAATCTGCCTTGCAAGATAGGTTTGGATAAATAATTCATTGAGCAAAGCTGCCTAAAGTTGAGAGTTCTCTACAAAGAACCGAGAAAACTTTTAAAAAATAAGCCATTTCCCCTGCTCTCCAGAATTTATAGTTTAGTTTGCAACATGTGGCTAAATACATAAAACAAAAAAAGAGCAAGTCTAAGAAACTTTTTAAGCAACAGTATGTTTGTGTGACTTGGCAATTGTTGTTAAGAGTAAGAAATGAGTGGCGGTTGTCATTCTGTGAGGTTTTAAGGAAGACAGTAGGTCTCAGGCAAGGTCTTATAATATGTTTGGATTTAACTGGGATGAGCAAGTCATAATAAAGAAACTGTAGTCACAGAGCCAGGGAACTCAGAAATACTCAGGAGTCATGTCATGCATGGAAGCTTCCAGCCAGTTGATATAAGGGTCTGACTTGTCAAACTAAGAAGCTTGGCTTGGATCAGTTGTTCAGTGGGGAGATATTAAAGCTCCTGAGTTTGGTCATATTTTCAAAAAATGAAAGGACATGATGGCTGTAGTCAAATATTCCAGAACTGAGTAAGCCATCTATGAAAGTTCTTTTTTCTTGTCTGTAAAACAGAAGCCTCGTTTCAGGATTTAATGTGTGCAGTTTTGAAAACCAAAATTGCCATCTGTATATATAGATGTTCAACATAGACATTTTAATTTTACATTTAAATAGTTTTGCATGTTAGAAAGGGCTCAAATGCTTTTGAGCTTGATCTTCAGGAAGCTCAAGAAGCTGAGTCTGAGAGTTTCATAAACTGCCCCAAACAGAAGGCAACTGGGCTGCTATTTTCCTTCCTGAGGTTCTACCCTATCATGCTCTTGTCTTAGACCCTAGTCAAGGTGTTTCTCTCCTTTTCTTGCAGGGAAAACTGTCCAGCCTTTACCTATACAATAACAATTCTCTATTTCTTTTAAAAACTGTGGTCTTGAAAAATGTTGAGGTTAATATCATAAAATTAACCAGGAGATTGTGACTAAGCACTTTTGAATGGTAAGAACATCAGACAAGACAGATTTCTGTCAAAAAAAAAAAAAAAAACAGGTTTCTCTTCCAATCCTCTATTCTGTAGCAGCATTGCCAATGACCAGCCACTACAAATTTGGGGCTCCTTTAAGAACTGCAGAATAAACCCTGTTCTGCCTACATGATAAGGCTACTATAAAACTGAAATGGGGCCATCGACGTAAAAACAATTGAAAAGTATAATATGCTCTGTGAAGATATATCTGTATGTGTTATGTTTTGAGTGTGTTGAAATTTGAGAAAGAAATTTTAGGCATAGAAAAGCTTAGATAATTACTTACTTAATTATTACTGGTCATCCCCCAGTGTTTTCTGAATGGTACAAATGATTATGCTGCCAAGAGTGAAATTACCACAAGTGGCAATTTTTAAACTCTGTAAAATTAAGAAAGATAGTGTGAAATCTGCTTGATCTGTTGAGGGAAGTTTTCTCAGGGATATACAATTATGCACATGTACCAGCTTCCTGGGAACAAAAGTCCCCATCTGTATGTTAATGCCTTATTAACTTGAGTCACTTGCATAAGTCAAAGGCTTTTCTTCAACCTTGTAATGAAACATTGGCAGCGGTATGCTCAGGCTGCTGTAAGTGGGACAGTCAACTTGGGAGCATTTTTCCCTTAGATGGAAGTAATTCCTGCTAGTCTTAACTACAAGCTGTTCTTTCTGTCATGTAGAGGAGGGAGGACCCTTTCCAGAACATTTTAAATGAGAAAATCTTTACTTGCTCTCTGCCCTGGGAATTTCCCGGAGTCAGAAGAGTGTAAAAAGATAGCAGGAGACAAGCTGGGTGGTATAGCAAAAAAGGCACAGGTTTTGGAGTTTGGTAGATATGATTAGAAACTTACTCTGTGTTTACTTCACTCCAGACACTTTGAATAAGGATGATTTCTTGCATGCCTTTATGACATTGACCATATTTATACATTAAGTAGAAAATCTTCACTTATAAAAACATAACACAGAGAGAGAGAGAGAGAGAGAGAGAGAGAGACAGACAGACAGACAGACAGACAAAGAGAAGTTCAGAAGCTGGAGATAATTCCCCAGTTCCTCCAGAAAGTCCAGCCTGCCGACCTGAACATGGGCACCTGTGGAGCTGGAGAGGCATCTTCCCACTACTGACTTCAAATACTGAAAGACATGGCTTGTATCCTCTCCACCCCTGTATTTTAAAACTCAATGTCCATGTGATTTCCTATGTATAAGCCATATTATGCTTACAAAAAATTGTTGACAGAGAGAAATATTAAATCATTGATCTTCCAAGTCCAATTCCTACCAGATCATTAGGATCCTTACTCATGCCTTTAATATTCATGGCCTGTCAGATCACTAGATCAAATAATATAAATAATCCAAATATCATTTAATGTCACATGAACTTTGACTTTGGCCAAGGAAAGAGCCAGCAGTATGAGAGTGGGTAAAGTGGCATCTCCAGCTTGAGAGTGTGTACATGTGTGGAAGAAAAAGAGAAAGATTTTTCCAAACCAGCTCTAGATATGTCTATCTGCACATGGAGCTAGGATTAAATAGACAGTGATTTTTTTAAAAACCCAGAATTTCAAAAAGAGATCATTTTCAAAAGAAACCTCCCTCTTAATAAACTCTCTATATGTAAATAGACTTGTGAACTACATACACATTTCTAGACAGGAAATGGGCTGAGGAAACTGGACAATGGGCTTATTCTCAAACGCCCTGTTTAGATGTGGCCAAGGAGGAAATGTCCAGGAAGCAGGAAGCAGTCCCATGCATGGTGGTTCTCTGAGCACAGGGAGGTGTGCCCAGCAGTGATGGCATGATGTCATGCAACATCATCCATCTTCCTGATCCTGGCAAGAAGCAAATATGAGAGGAAATGCAGCTTCCTACCTGGGGAAGCAGAGACTGAAACATTTGAGATGAGCAGCAGGCCTCAGAGATAAGCAGAAATGCTCTATGTGCCAGGTCATGTGATTTGGCAATGGCAGTATCTGGAAAAAGATGTTCATATTCATGCTGTTCTTCATTTCATTTAACTTAAAAATATCAGCTCTAATGTGTTAGTGCATATGTGTATATACATGCATACACACACAATGGAATCCCTAAAACAGCACCATCATAGACTGAATGAAATAAGAATCTTAGGTCCTAAAGACACTAGAATTATCATATACTGAAATCACATTTATATTTATAAACTTTTATCTGAGAGGAGGTTAACCCATTCAATGCTTAGTAGTTTTTAACACCAGACTATGAGTATGTATATCATTTCTCTATTTCTCTAGCCAGAATATTCTTGGAGAACACAATACATAAAAGTAATATATCATCAGTATTATAGGAAGAAATGTAACATTAGGAGAAGGTACATACTTACCAGAAGATTTAACTTTTGAAGGCCCTTAGTATGGAGTTCTGTAAGACACAAGAGAGTAGATGAACTCTAAGTATCCATAAGTAGAGTAGAAAGGGGTTTAACAATGGTAGAAGAGGTTAAAAAGTAACATTTTGGAAGCCACTGCCCACACTGCTTCCTGATTCAGGGTTTTGCCTATCTGGTCATATCAATGGTAACTAATGTCTTCATGCCCACTATCCTGTAACTTAGATTACTTATTTATCCTTTATAGGGTGTTGACTTAAGAGAACCAAAAACTTAGAATAGCTAAAAGCATTATTTCTCATAATTGAGTATGTCCCCAAGAGACATAGGCAATGTCTGAGAACATTATTATTTGCTATGTTTTGGAAAGTATAGTAGTGGCATACAGTAGATAGAGGCCTGGCATTCTGCTATTATTCTACTATGCTCAGGACAGTCCTTGTAACAAAGATTTCATGGTGCAAAATGTCAATCGCTCCCAGGTTGTGATACCCTGTCTTAAAGGAACAAAGTAATGCCATTATGATCAGCCCATAGCAGGAGACAAAACAGGAAATGTGTATGTGTTCATCCAATGGCCCATTGTTTGCTCTTCTATTCCAGAAACTTCACTCCTGTGAGCAGCTAGTCTGCCCCCAGTGGAGTCTGAAATATCACTGATTCATTACCAACTATCCATCTCACAATAGGGAGGAAATTTAAGACCAGTTCTATCAAAGGAAGTATAAATCTGCCCTTTCTGTTCTTTCTTAAAGAAACAAAATTTAATGATCTCAGCTGGGGCCTAATGATCCGATGTCCACATCCAGAAAGCTGCTCTGTTTTTGACATGTTTGACAGAATGTTAGGGGGAAACAGGGGGGAAAATATATTGGAAGACTAATTGAGCATTGCCACTGAGCAATTCGTGGAAGTCTTGTCCTCTAGCTAAAGGTTGTTATGCTTCACTGGAGCCACAGACAGACTCTGCCATGAGGATGTCACTCTTCCATATGGAGAAAAAAAAAAGCATGACTTTAAACACTACAAAAGCTGCAAGTGTTGGGGAGGCATGATGATAGCTGCAGTAACTGTTGTCAAAGAACCACCCAGCTGAAGTTAATGGTCAGACTTTGAAGTAAGGTATACCAGATGTCAAAAGGTACCAGGTGCTAATGTTCTGCTTTGGGACTGATGAAATAGGGCTTCGTTTTGTGTGCTACCATCAGAGTGCACTAGGCCAGTCCCATGAGACAGGGTCTTCATACCACATTTCTGATACAGTCAGGAGCTGCCAGCACAGGGTCTATGTATCCCCAGTGTAGCTGCTCCAGGTAACAACAGAGAAAGACCTCAGGAGGAAATAAGCAAATGTCAACCACCCGCAGAGATGGTGGGAAAACAGCTCCAGTCAATGGACCCTTGCTCTGGACCTCTGAGAAATGACTGAAGCCAGGACTAGTCAGAAGTGTAACACGTTTCTTGGCATTGATAAAGTCAGACCTGGGATGTGAAAATTACTCTGCAAGGTGTTCCAGCTCTGGTTATTTCATATATCAGTCTCAGTTGTCTTAAAAGTAAAGATAACTAACAAACCTTAAGGTCTGACTTAAGAGATACCTTAGGGTATTGACTTAAGAGAACCAAAAACTTAGAATAGAGAAGCAATGTTTTTAAAGAATTTATTTAACTAAATAATATATATAAATTATTTATGTATGCTATAAATTTAACACATCGTAGATTCTTTTATGGACTATTTATGAACACATGATTGAAATTGGCTGCAAGTATAGACAGGTCAGGAAGAGGTACAGGCAATTGCCCAATGTGTAAGAACACACCTTTCAGTCACCATCATTCCATCTAAGGGTTGCTATGGCATCTTGCTATGGTATGAACGTGCCCCCTCCAAATGAAAACATGTGCTGGGAACTTAATCCCTAACAATAGTGTTGGGAGTTAGAACGGAATGGGAGGATTTTAGATCAGGAGTTCTTCCCCCTCGTGAATGGACTAATGCTAATAAAGGGCTTGAGTTGTAAATTCTCTCACTCTCCTTCAAGCTCTCTTTCAGTCTTCTGTCTTCTACCATAGGATGACACAATAACCAGGTCCTGACCAAATGCAGGCACCTCAGTCTTGGACTTCCTACTCTTGAAAACTGGAAGAAATAATTCTCTGTTCTTTATAAATTACCCAATGCCCAGGATTCTGTTGTAGCCGTACAAAACAGTCTGAGACACATTGGAACACTGTATTTATGAAATAACTTCTTATGATATAATGTTAAAATGTGAACTTCCTCAAAGATATTGAGCAATCTCTAACTATTAAAACCTTCAGATTTTTTTTTAAATAAAATAAGGAATTGTGGGGGCTGGGTGCATTAATTTGTAATTAATAGATCTGCAATCTATATTCTAAGTGTAGGTGGCTTAGTGACCTTGGCCAAATAACTTCACCGGTCTGAAATGCTTCATCCTTATGGATGGTTTATTACAATCCTGATTCTTGAATTCTTAAAGGCATTTTAAGAATCCAAAGAAAGCTTGGCATGGTGGAGCAGGCCTGTAATCCCTTAGGTCCTAAAGACACTAGAATTATCATATACTGAATACAGTGACTCAGGAAGCTGAGGCAGGAGGATCAGGAGTTCAAACCCAGTTTCAGGAACTTAGGGAGGCCCTCAGCCACTTAGCAACACTTGTCTCAAAATAAAAAAAGAAAAAGGGCAAGGTACTTGGCTCAGTGGTTAAGCACCCCTGGGTTCAATCCCAGGTAGTGAAAGAGAGAAAGAAAAGAAAATGAAATGGGAGGAAAAGAAACGAAAGAGATAATGAAGGCATAAGACACGAACATATTGAAAATTTCAAAGCACTCCATAACAAAGGATAGCATCACATACAGGATTCAGAGAGTACATTTATAATCCACTCATCTTTAAATGTAAACAAAAATAGAAAAAGTGAAGTCAGTGAATGGCTAACAGTAGGGATGGGGGAATGAGCAACGTAAAACAACGTTATCCAGAATCCCTCCCAAAAATAAGTATCTTGAAAGAAAACATTTGGATGACCAAGATAGGACTTCCCAGATGTACCTGTCAAGTACTAGAGACAAACTCTGACCCTGAGAAGTTGAATCCCTTCGCCTGAAATTCCTGTCGCAGACTAGGGGAGGAAACTCAAAAACATTTCATTTGCTGGGTATATTTCTAACATTGGGACTTGGCAGGCCAAGGAAAAGCAGTTTGCATCTGGAGTGTTGGAGTACATTCAGGAGAAGGGAGCTGGCCTGGAAGTAGATTATAGAAGAGGTACAAAAGGGGACTTGAATGTGGACATTTATCTAAAAGCAGGGGATTCGTGGCAAGGCAATAAGCCACTAATTCATATATCAGTCTCAGTTATCTATTTTCTATTTAATGTATAAATATGGTCAATGTCATAAAAGCAAGCAAGAAGGCATTCTTATTCAAAGTGTCAGGAGTGAAGGAAACACAGAATAACTTTATAATCATATCTACCAAACTCCAAAATCTGTGTTCTTTTTGCTATACCACCCAGCTTGTCCCTGCTATCTTTTCATGCTCTCCTGTACTGGGTCCCTTACACTTAGCAAAAGCTCTTGACTGACTTAAGATTCAGCATTTCGCTGCTAATAGATGCAGGGGCCGGGCAGTGGTCAGAAACACTACAATAAGAGACTTCACAGAAGTGGTGTCATTGCTGTAGAAGCCTGGACATGAGATCAAGAAATTCAGCCCTTTGAATTTTAGAGTTCCATGCAGAGCAAAGGCAAAAAAATCTGGTATTTACTAAGTTCCAGTTTTGCTGCATGTTGAATCAGCTGCTATACTGTCATCATATCGGACTGTGATAAAATGATTATCACACCTATTTTGCAGATGAAGAAACATAGGCTCAAAGAGTATCAAGAAAACCAGGTAGAAAGTGATAAAGCCCAGGCTCTTTCACATGTAATTCCTTTACCTGACCTCACACATAGCAAATGCCTAATTAGTATTTATTTATTGGGAAATATTGGACTGAATTTACTAACCATATTGTAGAATATAAGCATGTCCACATGTACTCTCACGTTCCCTTATAAGACTGTGAGCTCTCTACCTTCTCCTCTCATATCTCTATCAGCATAATGAAGGACACATAGTAGAAATTTCATAAGCACCTAGAATTCTTAATCAAGCTGAATTGAAAACTTGAACATGCTTAATCAATACTCAAATATTTCAGAAAAAGATTTTCTACTGAAAACTCCTAAATATACAAGACAAAAATCAATACCACATTTTTAAATTGTAGATATAGCTGCACATTAAGTGGTCTTTTTCCTCATTTGTGAAGATGGTGTTTTATGTTCACCTTCAAAGTGCTTCTCTGTTGACTCCCATTGCCCCACATGCCACCTCTGACACTGTTTTTTTTTCCCATCCAGCAGGTCTAAAGCTATCCTACTCATTCTACTCAGATATTTAAACCCACACAGACCCCCTCTTCAGGTTTATTTAGGAGTAAGCCTCTGGGATTCCCTACCCTCATCACCCACTTCTCACTTGCATGCCTGGGCACGCACACACACACACACACATACACACACACACACACTCTTACACACACATACCTGAAGTTCATTATACTGTTCGAAGAGACAGAGTCAATGGGAAGGGGAAAGGTCCAGTTCTGGCTTTGCTACAGACCATCCAAACTTGAACTTGGAGACAACAAAGAGCATCAAGTATTTCTCTGCCTTAACTGGAAATGCAAGGACCTCTTACAGAAAGAAAGAAATACAAGAGGAACACATACATGTAAAACTTGCCTCATGGTCCTGAATTCAAAGACTCACATAACTGCAGAGTTCTCATTGCCACCCAGATGCTCTTTATAACTGATATGGCAGTGCTATTTTTGTCTTATATAATACTTTGTTGAATAAAAGGAAGTAGTTGCTCCCCAAGAGATATGGATCAGCACAGAAAGCTCTGTGGAACTAATAAGTGTTGTCTTTAATCACATTAAATGGGAGGGAATGACATAGCTCATCACAGGCGACCAGGATTTTCTTTGCATTTTTAAAAATATATGTAAATGTACTGCGACCCACAGTGATGTCCATTTACATTTCTGCATGCACCATATTTCACACCCATTTTAATGAACCCCACTGGGCATTCTCATTCTTTTGTTAAGCTAGAATTGGACTAAAAAAAGTGCCTCCCAAAGTTTCAACCAATAAATTGTGAGCACACTGATGGCCAACATGGACCACTTGCCAGCCCCTGAATATAGCTCCTTCTCTTGCCTGGGATTTTCCTGAAACTGCATTTCATACCTTGGTGTAGAAATGTGGAAGGCACTGTTCATAAGTCATCTCAGCCCTCTATTTCTTCTGGAAGCTTCTCTGGACCACTTAGTACACAATATATTTTTCCTACTGTGAGCTCATTATACCATTTGTCTAACCCTACATACACGTCTCTTCTCATTCTTTCCTCCCCATTCTTTCTCCATACTCTCCCCTCTCCCCACCTACCCATACATATATACATAAAGCTGAGCTCCCAGGGAAAAGGGGCTCACATTCATGTTTCTAGCTTCACTGTCACCCCAATAATGGGTGCTTCCCACACTAGTGGGATAATAAGTTTATGTTTCTACTTCTATGTGAGAGTGTAGATGTGCTGATATTTATTTCTGCTTCTTTCTTCTTCTTGGGAAGAGTTACATAAGAACTAAAGTGTAGTAGTTTAAAAATAAGAGAAAATTTATTCCAGCCAAAATTTAGGACACGTGGTTTCTACCCACTTGAGGAAAAAAAGAACAAAATAGCAGCCAGGCAAAGTGGTGGCTCAGGAGGCTGAGGCAGGAGGATGGCAATTTCAAAGCCAGCCTCAGAAAAAGTGAGGCACTAAGCAACTCAGTGAGACCCTGACTCTAAATAAAGTACAAAATAGAGCTGGGGATGTGGCTCAGTGGCCGAGTGCCTCTGACTTCAGTCCCCGGTACCCACCACCCACCCATCCCCCAAAAAGAAGAAAATAGCATTTTAAAGAAGGGAGAGGTGGAAAGCCCTCGAGTCTTTTAATCACGTTATCAAATAATGCCAACACAGAAAGATTTGTGCTATGGACAGCAACTGCCTCATTGCTGGACCAAAAATAAAACCCTCTGATCATCTGTCATGTGGATTTCCATTGTAGTGAATATGCTGTAGCTAGATCAGCAAATTTCCACTCTGAGCTGGTGAGCTCCATAAAATCAAAGCTGTGTTAGATGAAACTTTTGTCAGAATGGCCTTTACTTTCATGGAGTTTTAAAGGAAAGAGAATGTACACTTCTGTCCTACACCAAAACCTCCTGGGATTTGTAAGGGCAAATTAAGGCAGCTTTTTATTCCAAGCTTTTTCTCATCCAGTGGATATTTCCTCATTCATTGTCCCAGGTTTGCTCTGTGAGGCAAAGGAGCTATTTGTGGACAGAAAGGCCATCTTGAGAAAGAAGAGGGAGCTGGAAATACCTTCTTGTGGGACCGCCCATAGCTCTGCCCTCCCTCCACTGCTACACTGGGTCATATCTCTATCCCATGCAACAGGAAAAGCAAATGACTCAGAGACTCGGGCAAAGCAGAAAGTCTAGTTCCACACTTCTGAGTTGATCTCTATGCACAATGAGGTTCATTAATCAGAACTGGCATCCTTGCTGATGACAAAAGCTAGAACAACCTTCTTATTTCTAAACGCCTGCCTAATCTATGCACTGACAACTAATGCTTACCTTTTTATTTATTTATTTATTTATTTATTTTTATTTGAGGAAGAATACAGCCTTTTCTTCCATTCGACCTGGTATGTTTCAGTGACAAATTACTCTGGAATTGTGGGGGAGAAGGGAATCTAGAAATTTAGATTCATTATAAAATATGAGAACAGAATGGGGGTAGGAGTTTAGTAGGATAGTGTCTGGCTGGCTGAGTATTTAAGGAGGAAAAGCAATGTGCAGTGCAGATTGGGAATGAAGGCCAGATTTGGCAGGGACTAGAGAATTATTTTATCCTGGTTTTTTCAGACGATAAGTAACTGTATTTCAGAGAAAGTGCTTGCTACCACAGCATAGACTGAGCAAGCTACATATCCATCTCCTCTAAAATTGGCTGCTGATACACAATACTAAATATTAGTCTGGGCTTGTGTTTACAACTTTTGTTTCTCATAGTGGAAGCAGCTGATGAATTTATTTTTTATTATTCAAGTGTCATGGGTTGAATTGTTTCCCAGAAAGGGTGTGCCGAAGTTGAAATCCCACGTATCTTTGAATGGGTTTTTCTTTGGAAATAGGGTCTTTTCAGTCATAATATCAAGGTAAAATAAGGTCATATTGGATTGAGGTGGGGCTTAAATCCTAAGATTAGTGTCCTTAGAAGAGTTCCCTTCAGAAGGTCCTTATAGTGTTTGTATTTGAAGATATAGAGACCCAGACTTAAGGAAGAAGGACATGTGACAAAAGCCATAGAAACTGGAGTGACCCAAGATACCCAGGAATTGTAAACTACAAAGTAGCAAATCACAAGAAAAAGAAGTGCTCAGAATCTCCAGGAACCTGCAGAAACTGGAAGTGGCAAGAAAGGATTCTTCCCTAGAGACTTCAAGGGACCATGCCCCTGCTGACACCTTGCTTTTGGTCTTCAAAAAAAAAAAAAAAAAAAAAAACAGGAAGAGATATTTAAGCATCTGCAATTCAACGAGACATACCTTGGGTAGGAAAGAGCCTGCAGGTTCTTCACAGAGAAACAGGCTTCAGGGAAAGCAGTGCTGAATGTCATTTCTCTCTTTTACTGAGTCTCTAACCAGTTTCATTTCTGCCAATGGTCTGATGATGTTTCTTTATTTTACTCTTAAAATAATAATAATAATAATAATAATAATCAGAGTTTCAGATCTACTGAAGTCTAAATCCCAGGTATCTTTGAATGGGGCTTTCTAACAGACTGTTTGGTACCTCCAAAGACTTTAAGGAATAAAGTTAGTAAGGAACAGAAAAGCAAAATATTTCAGGCAAAATGATTGTCAGTAATGTGATGGTGGGCATTGGCATTTCTTAGCCTTCCAGAACCTCTGGCCTCCCAGTGAAGCAACATGTCCATGTTAGGAATATTGAGCCACTCTTTATTCCAGCCTCAGTCCCTAATAGTAGGGGTGGGAGCCTGAGTATGCTGTTAGGTTATTTCTGCTACAAAACACAGCACAGAGGTAGAGACCACTATAGCAACTAAAGGATTACAGCCCCTGGAAGTTTCAAGGCAAGCAAAAAAAATTTTCTTTTAAGAAAATTAAAATGCAAATTGCAATGTCTGCTTAACATCCTTTGGAGAATCCTAATGCTATAAATATACTATTTACGCCTAGGTGGGTGCATTAGGTGCATAATTGCGTTAATATGCAGGAGAGCAGCTCATCTTGCTTGTTAAATCTTCCCCTACATTTTACAGCTTTACAAATGTCAGGCTGTTAGACCATAACTCTCCTGTTGAGGACCTTGTTACCTATAAAGCATTCATATCTGCCACATAAAAGATGCAGGTAAGGTACAGATTTGGCAATTAATCTATACATCTTTATCTGTCTACTAGTCTTGCCTATTTTTTAAACAACAATTATATTTTCCTGGATATCTTTTAAAAAGCACCACTGTTTCCATATATGTTCAGTTTGAGGATGAAACACTTAGTTGAAATTGGTAGGTGGTCCAATTGGAAGCACTTCCTAAATCATCAACATCATCATCATCATCATCATCATCCAGATAGAGTCAAAATTTTAAGACATTTTGCACAAGTTTCAGGAGGAGATCTCCAAGTTTCTTGACTTGGCTCCAGCAAAATTGCAAGGTGGAGCAAAACTGGCCAGCACTCCTTCAGTTTCCTGCTCTTGTGAAGTATCCACCCCTGGCACAAACAAGCCACCAGGAAGTCCAAGCTTTGCCACATGTATATATCACTCAAGGCAATGCTTTTAGCTATAAGTCTTTCTTTATTTCTATCCTCTAACCTGTCTTGTCAGAACATGCTATTTTAGAAAACAGGAATAAAAGTACCCTAGAGTGTTAATAATTAAAACCTCTGGGATTTGGGCAGCAGAGTTGCATCATTTGGGAATCTGTGCCCCTCACTATTGCCTATATGTTAGCTCTGTTAATTCTTGTCTTACCCAACATTGCTAGTAAGCTAAGAAGCCTGACAGCTAATGCTCCTTCCACAAGGAGACACTTCTACCCCTCTTGCCCTCATGGAAGGGAAGGCTCTGCATTTCTCCCCAGTTCTTACAGTAAGTGACAGCTCTGTGACCAGCAGCCTAGTAGTGATTTCATGATTCCTTTCTCTTCTGGAGTAAGACATTAACCTAAAGGAATGGAAATAATGACCCTGATAGGTCAAATACTTTTCTTGACATCTATGGGGCTTGCTTTTCCCCAGTAGTATATCAGTAGAATAATAATCAAATCCTCAAATGTTTTTTATGCTGGGGGTGCTGGGGAAGGGGCTGCATTACTGGGACTATATCAGTGTGTGACTCGACTCAATTTGCATTTCTTAGAGGAATCTACTAAGCACACTTTGTATTTAGCCTGAATGTGAATAGGTTAAATCTTAGGGGAACACTTACAAGAATCTTACAAACAATCCCCAAAGAAATTCGAATGTATGTTCCGTTTTTATGATAACTCTCAAGTCCCCAGGACAAAATCTATAATGTCTTATATCTGTTAAGGCAATTTATTACCAGCCCACTTCACTAACTCAGGTTCTTTAGAGTTTTGAAGGACAACTTTCAGTCATTTTGCCAAAATGTTTTATCCAAAGCAAATACTGTATTTTTTTTTCTCTGAGATGTGGTATTTAGGTACATCAATTACCTGAACTTGAACTTAAAATAATCCTGTATTTTAAAAAATCTTTTCAAGTATTACTAAATATTTACTATATCACAATTCCTAGAGCAAATGATCATTAAAGATGTTCCATATGTTAAAATGAAATAATGATGATGTCTTCCAGTTTGTGTAGCATTTTCAAAGCAGTATTAATAATTATAGCAATGATTTCTTGAGTCCTACACAGTTTTAAAAAGGTTATTTCATTTAATTATTTTGTCCACTTTAAAGTTGTTATTGTTAGGAGAAAAATGTTATTTTTAGGTGCATCTTAGAACTGATAATGGGGAAGAACTGATGATTATGGGGAAGCTCAGGGTTTTAAACTGAGTTCATCTTATTCTCATTCCGAATTTCTTGCTTTTTATCTTGGACATTTACCACACTTTGATTTACAAAATCTTGCTCCATCTGTTTCTGAGGATAGACTAGTAAGCGTCACAGGAGAATAAGTTATTGTTTCCATCTAACAGATAAGAAAGTTGAGCATAAAAAATAATTGGTTTGTGCTATGTAGCTGATTAGTAAGACAACAGAAACAAATCCCTGGGGGTCCTGGATCCAAGTCTGAGCTCTCTTCTCCAGAACATGATAGCAATGTGAAATATGATTGAGATTAGGCTATGTTCACTCTGCAACCCACCTCCAGTAAAACTCAGGCCAGGGACATTGTGAGTTACAAAGTTCAACATACTGAACACTTTGTAGATTTGAATTATAAGAAACAATGAGGAGAACCAAACAATTCTACATTTAATTGCCCACATAGCACGCCATCATCTGTATAGCTGAACTTAAAGGTAATGGTGAACTTGTGAATTGGATCTTTAAGAAGAGCAGTCTTTATTTGTGGGGTTTGCCAATTCCCATTATGTAAATATTTCCTTCAAAACCAGCTTTAACTTAGCTAGGTGAAGTCACTTGTTATGCATGATGGTTACTTGTGTTTGTCAACTTGATTGGATTGAGGAACTAGAAAATGGATAAAGCACACTTCTGGATGTGTCTATAATGGTATTTCCAGAGACAACTGGCATATGGGTCAGCAAATGCGGACTGCACCTTCTAATAGTCTCGTGACCCAGATGAAATAAAAAAGCAGTAGGAAGCTTGTACATGCACGCACATGACACTTCTTGAACTACTATGCTCTTGCTTCTGCCTGTCATCCATGGACATTGAACTCTGGATTCTTCAGGTCTTCCATCTCAGAGTGAGGCTGCATCATTGCTTTCTGATGCTCTGAGATTTCCTGTTTCTTGAAATGAGCAGTTACTCATTCCCTCAGTTCTTCAGCCTTCAGACCACCATTGAGTACTGAGGGGGGATTACTCAGCCTATAATCATGTAAGCCAATCTAATAAATCCATTCTTATAATAATGTGCATAAATGTAGATTTAGATAGAGAGACTCTTGGGTTTTTTTTCTTTCTTACTTGTTTCTTTTTTTTTTTGGGGGGGGGAACACTGATTAATACAACAATGGATAGGAAAAGGTGTGCATATTCAATTCCTGTAAGCCAATGGAAACTAACCCAGCATGCCACTGCCAAAGTCATAAGCAATCACAAACAATTCTGAGTCTCTCCCCTAAAAAAACTCAACTATCAAGATCATCTTTAAAAACTATGAATGTCCTAGGAAGAACGCATCAGAGAATTTTTACACAACTAGATTGGAGACCAGTGGTCTCCCTGGTGCTGGTTTCTGACAACAAATGAAAAAGAGAGTGCTAGAAAAGCAGTTCCAAGAATGAGGGTGGGAGATGCAGGACAGATGTGTTTCACTTGTCAGTAAATAAGTGTTAAAAAGAGAGACCCAGACATCTGACACCAGCCAAGTGACAAATTCATCATCCTAGAAGGTGCAGAAGATTTCCCCTATAGAGTCATCAGTGATGCTCTTTGTAGCTATTGGGAGTCTCCCCAGCTCCAAAGACTAACTTCCCCAACCTCCGAGAAGAGCCGTCCAATGATGAGCCCTGCTGGCTCACATGATCCTTACCCACCAATCAGACTAGCCTGCTGGCTCACATGATCCTTAACCACCAATCAGAAAACACCCCATGCCAACTGTCAAACCACCCCTGGCTCTATAAATATGCAGAGCTGTTCCTCAATAAATGGGCATTTTCTCCAGCAACGAGCCTTGTTTATTCTTTCAGTAGCCATGCACTCTTTTCTCCTCTCTGACCTCTGGCCTGATCCTCCTGCATGCCATCCCCATGTCACAGTTGACCCTTTGGTGAGCAGAAGGGAAACTGGGGGTATAGGCTTATCCTCCAAACTCTGGTGTGCTCAGTCTATGGGTAGAAGGACTAAGGACCAGGAAACCACACGCTCTTTTTAGCTTTCTCTTTACTAGTATAATGGGAACTCTGACTGGGAAAAGGAAGCATCATTTAAAGAGAACAGGGAGAAAAGGGTCAGGTGACAAAAGCAAAGAATTCACAATTCACTTTGCTTCCTTCTATATATATATATATATATAGCCTCCCCCACCTGTCCTAAGAACCTGAGGTCCTGTTCATTTGTCAGCTCTCCATCCTAATACGCTGGGCTTCAGCTTCTTAGAAGTCAGTATTTCCAAAGAAGGAGGGCCTATTACTGTTACTTCCATAGCAGATGGCTGCTAATCCCCACAAGTAAACAAACAGAGGTAGGCTGCAAACAGATACATCTCATACCTCTGAATATCATTTATTTTCAAGAACACCAGGGTACCCATTTCCAATTAGTGGAGAGTGTGAATCTGGAAGCAGTACTGAGGAAACCTAACCAACAGAGCCAATGTGCAGGGTCAGACTTCCATCCTGCAGGCCCCAGACCCAATAGAAAGAATTCAGGAGCCACTTAACCTTGTTGCCTTTGTTTTCTCATCTGTGAAACAGTAGGTAATAAAATCCCCATGCTTGCTCACTGGGTTTTATGTGAGTGAACTAATTAATGATTGCACAAAGTCTAATACAATGCAACATGTAATTGAAAAGTTTAATCATCGAGGTAATAGTCCAATAATAGTAGGTTGCAGAGTAGTGATAAATAGCACTTTTTACATGAAGATATTACCATTTTGATATTTTCTCTCTGATCTGCATTTTCAAATTAGAAACGTATATAATTTCAGTCTTATTCCCATTTTTATAGTACTGTTTAATTCTCCAAAGCTGCTTCCTCTATTGTTTTTACTGTAATATTTCAACCAAGCAGAGAATCACTGTAGATTCCAATAATAACTGGACATTCTAATTGAAAGTTTTTATGCCCAGGAGTCATAATACCAAAATAGATGATCTATACCACAATTTACACAATTGGAAAACTCACTTTTTTCATTTCTGTTTTCCACATTAGATAAAAAGTTGTTTTCCCAGTCATAATATCTTAACCTTTTGAACTTCTTGTTGTTCCAATATTTTTATATTTTGTCTTTTTTCCTAAGCCTTTGCACAGTTGCTGCCTCCACCAGAAATGATCACCATCAGACTTCATGGAGATGCTTCTTTCTAGAAAATTCCTACTCCTATTTCAAAAAGTAAACTAGATTTTGTTCTGTAATACTCTCTCACACCCCACCAAGAAAGCCTAGGCTCCATTCATGTTTTTAATTTTTTTTGTACTTAAGCATCTTCATTATTGGGATTATCAAAACATATTGCTTTGATCTGAATGTTTCTTAAACACTTTCACTGTCACCCTCATAGTACCAGGAAAGGGAGTGACATGTTAGAAGAGGTAATTCCTCTAGCAGCAATTAAAAAACAGAAATGGTCCCTTCTGATACATGCTACTCCCTTTCCTCATATCATGTATTAAAAGAGACCACAGAGTTGTGAAAATGGTTTTGAGAAGAGTCTTCACACTCCATGCAGCTGAGAACTGCAAACTACGTCATATTCAACTCCATAGCCTCCAAGAACAGGATACCCCTGGGGTTGCCCCAGACCCTGTAAGTTCCTGTGATCCCTGCTGTATTGTACTCTTGCCTGCACAGCTGGCATGCTTCTGAAATGGCCTTTCCACTCTGCTTGATAAACTCCCACTCATCCCTCACATTAGTTATTGTGTCCTCTGCGTGGAGACCCTTGATGCTTTATGTCCCACCTTCTATTTTTTGTACATCCCCAGAATATTCACAAGCCAATACTTCACTTTTCCCACTATCCAAAGTCCATATGTGCACACGTCTTCCCCTTCAGGTTGGTAGTGTCTTCCAGGTAAGGATAGTACTTGGTGCTTCCTTGAAATAGCAGGTCTGATCACAAGACCCGATACATGGATAAATCATTTCTACCCAGGTGTGGTGGCACATACCTGTACTCTAAGCTATCCAGGAGGCTGAGGTAGGAGGATCACAAGTCCAAGTTCAGCCTCAGCTATTTAGCAAGACTCTGTCTCAAAATAAATATAGAAAAGTCTGGAGTGTAACTCAGTGATAGAGTGCCCCTGGGTTCAGTCATCTGTACCAAAATAATAATAATAATAATAATAATAATGCTTTGAATTAAATTTAAAATAATTTTTAAAACTATTGAATGGATAAATGAATTAGTGTTATCTCTGATTATTATGCAGGCTGACTGGAAGGAGAAGAAAATTAGTCTTGATCTTTTACTCACTAAGTATAATACATAACACTTTCTTTTCCTAAAAGGCATATAATATTTTAAGATATACTTGAATGGGTTCCACCCTTGTTTTACACATTAGGCCCAAACTCACCCCACTATACAATTTCAGATTCCACTTTCTCCAAATTTGAGAATTATTTCCCACACAACTTTGGAAGAGATTTTTTTTTTCTTACCTGCACTACTGCAGCCAATAAATGAAATTTTGCAACCACACATGAAAGTTGTCTATTTTATCTGGAGAGGGAAAACTGTGATGGGGAGTATTCAAGAGTAAGCCTCACACATGCTAAATTTTAAAGACTCCTAGTGCTTGAGAAGAGATATACGGTTTGGATACAAAGTTTAAAATCTAACTATTTCAGCATATTTTTTTCAATCCATGCCATATGGAAAAAAATTATTTTGTTCACCAAGATTGACAGACTCATAAATTTTTCCATTCCTTCTGCTAAAGGCTTTTATTGTACAACTCTTAAATTACTGCCAATTAAAACTAAGTGTACGCATTGGTGATACAATCTTGTTCTAGAATTTGTACATAGAAAATAAGAAACTGAAAGCTTTTGTTAAGAGTGTGAATTGTAGCATTATTTTTAAAGATCCTTGATCAATATAATTTAACATATATTCACTCTCCCCACCACACACACATATATTTGTTTTGAATGAAGGTTAGTCCTTACCACCAGCACGACTGCCTTCATTATCTTAGTCATCATCCACTAACATTTACTGGGCACCATTGATTGATAGTTGCACTGGCTTGGATGAGTATTTTCTTTGCCAGAGGCTAAAAGAATAGGATGAAGCACCATGATTTCTCTAAAGGAAATGGCCAAAGGGCAACCTTGAATAAGTTGGTGTCATCATCATTGCCATCCATGGATTCTCAGCTCTGCAGAAAAAAAAAAAAAAAAACAGAGCTCCTTTGTTTCCATGTAAAAGAGAAAAATCTTAACTTTGTCACTGAAAGAAAACTTATTAGTAACTCCTAAACACCTCAAAAGATCACAGAATAGGATCAAACCATAAATTTCTTTTGCCTTGTAACTTCTTCACGTCTCCTATGATTTGTATCTGGAATATCCCTCAAAGGCCCGTGGTTCATGGCTTGGTCCCCATCTTGGAGTTATTGAAAGATGGTAGAAGCTTTAATAGGTGGGGCCTAGTGATGATAGAGATCTTTAGGTTATTGGGGGTATCCCTTGAAAGGGATAGAAGGACCCCCATTTCTTTCCTCCTTCTGTTTCTCTCTGTCACTTTCTAATTATGAGGGTGAGCAGTTTTGCTGTCATATGTTTCTGCCTTGATGTGTTGCCTCAACACAGGCTAAAAGCAACAGGCCCAACAGATCATGGTCTAAAATCTCCACACCTGTGAGATAAAACAAACCTTTTCCCTTTGTAAGTTGATTTGTGTCCGGTATTTGTTACAGTATTTAAAAATAAAAAAAAGAAGAAGAAGAAGAAGAAAGAAAAACTGACACAATACATTTGTTAAGTGGATTGTGAGTCCCTTGTTTACTAAACAACACAAGTTCTTCTCTGGACAGAATAATAATTACAGTGGGCCACTGAGACATATCTCATACAGCCCGCAATAGTGAACTGATTGTGCTATTGTACGACATTTTGGTAGCTTGTCTTTAGAGGAGAAAAAGTCCATAATCACATCACAATAGCCTTCCCCCATGCTATTTTTATCTAACTGGTTTCCAGATCAAGGAAATTTTCTCAGGCTGTACCACCAGATCAGACTCTGTAGAGAAGAATAGAACCACCATTATAGTTATTTTCTTATTTTTTTAGGATTTCTTTTTGGAAGAAAGTGATTTTTAAAGCAAGGTTTAAGAGAAAAATTGTTAAGTGAAGCACAATTCTGTTTTAACCTCTGTCTGGTTTTTCCACATTCTCTTCCTATTGAGCTACTTCTTTCCTTCATGCCTTCTTCCCTCTTCCTTCCTCAAACTCCTCCAAGTGCTCCCAGTGGAAATGCTCATACGGTACCACTCATCCGCAACATGGTGGGAATTTAAGTCATGGTTATTTCTTTTAAAAACTGACTAAGCCTTCTTTTTAACATCAACGTGGTATGTTTACATAGCTGCTAAACATATTGCAGGTAGCAGTGACTGAATAGGAATAAAATCTTTTCGGAGCTGGAAATCATATCCTTTTGCAATCAAACACAAATTTCTGGCTTTGCTACCAAAGAATAAATAAAGACTGCTTAGATTAAGTGGTAATTTTCATCACTACTGGCCATGTTGAGCCATTTATTCCTACTGCTTTCTCCCTGGCACCCTCATGGAAAAAAGCCTGCTGCAGAGACAGAACAACCTTCTCTCTTCATTTCCCCATTGAGAGTATGGATGCCCTTTAACTCTAATCCTGCCGAATAAGCTTCTGTTGGAAGCTGTTCATCAGACCAAAACACAGTACTGAAACCTTACCAGATGCCCTCTATGTAAGGTATTATTTTTACACATCATAAGGAATATAAATAAATCTCAGACTTTTATCTTGATTCAGCCACTCCTTAGTTAATCATAAATTAATCATTTTTCATGTTCAGTTTACATTTCTGACATTATTGCACAAGCTCTGTTTATGTAAACACATCTGATTCAATCTAAGCATCTCAGTGCTCATCTTTAAAAATGAGTGGTTTCTACTATAAAACTCTAAACAAAAACTGAAATGTATATAATTATACATTAAATTTGTGTGGTTCTTGAAGCAAGTTATGAATATTGGTCCCTATGGTAACATTCATAAATAGTTTAGATATTGTGAGTTTTAGTGGAATAAGTGTGAGGTTACCCTAGCTGTGCACTTATATGAAAAGAATATTGATTTGGATTATGAATGCAGTAACTTAAAATCCTAAGTGTTGGCATTGGAAGGAAGGAGACCTTGGAGATATTGCTAGTATATTAGAAACTGTAGGAAATATTCTTCAAATGGATTTGAAAGAATTTGATATCAGTCCTGTGGGTTCTTAGGATAAAGGAATGAAGATTTTCATGTCTTTTTTTCTCGTGCAAGATTTAATTTCCTGGGGGTAACATTGTGTGCTAGTCATTGGTACCAATACTTCAACATGCAATCCTTTAAGAACAAACAAAATATCATGCCTTATTGATGATGATAATAACATAGATGATAACTATAGAAATCATTCTTATAACATTGTAGGACCATTTTGTCTTCCCTTCAGCCCCACTATTCTTTCTTTCTTCAACAGGCATTTATTGGGCACCTGCTATATGCTTATCATTTTTTCTGGGTGCTCAGATTATAGATAGTGATAAATCTTTTTTAGCCAAGAATTCTGCTTTGCAGAGTTTATATTTTTTTTTTCTTCAAGGGAATCAAATTATAAGCAAGCAAATTAGAGTGAATGCAAGATGACTAAGAGACTTTAGAATAGTGAGTTTTGCATGGAAATAAGAGAGCTTCATGGCAAGAAGAGCAATTTTTTTTTGAAAGCATGAAAATTGAGAAAGAGCCAACCATGCAAAAACTATGGGAGAATAATTACAGATGGAGGGATGAACTTGTGCAATGGCCTTGAGGAAAATGTGTATGAGGAACAGAGGGAAGCCAGGCTTCCCTTGTGAGTCAGGTGAGGCTCTTCCCAGGGTTTCTATCACTGCACTGTTCTCGTTCAGACCCCCTCACTTGAACTCTGCTATTTTCTCACCAATTTCAGTCTCCTGCTTTTGTGTTTTCGATATTCAAATCATCCCCCTATATCACAGCTCTAACAATGGATCTGGACAGACGTTGTCTGCGTGGCCCAAAGCCCTCAAGCATAGCTTCTGTAACCCCATCTTCTGCCTCCACTCTTAAAACTCCCAATCCTAAAAACTCTAGTGCAGACAGGCCATGTATTCTGCTACCCTCTCACATTTGTTCAGTCCATTCTCAAAGAGCCTCCCACGGGCTACCTTCCTGCCTCTGCCACATAGTTCAAATTCAACACACACTTTCAGACCTACACTTAAGACACTAAGATCTAACACCAGATTTCCCTCAAAATCTTCTCAATGTATTATAGTCTCACATATTATATATATATATATATATATATATATCAGAGCCTATCTATGTAATTCATTTGTCCTTTAATTAAATTCTGCTTTGCCATATCATTTTATTAGTAAGAAATATTATTTACTTTTTATTTATGTTCACCTGCCTGCTTGATTGCTTGCTTTAAGTATTCCCATTAATGTAAATATTTGGGAGGCAAACCTAGGTGTCATGCTTCCTTCCTTTCCTTTCTTTCCACAGCCCAGCACGTGCCTGGCACACGGTAAGTGCTGCTTATGATTTAAGATAATTTTAACCTTGCTCTGTTGACTTGATACATAAGAATATTTTTGGTAGCCTGTCTTTTAATGTGTGAGTTCCTTTCTTAAATACCTATGTAAAACAATGAATAATTATGGTAGAACTATGGTAAATAGGCTCTAAGCCCCTTCCCAGAAATATTTGTGTAATGCACACTAGCTCTCTGCTCTATTGACTCAGAAGCCTCAAGAGGCAACACTACACAGGTAAAGTAATGGTTTTATAAATGATGAATGGAATAGCATAGAAATAGATGAGAGACCCCAAGGAGAATTTTCTAGCTAGCATGGAGTAGAAACAGCCAAGAAACAAAAACCATTTTTTATAATGTCACAACTCATATAAAATACTAACCCTCCATTAAAATCCTAGAGGAAGAAATCTCAAGAAACTCAGAACTACCAATCATGATAAGTACTTGCTGATGTTAATCTAGTTTGTAACGTAATTTTTATTTTTTAAAAAAGGAAAATATTTATGAATACTTGGAAATACAGATTTTGACATTGGGGATGGTTTTGTGTAGTCACTTGTTTTAAAAAGATGAGAAAAATTAGGCCGATACTGGGGGAAATCACTTCTCAGAGATCACTCTGGTGTTACTTGCATCACTACCACCTGCCAGAGAGGGTCTATTTCTGATGCATGGTGGTAGTTCCAGGGATTAGTTTCCATATTTGGCCTCTTTGCTGTGACCAGGACTCTCTGAGGAGTACTTTCACACTCACTCCAGCTCATGAACAACTCTTGTGAAATCTGAATGCTTTCATTCTCTCTGCCTTGGACACTGGAAGGGATAATAATGGAGTCAATCAGGAGGCATGTTAACATGCACCTCATTCTCCTAGGAGTACCCTGTTCACACCTCTCTCTTCCCTCCCTTGACAATAAGCTGCTTCCTCCTTCTGAAGATACACATCTTCACTGCTTCCCAGCCACAGCCCTCTCCACTGAGGCACCTGGACTCTTTGTTCCCTTGTCACCTTCTCCATCCTTAATGCTTCCATGAGTTGTTCTGCCCCTCCTAGGCCTTGACAGATACCAACCAGTGCCTGGAGGACACTATTTGTAATAAATATATTTCAAATAGAAGTTTCTTTCCCTCCTTCATCACCCTTGTCTCTGGATCTAAGGAGTCATTGGATTCCTTATTCCCTCTCTAGTGTTCCCTCCCGAACATCTCTTGAGGTTTCAGAATGAGAACAGAAAAACATCAGAACCTCTTGTGGCTCTTTCCATGCAGCTGTATAATTTGAATGCCTCTTCATCAGTAGTATCTACCAACTCTAGTCACTGAAGCCTTGAACTCAGTTCTCGACATCCTTTGGCCTATCCCAAATCCTGTTCTCACCTAGGTGCCCTCAGTTTCCCTGATTTTAAGGTACCTCCCAGTAGCATGGTTTTAATACCAAGATACCCCCAACCTTATTTATGCCACCCATTCCCAAGTGCTTGTCCTTGATCAGTTTTGTTTCATCTCTGAAATGTTTGTAAATTCATCTCTTAAAGAACTTAGTGTGGCAATAATAGGAAATGACTAAATTAATTCTTCAATTGAACTAGCAATACCCTTTACAATATATTCTGGTTATCTCTTCAGTTCTTGTCTATTGACTCATCCTCTACCTTCAATCTTCTATATATAATGAGCATATTGAAAGTCCTGTGTTTTCTTTTTTAGCCCCCATAACCTTAACCAACTATGAATCTTCTATCTGAACCGTCTACCACAACCCAAGTTTTCTGGATCTTCTGCCTGAAGCACCCTTTTCAGCCATATAAGTACCTTTTTTAAGACTAATGAGCATCATGCTACTCCCCTGCATAAAACAATGGGCTTAATAAGTACTTATTGCATTAAAGAATAAACATTGAGGCCAGGCACATTGGTTCATGTCTATAATCTCAATGGCTGGGTTGGCTGAGGCAAGAGGGTCACAAGTTCAAAGCCAGCCTCAGCAAAAGTGAGGTGTTAAGCAACTTAGTGAGAACCTGTCTCTAAATAAAATACAAAATAGAGATGGGGATGTTGCTCAGTGGTTAAATGCCCCTGAGTTCAATCTCGGGTACCAAAAAAAAAAATAAATAAACATTGAATGGATGACCAAGACACACTTCTGATAATTGAAAAGAAATTTGGTCCTAAAAACAGTTGTTAACATCACAAGACTATTTTCATTGGTATAGTTGTGTGATTTTAACAGGTTTGTCAGGTAAAATAAAATACTACATGAGACATATTTAGATTTTAAGAATCTTTTGTGCATGAGGTATGCATATTTGATTGGGGATCCTCAATCAAATACACAGATTTATATTTGCTTAATCTGGCCAATTTAGATGCTGGGTACAAAATAATCACTATTCTTTGCTTCATTATAATAAAATAATAAATTAATATCCATCTAGTCTGGCTGCTGTAATATTAAAATAATAGCAAAATTAGGTAATTTATGAAATTATTTTTCTTTCTTTCCTTTTTTTTTCTAAATTTTGAGACAAGGTCTGGCTAAATTTATAATAATCCTCCCTCAGCCTCCTGAGTAGTTGGGTTTAAGAGAAAAATTCTTTATAAAAAGTAAGACATTTAAGAATCCTAATCACTACAATCCACCATTAAACATTTTTTTTTTTGTCTTTTTTTTTTTTTTTTTTGGTATGGGAATTGAACCCAGGGGTGATTAACCATTGGACTACATCTCCAGTCTTTAAATTTTTAGGTAGGATCTTGCTAAGTTGCTGATGGTCTCACTAATTTGCTGAGAAAGGCCTCAAATCTGTGTCCTATGCCTTCATTATAGGTGTATTCCACCACAGCTATCCACCATTAAACTTCTACTAGTGATGGAACTAAGAAAAATTTTAAGTTCTCTACACACTCACTTCAGTAATTATTCCAATTTATAAATAATCCATTTCCCATCAAAAGTCAAAAAAATAGAATGTTTGAAGAAACTAGTAAGAAATAATAGTATTTTATTAGCAATAGGGAAATGGATACAAATAACAGAATGCATATGGAAGGAAAGAGGTATTACAGCATATCTAGTTAGAATATTAGAGATTGTCCCTGACTTAACAATTTTTTGATCTTACAGTAGTGCAAAAGTAATATGCAGTAAGTAGAAACCGTGTTTTAAATTTTGAATTTTGATTTTCCTCCCAGTCTACTGATTTGCAGTATGATATTCTCCTGTGAATCTGGGCAGTGGCAGTGGCCCAGCTCCCAGTCAGCCACAGGATCACAGAGTAATACCTAATCATATATAGTACACTGTGCTGCTAAGGTGATGTTCAGGGTTGAGGGGTATTGTCTCTCTTTCTGTCTTTCTTTCTTGCTTGTTTTCTCTCTTTTTCCTGGTAATGGAGCTTGAGCCAAGGGCCTTGCTCATGCTAGGCAAGGACTCTACCACTGAGCTACATCCTCAGTCCCTTTTATTTTATTTTGCATTTTGAGACAAGGTCTAGCCAGGTTTCCAAGGCAGGCCTTGAATTTGCAATTTATCTGGCTTACAATATTTCTAACTTATGATTGTTTTGTGAGGACATGACCCCACTGCATGAATCAAGGGGCATCTGCACTGAATGAGGCAACTGGAGCTTTCGGTTTCAGAACCTGCCTCACTAGGTTTTCAGATGGGTATACCATCTGGGAAATTGACCTGTAATTATTTAGGCTGACTTTCTCTCCAATAAAAATATGACATAAAAATATATGAAAATGTCTAAAAGTATAACAAAATAGCACGAATACTTTACACATGAATCAGTTCTGTTAAAAACTAGCATTTTGCCATTGTTTTAAATCTTTCACGTTCAAGTAAGAATATAACATAGAGTTGAAACTGCCCATATCAATTTTCTGATTCTGTTCTAAACAGGACTCTCAAAATTAAAGAGGTTATTTAAAAGTTTTATGCATGTTTTATACTATTATGTATGATATGTATACACATATTCATTTGTATACATATGAGTCCATACAAATATATAATATATTTTGCTTAAATTTTACAAAGATAATTAGCACAAGGTATTTATTGTTCAACATCATTCTTAATTCATTATATGTATTTAGATTTATGTATACTTATCTATCTGAATTCATTTTTTAAATATTTGCATAACATTTAATTAAGAGAGTTTTTAATTTTGGTGATTATAATTTTCATCTGTAAGCTTTCCAATTAGTTCATTTTCATGTGTAATGTTTCAATATGCTTTCCTCTAGACTCTATATTTTCTCATTCTTCATAAAATTATTTTGTTTCTAATCTCATGTTATTATGTTTGATTTTCAGAACACTCCCTACAACAAAACAAAAATTACAACAGCAATATAATGAAAACAGCCCTCTGAGAAATTAAATACTTTGCACAGGTTCTCATCACAATCAAGTGGAATGGCTGAAATTCGAAAGGACTCCAACTCTTTCCACTCTGCTTTCACACCTCCATAAGAGAACATTTGATTTGGGCAGCCCTACATCTGCTGAATCCCTTGAATAGTAATGATGGTATCAAGAAATCATAGGGAGCAAAAAAAGAAATATTGGACATTATAAATTGAAGCACACAGAAGGGGAAAAGTAAAATCATGATAAAAATAAAAATATTGTGCATCATCCTCTCCCAAGAATGTTTCTATTCCCTATAGGTTCCCCCCTCACCTCACAGTCCATAATTCACTAAAATTATTCACCAGCATTTATGCTTCAACTGGATAACAAGCTTTAGTCCAAAGGAATGCATTTCTAACACAGAGATCCATAAACTTTGTCTGAAAACGGCCACATAGTAAATACTTTTGGCTTGCAGGGCCATATGGTCTCCATCACAGCTATTTAACTCCATTGCTATAGCCCAAAAGCAGCTATGAGCTGTAAGGAAATGAATGAGTGGAGCTGTGTGGCACTGGGTCTTATAGCCCATCCCCAGTGGTTACCACCTCTTGTGCTAACTGGACAACTTATTAGACACTGGTGACAGGCAGATGGCAGATAAGCCTTGAACAGGAAAGACTCCCAGATTCTGTCACATGTGTAACCATAAGTTCTTGCCTTACAGATGCTCTGTCCTGCCCTCAGGTTGGCTGATGAAGGTGTTTGCAGTCTCTTCTACAAATTTCAAAAAAGCCCAGCTGTCTGAAGGGAACTGTGAGACCACATGTGCTACTACCTAGCAGATGAAGGGGGTTCTAGTTCCAATTATCCCAGAAACTTCTGGGGGAGGCGTCAGCAGAGACACACCTTGAGAATTACTGCTCCCTTATATGTTGCCAATTTCCGCAGAAGGAAAGATTCCAAAGCACAGAGAGGGGAGAAAGTACTTCTATAATACCTCAAATATGAACTTTGAATACAAATATTTGCTCCTTTTAATCAGCTTGAGTGTATACTGGCCATGTGAAGAAAATAGAATTTGGAGTCTCCAATTGAGATGTCTAATTCTCCATGTTTTCCATACTGAGACTTCCAAAATTTAATACTAAAAAATGGAGGAGGAGGAGGAGGAGTTGGGGGCAGGGAGAAGGGAATAAGAAGAAAAAGAGGAAAGCTAGAGGAAGGCAACATCTGGACCAGTACACATCCTAGGCATCCATTATTTTTTTCTAAATAAAATTGGGATATCTGGGTCTCATCTATTTATTTACTATCAGTCAAATACATGTGAAATATATTTTCCCAAAATGGATATCTTACAGGTTTTATCTTACATACCTATCTCAGAAAACTGACAGTTTATATAATTACTTGGGTTTTTTTTCCACATTTCTTATTTAATTATGATTTCCTTAAAGATGAAAACTGCCCATTATTCATATTTGAATCTTTAGCCCATCTCTTGTGGATGGTATTATTGGTACCCACCTATCATTCTTGTTTCTCCAAGTTGGTAATGTGATTTTGCACTTCTTCCCATGATGTTATCACTAAAACCCTTGACTTTGGGCTGTGTGACTTTTATTAGCTAAAAAAATGTGATTGAGGTAATATATACATGTTTGAAGACTAGGTCTTCAAAGGTCTATGTCCCTCCTTGAACTTTTGTGAAGTTTACATCATCTTGCTAAGAGTTTTCCCCAGGAAACTGCAGTACCTACATCTTGGATGTAAAAATAAAGGCACAGGGCAAAGGCCAGAGACAAGAATTCAATGTGAAGCCAGTCAGGACCAATGAACCTCTTCCTGACTTGAAGCACAGGAACAATATTAAACAATTGATTAATATTAGTGAGTTTTTGAGTGATCTAGAAGTAATATCCAGCCCAACCCTATACCTAGTCCAACCCTATTCCTAGAAAAGTGCCTGGCATGGAGTAAAAGTTCTTTAATGATTATAGTAGCAAAATAATGGGAGATCTAATATATCCTTCAACTATATCCATTCAGCCTTCATCTTCTGGCCTATTCTAGGCTGACAGCCATCCTTTTCACCTTGGGTACCTTTGACTTTACAAATAATACAGATCCCAATATTTTGTAAGACTTAAACATCCTTCAACAATACTTGATTTGAAATTATTCCCGGAAGTCTGCATGTGAGAAGGGGAGAAGGAGGAGGAAGAAAAAGAAGAGAAAGAACAACATCAGAAGAGGCTGATATCTAGCCACTTCTCACATCCAGATTGGTACATTTTTCCTATTGAGCATTCCAGTGATACATCCTTTCTCTTCTCTCTATATTTTCTTGGTTCTCAGTAAAACTTTGCTGTAAATATCTTGGAAGATATGAAGTCAATCTCCTTGTGTAACTAAATTTGTGGAGAAAAAAGAAAACTTCTAGCTGCTCATAATAAAATTCAAGAGCAATAGATATTTTGAGCTATGGTTTTTTGGTTCTAACTGAGAAAATGTTCTTATCCTGATATTTCTCAATAGACCATTCCCTTTATTTCTTTTGATATGTTTAAAGACTTAAAAGCAGCATAAAATTAATGTGACTAGACAAGACCTAAGAATGGATGTCCATCAAACAATAATGATGACTGCAAGGGCAAGTACCCAATTGACCAGGGCAACCACCCCAAAAAACCAATTAGCAGAGTCACCTTCCTGTAGAATTGTTCAAGCTGCAAAGCAAGTTTCCCCTCTACTCTGCTAATCAGTGTCCCATATTTAATAATTTTTAAATAGAAATAGACATCTCTAAAGAATTCCACCACTGCTTTTTATCTAAAGAATTATCAGCATGCCTGATGTTGGAGAAAAGAAGGTTGGGCTCTGCTTTTAAGACCCTCCTTGAATCCCTCTCTTAAAATAGGCAGTGTTGCAGAGGCATTTTAAATTTTTGTCTTGTTGATAATTCTGTTTGATTTGTGAGGGGGCACCTTTTCAGATATTTGATTTTTTTTTTGTCTGGAAAATGGGAGGTTTACATGAACCAAATATAATTCATCTTATTTCATTTAGTATTTATATTTAGTACTCCACACCAATTTTCATTATTGATTTTCCATATTTACTAAGAGTTAATTTGGGCAAACTTCAATCAAGTCAGCCAAATAGTCAGGGGATGGCAGCTTGACATAGGTAACTGTGATTACAGTCAATTTGCTACAGTACATAGATATTGAAATAACATTCAAAAATAGTGTAGGATGAATGTGAAAGAAAGGACTCATATCCTCATCAAAGGCAGGTTCACACCTCAAGTGAAGATGTTTTAATTTGCATGAGCACCAAGTAGTAGTTGACAGATCCTCAGCTTCATAGTAGATAGTGACCAGACACATTTCTTCATTGGTTCTTCATGGATTAGCGTCATGGGTATGGAAGCTGTGTGGATTGCTGTTCTTTACCGTAGGTATCTTTCACATCACTTGACCTATGTAATCAGAAAATTCTTTTTCATAATCACAGAAAGATTATGAAAGGAATATATAAAAATTGCTTTTTAAAATGCTGGGAAGTGAATTAATATGTTTTGAACATTAACTATGGATCAGGCCCTTTACATGTATCACCTCATTAAAATATTCTAAGCCTATTACAAAGGATGGTGTTACAGAGGAAATGGAAGTTTGGGGTGGGACTTAAGAGAGAAAACTATGAGCAAGTAAAAGATGCAAAATTCAAGACCAATTCTGCATAAATTGCAACACCACATATCCTCTACAAGCCCAAATGGATTGTAAATTGGAAAGTCTCTGAAAGTAATATGAAAAACTAGTTTTAATATTCTATTGAATGAGAGTTTCATACCAATTTCTTTCAAAATTAATTTTAAAAGTCAGCTTACAGAGAGGAAAAAGAAGAAAGGGGAGTGGGGTCTTATGAAAAATCATAAAAAAAGGAGACCAATCAAAAGGAAGAAATGGGACAGGGAGTGGGAAAGGGAGGAGGTAAGTCCTGGAGAGTGATATTAGCCAAATTATTTTATTATATTTTGTGTGTGTACAAATATGTAACAATAAATCCTATCATTATATATGACTATAAAGCAGCTGTCAAAAATGTGAAAGAAAAAAAATGTGTTTCACAACTATAAAACTTAGTTTTTTAAAAAAGTCAATAAATTTAAAAAAAGGACAACTGAAAGCTTATTAAAAATAGTCAGCTTTTGACATTTTATGTCATTTTTAACATGTCTGTTAAAATGCTGAAACTGATATATTGATTTATTATATCTTGGTTCCAGGAAAATAAGACCTTTGAATCATTTTTATAACATGATGAAAATATATGAACGTAATGTTGATACCAACATAATTAGATGGCAAATACCTGCTTAAATAATTAAACACGTCAAAATGTTGGTTAATTAATGGATTATACAGTAGTTTGGAAATCTGACATAATAAGTACATACACACACACACACACACACACACTCAGTGGGAATATTACCTCCTAAATACTCAGGATGTAGGGGGACCAACTGTCTTTTGTTAAATAGAACTTGAGAGGTTCCCTGAACATGGTGAATTCAATTATAAAATGGGAAAGTCTCACTCAAGTTAGGACAAGTTTGTTACCTTTATAAACTCTGTTCACTTACACCCTAGAGTCTGGGCTGTATTGGCAGACATGGTTTAAAGATTGAGCCAACGAAGTTAACAATTACAACTAGAGATGCGATGTTTGCCTTGATTGTTACTCTTGACTGACATGTGCAGTCTTATCCCTCCAATTTCTCTATGTGCCTCTGCATACCTACCCTGATGACCCAGACCAGGTAGGCACTTCTTTAAAACTGTCCCATCTCCCCAAGATGCCTGAAGTTCAGCTGTGAGCAGACTTCATCACTTCTTTTACATTGCCTAGTGATTACAACAGCATTGACATTTTTGCCCTTGCTGACCACTGAGTGAGGAGCCATTAAGAATGTCAGTCCCATACCTAAACAAACCACACAATAAAGATTTACTAAGGTCTAAAAGGTCAAAGCCAAAATCCACAGGTTACCTTGTGTTCTTTTTGGCTGCTCACCAGGAAGGAGAGGCATCAAAATGACAGGCAGAAAATTCAAAGGGCATTTCAGGCACAGTAAGCAGACACTTGGGCTGGAACTGCACAATAATGGGCACATTTAATATTTCTCTGAAGTACATAGACATTTGGTTAGAAGTTATTAATCATATTTGTTTAAGTGGAAGTTGGTTGCAACTATTTTTTTTTTTTTTTGGACAAGCACATGAAAGGGAAGAAAATATGTTGAATACTATGCACAGTCCACAAGGAATGAGAATTGGCTCAGGTTTTCTTAATATACTCTCCTCTCTGTGGACCTCAAATGGACAGAACAGTAAACCTGAGGTACAGTGAGTGAATCATGATGTGCTGCAGTCTCAATATTTAGCCTCAATATTAATGTATTTTCATGACAGTGGGGTGGTGGTGGTGGTTTCTGCTTATTAGGATGACTGCCCCAGTTTTGAATGATAGGAATTTGAGAAGAAAACCTAATTTAAAAAGATGCAGCCAGTGATATATCGAAGTTAGCTGCTATGGCTCCTTATTGGTAAAACTGGGGAACTTTTCAAGCCAGTGAAAGCAGTGAAGATTTGAGATCAGCATTGGTGAGAGAATTTATACCATGGAAATTAACAAATACAGTAATCAAGGTTTTCTTTTCCTTTTCTTTTCTTCTTTTATTGTTTAGAAAGCCAGTGGTTAAACATTTACCAACAGACAACTGGACACAATCTCCCCAAAAGCTTGCAATCCAGATCAGTGTCAATTTTGATTAACAACAGAGGAAATGCAAGGCACCTATATCCATTTCCTCTCCTCACCCTTTGAGAGGTAATCTTCACCATCCACAAGTCTAGATTACCACAGGTAATAAGATCTGGTTTACCTAAGGAACCAGATACCATGCAGAGCTGAGAAATATTGAAAATGAGTTAAAATGAAGTGTGGAACAGTTATGCATATCGAGCACCACTTATTTTAGTTGAACACACATACTTTATTAAGAATGAACAAAAGAAGAAAAAAAGTCATCACTTTTCCTCTAGTTAATAATGCATCTCCCTTTCCCTGTTTCGAAATGCTTTTTGTTCAGTGAAATTCAGAAGCTATTAAAAAAAAAAATCCCAATACAGCTTTTCCATCTAGAAGTCTTGTTAAAAGCCCAGGAATCTTTTCTTGAATTAAACCTTACTTCAAAAGCGTCAACTGTGGTCTCTGTTTGTCCCTGTGAGGAAGAATTAAACACTGCAGAGCTAAGATCCCAGAATGATACTTCTTTTTTTCTGCCTCAAACACATTTTCTTTCAGGGCAACCCCATGGACAAGCAGCCCATGAAGAAGGCTTAGGAAGAAAGTTTTTTGCATTCTGTACATATGTTAAGGATCTGAGCATTCCAAGGTGAGTTACAGTGGTTTTCCTTTCATCAATCTGAAGGATTTATCACAAAATACCAAAATGTGATTCATTTATTTCTCATTTTCATTTTCTTTTTATTTATAGATTTAGGTGATGGCTTCTTGCTGTGGGGATTTGCATTCTCTGGCATTAGTCAAGGTCAAAGTACAGAGCCTTTGTGTGCATTCTAAGCCCTTTCAAATATGTGTTCACCCCCTGGTGTGATGCATTAAAAAAAGATACCTTATTCAGAATCGACCCCAGGCTCCTGCATTTTGTTTGTCTTCTATTAAAGACTAAGCAGCTACATTTTCATTTCAAATTCCACATAAATGCTTTCAGAATAGCTTAAATCTGGAGCTGTCTAAAGACAGGGAAGGTATTAGAAGACCTCCCAGGATCCCTCGGAGAAATTCTTTAGGGTTTTAGGCACTGCAAAGGCTTCCCCTTTTGTGTGCTCCCCCCACCCCCCAGTACTGAAGAACACTGTCTCTCTTGTTTTTGCTCTTCTCCTTTCTCTAAGTTTGGTTCTGTCTCCTCCCAGTGCTTTTGTATCCCCACCTCCTCTCTCCAGATCTTACCTGGTCTTGATAAAAGTGCGTACAAAAAACACATTACATATAGATACTGCAAACAATATGCAATATGATGCCCATGAATATAGGCGTGATTGTGAATATATCCACCTTAACAATATCCAATTAAGATGCTAAAAATCTATTAAGTGGCAGAATAATGATCATTTGATAAAGCAGACTTCAGAGACTGACAGACTTATTGTTACATTCCTTTGAAATTCCTTACATGAAGATAGGTAACTTACAGAGCATCACTAGGCATGCTGCCCTAAAATTGAGAAATAATAGTTACCACTTGCTAGGTTTGTTGTGAGATGTAATTGAAAAATGTATATAAAGCACTTGCTCAAGCATATAGCAAGCATGCAGAAAAAAATGTAAATAACATTTTGGCAGTTGTTGAATTACCTGTGCCATAAAAGTCTCAGCTCACCATAAGAAAGCGAGATATTGGATTCAGACGCAGCCTCTACTAACCTCAACTCCAAATACTAAGAAGAAACCTTATGCATGCAAGATGCTCCACTAGGAAGGAATCCAAGGTGTTCAGAGCAAATATGTCACAAAAGAATCAGAGGTCAAAATGAAACTCAGCCAGGCTTCCTGATTGATCCCTGGTGGTCTTCTCTCTAGTCATCTCAGCTTTCTCAGCAGATAATATACTTTATCTTTTATCTTTTTTTTTTTTTTTTGTATAATATACTTTAGTGTCCTTAGGGCTATCATGTCAATGTACCAAGAATATTTGTAGATGTTCCATAAAGAGGTAGGAGTTTAGGAATGCCAAGATAGTAGAGGCCAACTACAAGAAAAATGCTGGCTAGAGAAAAAGATGGATGGGTTGTCATGTCCTTGTTCCCATAGGTCTCATTAATAGAATACAGGCATATGAGAATGGTGGGAATAAGGGGTTAAGAGAATGATTCTATACAATGGGTCCATAGTGTTGACTCCCATGCTTTCTTTGCCAAGAAGCAATTTACCTGCAGCTCTGACTGGCTTAAGTAGTCAGGATATTTCATATTCCCCAGAAAACTACCTGTTTCATGAAGGTGCACGTCTGAAATAATGTGATAAGAGGAACCCAAGTTACACTGAAGGGAGACTTTTTGTGACATTTCACAGACTAGATTGCAAAACTCAGGAAGCTAAGGATAATTCCTCCTAAGCATAAAATTTGTAAGAGTTTATGGTTAAGAATCCACTTAGAACTGGTCAGCATGAGCTAAAGTAACCTGGAGTTCTCATGGCAGTGGGGACTCTGAAAGTCTGTTGTCATCTTGCTGAAGCCAGAATTATACAGGCAGTCAGTTATAGATAGGTAAATCGAGTCAGGTTGGATCAAGGAGGCCAATTTTGAGTGAGTCCAGCAAGTTGGAGACTATCCATTGAAATGTTAATTCCTTTAGAGCCCTTTCTCCACCCTTATCAAGAACCTCCCCCTGTTCCAACCTGGGAGAAGTCTATGTTACCACTTTTTAAACAAACCCTGCTTTATATGCTTGCCTCAGCATGCTTCTCTAATGTTCAGACTTCAACATGTGAGGAAGCAGGACTCATCACCAGTAACCGGCGGTATCATTGCTATCAGTCAAAAGTCAAGAGATGGACTTGGGTGGGATTCTCTGAAAATTTCTTTGGAATCCACAATAAAACAGGAATTCAGGACAGGTACATGGTTTGGTTCCTTTCCTCTCTGAGAGGATCTACTCTACCTTAAGAGAATACCCTCTCCTTGTACCTCTCCCTTCAATAAACTCATTCATTGCCTATTCCTCTGAGTGACATATCTGAAATCTTTCTGACTTGATCGCAAGAATCGGGGTTTAAAAGGGACTTTTCTTACGACCTCAATTTCCCTTTGCTATGACAACTCCACCATGGAAGTCTTATTACCAATGACAACTCTCACTACAGGTTCTGTATTCTAATCAGGTGAAAATAATAAAGTAACCAGTAGGAACCATGGGGCAAGGTCTTCAATGAGGTTTGTACAGAGAGGTGACCAAGGCACAGTTCAGCATCTAAGACAAGACTTGCCCAGCCACTAGAGCCTTGAGCCACTCTCACTGAGCCCTTTCTGCTCTACTTTGTATTGTGTTACTTTCACTTTCAATAAATCTATGCTCTGCCTGTTACTTCCTGCTTGTCTTCTCAAATCTTTGTTTGGGATGACAAGAACCTGAATCCCAATTGAACACCCCACTGGTATCAATCCTTCCTTCCTTCTTTATTCTCACAAAGACATACTGACTCAATTATTAATTACAGGACACCTGGATTTGAAAGACATCACATTGTAGAAAAGGAGTGTGTTTTCAGAATCAATGAAACCTGAATTCAAAATTAATACCCTACTGTGAGATCTGTCCTTCTCACAAATTCTTTCCCTCTGTTTTTCTCCCTCCCCCATTCCTGGTTTTCATTGTATTTTTATTGATTCTTAAAATTCTGTATGGCAGATAGAGCAGACATGAAATACAGGAAGGTTAGGTAAGGGCCACATAAAAAAAAAAACTCAGTCAAGGAGGTCAGAGAACACTCAGATCCAGGTAGGATTTGGACTTCTAAGATCTATTTATGCAGACAGGCAAGTGAAGTGAGTATCATAAGGGGGATTTTTGTGTTGTTACTGCATTTGAGCCAAAGGGCTCTTTTTACACATCTATTCTAAACCACTATGAGTGTGAGGAGTGTGGGTCATCTGATAGAGGAGACAGGTTGTGTGACTGGTTGGCTGGTAAGGTAGTTGAGTTGGGCAAAAGGGCAGAGGCCTAGGAGAATCAGTTCTGACTGGTTATTGTGGGATTGGTGATTTAATCAGGTTCAAGCCTTGAAATCCTAGGAATTCTAAAATCATAATTTGAGAAAATGTCAATACCAATAATAGTCAAATCCATGAACTTGTAGGACACAGATCCAGCTGATATAGGGAGAAGATGGCCATTAGGACCAGGGGTATCACAGGGATAACTGTCCAGGGACAATATAATGGCTTCTGTGAGATGGCTTCTGTTGTCTTGTCTTTCCGTGGAGTGGCCACCCCACCTACAGATATCTCAGTTTTATAGGATATCATCCTGCAACTACCTGAGGCAGCTTCAGAGGCCCCCTCTTCACCCCGATTCTTGTGATCACACCAGAAAGATTTCAGACACAGCACTCAGAGTAACAGGCATGAGTTTATTAGAAGGGACAGAAAAGGGAGAAAGAGACACTCTCAAGGGAGAAAGTGGAACCTCTCAGAGAGGAAAAGAACAGAATACCCCTTCTGACCTCCAGTTTTATTGGGGGTCCCTGGGAAGCTTTCAGAGATTCCCACTCAGGCCCAGCCCTTGACTCTTTATTTACTTATTATTTATTTTGGTACCAGGGATTGAACCCAGGGGGCTTAACCACTGAGCAACATTCCCAGCCCTTTTTTTTTTTTGAGCCAGGGTCTCCCTAAGTTGCTTAAGTCCTCATTAAGTTGCTGAGGCTGGCCTTAACTTTGTAATCCTCTTTCCTCACCCTCCTGAGCTATTGGGATTACAGGAATATGGCAATGTACCTAGCTCACCCTTTGACTTTCGACTAACAGCAGGATGATAGGATTGTCAAATTTCCACTGTGCCTGACAACTCTAGGTCACTTTGGCCCATGCTGACCAGTACTAATTGGAATCTGTTCTTAGAAATTTTATGGTTAGGGAAAGTTATCCATACCTCCCTAAATTCTGGGATCTGGTCTGTGAAGGGTCACAAAAGAAACCTCCCACACCCTTTCAGGGTAACTTGTTTTCTTTTTATTGGCATTTGAGGCCTGCATTTCTCCTGCAGATAGTTTGCTGAGAAATGTAAATATACTGTCAACTTAAGCCATGCAGGGCTGCAGGTAAATTGCTTTTTTAAAAGAAAGTTTGTGAGGTCAGCACTGTGGGCTGTTTATAAAATTATATTGAATTTTTATTTACTTATTATTTATTTTGTTTATAAAATTATTTCCTTAATTTCATATTCCCACTGTTCACAATCTGTTTCCCATCAGCAGCGGCTATCCTTATTATATATATCACGGCATAGACATGTTCCAAATATTTCTTAATTTGTCTTGTTCTAGAAGATTATCTGGAAGTCTAAATGAATTCCTCTATGGAGGCAAGCAATTTCTGACACCGGAGAAGACTTTGTTCTCAGTTGTGGGGTTCTTCTGTCCCCCAGATAAGTCTTCATGAATTCATCTCATGTGAAACCTATTTCTTTAGGTCATGTTGAGTAAAAGGTATATTCAAATGACTTAAGTATTTGCAGTAATACCAGGACCTAAATCTCAACAATACCCAGACAATATTATTAAAATCTCATTCTGAAATATAAAAGGAATAAAAATGTTTCAATTAATTAATATAAGATGTCATGTTTCCCTTTATCATTAAGTGTAAAATTGATGATTTCCAAACTAGATTTCTGTATTTGCAAAAATGTAGTCAATCAAAAACAAAATTTTAAAATCTGAAAAATAAAATGATGATTCCCATATTGCATGTCTCATGAACATGCCTGGGAATGTATGAAAATATAGTGTAACGAGTGACCTGGTAAAATCATGCAGGAGGTACATGAGGAGCCCAGAGGAGGAAAAAGCCAACTGAGGCAACAGGACAGGGATCAGGGAAAGTTTCATGAGGTAGGTAAGCCCTCAGAGCCCTGTCTTGGAAGATGACTAGAAATTAGCCATAATAAGACACTAGCAAAAGAAGCACCACAAGCAAGAGCAAAATACAATGTACGAGTGTGCACTTCTGCGTGTGCATCTTTTTGCATGCACGGGAATCCTAACTTTCATCCTCCTTCATAAGTAAGTGCAATCAGGCATATAAATTGCCCTGACATGAATGACTTTAAACTCAACATGTTCTCTGTTCCAGAGGTTTTGCATTTTAAGCCTAACATCCAGCCATACAATCAACAATTTTGGCTCTCCCACAAAGGAATCTCAGATACCCATATCAAAGGATGCCACATATTTAGTGGGGAAAGTGAAAACAGCACTGCCCTTTGCTTTGGCAATACCACACACTCCCAAGATGGCACACAGCTAGAAGGCTACTTCCTGCTGCAGCAACAGCATCCAGGGCTCACCAACCATGTGGCTTCTCCCCTGCCCTGGCCAGCCTCCAGGCTATTTCCCTCTGTGAGACATGCTGCTCCTGACATAAATGGGTCATGCCACAACCACAATGTGATGCTTCTGGGGACTACGCCAACTTTCCTTCCTACCATATCCCATTCGCTGCTTGAAGGGTCAGAAAGCAGTATAGAAAACAAGGAGCACAGCCAAGCACCAGTGATTGTAAGGGATACCCTGGCAACCCCTTCCAGATGTCCAAGGCCTTCAGGACTCAAGGGTAATGCCTTTGACCACCTTTTTTCTCATGAACTAATATTACCTTTTAAGTTCATGTGCAAGGAAATAGTTAAAATTTGTATTAACGGCAGCACAGGAGAGAGTACAGTCCTTGTCATTGGAGACCTGAGCTCTAGTGCTGCAGGGGAACTGATCAATGATATCACTTTGGAAAAGTCATCAATATCTGTCCCTGTGCTTCTTCCTCAGGCAAATAATGATGGTCACCCTTTCTCAGCTGCAGGGACTACCCTGACATCCGAAATATAAAGACATTTTCAAAAAATTTAGAAAACTGAATAATACTAAATTAAGCCAGGGAGTTGTTCACGCACAGCATTTGTTGAGACTACTGAGAGCAAGCGTGCCGATTTTCATAGGCAGGTGAGTCCACTGTGACTTTCACACTTTCCATCCACTCAAGATATGTGGCCTGATTTAAAGGAAGTCTGAGATCAGAGAAGCTAGGCTCACTCCACTTAATGCTAAATAGTCATTGAGAGCCTATCATGTACAATGTACTCTGCTATATGTTTTAATTTTAGTCATTTGTCGAAGGTCAGGGAGCTAGTTAGTGTAGGTAGGGCTGAACTAGTTGCCCTCACTCTCAGCTGTGTTATCCATCCTTCCATTCCATCACACATTCTGGAACTAATCTTTTTCAGGCAAGCAAAAAACAGACTTTATCTGTGTTACATACAGAACTCTTTCATCTAAAACTCTATATAAAGTACACTAGTTTTCCCAGAAACATTTCTTTGATTTTTCTCTTAATTTAAAGGAAGGGAAAAAAATATGAGTAACAACTAAGAGAATTTGGGAAATGCAACTGGACTTTTCAGGAAAAGCAGAAGGCATAAGAATAGCAGAGTGCCAACACAATCAGTGTAAATAATTCTTCAGTTATTGGGCACCCTAAATTCACTGGCTGTCACTCTAAAGGAAAATAAAGTCAGACCAGAGGTCCAGCAATATGAACCAAATGATCATCTGCCACTCATTGTAATTATTGTTGTCCATTACTAGAATATTCTCTCTAAGCTGTAACCACCCAGCTGTGGCCATAACTGCATGGAAATAAAATAAAGAATGGGAAAGAAATTTGGCTCTTGTCAGAGAATATGTCAGACTGATTTATCAACCTGAAATATGGTTTAATCTGCATAAAAATGGAGTCTTGCAAACTGACTGGGATTAATAGGCTCCAGCTCTAATTCCTTCTGGTGGTCTCATTTAAATAGACCATTCATCACTGTGACCTCTTTTGATAATAGCCTTACTGTAATATTTAATTTCACATTAATTCTGTTGTAACTTAGCCAATATTCATTTACAGAAAATCACAAAGGAATTAGCTCTGTCCCCTACCCCCACCTTTACCAACATTGTCATGCATGCCAAAACAATTGATGATGGTTGATTCTCCTATTTGCTAAAATGTATTGTTCAAGAATCACATGGATTTGGGTAAGGTAGGACATAAAGGAAAATGGGTATTAACTAAGAATCTTTACCCAGACTATGAGATAGAACATTTATTTTTAGCTAATTAAGACATAAACTATAGCTTAATGGCAAAAACTCAGGTTAACAGGTCTTTGGGCACACAGGAGTTGATTTCTTTTTGTGCTAGGGTTTGGCAGGGTTATGTGTGTGACCACTGATTCTGAGCCAGATTGTGTCTGGTCCTGAGGGACATTATGGATTCTAATAAATTCAGTTCAATTTATGACAACATAATGTGTTCCTAAAGCATATATTATATATTCTCTGTATGCTATGAAGTTAGCATACAGCTCCTTAGGAGGTTTACATATATTTTATGGGTAAAAGAGCAATTCATGCAACACCTGGGTCATGTCACAATGAAAACCAGTGTCTCTACCACCTTGGCCATCAGTGGGATGTAAGCCTCTTGTGTCCCCTTCACTGGTCCCTGAGATGCTAACAGCATACTGAGGGGAAAGAGGCAGAAACTATAGTTCACACATATAGCTGTAAGGATAGTCAGAGGAACCACAGAGTGTTGCATCTGGCAAATCTTTAAGAATTAAAACCAACCTTCCAGAGAAGACTAAACTAAAGAGAGAGGAGCCTTTTTATTTTCTCTCAGGAAGAAACCAAAATATTCCTGCTAGTAGATCTCAGAAGGGTGTCAAGGGACACCTGAAGGTAATGCAAAGACTCTGGGTTGGCTAAATGAGTTAGTGTGTCAGGTGTTCTGGTCTGGCAGAAGCTAGTAAGATGATCCTAGCTTTTATGTCAGCTATGAGGAACACTTAACGTTATTTTGTAGTATGCTATTTTTCTTCTTCCTGTAACTACATCACTTTGCGTAATATGTGTATTACTGAAAATTAAATTACTTTTCAATTTTAGAATTTAGAGATGACATTAAAGAGTATCTAATCCAACTCTAGATGAGACAGTACCACCCCAAAAGAGCAACAAGCTAACAATAATATGCTTACAGACACAGATAGAAGAGGTGAGTCGTGATACAGTCCAGGCTAGCATCCTTATCTTTTGAGTCTCGCCTCCGGTTCCTTTCACCTCCCATGCCCACAGACACTACTTCACCCTTTTCTCATTTGGCTCATTTAGGTTATAGAACTCAGTTAGGAAGTGAACCAGCCAGATAGCTGCCTGGGAGCCAATTTATAATGTTCCTTGAAATAAATTTCCCTTTACCTTCACTATTTATTTAACATCATTTGAAAGGGCATCAGCTCCCTAGCCTACCAAGGATATGCACAACTATCAGCCAAGCCTCATACAGACTGATGTAAGAGGAAGCAGTTCCTTGTAACAGAGTATCCAAAGATGAAGAATGACAATTAGCAGGAAGACTACACAAACAAAAAGAGGAGGTCTTCCCAGGGCTGACAAGCTATTGCATTCTATGTTTAGAGAACTAAAAGTTCAAGGGGGCAAATCTGGCAAAGTTGAGAATGAACTCTTTTTCCTAAATAATCATTTAACATTTCTATCTTTCTTCTCATAACTCCCCAATGGTTTTTCCTTTTTGCATCCTCCATCTCAGATGATGACCTTGCTTCTTATTTTACTAGAGGGAAAAGCAATGAAGCATTCAAAAAAGAACTTCCACATACCCACCACCCAATCTAAAACCTGCCCATTCATGCTCCTACTGAGCCTTGAAGGAACAATGAGCAAAACTGTCTGTGCTCCCTAACTCAGTTGCTCAAGGATTTAACTCCTGCAATTACCCTCTCCCTCCGCTGTTTCAAAAATGTCTACTCTCCACTGGTTCATTCTATTCTGACAATAGTCAGTAACCAAACATGCTCAGTATGATACCAGTTTATGAACCTTTGAACACATATCCCTCTTCTGATGCCTCATTATCCTTCCTTTTATTGCAAAGTTCTTTCAAAGAATTGTCTATATCCTGTTTTTATTTCTTCTTCATTTTCTCTTGAAGATCGGTGATCTTGATGTTGCCAAATTTCATATTTACTTCTCAGTTCTTATCACGTATCACATCTCTGAAGCATTTATCACCATGCCTGTCACCTTTGTTCTTCAATCACCTTTTTTTCTTGGTTTCTAAGACATCTTTCTCTCAATTGACCTCATGCTGCACTGGCTACTCCTATTTCTTCTGCTGTTTTCTCCTAGCTTTCCCAACCTCTAAATGTGGGAAGGTTCTAGATCTCTATCATTGAACATCTTCCTTTGCCAGCTACACTGTCTAGGCAATCTCATGTAGCCAAGTGGCCATAAAATACTACATACATCCTGAAAACTCCTAAATTAATAGTTCCACTTATTGACTTACTTTTTCTTTTTCAAATTTGCTTTAATTGTTGCATTAATAGAGAGGTCTTTCCTGAACACATTATGTAAAATACCATCTTGCCCACCCTTACACCTCCATACCCACCTTACCCTCTGAATTACAGATTCATATACCCAACAGCTTACTGGACAGTATTATGTGTCTCTTTAATCAGCATTTGAAACTTAATACATCTAAATCCTTTCAAGGCCTGTTCTTCATTGGTTCTTGCCTTGTCAGTAAATGATAGTCCCATTCTTTTTCATTTTCTCAGCCACATTTTTTTGAATCACCCTTAATATTCAACTAGCTGTCATAACATCTGTCAATGGACTTTTCAGCCCCAGCTCCAAAATAGATTCATAGCCTTGTCATGACTCCAGCCACCATCATCTCTCATCTGAATTTATTCAGTAGTTTCCCAACTAATCTGCTCCACCCTTGTCCCTCACCATCTGCTCTTTATATTGTGGCCAGAATTACAGTTTTAAATCAAGATAATTTTCTTTGCTCAAAAATAACCAATGATTCCTCAAGTCATTTTAAGCAAAAGCCAAAGTACTGACAAAGCTCTTTAGGATTCTGCACATCTTTCCTCAATTCTTCATGACTTTCAGGACATTTGCAAAAGTGCATCCTAGGCAGAGAAGATAGTGAATGGGTGGAAGGGAGGAAAGGTATGAAGTACCAGTCATTGAGCCCCACATAGGTCTTCAAGCAAGATCAACATCTGAGATGGAGGATGCAAAAAGGAAAAAAACATTGGGGAGTTATGAGAGGAAATATAGAAGTGTTAAATGATTATTTAGGAAAAAGAATTAATCCTCAACTTTGCTAGATTTAGGAAAAAGAATTAATCCTCAACTTTGTCAGATTTGCCCCTTGAACTTTTAGATCTCTTCCAAACTGAAGTATTTAAGTGCTGAAAATAACTACTAAATTTCCAGAAACCAAACTTGTCAAAGGAATAAGGACATTGAAGTAACTTGTCATACTGCCACTTAATATTCCTGAGTACATCTCAGTAAAGACCTAAATCTCCCCATGCTTTTAAATGATATGATACTTAAGGTACTAGAAAATCACCAGATGGACAAGGTTTTCAGTCCAAATTTTCAGCATGGCATGAAGAGTCATAGAAATGCAAGAGCAGGCACTTATATTTGAACTGTTTCTATTAACTTACTCTGCAGTAAATTTTAATAATACTTATGTTTTCACTTGGCCTTGATTTTATAAATTCAGAATTGTTTCTCTTCATCAAGAATTCTCTAATTCCTATGGAGCTCAAGGATGCATAGATACAGACTTCAGGAAAGGTACTATCTCAGAAAGCTCATGACATTTAGAAAAACAAATGAGAATAAATAATGCTACTTCCAACCATTCTACCTCCATACAAGTTTACCCTGCAATAAAACAGTTCCAAGTGTTCACTGGTATTCACTTCAAGTTCTTATTGCATTGAGAAATTAAATATCATCAGCTGTTATGACTCTCCGGCCATGCTTTCTACATTAGCTACTCAGAGCATAGGATGATAACATATTAACTTGCATTGTACAGGTACTATTGAATTTATTACCAAATTTAATCACCCTTATCACCACATAGGAAAGGGGTTATTATTTTATTTTATAGATAAGGGATTAAGTCTCAGAAAGTTGAATTTTCACACCAAAGTCACATAATAGAGCCAGAATAAATATTGACCCTCAATCTTGGAATCATTTTAACATGCATCTGTTGGCAGGAAGGCTTTTCTGTGTTCTTTAACTCACTCTTCTCAATTTATCCAATCCGTAATCATAGATTCATTCTTATGAAGGTGAGCAAATCCAATTATATAGTGAAATACCTATGCTTCAGTCAAACTGCCACTTGTCTTAAGCAAAAATGTTGAATATCTACACGTGTTCTGATTGTTAATAGCCACGAATGTCCATTCTTGACTGATCAATTATTTCACTAAATTTAATTATTTTTTTCTTCACATGATTTTGGGAGTGTCTCAAAGCACAAAGATCACTAACATATCCTTACAAACTTAATGTTAGTGTGGAGTAGACCTGGAATACAGTTCCTCTAAACAATGCCTGGGAATCCCCCACATATATCTCAGTAGAATAGAACCCCTACCCATCAGACAGACTCCTCTATGGAAATTAAATCAAATGGCTATAATTTAATTTCTACTACTACTTTGTTACCAATAAAGTTCTCTAATTACTTTTTTGAATCTTTTAAGTAGTTTAAAGCATTTAAGAGAAACTGATATATGAAAACACACACACACACACACACACACACACACACCTTATCAACAGATTCTACATTAATAGATTCAACCAACTTCCAATTAAAATTATGTTTTGACCTGCATCTGTACTAAACATGTATATACTTTTTTCTTTCTCATTTTACACTAAACAATAGAGTGTAACAGCAGTTTGCATAGCATTTACAATATATTAGCTGTTACAAAATATCTAGATCTGATTTAAAGTATGTGGGAGGACTGCATATACTACTGTACTGTATATGTGAATAGTATGCCTCTTATAGAAAGGTCTTGACCATCCATAAATTTTGGTTTCCATGGGGGATCCTAGAACCAATCCTTTGTGTATAACAAGGGAAACTATATTAAGTTGTGCAACCTTAAGTTCTCAAATTATGTTTGAAGTTTTAGGGGTATCTAATTTGTTAGATTCATAAGTTTTCAGTTTAATAATTGTATAAGTAGGAGGCAAATGTCTTTAGAAATCATTAATTATTTAAAGATCTCAAAGATTGTACATTCCTTTAACATACTGAAGCCAGACCCCCAGAAAACCACTCAGCCCATTCAGGGGCTAGATCTTTAGGTCCAGGCTGCAAGGCAACTGAAACACTGGACTTCTACATTAACATTTCTAAAGTATATTTCATTGCATTATAATTCTGTGAGATGTTGATAGGTCTTTCTTTCTGTCTCTCTTTCACACATACAGACAAATACACATGAGATTGGTAAAGAAAAGTTTGGAAAATACTGGCTTAAAGTTTGTCTTTTCTCTGGAATTGAACAGGCTGTTGTATGTGTATTCTCTAGGACTGTTTTTGTGCCAATGTATGACGCAGTGGGTATGTAAGAATTCCTCGCTGGATGCATATAATTTTTATACCTTGGCAAATTGTGTCTCTGTCTTATTACCCTGGGCATATGTTACTTTGAGGTCCTAAATGTACCGTGGCTTCTTTGAAACTGGGCCCCAGCCATGTTCTCTGTTAGTCAGCTGTCCATCACTATAATGAAATACCTGAGATAATTAACCTATTCATAAAAGTTTATTTTGGTCTATAGTTTGGGATGTTTTAGTTCAACATTAGGTGGACCTACTGCTTTTGATGTCTGGTGGGGTTGCCAAATGGTCATGGTTGGGAGCATATAGTGGAATAAACTGCTTGTTTCATGGACATGAAGCAAAAGAGAGAGGAAGAAGCATACCTTCGGTGATCTAAACAACCATCAACTAGGCTCACGTTGAAGGTTCCATGTCCTCTCAAGATCATCGAGCCTTTGACACTTGGACCTTCAAAAGAGTTTCAACATCCAAACTGCAGCACTCTCATACTCTTTTCTGAGGACATGAGTCCTGCTGAGAACCACAGTGATTCTGGTTGAGGCCATGCTACATGCTCCCCAAACTCATCGGTACTAACCACTCATTTATGGGAACTGTCTTGTAGTGCTTACTGTTAGGACCCTGACCAAATTTGGTTCAATTTCATCACTATACTCCTCTTCATTTTGTGATCGTTTTGACAAATTCCAGCCATTACTTTAAAAATTTAGGATACTGATGCAGAAAGAGCTGAATGAGAGACTTTAGCTTTCTTAGTTTGAACCGTCTCTATCATTTAAAAAATAAGGTCAAATTATCTGCCATTAATAAAAGGGCAGAGATTCTCCTTTCATATATGAAGCAGCTTGCTCATCACCCCAGACAAGTGGGAGAAGATGATGCCAACTGTCTCTGACGGCTTGGATAATGAAAGTCTATGAACGGCCAAAACTCTGAGACAAACAACCAGTTGTATAATATCAGCTCAATTTGCAGCTTGAGGGCTTGGTATCCTCACATATGACTCTCATGGCCTGGATAATTCTATAATCATAGGCCATAAATTGCATCAATCTTCACACTAAAAATAATATTTCTTTAAAAAATATAAAGGAGAATTTTTAAATCAGAATAAATCAAAAGTCTTAACTTAAACAATGACAAAAAAAAAAAAAATCTCCTTGCCAGATCAAGTCACCAAGTCTTTAGTTTATGGTTAAAAATGGCCTGGGAGGGACTTTTCAAATCCAAATGAAATATGTACAAGATTTCAGATCAGAGACCAGAGATAAGAATATAGATCAAGAAAAGAAAGGCTAGACATGCAGGATGGGGTTGGACTATAGAGGCAGGGGGGAGTTTCAATTCTAATTTCCTTTTCTTTTTGTCTACAAAAACTCCATTTGCTCAGAAAATAAATTTGATCACCGTAGGCAATGTTTTCAGCCCCAGCTCGAGCGCCTTTGCAAGCCCAACATGCTCACTGCCATCTCTTCACATCTGTAACATTTAACTTTAATGCCTCTGCCCCTGAGGAGGTGCTGAACACATTTCAATGCACCAGCCATGGATATGGCCTGAAGAACTAGCAGCTTGGCAGCGAATCAGCGGGTGACCTTTCCTATTGACACTGTCTGCAGAGCAGCTTGGCCACATGGACAGGAATAAATCTCTTCTTGAGTTAGCTTCAGATGGGAGATGGAAATTGCAGACCCATTCAGTAGCATCAGATTTATTAAGGAGAAAGACTGTCCATGGCAGAGAGAGTGAAAACCATGAAAAGTAGATCCAGAGAGCAGATCCTCCCTGCTGTGACAGCTGCATATGCTGCTTTCATTTGTGTCCCCACCTGGGAACAAGCCACTGGGTTTATGCAATAATTTCCCCAGTAGTCAAAACTGGAATCTGGATGAATATACTTCCTGCTGTCCCCTGTTCTCTTTTAATCCGGATGGTCACTTTCCCTGAGTCCTATAGCTGTCCCATTTTGGGAAGCTGCAAGGCCAACCTTTGGTAAAACTGGAGGCTAGAAAAAATCTTTTATCCCCCCAACCTTTGATTTTTTTTTTATCATCTGCTCTTGGCAATGGTTTGGCATAATTTGCAACAAATTTGAACTGAATTAGAAATGGAGGTATTGCGTATTCATTGGTGGCTTTGGGTAGAATGAGTTTGATGATTATAATGAGGTATAAGGTTTAAAGATGCTGCAGATCAGTGATTTAAATATTTTAAATTGCATAATTTGTCTTTTAAAAACAGGACCTCAAGGAATTTCAATGTAGAAAAAAAAAAGCTTATTTTCTCTGGTTAGAGAAGGTTAATTCAAACAGGGTTATATCTCTTTCTTCCCAAAGTACTCCCAGGAAGGTGTATGCAGCCTGTACCTCTGAGGTAGAGCATTAAAAAGTCCTACTCACAGAAGGTGTTATTCTAAATGTATATTTTCTTCATTAGAATAAAAAGAGCCAATTTTTAAGACAAGGGGATCACTGGGAGAAGTTGATCAATGGGTATTAAGTTATAGTTAGAAGTCAGAATGTCTGGTGTACTCTTGCACAATAGAGTAACTATAAACAATAATGATGCACTATATATTTTTGAAGAACTAGAAGAAAGGATTTGAACATTTTAACTATAAAAACTGGTAAATGTTTGAAGAGACAGATGTGTTTTTTACCTGATTTAAACATGATATAATATATACATGTATGGAAACATCACATGGTACTCCAAAAATATGTATAGGTTTTTAAATATTTTATCAGTTAAAAAATAAATTGAGTTTACATTTTCTAAAAAAGTTCAGTTCTTGGTGCAGACACCAGGAATGTGAATAATCCAAAAACATTTCTAGTTATCTATGCAATACTTCCAATAATTATGAAAGAACAATTACCTTTCTAGTTGACAGTGAGCTTGAATTCTTATACTTCATTAGTGTGACGAGTAACTGAACCTCTTAAAGTTACTTTAGGCTCATTAATCCTTATAACCTTGTTATAATCCTTGTTATAAGGATTAACTGGAATAGTATGAGAAAAATATCAGAAATAGCACTTGGCCTATATCCACCCAGAACCTCCACTCTGCTCCCAGTCAAGGCCATTGTTTTCAATAAGTTTATAATGTTTCTTTTTTGATGAGGTACAAAATAAACAACCAAGAATATTTCAGGGTGTTCACTGCCATAATAGAAACATACACAAAGTACTCTGGGAAATCATAATCAAACTATATTGCCTACACTTGGACTATAGGAGAGTTTTTCAAAATGAAGAAATCATCTGAATAGGTCTCAGAAGGCTGAGCTTACATCATATAAAAAGGGTAGAGGTGGGTATTATAACGAGTGAGAAGTCTGAGAAAAAGCACAGAGGCAGCTGCTGGGAGCCATTAGCCAAGTAGGTATGACAATTTCCTTGCCAGCGTACCCCATGTTGCAGTGACATTGCATGTAGGTGACCTTGCTCAAGGACCAGGGCGGATTAGGGTGTTCCCGGTTTAGGATAATCGGGTTTAGGGCGTTCCAGGTTTAAGATTATTCCTGCTGGGAATAGGGCGTATCCTGCTGTCTGAGTTCCCCTTGAGTTCTCACGGGATTCAGACAGTATTCTATGGGAGATAGAAGCCCAGTGGAGGTGATTTTGGGCAGAGAACGTGGATTTCCCCAGAACGTGTTTGTAGACGGCTGGTGTGAGTTCGGGAATAAAGAGTTGCTGTTTGACTCTACAAGCTGTGTGGTGGCTCGTGATTGTGTGCCCAGCCAGACTGCGGCATTTGTGCCCAGCCAGACTGCGGCATTTGGCGGCTCGTACGGGGAACGTCTGAAGCTTGGAGGTAAGTGAAATTGCTCGTCCCTGAGGAAGAGCAAAAGAATGGGTGACCATTTCAAAAAAAAAACAGTGCGTTCTTGTTTTGATTTATCTTGTTTTTGTTTCAAGATGCCTATCCCTAGAAATTTCTCAGGCAAACTGGAAAAAATGGTTGACTAAAGGTTTGAAGTTTGTCGGCCCTGAGGAAGAGAAAATTGATGCAACGATTTTTTATTCCGTTTTTGTTTCATTCAGTTTCGGTTTTGTTTTGTGTTATCTTATTGGGTTGCGTTATCTTTATAGTAGATTAGAAATTAGTAAAAAACAAACCGAAAAGATGTTAAGTAAATTGTTAGAGGTTCAGACCATGGAGAAAGACATTTTAGATCAAGCAAAAGAGAAGGTCTCTCGAGCTAGTCAGACAGAGGAAGAAAATTTAAAGGAAAAGGGGTTGTTAGGAAAAAGGCCACAACAGGAGGCTGTTACTAACTACGTTTTATCACAAGAGGGCGTAATTCAACCAACAGCCCCACTGATGGAGACAGCTGAGTGGCCCTCAAACCCCGTAGTTGATAAATGGGATCCTGAGACAGGACCTCAAAGGTTAGCATGCCCTGTACTTGAACAGGTAGGAGGGCAGCGAATTCACCGTGCTTTAGATTTTAAAACAGTGAAGCAATTAAAGGAGGCTGTAACAACCTATGGTCCCCAAGTTCCCTTCACGGTAAGCATGGTCGAGTCCATTACTAACTTGGACATGACGCCAGCAGATTGGGCTAGCATGTGTAAATCTGTACTAAATGGAGGACAATATTTGTTATGGAAGGTTGCCAATGAGGAATTTTGCGTGGAGACAGCTAGGCGAAATGCAGCAGCCGGTTACCCTCAAAGAAATCTAGATATGTTGTTAGGAAAAGAACCTTATGAGGGTCAACGGCAACAAATTGAATATGATCCTGCTATATATGCACAAATTGCTACAGACGCAGTTAGGGCATGGAAGACTTTACAAGGACATGGAGATTTACAAGGTCAGCTATCTAAGGTAATACAGAGAGCTAATGAACCTTACGCTGACTTTGTAGATAGGCTAATTCAAACGGCTGCCAAAATTTTGGGGGATACAGAAAAAGCAATGCCATTAATAAAACAACTGGCTTATGACCAAGCAAATCGTTGCTGCAGAGAGGTTATTAGACCATGGAGACATGAAGATTTAAACACATATATTAAATTATGTAGAGATATTAATGAACAAGGGCAAGTCTTGGCAGCTGCAGTACAACAGGCTTTAGATGCCAGGCCAAAAACATGCTATGATTGTGAACAAACAGGACATTTTAAAAGGAATTGCCCCATAGGAGGAGGGTTTAACAAAAGTAGGTATCAAAGGAATAGAATACCGGGTATTTGCCCATGATGCCGTAGAGGGAGACATTGGGCTAATGAATGCCGTTCTCAAACCACCATAGAGGGTACTCCCTTATCAAAAACCGGACAAAAACCAGGTATTTATCACGACATCGTGGAGAAAGGCATCAGGCTCCATTGCCAAAAAACGGACAGGGGGGCCCAATTCCCCGGGGCCCACAAACACAAATCTATGGGGCAGTGGAGGAACCCAGCAACACCATCAGGGTAGTGCCCAGGACACATTGTCCATTAAATCCCTCATCAGACAACCCGAGGGAGCGCAGGGTTGGACATCTGCGCCTCTGCCAGAGCAGTATTAACTCCAGAGATGGGAGTTCAAATCATTCCCACAGGAGTAAAAGGACCTCTTCCCCAAGGAACAGTAGGCTTATTATTGGGACGTAGTTCATCTACATTAAAAGGACTTATGATAAGTCCTGGGGTAATTGATCCCGATTATGTAGGTGAAATAAAAATTATAGCTAGTTCTCCAAGAGGTATATCAGTAATTTCACCAGGAGATAGAATAGCACAGTTGTTAATAATACCCAGCCTACATAATAAATTTCGTAGTCGTAGTGTAGAAAGAGGTTCCAGGGGATTAGGTTCCACAGGTGTAGATTGGGCTATGTTGTCTTTAAATTTAGATTCTCACCCAATGCTAAAACTAAATATTCAAGGTCATGAGTTTAATGGGCTACTGGACACAGGAGCTGACCTTAGCATCATATCTCGTCAAGAATGGCCAAAACATTGGCCATTACAACAAGCCACTCAAACGCTTCAAGGCCTAGGAGTGGCGACTAATCCCCATAGAAGTTCTATGATATTAGATTGGAAGGATCCTGAAGGATGTGAAGGAACTATACAGCCATATGTATTGGATCATCTTCCTATAAATTTATGGGGACGAGATGTCCTAGATCAATTAGGTTTGACATTAACAAATAACATCAATCCTAATGCGCCCACTATTAGGGCTAGACAAGGCTTTAGGAAAGAAAAAAGATTAGGAAAACAAGGGCAAGGTATAACAGCACCAATACAAATAGATCAAGGAACAGACAGACATGGGTTGGATTTTCAGAAAGGGCCACTGAGACAATCAAAATTACTTGGAAATCAGAAACACCAGTGTGGGTTCCTCAGTGGCCCCTGACTAAAGAAAAGATACAAGTAGCCCATGATCTGGTCAAACAACAATTAGCGGAAGGACATATACAACCTTCCATATCTCCCCATAATACTCCCATTTTTGTCATCAAAAAGAAATCTGGTAAATGGAGATTATTGCAAGATTTAAGAGCCATTAATAATGAGATGGTTATTATGGGACCTGCTCAATCAGGGATTCCTCAATTGTCTGCTTTGCCAAAAACCTGGCATGTTTTAGCTATAGATATTAAAGATTATTTTTTTTCAATTCCAATTCATCCCGAGGATAGTCCACGTTTTGCATTTACTATCCCTGCATTAAATCATGAAGGTCCTGATCAGAGATATGAATGGAAAGTACTCCCTCAAGGGATGGCTAACAGTCCAACTATGTGTCAAATTTATGTTAACAAAGCAATCCAGCCACTTAGAAATCAAAATCCTGAACTACAAATATTTCACTATATGGATGATGTATTATTGGCACATAAAGATAAAAACATATTGCTGGAATGTTATGCCACACTTACAAACTTATTAAAAAATTATAATCTAGAGATAGCAATAGATAAAGTACAATTAAATTTTCCAATTAATTATTTAGGAGTTCTATTATCCTCAACCATGTTCCCTCCACCAAAAATTCAAATACGAGTAGATCAACTCAAATCACTTAACGACTTTCAAAAGTTATTGGGAGACATATATTGGATAAGGCCTTATCTAGGTATACCAACAGGAGAGTTGGGACCTTTATTTGATATTCTAAAAGGTCCATCAGATCCAAATTCACCCCGAATGTTAACTCCTAAAGCAAGAAAGGCATTAAAAATTATTGAAACATATATGGAAAATATACATTTGGATAGAATTGATATAAGTTTGCCTTTATTATTTATTGTACTACCAACAAAAAATATTCCTACAGGAGTATTTTGGCAAGAAGGTCCATTATTGTGGATACATCTATCTTATTCTCCTAACACTATTCTTACTAGGTATCCTGAGGCTGTAGGACAATTAATACTCAAAGGAATAAAAGCAGCGAAGGGAGTGTTTGGAATTTCTCCCAATAAAATTATTACTCCATATACTATGGATCAAATTGATGAGTTAGCTAATCAGTTAAATACTTGGGCAATAATCATGTGTAAATCTAATGTTACATTTGATAATCATTTACCATCTAATCCTTTGTTGTCTTTTTGGTCTAAACATCCTGTAGTTTTTCCTAAAATGACAAGAAAAACACCTATCATGAATGCTCCAAATATATTCACTGATGGGTCTAATAATGGTACAGCAGCAGTAGTTACCCCAGATCGAACTTTTACATTTTTAGTACCCAAACAATCAGCTCAAAAGGTAGAGCTTAATGCAGTTTTACAAGCTTTTTTTGATGTTTAAAGATTCTGTATTCAATTTATTTTCTGATAGTCAGTATGTAGTTAATGCTATAGTATCTCTTGAAGATGCTGGTAGGATTTCCCCTTCTTCTACTGTTTTCTCTTTGTTTTCCACTATACAAAGTCTAATCTGGGACAGAAAAGATCCATTCTTTATAGGACATATTAGGGCACATACAGGATTGCCTGGAGCCCTTAGTTTAGGCAATGATTTAGCAGATAAAACTACACATGACATACATATTTTCTCTACATTTGAAGAAGCTACAAATTTTCATAAAAGGTTTCATGTTAATGCTAATACTTTACAAAAGCGTTTTAAAATAACTAAGGAACAAGCCAGACATATAATAAAACAATGTCAAAATTGTGTGACATTTTTACCACAAGTTAATCTTGGAGTCAATCCTAGAGGACTGATACCTAACCATATTTGGCAGATGGACGTCACACACTTGCCAGAATTTGGAAAATTAAAATATTTACACGTTACAGTTGATACTTCTTCTGGATTTTTGATGGGCTCCCTTCATGCTGGAGAAAAAACTAAAGATGTTATAGCTCATTGCTTACAAAATTTTGCCACTGTGGGCGTTCCTAAACAGTTAAAAACCGATAATGGTCCTGGCTATACCTCTACCTCTTTTAAACAATTTTGCTCATCATTTGGTATTACTCATATAACAGGAATCCCATACAATCCACAGGGACAAGGCATAGTTGAAAGAGCTCATCAAACTATTAAAACAAACTTATTAAAGCAAAAAGAGGGAATTGGAAGGGGGTATATATCCCCCAAAGGTAAACTTAAAATAATGCTTTTTACTCTAAACTTTTAAAATTTGGATTCATCAGGACTTAGTGCTGCGGAAAGGCTACATATGTATCCAAAAAATGTACATAAGCCTAAGGTACTTTGGAAAGATATTCTAACAGGACAATGGAAAGGTCCTGACCCAGTGATTGTCTGGAGTCGGGGTTTTGTTTGTGTGTTTCCACAGGGAGAACAGCAGCCGATTTGGATTCCAGAGAGATTAACTAAAACAATTTCTACAGATCGAAAAGAAGATGATTTGACTCAAATCCATAACAGCTGATATCCAGAACTCCAGCTTGGCCATTCTTACATCTGCGACAGTGATTAACCAGGATGCTTTTTTCAATAGCTATTTTATTATTGCATTTTTCCACATCATAAGGTTCTATTTTTATTTTTTGAGCTCATACAAACCTAGGTTAATGTTTTTCTCATCAGTTTTATTTTTTGACTGTGGAGTTTTTAAACATTGCAATGGAGATTTCACCCAGGTAAAGCTACAAGGCCTTTACTATTTTCTTATGTGTTGTACGTTTGTGTACACTCTGTGTTTTGTGTTGTATGTCTGTATGTGCGTATGTCCATATTTCTTATATGAGGAGCGCTCATGAAAAAATGGATCCGAATTATTATTATTATTTTTTTTATTCACGTGATTTAAATGGTTTAATTTAAATTAGGTAAACAGCTGTTAAGGATTGTTTTTAAAGGTGGTTAACAGATCTGTTTGTTTACTAATTTAAATTAGGTAAAAAGCTGTTAAGGATTGTTTTTAAAGTAGGTTAACAGATCTGTTTGTTTACTTTCACCTTTCCTTTTCATTATATTTAATAATTCTTTTCAGGATAATGTCTTTTTAGCATCATTGCCAGAATTCCTATCTTCATCCCAGTGCCGGTGAAGACAAAGATAAAACCAGACTACAGCTTCTATGATAGCTATCACAGTAAACTGTATAAACTGATGCATCAATGAATATAACTCAACAAGTAATGCTCAATCAAGGAGTCAACTTACTTTGGGAGGAAACGGATTTGGGGAGGAAATGGACATATTGATAGATTCCTCCGCTTTGAACTGCTTACAGAACTTGCCTGGACTATGTAACTATCGTTTGGTGCAGCGAATTGTGGTAATGCTGGCATATCTTTGCTGATGGTGTCACTAGTGATGCAATTTTTATTTCCTTGCCAGCGCACCCCATGTTAATTGTGGTAGTGCTGACATATCTTTGCTGATGGTGTCACCAGTGATGCAATTTTTCCCAAGAAGCCGTCAATTGGCTTGGTGTCGTGGCATTTCTGTATCCTCCTCCCTTCTGCTAGTGATGGTCTAAAATTTGGGGGCCAATGGCTATATGCTGGACCGGTAGTCAGTGACGGGTATGATCCAATTGCAGTGGTATCAACCTAAGACAGGAGGCTGACACCTAAAGGTCAGTTTTCCGATGACGGGTAAGAACCATATGTTGAATTGGACAACCTACCAGGCACGGTCCTTAAGCCACATTAACCTCACTCCCCCACTGGCACCAAGGCCAAATTTGGGGGCCAACAGAGGTGAGGCAAAGAACCTCACCCCCCCCACTGGTGCATAGACCTATCCATAAGTATGGATGTATGCTGGACCGGTAGTCAGTGACGGGTATGATTCAATTGCAGTGGTATCAACCTAAGACAGGAGGCTGAAGACTAAAGGTCAGTTTTCCAATGACGGGTAAGAACCATATGTTGAATTGGACAACCTACCAGGCACGGTCCTTAAGCCACATTGCTTGTTGTTTAATTAATCAGAAGAGGGGAGATGCTGGGAGCCATTAGCCAAGTAGGTATGACAATTTCCTTGCCAGCGTACCCCATGTTGCAGTGACATTGCATGTAGGTGACCTTGCTCAAGGACCAGGGTGGATTAGGGTGTTCCCGGTTTAGGATAATCGGGTTTAGGGCGTTCCAGGTTTAAGATTATTCCTGCTGGGAATAGGGCGTATCCTGCTGTCTGAGTTCCCCTTGAGTTCTCACGGGATTCAGACAGTATTTTATGGGAGATAGAAGCCCAGTGGAGGTGATTTTGGGCAGAGAACGTGGATTTCCCCAGAATGTGTTTGTAGACGGCTGGTGTGAGTTCAGGAATAAAGAGTTGCTGTTTGAATCTACAAGCTGTGTGGTGGCTCGTGATTGTGTGCCCAGCCAGACTGTGGCAGGCAGCACTCAGTGAAGCCCCTATACAGGGTGTGGGGTCCCAAGAGAGCATGTCTTGTATAAGTATCCTTCAAGTAAGTAACAGATTTGATACAAAATTTACTAGTACAAGGCTGGACCAAGAGTCAATAGGTTTTCATGAGACTAAACACTTTGGTAAGGAGTACAGACTTTCTATTCAATGGGAGCCACTTATAGCTTCTTAACCATAATAGGATAAAAATTAGAACCTGTTTTACAAAGATAATCTTGGTTTCAATTATGAAAACAAGTTGCAATTCGAACACTAACGCCAAGTCAATATAAAGGAAGTCATTTTAAATAGTCTAGTAAATGATGACAATATAATCATAGCTGATATTTACCTTAATATGTACCAGGCATATTTCCAAACATATTATTGCATTATCTCATCTAATCCTCATCTAATCCAATGGGGAAGATATTACTATGATTCACATTTTAGAAGTGAGGAAACCAACTGAAGCAACTTAAGTTACAGTTAGAAGCTTCTGACACTACTTTGTGAAACTTGTCTATGAACATAGAACTTTAACTAAAATTAGTAGGATTCAGTGACAATAAACAAGACAGTAAATGGCCAAAGAACTGGATGGTTTCTAGCTTGAAAGCCTGAGAGATCATAATGCTATTAAGTGGAAGGAAAATTTAGGGGCAATGAGTACACATGATGAGATTCTGGAAACAGATGGCCAGGAAATTGAGAGAGGGAGGCCAATAATTTAATAAGAAATTGCTTCAGATAGTTTTACAATGTTAATTTCCTTTATATAAGAATTCAGAGTCACAAGATATATGTAGGTAAATAGAAGATAGCTAGCTAGATAGGCACATTGTGTTTTACTCATTTAAAAAGTTCCTTTTGAATTTTGAATTTGAATTTACGTTCTAGCATGTTAAATTTTGAATGGTTAGTATACTACCACACTTAATGCCTTCTGTACCTGTCAGAACTTCACCTCTGAATCAGATCCAGGGAAACAAGAAAATAAACAACTATAAAATACAATAGACTTTTAAAAAAAATGCATGAAAAAAATTAAGACATTTTGAAAATATTCCAAATAGAGAAGATTTTAAAATATATATTTTGATTAAGAAAGGGCCTTAAATATTATCTAGTACAAATTATTTCTCTATGTTTAATGAAGGGCAAATAAGAAAGAAAAATAATGCAACTAATTCAAAATTTCATTCACAGTGTATGTTAGTTTCCATAAATTAGATAAAACAAAATTGCTACAAAAAGGGTAAAAATGTATTTTCAGCAGATACTTTTTTTAAAGCCACTGAGAAGGAAAATCATCTGTAACTTTCTTTACCAAATCAGTACAAGATCATTCATACCACTATATTTTAGAAAAGTTACTTCTAGAAGAAATGTTGAAAAGCAATTGTGTGATCCTTTTAGGAGTCCAAGCCCATATCTAAAGGGGTCATATGGGACCATTCCTTGAAGACAGGTGCACAGGTGTATCTTGATGCTTCACAGACATCTTTCCTACCTTAATATTTTTCCAAGACCTTGAATGATCTTCACCTGCTTTTGAGACCAATTTGATTTTCAACAGAAGATGATAAAACCTGTAAAAATAGATCTTTTGGTTTTATGCACTTATAAAATGCCTCTATTTAGGTCTAAATGACCTCTGATAACATGTTCACAGTCTTAAAACTCCAAAATAGTTGATGCCTTACTGCCTTTTTGGGTAGACTTATTTCCTCTAGAAGGCAGTTAACTCTTGGAAAGCAAAGAAAAAAGTTGTTTTTTTTTTTTTTTTAAATTAATTAATTTATTTATTTTTACAGCATCACCTAGCCCAAAACAGGAAACACAGAAATTGCTCACAATATTTACTGATATACCTTGCCTCAACATCATTTAGTGAATTTTATAAAACAAATTGTGCAAAAATATTCTGTAAAGAAAAGCAGCCCTATTTTCAGCAGTGAGAGTTCTATCAGAATTATTTTAATTCTTTATTTCTTAATAATACTAATTGAAAAAGTATACCATGTTTTAGTCAGCTTTTTCACCATTGTAAATAAAAGATCCAACAAGAACAACTTTAGAGGAGGAAAAATTTATTTGGCACTCACAGTTTCAGAGGATTCCATTGCTCTGAACCCAAGGTAAAGCAGAACATTATGGCACAAAAGTGTCATGGGGGAAAATAGCACAGGACATGGCCACTAGGAAGCAGAGAAAGTTCTCACTCATTGGGGACAAACTATAAACCCTAAAGGCATAATTCCAGTGGCCCAATTTCTCTCGCTATACCCTATCTACCTATAGTAAATACCCAGCTAATCCCTGTCAGTGCATTAATTCACCAATTAAATTAAAACTCTCATATCTAATCATTTCATTTCTAAATGTTTTTGCATTGTCTCACAAATGAGCTTTTGAGGGACACCTAATATCTAATCCATACCATTCAGTTAGTTAGAATATGTTGGATTCATTCAGCAATATACCATTTTTTATTTTGTCTTGTGATCACATCTCATTCAGAAATTCTTTATTTTTCATATCCATTGTTCTCCCTTTCTATAAGCCACGTTGATATTTATGCCCTTGATCCTTGGAAAGTAACTCTGAGCTTCTGTTTTCCCTTCATTGTTTATTATAAAATATTTTACAATATTTCATAAAATATTTTCTTGACATGCTAAATTGCAGGTTCTGGCTAGAAGAGAAGTCACTTTTTAAAATGGGTTACATTAAAGCTTAGAAAGTAAACTTGTCTGGGCATGAAGTTGCTGAGGTCCCAGGTACTCTGGTTTTTCATCCAAGAATTTGGTTTGTCTTAGGAAAGGGGTAGGTGAGGTATGAACGCAATCCCAACTCTCACTGTGAACATGTTATCAGAGGTCATTTAGACCTAAATAGAGGCATTTTTATAAGCACATAAAACCAAAAGATCTGTTTTTACAGGTTTTCACATCTTCTGTTAAGTGATCAGGAAGCTTTGTATAACCCAGATAAAACAAACAACATACCTGAATATTTCACTATATTCCATTATTTGTTTATTCTTGCCTTTGAGGAATTTAAACAAAAATCAAGCTACACTTTTTTAGTAGTCACAACACAGGGTTTTATTGGAACAGAGTGGGAAGAACTTGAAGCAAGAAAATCAAGTTCAAGGGCAACCTCATGAGTTCTCTTTGCCTTCTGGTTTGGTCATAGTCTCCAGTAAAGATATTTGGCATGGCCTATATTGGAACAAAACTTTCCATTGTATTGAATGGCTAGAATGTCACTTCTTTTTAAATACAAATTACAGTATCGAATGGCCTCCCTCTGTCCCCCTTAGCCATATGTATCTTAGCTGCCAGCATTAAATCTTGTTCCACCAGAGAAGCATATTCCAGGTATGCACATGTACTACTTACTGTCTTCTGGTAAAAGCAGACTTTTAAATAAGGAATAAAGTATTGTATTTCAAGGTTAAGTCATTACACATTTTAGAAGGGTAATGACATGAGTTAATTTTATAAAGAGTTACTTTGGTTCCTCCATAGAAAATGGATTCCAAGAAGTAATGAACAGAAATGGGAGACCAGGCGAGAGACATTGAAATAATCCTGGTGATAGTGGGAATTTCATGGAGAGAGGTGGCTTTAGAATTGCTGAGAAGTAGACAGACTTGGAACATATTGGGGAGCAGAATTAGAAATAGGGAGTGAGGGCAAAAGAGGAGGTGAGGTAAGAGATGGAGGAGGTAACTTCAGCAGCCAGTTCTCTTGGCATTCTTGATGAACCATTATCTCACACGGCATCTTGGTTTATTTTGAAAGACTACTGGTATTGCCTGACAATTCATGTTCTTGGTTCAGTCTTGACCTTGATTAAAACTTACCTCTACCCATATAATATATTTATCTGTTTACCAGACAGATGTGTACCTAATAGGGGAAACAAAACATCCATCTACCCATCTGTCTCTCTACATAAAAATATCATCTTTCAAGGACTATCCACTGTGCATTTGGAAACTAGGTCTATCTCATGCAAAAGTTTTTGCTCTTTTCCCTATGCTCTAGTGCCTCCATAGTAATAGGCACAAGAATTTATCACAGATTATAGGTAAAATAAATACACAAGAGAAATCCATTTTTCTTGATAACTTATAATCTTACAGGAAAAATATCTTTTTTTACTTCATTATATGGATCAGTAAAGGGCAAATAAATGATTAGCTTTTAAAGTTTTTTTTAAAGAGGATTAGAAGAAAAGAGATATTTCTGGTCAAAGGAGAAAGTAAAGGTTTGATCTAGAAAACTTAAATTAGTCTTTGAAAGTTGAATATAATCTGGTAGGCAGAGAGAAATTTGGTGGGCATTCCAAATAGTAGGACCCATGAATAGGAGAAACTGAAGAATTTGTGTAAGAAAAGCAAAATATAAAAGGACCTAACAGTTGTTGGGAGATTACTATGCTTCCTAAACTCTGGCACTTCTGCACGTATCATGTATAATCTATTTAATCTGCATAGTGCTGAGACAGGAAAATAGCAGTATCTTCATTTGTACATACGAGAATTAAGACTCAGAATAATTGAGATAGTTTTTCCAAAGTCATGGAAAAGTAAAAGGTGTAACTAGGCTTTGCTCTTCTGTTTTCTTAAGTTTAGCAATAACTTCACCATGCTAATGCATGGGATTTGGGAAGACTAATGAATTTGGTAATAGAAATACATTGAAAACTTAAAACCAGAGTAAAAATTGCTTTTGTTTTGTTTGTAGTTACATTAGCATGTTGAGAAATAGTTTCTGCAATAACTGGGCTTACCCCTTAGGTAAATGCTTAGAATCATTTAGATATAAAACGTTCTGGAAAATGTGTTTAACCAGTCCCATTATTTTAGAATTCCTTTCTTAGAGTTGATACTATAAGCAATAAGAAGCTGTAACATAGAATCCATAGCATAAGGGCTTTAAAGTTTCAATGCTGCAAAATAAATGATCATTTCTTCTTATCATTCCTTTTTAGAAAAGAGAGAGTGATTTTAAGTCAAAGCTTTTTCAAGGAATAATACTTGCTCTATGGCTCCAGTAAATATTTATTAATTTTCTACTACACATTAGGGACACAGACTTAATGTTAAATACCTGCTCTTAAGTCCTTGTCAGCTTGGTTGAAAACAAAGGTGTTTCTACTTTAGAAGTTATTTGATGCCATAATAACCATGATGGTCCTTCCTGGGATTCTTCATAGCTTACAAAGCAATTGCACTGATATAGTATCAACGAATTGTGACAACATCCTATCTATTGGGTGGATGGGGCAATGTTATCATCCCCTCCTGCAGAGAAGAGAGCACAGGTTCCCCCAACCCATGCAGGTCATTATGCAGATACAGAACTAGAAGTGAACCAGAACACAACAGCTGCCTCTTCCCAAATCAACATGGAAGAAACGTCAGGAACAATGTGACAGCTTGGGAAGAGTAATTGTAGTTGATTGAATTAATAGGAAGTAGGATTTGAACTGGGCCTTGAAGAAAGGTGATATGCAGGAACTAGAAGAGGGCTCATGACCTGGGAGACCACTTTTATTCTATATAGTTTTAGCATGGGTCTCTTCCATTGACTGGCTTTGACCAAGAGTCATAATAATGTTACAGTAAAGAATGCATTACTTTCTCATGTGTGCCTTCCAGAATGCATAAAGCAATAACCACAAAGTCACTATAGGGAGGAAATTGAGAGAAAGGTCTTACAGAGGAAAGGTTGGCTTTAAGGCTTTAAGTATCAAAAAAGCCACACACAACGGAACCCACCTGTAATCTGAGCAACTCAGGAAGTTGAGGCAGGAGGATAGAAAAGTCAATGCCAACTTTTACAACTTAGCAAAACCCTATCTCAAAAAAAAAAAAGAAGAAAGAAAGAAAGAAAGAAAGAGGAGGAGGCGGGGCGGCAGAGGCAGCAGTGGAGGAGGTCACCTGGAAATGTATCTCAGTGGTAGAGCTAGGTTCAACCCCCAGTACAGAGAGAGAGAGAGAGAGAAGAAAATCTCCTACTGTTCTAGTCAGCTTTTTTTGCTTCTGTGACTGAAAGACCCAACCAGAACAATTTTGGGGGAGGAAAAAAGTTTATTTGATGGCTCACGGTTTCAGAGATCTTAGTCCATAGAAGGCTGGCTCCATTCCTCTGGGCTCAAGGTGAAGCAGAATGTCATGGAGGAAGAGTGTGGCAGAGGCAAACATCTCACGTGGTGATCAAAAAGCAGAGAGAGAAAGAGAAAGAAAGAGGAGAGAAGGAGGGAGAGGAGGGGGAGAGGGAGAGGGAGAGGGAGAGGGAGAGGGAGAGGGAGAGGGAGAGGGAGAGGGAGAGGGAGAGGGAGGAGAGGGAAGGGCAGAAGGAAAGGGAGAGGGGGGAGGGGGAAGGAGGGGAGGGGGAGGGGGAGGGGGTAGAGGGGGAGGGAGAGAGATACAAAATATATACTACAAAGCCAGTCCCTGAAGTCCCACCCCCTCCAGCCACACCCCATCTGCCTTCAGTTACCAATCATTTAACCCCATCAGGGGATTAATTCACTGATTGGCTTAAGACTCTTACAACCCAATCACTTCTCCTCTTAATCTTCTTACATTGTCTCACAGGTGAGCTTTTGGGAAACACCTCACATCCAAACCAGAATAGCTACCAACTACTCCTGGATTTTTAAATTAACAACTTTCACTCAAGGTTTTGAAGTCAGGTATTTTCCCCCCTTGGGTGGCCCTCACCCAAGTAGAGCTAAAAAACTTTCCTTGGATTTTATCAATCTTTCCTCAAAACATTTCCAAGTCTGTTGTATAACACACTCTGGTGAGTGATTTCTGGGCTATTTCTCAGAATTACCTTGAGATCTCTACAGCAGCTATGCTCTGCTAGCCCCGCTGCCAGACTGGGGCAGCAGGGCACAGCCGTGGGACCAGGAAGCATAGCCGGAGGAGCACTCAGGCCTAGCCTTCTCTCAGCAAGTATAACTCGCGTTGTTTGCATCTGACAATATCCCCATCAGGCCAGACTGTATTCACTTTTGCCTCTCACCCTGTCAGCCTGCAGAACACCATGGTCCCCCATCTTCCAGCAAGAGGAGAAGGTTATCGCTGAGCCAAGTGAAGAAGGAAAAAAAAAATGTGAGACAGTTGTCAAAGTTAGTAAAGTAGGAAGATCTGGGCCAATGATTCAGGGATCTCCAATGCTCCATGGAGTCCTACCTAAGTCAGAGGAGGAAATAAAAGAAACACACTACCAACATAATAGTTGTCAAAGTGTCAGAATAACACTCTGAAAGTAATGGGGTGGGGGAGGCAGAGAATTATCTTTGATGGGGTTCAGATAAGACCAGGAAGAACTGTTTCCCAAGAAGCCTAAAATAAGAATATGTTAGTACCAGGTGCAAAGCAAGATTGCAGAGAGCTTTATTGCCAAGCAGGGTCATTGCAGGTGTGCATAGCAGATTGGACCGTATCCATCCTCATGGTTCAATGTCCTGGCATAATTCTGGAACTGGAAGTGAGAACAGAGAAAAGAGAACTTACCACTAGTTATAATATAGAGCACATCCCATAGGTCAAAGTGAGATAGTGAGATAGCCAGTGTTAACAGCATTAGACGGCAGGAGTTGGGAAACAACTCAGGAATGCCAAAGAAAGACATACAGTATGGATAAAGCTTCAACTGAACCAAAGATAGAGATACAAAGCATAACATTACCGGAGAAAGATAAGTGAGCATAAAACTGGATGCTCTTAATAGAAACAGAATGAATAGAGCAAAGGAAAACTCTTGCTCTTTTTCTTGCAGGTAGAGGTATAACTGGTGAACAGGTCTACATAAACAATGGAAGCTCACTCACAAGAGGACGAATAGTTTAGTTAAAAAAAAAAAAAGCACTAGAAATCTCTAGGTGGTATGAGGACAGTTCAGAAGGTTTGAGGTGGTTAGGCCTAGAGAAAGGAAGATTCAAAGAGAAAAATGACGGTTATCTTCAGATAGTGTGAGTGACTATTGCCTTCCAATTAAAGTTATTGTTTCTACAAGATTATAGTTTCCCAGTGTTCAAGTTTAGTTGGCTAAATGTTTCCTTGCATTTTCCTTTAGCTTCTCAACCCTCCAGTTTTTGTAATTTTGTGATGTAAATTAAATAATGGCAGAAATCAATACACCTGAAGGTGGCAGAAGGAAATTAAACTGGCAAATTCTCAGGAGAAAAGTAACCTGATCTGAAGACAAAAACAAACCAACCAACCGGTGCATTCAGAGCAATGTGGAGCAGAGACAATGTGGGATGGAGGGCAGGAGGAGAATTATTTTGAGCATGGAATATAAAGAAACCCCTAGAAAATGGGAGAGAATATTGGACTCTTGTAATAGTTTTGAGTACTCTGTAAAGGTACCAAAGGGAAGAAAAAAGTAGTGAAAAGTACATTGGATAAAGAATGAGACTACATGGACTTGAGTGTCAAGTGTACCATTCCCTAATGCCACCACCTTGGAAGTCTACTTAATATTTCTTAGCTGAGTTCCCTGTGTGTTTAAATACACATGGAACAAAAAAAGAGTATATTATCTATTTTCTAAAAATCGCAGATCCAGTCATAGTCCTCCCCCAATGAATATGGCTCATGGTAAACTAATTTCTTGTCCTATATTCTAGACAAAGTCAAAGCCAAACGAATTAAACAGGTGATTTCTTAGGCCACTGCCCCAGTAAATGCCAGTCCCTTCAGCTATCCTGGTGTGTGAGGAGTCATTGTCAACAGATGGCTTTGTGCCAGGAATTCACTGTGCATAATATCCTAAGTTGTATTTCAATTTGTTGATACAATTTTATTTGTCTCAACTGATTTTATGTCATGGCAAGTGAGACTACACCCAGTTAAAGATAAGCAGCTTAGGTCAAATGTAGCTAGTGTCCTAGGTTGCATTTCTGTGAGGATCCATTAGCAAACTCAAAGCTATTTCTTAAAAGAAAATCATTTGTTTCTGAAGATTGGTTTATTTGGCTTTGTTCCAAAATGCTAGGGCACTCGACTAAAATTTCCCATTGAGTTCCTAATAAGCCCCGCAGAGCATCCTGATGTGCCTTGATGTTTTCAGTAGCACTGGATTCGATTCTCTAGGTTATGAAATTCACGTAGCAGTACTGCTGGTTTGCAAGTTGGACCACCCATAGAACCTTCTCTTTCTCAAGGCTATCGACACTGTCGGCAAATAAGTTGAAATAGTGGACTTTTGTGTTATATAGGCTGCTTCCTAAATGCAAACAGCATCATTAAATATTGTGCTTCTGTCTTGCTGAGAGAGGATGTGGTATGCTGCACCTTGAATTTCTCTGGGGAAGATATATCCTCAGATGCTCAAGTAATATCCCAGCATCTGCCCCGAAGTGGCAGCACACACATGTCTCATTGAACAATGTAGGACACACCTACTTCTTTCCCACCTTGTCCTATCAATCAACATTATGCCATCAGTTGGGCAGACTAGCATGCTTATTGAGGAATTATGCAATGAAGAAAGCTTCTGAGGACAAATTCAAGCATATCACCATAATATAGCCCAGAATGAGATAGTATGGCACATTGATATCCTCTTCAGGAGCAAAGAAATGCTTTCTGATGTCTTCTATTTGTTAGGATGGGGTGGGGGAGTAATGGAGAACAGTTTAAAGCTAGATAACTAAAGAATAGGAGCCAAAACCTGGAATAATCTAACAATCATGGTACTATATCTCAAACTATCATTACAATAGGAGCAATTATTTCATAACATTTACAGTGATAATCCATTTCCATTACCTATGATCCTTCAGTCTCACAGGAGAGTTAACTGGAATATAATAGAAATAACCATTTTTGAGTCTTTCAGGCTTATGAAAACAGACTAACCTCTGCAGTTATTCTAGAGATATAATATTTCCTTTCATTCTAAAGGCTTCTGCTCAGTTTTTAATAGTTATGACTCCATAAGTCAGGAGGCTAACATGGGAATTATGCTTATAGCTTAATATATATCTTTTCTATCTATTCAATGGTGACTTCAGAATGAATTGGTGAACCTGCTGTGCCCACTATGATATGATGTCAAGAATTTCCTTTATCACCAGATATTCATCAGTCTCATCTGTGACCTCTAGTACTATTCTGAATTACCAGAGATAGGGTGTTTTATAGAGCTAATATCCAATAATTTACCCAAAGACTAGGTTTTTTCCTAATAAGGCACAAAAAACCTTGCATTTGCCAACATATCTCTTTGTAGAAGATTGAAAAAATTTGTTGTGAATATTTGGAAAATTATTACAGATTTTGTTGTGATTTAAATGTTTGTTTCCTCCAAAACTCATGTGGAAATTTAACTGCCATTGTAGTAGTATTAAGAAGTGGAACATTAGGAAGCAATCAGACCATGAAGATTTCACCCTCATGAGAGGAACTGATGCCATTAAAAGAAGATACTTGGCTCCTTCTTTCCTCTTTTTCATTCTTGCCTTTCACCATATGATGGTGAAACAAGAAGATGCTCATCAAAGGGTTAGCACCTTAATGAACTCCCCCGTCTCAAGAACTATGAACCAATAAATTTCTGTTTATTATAAATTATCGAATATTGGCTATTTTGTTATGATAACCCAAAATAATTGTCTAAGTCAGTGTTATGATTTGGATGTAATGTGTCTCCCTACATGTGAGACAATATGAGAATGTTCAGAGGTGAAATGATTAGATTATGAGAGTTGTAACCAAGTCAGTGGATTACTCCACTTGAATGGATTAACTGGGTGAAACTGTAGGCAGGTAGGGTGGGACTGGAAGAAGTAGGTCACTGGACTTGTGCCTTTGGAGCATATATTTTGCCCCTGATGAACAGAGATCTCTCTCTACTTCCTGGCTGTTGTGTCCTGAGTTGCTTTATTCTGCTACACCATTCCACCATGATATTCTGACTTATCTCCAGCCCAGAGCTATGGAGTTGGCCAACCATGGACTGAAATTTCAAAACTGTGAGCCAGAATAAACTTTTCCTGCTCTTAAGTTGTTCTTCTTGGGTCTTTTGGTCACAGAGATGCCAAATGACCAAAACAGACAGCATCTTTCTTAAGCAGGCTTAGCGTCCCCTTTGCTTGAGTGTTGCTGGTCAGGATTGCATGTTGGTTGAGGAACTACACTGCAGTTACCTATAGTGTTAACTCAAATCAAGCTTCTATTCATTAAGCCCTGCATTATCATTTTCAGGTATGCAAATCAAGTATGATTTTACTGGAATAGCTACCCATTTCAGCTTTAGGAACCCAAATATCAAATATCCCTTGACTAAATTTCATTCAGATCAAATTATTCTGGTTAATAATTATGACCTTCTTCATATGGTATGGTAGCCTACCCATCTTGCTTCTGAACACTAATTATATGTCCCAAACAACATTCACATTGAGATTACAAAGCCATGTAAGTGGTAGCACTTCCCCTGTTTATCCCAGTTAAAAGATGACAGTCACTGAAATACTCTTTAAAGATGCTAGTGCTGCCATTATCTGTGTGTGTGTATGTGATTAATTTTTAATTTGTATTTTTCTATTGATTTAGTAAAAGGAAATCAATATGTAGAATAGATACTTGAAGTCTCATGTTTATTATAGTGCTATTCATAAAAATCAAGATACAGAAGTACTGTAAGTCAGTCAACAGATGAACAGATAAAGAATACATATACACAATATGTTATATATACACACTGGAATATTCCTCCACCATAACAAAGAATGAAATCCCTTCATTTGTGGCAAGTTAAATGAGCCTCAAGGACATCATGGTAAGTGAAAGCTAGACAGAAAAACCAACACAGTATGATCTCACTCATATGTGGAACCTTAAAAAGTTGGTCTCAGAGAAGTAAAGAATAGAATTGTGATTACCAAAGTCTTAGAAGTATTCGGGGTTGGGGGACAGAATTTGGGAGAAGTTGATTAATGAGTAAAACATAAGAGGAATAAGTTCTAGTGTCCTGTCATACAATAGAGTGCTTGCAAATAGTAATTTACTATATATTCAAAAGTAGCTAGAAGGGAGAATTTTTAATGTGTTTTTCCAACACACAAAAACATAAACATTTGAGGCATGGGTTGAAATATCACACACTATCTCATAAATATGTACAATTATTATGTATCAACTAAAAAATCAGTTGTATTATTGAAGTCTTAACCTCCAATAGGTCACAAATTCTCCTTGTCCCAAGGGGTGTTACCTTCTCAAATTATTACATTTTAGAGGGTCTCCTTACTGTCTAAAACTGATAACTCTTTTTGTAGGCTTTAACATTCTTTCTCCTTCAGACTAAAGAATGGTGGCATCCCTACTTAGCTTTGTGCTAGTTTCTAAGTCTGAGAATACATCATTGGAAAAATTTCCTCATAGCATAACTTTATAACTTTAAATAAAGTATATTTTCTAGCAAACAATTTTATTTTAAAAAGTTTGTAGCTGATGGAGTGGGGAAAAATATTTTATTTGTTCCAAATCATTTCATTTCGCCTTCCTAAAATTTGATTGATGCCCAAATAAAATAGGGTAATTTTACCACATACCTGGAATACCATCTGTTGCAAAGAATAACACTCGGCAGCAATTCTGCAAAACTACATTCAGTAAGCAAAGTTAGAATCAACTCTTTCAAAGTACTGAGAGGACTGTCATAATTCAAGGGTATTGGGGGCAACATATTCCTTTTAACTGTCCTAGAGTGAGACATCTTTTTTTTTCCTCACATGAACTAAGTAAGGTACACTAAGGAATCTTTGCCAGCACATCTTCGTATACTGTTCTCATACTCATTTGCCTGTGTGTCACAGGCTTCAGAGAAAGAAAAAAAAAAAACTTTCAGTTGCTAGATGAAATCAGCCATCCCTACTTTTTCTCCATCCCAATGGGGAAACTCTATTTCTAAGGTGACTCAGGTAGTCTGAGAAAGGGGCCAGCACGTCCACTCTAAGATAATTCACGTTAACATATATGATGCTCTTGCAAGTAGCTGGCACTCTCAATTTGCCATTGATGTTTTGTTTTCTTTATCTCAAGGGAGGAAATAGGTCAGCCAGGCTGGACGTAAGCCTGTCAATGATTTGATTTATGGGGCCTGTGTCCTAGTTTCTCTCCCAAAACGTTAAACAAATAGGCTTTCATTCAATCATTACAGTTTTATTCCTTTGAGGTTTGGGGCTTTTAATCCTTAAGACATTGATTAAATCCCTGTTAGTAGTCACAAGTTGTGTTAACAGTACACTTTGCAGAAATTTCTAAGATTGGATCATCAGATAAAGACCTGAGAGAATAAGGAACTTGGATAGAAAGCAGAAGAAGGATAGAAAGCAGGCAGAAATTTGGATTTTGCTGACTTCCCAACGTTTCCAAGGAACATCTTTGGTAATGCAGTGTCTCAACACTTCTCTAGGGACCTTTAGGTTCCAAGAACATTTATTTGAAGTAAGCTGACTTAGGGTACATGCACTCTACAGCTATAGAACAGGAATAAGAAAATCAATTTCTATCACTTGGGAATGAACCTCTTGACCTTGAGGGAAGCATTTCTCCCCAGGCAGACCCTCCACACCTTCAGCCAGACAGCTGGAGCCAATAGTATATTCTTGCTGTTGCCCACATTGTGTGTGACAAGTTTCTCATACTCCATTTCAAAGCCTAAACTCTTTTTTCAGGAATGACCTTTGAGGACTCTCTTCTAGGATGGTAGCCTTTTAAAATCCATAATGAAGGCCTGTCAGATACTGTGTGACACTATAACATATTACCCCAGCCTTGGGATCAATCATAGCCCAGGGCCTGAGATTCAATATATCTCGCTGAAAGGATGCAAAATTTTCAGAATACATTATGGCAAAGTTTGCAAATTCCCACAGACATAAATTAGGAAATCTGCTTGATATACTTGCATGTCATGGAATATTTGCTGGGCACCTTGCTGGGTGTGAAGGCTACAAGCCTGCTTCTGAGGCCCCCAAATTGAAATAGGCAGCTCCACACACTGGCTTTGTATCTCTTGCAACCCCTGGGACTCTGGGATTACTGATCCTTGACCTCCTCACATCCTACTAGTTCTGCACGACTTCCAAGTGCTATTTTTTCATTGAGAAGAAGGAAGAATGATAGAAAACAGAAAAGGAAAAAAGTATATGAGGGGATAAACAAAAGCAGAAATCCACTTTTATCTCAATGAGGACAAGTATGAAAGAAAAAATGTTTTTCTCTGGGAATTTTGATTTGGTTACTATTGCACTATTTGTGTAGCCATTGCTCTTGCTTCTGATGGAGTTCTCTGGCTCAGAGGCTGCCTTCCCTATATTTTTCACTTTCAATTAGCTCAAAGGATGGGGTTTTACAACCTGACTGAAACTGTACCTCTCCCTCAGAGTTTGGGACTCTTTAAAACTTCTCTGTGCTAGTCTAGAAGGGTACCGCTACAAGCTCAGAAATGTCAGAAATGACTCTGGGATTAGTGGGTGGTAGGAGATGAAGAAACAAAGCCAGAGCCACCCCCCAGTGACTTCTAAAAAGCACTTGTTCCCTGGAGAATATCACCCAGCCCTGCACTTCTCTGACTTCAACACCCACAATCTTCTTAAATGTCAGAGTCATCAATTATTTGGTGTTAATGAAGTCAGGGAGATGAAATTTTGAAACTCGACAGACAGCGTGCCTCTGTGTCACTGTTTGTGAGGCCTTGGCTGATGTGAATGACCCCACACAACGCCTGCTTGCAAATGATTACTTCTCTTCTGGTCCTTTCAAAGTTCAAAGTAGAGACATGATAACCCTTGCAAAGAAGTCATATGCCTCAAGGTTTTGAAAAGATTACAAAAGATCTTGCAAAATAAGGATATGAACTAAGCAAATGCATTTCTCTAGTGACTAAAACAGTGACAGAAAACAGAAAATCATATATTTATATCACTATAACCATGAATAAATAAGGTAAAAAATACAGATGGAGCCACAGAGCTGATAGCCTTCTTGCAAATTGATTTATTTCTGAGGCAAAGAGAAACCAAATTATTCACAAGCAAATGCAATCAAACTACATGCTATGCATGTATATTAAGACAGCTTTCTCTAATTTAGATAATCAATAAGTCTATAAAAAGTGCTCATCAAAATATGAGCTACCTGCCAAAAACTACCAGTGAGAGACCCTAAAATAATAGTGGCTCAACTCAAATAGTGTTTGTCTCTCTAAAGCAACATGAGGACCCAAGAGAGATGGACATCCTAAATCCTTCCATCCTGTGGCTCTGTCCTATTGAGAGTGCCACACCTTCTGTCATAATCCAAGATAGATCATCACCACATCCACATTCAAGCCCATGGGAAAGAGCAGAAGAGGATAGAAAGGTCATGTCCATTCCCTCTGAAGCAGATGATCATGAGTTTGCTCCTATCCCATTGGCCAAAATTTAAACAAATGACTACACCTTAGTGCAAGGAGGTCTAAAAATTTTAGTCTTCGTTTTGGACATCCATATGTGTCTAGCTAAAATTTTCAAGTGCTAAATCTAAAAGAAAAAGATACAGAATAAAAATTGAAAGACAAATAGCCATCCAGCCATGTAGAACAGCCTGAACCTACTATTAAGGTTCCACATCCCAGGTCCTTCTCCCTGCACACTTCTATGACCTGCCACTGTCTTTGAAGGCTCAGTGCTTTCAGGATGGCCCCTGCATATCCAGAGATGCTGCTTCATTTATCCTTAAAGCAACTGCCCTACCTGGCCCCGTCCTCTCAGGCTTTTCCTCGGTATGGTTACTGTATGTCAGCAATAGAAAGGCATTAACGAATGCCGTGACACAATATCATGAAAACTCACCTTGGAACTTTTCTAGGAAAAGTGTGCCCTCTGGAGCAGTGATACTTTGGGAATTGTCTTCTTCAGTATTCCTGATCATCCTGAAAATCTTGATTGTTTGACAGGATTTTTGGTAGGATTATTTTTAGAAAATTAAAGAGTTTTCAAAGAAATGACACATGTATTCATCATTGCTCAAAATTCATTCTGTTTTCCATTTCAAACTTATACTTGTTTATGCATATTATATATATGTACATAAATACACATATACATACATACATACATAGCTCTACACATTTCAAATGCTGGTTACTTTGCCATATCTATGTTGTTAAAATTACATTTATAATGCATAAAAACCTGTCCATTTGTATGTTTCTGTGCTTGAAGACCTGGACGTAGAAAAAATCTTTTATTTTTTTCTTTCACCTTTTTTTTTTTCTCCACATTTTGCATTCTGGCCTACAGTACAACCGCACTAATCGCTTCAGCTTTGGAGTGATACAATGCATTAAAGTGGCTTTTATGATTGATTAAATGCTCCAGCTCTGCTACTACATTTAATCAATGGCAGCAACCTGACACAGCTTCATTGGCTCCAAGGCACTGCAGCTTAAGCTCCACACATTTCAGCTATTTCAGAACAAATTGTAATTTTTATAACTACAGTATTTTTTAGAGCTTCAGAGAGTGACAATTATTTCTAGGAAAATAGCATGGTCATTTTTATTCTAATGAATTGGAGTGCTTGACATTATTGCTAGGTATACCTCACTAATACCTTGACTTTGCAAGAGTGAGGGGCTTACAGGAAGTCTCCAATCTCAATTTTCTGTCAATTTAAAATTCACTAAAAATCAAATAAAAATGATACTTAAAAAATGGACAATGTATGAATTCCCCTATCACCAACTCCTGGAAGACTAGTTAATCAGTTAAGATGCTTTTAGAAATGCAAGCAATAGAAATCCAATTCAAATTAGTTTAAAAAGTCAGGAATTTTATTGATGTCCTGGAATTCAGAGGTAGGTAGGATTCCAGAATCCTACACTTTGGCACGTTTGGGACTCCTTTTCTGTGAATCTTTTCTCTTCTCACTATGGACTTCTTTCATGTTGGATTTCCCAACATGAAAGAAGTCCACTGATAGATGCCAGCAGTCACTGAGGCCAAGATTCCTCCTTCATCTGAGAAAGAGGAAGAAATGGATTCTCCTTCCCTTCCTCATAAGACCAAAATCTTTGCAAAAGCCTCCAACTGCTTTATTTTTAAATATAAGAGGACAGAATTGGCTCATATGTTCATTTCCAGACCAAACACCAGCAAGAGATCACTGGGTGTATTTCACTAAACAGAGTCCATCTTTGAAACTGGGCGTGGGCTCAGCCTTACCCCAATTAACATTGCTGCATAAGGAAAAGAGAGCAAAATCTAAACTCCTTCAGGAAGGAAGAAATGGATATTTGGGTAGCAATCGAAAGAGTTCACTACAATAGATTCAAAATGGGTTTCCAAATGCATGCAGAGAATTAGTAAACTTCAGGTTAGTTGAGGAATTCCAGACCATCACACAATCGTTACAGATAGTCACTGACCTAGGCAGAGACCTTCTCCACCTTAGTTACCAGACTTTCCTGAAACATCTCTCAGGTGCATAGACTAGCCTTGCGTCTGCTCGCTAGGAAGTTTCGGGTTTGTTGCTTTCATTTGGTCCTCTGGATTGTGCCTTCACTCCTTTTTCTCATGGCAGACCTTAAGTTCCTGAAGGTGAATTTAACACTTCTCTTCTGCCACACTGAAAAATGTTGCTCTTGGGCGTCTCACATGTCTGGCCACCCTTGTTGCAAAGCATGGAGGGAACACTCACTTCCACGTTGGATCTCAGTAATAAAAGAGCAGTTGGACCACAATTTGTAGGCAATCTGGACACTCTATTAATGAATGCAGCATCACATTATGTGTTTAATGTGTTAATATTATTTCATATTAAGCTCCTTGGGGAGTGAGGGGGAATGAGTTCTCAGATAATAAACCGCCTAAATGTGCTGAATAATGATACAAATGTCACTTCCATTCTTTCTCCCTCAAACTCGTGCTTAGTGGCCTCCTGAGAGTAATAACAATAAAACAAAGTTAAGAAGAAAGTTGGGGGAAAACTTAGCAGATGTTTAGCCTATTTGAGCCAGGGGACACGTTCTCCTACAAAGGCCCCAAACAGCCTTCAAACAGCAATAAAATAAACCTTGTTATTGTAGCTGAAGGAATCAGCCTGAATTATTGCCCTGCAGGCATTAGGAATTAGAATATGCATCAATCTATTCTGTGGCCTTGAGAGCAGGTCTAACTCAATCTTTGAGAGCAGAGGTGAGAGGGAGAGACTGGAAAATCGTTATATCTAGCAAATCTCTGTCTCTCACTCCACATATTAGGGTGTCCTTCACACAAACCATGGCTTCTGGGCAGAGCTGCTTACACTAGAGAATATAATGGCTCATCTCACTAAGAGCAATCTGTTCCCAGGTGGACAAAGAACACCTCTCTCCCACCAAATAGAGTTCTAATAATAGACTGGTCTGTAACAGCTGTGTTGACAAAGCAGACTACTGGGTGGGAACAATCCCAGTTGATACTAGCTCTTCTGGCATGAATATTAAAAGTCCACCTCATTCTGAAAGTTGTCTGAATGAATAGTAAATTATGTAGTCAGTTGTTATTAGTGTGATTCCTGATAAAATTCAGAATGTTGGAAGTCCTGTAATAAGGCCTTGTCACAACCAGTAAGGCCCTTATAAAGAACAGGGTAATCAGGACACAATTCTTATTTGGCATATGGGGAAAAAAATGACATCAAACATCATTCAACTTGATTAACAAAGGACCAGATGTAGAACTCAGGTGTCCTGAGTCTTATTTCAAAATCTTCACTAGAAAATGTTGTTGGAGGCTGTTTTTGCTCTTTTCCTTTCCTGCAACTAGGCTGAATAGAAAGAAGTCCAACTAAAGGTACCTTATTTTTTTTTCCACTGAATTCTTCCTTCTTTTGGATGAAAGATCGTGTAAGAAACAACATGCACTGAGTTGGTTCTTTCTGTCTTCTTGATGAAGTATAATTTATTTTTAAACATAACATGATGTTACTATTTTATGATTATCTTTAATGATACCAAAGAATATTTGGGAGGATACAGGGAATGTATTAAATAAACATTTAATTTCAGAACATGTTGGGTGGGGCAACCTATAAATAAATGAATCAGTTTTTGTTCTTTGTATCTTTAGAATGATACTTTCAGTTTATTACTCTTCTCAGAATGTCCTTTCTATGCTTCTCCATTAATCTAGATTGTTACATATCCTTAAGGCTTCTCCAAAACTTTTCTCAGAGTCCTGGTCTATACTAATTCTCCTTTTTTTCTGGATCTAAAGCACTTATTCTATTCATGGTACATATTTCTTTATAGCTTTCCACAGCTTATTTTATTGCTAAATTTTCTCCTCAATCAGATGCAAACCTTTCCGGAGCATGGAGTCTCATCTTGTACTTGCCTGTATCCATAGCACTGAGCCCTGCATCTACCAGCAAGATTTTGAGAGCTATCTCTTGAATTGCAGTTTATGCCTATGGTGACCACGGTGATGATATTACTATCAAATGGATCTCTAATGACTGTCTAGTTTTTGCATATACATTACTTCCATTTTGTTTGATTAGCCTTGATCACATATCTTAAAGGAATTTTAAATCCTGCAAGTGAATACCTGTGTCTGCTTATAGAAAATTACATTCAAGCCTAGAGCTTCTCAGATATAGAAAGATGTTGACAAATTGCTAAAATGCAGTGGAAAGCTGCTGGATTGATTAAGGGGATGGAGGGTTTGATTTATGAGCAAACATTAAAAGAACTAAATATGTAAGGCTGGGCTCTGCAGCAATGCTGAGTGGGCCTGAGGGATCTGACAACTGTATATTAGTAGCCAGCGGATGAAAACAGCATTGCAAGAAGAACCGCTTAAATTAAAGAAAAGGGCCTTCGGTGACACTCAACAGGGATTTTAATTACTGGGGAATAAATGTCCTGATATATGAATTCAGTGCTTCTTAAGCTTTAATGCACCCACAAATCATCTAGGGATCTTGTTAAAATGTGGATCCTGATTCAGCAAGTTCATGGTCGGCCTGAGATTCTGCATTTCTAACAAACTCCCAAGTGATGCTGATGTCACTGGTCCAGAGGGCAAACATACTTAGTAAAGTCTTCTCTTTTAGAAATGTATAACGATGTTTAATGTTTAATTATAGAGTAAAACAAGATTCAGAAAAGGTATGTAAAGACTAAATAAAGTATTCTGGAAACTACAAAGAGGGAGTTAGGTCACAAACCAGCCCAAGCAGGGCAGGAAAATGGGTGGTTTTCCCTTTCCTGCTCTCTGTGTATTCGGCACATCACAAGGAATGAATATGTGAAGTACCCAATGTCATTGCTTCCTTCACAAACTTCTGTTAATGCCAGATGACAGCATAGAAAGAAACCATATTTACCTCCAGGTCATGACTTCAGGCAGCCAAAAGTTTCTTTTTGCTTCCAAAATTACTCCTTCACCTTTTGATTAATGCCTGGAATACTTCAACTGATGACTAATTCATTCCTCTTGGTTAAAACTTTATCAGTTACTCATACCTTACAATGAGTGGTTTTTAATTTTATATGTATATACAACCAAGGACTGAACCCAGGGGTGCTTAACCTGTGTGCCATATCCCAGCCCTTTTACTTTTTTATTTTGAGATAGTGTCTCACTAAGTTGCTCAGGGCCTCCCTAAGATGCTAAGGCTGACAATGAACTTGAAATCCTCGTGCATCAGCCTCCTCCTGCTTTTGCTTTCAGGGCCTCTGGGATTACAGGCATGCACCACCATGCCTAGCTCCTGATAAATTTAAATGAAGAAAGAAAAATATCATAAGGATGCTGAGCCCTGGAGGAGTAGATGAAAATGAGGAACATGAGGACAACCCACCCATTTCATACCTGAGGATGAAGTGCAAAGAACAGAGATCAGCTCATCATCTTCTTGCTGACATCCAGATTTCCAGATTTCCAGGCCAGTAGGACCAGTGCACCAAACCTTCCTCTCTCCTCTCCTGGAATTCTTCATTGCTCAGGTATTCGTTTATTTCTTGCTATCAGTATAACCAAGTTGCATCACTCAACTCTTAGAGCAAACCAGTTCTTCTCACTCAAATTATGCATAATCAAATAACTTAAGGATAATGTTTCTCTGATCAAATATAACCCCTGAAAGAGTTTCCATTTCTTTATTATGTCTGATGCAATTAGAATGAAAATTGGGAAAGTGAGCCCCAGGGTTTCCTATGAAACATAACAGTCTAAAAAGATTTCAACTCACTAACCACTAAAAGTGACATGGGCTCACCTCTTTATATGTGATCCGGCAAATGAGCAGTCAGGACATTGCCTCCTGTCCCATCCCAACCATTCATTTCTGCACTCCTTGTTTCCATTTTACATCCCAAACTACAACATCTCTTGTTGTGTTGAGGCATCTCACACCTAACAGTTCTTTGATACATCATTTAATTTGATTCTCACAAGATTCTTCAAGGTGAGTATCATTATAACTATTTCCCATTTTTAGGCTAGAGAAACTCGTTCATAAAAATGTTAATATTAGGGCTGGGCTTGTGGCTCAGTGGAGAGTTCTCGCCTAGCACGTGTGAGGCCCTGGGTTTGATCCTCAGCACCACATAAAAATAAATAAAATAAAGGTATTATATATTTAAAAAAATAAATATTTTTTTTAAAAGTTAATATTATAACCAATGTCACCCACAACCTGGAGTTTGGACCTTGATCTTTGGACTTTGAATTCAATGATACACATCCTTGGTAAAGTCAATTATTTTAGTCCCCAAATAAGATGAGTTCAGAACACATTGCTTAGTTCACCTAATAAAGTGACGTCAGAGAGTTGTGATGAAATCTGTGTGTTTTTGTGTGATTTTATGATTGCCATCTCTGTTTTTTCAGTCTGCCTTAGCAAATGATGATGAAAACTCAATAAACTGGAACTGAAGTATCCAGCTGACAACCTTAATATTTTGTTCAATTCACTAGGTTAAGAGTAAGAAGCAGGAGGCAAGGAAACCAAACTGGAGCAATTTTACATCAAAAAATCCAGTGTAAATCCTGTGGTGATTATAGATGCAGAGTGAACTCCTCATGTTCTGTCTCTATCTTTAGTATAGCACACTGAGAGTTCATGCCCATTAAGATGTCACCAAGGCTCTTTAAGATCCCCAGTCTGCAGAGACAAAATCAATCACGTTCAATAGTCTCTCCTTACTGAGACATAAAACAAATGTGGACACTAAGACAATGCACAACAGAAATTTGACAAAAAAAAAATGTGTGAATCTGGTTTAGATTTTCAATTCCTCATGAAACGTAATTGACCAAATTTCTTATTCCCTGTATCTGCTAGTTAGCTTAGTCTTTATTGTCAGTTCTATTTTCTTCTAACTCTTCTACCAGAACTGAAAATATCATAGCCTTCCCATCTCCTTCCAATTGAATGAGACTTTGGATCAGTAACAAAAAACCTTCTAAGGACCAGTTCCTATTCTACTTAGCTCTATGTAAACATTAGTTGAACTCTTTTGTTGGTCTCAAACTGACTATGTGGAAAGCAGGTGGTGCTGGCAAAAAGAAATATGTGTGTGTGTGTGTGTGTGTGTGTGCGCGCGCACGCACCCTTGCGCGTGTGTGTTATATGACATTTTATTTAAAGAAATAAGAGGATATTTTTTATGGTTATTATACATCTTAGTTGACCTACTTTATTTTGCAAATTCTAAAGCCTATTAATGCCTAAAGAGTAATAAAATTAAAACTGGGTAGTGTGGTAGACAAAATGCTATTTCAAACAAATATATATTGGAGCATGTGGGTAAATAAGTTGGCCAGGACCAGATATAAAGATAGCAAGACAAGAAATACTGAATCTGAGAAAGAAATTGAGAGAGTCAAAAAATGATATGAAAATTCAAAGCCAAAAATTATTGGAAAAAAATTACATACATATCAAAATGGCTGAAATTGAAATGATTGCCAATACCAAATGTGAACCAGGATTTATGGAACTGGAACTCTCACACATTGCCTGGAAGAACGTAAAACAGTGTCATCAACTGGAAGATTGTTGAGCAATATCTACTAAATTCAACATTTACTTAGCTTTTGACATAGAAATTCAATTCTTAGATATATATACTAAAGAAATTAATGCAAATGGTCACCAAATGACCATAATGGGATTTACTTATAGTGACCCAAGTCCAGAAATTGTCGATATGCTGATCAACAAGAAAATGGAAAAATAAATAATAGTATTTCCATACAATGAATATTATATGCAACAACATGGATGATGTTTGTAGATATTAAACTGAATGAAAGAAGCTAGACACACACAAAAAAAATGCATAATATAGGACTCCATCATATTTAGTGGATATGGACAGGAGAAGGCTACCAATTGAAAGGAACATGAGGGAACCTTCTGGGGCATTAGAAATATTTTGTATATTCTTCTAGGTAGGAGATACATGGGTGTGCACACATGCCAAAATTCACTGATCTTTATTTACATTGTTAGCATGCTTCATGTGGTTTACACTGCATATCACATATTGTTAGGTCACATATTTTTTAATGTATCTGAAAGAAAAAGTGATTCCAAACATAGAACCTGGATAGAATCCACAGTTGCCTCCCATTTTTGCTTCCTTCAAAGGATTCCTTTGAAGGCTCAAGTCCTAATTTATGAAGAATAATTTCAGGATTCTCAAAGACAAAGACTCATTACAATGTCTGGAAACAAATGTCCTAGCAAATACCTAATGCTTAAACTATCCTCATCAGATGATATTTGGCTAATGAGCCAGATTTTCCACAGGACTCAAGTGCACATCAGACAAATGTCCACTGGCCAATGAGTAAAGCTACAGTAATTGTCTTTCTTTTGGGTATTATGCATATGCATAGTTTTCATCACCAATGCAAATTTTTTTTGTACTCACTTCATATCTATTTCCCTATTTAAAACTGTAAAGTTTGGTAATTTGCCATGGGAATTCAGTCTACTTGTGAAAATGAATAATGTTCCATTATGTTTTAATCACTTCTTATATGAGTTTTTATTTCTCATCTGTGGGTTGCTAGTTTATTAAAAAAAATGGTCTAAAAGAAAATTAAGAACCCATAGAAAAGGATGGCAGAGCTAGAATAAGACTTTTTAAAAAGGGGCTTTGCAAGTATAATACAAACCTACTATCCTTCTCTTTTGCTAATTTTACAGTGAAACTAAATTGACAGCAATTTTAGCATAATGATGGATAAGATGTAAACTGAATGAACAGAGTCTAAGGGGATAGACATAGCCTTATGACTGTTTTTTTTTTTTTTTAGAGACAGAGAGAGAGGAGAGAGAGAGAGACAGAGAGAGAGAGAGAGAGAGAGAGAGAGAGAAGGAGAGAATTTTAATATTTATTTTTTAGTTTTCGGCAGACACAACATCTTTGTTTGTATGTGGTGCTGAGGATCGAACCCGGGCTGCATGCATGCCAGGCGAGCGCGCTACCGCTTGAGTCACATCCCCAGCCCATTATGACTGTTTTATAATGGTAAAAAATATTCAACTAAAGATGTCACAATGATTTTTGGATACTGATGTTGCTTAGTATATTATACAGTTAATTAAGGTGCTACTGATTAAGGATAATACTAGCATCCTTCTAACAAATTCCAGGGTTCTAATACCAATGATTGACAAAGTATAATTTGGTAAATTTAAAAAAGTGAGTTATTTTTAAAATTTTTAATAGTAGATTGTATTTGATGTATTCAAAATATTATTTCAGCACATAATCAATATATAAATGATCATCAAGATATTTCATATCCCTTCTTTTCACATTGTTTTCCGAGTATATATTTTACTGTATGTATTTTTTGGTTTTTATTTTTTTGGAAGCAAAGTGTGTTAGGATTTTATTGTTTGTATTTCCAAAATGAAAACTAAAACCAAACCACAGCATTGAAAGTATTGACAAATAGAAAAAGAGCTTAAAATATCAAAAAACATTAATAATGGCCAAGCTAACCTGTTATATATGAATCATCTCTATCAGTGAGCAATGAGAACATGGAACATGTACTCATTATTGAAACTATTTTCTAAAAAACTAACAGGCATGACATGTGCAGGTTGAGCTATAGGAAAATGTTCTGATTTCAATGTGTCAATCACCATCCTTCTTAAAATTAATAAATCAATAACAAATACATCAGATGGAAGTGGGGCTTCATCATCTTTCCCACAAGTTAATAAACAAGTGATTTATGTAAAATTCCCTAAAAGTATTTTCCTATCTTTTTTTATTTTTATTTTTTAATTTTGATTTGTTATTATAACAACAGAATTCATTATAATTTATATTACACATATAGAGCTCAATTTTTCATATCTCTGGTTGTACACAAAGTAGAGTCACATCCTTCTTGTCTTTTTACAAGTACTTAGGGTGAGATGACCATTGCATTCCACCATCGTTCCTACCCCTATGTCCCCCCCTTCCCTTTTCCCCATGTCCTCTCCCTTCCCTTTCCCCCCATTCCCCCTTCCTTCCCATCCCCCTTTGCCCTATCTAGAGTTCATTTAATCCTTGCATCCGCCCCCCCCCCACAGCATATTATGGATCAGCATCCTTAAATCAGAGAAATCATTCTCATTTGGTTTTTGGGGATTAGCTAATTTCACTTAGCATTATATTCTCCAGCTTCATCCATTTACCTGTAAAAGCCATGATTAAAAAAAAAAAAAAAAACAAGTTATCTCCATTACAAATCTCATCTTAGAACCCCTAATCATTTCCTTAGTTAAAATAGCACTATCTTTTTATAGTCAAAAATCTATATAAGTCAAGTTTCTAATATCTTATTATTGAAAATGCAAAGCATCATGTTCCCTTCTATTTACTGATTTTAAAAATTATGATTCTTTTTAATATTTTTGCAACACTCATCATAGTTCCAGCATTCATGGATGAAAGATTATTTCAAGATAATTATAAATAGATAAAATTACATCATGTCCAGTGTAGTAGTATGTAATTAGCCCATGCCTTTTTGTGCATAGTGTATACAAATTTGTACAGAGCTTTTACTGTATGGTACACCTTGTAAAGCTTTTAGAGATATAGTGGTGACAATGAAGCTTACAGTGAAGAGTAGAGAATTGAATCAAACATCACACTATTGAGTGTATAATTATGGAGACAAACAACAACAGAGAAAAGTAGGGCCCTATAAGTCAAATCTAGACTCCAGTCTCTAAAGTGACTTGAGTTGAGATCTGAGGATTCACGATGGGTGGAGGGTTGGGTATGAGAGCTTTTCTGTTAGGAGGGTACACACCGGCAGAAACGTGGAATCTTCAAGGAACCAAAAGAGAGCAATGAGCCTGGGTACTGAGTAAGGAAGAGAGTGGAGTGAGAAGAGGCTGGCATGGCCTGAGTGGCATGTGAAGGCTATCTGGATTCCATTCTAAAGGGACACCATGGGGAGGTCTTATTAGAAAGAAGCTTACAAAGTGGGTGTAGTGGCGTACCCTGTAATACCAGTAGCTCATGAGATGGAGGCAGGAAGCTCATGAGTTCAAAGCCAGCCTCAGCAACTCAGTGAGGCCCTAAGCAACTCAGTGAAACACTGCCTGTAAATAAAATACAAAAAAAAAAAAAAAAATGGCAGAGGATGTGGCCCAGTGGTTAACCACAGCTGGGTTCAATCCCAGATACAAGCAAGGAAGGAAGGAATGAAGGGAGGAAGGAGCTTACAGGACTATTGCAGCATTTTGAAAAGAGCATTATGTCACAGTGAGGAAGACAAGCGAGAGGATCATGGTGGAAGCAGAGACTCCATCAGCAGCATGCTGCTACAAAGTACAGAAAAAAAGACACAAATGTACAAAGGCACAGGTGACCCAGTTATCACAGTGGTTATGGGTTCACACTCTAAAAGGCTAATGCTCAAACACAAGTTTGGAAAATATTTTCTACTAGGAAGAACACAAACCTACAGAACAAGAACTTGTAGAAATGTTGATTCCAGGGCTGCACCTAAGTGAGGAACTGCTCAAAGCACATCAGACACCTGACACACACCTCTTCTATAGGACTCAGCTGAAAGAGATGGCCTCTGGCCAGGATAGAGAGCACTGAGCACCAGGTTTGTCAAAGGATTGTAATGTTATGATATTTCCAGACAAAAGAAGGATGCATGAGTCCATTGTTAATATGCAGGAATAAAGAAAGAAAAAGGAAGGAAGGGAGGAGGGAGGAAAAGAGAGAAGAAAGATGGAAGAAAGGAAGGAAGGAAGAAAAGAAGAAAGGGAACAAAAGGAAAAAAATCAAGGGGAAGGAAGGAGGGAGGGCCAGAGAGAAGGAGATGACCAACTAATACAGCAGAATGACCAACTCATAAATATACAAGTAATGTGGGAGTCAGAAAATTAATATCATTATAATAATTATCATTATAATAATTCAGAAAAGAATCATTGATAGATGCTGATACTATTGGGTGAAACTTTGAAGAGTAGCAGGACACTTAAATAACCTCAAAGGATCTCCTGATAAGGTACTTGTTTTCTATAAAGGCAAAAAATAGTACTTTACTGTGGACACACCACCTCCACCAAGAGGCTCCAGTTAACGGTAGCAGTAACTGGACAGATGTATTTGAAAGAACACGGGATGTCTTCTGTGGTGTTCCTGCCCAAAATGTATCTTGAATCTAATTATGAGAAAACCTCAAACAAACCTAAAATAAAAAACACTCTAAAAAAAATAATTGGCCCATATTTTTACAAGTAAATGTCATGAAATAAAAAGATTGTAGAACTGTTCCTAATTAAAGAGATTAAAGAAACAAGGAACTATAATGTGATTTGTGATCCAGGACTTTCTTTGGCTATAAAAAACATTATTGGGACAATATATCTGGATAAAGTTTGTAGATTACATACTAATACTGCAACAATATTAATGCTCTGCGTTTTTATGCTGTGGTTATGTAAGTGAATTCCTTATTCTTAGGAAACATACTGGAGTATTTGAGGTAAAGAGGCATCTTGTGACTGTAATATATAGACAGAATAAAATGGTAAAGCAAATGTGGCCAAATGTTCACATTTGGGAAATATGAGTGAAGGGTATACAGGATTTTTTTTTCCAGCTTTGAGTCTGAAATAAGGCAAAAATAAAAAGGTAACAGAAAAAAATTGAAATAACCAAAGACAAAGTAAAACAGAACTGAGTGTGTGCTCAGAATGCACTTTGAGTCCTCATTCTACTGAACATGAGCTGCATGGTTTTGTACTAGGTACTTCACCTGTCTAATCTTCAGGGTAATTTATAAAATATTCATTTTATGAATTGAATTCCCTCTCCTGGGTTTTTATGAAAATTAAATAAGTTAATGCACTTAAAATAGCCAATTTACTATTAAGTCCAAGGCAACAAAAGAGAGGAAAGCAAACTTGAAATACACAGAAGAATTAGGAGATTCTGGGAAGCATGTCATGGTGTCCCCAGACTACTCATCTCTGTCACTAGAGAATTTTAACCAAGGCAAACCTCTTGTAGGGTTTCATCCTCCATTTGATATTCTCTAATCCCTCCACCAATGTCTGCTTTGGAACTTACTGTTGATATGCTGAGATCTGCGAAGTGATAAGAGAAACTATGTGACCAGCAAAAATTAGAAAACTAAAACAAACAAACCTAAACAGTGAGACAAATTTGTAAATAGTAATGAATTTCATGCTGGACATTTTTAGTGCTTATAGATGATGATACACTCAAAACCGGTCACAACACTTAGGTGTTGTATCCCTAACCAGCTCAGGGCAGAGGACCTGTCACCTTCCAGACACGAGTGCTTTATTTTTTATAGGACATAGGTCTCTCTGGCTAAAGGTGTAGTTTGGATGTCACTGAATTCTTTCTCCAAGAACTGTTTATAATTTAAGCCAGTTCTCTCATTGCAGAAGTAAATAATTTTGTTCTTACTTCAAGAAATTTCTGAAGCTATTCATCCAACACAACTGTGGGAAAGAGCACTCCCCTGAACTCCAGAAATTATGCTGTGTGGGAGCTCCTCCTTCTCCCCATGCAAAAGGCCAATATTGTCACATAATTCCCCATTGTACAGGACAGTCCCTTTTTATAGTTCTCTCCCTGGCCCTTGCAGGAAACCATGCAGTCTTATTCATCATGTCATGTTTCAAGGAAGAAATCAGAAATCTATCAGCTTTCAAGGCCTGAGTGATGGGAGCAGGATCAAAAAAACACCTCAAATTGGGGCTGGTAGGAGCAAAGTTGACAACAGCTCCTGAGAGGCCATTTGTTTTCCTTATTTATCACCTGTCAGGGAAGGAAGGAAAGGGAAACCAAATAGGATAAAGGACTCAGTAAAGCATCCAGAACTTGACCTTCTGTAGGGAGCATTTTTGAAGAATACAAGAAGAGTGTTGTCTCACTAGGGACAGCCTGTACTTTCAATAGGATGACATGTGAATTATTATTTAAACTTGAGGCCCTTGGAGAGCAAAGGGGCTCTATTAATAATTATTCCAGAACAGCTGTACTCTGATCTGCCCCCGGCAGATCAGTATATGATCACCAAAGTGATGAAGACGTTGGGAGAGATTTGTTCTCATCTTGCAAATAACTGTCCAGATTCCAAGTCCTTTGTTTTACAATATTAGAATACACAATGCATAGATTTTAGAGCTTTAATAGCTCAATAGTTCCACTTTCCAAATGAATGACACCAAGAAATGAACAATTGAAGAAACATGAAGTAGCAAAGATCAAAAGTCATTGTGGGTATTGATAATTCAGCCAAAAGCCTAGCATCCATGCTTAAAAACCATTCTATTATAATTTGGATCTGAAAGGTCCCCTGAAAAGCTCGTGTTTTGAAAGCATGATCACCACTGCATCAAGGATCAGAGAGGTAGGACTTTTAAGTAACAGTAACACCCTAACCCATTTGCTGGATTAATCCAATGATAGCTGAATGGACTAGTGGGTGGTAACTGTAGGCAGATGCTGTATGACTGCATATGACCCTTATTCCCCTGGGTATGTCAGGGGCATACCCATGGAGACCATATCTTGTCCCTGTCCCCTTCCTCCCGCCCCGCTCCTTCCCTTTCTGGCTACCATGAGCTGAGCAGCTTCCCTCCAGCACACCCTTCTACCATGATGTTCTATCTCACTTCAGTCTAGAGCAGTGGAGTCACCCAACCATGGATTGAACCATTGAATAAACCATTGAATAAACTCAAATAAACTTTTCCTTCTCTAAATTGTTCTTATCAGGTTTTTGGTCACAATGACAAAAGCTGACCAACACACTTGTGCATTAGATAAGGAAAGTCAATCATCATTCAATTGCTAAATCTTCTTGTGGCCACACCTCTCTGAGATCAGCCTCTGCCTCTGCCATTCCAGGACTCTGTCTCCATTCTGCTAGAAGGGATTGGCTTCCCTCAGATTGGTTCAAACAATAGAAGTCTGAGAGGCTTGTGGGATTAGAGTGCTGAGCTGTCCCATTAGGTGTCTCAGGTGCTACTTAATCACCCATCTCTTGCCCCCGGTCTGTCCTGGAGTTAGACTCTCCTTTGCCTCCAAGATTTATATGGCTCCCTTAAAAAGGAGCATCTCTTTCCATCCTTTCCAGATGTGGGAAGAGGGAAAGAATAGAAAGAAGGAATTGAGAGTCAAGAGGGGACTAAGGATAGATGGAAGCAGGAAAAAGGAAAAAATTCAGGGACATAGAAGTAAATGCACCATTTTGCAAAAAGAGAGTCTAAATTATACTTTTCTGAAGTGGAAATCACACCCTACTAAATTTCTAGGACAAATTTTTACAGATGGCTTTGTGCATACAAAGAAAAGGAAATTTTCTGGGGCTTCTTCCCAGTCTTACTAGAGATGCTACTAATATTTTTAATCTGAAAGTGGATGTAATAAACAGCATTATGAAGGTTGTGAACTGTGATATGAAGAGAGGGGTAGAGAGCAAGCGTAGTTCTTTAGTAGAATCTGATTAGCCATTCAAAGCCATTCCACTTCAGGCAAAGAAAAAACACATTATCCTCAACCTCCTCAGCAACACAATAAGCAGTGAGCTCCTCCAACCAGGTTTTTGGGTTTTTTTTATACTATGTTCACAAACACAGAGACTCTTTTCTGAGTTCCTTGGGACACTTAGCTTTCAAACTCAGGTTTTTAAAAATTTTACAAAGATAATACATATATTCTTTATATTATATAAAATTCCAAGTTTGATTCATGTATATTAATATTTTGTAGACAAATACATGCATATCCACACCAAGTGGTATAAAACTATAAAAGTCTCATTCAAGTTCTGGTCAGTTTGTATTTCAAACCATTGTCCAACAAATTTATGAGCACTTTTAGTTTTCTTTGCTTTTCCTATTTAGCATGCTGTATAAGGAGTTGCAATTTCATATTACTCTTTTTAATTGTTCTTTTTAAATATATATGGCAGTAGAGTGTATTTTGACATATTAGACATACTTGGAATATAACCTATTCTAATTTGGATCCCATACTTGTGGCTGTACATTGTTTTAGTCAGCTTTTTTGCTGCTATGACTAAAGGATCTAACAAAAACGATTGTAGAGATGAATAGGTTTATTTGAGGTCTCACAGTTTTAGAGGTCTTAGTCCATGGAGGCAGGTTCCATTTCTCTGGGCTTGAGATGAGGCTGAACATCATGGTGGAGTGTGTGACAGAGGGAATTAGCTAACATCATGGTGATCAAGAAGCAGAAAGAGGTCTCTACTTGTATATATATATATATATATATATATATATATATATATATATATATATATCCCAAAGCCATGCCCTAATTCCTACCTCCTCCAGCCATAGTCTACCACTTCAGTTACCACTCAGTTAATCCTTATCAGAGGATTAATTCAGTGATTGGGTTAAGACACTCACAACCCAAGCATTTCTCCTCTGAACCTTTTTGCATTGTCTTGCATGTGAGTTTTTGGGAATTGTCAGCTGTAACAAACCGTAACATACATGATGTGGAGTTTCACTGGTTGTGTGTTCATATATAAACATAGGAAAAGTATGTCAGATTCATTCTACTGTCTTTCCTATTTCTATCCCCACTCCCTTCCCTTCATCCCCCTTTGTATAATCCACTGAACTTCTATTATATACTCTTAATATTGTTTGAAATTGATTAATTTCAAAGGGAGAATGTAATACTATATTATATGTTTCTATCTCAGGAAAGTATCCATTTTTATATGCTTTTCTTTTGCCTAAGCTCTTTTGTCTATTGATGGCAAAAATAAAAATGCTGTAAGATGATTTCTCCTGGTTTTTCCTGAGACAGGAACAGAGTATGAATAACATACTCTTAGGTTTTCTGGGTGAAGTCCTGCCTCTGTCCCTTATTAGATTCACAACACCAAGCAAGTTACTTAACCTAGCCCTGCTTACGTCTCATCTTCTGAAATATTGGAATAAATATTAAAGATGCCCATCTCATGCATGAGAATAGTGCCCGGTACACAGTGAGCACCACCAAGGTGTCAGTTGTTGTCATTGCTCAGTTCACAGTGGCTCTCAGCCTCACATCAAAAAAAAAAAAAAAATGGCTGTAAGACTTGGCCTCACACGTGGTACTGATGATCTGAAATGACTTGGGAAAACCAAGAAGCTACTGCTATTCTCAAATACACCTTCTCCACTGGTTGCTAAAGTACAAGATTCTTGCTTACAAGAACTCTAGTTCGAATGCATAATCCTTGGAAGGAGTTAGATTTCAATGGGAGTTTAAAAAAAAAAACTAAAACAAAATTTTCATAAAAGAAAAATAAGAAAGAGGACATGGGTTATTGGACTCCAAGAGCATGTCATCTTCCAAGAGGGAGAATGAGAAAATCAATGTTCAATCTGCTCACTCAACAGTCCTGTTAAGGCTAAGGGCTAAATACAGTTATCTCTGAACCTGTTTACTTAGAAAAACAACTAGCCTCATTTTTCAGGTATTGCAACCATAATGAAAGATGGTGGCGACTTACCCAAGCTGAACACAGCAGCAGATTGTTCTAAATTACAGATTATTATGCATGTGCCCATTGATTCCAGACTTACCTTGTTTTGTCTTATTCAGTGTTATCTAGCTAATAAGTACCAAAGCTGGAATCAAACCCAAGTCTTTCAGGTGCCATCTGCTTCACAGCTGACAATTCCCATCATGAAGCTTTCTGATCATTGGGCACAAAAATCCCTGTAAATGAGATTATAATGAATCTGACATTGGGAAATGCCAGCAAATGGTGGATTAGTAGGGGCTTTGCAAAAAAAGCTTGGAGGTTGTTGAGTCTTGGGTAAAATACTAATTTTTTAATCTATAATATTGGAGGAAATCATGTTTAACTGGAATGACAATCCTACCACACAAGTAAACTATTGGCAGAGTGTGCAAAGCATCAGAGACACCAAAATAGTGGAATCCCTTCTTTTACTTTTCAATAATTGTCCAACTAGAGTCCTACTTTTACTCTGTCTTACCTATGTTCCATCCCTAGAAGCATTAGAAAGGTTCAGAAGAAAGGAGGAATGATTGCCAAGACTGAGGGGTGGGATGGAGTGGGGGACAAGCAAGGGCTAAAGCAACGTTAAAAGAGAACATGGAGCACTGGGAATTTGGATCAGTGGTGAAGCCCTTGCCTTATTTATAAGCACAAGGCTATAAGGCCCTGGGTTTGACCATCAGCACTGCAGAAAAAAGAAGACAAAGGAGAAGAGAGAGAATGGATATGATAGGACAAAGAGAATGGTGCCCTTTCATAGACAATGACAACAATAAAACAAAAAACACTTGTCATTTGAGGAGGGCCATGCTGAAGCTCAGGAGGAAGAAACTAGGAGCCTCCTCCTGGTATTCTATGCCACTACTCAGGGCTCTTTATTTGTACAAACACAATGACACAATGCATTCACCTTAGCCCTGAACTTGTCAAAAACACCTTCCTTAGGCATCCAGAAAGATACATGGAGGGAAGCTCTAGAGCTCAGAGAGCCCTGTGCACAAATCAGCTAAGCCCTAGTCTGTCAAGGAGACATCTGGGGCCCTATGCACACAGTCAAGGGGATGCCCTGTCTCCTGAGCTCCAGCAGAGCTTTAGCAGTTACTACTCAAGAATCTGAAACATCAGCAAGGAAAAATACCAGAGAAGACCCTGCCCAAGCGCTTGGCAGGTGCCAGGTGGGGTTTGATGTTAAACTAGTAACTATGGTTTCATTCTGCACTGATGGGTCATTTGTCATCCCCCTATATTTTACCCCATGTCCAGCTACTGCCACCCTTGCCACACACACATGCAGCCTCTTTTGGAACTGTACACAGTACATCTGGTGGTAGAATGGTATCTTCAATACAGCTGAGCCATATCTGACTAGCCCTCTCCATTAATATAATAAAATAATTCATTACAAATGAGAGATTTTACTGAAAGGGATGAGCACATTAAAATAACAAGGATTGGTCATTAATTTGAAAATATTACTGATGAATCATTACAAATGATTATAAAATAGCAAGTCAGAGACTCAGCAGACAGGGTCCTGCCTCTAAAGTCAAGGATTTATGAACATGAGATGCTACTTTTACACAGGCAGACTAATCATTCACATATAATAAATAAGTATCAAATGCAAACAGCGAAAGTGCAGAGGATCAAAAATATAAACTCCTAAAGAGTCAACTCCAGGGAATACACTCTTGGGTTCAATGCAAGTAGGCAAAAAAAAAAAGTGAAAGGCCAAATAGAATCAATTCTTCTTCCTGAGAACTATTCTATAAAACTGAATTTTAACTCCTTAAATATCCGCACATCCAAAGTCATTGGTGATCTCTTAAAGACATGTGCCTTCTTGACAGATTAAATAGAACCTCCTTAACCTATCTCAGCTCTACCTGACCTGTACATGGAATTAACCAAGATGCCCATGTGAGTTAGAGAGATGGGCTGGGCCCAACCTTCTATGTGGGATTTCCTCTTTCCCTACATCCCTCATGGATGTGCTCCTCCCAGAGTGTTTTTCCTCTGCCATTTTGCTTACTGTTTCATGTAATGTAAGGCTAAACTCAACATTTCACTGATAGCTCAAGTTCTAAAATTAGATGACACTGAAGATGAAGGTCAAAGGGGTCGGGAGAAGACTTTAAAGAAGGGGATCTTAGAACCAAGTAGGTCTCACACTGGGAAAATTGTGGCCCTGGTGGAAAACCCATATACAAACATGGATTGTCACAGATAATGGCAGCGTGTATGTGACCCAGATAGGCATGAACAGAGCCTGGCCTTGGACACAGAAAGGTGGCTCTAGAAAGAACAGGTGGACTGGATGATGCACAGGCTGGTGTGCCGTCTGCTTCGTTTACTGCTTAGAGGAAGTGTCCACACCACTCATCTCAGACCCTGGTCTTCTCAGTTGCTCCTAATTGTCTTCCACTTCAGGATGCCACGTTGATTCAGACTCTAGCTTTGCTTCTAGGCCTTCTGCGACAGCTGCCTGCCTTTTCTATGCCTTTGACATAAATCCTGCCTGTGTCTGTGACCAGTCCTGACATTTGGCCCTTTGTTGCAGTCAGGTTCTCCCAGAAGCAGACTCAGAGCAAGGGTTTAAGTAAAAGTGATTTATTAAGAAATGTCCCCAGGAGAAAGCAGTAAAGGAGTGGGGGGATCAGAATGTGGAAGGAAAAGAAACTGAGCATGTCTCTGCCTAACCAAGTCCCATAGGGAGCTCTGGAATATAAATCACTCCAGCTCTCCGTGATGATGGCCTGGATTTTAGGGTTGGGGTAAAGACATGAGTTCACAAGCATTTTCAGCTCTTTAGAGAAATCGGTGTGTCCAGTACCCCAGAATAACACTCCCAAGGTCACAGGTGAGAACTATTAGTAGCAAACCTGGCTGAAGCTGGGAGGAACATTCACAGATTCAAGAAAACAAATCTGAGGGGTTGTGGGCAAGCAACAAAGCCGTACTCTCTATCACTCAACATCAACACTCCGTGAACATTTGTTCACCAAAGTTGAGTTTTACATGAAAAATGAATGAATTTCATTATTCATAAATTATACTTTAAGAAGGGAGAAAAAGAGAAGGAAGAGCAATTAGAGACACAATATGGGACTGGCCTCTGGAGAATGTTAGTAAAAATGGGAAAAGGGAGAGAATAGGTAGTATCTGAAGATGAAAGTAGGGTTTTAGGGGAGAACTTTTTTCTCATTTTTTTATTGGTGTATTATAGTTGTACATATTGGTGGGATATATTGTTACATATTCATACATGCACACAATATAACAATATAAATGGGTCAATATCACTCCCCAGCATTTCCCCCCTCCCTCCCTGTCTCTCACCCCTTGGCCTCTTTCTTCTACTGATCTCCCTTTGATTTTTAGGAGATCCACCCCCATCTTTGTTTTCCTTTTTCCTCTCTAGATTTCCACATATGAGAGAAAACATAGGACTCTTAACCGTATGGGTTTGACTTATTTCATTTAACAAGATAGTCCCATCCATTTCCCTGCAAATGCCATAATTTCATTTTCTTTATGGATGAATAAAACTGCATTGTGCATACATACCACATTTTTAAAATTGTTCATCTGTTGATAAAAAATCTAGGCTGGTTCCATAGTTTGGCTATTGTGAATTGTTCAGCTATAAACATGGGTATGCATGTATCACTGTAGTAAGATGACTTTAATTCTTCAGGGTAAATACCAAGAAGTGGTATAGCTGGGTCATATGGTGGTTCTATGCCTAGTTTTTTGAGGAGCCTCCATACTGATTTCCATAGAGGTATACTAATTTACAATCCTACCAATAGTGTAAAAGTGTTCCTTTTTTATTCACATTCAGGGAGAGCCTTTTTTAAGAAGGAAGAGATAATGCTATTTCATTGGCTGGTTTAATTAAGGCAGTAAAGATATGAAAAATGTTATAGTTGGCAGTAAAGAGAGGAAAACTAACTATTACAGTTAGGATTAGGGCTAGGGTTAGGGTTAAGGTTTTTCCCTCTTCACTCCCTTGATTAAACCAGCCAATAAAATGGCATTATCTAAAATGATGACCATTTGCCAACCCCCACCCCTCAAATGTCAGATGCTGTACTGAACATTGTATGAACATAAATTCTTGCCTTTACTAATTGTCTCCCCTGCATGAAATAGGTTATTGTACATCCCCAATTACCTGGTGAGAAAACTGAGATTCCAAAAGAATAAGTACATTACACAAGAACTCCCAGCCAGTAGATACAAGAGGTAACTAATATCTTATTTTTGGCTCAACAAAACATTTGTTTTCCTTCCTATACTTCAGCCCACTTAACTTCATTATGGACTTGATCTTCCACAGACTAAGCTTACTGTACTACCTAAGGCAGAACAGGATTCAATCTTATAAAAATCAATAACTTTAACTTTCTTTAGGATACTTAGTCAGCAGGTGAAACTCCAACAACACCTCCACCCATCAGTAAAGTGCATGTGATGTGGATATAAAATATTTAAGCTGAAAAACTCTGAGCTACAGCATCCAGGAAAGATGACAAAAATATGATTTAGAAAGAATTCTGGCATCTACTATTCCAGCCCCAGAAAATACCTTTCCTCTTTGGACTTAATGAAGATGTCAGTTTTCCCTGCAGAGAGATAGCAAGTTTTAAATATAAAACCACTATACAATATAAAGAGAGAGGAAAATGCTGACATGCTGAGATGCCAGATAGTATAACATTAAAATTTCCAATTGCTTCATAAATATGCCATTGGAAAAAAAAATCCATTTATAAAATAATTTTTTCAACTACAGATTCACACATTGAAGGTTTTTCCAGAAATCTAGAACTTGATTCCCCAAAGTTAAAATTTTAGTATACGTAGGTATAGCTGTCAGATTAATGCCCCCACCACAAAGGTGTCCACATCCTGATTCCCCCAAACCTCTGAATATGTCACCTTATGTGACAAGGACTTTGAAGTTCTGATTAAGTTAAGAGCCTTTGAGCTAGGGAGATTACTCTAGATTATTCTAGAGTTCAGTGTGCTCAGTGTAATTACAAAGGTTCTTACAAGAGAAAAAAGAAGTGTTAGAGTGAGACTCTAGAAGATGTGCCTGCTGCTGCTGCTGTTTCTTCTTTAAACGTGGAGTTAGCGACCATCAGGTAAGGTATATTTAGCTTCTAGGAGATGAAAATAAGAAAGAAAGAAAGAAAGAAAGAAAGAAAGAAAGAAAGAAAGAAAGAAAGAAAGAAAGAAAGAAAGAAAGAAAGGAGGGAGGGAGGGAGGGAGGGAGGGAGGAAGGAAGGAAGAAAAGAAAAGAAAATCCTTCAAGTCTCCAAAAAAGAATGCATCTCTGCCAACTCTTTTATTTTAGCCCAATAAAATCCACTTTGGACTTCTGACCTCCAGAACTGTAAAATATATGTTTTTGGTTTTGTTTGTTTGTTTTTGCTGTTTTAATGTTGTAGGGAAGGATGAGGCAAGGCACCAAAGATAGCAAGAAACAGTTTTATTTGGCTGCAGCCAGGCTCAGAGGACACAGCTTTGTTGTAATCATTCAATCCCCTGAACCCTGAGTTCAGGTAGTTTCAGAATTGTATACCCAGCATGTTCACAGTCTACAGAAGTTCATATAAAAGCAGCTTTCTTTTTCATTGTTCTGGGCAAGTTAACCCTTCAAGGACAACACCTGAGAAGGGGAGAGCTTCTTCTCTCCTTTCTTTCCTCCCCCTGCCAGCTGTTACCATGGAGCCCAATTGGTATCTTAGAAATGTAGACATCTCTGTGAAGTCCCAGCTCAAGAACAGAGGCCTTGTTTACATATTTCTACAAACTACTATACTAGATAAATATTTTTAAAAAACTAGTAAGGGGGTGTCCAGTACCTGGAGTGCTGATTTCTTCCCAGCCAATGGCCAAGTAAAACAGGGCAACACAAAAATTGAAAGTTTATCTACATTGAATTCTTTTGTAGAGACTCTTTTGCTGATAGTCCTAAAATCAGCCATGCTGTAGATTTCTGGAGAAGCCCAGTTAAGAGTTTTCTGTGGAGAAAGGGGTACCACTATATTAAACCACTGACATTTTAAGAATTTATTACAGCATTTTGAAGAAACTAATACATTTGGCCTAGAACAAGAACTGCCATAGAGCTAGAGAAAAATATTAAGAGATATGAAAGGCTATTTGTATTAAAGGCAATTTTCTTGGCCCACGCTGAAGAGAAACCTGAAATTAGTGCCAAACCCTAAGAAAGAGGTGAAGTCTTTGTTTGAAGGCTCTTCAGTAGAGCCTGAGATAAGAAGGCAGATGTGTAGGCAGTTTACATAGGAGGCAATGTTAGGAAATAGAAGTGATGTAGAGGGAAGATTGAAACAGGAAAGGAAGAGGAACAACATGAAAGGAACATTGTCAAGGTCACTGTTGAAGGGCACCAAACCTGCTGAGAACTCTGAGAAATACACAACACATTTCCCAGAATTAACCACCCAGTACAGGATACCATTGCCTCCCATCCCCATTGGGTGAGGATGAACTCTCTCCCCATAAAAGGACTGCAGACTTTGGAGAAATCCCTTAAATGCATGGCAGAAACAAATGGAATCTGGCCTTCCATAATACTGTCAGCCATAGCTGATAGCTGAAGTCAGTAGTGGGTGAAGGGTATAGAATGCAGGGTCCCAAAATAATTTGCTACAGTTAATGTGTTATAAATATAATGTTTTTGGAAATTATATATATATATATATATATATATATATATATATATATATATAGAGAGAGAGAGAGAGAGAGAGAGAGAATAAAATGGACAAAGATAAACAAATACTATACCAAAGATTAGTAACAACTCACTGTCATCATAGGAGAATAATTGTGCAGCTGTAAGACTTCAATGGAGGAAGTAAACAAAAACTAGCATCCATGTGCCTATCAGGTGGATACTTCTACAAGTATAAAGCAAGTATAAATTGTATTGAATTCTCTGTGGGTTATTCTTGCCTTACTCATTAAAAAATTTGAAAAGAAATTGTTTTGATTCATCATAGCCATTCCTAATCACTTAAGGAAGTTAATAACATATTTAATAATTTAAACAGCTTAAAATAGGAGATTGCATAAATAAATCTTAGTGTAAACAAGTAATAGGATATTAGCCATTTTCAGGAAGTAACTATTTTTAGACATGAAAATATATGCATGATATACCATTAAGTGAAAAATACAAGTTACAAATAGCAGGCACCCATGGAGTGATTCAGTTTTCTATAAATATATTTTATACTTGAAATTATACATTTCAATTTTTTAGAACTAATTATCTCTAAGATTTGTTTTCTTCATCAGCATTTTCTACAAATAGTATGCATTTTTTGTAATATGATTTAAAGTAAAATTTCTAAAAAAGAACTTCACATTACAGTATTATAGTTTGTTTTGTAAAATAAGTGTTAAGGTGACTGGGTAGTAAAATATGGTGATAGTAGACTCTTGATCATCTCAAGTGATATGTTCTGAGACATTAGAGAACAGGATCTGAGTCATTAAATTTAATTTTTAAACAACAGCATATTATATCAAAAAAAGTGACTTGTTCAGAATCTTAATGATTCTATAGGATTTTTATATTATTTTATGAAATTAGTAAAATACATTATGGCCAGAACAAACCATATTATATTGTTGCTCTAGTATGATTTGACATATATGTTCATGAAACTCTAGCAGTGACAGCTAAGAGCAAACAATAGTATAAAATCAGACATCTGGATTCATCCAGGTTCTCCCAACTCATACAAAGAAGAGGAAAAAGCACCATAGTTAGATTGAAATGTGGTCGGTAGGTGGTCACTTGCCTGTATTCTCATGTCAGCACACAAGGCAAACCATTCTTTCCATTCCATAAATTGATTCAAATCCATACAAAAAGACTCAATGCTACTTTGTCTTTCCATACGCATTTCTACTGTGGTGTTCAGGAATTCTCAACAAATAATTTTATTGTTAACATATAGAGCTATGCTGAGAGCCACGGCCGAGTCTGTATGGCCCCTGGCATTTTGCCGACAGTATTGATTGACAGGCGAGGCATTACTATCCGCCTCTGCAGCAACTTTTGAGTTCTCGCACTATTTTGGAGTTCTCGTGGGGATTTCCGGGGATTCCCCGAGAGAGATCCCATTGGTTGGGGAAGTGCAGGAGGAGGGATTTCCGGGAGAGATATTTCCGGCTGGGGGTTCCTGGACAAGCCTCGTGGTGTTCGGGAGGATTCCCCGGGAGCTGTGTGAAGTGTTTTCCTGCAGTTTAAAAATAAAGTTTGTTCCTGCTTCAGTGGCTCGTGATTTTGCCCAGCCAGACTGCGGCAGAGCTACAGATAGTCCATATAGCTCGGTGCTGATTTAAGAGAAATTATGCCACTTTAGCCATCAGGTTTCTGTTTCAATATGCTTTATGTTTTACATGGACTTTATAACTCCTTTTCTTTCAATGTTCAGAGGGTATATCTGAAAGGTCAACTCTAATACTCAAGAGCAAAGTCAGTCCTGCAAGCTAGTGAGTTAAAGGAGTTTTTAATGTGCCACTATGTAGCCAAGGCTGGTTGGCTTCTTCTCACTCCTGTGGTGCCTTAGTCTGTGAAGATATTACTAATGTGGCCAGTATTGCATGCCTCCACTCAGAACGTGAAGTGCTGGTCTAGTCTGGCACAGTCTGATCTCCTCTTCTGCAGCTCTAAAATCTTGCCATCTTCTGTACTGTCCTTCAGGTCTTCTTGTACCAATCTCCTCACTGTTCCTCATGAATAACTTCCAGATATTCTAAATAAATGATACATTTTGAAATCATACATACCATCATATTTTAATGATACAAGTATAAATATCTCCATCCTCCAAAATATTTATATTCTACCTCCTGGAAAAAAATTATTTTGTCCATGATAAATTTACCTATTCTACCCTTAAATTTTATCAGTTTGCCAACATCTTCAATTATAATATATTGTTATTATATTGAGACTTGCCATATATCATGTCAGTTCTCATCTTCCTAGACTACAGAATCTTGTTCATTTAACCTCTCCAAAAAGGACAGCAGCAGCCTCTTGCTAATCTGTACTCTTTTAAATATTCATGGAACATAGGATGCTTTATGGCATACTCCTACATCTTTGGGAGATGTGCTCTTCTTCCTTGTTGCCTAGGGAACAATAAATAAGAGGGCAGAATCTGGATTGGTACTGTATATTCCCAGATCTTGACTCTGTGACTTCCTAGTAGTATAAACTTGGGAAAACTGTTGGAGTTGGTTGTGCCTCGTTTTCCTCATATGTTAAATGGGGATAATAATCAAAGCACTCACCATAGTTATTTTGTGGTGATTCAATGAGGCAATACAAATACAACATTACAAAATTGTACATTCAGTAAACATTATTATTATTGAATAGCTCCAAACCATCTTTCAAGGTCTAGATCATTTTGCAACTACTGCATGTTCAGTGCTCAAGCTAAATATGTAGAATAAATAGAGAATCTGTTTAAATGGTGTACTTTATGTGTTCCAAGAACTGGCATTTTCAACAAGAACTTCAAATGTTCTTATACCAGTAGCCTGCAGGTCTCCCTCAGAGAAGAATTGTTTTGTCAGTGTCATCTCTAATTACCACTTGTTGACGGATCAACTTTATGAACAAATCAGCTTTGCTGGTCTGAATTCACATAGCAGTTGGCATTCAGAATTTATTTTCTTATGTTTTATGTTAAATTTTTTTCATCAAGTAAGATTACAAGTTATTCAAAGGCAGATATTATATTTTCTTCAGCTTGGTATATTTCATAGCCCCAAATATGGTGACTTTATTAAAGCCAATGGAGGATACAGATTAGTTTTTTGTTGTTGTTGTTTTGTTTTTTTTATGGACTGATAGTTGAGACTTCTGGCCTCAAAGGCACAAACCCAGGTCTTACAACTGAATTCAATTTTAAACAATCAGCAGTAAACCTTGCTCTTCAAACTGGTCTCAAAACATTACCTGAGGTGAACTAAACCTTCAGTTACTCAACATGCTATATTTCATAGAAACATCTGCAGCTAAATCATGGATTCTTTGGGGCTCTAAATAGTTCCCATGCAATTTATTAAGAATGTACAAAGTTATGCATTACTCTCAAAATCATTTGGATATGACTGGATCTACATAGAAGAGTTACTTGAATATGACCTTGTGTAATCATGATTATAATAACCTAAACGTCATATTCTACTCTTTTGAATTAATAATATGAAGTCATTGACTCTTAGTAATGGGAAAAATAGAATTTCTTGAAATGCTTCCAAACCCATTTGCAAGCACTAGTCAGATGACCGACTTCAGACTAACTCAGGGGCAATACAATAAAATCACCAAGGTAGCCTTTAAAATTCTTGAATCCCAAGCCGGGCATAGTGCATGCATGAAATCCCAGTGGCTCAGGAAAGCAAGGCAGGAGGATCACGGATTCAAAGCCAGCCTCAGAAACTTAGATAACATTACACAAACTAAAGTTTTACCAAATTCTATGGAATAAATACTAAATATTTGGAATACATGCTAAATATATGAGAATAAACACTAAAAGCACAATTTCATTGGAATGCAGCCAGATCTATTCAATTCACATGCTATTGATGGCTGCTTTTAGACTACAACAGTGAAGGTGAGCAGTTAAGACAGAATCCATTTAACCTAAAATGTTCTCCACCTGGCCCTTTACAGAGAAATTTCATTGACCCTTGAGCTAAATAATTTGATTTCATTAGAGAAATTCTTCTACACTGGCAATATAACAAGGACAAAAGTGTTTATTAAGCCTCATTTTTTCTTCCCATCGTATAATAACCCAACTTATTCTAAACCATATGCTGGTAAAGTCAGGTATACAATACCATAATGATAGATTAAAATACTCTAACACAGAAGTAAGTTATATACTCATCCCTCCATATCCATGGGTTCTGGATCAGAGGACTGAACCATCAATTTAAAAAATATATATATATCTGTATTGAATATATTCAGTTTTTTTGCCACTGTTTCCTTACCAAAATAGTGTCATAATTACTTACATAGCATGTACATTATATTAGGTATTAAAAGCAATCCAGAGATGATTTAACATATTCAGGAGGCTGTTCATAGTTTACATGCAATATTATACATTTTTTTTATGTAAGAGGCTTGAGCATCTGTGATTTTGAGATTTTTCAGGACATGCTGGAACTCTCTGTTGAGACCAGAGACAATTCAAATGGCAAAAATCACAGACCTCTACATTTCTCAGGAACTCAGAAGCAATCTGACATATCCAAAGACTGGAGTTTAATTTAAAGTCACTAAAAACAATGTTTCTTTGAGGTTAAAATAACAGAAGAATATCCTTATGGTACAGTGTTAAACAAAAAAAAATTTAGAATTCAAAATTACATAAAGTATGATCACAACTATGCAAAATAAACAAACTACACATTTTCACAAGAAATCTTCAAAGAAAAACACATTCAAATGTGTTGGCTTTGAGTGATAGACGCTTGACTTTTTCCTCCATTTTTATGTAGCAAACTCTCTATAATAAGCAGGAAATACTTTTGTAATGAAATAAACTTGATTTTTAAAATATGGAATATGGATTCTGTTTGTATCTAAGTATGAGAATGACGACTTCTAGCACATATGTGTTAGACATGGCACACAAATATTTAAATGTCTCACAAACAAAAACGGCACTACTACCACTAATGTGTTATATATGCACAACTCTTTGATCTTTCCAAAGGATTTTTTATCATTTAATTTTTTTTTACTTCAAAATAACGAAAAACACTTTTAAAATATATTGTTATATGGTGAACATGTATGAGTATGTAGCAATGAATTCCACCATTATGCACAATTATAGTGCACAAATAAAAATATAAAAGAAAAAGAAATAACATATGCTTTTTACTATGACTCTTTTTTCTATTTTTTATTAGTTCTAATCAGTTATACATGACAGTAGAAATCTCTCCAATTCATTGTACACAAATGGAGCAGAATTTTTCGTTTCTCTTATTGTACATGAAGTAGTGACACACCATTCGTGCAATCATACATGTACCTAGGGTAATGATACCCGTCTCATTCCACCATATTTCCTACCCCCTTACCCCCTCCCCTCATCCCCTTTGCCCCATCCAATGTTCCTCCACTCATCTTGTAAGATACATTATCTTAATCAGTTCTCACTACTTCAAAATAACGATTTAAAAAAACCGCAATTGACAAAGCAAGAATACTAACACACTTTCTGGTAAAAGTGCAACATTCTCAAAAATTAGTCACCCTCGTGGTACTAACTTGTTTCTTCCCCTTGATACTGTATAAAATCTCATGTTCAGTTAATGAAGTTCTTATCCTATTTCATGAAATCCTGGGGATTCACAATAAAATATAGTGCTATATTTTATGTTTTATTTTATTTAGAGTCTCTTAAATTCTGTTTTCTCATAGTTGTCTAATGATGCAAGCTACATATGAACTTTAAAATACTCACACTATGGCTTTCCCAATCACATTATAACCCTCCAAAAGGTCCAGTAACAGTAAGAATCACAGTTAAGACAAATTGGACATATTAAAATTCAGCCTCAAAATTCTGAATTGATTTCCTATTCTCCAATGAGGTTTAATGGGCTAATCATGCTTCAGAGTTGCTGACAAGGATCAGCACACTAGAGTACAGATTCCTGACCACTGGTTATGGAAGTCAAGGTTTTATCTGAAAAAGCTGGGCTCTTCTTTTGTTTTTAATTTTCTAAAGTTTTATTTTTTTCCACAACTTTATGAAGGTATAATTGACAAATATTGTTTACATCTAAAGTCTATCTATGATATGATGACTTGTTAATACATATGTGTTGTGTAATGGTACCACAATCAAATGAATTAATTCACCTATCTCCACATTTAAATACCATTTCTATCTATGTGTATGTATGTTTATGGTGTGTGTGTGTGTGTGTGTGTGTGTGCACGTGCACACTTCTGTATATGTTGAGGACCCTTAACATCACTCTCATCGCACATTTCAAGTAAATCATACTCTGGATTCCTAAATACAACACAGTGACCACAGTTGAAAGGTTTTTTAAAGAGGTGAATTTTATCCTTTGAGGCACCAGTTTCCTCTCTCATTTCCTTTCCTTCCCCACTCCCTGCCACCTGCTGCTCCAGGCAGTAAGTTATCCTCATCCCTGCCACTCCTAATGGGCCTTGTTCTCAGTTGCTAACTGAATTCCCTGATAAAATATTAGCTGAAAAGAGCTTCCTGTTATATCTGAAAAGGATTTGTATTTTATTAGGTTGCTACTAAAAGGCATAAAACCCAAATTTCCAAATATTAAATCTCCCACTATTTCCCACCCTTTCAATGCAAACTTTATCTTTCCCTCTATTCACCTCGACATCTTTCCAGTCTCCATGCCTTCATTCTCAGAAGCAGGCTGACAGCAAAACAACTCCTCTGACATTTTATTCTTCAATGAACCAGAACACCTTTGATTTCCCTATTTCTTTCTGTATTTCTTCCTCTATATTTTCTTCTCCTTCAGCTAAAAACAAACTCATGGAAGCACGCTGTTCAAGACTTCCCCAGCAAGCTTGACTCAACCTATTTATGGAACCACACCCCTCCCCTTCCCAGCCCCTTGTTTTATATCTACACACGGAACCATTTGCCATTTTTTTTTAAAAATACCTGCCTCTGCCACACCTGAGTCCCCTTTGCCCCAACGGTGTCCTCTAAGTGAACTTTCTTCCATTCCTTCAATGCCTAGTAAACATCACACTTTCTCTGAGAAGCCTTCCAATCTCCCCTTGGCAGAGCTGATTCTTCTCTGTACTCCCATTACCCTCAGCACATAACTCTGTACCTAGATCATTACATTCTGCTGTGATTGGACAGTCCTCATTCAGTTTGAACTGCTCAATGTCACGGTGTCTTTCTCATCCAGCTTTTGTCCCCACTCCCACTCTCACTACCTTCAAGCTTCTAGCAAAGAGTATGGTACTTACAACGACCAAAGTAATTATTAAATTACAGTGGAAAGAATAAAAAAATAGCATGAATGATGGATGAAAAGCATTTCATTATTCATCCTATGAGAGGAACTTTCTGGTCAGGCTGCTGGACCCTGTGGGACACTGCATGTCACCAGTTGGCTTCCTCTTGAATCACAATAGCTTCAAGAGAAGTCAGTTGTGCCATAAATATTCTCTCTCTTATTTAAATTAAAATCAAGCAAGCATGCATTTTGAATAACCAACTGTAAAATTCAAGTTAGATGCTGTAATTAAACAAACATTACAACCAAATTAATTAGGACCATGCAGAATACTTATCGGAATGTAGTTAATCAGGTATTATTCTTGCCAGCTGATCATGTAGAGAAAAGCAGAGCGCATGAGCCTGGGAAAATTGTAATTTATCATATTTCACATCTATCCTTACCCCATCTATAAGAGAAAGATACAAATACAATTTTAAATTATAAATGAGTTTGTAAATAAATTATGGAATTAATAAATCAAATTCTGGAGTTTTTTATGTAATAAGAATAGAAAATTTTCTTTCACCTTGAATGCTCTTAAATACATTTCCTGAAGAGGAGTAAAACATTATTTTCCTTCCCTTTACGTAAACCATTATTACTGTACTTTCATTCAAAATCAGTTCTTGAGGAATAAATATACATAATAAATATATATGTCTATAAATGTATAGATGGAAAATATGTGCATGGGTGTGGTGGGGAGAGAACCCAGTGTCTGCCTCCATTTGAATAAGAGAAAGGCTTCTTGAAGTACCAGATAAGGTGAGAAGTAGCTTGGGATGCTTGCTTAACAAGTACCTGTCTCCTTAATTTGTGCTGAACAAATTAGCCCATTTTCAAAATATTACACCCACATTTTCTTGAAATTATATCACTCAGAATTTAATTGGGGCTAATATAAGCACAGACTGTTCACAGTATTGAGGGATAAGAGCAGTGGATATTATCCATGGCTATGTCAGTTGCCATGGTTAGAAAGGTGATCTAAGTTAAGAAAATGAATTCATATTAAGATAGTTAAGAAAAAAATAAAATAGTTGAAAAACTCTTGATTCTCCAAATCTTGTGATTATTCCTTTAAATCAGCAAGTCTGGTATACAACTGTATTAAATGGATTTGAAAACAACTGGAGGAAAGAAGGTAGATTTTTGAGGAGAAAGCAGATCACATCAGAAAACTGAAGTGAGCAATTTTCACTTGGAAATTTGGTGGAGTTGTTCTTAACAATATCTTTCTCTCTGCCCCTCCTATGATCATTACCTTGATAGTCTAGTTCTCTCTGTGTCATATTCTACAGCAGTGCTATGTCTTCTCAATCAAAAGTGCAAAACCTGAGACCACTTCACAATGACAAGTCTCAGATTGTCAGCAGGTATTCCAAGCATAAGAAATTTGAGGCTGAGCCTGGCATTCTGGTGCACTGTTGTAATCTCAGGAACTCAGGAGGCTGAGACAGGAGGATTGCAAGTTCAAGACCATCCTCAGCAAATTAGTCAGGACCTAAGCAACTTTGCAAGACCCTGTATCAAAATAAAAAATAAAAAGAGCTGGGTATGTGGCTCAGTGGTTAAGCACCGCTGGGTTAAATCCCCGTTGCCAAACAAACAAACTTGAGCAGGAGTATTTGTGTAATGCATGCCATATATATATAAGATATAAACTGATTGCAATTTAAGAAAACAAAAATCTGTATTTAATGTGAGTCAAAACTAATTGAATTTGACTTATCGCTATTGGAGGCAATATTCTAAGAAGTTCACATGATCTTCCTCTGCTGGTTTATTCCCCATCTAATTACCTCTCTTAGAGTTTAGTTAGGGCCTGTGATTTGCTTCTAGCCAATAAATATGGCAAGGGTAATGGCAGATCAACCCATGATTTCTGTATGTTATCTAAGTCTGTCTTTAATGGAGGGAGATATTCTCCTGCTGCCCTTCAATAAGTCAACAGTCCTGCTGTGAAATTCTTGTGGAGAGGTCCTCATGACTGGGAATAGCCAGCTGCTTCCAAGACCCAAAGATAGCCAACAGTCAATAGAGAGCACAGGATCCAGGCAGACAGCATCAGGGAAGGGAATTCTGCTGTCACACTAAGTGAGCTTGAAAGCAGATCCTTCCCTATCAAGCCTCTGGATAATAGCAAGACCTAGACCTGTTAGACACCTTGATGGTAGCGTTATAAGACCCAATCAGAGGGTCCAGCTAAGCAATGCTCAGACAGACTCATGAACATTGTGAGAAATGAGAAATGTGTTTTTAGATACCACTTTTGTGGTAAAATGTGCTAGAGCATAGAAAGCCAGTACAAGTGCCTCTCTTCATTTCTATGCTCCTTTTATGTATATTCCTTCTATCTACATAAAAAAGGAGCATCCTTATAAGAGACCTGCATGCTCCTCGTCACTAAGTAAATCCTCAAAGCACAGTTTGGTTTGTTTTTTGTTCTTCTTTTGATGTATAGCTTGGGTATTGTTAATTTTTAATGCAAAAATACAATTAGAAGATTTCCTTTGATGAATACAACGCAGCTGATATACCCCTCATCATCTTATGAATGCTCTTAGACCTTTTCCTTCTGCTCATTTATCTTTGATCTCAAAGTATGAAGTTCCCAAGAACTTCAATGTCTAGCTATTTTCATTGCTGCAGGTGAGGGGAGTAAAAGGAGTTCAAGACAACCTTCCAAATTCCTTTCCTACTTTTCATCTGTTCTCTACACTGGTATTAATTAAATCTGAACATAATAGCAGTTGTGAGCACTGATATAATATTTATCAAAATGATCTTCTGTCTTTTCCTATACCCTCTGATCCTCACAACCAGTTTAGAGATAAATATTATTTACTTGCTTGGAATTTTTATTTGTGACACTTCTTCTATACAAAGAGAGAAAAATATTGAAGTAAACAGGGTGGATGACTATACCAAGACATTGCAGCAAGTTTCCAAGAAAGGCAAAACTCAAACCCTGGATTCTGAATTTGAAGTTCAATATTCTTTTTCTGCTTCTGCCTGCATTCCTTATAGAATTATTGAAAATCTGAAATGAGAGAGCCTTTAGTAAAGAACATAAATCTTTGAAATTTAATATGAATTTAAACAAGTAGAAAACCACTTTCTAACACAGAAAGAGAAAAATAATGGTTAAAGACTGATTTGATGAAGCTAAAAACTTAGGTGACCATTACTGACATTTTTATCTCCACAGAAAATAAATATAAAGAACTTACTTATTTAACCTATGCTTAAAAATTGTGATGAGAAGAAATATGTATGTATTTTTTTAAATTCCTGCCCTTGTAAAATTTACTAAGTCCCTAAAAATAGTAGAGTAGCAAAACATGTGTTCTCTGACAATTCTAAAAACTAATTAGTGATGAAAATGAATTCTCAGACTTAGAAGGCTAATAACCTTGTCTATTTTGAAAAATGCAATATTCCTGTGTACTCCAACAGATATTCTTTTTTTTTTTTTTTCCAATTCAGTCTAAGAAACAACAGACTCATGCGTCATTAGGCTGGACAAGGAGATGATAAACAACATTGTTATGGCTCGTGGTTGCCAGGTTGCTAAAGGCTCTGGAGTGGGAACTCTCATTATTTGACATAGACAAGTTGCTAAATGAGTGTCAAGGCAATTGTTGATGCCTGAAGTGGCTGAAGTCAAATACAGTGCGTTCGCCTCCTGGAGCACTCTGACCAGTCCTCTCCAAGGGCGCAGTTGCTTCAGCTTTTCCTTAGTCAAGCACATCCAGATCCTTTTCTCTAAATATTATTTTTAATCATATTATTTTTCTACCCAACCAAGGCTCAAAAGTCTTCCCAACTGCATAAAAACAGACATCAAACTCTTAAAATCTGGTTCTCAGAGTGATAGTGCAATCTGTTCACAATCATCTTTCCATGTTGTAGACTCGACTCTCCCAGAACAACCCAGTAGCCTGGATGAACCTATTGCTGATAATAACATGTGTGTTTATATTCCCACCATCCACCAGCCTCACAGTCCCTGCTTCTCGTTCTCTTACCATTCTTATTTATTTATTCAATGTGTTCCTCATGAATTGTTTTCCAGTTTTTCTTCTCCATGGTGATCATCCCTCTCAATCCCTGAACTATATATCATGCATTTCCCAAAGGTTTTTAATGTAGCTGTTCGTGACGTTGTCTGTATGCAAACTTTTAAACTATAGTGCAGTATAAGCTTATGGAGAAATAAAATTTTTGTGTAGACTTTTGAAACTCCAAACCATCTAACAAAGTATTTTAAACAGTCGATCATTGGTAATTCCCTATTTTAATATTTAAATTTGTGAAAATGTAAAGGATGTCTTTAAAGGAAAGCCATCCTCTCGACTCTTCCCATGCCAGGCATTCTGGCCTTTCATTTGAGACATTTAGACAGTATGCTCTTGGCAGATTTACTTTTGAAGAAATTATTTCTTATTTGTACTAAGAAACCAAATCTGTTTCCCAACACCTTCCAACTGAAGGCCTTAGTTCTGTTCTCTGCAATGACACATGCTAAAACGAACTTATTTTAACAGATAGTCCTTCATTTACATGAAAACAGAACTGTGGCTCTTTCTTAAGATGCTTTTGTTCCTAATCAAACATTTTGCATTTAACATTATTCTCCATATTATGTGGCTCCCAGACACCACCTTCATTCCTTTGGTTTCCTTCAAGATCCTTTTCAGAGTTTCATTTGGCTGATCATCAGATCAAAGCACCATACTTTAAGTGCCATCTCTTCAGTGCATAGCTCAGTAGAACTAGTTTGCTAAATTTTGATACTATATTGTAGTAACAGTCTCTTTTTCATCTTTTTTTAATATCACACCATATTTTTAGCTCAAATTAAAGAAACTTCTACAAGTATTTTCCACAAATTACTCTTTATTCACAAATTACTCTTTATTCTTTATTTATCCATGCATCTAAAATTTACATGGGTATTGGTCACTGTTAGTCTCTAAATCTTCTAGTTAACATTGCAAAGTGGGTAGATGTTAGATTAGGATAATTCCTCCCCACTTGGAAAAAAAAATTGTTAAAGCCGTGTGAATGTGAAAGTGATTTTTCTACTAACGAAGTGAAAACTGTCCTCATATATTTGAGACACTATCATTTAAAAAGGAGCCCGACTATCTTGTGGTAACAAACTAAATAAGGAGCTAGGTTTAAATGATAGAAGGTTAAAGACAAATGACTTCTAACAATAAAAATTTTTCCATAAAATGCATTGCCCTAAAGAGACTATCATATCATCAACTGTGTTTAGCTGAAGTGATCACTTTCTTGGTGCTAAAAATTTCAGATTGATGTGAAAATCTGTCCCAAGGCATCAGCTAGAAGTCCCAAATGGAGTTCCCACTGCCCAAAAAAGTGGACTTCAAGATTTTTTAATAAGCATCAGCAATGGACCTTGGTGGCTCACTTATCCTTGTTGCACTTTGGTTTTCCTGGTTCTAAAATAGGAAAATCTTACCTGGATAATTACCATGTCCCTTTGCAAATAGAAAACTCTATAGGCATTCCTCCTCTAAGTACATTTAGGCCATCTGTGCAAGAATCTGTTCTGAATATTGACAGATATTGGTGTTAAATAAATCAGTCTAAGGATTCCAACAGCCACGTTTTCCATTGGGAAACTGGAGCAAATTTCATTTCATTTTCATTGTACTAATGACTTAAAAAAATTAAATAATTTGATCACCCATCTGCATGACAAATAAATGCCTAGGAAAGCCATGATCATCTGCCATGGCGCATCTTTCTTTAGCCATCCTGACAGTATATTCCTGAACTAAATTGGCTTCAGGTCCTACTCAAGTTATGCTTGAACATAGGCATCTTGATTTGGGGTGTGTGTGTGTGTGTGTGTGTGTGCGCGTGCACACGTGCACGTGCGCCTGTGTCAATCACAACATTTAATCATCAGAAATGGTGATCTCACATTCCCCTCCCTCCTCTCAGCTCAGATTTTGGATTTGTCAAGTGACTGACTAAGTGTTAACAACCAGCAGATGGACTACAAGGGCAGATGGGGCTCGTTCGGAAAGCAGCTAAGAAATGATTAAAATCACCAAGGATGGAGCTCATTATCCCTCCTTCCAAAGGATATTATAGTTTTCTTACTGTTCAATCTGAGTTGAAGAGTAAAAGCAAACAATAAAAGTCAATGTCTTTGTTTATGCGGTGACACTTTTAAGGAAGGTAGTTGGGAAATATTTTAAATAGAATTTATCTGTTTGAAAATTGACATCATAGCCTTGCTTACGACTTTAAGATATTCATACAGTTGTGCGTTTTTTTGGGTTTTTTTTTTTCATTTTTTATAAAGTCTTTGGACATATCAACTTACATCCCCACATACTGGGTGTGTATGCCATTACTTTATTCATTCAATCACTTTATGTTCTATCTGGGTCAGGCCCTGTGCTTGGTGTTGAGGATACAGTGAACAGCAGTTCAACCTCCCTATATTCAGGTACTCCCCTTGGAGCAAAAACAGAAACATCTGCATAACTATACCATTCAGAACATTCAGTGTGGAAGATTGCACATTTATTTTAATAGTATTGCTCTTTCCTGTATCTCTGGGTCACCTCCTGAGGAAATGTTTTCAGAACCAGATTAGTAGCTCCAAAAGAAAATCTGTCTCATTAGTTTGTAACCAACCTTATTTTTTACCCTTCATAGTTTTTCCTTGTTTGCTATCAGACTCAATTCTGAAAGACATTTGGTTACATGACATAGATTTCCATAACTGAGGGTGTTGAGAATCATATGCTAAAGCAATTTACTATGGTTAGGATTTGTTGAAGTGTGTCCCCCAAATGTTCATGTGTTAGGAGTTTGGTCCCCAGGGTGGTGGCATTGGGATATGGTTTGGAAACATTAAGAAATGGGGTTAGTGGGGGGGTCCCTAGGTCAATTGGAAGCATGCTTTTAAAAGTGATTACAGTCTTTTTGCTGTGACTCTGCATAGTTCTTACTGGAGAATTGTTATAAAAGCCTATATCCGGCCCACCCAGCCCCTCTTGTTTCCTATTTGATGATGTGCTCTCATTCTCCTTCATGTATGCCCATCATTGCCATTCACCATGAGGTGATACAGCCAGAGTGGAGGTAAAGGCTGTCCAAAGCCTGTGCAATGCTATTTGGACTTTCACACTCCAAAACTAATGAATTAAATAAACCTCTTTTCTTTATGAATTAGCCTTCCTCATGCATTTCATTATAGCAACACAAAGTGAACTAATATGGGAGCAATGAACACATAAAAGCGGAGCTCTGGAAAGACTTTTATTAACTATGTCAGGCAAAATAGTATCCTCTCAAAGAGGTTTCTGTTCTAATCATTAGAACTTGTGATTATATTACTTTATGTGCAACAGATAACTTTACAGATGTGATTAAGTTATGCATTATGAAATGGGCTGATTATCCCATCTTATTTTGGTAGGTACAATGTAATCATAGGATCCTTATAAGAGGAAGGTACATTCAGAGAGGGAGATGTAATGATGTAAGCAGAAGTCAGAGATTTAAAGATGCTACCCTGCTGGGCTTTAAGACACTCTCAGGTGGTCACTGTCAGGTGGCTCTAGAAGCTGAAAAGTTCCAGGAAATAGATGGTCCTCTCAAGCCTCCAGAAAAACCCAGCCCTGCTAACAACTTGATTTTAGAACTTCTGAGTTTCAGAACCATAGAGTAATACATTTGTTGTGGTTTCAGGCACTAAATTTTCATCAATTTGCTGTATTTTGCAATAAGAAATTAATAGCACCTATAATATTTAAATGATGCTATCAGCATTACGATACTTTTCTCTACATTTATTACCTACAGCAGTAAGTTTTGCCCTACATGACTGGCTCAGACTAAGGAGTAGAGGGCATTTAGTGTACTTTGTTCATGATTCCTGAAGCCACATCTGATTTAATGAGAGAGAATATGGCCCTACCTTAGTGACCCTGCAAAAGGAACAGGACTTAGGACAGAGATCTGGACGTCGGTCACACATTTGTCATCTCTGGTTATTTAGAAGGAGTAAATTAAACCAATCTCTCAGAATCATAGAATATTAAAGTTGTTAGCTTGAGCTTTCTGTGTAGTGGAAGAAAAATTTAAATCTTATTTTAATAGAAAGCCATATCAAAATCACTTAAGAAACTACTAGTAGCATCAGGTCTAAAATTAAGTGTTGTTTGCTTTCTGGAATTTTTTCTGCAACATCCCAATCTGTTTTGGTAGTTCAAGGAGACATACTACTGGTCAAAATAACTGAATTTCCTTTTCTCTTGGTACTGCTCCTATATTGTGACCCAAGCCTTCAGTGTGCTTGCTCGTGGTACCCAGTTCAGTGATCTACCAATGCTTCTCTCTGCTGTTTGGTACCCAACCTCTAATTCTTAGACTTCTCCCATACTTTCATCCCCTAACGACCGCAGCTACTGTTCAGATCATGTCTTGGGTCTCAAATAAAAGTTTCAAAGAAAGGAGACATAGAAATATAATGACGGACAAATTTCAAAAATATTTTCAGGTAGGCATTTTTTAAATATTTTTAAAATATTAATGAAAGATTTAAATAATATGCTTACATCTTTCATTTCATGTCATATAAAATCAGTACAGGTAATAATAACTGGTAGTAAATAATAAATATTAGCCAGAAGCCTAACAGGTTTTCTGTAAGGCATTTGGGAATCATAGCTTAGATACAAGAGGCAGGATTCATAGATTCATACTCTTGAGGAACTTGCAAATTTTCTAGTAGTCTCTCACATATCAGTGCTCAGTTGCACATGGACCCACTCTGCTCACTCTGACAGGCTCTTACACCAAGGAATAGAGAGGCTCTGTTATAGCTGAAGGAAATACACCATCTCTTCCAGCAATCAGTGCAGACCCCCTACTCCCTTCTGACTAGTCCCATACTTATAGAGAGGAGAGAACCAATGATTTCCTGAAGGAAAACCATTATGTCACAGAGGAGGAGAATGATAAGTTATTGGAAAACTATCATCTAAAAACTGAGTGTCTGAGTTTGAATTTTCCATTTGAGCCATAGATAGCAAGTTGTTTTACATCTTAAGGCAATTTTCTCATCTATAAACCAAGATGTATTATTATATTTTCTGTCTCATGAGATGAGGATTAAGTGAAATAATTTGTGTAAAGAATTCTAAGTAGCAGAGTGACTGATTGAGAGTGGGCACTGAACCCTGGGAACAGTTAGTACCTGGATTAATATTATCATTAATATCAAAACCATTTTCCTCTCCTCCTTTTCCATAACTGTGATATAATACCTTCAAAGTGAAGACTGCAGGAATAATAAAATACTGAGTTGTCTTTATCAGTCTTGGTAAATAGAGTGACTATATTGTTGGTCACATTCCTCTTACTTTCTTCACTTATTGAAAATGCTCAAATGCACTAAAATATTTGGCAGGCAGTCTCCCAGCCTGGCAGCAGAACAAGGGTCTGTAATTCAATAAGACCTAAGAGGAGTACTGCTGAAAATATCTTGGAAATATATTCCTCCCTGATAAATAAAGAGCAAAACACATAAAGACTGTTCCCAGTGCCCCTTCCTACCTATGCTGAATACTACTTTGTGAAGAGTGCCATTTGAACTAACCACACTCCAACTGTGAACCATGAGGGGAAAAACAAGAGAACAAAACTGAGACCTGATTTGGTCAGAGAGACTGGATTTATGTCTGTTATTGATTTGCCCTTCCTAGCCTAGGATAAAACCTAGGTATAGTCCTGTAAGTATAGTCCTGTAAGCCTCCATCTACAGAAGATAGCCAATGATGTACTGAACAACCACAAATGATTCATCTAGAAATCAACATGACAACTCCCCTGACTACAGATACTTGGGTCTTTGAAGTCTATCCTGACAATATTTTATGGGAAAAAAAGTATGTTTTCCTAAAATAGCATCTTTTATGCTGTTTCTAAATTAAGGATTTTTCACATTCTAGACCTACCTCAAATACATGAAAGAGAATGTAGAGAAATCAATGTAGAAAAATATAAACTGAGATGCAAGTGTTCATCCTATTTCTGATAGAGTAGCACCTGGTCATGTCTAGAGTATACCGGAGGACATAAGCTATTTTTGAACAAGAAACTATCATTCATGGAGAGCAGGTCAAAAGGAAAATATGTTTTAAGCTATTAATTTCTGTCCCCAATTTCCAACTTTTTTTATACTTAAGCTTGCCCCCAGACCCAGATAATCTTGTGTTACACACACACACATCCTTACAATTCTAGCACTTACGTATCTGTTTTGAAATATAACTTTGGGAAGCTCTCCATAAGACATGCTTTACACCAGTGTAAAGTGGAGTCATAAAGTGTGAACAGGAACATTTCAACCAGAGTAAACATCTCACTAACCACTATGAGCAAGCAGTCTCACCAGACACTCAGGAAAGAGACTCCTCCAGCAGAACCAGCTTCCAGGAAGCTCCCCAGTTCTGATGGCTTTGCTCCTGTGTATCTCAGCTTCTCAGTCCCACCCTCTGCTTCCACATAACCATACTCAGGTGACCTCCCTTTGGTCATTGTGACTTTTTAATCTGGTCTCAGTGAGTCCACATCTGAGGATTTCTATGAGTCAGCACTCATTTATTTAAGATATATTTACAGCTCGTGTCTGTATTTTAAAGTAGGTGTCCCAGTTTGGTCTGGCATGTAAAAGAGACACTACAGGGAAGGTATGGCAGAGGTGGGGAGCACTTAGGAGTGTTATTCTGTCCCATGTGTAATAGTTCCCCTCACAACCAGCAGCTGTTCAGTTGTAGGTGAGCACTTGAACTCCAACGGTGAGCTGAAGGACAGAGGCAAGCCAGTAGCAGAGCCAACAGCTGGCACTTCTCTGGCACTCCTCCCCTTCTCTGCATTGCCTCTAGAAGGATTTATTGTATTGATTAACTGTTTTTATTGGAGACTTCAATTCCATCCAAAGGCTGCTGGGAAGGCTTTCAGAAAACAAATATATGATGACAACTTGTCAAAAAAATGTCAAAAAGTAAACACTCGGGGACCTCCACTTTTGGCGATCGTGTGTGAGACAACGTAGCTCAATTCTTCATAAGAAGAAAATTGGAAAAACTAAAATCTTAAAAACATCTGACTTAAGACTACTGAGGAGTTAAAACAAGACAATTTTCAGGCCAAAAGGAAAAGCCAGATTTGTTTTGAATCCTTTTCCCTTGAGGGTAATGGATGATTGAGTAAGGCCAAAAAAGTTGAAATATAACTGCTAATAAAACAATTAATTTTAAGAGTTTAGAAGCTTTATTCCTTCTGAATTCTTAAACACAATAAAAGATCTAAAGCACTATTTTATATTAACATGTTTAAAAATTTTAATAAAATGAAAAAATTAATAGGAAAAGTTAACAAAACTGATACAAGAAGAAACAAAAAATATAAAAATATGTAAAACTACTAAGGTAATTAAATCTGTATGGTGCTGTATATGTGTAATAAGGATTGTAATGCATTCTACTGTTGTCGTGTATTTAAAAATAAATAAGAAAAAAAAAGAAATCTGTATGTTTAAAAGTTTCCATATCAAAAGTTCTAGGTTATCTTTAGCAAATTGTTCAATTTATTTGACCAAAGTTTATTTCACCAGGTAACATTATATCTGTTGAATATAATAATTTAAAAATGTATTTGGATTTTATCTTTGTGTTTTCCCCCTTTATTTTTGTGTAATTCATTGTTATTGCTTTTTTTGTTTGTTTGTTTGTGTGTGTGTATGTACATTCTTTTCTAAAAATATACATATATTCATGTTATTTTCTTTCTTTTTTTAGCATTTCATCTTGTTTATTTTTTATTTTTTGGTTGTTGTTGTTGTTTTCACTGATGGATTAGAAAGAAAAAACAAAACAATGAACATAGTCCTTCACCATAAATAGTTTATGAAACACTAATCTGCATGAATGGTCAACTTATGATAAATCATTATGTAGTACATCTTTGTCTATACACTTTTATTTAAGTATGTGACATTTCACAACAACAACAATAAAAAGTTTATAATTCCTAGAGTCTGGCAGGCTCCTCTCTATGAATTTCTTTGCTTATCCCCACTCTATTTGTTGCTGTCCTCTTTCCTCCACCCCAGTGTACCTTCCACCATGCTGGAACATAATCATTTATTTATCTGGGTGTTATCTACCATGGAGTCCGAGTTCTTCGTGCCAAGACTGCATTTCAGTGTATTTATTCCCTAGTGTCTGCCACATGATATACGCTCAGTAAATATTTGCTGAACAAACAAATGTTTTCTGGCTAATGTTTGTAATAAACCTCACAGCATCTACATAACAGCCCCTCATTTTTTCATTATACCTGGCTAATTATGAGGCAAACTGATGGAGCACCTAGTCTCCAGCCTGTGCAGAGATACGATATGATTTCATGACAAGCATTTGGCCAGATTTCAGACAGCACACTTATGCACAGTTACAAACACATAACTTTTTTCCTAACTCTTTGCAGCTAAAATAACCTCAGCAACAATTTGGACATAGCATGGCTTCCTATCCAGAAATGAAAAACTGGATTAGGAAAGTAGTTTGACAAAAATTTTGGTGTCATCCAGAGTTCAGGTGTGATCATGGGGTGCAAGTTAATGATCTAGAGGTTACAGCCAGCTCCAGCACAACTGGACTTTGAGTTAACCCTTACCTGAAGTTATCATTACGTTTAACACAGCAGGCCCTGTGCCAAATAATCGGAATATGACATTGAGGATTATGGTCTGGTTGACCCAGACTTCTGAAGAATCACTTCCTTTCTCCTACTGAAACCTCCTGAAAACCTTTTGCTCTAACAATACCAAATTCATGGGGTGTTTACTGTAATGTCCCACTTATACAAGAAATCTTTTCCTTCTAACTCAGCACCATATGTTACTCTCTTCCAAATAGAAACAAATCTTATCAATTCAAAAAATCTTTCCACTTAGGCTGCTTACACTTCCAGCTCACATGCTCAGCCCTCCATCTCCACCCGGGGCCTCCTTGTTATGCATGCTGGGTACTGGGGCATTATTGACAGTGCTATATTGGTGTTCAATGTGATGCAGACCTGCTTCCTGATGGATTGAAGCCACAAGAGAAAATACCAAAAGTCTAAAACTCACCACATAAATCAGAAACTACTTCATGCTGTGACTATGATAAATAGATCTGAAAACATCTACCAGGGAAAGTTTAGAAGAGTCTTGGGGCACTGTGTTATACCTGAATTAAAAGGCAGCTTTACCAAAATGAACTTTTCTCTAGGCCGGTATGCTTGTTGTTTTATGTTTAAAAAATAAGTGCAGCAAAACCCCAGTGAAGAATTAAAGGGATCTTGCTGTTGAAAATCAGGATGCATTTTTTTTCTTCCATACTTTTTATTGGTACATTATAATTACTTTTAATGGTGGGATTGGTTGTTACATATCTATCCATGCCTATGATATAAAAACATAATTTGACCAATAGCATTCTGCAGTATTTCCCTTTTCTGTGCCCTGCTCCCCTGCCCCTGGTCCCTTTCCTCTACTCTATTAATTTCCCTCTGATCTTCTTGAGATCCCACCACCACCATTCTTTCACTAAGGATGCATTTTGCAAAAGGGTTGCTAGCATAGTAGGCAGACAGGACAGAGGGACTATTTATCATAGGACTGACTAATAGCTGATTTATAAGTCTAAAGTGTTAGTCAATTTTTTGCTTTCTTTTATCTTCATATTTGGACTGATACTCCTATCAGATTCAGAGAATAGCACATTAAAGATTGTTCAATATTCTGACAAGCTAAATATTTTATTTTTGGTGGTTATTATTTGAAAGTGCTGTGTGAGGTCCCTGAAATGAGTTCTGAAGGCTGAGGAAAATTATGGAAGCAAATGAGTGAGCTGAAATGACAGAATATTTGAGTTTCAAAGTTCACGTTGATACTATTAAACTCATTTCATATTTTTATCATAAATTCATCTCATTTTTAGACAAGCTCAATCTATTTTTCTCAAATTGTTGATCATGAGTTCATGGGTAAAATGGGTACATTGGGATTGTTCTGGAGATAATAGCTTTCAACCTACAGAATGGTTCCTTCCATTATAATGATCTAGAGAAAGATTGTCTGTTGAGTTAGAAGACTTATGCCCTGCACAGGAAGTGTTCCTTTTCAAACTTAAGAAGCATTTTTACTTTATTATTTGTTAAAAATTGCACCACAGTAATAGAAACAATCAATGTAGGCACGCGCACAATGGAACTACTTTCTAATTACCATGGCCTATGGACTCAATTTCCTGGTTTATAAATGAACAATGATGAATTCTATTTAATATAAGGTTATTATCTAAATAAAATGTATTCCTGGGGCTGGGGTTGTGGCTTAGCAGTAGAGCACTCACCTAGCTTGTGCTGTGTTCAATCCTCAGCACCACATAAAAATAAATAAATATAATAAAGATATTGTGTCTAACTATAACTAAATATATAGATATGGATAGATACATAGATATACCTTACAGTATATGGCAATGTGACAGATCCAGCTGTGAAGTCAAAAGGGATTCTTGTGATCATGAGCAAGTTACATCAATTTCTGCTCAGTTTTCTTTTCCAGATATTTGAGATATAAATAGTACTTATTTCATGTGGTTAAAATAAAATCATTCATATAAAATGTCCATGCAATTTCTTACACAATGTGAGAGCTCAAAAAATGGCAAATTACATTACACTCATTGCTGTTAAAACCCCCAGGGTATTACTGCATGCAAACATAAGGCAAAGCACTCTTCAAGAGAGATCAAGGAGAACATTAAACAGTGGCATCATTCAAGTCTGTCATCCATCCTCCCTTCAGTACCAACTTCTGATACTGAAGAGATTAAGAAGAGCATATTAGCCAGGTATGGTGGCACACACCTGTAATCTCAGAGGCTCAGGAGGCTGAGACAGGAGGATCATGAGTTCAAAACCAGCCTCAGCAAAATCAAGGCGCTAAGGAACTCAGTGAGACCCTGGCTCTAAATAAAATACAAAATAGGGCTGGGATGTGGCTCAGTGGTTGAATGTCCCTGAGTTCAATTCCTGGTACCCCCACCCACCAAACAACAAAAAAAGAAGAGCATATTATTATACTGCTGGGGAAAACACCAAAGCAAAACCCCAAAGAAGTCAAGTAGCCTGGAGTCAGATGCTGGAAAAGCAAAGCCTTTTCGTGTCAGGCATGACTCACACTGCAATCAAAGAAAGCAATAAAGAATTGCACTGAAAAACATTTAATCAAGTTAAAATTTACCCAAAAATGTGAATATTGCTTAAATAATTCATAGCCTTTAATATTTAGCTATAATTTCATCATGGAGTAAAGTGTATCAAGGCAAGGAAATGCCTGCATTTGTGGATTTCTCCTTGAATTCAAGATGTATGGTGACAGAGGGGAAGCTGTGTCTCCACTGGGTGAATCAGGGACACAGAAATCTTGTTTCCAAAGAGTCTTATACAGGTTCAGTACAGTAGATGAAGCAATTATCTAAATGCCTCTGGGAAAGGATTGGGATATGTAACATTTTGAAAGCATTAATACTTTAACATTTAATTTTGTTAATTATTTATCTATACTTGGGGAAATCCCCACCCCTACCCATATCCTCCCCAATACTAGCACCATCGCCAACCTCACCCTCCTCATCATCCTACTAGGTTTTGAAAATCAAAGCCTCAAACAAGTCTTATGTTGCTATTAGTTTGAGTGGTTATTTTTGTCTACATAATTTTATTTTTAAATAACCTAACTTCTGTACATATTTATGAGGTGCAACGTGATGTTGTGATTCATGTAAACACTGGGTAATCTTATTAATCTCTCACCTTAAACTTTTCCTATTTCTTTATGATATGTACACAGCTTTTAATTGCTGTGACTAAAATACCTAACAAGAACAACTTAGGGGAGGAAAAGTTTATTTTAGCTCATGATTTCAAAGGTCTCAGTTCATGATTGACTGACTTCATTGCTCTGGGTTTGGAATGAGGCAGATCATGAAAAACATGGCAGAGGAAAGTCACTCACTTGAGGGCAGCTAAGAAACAGCAAGAGAAAGAGAGAGAAAAAAGTTCTCTCTCCCCAGGAGCATAACCTCAGTGACCCTTCCCAAAGCCACACTCCACTTGCCTACAGTTACCACCCAGTAATCAACTGAAATTACTAAGCAAAATATAGATTAATCCACTGATGAGGTTACAACTCTCATAATTCAGTCATTTCACTTCTGAACACCCCCACATTGTCTAACACAAGCTTTTGAAGGAACACCTCATATCTAAATCATACCAGTACATTAAAAATCTTCTCTTCTATTTACTTTGAGATATACAATCAGTAACTGTTTACTACATTCACCCTACTATGCTATATAACACCAGTACTTCTTACCCCTATTGACCAACCTGTCCCATTGACCCTCCTCCTACTGCTCCAGTGTATCTAATAACCACTCAACTTCTATCAACTTTTTTTTTATCAACTTTTACTCTCAACTTTTATCAGATCACTTCTTCAGATTCCACATAGGAGATCATGCTGTGTTTGTCTTTTGGTGCCTGACTTATTTCAATTATGTGTAATGTCCTCTAGATCTGTCCATGTTGTCACAGACTACTGGATTTCATGCTTTGTTATAGTCAAATACTATTCCATTGTGTATATTTACCACATTTCTTTATTCATGAGTCTGTTGATGGATATTCACATTGATTCCATATCCTGGCTATTGTGAGTAATGCTACAATAAACATGGAGAGCAGATGTCTCTTTGACATGCTGATTTTATTTGCTTTGGATCCATACCCAGTAGTGGGATTGCTGGAGCCTATGGTAGCTCTATTTTTATTTTTTAGAGAAACTTTCATTCTGTTTTGCTATAATTATTGTGCGAGTTTACATTTCCACCAATAGTTAATGGTTCCCCTTTCCCCACATCCCCGTCAAAATTTGTTATTTCTTGTCTTTTTGATAATATCCATTCTAACTAATATGAGGTAGCTTCTCATTGTGACTTTGATTTGCATTTCCCTGGTGATTAGTGATGTGGAACATTTTAAGTATCACTACTTTTGAGAAATGTCTATGCAGATCATTTGCCTATTTTTAAATTGGATGTTTTGATTTTGTTTTTTTAGTTTGCTTTGATTTTTTTGCCACTTAGAAATTTGTGTTTCTTATAAAATTTGAATATTAACTCTTTGTCGGTTGCATAGTGTATAAATATTTTCTCCTATTCTGTGGGTTGTCTCTGTTGGTTGTTTCTTTTGTTCTGCAGAAGCTGTTTATCTTATATAATTCCATTTGTCAAGTTTTGCTTTTGTTTCCTGTGCTTTTGTGGTCCTATCCAAAAAAATCTTTGCCCAGGATGATATCCTGAAGTCTTGCCCCTATGTTTTCTTCTAATGGTTTTATAGTTATTATTTTTGTTTTGTTTTTTTCCTTTTATGTAGTGCTGAGGATTCAACCCAGGTCTTCCCACAGGCTAGGTAAGCACTCTACCACTAAAATACTTCCCATCCCCTATGGGTCTTTTGAACAGGCTATTAACGCTCTCTGAAAGCAATTGTGGATAAAGAAGGGAATATGTTGATGAGTTAAAGGAAAAGCTCATCTGGTCATGGGTTGCAGTAAATGTTAGAGCTTTGAATGGAAAGGCCCAGATGTCTGGAAACCAATCCAAGAGAGTTCTCCTAGAATAGACTCTATAGTATACAAGGTACCCACACAGTAGACTGAGTAGAGAGCATATATGAGGGGCATGTGTAAATGTCAGGGAGGAGATCAAAATGAGGAAAATGCCAGTATTGGTATTTTCACCCAAAATTGGAATTAGTGCCTCTACCCAGAGCCTGTTCAGGAGGTTTCCTTCAGCCTGAGTCACAACAGCAACCCCAAAGTTACATATCAAGTTGTTAGAGAAATAACAATTAAAAACAAACTCTTCTCCCATCCCAGAAAAAACTCTCCATGAAGGTAGTAGATAAAGAATTGTTTTTTAATTGAGTAACCATTAAACCAATACGTAATACACATCATGAGCAGTTTACTCAGAGATAACAAATACAGAAAGAAAGAAATGTTACCCTTGTATATAGCCAAAGAGATGGCTCCCAGTCTTTGAGAAAAACATTCTGGGTCATAAAGTAGGCAGGAGATTTATTTCATGTCTATGATTAACACAAATTTCAAAGAAAGAGGAAGAAATCACAAGTTTTCTAAAGTAAATACTTTAACAAAAAGGATGGGGGAGACATCTCTTTCCTTAAATTTGACTAAGAGAATTGAGCATCTTATCATGAATTTTTATTTGTTCTTACAAAGTGCATAAGGACCCTGCATCTGGATGCAGTGGTGGAGACGAGTTTCCATACTGGCAATCATGGTGGGAGTGAGGAGCATGGCAGAACTCTCCCACTTGGGAGAGCAACACAACCAGCAGCCAGTCCAGTGAAGAGAACAGTAATAAATACTTGGTTAATAAAATGCTATGAAAAAAGTAATGATAAAGGCTAGGGATGTAATAGTGGTGGTGTGTTTTCCTAGCATGCCTGAGCCCTGAGTTCAATCCCTAGTGCAGGAAAACATAAACACACACACACACACACAAACAAACAAACACACACAAACAAACACACACACAAACACACACAGTCTAATCATAAAAATAAAAAGAAGAAAACTTGACATGTGGCTTAAATAAAGCTTCACATGATTAATGCATTTAGTGCCCAATATCATTGTTTTGAGTCATTAAGGAAACAATAGCAATGTGATTATTTCTCTCTTGATGATAAATTTGCCTCTCTCTCACCTGGTAGATTCACAGACATTTCTTTCCTGCCTGAACTGGATTGAGAGACACCACTCTGAACCCACCAATTCATGAGAATTAAACTGTATATCATAGCACTATGTGCTAGTTATGCAAACCAAGTGAGTCCAAGGATGGGCATGGGCTTCTAAAGCTAAAGTAAAGTATTACTACTCCTGGAAATAAAATGAACAGTGATAATTCTGATAATGGTTATTCCAAAAGAACACTATTAGGCTTCTAAATGTGTTATACAAATATCTATTAAAAAATGAAATTGGAAATGGTGCTGTTCCCTGAGAATGTTGATTCAATGGGCTTGTAGAGGCAGGCTGGGAAAGGGTTGAAGAAGCATTTCTTTTTCATTTATTTGTTTATTTGGGTAGCAGGAATTGAACTCAGGGACACTCAACAACTGAGCCACATCCCCAGCTCTCTTTTGCATTTTATTTAGAGACAGGGTCTCACTGAGTTGCTTAGTGCCTTGCTTTCACTGAGGCTGGCTTTGAACTTCTGATCCCCCTGCCTCAGCCTTCTCAGCCACTGGGATTACAAGCATGCACCACCACAACCAGAGCATTTCTTATTTTAATACACATTTTTTTCTCATAGACAATACATAAAATAATAAAAACTATTTTTATCTAGGTGATGTCCTTGAAACCACTTACGGTTTATTATCTTTCATAAGCACTTATGGCCATTGAAAAAGACAGTCAGTCCCTTTTAGCCTGCTGTGGGAGCTCTGGTTATAGCCCAAACTCTCTATATGTTAATATAGAGTCAAACATTTTTTCACATCATTTTCTCTGCCTGTCTTAAAATTCAAATATCTGGTTTGATTTTGTTCTTGTATAATATAGCACTTACAACCACGTCACAAACCTAATTTATAAAATTTATTGGGGGAAAAGAGCAACTTTCAGGAAAAATCCTAGAATAAGTCATATAATCTAACTGCCATATCTTCCCTATTTCTAAAATTCTAAGTAATTAAATTTATTTTTAGAATAGTGACCCTAGAGCTTTGAAAAGTCTTTGAATACATTGTCAATGATATTTAACAGAACTTTAGTGGTATATTAATTCTATTGTACCCTACTTCTTTAAGAAAAATCATAATCTAAATATGATTTCTTAAATTTTGATTAAGCAGAATATTCCATTGATAAGAATATTCTTCCTTTACAAATGTCTGAAAAAAAAAAGAAACTTACTATTCACAATATTTTGGGTTATATCAATAAACCTTAAAAATGTGTTGTCTAGGCTTTTCATTCAAACTGATCCCTGGGCATAGTCTGGTAGATTCATACCATACAAATGCTATGGTGCATACAAAGATAGTCCATGGCCCACAAATTGTAAAAATGCTTATACATCAGCCACCAGGAAAAATTTAAATATTTGTCCTATTGATTCATGACACCAAATGTTGACCAAAGAGAACGCCACATTGTCACCCACTAGAAAAGATATATTTGTATTCTTCTGAAAGTGTATGCCAGTGACAAAGAGTATGCAAGGTACTTTGTAAACATACCAGCAATATCCCAGCTTCTAACAGATGGCTAATGCAAAGTTGTGCTTAGCTCACTTTTAATAAACCTTTTAAGAACAGCGAGTCTGGGCTTTATAAAAGAACAGTTGGCTATTGCCAATGATGAAAGAACTAGGTACATATTCAAGGTTGGGCTAAGTGGCTCTTTTGGAGTGCTTCTGCATAAATGGCTTTGTGGATACCCACTGGATTTTACCTTATGGACAAATTGTAATGCTTCACAATGGTTCACCACATTTCTAAGATGAATACCCTGGGAATAAAAGTCTTCTTGTGACGAACGCCCATTTCTACCTGTGCTTCAAACAGGAAGGAAAAATAATAATAATAAATCTAAATGCATTTCAAAAATATTGCATTCAACTCAATTATACTTAGAAGGTAAAACAATCTATCTTAACACAGGAAGAGCTTTTCCAGAGAGGGATGGAATAGGGCTTTAGAGGTTACTTTTTGAATTAATCTAATACTAGTTATCAATTATGTTGCTTCGATGCTTTACTCTTGGTGTTCAGCTTAAAAGTGAACTTGAGCAAATAGAGAGTCAAATCTCAGTAGCAGAGCCAAACCTCAGAAATCTCTGTAACCTACATGGTGAAACTTGTAAATGCAATAGCCACAAATGTCAGTAGCACTTCAAGATCAGACTGTATGGGCAAATTATAGAAAACAGGCAGAACTCAACATCAATTCTGCATGTATCTTATTCTCTAGAGAAAAGTCTCCTAATAAGAATGTGTAGGACACTTGCTCACTACATGGTAAGAAATTTAGGACAGAAAGCATGGAAAAAAACACCCAGTTACATTTAGGAAGCTTCATGTCACTCACTGGCAAAATTCTAGGGCTGATTATAAAACATAAATTTTAAATATAACCACTGCGAACCAAGCTAAATTAATTAAGAAAAGTCAGGCAGAACACATTGTGGTAGAAGCTCAAACACTGAGACATAACACTGTGCTCATCAGAACTATATTTGAGTCCTTGACTCCATCACCCCCTAGATGTCTAAACTTGGGGAAGTTAAGTTATTGAGCATCCCAAGCCTCATTTTCTTCACATGTGAAGATTGATATAATAAGTGCAGTTGTATTCAGAATTCATGTTAAAATAAGCTAAGGATTGTAAAGAAGGGTATGACACATTGTTCCCTCTTACTTTGGGGGGATAATTACTATTAATGTGTAAAAGAGTTCAAGAAAAGAAAGTCCAGGGAGAGGAATACTTGTGAAAAGTGCTTAAAGAAACCTTGAACAGTTGGGGGCTGATTACCATTTATACCAAGTCATTCAGGATCCCAAAATGAATGGGAGGGTGACTCATGCTATTATTCTTACTTCATAGAAATGCTAGTTAGACACTAAAAGCTCTCTTAACCAAGCCTATCATACAAGTTAGGGGTTGATATTTGCCTTTGCCTGCTTCCAAATTACAACCATTATATAACATACTGGCCTGTACTGTGAACCCATAATTTAAAATGCCACCAAAATGTCATTACTAAATAATCTTTCTAGCTCAGAAATCTAAGGAGTCTGGAACAAATGAGAAAAACAATCATAAAGAATTGATAAATGTTAAGCCAAAAGAGGAGAATATAGGGTTCAGGAGTTTGGGTGGTATTTTCTCCTAGAAAGATAATCCATCTTACTAGCATAGATCTGTGATATTTGCTTTCCAAAAAGTAGCCAAATAAAAAAATATATATACAGGTAGCTTGGCTGTATTTATTTTTCTCATTATCCTCAAAAAAAAAAAATCAGTTCAGAAAATCATGAGCTTGTGGTGGCTTGCTATTAAATCCAGTTTTATCCTCAGATGATAGTTTCTTCTGTTTTAATATAGAAAAGAGAGCTTTGGTGATCGTGGTTACACAGCATAAATATTGAGGCCACATGCTGTCCCCTGCTGTCATTCAGGAGTTCATTTGTTCACAGCTCACCTACTTTGCAACATCTGATTGCCTCAATTACCAGCTAACATGAGATTCCCTGAACAGGGATGCTCTTCCATTAACTTCTGATGGAAGTAACTTGCTCAGAAGCTCCTCCCCATCTATCAATCATAATGAGTTAGATCTCTTTCCAAACGCATTCCTGCAGTGAGAACTCATTCAAGTGTCAAAGCACGCTTCTAATTGCAAAGTTAATTTTTACTCTGGTAGACTTGAAAAGTCCAAGGATTAAATTTGATTCCCTCAATGCTACTAAAATTTAAAAGTCCAGAACTTTCCATGAATGCAGAGAGGGCCCCCTAGATGGGGCATAATAAGTCAGAGTAGAATCTGAAAAAGAATCAATGACTGTTTCAGCGGTGGAGATTGGAGTATCAGTTACCGTGGGTGATGTAGAAGTAAACTGTTCCTGTTCCCCCAAGCATAGTGAAGAAAATTTATATCCTCAGAGTAAAATGGTATAGAAACTGACTATCCAGTGTAGAGAAAGAAAAAGTTACATCAACGGGCTGTATCCTCCACGTGGGGCGTGGGTAATTCCCAGAGGTTTCTCATCTGAGGGAAGAACAAAAACATGATGCATGCACATGTTTTTGACTTAAGTCACACCTGCTGCAGGGAAGGATGCATGCTGAGAAAGCCAGGTGTGTGTGTGTGTGTGTGTGTGTGTGTGTGTGTTGAGGGGGGACCTTCAGAACAGAAAGGAAACTCCTCCCAAAAGGGCTTGCTCCTAGCTCAGGGGCAAGAAGTAAGTTGTGCCTGCCTCCACATGACTCTACCCTCACTCAGACCTGCTGGCCCCAACCTCCCCTGTAAGCCAGGTCTGCACTAATAGCAAGCACCCACCATCAGAAAGAAGTCCCCTGTTTCAATTCCCTAATGATTCTCGCCCCACATGGCACCCCCACCCTCTTTTTTCCCTCTTAGCATGGCTTGTAGTTCTTTGCTAACCAATTGCTTCCTGTGTGTACCTGGAGTCACATGGTCTCCCCAGCTCTACAATCCAGGACTACCTACCTTTGACTCCCTTCACTCCCGGGCACATATCAATTTCCTTTTAAAGCCTCCATTCCAGCATTATCTCCAGAAAGCCTTTATTAACATCAATCCACTCCTGCACATTGGGACTGGACAAAATGCCCTTCCTCTCTGGGTCCTAGTCACTGTCGCTTTAATTTCACGGTGTCTTTTTCCTTGAAACCTGGCCTCCTTGAGAGCAGGCAGGGAAGGTGCACTATCATCATCTCAGACCCTTGTGTCTGGCATGTGAAAAGGTAGTAAAAAATAATCCACCTGTTACCTGTACCACCCTGAAGGGTACAAGATTGGAGGCCAGGGAAGTGTCTGTCTCATGAATGAGTGGGATCTGAACTATTTTCATTATCAAGATAGTCTCCAAAGGCACATTTCCTGTTGAGCTCACTATTGTGGACTTGAATCCAGGAACTCCTGGGACAACCACAGATTTTCTCCAGTTAAGAATTGAAGTCTCTGAAGATGGAACCGGGGAATTTAAATTAGCAGGCACTGGCGCTGTAAAACAAGCACAGAGAAACGGTGGATCCAAAGATCCAAGTTAGAATGAGGAACCTAAGAAATTATCTTAGAAAAAAAAATCCTCAAAACCTTGAGAGTCAGGATGGGAAAGGAGACCAAAATCATAGGGGAGTGATGAGGAAAATAAAAACTAGAATTGGTAGATGCACATAGATACTTGATTTAAGTTGAGGATCTTTGGGGACAGAATCCACCCATGGGGTAAGCCAAAATCAAACTAGATATTATATAAATAAAAATGAACAGGGCTTTGGGCTCAAGAAGGAAACACACACACACACACGCAAAAGAACTGAAAACTATAACTCAATCCAGCCTTAAGAAGAGAAGTTAATCAGTATATAATAAGAAACATTTTTCAGTGAAGGATATGAAAAATAACAACCCCTGAGAAAAAGAGGAATAATAAACCCAGGGAGAGAGCAGAACAATGTGACCCAGGGAGAGAAGGCAAACAATGGGCTCTGGACTTTCACCCTTTCCTAGCAACAACGGGTTTTGAAGGTTCCCAACTATTTCCTCTGATCTGAGCTTTGGACTTGCACAACTATTACCCCCTGACTCCCCAGCTGATGCATTTTTGCCAGAATTCAAATCTCACTTGTCATGATTACAATCTCTCTTAAACCCTATAAAAATCGGACCCTAATTGTAACCAATTCCTATTTTCTCTCCTGAAAACATGCCATTCCTCTGCTTAATAAAGAAAGCTTGCTGTTCCTTTGAGGTCTGTTGCCCGTTTCAGTTATTTTTGCTTTCACTAGGAACCACAAATGTGACTAGTACTGATATGGAGTCTAGACCAGAGTATCGATGGCCCACAATGCATATAATTGACAGAGCTTGTGTTTCTTCTTCCATGAAGACTGGATAAGAGTTGCTAGAAACCTCTGCAGGAGAAGGGACTAGAGAGGCCACGCGTTCTTCAGGAATACTGATAGTTTTGCCAGGCATGGTGGCACATACCTATAATCCCAGTGACTCGGATGGCCAGGCAGGAGGATCACAAGTTGAGGACAACCTTGGCAATTTAGCAAGGCCCTAAGCAATTTAGCAAAACCCTGTCTCAAATTAAAAAATAAAAAGGGCTAGGGATGTGGCTCAGTAACTAAGCATCCATGTATTCAATCCTCTGTATCAAAAAATAAAAATAAAAATAATAAAAAAAGAATACTGATGGTTTTAAGTGTTTGGGGTAGTCAAAAATATGAAAAATGTTTACTATGGATCCCTGCCATATTCTTTAAAGCCACCAATGAAGAAGGGATTACTTTCCAAAATTTATAGATGTCAAAAGTGAGGTACAAGGGGACAGTAAATATTCCAAGTTTATAGAGCAGGTAAATAGTAGTAGATTTAAATTATTTTCAGTGATAGTGTTACCGCTGTTGACTGGTGACGAGTTCTTGCTTCCCCAATGTTGAAGAATAACACCAAAGAAGCACGCCGAGGCAAGGTCAGAGTAGAAATTAGAAGTTTATTAAAGGACAGCAGAAAAGACTTCTCCTGGAGGAAGAAGGGGACCCAAGAGGTGGAATCCGTGGAAGGGATGTTGTCTCCCCTTTTTATAGTTCTTTCAGTGATGGAAGAGGACCGAGGGAAGGACCTGCTTAATAAAGAAAGGAAGTTGGGAAGTTGGGAAGTTGGGAAGTTGGGAAGGACCGAGGGGTGGGACACAGGTGGGCCAAAGAAGTAATCTGGTCAGGAAGGATTTCTGAGTCAGCACCTTTTTGCTGGGGGCTGTTCATTAACATTTCTTTGAGGTGGACTTTGGCCTAGGGCCTTTTCGGGACTTCATTAACATTCCATGAGTTGTCCTGTGTTTTCCCTGAGTCATTCTCCGCATGGTCTCCATTTTAGATTTCACTCGATATTAGACCCGATTTATCTAACTACACTGACTACCTAACTTTAAATCTGGCTTCAGTAGTTCCTCATGTGCTGTGTGTACATTCTCCCAGGGGGACGGCCTGGAGGCTATACCAAAAGATAGGAGCAATCAGAGAGATCTGAAAAGAAAAAAAGAAAAAGAACAAATCCCGGAGAATCAACAAACCAAGTCTCCACTTACCTTCATTGTGATTGTTACAGCCTTGTGCAACTCCTCACTTACCCAGAAACATTGTGAGAACGTGATCAGCAGCCTTCCTCCCACTGCCTCACATATTCCTGTTCATTTTCCCTTGCCATGATTTAGGATCGACATTTTAAAATGCAGAAGAATAAACTACTATATTTTTCCCCTTTCTAGAGCAGGAAAGGGATAGAGATGTGTAGACTACAGTACCTTTAGTTTCTTTGAACTTTCTTGTCTGAGATTCTGAAGGTCCCTTTTCCCCTACCCAATTAACCACTAATTAACATACTTTATTTACATATGTATGTTGCCTGCTGGTTTTCCTGCTTGCAATCAGTTTTCAGTGGTAGCAAGCTGGGCTGAGAGTTGGAGAATCTGGTTTCCGGTCCGGGTGTGGGACTCTGGTCAGGTCATACCTTCTCTTTCTCAGGCTCATTACTTAACAGGAAGAGTGGAAAGACCAGGGAAGGATGCTGATCTCTACTGACTCTGGCATTACATCTTTGACGTTCTCTCCTTCCTTACCTGTCCTGGCTAACTCAAGGAGCCACTGAAGGAACAAATGAGGCATTTAAAAGCACTGTGAAGAATACAGCATCTGAGTAAATGCCACTTATGTAAACCTGCACCCTGCTGTCCATTTTTAAAGTTCCCCTACATGGCACGCCTTTTGAAGCATTCCTTTGTCCCCAATACCTATGTATTGCTAATGGGAGGATGTTGAAAGAAGAAAACACAAAATGAGGTTTCCCTCATTTTGCAAGTTTTCCCTCATTTTGCAAGTTTTGCAAGACGGCAAGTTTGGAAGAGCCCTGTAATTTGAATCCTTCCCTCTGGGAATTTCTAAAGATGATAACTGGGCTTCTGACTCTGTTTGAGGGTGATTGCTGTTCTTTTGAGATTGACAATAAAACTGAGATGCTAGGAGAAATGTGTTCATGTCCTTCTTTTCAAACACCTGTTTCTGCATCTATCCCACACTCAAGCACTAGGTGAGAAAAGTGAGGAGCGGGCTGGTAAACCATTCCTCCATCTGTGGTGACATGGGCCCTAATCTAATCATCAGGAATGACGGGATTTTTTCCAAATCATCAGGCCCTTTCACCTGTGATACTTTTACACTAGATTGAGTCCCATTATCCTTCATGCCACATCGTATCCACACCTTTATGGAAAGGAAACCCAATTTGCTATGGGCCATCTGCACAAATTGCTCTGATAGTGGCCAGTTCTTTTATTTTCTTTGTCTTTTTTCTTTATTAAAAAAATATTTATTTATTCTAATTTGTTATACATGATGGCAGAATGCATTTTAATTCATAGTATACATATAGAGCACAATTTTTCATGTCTCTAGTTGTTCACAAAGTAGAATCACACCATTTGTGTCTTCACACATGTACTTAGGGTAATGATGTCCATCTCATTCCACCATCTTTCCTACCCCCAGACCCCTTCCCTTCCCATCCTTCCCCTTTTCCCATCTAAAGTTCCTCCATTCCTCCCATGCTTCTCCCACCCCTATCCACATTATGGATCAGCATTCCACATATCACAGAAAACATTCAGCCTTTGGTTTGTTGGAATTGACTTACTTCACTTAGCATTATATTCTCCAACTCCATCCATTTACCTACAGATGCCATAATTTTATTCTCTTTTATTGCTGAGTAATATTCCATTGTGAATATACACCACAGTTTCTTTATCCATTCATTGACTGAAGGGCATCTTGGTTGGTTCCACAATTTAGCTATTGTGAATTGTGCTGCTATAAACATTGATGTGACTGTGTCCCTGTAGTATGATGTTTTTAAGTCCTTTGGGTATAAACCAAGTAGTGGGATAGCTGGGCCAAATGGTGGTTTCATTCCAACTTTTCCAAGGAATCTCTATATTGCTTTCCATATCGGCTGCACCAATTTGCAGTCCCACTAGCAATGTATGAGTGTACCTTTTTCCCCAAATCCTCACCAATACTTATTGTTTGTATTCTTAATAGCTGCCATTCTGACTGGAGTGAGATGAAATCTTAGAGTAGTTTAGATTTGCATTTCTCTAATTGCTAGAGATGTTGAACATTTTTTCATATATTTGTTGATTGATTGTATATTATCTTCTGAGAATTGTCTTTTCAACTCCTTGGCCCATTTACTAATTGGATTGTTTGGTTTGGGTTTTTTTTTTTTTTTTTTTTTTTTTTTAGTTCTTTATATATCCTAGAGATTAGTGCTCTACCTGATGTTCATGTGGTAAAAATTGGCTCTCTATTCACCTAACTGATTATTTCTTTTGGTGAGAAGAAGCTTTTCAGTTTGAATCCACCCAATTCATTGATTCTTGATTTTATTTCTTGCGCTATATGTGTCTTATTAAGGAAGTCGGGACCTAATCCAAAATGATGGAGATTTGGGCCTTCTTTTCCTTCTATTAGGCACAGGGTCTCTGGTTCAATTCCTATGTCCTTGATCTACTTTGAATTGAATTTTGTGCATTATGAGAGATAAGGGCTTAATTTCATTTTGCTGCATATGGATTTACAATTTTCCCAAAACTATTTGTTGAAGAGTCTATTGTTTCTCCATTATATTTTTGGCACCTTTGTCTAATATGAGATAACTATATTTATGTGGGTTTGTCTCTTCTGTACCATTGACCTACAAGTCTATTTTGGTGCCAATATCATGCTGTTTTTGTTGCTATTGCTCTGCAGTAGAGTTTAAGGTCTGGTAGACTGTAATGCCACCTGCTTCACTCTTCTTGCTAAGAATTGCTTTAACTCTTCTGGGTCTCTTATTTTTCCAGATGAATTTTATTATTGCTTTTTCTATGAGGAATATCATTGGGGTTTTGATTGGAAATGCATTGAGTCTGTATACTTCTTTTGGTAGTGTGGTCATTTTGACAATATTAATCTTGCCTATCCAAGAACAAGGGAGATATTTCCATCTTCTAAGGTTTTCTTTAATTTCTTTCTTTAGCGTTCTGTAGTTTTCTTTGTAAAGGTCTATTACTTCTTTCATTGATTCCCAAATTTTGGTTTTGTTTTGTTTTGTCATTGAAGCTATTGAAAATGGGGTGGTTTTCCTAGTTTCTCTTTCAGATAATTTGTCTGAGTAATAGTCCATTGTGTATACATACCACACTTTCTTTATCCATTCATTTACTGAAGGGCTCTTGGTTGGTTCCACAATTTAGCTATTGTGAATTGTACTGCTATAAACATTGATGTGGCTGTACATTAATGTACAGAAATGCCTTTAACTATGAGTATTGATTTTAACTCCTGCTACTTTGCTGAATTGGTTTATTAGTTCTAGAAGTTTTCTGGAGAATTTTTTTGGATTCTCTAGAATCATGTCATTGGCAAATAGTGATATTTTGAGTTCTTCTTTTCCTATCCATAACCCTTTAAATTTTTTGTCTATCTAATAGCTTGGCCAGAGTTTCAAAAACTAGGTTAAATAGAAGTGGTGAAAGAGGGCATCCCTGTCTTGTTCCAGTCTTAGATAAAGTGCTTTCAATTTTTCTCCATAGAATAATGTTGGCCTATGGCTTAGCATAGATAGCTTTTACAATGTTGAGATATGTTCCTGTTATCCCTAGTTTTTCTAGTGTTTTGAACATGAAAGGATGCTAAATTTTGTCAAATGCTTTGTCTGCATCTATTGAGATGATCATACAATTTTTATCTTTAAGTCTATTGATGTGATGAATTGCATTTATTGATTTCCATAAGTTCAACCAACCTTGCATCCCTGGGATGAACTGCACTTGATCATGATTCACTATCTTTTAAATATTTTTTAATTAGATTTGCCAGAATTTTTTCCTATGAGATGAGTCTCTTGAAGGGAGCATATTGTTGGGTCTTTTTTTTTTTTTAATCCAATCTGCCTGTCTCTGTCTTTTGAGTGGTGAGTTTCGGCCTTTAACATTCAGGGTTATTATTGAAACATAATTTGTTTACCCAGCATTTTTTATATTTAACTTGACTTGGTTTCTCTTTTGATGGTTTTTTTTTTCTTTAGTGTCATACCTCCCTTTGCTGATTTTTGTTGTCATTTTTCATTTCCTCCTCATAGAATATTTTGCTGAGGATGTTCTGTAGGGCAGGCTTTCTGGTTGTAAATTCTTTTAACTTTTGTTTATCATGGGAGATTTTTATTGCAGCATCAAATCTAAAGCTTAGTTTTTCTGGATATAAAATTCTTGGTTGGCATCCATTTTCTTTCAGAGCTTGGTATATGTTGATCCAGGATCTTCTAGCTTTCAGAGTCTGGGTTGAAAATTTTGCAGAGGTCCTAATTGGTTTTCCCCTATATATAATCTGATTTCTTTCTCTTGTGGCTTTTAAAATTCTCTCCTTATTCTGTATGCTAGGCATTTTCATTATAATGTGCTTTGGTGTAAATATGTTGTGATTTTATTCATTTGATGTCCTGTAAGCCTCTTGTATTTGATTTTCCAATTCATTCTTCATGTTTGGGAAATCTTCTGATATTATTTCTTTGAAGAGATTGTGTATTCCTTTGGTTTGAATCTGTGCCTGTATCCCAATAAATCTTAGATTTGGCCTTTTGATGTTATTCCATAATTGTTGGTGTTCTTTTCATGGTTTCTTACCATCTTCACTGTGTGGTCAACTTTATTTTCAAGATTATATATTCTTTCTTCATTATCTGACATTCTGTCTTCCAAGAGATCTAGTCTATTGGTGATGTTTTCTATTGATTTTTTTTAATTTCATTTATTGTTTCCTTCATTTCAAGAATTTCTGATTTTTAATTTTTTTCGGAATCTCTCTTTCTTGAAGTAGTCTTTTGCTACCTGTATTTGCTCCCTGATTGCTTTCTTGGTGTGATCAATGGTTGCCTGTATTTGCGCTCTTTTCTGTTTGTTGGAGTGATCAATTTTTCCCTGTATTTGCTCACTTAGGTCATTCTTTAATTCATAGATCATTTTAATTATGCACATTCTGAACTCCTTCTCTGACATTTCATCAACTGTGCTCAGTCCATGGATTCTATTATTGTAGTATCTTGTTTTTTGTTTGTTTTTTTTATGTTACCAATGTGTCTGCCTTTCTTGCCCTGTGGATCTGAGATATTACAGTTTCTACCCCATAATCTTATAGTGTCCATGCAGATTACCTGTATCTCACCTTCGTGTTGGGCTTCTAGACCTCAGCTGATGTCCCACTATAAATGCTACTTCAACTAAAGGTGGTTGTGGAAATAGCAGAGATTACTAAAGATAGCAGTGGAGGTGTCCCAAGATGGATGCAACCACTTTCAGATGTGAGGCTGAAAGAGTGGGCTGTCTGTTTGGATATGCAGCTTCCTCAAGGTCCTATCTATTGTCTCAAGGTGAAGGCTACTGCTTGGGGAGGACTATGGCAATGGCTGCAGTGTCCTACCATGTATGTGGGGTTGGCTGGGTTCTGCTGTGGGTCTGTTGGTTTGTGGTCCTGGGCCAGGTCCTAGGCCTTGGCCTGGGTCAGCAGGGAGGTCCTAGTCCTGAGTCTAGGCTCCAGTGCAAATCTACTGGTCATCAGGGAGGTCCTTAGCCAGGGCCTGGTGGCCAGTTATTTTCTGAGGCAAACTCCCAATAAATATTCAGGGAGTGTTTCTGTCATGTCTTGGTTATGGATTTCATTTGAACAAAGCTGACAGTTCCAATATTTGAAGGAAAAAAAAAAAAACTACTAAACTGTTTCTAAGAAAACCAATTACTTTAAAGGATAAATGATAAAAATTCAGGTAATGAAGAGTTCACATATCCAAGTATACACAAGTATCTTGTTTTTTTTTTTTTTTCTTGTTTACTCTAATAAATGGGCATAAGGCAGGGCATGGAATTCTCCATATAATTCCTGTAGGTAGTAACAGTTTGGGACAAAACTGTGAATTAATAGAAGAGAGACTGTTTTAGAAAATGTGTCTTTTTTTTGTTTCCTGGCTTTTCTGGATCTGCCTAGTCCTATCGCCACTTCCTGTGTTCTGCAGGCTTCAAACCATGGGCATATCTATCTATATCCATCTCTACCGTGGATAGAAGAGTCTCCCTCATGCACACATTGATTTGAAAATGATTTCTTCAAAAAGAGGCAAGTACTTAAAGTAAGGGAATGAACAACTAAAAAGTTTATTTTCAGAAATCCAATGAGGAAAAACTTCTGTAGGGACGTGGAATTTCCTAGTGTCCTTTTGATCATTCTTGATCAGTAAACATTTTCTGCTTCATCATTATCTCTATGTCTTATTTAATAGTAACAAGAATTGAGCAAAAGTTCTGGGACCTCCTCCCCTGTGGAACCTGGGACCTAAACAGGGGCAGAGTAGCAGCAAAGGGCTCTGGACCTTGTGCTGTCACATGAATAGATTTTGCCTCTTTAGATTCCACAACAGTTGGGTGCAGTAGAAATTGTGTGTTTGTCAAGTGAGTCTTTGATTTTAAGTTATTTTTAAAAAATTGTACAGCTAGTAATGGAAAAAAAAGTCTAAATATAGGTTTACACACTGAAGTTTGTGTTTTCCCTACTATACCACAGGCCCTCACATGCTGACAGAGAGACATCTTGTCAGTGCTACACAATTTACATTAGTTGTCCCTTCCACTGTTTGAATGGGTGGCAAAGGAAAAAAGCACACGAGTTTGTGTGTAGAGGGATCCAGGAGGCAATTAAAAGCACAAAAATATGGTCCTTACAACTACAAAGAGGAAAGAGGGAGTCTGTGCAGGGATTCACATGGTCACAATTATCACAGAGACACAGCATCATGGGGTTTAGCTTGAGGCCGGCACCAGAGAAAATGAGCTTCATTAAAATGGCAGTGAGCATGATAGTGGCTTGCATCCCATTGAGTTGTTCAAAACAGGGTGTGTTTCTTGGTAAGTTTTTCTGTCAACCTGTTGAGAAGGACTGAGAGAGCATCTGCTAACTATGCATGATATGTTCTTATGCCACACAGAATGTCACCATAAAGAACAAATGGCATCAGCTGCCACCATGCTGTGGCATTCCATTTTACAAAATGATATGTCGTTATTAAGCAGTGAGGGATATTGATTTCTTAGTATGTCTCCTGCTTGCTCAATTGCTTTGGTTACAACAACAACAATGTATATGTTAAATACACCGAGTAGATACCAAAAGCATTATCTTTGGGTTTCCAATAATGCAGACCTTACTCTTTGCCCTGGCAAGTGATCAGATCCCCTGACATCCACCTTGATTTTGTGCTCTCCAAACAAGCCTGGCTTTTTTGCTTTCCTTGCTGAAATATTTAAACTGTGATAAAGCTCTTCCTGTGGAGTTGAGATGGCCATGTGGTGCAGGCCGTGCTCTGGAAGTTGGACAAGCAGAGTCAGTTGGGTCCCAGCTGTGCTAGTCATCACCTGGTTCCTTTGGAGGTCACCCCACCCATCTGGTCTTTTGTTTCTCCCTCTGCAAAAGGAGAGGATTGCACTAAACTATCTCTAAGAGCTCTTCAAGCACTAAAATTATGTTATTCTCTAGTGTCTTAAAGGATGCTTCTTTAAATTCAATACATGTTTTCTTAGTGCCTACTGTGCAGCAAGTATTGTTTTACACTTGAGAGATAACTACAATTTAAAAAGAAAGACTTCCCTTATGGAGCTTAGCTTCTAATATATGGAAACAGAAAAAAAAAACTAAACATCTCATGTTCCATGATTGTAAGGGCTGGGAAGAAAAATTAAACAGAATGAGCTGGGTAAGGTCTGGGGTTGCAGGAGTAGGGATGGAGTGGGAATTGGGATACTAATTTGTTTTGCGTAGGCAGGAAGCCCTCTCCAGTAAAGCCACCTTGGTGCAGAAAGCAGACTGAAGTGAGCATGTGAATCCCACATGCATGGGGAGAGAGAGGTTTTAGGTAACAGATACAGCAAGTGCAAAGACCCTGAGGCAGGGCTGTGCTTAGAATGTACTTGGAATCTGCTTCCTCTGCCCTGGCTGGGAGGGATATCCAGAGGCTTGTTTGCCTTTTGATATGTGCACCAATTTACTTTCTGTTTGTATTCTAGAATCAACACAGACTTGAACAATGTTCTGGCAGCCTTGGAATATTCCAGAAAATGCCTACCCACTAATTCACCATTACCCCTGTGACCTTGGTGCCCCAAAGAAGAAATGTTACAGTCGTCCATATGAAGTCACAATTCTTCCTCAAGAAAGTCAGCTCTCCTCTTCACAGATAGTAAGCACTGTTCTGAGAATTCTTTTCCCTGAAAGGGCAAAGTTGAAACGTAGGCAGTTTATGTCTGAAAGCAAAATCTACTCTGAGGTAGGTCTGCTCCTTTCCTATATGCACATTTGTAATTACAGCCACAGAATCACCTTGTAGACACTTAATAGCTTAATAAGATTTTTAATGAGTCTCTTTGAAAATGAGAAACCCCACTGTAAAATGTTCTGCAGCTGTGCTGTGCCCTCAAACAAATCGCAAACAGATCTTTTCCAGTACCCTGCCATAGAAGGGCCAAGTGTAAGTGACTGTAGGATTTGGGCTACACTTGACTCCAAGCACACTTAGGAAGACCTCAAATTCTCCAAGAATCCCCACAAATAGGGAGACTGACTGGCTGACCACAACACAGATCCTGAAAATCCCATTATCATGTTTACAGACATTCTAATTACCTCGACTTACACCCTAACCTCCTCTGAATTCCTGTATTTTTCATATTATTGCATAATTTATTGAACATTTTTCTTTAGAATTTACTAGTTATGGCTGTTGAGAAGAAGATACAGATAAGAACACTATGTCCTTGGGTGTTTACCCTTCACTAGTGCCAATGCAACATAATCTCTACCCAAGACAGCAGGAGATAAGTACAAAACTTGCAAACCAAAGACTGTAGGAATTTAGAAACAGGAAGAAGGATTGCACTGTAAATAATCAAGAAAGACTTTTCCAAGAGGGCTATATATTTGATGATCCTTGAAAACTACCTAGAAAAACCAGAAATGCTATGGAAGGCCACTGTTGCCCTGTTGACTAAACTGTTTGAATCTAATATGGTGAGACAAGCAAACTTAAATACAATGGAGGTATAAAATCCAGAAATCGTGGTGCAAATCAGGAAATACAGTCTTTTGAATTAAAAGTGTTCAGAATTTGGACTTCAACAAACTTGGAAGTCTTTGAAGCCTTTTGAAAAAAAAAGGTAATATAATGACTAATATTGTGGTAGTATATGCATTTTAGAGTAAAAAATAACTGCAAATGGAGTACATAGGCTCAAAAATACCACTACTTAAATTAGACTGCTCACAGTGGAAAGGTCAAAGAAAGTTGTAAAAATGACCCCAATCTATGTCAACCATTCTAGAAAAATGTTAAATTATTTGCTGATGATCCTTGAAAACTATCTAGAAACTATTTTAAACTAACTTGAAAACTATTTCATACAAAATAGTCTGGGGGCAAGGACTGATTCCTAATTTTGTCTTTAACCTTGACCTAACACAAGATTGATCACAAAACAGATCTCTGTAAATATATCTTGATTAGCTGACATAAAAAGCACCCAGATCCTGCTCAGCCTCTTCAAGGAACTATAAAAGAGCTCATTCCTGGTGTCCACCCCATTTGGTAAAGGGCTAGCACCAGAGTCATATGGTTCACATCTGAGGTCACAGCAAAGACATTACCACCATGAGAAATCATAACTATTGGAACACATGGTCTAGAAATGCAGTTCACCAGCTATTTTTCTGTATCCTCCTGTGGGAGGGAGAATGCCAGGATCCTCTGTAGCATGAAAAGCTCCAAAATGAAAATTTCTGAGCAAGTAATGGTGCTGCAGTTACATGATGCCAACATTTTCAGATAAAAAAGGGGAGGCATTCATCTAGCATCAGTATTTTTAGTCTGCTCTTGCATTTCTCAAGGAAAAATGTATGGGTTCTGTTAACTCTCAGTGACAGTGTTCTGCAGAACTCTGCATGGGAAATGCAGGGTCATACACAGGACATTCAAGCAGACTGAATAAATGGGGTAGGTGCTAAGGTCCCACCTAAGCGACTGCTCCTCCAAGCAGTTAGTGATTGTATACATATGGGTATGTGATGTTTCAAGGTTCTAAGAACTTAAAATCTGTACAGCTTTGGATAAGGAATAATTTCATCTCTCAGTGTTTGTAAATGTATTTGAGGTCATTTGAGGATGTGATTTCACCCTGAATTTCCATGAGAATATGTGACAGTCACACTTCACATTTATTCTCTCTTTGAGGCTCACAGATCTCCTGACGTAGGATTTATAAGCCCATTTTATAGATTTTTCTGACAGGATAAAATGAAAACATCATTTAAGAATTGCTATGGAAGACCAGGCTACAGTGATAGATATTTTGTAGATTTTAAAGATAACATCCAACCCTGACAGGGGTATGAGAAATGAAAGATGTTATAAATGGATAAAGCTTTTGAAAAGGAAATTTAGCATTATTTCTCAAAAATTACTGATAGACTTACTATTTCCCCTGAACTTCTGCTTCTAGAATTATCTCCTACCGAAAAGATTATACAGGAACAAAAAGATATATGTGTGAGATTGTGTTTTACCGTACTGTTTGTCACATAATAAAAAATGGTGGCAAGCTCAATGGTAAGATCATATTTTATCTACACAATGGAAGGCCAAATAGGTACTTTTTTAAAAACAGGGAAACGACCTTCACTTTCTTTCCTACTTAACTATCTCTTGCTTGAAAGTTTTTGCAGTGAGTATGTTTACATATTAACTTAGTATTAAAATACTTTCATGTTGAAAAACCTGGATGCAATGGTGTGTACCTGTTGAAACTCCTTGGGAGGCTAAGTCAAGAAGATCATGAGCTCAAGACCAGCCTGGGCAACATAGTAAGATCTTGTCCCCAAGTAAATAAGTAAATATTTAAATGTTAAAAGAAATTGGACCAGGGTTGGTTAGATAGAGCACTTGCCTCATATGTGTGAGGCATGGGGTTCGATCCTCAGTACGACTAAAAAATTAAATAAATAAAATAAAGGTATTGTGCCCATCTACAACTAAAATTTAAAAAAAAAAAAAAGAAAAAGAAAAGAAACTGGATCAGACCTATATTCAATGTTCAATCCATGGTGGTGTAGATTGTAAAGGGATTTTTTTTAGATGCACATGTCATACAACTTAGTTTTCCCAGCATCTGCAGGTCACATAAAGTTAAATTTTAGAGTTTTCTGGGGGAAAATGTGTTATAGATTCCAACACACAAGTGAGTTTATAACAGTTTTTCCCTTAGGAGGTTTGGTAGTGCTGTTTTGATCTTGCTGCTGTCTGGCAGAGAACAAATAAATTGGGTATCCAGAGATAAGACGTGGGACTAACCCTGATATTTATTGGTCTAATGGTTACTCTAATCTCTCTTTTCTCCCATTGTCTCTTCTACAAAGTCCAATTTGGAAATCATGTTCTTTCATTCATTTATTGAAACATTTATTGAGTGCCTACTATGTAAATATAGAGAAGAAAGAAGACAAATTCATAAGCAGCTAGTGAGGACTCATGGAGGTCTATGTGGTTCCTTTCCTGACCCTTATATTGTGGCTCCAATTATGTATTGATGGAACATACCTGGAAGAAAGAAGAGATGTTATGAAATAAGAAATGGGGCAGCAGAATCTAAGCTGAGGATCCTGTGTGGATTTGCAACGATGTGACCATAAACCAGCTAGGTAACTTCTCTGAAACTCAGTTCCTTATTATTAATTATAAGTAAACACATCCTGCCTTGCAAACTGGTCTTTTTTTTCCCCAACAAAAACAGTCCATAGAATAGACAAGGAATTATTCCATAAACTAAAAAGGACCATACCAAAATATGGATTACTTTTTAATGAATTTTTTTTAAAAATTGGGCTATTCTTCAGAATCTATTTATTATAAGTAAGTGGGTTATAAATAACCAAGATGCTCACACAGTAGAATGTTAACCAAAATGTGAAGCTGAAATCAGACCCCAGCAAAAAATTATTTATTATATCAGATATAATCCACCTGTTACACCAAAGGGCAAAAACAGTGAGGAGGAAGCTATGCAGACAAATGGGGGGAAGAAAATCCCTGATCAAAGTTTGAACAGCTGAGAGTCTGAGAATGACTATCCACACTCCTGGTTATCTCTTGCACATCATTTAACACTCAGTTGAAGAATAAGTTTCCAACAAGCCTCTTATACGGGATTCCACATGGGAGACCTCTCATCCTTGTGAGTCCCAAGGAATCTGCCCAGATCTGCCTGTTATATCATCTGAAAATGCAGATGTTGCATGCAGACCCCAAACTTCAATTCAAGAATCAAAATAACTTGAGATCTGCTACTGCTTTCTCACAACAACCTCTGTTGTCTTTTGGAAGGTAAAAGGAGCAGAAATTAACAAGTGTCTATCTGCCTTGTGCTCCTGGTAAGTAGGTATTCTCAGGGAGAAAAGTGCCACATTAAGAAAACTCTGTGTGTGTGTGTGTGTGTATGTGTACATATACAAAAAAAAAAAAACTATATGTACATTTTACATATATTTTATAAAGTATATAAGGAGGGGGAGGCACAAATGGGTGAAAAACATGCATTCACTATATTCAACTGATTATATGTTTACATATTACATTTAATACATAATAAAATATATTTAATGTATAATATTTATGCTAATATATATTATAAGCATTAAAATCTTACCTAGTGCTTTGAAATCCAAGCCAAATATTTCCAAAAATGAGGCATGCTGTATCTCCTTTGTTCTCCCTTGATAAATGTGATTCAGGGGTCAGAGAAAGTTTCATGGGGTGATCTTATATTCATGGTGACCCCTGCCACATTAGCACCTTGGAGATGACTACTTACTCTGCTGTCCCAGAGGGCGGAAAGGAATGAGACGATCCTGATTATATCTATCCGTAGTATACTTCCAATGCCCCAGACTTAACAAATTAAGTCTAACCCTGGCTATTTCCCATAGAAATTTGGTTTTATCCTCCTTTTTTCTTATCTTATGTTTATTTATTTTGTAGTATTTTTTACCTTGTTTTCCTTCTCCTTTTTTTCTAACAGTAGGAATTTGGGAGAACTAATAATTTGACTCTGATTTTCTCCAGATATACAAAAAATGCACCACAACCCTGTTTGCTTTCAAGTCAGGTTTAGAAACATTCAGACGTCACTGCTTGCAGGGACTATGTCATTCTCACAGGGACAGACAATGGTAGCAGATGTCCACTTACCTTACTCTGCCTTGCCCTGGAGGGTGGCTACAAGGTGCTAGATTTGGTACTTGGGGAGAATGAGCAGGTGTGAGCTTCGGGGCTGAGAGCAAATGCTTAGTTTCTGTCACTTTCTTTTTTCAGGAAGAGAATTTCTGGTCCTCTAAGGTAACAGCCATCTTTGAGGAAAAAAAGCATCACCCTAAAGTGATTGTTATTCTTCAAAGAGTCAGACAATTGAGCTATGTCTGATTTTTAAATCTAGCAGATGCCACTGACCTATGCTGAAGTACTCACAAAGTGATGTTGCCTATGTGTTGAATGAGGCCGACTGAAGGAGTCTCTGTCTTTTATTGTAGAATCCTAATAAGCCACTGTGGACTGACTACAAATCAGTTACAGAAGATTAGCTTGTCTGCAGAGTCAACTAAGTAGGATGGGTGGTCAGGTTAAAACCCAAAGTATATTAAAAAAGTATTTTAAGTATCCCAAACTTAGCAATTAAAGGGGACATATTATGGCCTCCCGAATCTTCCAGATACCAATATGGAGACTCCATATTGTTGGCCCTACAAATAAGTCCAACAACCTAGAGGATTAATTCCAAAGTCTCAGGATAGCAGGAGTCTTTGCTCAAAATTCAGCTTCTTGGTAGTCCTTATATGCCTGAGTTGTCTTTGTGAAAAGAGCCAAGATATTTCTTCACAAATTAGAGATAAGACTGAGGTAACAAGGCAGAGATCACATCAAAAGGGACTAAATGCATCCTGCAAAGAGTGTTACTGATGTCTTCCTTTGCTGAGGGATGGGTTTTAAAGAAGAGAGAATATGAAGTAAGAGGGCACTGAAGCCAGACATTTATAAAAGAAGGATCTTTCATTCCTGAAATAAATCCAACCTAATCAAGTGATTGGGCACAATCTTCTGAAGGTTTTGTTGAGGGATTCTGTGTTTTAAGTTCATGAAAGATGGTCATCTTTTTTCTTATTATGTAATGTGTGTGTGTATGTGTGTGTGTATGTGTGCGCTATCTTTGGACTCATAAAAGGAGGGGAGTAGTCCCTCCTCTTCTATTTTCTAGAAGAGATTATGTAAAATTCATGTAAAATCTGCTTTGAATGCTTCATAAAATTCTCCAGTAACATTACTTGGGCCTGGAGACCATTTTGAAGGTAGCTATTAAATTACAAGGTCAAATCCCTTTCTAGTAATAGGACCATTTCTAACCACCTATTTCATACTGAGTAAGTTGAAGTGGTTTGTGTTTTTGTTGGAACTGGTAAACTTTATCGAGTTTGTCGAATACACAGTTATAGAGATGGTTGTAGCCATCTCTTATTGTCCTTTTTAGGACTTCTGGATCCATAATGATGCTGTCTCATTCTTGATACTCATAATTTGTGCCTTCTTTCTTTGTTCTTTGTGTTTCCAGAGATTTGTAAATTTTATTGATCTTTTCAAAACGCCCATTGTTTCATTGATTTTCTCTATTGTTTTTTTGTTTCTACTTCCTTGATTTTTGCTCTTATTTTTACTATTTTCTCCTTCTTGCTTTGGATTATTTTGCTCTTCTTATTTGAGGTTATTTAAGTAGGTAGTTAAGTGCTGATTTGAGATTTCTTCTTTTCTAATGTAAGTTTTTAGGGCTAAATATTTTCCTCTCAGCACTGCTTTTTTATAAGTTGAACTTTTATTCAATTTTTAATAAGATGAATTTTCATTTTCATTTAGTTAAAAATCCTTTAATTTACTTGAGATTTTTCTCTTTGACTCATGAATTATTTAAAAATGTGTTGTATATATTCCAGGTATTCAGATTTTCTTTGGTTCTTGTTTCATTATTGATTTCCAGCTTAATTTCACTTTGATCAGAGAACATGCTATATATGACTTCAACTGCTTTAAATTTATTCAGGTTTGTTTTATGGCCTAGGTTGTATTCTACCTTGGTGTACATTCTGTAGGCAGTTGAGAAGAACATTAATCTGTTCTTGTTGGGTGAAATGCTTTATAAGAATTGATCATATATCTTCTTTGACAGTGCTTTTTAATTTTTCCATATCTTTGCTGACTTTTTATCTAGATGCTTTATCAATTATTAATTGAAAAGTTTTGAGACAAAATTACTAACATTGTGGATTTGTCTCATTCTTTCATTTTTTTGTTCCATCTATTTCGTAGCTCTGTTTTTTTGATGCATATGCATTTAGAATTGCTATATCTTCTGAGTGGATCATCTGCTTTATCTGACGCTAATACAGTTATTTCTACAGTATTTTGATTAATATTTGTAACACCTACTTCCATACATTTATTTTCAACCTTCTTCTTAAGATGAGTCTCTTATAGACAGCATTTAGTTCAACTATGTTTAATCCATGTGCGTTTTTAATTGATTCAGAGATATCATGTATTGAATGTAATTATTCATATGTTAGTGTTTTTTTTATTCTCCTTGTTCTACTTTTGTTTCTGTTTTCTTTTTTTTGCCTTTCTATGGGTTACTTAAACTTTTTTTTTTAAGAATTCTATTTTGAGTAGCTAATAGTGTTTGGGGAATATCTCTGGGTGTTCAGTGGGTGTTCCATGTATTACATTACACATATATAACTAATCACAATCTCCTGGTGGCATTGTCTTACCTACCTGAGTGAAGAGAAGCCATACATCCCCTCTTGTACATTTACCTTCTCCTTTTATAATATTTCTTTTACCTACATTTAGAAATACAAATACTATTATGTTTTTCTTAACCTCCAAGATAATATAGAACATTCAAAAGGAGAAGGAAAATCAATTATATTTACTCCTATTTTTGCTTAATGTTTTATTTCTTCCCTTTGTGATGTTCTGGAGATTTCTTTATCATTTGCTTAAAAAAAAAAAAAAAAAACTTTCTCTACCCTTTCATTTTGAATACTTCCGCTGGCAACAAATATCTCAGCTTTCTGCCATCTGAGAATCTTTAGATTTCCCTACATTCTTCAAAGATATTATTCACTGGGCATGGGAGTCTGAGCTGACCTTTCTTTTCTTTCAGGATTTGAAAAGCATCATTCCTCTTTCTTCTGGCCTCTGTGGTTTCCCATGAGAAATCTAATATTATTCAAATTGTAACTCTGGCCCATAGATGAGCTGTTGTTTCTCTATAATCTCTTTCAAATTCTTTTCTTTATTTTAATTTTTAGAAATTCAACAATGTTTCTTGGTTTGATTTGGGGGAGTATTTCCTTTTAGGATTTCACTCTGTTTCTTTTATCCTATACAATTATCAATGATGTCTTTTGCTTAATATGGGAGGTTTGGGGCTTGTTTTTAATTTTATTTTTTCATTTAATTTAATGGGGGGGGGCTTTTTAGCTCTGCCTTCCTTCTCCTCTCTTTCTGGGATTTTGTTGTTATTACTGCTCTGTCTTTTGTTATGATTCTACTGCAGGTTCCTGGAGTTATTGATTTATTTTTTACTTTTACTATACTTTCTGGTATTCAGATTAACTTTCTTTCTTTTTTTTATCTTTGTGAGCCAGGAATCACAAATGAGGTTAAAATAAAAGCAAAGGTAGTTTTATTGGGGTGCGAAATAGGTTTTCAAATTGTTATAGATGAGTTCAGCTTAAAAACTGAAGTGTTAAGTTGTTCTGCTTAAATAAGGCAGGATAGAGTCTTTAATAATAATAAGAGGAAAGAGGGGATGTACAGCTTAGCTTCCTGGGAAAGTGAAGATTGACATTTTTGGAGATCACTGAGGTTGAATGAGTCCACTGGTTGAAAACGGATGCAAAGTAGGGCGTTCAAAAATTTTACAAGTCCATTGAAATATCCATGGCAGGAACAAACAATTTACTCATCTAGGGTCTCTCAAAACTCTTGGAGTACTGGTAAAGTCCTGAAAATTGTTTTATTTTCAGTTCTGGACACAGTGTCTGTGTAGCAACTTATCCCTTTATTATACATATATTTCATTTTTTTCCAGTGGTGGTATTAAATATTAAACCCAAGGTGTCACACATGCTAAGCAAGGATGCTATACTGGGCTATCTCCCCAACCCTGTACCTTCTGTTTCTTTATTGAGACTTCTTATTTGTTTCCTGAGGCTTTCCTTTTTTTTTTTTTTTTCATTTGCTACAAGTTTGCCCATATTTGTTATTGAAGCATTTTTAGTATAGATGTTTTGCTTTTTATCCCTAGATAAATTTAACATTTGTTATCTGAGTGTTGACCTCTGTTGATCATCTTATTTTATTTGGCTTGAGTTCTTTCTGATACATACTATGAGTGATTTTCTAATATAACTTGTGTATTCTTATGTCCTGTTAAGAATCTCTAGATCTTATTTAACTCTTCTATTTCAGCTTCCTCTGACACCACTGGATCAGGGGGAAGGGAGGGGAGGTGTCACTTTATTACAGTTCATGTTTCCTACTCAACCTCTGTTGTCACCTTAGTTGGGAGGAGCTCCTCATTACTACTGGGTGGAGATGAGACTTCCAGATGTCCATGGTACCTCTACAGATATCTCCCTGGCTTGGACAACACGTGTGCTGTAATATGGAAAACACAGGGAAGAAGTTTTGCTATGCCTACTCAGACATCATCCCAGCAAGATGGGAGAGGGGGCCTCCATTTGTTTTCCTGGTTCTTTGGCAAGAGGTTTTGGGGGGAGGTTTTTGATGTGCACTTATTGGTATTTCTTAAGTGCACATCAAAACTTTTTTTCAACATTTATAGCATGTTAGCTATGCTAAATCAATCCCTCAAAGAAAACACCACTTTTTGATTCAACTAGGAAACGCATGTAGTTCCCTAGTTGATCTGTCTTCTTCTTTCTACCTTTCAGTCTTTTTATGTTTCTTATATATATAAAGTTTGGGATTTTTAATTGTACTTAGAAGTTATGGGGAAAAGTATGTTTATTCTTCCAAATGTGGAGGTCCTCTTGTGGCTCGGTTTTAGAGAAGTAAACCACACTTTCATTAACAAAGATGTATCTGAATCCCATGAAGTGATGGCCCCTTTCTATTCCAACATTATCATATCATATCTAAGGTAAGAGATATAATTTGCAGAGTTACATTTTAAAAATGAACTTAGTTATTAAATTAGAAAAGAATGATATCATTTTAAAATATCTTGTCACATGGGGAAAAATGGCTGAGAGACCGGGATCTGATTGATTTATGTGTTGGACTGGTTGACCTATTATAGTAGAGTCAGTTTGTTCTTTGTGAATCTTGAAGACCAGATAAGATTAATAGATTTAAATAAATGAGATAATTTAGTTTAAAAAAATACACTTGTAAATAATAAGAATTGCTAACCCTGAGTATTTTATTTAGGTAGAGTATCGAAGATTTACCTATTGCCTCTCACTTGGTTCCTTCCACAATCTTTAAGATGGGAATTATAGTGACTCCATCTTTTTCCTCAAGAAAGAGAGAAACCAAAACAAACAAGTAAAGTCCCTTATCCAAGCCCAACTAAGGAATGGAATTAGCCCAAGTGCATCTTCCTCCAAAGCCACAGTGGTCCCCAGTCAGTCTGTTCTATCCCCCCACCTCCAGCCTCCCCACTCCTGCACAGACCTTTTAAGTAATTGAATAGCTAACTTCAGATCTGTAAAAGCACTGTTGCTGAAAAGTAAGTGTTTCTAAAAGAGCTATGAGCTGACTTCTTATGTTGAAAGAACCTTTCATTACCTTGTTCATAAGAAAAGGATTGACTAGATACATGCTTCTGTTCTTTGCATCTCGGTCATTTAATCATTTCAAATTAAGTGAATCTTTACACACATCTGTGATGTGTTGTCCTTTCTTCCCTGTAAATCCCAGCTGGCTTATTTGAGATCTGTCTTTCTCAAGCTGTGTGTGTCAAGTACTGGAAAGCTCCTTGCCACCAAGAAATTAAAGAAAATGGCTGAAATTTTTTTTCTGTTTTCCCTTTCAAATCTTCCTCACCTCAATCTCTTTGAAGACTGTATTAATATACATGCATTTTACCCTGAACCCTTCTCATCTTGTCCTGAAGGGAGGAATTTCCAAATGGAAAAAGGAGTTTTAATCATGGCAAATTTTGTTCAATTCCTGCTTTGATAGCAATTATTTTTAATCCATTTCTTACATCCACACAAGTCATATGAAAGCAAATCTAATATTTCATGCTTTGGCTCTGCGAGTACTAATGGGGCTATTATGTTTAGGACACAATAACTTTGCATGTATGTATGTATATGTCATAGTTAGGGGACTAAATTTGGTGTCAAATTCAAATTTGAATGACTTCTCTTTCACTTATCGATTGCAGATCCTGAGTGTTCTCCCCATTTGTAAACTGGAAATAATTAGAAAATCTCTCTCTCATATTCTTTCTGTGTCATGATAAAAATGATATTTAATATACCTGACATAATGTCTAACATGCATATGAAGTATTCTAATAACATCAACACATTTCCCTTTCCCTCTTATCAATTTGATGAGAAAGCATTTCTTTGACATGCTCTATAATCAAAATACTTGAGCAGCAGTTGTTTATTCCAACCCCAAGCAAAAAAAAAAAAAAAAAAATGGCTATTTCCAGAAAAATATTGGGTGCTTTTCTACAGTGCAGTTATCATCTGAGTGAAGGCTCTTATTCTCAAATTCTCCAGAACAACACTGTCCAATAGGAGTTTTGAAGGAAATGTTCTGTATGTGCAATATTCATTCTGCAGACATTAGCCTGTATTGAGCAAATGCATGTATTGAGCAAATGGAATATTGCTAATGCAATGGAGAAACTGAATTCTTAATTTAATTTCAATTAATTTAAACTTAAATAATACATGCAATTAGACGCTATCTGATTAGACCACATAACTGCAGATACTGGCCCCACTGTAGAACTGCCTGAGTTTGTAAAGTTCCTAGGAGAAATAAAATGCTGCTGAATTAAGCATTCCCTGGAAACATGTTAGGCTGTCCAAGAGTTTCAGAAGCTTTGCAAATAGATGCTAACAGATAAGTCTTCCTTTCCTTCATTTTCTTTTTATCTTCATATTCCAACTTCATACTTTTCAATTCCTTACTCCTACCCCTCCACAATATTATTTAAGCAGAAGATAAAAGACTAAACATAAAATAGTTATTCTAACAGCCTAAGAGCTATGTGTGAAAGTCTCTTTTTTGAAACCTTGTACTCTTTAATGAAGGAATAGGGGAAGAAGGAAAGCAAGCTGGCATTTCTAGCATCCACAGGTGTCTTCTCCTCTAAGGGCACATGGGACAATGGAGCATACCTAGTTGCTGTCCAAGTAGAAGAGCATCATGTGAAGGCAGAACATTCGTGAGATTATATATTTTGGTAATGGGTCTGTTAATAAAACAAGCTGAAACCTAATTATTTCTTATGTTTATAAGGCATTTTGAATCATTATTAGAAAGACACCTAAAAGTTTTAACAGTTCGTTTGGATTCTGTAATTATTATGCACTTCTGCCAGGTTTCAAAAGAGATGTACAAGGGAGTTGTGATGGATTCAGCAAATCCCAGTCTCCCTGGTCTTAGCCTGATACCTTTGCATAGGGCAAAGCATGGGTACTCCCTCAGCTGGTTCTCTTAATGACCAATGGCAAATAGCAATATGTGGCAGGTTGTATCAAGAAGTTCTATGGCTACAGAATAGAGATTTTTTTCCTGGTTTATAAAATAACCTTGGCTTCCAGAGAAATGAACCCTCAACCTGAGAGACAAGTATTGACCATAATGCTCTTAATAAGTCCAGGTCAAAAAAGCAGTGGTAATGTTCAGAGCAGAATACAGTATGGGAACATAAATTTGATTTAGCAAAGTCCTCCATACCAGTGTAGATTAGTACTTAATACGTATCCTGATATCACAATTCCATAGTAAATAATGAGAGGAATTTGTCTAATGCTTTAATTTTATTAATTTAATTTTCTAATTGTCTACTCTAGGTTTATAATCAAATTATTCATGGCCTGGATGAAATTTCAAAACATGGAGAAATGTTATGTTACATTTACTTTTCACTAATAAACAGATAGATAACATTAATTCATAGACTTTTCCATTTCTCCAAATCTCAGGGTTTTCAGAAAAGCATTTCACTTGGATTGATTCTACAAGGTAGTACAGAATCAAGTCCATGCCCTAGAAGAACAGAAAGAACAAATGGACTACTAAGGAAGTCAAGGAAGGAATACAGCACAGTCTCCAGTTCTGCTGAAACAGATGCTCAGTCAGTGTCATCCAGAGGAGCATGTGGTTTGGCTAGCATTGTCCAGTGAGAAATCCAACTAATGTCACCAATCACACTTAGTGATCATCAATGGAAGGCTCAGTGATACAGTCACTCAGCATGCTTAGCAGCAGATAAGGTAAGTCAAACTTGAAAACTCTCTTTCTACGTCTTATTAAATGGAAGATAATATGTAAATATGATACACCACTCATACTGAAATATTGAATGTATTCCAGGAGGGAGGGATGACAGGTAGACTGACTCTATCCCCACTGTGTTAGTTTGTTTTCCGTAGGATACTAGCATGTATTTTTAAGTGAGCCAATAACGGGTTGGAAAAAATTTTTTTCTCTCCCTCTATTAAAAAATAAAAAAGAAAGAAGGAACATCAAACCCATGATCTTGTTCTAATTAGCTCCACTGAATTAATACTACATGCTGCATCCAACTGAGCTAACCAGCCCATACAAGGTGGCAGTCATTAGGAAAGCCCCAGGGAGTGACTGACTGACTTCCTGAAATGCTTGCAGAAGACGAGTGAGTCTAACAGGGTTCCAGAACACAGCTGGGAAGCCCAAAGACACAGTAGCCATTCCTCCCAGGGCTGTGTTCTAAACACTAATGTAAAAAATGGAAGCTATCTCCTTCTGTGAAATGACCCTTCACATTTTACCACACTCCAAGACTCAAAGACCCTGTTACACTGAGTCCTAAATTCAGCCATCCTTAGATATTCTAATGCCCTCTTACTGTTCCCAGATTAATAGACTATTTTTTCAGTCTGCATTTAAAGTACAGCCAGTGTTAACTAAACGATAAAGTGGAAAAGGAAAACAGACAAAAAAAAAACATACAAAAAAAAAGGTGGGAGGCTTGAGTGAGGTAGGACATCTATTCTGTCACAGGAAATAGACAACAGTGGCTCAGAATATTGATGGCAATATTGAAAATCAATTTTAAGTATTTTCTACTTGGAAAATCAAAAGTAGGACACTTCATACATCACTACTGTCCTGATTCTTTCATTTCCTGCCTTTCATTTTTGACTTTGTGTTTTTTTCTCCCTTTTGTGTCAGGTTGTTTTCTTCCTGACAAAAGTGGGAGGAAAAAGAAGCTGACTGAGATTTCTCTGTAGAAAGATTCTCACAAAGTGTGGCTTTCCCCCTCTCCCAGGTACAGTCAGATACATGTGATAATGGGTGGGGGGGGGGGGCTACATCTGAGTTCCAGAGGTGTCAAGTGTGAGGAGAAGGACCAACCAGGGAGGGCATGTCCATCTCATTCCCTGCGGGGGGCTATTAAGACGTGAGTTTATCTATGTAGCAGACTGTGTCTGGCACCCACAAACAGCACCCTCTTCTGCCATGCCTTCTCTGTAGGATTAGACACCCCTTCTTTGTTGAACTTGGCATGACCATGTGACTTGCTTTCGTCCCTGGGATATGAGTAGAAGTGTTTTTAGATCACGACTTGGCAGAAAACTAAAGCTCCAAGGAGTAGCTTACCAGTGCAAAGGTTCTGTGTGTCCTTTGATCTAGCTTTTAGTAAAAACCAAAGCATAAAACTTCATATTTAGTCCTTCAAGATTGGGCTCTTTAAACCCTAGATATTCATTATGAAAATTTCAAAAATCCTGCTCCTTGGACATGGAGGGTCTTGATTTCCAAATTGGTCTCTGCTATGGGTTCTACAAAGTCAAATCTGACCAATGATTCCATACACCCACTGTTCTCCTGATGGCAGTGCCTACAGCAAACTGCCTCTGCTGCCCAAGAGTGGGAAAGGAGTTAAAAAAGTTCAATAACAGAAGGCTTTGTTAATATGTGAAAATATTGTCTGACTAATGTGATAGAATATATCTCTAGCAGCAAAATGGCACATTATTATAACATCACACTAGCAACATTATTCCAGGGTTTCTTGTTCACAGCTGCCCGAAACTTCCCATCATCATTATAAAGTCCATGGCTTTGACCATTTGAATCTTATAAATACCATAGTTCTAGTAAAAGTTACATGTACTCAGGGAGACAATAATTCTATTAATGCTTTTCTCTACAGTTCTAACTTTCTTTAATGATAAATCAAATTCACCAGTTTCACGAAATAGCTGAAATACCTGATAAAGAGTAGAACTTTACTTTTTATTGGAAGAGTAATTGAAAAACTGAGAAGATGGCCATTTTCATTGATATTAACAGAGCTTTTCTTCTAGTAGGAGTCACTCCTTGGAAGTTTGTAAGTTTTTCTGATCTAAGATTGCTCACTTCCTATTATTTGAGGGAAGAACTGAAGGTTTTAAAGGAACAAAGGTGCTTCCAATTCTGTTTTTTCAGGTACTGTAGAATGGGTATAACTTTTCACAGAATTATGTAAATCTTACTATATGCTTATTATGTTTCCCCTTAAATCAATATTTAAACCTCCCATCACTGAAAGTTATTTTTTTTTAATTTGTTGCACATAGTACTCCACAGAGAAATCTCAGTCTTCAGGTCTTCATTTCAGCCTACAGAATAGATTTTAAAAGGAAACAGGGCCAGGCTTAGGGCAACTTGAAGTTCTAGCATTTCATAAATAAGTGGTCCCAACTTAGGAAATTGTATAAGCTGGGTTGGTCTTTCAATTGGTGGGAAGAAATCAGTGAAGTAGATGGATATGTTTGCTCTGTGGTAGAGAGATAAAAAGGAGGAGGAGGAGGAGGAGGAGGAGGAGGAGGAGGAGAAAGAGGAAGAGGAGGGGAGATTTTCCTTCTCTGTTTCAGAGAGTTGAACCCTAGACGTTGAGAAGAGCCTAAATCCAAAGCTACCTATTAAATGCAGTTGGTTCATGAAAAAAAGAAAAACCTAGCAAAGTCTTGTTGAAGATAGTCCTGAAGAGATCCATAGCTAATGGACTTTAAGAAGAGTCCTATCATTTTCCAAATTTTTTTCCATGTTTTCTTTAATTTTATGTAAGTCTTTGAAGTTCTAGAAACATTCCTTAGCTATCACTGTAGCATTACAGGTAAGATTTGGACCACATCTGAAGTAAGGAATAGTATCTTGCCTGAGAAAAGGTGGTTTCCAGTGGCAGATAACTGCTGAAGAGCTGTACAGTGGTCTGGAGCTGATGGCTGCTGCTGAAGGCACTCGAAATCTGGAAGGATCAATGGAATCAAACACATCCGCCATCTTGGACATGCCCAAAGGTATGTGGGGAAAACATGGCAAAAGTCTGAGCTCCTGAAACACAGAAGCTAATGTCATTGTGATTTGAACATCAAAAACAGACATAGCATAGTCACAGGCTGCTGAAATTTGGAACATCTGGGTTCCAGCAACCACAGTGCTTTCCCACACCCAGGGTTGACTGTCATTCTAAAATATTGAAATATGTACACACTGATTAGAAAATAGTCACTGCCCTTGGCTATTTTGGCTTCCTCATATACCTTTTGCATGTTCCTACAATCCAGCAACTAAGCAGTCGATACGAAGCACAGCAGTGGCCTCCAGAGCCCATTCCATTGTCAGATTAGGCACACAGGCTCAATTCCCATGTTCCCATAATGTCCTGGCTATTAAGTTATTTGGTTTTTATCTTGGCCTATATTTAGTCGATATTGGTTCTGAGAGACATAAGGAAATAATTTTAATTGGTTCTTTTCTTAAACAGTTTGGGGAAGAAGTAAATACCAATTCATATAAGCTAAATAGAGAATAGCATTCATAAGTGAATTCCTTATGTATACAGAGCCAAGGAGAGTGATAAAGATTGGAGTGACCAGGTAGACTGAGGCACATCCTATCAGGGGAAAGCACAGTTCTTCCTAAAAGACTGTGGGTTTTTCTTCTGTTCTGGTTTTCGCTGTTAGCTTTATATTACCCATGCTCTACCAGATGTATTCCTTTCCCATACGATAAAAATGCAGTTGCTACTGCTAGGTGGGGCGGTGTACACCCTTAATCTCAAAGTCTCCGGGAGGCTGAAATAGGAGAATCTCGAGTTGAAAGCCAACCTTACCAACGGCAAGGTGCTAAGAAACTCATTGAGATCCTGTCTCTAATAAAATACAAAATAGGGCTGGGGATGTGCCTCAGTGATGAGTGCCCCTGAGTTCAGTCCCCAGTATCCACCCCCCAAAAAAAAGAACTCAAAAATGCAGTCCCCCCCCATGCTGTATAACACTACAATCCAACCACTCTCATTTATTTGACAATGATTCAACACCAAGTTGACTTTTCTGGACAGTAATAATTAGTGAAATTATGGAAATGTAATACGAGAAGAGAGAAAACAGGTCGTCTATGATTTTAAGTTATTAGAGATGCCAAAATCATCAGTGCCAACATTTTTATTATTTTATGTTCAATAAAATTTGGAACTCACCCTGTGTAAATAATGACCCAATTAATTCATTTAAATGAATTCACTAATTTAAAATGAATTGCGATCAGTTGTTAGGAGCCGCTTACATTATCTTAGCATCTTACATGCTAATTCTACACAAAGCTGACTGTATATTTAACTTATAATGAAGGCAGCAAAAAAACAAAGCCATGAAATACAGAATATAGTGAATAAAACTAGAGAAATGGAAGAAAACTCAATTATGTACACTTCTTAAAAGTTAGCAGTTTCTAAAATTCAGTCTTATCATCTAAGTATAAAAAATCATCAGTTTAATGATATCACTTGTCAAGTAGCTGATAAAAAGAAGTTAAAATAGAGAAAAAAAATAAATAAAATTTCCATTCCCTTTAGCTGACCAAAGCAAAAAATTTGCTTAATTGGGTGCCATAATTGAACATTTCACTGTTTTACTGCCCAGTAAATACAAGCTATTTTCAAAAGTCAGATAATTGGATGTCAAGGATGCAATAGCTGTCCAAGTACAAGGAAGAAAAACACTAAGAAACGCTTACCCCTAATATCCATATACATTCATTTATCTTAAAGGAAAATGTCCTGTGGAAAATTTTACAAAACATGCTCTAGAAATAGGGTATCAATGTGTTAGCAAAAACTTTTGTGAAATCAATGATTTTTTTAAAAAATATTGAATTACAAAAAGAATACCAGGAAAGGAAAGGCTTCTGGTAAGATATAACTCACAAGATAGGGCTTGTCTGTTTTCTACCAATGATTATTTTCTTCCAATGTGTGAAGTTCAACAAGGCCTCCATTACCCACCAGGAGCTCATTGCTGTGACTAACATACACAATGTCAATCAGACCTTCCTTCTCTGACATCATTAAGAGGCTGGCAGCTTCCAGTAGGAAATATGTTGTGTGAAAGCCTTTCATTGAGAATTTCTAATATTTCAAAATTGAACTCCAGTTTCAGACCATATGAATACAGAGGTTTTATTATGACTCAGACACATTTTTTCCCTATTTTTCTACTTTCAAAAGTGTATTCCGAAAAGTGTCCATGACACTTTTAGACATGCTTCTAGCATCTAGCCTGTATAGTGACCCTCTGCTTCTGCTAGAAACATGTTTCCAACATGACTGCTTAGGAAAGACCCTGCCTTCCATCAGGGGTTTCAGGAATCTTAATTAGAAGTCAAAGTAGAAGCCAGGAATCCCCGTGGCTCAGGAAGCTGAGGCAGGATGATCACAAGTTCAAATCCAGACTTGGCAACTTAGCAAGACCCTCTCTCAAAATAAAGAATAAGAGCAGAGGATGAAGCTCAGTGGTTCATTCTCCAGCACTGCAGAGAAACAGAGAGACAGAGACAGAGAAAGAGGGAGAAAACCATTCTACCTCTTGGATGAAATTGTATCTACCCAGGAAGACTTTCCTGAAAGCCTCAGCTAGATTGGTGTCCACCTTCCCAGGCCCACAATGACACTCTAAGACCCCAGAGTTTCCTTTTTTTTATTGTTTGTCAATTCTTAACCCTCACACTGTACCATGAGAGAAGTAGTAGTGCCCTGCCCTGATATGACCGCCATATTGGAGCAATACCTGAGACACAAGTGAGTGTATTGAGCATATTTTTGCTGAATGTAAAAAAAAAGTGCATCATTCATCCTAATAGTCTTTATGTCTTAATTTCAGTCCTTATAGAAAAATTTCTAATCAAATTTATATCTTGGAAATATTTATTTTCCCATCTGGAAGATCTCGGTCTAGAAAAAACTTAAAAACACAAAGTACTAAAGTTAATACTTGTTTTCTATAAAGATTTTCTGGAGCTCAGACAATGAGATTTAAAAATAAATAATTTTATTTCCCCTCATTTCCCCTAGGCCAGGGATACAAACTGTTTAAAGAAAAGCTAGAAGAAGATACTAGCTAATAGAACCAAAATGAGCTAATGAGATTCTCTGTGTGTGCTGAGGTCCTAACCTGTGAGGACCATGTCCCGGTAGAAAATCCTGCCCTGCCACCCACCCTGCCCTTATCCCTTGGAGTGCTGGCCTCCAAGGCCACAGAAGGGAAGGCAGTCTTTTCACTCAGATGTCAACTCTGGCAAAAAAGCTTTAGGGATCAGTCATTCACATCTGGTGGTGTTCATTAGCTTCATTCCGGAAAGAAGATTTTGGGGAGGAGGGAGTAAGAGTCAGTGGGCCTGTGACACTCCATCTGGGGAAGAAAAGGGACAGTGAGGAGAAGGGAAATTTCACTAACACAGCTTGAATTTTGCAAGCCTTCCTGAGGCCCAGGAATTTTTCCATGGGGTAAATTCTGCTTGCAGTTTCCAGCACCATACTTAATTTTTTAAATTTTTTATCACACAAGAGCTGATGTAAACCTTTCCAGCAGAAGGGAGGTTGTATTGTCCAGTCACAAGCTGTGCATGATGGTTTAACAAGGATAGGACAGAACCTATTTGCTTTGCAGACCAAAACCTGCATTTACTTTTCTGAGCCTCAAGAATGACTAAGAAAACAAGATTTGTCTCAGAAGCTGTTCTTCCTAATGGAGATAATGCCAGGAGGCCTGCATTCACTGTTTTCGTGTGAGCCTCAACTATGGTTTTTAAAATATTTTCCACTAAAAAGAAAAAAAAAACAAAAATAATGGTTATAAACTTAATTATGGCTTATAATAGTCATAATCCCAGAGAATTTGATCATTAACATAGTTAATGACCAGTTTGTTAGTGTGTGAACTTCTCTCAGCTTCATTCTGGGATGCACAATTAGCAAGCCAGTCATTAAATACCCGTAATGACTAATTATTCCAGGATTAAAAGCTTACATATAAATAAAAATGAGATTGAAACACCTTAAATTAATGGGTTAATGTGTCTTCTCCTTACCATGTATGTACTGTACATAATGTTCTTATGAACAGTGTTATTTCTAGAGAGGATTTGGCTGTTTCCGAGAGGGATTCAATTTATATCTGCAGCAGATGTTTAATCTACCACATATTGGCTATTGTTTTACAAGCCCCTCTTTTTCCCCTTAATGGAATCTCCTTAACTCATATATTCCTTGACTCTTTGGGGAGTCATTTTAGGGTGTTCAAGTTTATATTCTTATTTTTTTTATTCTTGCTTTCCTCTCACATTCCAATTTTAACACTTTAATCCTTATTTTGTTAGCTCCAAGATCACACATACATAGGCATCTTTGCTGCATTACTAATATCATTATTGTCAACTAATATTGATTCCACATAAGCTTGGTCTATGACGATCTCAACAGAGCACTATATTACCTTCAGATAGAATTTTATTATGTCAAAATGATTTTATGTCCAGTCACGTAAATGTGAATTCATATGTCTCCCTTGATCCGCAAGGTATACCTGAGATGGAAGGACAGAGATTTATATTAGCCCAATTTTTTAAAACAAGAAAACCAAGGCAAACAAAGGTCATACTAGCCGCCTGAGGCCACACAGCTAGTCACTGTCAGCATCACAGTTGAGAATAAGTGACACAGTGGAAGGAGCCCAGAGCTGGAATTAAGCCACCTGATTCTTTTCCTAGCGCTGTTCCCCAGAAATATGTGTGAACTTTGAGGACCCCCAGTTTCTACAATGCAGCTTTCTCAGGAGTAAAATGAAGGTTTTAAACCTTCATTTTGATAACCTCCAAGGCTTCCAAATGCTGGCCTCTTAATTCACAGATCTGTCTGGAGATACACCATGAGGCGGTTTAATTAAAAACCATAATAGAGTTCAGTCGTGTAAAAGAAATGCATTAAGGTGAACTGAATTAATTGGGGATGAGTTTATGGGAAAGGAAAGACATGACTTGTGTCCTAAATGACGGGTCTTGAGGATCACAGAATGGCCTTTCTGATAAAGAAGATAGTAAGATACAGCTGAGGAAACAGGACAAAGCTATGCATAAGAAAGAGATGATAGAAGAGGATGAAAAAAAAAAGCCCCAAATTATATTTTACTTTAAATTTATGGAAGGCTTCAGAAAAAAAGAAAATGTCAGTCGTTGTTTCTTTGATACCCTGTGGCATTTTTGTCCCACATCACTCCTTTCCAGCTTGCAGAATTGTGAGAAATCCATTTCTGTTCTTGTAAAGAACAGAAAGATGTAGGGAAATCTTCATGGACATTCTCACCCTCCCTTTCTTCTCTGTGGGAGAATCTCCACAGGGCAGCCTCAAGCTCTGAGTCCTGTAACTGGCCACAAAGTCAAACTGGATCACTCAGAGGAAGCCCTGAAGTCCTTTGAAGATTCCACCTACTCTCAAATTCTACCCACGAGAGATACATGAGTATGCACACAGACACACAGTCTTTTTTCTTGTATTTTCAGGAAAATTCAGGATCTAGGTATTTAAGCAAAGTAAAAGTATGGATCAAATATGAGATCATTACATGGGTAATCAGGTCAAGAAGGTTCCTGATAAATGAGAGAAGCCAATCATTTTGTAGTTATTCAGGCAATACTGATAAATATTTTCCAACTTTCAAACTCATTTTGGCTATCATCATTAGGCTTTAGCATGATGACTCTGCTGAATTCCTATAGTGCTTTATGCTTGTCAAAGTTTCTTTTCATCTAAGTCTCACTGAGTAAGCACAAGGTCCTGTGGGATTGGTAAGGCAAGGGTTATATATCTAGTTTGACATTTTCCCAGAGAAGAGTTAGTTGGATGGTGTATAGTTTGAATTTGATGTCCTCTCCAAATTTTTATTTTGAAAATTTACTGCTCATAGTGATGGTATTAAGGGGTGGGACATTTTAGGAAGGATTGATGGCCTTCTAAGAGGGGGCTTCAGAAAGAGATTGTCCCTTTTCGCCATGTGAGGATGCCACTGTGAGATGAAAGAATCAAGGAGGCATTCACCAAGGCTGGTACCTTGATCTTGGACTTTCTAACCTGCTTTATAAATGGTTTGGTTTGCAACCTAAAATTATAGCACATTGTAAACGTTAAAATTCACATCCTTCTGCAGCTTCAACATCCCACAACCCATGAACACTCTGTCTGGGTGAGCAGGTGCTCTGGTGTGATAAGGCTCACCCCTGCCACAAGTCCACCATCTTGCCCTCTCCTGGTGGCTGAGACTTAGTAACACTCAAAGACAACGATGAAATCTCACACCTTTTTGCTCGTGGGCTCTACCCCGAGACATTCACAAATTTGTCCTCTCTGCTCCCCTTGGCATCTCTCCCATGAGACAACCTCTCAGCATGGTATGCAGTAACTGTCTCTCTGAAGCCCATGAGGATAACAAACCTTGATTTTTCCAAGTCTCATCTGCTTCCTCTTGTGGCCAAACCTGACTGACCATCTGTAGGAATACAGAACATGAAGCCACACAAATATGTCCTTATCATCATTGATGAGTGGATTCCAGAAGAAAGAGTTACTAGTTATTTACTGAACTGTCAGTAAATAAAAAATACACTTTATATTGTATCTTTTGCTGAACTACAAAAAAAAAAAATTAATGAGTTTCTAATGAGACAGTTCTGACTGTACCTAACTAAAACTGTTTTTTTAATCTGTCGGGCTAGAATAAAACTGAATTATTGTAATATTGTTAAATCTGAATACAAAGGGAAATGGAAATCTATTTTTGTAATAATATATCTCATTTTTATGATTATGTTATAAGTTTGGTTCTTATGACTAAAAATACGACACTTTTCCTCATCCTGGTGAGATGGGCTGGTTTCTGAAAATTATGGGATGAAATGAGAGCAAGAAAAGGAAAAACAAAAAAAAAAACATATGACAGACTGAGAAAATATAGTGGCAATTTATAAAATGAAGAAATGATTCGTGTTCCTGACATATTAATAGCTTTTAAAGTAGAAGAAAAACACCAACAATGCTTTAGAAAAATGGGCTAAAGAAATGGCCATAGAAACAAATCCAAATGACTCTTAGCCATATAAAAAGATGTTCAACCTTCCTTGCTCATACTAAGAGACATGCAAATTAAAATCACAAGGAGATGTCATTTCTCATATATGAGATGAGCAAAAGTCCAAAGTTGATAGTATGCTTTGTAGGCAAAGCTTTAAGAGGACAAGCATTTTCTTTATTTCTGGTGGGAATGGAAAATTGTACAACCATGAGCAACAAGAATTGACAAAAATGTATATTGAACTTTCAACCCAGCAATTTTGACATCAGGAATCCATTCTAAAATTTGTCAGAAAAAATACATATAAATGAGGGACTCATTTCTAGACTACTTTTAAAAGCAAGAGACTAAATACTATATATAAGCAAAGGTTTGGCAACAGGAAATTGATTGAATAAACTGTGGTCCAGTCATGCAAGGATTACTGTGTTGCTATGAGAAAGGATTGAGAACTATCTATAGGTATTACTGTGGAGTGACATCTAGAAGATATTGGAAATAAAGAAAACAAGAAGAAAGAAAATGAGCTTGAATTTGTATATGAGTAGAATGCAAATACACAGATATACATGATATAATATATACTATCCACATAATATCTAATATCTAGGCACTGTTTATAAAACCCATAATTTTTTAAAAGGTGGTTTCTCATATTAAAGGAAAGGAGTTAGGTGGAAGGGACAGAAAAAGAAGTCAAACTTCCTTAAATATACCTTTCTTTGTTGATTTGACTTTGGAGCCATATAAATATCCCCTGCATTAAAACAACAACAAAAAAAAAGATTTTTATAGAACAGTTCTAAAAAGTTAAAAATATGATTAGAAAAATGAGCCCAAATGTATACCTAGTTGGTATCATAATGACATGGGTAGGAAATAAAGCAAAAAACTTTAAAACATAGTATTTGACCACATTTCTCTATTCAAATATATCCTAATGTGTTAGTCAGCTATGTGTAGCTGTGATCAAAATAAAGAAGAACAACTTATAGGAGGAAAAGTTTATTTGGGGCTCACAGTTTCAGAGGTCTTACTCCATAGACAGTGGAGTCCATTGCTCTAGGCCCAAAGTGAAGCCACTCATCATGAGAGAAGGGCCCAGTGGAAGAAAACTGCACAATTCATGGTAGCCCAGAAGTCGGGGGGAGGGGGGCAAACAGAAGATGCAAACTTGGGGGCACACCCCCTGTGACTTACCTCCTACAGCCATGACCCACCTGCCTACAGTTTTTACCAGTCCAATCAAAGTAAAATGGACTAATTAGGTTACAGATCTTCTAATCCAATCATTTCACCTCTGAATATTCCTGCAGTAACAGAGGAGCTTTGGAGGGATTCCTGGTATTCAAACCATAACACCTAAAGATAAAAATTGTTATAAAACAAAAGCTTTAAGCTTTCTTGGTAATCATAATTTTTATCCTCAGGCTATTAGTACAACATGAGATGAAGCTAAAGATTCTTGATTTGGAAGAAATGAAATTACAAATGTAAAATGGAAGTATATAAAACCTTAACATTCCTGAATTTGAATTGCCACATTTTGTATTTAAAAAATATTCCTAGTCTGTCCTCAGAAAATGCTGGAAAAGAAAATAGCCTGCCTTACAGAAATGGATGTCTCTAGTACCCAGATTGTGGCCTTAAAATACTACAGCCCAGTAAAAGGGACAAAGGATCCTAGGAGAAATTTGATATTAACATGAGAGCAGAAGATGTACCCAGAAAAAACTCACCATCAAAAATACCAGAAATGTTACCAAAGGCATACAGGGTCTAGTCAAAAAGACACAGGAAACAATTAAAGAGTACCTCACTGGCCAACAAGACATTTTGATTGTTGATGAGGATGATAATTGAAATGGATTAAAACACCTATATGTTTAAATCAATGTGTTCTTAATGATTTTTTTAAAAAACTAATTAGAATCCATTATAAGATGCCAGTGGTTTGAATCATTATTTTGAAAACTATAAAATGAAGGGAAAGAGTTAACTAACTATCCTGCCTTTCCTATACAAACTGAACTTCTGGGCTACCAAAGGGTAGAAAAGAGAAGTTTCTTCTTGTAGAAGTGTCTAGTTAGTAAATGCAAAGGGAACATAACATAGGTTAAAAAAAAAAATCCTCCATGAATTAATGCACCAAGTCAAGCATCACAAGCCACAAATATCAAAAAAAAGAGAAACATCCAGAAAGTAAATGTCTCCTGATAGAAGAAAAAGTCCCCATCAATGAGTTTATTTGTTGAAAACCAAGTTGAACCTGTATCTGATCAAGCCTTCTTCGGATCTGATATTAATGCCAGGAAATACAGAGGAAAAAGAACATAATAACTCTACATTGCTACAATCAGAAAAATCTTAACTGTGTTATTTGTTTACAGAGAAAATAATCCAGTTTCTCTTGCAAGCCATATGTAAGAGGAATAAAAAAAGAGAGAGAAATATAAGAGGAACCTATGAATTAAAAAGAGACTCATATGAGTTAGCTATCAATACAATGCCTTGGCCCTATTTGGATTCATTCAAGGAAACAAAAAATCCAATTTTTTAAGAAAGTGATATTTATGAAAATTAGAAACTTAAATATGATTAATAAAATCTATTTTGACTCCTTTTATATATGAAAATAATAGCATGGTTATTTTTAAAATTATTATCTCTTAGAGATACATAATGAAACATACAGAGAAGAGATGACATAATTCTAGCAGAAGCAGTTCAGAAAATATATCAAACAAGTTTGTACATAGGTAGGTGCAAGAAGACATTATACTAATCTGTTTTGGCATATACCTTAAATTTCCCTAATAATTTTTTTTTAATGTGGGAAATTGAGAAGGTAGAATAAGTCATTTTTTTATAGTTAATAAGATATCTATCTTTAGATAACTTTTCCCATTTCGCTGGGCAAGCAATGACTTGGAGTCACATGGACACAATTGCAGGGCTTTATGAGACAGAAATATCTGAACTTTATATGCTTTTATATAATTCACATAGCTTTCACCAAAAGTTAGTGCTGTCAAGCCTTTGTATTTCATGTAGTTCTCCAAGCCTCACGCTTATAGCAATAATAGTGCAACTGCAAGGTCTCTGGCAGCCAGAGCTGAGCTTCATTCAGAATTTCCAATAAAGGTTCTCTGACCTTGGTAAAGTTGAACTTGAAAGGTTGTTTGATTTTTTTTTTTAACAATTGACTCACAATGCCTGACACATAATATAATAATAATATCTGCTGAATAAAGGAATAAAGAAATGACAGGCCATGTGATTAGAGTGTGGACTTTATATTTAAGAGATAGAAGTTTGAATCATAGCTTGTCTCCTAAATAATAACATATATTCCTACAGGATGGTTCTGAGAATAGTTTAATATATGACACATATATAAGGTGCTAGTCATTTAGCATATAGTCAACGCTTGATAAATAGCAGTTAATGCTGTATACATAGATGTTTCAGAAAATACTTAATGAAAAAATATATATGTATAAACACACACAGAATATATATATGCATGCACATGTGTGTGCATGTGTGTGTGGGGGGGGGTGTGTGTGTGTGTATTGAGAGAGAGAATGTGGACTATATCATGAACAGCAGCTCAGTAAAAATTAACTTATGTACTGGGCAAAGAACTGGATAAAACTTGGCACTGTCTGTCTTGAATTACAAGTTTGACATCAAAGTACTTAACCTCACCATGCCTGACAAAGTTAAAAACACAACAGGGTTTATTTAAATGCCATGTCTAGTTCAGCAGTTCAATCTTTTGACATAAAATATTTAGCATTAGGCAGATGCAGAATATGGAAAAGTCACTGATATTTATGTTTCCCTAAGCAATAAAAGCACACAGTTAGTGACAGCTATAGACATTGGTTCTCCTCACTCCACCTTACACCGTGAGTACGTGTTCCTTTTTTGTGAATTGCTGGACCAGCTGACCTGGATCTCATGCATGTTAGCTCTTGTATTGCATTGAGCTTCAAGGACTGCAGGACATGTTAATCAATTTGTATCTGGAATGCAATGTTTTTGTGTGGAGGGGGAAATATATACAGAAATGTTTACCCTATAATATAGTCTTACCCAAGACCTCATCCTTCAATACCATTAGTTAGTGCCCAAAGGAGGACCACAACCCTCATCTCTTTAGCCTTGGCCAATTGTCTTTATGATCCCATTTTTAAACAGAACTGCTTTCAGTGCTCATATGCATACATTCCTATTCCTTTTATGTGTAGTTATGTTCCCAAGGTCAGAGACATCAGGCACACAATGTCTCAGAGGTGAAAAGGACCTTAGAGATAATCTAATGAAGTCTTAGAATACAGTGGTCTGTCTGAGGTTATAATGTGAGTTTCAGAGGAACTATGCTAGAACCACGTCTCCCAACTATAACTACCCAGAGTGCATTGCTCTTTCTACTAGTTAAAGCTGCCTCAAAGTGGGCAGCTTTCCAAAAAATAGTCCTGGATTTTTAAAAAAAAAAAAAAACTTGTAAGCACAATGACAACACCTAGTTCCAAGGTATCTTCCTTATATCCTCCATTACTGAAGACCCCAAATCCTGTGCCAGTGACTAGCTCAACAAAGACTACTGGGAGGTAGTGATTCTCATTTTGTGATATTTACATACAAGAAAACCACATGCTTTCTGGGGGAAGGCAACACCAGGTGGGAAAGGATGGTTTTTCAGTGTTAACAATGCTTTCACACACACACACACACACACACACACAAAAAAAAAAAAAAAAAAATTGACAATGCTAACTAGAAGCTAGAATCTGATTAGGGAAAGAATGAAGTTCCCACCCAGAATCCATGGTGATCTCTTCAATTGGTTCTTCTATTTTAGTTAATGTGGTAAGAACAGCTGGCAACTGAATCAACCTATGTCCCCAGGGAAATATAATTTTCTCTTCTATAACATCCTGAAATTTATTGTAAAGTCCTAGCATCAAGTAAGGAGACAGGCTGACATTTGTTGTGTCCACAGCCCAGTTGTTTCAGGGCAGTGGGATAGTTTGTGGGAAAGCCAAAGAAAACATCCAGAGTCAGCATGGCAGACAGATGTTTTATTGGGGAAACCTTGCAAGAGATCAGTAACTGCTCTAAGAAGAGTTCAGCACCTCCAAACCTCAGGGTGTTTGCCAAGCAGCATCTCCTCTTTCTCAAGGTGTTTTGCACAGTGAAGGCTAGCAGGAAAAGTGACAGAAATCCTTTCCAGAGTGCCCTCAGTTCTGCACCCATCCCCACTCAAGGGTTTTATGTAACAGGCTACAAAAGTAGTGACATCATCAACATTAGTTTGCTTAAATTGCTTATATGACCTGCATCTCAAGGAGCGACTGTGCTGGTGCAAAAGGGGATAGTGGCTTCCTACACATAGCACTCACTTTCCCAGGACTCTAGAAAGCTAGTGTTCTTCAAAATAATATGTATCTGAACTTTCCAGCTCAGCTTGCTCTCATTGTTCCCCTATTTGGCTAGATTTTTGGGAACAGAGAGAGAGCATTTGGGGACATGGTGTATTATTGTCCCCCTTTTCTTCAGAGATGATACCACATTCCACCTGTATTGGCAGACACGCGTATAAGAATCATTATTATTTTCATCCAAGTAGATGCCTACAAGTTTGCAGCTATAAAATCTCAGGCAGGGCAAGAAGGTAACAGGCACAACATGCTGATGGCTACTAGATACAGCAGAGAGAACCCAGATTAGGCAAAGTCCCCACAAGAGAACCAAGCTCCCTTGCACCCCCATGTTTCTCTCTTAGGCCATAATTTAGAACTTCTTTAAGAGAAATCTTAAAGAGAGAATTCTACATCAACAATTCCTGCAGGGGATTCACAAGGGACCTGAGTGGTGGGTGAAGATAGGTCAAATGTACTGAGTGGCACCAGCTCTGCACTCCTGGGACATCTCACAGCGAGCCTGCACGCTGGACAGGTTTTGGTTCTGCTCCTGTACTCCATAGGCTGAGCCTGGATTCAAATCTGTCTTTTAGCAGGGGATTGGGACATCCTTTTCTTGTACAGATTGCCCCACTGCTGATGTGACCGTGCCACATAATGGAAGTAGATCAGTACAGAGGCAAGGAGGTAGTGGCACTTTATTACAATGAGCTAGCTTCTGGGAAGACGAAGGACTACAGTCCTAAAAGGCAACACAGAAAGGCCAAGGAAATTTTGAGGGGTTGGGGTTTGGGGACTGGAGCTAGCACTGCCAAAGGGGGAGATTTTTAGATTGGCAGAAAGTCTGAGAGTATGTTCTAAACAGAGGGCATAGTCAAGCAAAGGTACAAAGACTATAAGTAAGTAGCCTTAAATATGAAAGACTTCTCATTTATACAAATCAGAACTGGTCAAATTTGTCTTATGTAGGATTGTTAGGAAATGCAAGCAGATGCATTTCAATGTGACAATTCTATAGCTAGGGAAGTACAGGGTCAGAACTCACCCTACAAGCTCTGACAGCTTCATAGTTGTGTGTTGTGTGTGTGTGTATGTATGTGGATTGAAGAGCTCATGTTCAGAGGGATTGTAGGGAATAAAACAGTTTGAGTGAAGTAGAGGATTCACATAGAGCAACATGGGCAATTGATTGCTTTTAGGTCAATCATCAAATAAGGATTTGGAGTGCCTTAAAGTCGATCTGATTCTCTCATTAAGATGACTGAAATAACCAGCCCACTCAACAGTCAATATGGTTATTTCATCCATCTTAATGACCCAATCAGATCAAGTCTTGGGAGATCTTCAGCACCAACTCCACAGGGAATAAATCCTACACAGATGTAACAGCAGCTCTTGTTGAGCTCTTCTGATTTATAGATGAACTAAATCACAAAGAAAGCACTGTTGATAAGCAAAGTTACTAAAGGTCAAACCTCAGTGAGGCAAAAGGGAACAGTGTAATTTTGAGTAAATGGACAAAGATTGCAAAGAGAAATCCATGAAGGAACTTGGATCCGAGCAGCAATTTCATGTCACAGAAGTATGAAGAGGCAATATACAGTTACAAGGCAGAGGAGAAGAGCAAACTGAGGGAACAGTGAGGTCAAATATATGACACCTCCCTCAATGATCGATAGCTGAGATCTTCAAAACATAGCAAAATTTCAATGAGTGTCGACTATGATGACAATATTAGTGATGGTGCTGATGATGATGAGTTTTGATGACAACAATAATATGGTCTTCTGGCCAGAGGGAACAATAATCAAGAAAGATTGATAGCAGAAATGATGAAACAGAGTCCTGGAAATTTTCTATGGGTGAATATGAATCAGGAATTAGGGAGAACCAGACCTGTGAAGTGACCTTAACAGAGTGATTGCAGAGACACCAAACCCAGGGACACTTGATTCAGTGGAAGAGCAGGAAATGTATAGTTTCCATCACAGAAAAACAAAGTAGTCTGCTTGGAAAAGGTCTAAAGGTAAGGAGAATGCTTTCACAGACTTGGGCTCTTACAGTAGTCAAAGGCCACACCCAAGTCTTAGTATCACCATGACAATCCAGAACTATAGGGAAATCTTTTAAGGGTACAAATCCAGACTTCAGTATTTAGACATTATAATACCAAATACAGATATTTGGATAGTTCAGGATACGGGGTTGAATTTTTTCTCTCACTCTCATTCCCGAATATGGTAGAGCAGCAGGCAGGGTGGCGCATACCTGTAATCCCAGCAGATCAAGAGGCTGAGGCAGGAGGAACACGAGTTCAAAACCAGCCTCAGCCAAAGTGAAGCTCCAAGCAACTCAGTGAGACCCTGTCTCTAAATAAAATACAAAATAGGGCTGAGGATGTAGCTCAGTGGTCAAGTGCCCCTGAGTTCAATACTCGATACCAAAAAAAAAAAAAAAAAAAAAAAAAAAAAAATATATATATATATATATATATATATATATAGCAAACAAGGTATTCCATGTACAACAATGTATAGAAGCATTTCTCCAATTATCCTAGTATGACAGAGACAAATGTATCCTCTTAAAACTGTGAAATGAATAAAGCTTAAGCTTGACAGCTGGGGAGGGATAGGGAGAGTCCTGTCCACTTGCCTTCTGCCTCTCTCTGGTGGTCTAACTGGTCTTTCTCTCCAGTTTCATGTGACCCCCATATTTTAGACCTTTCTCATAGCCCTGTGGTTCCATTAAAGTACCTATCTCATATCTCATTCCTTCATCTTTTCTATGATTACCATTCCCATCAAATAGCTGACACTCCAGCAGTTACTTCTATATAAATCAGGATAAGGTAGATTATAAAGCAGCAACAAATAAACACAAAATTATAGTCACAAAGCTCATTCCCAATATGTCCATCTAGCAACTCAGGGGTCCAAGCTAACATAGGCTTCAATGTGCTGCTCTGTCTCTAGTCAGAATTTCGTAGTCATCAGGATGGAGAATTGGAGGCTCATGCATGGACTCCTGAAGCCTTACGGAACACTGGGCCCTATCTGCAAAGTTTCTGATTCTGAAGGGGGCCACTGATAATTTGCATTTCTTAAGTACCCAGGACAGGTTGATACTGCAGGTCCTAAAACCTTCCTTTGAAAACTCCGGGGTGGAGTAATGATGCTCAAGTCTGCACATTAGCATTACATAGGCAGCCCATAAAAGAGTTGTCTGCTGAAGCCCAATCTCTAGAGATACTGCTATAATTGGTCGAGGGTGGAGGCCTGGCATCTAAAATTTCCCCTGTATAACCACGGCTGCTAGTTTAGAAGAATATAATATAATATATGGTCAGAGGATTTTCATAAAAGATCTGATACTACAGATGAGAAAACATGTTAAATATCACACAGTGGGCCAACAATACCTCCATGTCAGAAACCAGATGTCCTGGATCCCAGGTGCTGCCATTTCTCTTAATGACTCACAGACAGAAAAAGCAATATATTAAGGCAAATTTGCCCCTGAATCTCGCTCCTTCTGCTTAAAACAAATCTGCCTCTTTTCAGAGGGAAGTTGGCTCTCAGTGTAGCTCTTGTCCTCAGAGCAGAGTGGGCCTATCTCCTATTCTGGTGAGGTTAAGCTGAGGATGCAGCCCTGAAGAGGTTACCGAGCTGTCCCTGTCCCTGTCCCTCTTCATTCTTCAACTTTGACAGCCAGCCGTGGCTCCCTAACCCAGCCTCACACATATTCTGTTTCTGCCATAGGGTGAGGGACATGTGGCTGATCCTGAAAGAGGAACGAGCCCCTTCCTAAAGAAAAGAACCAGAAAACGAACAAAACTGACGTGGTGTGCCCTTTGATACCACATTGACAAAATTCAGGCTGCCATAAGGCAGCACAAGAGGAATCTCATTTAAAAAGCAACTGAGGGAGATAAAACTGAGCTACCCAACCGTCTCAGATGCTAGTCCTCCTCTGCCCCCATCCCTAACACAAACACACAGTGTTCATTCTCCCATTACAGAATTTTACTGAATTTATCAATTCTAAGTAAAAAATAAATAAATAAGAGCTGATCTGCCGTCCTTTACAGATTTTGAGCCGATTTAACAACCATCTGATAAACACGCCCTGCATTTCTAATGGACTTGCCTGACATCTTGGTGGAAAACTAAGAAACATCGCCATCTTCTGGATGCATAGCCCAGGTGCATGGAAATTTCCAACTCCTTTGCCATCAGGCTCTTCATTAGGTCTAGGGATGCTACAAACTGGTTGAAATTCACTGCAAATTATTCAATGCATTTTGCCAAATCAAACTACAGATTACATCATGAAATTCTGATTGCCTTTCTGGTGTCTTATGCATATGTATGGACAAGTTGAGAATGGGAAGCTTTATGCGCCCTGTATGCTTATCTTTTATTTTGTTGTCCTTATCTTTTCTTGAAATTCCCAGTATTGGGAAGTATATGTGGGAATTTCACTAACATCAGTTGAGCTTTTTCCATCTGCTGAGTATCCCAAAAGGATCAAAGGACCCAATGAAAGCTAAGTGAGAGAAAGTTTTATTCCCACAGTCCATAAGGCTCTGGGATTTTGACTCATATGCCTCTTTACAGTGAAACTAACATGTAGGAAAGGATCTTCAGTCAAATCAGGAGATTTGTATTTAAGATAGACAAATGAATTTGCTCTCATGGGCTCTTTTGCTCTATATCCTTCTTAGAAAATGGGAGAGGGAGACTCTTATTACCTAACAGACAGGCAGGGCGGCCTGATGCATGATCTGTGTGTTTGATTCCTCTTTCCCCTTTCTCATCCATTTCTCAGATCACATCCCACACAAGCACATCTCTCCATCCACTCACCACCTACTTGCACAGTTATGACATTTCCAGAAGCCCAAAGCAAATTGCACAGTAAGGTTTCTCTTGCATTAATATGTGTACTAATGGAACTTCCTTAGAGTGCACAAAAGGATTAATAGGGGGAAAGAGCCAGCAAAGAATGCAAAGTAAGAAATTGGGAGCTGGTTTTTGTCTTTAGTGGTGAGTGATGCTGTTACAGAGCCTTGGGAGAAATTGAGGCAACACAAAAATCCACCCTTCAAACCCAGAAAGATTTCAGACATGTTTCTCAGAGTAACAGAAATGAGTTTATAGAAGGAATAGTGACAGGGAAAAGGGACACTTTCAAGGGAGAGAGTAGGTCCTCTCAGAGAAGAGAGGTTCAATGGGCTTCTTCCACACTCCAGTTTTATTGGAGATCCCAGAGAAGTTTCCAGAGAGTCCCACCCAGGTCTATTTCTTGATTTTTGACTGACAGCAGGATGACATCAGACTTTCAATTACCCACTGCCATGGCAACTCTAGGTCACCTTGGCCCCTGCTGACCTGCTTTACTTGGATTCTTAACCATACTTTCTTATAGATTTTATGGTTAGGAGGAACTATCCTTATCTCCCAGAGTTTCAGAATCTGGTCACAGAAGTCTCCCCCTTCAGTGTAACTTGGGTTCCTCTTATCAAAGTTCTTTTGAGCCTATATTTATCCTTCACTTAATAGGTAGTTTGCTGAGGAATAGCCTGTCATTCAGGGGAGGTCATTCAGTGCTGCATATAAATTGCTTCTTGGATAAGGAAGCATGTGGGGGTGAGCACAGTGGGCCCATTATATAGAAACATTCCCTTAACTCCATGTTCTTACCATTCATATTTGTCTGTTCCCTAATAATCTTTCAATCTGATGGGAATTTATTCTGTCTTACACCATGAAGCACCTGTGCATTCAGCATCATTGGCTATGAAGCAACCCTGATATCAGATCTGACAGATCTCTTTTTACCTCTCTGTCACTTTTCTGCACTCCCTATACCTTCCCTAATTGAGTAGGGCAGTGGAAAGCCCTTGTCCCTCATGTCTGAGAGTGGAGAAGTAGGGGAAAAGGGAATGGGTAGGGTAGAGGCAGTCACCCTAATGGTTTTCTGCCAATGATGAGCTGTCTTGGAGGCAGTCTTTCCAGCCTTGCCATTCAACAATGACTCAGCATGAAAACAGAAGAGAGCTCACTCTGGGCATGAAGAATCTAAGCCTGCCATGTTGTCATCTGTGGAAAAGACTGTTATTCTTTCCCAAAACAGTGATACTCTGGAAGAAATAAGCTTTAAATTCCTATGTGGGTAGAGTAAGAAAACATAGCGTTTATTGTAAATATTAAACCTGAGATCCCTGGAAGAAAGGGAATTTTCCCAAGGTCACATAACATAAAAGTGTCACAGCTGAGTCTCCAGCTTTGGGAGGTTAGAAATCTTAGACAAGATTTCTCTCTGTAAACTGTTCTTCATCAGTGCCACTGCAATAGGAAAGTCTTTGACACTGTGATAATTAATCATGAGATGTCCTACTCTTCATTACATCACCCTAACCTAGGCAACCCACTAACCCTAGGACCTCTTTTATCCACGAATCTCTTTCTATCACAGGCAATTAATATAAGCAATTCATACTAAGTGTTAGAGAACCAGGCCATGTAAGTATCCTGTAGCCCTGAAGGTGGCAACTCTAACAATGTGCACCTAAGAAGAACGTACAGGGAAATAGGCTGCTTTCCTCACAAGAGAGATGATTAGTTCAATGATTGGTTCCCAGAGTTCTGAAAAGGAAATCCTGGGTCTGACGTTGAAGAGCTGAGCAAATTACTCACTGTTATGGTTTGAATATGAAGTATCTCCCCCAAAACTCATGTGTTAGGCATTGCAGGAATATTCAGAGGTGAAATGATTAGATGATGGAGCTGTCAACTCATCAGTGGATTAATACATTGGATAGAAGAATAATTTGAGTAGACTACTGCCGCAGTCTGGCTGGGCACAAAATAACAGGGCCACCACACCACCTTGTAGATTCAAACAGCAATTCTTTATTCCTGAACTCTCACTCACTCTACACGCATGTTCTGGGAAAAATAAACCCTCCACCAGGCTCTGCATACCAAATACTCTCTGAATCCCGAGAGAACTCAACGGGAACTCAAGGAGCGGGCGCCTGAGGCAGCAGGATATGCCCTATTCCCAGCAGGATCCACCCTAAACCTGGAACCGCCCTATTCCCAACAAGATCCACCCTAAACCCAGATCCACCCTGGTCCTTGAGCAGGGTCACCTTTCTCAAACATTCATGCAATGTCACTGCAAATGACCCGGGTCCAAGGCAAGCCCATTTCCACAATGGAGAGTCCTCCCTCTAAGCAACATTGGGTAGGCTGACAAGGAAATTGCCATGCGTCATTCCTACTTGGCTATGGCTCTCAGCAGACTACTGGGTGGTAACTATAAGCAGGTAGTGTGTTTGTGTGTGAGAGGAAACAGGTCCCTGGAGGTATGCCTTTGGGGATTATGTTTTGTCCCTAGCTCCTTGCTCTCTCTTTCTGTGCTTTCCAGTTGCCATGAGTGGAGAAACTTTCTTCTGCCATCCCTTTCACCAAGATGTTCTGCCTCATCTCAGGCCCAGGGCAATGCAGGTGGCCAACCATGCAATGAGCCCTGAAACCATGAGTCCAAAACAGACTTTTCCCTTCTCTCAGTTGGTCTCATCAGGTATTTTGGTCACACAATGAAACACTGCCTAACACCCACCCTCTTGTAGTATTGTAATAAGGATAAAATAAGCTCCACAAATAAAGGATTTTAAAAACTGTGTGTGCACCTAGTAAGCAATCAAAGTGAGCTTTTGTTTTTATTGCTATTATCACTCAGTGAGCAACCAGATCTGAACCCTGAATTTGAGAGAAAAACCACTGTTTTCTTATCTTTCAGCATTTATTATTTAACAATCTTCTCTCTACTCTTTTTTAGGATAAATGAAGGAAAAATGAAAAAGGAAGAAAAAGTTGGAAAATCCTTGAATCTTTAACAAAGAAGTTTTAAAATTAGGAAAAAAAAAAAACATTGAGGGTGGGCATACTTTGCAGATTAACCTAACAGCAGACCCCTCTGCAAAATTCTTGTTGCTATTTATTTTTTCAAATGACTGTGTTTGTTTTCAGCAATAACTAGAAACATGAGTCAATAACCTCCTTTATGGATGTTAAGAAGTGATCCTTAAATCAGAAGCACAGCTCACAGGAAGGGCATTTGAAGTAATCAAATTGCTTAAATGCTATTGAATACACAGTGGCATATGGAACAATTTAGTTTATAGCAGAGAAGGCTAAAAGTGAGTTCTAGTGCTGAGCTCACAGAGAATCTTCTATGAGATAGCCAGGTAACCACTCCAGGACTCAATAATTTTTTAAATTTTTTTAAATTTTAATTTGTTATATATGACAACAGAATGCATTATAATTCATATTACACATATAGAGCACACTTTTTCGTATCTCTGGTTGTCTCCAAATTAGAGTCACACCATTCATGTCTTCATATATGTACGTAGGGTAATGATGTCCATCTCATTCCACTGTCTTTCCTAGCCCCATACCCTCTCACTTCCCTTCCTTCCCCTTCTTTCTATCTAGAGTTCATCTAATCCTCCCATGCCACCCCCCAACCCCATTATGAATCAGCATCCTTAAATCAGAGAAAATATTCGGCATTTGTTTTTTTGGGATTGGCTAACTTCACTTAGCATTATATTCTCCAACTCCATCCATTTACTTGCAAATGCCATGATTTTATTATCTTTTAATGCTGAATAGTATTCCATTATGTATATATACCACATTTTCTTTATCCGTTCATCTACTGAAGGGCATCTAAATTGGTTCCACATTTAGCTGTTATAAATTGTGGTGCTATAAACATTGATGTGGCATGGCCCTGTAGTATGCTGTTTGTAAGCTCTTTGAGTATAGACCGAGGGGTGGGATAGGTGGGTCAAATGGTGGTTCCATTCCCAGTTTTCCAAGGAATCTTTATACTGCTTTCCATATTGCTGCCCCAATTTGCAGTCCCACCAGCAGTGTATGAGTATGCCTTTTTCCCAGGCCTCAATCTTCTGCAAAGTGAAATGTTGGATTCAAACCTACCTAAAATCTCTTGGATTTTCAACTTTCTAGTTAAAAGTTAGAAGTTGTTAGGGTTTAGATAGGTGCCCCCCAAAAGTTCCTGTGTCAATGCAAGAATGTTCAGAGGTGAAATAATCAGATTATGAGAGCTGTAACCTAATCAGTGGGTTACTCCATTTAATGAGTTAATAATTTGAAAAGACTGTTGTACTGGGTGGTAACTATAGCAGGAAAAGTAAGGCTGGAGGAAGTAGGTCTCTGGGGGAGTGCCCTTGGGGATTACATCTTGTCCCCTTGGCTTCTCCCTGTTTCTTTCTGCTTCTTGGCTGCCTGACAGGAGTAGACATCAAGGATGAATAAACAGCATAAAGCAGCAGGAGAACTTGTTTGAACCTGTTTTGGACTTTGTAGTGGCTTTGCAGTGACTAGTTACAAACATGCCCTGGCTGGAGGATGACTAGATAGTGTGTACGTGTTAGATAAGTTGAAGAAGATGATGTAATGTAGGCAGTATGCCTATGATAAGTAAATGATGTAAGGTAGAGGTAGTATGCCAATGTTAGATAAGTTAGTAGTGAATGATGTAATGTAAAACATATAGAGTATATAAGCGCGGGGGAAACTCCATGTATTTGCTCACAACTAACTCTCGTTGCCTGAGAGTAAGACCGTGCAGTTGTGTGCCAGCCACCTCGTGTATTGCTTTGTGTGGTGTGCGAATAAACCAGCATTTCAAAAGGCAATCGAGTTCGTGCTTGGTGTTCGCGTACGTCGCGGTCCGGGGTCCAGTGCAGATATCCGGAAGGGAACTCCTGGTAACCAGACAAGGCTGAGAAGCTGCTCGTGACACTGCCGTGAGTTGAACAGCTATCCTCCACCACCACTTTTCCACCATGGTGTTCTGTCTCACCTTGGGCCCAAAGCAATAAAGTCACCTGACCAAGGACTGAGACCTTTGAAACTGCTAGCCCAAAATAAACTTTTCCTCATCCAAGTTGGTCTTATCAGGTATTGGTCACAGTGAAAAGAAAAAGAAAGAAACAAACAAACAAAAAAAACCTAACACAGAAGTATTTTCATGTATATGAAGTATTACAGGATAGAGCTTATATTGAGGAGACAAATTATTGTGGTACATTTTCGTATGTTATGAAGTAGATGGTTGGAGGTTAAGGATCAGTTTGGCTCTTGTTACATTTTTGCGACTGTGTGGTCACTCAAAGTGATGGCTCCCTTGTGGGTCTTCCAGGCTTCTTGAGGCTTGACAATTGGAACACTGCTCTTTCTCCTGGTTCTGAGTTCCATACTCCAACACACTTCCTTTGTTTCAGTAGCTATCAATTTCTTCCCTTCCTCCTCTGAGCTTCATGAGCCTTCTTTCTTTCATCCTCCAGTGAAGATGATAATCTGTGTCATGTAGATAATGTCTCCAAAGGTAAAAATTCAACACAAACCATAGTATGGTCAGCCTAATTTCCTTGGAGGCCTACACACCAAAAATCCACCAAATTGTCCCTTTTAAATCAGAAGTATTACCTGATTTGATATTCATTTAGCACCACAACTAGATAACACATTAAATATGATACTGGTCTTTTATCATGGTTCTAAACCATCAGCATTTTCTTTAACTAGATCAATAGAGTATATTTGAGTTCTCAAGAACTATTCTACTCTAGGCCAATAGAATCCTATGGTGGATCCTCATACTTGACAGTTCAGTTTAATAAACCAGTGTTATTTTCTATGACTTTGCCTGGGGGTGGAAAGTGATGGTCAACTTGTTTGATCAGAGAGCCATTCAAGTGTCCTACAAAAGAACAGCCATTGTCAGTGCCTTCACTCCTCAAAAGTCCGCTCACGTGTCTTTGGTGTCTTTGTCATTGTCATGCACTTTAATCCATCTCGATTCCACACTAGGCTATTTGAGTCAATCTCCAATTCTGCTCTCGCAGTATGATGGGGAGTGTGCATACGGGAGCTGTTTTATATCCCTGTTGCTTTGCAGCATTTCTTCCCTTCACTTTGAAAGAGGTTAATGTGCATCTTCCCACCTTTTGGTCTTAAGAAGCACAAGGCTTCTGGATTTTTATGAGCTCCAGCTGGAGTTGTCGGAGCTGTCCACTGCAACATCAGTGTGATTTGTGTAGCATTAATAGCCCTTTTGTTCCATGAACTTCAATTCCCTTCAAAATAGAAGAGTATTGAATTCACCATTTCATATGGAGAATGAAGGAAAATGTACATCTGGATGTGAGCTTATGTGCTATGCTTATTGATACTGACTTCAAGACCATACTCCCCCTGGTCCCCAAGCCCTGCAGAGCTCAGGGCATCAATTTGAGAATGTCAGATGTATTGCAGGTCAGACTGGAAAGCACTAAGTCACAATGCTGCTCTTAACAGTAGGACTTCATTGGTCCCTGCTATATCAAGGAACTTTCCCATTAACCAGCATGAAGCAAAATACTGTGGACATATTATTAAGGTCTCAAGAGTGAATAAGTTTTCAAGCAACAAAGCAGCTTCTGACGTCAATATCTTATTAAAAACAAAAAAAGCAAAATCTAGTCTGAGTCAATATTTTAAAAGGAGTTTTATTTTCTCCTGCTGCCTTTCAAACCAATGATAACAGAAAGAGAATGATGTCTTTGGGGAAAAAAAATATATATATAGCCATCTTGTTCCAAAGATGCTGCTAGAAGAACTTTAAAAAAAAGACTTTATCTCCTTAAGTTAGTACACACACACACACACACACAAATTGTTTCCAGGAAGCAGAATGTTAGGTGATCACCAGATGCTCAATAAAGGTGAACTTGGCTTTAAAAATGTGTGTTGAAAACAAAAATGGTTATATTTTAATTGATGTCATTCTCCCCCTTCATAAACTTCCTCACACTGCAGACAGGTGTGTTTTCTTAACACAACACTTGGTCCAGCCACTTGTTGGCTCCTTAGTTAGCTGCATCAATTGTCACTCATCTCTGATGACCTTCAGGAGCCTCCTAATCTGGCCCAAATCACTCACCCAGCCCTCTCTCAAGCACACCCCCCTCATCACTGCACTCTTGCTCACACTGCCCCTGTGGCACATTATCACTTGGTCAGTTAAAATCTATTCTTTTGGATGTGAACTAAATTTTGCACTGTGCTGGGTAGCTTGTTGGGGAATATAAAGAATTAAGCTATCATTCTTGCTATGAAGCATCTTGGAAAAGGAAGAGTAATAATCTGAGATAGGGTGGTGCATATCAAATAGTATTTAACAAACAACAAGTGGGGAATTCTAATCAAAACTAAAGTGCCCTAAAGGAAATACAGACCTATATATTTAGAAAGTTTAGATTGAATCAGATATTAAGAGATCTTGAATAAATTCTATTTTTCTATCAATATCCAACTCAAATGTAAACTCTTTTATAGTCACTTGAGAAATCTACTTTTTCCATAAAAAATTCTATAAAACCCAAATATTTATTTCAGTGACATTTCTTTCAGTCCTGATATCATGAGTATTAAATTGTGGTCTGCACTACAGTACATTTTCATTAATTCAAAAATGAAACTGTTACTTGCACTCACTCTCATTCATACCCCTGGTTAATGGCAACCAGGTTTTATTTCTTGTCTATATACATGTGCCTTCACTGGTAATGACAGCTGAATGGGCTCATTCAATGCATAGTCTTGTGTGTCTGTTTTTTTTTTTTTTTCCCCTTGGTGTAATGATTCTGAGATTCATCTACCTTCTAGCATGTGTCAGTATGCATACCTTTTAATTGATGAGTAATATACCTTTGTTTGGATTTTGTTTATGCATTCACTAGTTGATGGATTCTTGAATCATTTCCCTTTTTGGCTATCATGAACAGTGCTGCTATGAATTTCCTGTATGGACATGATTTCATTTCTCTTGGATAAATACCTAAGAGTGGAATTTCTGGAACATTGGATAAATTTATGTTTACTCTTATTTTATTTTTATTTAGGGAGATACCAAGGACTGAACTCAGGGGCACTCAGCCACTGAGCCACATTCCCCAGTCCTATTTCATATTTATTTAGAGACAGGGTCTCACTGAGTTGCATAGCACCTTGCTTTTGCTGAGGCTGGCTTTGTACTTGAGAACCTCCTGCCTCAGCCTCCCAAGCCACTAGGATTTCAGGCATGCATCACTGCACCCTGCTATGTTTATGTTTTTAAGAAACGGCCAATCTGCTATCCAAAGTGTGCACATGATCATAAATTCTCTCCAGTAATGTGTGAAGGTTCTTGATAGATGTTTAAGCTCCTTATGGAAAATTATTTTTTTATATCTTGTGGAAAATCTATTCATCAAAAAGCACTCCAAGAGCACACACAATGTTTTTCAATTTACATAAGACAAAGATGAGGCAAATAAACAGTAAACCAAAGTCCTCAGAATGATTTGTCTCAATAGAGTAGTAAAATGCCAGAAGGAAAAGTAAGAAATACAGGATTGAAGTGGAAACTCCACAAAGTAAATAACTACACAAGGATCTCAAATAGTTTCTTATGAATGAGACTTTAAAGTTGTCAGTGACCAGGGTATCAGGCTACACCTAAAAATTCATTTTATAACTTGATAATCATACCACATGTACGTAATGTCACAGATTTTTTTTTTCATTCTAGAGAAAAAGTCAATCTGAGTTAGTGGAAGACCACAATTGTGGATTTTTTTTAAAAAGCCCAAAATAGTTAACTTTAAATGCATGCAGTCTTACCTACTGGAGAATACCCTCAGACCACTGAGTGCAGTGTTAAATGCCATTCATGCCAAGGTCTCAGCTTTCTGACCTCCTGCACTTTCCTCTGCTCCAGATTTTGCATGCCCTCAAGTCTTTGATCTTTTATGTGACTCTTTATGTGTTATCTCTTATTGTCCCCCTTTTAGTTATGAATTTATCTCAGATTTCAAGTCGCCATTCAAATGCCACACTACCTAGATTTGTTTCTACTTTGCACAACTTAGTACTTTTTTTATACATGAGTTTATGTAATACAAAAAAAAACATCAAATGTTTCACTTAATTTTGCAAAGAAGCAGCTATTATTAATTTCACTTTATAGATGACAAAGCTTGGGTTTAGAGAATCTATGTGAGCTGCTATATATAACCCAAATAAGTGATCCAGTCATAAGGGTTTAAGTACCTAGGAGGTAAGGATTGCATTTTATTCATTTCTGTTTTCCAGAAGTACCTGGCACTGGCTTCAAATATAGTAGAGATTCAATAAAAATGTGCCAAATGGATTACACTGTATGATCAATACATTGCCAACTAGCCCTCCCAGGTGACAATTGTCCTGAACACACTCGATTGCTACTATGGAGTTGATACCAGCGCTCAAAACCAATGAGCTTTTCCCCCTTAATTAATATATCATTAACTTGAAAATTTTTCTTTCAAAAACAGATGAGGGAATATCAATTGAGTCCTGCTCAAAATCGCCATTATTTCAAAAGTAAAGAGGTTGATATTTCTGAAATTAACAACACAGAAACATTGCTACCATGACAGTCAAAGACACTTGGTCCCCTGTTAATTTTAAAAATAAGGAGAATGTCAGTGAAGTGATCTACTGCACACACCCAGCAGCAAGCCAGTCCTGTGACTCTGTGGCCTCCACTGTGTCTGATCTGGACGCCTCCTATTTGAGGTTGTGTGGAGGGTAAGAACTCTTTGAGGACTTCTTCCAGCTCTTTAGTCATTTCTATGGCCTTGGGCAAGGCATTTAGATGTCTCTATTCCTATGATTATAAAATAAGGATAATGCAGCTATATTAAAAGTACTTTAAATCACTGTGAGTCACTCTAATTAAAGATGCTATTTAAAATGCCAGGTGCCATTCCACAAATAATTGAAAAAAAGTAACAAGAGAAGACCCATACTCCATTATCTCCAGCCTCGTTTGTCGCCAGTCTTTTTGGGCTCTCAGCCTCAGGTAGGGCACGTAGCCAGGTGGAAGGATGAAGCTAAGCAGAAGATGATTAACCTTGGATCAAACCTCCTGAGCACAAGACAAAAATTGAAACATTCCTTTGCAATCTCCCCCACACACACACCATTTCCTAGGACATATGATTACTTCCAGATCATTTTTTTTTACCTTTTCCTTTTTAATTGGGGAAATGTAATTGAATCATGTTGAACAGTGTATAGTCAATTGGAGATTTAGCAATGTCCTGGAGATTGTGTCTATGAACACAGGGGAGAGTGTACCGTCCACTGATGAGAACAACTGGCCAGTTATTAGATTATTTCAAGTGTTGCTAGGATACACATAAGGAATGATCCACTAATACAGTTCAGTTGGGAGCAAAAAAAAAACTGTCCCTGGTACAAAAGTCAGGAGAGAATGAATAGGTCAGTTTACTTCTGCACTCCGCTGTAACAAAACAAACGCGATGCTAATCCATAAGAGCTATTATTTTGAATGGTTAAAATAGATTTTAGGTAAGTTCACACATATATTCAATTAGCACAACTAACATGGTAAAACTAGGTCTATTGCTTTGACTAATGATATGAAGAAGAAAAAATATCCATATCATTAATCAAAGCAATAGACAGCTAAAAAATAGGTGGACTAGAAGGCTCTCATTTAGAAGCCTGTGAAAATATGAGAATAGAATAAATTGGAGGTGTATAGATTTGATGCATAATTTCAGAAAATTCAAAATACTTAAGTCTAATATGCAATCAGTAGACAGAGTACATGATACATGTATATATTCAACTAGTATAAGTGGGGAAAACAATGTACTTATCATTATTGGACTAATAAATTAGATCAAGAACATTTTAAAAAGAAAGAAAAAAGTCTCTCCTGTTATATTTATGCAGAGGAAAATTGAACTACACACATCTACACTTTACTATGTAAATATCAGGCTGATTCAAATTCATGTCCCTCCCCAACCATCTGGGACAGTGGTGTCCCAAATACCCTCCAGGTCACCAACCAGTTTTACGTGCAGGGCTCCTTTTCTGCAATGGCTGCACTCCTTCCCCCTCCACAGATTGAAATAACGTTCATTCTCTAGACTCCTGCTTTCAGCTCACATCTTCCATGACTGCTCCTCACAAGTATTCTCCCTCCTCTCTGACCTTATCTAACCCTTTTTCTTTCTCATCATGTAAATAGCTTCTCTGATCATCCTTTCCTTAAGTTTGCGCACCTGAGGGCCTCAGGTGCATTGCATCAACCGGGACCACATCTAATTCTCAGAATTCTTCACAAGTCATTAACAGTGCTGTGCCTCTGGCAGAAATTTTAAAATAATGGTGTGAAGGAAGAAACGATAAGATAGAGGGGAGAGAGGTGTAAGAAGGACAGGAGGAAAGAGAGTAGTAGGAAAAACCACCAAGTCAACACAGTCCCATGTTGTGATGAATTTCATAGCCTCAGCAATAAGAAAATACTTTTTCTTTTCTTCTTTTGTTTTCTTTTTTTTTTCCTTCTTCTTTTTGGTCCTGAGAATTGAACCCAGGAATTCTTTACCACTGTGCTACATCCCCAGCCTTTTTTTATTTTTGAGACAGGGTCTCACTAATTTGCTTAAACACATTGCTAAGTTACCAAACCTGGCCTTGAACTTGTGATCCTCCTGCCTCAGCCTCCCCATTCACTGGAATTATAGGCATATGCCACCATGTTTTCAGCAGTAGAATACTTTTCTAATAGGATATGATTTGTTTCTAGGCAATTACAACAACATTGAGGAATTATCTAATGAGGGTAATCAATATAGATCATGTTACCTAACCATGCTCCCTTTTAAATATCATGTGGTGGGGTTAGTATACCCTAGAGCAACCTGAGGTCTAGCGAGACAGGTGTGTTTGTGTGTGATGTGTTGAGGAAGGTGTTAGGGAGGGATGGCATGGATACCTTGCCATCATATGTAAGCCTGCTGTTACTCAACAGCAAGGAGATGTTTCACAAATGCAGTTGTGGTCAAGAAAATAGATGAAGCACCTGTGTTTTTAGACTAAGGAAAGTGTTTCCAAAGGCCATGAGTTTGAGAGCAGCTATTTTAACAGGTGACAGGAAGTGAGGTACAGGGAAATGAAAGGGAGGAAGGAAAGAGCCATATTTTGAATGACTTTTATTGAAACTAGGAAATTTTCATTTTATCTGTGGATGAAAAAGACAGTAGATACAATGTGATCCACTCTGGCTCTAGGGCCATCCCTCAGGTGGTAAGTGACAGGGAGGCTAGACTGATAAAAATAATGGCAGGGAGGTGGATAAGAAAGAGAGAGTACCCAGGGCCACTGGACATCAGTGACAGCAGATCACAGAGACGTGTCTAAGGTGGGCCCAAGAGGATCTAGTGACTGAGGAGATGTTGAAAGTGACAGAGAGACAGGAGCCAGGGATGGATGTGCTGTATTACTCCAGGCTGAACGACCTGGCGTCTGGGACACATCTGCTGCAGCCTGTCCTGGAGGAAAGGCCCAATAGTAAAAACAGCTCTTTTGAGTGGTTTTCCTAATGAAAAGTGAGATTTCCCCAGATGATAGGCTTGTATCACAAAGGCTGAAAGATGGGATCACTCTAGAAGAGGCAAAGAAGGGAGACTCTGACAGAAGAGGACAGAATTGAGATATGTGGATGAGTTGACCCTGTGAGAGAAGATCTTTGTACCTTTCTCTGGGAATACTGAAATTATTTTCCTATGTTGCAATTCTCTCTGGCTATTCCTAAACATTTTGTAAAATCCAGCTCAGTAAGTCAGTGGGGGAACTGGGACTAAGGTACAGGGACTTTTTTTTTTTTTAACTGAGGAGAGAATGAGGTGAGGTTCTTAAATTGATACCATAGGCACAATCCAGATAGACACTGGGAATGCAAAAAATGTACTGAACTCTTAGGTTTGAAATTATCCACTGCTTATTAAATTAAAAAAAAAATTGTGGAATGTTCTAGAGAACAACCTCTGGGCCAAATCTGTCCTTCAGCCTGTCTTTGTAAAGGAAGTTACATTGGAGCTCTGGCATGTCCAGTGGTTTTTATTTTTGTGTATTCTCTGGCTGTTTTCACACTGCAACCACAGAGGTGAGTAGTTGTGACAGAGACCATATGGCCCAAAAAGTCCAAAATGTGTACAATCTGGCCTCTACAAGAAAGGTTTGCTGAAGAAGAGGCAAGGGCACTTAACCAGTACTCAGAAATCCCTGTTCTGGTGTTAGGTCTACATGTACTGTGTCTTTGGAGAAGTCACTTAACATTTTTAAGTCTAGGTTTTCTAATCTGTCAAATGACACTAATGGTTAATTCACCTGCATGAAAAAATTGTGTGCAACTCATGTGAGGATATTTGGGAAACCGAAAAGGTTGACACAAATGTACACGAATGCTTCTGTTTAGCCATACAAGAGTGTGTTATGTTAGAAATCATGCCTCCAATGTTTTTGGGTGAATCAGATGTTCATGTGATCATGTAGAACACTATAATTCAGGAGGTGGTTGTGTTACAAGTTTGTGTTTAGCTCCTTGTAACTTGGAATTCATTTCTTGGAGTATAGAGAAGATTTGCCGCATCTCACCTGTGCTCATAATCCGTCTTGGTGTGAACCCCTTCTCTCTTCCAGCACTACTCCACCTTCATTTGTCTGGAAAAACTCTTGCTTCGCCTTAGAAATGAGTTCAGGTATCACTCCAGAGGAAGCCATCCCTGATGCCCTGCCATAGGCCACTCACTCCCCATTCCTTACTGAAGATATCCTAGTTAGTACACTTTCCACAATCTATTATAATTAACTGTACCTGTTTTTGTCGCGTCTAAGCTGAACTGCTGGAGAACAAGGATTGGGTCTCCACCAAACAGCTTCCATTTGCTAAGAAACCACTGTTGCCAGGTAATTTTCCTCTTTAATTCTTAGAGTTATACAATGAGAAGCGGACGGCTAACCTTATTTTTATAAATGAGAAAACTGCAGACTGGAGAAGTTTCCTGTACAGATGGAAATCACAAATGATTGGCAAAGACGCATCCAAATTTGTAAGACCTCCAAAACTCCATTATTAATCTCTGTGTTATTCTTTGTTTTCTGAAAATTTATTATCTCACTCTGTCATGACATTTCTTAGGGAAGCAAGATTCTTTAAAACATAAAAATATTTACTAATAAGCCAAATTCATACATAATTAGCTCCATCTACCTTCCTACTTTTCTTAAACCTAATTTCTATCTGTCCATCTTTTCAGGTCCATTATTCTGGCAGTTATCTCTTATTTACTTGTACTGCATTTACATATGAATATTAAATGCAAAATGGTTGCAAAGTGAACTCACAAATTTGGCAGAATATTCAAGTTTTTATGATTTGTTGAGGACAAGCAACCTAACCCAAGAAGAACCAAGTTATTGTCATAGAATTTTAGAATGAAAAAAAAAGCACCCTTTTGATTGCCCAGTCTAAAGCAGGCACATCTAGAAAGAATCTGTGCCCAGATATGCTGTGCCATGTGGATCAGAGAGAATATCTGCAGGCAGACAGATTAAGCACAATGGCACAGGAACAAAAGAAAGGAGAGACGGTCCTTGTTCCCAGCACCCAGCACATTTCTATCCTTGAGTCTTCCCAATAAACTAAAAATAAATTATCTTTTGGCTTCCTATGATAGAGTTCTTTGGATTTCCTTTTGTTTTAATTTTAAAAAAATCAGTGCATTATAATTATACATAATAGTGGGATTCATTGTTACATATTCATACATGTACATAACATAATTTGGTCAATTTTATTCCCAGTATCTTTTCTTTTCCTCCTCTCTTTCTTCCCTCTAGTTCCCTTCCTCTACTGATCTCTTCTATTTTCACTAGATTTTCACCATCCACTTTTTCCTTTTCTCTCTCCATCTTCCACATGTGAGAAAAAATATACAACCCTTGACTTTCTGAGTCAGGTTTATATCACTTAATATAATGCTCTCAAGTCCATCCATTTTCCTGCAAATGACATAATCTCATTCTTCTTTATGACCAAATAAAACTCCATTGTGTGTGTGTGTATATATATATATGCCACATTTTCTTTATCCTTTCATCTGTTGAGGGATACCTAGGTTGGTTCCATAATTTGGCTGTTGTAAACTATGCTGCTGTAAACATGGGTGTGCTATGAGTTCCTTGGATTTCTAGTGCCACAGTCTCTACTAAAGGAGAGATGCTTCTCCAACCTTTCTGATTCTCCTCTAACCATCCCCTGCACAGAAACCCACACGGATATCTACCTGGAGTTCCACTCCCAGAATCCCATCCCGGAACCTCTCCCATGGACCACAGTATACAGGGTTTAATATTCTTACAAAGGTTTTGATACATTTATGATGGCATAAGAATTCAGTTGTAGAAACAAAATTAAAATACAGTCAAAGACCATTAAAGGATGAAGACACAATCACAGAAAATATTTTGCCCACTCTGTTGCCATCATTTCATGGAGAACAAAATTAAGCCCCAGCGAAGTAAAAGTTACTGGTCCAAACTCAGAGCTTATAATTGACAACCTTACAATGTTTTTTTTATCCATCTTTAAATTTCACAAGTCTATTTTAAAGCACTTGCTTTTCAGATTAAAACAAAACATGTCATCTAAAAATAATTCATAGGACACTAAAAAATGTTGTAAACAGATTGGTGATCAGCTTTCTGCTACATGACTTTTCAATAAATATATCTTTAATATTCTAATTTTTGCAAACATTTAAAATGAAAACTCTGCAGATATCTTATTTTTCTTAATTGTTTAGTTTTTAAATATCTTTTTTAAAGCTATACTCTTTTTACTCCTGGCACTCATTATATTCCTCCCATTTATTTAACTTCAGAGTAAGAAGTACTGGTTCTATTTTAATTATCATGCCAGGCCTTTTCTGCAATTGTTATACACATTTAGGAAAATATTTTATGGTCAATATGCCCCAAACCAAGCAATAAAAAATGTCAAAAAGCTTGGTACTATGGCCCATGCCTGTAATCCCAAAGACCTTAGGATGCTGAGGTGGGGATCTCAAGTTTGAGACCAGCTGAGACAATGTAAGTAACTGGTTCAAAAATACAAAATAAAAAGGTCTCCAGATGTGGCTCTATAGAAGAGTCACCCTAGATTCAATCTATAGTAACAGGGGAAAAAATAGTGCCATAGGAATTCAAAGAAGAAAAAAATTCATGTTGGATCGGAATGGTCAGAGACAATCTTTCAAAGACAACACAAATAAATAAACAACAATAAAAACCTGGAATTTAGAATTTAGAATTTTTTAAAAATGAGCTAAACAGGCAATAATTGTGAGGGCCTTTTAGATGTCACTGTTGGTCTCATTGCATCTTGAAGTCTTGGCTTCCTCATACCTTGAGGGATTGGTAAGGACTAAGTAGCTTTGTGTAACTCTGGTCTGTAGTGAATGTAAGGTTGTCCAGAACTTGGATCATGGTAAGTATCAGAATGGAAGAAGACATCAAGTTACCCAACCCTCTGCTGGCCTCAGTAGTTGGGGTCCTCCGGGTGGCATTGAGGTCAGCTGGCTTAATCATAGTGTCTACTCCTTAACCACAGGGACTAGTCTTCAAGGGTGGACACATGACCCAATCAAGACCAAATTAGAGGAGTTTTTGAACTAAAGTCTGAAGAAAGGAATCTTTCCTTTCTGGTGACCAGTAGTCAAGGTTTCCTCAGATCTGAGAGGTTTCTCAGGGTAGAGAATGTTCAGCACTAAAACTGGAAAGGTCTCAGGCATACTGGGAATTGTTGATCACCACCAGGATATATATCAAATAGTCTATGAATGAAGCCTGTCTTCAGTAGGAAAAATGGAGACATTATAAAGAGAGAGGCAAAGTTGGGAGAAGGAAGAGAGCTACTAGGTTCCCATCTTCCATCTGAATCATCCTCAAAGCCAGGTACTCCATTGACTCATGCTTGATTACATGATGTAATAAGCTGCCCTTTGTGCCTGGGTAATTGTGTTGGCGTTTCTACTATGAGTGGTCAGAGGCATTCTGGTTTATACACAGCCCATAGAAAAATGTTGAATAAATAAAAATATATTCCAGTCGAAATTGTGGTACTTATAGGGAGTCTACCTAGAATCTTCATTTCCTTTGGTTTATAGTTTGTTAAGATGAACCGAGAACATAAAAAGAAATGATCACATACTTGTGATGATGTAGCCAGAGACCACATAGTCTAGTTGGAATGATATTCCTTGTCCTACTGGTCCCAAGGCTGCCTTCAAGGTCCAAGGAAGCTCAAGAGCAAAAATACCACATAAGATCTAGTCAATTGTCTGGGTCTAGAACTCTGCTAATGGCCCTTCTTTTACTACTTGCATTAAAGGACTCTCCTGGTCATAGCTATTACTTAGATTTTTGGTGAATGACCTATGTTGCAGCTAGAGAACTGCTTGTAGATGACCAAGTATTTTTTTTCCTCAAAATTATGAACATCCTATATGGTATAAAGCACCATGCTAGATATTGTACATGAAATTAATTCTCTTAAAAAGTCAATAACTAATTAGGCATAAAAGAACTTTATAAATAACATATATATATACAGAAACAGGTCTGTCAAAAAGCAGTGAATGATTTATTTTTCAAGTGATTTGGAAGATGGCAGTTGCTGCTGAGGTATAAAATCAAAAGATTTTATCAAAAATTTGTTTTAATTCAATCAGGTATTCATTTAATAAAACCAACAATACATTATTATGTAGGTGTTGCCAGTTTTCCCCTCACTGACAACTAAAAGAAGGTTCTGTGTTTGCATTTCAGTTTTTCTTCTCCTTCCTCTTCTCCCTCATTCTCTCCTTTTTCATCTTCTCTTTCTCTCTTCTGTTCTTTTGTCAACCTTTCCCCTCCTCCAAGTATGTGGAAAAGATACATTAGATTAGGAATGAAGAACACCCAATTTGAGGAATTTGGGAAGGTACATAACTTGCCATCTTTTTATATCCTAATCGAGCCTTCCTTCCCCTACTGTATATCAAGTTCAAGATCCACTTATACTTCTGTATGCTTCAGAGATGCTGCCAGAAGAGTGAGTAGGATCCTTGAGTCTCTCACTACATGTCCCTCCTCCCCACAGTTGCCCGAGGACCATAAAAGCAATTATTATTTGCATAGGGTAGAAAAATAACAATTTTAAATGACTGAAAATAAAAGAATCATTTTTAAAAATAATTACTATCATTTTTTTTTTAATTTGGAAGGAAGAAAGAGATAAATATTTTGTGAATCAATAGAAGCCTTGGCCCACAGTCTCTAAGCCTTATTTATCTGGGAGTTGTTTATCTCCCTGAGTTCTCTCTCAGAGGAAAGAATAATAATTATTGCTTAATTATAGCAGAAGTGAATCTTCTCTCCCAGTTCTAAAGAAAGATGACTCATAGCTCTTTATTTCCAAAGAAACAGCTTTGGAAGGAAAATACTTTTTAAAAGCTGAAGTGTGAAAGGGGCCCAAGACTTACATTAGGGACTCTTCAGTGACCACCAGAGGAATTGTCACTTGACATTACTCCCTGATGGATAATGTTCACATCTAAAAGAAATGAGATGTAGTCAAGAGATGTGTCTTTCTTTAAGGACATCCCTCTGCTACTCCTGACTGCAGGTAACCAGAAGAAACCCCTCAGAGAAAACAACTTTTCCCTTATGATCTTTCCAGCTGAGCAATCCCATTACTGCTTTGTAACTATTCTTAGAGCAATAGAGGGGCAGCAAAGCATATCCAAATCCACAGTAAATCTCTGTGTTGTTCTAGCGAATGATTTAATTTCTGTTCACTCCTCTAGGAACTTGGAGCCCAACCTCATAAACTACATACTCACAATCTCCAACCCCAGCAGGGTCCCTCTGCCCCAATTGATCTTCAAGTCTCTGTTGTGTCTCCTCAAACCTCATCAGGAAGATTTAAATTTCAGCCAATCCCACTTTAGCTCTAAGTCTCCAGTCTCCGAATGAGGAAATTCTGGTGACATGACCTTCATTCATTTCTAGGGAAGTGGGACAAAGACCAAAATAAAGACAGATTAGGCAGAAAACCATAATATAGATGTACTGTTTCCTGACCCTGATTTGCAGGAAATGTCGTTGTTGGTCTATTTTATTAAACTGAACATTACTATATCCTCTTTTCATTTGAAATGTAGACTCATGAGTCTGGTGAGGTCCTTCCCCAATCTGTCCAGCTGTCAGGCTTCCTGGAAGAGGTAGAAGGAAACATGCAGGTTGATAAGAATGCCAGTGGGCAGACTCAGACCTGATGCAGCAGAACTCTACTTTGAATATGAAGTCCAGAGGGCCACAAGACTCTTCATTCCTTTTGTGATCCATGTAGGAGACTGGTAAGGCTTTCCTATTGTATATGAAGGTGACGATGTCCTTCCTAATGAAGGGCACAGTTGGTTATTTTATAGTGCCAGGAAGACCAAAGAATCAACATGCCCACCAACACAGTACCTGAGTCTACCCTTAGTATGCTGGGGACAGTTTCACAATATTAGAAAATACCATAGCAAAAGTAAATTACTTTCCAATTTTTGAAAGTAAGATAAATATAAAAACTACTAGGAAAGGTAGCAAATCCTATCATTAAGTAGGATTAGTGTGAGTTAATTTCAAGAAAGAGAAATAGGCACCTGTTAAAGATGAAAGGAAGTAGTTATAGAAATACAGCAGCTAAACACCATTTGTCTGGCTGTTGATTGCACCAAGGACCTGGACACTAAAGACAGGCACCCTCTCCCCACAAAATCAACAAAGCATACCTCTTGCCTGTATATGACCCACATCTATAGCAAGTCTTCATATAATAATCAAAGTCCTTGGTAGCTGAGGATTTTTGTCTACAAAGAAAAACAGTTTATAATACTGATCTTGTGATCTGTGGCAGGTCTAATTTTAACAGCATTTCCTGAAGAGAATGGAAAAAAACAAGCTATTTCATTTTCTTCCTTGACCTATTTTAGCATATTCTGTCCCACTTAATAATTTCCTTCCTTTGCATTCTCTTGCCTGCATGTTATTCAAAGAGATGCTGAGCTGAAAAGAAAAAAAAAATAAGCCCGATTTGTCTTCCAGCTTCCTCCCTGACGGATGGTGCAGAAACCTGACCACTTTCATCGATCATGCCCCCCCACTGTGCACAGACCCGCCAGCACAGGGCACTGATATTACAGAAAAGCTCCTGAGATTCAGGAAGACACAAAAAGGAATTTCAAGTTACCCAACCCCCACCAATGTTTTTAGAACCATCAAATTCTGTAATCACCAAGGTCTCAATTGTCTCAAAGCATTCATGGGAACACTGTAGATTTGTTTAGCCCTGTCCTTTCCACATGCTCATAGAAGACAGGCTGGGCTGGCCTTGTTATTCTTCTCAAGGAAGCTCAGGTCAAGTGGTTGGCCTTGGTTACAGAAAGTTAGTTCATGGGGAATTGAGTCTAGAACCAGGTAACCAGGTTCTATGATTTCTATAGCAGGGCTCTTTTCTTTTTATGCTGTTTATCTCCTGTTTTGGAAATCCCTCCTCCTTCCTCTCAGTCCTGCTTCCTGTTACTTTAGACCTGGAAGAAAGAATAGTTAAGAAATATGATAAACCAGTCTACTCAAATATGATAAAGTCAGTGATTTCTAATACATCTTCCAAAGAGAACAAGATGCCCTTTACTACTCATTGATTTATTGTCCTATGGCTCAGTAAAGAGTGGATTGTAAACCAGCAGCATCGGTATCTTCTGGGAACCTGTTAGAAATACAGACCTATCCAGAATGACTGAATCAGAGTCTACATTTTAACATGACCCCCAAGTGATCTATATGCACATTACAGTTTAAGAAGCCTTGACCAAGCTGCTCATGAAAACTCTGTCCTTGTTGCTCCTGACTACCTCAGTGGAAAAGCTACTAACCAGAGTGTTCCAAGAAACCATTTAGTAAGTCAAGCTGATTGTTCCCACCGGGGGATCAGAATGAGAGGAGTATAAGGCTTATCATTATAACTCATGAAGGTTGCTTAACTTCTAAAGTGGGAATGCTGGGGACAAGAAACCACTTCAGAACCCAGGACATATCCCTCAGATGCCACCCTACTAGGTGTGAGTGTGAGGCCTACCTTGGATAAGGAAGTGCATTTCTTAATCCTCTAGAAACAAAGCCCCTCACTTGGCTAAACAGGAAATCACTGTCCAGCTAATAAATACATCATAGCCACTACCTTTCCATGGGTTGCTCATTCTATAGTCCTGAGATTTTCCCCTGCTGCTGAATTTTCACTTGCAATTATGATGTATTTAATGTTATAGAGAGAAAGATAAATGAAAGTAAAATAGTTACACTGTGATAAGATCAAATAGAATGAAATCAAGACCTATGTATTTAGAGGAAAAAGCAATAAATGTGGAGCTCTTAGGAATTACATGAGATAAAGTATCTCAATATAAATTATCATTTCCTTAGTGTTTATCAAAACCATGAAGACTGTTCCTTAGAACTCCAAAAGAACAGCTCCCATCTCATAAGAGCCACCATCACCTATAATAGCCAATGATCACTGCCAGAACGAACACTGCCACATTCATCCTGTTGATTTTATTACTGTTTTGGGTGATTTCAGAGCATATTTTTTTCTTGTCATGTATATCCTCTGATAGATGCTATCCATATAAAATATTAAAACAAAACTTGATGTATTAAATTAATTATGCTTATTCTATTTTGTTTATTGATTTTTCAACAATGACCTTCTTCTTATCCGATTATTATAAATAGAATCTACCTTTGATATTTCAAGCATTCATATATCATTAGTGATACATCCCTAATGGAAACTATAGTGTGGAGCTGAGATTTTTCAGGAATCTACTTGAAATATAAGCCTCAAAAAACAAAGTAAGATTCCCCTCTGCCTAAGGCAATGTAGGTTGTTCAAGATCTCCTGGTTTGGAAACTCCAGGATATCTTCAATGTCCTTCCTTTCTCATCCCTGAAATCCTACTTGTCACTCTTATTCTGTTCACTCTACTTCCTTATGCCCACCTTTCCCAATTTTGCCTCCTGGGTAAGGGTAGATTGTCCAGGGACAGACTCTAAGTTGAGATTTGCATTGAGGATGTCTACTGAGAAGTGCTCTCAGGAACAACATCTTTGAAAAAGTGAGGAGAACAGGATTGGGCAGAAAACTGCTGAACCACGGTGCACTTTCAAAATAGGCTTCAAAACCCCACAGGGAGCCCTCAAGTTGGAATATTACAATATAGATGTCCCAAGCTGAGGAAAGGGGGCTTTTACTGCTGTCTTGTCTAGTCATTGAATGAAGACTACCAGAGTAGGAAGAACTCTAGGCAAAGCATTTCCTTTAATAGAGAGCAATTTCCAGAAAGAGACCCATCTGTGAGTTAGCAAGTGTCAATGGTGACAGGAACCAGGGGAATTAGTGTGCAGGGTATGAAAGGAAATATGGGGGCCCACCAGAGCATCCACTATACTTGCAAACTTTCAAATCATTCCTGTTAACAGAAATATTTTACAATGAGCTATAGAAATCTTAAAGAAAAAAAAACCCAGTTTTAATCTTTAAATTACACTGTTTTTTTTTTTTCCACCACCACCTGGGGAGCTAAAGTTCTTGCCCCACTCTGCAGGCACCAGTTAAGACATTTCAAGAAAATAGCAAAGCAAATAAAATGGCACAAAGTAGAATCTTTACCTTAAGGATCTGTAGCTGAGTGGCAGATGTATGTTCTGCAGGAGCATTCCCCTGGTCAAATGTCACCAAAACAATTTCCCAGCCAACCTGCTCTCATTAGTTTTCTGAGCTCTTGATTACAAATTTATAAGAGGCCTGCCCCAGACAGTCAGAGAGCACCTTCTCCCGTTGGCCCTCAGCGTTTCCCACTGGGAACATTAGAAGCTTGCCCATCAACCAAAATAAACAACTCCTCTCATGAATAGACCCAATGAAGGCCCTATAAATCATAGCTATCAAAAATGTCAGTAGCATTGCAGAAGACAGAAATCAATCCAAAATTCATTAGTTTGTCTGACAAGAGCTTAATCTCATATTGTTTAATACCAACCGTGGCACCTCAGGTAGAATAGGAAACTGCAAGACATCATCTTGGTTTCCTGTGACAGGAATGTTCAATTTTTATGGCTTAATCTGGCCTTCAGACTGTTCCCATTCTGGGGGCATAAACCCTTGCCTGGCTTAGGGTCAAGTTGCCCACAGTGTGAGGCAGGAGTCACTCTGATGTTGTCTCCATATTTCACAGCTATTAGTGCTATGGTTGGATGGTTTGCAGTATTTCAGGTAAAGAGGACACAGAGGTTGCAGCGTGAGTGAAGTGTTCTGTGCATGCAGTAAGGCAAGGTTTAAGCATTGCTGCACCGTCATCAAAAACACCTCCGCAGACAAGAGGTTAGCAGGACTCTACCCCCTACACACCTCAACGTAACCCTTAATGTGGCAGCTCTTTTGTGACTGCAGTTCTCCTTTGAAGCTATGCCGGTTAGTTTTAATCAGATTTCAACTGAGTACAAATATCCAGGACAAGCAATAATAAGAAACATAGAACAGGAAAGCCTAGAGATAGATGAGATGTGACATCATGCAGTTCGTGGCCTCCTACACACAGCTAAGGGTCAGACCTCTTGTTCAAATCATGAAGGAGACCCATAAACTGACAAAAATTACTCTGGCTAGGTTGGTCTCCTACTGTCCTCCCAACTCACATAAACATTCTGATTTCTCTTCTCTCTCCTGATCTATGAGTGGTTTTAGCTTGGCTTCTTCACTGACTGTTCAAAGCTCCCCAGTGCATGAAGTCCTCAAGGAACTCAATTTCTGTGTCCATTACTATATTTCATTAACATTCTTCCAGGGTTCACATCGTCTATGTACCTAAAGGCACTCAATACTGCCTTTTATTGTGATCATCTTTACAAAAAAACAAAGGGCTACATTCCCAAAGACCTTGTTAAAAATCAAAATTGATCAATTTATTACTCATCATGACCAAGGGTGGTGGAAATTCACATTTACCAGAGGTAGTATCCCCACCATGAGGCAACAGGTGAGGACAGTTTGCATCTCACTCTATCCAGTTTTTGTTGATTATAACAACGTGTGATAAACATTTAAATATGGTGAGATATTATCATTTCGTATTACATAGAATTTAAACCATCTATACCCATACACTGGAAGACCTAGCCAGAGTAATTTTTGGAAAGGAATTTTGACCATTACTTAAAGAACACCCCATTCTATCACCTAATAAATACAATGTATATTATGGAACCAGCTGGGGTGTCTGTCCAGCTTAGTGAATAGGAAAAATTTTAAATACATACACAACAGAGTTTCATTCACCTTAAAAAAAAAGGAACGAAATTATGTCATTTGCATAAAAGTGGATGGAACTTGAGAGCATTGTGTTAAGCAAAATAAGCCAGACTCAGAAATTCAGGGGTTGCATGTTTTCTCTCAAATGGGGAAGCTAAATAATAAAAAGGAAAAAAAGTGAAAAAGGATCTTACAAAAATAGAAAGGAGATAAGTAGAGTAGAGGAAGGGGGCCAGGAAGAGGATGGATAGGAGGGAAAGAGGAGGGACTGGGGAAGGAGATTGACCAAATTATGTTAGGTGCATGCATGAATATGTAACAACAAATCCCACTGTTATGTATACTTTTAATGCACCAATAAAATAAATAAATACAAAATAATATGGAGGACTCTATGAATTCTATTAGTTGTTGCAAATTTTTAGGAAAAAAAAACTTCTATTAGTATGACAATGTTGTCTTTTAAAATTAGATGGAAAAGATACAAAATGAAAAGTGGTGGTAGCTTACCCTCTTGGAATAGGAATGCAAGTTCACTGGGGGATATGGACCCACGCGATATTTGTTTGACATTTTTTCTAAAAACGCCTATGCTGTTTAACCATTCAAAAGACACCAATTCATTAAATATCTTTAAGAAGTTTAGTATCCATTTCTTTTGTTTTTAGTTCAGTTCAGTGGGCTACTGAACCGATTGATTGGCTCAATCAAAATATTCAAAAGGCTTCCACTCAAACACTTTATGTAATATGAAATGATAATATATCAACTTATTTAAATGTTTGGCATAAACTCTGTTGTAATCAAAGAAAGCTGAGCAGAGGGAAATTGAAACTCTCTTCAACTATCGGCTCAAGGTGGTAATGCTGCATCTAGTAAATGAAATTTTCCACCACCCTTAGTCTCAAAACTTAATAGTCTTAAAATGGGAGGATTTCATAAAAGCAAATAAAAAGAACTCACATCAATTGCACTGGTTGTGACACATCGCATATATGCTAATTATTGCATATGGTCAATCTCCTTCCCCAGTCCCTCCTCTTTTCCTCCTACACATTCTCTTCCCGGCCCCCTTCCTCTACTCTACTTATCTCCTTTCTATTTTTATAAGATCCTCTCTCATTTATTTCCTTTCTGTTCTTTGGCTTCCACATTTCAGATTCCGACAGTTAAGAGTACACAGGCTTCATCAATTTCCTGAATATACACATTTCTCACCAGCAAGTTCCTACCTGTTGTCCAGGCCACTAGTCTGAAGGGAATTATTATGTAAACAAGTCTAGTTTTTATTATGATGATTAATATCAAACAACATGGCCAGTAGTTTTGAAGAATATTGTATTTGGAAGCTTTGATTTTCTGTGGTGTACGCCCATGTGGTAGAAGTGAGGGTGAAATGTGAGGGTGAGGTGTCATGGTATGGACTGAGATTGTGGAAATATGAGAAAGAGTGTAGTGCCAGAAAGGTCCCAATCTCAAACTATCAGTCCTGTGCACTCTACCCACACAGACCTCATTTTGACTAATAATTGTTCCTTTAAAAAAAATTCCCCTGAAATGTTAAATAAAACTCAACTTGTTATGTTAATTACATTATTAAAGGTTTTCTACTAAATAATATGTCCCATGGATAGTAGTATTTTACTCCTGTATTAGTTTATATTGCAACTATAATAAATGACCACTAATTTAGCAATTTAAATATTCATCTGTTATGACCTCACAGTTCTGTACATTAGGCCCAGCCAATTTTCTCCTAGGGGCTTCACAAAACTAAAATCAAGGTGACTGTAGGGTTGTATTTTTTCTACAGTCTCTATGAATAAATTTTCTTCTAAGCTCTTGGTCTACTAAATTATTTTCCTAACATTGTGAAATGTCTTTTGAAAATTCTTTGGTTTTATCTTCTTTGCCTTTGAAAGTGAAGAAATATTAATGAAGAAAAAGAAACTGAGAGTCCACTGTCTTCTGTCCCTATCGTATTAGTCAGCTTTTCATTACTATACTGAAATACCCAAGACAAGCTATTTTATGAAGAAAAGAGGTTTATTTGTGCTTACTGTTTTGGAAGTACTAAGTTTAGGGGCTTCATTTGGTGACAGATTTCTTGTTGGCAGTCCAAAGGCAATACTGGGCATCACATGCCAAGAGACAGGGAGTGGGCACATGTCTGTCTGCCTGTGTGGTTTCTTTCCCTCTACTTATGAAGCCATTAGTCTTCAATCGTGGAGTCCACACTAATGACCATTTTTAATCCTGATCAATTCCCAAGGGACCTACCAATAAACACTTAGCCCAAGTAGTTTCCATCCTCTTAGTACCTCACAATGCAGATTAAATTTCCATCCATAAACCCTTGGAGGATATTCAAGCCCAACTTCCTGATACAATTCTATATCTAATTTTAAATCTGAGTACTTGTGTTTAGAAGAAGGAATGGTCAAGTCATCTACCACAGCCCTCTCCCAGCCACACACTGTGATTGGTCCTGGAGACACAGCCAGCATGTGACAACCCTTCCAAATAGTCTTCCTGTATCTGAACACATCAGTGAAGGGATTTCCTCTTTTATCAAACAATTCCACAGATGGACAACTCTAATTGCTAGAAAATTCTTCAGTAATTTCTATCCTTTGGTTTTCAAACCCACACATGTGATGCTTACTAGTGCAATAACCCTTCAAAGGTTGGATCATAGCTATCAACTCTCTCATCATCCGTCTTACATTTACAGCTGAAATTCCAACTTTTTCCTCTACTGTTTTTTTTTAATCCACTTCTAAGTGCCGATAACTGGTTACTAAAATGTGCCCTTTGCTCATTTCAGAATTTAAAAGAAAAGAAAAAGCCTTCAGTACAGGTTGTCATTGGTCATAAATCATTATCCAGGGGTATTTGTGCCCCCTTGTATTATCATAACTCCATATTCTCCTTCTCTAAAGTGTTGTGGTATGCTATGAAGCATCTCCCAAAGACTCTATGTTAAAGGCTTTGTCTATAGAACAGCAATTTTCAGAGGTGAGGCTTGTTGAAAGTGACAGGATTGTGAGGGCTCTGGTCTCATGGAGGGATTACCCATGGATGGGGTCATAATTGAATGGACTACTGAGAGGTAGGGCCCAGTTGAAGGAAGTAGGTCAGTAGGTGGGGGGTGCTCCTGAAGTATCTATCTCATCCCTTGCTCCTTGCTCACTCTTTCTCTGTTTCCCAGCTGTCGTGAGGTGAACATTTCTGTCCGACCACATGCTCCTCAATATGATGTTTTGCCTCACCATGGGCCCAGAAACAATGGAGCCAAGTGATGATATACTAAAATTCTGAAATAGTGAGTCAAAGTAAATCTTTCCTCCCATATGCTGTTTTTCTCAGATGTTTTGTCATAGTGATGAAAAGCTGACTAACACGAAATAACATCATCACCTAGCTAGCTTTTACACATTAGTCATTAATCATCAATTATAAATATACAAAGGCTAATTAAAAAGCAAAACCAAGAAATCAAGCCACTTCAAATGGATTTCCTCTATTTTCCTTTAAATTCATTTTTATAAGAACTATAATTTCCAATTGGCAATATCAATTAACATTTGAATTTCTAGTTGGAAAAAAATGAGAAAATAGAATAGAAATAACAATGCCATTCATTTGTAAGATGTTGTTTTCTTCCTTTTTAAAGTATTTGCAAACACTGGCTAATTAATGATTTCACCTAATTGGGTATTTTTGCCTAAAGAAAATAATAATTCAAAGAAGTCCATTTTAAATAGATCAGAAGCTTCACAGAAGAGAAACTGCAACTTTATTACTTTTTGTTTATGCTTAATTTACAAGTTTTCACTAGAATCGTTTGTTTGCTTGGTTTTTAAGTGGATAAGACATGAAAACTTCTCTTTATTCTCATTCCTTGGAGACTTAAAATGGTTTTTCATCACTGTCAGATGCAAGAAAGAAAATAATAATAAAAAAAAAAGACAGGCATGTGTATCTCGTCCTGATCTCTCTAAATTTGTGTTTTCTTCCACCTTCATCAGAAAAACCTTTCCTTCTCCTATTTTCTACACAAATCCTGATCTCTCCTCCACCCCCTACGGATGGCTCAAGTATCACTCTCTTCAGAGCACCTTCTCTACCTGCTGGTCAGTCCATAGCACTGCCTTAGTCCAGATGCCTTAGGAGTAATTGGTAAGCCCACGGGCAGTGATGAAATAAAACTAGGCACCCTTAAGTGTCAGGGGATGCATTTAATCAGCTGAAGGTGGATAAAATATTGCGACCTATTTGAGGTAAAGTGGTGCAATACCAAACTGAGTCTTAATTTCTTCATATGAATAATACTGTTACATGATATAATGATGTCATGTGTATATAAGCCTTGGCACACTTCCTGGCACTTAGATCCCAGCAAATCATTTATTTTTTATCATTAATATTATTATTAAAAAGCAAAATCGGATCATGCAATCTTGGACTAGGCTTTATGCTTTCTTGCATGATTATTTCTCGACATACTTAACTCAGAGTACAGAACATTTCAGGGGTTTTGGAGGATACTTTATGCTCTAGTTCTAGGAGGCATTCTTATTTTACCAAAGAAGCTTGAGTGTAGGGGAGTAAATGAAGCAGAGAGTGCCGTGATCAAATCCACTGAAGCTGTCTTCATGTGCCATTCCAACCTCAGAGGATGTGGCCTGGGCCAAGGACAGTCATTGCACCAGAAGTGGAAGGCTCAATTAGATGCAGGTTATAATCAAGTCACTGGGACTGGAATCTACCAGACTGGAATCTACCAGTCAACTGCATTCATCTATGTCTAGGCCTAGACACCCAGGGAGCTAAAGCTTGCTAAATAAAACTCCCCCACAGATGGCCAGACACACTGTGGAGTTATATGGCTAGGAAAATGCAGAAGAGGCTAAGATCCTCTCCTCCCTTTTCTCCTTTCAAGATGAGAAGAAAGAAGTTCAGTGGCCCTGTCTTTGCCCTGGCAAAGTTGCAGACCTCAAAAACAGGAGAGAGAATTGGAGCAGCAGGATTCTCTACATTGATGAGAAGTATCTGCACATCTAAGGCTTCTAAGTTTCTAATAAGTGCTCTTATATAGTTTGTATTTTTATCTCTTCCCCAGTATATATATGTCTACTTTGCACTAATGAATACATGTCCTGTCATGTCTACTTACCTTTCTAAACTTAATTTTCTGTAACCTCCTCTACAAAGTTGTCTTATTCTATTTCAGGCAGAATTTACCTGCCTCTCCTTTCTGCCCCATGAATTTGACATTATATTGCAGTTCTCTGTACACAGAGCAGATCCACACACTCTTCACAGACAGTGCATCATATCCATTTCCTGATTCCCCCATACCTAGAAAAGATTGGGCACTTAATTTTTGAAACAAACTGAGTGGAACTAAACTGATGGGAAGCCAGTTGCTAACTTGCACGTCTCTGGAATGAATAAAAGGTGGGGAGAGAACATGAATGTGAAAGTCTTTGGGAAAACTATAAATATCAGTATAAGTGGGATAATTACAGATTGTCCCTTTCTTTTTCTCCTTTATCTCCCTTCTTTCTCTACTTCTTCCTTCACAGAAATGACTGGATCAAAATTAAATGTTTTTGCTGCCTCTGAATTGAACACTGTAACCTCCTCTACAAAGTTGTCTTATTCTATTTCAGGCAGAATTTACCTGCCTCTCCTCTCTGCCCCATGGATTTGACATAATATTGCAGGTAAACATTAAAGTTTTCCAAGTACAAAGTAAAGAATAGTCAAACAAACAAATAAACAAAAACACACATTTAGTCCTAATGTTTGCTAGTAAATTTTGAGATAAGGGATTTCTTATAACATTTCTTCATGAATGTTATCATTCATTGTTCCAATGTTTTTCCACAGTTTCATTATAATCTTTATCAGTAACAAATATGCTTTTCAGGTGGTTGGACTTTTCTGCACTTCATTATAAATTCCTTAGATGCCTTTCCAATGGAAGTACAGCTGTTATACCAATTCCCCCCCAAAATTAAACATTAATAAATATTTGCCAGAAAAAAATGCAATTTCTATTATTTTTCTCATTCTGAGTTCATTTTTAATAAAATATCTCAGGAAATATTTCCCTGTCTCCCCTCAGGGGCCAGATGATAAAGTCTGATATAATAGCACCTGGAGCACCACATATTTTTTCAGAAGGCCTTAGCTCTGCCCTGTGATCTGATAGTAGCCATGGAGACTCTTATTGCAAGTTACCTGGAATATTACCTTATGGAGTCCGATTTAACAGTGCATCTTCCACTTTGCACCATGCAAGAGGAGGCTCCCATGACTAACTTGAGTACGTTACAGATTCAATCTGAGCTCTTCCCCATCATTTTCACTTATAATGCAATATCCTGTGGCTTTATTTTGTAGTATGTCTTCAAGAGCAAAATTCAGCCTTCTGAGTGCTTTACAAAGTTATACAATACTGTTAGAAAACTAAACAGAAGCAATGGGAGAGAAAATTGAGCACCTAAGAGCAGGGGACATAGGGTAATTCCAAATCAGTCTTTAAAAGACACATGTGCTTTCAGACAGGGAAAGGCTTCTTAGACAAAATTGTGAAGGGAGGAAATGTTTTCTGCTCCTCTCTAACACTTTTGGATCATTGCACATTCCACTCTCAACCCCAAGATACCCAACTTTTCTTTGTTGAAGGGATCTTTTTTCTCTTTCTTTTCTTTTTCTTTCTTTCATTTTTTTTTGCATAAATGAACTTTTAAGCTTATTCACACTAAATTCAAAAACAACACAACTTCACAAATGCACTGGGAGAGGCAATGGACTTCCAGAAGCGGAATTATTAATGTGAGAATTCCAGACAGTACCTGGCAGAGGGATTCTGAGCCAGAAGCTCTCCAGGACTCTTGAGACACATCAGGGAAGTACTCCACTTTTCCCCTGAGGTCACAAAATTCTCATCCCTATTTTTCACAGACACTGAAGTTCTAAGATTTTATTTTCCCTGAGTCTATACAACTCAAACAAAATTCCCAAACCATTTGATCCCTGTATTATATTTCTTTTTTACTTGCAGTAGTAAAATGTCTACACAATTTCCTGCCTTGGCCAGTCCAACATGGGGCATGGAACTGGGTTGTCCTTGCTCATGGAATCCTCACAGAGTGGTCTGCCAGGACTGGCTTTCTATCATGATTGGAAATGGAGACAGCATCTCACCTTGGCCCAAATCTATATTGACCTCCTAGGAATACCCATAAAGTATGTTTTCCGTTTTAATAAAGTACTAAAATAAACTTTAAAACATTCACATGTCTTCTTCAAGGTGGTTTCAGGGACAAGGGCTGTATGAGGCAAGTCAGTTTCACCATGTGACTTGACTTTAATTTAAAAGGAGTCACACATCTTCCCTAAGGCATGTGAGGGATTATCCAATAAAATGTTTAATGTTAAAAGAAAACCAATGGTGCTATCACTAACTCTAAAGCAGAGATGCTGCTGTATCTATTGAAAACTTTCTATAACCTTTTACTGAAGCCCTCAGCAGGAGACAGGCTGAGAACTGAGCGGGGACTCTCTCCCCAGTCACTTGTGGAACTCATGATTCATTTCTTAAACCTCTTAATCCAAACACTGGGGGGGGGGGGAAGTTACTCAATTTAACCCAGTAGAAGAGATGTTTCCCGTAAAAGTTTAAACAGTCATCAGACAGAAATCCTGCTGGCTCCAGCTAAATCCTGCTTGGCCATCCAAAACAGCAATGTTTGTTTGTTACAGCAAACATTTGTGGCTCCTTTTTGTTGGCTTACCAACTTCTCTGGGTTTGTTCATTTATTTTACTTTTCTTTGTTATATGTAACCTTAAATCAGGATACGACACTACCACAACCACATCAGTATTTACAGCAGCACAATTCACCATAGCCAAACTATGGAACCAGCCATTTAACAGATAGATAAATAAAGAAAATGTGTTATATATACACATGGAGTATTACTCCGTCATGAAGAGGAATGAAATTATGGCATTTGCTGGTAAATACATGAAACTGGAGAATTATCATTCTAAGTGAAATGAGCCAGTCCTAAAAAGTCAAAAGTCAAATGTTTTCTCTGATATGTAGCTTCTTTTGAAACCAAGCTTTAGGCAAAATCGGAAGAAAAAACATAAAGATCAAAAAAGTGACACGTGACCTCCATATTCCAGGCCAACAACTGGGGAAAGGTATAGATTAAGGATTCACTGGGAAGCCAGTAACAGAGTGTTATCCAACCCTGTGCAATGCCACCATCTAGCATTTAAGCCCTGACCTTCCAGACCAATCATTAAGACATTCTCAAAAGAAAGTTTTTCCTCTTCTGAGAGTCATATAAAGCTCAAACATCTCTGAAATATTTCATAAATTTGTGCAGAGGGAACCCCACACTCACTGCCACTGAAATACACATTCTCAGTTCAGTTTTAATTTGCTTCTACTGCAACGCAACCAGGTCATTTCAACAGACTCATTTAAGTGCTGTGAAGAACATAGGAGAAATTTTAAAAGAGGAGCTTACAACTTAGTTGGAAATAAAACTTTGGCAAATTCATAGTTCTTCTGAGGAGCCAAAAATGTCTGTCACTCTCCAACATAACCTCTGCCTTTCTCACCTTTATCTACCTCTTGTCATGCTTTGAAGTCCACATCTTTCAAAATGCTGCAAAGTTGAACAACAGACATATCTTAAGAAAAATTACCCAAAACTTGGAAATAAGTTGGGGAAACACTGGAAAACTGTCTAATAGGCCTTCTCAAATATTATCTAAATTTTTATGAAAATGTGCCTGTTGTTGTAGAATATTGTTGATTACATTCCAGACATTGTTAACTTACACATTAGCTTGTAGATTTCTATCAAGTACAGGTACAAACGATTTCTGTCTAGTAGATGAGATAAACTCAGAATTATGGTTTATTGCCCTGAAATGTTGTCTCCAAACTAGGAAACTTACATCAGGATGAATTTTCTTACTAAATATATAAATCTCCATTCCTCAAATGCCTATTGAACTATCTTGATGCTTCACTATCCTGATGCTTTTCTCCTAATTGAGTTAAACAAATATTTGACATGTGTTCAATCTTTATTTGTTTGAGAGTCATGTTTTAACTTTTGTTAAATCTAAAATGATGGATGAATTGCCATTGGAATATTCGCTACTGTGTTGTTTATAAAAGTAAACAATTAGAAGCAAATCAATTATCTATCAGTAAGGAATCAGTGAGCAAATAATGATAGGTAAATGCAACACAATAATTTAAAATGATGATGTTTTTCTTTAGTTATTAACATTAAAGTAATTTTATAACTTATAATGTAATGTTGGTGACTTATTGGTAAATGTAGCTTTCATACCAAACATTCAACATGGTATAATTCACCTGTAGCAGAATTATATAAATATATAGAATATAAAGTAAATATAGAAGGGGAGAGAGAGAGAGAGAGAAAGAAACAGAGAGAGAGAGAGACATCAGGAAGGATATTCATCCAGATATTCACAATGATTGTCTCTTAGACACTGGATTTCATTTAACTTTTACAATCTTCTCATTTGTATTAATCTAAGTTCTATTCCCTAAGTAAAATATGCCTCTACATACCACCTGGTCAATAACTGGTAGCTAATTCAGATTCTTCTAGCCCTTTACCTCTGTGCCTAGATTCTTACCTTCATACATTGATTATGGTGTACTCCCTACAACTTAGGAAGAAACTTCTCCAAACTGACTTCACTGCTACAGTGTGGTTTTCTAATTGAGTTTCTTGCGGTCCTCAACTGATTGGCTCTGAGTATTAATCAGTGGCTAAACTCTACCTCTTCTTGGGTACTGTGGCTGGAGCTGCTTTTATATATTAATTTATTCATAAAATATTTATTAAACATAATATTTATTAGACTCTGGGAACTTGAGAGTTAACTTATAAAATTGGTTCTTTCCATCCCTGATCATACAATCCAATGGGAAAATGATGGTTTCCTCAAGAATCACAAGTGTAACACAGGATCAGAGAACAGACAGCTTTTGGCTGATGGGTTTGGTCACTGAAAGACAGCCAACCTAGTCATTTTCCAGTATTCCCCAGAATCTCATAACAACAGGTTTCTTTCTTTTTTTCCTCTGCCTGTGTTAATGAATTCCTATTTTGCTTCCCACCTGAAATGTCTTACTGAATGTTCACAGGTCACAGAAAGACAAATCTATGCTGTCTATGCTTACCTCACACCCTCCCATTTAGGACATTCAAGACTTACCAATTCCTTCTGAAAAGTAAGAAAAAACATTCTCATCCCTAGAATTAGACTTGGTGTCTACCCATGAGTATTCAGCACTCATGGCAAGAAAGCCTCTGAGCTAAAAGCTTCCCTGAAGAAGCTCATAGTTCACATAAACAGAATAAAGACTTGAAGTTATTTTTTAAGATGCATTTGAAGTGAAACAGCTCCATGCCCTCTCCAAGGGCCATTTGCAAGCAACATGCTTTTCAAAAAAAAAAAAAAAGTAGATGTGAGAAATAGAATTTATGGTTGGGTGAGACAGTAAAGTTAACTGAACCATTTGGAAGTCAAGTAAACCTCATGACTCAGACTTTGTCAATGTTGTGCAATAACCTATGTTTTTTTGCTAGTAATTCACCAAGCTACAAAAACATAACCAGGATAAAGTGATACTGATCATGTATCTCCCCATCTGGACACACAAAAACTTCTTAGTAGTGTCAGTCAGAATCACTGAGGCAGAAACCTACAAGGATCCCTGACATCTTCATCCTTTCTAAGAGCCAGTCACCAAGACCTCTTAATTTTCCTCTTCATCTGTTTTGCTCTCTTCATATCTAAGACCACCATGTTAGGCCAAGATACCATCCCCTCACCTCTCACCTGGATCCTTACAATGAACTACCAACTGTTTGTGAGGAAAATCACCTTCAATCCCTCCAATGTACTCTCCTCAATGAACATAAGTTTATATTTCTACCTACTCAAAACCCACAAATCTTTTCCATTGCTTTTAAGCAGAGACCCCAATTCTCAACATGACCTTCAAGATTTTGCAAGTGTCTTCCCAGCCTGCTGCTGAACACATTGCCCCACCCCAATCTGCCAACCCCAATCCCTCCAGTGCCCACCCAGTCCTATGACATTACCAATTTGTTCTGGACCTCAATAACACTCCTGCCTTTCCAAATTCTGAGATTAAGTAGTAACTACGTATGATCTTCTCCTCTCAGTTTCATGATGTGATTTTATTCACCTAATACAACACCAGACATCTAGTATATGTTCTTTTAATATTGGCTTAATTGAAGACTGAATAGAGGAATAAAATGATAAACCTATTAAGTTTTAAATAGGTAGACAAAGATGCTAATGCATTTAGTAGTCTATTCTTTTCCTTTGTGCCATAAAATTTATTTAAAATTTCTGCATAAAATCTCCTTTAAAACTTCATTTTTTTGTTAAATATACACACTTTATTGAGTATGATTACATATTGGAAGACCTATTTTACAAATCAAGATGATATATAGGTTCATTACAGTGAAAGCACTTCAAAGACAGAGATAATTTGCTGTTTTCTAATTTTTTTTGAAATGTGCCAATCTGTTTGGTATCATAAAATACCACCAACATTCACTTGCCAAGTAGTTGAGCTCAATAAAAACCTTTATCCAGTCTGCAGAAACACATCCCTCTGAATAAAATAATTGAAAGAACGTTTAGCACTAAAGTAGAGAAAGACAACAAAGATGTTCCTCCAAATCAATAGATCATCTCTCATTTGGACAGCGAAACTGAGAGAATATTAAATCTCCACAAGGGAGAGAATAAGTGGCTGTGTTGATATACAACCTTGACAAAATGCCAAATAAAGGCATGGAGACAAGCTGACTTCTGTACCACCTAACTTCAAAAACTTTAGGCCTTAAAAAGCTGACTTGGTTTTACTGTTAATACACAAAGTATCCATTGGAAACAGTCATTAGGTTCTCATTCAGTGATTAAATTCTATCATTTTCCGGTTCCTCAGACTGTGAGTGGTGGCTGCTTTCAATCTCTTTTCTCATTCACTTTGTCTTTCTTCTTCCCACAAAGAGTCTCTCATTTCCTACTTCTCTTCTGTTTTTATTTTTTCATCCTATTAACTGTTTCCTTATTAATCCAAGAAGATAAAAAGATTCAAAGCCTCTTTATTTCAAGTGGAATTAGAATCCATGGAAGTCAAAAAATGAGATAGACAGGACAGGTGGCAACATCTTTCACAGACTCCAGCACTAAAATGGAAAACCACTTAGAAAAATGCCACTGACTCCTGCATGGGCTTCTGAGCCTTACAATTGCTGCAGGTAAAGCTCTTTCAGATGAGAGGGGAGGGTAATTTTGTTGACAAGTGTTTAACGAGAAAGCAACCTGCTATTTTTATGAAAAGAAGTAGAGTTAGTTATTTCTTTTTCTTACTGGCACCTTGTTTCCTTCAATTTTGGGGGGAGATAACTATATTGTAATTCAAAAATCACATACATACCCATGTAAATAGTAAACCAAAAGAATCCTAAGCCTAGATATCAGGGATAGTGAGGCACTAGCAGTCACAATAAGAAATAAAAGGTTAAAGACAGACTATGTAACCAGATAGAGTGCAATCTCAGCACACAGGCATTTAGCTTGGGCAATTTATCCACATATGTTTGGCAAACAAAAGTCAGAAAAAAAATGCCAACGATTTAAACAGTGTGGGTGATTCCACCAGCTATTCTCCTGTAGGAACATATGCCTCAGGGTGCACTTGAGGTGGGAGCCATGAATACGCAACTCCTCAATTTAGGTTTAGTTCTCTAAAGCCCCTCTGGGCTTAGCATGAGCTTCTTATCACTAAGGGGCAAATCTAGTGAAAAGATAGCCTTTTACAACAGGATGCTAAACTCCAGCTGACCACTTCAGCTGACAGGCAACTCAAGAAGCAGTCATATGTTTCAAAGCAAAAGGGGAAATAAGCCATTCCTGGACATACTGGGAAACCATGTGCCTACTTCCAACACGGCACCTTCCCAGTTCCTTCAAAATACCCAGCTCTGCAGAACTCAGAGGCCTGATCTGGGTTTGTGGTTGTCAACCTTCCATTCCATCAAGCCATCAAAAGTTGTGCTGTCATCTTGAACACCTCACAAAAGGAAAAGGAATGTGTTCATTCATTTAGGGCTTAGATGGTGTGAGTTTAGAACAAGAGAGATTGAAGTAAAAGTCAGTTTTTATCCTCATTTTGTCTTGGACTTATACCTTGAAGAATATTATTTGCCTCCCTTGAACTTGGTTTTGTATTTTGTCTGATCGGCATAAACTTTTATAAATTTCTCTCCTCTGTTTGCCTCTCGTGGCTTGTGTATTATTCTGTCAGGATGTTGTTGTTTGGGATTTCAGTGAATCCCTGGGGAAATTTGAAAAGTGACAACTTTATAGTATTAAATTCTCTGATCCATGAATATGGCACATTCTTCTACTAATTTTTCTGATAGATGTTTTCTAATTTTCAAAGTGAAAATAATGCATATTTTTACTCAATTATTTTGTAATTGATGTATTCTGAAGTACTGAAAAGTATCATTTTTAAATTTTTTTTCCTATCTATCATTTGCTGGTAGATAGAAATATAATTAACTTGGTAAGCTTTCAATATTTCACCATTACATAGGTGTGGTGTTTGGTAGGATCTACTTGAGCTGAGTACATACATATTCTTTGATCCAGATAACATAAGAATTATCATAGCAACATTATTCATAATAGCTTCTACACTGGAAATTGCTTGTATGTCAAGGAATAATAGAATGGGAAAATACATCCAGGCAGATGCACATTGGAATATTATAGAGAAGAGAGAAGGATTCACTATAACTCTATGCAACAAGGTGAATCTCATACCAGAAGAGTGAGCCAAAGAGTCAGATACAAGAATACACTCTGAACTCTATGTGATTCCGTTTGTACAAAGGATCAAAATGAAGTAGACCCAATACCGGCTTTCAAAAGTCAGTATTGTTACACTGCAGGAGGTAGTGAGTTAAATGGACAGGGAGGAATTTCTCCAGGGCTATAACAACTTGTTTTTGTTTTTGTTTTATCTGTGTGTCAGTTATTATTGGTGCGCCAGTTTGTAAAAATTCATTGAACTGAACATTTCTGATTAGGGCATCAGTAGCTGAAATTCCATTTTAAATTAAATGCAAAAAGTGGATTCCACTGATATGTGAATTAAAATTTCATATCATCCCCTAGGATTCACCCCAACTTTGTGCTGTATGTTCAAGCCACTCATGTAGCTCCCTGAGTGCTTTACATGTTCTCCCTCCCCTACTTTATCACTATCCTTGATAATTTTTAAAAAGGTCGGCATACTAATAAAAACACTAATTGGAAGAAATTTGCCTTGATTTGAATGAAGGCTCTGTCACTTCCTAGCTGCATAATTTGGGCAATTTTCATAACTTTTCTAGGCCTCAGTTTCCTATCTATAAATAGGGATAGTGACAGGTTGTCCCATAGACCCTGATGTGCCACCACCTCTCTGCCCTGCGTGACTTGTTCAAGTGGAGGCCCCTACCTGTGCTTCTTCATCACTCAGGGTCTGAACTGCATTATAGGTATGCAGTGCTTTGCTAAGGATGCCATTACAAGGTGCCACAGCCTAGGTGATTTAACAACAGAAATCTCTTTCCTCATCCAGAAGCAAGAAATCCAAGTTCCAATTTTGGACAGTGTTGGTTTTATTCCGAGGCCTCTCCATCAACTCCTTGGTGGCCATCTCTGTCTTCACATGGCCTTCCTCCACACATGACTGTGTCTCAACCTCTTCTTCTTACTCAGCCCATAACAAGACATTTATCCTGCTTTCCCTTTTATCCCCTAGAAGAATGGGTGTGTCTTATCAGCTGTGTATCTTAAGCCCCTAACACAGCATCTAGCTTGTAGGAGACTCTTTTTTTTTTTTTTAAGAGAGAGTGGGAGAGAGAGAGAGAGAGAGAGAGAGAGAGAATTTTTTAATATTTATTTTTTAGTTCTCGGCTGACACAACATCTTTGTTTGTACGTGGTGCTGAGGATCGAACCCGGGCCGCACGCATGCCAGGCGAGCTCGCTACCGCTTGAGCCACATCCCCAGCCCCTGTAGGAGACTCTTAATAAATAAAAACTACAAAGGGAAAGAAGTTCAAACAAATAAGCTCATGGGAGCAAAACTCATCATTTCTTGAAAGACACCAGTGATCTAAGGAAGGTAAGAGAGATTCATTCAATTAAGTGAATTATTAGAGTTGAAAGCAGAAGTCGATAAAGGCAGAACACTGACCCAGTTGAGGCTGACAGAATACAGCTCTCATACTGTATCACTCCCTCCAAAGTGATGCTTGCATTTCCCTCAATAACAGCTCCTTAGCATTAATTACCCAGTAATTCCCACTTCAGTGCCTTTTTAGGTAAAAGCTAGCAGAGACAACCTTTGCAATTTATTCCCATTTTCATTTTTAATTTAATTGCATTTTAATAGGTAATTCATTCCCCTAAATTAAAATAACAATTCAGTAAGGTTTAGACTAAGAAAATTTCTACATAAACTGTCCTGAACTTTGCTTCTTATACTTATCAATATATCCCGGGGGCCTTTCCATACTCACAAATATCAGGCTTTCTTGTTTGGATCAACCATGCAGTGTCTCACTGTGTGGCCACACCACAATTTATCCAGTCATTTCTCTACTGCTGGCCACTAGGATTGCTTTTCAAATGTTACTATTGCAAATGCTAAAATGAACAGCTTTGCCCACATGACATTCCAAGCACCATGTGCCTGAAAAGTAAACTCTGGCTGTGGATTTAATAATTCAAAGGCTAAGTGAGTGTGTAAATGATTTTAATGAATATTTTCTGCTATCCATAAGAATTCTACCTTTTTATCCTCTCATCAGCAACATATGAGAAAACCTGTTTCTCCACAGCCTCACCAACAAAGAAGATTATCAAACTTGATTTTTTGCCAATATGACAGATGGCAAACAAAATGTTTCTCTGCCTATACGAGAATGTGGACAAAGCCATACTGTCCCCTGGTGTATTTGACCTGACAGGAAATTTTAGCTAAGGTTAGATCCTTATTCCTTAGTTGTCCTGACATCCAGCTTATTAGTGATCCCAAGTTTCTGAGATCCTTAATCAAGTAGGATAATGATAATCTTTAATTCACTAGGAGAATGTAGAGGAAAAAAAAAAACATGGAGGAAAGAAATGGTGGAGGAGAGTGTGAGGTTCGCTGGTAGCTAATTCTGCAGCCGGTGTGCCTCGCTTTTAGCCATATTCCCTGACCCAGTGTTAAGTCCCAGGTAAATGCAAAAATACCTAGAAATGCCCCTATGTGAGAATATGTTCCTAGAAAGAACCCTTGTTATGGTGGGGTTGAAGGATCTCTGGAGGACCTTTGCAGTCTCTGCCAGAGATACATAGGTTTTTGCTGCCATCATTTGACCTGTGCTTCATTCAAACACTGAATTTGATGACATAAAACTGCATTTGTTAAGCTGTAGAGATGTGTGTGTGTGTGTGTGTCATTGTGTATGTGTCTGTGTGTGTTTATATACAATTGCTTTATAGAACAATTTCAAAATTTATTATCCCCTAAGTACCTTGGCCTCCATATCCTTACTTGTACAAGAAGAAACACTGAACTTGATCACTTCTTTTTGTTTTCTTTTTCTGATCCTGAGGATTGAACCAGGGGTGCTTTACCACTGAGCTACATTCTCAGCCCTTTTTGGTTTTATTTTGAGACAGGAGCTCATTAAATTGCTGAGGGTCTCTCTAAATTTCCCAGGCAGTCCTCAAACTTGCAATCCTCCTGCCTCGGTCTACCGAGTTTCTGGAATTACAGATAAGCACCATGGTGCCCAGCTGAACTAGATCACTTCTAACTTCCAAGCAACTTTTGCATGAGTATGGGGTGGTGGTAGTTTAACATGCTTTGCAGTGCATGAGTGACTGACCATAGGCCAATATCCCAAACACCATCAGTTGATTTTTTGATTCCTCTCTCCTCTGTCCTCCTGGGATCTTGCAAGGAATATAAAAATATAATTTTACCTTAACAGGAGGTCTCCATTGCTATGTGAGTATATCCTTAATCTCTTTGCACTTCTCAAATCAAAGATATTCCCTACTTACTGCCAAGTAAGTTTGCACTGAGTCATAATTTTACAGATAAAGGACTTCAGTTATGTTCAATAAGTATTTATTAATTTCCATAAGAGTTCATGAAAAAAAACTATTCCATGTCCAATTTTGACCCATACTGGTGATACAAATAAAATAAATAAATAAACTCGCAGAATTTTATCTATTTTTGGTTTTGCTTTTGTTTTATGGTGACAAGGATGTAACCCAGGGCCTCACGCCCACACGGGAGGCAAGTGACCTTCCACTGAGTATAGCCCCATCCTGGCATTTGCATTCCAACTCAGGAACTCAAGTGATAAAGAGGTACAAAAACAGAGCTCTTGATTCCAAAGAGCTTCTAATTTCTTTCAGAGTGTTCAGCACAGCCACATGAAAAGTTAACAATATGAGATCACAGATGATTTTCTGCCTGGATGAGTAAACAGAGGATAGCCAACAGCGTGGCAGAGGGCCAACCTGGTGGCTTCGGCAGCATCAAGACGATGTCCAAACTCTGTAATGTGAAGCATGATGGAAGCAAGAGCTCTAATAAGCAATTCCCAACCATGCAAAGCAAACTTGACCTCTCTTGATACCCTGCCCTGGAAGGGGACTGGGGCCAAGGCCCTTTCGTTTCTGCCTGAAATCAGCACCTTGGTCTGTAATGGGAAATATATGCTTGTCAATCATGTATTTCTATCAGGGAAGGCACTAAAACTCATGTAGTGCAAGAGAATCTTTTCAGTGATGGATAAAACTCAAAAGGATCAAAGATCATCATTCCTGAAACAGGGGAAATAAGAAAAACGCCATTAACCTCCCTGTATTGTCCTGCACACAGTTGACAGTTCAGGCCCATGCTTGCTTGGAAGATCTTTTCTCTTTTACTTTATTTTCCCTAGTGACTTCCCTTAGAGACTTAAATAAAGAAAACATTTAAATTGCATGTCTCATAAACCATGCCATTATTATATGCTATCACATAATTAAAGTGTCATTTAATAATTAGAGCTCTTTTGTTCACAAATATAACATAAGCTTTTCCATTCTATGGCTTGCAAAAGAAAAATGCAGTTATATGTAATTGGGGCAGTAAGTTCTATTAAACCCAAAATAAAGAAACTCTATCCTCATCCCCTATCTGTCCCAGCCTTACCCCACAGCCCCTGAGCAACAGGCCAGTTAGTCATGACTTTCAAAACAGAGATATTTTTTAAATAATTTTGAGTCAGAAATTATATAACTACAAGTTTTCTAGTAATATTTTTAAAAAGAAAGAAAGCAATACAGGAATTTCTAACACTAGTTTATAGACAAAGAAATTGAGACACAACTTGGTTATGCTACTAGATCGAAGTTCAGATGTTCTAAGTAAAGAAGTCACTACAAGTACCCAAATATTTGGGGCTCCAAGTTGAGAGGTCTTTCTACCATGTCTATTTGTGGGTGTGTCCTTACTTCTACATTATAATGCAGAAACGTGTGGTCCACAGAACAGGATGGAAAGCAGGTCAGTGTTATGACACACAACTCCAAAGTGTTCATTTGATGTCAAAAGCTTGGTAAGTGTCAACTAGATGTAGCAGGAGCTGAAGTTCTCTGGGCCAACCCCTCTCATTTTATAAATAACACTTAGACCCAAGGACATTAAGAAACTTATACAAGATTAGAATTAATAGGAGCCCCCACCTCCACATTCAAACTCAACACAGAACCATAAACTTGCTGGATATTTGGGCACATAATTCAGTTGCCACCTGAAACTCCTGTTGTTGATGACAATTCTTTTTTTTTTCTTTTTTTTACAAATAACTGTATTTCTCTTTTGGATGCAACTAATTCATGTTCATTGACACCTCTCTTTCTCCTTTTATCTCCTAATCTTTTGCCTACCCTCTGGTTTCCTCATCCTAAGACCAAATGTGATCCACAGAACAAGCACAAATAGACATGCTCAGGTTTGTAGGGAATGAGGCCAGTAAGCCCAAGGTAATGAGGAAGGGACAGCAATTGATACGTAGGAGGTGAACACGGAACACGAATATTTCAAAAACCGTGGAACAGAGACGAGAGTACACAAGAAACAAATCTGGCTCAGCCACAAGTGGTGTGGCTGCCAAGAAAATACGTTTTAAGGGATCCTGAAATATGACCCCCACTAGGAAGATACGGTTATTACTACGCTACTATATCCAATAATAAGAGATTCCTTTCTTTCATTACATTGCTAACATCCCTGGCATGATTGCAGGGATGGGGTTAGGGGGTATAAGTTATTTATACCTTAGTGGGATGCAATTTAATTAAATTGCTCTCCTCCTAACACATATTTGAGCTCAGCCCCAGGAGAAGTTTAATAGCTAGTAACTAGAAATGTAAGAAAGTAATTTTGAAAGGTGGGCAGTTCTAGAAAGGGCAGGCTTGCCCTGGGGAGCTGCCGTCTGAGGCCTTGGCAATATAAGAACATTGGTCTGTTGGGAGGTAAGATGCAGAGATGAGACGTGGGAAAAGGAGAGGGTGTAGTGGACGTGGAAAAGCAGAGGAGAGGGAGACAAGAAAGGCATGCCTAAGTAAGGTCCCCAGCTTTCCAAGTCCCAAACCTAAGAGTGTCTTGTATACGTTTGGAGGTTTCTGGGACTTGAAAATTTAAGGCCTCCAGCTTCTTTATTTTTCTCCTGCATAAGCTCTGTCAGGCACTTTACCCTCCCACAAAATAAACAGAAAGGTTTATGAGGAGGAGGCAAAGCAATATACTGCCAAGGAAGGCAGAGCCGCCCGACGCCACACTCACAAGTCACTCATGACACCTGCCAACTGTGAAGGAAGGTTTTTAAATTATGGTTTGGCTTTCTTGGCCTCATGAGATTTTATTAACCCCCTGTAGCAACAGTTTTCATTTGAGGGCCTTACTCTCTTCGCTGGAGGAAGACTATGGCTGAACCATGGTCACAGGGTCAAGGATTAGAAGCCCACTGGACCTGTCTCCATCACTTTGTTGACTGGAGAATAAGTGGCCGTTCTAAGGAGCAAGCCTGATTGTATTTCTTCCCTGCTTAAGATTTCAATGGCTTCTAGCAGCCTGGCAGATAAAAGCCAAGTTCCTCAGAGTGGCCTGCTAAGACACAGGCATCATGGCTGAGCACTCTGAGCACCCACCCATGAGAAGGTCAATCCACCACCCCCCAGACTGAATTTCCTGAAGTTTCAAACAAATTAAGACATTAAGCACCTTCCAGCCTCCAAATGTTTAGGCATTCCATGTTCTCTGCCTAGAATGAGTTTCTCCTCTAAATTCTCCAATTTCCAATGCTAATGTCATCCAGAGTATGTGGCAGGTAGGTGATGGGATTAAAGCAAGAGTTCAAATCCTGTCTCCTAATGCCTGGATTTCATCATGTGCAAAGTGGGAGAAAAACAATGATACTTTCCTTGTGGGATCATTGTGAAGATTAAACAAATTAACCTACATAGGACATTTAGAAGAATGCATGGGGTTTGATGATCTGTAAATGAATGTTAGTCATGAATCTGGAATGCCTCTGAAGAACCCTTGCCGATGAGTCAATCTTCCACTCCTCTCTGCCAACACTGGACCAAATACATACATTTGTAAACACCTGTCGCTCTTCATGGAGTATTTGTGGTCCGTTGATACTCTATTTCAGTCTCAAAAGAACTTGATTTGAAATAGTCCAGTAGTTGCAATAGTTGGATTATTTACTTACTTGTTTTTTAGGTAATCTTTCTTCCCTCATGAGTTGTGAACTCCTGAGAAGGTAGGCTTCACCTTATGTTTATTATGTTTATTGTGTCCCTAGTTCCTAGGTACATATAAGTGCTCAATAAATAGACTTGTTCTTCTTGACTAATAACACCCCACCTTAAATTTTTTGCCAGTTGATGCATATGAAATAGTCCTTTCTTTTTTTAACTTTGCTTTTTTTAAGTGTTACTAAAATTTAAAATTTTTTACATGTGCTAACATTTTATTTCTCCTTTTGTGTAAATTATCTTTTTAATAATCCTTGTATTAAAATATATTTGGTAAGACAATAAAACAATAAGGGAGATTGTCATACTAAACATGTTTTTGTTAATATGCACATAGATTACCTGGAAAGTTTTTATCTCATCCTTTGTTCTTAACCATTGACTGTCTTATAGAGGTATTAGGGAATAAAATTTGTTCCTTCCCTCCATCACGTGTGTCTTCTGCCTATTCCAGGGCTCAGTTCCAGTGTTGCAACCTCCAGAAAAATTTCCTCTTCTTTTTTTTTTCTCTATTGATTTTTCAGTCCAATTACACTGTAGTCACTTCAGGTACAGGAACTGGATTATTATGCTTTAAAGTCTCCAGCCTCTAATATTATATTCAGGGCCAGGCTTGCTGCAGGTCCTCACTGATTAGAGGATCCTACACTATCAGTTTCACTGAATGGCGTTTGGACTTGGAGAAGAGGAAGTCAAGCAGTAACTCTGTAGCAAACTCACAAGATGAAGTCCATTCATTCTACAGGGCCTGCCATCTGATACGCTAAAGGTCTTCATCCTATTTTATTGATATTATATCCTTCGTGAAAATAGACCAACTAGTTTTAGTTCCCTAATATTTATGAGCACTTGTGCTAGAAGGAGAAAAATATTAGAACCTAGGACTATCCAAGACCTAGATATTTACCTCCTATGCAGAAGTATCTTGGAACATAAATACAGGGACAAATCCATCTGAAGCAATCCTGGTATCTTCTTAAGAATCAGCTCAGTGATCTGAGCAGGAAGAAGTTAATGAGACTGATTTCTCCTGACATATTTACTGGTGGAGATGCGCCTGGGGTCAGTTTACTGAGATTGGTTTGGGGACACAAACAAAGTAAACTCTTAAAGCTCTGCAGATGAATTGCCCTCCCTAAGTCCTTCAGAACTCAGAATGGAGTCAAAGCTGAAGTCTGAAGTCCACAGAGGCTGCAGCCACTCCCGGCCTGCTGAGAATGTGTTAGGTAAATTCTGGACCAAAATATTGAACTTGAATATTGCAAAACAGGGAAATTGGTAAAGTGGGGAAGATCTATAAATGGGAAAATAATTCTTTCATCTGCAGAATATAGGATTACAGCAATTAGTGAATTCATCTGTCATAAGCATTAGTTGTTAAATTATCAATCAATTGATAGAAAAGCTATGAGGTGGGGAAGAAGAGTAGACAACATAGAATTCAAAGGCACATGTTAATGAGCCCCATCACTGAAGGTAGACTCCAAATGAGTTTAGCATGTTTCTGCTGCAAAAATTAAGAGGGTCCTGGGTTCCAGGTATACTACTACTTTCTGATGAAATTTGTGACCCTGCTATTTAATCTGCCCCTGTCTCATTTCCCTCTTCGGAATGCCCTCTTTTACTTTTAAGATCTCTTGCCTTTTATACTCCTGATGCACAATTATTCTAGGGTGGACTTAACGCAAAGCAATCCTTGTAGTTTTGCACCTTAGTGGACATGTCTAAAAAGCAAAGATGGTAACATCTGTTTTCACCTAGAAGCTGAATGATGTCATGGCTGTGTTAAGTGTTTGGAGATGTTCTAAATGCTCCGGAAGGATAAGGCAATGTCATTGTCTCCATCATTTTAAAAAATTCCAGCTTTTTAAAATATATTTATTTATTTATTTTAGTTTTAGGTGGACACATTATTTTGTTTTTATGTGGTGCTGAGGATTGAACCTAGTGCCTCATGCTGCTAGGCGAGCACTCTACCACTGAGCCACAACCCCAGCCCCAAATTCCAGCTTTTTGAAGGGCTGAAATTTAACACTCCATTCTCATTTGGTTTGTCTTTCAGGAAAGGGCCCTGGTCTTGCCTGGATTTTTCCAGAGAGATGTAAGGAGATGAGCTGGCTGGAAAGAAACATCAATTCAACAGCCCAGCCTTTATTTATACCAGCAAAATAAAGATGACATTTATAATTACTGAAGACTTGCAAAAAGCTTTTTCAATGCTGTTTTATTCTGCCTTTACCTCAGTGAAGATTCTTATCCACCTGTTAGTGACAAGAAGCTGAAACAGTAAGAAGTTAAAATACTTCTCCCAAACTCACACTCTCTTGAGAAGTCTAGAAATTGAACCTAAATATCCAGACACACAGCCTGAGATTGGTCCAGGAAATGGTAGGGCTCCTGAGGTCCACCCTTGATGGCTTATATGTTCCATCATCCAGGAAGCCATTCTCTGCTCGCTGGTGGACACAATCAATCCCCTCTCAGGGCTCCATACTTTTCCTCACAATTTTTTAAGGAAACATGTACACAAGGCTATTTACTGTTGTATTTGTCTTCCTCCTTGGACTGGAGCTTTTAAAAGCCTAAAAATGACAGTTGGAGCCATAGTCTTTGACAAAGCTAGGGCTCAGCAAATGGCCATGGAATAAAGGATCAGCAAAAGACTCCTCAAGAGTGTAGAAGAGTTAGAACCAAGCGTGGCAGGAGAAGAGAGAGGAAAGTGGGGAGAGTGGAGGGCAGGAGAGAAGCAGGTTGTCGGTGCTGAGTCTGACCATGTGGCAAAGCCAAAAGCGCACTGGGAATGTTTAGCTGGGTTTGCCCACCACATTCTGTTCACCATCATTAATGAGCACAGTTGAAAGCTGATGTATTTGCAAACATGTCCACCCAGACACAGCAAAACCTGGCAAAAAAAGAATAGGGTGTCCCCAGCATCTCTGTTAGTCATAACACCATGGCTGTCCAGAGAGTGCTTTGGTTTTCAGAAATGAGACATTAAAAATAGAGTTTCATGTCCTGAAGTAGAACAAGGAAGCCCAAAAATTTTACTAAAAAATGGGGAACACAGAACAACAAAGACGCTGACGAAGACAATGCCTATAATCTTGTCAAACACTTGTACTGAAAAGAAATGCAGTAAACATATATACATGTGGGTGTGTGGACATAGCTATTCTAGGAGCTTTTGTAAATGAACACTGAAATCTTCATACTTCTTGTGAGCAATTAGAAAGTCCTCATTCACCGCTGCTGCTTCTCCAGCCCAACCTTATGCATAGTACACTGCCTGTCAAATCACAGGCACTCTGAATGTTTGAATGGCAGAATTGAAGTGTGTGTAAAAGAAATCAGTACAGTTGGACCATTAGCTTATTTGAGCAGATTTCTTGCTCTGGAAAAAAAATGCTACAACTCCTCTACCTTTACTGAAGTGACACCTATCCAGTATCTCCAAACTGACCAGTCTCTGGCAAGAATAAGCCACCATGTCATCTGAAAAAGATGCAGAATGAAGCACATACAATTTTATTCTGTGTATAGTCTCATACTGCTCTAGAGGAAACAATCCTGCAGATGGTCATTATCTATAATCAATTGTGTTCTTGATATGCATTCATTCAATGATCGATTATTACCTTTTGAGAGCCCACTATGTGCCAGAGCCTGTCTGGGGTGCTAGGAATAAAGTAGTAAGACAGATACGGTCTCTGCTTATATTGTAGTAGAGAAAATAGAAAAAAAAAATCTTATTTCAATGTCTAACTACAAGGGGAAATTACAACAGCATTTAATTTACCCTGCATGGCCCCTTTGATACTATAAGCATATTATATATTCCTATAATTATTTGCCCTTTATGTAAAAAGTGCAGCTAGCTTCCTTTCCCCTTTAGTAATTATGAGTGTCTTGTTTTCCTGAGAAGGAAGAAATTAAGCAAGAACTGAAGCTTTCTCAGCCTTCATGCTCTGAAACTTTGCCTTCCAAATTATCAGATACCGTAAAAGGTCTATCCTACCCAATTTCACTGCTTCAAAGTGGACTCCTCCATCCTTGCAAGCTGGTGGGAAATTAAGCTTTATGGAACTAAACTGCCTTAACAGCTAATACGCACCCCTCAATGAAACTGTGATATACATAGAACCACTAAAAAGCATCACTTATGTGCTGGTCAATTATATAGAAATTTATTGTTTAGGTCATACACAAGGTCAAAGAGTGATCCTTTAAGCAGTTCAGATGAAAACTGCAATGGAGGGTGTATAAAGTGTGCCTTACTCAAAGATGGGCATTCCCCAGAATTCTAATATATTAGCTACCTTGTTTCCCAGAACACAACAGATTAGAAGCGGCTTAGGAGAGGTTCCAAGAGGGAGCAACTAAGTGTAGACACAAATCCAGCAGGAAGGAGCAAGATAATAATAATCTGAATAATAATAATGTTAGCAGTGAGTGGCTACCATATGCCAATCGCTTTACTAAGGTCTTGACTGTCAGCAACCCATGAGGCAGCTACTATTTCGAGGTGCCTACTACGTACCAGGAGCAATTATGTAATTTTTTTTTCTTATGTTTACAATAAGTTGGCATAGTTTTGCGCAAGTGAAGAAACTGTGCTTTGGAGAAACTTGTAGCAAGATCCATTTACTGGTGAGGAACTCAGCCAGAATCTGGAGCTGGCCCAAAGTTAAGTGCCTGTCCATCCCAGTTTGAATAAGTATCTCGTTTCATTCCTGCTCTCCAGCTTAGTTATTAATACTGTTCCTTCATTCTCAAAAGCATCCTAGTTGGGTCAATGAGTTCTGTGGTCCTTCTCTCCAAAGGGCACATTCTCTCTGATACGGCTGGTTATGAGCGATGAGTATTGCTTCCTCAAATGTTGAATTTTAAACATTAGAGAAGCGCTGAGGCAAGCATATAAAGAAGGTTTTATTTAAAAATAGTAAAACGGATTTTTCCTGGGAGGGAGAAGTGGTCCATAGCTGGTATGCTGGTATCCCAAGAAGTGAGAGCAACCTGACCCTTTTATACATTGTAGACTTCCTTGGTTCTCCTGATCTCTTCCCCCTTATCTCTCTCCTTCCTGCATATGTGACTAGGCCTAGGAGATGCTGGTGGGATGGCCAAAAAGTGAAAAGCATATGGGCCGGGAAGGAGGGGGGGACAAAATGGTGTGACCCAGGAGGCATTAATTAACAACTTCCTATCTGCAGTCTTTTGGAAGGGATAGTATAGGCAGGTAATCTTGGTAATCAAAGGGCTCTGGAGACATTTACATTACAATTTCCCTGGGACAGTCTCCAACTTCCTAGACCCAAACCAGTCTCCATTTTCTTGATCCAACCCAATTGCCTATCTACACTGACTGCCTGTCTTTAATTTTTGCTTCATTTCCATCGGGCCTGGAATTCAAGGAGGAAAGTATAAAATAATGCATGTAAAGCATTTCGAAATGTGAATGGTATGTTTAGCAGGTGAAAATGGGTATTAGCTTTGTGAATACTTTATTAATATTCTTAAAGTTAATTTAAGAATATTAATAGTAGAGAAAATAGAAAAAAATAATAATTTCTTTTTGCAATGTCTAAACTACAAGGAGAAATTACAACAGCATTTAATTTAATTCTAATCATTTTCCTCTTTGACATGTGACATTCAAGTAGAAACAAGATCAAAATCCAGCCAAAATGATATTGGCACAACCATTTATAAAACACACCCAAAAATAGTTTAAAAATTCAAAGCTAAAGGAATTACCTCATTGTATAGAAAAGGAAAAATGTAACAAGAGAGGTGACATGACTTCCCTAAGACATTAAATGAACTGTATGGCAAAACAAGATATGGACTTTGAGCTCAGGACCTCCTGGTTGGTGAAAGAGGCTGAGCCTTGGTGATGGAGAAATGTCATCTTCCATCCTTTCCCAGTACAACTTCAGGCAATTTTATTTCACATGTCTGAAGCTTGTTATCCTTAGTTGTTGAAAATAAGGATTAGAGTTTTTTTTTTTTTTTTTTTGTCAGCGTATTCTGAGGATTCAAAGAACATGAGAGTCACACTCATACAGTGTGTGGGGGCCTGAAATGGTACAGCTGCAGGAGGGAAATCTGTCACTGTCTACTAACCTATAAAATGCACAAATCCTTCAACACAAGAATTCCACTTCTAGAAATATGTCTGTTGGGAAGATATATGTTCAAGGATGCTCATAGCAGCTTTGACTGTATGAACAGTAACAAAAATATTTAAATCTCTATCAAGAGGAAAATGCCACTATGAAAAAAAATGAGAAAAATTCTATCAGAGACAATGGTCTTTTGTAACATATTTTTAAGCAAGAAAGCATGGCATTAAATAATGAACAAAGTAGACTTTGAACACATTTATGACAAAATAGAACATAAAAATATAAATGTGTTTGTGTGTATGAAATTGTTGATAGCTACCTGTGATGGGAAATAAAAGAAATAAAGATAATTTTCACCATTGCTTCTATAAGCTCCCATATCTTAATATTTTCGTCTTAAAAACATTCATATAGTATTTGTATAATGGAAAAAATATAAAATGCTTAGCTTATAGAGATATGGTAAATATTAAATAAATATTTCATTTTATGCATATGCCTCTACGCTTAGTGCTATAATGTTTATTATAAAATTGCTATTGCTATCATTGTCATCGCAACTTCATAAACACCTTTAGAAAACAAATATCGTAGCCAGGTCCACTATCACATGCCTGTAATCTCAGCCACTGGGAGGCAAGAGGATCACAAGTTCAAGGTCAGTCTGGCCAATTTAAAGTGAGCCCCTCAACAACTTTGTAAGATCGTGTCTCAAAAACTAAAAGGACAGGATTTTAGCTCAGTGGTAAAGCACTCCTGAGTTCAATCACCTATGCCAAAAACCAAAATAAATAATTGTTTCAAGGACTGCTCTGCCCTGTTAAAGAGCAAGGGATCCCAGGGAGCTTCAGCTCTGACTTTTCTCTTATGACCTAACTAAAGGTCTGTCTGCCTCCCACAGCCTGAGCTAAGGGATGCACAAAGGTTAATGGAAACACATAAAGGCAAGGCAGGGTAGACTCCCACACCTCTGTTTGTGGTGTCATTTGTCTCCCTGTTAAAATGCAATAAGGACAATAAAAGGAAATCGGCTGTGGAAAATGAAAGAGTCCTCTATTCATAAAAACAGTTCAAATGGGAAAAGCCTTTTAATGGGGATGGTACATGCAAAGCGGTAGGAGAGAGACACATAAAACCCTTAAGACAATTCATTAACTACAAATTATTGTAGGCAACTCAAATCCCTTCCTCAAACATGTTTATGTTCTCACTATCAGAGTGTGGATACCTTCAAGCAAATTCTCAGACTGATGTTATCTCCCGCAAAGATGGTAGACAAAAGCAAGGTTTTTTATTATAGAATCTTTCCCACCATTACATGAGTCCTTGGAGGAAACACCCCCATTGCGGGTGCGCTAGAGGGGACAGCATAGGGTAGGTAGGAGGCCAATTGACTCATTCTTAGATTGTATTTTGTGGTAAGCCATTCTTATAGACCGTGGCCGCCATTAGAAGATGGCGCCGGCTTCCACTGTGGCCTGTGATAAACAACTCCTTTTTTGGAGAGTTGGCGCGCAATCCCTTACCACCCTATGAGAGAGATCCACGTGGCAGCTTGGGATTGGTATGCGGGAGGCTTTATTAGGCTGTGCTTGGGCGCTCGGCGGGGGTCGCTAGAAGATGATACTTGAATCAAGGCCTGAATAAACTGCTGAAAGAAGAATCCTGTGTCGTGTTTTCCCTTGCCGGCGAGGGGTCGCGACAATTGGTGGCCCGGACGGGGAATTATATTCCTCGAACCCAGGATCCAAAGATGAGAAGATACTGCACATCAAGCACTGGCTTGACTCCCCCTGGCCTGGCTTTTTCACACTGGATGGGCAGCCCAGGAGCATGTCCTGCCCCTCCACTGGCCTGGAGGAAGATGTTCTGACCCATATTGGGAATGTGGCCAGCTCTGTGCCTGTGGAGAACTTCACCATCCATGGAGGGCTGAGTCGGATCTTGAAGACTCGCAAGGAGCTAGTGACAAACAGGACTGTGGATTGGGCTCTAGCAGAGTACATGGCATTCGGTTCACTCCTGAAGGAGGGCATCCATGTCCGGCTGAGTGGCCAGGATGTGGAGCGGGACACCTTCAGCCACCGCCACCATGTGCTTCATGACCAGAATGTGGACAAGAGAACCTGCATCCCCATGAACCACCTCTGGCCCAATCAGGCTCCCTACACTGTGTGCAACAGCTCACTGTCTGAATATGGTGTCCTGGGCTTTGAGCTGGGCTTTGCCATGGCTAGCCCTAATGCCCTGGTCCTCTGGGAGGCCCAGTTTGGTGACTTCAACAACATGGCCCAGTGTATCATTGATCAGTTTATCTGCCCAGGGCAGGCTAAGTGGATACGACAGAATGGCAGCAGATAGTCCATGGATAACTTAGTTTATGGGTCAAGCCAATACAATGCAAAGTTATTATTTCTTTTTTAACCAAAATAAATAAATCAGATCTGTCCCTGTGAAGGTCAAAGTAAGGAACAAAGGGCAGCTGGCCCCTGGAGCCCACAGACACCCTGTAGGGCCAGTAACCCTCTTGGGTCCCACAGTCAGGGCACTGACTGGCTGTAGCTATTGGTCTTGCTGACCCCAACTTCCTTCTTAGACCCCCCACCCCAATCACTCCACTTTTGTTTCTGCTCTTTCCCTTAAACACAATGGAGACTTTCAATGCATCCTTTTCTTTTCTGTGCCAAAGCAGGTCAGAGGCAGGAGAGAGGGATAGGTGAGGGCTGGGTGGGCCAATTGTCGCGACCCCTCGCCGGCAAGGGAAAACACGACACAGGATTCTTCTTTCAGCAGTTTATTCAGGCCTTGATTCAAGTATCATCTTCTAGCGACCCCCGCCGAGCGCCCAAGCACAGCCTAATAAAGCCTCCCGCATACCAATCCCAAGCTGCCACGTGGATCTCTCTCATAGGGTGGTAAGGGATTGAGCGCCAACTCTCCAAAAAAGGAGTTGTTTATCACAGGCCACAGTGGAAGCCGGCGCCATCTTCTAATGGCGGCCACGGTCTATAAGAATGGCTTACCACAGTATTTCTTTGCTCGGTCAACCAATTCACCTTCCAGAATGAATAAATTGATAATTTGGGGATCACCTCATTTCTGAACAGACTTTCCTAATATGAAGATAATAATATATGCCTACTCTGTCTCTCAAAGCTATTATGATGCTTAGATGGTTTTAAAACAAGAAAAGAAATATATGGTGACTATAAATTGCTCCCTTTAAATCATTCCAACCATCCAGATGTCACACAGTCAACTCCCAATAAAAGAGTGGGCCTGTGACTTGGAAGGTGGGGTCAGGAGGATTGCAAGTTTGAAGTCATCCTTGGCAACTTAGAGAGACCCTGTTTCAAAATAAAATAAATAAATAAATGGATAGATAGTGTGTGTGTGTGTGTTTTTTAAAGAGTGAAACTGTTCTCAGTAATAATTGTGGACCCCTTATAAGCAAAAATAACCAACATGGTTTCAGCACCATTATGAAAGCACAAATAATCATGGCAGAGGCAGACCTCCAACAGATCACCAAGCTTTCCTTTATTCTGCAGTGGAGTCAATCAATCAGACACTAGAAGGGTTCATTTTCTGGGTACAAAAATGGCCCTCGGTCACAGGGAGTTGTATAGTCTACAAGGAGGGTGAATTAATCACTGGAGACTGAGGCAGGATGTGTTGGTTTGGACAGTCAGAAAAGAAGTTGTAAAAAGTCCGGAGCTCATTGTCACTGGGAGAAGCTTAGAACTCCGTGTTCACTGCTTATCTTCTTTCTCCAGGATTCATTGTTCCCCAGAGCTTCACTATTTGCTTTTCTCCTTCAGGACTCATCAGCAATGGGAAAGGGTAAAAGTGCAGGGCCCAACATATCAGTATCTGCTTCCTCCCTGGAGGACCCATTGTGGTTGGGAAGGGATGAAAGTTTGCTTTTGGTGGAGATGCTGGGGATGAACCCAGGAAGGGCTGAAGTTTGCTTTCTTTCCTTGGGGTCCATTGCTACTGGGAAAGGATTTACTGGAAGAGGTTTAATGTTTTGCTAATTTCCCTCCCTCCTCTCTTCTGTTTTCCCTGGGGACTGTCTTGTAGGAATATTATTTTCCATAACCCTTAACCCTTCACTTCACTATCACCCTATTTTTTTTTCCATTCCTCAATTCGCATCATTTTAAATTAACAGCATGTTGGGCAACTTTTTATTTTTATCCTGCTGTTTTTCATTCAAAGGACTGACATCCCAACCCTAGATCAAAATGTTGGCAGAATCCTTTCTGTTGAAATTGGCCTGTTGCAAATCTGTTTTTAGGTTCTGGGCTTCCAGTCTTAATTCATTTATCTCCTTCTATAGAGATCTCACCCCTCAAGGGATAAGACCTCACAGTAGGTCTCCGCTAGGCCTCACATCTCATCTAAGGAAATGTTCCTGCCTTCCTTACCTATACACTCTGATGGGACAAGCTAACCTCAGTACAGCCTTCTAACCATCCTACCACAAAAACAATAAGGGAGCCATTCTCTGTGACCTACAATTACAGCTAACATCCTTGAAAGCTATCCTAGTAGTCCCATTGGAATTTGAAACATCCCCTATTTAAGCATTGACAGATCCAGCCCAATCTCACTCTTGTTTGAATCTGTCCACAGTTCACATTCCACAAGGTAAATGAGAACTTACGTTCCAAAAAAGGACCCAGCAAGGATTTTAATGAACAAGGGAAGTTTCAGTCTTGTTCTCTAAATCAGACTAACTGAAGCATGAGAGAATGTCACTCATTTGAAAAGGATTTTTATCACAAAGCATCAAAACCAAGAAGTCCGCACAAGGAAGGGCTCCTGTAGGTCTGTTTCAACTCTGCTTAGCATTCAGGAACAGTACTTTCTCTTTTGATTCAGGTTTTACTAAGAAAATTGGACCGAATCTAAAGTTCCCATACTGAGTTTCTTCTTCAGGGGCATGTTGGGGCCTGCCATCCCCAGAGCAGGATGAACCAGGTCAAATTTCAGTAATCTTCCACACCTATGCTCTCATTCTACCACAGTTTTGCTGTTAAACATTATGAATTAGCATCAAAAATCTAAACTGAAAGTGTTTAAGTGATGTCCTGTATTAACCCAGTCTCCATATTTCCTCGAATAGCAAAGTAAACTCTATTTTGTAAATTAGGAATTTGAATCATCAGCAGGCAATCAAAAGGACTGTGGATGTATTTAAAAAAAAAAAAAAAAACCCCACACCCAATAAAACAAAACAGAAAAGAACAGTTTGACCCTCAGGAAAAACTGCTTTATAGATTCAGATAGTGCCTGATTGGTTATGGCTAAATCTTTCACCTATGATGGTGTCCATTGCATAATTATAAAATAAGCAGGTTGAATTTCATAATCTCTAGGATTACTTCCACAACTAGAATTCCATTATTCAGTCAGATGCTTATTTATCTTTTTAAAATTTATTTTGCAGTTTGTTTATAAGTTAGGTGTTTAAGAAAATACAGGACTGGCGGTCCCCATTGTAGCCTTGGCTATCCATCTATTTATGAGAACGGGTTCAGGTAGGACCAAGCTGAGATTACATTCAGGAAATCTAAGGTAGTCTATAAAAATAGTACATTCGTGACTTTAATTTCCTAAGGGTAATCTGTTCCAATTTTGTGTGCTTGTTTAAGATTATGGCAAGCAGGCTATGCCCTACTCTGAATTACTCCATGATATATAGAACAGTAGTTCTCAGATTATTCTTAAACCTATGCTATTCCTCTATAGAAAGTAGCAGTTTGCCATATGCTACTTCATTTTGAGGTGAAGTACTGAGTTAGAACAACCTTATACCTTGTTTGTACAAATAAAAAATCACAATCTGCCTACTACAACCATAAGGCACAAACTGATAATTATTTGTGCTAATAAAAACCACCAACTGTGAATTTACCCTATTAATCAGAAGCACATGGATACATGGGCGTATCAAACTCTTAGAGGAAAAACCAGACCCATGAACTTATCGATTATACCAAAGCACCAAATGAAGCAACCTCATCACTTGAAGCTGAGCTGGAACCCATGACCTCTTGATGTTGACACCTAGTCACTCATCATGAGTCTTGCCCTGGAAAATTGTGACATCAATGAAGCTCCAAATCTCTGTCCTCAGGCTTCAGCAGAATGCAGTTTTTCCTGCCCTTGACAACCACACACATCCCACTCCAAATTGACATCTCAAGCTGACACTTTGAAATTGCTGTTTGTCTGGACTTTTTCCTAGAACAAGTTATTGCCCTTTGACAACTCTGCACCCTGAACAAATTCTTCCCCTGGTTTGAAACCTTATCTGACACCTACAGTAACTGTATTCATATATGTTCTCTGCCTTTGCTCTCAGTTCAGCCTCCTGAATCCCTGTGGCCACCTTAACCCTTTCTTAGATTTTTTTGAAATATATATATTTCATATATGTATTATACATAAATATATAGTGCATAATATGGTGCATAAAATGTAATGTGTGACTTCAATGTTACAGATATTAGAAATTAGAAATTAAGATTGGAATAAAAGAACTTGTGTTTGCCCAGCTTATGACAACCAGAAGACCCAAGAATATTCTTTGAACTAGCACTGCCAAAAGTAGTGCAATCTGTGAATATATTGTCATTCAATAAATTCTGACATTGTGGAAAGACACAAATGTTTTTGGTCTATGTTAATGGCATAGATCACTCATGATAAAGGTATTAGAGAACTGTACCAGGAATGATATACCCAGAAGGCAAGCTCTGTAAGGACAAATACTCTTTTTCTATTTTGTTCCCTGATACCACCTATTTCTTTCCACATTGTTTTTATTGGTACATTATAGTTGTACATAATGATAAGATTTGTCATTACACACTTGTACATGCACACAATATAACAATACAATCTTGCCAATATCACTTGCTATTTTCTATTTTAAAACACAGCTTTATTGAGACAAAATTGATATTATAAAATTTTCCCATTAAAGTGTACAATTCAATATGTTTTGTATGATCATAGATGCATAGACCTATCATAGGATCTTCATTTAGGGGTGATGAAACATATGATTTTTAAATAGTGGTGGTGGTTGTACAACATTGTGAATATTTAATGCTACTTCATTGTATATTTTAAAATGATTACAGTGGGAGTGGTGAAGCATACCTGTAATCCCAATGGCTTGGGAGACTGAGGCAGGAGGATTGCAAGTTGGAGGCCAGCCTCAGCAATTTAGTGAGGCCCTAAGCAACTTAGCAAGATCCTGTCTCAAAATAAAAAGGAATGGGAATATGGCTCAATGGTTAAGCACCCCTGGGTTCAATCCCTGGAACTAAAAATAAATAAATAAATAAACAAAAACCAACCAACCAAATAAATAAATAAACAAAATGGTTACAATGGCAAATTTTGTCATGTGTATTTTACCACAATATGAAAAGAAATTTGAAACTCACTGAAGTATTTTTAACTTCAGTTGTCTCCTTTTATAGTCTTCAAGTGATGAGGTTGCTTCATTTGGTGCTTTGGTATAATCGATAAGTTCATGGGTCTGGTTTTTCCTCTAAGAGTTTGATACGCCCATGTATCCATGTGCTTCTGATTAATAGGGTAAATTCACAGTTGGTGGTTTTTATTAGCACAATTAGTTGTCAGTTTGTGCCTTATGGTTGTGCTAGGCAGATTGTGATTTTTTATTTGTACAAACAAGGTATAAGGTTGTTCTAACTCAGTACTTCACCTCAAAATGAAGTAGCTTATAGCAAACTACTGCTTTCTATAGGGGAATAGCACAGGTTTAAGAATAATCTGAGAACTACTGTTCTATATATCATGGAGTAATTCAGAGTAGGGCATAGCCTGCTTGCCATAATCTTAAACAAGCACACAAAATTGGAACAGATTACCCTTAGGAAATTAAAGTCACGAATGTACTATTTTTATAGACTATCTTAGATTTCCTGAATGTAATCTCAGCTTGGTCCTACCTGAACCCCTGTTCTCATAAATAGATGGATGGCCAAGGCTACAATGGGGACCGCCAACCCTGTATTTTCTTAAACACCTAACTTATAAACAAACTGCAAAATAAATTTTAAAAAGATAAATAAGCATCTGACTGAATAATGGAATTCTAGTTGTGGAAATAATCTTAAAGATTATGAAATTCAATGATTTATTTGTACAAACAAGATATAAGGTTTTTGTAACTCAGCTCTTGACCTCAAAATAAATAACTTATGGCAAACTACTGCTTTATACAGAGGGGTAACACAAGTTTAAGAATAAACGTGGTGGGCCTTCTAAAGGCATTTGGGCTATGAGGTATCCATCCCCATGAAAGGATTCTTTTTTTCATGGTAGTGAGTTAGTTTATCCTAGTATTTTTACCTTCGCTTGTCATTCTATAGCCCACGAATTACTGTTTACTGACTTGATTCTTTATAATAGATTTTGGAATTCTGAGCAATGGGATAATCATCTTGGAAATCACTTGAATCATTGTTTTCTCAGGGTAATAAAATTAGAGATGATTTCCTCTCCTCTTTATATTTCATCTATGTTTTCTGAAATTCACATGCATTCTTCTTTGAAAAAAAATCTTAGCACTATTTTTTAAATATTGGGAATATCTGTGGTTAGAACTTTTGAGTTAGGAATCATAATTCATATGGAAGAAGACCCCAAGCTGCCAAAGCAATCTTTAGCAAAAAGCACAAAGCTGGAAGCATCACAGTACCTGATTTTAAGACACACCACAGAGCCATTTTTGTGAATCTGAGAATATGAACCATATAGGGACATTGCCTTGGCTGCACTTTCCTATGTCACTGCAAAACGTGCTTTCACATTTATGGTTCATTTTTGAGAGGAAGCATTTTATATTTATTCTGACTTTCTTATATAAACTATATTATTTGGTTTCTAAAATTCTTATTTATAGATGTATTTCAGAAATTCATTCATACATACACTTCTACAAGCATCTATTAATGAAAATATGAAAAAAGGGTAATAAAGTTAGAAAAGTCTCATTTTGCAACCTTTAAGAAGTAAAAAAGGATCTAGCCAGTAACCATAAATAGGTGTTAAAAGAGAGACAACCATAAAGTAAATATCTAATAATAGAAAAATACAATAACATTTATCAAGTAGCATTGATACCAAAAAACCTACCTAAATATTATTAAATCACTAGGCCCAATACCCAGTTTACAATTAGAAAAAAAAATAGAGACTATGAGAACATGTCTAGCAATACATTAAGATGTAGCCATCTAAATCTTACTATGGAAAATTCTTTAGGATTTAAATTATCAGTTTCTATATACAGTGCAAGGTGTTAAAAAATTTTTATATTATTCATGCATAGTGCTACAAAATTATATTTATAAGGAAATTTGAAATTTGAACAATGGCAAATTGACAATATTAAGATTTTCTTTTTACTTGTGACAATGATATTGTGGCTATTTTAAATCTATTATCTTTTGGAAATGCATTCTAAAAATGCTTACAGATGAAATAATCTGGTTTCTGAACTTTGCTTCAAAAATCTCCTCCATGAGGGTAAGTAGAGAGAGGTATTGATGAAACAATATTGGTCATGGGTGTATAATTTCCCAAGCTGAGTAGTAAATACATTGGAGTTTATTTTACTATTTACCTCTGCATGCTGCTTCTGTAATGCAACAGTGCTGGGAGGTGGTGGACCTTTTAAAGGCATTTGGGCTGTGAGGTATCCACCCCCATGAAAGGATTCTTTGTTTCATGGTAGTGAGTTAGTTTTTGCTGGAGTGGAGTTCAGCCCACCACTATTCTCCATGAGGCCCTTAACAAAGCTAGATGCCAGAACCATGTTCTTTGGCTTCTAGAATTGTGAGCCAAAATATACACTTTTGCTTTTATAAATTTCCTAGTTTTAGATACTCTTTAATAGCAACAGAAAAATGTACTACAATGTTCCATATGATTAAAATTTTCATAATAATACTTAAAGAAAACTATTTTCAAAGAATAATTTAAGGGTGAGAAGGGGCACTTGGATTGTTTGGGGTTTTTTTTAGTATTTGATTTGTTTTTATTCTTTTTGGTTTACAGAATATACAAGATATAATTAATTCTAGAGTAAAATTTTCTAATCAGGTGCCTCAGTTTACCACTATCAGTTTAAGTCTATAAACTGAAGGAGTAATATTTTCATGATGGCCTTCCTGGAATTGAAGAGATTTGCTACATCAGAACATGCTTCACAATCTGTGGACTGAGGCTGTGTAGCTCTTTTATAACTGGGAAGAATCTATGAAATGGCAGAAAATATCCAATTTTACAACTACTTTTGAAAATTTTTAACATTCCATATTTTAAAGTACATTAGTACATCTGACTTAAAGTTGGAATGTAAACTGCATCAGGTTGTAAGCAGAATTACGGTGTAATAAAAATGTGCAGCATCACTGGACAGTGGAATAGCTCTCTGAATCTCATTGAAGTGTGCTGTATCATCAATTGTGAGCATAAAACAGCATGTTCAAGGATCTGTCAAAGTAGAATATACAGACTTTTTTTATTTTCTACACGTTAAGGATAAGCAGATATACCTTAACGTGTAGAAAATATACAAAATGTGTTGCAACTATAAATAAGCATCAAATTATATTATAAAACATCATATACTGACAAAAAATTAAACTTTTTAAAGTAACCATAGTTGGGGTAATGTTATTCTGAGATGAGGGAATGCTCGTTGTTAGATAAAGTGAATAATTGCATTGCTATTATTAAGAACTAAGACTTTTGGCATAGAATAAATGAGATATGTATGGAGATAGAAATATATAGATCTCTCTCTCTCTCTCTCTATATATATATATATATATATATATATATATATATATATATATATATACACACACACACACACACACACATGATATTATAATTTTTCTACAAAACCTAGGATCCTAAAAGTGAATATGAAGTATCAGTATGAACTCTTACATGAATAGATCATGGAAGTTGATGCACTGATACCGGTTAAGTGGGTGATAACTGTAGGCATTTAGGATGTGGCTGGAGGAAGTAGGTCACTGGGATGTGCCTTTGGGGTTTATATTTCATTTCTAGTGAAATATTTCAGAGCTTTCTGTTTCTTTGTGGCCAAGTCCTGAGCTGTTTTTCTCCTCCATACCATTCTGCCATGATATTCTTCCTCATCTTGGGCCCAGAGAGATGCAGTTGGCCATGTATGAACTGAGACCTCTGAAACCACCAGTCAAAATAAACTTGTCTTACTGTTTTTCTTGTCAGGTCTTTTGGTCACAGCAACAACAAACTGCCTGAAATAGAAATTATTATCCCATTATATGTTGATCAAATACACCCTAAGAGAAAAGTTTAACATGACTGAAAATCAGTAGCTTTTCTTAGACCCATCAGAAAATTTAGATCTTAATGCAAATTGCTACCCTGACTCTGGAGAGAGAGCTTAATGCAAAGAGTCATACCCCATATCTGCTTCCTTGGAGCAATAAACAGGTAGAAATATTTAAACAGTAATTTTGAATAATTGTTTGGCACCATAAAACTAACTTGAGAGTTAGAAACTCTTGGAGTTTGCAACTTTAGGTACATCTCTAGACTTTCTTATTATTTGTTGCCACAGGAACATGTCCATGTTTTCATAGTGAAGCCACAGTGTTGCCCTAAGGTAGCCATTGTGAAATACACCCATAGCCTTCTCCATAACTAAGGCCTATCCTCCATGAACCAGGAGTTTCCAACAGGAAAAACTAGAATGAGTCAAGTAGTCCTGCATTTAAGTTGGTGGCATCAGCTTGTATTCATGTTTACCCTAATACAGATGCAGATGGTAATATATGAAAATATTTCTGGATACCTGTATAGACTTGGGTGAGTATCCATATATATTTACTTGCTCTGTTAGCTGAGAGGATCTAGAAGCAACAACATCCCATTAACAAAGAGAATACCTTTTAAAACCATTCTCCAAAATCATAAACCAGGGTTTTTTTTAAAAAATGGCTAAGAAAAAATAAAAAATGGTTGATTCTAAGGTTAAGCCAGGAAACACATAAGATGAACCTGGAGCACATAGTACCAGAAAATACGAAAATGTTCATCACAAGAAAAACAGCAACAAAAGTGAAATGAAGAATTATATAAGGGCTGGGGATGTGGCTCAAGCGGTGGCGTGCTCGCCTGGCCCGGGTTCAATCCTCAGCACCACATACAAACAAAGATGTTTTGTCCACCAAAAACTTAAAAAATAAATAAATATTTAAAAAACTCTCTCTCTCTCTCTCTCTCTCTCTCTCTCTCTCTCTCTCTCTCTCTCTCTCTTTAAAAAAAGAATTATATAAAAGGAAAATGGGAATAAACTAAAATAATTTGAACAAAAAATAAAGGGGTATTGGATAATAACCCAAAGTATAAAAGAAACATCATACTGATATAAACAAGTAATTGAACATAGAAATATAAACTTAGAGAATATAAACACATTTTCCATATGAAAAATTCCAAGCAATTTATATAGATATTCCCCCCTCAGGAGTGTAGAGAATAACTCCCACTCCTCAAATATGGACAATATATAGTGATTTCCTTCCAAAGGAGGAAATAATATAGAAAGGGGGAACATAATAACTTTTGCAATAGGAGCTTGATGAGCATTACCTTTCTTGGATGGCCAAGGTCAACATCAACAATTATGAGTTATGTTGATCACATACAACATTGATGAAATATGGTGGAAATAGCACTTTATCTCTGTGTTCTTTCTCTTAAAAACATATAACCCCAGTCCAATCATAAGATAAATATCAGACAAACCCCCAAAAAGGACATTCTACAAAACGCCTGACCAGTAATCCTCAAAACCGTCAAGGTCATGAAAATCAAGAATCTGGGAAATTGTCATAGCCAAGAGGAACCTAGCAGACAGAATGATTAATGTGGTATCCTAGATGGAATCATGGAAACAGAAATGGGAACAGTAGGTAACACTAAAGAAATCAGAAAAACATGGGGACTGTTAGAAATAATGCCTTCCTATAAAGATGGTTAATTGTAACAAAATAATGCAAAAAGTTAATAATAGGGAATATTGGTTATCTAGTACATAGGAATTCTGTTCACTAATTTCATACTTCTTAAAAATAAAGTTATTTAAATTTAAATATTTAAAGAAATAATGATTGAAACTTCCTATTTGATGAAGACAATTAATCCACAGATCCAAAAAGTTTAACGAAATCCACATAAGAGCAAGGAGACCAACACCTAGATGAAGTGCAGAAAGAAAATCTTGAAAGCAGAGCAAGAAAAAAAGAATCATTATATATAAAGGATCATTGATAATATTTAAGGTTAACTTGGATCAAAAACAATAGAAGTTGAAAAGCAGTAGAGGACATATTCAAAGTGCTTTCAACCAAGGATTTTATATAAAGCAAAATCTATTCTTTGAAATTGAAGGCAAAATAAAATACAGTTCCAAATATATGAAGATTGAGAGGAATCATTGCTGGCAGATCCGCCTCACAAGAAATACTAAATGAAGTTCTTTAGGCTAAAAGAAAATAATACTGAATGGAAATTTAAATCCAATGAAAAAAATAGTCATGACAAATATAAATATTTAGGTAAATTAAAGACTACATAGATATATATTTTTCTAATTCTCATAATTAAAAATAAGATAGACTGTATTTGGAAGTTCATGACATATATAGAGTGAAAATGTATATGAAAATAAGAGTATAAATAGGAAATGTAAAGAAAATGAAATACGTTATACAAGTCATGTTTTACTGGAATTAAGTCAGTAAAAATGTAAAAAAAAGTGATATACTTTATACAAAGCCATATTTTACTGGAATTAAGTCAATATTTACTTGAAGTATATTGTGACATATTAAGATCTATAATATAATCCCTAGCAACTGCTAAGAAAATAACTTGAAAACACACTTTTAAAAAATCAATAGATTGCAGAAGAGATGTTTACAGAAATATTATAATCCCTAGCAACTACTAAGAAAATAACTTCAAAAACATACTTTTAAAAAATCAATAGATTGCAGGAAAGATGTTTACAGAACTGGGCTTCTATGATTAAAAGAGGAAATCTCACAGATAATTAGAAAATATCTGGAAGTAGTGCTAATAAGAGGGTAAAAGCCTAGAATATTAAAGACCAGCGAGCAGCACTTAACGATGGTTAAGGCAAATGACTATAATAGGCAGCAGGTTTGGAATGGCAGCCAGGTCAGGGATCACCTATGAAGATGGTAATAGAATACAGAATTCCTTTGAAGAGGATGGCTAGCCATTAGGGCAATTGCTCAACAAGTAATAATGAGAAGAGATGGAAAACAGCTGAGGTCATCCACCAAAATGGAAAGTCATGATACTTTGACAATTTTCTCACCTAAATCAATTCTCAGACTTAGAATTCATCAACTCAAAGAGAAGCCAGGTCCTGCTGAAGAAGAACCCAGTAACATCACGGGAAGTGAACACAATAGTGTTCTCTACAGTCCTCTCAAGTGGGATTATGGCCCTTTCCTTAATAAACATGCCCCAAAGAAGGAAAAATAGCCATATATTTTAAAAGCAATTGTATTACAGGAGTTGAGAATTGATGTTAAGGACTAGAGTCCTTTCAACTCTTTCTTTTTTTTTTTTTTTTTTTTTGGTGCGGGGTATCAGGGATTGAACTCAGGGGCACCACCACATCCTCAGCCCTATTTTGTATTTTATTTAGAGACAGGGACCCCTGAGTTGCTTAGAACCTCGCTTTTGCTGAGGCGGTCTTTGAACTTAGGATCCTCTTGTCTCGGCCTCCAGAGCCGCTGGGATTACAGGCGAGTGCCACCATGCCCTGACTAGGGTCCTTTCAGTCCCCTGTTAGTAAATAGGGGGCTCAGATTAAAAAAAAAATGGAGTATTGTCCCAAGTCTCTCACAATGTGTTCAGTAGATCCTTGGGCCTCAGTAGGTTACTACTTCTTAGTACCAAATGCCAGTTCAGAAACTGGTCTTTTCTCCTTGACCTATAAAATAAGAGTTTATGTAGTAAGAAAAGTCAAATGGATGCAACTGGAACTTCTTCCTCTCATCAAGATAGGAGATTGTCTAAAAATTAATATTGTATTCTGGGGTGGGGGGGAATATGATTACTGCTACTTTCAAAGACAAAAAATTAAGTGATGCTGAGGATAGAACTGGCCACCATATACTCCATGTTTTTAGATGCACCAATTCAGAAATTTGGGTTGACCTATCAATAGCCAATCATAAAGTGGAATTGGCAGGTCATAAATTAGGCCAGAGGAAAGCCAGAGGAGACATGGTCTTAGGAGACAATCCCTGTGACTAATTGATGGAGGAAAAAGAAGTCCTAGCTTGGTTCATGGATAAATTAGCTTGGGAGGTGGATACAAGATAAAACCAGCTGGACATGGTGGCTCACACCTGTAATCTCAGTGGCTTGGGACACTGAAACAGGAGGATCACAAGTTCAAAGCCAGCCTCAGCAAAAGTGAGATACTAAGCAACTCAGTGAGACCCTCTCTCTAAATAAATCACAAAATTGGGCTGGAAATGAGGCTCAGTAGTCGAGTGCCCCTGAGTTCAATCCCTGGTACGGGAAAAAAAAAAAAAAAAAGATAAAACCAGACTATTTCCTCAAGACAGCCCAACTTGAGAGTGGATCTGAAAGAAAATGGCAAAAATAAGGCCTATCCACAGGAGAGATTTGGGTGGAGTGGTCTGCCATTCACTTTGTGTAGAAAGTGAAGTGACCCAAATTAAGCATATACATGTACTCATGTGAGTTGGTAAATGACTTGCCTTTTTGGTCTGCAGATCTTGAGGGTGCGATATTGGAAAATCAAGTATAAGAATATTTGGGAAAGTGGAAACTATTAGATCTAGGAGAGTTTGCACAGAATGAGAGAATGTTTGTGTTGTGATTTAATGCTCCACAGAAATCATCAACTGCAAAAAATTCAGATAACTAAATGTAGATGATGTCTTCACCAGTTTGTATCTGTAAGCCTCTCTCTCCTCAGATAGCAAAGGACTTATGAAACGGAATCAAGAATAAATTAACTAAAGTGGCACACACAGGGGAAATGCATAGCTCCCAGCATGATCTAAGACTGATCCAGTTACTAAAAAATGTCCAATCTCCCAGTTACAGAGGCCAATGTTGACTTCTCAGAATTACACCAACTCTCAAGTGGATTAGTATATCAGTCAGCTTGTCCTCACAGTGACAAAAATACCCAACAGGAACATCTTTGAGGAGGAAAAGTTTATTTTGGCTCACAGCTTCAGAAGTCTCAGTCCATGATCAGCCAACTCCATTACTCTGGGATAAATATCATGGCAGAAGGCCATGGCAGGGAGACACTGCTCCACTCATGGTCGCCAGGATGGGGGGGGGTGAGGTGGGAAGAGGCCTTAGGGAAGATGAACCCTTCCAGGGCATGCCACAGTTACCCACCTCTTCTAGCCATGGCCCATCTGCCTACTGTAACTACTACAATATTAATCCATTCAAACTAGGACTCACTGATTGCATTTAAATTCTCACAATCTAATCATTTTAAGTCTGACTATTCCTGCATTAACACAGGAACTTCTGGGAAATACCTCGTATTCAAAGCATAAGTTGATTATATTAGAAACCTTCTACCTTGAAAAGAGCAAAGTTTTACCCTGTCATTACTTATATTCTAAGTATGGGTTTACCTTTACTACCTACAATGCCTCTGAAAGTACTCATAGGCCTTCCTCCCAACTGAGATCCAGTTCTCAGAAGTTTCCCTCTGTTTCTGCCTGTGCTATCTTTAATAGGTTAATTGCTTGCTAATATTAACTAGAAATGCATAAAACCCTCTCTTACCAAACATTCTCTAGTCCTAAGTAATGGGAGAAGGTCATACCTAGAAGGGTGCTTGCCCAAACCACTGGCCACAACAAGTACCAGACCCAAGCTATTCTAATCAAAACAAAAATCTTGATCCTGATGTCTTCTTCAGAGCCACTGAGATGCTACTCTTGCTACCCTATGTGAACTAGATAAGATGTACCCAGCCCATATTCCAGAAAAGGCTAATTTTTTTTTAACCACAGGGCAACAGAGGTGTCCATGTCTGGGACCCACATTCCTTCCCTTGATAAATCAGATTAAAGATGCCCACTTAGGGCAAGGAGTCAGATGGTCATTAAAGGCAACAGTCAACCATCTTCCAACAATGTTGGACTGTTGCTAACAAAGCTCCTCTTTCTCCATCACTCTGCCTCTCAATCTACTGACTCTATTGGATGGCAGCACCCTCAGCCTTGTGTGATTCCACCTCATCCAGTATTACTATTTGTGTTAGTTTCCTACAGTTACCATAACAAATTGCCTCAAAATGGAAACTTCAACAGAAATCTATTATTTTATAGGTATAAAGATTACAAATCTAAAATGGCAGGGTTAGTTCCTTTTGGAGGCTCTGAGGGAGAATCCATTCCATTCTTCTCTCCCAGCTTCAAATGGCTATTGTGATCCTTGGCCATTCCGTGGTCTAAACACACATCATTCTAGTCTTTACCTCTGTCTTTACATTGCTTTCTCCTCTCTGTCTTCTCTCCCTTTCTTGTCTTTTAAAATGACATTTCTCTTTGGATTTAAGGCTACTCTACTCCAGGATGATGGCTTTTGCCTGGTCACATCAGGTTCCTTATGCTTCTCGAGGCATATGGTTGTGTGATCAGGAAAGGCAAAAAATATTGTTAAGTGTGAGTGGGACATAGTGTCAGCCAACCCTCGTTCATTGGTTTCTGGATCCCTAACTCTCTCTAGGAGGAGATCTTCCCATAGCAGGTGCTAAGCATATTTGTTGATGCTATATATATGTGCTAATTCTGATTGGATAGAATTTGTTGAGAACAATTATTCAACCTTATACTGGCATATCAAATTGTTTATAAAATTGTTTAAAACTTAAATATTTCTTTATTCCTTCCCATATCTTTAAACACCCTTGTCATATAGATTGGCCATCTTCGTATTTTCAGGGGCCAAGTATCCCAATTATTGACTCACAACTGCCTAGGTTCCTCATGACCAGATGGATCCTTCTCCTAATTCGCAGAAGAATGTAGTCAGAGTTTCCTATTCTGAGGGGATCCATCCTCAGCTATTTGTCCTTTGTGTGTCCACTCATCCATAATCCATCTTTTTAGATGGTAAGCCTTTTATATTAAGTAGCATCATGTCGTGCACATTTTAGTTGTTTGATAAATGTTAACTGAATAACTGAATAGATAAATGAAATAAGTAAATGAACAAACCAACACATGAAAAATATGTCCCATCAAAATAGAGGTAAATCATTTTCTGTATAAATCAATGATGATGTCAAATCATTGCCCCATGGAGAGTACAGGACATGAATTCATTAAATTGATGTTCTCCTTGGATGGAGGCCACTTTCCAAATAATTAAGTCCAACTCCCATTATGAGTACTTGGATATGCTGGTGTCATGCTGTGTCTGCTGTAGAAAGCAATTGTTATGAGGGCCAAAAAAGAACTGCTGTGAAACCTGATGGGACCTTAGCTCTATCCAGTTTCCAGATTGTAAAGTGATTGCTTTGGGTTTCTACTATTTCCCATACTCATTACACTTTTTGTCACCAGAATAGATTTATGTGGTGCCATATTCTGCACACATTACAATGTTTGTCAAGATAATGAATAGTCTGAAAATTTGAATTTCCAATACAGTTGGTGAATTATGAAAGTGTGTCTTAAAATGTTTCCTTTCTGTGCTCATTTACCCAACAGGTTTGGCTTTCCCTCCCCTCAAAAGCCTAAAACGTTCCCAGGAAGAAGTCTGAGAGGTCAGCAAAGCAAAGATTAGAATATTGAAAAGGTCACCATGGCCAAGGCCCTTCTTTAATTCACACCGCATATTAGACATTAAAATTCTAGGTCTTTACTCTTATGACAAATGAGAATAAAAAATAGCATAAAATTAATCGGTAGCACTTTTTAAAGTGACAAATGGCTATTAATTTCTTTAGTATTCATTACAATAACATTAGTCATGGAAAACTCTTTGAATGTGAAAGTAGCTGTTATGTGCAGTTCCATAGGAATTTGGTGGTAAGTTAGCATTCATTAATGTCCATTTACAATGAAGTGTTACTCTATTAATCTACTGTTCTGTGACAAAACCTGTAATAAGCAAAAGACATAAAGTCTGTGCCCTCTGTAGACTTTACATTTCAATTGTGATGCCAACTTATGTGTTTAGTTAAAACTAAAATTCTAAGTGGTCTCCCGATTATTATGTCTAGTCTTCTGGAGCGTAAGGCTCAAAGAATATAAAAAATCAAGAGGATTCTGGGTATGAAAGGGCACAATACATGTTTAAAATTTGAAGGCATCATTTCAAGTGAGTTTTTGTGTTAGCTACAGGTTACTTTAGGCAACTCAATGACACTGAATGTAGGATTGAGTCTTCATAGAGGTAAGTAGCTTGATACTATTCCATGCTCAAACCCTATCCTTACTCCTGGCTTATAATCTTGGTGCAAATGGCTAAAATGAATGGATAATAGCCATTTTGGTGTAATATGAATGGAGAAGATTAGAAAACAACGAATAAAGTCTGGTAAAACACAAAAAATAAAACGCTCTTCACTGGAGTAACAGTCAACTCCTTAGTGATAATAATATTACATTATCAACAACGCAAATAGTAATATCTCATCAACTATTAATGGACACTTAGTCCATGCTAGGCCCTGCTATAAGAAATTGACATCCTCAACAAGTTTAAATCCTCTCAACAACCCTAGGAAGCAGCACTATTGTCACTATTTTATACAGATGAGGAGGGGGAAACAAGGCAGGCAGCCAGCAGCTGGCTCAGCTAAGATCCAGAGCTTGCCAGTCTGGCACAAGGGTCTGCCCTCTGAGGAATTATGCTTTGCTACCTCTTGTTTTGCCAAATGGGTTGTTTACAAGAATATTCAACAAGATGGTAGAACAAAATAACAGGACTAAAACCTAGAAATTTTTGAAAAAGGAATTCAGTTTCCTAAGGATTCAAAGATAATGAGAAGCATGTTCCTCCAATGCAGAGCTTTTCAACAAATATATGCCGCAACAGGTACCATGAATAAGGGATGCCTTTAGCTGCAAGGCAACCAGATGGGGTCTAGGGTAGCCAAAGCCAATAGGTCAGTTGCAACCCTCATCTGTCTCTCACAGGCTCCTTGGAGCATATTGGAGAGAAGCAGGGTAATACACACCCTCAAGTCACTGGCAAGGTAAGTAATGTCTCTCTCATTGCTGCTCTTTGCTCAGTACGGCTTAGTGCACACAGGGTGTACTATCTGCAATACCCTTCTTTGCAGCCAGCCTGCAAAACACTGTGTGGCTGCTGAAGTGGGGAGATGAGCTAACAAACTTCCAGAGGCTGTTATCTTATGGATAACAAGGAGCACTTCTGTCTAAAGCCCAGGACATGGCCAGTGGGGGCCCAAGTGCAAGGCTCTGGTGTGCCAACACCAGACTGTTACCTTTAATCCCTTCCTTCCTATATGTTGAAATTTCTGTCAATATGCAGCCAGCATGCCCTTTTATTAGCACCCACGCTATCTGCAGTGTGACAGCTCTAACGATTCATGCATAGTCTACAAATTAGAACTCCACCACAATTCCTAAATGCTTGATATGGAAAAGTTCAATTAGATTTGAATCCTTTCACATTATCACAAAAATGTCAACATCAATGCATGAAAGGAAAGGAAGACCTGTTAGAGCCTTAAATGTAATTGGAAATGTTGTAAAGTATAGAAAAATAGCAAAAAAAAATGGCTTTAAGGATTTTTTTAAAGTCATTTGTGGAATAAAGTTTCTTCGTTGACAGAGGTAAGTGAGAATTTGAAGGCACCATTAAAAACTCTTTATCAGAAATAGTATGTAATCATTTCTAGCATTAACCCTTACCTTCATGGAGGAGAACTCGTTTTTCTCAATAGAGTAAATGAAAAGAATGTACCTGGATTTTTAAAATATGTATTATTTACTGCCTTCTTTCATTGTTTGTATTTATTGTTCTTATAATTACATAGTATAAAGAAAACATAATGACTGTTTTCACCAAGCCTTATAAAAAAATTTCCAAAACATCTTCAGCATACACCAGAATGCCATACAAATATTCTTTCAAAAGGCCAGAAGGCCTTTCTCCAGAGGGTGCCTGAAAAAGAAGACATGGCAGAGACTAGTTCACAAAAATCCGGAGCAAAATCATCCTGAGGGAAAAAAAAATAAAGAAAATAAAAGAGCTTTAAAGTCCTCCTGCCTTTCTAAATGTTTTAAAATATTTATCAGGCCCATGAATACTTTTTTTAAAATGGTAAATTATCCTTAGATTAAAAAGTAAACTGAGCTGAGACAAAGGAATGAGGTCTTGAATTTGACAGGGCAGGGGATGCTGCCTGGAGCCTGACAAAACCATCTCTTTGAAGATACTTGTGTTGCACATGCAAGCACCTGGCACCTGTGCTGGCTGCAGGAGAAGCCTTTAATTTTCTGCTAACTCCCAAATCCCTGCCTTCCTAGAGCTCTGTCTCCAGCATCACCATCTTGGTTGCCCGTAGCAGCAAAACAAATGAATATGTGTTTGGGGCTGCTCAGAATGAGAGCCACCCACAGGGGATGGAGAGCAGGAGGGGTACCCATGCCCCTTGCTTCTACCTCCTCTTTCATAGGCAGAGGCCATTGCCAATGCTGAAGTCCCTTTGGATTGAGAGCTCCTAGCATAGAGGAGTCTTTTTTTTTTTCCCAGAAAACTTAATAGAAAGGTCACATGACATATATATTACCTGTGCCAAGTACTTGCTGAATTTTATTGGAGAAAATATTCAACCATATTGAAACTCGGTCTCTTCATCTATAAAATGGGGATAGACTTATCTAAGGATGTGCTCTTTGTAGAGAGTCATGAAATAATGTTCATTAGGTCTAGTACTTCAAGGCCTGCAATACATGACAATTAGTGATGGCTCTTGAAATAAATTGTTAAAGGTATTATTTGAAGTGCTAACTAGCTTCAAAAGTTCTATTCCCACCTGGGCCGATTCTTCCTAAGATAATGTACGTGTAAGTAAATGTAAGACTTTCTCACCAAAACAGTGGGCTTTGCTATTCTCTCCCTTAGGTCTAACAGTTTCAGATGAGTTTATCTGCTAGTTTCTTTTCCCCCCTTATTCGTGTCTTAAGATGATGAGGCCATTAAAACCTGTCTACAATATCAGCTTTTCTTTTTCTCTTAAGTGGATTGGATTGGCCATGTGCTAATGCTCTAATGTATTCTTGAACCTGCAGACTCCTTCGCCAAACTTAGTATATAAAGTTAACCAAACACTTGATCTAGAACCAATGGAAAAAAATAGAAAAAAGAGACTGAACCAACAGACTTTTCTTGCTAGTCCACTTATTACTCATAGGTGTTTCCTTATTGCTTTTTCTTCACTGGCAGAGGGGCAAACAAGTTCCCTTGAATCTTTTCTGTAAGGACACTAATCCCATTAGTGAGAGCACTGTCTTCATGTCCTGATCACCTCCTAAACTCCCCTGTCTTTTAATCCTATTGTATTATGGATTTATTTTCAACGTAGAAAGTTGGGGAAACACATTCAGACCACAGCACATACCATTTCTCTCTGTTTCTTCTTTCTTTTTCTGATCTTATAAATACTCTTACGGTTTGGATATTGAATTTCCCCTTAATATTCATGCACTGAAGAATTGGTTCCCAATGCAACAGGAGCAGGACTTTTAGAAAGTGATTGGATCAGGGCTAGGGTTATAGCTCAGTGGCAGAGCACTTCCTAGCACGTGTGAGGCACTGGATTTAATCCTCAGCACCACATAAAAAGAAATGAATGAATAAAGTAAATATATTGTTTCCATCTATAACTCAAATAATTTAAAAATAAATTTAAAAAAAAACAAAGTGATTGGATCATGAAGGCTCTGACCTCATCAGTGGATTCGTCCATTTGATGGATTAATAATCTAAATAAACTACTGGAGAAGGTAGAAACTGTAGGGAGGTGGGGCATGGTTGGAGGAAGTAGGTATCTTGGGGCATGCCCTTAGGAGTGACTATATCTTGTCCCTGGCCCTTTCCTTGCTCATTCTTCCTCCAGCTGCCATGAGATGAGCAGCTTTCCTTCAACATGATGTTTCTGTCTTGGATCCTGTAATCCATGAACCGAAACCTCTGAAACCATAAGGGAATATAAACCTTTCCTCCTTAAATTGTCTGTGTCAGCTATTTTGGTCACAATGACAAAATACTAAATAATATTATTTAGTATTACTATTACTAAATAATAATAACTAAAGAAATACCCAATCTTCTTTATATCTAACCTTCAGATTAGTTTGCTGCCTCCTGGATTGACCATTTTCTATCCCTAGTCACTCCCTAGTCACTGTCCTAATTTTCAGATTTCCTTATCCCTAGATTGCACTGAGCTTGAAAGACCCAGAGTCCTTATTCTCTCATTTATCAGTCACGAGCCCAGCTCATTCCCTTATGTCTACCATCATGGGACATGCAGGAATCTGTTACTGAAACCGATTAGCATCTCTTCCTTTTCCTCTCCCATCACCTCCTTCACCAGGGGATACAGGGGAAACCCTTTGTTCTTTTGGAGAGACGGCAAGAACCAAGAAAAACATTGAAGACCTGAGAGCTGCCACCTAACTGTGGGTTCTCCTCCTGCATGCCCTTGTTTTAACCAGCCACATAGAATTTCATAGCATCTATGCTACAAGGTTAAGTAAAAAGGCATTATTTAAAAGTTTATGAGGTGTTTCATTTTAACTATGTAAAAACAACTATGTTTGCCCATGTTTTTCTAGTGTGTAGCATAATGACTACATATTGTAGACGCTCCATAAATATTTGATGCATAAATTTGTCAATCTAAAATAGACAAGTCAGTGAGAGATTCCCCAAAGAATAATGATGTTTATTTGGGACTAGCATTGCAATGAGAATATGCACACCAGAGTAAACTACGGGCATATTCAAAGGGGTTGAGGCAAGGTGAAGTTTTTAAAGACAAAAACGAGGAGGACTACATCTTGTATTTTGAAACAATTCTTGATCACAATCAGAGTGAGGTCATTCTGAGGTTGAACAGAGTGGTTGGTGAGCAGATGTCATTTCAGAAGTACTTTATATGCAAGGTCACAGTGTCCTGTATGCAAGCTTGTGGTCTGGCAGAGTCTTTTGTGATACTTATTATCAGGCAGTCATGCAGAAGAACCCTTCTTTCATAACCTCCTGGCTATTGTGGCTTTGTTGTTAGTGTTGACATGAGCTACTCTATTTTTATTCTGACAGCTTTCACATTTCTTTCACAAATTTATCAGTTAATGAATGCATGGATAAAATGCTAGAAAGCGATGTGCTGAAATACTTGCTTTGGGGTGATAAGAATATGAATGATCATTGTTTTTTCCTACTTCTCTATATTTTTCTATTTTCTATAAAATAGAAAACACATGGCTTATGTAACTGCAAAAGAATTTTATTGGAAAAGTAATAGTCAAATATATTCTTTGCATACATGGAGATTCTCTAATAAAATTTAATTATCTTTTGAAAGCTAATACAAAAGAGTGAATGTTGCACTTGTATATAAATTTCACAAACAAGGGGACCCGTGCTCCGGAGGAGGGGGACGGAGAGCCGCGGCGGCAGCCGCTTGGGCCCCAGGGGCCGGGCACCGGGCTGAAGAGCTGCGGAGGCCAGGGCGGCTCTGCTACGGTCGCACACGAGCGCAGCGCCCATGAGCGCGGCCCAGAGACGGAGTCGACGGCGGCAGGGTTTCATTCCTAGAAATCTGGACTGGAAACAGAAGCAGCAGTTTGTATAATCCCAAGAACTTGCTTATGCCAGGAAGCTGTAAGGGCAACATGAATATTACTGAGGAGATCTAACATGGTGGCAGGCGCAGAGAGATCAAGTCTCTGACATCTTCAACTGTGCGGGCATAGGGAGCCGTAAACTGTCTAAATGCTGTTTGCTCAGGATCACTAGGCAATGCTGAGCTGACGTGGATCTGGGGTGTACAGGCTGGGCCCCTCAGAGCACACACACAGAGCCCGAATCGGAGGCAATTAAGCTCCGGTTCGCCTGCTTCGTGTGACTCAGCACTAACGATCCCACTGAAATAATTGGCCGGCCCTTAGGAACTTACAGAGGTAAAAGCCAACCGAGCCTTCATAGGCAGTGGCCACAGGACTGAAACGGGGATTGGGAGAGACAGTCAGGACCCACCCGTTGCATTGGTCACCGGCAAAGGGAACGAACGGTCACCATTTGCATGGGATACCACCATGGCAGAGAAATGGCGTCACGGGCGGAGGAGATAACTGCATTGAAACCAGCGCGACAGGTGTGTAATCCCCTAGCCATCTCTCTCCACACAGCGGGGAAAGCTTAAGGGCCACTCCCAGCTCTCCTGTGAACGCAATAACCAGACCGAGGGAATCAGGAGTGGCGCGGGACTCGCGGCGCGGAACTCCCGGCTACCGCTCCCACCAGTGCTGACAACTGAGGGCTCTTGCACCAGCTACCGGGGGCGTGGCTACAGGAGGGCAAGCAAATTCGCTGGGGGATCTCAGCCCCAAGCTCTACAAACTTAGGGTCTGAGGGAGGCAAACAGGGAGAGTGAGCCCAGGAGTTCATGAAAACAGGGCTCCCAGGAGCAGCAGACCTGGCGTGTAGACAGTATTGTGGTGAGCTCCACAGGTGAGCACGGCCTGGCTTGAGGAAACACAAGACAAGGCCCTAGACACTCAGGATTGGAGACCAGCCCAGTCTAGGAGAAAGAGCTGCTGCACAGTGAATGGTTCCCACCTACTGAGAGGAGAAGCTTGGCCCAGTGGGCACAGCTCCACCTACTGGAAGAGAAGTTAATAGAACTCTAGGACTGCATTTATTATTATTATTATTATTATCATTTTTTTTCTTTTTCCTTTTTTTTTCTTTTTTTCTTTTTTCCTTCTTTTTCTTTCATTTTCAATTTTTATTTGTTGATGTTCTTTTACTTTTTTTCAATGTTTCTATTTTTTTTAATTTTTTAATTTTATTATTATTTTTTAAAAATTTTAATTTTCATTTTTTTATTATCATTATTATTTTTGTTAAATTTTTTTTCTCGTCTTTTCTTTCTTTCTTTATTATCTGATCTTTGTTATTTTTGTTCCTTTTGTCTTTTCATTTCTTTTCAATTTTCTTATTCCCCCTTCCTTGAATTCTACCTGCCTACTCTCACTCTCTTTAGTGACTTCTTCCCTTCCCTTCTAATATCTTTCCTCCCAAGCATCAAATAAATCTATAAGAGTAAACAGAAACTCAGCAGTCAAACAGAACAAGAAGTAACATGAGCAGCATAAAAAAGCAAGGAAGAAAAGGAGTACAAACAATGAAGGACAGCCTAAATATTCAGGAGGACCTAGAGTCAGCAGAAAAATGGTCATATAAAGAACTCAAGGAATACCTTAGACAAATGGAATGGAACCTTAAAGAAGATACGAGACAGCAAATCCAAACAGTGAAAGAACACTTTGAAAATGAATTACATAGACAGATAAAAGAAGAAGTTAAGCATCTTTATCAGGAGATAGAGATTATTAAAAAAACCAAACAATAATTCTAGAAATGAAGGAAACGATAAACCAAATTAAAAACTCAATTGAGAGTATCACCAACAGAGTGGAGCAAGTAGAAGCCAGAACATCAGATAATGAAGACAAAATATATCATCTTGAAAAGAGCCTAGCCAACTCAGAAAGGCTGGTTAAAAACCACGAGAAAAACATCCAAGAGATATGGGATAACATAAAAAAAACAAACCTACGAGTCATCGGGATAGAAGAAGGTACAGAGATTCAAACCAAGGGAATGAGTAGCCTGCTGAATGAAATAATTACAGAAAACTTTCCAGAAATAAAAAAGGAAACGGATATACAAATTGTAGATGCATACAGGACACCGAGCACACAAAATCACAGTAGACCAACGCCAAGACACATTGTTATGAAGATATCCAATATACAGAACAAAGAGAAAATATTAAAAGCTACAAGAGAAAGGAGGCAGATTACATTCAGGGGTAAACCAATAAGGTTAACAACGGATTTTTCATCACAGACGCTGAAAGCGAGAAGATCCTGGAACAACGTATTTCAAACACTGAAAGACAATAGATGCCAACCAAGAATTCTGTATCCAGCAAAATTAAGCTTCAGGTACAACAACGAAATAAAAATCTTTCATGATAAACAAAAGCTAAAAGAATTTGCAGCCAGAAAACCAGCATTGCAAAGCATCTTGAGCAAAACAATACATGAGGAAGAAATGAAAAACAATAACCAAAACCATCAGTGGGAAGTGCCTCTATAAAGACAGAGGGCAGGGGGAAAGCTAACCATGGAGAAACAAACTAAATTAAAAAAAAAAAAAAAAAGAAGAAGATAAATAATCAAACATGGCTGGAAGTACATAGTAACTCTAAATGTTAATGGCTTAAACTTTCCAATAAAGAGACATAGGCTGGTAACATGGATTAAAAAAACAAATCCAACAATATGCTGCCTCCAGGAGACACATCTGATTGGAAAAGACATACACAGGCTGAAGGTGAAAGGTTGGGAAAAAATATACCACGCACACGGTCCTCGTAAGCAAGCAGGGGTGGCCATCCTCATATCGAATAAAATTGACTTCAAGACTAAATTAATCAAAAGGGATAAGGAAGGACATTATATACTGTTAAAAGGAACCATTCACCAACAAGACATAACAATTATCAATATTTATGCACCAAATAATGGTGCTGCGACGTTCATAAAACAAATTCTCCTCAAGTTCAAGAATCAAATAGACCACAACACAATAATTATGGGTGACTTCAACACACCTCTCTCACAATTGGACAGATCCTCCAAACAAAAGCTGAATAAAGAAACTATAGAACTCAATATCACAATCAACAACCTAGACTTAACTGACATATATAGAATATATCAACCATCATCAAGTGGATATACTTTTTTCTCAGCAGCACATGGATCCTTATCAAAAATAGACCATATATTATGCCATAGGGCAACCCTCAGTAAATATACAGGGGTGGAGATAATACCATGCATTTCATCTGATCATAATGGAATGAAACTGGAAATCAATGATAAAAGAAGGAAGGAAAAATCCTACATCACATGGAAAATGAACAATATGTTACTGAATGATCAATGGGTTACAGAAGACATAAAGGAGGAAATCAAAAAATTCTTAGAGATAAATGAAAATACAGACACAACATATCGGAATCTATGGGACACAATGAAAGCAGTTTTAAGAGGGAAATTCATCACTTGGAGGTCATTCCTCAAAAAAAGGAAAAACCAACAAATAAATGAGCTCACACTTCATCTCAAAGCCCTAGAAAAGGAAGAGCAAAACAACAGCAAATGTAGCAGAAGGCAAGAAATAATTAAAATCAGAGTGGAAATCAACGAAATTGAAACAAAAGAAACTATTGAAAAAATAAGAACCATATGATCATCTCAACAGACGCAGAAAAAGCATTCGACAAAGTACAGCATCCCTTTATGTTCAAAACATTAGAAAAACTAGGGATAACAGGAACTTACCTTGACATTGTAAAAGCTATCTATGCTAAGCCTCAGGCTAGCATCATTCTCAATGGAGAAAAATTGAAGGCATTCCCCCTAAAATCTGGAACAAGACAGGGATGCCCTCTATCACCACTTCTATTCAATATAGTTCTCGAAACACTGGCCAGAGCAATTAGACAGACGAAAGAAATTAAAGGCATAAAAATAGGAAAGGAAGAACTTAAATTATCACTATTTGCAGATGACATGATTCTATACCTAGAAGACCCAAAAGGGTCTACAAAAAAACTACTAGAACTAATAAATGAATTCAGCAAAGTGGCAAGATATAAAATCAACACGCATAAATCAAAGGCATTTCTGTATATCAGCGACAAATCCTCTGAAACGGAAATGAGGAAAAACACTCCATTCACAATATCCTCAAAAAAAAATAAAATACTTGGGAATCAACCTAACAAAATAGGTGAAAGATTTATACAATGAAAACTACAAAACCCTAAAGAGAGAGATAGAAGAAGATCTTAGAAGGTGGAAAAATGTACCCTGTTCATGGATAGGCAGAACTAACATCATCAAAATGGCGATATTACCAAAAGTTCTCTATAGGTTTAATGCAATGCCAATCAAAATCCCAATGGCATTTCTTGTAGAAATGGATAAAGCAATCATGAAATTCATATGGAAAAATAAAAGACCCAGAATAGCAAAAGCAATTCTAAGCAGGAAGTGTGAATCAGGCGGTATAGCGATACCAGACTTAAGACTATATTACAGAGCAATAGTAACAAAAACAGCATGGTACTGGTACCAAAACAGGAGGGTTTACCAATGGTACAGAATAGAGGACACAGAGACTAATCCACAAAGCTACAACTATCTTATATTTGATAAAGGAGCTAAAAGCATGCAATGGAGGGAGGATAGCATCTTCAACAAATGGTGCTGGGAAAACTGGAAATCCATATGCAACAAAATGAAACTGAACTCAAAAAATTAGACAATAAGAGAACAAACAACCCAATCAACAAATGGGCCAAGGACCTGAACAGACACTTCTCAGAGGAGGACATACAGTCAATCAACAAGTACATGAAAAAATGCTCGACATCTCTAGCAGTCAGAGAAATACAAATCAAAACCACCCTAAGATACCATCTCACTCCAGTAAGATTGGCAGCCATTATGAAGTCAAACAACAGCAAGTGCTGGCGAGGATGTGGGGAAAAGGGTACACTTGTACATTGCTGGTGGGACTGCAAATTGGTGCAGCCAATTTGGAAAGCAGTATGGAGATTTCTTGGAAAGCTGGGAATGGAGCCACCATTTGACCCAGCTATTCCCCTTCTTGGTCTATTCCCTAAAGACCTAAAAAGAGCATGCTACAGGGACACTGCTACATCGATGTTCATAGCAGCTCAATTCACAATAGCAAGACTGTGGAACCAACCCAGATGCCCTTCAATAGATGAATGGATAAAAAAAAATGTGGCATTTATACACCATGGAGTACTACGCAGCACTAAAAAATGACAAAATCATAGAATTTGCAGGGAAATGGATGGCACTAGAGCAGATCATGCTTAGTGAAGCTAGCCAATCCCTAAAAAACAAATACCAAATGTCTTCTTTGATATAATGAGAGCAACTAAGAACAGAGCAGGGAGGAAGAGCAGGAAGAAAAGATTAACATTAAACAGATACATGAGGTGGGATGGAAAGGGAGAGAAAGGGAAATTGCATGGTAATGGAGGGAGACCCTCATTGTTATACAAAATTACATATAAGAGGTTGTGAGGGGAATGGGAAAATAAACAAGGAGAGAAATGAATTACAGTGGATGGGGTAGTGAGAGAAGATGGGAGGGGAGGGAGGGGGGATAGTAGAGGATAGTAAAGGTAGCAGAATACAACAGTTACTAATAGGGCATTATGTAAAAATGTGGATGTGTAACCGATGTGATTCTGCAATCTGTATTTGGGGTAAAATTGGGAGTTCATAACCAACTTGAATCTATTGTATGAAATATGATATGTCAATAGCTTTATAATGTTTTGAACAACCAATAAAAAATAAATTAAAAAAATAATAATAAATTTCACAAACAGGCAGAACTAATTCATGGAATTAGAAGATGGTGGTTACTTTTGATAGGAACTGGTTAACTTTGATTCCTTCGTCTGATGCCTGTTATACATGTGTGTTCACTTTTTGGAAACTGAGATATATTGTTATGCTCACTTTTGTGCAGGTAGTTGAACTTCAATAAAAAATTAATCTTTAAAAAGAAGTAACTGAGGGGGGCTGGAAGCAGGAAACATGGTGGAATGAGATGGACATCATTATCCTAGGTCCATGTATGACTGCACATATGGTGAGATTGTACATTGTGTACAACCAAAGAAATAAAAAGTTGTGCTACAATTGTGTACAATGAATCAAAATGCATTCTGCTGTCATATATATCTAATTAGAATAAATAAATATATAAACAAGTAAATATGGAAGTAACTGGCTTTCTACTAAAACACCTCAGAAGACAAAAGTTTCATTTTGAAGTTTTGATCTATTGATTCTAATCTCATTCTGATCATAGAAAAGAAATACAGGTATGAACATTAATAAGATAATATGCATCATATCACACCAGAGCATTAGAGTAATGTTTGAAATGGAAAGCTTTTAAATTGGCAGGAGTGATTATTGTCAAATTAAAACTCAAGTTTTCAATCTTTAAAAAGTTATGCAATTTTAAAAAAAAGGCCATGCAATTATCTAATATATAAATATACTTCAAATAGGCAGTAGGTAATGTTTGCTTTTCTTTATAATTATTATGTGATTTATCATATTTCTGACCTTGCTATCCCCATTTGTGAGTTTTCTTTTTCTCTCCCTCTCTCTCTCCCCTTTCCTCCCCCCCCCCCACCCGCCGCCAACCAAATACCTCTTTACACCCACGTTAGAATTACAAAACACTCAGAAACCATCATTCCATGCCCTTTGTTAATAGAGAAATGCTACTGTCAGGAATCACTTGGAACTTGACCTATCATATTATATTTCAAAATGGTTCCAAGGGTTTTATCTCATTTGAGTCCTGTGGACATACAAACATGTAATCCAATGAATGATCCCCTTCTACCAATCCTGCAAACTCCATCTGGACAACCTGACGTAAGTAAACTGGCATTAGTTCCTCTTTCCAAGTATGACCAGCTGTGTAGAAACCCAGTTTCCCACAAGGTCACAGATACCAACAGCTGATAGCTAAGGTCAGAGTGTTGTGGCTAAAGAAATTTTTGTCCCCTGTTACAAAGGTCATTCTGATGATCTCCCTATTGAGGGTGAAAGTAAATGAGCCTGAAGTCCCCCTCCTTGAGCCCACGGAATATCCATGTATTCCTGCCTGAATTCTTTTTGCTCCGCCAAGAGAATGAGGGTTTCAGCATAGTAGGGACAGTTCTGGAGTTCACCTGGGCCCTTTTTAACAATTATATCCCACCACCAGTGATATATCAGATATGGAGAGTTTCTCCTTTAGAAATATTTAATTTTATGTCTAATTAAAGTATTGTTAGGAACTCAAGCTACAGCTTAAGATTTATCCATCACTAGGATTCAGAAATATTAAATAGAAAGCTATTTTTTAAAATGTTTTAAGTAGGCAAATTGATAAAGAAATGGGGTGTAGTTTCTAAAAAGATGGCAAAAAAAATAGAAATAAAATATATGATTTTTACATCTAAGTTAGCAAATAATTACAAAATTAAATTCACTCTTAGAATCCAATGTTAGGCTGAATCTGTATTGTTGTAAGCTTAGCACATAACGAATTTGCAGGGTGATAGAGATATGTAAAACTTCACCCACATTAATATGAATAATACTCCCACTTTTTGACCTAATGGTTTCTGTGTATTATGTCAAGGAAATAATATTCTTACAAAGTAGTCATTGCAATAGCACTATCTATATTATAGCTTTTGTTTATTTGCTAACAATTTTATTATAACTTTTAAATTATTATAATTATTAACATATTAATTGTAACATATTAATTATACAAATTGGTGGGATTCTCTGTGATATTTCTGTACATGAATGCATATGAATCCTATCCATCACCTTCTTCTTCTCTTGACCCGCCTCCACCTGTCCCTCTGCCCCAGCACCCTTCCCAGTTTCTACAAGTTGCTCTTAATCCTTTCTGTCCCCACTTCCTCTTTCCCTTTCACAAGTCTAGAGACCACTATTCTATTCTATACTTCTACAGGGGTAACCTGTTGCCATCCTTAATTGACTGAGAACATGCAGTACTTTTTTTTTTTTTCAGTGTCTGGTTTGTTTAACTCAATACAATGTTCTCTAGATGCATCCAGGATTTCATTGTCTTTATATCCAACTGGCATTCTGTTGTGTAAATACACCATGTTTTCTTCACCCATTCATCTGTGGAAGGGTATCTGAGTTGAATTTATGTTTTGGCTCTTGTGAATAGTGCTGCCATAAACATGGAGGTGTAAGTATCTTTTTTGGTATAAAGTTTTCAATTCCTTTATGTATAAAACTGAAATGGAATTTCTGGGTCACTATTTTTATAAACTTTATATTTTCACATAATAATTAAGTAATCTATTCAACTTAATAAGCTAATATATAGCTTCTTTTAAATACTGACAAAGAACTCTATGTAGCAACAAGAAAAAGTATTTATAACATTATTAACTAAAAAACTAAGTTGAGCAGTGTACAATCCCTGTAATAATTACATAAAATATGGTTGTACATATTTTATCAAAACTGAATTAAAACAAGATGCCTAAATGAAATCAGCTGTTCTGTTAGACTTGTGAATTGGGGTAATTTATGTCTTTTTAAAATCCACTTAACTTTTTCAATCTGTGCAATAAAAAATACACTTAACTACACAATTAGCTTTGGGCAATTATTAAAAATTCTATAAACAACAAGATACATATTATTTTACCACACTAAAGAGTTAATGAAATCAAAGGTATTTTGTTTAAATACTTAGAAACTAAATGATGATGGCCAAGTCACTTAACCTTCCTATGTTTTCATTCCCATATTTACAAAATGGTATAGTTTAAATGAGTAGCAATGTAATATTTTGAACATAAGTATCGATGATGCTTGTTATTCCTGACTCACAAATTTTATACTGCTCAAATGAGGTGATATATAGAAAAGTGACTATTAATCATATTCTTTACTCACCTTTTGCATTGCTGTGACCAAAATACCTGATAAGAGGAGGAAACAACTTAGAGGAGGGAATGTTTATTTTGGCATACCATTTCAGAGGTTGAGTCCATGGTTGATCAACTCCAATAGCTCTAGTCCTGAGATGACACAGAACATCATGGTGGAGGGAATGGCAGAGGAAAGCATCTCAGGATATGGCAACCAGAAAGCAGAGAGAGTTCTGTTCACCAAGAACAGAACATTAACCCCAAAGACACTCCCAGTGATCTACTTCTTCCAGCCATACTCTACCTCCCTACAGTTTTTTCCCACTTAATCTATATAAGTGAAATAATCCACTGATTTGGTTAAAGCTCCCATAATCCAATGATTTCACCGCAGAACATTCTTGCATTTCACCCAAGAGCTTTGAGGGAACACCTCATATCTAAACCACAATATCATATATTAAAATAGAATTGATAAATAGAATTTTGCAAGTTCAAATTTAGAATGCATACCATGGAAAAATTTTTATTATTGAATTATAGTCTACCATTATTTAGAAATTAGTACCTAGAATAAACACAAAAATATTATTTAATTAATAAGTATCAACTATCAAGTAACATTTTATACTTTCCACATTTTTTTCCATTTTATTTTGTAATGATTGAAAAGGTAGATTTATTCAGGAAAAGACTAACATGTCATCCAGATATAAAATATACAAATTTTATTCCTAAGTATTTTATTTGTTTATTTTTTTATGATTATCAATGGAGTTGTTTTCCTGATTTCTTTCTGAGCAGATTTATTGTTGATGTATAGAAAAGCTATTGATTTTTGTATATTGGTTTTGTATCTGGCTGAATTTATTAGCTCTGTAGATCTTCCGGTGCAGTTTTTAGAATCTTCTAAGTATAGGGTCATATCATTGGCAAACATGGACAATTTGACTTCTTCCTTTTCTGTTTGCATCCATCTTGTTTAATTGCTCTGGCTAAATTTTCAAGTATTGTATTATGGTGAATATGTGCATCCTTTTCTTGTTCCTGATTTCAGAGGCAATGTTTTAAGATTTTCCCCATTCTGTATGATGTTGTTTTTGGTTTTGCTATATATAGCCTTTATGGTATTAAGGCAAGTGTTTTCTATCCTTAGTTTCCTCAGTATTTTTATCATAAATGTCTGTTGAATTTTGTCAAAAGCATTTTCTACACTTATTGACAAGATGATGAGGGTTTTGTCTTTAATTCTATTTATGTAGCTTATTGCATTTATTGACTTGAACCATCCTTGCATTTCTGAAGTTAAAACAACTTGATCATTATGCATAGTCTTTTAAATATGTATTATTGAAATCAATTTGTGAATATTTTATTAAGAATTTTTGCATCTATGTTCATCAAATGTAATGGTATGTAGTTTCCTTTCCTTGAGGTTTCCTATTCTGGTTTTGGAATGAGGGTCATACAACTTTAATAGAATGAGCTATAAAGTTTTCCTTCCCTTTGTACTTCATATAATAATTTGTGGAGTATTGGCAATAGTTCTTCTTTAAAGATCTTGTAGAATTTGGCTGTGAATACATCTGGTACTTTACTTTTTCTCTTGGATGAATTTTTATTATTGTTTTAATATCATTGCTTTTTATTGGGATATTTAGGCTTATTATAGGCTCTTGATTAAATTATTGTAGGTCATATGTATCTAGAAATGTGTTCATTTCTTATAGCTTTTCTAACTTATTGGAATATAAGTTTTCAAAATTGCCCTATTAATCCTCTGGATTTTAATGGTGTCTTTTGTACTACTTCATTTTTTATTACTTTTTATTCTAATTTGTATTATATGACAGCAGAATGAATTATAATTCATATTATACATGTAGAGCACAATTTTTCATATCTCTAGTTGTACACAAAAAAGTCACACCATTTGTGTCTTCATACACATACTTGGGATAATGATGTCCATCTCATTCCACCATCTTTTCTACCTCCATACCCCCTTCCCTCTCTCCCTCCTCTCCCTCCCCTTTCCTCTATTTAGAGTTTGTTCAATCCTCCCATGCTCCCCCCACAACCCCATTATGAATCAGCATCCTTATATCAGAGAAAACATTTGGCAACAATTCATAATAGCTAAACTGTGGAACCAACCTAGATGACCTTCAGTTGATGAAAGGATAAAGAAAATGTGGTATATATACACAATGGAATACCATTCAGCATTAAAAGAGAATAAAATCATGGCATTCGCAGGTAAATGGATGGAGTTGAAGAATATAATGCTAAGTGAAGTTAGTACCTCCTTTTTTAATTTATAATTTTATTAATTTGAATCTTCTCTCTTTTGTGTATTTTTGGTTATAGTATTATCAATTTTGTTTATCTTCATTTTTTTTGTATTAGCTAATACCTGCCTTATGGCCTAAAATAAATTCTACTGTAGAAAGTTCATGAATAGCTAAAAAGAAAGTGTATTTAGTTTTGTTTGAATGAAATATTCCATAGAAGTATGTTAAATGCATCTTATTTATAGTATGATTTAACTCTGTAGTAATTTTGTATATTTTATATCTGGATGACATGTTAGTGAGAGAGGCACATTGAATCACCCAGCCTTAATATATTAGGGCCTATCTAAGCCTTTATGTTGAGAAGCAATTGTTTTATGTAATTAGTTATACTGATGTTTGGGGCATAAATGTTCACTATTGTTATATCTTCTCATCAAGTTTTTGTCCTTTGCCAATGTGAAATGACCTTATTCATCTCTTCTAATTTTGACTTGATGTCTGCCTTGTAGGGTATGAGAGTAGATACTTCTGCTTGCTTTCAGGGTTCCTCTGCACAGAATGTTTTTTTTTTTTTTTTATCCTTTCACTTTTCACATGTGGATGGCTTTCCTCATAAGATATATGTCTTTCACATAAGATATAGTTAGATCTTGTTTTTAATCCAATCTGCTGGTATATGTCTTTTAATTGGAGAATCCAGACCAACTACATTCAGTGTTATCATAGGTATCCATTACTTCCTATCAGTTTGATTTATTTCTAATGTTTTATTTGATCCTAATTCTCATTTGCTTACCTATTTTTCTAATGAGGTTTATTCTTTTCTGAGCTCTCTTGGCTGTTTTTATTTTCTTCTGTGTGTAGGATTCCTTTGAATATCTTCTGCAATGTTGGCTTAGTAATCATGAATACCTTTAGGTTGTGTTTGTCTTGGAAAGCTTTAATTTCTAAAGACATGGCTGTCGTCTTATATCTGGGGATGGGAGTAACTCTGGAAGGAGCTGCTAGCTGGCCCTCTCACCTGACTCAGATTGAGGTACACCTTTGTTCTGAGAGCATCAGTCTATATGCTGGAGACAGGTGTGCTGGAAGTGCCTAGATCACACCACAAGTTCCTCTAGACACTTCTGGATGTGTTGGAGGTAGCCAGGGCTATGGTAGGATGCTGTAGGTAGCAACTTTCCACCCAACCCTCACCTGACCCAATTCTGCCTGTCAGCCTTTCCCATCATTAAATTCAGACACCAATTTCAAATGAAAATTACCTTCACCCTTCTTCACTCTGCATACTGGCAGCTGTGACTGCCATCACCACCCAGAGCTTTCCCTAAGTCTGTATTAATGGTCTCACTCCTGTACCCAGAATGGATCATGGCTTGAATGCCCAGTGATGGAGTGAAAAGTAAAGCAAAAGCCAGGTGCAGTGGGCACATGTGTGTAATTCGAGTGGCTTAAAAGGTTGAGGCAGGAGGATCACAAGTTCAGATCCAGCCTAGCAACTTAACAAGTGCTGGGCATCTTAAAAAGAACCTGTTTAAATTTTTTAAAAATTAAATTTTAAAAAGGCTGGTAATGTGGCTCGGTGGTTAAGCATCCCTAGGTTCAGTCCCTAGTGCCAAAATAAATAAGTAAATAAATAAATAAATAAATAAATAAAGCAAAAAGTGTCTTTATTAGGGTTTTCTAAAGGACCAGAGATCTCCTGTTGGCTATAAAAGGGTATTTATTGGCTCACAGGATCAGAAACTAGATAATCACACAGTGGCCATCTGCAGGCTGGAGGGTTGGAGAAACCAGTAGCTGTTCAGTTCTAGAAACAGTAGCCTCAAAAGAAGAGGGACCAATGATGGAGGCCTGGGAGTGGGAGTCACTGGTAAAAGTTTACTTAAGAGAGAAGGAGGAACAGTCTGGTGTTCTTAGGTGATTGCATCTTTAATCCATGAACCTGCATGAGAGAGATATAAATGGAACCCTTGGCATCCTCTCCTCTCCTTTTGTCCATGTCCCCAGCCATAGAGCTGCACTGCCCACATACAGGTTGCTCTATTCCCCTTGGTTTGCTGTCTTACATGTCAGTAATCTGTGGAAACACTCTCATCAGCAGACCCAAGTTCTCTTAATCCATCACAGTGACCTTGGGTCTTGGGTACACAGAAAGAAGGCCAACCAAGAATAACACAAACACACACACACCAAAAAAAAAAAAAGAAAGAAAAGGAAAACTGCCCAGATTTCTGATCTCCTGACACGTTCATTACATCTACTGAGAAGGGCAGTGATTCTATCTGGCACAGGTTCACTTTGCAGAATCTGAGATTTTTTCCTGTTTGGACTGTGAATTTGCTGGATAGCAGAGGCTGCTTTTCTTAAACTCATGAGGAAGCATTCAGGTCCTCAGACAGGAGCTTGTCAGCTATGGCACACCCAGCACTTCCACAGTCTATTCCTTTTATTAATTCTAAAAATCAATATTTTTAGTTTTCCCTTGGTTGTAGCTCTCTGAGTTGCCTTCTGGAAATTTCCCACTGTCTTCCTGACTCCTCATGCCCCAACAGAACTGTGGTTTCCATTCTATCTTTGCAAGCAGCTAAGACAGGTTCCTCTGGTGCCATTTTCCTGCCAGTGTCTCCTCGGTAGTTTTTTATGTGTTTTTATTGCCTTCACTAGAGTGAAAGTACCTCCAATACATTCTTCACTAATATACAACCAGTGCAGGGCCTAGTGCAAAAATTGCATAACGAAAGATACTACTTTCAGAATAGAAAAGTGAATGACATAGTAAGAGAACCAGTTTGCTTGATTTGCATGAAATATAAGTCCCACCCTGCCTAACAAGTATTTACTATGCTCACAAATTTTCTTCCTGAAAAATTCTTTTAAATCAACATTTGTTGAATTAATGTCACTTTTCATTAATTTATATAATATATTGAAAATGCTTTTATTTCTTTGTGTATAATTAATCTCCTATGGAAGATAACTTTTAATAAACTATAACCTTTTATTGGCATACCTCTATCTGGAAGCCCCATCATTAAGTTTTAACAACTGGTAAGAGCTAAATATCAGGAAGAGTGTACAGAAAGTTGGAACCTAAATGTCCAAATAATTCCTCACTAAGAAGAATTGCGGTAATGGAGTAGAAGAAATACAGCTTTGCCTTCGGGTCCTGGCTCATCTAGCTAGCTTTTTTAAGCCTCAATGTCATAGTTTAGAAACCAAGAAAGTACCCATTACAAAAAAATTAATCAATAGCAGAACTAAAAATATACCAAATATTCTGCTACAGAGTAGATATCTACAAGTGAAACCCCACTCCATCCCAAGCCTCTGGATTGTGGAATATATGGTATGTTTTTATAACTCTAGTGTGAGGATGGTGGAGGAAGCCCAGATGTTATTTCAGATGTGCCACCACCAGTTCTTAACTACCACTGTTATAGACTGAAGTGTCTTCCCCCAAAACCCATATGTTAAAACCCTAACCTCCAATGAGACTGTATTAGGGGGTTGAGTCTATAAGAAAGTAATGAAGATTTAGTGAAGTCACAGGGATGGGGTCCTAATCCAATAGGACTGATGTCCCTATAAGGAGGGGAAGAGACACCAGATCCTGCTAGTTCACTTTCTGCAAGCACAGGAGAAGGGCCATGGGGCACAGCAAGAAGGTGACTATCTGCAAGCCAGAAAGAGCACCCTCAATGGAAACCAACTCTGATCACCCTATGGATATTACACTGTTAGTCTCCAGAATCAATAAAATAAAAAATAAATGTCTATGGTATGAGTCACCCATCCTGAAGTATTTTGTTAAGGTGGTCTAAGCAGATGAACAAACCCACTCACAAGGTTCAAGATTATAATTAGAGTCAGGGTGAAGTCAGTAAACATACATGGCATTACTGGAAAAGAAACTGGCCTTCCAAACCTTCATGTTTTCATACTAATACAGAGTGAGATACCATTTACTTTGCATGACATCTAGGATTTTAGGACCATTTTCTTCATAGTATGAAATTCACCTAATCAAGTAGAAATGGATGTCCTGGCCCTGATTCATCAGACCTTTGCACTGTTTTTTCCATACAACATACACCTTACCACCTCCTTCATGGCTCTGCTGATGTTGACCCTGCTACAACTGTAATTACTACAAGAAGAGGGCATGGTACTGTGTATGTGTGTTTTCACTTCAAATGCATCATGCTTTAAACAGTAAGCAGGTCTTCAAACCTTGCCACAACAACACAGAATCACTTACAGCCTATAATTGAGGTTAGCTTCAAAGCAGCACTTGAACATCCACAGTGCCCTCTCCATACTATGACTGAGGGTTTCAGGGCTGCTTGTGAATTTACAGAATCCCATTCTTCACTAAGATGTTAGGACACATACTTCCAGAAACACTTGACAAGACTGAAAGTAGATGTGCCTCTTTTAAGAGTCCTTTCCAGCTTTTATGAGGGGTGATTTTCCAAAAGTTGTCTAAAGAGTTGTGTAAAGAAGAATGTTGGTTTTTGGAGATACCCTCCTTCTTGATACTCTCTGCCTTCCGAAGTGTCCAATTTTTAATGATACATTCTCTTATTTCTTGATAATCAATTCCCATCAAAATTTTTAAGGAGTGATTCTCTAGCGAAGAGCCTGTAAATCCGAAAGAAGTTTCCAGAGACAGCACTGCTTAGGACCCCAGGTCTGTCTTAGTTGAAGATTCTCACAGTAGAGGATCCTAGGGGGACAAATCAAATTCAAGAATTATTGGGCAAGTGATCCCAGAAGATGCTAGTAGAGTGAAGAAATGAGATAGAAAAGAAAAGGAACGATAAAGGCTATGTCCTCAAGCAAGTTGGCACTGTGGAGAACTCGAGCTTAATTCATGTAGGAAAACCAGAAAATAGAACATAATCTCAAAGTTATCCCACTCAGTGGGGGAAAGAACTGAGGTATTTACCACCCACCTGAATGGGAATGGGGGATATATGAGCAACTTGCTTAGTGGATGATTAAAACGGGCTTCAACATCTAAAAAAGCACCCAGGTAGAGCTGCAGGTGTGGAAGGCAGAATTTTGGAAGTCACGTAAACAGCTTATTGCCATCGGAATGTGGGTAGGGAATTGACAATGTCATCTACAGGGTTCTATTGCTTATTGATTTATTCATGAATTACCTGCCTCCTTTAAAAAGTGATTTAAATCTCATGAATTTACATTTTAGGAAGAGATGAAATTGAATTGTGTGATTTGTTGTAAGCCTAAACACCTTCTACAAATGACAAATTTTAAAGCCCATACGGATTCTTGAAGAGGTTAATATCCTTGAATATTTTAAGAATCTCTATTATAATCATAGCATAATCTGGCTAAAAATCTTTGAAAAAGACTTTTTAAAACAAATGCATATTTCAGTCCAAGCACTATGTGAGCCACACAAATCCAAAATAGTCAAGACTGAATTTGTAAAGTTTTTGTTTTCCTTTGTTGTCTTGTAGCTTTTTGAGATGACAGCAGCATTTTAAGTGGTCACTAAACAATAGCTTCAAGATATTTAGCTGTTTTACATTTTTCCAGCTGATAGTGCAGCTTTTTAAAGCAATAGTTTCTGCCCAGACTGCAGCTTTGTAGAACTCCTTGCTGGTTCCCTAATCGTGTATAAAGGACTTTCTGTCTGATCTGATCAATCCCGGGAAGCATGCTGCCTTTAAGTGTGGACCAAGGCTTCAGAATGCCGGAGGCTAACAGGGAACTCTTCCATGACCTTACTAAAGCTATTTAAAAATAGAATACTTGTACTTCTCTCTCAGCGGCTTCCAGGGCTTTCATATTAGACCAAGGAGGCAAGAAGGAATTGCTTTAACGAAATGCCATCAATGGCATACTCCATACGGGGAGTTTCCTGAAGCCTGAAGAAGACATTTGTTGTTTGAATTCCTGAATGTGGGCTTTCTTAAATGATTGAAACCTTTTGTCATTTCCGAATTAAAGAAATAGACATTACATAATTTGGAGAAATACATAGCTGGACTTTCAAAATAATTATATACATTTTTCCAATCAAAATGTTCATGATCAAGAGTCTTGTATTTTATAAATAACATCAAATCTGGACTGTCAATTTGTGAGCAGTGGGGTGCTGTTGAATTTCTATAAGCAACTACTTTAATGAATATACAATTGTGTCAGGTGGCAAAGTTTCTGCTTTTGTTTCTTCTTTTTCTTTCTTTCTTTTTTTTTTTTTTTTTTTTGCAGGGGAAGAGGTTGCTGGGAACTGAACCAAGGGCATGGCACATGCTAAGTATGTGCTCTATCAGGGGACTGCTACTACCTCAAACCTTCCTCTTCTGTTTTATGGCAAGAATTAAACAGAAAGGTTCAAATTCTCTTTCTTTTTATCTATTTATTTTTTAAAATTTTGAGACAGGGTCTTGCTAAATTACCAAGGTTGGCCTCAAACTTGTGATCCTCCTGCTTCAGCCTCCCAAGTAGCTAGGATTGGAGGCATGCATCACCCGCATCTGACAAAATTAGACATTATTTAAATTATTTCAGAGATTTTAACTAACTGAATTGAAAGAAGTAAGTGGTGAACAATTCAAACAAATATGGATTGAGCACTTGTTACAAGCAGCAAACATGAGCCTGGCATTGTAGAAAAGGAAGGGAAAGAGAAGGCAAAGGATGGTCCACAGAATCACTCTGCTGGCTGCTTTGCTACATTGTGTAACCTGCCCATCCATCCTATGTTGTAGCCTGTATTCTAGAAGAGAGAGGACTACGGTTCTAAAACTCAGAAGAATTTACTTGAGTGTAATCATCCGGGAAACGGCAGACCAATGCTACAAATTCATATCTACATAACTCAGTAGCCTGTTGTCTTCATGGTTCATCTGCTTTCCAAAGAGAAAATGGATCACTTTGATCCTGCAATATAGATTGCAAAAAATATCAGTCTGGGATCATTTTTTTAATGATCAGCTTTACGAGGAATGTTGACCTACAATAAAATACATTTGCCTAAAGTATACAACTTTAACATGTGTGGAACTATCCTTACAATTGAGAAATAAGCATCCAAAAATCGTGAACCCCAAAGTTTCCCTGTAATTATTTGAAATTATCTGTGTAGCCCTTCCACCCATTGCAAGAATCATTAATATAGTTTTTATTTATAGGTTAGTTCTCATTTTCTAGAATGTCATATATATATTCATACAGCATATATTCCTCTTGTCTGGCTTATTTCATGTAATATAGTTAATTTGAGATTTATCCATATTGCTGCATATATCAATAGTTTACTCACTTTTATTGCTAAACAATATTTTATTGTATGAATATGCTACAATCCCTTTATGCATTCACCTCTAATGAATATTTTGGTTGTTTTCTGATTTAGCCTACAGCAAAAAATGTAGCTATTGTGTATGTCTTAGTATGGATCTATGCTTTCTTTCCACCTCCGCCAGTGGTTGGGTAAATATTTAAAAGTAGATCAGTTGAATTTTATGGGAGGTATATTTTTAACTTTTTAAAGGACTGAAACTGCTTTGTCAAGTAGTAATACAATTTTACATCCCTATCAGCAATACATGAGAATCAGTTGTTTCAAATCTTTGCCAAAGCTTGGTATTTAAGTCTTTTTCATTTTAACCAATACATTGGGAATGAATTGATATCTCACTGGTTTTGTTTTTTATATTTTCATTGGTGCATTATGGTCGAACATAATGGTGGGATTCGTTGTCATATATCCATACATGCACACAATGTAACAATACAATTTGGCCAGTATCATTCCACAATATTTCCCCTTTTCCTCCCCTCCTCCCTGCCTGGTCCCTGTCTCTATTCTGCTGATATCACTTTAATTTTCATGAGATATCACCACTTTTCTTTTCTTACTATGTTTTTAGTTTGTATTTCCTAATGATTAATAATATTGAACAACCTTAAATATATTTATTTACCATTTGTACATGTTTTCTGGTGAAGTACCTTTAAAATCCTTTGTCCATTTTTAATAGGATATTTTATCCTCCTCTTATTGAGTTGTAAGAGCACTTTTCACATTCTGAATACAAGTTCTTTAGAAGATGTATGTTTTGTTATTTTTCTTTCACAAAAAAAGGCTTTTCTTTTCTTAAGTGTCTTTTGAAGGGAAAAAGATTTTAATTTTAATGAAGAACAATTTATTGATATTCTGCTTTATCACACTGTGCTTCTTATATAGTGTTTAAAAATTATTTGCTAAACTTGACATTGCTAATATTTTGCCTCCATTATCTTTTGACTGCTTTATAGCTTTAGTTCTTACACTTAGAAATATAATCCTTTCAAGTTGATTTTTCTGTATAGTTAAGATAAAGATTGAGTGTGTGTGTGTGTGTATATATATATATACACACACATATATCTCACATGTCATATATATATATATATACACATGTCACTCATTACAAGTTTATGGCACCATTTACACCCAACGGATGTTTTAAACACACAGTTCACAATACTTAGCCATAGGTATTGCACTATTTGTCAAAAAAAAAAAAGTATATATATATATATATATATATATATATATATTCTTTCCCCATTAAATTTCCTTGGCACCATTATCAAAAATAAATTGATCATATATGTGCAGAATTGCCTTTTTGGAGAAACCCTAAGTGATAATTTTAAATGCATTTTTTCTAGAATAATTTACTAAAAAGGTATGTGTGACATAATTACTATTCTTCTGAATCAGAATCTGCAATGCACATTATGATTTCAAAAGTACAGTGTACGAAAGAAGAGGAAATGGTCTTATCATACCAAGTAGGAAGTGGTAAAGGTCATAAGAAAATAGCTGAAAGTATCCAAGGAGATTAAGGAAGGTGACAGCAGTCCCAGCAGGGGGACCGGGGGAGCCTTCCCACTGAAGGAGGACTCATGGGAGACCTTGGTAGGAGGGTAGAATTTTCACAAACAGAAGTAAGGAGAAGTGAAATTCAGAACAAGTGGAAAGCATGAACACAGACATGAAGATGAGAAAAGATGGGGCACACAACAAGAATAGAAGCTGAAGAGAGGCATTTTCCATTCCAGAATGTTCTGCTCAGATAAAAATGCTTAAAGGGTTACCGTCTCTGATAGAAAATGATCCAGTGAAAGCAAAATTCCAAATCCCAATATCCTGCCCAATTGACCACACCTATTCATTTTATCAATTGAAAGCTAAAAACTCAAAGAAATACTATATTTCTTTAAAACAGTTTGACACTTCATGTAGAAAATATACAAAACCAGAGACTCAGGTCAAACCAAATTTCTCAGATGTCTCCAGACCTTGACCTTGGCTGAACACTAATTGCATTGTAGTGTCATCTCAAGGCACTACCTTGGGCTAGAAGTCAAATTCCTCTATAGTTATAGTCATGAGCCCAGCTAGATATCTCTCTTCTTTGTCCAAATATACATTTTTTACTTTTGATTGATAACACTCCTCCTAGTGCATCCTAAAAATTTACATACATGCGGGAGATATTTTTATCCAGAAATATTTTGTTTTGTGACCCATCCAGCAAATGTTATCGATGTTGTTAGAATTATGGTTATTTTTGCAGACTAATCTGTGTGAGGTTTGTTTTGAACCAGCAAGCTATCATCCTTTTTATAGCTCCATATCAGGTTTATGTATAATTCAATCAATACCTTAGGGCACACTATTTGATGATTACAATAAAAAAAAAAAAAACCAAAGATCTATTTTGTTGTTCTTTGTGAAGGTGCTTTCATTATCACATGTCACTCAGTTACAAGTTTATGGGACCATTTACACCCAACGGACGCTTTAAACACACAGTTTTTATGACAACTAAACTCCAAGATAAATGAAAACATTTTAAAAAGATATTAGGATCCTTTCCTTGGCCTTTGATTGATATGAATTGGGGTTTTCTTCTGTGTAGTCCTGCCTGTTACAAGTCACTGGAGAAATGGAGCAGAGATGGAGTATTCCAAATAGTTAATGGCCAACACTTGCCCATTTACTACCCTTAAAGCCCCAAAGCTGAGAATAAAAAGTGAAAACTAAGCAAATGACTTTTTAATCAACATACAAATAATTTAGGTCAATTAAACAAATACTTATTGGACACTTTCCACAAGTCTAAGTTCAAGTGTGGTTAGTGGATATGGGTTGCTCAAATAACAACACCAGGACCTATTGTTCCCCCTAAAATCACCTTTTTGAATCACAAGACTACTCTGGTTTTTTAAAAAGTCATGTAAAATGTAAGCCCCAGGTTGGGAGAAATTTGAATATGAACCTCCTATTAGATAGTACTATCATATCAATATTAAATTTCATGATTTTGTGAATTGCACTGGAGTAATGTACAGAAAAAAATCCAGGTTCTTAGGAAATCTATGCTGAAGGGATGAAGGACATGAACTCTGCAAACTACTTTCAAATGATTCAGCAAGATGATAGTAATTATCCTGATAAATATCAAAATAGTGCTGTGAATGGTTCTGTATAATTGAGAGAGACAGCAAATGTGGCAAAAATTAGCCATGGGCTGCAGTGTGATGAAAGACAAGGGACAATAACATAGTATTCTGGGGACTTTTCTGTAGGGGTGAGATTTTTTTGAAAAATGTATTTGAGCTGTTGGTTCAAGATCTGCCTGATCAAAGAAGCACCCATAGAAAACAGCACCCTGGTGGTACATTTACTAAAGGAACAAGTGGCTCCTGAGAGTCCCTTAGCAATTTATTACTTGATGACAAGCCATTGCTGGGTTTCATTCTTTCACCCCCATCCTGAGCTATGAACCTCGGGTACAGTCCTCAGAATCCCTACTGGCATCCACTGCAGTCACTGTCATCACATAACTGCTGGCATTTCCTTTACTTGTAGGTTAACCTGTTGAGTCTATCTATTTACATTAACTTGTTATCCCAGAAAAAAAGAGGAGTCTCCACTGGATGTCCCTCCCCTGGGGGAACGAAAGCCAACCTTGAGCTCTATCTTCCCTGCTCTAAGCCCTGTGCCACCAGGGATGCTCGCCTCTGCTGTGACATCAGGCCTCCTCCTCCTTCCCTCTCTTCCTGCTGATCACCGCCTCTCAACTCCATTCTGTCTCCCAGCACATGAAGATCTCCTTTCACTTTTTCTTTTTTATTTATTTACTTTTGGGTACCAGGAATTAAACCCAGGGATGCTTTATCATTGATCCACAGTCTCACCAAGTTGCTTATAGCCTCGCTTAGTTGCTTAGACTGGCCTAGTACTTGTAATCCTCCTGCCTCAGCCTTCCAAGTCGCTGGGATTACAGGCATGCGTCACTGTGCCTGGCTCACAACTTTTCAAGTACAAATAAGGTGATAGTGAGAACTTGAGCAAAAAAAAAAAAAAAGAAAGAAAGAAGAGTTGAACTCTGATCACATATGGCTCCCATTCACCAAACTGGAAATCTATAAGGTAACCTTAAAGAGACAGTTTGACTCTGAGGTCATGAAGACTTGGCTAAAAGATTAATCATTTTAGTACAGTTATGGAAACAGTGTGGTAATTATTTAGAAGTTCAGAAAACAGCAAATATGTTCAGAAAAACAGCAAAGAAAAAACAAAGACAGAACTATATTGATGGAAAGTACATCAGTGCCTGTCATGGAGTGGAAGGGATGATAAGACCCACTAGAAAAGGACAAGGGGAACATTTCAGGGTGAGGGAAATGTTCTAATCTGATAGCGATAAAGATCACACGAACATACTCGTTTGTCAAGACTCAACGAATTGCACTTAATGCCAAGCCATTGCTGTATTTCTTTTACTAGGGGTAAATTAAACTCAACAAAGTTAATTTTAAAAAAATATGCCAATGTTTTTTGAAGTAACAAGATGGGGTGGGCATACCTTACACCTGATCACTGCACACCCAGGGGCAGGGGACACAGGGGATGCTGTTTAGAACCTGTGCTCCCTCCTGCTCCACCTCACAGACCCCAAGTGCCCTTCTCATTCTGTTGGAGCTGCGCTGAAACTGCTTTCCTCTGGGAGTTTCATCCTTCACAGAAGCCTGATAGCATCATGGTCATGAGAAAATTATACTTTACTCTATTTGAATATACTGAGAATCTCACTTGTGCTCAGAGTATACTCAGCCCACTAAAAATCTTTTCAAAGAGCTAAAAAGACACACACACACACACACGCACACCTCTTATTTGTTAACAGATATTATCTCACCCACACTGAGCTTAAAATTACCAATAACAGCAGTAAAATTCTATTCTTCACAGTTTGCATTTCTTTCTCTTTTTCTCTGGGAGGTGGGGAGAAAAAAAAAAACACAAAGGAAAAAAATGGCCTAATTGCATCCAGGATGGATTTTTCTCTTTTGTTAGACTCAAATAACAAACCCAGGAAATTCTAAATCCTGGAAGCCCATCTGTCAGCATCTGGTTCCCCAGAGACCACAAGAATACTTTCATTTAGCTGAAGGCAGCTAGAGGCAGCCACACACCCGCCTGGGAAAATACATCATTTTTTGCAAGGGTGAAAATGACTGCTGAGGGGAGTCAGAGCCCTAGTTACATGCCCCATTTCAGAGCCTTCAGCCCCAGCTGCAGGGACCAAATAGGACAGTGATGGCCTTGGGGATTCAGGAATTCAGTGTCTGTCTGACATCCTCCGAAAGCCCAGGTCACAAAGGGAAATGAGAGCTGTCTCTGTCACCAGCTCAGAAAACTCATCAATGGCAGGAAGCAATCTGGGCTTCAATGGAGTCACCACTGGCCCCTCACTTATCTTCCCCAAGCTGGAGCCTTCACAAAACAGTGAGTGAATGCTGTGATCAAAGTTGGCTCTAGACAAATACTGCAGGCAGAGCAGCGCTCTTCCTCTTGCCTCAGCATTCACCCTCTTGCTCAGTCCAGCCTCCAATTCCCGATCCTGCAGCCCCAGCCCCTTCTGCCCCTTGTCCATCCTGCCACCTAGTCCATTCAGCTAAAATGGACACATCCTAACTGGAGGCTCCGTCCTCCCACATCTTGGCAACACCAAGAAAAGGCTCAGGCCCCAAGATGATTTTACTGCACTTTTGACATTTGCAGATATGTTCAAAGACTCTTCCTGTTGCAAATAGTTCTTTTGCATATAAAATGCAGTACATTCTTTTTTTTCTTGCAGTATACTGGGTATTATACCCAGGACCCCACCTACTAAGCAAGCACTTAGTAGGTGGAGTCCTGGGTATAATCCAAGACTCTGTTTTTTTGTTTGTTTTGTTTTTTTTAGGCAGGGTCTCACTAAATCGTCTAAGCTAGCTTTGAACTTGTGATCCTCTTGCTTCAGACTCCTGAGTTGCTGGGATTACAGCCATACTCCACTACCAAATGACTGAAAATACAATAAATTCTAAAGGAAAAATAAAATTCAGTGTCCCCTTCCAGACCTTCAATAAGAATTATAAGGTACAGGTGCGTTATAGGAAAGGCAATACAGCTATTCTGAGATGCAAATGCATGGTGATCAGTCCGGTCCACACACAAAGTACCCCATCACCTCCATACCTTTTATACCTGTTGCCCAGCATATGCAATCCAAATCTGTGCCGAACACCAGGTGAAAGCAGCCAGGAAGCTATCGAGTCCTCCACAATCAGAACAGTCTGAGGATGTTCAATGCATAGGACTCACGCTCTTCTACCTCACACTTTGTCTTCCTCGCAGGCCCACCCAGCTCCATTGAGAGAGGACCAGCTATATCCAGACTTGGAATACATCAAGATCTAAGGAGATCAGCTGGTTTCTGAGCCCACCTACAAGAAAAGGGACCATAGACCCCTTGCTGTTGTAAGTAACAGGCTTCCCATAAGTGCAGGGCAACTCAGCTAAAATGGATATATCCTAACTGGAGGCTCCTGGCAATGGGAAAGCCCTTTCTCTCCAGCATAACTAGGGGAGATCTAAGTTATCTGAAGTCCCCTTTTGTCTTGTGATGGTCTCATTGCTTTTCATTTATATTTTTCACCATCAAATTGTATCCTCTGTCCACCTCACCATAGCAGACCACGCCAATCCAGTCATGCCCAGATAACCTCGCAAACGATTCTTGGACTTTCTTCCCAGTCTCAACCAAGTGGCCAGGTACGTACTAACGCACTATCTCTATTTTTCTTTTATATTATTATTGAGAAACATCAGTAGGTCCCTTTGGTCTGAGATATCAACTGCAAATGTCTTGGCTAATCATTCAGGCCCTCCTTCTGTATTCTCCCCCACCAGCCCCAGCACTTACCTTCAGCTTCAGCTAGAGAGACTTTTCTTTGATCCACTCTAATCATTACTTATGCCTCTCCTCCCCTTCCAACTTCCTCTCTTCTTCCCCTTACTATAGAACACACACACACACACACACACACAATGAACCAGCATAAGACTGCTTCTTCATGAAGCATCCCTGAAATTTCAAATTACCACTGTCTTTTCCTTTTCTGGTGCCTGGAATTCATACCACACGAGTTAGCACTTTCTTGTCAATTATTTCACACGTGTTTCTATGCACTATGAGACTCACCTTGTATCACACTAGTTAATACCTGGACACTTTTAGGAGATGTCCCAACTGATTTCTGAGCTAAAATGTTTTGAAAATAGTTGTTTCCAGGTACTCCTTTGTATCTGGGAGAAAAAAATCCTACACCTAATCCATCAGAGCTGTGCTCAAATTCAATAATCACCCTGTGAAATATTCCCATTCCCCATGTGACTTGACATTTTTCCCCAGGAGAACATCTCTCATCTTCCACTTTGCTATTGAACGACTTTGACAAATAGACTTCACCTAGAATCTCCCTTCAAACCATATTTAAACTTATACCCTTCCAGCAAAGACTCCAGGATGGATCTCGTTGAGCCAGTCAGCTTTGCTAATTTGTAACCAATTTTTGATTTACTAAATGCCAACATTCATCTGGAGGACAGATGGAAAAGCCACAGGTAACTGTTGACCTTCTGCTTAGAGGAATAAGATAACCATACCCGATTTCACATTCAGATATCTACAGAGACTGAAAGTGAAAGATCTTTCCCAGGGTTAGAAGGAGGAAGGAAAGCATATGGCCCCCAAATGGCATGTGGCTAAAGGATTTATGAATTAATAGAAGGAAGGATTTATTATAACCTTCAAAGCTGATAAGGAATGTGTTGGTGCTGGGCTTTTCTGAAAACCTGAACACCATTCTGAGAAGGCTGGTTTATGCACAGGACCTTCATCCTCTAAATAAATAAATGGAATGTGCTGTTCACAATGAACAACATTACCTCTAATGAGAGATGCTGATGGCCTTTCATTAAAACCTAATGAAAACCTGCAGATGCCCTGCAGAGAGGCCAGCTCTAGGCAAAATTTTGCCATACAGATGTTTGGTTTGATTCCTTCTTATGTCCCCCTTCTCTGTCTTTCTCCTCCAGTGTGCATATCTCTGTCAGGTGCCCTCCCTCCCTTTCACAGATACCTCCCTTGTTAGCCATCTCACTCCCTTCTGCCTTTTGTTCATTTTTATTCCTTGGTGTGAAAAACACCAAGACCAGGGAAAGATTCACTCTGTTAAGATGGAGAAGTGATTTGACTTGCCCCCTTTAGGAACAAGGAAAAGTCTGACGGGCCCCATGGAAGTAAGATTCACAGTTGGATTTCTGAAAGATGTTGTGGCCTAAGGGTTCTCTGAGCACAAATTACATTATAGGCCATCTGGGTGTTAAGAGAGCTATGGAAATAGTCTAGAGTCTGGTAGCCACAGACAAGGCAGCAGGAGATTTTCTGAAGTGACCCTTAGGAACAGCATGAGACATGTAGGGGGGGGGCGGGGGAGGGGGCTCCAGAGAGGAAGAGTAGGGACTAGGTATGAGTCAGGGCAGACTGCCAGGCAAAAAGACCATCTGGGTTGGGGAAAAGCCAACAAGGTGAATTTGTGCAAAGAACCATTTGGTAATGAGGCAGATAGATGTCATCTGACTCAGCATGGTAAGGGGGAAGACTTGAGCTTTTCCTAGAGGGATCACTGAGAAAACCACAGTAATGAGCAGCAATGACTTATCAAGAAGGATCTTCAGCCTTACAGGGAAAACGAGTCTCTCTATATGGTCAAGGCAACCAGAGTAGTGGCAGAGAACACCTGAATTTCTTCTGCAGATTATTTTTTCTTCTCCCCCTCCCCTGCCCTTCCCCCTCACTTTCTGCTCCCTCTCCTCTTTTCCTTCTCCTCCTCCTCCTCTTCTTCTTCTTAGTGAAAAATGAGTACTTGCTATTTAGTCATGGATGTCCCAAAGGAATGCACAATTTCATCTTCAATCACACTCACTTTTTTCCCTCCTGTGGATCTATCTTTGGTGTGGACTAATAATATTTCTTCTTCAGAGATTTTCTACAAAGATAGCATAGTCATTAGAGGCCCCATGTATGGGAGAATAATGTGAGACAAATACAGGTATAGGGCAATGTTCAGGGTGTATGTGGACTGGACAATTAAACAGTTAGCAGATACCTCCAATGTGTTAGAGGCCCAGGATGAGACAGGAAGTGCATGTCTGAGTGCATGCTAAGAGGGGTCATCATTGGATAACAATGAGTTATAGCACCAGCCAAGCACCTTCTTGGTTATCTCAATCCACAGAGCATTCCCTCAAGGCTGGTGATCAACTTGAGTCATCAACTCCCCTTTATTTACAGACGTAGAAACTGAGGCTCAGATATACAAAGGACTTTGCTCAAGATGAGAGAGCAAGCCAGAGAAAGCTGAGATTTGAAATCATTCCTGTAAAGGGTTTCTCAAAAATGCATCCTACTCTTATTTCTACCACACAATATTCTATCCAGTTAGTTTGGGAACGTTGGAGAAACTGAACAAAGTGATTGGAAACATACAGGGAGATGTTAGTTGAATAATAGAAGACTGTAACCCTGAGAGGTCCATTAAGAGTCATGATTTAGAAGGAAATTTAGTTTGATATTACCAAGAAAGAAAGCATTAAATCCCACAAGTGATTTTAGACTCTTGAATAGTAATGCTTTATTATTTTTTTGTTGTTCTTGTTGCTAGATTTGTCTGATCATTAGTCTTTCCAAAGCCTCTCTAGGTGTGAAAGAATCCCTCCTACCTAACTGAATGATAAAACAAATTCCTCCTCTGCTGTTTTTATTTATGGCATAATTTGCTCAGCTCCCAGGAACATCCTATAGACTCACCACTTTTTGAAAATATGGACCATGTAAGCTTGTATATGCTTAATAACACTCTAAATGTGTTTATTCAAGCACTCTTCTCCTAATTATTAAGCTTGGGTGTATTTCAAGGGACATTTAATCTATCTCTGAGTCATTTACTTTGAACTCATTCAAATACAGAAGTAGACTAAGAGAAACATTTGCTTTTTGAGTGGTATCAGAGCCATAGCATACCTTAAAACATGTTTCACTGGGCCAAGAGAAAATGAATCCATTAGTTTTCCAGCAAATTTTTGAATTTTAAAAATGAAAGAACAGGTTGCTGGTGAACACCAACTGCTTCCTCACTTTAACTTCTGAGCTAAAATTTGCACCACTCCACAACATTTAGGAACATAAAAAAGACAATTGAATGAGCCAATTTTGCTGGCTGCTAAGTCCTCCTGGTGCCACCTCTCCCTGTACTCATATTCCAGGGTCAGTATTCATGTTTTTGCCCTGAGGCCAAACTATGCTTTTTTTTTTTCTCCATGCAGTACACTTCCACATGAACCTTTAAAAAAAAGTCAGCATTCAATAAAGAAAAGCCAAGGCAGAAATAAATCATAATATTAAGTTACAGAGGAACAAGGCTGAATACTGAACAACTGTTATATCATGATAACACAATTTAGGACAGCAGTAAGTAAGATCCAGGTCAGCATCAGGAAGGAACCTAGAGTATTCACTGCAGAAAGCTAATATGTAAATCAGAGTCAAATAAAGAATATTTCCAGGATATTTTAACCCATCTGAAGATTAGTGAACCTTCCTAGAGTCTTACAAGTGCTATTTTTCTCTGTGATTTTATACTGAGAAACACAAATCAGCAAACTCCCCACAGAGAGATGACCTCTAAGTTTTTCTTACAATAATTGAGAAGAATATGAAAAGTTAGTCCTCACTAAAATATTGCAATGGGCAAGGAGGATTGGATCTTAGGTTATTTTCAATATGGTACATATTGTGACCTGAATTCTTGCTTTTTTTTCTTTGAATTTATGGAGAGACACAGTTTTTTAAAGGGCAAAGGTGATCTTGTCATCCAGGGTTTAAATTTTAGCTCTGGCTATTATAACTTTATTTTAGATAGTTGGGCAGTCTGCTCAGGGATGAGTGTGGTACTAAAGGATCTAACTCAAGATTCCTCCAGACACTCACTTTTCATCAGACAACTTTTCCTGAACAGACTATGACCATTTAGGATGTTGCCTTGATGCACCCAACTATCTGAAGAACATCCATCCCATGACTGCCCATGTAGTGAGCAAAACCTCCCCTCCTCTGGGAAACCCTTTTGGGACCCCATGCCTCATAACATTTTATGAATTCAGCCACTTGACTTGACCAGATAGAGACCATTGCTTGGTCATCTTTGTATCTCTTCCCCCTGGTGAAGGGCTTGGAATCCTATAGAAATTCCAAACATATGTTTCAGTGTGTTGAACTAAAAGCTCCCCAATATGACCTAGTAATTGGGACTTTCCTTGACATTATATGTCAAAAGGAATCTGATATTGTCAAGGCTTTGAAGACGAAATTTTTCATTTTATTTATACATGTGTTTTAATTTACCTAGAGTAAAAACAGTGTCTAAGAAATGCTCTTGTAGATCTGTAAATGGAAAAAAAAAATTGGTATGGCTCCAAAGGTGGAGGTTGAAGAATGACTTCAGAGTTGACACCTACATTTTATGCAAACCAGAGCTTGGAGAATCTCCAGTGCTTGGATTTCACAGTTGTATAGTTGCACTTATTTAATAAATATGCTAAAGATCAAGCTCTAATTACTTGCTATAAATGGAAGCTATCTTGAAATGAACTCATGGGGAATTTTAACTTTTTATCTTGGCAACACATACAAAAGTCAGCACATATTCCCTGGATAATTTCTAATTATACAATGCACTACAGGGCCACTTATTTATTTATGTTTTCTTATACCGTTTGCCCCAAATTCCAGAACTATGTATTTTTTTTTTTACTTAAAAATAGGAAAGAAACTTTTGGTTTCAGAAGGCACAAATTAAATAGAACAAGTGGGGAGTCAACACATTTTGAGGATATTCTGAAGAAGATTCTGTGTAATTTTCAAATAATTTACAGATTTCATGATATAAGACACACCAATGTCCCCATCATTGTCCTCTACTAGAAGAGGGACAATCAATTCTCTTTCCCTGCATCTTGTCTTCTTAAATCCTGCTGAATGTACAGGATAGCAATCCTCTTTGGGGAGATTTTATCAAGGCAGGAGAAGAGTGTTGCCCATACAGTGGCATTAATAACGATTAAAGAAATGTAGGCTGAGATCTCAGAGGGAAATCTATTCTGACAAGCATCTCCCAAGAGGAATTATCATTCACTTAGAGAGTTAAAACCCTCCCTCACCACCCCATCCCACACACAGCCTGGGTGTGAGGAATCCTCCACAGAGAAAGCCAGATAGACTGATTAGGGCTTTCTCCAAATTAATGGTGGATTCTCTGGGCTTTGCCTTTCTGATAAGGAAGGCAGGTTATAACCCGGTTCTGTCTTGCGGTAGGAAAATAAAATTGGCTTTCTCAATGATGTGCATCCCCAGGGCCTTTGTGATGAATCAGCTTTCATAGATTCTTTCTTTGACCTTATTAAGGACAGACACAGCAGATAATTTTAATAATGCAGCCTTCAATATATCAAGAGTGTTGCTTCCAAAGTCTGCGTAGCCAAAAAGACTAATTAATGCTGTTTCTTTAAGGATGGAGCAATTTAACCAGAGCTTTGACAATAAAATGCTGGCCTTAATTTTTCTTTTCTTTATCTGGGTGCCTCACGCTATGAATCGAAAACAGCACGTTTCTCCTGGCGTTTGGAACCTTAACCAACCCTCAATCAATGGAGACCTAATGAGAACAGCTGGCTGAGCAGCCACAATAATCACCCTTTGGACAATCGATGCAGAAGGAAATCTGAAAACAGTTTGATACCAGGTATTTCTCTAATCATCCCTAATCACCCCTAATCAGAGAGGTGTGGTGTGTATTCCAGAGACCCTTGATAAGTAGACAACATCGGAATCTTTTCAAATAATTGCATAATTAAGATGGATGAAGTACATGCCCCAGTGTGTGTTAAGCAGCCGGGGCTGGGAGCCACATTTGGGTTTGAAGAGAGAAGCCTCTGTCTTTTGAGATGCTGAGAATCACATATTAAGTGCCCAATTTAATTTTTTTTATTTTTTTACCAGAACCAGAGCTTTGAAAGGAGGAAACGTGTGTTTACTCAAAATATCAAACCACAACAGCAACTAAATCAACAACAATAACAACAACAAAAAACCCACTACCTAAAAAAAAAAAAATTATCTCCTTCCCAACAACCAGAGTAAGAACTAGTGACTGACCAAAGTCAGTCGCAGCCACATACTCAAATATCACATTTTTCAATCATCTTGCTGTGTAGCACACTCATTATGAAGCAATAACTCTAGCTTTCCCCCAGCCTTGAGAGAAACAGAAATCAAAGTTTGACATAAGTTTGTCTGTAGCCTACTCAGGCAGTAGCATGAAATAGAGGTGACAGTGTTCTGCTATCAGCTGTGTGACCTTCAGTAAGTCACCTAACCTCTCTAAGCCTCAATTTCCCCTTGGCAAAGTAAGAATGTGGTAAGTTCCTCACGGGTTTGAAATTCAGGATCAACAATGATCTGAGCAGATTGCTTGTAGTTTTCAATTGAGTTTTCATTCTCTCCACAATGAGCTGCAATTAAGCACTTGGCAGGTCTGGCCCTGCTGTCTTTCCCAAAGAAGATTGAAACCAGATGAGCTATATATGGTGAGGAAATAATCAGATGAATAGAGAAAGATCAGAACATTCTGGCTATTTCCAAATCCCTATCTACATGAGGATGTCAAATCCTTGAAACAGATAATTTTGTGTCCCAATGTGTTAACATTGTGCAGACAGCATCAACCCAGATCATGATGCTAGCTCGGGGTTTACTCTTGCTCTTACGAGGCATGAAATAAGTATTCCATTGCTGCAGAAAGTCGGTACCATATGAGAACCAAGTCCATCAGTAAGGAACTTGGAAAACACCCCTTTCCTAGCTCTTTCACTTCTGTTTGGCTTCCAAAGAGCTGGAAGCAGACACTGTACCTTGGAAGAATAAAAAAAAAATTGGCCAAATATCTAAATATTTTAATCCAGAAATCCTAATAGACTACTGCACATGGAGCCAATTTAAGGAGATGTCTGGGGAATGAGCTTCAATGACAAGTGGCCAGGGGATCACTACAGAGGAGCAGACCTGTTTCCACATCCTCCTGCCAAGGGTTCTCGTAAAATTTGTCTGCCAAGTAAGGACAACTTCTTCCCTCTTTCCCTCCCTCCCTTTCTCCTATCCTTCCTTCCTCTTTCCCTTCCTTTTTCCTTCTTTCCTTTCAGCAATATGGATTTAGCATTACTTTTTTGCCAGTCCCTGTGCAGAAACAGGGTATAGAACAGAAATAGTCTCTGCATTCATGGAGCAGGTGGCCAGAGGAGACATAGACACAAATAAAATAATCACACAAATATAAACTGCAAATTTCAAAGGGCTGTAAGGGAAAAATGCAGGTGCAGAGTGCTCAGGATACGCACATGCATTGCATGGTACTCAATTAAGAGCCAGTAAATGTTCTTGGATGCTGCTGCAAATAGCAAGTCATGATCATCTTAACAAAGGCACTACTTCTCTGCTGTTCAATGCCATGTGGACAATGCTCGCTGAGAAACTTCAACTTTCCAAACTCGAATTCATTAATCCCAATAGTTGCATTAAAGCTTGTGTCCTTTCATCTTCAGCCAAAAATGATGCCATAATTTCCATCATTTTTATCCTAACTATGGTTGGCTGGTTGGCTTGGAGACAACTGGGGTTTTGTACCCCAGACGCAAGGAAAGCAATTGCTATGTTTATAAAGTAGTTGGGGAAACAAAAATACTTGTCTTAATCCTACTGTCTGCCTTTTTTGGAAAGGAGACACACCATAAATATGTGTATGCACATGCTATTATGTTAATATTGTAAATGGGGATGCACTGGGGATGGGGGCGGGAAGACAGAACAAGGCCCCTGCTTAGCCATCCAATGGAGGTCTCCGCTGGTCCACAGTCCCTCTTACCGTCAGCCTTGGCTGCTTCTCATGTTGTTTTTTTTTTTTTAGCTTATGTCTACATAAGGCCTTAAAGTTTATTAAGGCTTCAGTAGTTGGAATTGTACCATTTGAAATCTGAATATTTCTGACTTGCATTCTGCTTCTAAGATTTCCACGAAGTCAATTTTTCCAAGTAAACTAATATTGTGAAATAAATTGCTGGGGGATACTGTGAGAGATATTTAAGCAATATTCATAAATGATTTCCAAGCATGTTATCAGAACCATGTTACCAGTTTATAAGCAGCTTTAGAAATTAGAAATCATCATTTCATATATCCTAAAAATAGGTCTCCTAAGGAACACCTGAAAAATACTTTGCTTAAATTTGCCTTTTAACTTTGGTGATAAATCTGAAGTTTAAAATTTTAATATTTAACACTAACATTATTATCTTATTGTAACTTGCAATATATTGGACATGAATGGTTAATGTAGGGTTCTAATCTTCTGTTGCCATGGAGATGTTGAATAATGCCTGGAGGAAATGTCATGGTGCTCATGTTGTCGCACAGTGAGGGGACACATTTTTTTTAACCAGAACTTCAAAAGGAAAGTCTGAAAAATGGAGTTTCTTCTAACACCCCAAACCTCAAACAACACAATTCAGAGACTCTATTCACCAAGAAGACCCAGATTACCAAAAATAAATAAACAAAAAATTGCATATTCCACAGCTGGAGAGCAATTTTCCAAGACCATAGGAAGGCAGAAATCCTTTCCCAATATCAACCAATAGAAGTTCAATATTTACAGGTTTTATTTTGAGCAAGTTTTTAAACATAGACTATGCCTTAGTAATAAAGCCTTTGAATTAGGAGAAAGATACATTAGCATTAACTCTCAGAGAAAAGAATACTACAAAGCACCCAGAAGAAAGTAGAGCCTGGATCCAGACTGGCCCCATAATCATACCACTTAGGACATCAATGACTGGTTCCTTATGTGAATGAACTGGGGACCAATTTCAGGACTTTTGCTATTAATGTGATGATATACATTACATTAGTCATACCTCGATCCAAAAAGAATCTTTTTAGTGTCTCCATACATCTCATTTCAAAAAAGAAAAATTCCTTTGGTCTTGGTTTAATTGAACTAGACAACCATATATTGACATTACAGGAAGAATTTTCTGGTCTTTAGATGGAAAAAAATAGGTAAGAAGATGCTGGACATAATCTGTTTTTGCTGACCTACATTCTACTTGGTTGTGCAATGGGTTTTTCTTTGTTTTTTGGTTTTTGTTTTGGTGCAGAGACTCTTCCCTGAAGAGTCATTTAATAAATGAATCCTTTGGCACTGAACTACACCCCAAGCCCTGTGAAAAATGTATTAATAGTGACTATCATGTTTGAATTACATTTGATAATTTTCAAAAAGCCATTGGAAGATCCAATAATATTAGAACTTTGATTTATATTTTTGTAAACCCTTTGCAAAATGTGCTTTTACATAAGTTTTATAATGTTTCTATTCGAATAGTAAAATATGTTACGAATAACTAAGGATAGTTGGGATGCAAGTTGAAAAGTGCTGAATGCTGAGGCAGGTGATTAAAAAAACTAAGAGATTATGCTCTATACTAGAAGATCTTAGAAAACAAGTTTACATCTTATTTTACCTTGCATATTCAGGGCGTAGTTAAGCTTCTAGAACATAGTAGACAGTGAATAACTATATGTTGAGTTAACAAATGAGTGAACAAACTAACAAATGAATAAGGTTATGTACTTTATATTCCTTTACTATTTACCAATTTGAATTGGCCACCAGGTAACATACCCCGCCCCCTACCATAATTAAGCTTATCTCCTGGTCAACAACATCTTTACAAAGAGTGTCAACAAAATTTCACAGGAGTTCTGCAGAGAGCTCAATGTGGTTCAAAGCATCCTCTTTTGTTGTAAAGGCCAGGTTTCTCTTTCTTGTAGAAGCTAGGTCTACAATCACGCTTATTGCTGTGCAAAAGATGCTATCTCTGTTTTCCTTGGTAAAAACTTGTAAAACCTCTGTCTAGCCTAAGAATATGGGACAAAGAGTAACAGTTACATGCCCACTCACAGTCATGTAACCACCCACTGAGTATAAATGTAAAAAAATTTCCAGACTCAGGTGCCATAGGTTTTGGGGGGAATTAGCCCCTCTGGACCGCTGCAACTTAAATAAACCTGCTTCCTAAAAATTCCTCCTCCAGTGTCCAAATAATCTGTCCTACATCAAATTTTCACCAATTAGATACAAAATTTCAAGACCTGATCATGAGCAATAAATCCAATAAGATCAATCATCAGTCCCCTTTCATACAAAAGACAGTCTGAACTCATCAGCCCCTCATCTGTGAATGGATCTCTTTGGAGGAGATCCAGATGTTAGTTAGAGAACATTGGCTTTCTGAGCACTGTACCACATACCTGTAATCCCAACTACTCAGGCAGCTGATGCAGAAGCATCATGTATTTGAGGCTAGTCTGGGCAATATAGTGAGAGCCTGACTCAAAACACAAACAGATAAACAAAGAACCATGAAAACAACTGGGGATTTAACTCAGCAATTAAGAGCATGCTTAGCATAAGTGAGGCACTGGGTCCAATTCCTAGCTTCAGTGGTGGGGGCAGGCCATGGAGAATGCTGACTCTTCTTTGTCATTTGAATGTTCATCATGGCATTGAGACACATTTTGTCTAACCAAGTGAGGACAAGGTTATTGAAGAAGTTTTAGCTCTTAAGAAGGAAAACAGCTATCTATTATAAGCTGAGAAAATATCATCCAGCCCATGGTCTTCATAACCACCAAGCATAAATCTGACCTTTCCCACTCTGACTTTGTTGCAATTTCTCCCAAGTAATGGAGGGGGCATTTACTTTCTCAACTTCCCTTCTTCTGCTTTCACTCTCCCTTTTCCACCTGTGGTAGACCCAGAGTTGAAACCACAGCCAATAAAGGGCTGTTTTCCTCTTACATTGCTCTCCAAGGTACTAGGCAACTATGGGCTCCACCTCCCATCTCCCTTACAGACGGAAACACTAACTACAATTGAATACTTTTTTTGGAGTCACTTATTTTGAGGAAATAAATCCTAGAGTCCCCCATTCAGCAGGAAACCCCCAGGTCCTGTTCTTCTCTGTCTCAGAACAGATCTTGGTCCCATGGTTTGTTGAATACCGATGGCCTCCATGCAGAGGTTAAAACCATTGACCACATGAGTGGAGTCATTACCATGACTGCAATTTTCACATGCTATATTTATGTCCTTTTCTGTTCAATTTAATTAACTACCCTGAAGCTTTATTTAAAGAGATTTTTCTCTAGACAATGTCATAGTGACAGCTAATTTCTCAGCAGACTAAAAATCACTAGAAATGTTTTTTGTTTGTTTAGTTCTGTTCTAGATAAAGATGCTTCAATGACAAGAGATCTGGGATAGAGCACATGGGCAGGTGAGTTTTTTTTTAGGAAATGAGGGGGCACATACAAAAATAAAATATTATACTTCACTTCAAGAGATTTGCCAGTGGTTAGATGTCTCATATAGGCACCAAAACAAAATAAGAAAGCAATAAATCTTCCACCAAGACAGAAACACTGGCAGAAAATATTATAGAAACTTCAGAGGATACAGAGGCAAACATGGGCTGGGCTGGTCACCAGTATTATCAGTGAAGACAAGACACTCAAAGGCCTTAAAGGAAAAGTAAAATTTTCAACACAGAGAGAAAGAGGGTGTAATGGAAAACCATGTGAGTTGAGGAGCTAAAATAGAAGGGAATGAGGCATAATTTGGGATACAGTAGATATCAGTGAAAAGAAAATCAGTGGGTTTGTACTCTGTTGGGGTGATTGTAAATTAGTACAACCATTATGGAAATTAGTATGAAGGCTTCTTAGAAGTCTAGAAATGGAACCATCATATGACCCAGCTATCCTACTCCTAGGTATTTATCCTAAAGAAATAAAGTCAGCATATTACAATGATACATGCATACCCATGTTTATGGCAGCACAATTCACAGTAGTCAAACTATGAAACCAGCCTAGGTATCCACCAATGGATAGTTGGATAAAGAGAGTATAGTGTGCATACACACACACACACACACACACACACAATGGAATTTAATTCAGCAAGAAATGATGAAATAATATCATTCACAGGAAAATGGATGGAACTAGAGATGATTATGCTAAGTAAAATAAGATAATTCAGATATATATGTATAAGCTAGAGAGAATAAAGGGAAAAAAATAGTGTGGGAGGAAATCTCATGAAAATAGAAAGGAGACCAGTAGGGTAGAGAAAAGAAATTAGGGAGAGGGAGATAACAGAAAAGAAAGCAATAACAGATGTGAATTCATGAAAACAAAAACTTATGTATGGTAAAAAGCATTATTGCCAAAGTCAAAAGAAATGGCAAACCAAAAAAAAAAAAAAAAAAAAGAAAGAAACTGATTTTGTAGACAAATAGCTGAGATAATTAGTCAAGATTCCTAGACACCTAGAAGAGAAAGACTAGCAACCCTAGAGAAATGGCCAGGGGAGAAAAAAAAAATACAGGTTTTCCTCCAACATAGGAAAAGACTTTCAACATCTCACATATACTAAAAGAAATTCAAATGAAAAATGTTATTCCTTACCCAAAGCTTCACAACACACTCTGTGGTTGAGGTATCAGAATCCACACTGTTGTGCATGATGCAATGCCACTGGTAGATGGTGCAATGATACCATTTCTGAAGCAGAGAATATGGCAATACCTAATAAAATGGCAAGTGTATTTACTCTTTTGCCCTGAGATTTCATTTTTAAAACCCTATCCCATACACACATACCTGCACAAGTGTTAGATGGTATTGATACATGGCTGTTCCTTGTCAAAAGGACATACTGAAAAGAATCCCTGCAATGTACTCAATAGTCCTCTGCAAAGGAAAATAAAAAATAGGGAGAATAATATTCATGTGCTGATATGGAAGGATCACAATAAATATTGTAGAATAACAAAAAGCAAAATATGAAATGGTGTATATATTATAGGTAGAAAAGAAAGACAAGACTGATAAAACTAATGAAATTGAGGAAGAAGTGATTAGAAGGAAGGATTTTATGTTCACACATTTTGTATTATTTTGACCTTTGAATAATGTAAATATATTAATTTCCAAAAAAAAATTTGGAAAATTTTTTCAAAGTTGAAAAAAATTACAAATTAAAACAAATGAACCTAATGTTTTATCAGATTAATAACAGAGAAAGCATTCCATTCAAAGGACTCAAAAGTCCAGGATTTTGATGGTGAATTTGTAGTGTGAAAGATTCTAAGACCACACACATACACACTAAAACTCCCACAGTAATTATATTATTTGTTGTTAATTTGATGTTGGGGTTTTCAAATTATTTTTAAAATATACATTAAAACAGTCATTTTAATGATGTCAGTGTTAGGAATTAAAATTTTCAGTATAAAATAGAATACAAATATAAAATTTTAAAAAGTAAAAAACATTTTAATGTTAATATTTCAATTTAAGTTATAAATATAAATTCATGACTTTTTATATGTTTAAAAGCTTTGAAAGATCCTGAAAGCAATGTAATATCAAGAGAAATGAGCACCTCTTATCCCCAGATATAGCCCTATTACAGTTTACCCCATAAAAGAAAACCAAGGCTTCATGGAGAAATGGTTGAATCCAAGTCTGGGGCAAAGAAAGAACAAGTTGAGCCTCAGAGTTCCTGTGCCAGAAAGCAGAGGAGCCCACAAAGACCAACAGATCCAGGAGTCAACATGAGGAAGTTATTATCACTGGGCAAAGTTGTAAGAATCATATTCTCAAAAAGTATAGTGAGTTCAGTGGGTTGAAACAGATTAGATCAGTGAAAGATCAATGAGTTCATCATGAGATTTTAAGAAGAAAGTCATAGAAATCTCATTTGTAGCAGGTATTAAAACAATTTCTCTTTTCAAAAATTGGAAAATAAAGTGAAAGAGTTCATCATTTATCTTCTCCTTCTGGCAGGAACTGAGTTTTAGGGTAACAAAATAGCGCACTTAGTGAGGAAAACTTCTCCTTTACATAAGAATATGACAAATCCAATGAAGAAAAAGTGGTAGGATTTTAAAAATATATTATAAACCCTTAACCCTGCATGGTGGCTCACACCTGTATCCCAGTGGCTGAGAGGCTGAGGCAGAAGGATCCAAGTTCAAAGCCAGCTTCAGTAACATAGTGAGGCCCTAAGCAATTTAGCAAGACCCTGCCTAAAAATAAAATATAAAAAAGGGCTGGGGATGTGGCTCAATGTTTAAGTGCCCCTGAGTTCAATCCCTGTACAAAAAAAGAAAAAAAGAAAAGAAAGAAACCCTAATTAAATTAACTGTAACCTGTAAGGATTATTGATTAATATCAAAACTACAAGTGAACAGTTTGTATGGCAATTCATTCATAAAGTTCAAAGTAGTACTGCACAGATTATGTGCTGGTTCCAAGAGAAAATACCATTCTACAATGGAGGAATTGAATTGTGATTACTTTAATCCAGGAGCCAGTGCTAGTATGGCTAATGATGGATCAACTAAATATTATGTCTTCTTGTGCTACAGTACTATTTATGTAAAGTCACCCACTATCAACCAGAAATGTTTAATTTTAATCCATCAAGCCTGTGATATAATTTCCAGGATAGGGGACATTCATGAAATAAAAGAAACATGGACTAAATGACAAATAACTAAATCACACAAGCCAGACAAATGCAGAATATATTCTATATGACAACCAACCTGTTCTTGTAAACAAGTTACTATCATTAAAAAACAAAACAAAACAAAATAAAAGTGTGTGTGTAAGGTTCTATGTTAGAATAAAAGAGACTAGGGACAAAGGCATGCTGGTAATGTTTCCCAACCTGTTTGGAGTGGTGGGGAGGACCTGATTTGCAGTCCTTGCTCATTCTCGTGTTGTAAATAATCCCAGGGAACGAGGGGGGGCAGTTTTAAGCTACCTATGTGACATCAACTATCTTGTATAATCCCTAAAAACTTAACAGTCAGACCTTGTCCATGGTACAAGCCAGCTGTATCACATCAGTGCTTAGGTGACAGAACAACCTGGCTCAGAATGGTCTTGGACTAATACTGGAGACACTCACTGTCAGTCATTTGAATGTCATTGAAAGAATATTTGATGAGCATACCATTTAATAAAATGGAAAGGTAGACATCATCACTGGAAAAAGCGTTACAAAACCTTATACTCAGTATGGACTCATTTTGGTGTAAAATGTGGTAGATATACCCAGGTGGATACACAGCAAGGCACTAACAGAGGTGACTTCTAGATGATTAGAATGTGCTTCTTTGGGTTTGTTATTTTTCTAAGATTCCACAGTTCTCCTCCCACTGGTCTTGTAATGTTTGGTTTTAACTTTATAGGAATGTTTTTTAAAAGAAATGACAATGAAGTAAATCAGACATTTTGGAGCAGCGAGGTACAATGATAGATGGTATTTGAGAGATGAATCAAAGTATCTGCCTCATCCTTAGAGGAAATGATTTTGACCTTGGGTACCTGTTTGGGATCCTTAAAATAATTTTCTGAACTTGTAAAAGTTTTCAAATGAAAGATAAACATACAGGTTGTGAGTTTTTCCTACTTCCCCAGAGTTTTCTGTGGGCATAGCAGCCCTGTTCATTGTGAGCTTTATCTTGCCCAAGTCTGACAGCATCTTTTTATCTGTTTATTCACTCAGCCACTCAATCCTTCATTTCATAAACTATTCTTGCTCTCCTGTTCCTTGTCAGGCTGGGTGTGGGAATATAGATGCACACTCCTAGCTCTCCACATCTCATGTGGGATTCCACACTTTCCTCTGACTCTTCCCCTTGAGGGTCACTACTCACACTCTTTTGAGTTTCTGTTGCAAAGTTCACCACAAAAATACTTGCATACTAGGCATTCATACAATAATTACTGACAACAAGATAAAAAGACTCTAGTTTTGAAGCAACTTTCTGAGACATATAATATATACCAACCAGTACAAAACACTGGCTGGTTATCTTTAAATGTTTTTAATCATGTGCTTTCCTAAGTAAAAAGAAAAAAAATCATCATCTCTCATTTCTTTATATGAATTATTTATATGTACCACTACATTAACATGTAATAATGAATTCCACTGCTATGCATAATTATAATGTAACAATGACCATTTTAAAAAATAAAATAGAAAGTTGATTCCCTGACCTTAAATAAATTTTTAAAAAATGTGCAAAAACTAAAAATTAAATAAAATTGAAAAAAATAATACATCTAGATTTTTCTTATGCTTAGGTAATAAATTATTTTATTTCCTAGAAAATACTAAACTACCTTTCTTTAGGTCCCTTTTTTTCTCCTTGCCCTCCTTCTAAAATCCACATGAACAAGGATAAAATTTCTCCACGTAGAAAAGAAGGAATCACCACCATACTGGGTTAAAAGCAGTTCTTCCAGCCCTCCTGCCCCTCCCCCTACATCTGGGGGAAGTGTCATTTGATGGAAGCCATGCTCATGTATTTCCCACTCATGCAGACACAAAAATGTCCCATATCTCTTCAATCTGGAATATAATCCATGTAAATATGGCTTTCTTAACCACTGCATAAAAAAATACTAGCTATGATACAGCTTCCAAATAACTCCAGATGTGCTCTCTTCATATTGCCAGAGAAAAAAATAACTTTGAGCTAGTGTCATTTCAGCAGAGAGCTAACTCAGTGATTTTCATCTGGATGAAATAAGGAAGAACTATCAGGACTTGTCTATTACCCATGCAGGTGAGATAGGAATAGAAACATCCGCTCTGTCAAATTGAACAGCCTCATGCTTTAGCACTCTTAGACTTGGTTTAACATCAAGATGTCTCAGGCTTTAAATGAAATGTCAAATATAATTTGGCTCTGGATTCCCAAGATATATGATTGCCCTTGGAGAAAACTTGATAACTCAGCGTTCTTGTGTCAAATGTGTATCTACCTGATAGGGCACTTTATAAAGTTGATCCCCCTTGCTCTTCCTCTACCACATAAAAACTCTCAGCGGTCCCCAACTCTGCCCTAATGGGCATGAGACTCCATAAAGAAAACTTTTATGTCCAGGAGGCACAGGCTACCGTTCAGAGATGGCTTTGGGAACCTAATCCGCACAGAATCTGACAAGCCAGTATTAGAAAGCAGATATTTAGAAGTCTTTGGACACAGTTAGCCACGTGCATGACAAAACACACATATTTCCTTCCTGTCAACGTTCTTTTTCTTACATGTTCCTCATTATCACTGCCTCTAGCTTGGCATTAATTTTCTTCATTTGTGGGAGAGTCAGGCTCAGTCCCAAAAATCTAACTGAATTTCAAAAAGCAAAGACAAAGAAAAAAATACATAGCAGCCTGCTTCTTTCAAGCAAAAAAAAAAAAAAAAAACTCACAGCCTAAACTTGGAAGGACTGAGGGGTTGGTGTTTGCAAATCCGTGGTAGGATGGTGGAGACAGAGCAGTGAGCATGGACCAAAAGATACACAATCTGGTCCAAAGTTTCTGAAAACTAACATAGTATGTAAAGAAATCTGATAGCCTTAGCCTTGAGTGTACTTCAACATTTTGGTAGAGTCTGATCTGTAGCAAAGGGCCTTTCTCCCATTGACACATTTTAGTACCAGAAATCCCAAACTACAGCTTGTATGCTGAATACAAATAAGGCCATGAAATGTATCTCTGGAGGTCCATAAGACATCCTGTTGTGAAAACACCAATGCTTCCTTTTTGAGCACTTAATATGAGCCTAGCAGTTTAGATCCATCATCTCCAATGCTCAGAACACCAAAGGAAGTTGTTAGGGGTTGAATTGTGCTCTTACTCCCTAAAGATATTTTGATGTCTTAACCCCTAGTATCTCAGAATGTGACCTTATCAAAAAATACAGAGGTTCCAAGTTATAGAGGTCATCAAATCAAAATGAAGTCATTAGAGTGGGTTCATAATTCAATGACTGACTTTCTTATAAAAAGGGTAAATTTGGACCTAGACAGACACCACAGGGAGAATCCTTGGTGGACAGAGGATTGGAACAATGCATCTACAAGATAAGGAATGCCTGAGGCTATCAGAAACTTAGAGACAGGCATGTTGCAGATTCCTCCCTAGTGCCTTGAAAGAGAACACCACCCTTCCAGTACTTAATTTTAGATGTTTATCTTCTAGCACTGTGAGATGCTGAATTTCTTTTGTTCTAAGCCACTGACTTTGTACTACTTTGTTATTGAAGCACTAGGAAACTAACACAGAAGAAGGTATTACCATTCCTATGTTACAGATATGGAAACTGAGGTAGAGCTCAAATTCAGCTATGACTTCAGAGCTCATAGGCATGCAACTGTAGCAATGTTTCCAAACCAGCTTCCATAGGCTCTGGAGTTCCATGAACCTGTGCCTGAAGGTTCCAAGCATTCAATCAAATTTTTAAAAATTTTCCATTTGCATGTGAATGATACTTGAAATGATGCATTTACATGAATTTAATGGCCATCTAATAATCCAACACTAGACCACAATTTCCGCATCCAAGCTCATGTTTGTGTTGGCAATAGAACTGGCACCAATTAGTACTACTTTAATTGTCCCTAAATAATGAAAAAAGAGTATAGTATGTTTGTTATGTAAATAATGACTTTGGCACAATATGAAATCCAAATAGCATCACAGCTGGTTGTATAAAAAGAGGTCACAGTAACTAAAAGAGAAAAGACCAGGGGTGGATTGAATCACCATCATACAGCTTATAACTATAGACCCATGCTGCCTCAAAACAGCCATGCATAAAAATCAAAGTCATAGTGATGTCAGTAATGATGATTTTCCTTCAAAAACCATTATCAATATGGGTAATATTACTAAAATAGTTTTTAGGTTACATATTTATATGTAATTAATAACTATTGAGTTAGCTACTGAGTTAAGATCTAGAAGGATTAAAAAGTTATATTTCCTCTTAGCTCTATATATGGGGTAAGAGAATTGATTGAGAGGTTAGTTGCATTTTTTGTGGGCTATATTATCCACCACTTCCATTGCAATAGGTAGTTGGTTACCTGGCTTTCTTCCATTGCAGCAGGTAGTCAGTTACATGGATTTTCTCCCAACACAAGCATTTGCAGGGCCACGACCAAAACTACTTGTGGAACATGTCACATAGGACCTTTTGTGAATGCTTCACTATTGAGATATGCAGAAGGGCTGGGGAGGAGGCAAAGACTCTGGCTAGGAAGAAAGGAAGAAGTAGAGAAATTGATGGATTCACCAAATCTTGAAGGAGATGAAGATCTGTGGGTCTGTCATGTGATACAAATTCAAGTCCTGCTACCCCTCCAGACAAGGTTTGACAATATGGGGTAAATGCCTGTTTAGCACACCTTGGGGATTTGGGTCCCAGAGATCTAGAGGGAGAACAGAGTGAATTTTCACTTGCCAGGAGACTTGGACAAGGCCGTCGATAAATGGTGAAGCCAGTGGCTTATATGCTTTGTTAATACCTAAGAGCCCCTCCCATGACCTTTGCACAACCTTGAGTAGATGTGTTAGCTGAGATACAGTGAGCCCTAATGAGGACGAGATTAAATATCCTTCCAGCCTGACATTAAGACAAAGGCTCAAAGTCTTGCTTAGTTTCAATAGATTATACTCAAATGATCTGTAGATTATATAACTAATATTATAATTTTAAAAAATCTAGGTCAATACTTTGTATCTGAAATAATTTTTTCTTTGAAAAGAAGCTTGAACTTTACTTGATTTCAAATACTTGTCATTACAAGGAGTTGCTTCCTTTAGGTAGCAACTAACAGCTTAGCATGGGGTTAATCTACCTGCCAGCTAGATGTCACCTTGAAATTGGAGAAGCAGAGCCCTGAGGGATGGGGCAAGAGGATGTATAGACTCAAATAACTCCATATAATGAGAAGAAAAGTCCCAGGTAGTTCGTGATTAATTGTCAAATGAGTTGCACAAACAGTAATTGCTTGACAATTAGAACATCCTGCATTTTTCTAAGGTTGGAGTTTTAAAGAATATTTTCATATATCTTTATTCAGCCTTACCAAAAATGGACTATGGTCATATGACCCTGTCCCACCACCAAATAAATACATTGCCACTAGGTTTTGCCACCCTTCTAGAAAGAAGCATAGGAGGGGATGAGGTTAGGGTATGCAGTACAACTGAGTGCACTAAAGAAGATTTAAAGGGTAAAATTTTGAAATAAAATGGGATTACTCAGGAACCTAGACAAATTTCACCCCACTAGAGCCTGAGTTCCCCACAGCCAGTTCATCACCAGGCTTCCAGAAGTGACGGGACTCTATTACGGCTCTCCCTGCTTGCCTTCCTAGGCCCTTCTTCTAACTAGAGATTGACATCATCTTAATCTCGTGGCTGCCCTTCCCTGCTCAGGCTGCAGTGGCCTCTGTTGTCTTGACCTCCTTCTCCTTTACCACAGGCCTCACTGGCTCCTGTGCTCTGTCTTGAGTTCACAAAGCCTTTGTTTTCAAGCCTCATGCTCTCTTCCTTGGGAACCCCCTTTTGTCCTTCTAGCACTCATCCCTCCACCTGCCTGAGGCCTTCCTCCTTTTCCTCCCATTAAACTTGCTCAACGCATGGCTCCATTTAGTAATGATCAGCGTGGTCCATGATTGTACTTAAATTCTTATTCTAGAATATGGGCTAAAACTGAGGACAATAAAGTACTCATAGGTTCTGAAGAGACACTGAAAGACACTATGCCCCTCAGGTGCTGTGAAAACATACTAGAAATGAAAAGGAGGCTCAGAGAGGAAACAGGAAGCATTCAGCTTTTCTCAGGGGACTGTGAGACGGCCTTGAAGAAAATCCTTTAGAGATTCTGGGGATGGCTGCAAGAAGGGGAGGCTGGAAGTCCACTCCCCGGTGGGATATTTGCTGTACCCCTGAATTACAGCCTCACAGAGCAGGGAATTTAAATGAAGCACAGAACCATAAGTGCCCTGTTGGCAGAAATGGAGTTTGGGAGCATGCATGGAAAGCAAGGATGGGATGTGCTTCCCACCTGGAGGATTCTAGGGGACAGGGCTGTCCAGGGCAGCCCAAGAGGTCAGGGAGGGGATAGCAGGCAGCAGGAAGGCAGTGTTGGGCTTGAGAAGTGCATGGGAATTCTCTGTGCCCCAGGTAGAGGATGGCTGAGCTCACGGTAACTTCATGGGATTCTGCCCAAGACAGCTGGAAGACTTGCATGACCTCAGGGAAGCAGGGACTAAAAAGAGGTTGAAGGAGGCATTCGGAAAATGTGGCATCTGCATCAGGAAACTTCATTTCAGAAATCCCCACGTTGGTGAGCAGGAAGACCTGTGAAAACTTACTAACGTGCCTCCTATGGCACTTGGACTTGATAAGGTCAAGGACACGGATGCCTGCCTCAAACCATTAGCCATACAAGCCATTGCCTTCCTTACCCTTCCAGTGTCTAATCCCAGACCTCAGACCTCAGTTCTTCCCCTCCTTCCACACCCAGACCTTGGAGAAACATGGAGCAAGGGAGGGAGAATATAAAGAATGAAAAGAGACCACACTGGTCCCCACCCTAACTCCCCAGGATGAGGTAAGCCTTCCCAGAAGGAAGGAAGGAAGGAAGCTACAACTTAATTGTGAGTTTAAACTTGAAAAAAAAAAAAGACACAGTTGCACTTTTTAATACATGGAAAGGATTCTGTATTGTCACAATAGGGTAAAAAAAGGATTAGACAGCTATGGAATCTTCCCAAGATATCATCAAGGGGCCAGGTAGAGAAATGAGATAAGATAAAGTATGCTGAAGGAAATGTAAGAAAAAAATAAAGCTATTTTCTGTTTATACTCTACAAATTCTCAGCCCAAGTAATCTATTCGTTTTTCTATATCTGTATGTATGTGTATGTGTAAATATACAAACATATCGTTTAATCTGTAGCTTTTTAAGGAAAGAGTCATATTGGTTCATTTTAATGTCCCCAGCCCTAGCGTTTGCTTGCAGTGAGATGAAGATGAAGGGCTGCCTAGGGACACAGAAATGCCTGCTGCCTGGAGCATCCACAAGTGTCAGACTGTCAGGCACAGCAAGCCTAGGCCCACACTCTGCTCTTTCTCTCCACAATCATCGCTTCTGATCAATACTGAACCCAGGTGGAATTCTAAGCGGGCCCGGAGTCATCATACAGATTTCTTTCTGTTAGTCAGCTTTGTGCCTTTGTGACAAAATACCTGAGATAATCAATTTAAAAGAAAGAAAGATTTATTTTGGTTCATGGTTTCAGAGGTTTCCGTTGTTTCAGCCCATGGTCATGCGACCCCGTCGTTTTGGGCCGGTGATGAGGCAGAACATCATGGCAGGGAGCATGAGGTGAGGCAAAGCTGACTTCCTGGCAATTAGGAAACAGAGACAGAGAGACAAAGAAAGATTGAGGTCCCAACATTCCCAATAAAGGCACAACCTAATGACCTCACTGGGCCCTACTGGGACCAAACCATCCCTACCTAGCACCATAGGCTGACTTCCTTGCCTTTAGCATACATTCTTTGGAATATATTTAAAATTCAAATTGTTAAACCTTTCCTCCTCCTAATTCTATTTGTCTTCCAAAGGCTTACAGAGAGGAGTGAGAAAGTTTATGGCCAGGAATATGCCCTCATGTTTTATTCACCCCATTATCTGAGAGTTTCTACTTACCAACTATGCCCAAATGACAACTGCATCAATATGAAAATGAAATCTCCAAAGTCATCTTTTATAAAAATGACTTCTTTACTCACCCAGGCCTGTGTGAGATTCCATCAGTAAAAGAAATTCCTGAAGAAAAACTTGACCTTGAAAGAGAAGAAGAGGATGCAGCTTTGGAGAATTTTCAAGGGCTCATTCATATTATCTATTACTATGTAACAAAGTACCCCCAGATGCATTAGCTTAAAATGACTATTTTATTTTACTTTACTCACACATTTGTGAGTCAGGAATTTAGGGAAGACTGAAATGGGCAGTTGAACTCTTGACCATGAAACATCAGCAGGGCTGACTGAGGGACCGAGAGCAGCTGACGTAGAACTCACATCCCATATGGGTAGATTTAATTATTTTTCTGAAGTCTGGGCTAAAATACCTGGCAATTGATTCTAGCGGTTGGCTGGGAGCCCAGCTGTGACTGTCAACTGGAGAGCTGACACTCCATCTCTCCATGTGGCTTGGACTTCTCATAGCAGGTGGCCAAGTCCCAGAGGAAGCATCCCAAGAGCAAATGTACCAAAAGGACCAGACAGATGCGGTAAGGCTTCTAATGCTAATCCCAGAGAAGCCAGAACATCATTTCTGCCAAATTCTATTGGTCAAGGAAGTCACTTAGGGAGATGGACTTTTCTTCCATCTCTCAATAATAAGAACAGCAAAGACTCTCTTGCCTTTAATGCTACCACTGAGATTCCATGTGCATGAGCATTCACTGCTTGCTGCTCCTGACTTTACTCCATCTTTACGTAAGTATGGTGTAGAATGGGCATGACAGTGAGATAATGCTAGGAATTCCTTATGCCCAGAGTCAACCAATCATTATCACTCAAACATTTCATTTAACCTCTTCCTCTGTGCTGAACAAGGTAGAGTATTCCTAGGTTTCAACTAAGTTAGAGATCACAAAACACCAAATCATGCAAGCCAAAGCTAGTCTACACATTCAGTGTGAAGATGGCTTTTATATACACATGTGTGTGTACGTGTGTGTGTATGCGTGTGTGTGTATATATATATATATGTATGTGTGTATATCATATACATGTGTGTATGTATATGTGCATATGTGTATAAATATACATATGCACACACATATAAATATGTCACATATAGATTTGTTTACTTGACACATTAAAAATGGGGCGATGCCATATATAATTCAGAAGATGTGGCAAAAAATCAGAGGATCCAACATGTATCCTCAGCACAGCAAGAATTGCCTGGAATTGATAGTCTCATGCCTTCTTTGAATGAGGCAGTCATCACTTATACATTATACACTTATAAACTTATTCAGTTATATCACTTATACAGTTAGCCCACATCACTTATACATGTCTCGGGCCAGGGCCAGACAGGCATCAGTTTGCTTCTCTACCACACAGTGCAGTGTTTAAGAGTGCACAGATGTGGCTTTAATGGTACGTGTTCAAATCCTGGTTCTACCATTTACAAGCAATGTGACCTTAGGAAAGTGATGGAAGTTCCTGATGTCTGAGTTGCACTGTCTGTTGAAACAGAACAAGAAATAATGTCCTATTTCACAAGGTTTTGTGAGGATTAAATGAATTCATGTGTATTATAAATATTAATATATCAAAAAATAACTATATTAGAAAAGTGCTTAGCAAATGCTATGATTTTCACAGTATTATAACCACAGTAAGAAAGGATAAATATAAAATTACTTTGAAAATGTGTAGGCACTATACACAAAACTAGATTTTTATTATATATGGTACAAATTTCTGATGGGTGATTTCTTTTTTTTTTTTTTTACTTTTTTAAAAAGTTCATATTTTTATTGGAACTATGTTGAGTCTACAAATAAACTTACAAAATATTAGAAATCTTTATAATACAAAAGCACATGAGCCTGGTATATTTCCCCATTTTTTAAAAAATACATTAAAAATGTTATCATGGTAGAAGTCTACCTCTATTTGACTCAATATTTTATCTCTGCCTTTAGTACTTTTTATTAGCTAGTCTATTTCTACTAGTATAGAAATCACAGCATATGATTTCGTGTTCTAATATCTTTCACACCAAAACAAAACCGAAAACCCTCCTCAGCTCATACTATATTCCTTTGCTCCCTTTCATGGCAAAACTTCACAAGTCTTAATTATGCCTAATTTCTGCTTCTTCATTTCCTATTCCTCCATTCTTCAACCTACTCTAATCTGTTTCTTTGTTCCTAACACTCTGCTGAAAGCTGTTCAGAACAAAAGTCCTGCTTTTGTTCACTAATTATCTCTGATATAGTCAAATCCAGGATACTTCCCTGACATACCTTCCTCAGTCTTTCAGCAGAATTTCCTATGGAGATCTGATGGGTGATTTCTCCAGTCTTCCTTTGAATACTTCAGGGTGAGAAAATTTGCTTCTATTTGTGATAATCATATAATTCATTCCATGGTTATTAGTTCTAATTTCAGAAATTTCTCCCTTAAATTAAGGCTACACAAAAGTCGCAATATCATACCTCCGTATAACTGAAGTTCTTCATCTCTGTGAACTTCCATAGGATATATTTTCTGTACTTTTTCTTTAGTATCTATATAGGCCTTTGTCTTCTCAGCTATCTTTTCTTTAAATACCAAGCGTCAAACCCTTTCCAGGAGGCCAAGGGTCCCAGAATGAGGAACGCCAACTCCCACTTGACAGGCTGATAGACGACGGATATGTGCCACAGAGTGCTACAGGCAGTAACCACCTTCTGCATCTCCCTGCATCTCCCTGTACAAAACACAAAACACCATCTGTTATTTCTCTCAAGAGTTATCATTTACTAGGTACTGCTACTGATTTTATTATGGATTGGTCCTCAGAAAGACTATGTGAATTAAACTTTACCCTTTAGAGATCAGTTTTTAGAATCTTAGAGATGAGGAAAATGAGGCATGCACACTGTTTTCTCCATGCTACTCCTCTGACCCATCTCCAGGGCCTGGCATAGATGGGGCTGGGCTCCAGCGCACACTCAAAGGCGTCAACCAATCAATAAAATACATCTGAACCAAAGGGGCGGAAGCAGCTCCAGTCAACACTGCTCCCAATGCAGAGCACCTAGTTCAGTTCAAAGACAAAGTTGCCTGAAGTGGGACAAGGTCCTAACCAGGTGAAGTCCAAATAATTGCCAACTAGTATGGTATGGACACAAGACAATGAGAAGGACATGACAGGTAAAAAATGAAAAATTCAGCACTTTCTACTTTATATGTTACTTTATAATATTCAAATCCAAACCTGGTCCTTTTACATCAATTTGTCTATTTCACAGTAGGACAACATACTATGACTCTGAAGGAATGAAGCCTGTCACGGAAGTCAGGAGACACACACAAGATGTCTCAGAAAGTTCATCTGCAGGGCTGGGAGGTGAAGTTCAGTGGTAGAGTACTTGCTTAACATGCACACGGCCCTGGGTTAGATACCCAGCTCCACAAAAAAAAAAAAATGATAATAATAATATATCATTTGTCTGTACAAAGCCCTGGGTTTGATCCCCAACTCTGAAAAAAAAAAAAGATATATCTTAGACCATTTTGTTGTTACAACAGAATATCTGATGCTGGATAATGTATATAGAAAATTGATTATTTGGCTCAAAATGCTGGTGGCTGGAGAGTCCAGAAAGCATGGTGCTGGCATCTTGAGATGGTGCTGGCATCTTGAGATGGTGCCTGGGCTGTGTAATAATATAGCAAACAGCCTCGCCTGCAGGAACACGTGAAAGAGAATTCACATGGTAAGAGAGGAAGCAAGAGACTGGGAGGGACAAAGTTTGCTCTTGCATAAAAATTCACTTCTGCAAGAACTAATCCTCTCCCGTGATATGCAAACCCCTTCTCAAGCCCAGCATCAATCCTTTCATGAGGGTGGTGACCCCATGACCTACTTGCCCTCTGTAAAGTCCCCACTACTTCCTCACCATCACTTTGGGGAACTAGTCTCAATGTGAATTCTGATAAAAACAAATCACATTCAAACCATATCATCACCCTTAGATAGAAATTTAAATTTCAGAAGGTCTGTCTCTGGTATGTCCACCTTACAATTTTGAAGTGCTTTCTTTGAAAAGGTCCTCATCCTCACTATAAATCTTAGCTATAAATACAAGCTTACTTACTTTAGTTTTTTGTTGTTTTATTTTGGGGGTTGGTTGGTTGGTTGGTTGGTTTTGTACTGGAGATTGAATGAAAGGGTGCTTTACCAATGAGCTAAGGTCCCAGCCCTTTTTATTTTTTATTTGGAGGCAAGGTCTCACTAAGTTGCTTAGGCCCTTGCTAAGTTGTTAAGGCTAGCCTTGAACTTGCAATCCTCCTGCCTTAGCCTCCTGAGTGGCCAGGATTACAGGCATGCACCACCATACCCATCTCTGCTTACCTTAGTAATATCCCTCACCTGATAAGTATAATCTCTACTTAGAGTGCCAGGTACATACAGACAAAAGAACAAAAGAAAATTTTATTGAATAAGTTTATGAAAGAAAGGATGCTACCGAGAGATCATAAATATGAAAGCATTTTATAATTTATATTCTCTTCTGTACACATAAGAACTATATCAAAGTCACACTTATCCATAACAAAGGCCAACTATATAGGGAACTATCAAGGGAAGACTCCAAGTCTTCCCTTGGGCTTCTTAAAATTCCCCATTTCCAAAGTAACAATCTATTATCTCTGAATTTAGTATGTTCTTGTGCCACATACATACTTTAGTATAAGCCAGGAGTTGTGTTGTAAAAGGAAAAATCAAAATTATCTAATGAATTATCAAAGATGTTGTCCAAGTCACCCTTAGCGCAAAGAGGAAAGGGCTTCCCTTGACCCCTTGACCATGCCTCGTTACTTCAGAGGGGATGGTCTGTTTGGCATCTGTACTTTTACAAATTTTCTGAAAGTGCAATTGATATTGGAGACCAAAACTTCCTTAAAAAATAATTTGCTATCTTTCTTGTGCTAGCTTACACCCTGAAAGCCTCAAATCCTTGGAACATACAATATGGCCACTGAAATTTGTCCCAGTTTACCCCAGGTTGTCCAAACATTACTCATCGTAACTGGGATTATTAATGTAGGAGTTTCCTCAGTAAAATTGCTAGCTAAGTCATCAATTATATTTACCCTCTTATGAAACTGAACATTAAAAAATAGTCAAACAATATGAAGGTAGTCATGAAATCTAGAGTCCTCTACAGTGTAAATCAGGAAAATAATGAATTATAGAATAGTTTAGCTTCAGGAGGATGTAGCACTAGGGGGCACTGAGGCTAGGATGAGGAACTTTTCAGAGAGGACTTCAAATTTGGGAGGTGTGGATACCATAGACAGACGTTTTGAAATTTTCACTTCCATCTAAAAATAGCCCCAAGTTCAGAAAATCCTAAGGGTTCCTTCAGCTTTCCTTTTATGCAGACTTCTTTCAGAATTATAAATCAGAAATAAATCCAAAGCCTTGAATCTTAGTGGTCCTTGTACTTTATAGGTGTGTAAGCACCATGCAGTCTCTCCATTCCTCTGAAACACAGCAGCTGCAACTATAGAGTAAGGAAGGTGATTAAGATGGCCTCCCAGGACCCTCTTAGCTCTAAGTTTCTTTGAATAATTGTGTTCCCCTGTTTTGTCCATGAGTTTTATTATTGACAAACTTGGTGACAACAAATTTCCTTGTTGGTGGAGGAAAGAAGAGCAGGGCAGGAGGAAGTCATTAGGTTCAGGAAGACCTCTCAGTGTTTGGGGCTTGGGCAGGGGCTGACATTGCTGATTTTAGGGTTAATGAATAGTTCTTGGTGACTATATACATACCTTTGGGGTCAAGGTTGTACCTGGCAGATTGATACCACTTAAGGGAACAGGGAAAAAGACAATTTTCCCTTAATCAAGAAGGAATGATATAAGAAGACAGCATCAGAGAAATTTAAAGATTCCAAGAGCTCTTGAAGATGTAGAGTGTTCTAAAGAGCCAAACAATCCATTCATTTCTTCACTTATTCTTCTAATAGATATTTGGTCTGTCTGTGTACAAATAATTAGAATGCAAAAAAGAACACCTTTCTATTCAAATTATGTTTTATGACTTTAACAGCAGTTTTATTTCACAGTTTCACTGAATTGTCTTAACAGCCCTACAGAATACACATGGCAGTGTTAATTTCTAGGTAAAAGAAAAGAAGAGCAAACCTCCAAGACAATAAGTGAATTTTAAAGTATTACAGAGCCGATTCATTGGAAAGTCAGGATAAAAATCCAGGTTTTCTTATGGATGTTTCTTGTGTTCCTATTTCTCATGTTCCTCCTAGTAAATCATAGGCACAGCCATCTGCTCCTACAAGTTACTACTTTTCCCCATCAAGTGGGTGGCCTTGGTCCCTATCATATTCATGTCAGCTTTCCTTTATTTGTAGAATGAAGAACTGAAGATGAAAATCCCCTAGGAGTTTAGGCTTTGCCCAATACGAAGCAGGACTGGGTTTTGTTTCCAAGAGACGGCCCACTGGGATCCCTGGACCACAGATGAAGAGGCTGAAGTCAGACTCCTGGCATTGACACTAGCTTTCTGTCAATTTCTTCAGATCTCCTGACTGATATCGGTCAGACAGGTGGTAACACCTGCCTAATTCAATGTAGAGATTTGTTACTAATATCAAATCAGGAGCCCTTGGAAACAAGAAGTGGACCCATAAATGTGTGGTGTGGTTATTACTAAATGTGGGGCTGAGAGAATAGCTAACAGCCAATGCTGGCTTGACTTCAGTCTTGGGAATCAAGCAAGTCCAGAGGAAAGGAATTTGGATCCATTTCCTAAATAAAGAAGGAAAGTCCAGAAGCAGCTCAGTGCTTAGAAAATAAGGAACAGTTGGTCTCACAGCTTGGCCAGGCAGGAGGGTTGGCACGGATCCTCTGATCATCCCGCTCTGCCTGATGAATCGAGTGGGACTCACCAGGGGTTGGACGTTAACCTCCTTCTGGCTAGAGAGACACAGGGGAGGTTGTGACCACCTGTTCTCTCAGGATGTCACTGTACCTCTCACACATTTTCCTGCACCAGGAGACAGTCCAAGCCAGGCCCTTGGCAGATTCAGAAGGTAAAAAACCTCTGTCTTCATCCTTCCTCATTTCTTCAGTTTCCCCATTTTCTAACCCGGTTTCCTCCAGTGATGCCCAGTAGCCCAACAGCTCACCCCACTGACTCTGGTGGCCTTCCAAGCCAGCCCATAAGACATCACCTCACGCCCCAGCCATCTCTCTTCCTTACCCCCAAATTCACAGACACGGTGCTCCCTCTTTTTCACCCCACTCTCAGCAAGCTCCCAGCTGGTGTACTTCACACTGAAGAGCTTACAAAGGATGAGTAACCCTCTAAGGAATACTAGCATGTTGACAATAGGCCCTTAAAGAACTTTCCTCAAGGAAAGAATGGATGCAAGCAAGGGCATTCCAGGGTCGATATCTTGAGAGTAATGCTTAAGGAGTAACGGAATTCTGCTTTCCCTCCACTAAAGCTTCTCGTGCCTTGATCCTGATGAAGTTCCCCTTTAAAAAGTAGCATTGTTAAAGCCACATGCAGTAGTCCCTGCCTATAATCTCAGTGACTTGGGAGGCTGAGGCAGGAGGATCACAAGTTTGAGGCTCCCCTGTGCAACTTAATCAGAGTCAAAATTTTAAAATAAAAAGGTCTGAAGATGTACCTCAATGGTAAAGTGTCCTGTGTTCAATCTCTATCATCAAAAAAGAAAATAAAAGAAAAAGAAAAAAGAATTTTTTAAACCAACCAAAAATCAAATCTGAATTGTGTGTGTGTGTGTGTGTGTGTGTGTGAGAGAGAGAGAGAGAGAGAGAGAGAGAGAGAGAGAGAAAGAGTAGTGCAGTACTAGTAGTAGCAGTAGCTTTTATCAGTTCCCAATGGTGATTAAACAGAGGCTATACTTCTTGTGTTTTTTCATTTTAAAAATATATGCAAAATGGGCCCTGGAGACATCAAATGAGAAGTGCAATATTAATAAAACAAATGACTCTATTCTAATGTCTACAGGGAGCTCAAAATGACACATGTAACAACTCTGTGCATTTAGATTAATTACTCTTAATAAACTCCTCAATAGTCAGACACCATGCCTTCATCTTGACCCTTAGTGATTTCAGTTACCCTTGCAAATATCCATCCCCTAGAGGACATCTAAGAGTTTGGAACCTGCCTCACCACTCCATATCTTGGCCCTTGCCCTGTAGAGTAACCCATATTAGACAGGGTCCCAAAGCTGCATAGTGTAGTGGGTATGTATTTTATTGGAACACCCGACATTCCTTTCTCAGGAGAAGGGTCTCATCCCCACTCCCTGTGGTTTTAGTCTGCATCAGCTCAAGTCCTCTGGAAGTAGACACCAAGCCAGGAATAGAAAGCAAGAGATTTACTGGAGCAAATACCTGTAGAAGATGAAGAGGGAGAAAGAAGAAATAAGAGGGAGAAGCTTCACTGAGACCATAATGTGAGTTTGATACCTATGCAAGGAGAAATGGATAGGAAGGATCTCGGACTCTGATGCTGCTATAAAGGGGTCTCAACCAGGCCAGTGGGGAGTCTCTAAACTCCTTATAGCTCCTCGGGGGAGTCCCTCCTCAGGCAGCAATGGCTAGGTTTGGGAACACCCACTGTGCTGGTCATAGGCTGGAAAAAGCCTGGTGCGAATGATACAATTCATCACTAGGTGTGGCAGTTGAAGACTGTCAATCAACTGTGCCCTTACAGCAGGTACTCTGAAAAGGAGGTCTGAGTGGAACACTGTGCTGACCACCATATAGTGGGACTGTCAGTCAAATAACCCAACTCACAGACAGGGGGAAAGCAAGGCTGAACAGCACTTATCTGGAATTGATGTACAGATATTAATAGAAAGCAGCTCTTTTTTTCCATTGAGTAATCTGAAATGGGCTAACTCAGGGCTGCTAATTTGCCTTAGCTCATATAGAAATCCAAATTCCATCACAGAACACATAATATCAAACCAAAGAATGAAATAAAGTTCAAAGTTGGTGAGAAAGGGAGACCTGCAGTGAGAAACCATTGTCTTTTTTTCCCTTATTGAGTTGAGTTGTATTTCTGCCTCAACTAAAATAGTATTCTGCTTAATACCTAGTAATTCCATGACTATTGTCATTGAAAGACTGAGGTCATCTAGCCCTTACTGCACATTACAACAATGAGGAACATTGTTTTCATGTTTAATTCTGGACCTCACTGTCTTCCAATTAAAATCCCTACTAGTGGAACTAACATGGCAATTTGTTTATTAAAAATCTATAGATTATTCTGAAGTTGGCCCAAGGTTTAGAACCAACTTCATTTTGCAGATGCGGAAACTTAGGTTCAAACATAAAAAATGGCTGGTCCCAAATAAACAGGCTCCTAGAGATAGAGCCAGGAACTAAACTCAAGTCTTCTAATCCGATACCTTTAAAAAAAATTAAAATGTGTCTTCTTATCTTAGTGTAAACCATTTTTTTCATTCTAGAATTAAAAAACCCTTTGTTCTTTAAGCCACCTAAGTTGCTCAGTCACTCCCAGTTCTTCTGTTACTTAGATAATTATCAGGGCAAGAAGAAGTTACCACGCTCTCAAACAGGATCAAGGTATGAAACAGTGCATCACTGCCCCAGCATGCATCACCACTCCAACTTGTCATTGACGAGAATCCATCCCCTACTTCCATCTTTCAGTAAGACACTGGAGAGAGCATGGAGTATCCAGCCTGATCCACACCATCGTGTTGAATATCATCAACCAGGAATAAAGTTGCTGGGTTTTACTGCAAACCGCTCTGACACACAATGGCCAATGAGAGTCTATAGCCCAATATAAAGATGCATCTCCTTTGCCACAGGAAACAGTGGTTTTTAGAACTCAATTGCTTTTGTACAATTAGCATGTAGAGGCTGCTCAACTTTGAGTCTTCTGAAAAGCCACCATCTTTCTGGGTCTCTCTTTCTAAAGGCATTCGGGCATCATTAAACATGTTATCATTCAAAATATCAGCAGAAAAAAAGAAGAATGCAGAATTATCAGTGTGATGTGATTACAGCTAAGTAAAATATTTAGGAAAATATATAAGTTAATGATTCCCATGCCATGGAGTTTGAAAGCTATGACAATAGGACAGAAGCCAAACGGAAGAAGCTATGACCAGAAGTCTAGGCACACAGATGAATGAGATGATGAACAATAGTTTGAAGACAGGGTCAGTTATTCCTTGATGAAGCAGAGCAGGGATAGTGGGTAGACACAAGAAAGACTATGGATATAGGAAAGGATCAAACACCTACAAGGAGATTCATGTTTTAAGGGAAAATGTCATGTAAAAATTAAGGGAAAATAGATTGTCACCAATGCAATAATAATTGTACCAATAATTAAAAAAATATTTTTGAAGGATGAAGACAAAGAATAAGAACTCCTAAGGGCCACTGTATTATAACTAAGATAACAGGGTTAAAAAGATTAGTTATTCAACAAATATTTATGGAATATTTGTTTGGGCCAGCACTGTGCTAGACCGAGGACATGCTGTGATAAGGAAAACAGGCATTTTCCTGTCCTTAAAAAGCCTTAGGTTTAGTGTAATGATTGTACAAAACACATATGAAACCAGTGTGTGTGTGGGGGGGGTGTGGGTGAGAGAGAGAGAGAGAGAGAGAAAGAGAGAAAGAGAATTTTCATGAAACAATATCTAATCTTATTGTTGCACTGGACTTTATTATTGTGGTTCTATTTTATTCTCTTTTTTATGCTGATGTTGAATCAATTTCATGCCTGACTAAAAGGTTATAAACAGTATTTTGGAAAACATAATTCTAGGAGATTCTCTAATAGTTTTTGACCTTTTAAATCTATGACTCCATCACGCTAGGATTTTTCTCCTCTCTCAAGCTTCTCTAAACAAGTGACCGTCTACTTATTCTTTCCCCCAACACTTCAATTTCACAAAATAAATCACTGCTCACAGCAGAAGTTTCATCCAAGAAAACATGTCGAGTGTGTATTTCCCATAGAACCCCTTTCTTCCCTTGTCATTTCTCCCCTGGTAGAGCTTGGGATTACTAAAAGCACATTGTATCAAAAGCACTCTTCCTGAAATTCAAGTTGCTTTTGAGACAGAGCTGTGAACAGAAATGAAAAATAATTACACTTTCTGATAGAGAAGTCATGCTTTTCTGGTTTTATGAAGAACAAATTGGGCCAAAGATGTTGTTTGGTTGCTTGTTAGTTTCCTGGGAGAAGAAGGGAATTTATAAAGGGTGTGGGGGGGGAGGAATTTTTCAAATATGTGTTATGAATGTGAAAACTCATGTCCAAGAGGGTGTACCCCTCCCCTTTCCTACATTAGCTAGTGTGGTGAATGGAAATGCCATAGAATCAGAGGCAGAAAATAAGAACTTGAGCCCGGCTTCTCTTACTTACAGGTTGATACAAATAATGATCAAAGATATATACTCTACACCAAAGAATTTACAAAGCATGCAACAAAAATTCAAAAAAGATAGTAAACTAGCTGCGTATGGTGCACACGCCAGCAATCCCAGCTACGTGGAGACTAAGGCAGGAGAATTGAGAGTTCCAGGCCAGCCTGAGCAACTTAGTAGTACCCTGTCACAAAATAAAAATTAAAAAAGACTGGAAATGTAGCTCAATGGTAGAGGACCCCTGGGTTCAATCCCCAGTGCCACAAGAAAAAAAAAAGTGATAAGTAAGCAGAGCAAAGGGATTTGTAAAAAAAAAAAATATGTAAAGAAAATGAATCCTTAGCACCTGGAACTCAATAAACATCAGACTTCTCCTCACAAACAGGAAGCAGCTGACTTTGCCAACTCACAGAGAAGAGAGCAGTAGAGACTTAGGGAGAACTGGAGGCGCCATATTAAAGGCTTTGATCCCACATGGGTGATAGAGTTCTAGGTCCACCAGCAGGGGGCTCTGGCAATTATTTCACTCTGTAACAGTGAAAACATCATTCAGTTTAAATCAAAAATATTAGTTTGAGAGCCACGTCCTTGGCCTTCAATCTCTGATCTCGACCAAGTTCTCTTTGTATGACTCCACAGTCCTTTAATAAATTTTTTAAAAGGTTCATATTAGTTGCCCTCCTTTTATAAGATTCTAGTTTTATCAGAAGAAATAATTCTTGGAAATACAAACGAACAATACTCACTCCACAACCGCGTACTAAGAGGCTGGGCTAGGATCTCGGGGTCCAACTCTGAATTTCCGGTCACTTCCCTCCAACTCTTAGCAATGAAGCTAAATGGAAGAAGAGAACCACGTGAGGTTTCCCAACAGAGCAGATGCACATGCAGGTTCATGAAAGATTAGAAAGTAGCTCACCATCCCCCAAATGCAGCAGAGTTGGGGAGGCATGGAGAGAAAAGAGATTTAATGGAAAAAGAAAATTCCCAAAGAAGAAAAAGCCTGAACAGAGATCTATAGTCATCTCATTCCCACATAGTTGCCCAGAATGGGGAGGCTGAATGTGCTAAACTATTAATTGTCCCCCTAGATACACGAAGGCAGTGTAAAAAGTGGCATATTCCATATCATATTGACAGAAGCATTTCAGGGTGCTGTTGGTGTGTCAAAGAGCAAAACGCTAGCCAGGTAATACAGGAGATGTAAATCACACCTCCGAGCGAGGTACCAGTCTGTGGACAAAAGGGCATAGAAAAGCATGAGCATGCAGGGAGAAAAAATGCCCAGACAAGGGGAGAACAAGTAGCCCAGCCAATCTGTTTTATGTCAGTGGCCAGGGAAAATAAAGATGGCTCATGCATGGCTTTCAATAGAGGGCTAATGAGTGTATTCTTTATCCTGCAGGAGGCGGGGCACAGAAGAAAGTCTTCCAAAAAGACAAATGAAACTGTTAGGAAGAATAATTCCGACAGCAGTAAGCTGGATAGAGAAGAAGTAAAAAGACTGGTTAGTTGGCTGCAGAAATCAACCAGGACTGAATGAAATCGTGACGGCCCAGGCTCAACTAGCAGCAGGAGATACATGTTTCTCCACCATCAGATGTAGGTGGGCTCTTTTGTACTATCAGTTGATGCTATTAAATAAAGATGGATTTCTTGTATTTCAAAATTCTGATATCAAGGGCTGGAGATGTGGCTCAGTGATAAAGGGTCTGACATGCAAGATGTCCTGGGTTGTGTACCAAGCACAGAAAAAAATAAAATTTGACACCAAGCAATTGCTCTAGTTTCAATGTGTGAAGCCATCAAAATTTGTGTTAAAACTTAATCGTCATTGTGGTAGTAGTAAGAAAAGAGGGTTTTGGGAAGAGATTAAGTTGCTAAATGGATTAGTGGCTCATATATATATATATATATATATATATATATATATATATATGATATCTGTATTAAGTCAATTGATTTGCATCTCATGAAAGGACTCAGGGGTGGGGGGATTAGTTCAGCCTTTACTCTTCCATTCCTTCCACCATGCAAGGACTCAGTGTTCATCCCCTTCAGAGGATGCAGACACAAAGTGCCATCTTAGAAGGGGAGACCAGGCCCTTCACCAGACGTTAAACTTCATGTGGCCTTGATTTTGGACTTCCTAGCCTCTAAAACTGAAAAAATACTTTTTTCAATTTTTTTAAAAATTATCTAGTCTCCAATATGATGTGATAGCAGCACAAATGGATAAAGACAGCAATATTCTACTGTTGATGCTTTAGTGTACATTAAAAAGATCATCATTAGCATCATTAAGCACTAGAAGATCATTAAGCTCAGCCCTAAAGTGGACCAACAAGGAAATGAAGCCCAGAAAAGAGAGAAGACAGTCCTGAGGCACGGAAAATTAGTTGTAGATAGAGAATAGCCCCATTCTTGGGACTCTAATAATCCTCTTAGCACATCAAAATTTTATCTTGAAAAGTGTCAATCATCCTCCAGAGAGACCAAGATACAGACTGGGGATGTGCTCTTCACAGTGATGGTAGAAGTTCTCAGCTCCTGGCTCTGCTAGATTCTCACAGCTCTAGGCACAAATCCTATGTCCCTTAGGCACAGCCCTCTGGAGTCACGCATTACTGAACCCTGCTATGAAAGAGCTCCGGTCCTGCATGCTGGAAATGCAGACACAAATAAATCCCAGGCTTTTGACAGAACTTACGTGAGTCCTTACTGGGGTGGACAGCACTTTGCTGAAGTGGACAGCAAATCCAGGAGCCTGGAGCTACTGGAACTTGGAATTACCTTTGTTGTCATTTAGTCTGGATGAGATCCATGTGTCCATTTCATGTGCTCATTGTGGTTAAAGTATTGATTTGAAATCCAGTCTTCCTTATATGAGGTCCTTTAAAGTCTGCCTTGTAAATTTCTCTTCCTGGTCCCTGGGCCTTTGCCCCAAATCTTGAGCTACTAATTGGAGTCCCACTCAAACCAAACAGACAACCTGACATGTTCTGACTTCCAACATCCATACAATACTCATTGACACACACCCGCATTTTAGCCTGATCAGAATCTCTTGAATTCTGCTTGAATTAAATCTCAGTTTATCATACATTCACATCATTTTCTTTACAGATCACCTTCCCAGGGGTCATCTTGGTCAATTCCCCTAGTCCTAATGATGCCTGGTCCAAAGGGTTCCTCTTCACAACATCTCTGCTGCAGACCCAGATTGCATTAGAGCAGAATCACTATAGAGCTGACAAAAACAACAGGTATGGCAGTCCCAGGAACCCCCAAATGAAATGGGTCTCCCCAACCTTCCCTAGATACTGAAAGCCTGTTCCAGGAAATAGAAGAAGAGACAGGGCAGGTCACATACAAACTGGTGAGGCCAGGAGATAAGCACAACCCAGGTGTTTACTTGTTGGAAACTGCTTCATTTTATTCAGAACTTATTTCATCTGGGTTCAATTGTCTCAATATGTTTGGTGTTAAGTGTTTGGTGGGTTATTTATATGCAAGTGTGAACCTGTTATGGGTATTCTTCACCTATAGCCACCAGGTTTATTTGTGTTTCAACCTATCACTGTGTTTCTCACAGCAAGATGAAAAGTAAAACAGAAATAAACCACCCAGAACCATCAAGGCGGGGCTTCTCCTTCCTCTAATGAGCCACCAGCAGCCAAACAAATGATGCTTTCTGATAATGCACACATATTGCTGTAGCCATGGAAACACACTTAGCAACAAAGAAACCTTGACCTTTCCCCATCTGTTTAGAATCTTTGCAATGACACATTAATTTCAACATATGAAAACAACAAAAAAAAGAAGGGCGAAAATGTTACATTATATCTAATTCACAGGCAGAACCTAGCCCAGGGTAGCTACAATTTCTAGATAGGGAAGGAATGGTGCAATGGCTTAAGGTGGAACGAGGGTGACATTTCACCGGCATTAGGAAGATGACTCAAACTTTCTCTGCTGCTAACAGAGAGACTCCGGGAAAGGTTTCAAAATTGGGCCCAGAGATGGACACTAGCCAGCGTAAATGCTCCCAAGAGACCATAATGGAGATCTACAATAACTGATATTCTGTGTGAGCAAAAGCTTTCTTTCCATGCAGGCTATTGTTAGCAGCCTAAGGCAGAAGACAATGGAGACAGATGCAGTCCAATCCTATTCAATCCAATAAAGGTTTAAGGAGACTGTCTCTCTTTTCACAGATAAGAATTAGGTATAAAGGAAGTGTGCCATAGAGGTTCTGCCTCCAAAATTGTACACTCTTTTTTTTTTTTTTGTAAATATAGGGATATTAGCTCACTTAAATCAATTACCAAAACTCTGAAAGACATGATGAATGTTGCAGAAGTAATAAGGGATGGTCCCCACATGTCACTTGATCTCAGTGTGAAGGAAACAGAGTGTTTTTCAAAAAGTTCATTTTATATCAGTAGAAATGTGGGTCAAAGGGAAGGAACTGGCCTGGCAAATGCTGATTTGAAGAAGAAAGTTGAGAAACTGATATATGTCAGTGGGATAAAAGGACAAGATTGAAAATTGATTAATGTCTGACATAACAATAAAACCGTAGCCTTTGGAGATACCTGTTTTACCCAATAAAATCATTTGCAACATATCAACCACCCACAATTCCGCATCCAACTTTACAGAGTCTGAGTCCAAATTTAATAATAAATAATAAACTAAACAAAATTACCTTCTCCCACATGTGAGGTGACCTTTGAGTGGATTTGTTATAAAACACTCTTGTGTGATAACAAATGACAAAAAGGATCATTCTGCCTTGTTTCTAAGGTTTGGATAATTTTCCTTAACAATGACAGAACATAGGTAGAGAAAAACAGAGGAAACAAACATCATTAAAACTGAAGGAACAGTTGGTATGACAAGGTCATCCTTCAATTCTCCACTTAAGTGCATTATTAGGAAAATACAACACTCAGCTATGGATTGCTTAAGAGAAAAATAAGATTCAGTTTCAATCTGAACAATATAGGATTGAGCATTCAATATTTTACAGGATTAGAAATATGCTGAGAATCAATTTTTTTTCCATTTACTAAAAATCCTTGTAGGTTACAGACTAATAATGGAGTAGGAAATCACTTTTGAGATTTACTGACTCCATAGACAAAAATAAATCATGAGCTACATACAAAAAGGAATTTGATTTATTTGGTTCTGTTTCCCTGAGAGAAATATAAAGTGGTCAACACTGGCTATTTTTCATTAAGAGCCAACTAATATATTCAATACAACCAATACATACTCAAAATATATATTACTCTTCAATTTCATGTTTGTGTATGTTGAAACGGAAGAAAGGGGGGAAGGTAGGAAAAAGATAAGGAATGAGAAAAGAGTGGAAAGGAGGAACATGAATAAAATAGACAGGAATGAAAGAGGTCAAAATGAAAGGGTGGAGAAACCAGGAAAGAGGGGCATTGAGACAGGAGGAATCAGAAATCAGTTTATAACTATCTACAAGGAGGAACAAGGAGAGCAACATTTAGAAACAGAGATGCCAAAAGAGATGAGGTGACAATGAGATTCCACTACATGGGAAAACTTAGACACTCACAAGACCAAATGCAGGTGAGGATATGTAGTATCAGATACTCTCATTCACCCCTGGTGGCATGGCACTTTGGCAGAGTTTGGTTATTTCCCACAAAATCCCTCTAACCCTTTGGCTTCATCAGTTTGAGTTTTTAAAAAAAGAATGCCATAGACTAGTGTCTTGAATAGCAAACATTATTCTCACACTTATAGGAGCTGGAAGTCCAAAATCATGGTGCCAGCATAATTGTGTTCTTGGTGAGAGCCCTTCTTCTAGTTCACAGACCAATGCCATCTTGCTATAACCTTAACAGAGAGAAAGGAAGATCATTTCTCATGCATCATTTCTTATAATGATCTCATTTGTGAGGGCACCACCTCATGACCTAATTATTTCACAGAGATCTCACCTGTGAACGATAATGTACTGAGGACTAGTGCTTCAACATACGAGTTTGAGGGGGACACAAATTTTGAGTTCATAGTTTTATATGATCAAATAAATGTGCCCCTTAGTGTTGACCCAAAAGGGTCAAAAACATAGGTCTACCCCAAATCCTGCACAGAGATGTTTATAGCAGCTTTATTCATAGACATCAAAACTTGCCAGTAACATAGTAGGTGAATAGAAAAATAAACAGGTACACCCAGATAATAAAATGTTATTCAGCACTAAAAAGAAATGAGCTATCAAGCCATGAAAAGACATGGAGGAATTTGAAATGCATATTACTAAGCAAAAGAAGTCAAGCTGCAAAGAATACAGACTGTATGATTCCAACCATGAGACCTTCTGGAAAAGTCAAAACTATGAAGATTGTCAAAGATCAGCAAGTGCCAGGAGTTAGCAAGGAAGGTGGAACATGGAAGATTTTTAAGCTAGTGAAACTATCTCGTGTAATTATGTGATAGTGCATGTATGTACTGATTTGTCTTGAAGGATGCCAGATTCTGTCACCCCTAAATATGCCTTTTTTGCATAAGAATTATTTTTAGCAACAGTCACTTGAAAAACAAAAGATAAAAAAGGTCACTCTGCCCATCCCATCCCTAAAACATTCTTAACCCCAGAGACAGGTGGAAACTTAGATGTGAATGGTGACCTCCCTGATCAGAAAAAAAAAAAAAAAAAAGAGAGAGAGAGAAGAATTCTGTCACCAGAGATGGGAATAAAAGCTGAGAAAAATATCTGTACAGACATAGTTAAAATAACTTCTCTCCTCCTTTGGCCTCCCCTACCTTTTTTGTTATTTTTCCACAATTGCTACTTTTTGTCCAACCTACTATATGAACACTTATGTTTTGCTACTTTAGTTCTTTATTTTTCTGTGCCAGATCCTGTGTACATGTTAAAATCTGTATACTTTTCTCCTATTCATCTATCTTTTGTCAGTTTAATTCTCAGTCCCAGCCAGAGACACAAACAGGGTAGAGGCAAAGTTTTGCCGCCCTCTCGTCCAAAGCTATATAATGTACTTCACCAAGAGTGAAACCTAATGCAAACCAAGGACTTGGTGATAAGGGGGCATCAATGCAGGCCCATCAATTAATAAATGAACTGCTCTGCTAGGGGATGTTGATTGCAGAGGAGGTTATATAGTTGTGGGGACAAAGACATATGCAGGAAATCCTTATACCTTGTGTTTAATTTACTTTGTCAACTTTAAACTGCTATGAAACCAGTCTAATAAAAAGAGCTTACAGAGTGAGAGGATATAGTCATCCCTCCTTATCTTCAGGATACGTTCCATGCCCCCAGTGGATTCTGAACTGCAGATAGTATCAAACCCTACAGGTACTAATTTTTCCTAAACATAAATAATTATGATAAAGTTTTATTGATAAATTAGGCATAGTAAGATATTAACAGGAATAACTGATAATCACAGAGAGCAAGTATAACAATACATGTAACAAAAGTTATTTGAATGCGGTCTCTCTATTAAAAAAGTCAAAACAATCTTTTCTGACCATGGCAGGCTGGGTAACAGAAAACTCAGAAAGCAAAACCATGAATAAGAGGGGGTTAGTGTATATGCAAAGAGAGCACGTCAATAGAAGTAGAAGGAAAAACAAGTTAAATAGAAGTAGAAGGAAAAGCAAGTTAAATGGTCTTTGTTTTTTTATTTGCTTGCCCTGAATTTCTTTCACACTGTCACAAGCAGTGATCATATAATGGGCCAATATTCAAAGTTCTTTGGTTTCCTTACTCCTTAACCCTAGAGGGAAGAAATCTTACTCCAAAAAGTCCAAAAGATAACACTACACTGACAATGAATTCAAGCTCAAGTCTGAGATTATTCCATGAGGTCACAGTTTCTGCTCCCAATAAAACACAACAGCTGGGGTCAGGGTGGCCAGGAACCCAAGCAAGACTCAGAAGCCCTGGCCATAATTTCATGTGGACACAACAATGTGCCCCATACCAAGGATGGAATAAAGTTCTGATAAGATAACAGATGAAAACCATTGCCAGGTATTTGGTAGCCTTCACCTCTCCAAGCAAGGCAGCTGCTTTCTGGATTGAGTGGGTTCGGACTGTGTCCTTAAGACAGCACGGCATAAGTAACAATGCTAAAGCCATCCTTCTCTTCTCCTCCTCTGTGTCAAAACCTTCTCCAGCCAGCTGTCCTTTCCCTTCAGTTAAGGACACATCTGACTCTTCCTTTAAGAGGTTAATACAAGTTAGAGAGAAGACACTTGGAAGTTCTCTGCTTTTAATTTCTGCCTAATGACTTATTGGCCAGGGCACTATCATATTGTCTTACTTAACAGCCTTTCCTGCACAATAAACTGTGCTTGGTACCCACCTCGGCCCACAAACTCTACAATTAAGCGATCGTTTGTCCTCAGGAGCTTGACAGAAACAGGAGTCTGAGGCGGGCTGGGAGGAGCTCAGATTTATTAAAGTAATAAATAACCCAGAAGCCCCCACCAAGCCGCTGCCTCCCCTTCTTATTTACTTCCTTTTTGTGGCTTCTGAGATGGGGATATGGAGGACTTAATTGCTTGGAAAGAAAGTTGCCTAAGAACTGCACAACACTCAAATCCCAGAAACAATAAAATAAAACTGGGAGGCTCCAGGGCTACGGCTTAATAGGGGCTGAGCTGCTGGATCCTTGGCAAGCTCTACTCCTGCTGCTTCTAGAAGGGCCATGCTCACTTGTGCACATAAATGTACTCGGCGAGTGGAGAGCCGTTGCTGGCCAAAGGGAGACCCACTAAGCTGAGACTCTTACTCACCTCGTGCTGGGTCCCATCTCCTATTTTGCTTTTAATTATAAGGATTAAAAAAATCATTTGGCAAATATTACTTCAAATGTATAAATCCCTAAATAGTCCTTGTGCTTAATTTTTAATGTCATTTTTTCCCTCAGATATTCTCTCATTTGATCACAAATTTTTCAATTATTATCACAATGTGTTTTTGTGGCTCAGAATCTACAAAGCTGGCCAGAATGAAGCTATCTAGAACATCTTCCTATCCAAAATATCATATTATAGAAAAGCATTCAACAAGGAAAACTGTGTTTTAGAAAGTCAAAAGAGACTCATATGTACCCACAGCGGTGCCCACTTTTTAAAAAATTTTATTTTATATGCAATCTTTACAAATGTACTTATTTATTTTCCCATCCCACAGCCTAGAATATAGTAGTCCTTTCTACAGGATCGCTATTAGAGGGAAGACACTCCCCTTTCTTCTTTCCTTAACTAAGTTAAGCTTGTGAAACTCACATCTCATGAAAGGAGCCATTTTGAAGTGAATAATTGAATGGCATTTAGAATACTCACAATATTGTCCAAACATTACCTCTATCTAGTTCCAAAATATTTTTATCAGTCCAAAATAAAACCCATACCCAATAAACAATCACTTTTGATTTTCCCCTCAACCTAACACCAGGCAACCACCAATCTGTCTTTTATTCCTTTGGATTTATCTATTCTATTTCATCTAAATGGATTCAAACCTTTGTTTCTGGCTTCTTTTTGTTGAGTGGAATGTTCAAGGTCCATCCACACTGTAGCATATATGAGTACTTCATTTCCTTTGAGAGTTGAATAAGATCCCATTATATAGATATTGCACCTCTTGTTTATCCATTCATCTGTTTATGGACATAGATTGCTTTTAGTCTTCGACTACTGTGGGGCCAAACTATTTTCCATAATGACTGAACCATTTTGCATTCTTATCAGCAATGTGCAAGGGTTCCAATGTCCCTAGATTTATTTTACACATGATTGTCATAAATATGTTCATCTACTTTCCTCAGCTTCCTATTAGGGCCCAGTCACCACTCTTTATACTTTTCCCATCCAAGTTAAGCTTCTTTCCAGAAACACATGTCTACTAAAGCACTTCAATGTTTTCCCCGAAGCTGGAAATTTCCATTAAAATGTACATAAAGATGTTGTAGAGGAACTTTGATATTTTTAAGCACCGAATTCTAAAAAGATATTTTCAGATATGAAAGGTCCCGCATATTTTCACAATTCTATTCCACCCTGGATTGCAGAGACAGGATTCTTCAAGGCTGTCGTTATCATGTCCTCTGCTATGGGACCATCTTTTCAACATGGAGACTGTGTTCCACCAAAATAAGGAATTAAACCAAAGAAGAAAACAGGAACTCTAGAACACAGGAAATCCAAATGGGTGAAAATCAAAGAACTTTTCTAAAATGCTAGTTCAAGAAATCCTGGGATGACCTATGGGCAAAAGGCTTAGAGAACAATAAGCCCAGATAGAATGAAAATGAAAGTTTGCAGGTGAAATGACTCCAAGAAAAAAATTGAAATTATTAAATTACCTCCTATAATTGGCTTTTTCCAAAACTGTTCTGAAGGTTCTTACAAGGAGAGGAAAACAATTTAGTCCAAGAAAATTAGGCAGATTAAAAATCCAGGCAATTACTCAATCACTTAAAAAGATATATAAGGAGTAAGAAAGGGAACGATAAAAGTATACTACAGGCATAAGAATATAAGCTCAGTGATTAATTTAACCAAGATTTATAAAACAATATCAGAAGGATAAGAAGAAACAGAGATCTTGATTTTTAATTTACCATAAAAGACAACAGATTTTATTTAAAATTAACAGATTAAAAGATAGCAATATAGATGAATAGCTCAATCATCCAAAACTCAGCTTAAGACAACAACCATCCTTTATTATTATCTTTCACATGAATGGAGTTGATTCTGCCAGTAGTCTGGGACCTCAGTTGGGGATGTTGGCTAGAATACTAAAATGTTGGCTTTTCCATACTTTATGGATTTCCTTAGTGTATGGTGGCCTCAAACTTCTTACATGGGAGCTTATATCTCTAAAGTCAATTGTCCTAGAAGGATGAATCATTGTTTATGACTTGGTCACTGAAATCACAAATTCACAAAGTTTACCATGTCATAAGCCCACATTAATTCAAAGTGAAGAAATGTGGACACCAACTCTCAATGAGAGGCATGCAATGTTACACTGCAAGAAAAGCACAGGAGATGGAGACCTTATTGCAGATACTGTGAAAAACATAATTTGCCACACGTATTATTTAGAAAGAAAATATTAAATCCAGAAGGAAAAGCTAAGAGTCTTAAATGTTTGCTTTAGGTGGAAGAAATTGGGGGTAGATTTTGGAAACTATTTTACTTCTCAAAATAATTGCATATATTACTTTGGTGAAATTTTAAAATAACGTTAGAACAAAGAAGCCAATATTCCTCTCTAAATGGAATACCCTTCTCTAAATGGTACACAAAGCCACAGGCATTCCAAGGACATACTGTTGGGTTATGTCACAGTTACCACAGCTCTGCATCTTGTTGTCCTCTCTGAATTGGTAGTGTAGTCTAAAGGCTGTATGACAACACCAATTGTTTCAAATGTCTTTGTATGTGAAAGTGAGAGCCCTCCGATTGCTGACACTTATATCAACATGAACATGAACTGACACTGAATTAGACATACAGAAAGTCAATGACTGAATACTGTGGCCAATAAAATCTACCAACAATGGGCTGGAGTTGTGGCTCAGAGGTAGAGCGCTCACCTAGAACGTTGGAGGCCCTGGGTTCCATCCTCATCACCACATAAAATAAGTAAATAAAATAAAGGTATTGTGTCCAATTACAATTAAAAAAACTACTGACAAGAATTCTAAGAAGCAATCTTACAAATTTTGTTCCTTTCAACAATATCAAAACTTTGAATCCTTGAACAAAAGGAACCAACAGTTGATATTTACAAATCACTTCATTGTTAAAAAAATTTTCTTTGCTATACCCTGTTTTTTCAAACCATTTGCCTACTGACATCACCCGTGAATAGGGTAAAATGATGAATGTAGTGGCTACAGTGAAAATTAGGAGAATTCTAGGGTCTCTGCTCAAACATCAGGGTTCTGGAATCAAACCAATGTAATTAGTAGTTTTTGTCATGTTCTGCCAATACAATTTTCAACTTATTAAGCAGAGACAGCTAATTATAACCTGTAATTCTTTTCTTTTGGAATTTGTGCTTTCATCTCTGCCCACCTCCAACATAGTTGATATATCATAAATTGCTGTTACATTTCAATATTTTCCAAGTCGATAGATGTTGGACATGAGGGGGAAGCCCCTGCTGATACTTCGGTCAAACACTCTGGAAAAGCCCCAGCTTGCAGCTATGAACCTTTCAGGGTAATTTTCTCTCCTCAAGTCACATGGTACAGATGGCTGCATTGTACTGAGGAGGTGAAACTGATGGGTGATATGAAATGTTGAGGTAGGAAAAGATTTTCTCTTTTTTGATGCAGATAGTTTTCAAAGATACTATTCTAGAACTAGGGAGGAGATGTCCTCATCCTAGCTATATATTGTAGTATTGTGGCATACACGTTCTCAGAATCCTATGAATCAGATAGTTCTTAGACTTCATAAGTTACTCCAGGGCTACTTCAGAAGGGGTCTGAGGTCTAGGACCAGTGAATACAAACTAGATCTTCAAAAAAGAACTAGAAGCATGCAAATGCGCACACACAGACACACACACACACACATTCTCTCTCTCTCTCTCTCTCTCCATAAACAAATGATCCCATCACTATCACTTCATGTAACACTAAATAAATCATTTTACCTCCTATAAGCCTGAGTTTTTCAATCTGTGACACACAAAAAATAATACCTTCTTGGCAATTTCACTGTTTTTTTATTTTATTACCATGTCCTACATTGGCCAATTCTCTCTGTACCTCAGTTTCCTTTCTCCATATATACAATAAGAGTTTTGATCTCTAATAATTCTTCCAATTATAACATTTCTCCTAGAAAGAAATTTATAGCACCAATCATCTATATTAGAAAAAGAAATCCTCATTAATGACATTAACTTCCCACCTTAAGACACTAGAATCAGAAAAATAAATAAAGCACAGTGAGAGCAGAAGAAGGGAAATAATAGATGGGGGTGGAAATCAATGAAAGATCTGAATTCCAAGATTTAAGAAGCCCAATGATTTCTAAGTAAGACCAAGGAAATGAATTTATATCACACACTTCTGAGTAAAACTAAAGAATCTAAGAGAAAAAAGAGAAATTCCCATTGCTATCAGAAAAAAAAATTCCTGAAAAGAGATGATAATTAGATTGATAATTATGTCAGTCAACTTTCTGTCCTGTGACTGTAATACCTAACAACAACAAACTTAAGGGCTGGGGTTGTGGCTCAGAGGTAGAGCACTTGCCTACCATGTGGAAGCACTGGGTTCGATCCTCTGCACCACATAAAAATAAAAATGAAGATATTGTGCCCACCTACAACTAAAAAATAAATATTAAAAAAAATAAAAAACTTAAAGTTTGTTTGGGTCTCAGGGTTTCAGAGGTTCAGCCCACAGTTGGCTAACTCCATCCTTCTTGGCCTAAGATGAAGCAGAACATCATGGTGGAGGGTATGGTAGGAGAAAACAACCCAGCTAATGGCAGTAGGGAACAAAAGACAGAAAAAACAGGAATCAGGGACACCAAATAATCTCCAAGGGCACACTCCTAGTGACTGACTTCCTCCAGCTTCGCCCCACCTGCTACAGTTACCACACAGTAATCCATCCAATTTATTACTCCATCAAATGGATTAATCCAGGGATGAGGTTACATTTCTAATTATTGCTTAAAAGCCCCACCTCTGAACCTCGCTGCATTTGGGGACCACACTTGCAAAACAAAACCTTTTCAGGGAGCATTTCTAGAATCCTAGAATCAAACCATTACAGTGATATGTATTCTTATAAGCAATAATAAATGAAAGAAGACAAAAGACTGACATCTTCAAAGTAGTGTGAAAATAACTGTCAGAATAGATTGCAACAGAAAACTAAGTGATTATTCAAGACCAAAGTGCAGAAGAAAAACATTTCCAGAAATACAAAAAAGGAAGTGTTAACTACTTACAAATCCTTAATGAAATAACTATATTAAGAGACATACTTTTCTAAGATGGAAATAAAACCCAGAAGAAGTTTAACACAGAAAGCAATGAGCAAAAAGTCATAAATATGTATTGAGAATTTAAAAAAAGAAAAGGTAATGGTGATTAAACTTAGTGAATGCTTTAGAGGATAAAAGATATTAATTGGGCTGGGGATGTAACTCTGTGGAAGAACACTTGCCTAGCATGCAGGAGGCCCAGGATTCCAAAAGAAAGATCCTGGTTTATTTGTATAATTCTTAGGTTAAAATGTAATGGCAACCACCAGTAGACAAAAGTCATATGTAAAACTTACCAGTAGAAGTTAGTAGATTTTTAAAATCGTAATGGAAGGGGCTGGGTATATAGCTCAGGTGGTAGAGTGCTTGCCTTGCATGCACAAGGCCCTGGTTCAATCCCTAGCACCACAAAAATAAATAAATAAAATTGTAGTGGAAGGCAGAAATGGAGGTTAGTTGGAGCATGACAAAAAGGGTAACAAAGTCCACTTTTGTTTGAGGGATCGGGAAAGTTTCACTCAGGTCAAAGATATTTGGATTTCAATGACAGTTACCAGGCCTGCAAAAATCTGGGAGAGGAAGAATTTTGGAAACAGTTCTTCTCCTCTAGCTCTTACAGAAACTAGTGAGGTTGTTTGTGGGACAAGAGCCTCATCCAGGGGAGGAATGTATCAGAAAAGATATCCAAGAAGCAAACAAGGACAGAAAGAAAACCTGAGAATCTTATGTAAATGGAAACTGGTCTGCTGAGATGGAATCAGGAAGGGAGGGTGGAGATGACACAAGGATCAGGCGATGAAGGTTGATTAGTGATGGATGCCTCCCACATAGAGGAAAAAACAGGACACAAGCTCTAAGGTAAGCTAATTCCAAATCCTGGAGGACACTCAATGTCAATTGAGATCAAAATATACTGAGTATACTAGTGAACCATCCCCATGATTCAGTCTCTCATCTTTGAACTTCTAAGTACTGTTTCCATTTATTCTATAAACGCTTGTGTTTAGCCACCCTAATTCTCTGGTGTGTAGGACAGGAGGTCAGCCTCATTCTTTTCTATCCAAAATGTCAAACATTATCTGTAAGGCCGATTCCACAATAATTCCTAGCAGTGTTATTGACTGCCCCCAAATTTCTAGTCATCCTTTGTTCCTCCTTCTCCAAACTCACCAACTTGTATTCTTTTTCATTATTTTCCTTTTTTGTGCATTTTACTGTGTAGTATATCCAAATCAATCTTGCTATTGACCTTACAGAATTATGACTATATTAAGATAAGATTGAATAGAAGAGAATTTAAACAACAAACTCTTCATTTCTGACATCAGTGTACATGAAGAATCAGAAAAATCCCCCGTAATAGCATCCATGTAGAGAAATTCAGCTTCTAAAAAATCCATGTTTGTAATTTTCATCCATCAAATAGAACCATCAGCCTACAAGCAACTTTACAAATAATCCAACCCAACTTCTTTGTATTTACATGTAAGCAAGTTGATGGTAAGAGAGGAAACTGTTCTCCCTGTTTGAGGCACAGCCTGCCTTGAAATCCAGAGGCTGTTTGCCATGAAGAAGCTGTAGGAAGAAAGATAAGAAGTCAAATTTTCTTGTTAGTTTTAAAATAGGTCTTAAAAGCAAGTCCTTCTAAGAGGATTAAAAGACAAGCCACACAAGGGAAGGAAGTATTTGCAGAAGACATAGCTACTAAAGGACATGTATCCAAAAAATACAAAAAAGATTTGAATCCAGACAATAAATTAACAACGGAATTTAAAAGATGAGCAAGATCATATAGACTCACAAAGAATATATACAGATAGCAAATAAGCATAGGAGAGGACATTCACCATCAGATGTCATTGGGGAAATGAAAATTAAAAGAGCAGTGAGATACTAATATATGCCTATGAGAATGGCCAAAATCCAGAACACTGACAACACTGAATACTGGTGGAGATGTGGAGCTACAGGAACTCTCCTCATACTGATGGGAATGCAAAAGGGCAAAGTCACTTTGGAAGGCAATTTGGCAGCTTCTTAATCAAACTGAAAATATAATCTAGGAATCCTGCTCCTGTGCATTTATCAAAAGGAATTGGAAACTTATGCCCACGTAAAAACCTGCACATAAATGGTTACAGTAGCTTTATTCATAGTGCCCAAAATCAGAAGCAAGAAGACATTTTTCCATAGGTGAGTGGATAAACAAACTGTGGTATAGACACTTGATGGGACGTCATTCAGCATTTTTTTAAAAATGCCACAAAAAGACATGGAGAAAAATTTAAATCCAGTTGCCAAGAGAAAGAAGCCAGTCCATAAAAGCCTAAATACTCTTTGATTTTAATTACATGGCATTCTGGGAAAGCAAAACTATAGATAACAGTTTAAAAAAGGTCAGTGATTCCCAGGGGTTGGGCCTGGGAGAATGAGGAATGAATGAATGGAGAACAGAGAACATTTAGAGTGGTGAAATTATTCTGTATTGATTCTGTAATGGTGGATACACAGCTATATATTGGTTAAAACCCCAAAAGTGTGCAATGCTAAGAGTGAACCCTACTTAAACTATGAATTAATAACAATGTGTCTTGATATTGTTTCACCAATTTTAATTAATATACCACACAAATGCAAGATATTAATAACAGAGGAACCTGGAGGGAGAAGAAGGATATGAGAATACTCTCTACTTGCTGGACAATTTTTCTGTAAACCTAAAACTACTCTAAAATATAATTCTACTAAATATACAAAATAAAAATTTTAAAAAGCAACTATCAACGGTAACCAAGACAGAACTATGCAGTAACACAGACTATACTCAGAACACAACCGATATCTGTTCATATTTATTAACAATATTTTAAAATATTTGGACTAGAAAGAGCATATTAACTAGAAATACAGAAACTGGAATTCTGCATAGTATTAACATTGTTCCTCGTATGCCTGAAAAACAGAGAAAATGAAATTTTAAGATAATATTGCTCTTATTTATTCTGAGTTCTTACTATGAAAACCTTATCCAAATGGTATGTTTTTTCTTTCAATGGTATTGTTTTCAACTACTTATCCTTGTTTATATACTTCCATATTTTTTCCTGGAATGTAGAATTTCTTTTCTTGATATCTATATTCATTTTAATTGTGCCAATCAAAGTTTTTAAACAATCCAATCTTCAGAAATATATAAATGCTGCCTGCAAAACACCAGTCCTCTAGAAAAGAGCATATTCTTGGAGAAAGGCCACGTTCAGATAGGTACAATGACACTGAAGGCACTAAACTATGGTTGAACCCAGACGTCATGGAAGACCCTTGAATGTATAATGAGGGCTGCTGCTTTTAGTTATTTAATGGGGAAACCGGCACTGAGCAAGCCCTGTGGACCATTGGCAGAGCAGCGCCTGGCTCCAGCCTCTAGCTTAGTGGGCAGCGCCATCTAGTGGAAAGAAGATGTTCTTAGTTTCCATTTTACCAACCATTAGCTGAATGACTTCAAGAAAATCATTCACCTCTGCCTCAGCTGCTTCCTCTGCCTCAGCTGCTTCCTGTATAAAACTAAGGATGATAATGACTGCTCTGCCAATCTTCTTATAGTGACTGTTCTGCCTATCTTAGTTATTTGAGGTAAAAAGAAATGAAGTAATGCAAACTCTCGGGTCTTTATTGTTCATAGCTGCTCTTGAAAGAGGCAAGTTAATTTCCGCTCTACGAAAAAGCAGAATTCTCAAGTCCCTGTGAATGTAGATAAATCTGGCTGAAAGCTATTGGTTTTCTCTCCTTCTAGGATCATGACACATATAAAACTAATTAGTGCATCTGAAAGTTTATGAAGTGACTGGTTAGAGCCCAATAACCTTTATTGCATGTGGCCCACACAAGCCCATTATGAAGGAAAATTATGGGCACCCTTCTGATGTAAGCACGGCTAAATCTCAGAGGAGGCCACAAAAGGGACCCCATTCTCGGTAAGGAACCAGACAAAACCGGACTTAGACTTCTGCTGCTTGACAACAAGGTCATGCCTGGATTCTGCAGGGATTGATGTGCCCTGTCTGAGGCCCTCTAATTGCGTTTCTCTAGCCTCTGGGTCTCCTTTGTTTCCTCCTCTCTCATTCATATTCAAGAGCATGATTGGAAGCCTTGAACAGATATGCAAAGTGTTTCTTAAATGTAGACAATTGAAATATAAATGTTCCTCCCATGCACTATTAATTATTTTATAGCTTTCCCCAAGCACCCTTTGTATATATAGCAATTTAAATGGTGACTATAAAATGTGAAGAGAACATTTTCCCAGTCTCTGCTTCTCAGTCCCCCACTCCATCTATACCCATTCATTGTCCCCTCTTTACGTATTACATTTCAAGTGGGAAAAACTGCCTCAGAGGACATACTTTTTTCTGTCTTTTTCAGTTGAGAGTGAAAAAAACCTGAAGATCTTTCAGTCCAATCACTGACACTAATCACAGGTGTGACCCTGGTTAAGCTGACCTAACACTTGGGCCACAGTTTCTCCATCTGAAAAATAAAGATCAACAGTAGGAACAAAGAGAGTTGGTGCCTATGCTATGCAGAAACTAGTTAGACCCATAGACAATTGTCTCCTGCAAATGACACACCCTCCCTTTTCGGATGTAATTATATCTACTCTATACTGTGTTGAATGTAGCCTACTATCTACTAGGCATTGTCTTGCAATAGCTCTGTGACAAAAGTCAGTAAACTGCCCAGAGTCCAGAGTTCTTCCACAACATCTTGTGGAATTTCTCTTTTTTGGAAAAAACTGATCAGTTTTTCTGAACTGAGCTCATTCTCATGAACAGTGTCAGCTGTGCCTGGCACAACATAAGAACTCAATGACATTTGTTTTTAATGTTTGGAGAGAGGAAGGCTTTACCTCATGTAAGAACCCAAACTTGATTGAATCAACTTGCCATTTGATAATAGATAAATCATGCTTATGTGAATTAAGATCAGCTTTATTAACCCCAAGCCAAACTATGTGTAAACCTGAACTATCCTCTTATCTGGGTTTTCTTTGTCCTCCAAATGAAGAAAGCAAGAGTGAAGATGTGGAATGTTAATGATCAGGAATACCATGTCTCGATTATTTCCTGTAAACCAGGAACAGTATATGCACGTCTCAAATTTTCAGTTCTTCAATGTTTTTTTCATTTTATAGAAGATGAAACTAGGAATCAGAGATATTAAGTACCTTGCAAAGATCACACAGTAGACAAATTTCTAGGCTGGATTAAAGTGAATTCTTTCTGATTCCAAGTCAGTTCTACTCCACTACTCTATCCTTCTAGATGAGATAGTGCAGAGGGTCATCCTCAAGAGTATTGGTAAGCCTGTCTAACAACAACATCAACAACAAAAAATAAACACAACAAACAACCTCTCTTCCTTTTGCCTGAAGTCCCAGCCCCATCCATCATTAGAGAAGAGAGAGACTTCGGTTTCACGGAGGGAGGGCATTTCAAATGAGGTGGAACAAGCTTTCATATCTTGAGTCTGGAGCTCACAGTGAAAAACTAGCTATCTCCCAGTTTGCTTTTGTTTTGTAGATTTTTTTTAAATAACTATATTACTTTTAATGTTGGACACTTTAGTCCTTCAAGAATGTTCATTTAAAACACTATAGAAGAGAGAGTGCATCTTCTATGGACAGCAAAACCCAGAATAAACCTTTGGGGATCTGGATAGGCAGTCATCCTGTAGATGGGAGGTAACAAAAGAGAAAGGAATAGGGAAGTCTCCTATTTCATTAATATGACCACGTGCAGCATTGACCCTAAAAGATCACAGATCCCAAGTGCAAAGGGACCCCTAGAACTGGCATTGAGTCAAATGCCCTAAGCTTTTCATCTTTTCATCTTTTAATAATTTTTAAATATTATTTTCCAAATAGAAGCTGGAATACTAAATCAACCAAGAGCATTCATCTGATAAAAGATATGCAAATATCTTTATAAATATACAGTATAATCTATAATGTTGACAGGTCAGATAAAGACACCAAGTTTCACTTAAAACTCTAAATTCCAAATATAGAATGCAAATACTTCCCCCAAACACATACACACGCACACACACATGCACACACAATCTATTTTATTCTCAGCTTTACAGATGGTTACAAATTGCATATATTATTCATATACTCCCCAACCCCAGCCTGCCTTCACATGCAAACCAAATTCAAATATTGTAGAAACCTCCAAAACACCACGACTTGAATTTTAAAAACCAACAAATTACCTGAACCTTCAAAAGTTGTTCTGAAAATGCAATGGGGCACATACCATCTTTGGATATGTTAAATAAAAACAGCAAAAAAAAAAAAACCAAAAAACAATCCTATCAAAATAAAAAACATGACAAACCTGGCCTCACATTTGCCAAGTGTTTTAGTCAGCTTTTTCATCACTGCCACCAAATGACCTGACAAGAACAATTGTAGAGGAGGAAAAGTTTATTTGGGGCTCATGGCTCCAGAGGTCTCCAACAAACATCATTGCTCCATGCCCAAGGTGAGGCAGAGCATCATGGTGGAAGGTTTGTGGAGAAGGAAGGCAGCTCAGGACATGACAATCAGGAAGCAAAGAGACTAAGCTCAGCTCATCAGAGACAAAATATATACCTCAAAGTCACAACCCCATAACCTGCCTCCTCCAGCCACACCCTACGGTCATCACCCAGTTAATCCATTCAAGCAGGTTACTGATTAAGACTCTCCTAACATAGTCATTTCACTTTTGAACTTCCTTGCATTCATTGTCTTACAAATGAGACTTTGGGGGACACCTCATATTTAAACCATAACACCAAGCAAGGAATCTATCTGCAGCAGCTGCCCATGGCTACCTACTGCTGTCTGACCATAGCCTTCCTCAATTAGTCCTTTTGTCTTCTTAATACATAATTTGGGTGTCAAGTCCCAGAAGGCAGTGGGAAGTCCTCTCTGGGGTGGCTGCCTGGGGCTGGCCCTGGGAAGAGACTGACAAGTGAATGACAAGGCAACTCTCACTTGGTCCAAGCCGCCTCTGAGCTGATTTCTGATCTGAGAGATGAAGAATGGCTTGGTATTGACTTTCCACAGTGAAGGTGGCTGTGCGGAGAGGTCCTCATTGGCAATTCTTTGTTCTTGTGTGTCTGTGAGCACTGACCTCTCAACTCCCTCCTCTTTGTTCCTTTCCCTCTCCCTCCTTAGGCTCCCCTTCGCCACATCATTCTACAGCGCCAAGAAAGAAAGGAGAATAAAAAGAAAGAAAATCAGGGTCAAAAGACCAGAGGGCCCATCTCTGATCTGTCCTGTGTGGCTGATGAGGCTTCAGGCTCCAGAGTATGTGACAAGACATCAATAAGATCAATGTGGCTAAATTAAAACATGTACAACATCCTGTGTTTTACATGCAGCTGTTGGGAGAGAGGAGACACCATCAGTGTGACCTGACAAAGCAAAGAGGAGCTGAGCTGATCTGCAAGGCTTCTGAAACTCTGCCAGCCAGGCCTGCGGAGCTGATGAGAATGAAGGTCTGCGAGGCAGTGGAGAAAACAATTAAAACAGAGAACTATTGGTTATAGTGCTTATTGGTTCAGGTTGGAGGGGACATTTTTCTTTAATAAAGAATGAGTTAATTTAGTAAAATTTGGAGAAGTTAGGACTTCTCAAAGATGGTGGACCCTCAGGGAATGGATGGCTGTACCCCACAGGTTACAGTATAGGGTGTTCAGCAAAGACTCACTGAGCGTGTGCTGCCCAGTGGGACTCATGTTGGGTACCCAAGCTCTGCACCTTTCTGTAGCCTTAAGAACAAGAGCACAATGGCAGCTTGATGCCTAAAATGGACAAGGACCTTAGGGCTGATAGGTAGATATTGAGCACCTGTGTGCTAATGATTGGGCATCTTAATTCCTATTGAGGATTAATTACTGCCCATATTTAACAAGTAGTACGCTCCATCCATCGTCTCTTTCAATTTGGCCAAATGCATAATGTTAATATTTCACTATCCAGCTATTTAACATCGCCTCTTCCTGAAGTCTTGCTCAAAAAAATTTCAGGAGTATTTGTTTTTAATTTGCTTCTTTCTGGCAAGTTAATAAACCTAAAATACTTAAGTGCCCTACTCTCAGTTTCTGGCCTTCTGTTTCAAAATGAATCTTTTTTGCTTCTCCACCCACACATCCGTGCTGAAAGCCCATGGATCTAGAAGGAGGAACGAGGAAGTTCATCTGCATGGCATCATAATTATGATAATAGCTGATACTTACATGGCAATTACTGTGTGCCAAGATCTGTTGTGCTTTCACACCTCCAGTCATTTAACCTTCACACAACCCTAGGAGATAGGACCTGTTATTATCTTCATTTTACATGTCTAGAAGGTCTCTGGAGTGGTCAGCTTTGAAAACTATAGTCTATTGAAAAGGGGGGAGAAGAAACACTTAGATCGAGGATATTTATTTAGGACTGAAAGGAAGAAGAGATCTGAGCCCAGCTTTTCTTTTCTCACTCAGTTTCTCCTGTGGTTCAGCTTCCCCAGCAGCCCATCCCTGTAACTAAGTGCTAAAGAGAAGAGGCTCCAGGTAAGAACTCTGTGGGTCTCTGGTAGACAAGAGAGTGCTCAATAAACTGGTTCAGTCTTGGAAATCCATGGGATGATAGAAGGTTGGTATGTGGCTTCCGAGGGTAAGTAAAGGAGTCACTGCTCTGTTGGGGCCAAAAAATACATACAAATTTCTCATGGATCAAATGTCATGGGAGAAAGAGCTGGCCTACAGCCAAGTTAGATCCCATGCAAAAAAAAATATCTGCCAGGAAGGGTAACATGTCCAGGAGAACATCTGTGATCTAAACTGTCAAGAAAACAGAAGGGCAGGGCAGTGCCTTTGGGGAAGTCATGGGTGTTATATTCCTTAACAGAGACCCCTAAAAAGCCTTCTGGAGAGAGAGAGCCTCAGGCACACACTGGATGCTAACATCAAAGCTATCCCTGAGCAGAGCTGTTCACCTGGTGCCTTCCAGGTCCCTTACTTCTCCTTCACCAATTCTCTACCTTTGAAGGGTGGGAAATCTACCTTAGAAAGATGGCATATGACAGGCGTACAAAGAAGTCAGATGATGGTCCCGCCATCCCCTTCACCAGTCATAGGGCTCCTGCCTGCATCCTGTCCACCTGTGGGAAGGGGAGCTTCTATAATTCTGGGCGAAGCTGGGATTGTGACCAAGTATTAAAATTGAAAGTGTGCTCTGTGCTTAAAACAACGTCAGGAAACTTTATTACCTAAACATGAAAACCCATGAGATTCATCAAATTTCCATCTCAGAGCAGCAGAGGAATTAACCACAGATCAAGTCTGAAGGAGTTGAGGGGGACAAATGAAGTAGCTCTCCTGATTGCACCTAAGAATTCTGCTTGCTCAGTATTGCCACTTAGAGCTTGCACTAATAGACCCCGAGTCACACAGCAAAGAAGCTGCAGGGCTGGGACAACACTGTTCCCTAGTCATGTCCTTCCCTTTTGTGATCTATAGAGAGAGCAAAAGCAGATCAGACTTCTAGCCACCTGAAAGCACTTGTGAAATATTCAGAAAAACTTAATTACTAGAACTAAGGTAAGCATGAAAAGTGGATTCTACTTTTCTGCACAAATACTAGATAAAGGGAAGTCCAGAGACTGTAATCATTGCTTCCAGAAGGGATTAACATCAACTTGGCATTGACTCAAAGCTGTAATTCCTAGAACCCATGCTAATACCATTCTTAATTTCTTAATTATTAATGTGTGCTTATCCTTTATTTTCATAGTTAAATTTCAAATTCCCTACAGTAGCCCTGCAAGATAATTGAAAATGAGCAAGGGCACAACAGCACAGTTAAGAAACAAGCCCAACGAGCAGATTATCACACATACCAGCCAGAGGAAATCTCCGAAATGGAAAATAAGAGAGCAAAGAAACCAGGAAGAATGAAGGAAACCTATTACTATAGGTTTATCAGAAAAGTTGCCTCTGAGAGGGTGAAACTGTGCCTGAGACTTGGAGAGTGGGAAAACAGCTATGCAAAGAGCCAAGGAAGGGCAAGTCTGGCAGAGGGGACAGCATGTGGAAACGGCACTGAGGTAGGAAGGAGTCAGGCACATAGAGGGAGATGATTCCAGTGTGACTGGAGAACAAAGGGAGGAAATAGATGAACTTACAGAGGCCAGTGGGGCCTGGGTGCTGAGGCCCTGGTAGGTCATGGAATGAACCACTTTAGTCCAAGTGTGTGGCAAAGCTTGAAACGCTTTTAAGCACAGTGTTGTGACCTGATTAACATCTTCTTAAAGCCACCAGAAGTGCTTTCTGGAGAACAGACTGGAGGAAGGCAAAAACAAAAGATTCTTTTGAAGTCCATTGCAATCCTCCTGGTGGTGACAACATTGTTTTAAAAGGAGGAGACTCAGAAGGAGCCCTGGAGAGATAGGAGACCTACGTCTGCCATGTTTTACTAGAGTGGCAAAACTGTAGGGTAGCCACCAGTGTGGGAGTGTAGGATGTATTTTGGTGGTGGAAGAAAAAGAAACTGGGGGGCTGGGGCTGTAGCTCAGTGGTAAAGCACTTGCCTCATATGTGTGAGGCACCATGTTTGATCCTCAGCACCACATAAAAATAAATATACTGTGTTCATCCACAACTAAATATATATATATATATATATATATATATATATATATATATATATATATATATATATAAAGAAACTGGGACTTTGGGGTTAGTGTGAATATAATGAATGAAAAGAGCAAAGAATCAAATTGAAGATGATGATCTCTGGCATAAAAAAATGGTGGACAGTGGTGCCGTCTACCATGATGGAAAAGACTAGAGAAGAGCCAGCTTGGTCGTGGGAGACAGGGGGCTCCATTGGATAATGTGTTAATTTTGAGATCCTGGAGGTGGTGATGAGGAATGTCAGCAGTTGTTCATGAGTCTGGAATTTTGAGATAGAGATATAATTGGAGAAGTCACTGTTACGTAGATGGTATTCAATAGCAGAAGAAGGGATGGAATTATGTCAGGATAGAGTGTAGAGAAGGAAGAAAAGGTCTGGCAGAGGAGGAGGAGACTCAGAAGGAGCTGTTAGAGAGGTAGGAGAAAAACCCAAGAGTGCCATGTCAAGCAGATGATGAAGGTAGAACAGGTAGGAACATAGATCGGCCAACACCCTTGAAAGCCTCTGAGAAGCTGATTAAGGTGACAACAGAAAGATACTCTCCACACCAGGGGAATTGTGCCCTCAGAAATTACTATCGAATGGGAGCTTTTCACTGACAAGCACTGTGATGGTCAGCTTGACATGAGACTGTATAGGCAGTAATTCCATCATTCTGTCAAACATGTGTTTGATGTTGCTCTGAAAGTGTTTGTGGATGTGATAAGGTTCTCAATCAGCTGACTCTAGGAAATGGAGCTTATCCTAGATAATTGGATGGACCTGATTCAATCATATCTCTTTGAAAGCAGAACCGAGGTTCTCAGAAGAGAAATTTTTGAAACAAGATTTCTAGCCTACCCTTCCTGGTGGCCTGCCTTACACATTTTGGACTTAGTTCACCAGCCCCTTCAGCAGTGTAAGTCAACTCCTTGCAATAAACCTAATGTAGACTTTAAGTAGTTTAGTTTCTCTTCACCCTTCCTTTTTTTTTTCTGGTTTTCTTTCAATTTCCTTTTTTTTTCTTTTTCCTGATTTTAAAACAAGTGCTCCTTATTCATTTAAAAGGATAAAAAATTAAGAATATGTGTGTTTTTTTTTGATTCAATGAACTTCAGATTAAGATGGAAAACCAGAGGCCATACATTTTATTCCACTGTTTCAAGAAAAAAAATTGAAGCTCAGAAAGGAAGGCTCAGAGTTATGCACATGGGAGGCAGAGCCACTCTAAAGCCACTCAGGGCATGGAGTCCTCGTCTTCTCATTGGCCCAGTTGGATGGTTTCTGGGAGACCAGAAGCACATCAGTAACCCCAGAATGCTCAGAGATCTATGAATGCCATAGGTTTGAAGTATCTTAAAATTCCTTTGAAATGAAGTAGATAGTAGATACCTAGATCAGAGGGAGGGTTTTTGATGTGGAAACTCTTGTATACCAGATGGTCTGAGTTATGGCCCATTTTTCTTTGAATTCTTAGTTTTCCATAATAAAGCCATGACCATATTAAGCTCCTTTACCGCTGAGATTTATTGCTTCTTTAAGAGTTTGTCAAAGTTCACCTCTGTTTAGGAGGCTTTCCTGCTTTCTCTTCTCCCCTATTAGGGTTCCCTTTCTCCTGATTCCTGTGTGTGTTGTGCAATTTGCTAGTCTTTCTAAATGGTTGGTATTGCAAAAGCAGATTGTAAGATCTTTGAGGATAAGATCCTAGATACATATTACCAGGTATCTAAGAAAGTCTTGATTCACATTGCGTCTTCTTTTGCTCATGATTATAGCCTCTAATGCAGCAGAAGCCTATAGGGAAGCAAATGCTCCATTACCCTACTGCCGCCTTAAGGTGGCTCACACATGCTCAGGAATTGAAGAGGGAGGGGGATGTATGATTGAATTTGGACCACATAGTTCTAGGACTGAGGAATGAACCTAGGGGCAGGGTCTCGCTAATTACTCACCTACGCTGACCTTGATTTGCCATCCTTCGGCTTCAAACTTACACATATCTGGGATTCAGATGTGTGCTTTGTTTGCTAAGAATGGGAACAATGTTCATAGAGAGTGCCATGATGGGGCTGCTGAGGGACTATGGATCGCAAAGTTACAAATGCAAACTACTAGATGGAAGGTTTGAATCATGTTTACTGATTACGTTTACTGGGGAAAAGGAAGGTGACCTCCATGACCTGAACTTTGGCTTTTCCAGACCTGATGCACAGAGCCAAGGATGAGAAGGAACAGGATGGGACGGAATGCAGTGACCTGAAAGAGGGCAGAGGGAACTCCTCACCCATCCTGATGAAAAGAGAAGTGTGAAGCCCTGCTAACAAATAACCAACAAAAACAGCCCCACAAATAGGAGCAGTTTAACAATGTACTCAGGAGCTTGACCTTCACACAAGGGGGCTCTTGCCAGCAAAGTAGGGGTTTGGGGTATGGAGTACAATTCCGAGGCCAGACTTTCGGAGCTTCACCTGCGGGGCTTACAGAGTGGGCCTGACATAGGTGTTTCTCCATGAAAACAATGATAGCAAAAATAATGTCTGAAGAAGCACCAGAGTGGGCACATACAATGTCTCCCAAGGGCAGGCACAAAAGCGAGGACCTACACAGGACTGAGTTTTGGAAAATGAGAGGGTGTGTGAGTGGCCAGGCAAGGAAGTCTGGGGTCTCATCACAGTTAGAGATGCCAGCTTTGTTGACTCACTAACTTAGCAAAGCTGTGTTGTGACTGTATCATGTGCTGCTAAAATATTACTGTATATTTCAGATTTGTGTAATCTTATCATAAACCCATCACTACAAATTCTTGAATCTGAAATTCTACTTTTCCTGTAAATAAGTGCTCCTCTGTTCTTCCTAGCCTATGACTAGAGAAGTGACCCCAAAGTAAATAATTTGTGAAACTTTGGCACTAATTGATAATTCAAAGATTTTTTTAGAACAAAATTTATACAATCATCAGTTCCAAAAGATATTGATTTAAAGATGGTGCCAATGTTTCAAAATTTTAGCTTTCCTTTAAGAGAAAAAAAATTCACAGAACTATGTTGTTAAGACTTCAATTCTTCTGTGGTTAGTTACTTTGTTCGGATTCAGTCTACAAACAGTTGTCACTAGAATCTTATTTTTTTCCTCTGTTTGAACCTTCTAAGAAGCAAGTTCAAAATAACTATCTAGAATCTTTTTTCTTATGCAGCAACATTAAGCAGCCTAGATAATACAGATTCTGCAATCTCTTGCTTTCTGATCCCTTTTATCAGTCATATTCAGCCCACTCATTTCTCAGGTTCTTGGAGAGGGCAGCTGGCATCTGGATACCTGATGATCCTTGGCCTTTCCTCCTCTTCTTTCAATGTCACTTCTGTTTTCCAAAAGTCATTCTAGATGACTGGCTTCAAATTATCTTTGTGTTTTGTATTTTTCTCAAAGTTAAGAACAGGGTAACAAAGGCAGTGGTCTTCATCTAATGGGGAACATATTCCTCATTTTACTTCTTTTCTTGTGGACCTGATGAAGTCCCAGGTCTCCCCTGCCAGAGTGTGCTAACCCGTCGCCAGAGCATTGAGTCCATCAGAACTGAGGCAGAATTTAAAAATCAGATATATGTATATTTTTAAATCTGGCTGTTCAATAATTTCAGTTTCTTACCCCAAAGTTGTATATTTCTACTGATATCTCATTTGAAATTTCCTTTCAAAATACAGTTCATCCTGAGTTTAAAATACTACCAGGAAACCTCTGCTCACTGTTTCTCATTCTTGTCAACCCTTCATACAAGATACTTTGTCCTGAATTGAAGGTTTCTCCTGTGCCATTGCTCATTCCCAGCAAGATGTCCCTGTCCCCTCCATTACCCAGCCCTTCTGTCTTATAGCATTGGTTATTTTTAGTTATTTTTTAATTGTATTTTTTAATGCTTAGGATTCTCTTATTATTAGTTGCTTATTACAAAAGTTATGTATTCTCATTATTAAAACATCTGAAAACGGACAGGCACAGTAATATGAAGAATATCCATCCTGCCCATAGGCCAGTCACCTTCTGATAGTACACTGGCATGTATCTCCTTTTTGACCTTTATTTATGTGCATGATATTATTTTCTATTAAAATGGGATTATGCTATCTGTTATGTTCTATAAACTACTTTTAATTCATTCAATAAATTCATCAGTTTTTGGAAAGATTGGGCCAACTTTACCCCATTACAAATAATACCAAATCAGAAAAAAAATTTTAAAAAACCAAAAAAGAATAAAACCACACAAATCTGAAAAGAAAGAAAATGCTTAAAGCCTATTAAAAAGTTATAAAAACTACCCTTCGGGTACCACAGTTACCAATACTAGAAAATCCTGGCTAAAAAGAGATTTTTGATTTTTTTTTTTTTACACCAAATCTAAATTGCTTTCAGCTCAAAATACTTGAGACTTCAATGTCGTAGGGGGCTCCCACTGGCTCCAGTAGGCCTCCTCCAGATTTCCCCCTTCCATACACCATGCAACTTGAGGGTGATTTCAGACTTACCATGTTCTAATTTGCTCCTATTGCTTCCTTTTTTTTTTTTTTTCCATTTTCATTTTTGTTTTAACTATCCTAAGTTGAGGTGTTCTGCAGTGGCAAGTGCTCAGTAAATGAATGAGTTAATAAAAACGACTAAGGTTGCATCTAATAATTAGGAGACTACTATACACTATGCTTGGAGTTTGAGACTTTTTTTTTTTTTCCCTGATCTGGGTCTAGTTCCCAATTACATTAGTTAGGAGTCTTTCAGGTAGGGTGGTAGAAACTCCATTCAATTTAGCCTAAGCAAAAAAAAAAAAAAAAAAGAGTTTTTAATTTCCTGATGTAACTGGAAAGACCAGGAAGGTACTGCAGTCATATATAGATCAGGGATTCCAGTGACTCTTCTTTTTCTTTATCTCTCTTCTGCTTATGACTTTAAACAAATGAAAATTTCTCTGATACGGTAAAGATGTTTTATACAACCTGTGGAATGCTTTAGTATCTGATGCATTTCAATGGCAACATTCATTTTTAATCACAATTAAGTGTTCTCAACTAAGCAAAATATATGTAACTGAGATATCTGTGAGAGTTAACTTTAGGATATAGTGAGAAAGAAAAGCATATAAGAAGTTACCCTCTCTATCATAAAACCCCCATGAAGTGCAACATCAACATATGTTTTTGAAGCCCCAAAGAAAGTTAGAATATAGGAAAGGAGTAATGTATGTGAAGACTTTCACAACTCCTATCATTCTTATCACAGTGGGCAGGAATGGGCTTGCAAAATAAGATCATTAGAAAAGTAGAATCAAGAATATGTCACTTCATTGCTAAGATCAATTACATATGTGCCAAGAAATTGAATTGGCTGAGCCCCTCAGCAGAGCTGTTACCTACTGGCTGAAACACAGAAGAGGACCAGCCACACTGGTTAAACATTTGAACTGTGGAAGAGACAGTTTTTCATCATTCCAGGCAGCTTTTGGAGTTTCCCATGTCATGCTGAGTGAACCTGTTTCTTACCTCTAAGCAATTTGCACACTCTAGAAAAGGGAACCATGCTCAATGACCTTCCATTTTACAATGGAAGAATCGCTCTCTTCTATTTAAGGTAAATTTCTCTGCTAGGAGTGACATGCCTTTCATCTTCTTGGGAATTACCCTCCTTTACTTACTGTTCTCCTCGAATTATTTGTGATGGCTATAGTATCTTCTATGTTTAAAATACATACACACATATACACACACATATACAACATATAGTGTGTATACACACATAGACTCCCTTTGTCTAATATCCTCTACTAGTTGTCCCCTATCTGCTCATGCAATAGGCAGAAAAGAGATGTCCATAATTACTGCCTCCGATCCTTCAGGTGGAGCCATACACTTACTACAACCCACTTGTCTGCTCTGCCTCTGCTCTGTTCCACATAAGTTGACATTGCCATCCATCTTCCTTCAAGGAACTTAGTCTAATAGGAGACAAAGCTAACGTTACTTTGCCAAACCAATGGTTATCTGTTGGTTCTCAAATTCTCAGGCTCTTGGTAACATTCTGCTGACCAACTTTTTATGTCAAACATTCCTAGTTGACCCGAGTCACTGCACACCTATACATTTTTCCTACTTCTTTGGCCATTCCATTCTTTGCCTACTCCTTCTCCCTAACCAAACTCGAAGCACTAAAATTTCTCACATATCAGACTTGTGTACCTTCTGTACCTTTCTCCCTAGGTTACCTTACCAATTTTTTAAATAAACGTTATACTGAAATATGATTCACATATGATAATAGTGATATAACCATTACTATTATTTTACTTTGTAATATTTTCATAAACCCAAAAGGAAATTCTATACACACTAGCACTCACTTCCTATTCCCTCTTCCTCCCCATCCTTTGGCAACTACTAATCTATTTTTGTCTCTATAAATTGCTTACTCTGGACATTGCTTATACACAGTGTCATAGAATACATGGTCTTTTGTGCCTTCTTTCACTTGGCATGTTTCCAAAGTTCAAATATCTGGACTTCATTTTTTAATTAACAAATAATTTCTATTGTATTATATACCACAGGTGTTTCTGCATTCATCAGTTAGTGGACATTTAGGTTGTTTCCACTTTTTAGTTATTGCAAACAGCACTGCTATAAACATTTAAGTATGAAGGTTTGCATGGATAACTGTTTAGTTTGTGTGTCCCCATCACTTTCTTTCTTTCTTTCTTTTATCATTTCACTATTATTTGGGTTTCTATTAGGTAAGAGACTATAAAGGAGGTAAAATGCTATTGCTACTCAATTGCTTGTGGAACAATAAAAAGTACTTCAGCAAATTTCTCAGATTTAATTACATATGCTATTCTTATCCCTAGTCTGACAAGCTAGAAGTTGTCTATTTAATTGAACTACTACAACACAATCTTTAACAAAAATGAATATCTCTTCATTTTAGTTTTGACATTTCAGAGCAATAAAAGAACATGAATAAACCTTGCTGAATGTTATTTGAAAATTTAAAAAATGAAATTCAATAAAATATAGGATGGGTTATATCCTAATAAAAATGCACTTGGCTCCTTACAAAGTATAATATTATACAAATGTTTGAGAATATTATATTAATACTGTAGTAATAAATATCTCACAATGACAGTTTAATTATAGATTACTGTCACATTAAGAAACCATAATAAAGCCAAGTTAACATTAACTGTCACTTTAGTGGAAATTCACAAATGTGGACAAGTATTCGATTAAAAGTACAAGTATTCGATTAAGCAAATTAAAAAAGCAAACTACCTTAGTTTAGTAAATCACTACATTGCTTTAGCAGAATAAAGATACTTCCAGCTCTAACAGAAAAGACCTTCAAATGACCCCAAACAAAATATATATGAAAATGTCTCAGTTAAAAGTTCAAATAATCTTTGCAGTTGTAGTCCAAGGTACTTGTCAAAAATACTTCCACTGACTGTTAGGGAAAGGGAAAGGGGTCAGAGGGAAGGGGGAAGAGAGGACAAGAGGTTAGTAGAGAGGGTGGATACAAACTATAATATATGTGTGCATGGAAATGCCACTGTGAAATTATACTTATTTGTATAATTAATATGATTGAATGATGATAATAAAAATTCCTCTCTAAAAATAAAAAAAATCATGCAAACTAAATATATAGGAACCAACTAATATGCCTGATGGAATGTACAGCATTCTTCATACCACATACAGAAAACAAAACAATTAAAAGCTAAGGAAGATCTTCCTTGGCATGTTGTGAAACTATTTCCACCAAAACACACACACACACACACACACACACACACAACCCTCTAAAAAGCTGTTGGCTTTAAACCTTTAAAAACAAGGTTATACATTATCGCTTGTAGTTTACGTACTTCTAGCCAGATATCTCTCATATTCTTTAAGAATTTTTGCCATGTTCTCCTCCCCATCTTCATCAAGTATTCTCTCATATTTATTATCAGATTCCTAAAATATTGATTTGGTGATTATATCCTCATGTATAATCTGAATTATTTTAAAGTCCTCAGCAAGAAAAGCCTTTTCTTTTTTATTCAGGGATCTTTGTGCAGGAACTTCAGAACTGAAAAAAATTAAAGAACCAATCACAGCCATTACTTGAGTCACCTGGAATTTTTCCATTTACACACTGCATTTCTTCTAAATGGTTTTGCACCTGATACTCTTTCCTTCCTTCCAACCTACTTAACATTCTATGCACCTCTAAATTTCAAATCCTTGAGAAACGTCAGGATTTGGGTTAAATCCTGTTCAAGTCTTTGTTAGCACTTCATGTTAAAACATTCACCAGACCCAACCTTAAACTCAAATGTGGAACTTAGGGGCTCGCCAAGATCTGAAAAACTCAGTTCAACATCTTGCTAATATTTTAGAACAAGTTCACATGCTTCTTTATCACTGAATGAAGGAAACATTCTTTAAAATAGTCAACTCAAACCCAGTAGTTTCTTGTTTGTTTGTGGTCCTGGGGATCGAACCCAGGGAAACTCTACCATTGAGCAACATCCAACCCATTCTTTTTTTAAATTTTGAGACAGGGTTTCACTGAATTGCCCAGGATGGCCTCAAACTTGCCAGCCAGATTGCTGCGATAATGAGCGTGTGCCATCATGTCCGACTTTTTTTTTTTTTTTTTTTAAGTTTGGACTGTTATATTTCTGCTCTTTGCTCTATTTTGCAATCTCAAAGTTTCTGAATTGTTAACTCTATATCTCATATTGAGGCTTAAATAATGCATCACACTTCCATTATAGATCCTGATTCCTCTTAGCAGTTAGATTTGCTATTGAGTCCTGGGACTAGTCAACTATTTATGATCTTGGTGGCTGCGGGAGGGTAGATTCCTCTCCTTCCTGGGCTTGGCTAGGTGGGTCCTTACCATTGTGTTTAGCAATGCTGTAAAATCTGGAAGCATGTAAGATGTCAGGGCAGAGAGGGCAGGGAAATAGCCAGGGGAAGCAGGTGAAGACCCAGAAGAGTCCAGACTGAAGCTGCAGCCAGGGTAAGGGGACCTGCAGAATGTGCCCATGCAGAGGTAGAGCCCGACCAGTTCTCCACATTTGTCTGCTCCGGGCTGGATAGAAAGTCAGTTTTTTTTTTAAAAAAAACTGGCTCTAAAACACATTCAACACATTCACCATGACTTTTAGCCAATGTAGAATTGTGCAACCATTACCCAAATCCACTTTTAGAAAAATTCCCCAATCCTTTAAAGTTCCCTTAATACCCCTTTCCAGTCTATTCCATTCCCACCCTCAGCCACTTGCATTCTCTGATTTGTATCCTGCCTTGAAAGATTCCCATTTTAGAAAGCAACTTAACAATATGTGGTCTTTTTTGTCTGGTGTGTCTTTAAAATATTAATACAATATTTTTGAGGTTCTTCCAGATTGTTATAGTATCTATCAGATGTTTGGTCCCTTTTCCTAAATAACACTTGATTAATCTTCACATTAATTTTTAGCCATTTACCAATTGATGGTTTTAAGTTGTCCCACTTTTTGAGGCTACCATGAATCATGCCAAGAACATTTATATGTTAAATCTTTCATGTGGACATGTTTTCATTTTTCTTCTTGACTAAATACCAAGAAGTAGAGCTGCAGTATTATAAATGAAATAGTTTTTTTTTTAAAAAAAAAACAACAAACCTAGATCTTTCGATTTAAAGGGGATCTTTAATCAAGAATCTAAGGGAGAATACAGCTTTCCAGTCAAAAAGGTGTTAAGTAAGAAAGAAGCATCTCCATAAAAGACAGTGGCTACAGTTTTGCTGAGAATGTTTTGGCTAAAGATGGTAAGCCCACATCAGAAAAAACAAAACAAAACAAAACAAAAAAACTGACTCATCAATCCATATTTTTATTGCTTAAAACAATATGGACTGGGGGATTACTCCCAGGGAGCAGAACTAAAACCTAGGCAAGAAACACTTCCTACCCGCAGAGGTGAGGACCCTGGCAACATCTGTCTGATAAGAATTAAAATTCTAGAGAACCTTGATTACTGCAAGGTTCCTACTCTTCCCTTCTGAGGGATGTGGAGGCCACAATGCTTATTTTTCTTTTTAAGTTTGCATGAAAAAAAAAAAAAAAGGTTACTCGTGATCAATCTTCCTTACTTGTTTTCAGTGTTTAGATTCTGAATTTCGTATTAATGCAAAATTTACTTACTGAGCCCTATTGGGGACATACCACCTAGTATCTACGCTGTGTTATGGAGTTTAAATCAATAAAATGATACAATTTTGCCTAGCAATGAATTAAATAAAACAGGGTCTGCAAATAATGGCCAGATTCATTCTGGCCATGCCTCATTGTTTATATGCTTCTGTAGCTGCATTTCCATTATATTATAACAGCAGAGATGAACTGTTCCTACTGAGATCAAGAGATCATGTGCTTCTCAAAGAGGAAGATATTTACCATGTTGTCCCTTTAAAGAAAAGTCTGCAATTCCCTGAAATAGAAGATGCAAGTATAACAATAATGTCCAACTTTACTAAATAGCAATTAAAAACAAAAATTTCAGAAGTCCAGAAGTAGAGATCTTTTTCAACAGGGCTATTAGGAGAAAACTTTTGGAGGAGGTCCCAGTAGAAGAGAGACCAGAAGAACAAGTATGTGGTAGGTGTAAAAGCTTCCAGGCCAAAATAATATATATAAATATGTGAAGAACAGAAACAAAGGAGAGGATGGAACTTACCAATTAGTTTAAGTATAAACTCATTTTAAGATGTATAAAAGGCTTTTTGTCTTTTACCATTTTTTTAAATATGCATGTACGTTATGAACAAATCATATTCCATACACCTGTAGGATGTCTCTTAATTATATGCCTGCTTTCCAGCTGGTAACCTCATTCTAAAGAGGCAAGCTCAAGAATTTTGTGACAAATAAATATTATAATTAATGCAATTTTCAGAAACTATTCTATAATTTAACCTTCATCTTTCTTGCCATTTGATACTTTAATATTTATTCAGCACCAAAAAAAAAAAAAAAACGAAATATTCTTTTTCTTCCAAGACAAAGATGTATGACTATGTAACTTCTATATGAAAACATTATGTTGCTCAGATAATTTGTGTAATGTTAGGATGCATTACATTAACAAGTCTAGGTGAGCTGTCTTAAAAACCTTTGAAAATTCAGCTTGCATCAAAAAAGAATTTATTGCAGAAAGATCACACTGTCTTACATGAGTGTGTAAAAATCTCTTATTCTCAATATGAAAATCTGCATCATATTACCTTCTGTCCAGTTACAGATAACTATACTTCCACATTCTACTTTACATAATTACAACTTAGAACTGTGAGCTGTATCTAAAAATGAAACAAAAGACAACATGGCTCCCCAAAACACAACATTTATAAATAGAGAAAATGAGTACCACTTTGAAGTATAAATTTCTTTTTCCCACACCTCTAACTGTCCCATCTATAGGCTTCAGCAACGTTCCCCAGGAACTGAAATGGCTCCTCAGCTTATCCTTGTACACAGCTTGGTGGCCTTCCATAGCTTCTTGTACTGCCTACAGCAATGGTGAGCAGGGACAGGGGATGAAGAACACAGGGCCGATGCTTGAACCCACACATTACCAGCACCACTGGGAGTTGGTGGGATCCCACCCCCTCCACCCTTGAAAATAGAGGTTTTCTACAATCGGTTCTTCAAGGGTAAAGAATGAGCTATAATGTGTAAAACTTTTAATTTTTTTAAATAAAACTTTATGCAAATTATAGAAAACCAAATAAACAGAAATGGTAGAACAGGAGAGGTAAATAAAAGAGAGAGAAAAGGAGAAAGAAGAAAAAATAAACAACTTCTAAAAACAGAAATTAATCCTAATTCATATAACTCTGTCCTAGTGCAAAATATGAGAAAAAAAATGACATTTTAAACTTATAGGTTAAAATGTTTTTTACTATTTCAACATGAAATTTCTCAAATTATGTACATAATTCTGGAATAAGGTCCTCACTTCTTATTAACAAGCACATATTAGAAAAAAATATATACAATATTTTAACAAGTTCTTTAAGATCATATTTAAGCAGTGACATTCAAGGAAACGGAATTCAGGCATTGAGTAACATTTAGGAAGCGCTCTCTTCATTTTGTGTTATTCTGAAGTCTTCATTATATACGGGATGCTTCTAATGTGGTTTTCTTACTGAGTCATACATCTTCATAGGGCAAACTCAGTTTCATTTTCTCCAATACTACAAAAATTAAAAACAAACAAATTGAAAATAATTTATTCACTGTTCATGAAGATAAACAGAAGTCTATACTTACAAAAATATTTCTATTAATATAAAAAGTGAATAATTTACTTTGCTAAAAGCTTTTACAGAGGATTTTAATTTACCACAGTGTACAGGGTTCCTGAGGCTTAACTTAAATACTTGAGGGAGGAGCTGTTTGCTGACTGTAAGCTCAAGATGACCCAATTACTATATGAGAAATATGAGAAAAAACTGGATTGTGTGGTGATCAGATGATTTATACTATAACTAGTGTCCTTACTTCTTGATGCCACATAATTTAGACAGGCTCTAACAACCTGTAGCTTATTACAGAGTTCAGCCACTTCATTCCACAAATTATCTGGAAGCCAAACCAAAGGAAGTAGTTCTGAAAGAAGAAAAGCAGCCAAGTGAACAGTTGATTTGGGGTAAATATGGCAATATGTTCAATATTAGGATATCAAGTAGAAAGCAAAGAAACAAAGATTTCTTGGTCTGAGTGAAGAAACAGTGATTCACACCCCATGCACCCTTTTGTTGTGTCTATGAACTGTACCTCATTATTCTGCTCAAAAAAAAAAAAAAAAAGTGAAGGGGGAGAAAAATCTCACTGACATGTATGTGTACACATACCCGTGCATGTGTAAAAATGTGAAAAATACAAAGATGTTGACTGATTTCAATCTCGTACAATTTATAGTAGCAATTCTAGAAAGAATATGGCAAGATTTACTTTTACAACTGTCATTTGTAATTTCAAAAGCAACTTAAGTATTTTCACTAAAAGCAATATGGGAGTATAAAACCATATACATTTATTTGGTACCTATATGTGCCAGGAACTGGTTTAGGTTCTGTGGAAGACACCTAAGATGCTTCAGACTAAATCATGAAGATCAAATCTGTATACACAGAAAGAACCATAAAATATGTACACGCACTCAAAAGTAGGGCAAATGGGTGGGCAACACATTCTGGAAAAGCACAAAGAGTACAATGCTGGTGGGGGCTGCAGGGTTATCAGGTCTAAGGAAGATAATCAGAGCTACAAACAGGCAGATAATCAGAGCTACAAAGGTTCTTTCTGAAGGCTGTTAGACAATGATAAAGGTTGAAAATGCAGGTAAAAGCCAAAGTGAAAATATCTACACTGACAAGCTAGAAGTCTAAGCTGGAAGCACTTGGGAAGCAAATAAAAACTGCATATGTGTATATGTACGTTTTTATGTGTGAGGGGAAAGAATGATACTGAACAGATGGCCTCTAATGTTTTTCTACAATATATTAAAATATCTGTATCCATGGAAAAGAATTAGTAATACTATGTAGCAGAGCTGGATCCAAATATTCAACTCCATCTTCATTTGAATAATTTTTATTTAAGTATTTAACATACATAAAAGTCAGGGGTTAAAAAAAAAACAATGACTATAAAACAACTTTGCTAGAAATAGTTAATGAAGCAAACAAGGGCGTGTCTTAAGTGTTTTAAGTCTTCCTTAGAGAAGATAAGGAAACTAAATTTGTTTGCATAAAAAATAAACTTCAGCACATGTTAGATGAAAATTATTAAGCACTCTAATATCTGCTGCTTCTATTACAATAATTAACCACTTGGATGGCTTTAACACTTGTCATGTGATGAATGGGTACTATGCAGCAGTGCGGACTACAGATCAAAGATGGGACATGGGGTCAGTGAAATTCAAGACTGTTTGTGGCCAATGTGAAAAATAAACGTTATACCATTTTATCATTTATCTCAGATTAACTGGTACTGGTGACTCCACTGTTTATTATATTATATTTTCTTGGCTATTAGAGCATTCCATTTTTTTCCATTTTGATAAAAAGATGAATGATTAAGGAAAGAAAAGAAAAAAAACATTAAAATTTACAAGCATGTTTTTAAAACACAATATTAACAATAAAATCTATTCATGTATAACAAATTAAAGCTTAGATGTATTATCAAGAAAAACATTACTTAGTGACTAACATATATTTTCAATATCACAGGTTTGGGTTTGAACCAGGAAACTGTCACCTTTTTGCTTCGTTTTTCTCACCTGTAAAACAGTTCTGGTGATGAACCTACTTTAAAAGAGTGGGGATTAAATACAGAGAATACACTTTATCTATTTCCCAGCACATTTAAATGTTCAACAGGCTACTGATATTTTGACTATTATTGTTTCTTAGTTGTTATTATTATTTTTAATTCCTCCTAAGATAAACCAAATAAATTAGAAACAGATATGAGACATGAGATGGTACAAAACAGATCTGTACTGAAGCCAGAATTAGGCAGTTAGGAGATAGGTAGATTGAGTCAGGTTGATCAATTTAAAGACATGCTTTGAGCGAGTCCAGAAAGCTGGAGACTACCCACTGAGGGACTGAAATGTTAATTCCTTCAGAGCCCTTCCTCCTCCCTAAGAACACACTCCCCAAAAAACAAAACAAAACTGTTGCTAAGGTAACCTGTCCCAGGAATTGCCTCTCCCTACAGGGAGTTATAAAGTTGTTAATTAATGTGTCCTTGGTTGCTCCATCCTGTGCTTTCCCCCCTTTAACACCATAGGTGGAAGTAAAACTTCTTGTTAAATGGATGGCAGTGATGTGTTTCTACTACGTTGATTTGGAAATTAGGTAAACTTTCTGAACTCAATCTGTTCTTACTGCTTTAGTTAGTTTACCAAAAAAAAAAAAAAAAAAGTATCTCTAGCTCTAATCTGTACAGATTCAATTAGTTAGATTCAAGGTGTATTAAGATAAATGGAAACCACAGCCTAGGCTCACTATCAGTCAGTGACGAAACAGGGAAAAGCAGAAATGGAAGAAACACACTGGAATGTGAGAGACTGCCACTGAAAAACCTATTTTATTGCTTTAAGTGACACAAACTATGTAACCTCTACCTTTCCAGTGCAGGCAAGACTATAAGGCCCTTTAAAGACCATTTCATTTAAAGAGTGAAGTTCTGGCATTTGCAGGTAAATGGATGGAGTTAGAGAAGATAAACTAAGATTAGAAGATTAGCTAAGTGAAGTTAGCTAATCCCAAATAACCAAATGTTCAATGTTTCCTCTGATATAAGGAGGCTGATTCACAGTGGGATAGGGAGAGGGAGCATAGGAGGAATAGAGGAACTCTAGATAGGACAGAGGGGTAGGAGAGGAAGGGAAGGGGCATGGGGTTATAAATGATGGTGGAATATGATGATCATTATTATCCAAAGTCATATATGAAGACACGAATTGGTGTGAATATACTTTATATACAACCAGAGGTATGAAAAATTGTGCTCTATATGTGTAAAAAGAATTGTAATTCATTCCACTGTCATATACAAAACAAAAATTTTAAAAAAATTTAAAAGAGTGAAGTTCTGATAATGTAATTTCAAAGACAATGACCCAAATAAGTGTTTTTTTGTTTAAAATTTATACCACTAATAGATGGGTGTTGCTAGGCAACGAATATTACAGTGTTTAATCTCTATACTTCCTAAGAAATTGCATGATGGAAGAAAATAAGCCTTTTCAGCATTTCAAATAATAGTAGTATCAGGCAATTTTTATTCTTCTTTTGGCATATAATTTCTTTTATGCTAAAATAACTATAGCTTTTGTTAACATATATCAACCTATCCTCATTTTTAAAACTTTCAGATTTATAATCCATAACAATGAACGGAAATGCACAAAAATTTTACAAATCAATTAGCAATTTTGCATTATTATTATAAATACTATGACAAAACCTAGATGTTGGACACAAGAATTTGAATGTGCATGTAATTTATTAATACTTAAACATTGTGTGTGTGTGTGTATGTGTGTTTTAAAGAGAAAATAAACTTCTCTTGAAATTAGATGAGAGAGTTGTGCCCCTATTATTTTGTAATTTAAAAAGACTTGTATGAAGCTAAGACCTTAACCTACTATCCCACATAGACTTTTAAGCTTAAGCAAATTCCAATGATACAAATATACTTAGGTTATTCTTATTTATTTTAATATTATTTCAGTTGTAAAATAGTATTGGCACAAGAAAGTCTAAACAACAGTATGAGCATTTTAAAACTCATCTCTAAGAATATGGAATTCTAGTAAAGAAGACCTGAATGTGATAAGAAACAACTTTTTATTTGATAGAGTCTTCTGATCTATAATATGGTGACTAAAACACATTTATATGGTTGAGGCCCAGAGACATAGGCAAACCAAGATCCCTCTATTATTCCTCCTCCAAGTAACAGTACAGCCAGCCCTCTTTATCTTTCTTTCTTTCTTTCTTTTTCTTTTTTTTTTAAATCAGGCTCTTTATCTTCTCTATCTTTAATACAGAGAATGAAGAACAATGGCCCTTTTATTCTTAAATCCAGATAGCAAAATAGATATCTTCTATAAAATTAACAATAAAATTTAAAAACCAAACCACTAAAATAAAGTATGTAACAAATTTAACAGAACTTGAAGACTCAAACTCAAGGCAAGGCATGTTAAAATGCCACACTTAATTCAAAGTACCAAAATGTGGCATTTTGAATTAAAGATACCACACTTAATTCCTTCTCTCTCTGCATATGCTATCCTCTTCTCCCATCAAGAAGTTAAAACTATTTCTTCTCCCTATGAATCCGGAGTATGCTTATGACTCATTTTAAGAGGCCTACCACTTTTGCTTTCCTATACTCTTGGGGAAGCCAGTCAGTGTGCTACAGAGCAGCTGCTTGGGCTAGACTACTAAAAGGTAAGAGAAAAAGTGGAAGGAGACCATCCCATGTGGAAGAGCACCAAGCTGCCAGATATGTAATTGAAATTGTACCTTCCAGACAAATTCAACCACCAGTTGAATATAGGTGAAAGACTGAATCCATCTGACATCACAGCAAAAGAACTGCATAGCTGAGGTCTGATTGAATTCCTGACTAAATAATTCTAAGAAATTAGAAATCACTATTGTTTTTTAAGCTAATGAGTTTGAAGTTGGTTATGTAGCTATAGAAAACTGAAATGAAGTACTAGGCAACACCAGTAATTTCAAATGTGAAGCTTGAGCTCTATTATACGTTGTGATATAAATAAAGGAGAAAAACTAGAATCTGAAAGTATGGCATGAGGAAAACCCATAAAGAGAACTTTGTACTGTTGTACTCAGGGATGAAGCAAGATTAAAGAGAAATGAACACCTGTGAAAGGCTTGCTATGAACATCCAAAAACGGAGAAGTTCAAAATTTCTGACCTCAACCATGGTGTTAACTAGCTGAGCTGAAAAGAAGAAAAATAAAATGTTTATATAAAGAAACAGAATTAACAGGATCATGTGGGCTGGGACTTACTAACACATAATATAGTATAGAATGGTCAGCAAGATACTAAAAATTAAGAGAACTGATTTAAAAAATGCTAAATAATGCCAGACATGATGGCACACTACTGTAATCCCAGTGAGGCAGAAGCCTGATGCAGGAAGATTAAAATTTCAAGGACAGCCTCAGCAATTCAGTAAGACCCTCAGCAACTTAGCAACATCCTATCTCAAAATAAAAATTTTTAAAATGGTCTGGGGATATACCTCAGTGGTCAAGTGCCCCTGGATTCAATCTCCTGCATCACAAACAACAAAACCTGGATGAGGGAATCAGTTTTAGTTCTGCCCCTTGTTAGGCACTTGATATTGGATAAGCCACTGCACCCTTCTGGGCTTTTTCCAATATAACTCTAACATACTCTGCTATGCTAGATAGAGACTGATAATCTGCTACTGGCGAACTCTATCATGCTATATGTAGATTCATATCCACAACTGGTTAAATGGTTGACTTAAGTCACTTCACTACTACTATCCGAGTTGTGTTTTAATCTCAATAAATGATTGGTTAGAATAAAACAGAAGTGCAACACTTGTAATAAAAATGTAGTCCAAATAGGTGTTAGGATAAGCTAACATTTAGAAGAAGAAATTCCTTTATGTTCATTTGATATTTTTCGAGTATACAAAGCATGTACTACTATGTGACTGACAGAAGATCAGCCTTCATGAATTTTGCATTTTAGGAGTTAAAAGGCAATCCAAATATAGAAAGCAAAACACAAGTACAACTCTTGAGATAAAAAGTACTAGGAAAATTCAGAGAAAGATGAATCAGAGTGGCATTAAAATAAATAGCTTTTGGAGGGTAGGTTGAATTTTGGTGGGCAGAAGCTTATAGCAGATGCATTATTAAGATGATAGACATTCCGAGCTAACGAAATAGCAGTAGCAAAGTGACTAGTAAGGTGAAATAAAACAAGATAGAGAAAAAGAATTGGGAAAGTAGCTCAGAACACAGCATTCTGGAAGGTTTTGAACTGCTAAAGATTGGACTTCACTATCAGGAAATGGGGAAAATACTAAGCATATTTAAATTTTAAAAAGCAAAGTGAAATATCATTTCGTCAAAATGTATCTGACTGGAATATTTTTAAGAATAAACATAAAAGTTGGGCATGATGGCGCGTGTCTATAATCCCAGCAGCTCAGGCGGTTGAGATAGGAAGAACATGAGTTTGAAGCCAGCCTCAGCAATGGTGAGGTGCTAAGCAACTCAATGAGATCCTGTCTCTAAATAAAAATACAAAATAGAGCTGGGGATGGGGCTCAGTGGTTGAGTGCCTCTGAGGTTCAATACCTCCCACCAAAAGAAAAGAATAAACATAGGAAAGCTCAAAAAGACTTGAATCACCAGAAATGGTGGCACATGCCTGTACCTCTAGTGGCTAGGGAGATTGAGGCAGGAGAAATGCAAGTTTGAGGCCAACCTCAGTATCTTAGCAAGGCCCAAAGCAACTGTCTCAAAATTCAAAGAAGTAAAAAAAAGGTTGGAGACATGGCTCAGTGATTAAGTGAACCTGGATTTAAGCCCAGGTAGCAAAAAAAAAAAAAAAGCAAAAGAGATGACAAATCTATTAGACACTGACTGGTGGTGATATCATAGACAGGTTTTAAGCTTGGGTGATTAGGAACATTATTTAGTGAATGTATGAAGTCAGGAAGGCATTCACAAGGAAAGCAGTCTAATTTTTCTATTTTGTTAACCATTTTCAGATCATCTGCATTATGAAATTCATAAATAAGGCAGACATTAAATCTGAATATCATCACAACAGGCTACTATTTAAAGATCTTCCCTTTCATATTTATATACATATATTCACATATTGCTAACAGTTAAGTATTGCGAGACCTTTATGGTGTGTGATGTGGATTGCTTTCCATGGATTCTAAACTCTTTAATTAGTATTTCAATGTTTATCAAAATCCAACAGAGGCTGAGCACGGTGGCACAGGCCTGTAATCCCAGAGGCTTGAGAGGCTGAGGCAGGAGGATAGCTAGTTCAAAGCCAGCCTCAGCAAAAGCAAGGCACTAAGCAACTCAGTGATACCCTGTCTCTAAATAAAATACAAAATAGGGCTGGGGATGTGGCTCAGTAGTCAACTGCCCCTGAGTTCAATCCCTAATAACCTCACCACTTCTCCCCTCAAAAAACTCAACAAATACCTAAGTCTCATTTGCCAAAGCTTCTACCGTACCCAAAATCATTCTCAAGAAATGGTATCTATGTAGGTGCCCCCCAATTTAGTCCATGCTAAGAAAAATAAATGATTTGAAGTTGATAATGCATGGAATATAGTCGCTTCAACTGGATGGCAAGATGCCATTGAGGCTTGACAAAACAACAGAGAAGATGTCAATCGGGAGGCAAAAAGTAAGGCTCTCCAAAGACTCTTGAGGGAGACAAATACACTGCCCTCAGAGAACTTACCTGGGCAAACTTGTGAATTTGTTCTACCACTGCAGCAAACAGAGCATGGACGCTTTCATCAATCAAACTCTGCATGTAATGCACCGCCTCTTCATCTGACAGGTCTAGACGAAATTTATCCTGAACCTACAAGATAATAGTCTTATTAGTCTTTTTAATGAAGAAAAACATATATATTTTTGAACAGATAGACTCAAACTGATACAGATATTATTAAAATATATCAGGAGTTATATCTATGCCAAATAAGAGATTCATAGCTTATAAAAGGAACTCTGAGAATCATTCTTAATGTGTATGGAAATTTACTGGAAATTATTCCTTTCAAAAATAGGAAAAATAATTCTTTTAATTCAACTTATACTTTTTTTTTTTTTACAAAAATTAGATGTAGAACTACTTTGTGATTCAAATTGCAACACATTAATTAATTATTCCCTTCACTTTATCTCTGTCGTTCACTGTGGAATGGATATATCAAGGCCAGTCTTTAACATGTCATAGGAACTATGTTAATCCCTGGCAAAATAAACTAAACCAGATCTTCTAAAATGTCTCCTTTTTTATTGCAGTTGCCAATAGCCCTGCAAAAAAGTACTTCAGTGATTTGTAGTTTCCAAAGACTAGGGAATTTTTTCTTTTAGTTCATATTTAGAGTTATAATTGATCTTCAATAGCTTTAACTACTAGAAAAATCAGTTTATGTGTATGTGTATGTATCTGTATGTATTTAAGTGATGATCTAAATATTAAACGCCAAAGTTCCTGAACAACTTTGTACAAAACTTTATGCAAAGTACTACATATGCAACATTTCATCTGACTCCTTCATGGCCTCAAAATAGATAATATCTCCATCTACGAGGTAAAGAAATGAAGAGAATTTATAAAGCCAAAACAGGGACCTTAACTCGCCATAAGTGATGCATGCTTATAGTCAATCTCACATCACTACAAATAACCATCACATCTTACTCTGTTCCCCTATTACAAATGATGGACATCTACTTCTGAAGAGCATATCAGGAGTAAATGGGATTTCCAAGTGGGTACAATGTGATCTACAGCAAGGCACTATGGTTTACATTTAATAATTCCAGTTACTCAGGAGGCCAAGGCAGGAGGATCACAAGTTCAAGGCCAGCCTAGATAACTTAATGAGACCCTGTTTCAAAATAAAGTAAAAAGGGATGTGGATATAGCTCAGGAGTAGAGCGCTTGCCTAGTATGCATAAAACCCTGGGTTCAACCTCAGTACCAGAAATTAAAAAAAAAAAAAAATGCAGTCCATATTGAGTATTTCCTTTTAAGTACAGGATCTAACTACTAGAAAGCTAGGAAGATGAAAAGATATACCAAAAACCTATAGTCATAGCTTAGTGCACTAGACTAGTATACACCATATAATTTGACAGCTCTGCAGCCTCAGAATAAGAGAAATAAAAGTAGATATAAAAAGTGAAGGGTAATTTGATGGAAGTGTGTATAAGGGTTTATATTCAATAACCTAATTCTTTCATTTCTAGATTCCAGATAATGACAACCATGTTATTTCAGCTTAATCCTTTGTTTTCATGATTTCTACTTAAGAGACAGCATGTGTGTTAAGAACATAAAAAATTACAGAGCCCGAGAATGAAAATAAAACTTTAGACCAATTTATTAAAGCTTATGTACATATTAAGTGTCTGAATTAGAAAAAATATGCTGCATGAAAAGAAAGTGCTCTTAAAACTAAATATGAAAACATTCTCTTTAAAGAGGTAAAATTTTAAAAAAAAAAAAAAAAGAAAAAAAAAGATCTAAAACTACTAACTGGAACCAGGAGAGTTGGCATACACCTGTAACCCCAGTGAACTGGGAGGCTAAGGCAGGAGGATAACAAGTTCAAAGACAGCCTCAGAGACTTAGGAAGGCACAAAGTCACTCAGCAAAACCCTGTCTCTAAATAAAATATAAAGAGGGCTGAGGATGTAGCTCAGTGGTTAAGTGGCCCTGGGTTCAATCCCCAGTACAAAAAAAAAAAAAAAAAAGGTCTAGGGGTTGGGGTTGTGGCTTAGCGTTAGAGCGCTCACCTGGCACATGCAGGGCACTGGGTTCCATCCTCAGTACCACATAAAAATAAATAAAATAAAGGTATTGTGTCCAACTACAACTAAAAAATTTTTTTTTTCTATTTGGTATCACATTTACTACTATGTTAGACTACTGTTATTGTCTTGGTTTTTAAGGTTTTCATCATTTTTTTTTCCTTTTTCTTTTTAGTCCTAGAGATTGAACCCAGGGGCACTCTACAATTGAGCTATGTCTCCAGATCTGGCTCATCAGGTTGCTAAGGCTAGCATTGAACTTGGCAATCCTCCTGCCTCAGCCTTCCAAGTTGCTGGAATTTCATAAGTGTGCTACCATACCTGGCTAATTCTAATCATTTTTATTGCTCTACATTCTTTCTATTCTTCAGATTACATAATTTCTATTGATTTATCTTAAAGCTCTCCAAATCCTTCTTCTAATGTCATATCCAATCTGCTGTTAAGGCTATCCAACTAATTTTCATCTTAGCTAGTGTACAGTCCTAGAATTTAATTTCTACCTTTTCTCTGTTGAGATCCCTATATGCTAAGTCATTATATATTTTACCTTAGTCCTTGAACACATTCATAATAGCTGATTTAAAGCAGTTTTCTAATGGTTGTGACATGTGGGTCAGTCATCTCAGAGTTTCTGACTGCTTTCTTTTCATTGACTTTGTGTCATAATTGTTTTTCACATAGCTAGGGATTGTTTTTTATCAGAATACTAGACCTACCAAATGGTATGTTATACAGACTGTAAATTCTGTTGCATTCCTAAGATGATTCATTCTAGTAAGTGGCTACTGGCTAAAATAAAAACAGTGCAGTGTAGAATTCTCAGTTTTTGAAGTTTCTAGCTGCTGCTTTTCCATCTGATGGAACATTTAGTTTTGTAAAGTTCCATATTCTGTCAGGATTTGGGAAGATTTTGTATGGAGATTGGAACAACAATGAGCTTACCTCTGTGACGTTCACTTTTCCAGAATTTCTTTCCTAACTTCCTATCACACAAGCGCCAAACACTGTCCTCTTATACTTCATCAGTATGCCTACACTCAAAACAATCTGGAAAGTACTTTCAAGCAAAAGGTTACCAACTTAAAAATCTCACCTTTGCTCTTCATCTTTAAAAGGTAGATACTCTTTGTGTTTATGTCTGGCTTTGGTTACTCCTTATGCTTCCAAAGAATACTCGTGGTTTTTTGTTTGTTTTTTTTTACTGCATTTTAAAATTGTTATCTGGATCAATGTCTTTCAAATAGGGTACTCTAATGCTTAGTGCATTGGGGATATGTCAGATTATTAAGAGAAAAAACTTAATATTTGTTCACAGCTTTTACTGTAATGTAACCACCCACCTCAGTCCTAATGATCCACTTACAATCTCATGCCACACTAAAATCATTTCAATCACCAACCATTTGCAGAAAACAAAACAGCTCTGATAGTCATTAAGTCAGTAATAAAATTTCAGCAGTGGCTAATTATGTTTTGAGGAGCCCATTTTACTATTACCATTACAAGCTGCTCTAATGAATCTAAAAGAACAGGTGAGCCAAAACATGGCCACTCATAAGGTTTCAGTCAATTATGGACCACATCCATGATGGTGATCCCCTAAGATTTATAATATAACTGAAAAAGCCCTCACACCTAGTAATACCATAGAGGTCTAAATCACAGTGCAAAGCATTACTCATGCTTGTGGTACATGCTGGTGTAAACAAACTTTTTGTATTGCCACTTGTATACAAGTATAGCACACAAAATTATGTATAGTAATAATACTTCAAAATAAATCAATATGCTACTAGTTTATGTATCTGCTATAATTTTTATTGTTATTTTGAGCTGAGTACCATAATTAACTATCAAAACCTACATGTTCTTCTACTTCCTAACAACAAAAGAAAGAAAAAAAAGAAACCCTTACACAAAACAACACATCTTATTGTATAAGGAGTAGTTTCAAACATCTTCTGTTTACCACATCTCTTGGTAACATTATTTTCTCTTTGTTAGATTTAATCTTGTGGATTTTGTTCATCATGTCTCTAGTGGCAACAGGCAATACTATATATACTTGTGCCACATAGCCTAAGTGTATAGTGAGTAGGCTGCCCATCTAGGCTGGTGTAAGATAAATAACGTTTAAACAATGATGAAACCACCAAATGGTGCCCTTCTCAGAACACTTTCTGTCATTAAGCAACACCTGACTACATTTTTTCATTTTAGTTTTGCTCTTCAGAGTCACCTAAGTTTGTATCTGTGTTGGGTTTTCTATATATTTTCTTTCACTCTGATTAAATTTCTCTCATGTCTTTTTGTGTTCCACAGATCAAAACCTTTAAATTACACTAGACATAGAGGATTACATCATGTTCATTTGAAGAGCTACAATCTTCCAAAGACAGTCTCCACCAGCATTTTCTTTGCTAACGATAATTAGTATTGAATTTCACACCTAAGTACATGGTTGCATAACTTGTGTATAGAACAAAGGGAGAGGTTTAATCTGGACAAACCTTCCTTATATCAAGCCTATAGTAATTGTTTTTTTTTTTTTTTTTTTTTTAAGTTACCAAAAGGCATTCCTACTTTCCATATCCAACACCTCAGAAATTGTGCTGGACAGGTAATTATTTATCCCCTTGGATTATCAGTCATATCATCAACTGAATTACCTACAAACTCTTGTTTTTGTTCCATCCATAATCAAATGACAACATAGTGAATAAAGAGATATATTAGAATAACTTTATGGAAAAAAGGTACATATTTCTGACAAAAATATATAATAAGCAAAACCTACATCTTCTAAAAACATACTTTATCATTCAAGTGAAAGGATTTTAGAGCAGCTATAAATAATGACACACATACTCACTAGTCAAGTAGACAGTAAGCAAAAATAGGCAAGTCTCCTGAGTATTTAAATCCCAATTTCAGAGATCAATTGTACACTGACTATCTTTTAATTACAGAGAACATGTTTTCATTATAGCTTCACACTTCACATCTGAAAGAAGATTTACTAAAAACAAGTCCTTGGCAGCATGACTTTTAAAGAAAGCCATGGGCATTTCACAGCAGAGGCATCCACTGTAACCAACAGACAGCTAGGGATGCCTACTTTCAGCAATCAGCACAGAATATTCCTGAAGTTTACTAGTCCCTTGAATGTCAATGAAATTATCAGTTGCTGATGTTCACTGGAAAGGTTATAATTGCTACTGAGCACATAATCAAGTTATATGACTTCTCTATTTTCAAAGTAGAGATTTGCCATATTAATTTTTCTTCCAATTAGCTTCATGAACCTCAATTTGGATCCATTTAAAAACTGAAAACTGGACAGCTTAGTTTTCTATTAAAATGTATACACATTTAATGATTACAAAATAGAAATAAGTAATACATTTCCTTAAATTTGTTAGGCTAATTTAAAACTATATTATTCTAATCTGTCCCTGAGGGTTTAACATGCTATTATGAAAGAAAACTATTGTTAAGGAAACAAAAGCCTGGGTGACTAAATCTGCTCTTCTAAAACATCTCTGGTGGCTGGTACTATTTTTTAGATTTCTCTTTCCTGGCAACAAAGATACCTTTACATTCCAGGTTGTTATTCTGAGTACCATAATTAACAACTATCTACATGTGAAGAAGGTAGGACACCTTATTCCATCTCTGATCTGTTACTTTATTCTATTGCCAGACCAAACTCTGGAAGGAGTCAGGAGTCATTTGCTTTGTACACCAACAGAGTTGTCAAGGGGCAAAAGGCAATCTTACTTTTAAGGAAGAATTTATTAGTTATGAATTGAAACAAAAGAAGAGTCATAGGTTAGCCTAAAGTTTCTGCACCACATGGAAATAAACAAATGTACGCTTTCTACACATACACACACACACACACACACACCTAACATTCCAATTAACTACTCCCCTCCCATGGTGCTGGGGATCAAACCCAGGCCTTGCCTATGCCAGGCAAGTGCTCTACCACTGAGTTACACCCCGAGACTTTAACATTCCAATTATCACCTCACATTAAATTTTATCTCTAATATCATTTCAATGTACACTCTATTTTTTATATATGACAGCGGAATGTGTTGTAATCCTTATTACACATATAAATACAATTTTTCATATCTCTGGTTGTATACAAAGTATATTCACACGAATATGTCTTCATATATGTACTCTGGATAATAATAATCATCACATTCCACCGCCATTTATAACCCCATGCCTCCTTCCTTACCCTACAACCCCTCTCCCCTAACTAGAGTTTGTCCATTCCTCCCATGCTCCCTCTCCTTGTCCCACTATGAATCAGCCTCCTTATACCAAAGAAAACATTCGGTATTTGGTTTTTGGGGATTGGCTAACTTCACTTAGCATTATCTTCTCTAATTCCATCCATTTACCTGCAAATGCCATGATTTTATTTCTTTAATTGCTGAGTAAAATTCTATTGTGTATATATGCCACATTTTTTAATCCATTCATCTATTGAAGGGGATCTAGGCTGGTTCCAGAGTTTAGCTATTGTGAATTGTGCTGCTATAAACATTGATGTGGCTGTGTCCCGGTAGTATGTTATTTTTAAGTCCTTTGGGTATAGACCGAGAAGAGGAACAGCTGGGTCAAATGGTGGTTCCATTCCCAATTTTCCAAGAAATCTCTGTACTGCTTTCCATATTGGCTGCACCAATTTGCAGTCCCACCAGCAGTGCATGAGTGTACCCTTTTCTCCACATCCTTGCTAACACTTATTGTTGTTTGTATGCATAATAGCTGCCATTCTGACTAAAGTGAGATGAAATCTTAGAGTGGTTTTGATTTGCATTTCTCTAATTGCTAGTGATGATGAACATTTTTTCATATATTTGTTGACTGATTGTAAATCATCTTCTGAGAAGTGTCTGTTCAGGTCCTTGGGCCATTTATTGATTGGGTTATTTGTTTGGTGCTTAGCTTTTTGAGTTCTTTATATACCCTAGAGATTAGTGCTCTATCTGATGTGTGAGGGGTAAAGATTTGCTCCCAAGATATAGGCTCTCTATTCACCTCACAGATTGTTTCTTTTGCTGAGAAGAAACTTTTTAGTAAAAATACTTAGGAATCAACTTAATGAAAGAAGTGAAAGATCTATATAATGAAAATTTTAGAACCCTAAAGAAAAAAGTCAAAGAAGATCTTAGAAGATAGAAAGATCTATCTTGCTCTTGGATAGGCAGAATTAATATTATCAAAATGACCATATTTCCAAAAGCACTATACAGATTTAATGCAATTCTGATCAAAATCCCAATGACATTCCTCATAGAAATAGAAATAGCAATCATGAAATTCATCTGGAAAAATAAGAGACCCAGAATAACTAAAGCAATCCTTACCAAGAAGAGTGAAGCAGGTGGCATCACAATACCACAAACTATACTATAGCGCAATATTAACAAAAAAAGCATGGTGTTGGCACCCAAACAGACTGGTAGACCAATAGTACAGAATAGAGGACACAGAGACTAACCCACAAAATTACAATTATCTTATATTAGACAATGGAGCCGAAAACATGCATTGGAGAAAAGGTAGTTTCTTCAACAAATGATGCTGGGAAAACTGGGAATCCATATGCAACAAAATGAATTTAATCCCCTGTCTCTCACCATGCACAAAACTCAACTCAAAATGGATCAAGGATTTAGGAATAAAACCAGAGACCCTGTGTCTAATAGAAGAAAAAGTAGGCCCTAATCTCCATCATATGAGATTAGGCCCCAACTTCCTTAATAAGACTCCTTTGGCACAAGAATTAAAATTAACTTACACTCTTTTGGCACCTACATTCTTAGGTGTGCAATGCTATTCTGAAACAAAACCCTCAGCACAAGACTAAGCTATATACACCTGCATAAGAAACACAGTGTTATAACTAATCTTTACCCTTACATAACTCAAAATACAACATTTAAAAGACTAAACATTAACATAGAAAAAAAAGATATTTGTTTAAAATAATTTAGTGTTTAGCATTTCTAAAATAACAACTTTCATTAAAATAAGAAAAGCAGAGTCATGAAATTCTTCTTATTCAAAAAATTAGAATTAGAAAGTTTTTCCTGAACCAATTTAAAATAATTTAATCACAAAGTGATTAACAAAGGAACAAATCTGATTCATTAGGATGAAAGGAAAAGTTTCAATGTAAACATTTTCTTGCTGAATTCATTTATTAACTGAGCATCATTAAAATTAAACAAAAATCCTTTACTTGAATAAAAACAAGAATTTAAAAGAGTAGTTTTTTCAAAAACAATAAAAACTGAAGTACCATCCAACTACTGCTAAAAGAGAATGCTGAAATTGTTTGAAGTAAAACATGACAAATTACTATAAAGGAAAAAGAAAAACACCACCACAAAAAATCCCAAACACTTACATTGCCAAAATTCCATCAGAATAGGCACTATGATTTGTATACTTGTTAATCTTATAGGCATCAAAGGTGATTTAATTTTACAGGTCATTTGAAATAGATCCTCAGCTGTTTTGTAGCTGCTTATATTTAAATCCTTTGTTTTAAAGTTTAGTAAGACATAAATTTAGAGAAACATACATTTAATTCTTCAAAACAAAATAGTTACCTAAAATTACTCTGAATAACCTTGTTACCATAATTTAATTTTTTTTAAATTATTAAAAATTTAATTATTAAAAATTATTTTTTTATTAAAAAGCACTGGCAGTTCAGCAATCATGTTTATATGCTTATTCACTGCACTCGGTCTTCTATTTATTGTTTTGTTTATTTTCCTAAAGAGTCGTATAAAAAAGCAGACATCTAAAACTCCTTGAAGGTACTGTTTTCCTTCAGTTACCCTAACCCTAGTAAGCAAAGTTAATAATTGGTAGAGAATACAATTTTTTTTAAGTATCAAATGTTCTAAGGTTCCTTCATCCCAGTGTTATAGAAGTTTAAAAGAAGTCTTACCTCTAGACCACAGGATTATAAAATATCTCTGAATTTTCTCCAAAGAGTTCATATCTTCTCCTGGCTACCAAATCTAAAATCTCCAATGTCAATTCCAACTCAAAATTCATCCTTTTTAGTTTCCCTATAACATTGACCTTTACCTAATAGTATTTACTTACTGATTTCTTGTCTGTTTCATTAACTAGAAGATAAGTCAGGGACATTTTTATCATATATTTTTTTCTGTGACAAACACACTATGACAGTGCTTCACAGACAATAGAGAGCAAAAAAATACTAGAGTAAATGAATAAAGTACAGAATACATTCATAGGAAAATGATGCCCAAAGTATGAAAGAATGATTACCCTTATTAAAAAATGTGAATGGGCACAACTTAATACTGAGTATAGCATTTTCATTCATTAATAAAATATGATCTAATGTAAATAGGTAAAAGATTAACATTTGTTATAAATGACTGATGAGTAATGGGCATTTGTTACATAAACATCTCTATTTTTGCATGACAAATATTTCATATGAATACTTGCTAATATTTGTAGGAATCATAAACATTATATTTACTCACTATACTAATAAGATTGATTTGCTCATTGCTGAAAATCATTCTATCCGCTAAGCTTTAGTTATACTAACAACACAATACTTTGTTTTTAACAGTATGTATTATTTTTATTAGATACCTTTGCTATAAATGATTAGCTTTAAAGAATTAAAATAATTTTTTAAGTAAGCTTCTTACAGAACTAAGCACTGCATGACACACTAAAGTATAATAACCACTCAATTAACACTTTTGACTTATAACTTTATGTGTAAAATTTTGATCCTGTAGGGGGAGAAAATATTTCTCACCCATCACGAGTTTCATGGCCGTGATGTCTACATAAAAAAACATATTAGCTCGGTGTGGTGGCATAGGCCTATAATCCCAGTTATGGTGGAGGCTGAGGCAGCCTGGGAAACTTTGCAAGACCCTGTCTCAAAAATAAAAAACTCTGGGAATATAGCCCAGTGGTAAATTGCCCTTGGGTTAAACTACCAGTGAACCCCCACACCCGCCCTAAAATATTAACAAAGTAATATAAATTTATTTATAATATGTAATATAATGCTTTATGCAACACAGGAGCCTGCAGAATATGAAGATACTAAGAAACAGAAAAAACTGTATATATCTTATCTTAAATATGATAAAAAATAGAATCGTTGTATAGAAATATGATTAGACTAACAAAAAAGGGTATGATCAAATGGAAACAAAATGAAGGAAGCTGAATCTCTGTTCAGGTTTTTCTTGGCATCATTATGTGACATTTCTTTTTCACAGGTTTGGAATAGGCCCACTCTGAAATGTTGGCCAGAGAATTCTTTTACCACCTGCTTTAGCACAGAGTGGTAGGAGGTCAGAGAAAGACTTTCCTGTTTCTGCTATTTTTTGAAATGCCATATTTTGTTATTAAATCTCATCAAATCCATCTCACATTTTTGGACAGCCATATTTTCAAAAAAAATAAATAATTCTAATTAACAAAAATGTCACATAACCTGTTTCCAAAAAGTTGAAAAAAATTGATACTATATTAAGTTATGGAGACAAAAAAGTATCATTGTCATGTTGTTATGATCACTCAAATAATATGAATAATCTACTTCTTTGAAGACAAACACTATTTTGTTTCTCTAGCTGGCTTTGATTTGAGGCCACTGTGAAAATTTTCCAATTAGTAACACTATGAAATAGTGTTCGTAATCATAATCATCAAAGTATAAAAATCTATTTCTTGAAAAATATCAACCAATATGAAACATAAATTTTAGCCAATCCCAATTTTTCAATATTATATTATTTAAATTCCAAGTTCACGTTGAAACTGATGACTTCACATTATTGATAAAACATCAGAAAATAAAAAAAAAAATTTATAATACTCTTTTAAGAAACAATATGCCCAAATGCTTTTTTTAAATAAAGATTTACTTAACTGAAACCATAATAAACAACTAGAGAACTCTAGGCTAAAATAAAAATGACTAAATATGATGCTTTTGTTCTTTGCTTTTATCATGAAATGAATTGCTTTATGTTTTAAAACACAATATTATAAAGATAGCTGGTAACAACAGGGAACTCTCGGGACTTCCTAAAATAGACAGAGATGGATCTAATAAGAAGCAGAAGAAAACTGCTTAACTAGCCAAACAAACTGCCTCACTCAATTTGACAAATACTGCTAGAACTTTCATAAATGACTTTTGAACATTCTGTAGTCAAGGAAAAGTGAACATATGACAGACATCAGGTAAATGGATTTAAAATAAACAGCAAAAAGATCCTGAATATAACAGATTGAAACAACAAAAAAAAGCAACATTTGAAATAGAAGAGTCATTGATTACAGCTAAAGAAATTTTCATCAACCAATTGTATTTCCTGATAGATGAGCTTTAGTCAATAAAAAGAAATACAATGATTAAAAAATAGGACATGCCCAAAAGTAGTGTGGTAAATAATCTATTTTTTGCTGAAGAAAAAATTAATTTTTATTGAATAGTGCTGGCTGAAAAAAATGAATAAATGGGAAAAGTCAATGTGCTATTGAGAAGAAAAAAGAATTTTGATAAAAGTATACTTTTCCAAAATGTTTAAATAATAAAACATTTATATTAAAATTCCTCATTGTTTGCTAATGATGTATAAAATTAGGAAAGATTACTCTCATTTGGTTCAGTCAGAGGTACCTAATATTGTTCAAAGTCAGATATATTAGAAATTAGAGCATTAAGGTGCTCTTTATAATTTTACGAATACCAGATCAATTCCACCTCTGAGAGTGCCAACACTCAAGAGATTTTTATACTTCTGTAAGTTGAAAATCATATCATATTGATATCTAATATCATCTTATGTTACCTTTGGATAAATAGTATGCTTTATTTATTGCTTTCCTTTCAATGATTTAGATAATGAGAAATTAATTCAGATAAGAACCTTCAAATCCACTGCCTTTCCTCCCATCTCTTGCTAGAATTCAAGATAAAATACCTGTGGAAAACTGACTACATGATGGTTTTCCTTTGATGTCCTTTCTCTTTTTTTATATAATTTTAAAATTGGTTTTAATTAGCTATACTTGACAGTAGAATGCAATATGATACATCATACATAAATACTGTTCTCTTTTCAGGTTGAGTTAAAGAAGTCTCTACCCCTCTGACACAGTAACAAAACAAATAAACAAAAACATAATCCAAGGTATGGATGGAAAGGAAAAAAAGTGGCTGTTTTCTCCTATATGATATTACAGTCTCTGCATTTTTCTCTTGGGAGTGCCATTAGTCTTATTTTAAATGTTAAAGGAACAAAGAGCAAGCAAGGCTTGTAGTAATAAACTCTCTCTCTAGATATGGTATCCTCTTTGGGCAGGAACAAGGCAGGGAGCAGAACAAACTGGATTCAGACAACTTGAGAGACTAGTACATTCTAAAATTTGAAAAAAAATCATACAAAAGGTCTCTTAGTTTATATTATTTAATAATTCACAGGCTGAGACAATATGGGGAAGTGAGTTGCTAAAACCCTAAACTTTTTTTATATATGAAAAGTAAACTAAACATGGTATCTGAGGATGTACAAAAATTACCTTTTTCACAGTTTTATCTGGTTCAAGAGCAATATCTGGAATGTTTGCATCAACCATCAAAGAAAACAAGTTCAAAATCAGATTTGAATACCTAAAGGAGACCAACAAAAAGAGAAAAACACAGCGATGAATTAGAATCTGGCATTTCTTTACCATACTAAGAACATTTCTGTAAGTAGTGGTATTCGGATCTTTATAACGATTAATACTACTTCAGACTTTTCATTATCTGTCTCTTGAAAACAATCTTATCTTTGGGTGTTCATACAGTACCATGTCTAGGTCACTATAAAGTAGAATTTTAGAGTAACTGTCTAATAATGACATTCTTTTTCATTGTTAATAATGACATTCTTTTCAGTAGTTAGTTTGAATATAAGTAGTTAGTTTGAATATAAGTAGTTAGTAGTGGTTTGAACATAAGTGGTTAGTAGTCTACTGCTTTGAAACTGGTCAAAATATCTAATATTTTTGAATATGCTTGCCTCTAGCAAAAACTAAGACTTTACTAATTCTCAAACTCTTCCTTTTCCCTTGAACAAGGAGAAAGGAGGCTACTTATTCCAAATGCACATGTGGAGCCTTAGAGAAGTCTCAGTCTGCTCTAGACACACCCTGGATCCTGCTCTACAACACTCTCTCCTGGAGCATTTATGTCCTAGGTGGGCCCTTCTTATTAGCTTGCTTGTGATAAAAAGGAATTCAAGTTTGAAAGTGAGGATAGACATGAGCACAAGAAGTTTTGGTTTTAAGCAATGACGTTTTTAGCAGCTATTTTCAGAGGAAGCATCAATACAAGTGCCTTACTTTGTCTTCTCTAGGGGACAGAGGTCGGAGTCTCAGTATGTAGTATCTTTTTTTTTTAATATTTAATTTTTAGTTGTAGTTGGACACAATACCTTTATTTTTAGTGGTGCTGAGGATCAAACCCAGGGCTTCACACATGCTAGGCAAGTGCTCTACCGCTGAGCTACAACCCCAGGCCTCAGTATGCAATATCTTTATCCTAGTCACCTACCTCTCTATAATAAAAAATGCACAAGCTGTTACAACTGTTTAATACTTGAACTTGAATACAATATGGCTATCTATGTATGGTTTTTTTAAATTACCTATTTTATCATTATTTCTGAATTTTATATTGCCTATGAAAATCAAGAGGGACTAAAATGAAAACTTCTAACTTGATGTAGTTTTGTAATCAAATTGGTCCTAATCCACTTATACTTTTAAAAAGTTATAATAAAAACTAAACAGCTTTAAACTACCTTTAAATTACTGATTTCCTGTGGGAACTGATAAAAGCATACTGCAGATATCCCATTTCTACTCACACAATTTTATTCATTTACCCAACACATACAATATATATTATTTTAGGCACTAGGGATATAGTAGTGTACTGAATAAACAAGATTCTCACATTCATGAAATTTAAACTGTGGAGGAGGGTGGAATCTCACATGATAAACTGATAAAGATACTTTTGTGTCTGTTTTATAGGTAAAATGATTTTTAAAAGGAAAACCACCCAGGGAAATGGGTCAGAAATTGACAGGGTTGGGGAGAAGGAGCATCCTAAAGAACTATGTTTTACTCCAAATGCACTGAGAAGCAATTGAGTTTGAAAAGTAGGTGATGTACTCTGATATGCATTTAAAAAAAAATCTCACCCTGGCCATCTTGTGGGGAGTATGAATGGAGGTAGGGAAACGTAACACAAACTTCCAGGTGAAAAAGACACAACATACAGGCTACTGGGCTATATTTTGGGGATATAGTAGACCATACTACTGCTTAGTTCAACGGAGGTAGGGTGAGAAGACAGAGGAACAGAATGTTGCCAAGGAGTTAGCTTAAGTAACTGAGAGTTACTCATCAAAACAGGAAAGTCTGAATGGAGGAAAAATAGGATTTTAGGTAAGAAATCAAGAATTTCATTTTATACACACTGAGTTTAAGATGTCCACAAGTCTTAGGACAAAGGTCAAGATAGGCTGCCAGATAAACATCGAGGGGTTACCAGGGCTGATTGTATTAGCTGGAAGCCAACAGCAGGGGATTCATGCTTAAAATTCATTGGACTGGATTAAAAATGGGTAAAGAAAGACTTCAGTGGAAAGAAAAGATCTAACACTAAACCCTCTATAAAGTCAATAAAACTTCTACACAGTTCAATATGCAGAATGTAAGGCAAAAGGAGGAATAAATCAGTGAAGAAACAGGACTGTGCAGTAGGCAAAACAAAAACAGAGAAGTGGGTTACAACAAATCAAAGGAAGGTTTTCAGGAACAAGGAGGTCAATTGTGTCAAAAGTTGCTAGGAAACAAAAATGGCTACTGTATTTGGTATAACTAATAATTCACTTTGATAAAAGTATTATTAGCAGAATAGAAATGAAAGCCTTATGCAGAAGGCGGAAGAAATAAAAGGGGCTACAAAGGAGGTTAGCAGAGAGAGAATGCAGGTTTGCTATGAAGGAGCATGAAGAAAGACAGCAAAGTCATGTTCAGCAATAATCCTGGCCTCTCCCACTCAATGCCAGTGGCACTAATCCAGCTGTGACTACTAAAAATGTCTCCAGACATTATCAAAATGTGCCCTCCAGGGTAAAGGGAGTTCAAAATAGCCCCAAACTGACAACCAGTGATTTAAAACCCAGTGGTGAGAACATGATTATTGTTGGGATTTTCTTCAGTGGCATAGAATTGTCCCTCTGGACACATGACCAGAGCTGGGATTTTGGCAGATGAAGAAACAGCACTAGATAAAATTGCCAGATGGGATTTAGAGGGAAGGACAGTAAGAGTGACTGTATTCTTAGGCAATAAAATTTAGGGGGAAAGGGAAACAAAAAGACAACATGAGGTAGATTATACAGTGGTGGCAGACTAATGAGACAACATTATCAGTGAAGTAGAAGAACTACAGAAAGAAAGGCTCATCTAATAATATGCTGAGAAATAGGGAACAGTGGCACCTGTCTGCAGTCCCAGCTATTCAAGTGGCTAAGGGGGAGAGAATGGCTTGAGCCGAAGAATTTAATGCCAGTCTGGGCAACATAGTGACACCCTGTCTTAGAAAAAGAATAAAAAGGATTAAAAAAAAAAACTATAAAGAAAGTTTTGCTTAGAGTATGAAATTAGGGATTAAGATTTTAGAGAAAAAAATTTTCTAATATTGATTAACGAGAGTGGCCAAGGCAGACTCTATAAATGAGAAAGACAAGCCCCAAAAGACTAGCCCTATGTGGATGCTGAAGCCACAGCAGGAGTCATGAAGATGACAATGAAAGTTTTCACACAATGACAGTGCTGCAGAGGTAGGCAGATGGACACAGTAGATGTATCTGACAGTGTCATCTTTAATAAAAGATTCTGTCAATGCTTTTCAAATGAAGAAATGGGTTGAAAATATTAACAGGGAGCAAAAGGGGCACCAAGCCCTTCTCTTAAGAAAATAAAGATCCATTTGAGAGGGCCGCAATGGAGGTGGTAGTAGAGTACAGCTAGCCATTTCATACTATGCTATTTAAAAAAAAGAAGAAGAAGATGCTCTCTCAACTAACCCTTGATTATTCATGCTCTGCTTTGTTATTTTATAGTTTCTTCCCATCTTTTTATGGGGAAATCCTTAGGAATCTACCATACACAGGAAGGAAATATAAGAATCAATTTTTAAAGTGATATATCAGAAGTTCTCAAACCTGGCTGCCCAGTAGATTCACCTTAGGGTTTTTTAAACATATTAAGGCCTGATCCTCATCCCAGGTCAATTAATTCTGAGGAGGACCTGAACTGTTCTCTCGTCAATACCCCAGAACCACAAGTAATTTAATGAACAGTGAAGACCTATGTTAAAACACGTGACTTTAGCATAATGTGTGTTTCTTTTATGGCTGTTGTCATTAACTTGCATTTTCTACTTAAGAAAGAATATCTAAAATAAAAAGTATGGGGGCTGGGGCTCAGTGGTAGAGGGCTTGCCTAGCTTATGCGAGCGCTGGGTTCGATCCTCAACACCACATAAAAATAAATAAATAAAATAAAGGTATCATGTCCAACTAAAAAATATTTTTAAAAAATAAAATAAAAAGTATGTATTTAAGTAGGACAGTCATTTAATCTTCTACTCAGCAAAATATGATTAAGGAATACAAGAAATCATAAAAATCAGTATTCAAAGACAAAAGATTAAAGTTAAAATATGATAGGGTAGGAAATTATGCAAAATTGAGTCTAGACATAGACTAAGGTTATAAAAGGAATAGGTCTGCTATAGTGTTCAAGGAAAACATACCCTATTTCTTATCTATTTTATATCAATCATTATGCTACCCACTAGTTAAATACAGATGGCTTAAATTTTTCAGGAAAAATCTTTAGTGTCAAAAAGTACATTTAATTACATGATGTAAAGATCATTCACTACATCTGAGGTCTAACTCTCCTATAACTAATCATTTTGCATGGGACAAACATTAGCTGAATTATGTAAAAATATTTAATAAGTATACTACTCCAAGAAGTAGAAACACTATAGTTAATGGAGAAATGTGGGGAGACCAACAAATTCACTGATGTGCGATGATTCATCAAACATTCTTTGAGACAATATAAGAGTCTTACTTGATATAGTTAAGTGAATTCCTAATTTCTGCATTGGATGTTTTTACCCCTTTTGAGGTAAAAATGCAAAGCCATCTTTGCATCATTAGTGTCTATCATGCTATTTGCATAAACATGGGTTAGGAAGAAAAGCTATATTCTCCTTGAACACATAAGATTTAAAAATGTTTCAGCATTAGAATTGTTGCCATGAGAATTCAAAACTAGTGCAATATGTACTAATTTATAAGAGATGGTAAAATATTCTGTTGAATGAAAATCATCACACCATTAAATGTGTTCTCTCCTCTACACAACTGTAAACATTCATAGACTTAGTTCAAAAGGCATCCCAACAAACTTTTGACCATCTGGTTAAATTCTTATATTCCAAAGGCTTTTTTAAAAAATATTTTTTTAGTTGTATATAGACACAACACCTATATTTTTTATTTATTTATTTTCACATGGTGCTGAGGATTGAACCCAGTGCCTCTCACATGCTAGGCAAGTGCTCTATCAATGAACTACAACCCCAAACCCCCCCAAAAAAAAAAAACATAAAGTTAATAAAAATTTTAGTAAGAAAAAAAAGTAAAGTCATGTTTGTTAAATTCAGGACATGTCTGATGATTAGTTAAAAATGACAGTATCTGCCAGGCATGGTGGCGCAGACCTATAATCCCAGTAGCTTGGGAGGCTGAGGCAGGAGGATCGTGAGTTCAAAGGCACCCTCAGAAAAGTGAGGCACTAAGCAACTCAGTGAGACCCTGTCTCTAAATAAAAACTACAAAATAGATCTAGTGCCCCTGAGTTCAATCCCTGGTAAAACCCCCAACCCCCAACCCCCACCTCTGGCAAAATGACAGGATCACTTGACTCTAATGGTATTTCCAACCCAACTATATAATTTTCTTAGTCCAACAAGGTTTTTAAATGAATAAACCATACTCTTAAAAGTAAGTATTAGCCAGGTAGATGGGGCACATCTACCTAACTTATAGTTACTTAGGAGGCTGAGGGAGGATGATCCAAGTTCAAGGCCAGGCAACTTAGCAAGACAGTCTTAAAATTTAAAAAAAAAAAAAAAAAAAAAAAAAAAAAAAAAAAAAAGACCCAGGATATAACTCAGGAGTAGAACATTTGCTTGGCATGTGAGAGACCCAGAGTTAAATCACCGGTACTGGTGGAGGGTGGGGCAACGTTTATCAAAATATTAGAGTCTACCTGAACTTAAATGACAGGAAAATTTTAAAAAGAAAAGAACAATTCTCATGAAAATCTAGCACAAGATTATTAATATTAATCTCTTTGTGATTTTTCTTTGAATTTAAGAAAGTTAACTTCATCTCCAGATTAATAACTTGCTTCTGTTTTCTCATTCTACTGAATTGTTACTAATCCATTATCAATGACAGTTTATAAAGCACATTGTTTTCCTTCTGCTTTCAGTAAGATAGAACACCTTTGACACTCTCTAGCTATCATTCCAGAACATCCTGTCTGCCTCTTCACTGAAATCACCATGGTTCCATCTAGTTTTCTACAGGCTTTGACTATTTTAAATTACAAACCCCAGATATTTAAGTGGAACTCTCTTCTCTCTGAAAGTGTTATTGCATCACCAAGCAGATCAAAAGAACACTAATCATCTCATTATTTTTTTAGCATTGCTGGAGAGTAAAACTCAGTTATTCTGCCACCCAAAGTATAAATAAACCAGCCATTTGTAAAATGCATGGTGTAAAGTTTGTGACACATGAAAGAGTTTATAAAGTAAGTGCATTTAGTCCTTGCAAAAAGTGAAACCTGATTAATATAGTACTGCTATTCTTCTGAGACTAGCAGCATCAAAATCACTCAGGAACTCGACCTCAAAGCAAAGATTTTGGGGGTTTTCTTAAAATACTGAGAATTTTCATTCAAGAAACATACACTGACTGCCTATGTTTCAAGTCCAACACGAGTAACTGAGATTACAAAGAAAAACAAACAAAAACAAAACTGTAACAGAAGCCACTTGCACAAGCAACTCTCTTCCTAATGATTAAATTTTCACCTGGAGAGTATGTGGTCATGTCTCCCACACTGGAATTTTCTGCTGGACTAAAAAAGATTCATTTTTCCACAGTTAGGTTAAAATACCTCAGGAGTCAAACAATCCTGTCATTTTTAACTAATCATAAGAACCATGTCCTGAATTTAATAAACATGACATTTTTTCCCTGATGATTCATTATTCAGTCTTATGCAAATCAGAATCAAGAAAGCAGAGCGTGACACTGAAGAAAAAAGAAGGGATAGAGGAAAAAAAAATCAACATTTTTATAGCAGAATGAGTGATGAGGCATTAAAGAAAAAGGAAATCATATATAACATTCACGCTTCAATCAATAAACAAAATTCTAAATGTTCCTGAAGAGCATTCAGAATTCAAATTGATAAAGGTGGTAAAGATCCAAATTGACTGAACTAATATCACTCTAAATAAGTTAAAGTCTTCATTCTTCAGACTCAAGCATGATGACTGAAACAATCCAGGATTGCCTTCAAGGAGATCTGAAAGGTATGAAGTCTCTAACGTTCTTTCTATCCTAGTACTGTCAAAATTGGCAAAGCATGTTCAGTAAGATGAGGTCATGCCCCTGACCTTGAAAGCTCCCTGTTTTCCTACACTTGCATAATGCCAACTTCCTAGTTGGCCAAATTTGGTAATGTGATAATTAGTGGGAAAGCAAGAAATTGTATATCTTTCCCCTTTGATATCAGATTTTATCAAAATAGATGTCAAAATATAAATTAAGAAATACTGGGGGCTGGGATTATAGCACAGTGGTAACACACATGCAGCTCACTGGTAAAGCACTTGCCTAGCTCATGTGAGGCACTGGGTTTGATCCTCAGCACCACATAAAAATAAATAAATAAACAAACAAAATAAAGTTATCATGTCCATCCACAACTAAACAAATACTTTAAAAAATACTGTTTCCAGTCATTTGAAAAAGAAAGTGATGCTAATGATGCATTTGAATAACTTGTTCATGTGATCTATAATAATACTAAAATTCTCTGTATCAAGAAAATCCACTTACCTTCTAAGGTGGAGAAAAGCTGTGTAACACTGTTTCCGGAACTCTTGGTACTGCTCACTCTGTGTGCCCCCCATTCCTTCTACCATTTCTTTATTCAGTTTCATTGGAGGAGGAAGAGGCTTTGGATCTCGACCCAAAATATAACCAAAGTCTATGTGGAATAGTTTACCTGGATGTAAATAAAAAACTTTATTTGTTTCCAGAATTACTTTTAAAACCCGGAAGATATGCCATACAATTGGTATAAACAGAGTCTCTTAATTAAAAGAACAAAAAAAAAAAGTACCTCCAGATTTGAGAGCATCCTTCAGAGTAAATTTTAGTCCATTTTAATTCACATTTGTTCTGATAAAATTAAACTCAAAATCATTCCACAGTAATTTAATTCAAAATTTAAATCCTACTTTTCCAGAATGTCTTTTATTCTGGTATTTATTATGTCGAAGTCTGGACAACATTTTAAAGTATCAGCAAAGATAAGAATCTAGGGAGCAAATTTCCTATGACAATAAGTTAAAATGAACTGCTCTTAATGTGTGGAAGACCATTTCTTTTATTTGAGTATTCTTGAGATGAATTTTTTCTTTATGACCTCTCAAAAAAAGAAAAAAAAAATTCCCCAATTTCAAATTATATGTGACTGTATGACCAATGTGATTCTACAATATGTATACTCAGAAAAATGAGAAATTGTATCCCATCTATATATGATATATCAAAGTATATAAGTGCATTCTACTGTCATGTATAACTAATTAAAACAAATTAAGAAAAAAAAGAAAAAAGTATACAAATAAAAAAACTTAAAAAAAAAAAACAAATTTCAAATTACATTGTTAGCTTCCTTTTCAACTAATTTTTTTTTCAGAACCATTTTCAACTAATCTGTGTCACTAATTCGCTTCAGACTAGGAAACCAAACACAGCATTCATGTATGCCAAGCACTAAACACAGCTGTAGTTCCCGTTAAGAAAAAACCTACAGTAGTCATTAAATTCATACAGCAGGCATGCAAGAACATGGTAATTCACTTTAGAGGATGATTCACCACAGAATTCATAAAACATCTTGTAATTTACAAGTAGATATAAAGTATGGACACATTTTAACACAAAAAGTAACCTCATGGATCATATATTTAAGCTTTTCCAAGGCAGAGATTTAGGACTTAGGTGTGTTTAGTGCATTGCTGAGTGCCCAGCCTCAGAAGTTTCTGGCACATGATAGGCATTCATTAAATTAATTCACTTTAAAAGCTAACCAAAAAATTTCTCTAGCACAACCTACTTCTTTCTGTCTTGTAATATATTACAACCTGTTTCATGTGGGAACTTAACTCTCCATTTTTATTTAAGGAACTTGAATATTTCTCCCCTCAAGGGTACCAGCCAATAACTTTCCTTGTTCAATTGCATTTACTAAATTTCTGAACAATTTTCCATCTTGCAAAATATTTTTACAAATTGATTCTATCACTAAGATGTTAGTGATACCTTTCTCCCTACGAATTTGCCTGAGTTATCATTACTGTCATTAGGTGACTGTGAAACACATAAGAAAATGATAGGCATAGAACTGCCTCTGGTTATAAAGCAATGAAGTCCCAGGTCAATAGGGATGCACTAGCAGGTACTTGAAATCAGAACTGCAGGTGCCCTACTGTACAAAAGACATTTTTATATCTCAACTGATTAAGTGGCTTGACAAAGTTGCCTAACCTTTCTAAATCTTACTTTCTAAACTGCGAAACAGAATCATATTGCTAACTATCTCACAAAGTAGAATTGAAAGGAAAAACAACTAATAGCACAGTACAGGGAGCACAATAAACATCTAATGTTAGTTTCTATTATTATTATTTATTCCAACAGAACTTTTTCAAAATTAAATCAAGCCATTTACTACCTCATGACTAGGTCTTTAATAAAAGTGGCTTACAAATATTTATATTACAAACCTCAAATACTACCTAAAAATTAAAAGTCAGTACTTTTTCCAAAAATAAATATTAAAACAACCACTTTTAAAGCATTTGAATACTCTAAATTGATATTTATATGTTCATTGTATCTGATGATCACAACTGCCAGAAACTAGTAAAATCAAATATTAAAGGGATAAAAACTTCACATTCACGGCAACTCCATTAGGCATTTTTTTTTTCACAAGAAAAAACATAAATAATAAATTAAGCTGTACATTTTATATAACTTTGAAAGTTGAGTAGTTAAAAAAAATCTATTAGGTAATTATGACATTAACTTTAAGTAAAATTCGATATAAGATAGTAGCACTATTCTCAAATAAAAGAAAAGAAACTATGTCGCAACTTCTCTGGAATTTTATAAAAGTTGTGCCAAGTTTGGGACATGGGCTCCAAATAGAAGGAGAAATGATCTATGTATGAATGTTCATCATAACAACTACCCCAAGGTCTATTACCTGCTGTAGAATAAGTACTAGCACACCAATTGCACAAATAACTAATTTTTCATTTATTCAAATCATCCATTTTTTTTCTTTTCTTCTTTAAATGTATTTATTTCTAATTGATTCCAGGTTAAATTGACCCAATTTGACCACTGGTCAAAATCTTCCAATAACTAGTTTTTTAAAAAATGAATATTACTAGTATAGTAAATGGCACATGGGGAGGTAAGATAGAGGGAATTACAAATAGAAATAGATAGCAAGAAACTTATGGAATATAGAAACAAGGCTTTGTAAACAAAAACACAAAAAGGGTAGCAAATGCTTAGCTAAACAGTCCTCTAGCTTACATGTCTGTAGACATTTGGTAAGCAGTTATTAATCAGGCTGCTATTTCACCTATGCTTAACTAAACCCCTTTCTCCCCAACTAACCTTTTAATGAGCTAGTAAAAGTTTTATAGTCAAGAATTAAGGTTTACTTGTTACAGTCCTGAAACCTAAGATAATTCCTAAAATACAGAAGCACTCTTTATATTTATTTTGCATTAAATAAATCTTAATGACCCCTTAATTCCACACTTTTAGCTAAGGCAGCTTTTAATATTGCTGATACCAGAAATTTTCTTCTAGAAATGATATAGCTCTTTGTATTTGGAGGGGGGTGGTAACCAGGGATTGAACCCAGGGGTCCTCAACCACTGAGTCACATCCCCAGACCACTTTTATATTTTATTTTGTGACAGGGTCTTGCTAAGTTGCTTAAGGCCTCGCTAAGCTGCTGAGGCTGGCTTTGAAATTGTGCTCCTCTTGCCTCAGCCTCCCAAGCTGCTGGAATTACAGGTCTACACTACCGTACTTGGCTTAGAAATGATATAGTTTGTAAGGAAAATTATTTTAAATTTTTCTTTATTTTCATCATGATCTATAATAAAATTAACAGATATCAAGTATGGATCATCTGAATGCCACCTTATTACTCAGTACTTAGTATCCCCCTATGATTTCAGTGTTTGGGGGTTGGTATCAAATGGCAATGCTATTGCTGCCAGCTAATACTAACAAAGTAGAAACAGAATTAGTTATACAGATACTCCTAGACGTAGGATGGGGGTTATATCCCCACAAACCTACTGTAAGCTGAAAATACTATCAGTTAAAAATGCATTTATTAAACTTAATCTACAAAATATCACAACTTAGCAACTCAGTACATTGTAGAACACTGACTGTTTATTTGGCTCCCTGCCACTGCCCAGCATAATGAGAGTATTATACCACACACTGCCATTCAGGAAAAGATCAAAAGTAAAAATTCACAATGCAGTTTTTAGTGACTATGTATAATTTTCATATCATCATAAAGTTGAAAGATTCTAAGTAAGAGACTGCACCTTAAAATTAGATGACAGCATTCTGAACAAATACAGGTTTTAAAGTACAAGCACAGAAAAACAGTTTAAGAATTTTTATTTGGGGTGTGACACTGCAGCTCAAACTCACTCTATACTATCTGCATAATAGTCACACTGTGAATGGCAATTTAGTTTCAAAAGCGTATCATCTGTCACATTAATGTTGCTGAAATTAAATTTTATCAGTTTTTACTATTGATTTAATTTATAAATCTGATTTTACTTTACAGTTATGTGAAAGTAGATACACAAAAAAGTAACATCAGGTTTTATGTAGAACCTGATAAAATTATCAAATGTCACTGTTGGGAGTTTCATATCCATTTAAGAGACCTATGTATCACTCACTACTAAAAAACTCCTTTCAGGGGCTGGAGGTTTAACTAAGCTGATAGAGTGAATGCTTAGCATGGGTTAAATGCCTATCATAAAAAAAGAAAATTAAAGAAGAGAGAAAAAGAGGAGACTCCCTTTCAAAATCCCCAAATGGGTTTTAGTAGTCTCTAAATACAATGAAATCAAAATTTGGGGAGAGCCATATACTTCACCAAATTCTTAAGGGAAATTAAGACCATGATTCAAAAAATATGAAGAACAGTTTCAGGACAGGAATTTGATAACTCACTGAAAAAGCATCATCTCCTAGTTTCTTAAGGTCCAAGGGGTATGCTATCAATTTAATTTACTATGTGGTGGTGAAGTCTATGGTCTACTTCTGTGAAGGATTTCACAGCCTTTAACTAACCAGACAGTCTCTGTCCAACTATGGCAAACACTTCTCTTAGCGCTTCATTCTCATTCTGGAGTTCTAACTATTTTTACCTTTTGGTCACAGACCATTTTACCCTTCAAGAGGTAAAAAGACTGGAGAAGTTAACAGCATTCTAAATATAGATAAACTCTCTTTGCTTTATATAATTATTTAAATAACATTTTTGTTACCCATGTAATTCCTAATGATTCTCAGTACTTGAGCAGATGACCAATCTGATCAGTCTTTGGTACAAAACTGCTGTATGTAACACATGGATTCCTTAATGGGTGTCATGCTTTTAACAGGAAATGTAGTCCAATGTTCTTTATTTCACTACAAGCCACTACTGGAATTTCAATGTTGCCTATGCATCATTGCTTATAAATGAAGGGTATTTTTCTATCCTTCTTATAAGAAAACTCTCAAATAACAGGATTATGGCTCAATCATAAGGCATAAAAGATTCAGTATCTATCAATAAAGTCACTGTTATGCTTTGCAAGTTCAAAGACCCATGTATTTTGAAAAGAAGCTATTAATGTTTTAAGAAAATGCATCCTCATACATACCAAAGAAAATGTGCTTTTAAAAGTTAATATCTGTAAACAAAACTTGTAAGGGTTTTAAAAATGTGCTCTATGATATAAAAAACATTTAATTAAGCAATTTAAGAAGTGAGATCTTATTGTAATCTATCACCTTAAACCATGAAGAAGTAAATTATATATATAAAACAAAGCAATCACTGACTATAATTATCTCCTATTGTCACCAACTTTACATATGGAATGAGGGTGCTAATCAAACTTTCATGTTATTTATATAAGTGACAGGAACTTATTTCTAAGATTGATTCAAGACATTTGAAGTTCTGGAATTAAAGAGAATAGACACTACTGAAATTAAAAATATTTTAAGGCTGGGTGCCTGGCACATACCTGTAATCCCAGAGATTTGGGAAGCTAAAGCAGGAAGATCACAAGTTCATAAGGTAGCCTCAGCATATTAGTGAGACGCTAAGCCACTCAGTGAGATCCTATCTCTAAATAAAATTCTAAAAAATTAAAAAGGGGGGATTGGGACTAGGGATGTGGCTCAGTGGTTAAAGGGCCCTGGATTCAATACCCCCCCAAAAAAATATTTAATGGTAGAACTTTATTTTACATTTCCAATATTGTTATTTCACATTCAACTGTTAAGAAGGCATTCTTATAAATACAAACTTAAGCTAATGAACCAGGAGAAACAATACCTACTTGGACAGTATACCTGACTATATAGTCTAGTTCTATTCAAAAATATACAATTTAAAATGTTATATATTTTCATTTTTCCTACAGTCTTCAAGGCAATAAAAATGTATTCCCTGTGTTATTCCTATCTTTTGGACAACCATTTGAATGTCTAAAGTAGCCGGCACCCACTGAAAATTAAAAAAAAAAAAAAAAAAAGCAGCCTCTGATGAGCAATTCTAAGATATTTGTCTCAGACCCCTTTTATCCACTTAAAATCGAGGACCCTTACAAAGTTTTTTGTTTTTATGTGGGTTATACCTATCAATATTTATTATATTTAACATTAAAACTGAATCCTTAAAAACATGTAAAAATGTTTATTACATTTTAACAATTTGCTTTTTGTAAAAAATAACTTTAAAAATGAAAAGTGGGCACTGTCTTATATTCTACCTTAATAGGAGATATTATGAGCTGAATTCTCATATTTGCTTTTTTAAAAATTCTATATGTTGTTTTGACTGCACTTAAAAAAAGTGAATATAGTCCCAAACAGATAAGTATTTTTAAAAGGAAACATAATTTTAATAGCTTTTTCAGATAACTATGGATAGTTTTCTTTGCTACAAAAACAAATTCTTAAGCCCCACCACGTAAGTAGTTTCAAAAACTCTAAGGCTGCAACCCAGCAATCTGAATCTTACCAAGCTCCTTAGGAGACTGTGATACAAACTGAAGTTTGGGGACTTCTGGTCTAATTTATACTGATTAATAACAATTCACAATTTCAATTAGATTATTGTAGAGAAATCCTAATAGGATTAATAACCTAAATGATTTAAAACTCATAGTCAAGACTAATAGACATGGTATGTTGTACAACCTCATTACCTTAACATTTGACACGTTTTGTTTAAAATGGCATTACGAAAGCATTAACTTTTTATTAATCTAGTTTATGGTTACTACTCTACGGCACAACATTTAGTGCTGTACAGCCATTAAAATTTTGCCTCACTAAAAGTTATTCATTGCAAAGCAACACGGTATTTACCTAGCATTAAAGAATGCATCATCTGATATAAAAATGTATATTTAAAATTTTAATATTACAAATATAGTTTCACTCCAATGCCTGGATTAAAGTTTGCCACATAAAAGATGATTCAAAAGGAAGTAAACTGATTTCCCCAAATTATTAAATAAGCCTTAAAAAATAGTCCAACAACAATGCTTATTTCAGTTTTGCTGCAGTGTGTGCTTTTCTTTCTCTGCATTCCATACAAGCCCAACATTTTTTCATGACTTAGCCTTGGATATTTGTTCATGAAGAAACTTCTACCTCCTTAATAATGCACGGTATTGCACCTTATTATTTTTTATTCCTTTTTAAGAGAAACAAACAAAAACAGTCCTTCTAAAACAAACTTTGGGGGAAAAAAAGGTACTCTTATACTAACCATTTTCATCTTTTTCGTGATAGGGCTAAGACTGATTTTTTTTGATACTGAATATCCAAGCAATTTTCAAAGAAGACATTTTAATGTCTAAAAGAAAATGATAAAATATGAATACAAGTCCTAATTGTTAAACATCTGAAGGGATGATCAATAAAGACAAAATGTGGATAAAATGTTATCTGTGACTGATTCTCTTATGCATATGTTGACTATGAATAAACCAGTGAAATAAGTAATTAATAGTAACTTTAAGAAAGAAATGTTTACATAGAAACCCCAAAGGATAAAAATGACATGAAAAACCTAGTTTCTATATTCATTTTAAAAGTATTTGCCTACTAAATACTTCAGACTTTCTGAATTCCTTTCCTTTACATCCCAGAAAGTAAGAAAGCACATTAAGTGTGTGGTCTTATACTTTATGGTATATTTAATATACCAAATTCAATAACTGAAAATGCAAATAGCCAAAGAGGCATCGCCATCTGAAGAGCAATGAAGATCTTTCCATGTAAGAATGTTTTAAATATTATAAACTATATTATACCCCTGAGGAAAAAATAAAACAAGCATAGTAAATATCAGTTTTAAAATACAAAGGTTTACCTTAAAATACAGAAAGAATAACATTAAATCAATAATCACATTAACTGTTTCTCTTATAAACACTCCTAAATTGTTAAAGTATTACTCAAAAGAGAATAAGAAAAGGAAGTACCTTAAAGAAGTCTGGATTTTAAAGGGTAGGAAAAAGAAATTTTTAAAACATATTAATGATTTTCTTTTTTCTCAATTTATGAGTTCAAATAACTACATAAGCTAAAGAAAGAATGACAGACACCCTAATCTCATGGTGGTAAAATAAACAAACAATACCTAACAGCTAGCCCTTAAGGTGTGTGCTCTGTGCTCAGTACCAAGTAGAACTCTATTATATAACCTCATTCAACCCTCATACTATCACCAAGGACAAGATTTTAGTAGTATTCCTACATTTAAATCAAGAGGGAGATATGAAGTACTTTACCCCAAATCTCCCAAAATTTGACTTTAGAGCTTTAACACATTGTTTCTTGAAACTTTTTCTCAGAATTAAAAAAAAAAAAGTTAATCAATTTCTCATAAAATTAAGAAAAGACAAAGAAAATCATGATAGGAGATCGAAATGATTGTTCTTTATTTTGAGCTTTCTGAGAAAGGCTCAAAAGCATATTACTGTAAAGTTCCAAGAGAGATAAAAATACATTCCACCTCTTCCAGATGGAAAACTCAAGAGCAGAGGGGCCATCCTTAGAATCTCAACTAATTTCTATTTAGTAAAGATCCCACTTCCCTTTTTCAATTGTGACTCTTTCATTTATTTGCATATTAACTCTATTATAAAGTATATTTAACATGACCAATGAATATTTTTAATATTATACTGAACTTTTCCCTCCTCAAGTTCTCAAAAATAAATACAAAAATCTTTCTCAACAAGGTTGGGATAAACTCGAACGGTATTTCATTAGGGTCCTACTAAATTCAATTACCCTGAAGAGACTTCTTTTAAGCTTTTTCTAAGAACAATTCTGGGGGGGGGGGAAATCCATTTTTTCAATCCCTCTCTATAGTTTAAATTTGCAACTTATTTCCCAGAGAATGTTATAGTGATGCACTAATACATGAACTATTATGCACTCCAAATCTGTTTCAAGAAAACCATGTTATGATTGACCACATGGCAGTACATGGACAAAGGAATTTCCTTGCTTTTACTTTCACAGTGGGCACACAGCGCCCTCTACTGCACAAGCCAAAGAAATGTTCTCCAAACTAAAAGCATCCAAAACTAAATAAAGCAAGGGCAATAGAAATTTCTGGGAAATCTAAATTTAGACTCATAGTTTGCATTTTAGTGTATTACCTTTGTATATTTTTATATTTTCCACACGCAGTGAATCATTTTCTTTTGCACATGCCTAGAGCTCTTAGCTGGATCCTTTTCTGGCTCATCTATATTCACAGGACAGAACAGCTTGAAAAGGTCAAGTTCTCAAAAAGATATCAGTGAAATGAAATAAGGATATCTCCCTTCTCTGATCTGTCTCTCATGGCAGGGTACAGGATGTAGATGATACAAAGGAACTCTAGTTATTCACAACCAGTTTCATCCAAAGCAGAGTCACACTCCAAACCTTTCCATGCTGGCAAACGACAACTGTAGACAAAAATATTTTATTTTGAAGAACGAGAGAAATGTTGCTTGATAAATTAAAAAATGCTCCATCAGTGATTGAGAGACTGGACAATCACGTAAGAGAATCCAAACTTCTAAATTTTCATTATGCTTTAAAATCTGTGTTAAATGCATAATGTACCCCAAAGAAACAATGAAAGATACTTTATAGTAATATGAGTTTTTTAAGTGCACTGAAATATATTTTGTGCAATAAACCACATTCAAATTTCACTTTGTCCAAGCTATACATTTTATTATTTATGTGTATTTATATCATATATATAACTAATATAACTTGAAATTGCTTTGACATATAATCAGTAAAAGACAACAGAAATTTTAAAAATAAATTTTTAGAAGTTGAGGGATACATTACTCTTTTATTTTTCTGTCTTAATTTTGTTCAAACTAAACTGAGAATTTGAAAACTTTTTCCTTAGTAAGGAAGACTTAAGATGCTACCACATAATATAATTGGGTAAAATAATTACAGAGCAGCTAAGTAAACTGAACTAAAAGAAATAAAAAGAATGTGCCTCTTATCTAGCTACATTTTAAAGGAAGTTTTTGTTTTTTAAAGGCAAATTTGGAGCACCCTCTAGTGGAAACCTCATGTAATAAGCTTAAAACTTCTGTTTCTGAAATTTCATAACTAAATTTTCAAAAATGAAATAACAGAAAAGGTACACTAAGTAGACTCCTCTTTCCAAATCTTGCTCTTAAAGTTACTCTGACCAAACACAGGAGAGAAAGCACTTCCCAAAATCCAACCAAAAAACAGTCTATTACTTGAAAATTTGATTAACAATTTTCAAAAGAAATAAGCAGGATCCCTAAATATTATAGAGGTAATGATATTCTACTCAAGAGAAAATCCCATGTGGATATAAAATAATTACATTCTAGAAATAAAGAGAACCATTTTGGTAGCTTGATTCTTGGTGGCTAAAAGATTCAACCAAAAAAGAACTAATGAAAAACAAGACAAAAAAAACTGTACAAAAATACCTTCCAAATTACAATTCTCTCCAAACATACTGTAATGTGTTTAAAAATATCCTTTGGTAAATTAGTTGAGAATCTCCATAACCACCTGGTTATGCTCCTTTGGTCTTGGTTATTGAAGGGACTGCCTGGTCTGGACAGATATGACACCACAAATGCAAACTCCACATAACATGTGGAGATGACTCTTCACATGTAATAATTTTAAATGAATACATGAAATGCTAGATTATGTGAATTAATAGGGTTATCATGTAACTAGGCTACATTTGATGAGTGACATTAAATTCTGGCTACCATAACACAAAGGAATACTAAAAAAATAAAATAAAAACTTCATATGAGAGATCAATTTAAAAAGCAATTTGGAAGTCTATTTACTACTGACGGCTGAAACTTGGATTATCTGACCCAAAGAAGAAAAGCTACTTAGAAGAGATGAGATATTCATTCATTCATTCAATACTGCTTTGCTAAACACTTTAAATACATGGTGTTCAAGGTTCTAGAGGCATGGTAGAATCATGAGTAGACAAGGTCTCTGTTGTAACAGAACTTGCACCCAGAAAGGGATATCTATCAGTCAATGAGCTCTGTAAATACAAGAATTTCTGTCCTATTTATATTGCTATCTTCAGCATCTAATAGTTGCTCAATAAATATTCTTTGGATTAAATTAAAAAATACCTTAAGTTAGTGATAGGTGATATAAAAAAAAACAAGTCATACAGAGAGAATAATAGAGGATAAAGCATATATGTTATTAGAGAAGAAGCAAGGGGCTTTCTAAGGAAATACCATTAGAACAAGGCTGATAATCAATGTCAGTCCTGCAAAGATCAAAGAAAAGAACTTTCCAAAAAAGAGGAGAAACAAAGGTACCTGCTGTGAGTCTGATCTGACATTCAGATTATAAAAACAGGCAAGCCACAGAATTATAGTAAAGAATTCAGATGTTATTCAAATTGAGAAAAATATGTTGGTGGCTTCAAGTAGGATAGAAGAGTAGAAATGCAGACAGTGGGCAACTTCACGATCTATTCTAGAAGGGAAGTATAAGTAAGATTTCCTAGTAGGTTTGTTAAGTAAGATTAAATCAAGAGGGGTATTAAGATTGATTTTAAGGCTTAAACATGGATGGATGATATTGCTATTTATTTATTGAGATTGGAAAATGAGGTAAGAGGAGATTTTAGGAAGTTATAATACAGAAGAGGACAACGTTTATAACTGCCTATATATAATTAGGATTTCAAGAAAGCAGTTGGATATTTCAATTTGGGTTAAATAAGTGGATTTACATAGAGAATTTTTAAATACTGTTTGCAAAGAGATGGTGTGTAACATATGGGACTAAAGTTATCAGAAAGAAGGGGGATAAGAATGATTATTAGAGGTGGATGTTATTTTAGAGTGAAGCATATTTTTTAAAAGAAAGCATTTTTATTAGAGCTACACAGGAAGAAACTAAACAGCTCACATACATTATGGGCTTTTCACAGAGACACTGCAAATTCAGAAATAGAGACTGGATGAGCTTCCATCTGCAGGATTATTACTAAAGCAACTGTTACAAGGGATGGGAGTTTCCCTAAATGTTCTTCCAAGGTACCAATTTTTAAAATATATATGCTTTATCTTAACTTACGTAACTTATTTTGTTAGTAAGTAAATACTAGAGTAAAAATCATTGGCATAATAAAATGTGTGTGCTAGTAGCCATTCTGTTACCTGTTTTTGTTAACAAAAGGTTATCCAGATGCCTGTCTCCGACTCCAAGTATATATGTAATCACACAATATCCAGCTAAAATGAGACAAAAAAATTTATGAAAAACATGTAAATCAGGTTATGTATCCCACTGAATAAATATGAAAACAATGTGTGCTACTTTAATTTCAACTTGCTTTTTCATACCTGGTTTCTCCCTAAATTTTCAAATTTGTAATTTCCTTTGGCTCTATTTAAAAAGTCTATGACTTGCTGGGCACAGTAGCACACGACTGTAATTCCAGCAGCACAGGAAGCCGAGGCAGGAGGATCACAAGTTCAAAGCCAGACTCAGCATTTAGCAAGGTCCTAAGCAACTCAATGAGACCCTAATCTCTAAATAAAATATAAAAAAAAGCTGGGGATGTGGCTCAGTGGTTAAGCAACCATGGGTTCAATTCCCAGTAGCAATTAAATAAATAAATAAAAATCTATGACTTGAAACACAAAAGAAATTATCATTTACAATAGAAAGAAATCTTGTAAAATTTTGACAAATTATAAATAGTATTCCCATCAAAAAGTTAAACCAAGTTTCAAGAATCTCAATTATAACATATCTAGCATTTCTCAGTTCAAATTGAACACGTTAGCTGACATTGAAAAAGAATTATAATAAACTGTCAATCGCACCATAATTTAAAATTGTGCTACCTAAATTAAAAGTAAATAAGTTTTGTTTTTGTTTTTAATTATAGAGAAACAATCTTGATGTGCCAGAAGACAGAAAATGTAATACACTCGAGTGGTAAGGGCACTTATTAACTTCACATTAGTACCCTAACAATAATATAACCTGCAAATATATAAATTATAACAGCTTTTACAAAACTACAATGTTGTTATATAATAGTATTTACAAAAACATGTTTATTTTAGCTCCTATGTAAAAAGAAGATTAGACCACCTAATAATGACAGAAAATTATCTTCTTCAAATTTTAAAAATATTAAGGTTCATTTGACTTAAGTTCCTGATGACCAAAAAATTCTGAAATACTAGCTCATAGGAATTTTGTGAAAAATAAAAAAATACTACATATCAAAAAGCAATTTCTAGGGCTGGGGATGTGTCTCAAGAGGTAACGTGCTCGCCTGGCATGCGCGGGGCGCTGGGTTCGAGCCTCAGCACCACATAAAAATAAAATAAAGATGTTGTGTTCACCAAAAAAATATATATATATTAAAAAAAATTCTCTCTCTCCTGAAAAAAAAGAAAAAAAGCAATTTCTAAAAACATAAAAAAAATTCAATTTTAAATATAGCTGTCAAATATTCAAAAAGCCTTCCTCCTTCCAGCTTTGTTTGCTTATGTATAGGCATAAATATAAAACTAAATATAATAAAACTAAATATAATATTTATAAAAACAGTTATGACCATTATATACCATATACCATTCAGGGTTGAAATCTAGTATCAGCTTCTTTATCTTCCCTTAAACAATTCAGTTATAAACAAACAACTTAAGAGATAAAATATACAAGAACATAAGCTTTATAAAGATAGCAAAAATGACAGAAGAATATAAATTAATCCTTATAGCATGCTACTACTTCTAGGAATGAACCAAGAGTACTGACTCCAAAATACTGTGAGAAATACTATCTTTACAGAGCACTTTTGGCTGAGCTCAGTTTTTATCTAAAGCACTCTTAGCTGAGCTCACTTTTCATCCAAAGCTTTTATTGAAAGCACAATTATTTCTAACTAATACTTTCCCCATAGCCTGCCTATTGTCATTATTCAAAAATAGGATAAACCTAGGGGAAAATTGACAGGTTCCAGGAAGAGGTAACTTGTAATTTCATCAGATGGCTAACTTTATTACCCAAACACATAAATGGAAAGCTAACCTGAAAAACTTACCACAGCTTTTAACATAAGTGTCCATGACTTCAGCACTGATCCCATTTGGTCCATTCTCACTTGGTGCATATTTTCTAAAAAAGTTCTGAAAAGACATTATTTACCCGTTTAAGAATTCAATATATTTAAACAAATTAGGCATTTTGAAATTGTAAAAATGACCAATAAGTTTCTAGTCCAAAATTTAGTCAAAATACAATTAGATGCTTACTGAACCAAACAATAATGGTGGTTCAATAAATGCAATGGAGTGTACAAAGAGTCTGACAACGTTTGGGAAAACAATACTTAATATATTTCTTTCTTTTTTCCTTTTTAAGATTATCCACTTGACCTATTTCTTTACTTTCAAATGTTAAAGAAAAACACAGCATTTTATTTCAAAGTATAATTAAAATATTGTTACGCAGCACTAAAAAATGACAAAATCATAGAATTTGCAGGGAAATGGATGGCACTAGAGCAGATTATGCTTAGTGAAGCTAGCCAATCCCTAAAAAACAAATACCAAATGTCTTCTTTGATATAATGAGAGCAACTAAGAACAGAGCAGGGAGGAAGAGCAGGAAGAAAAGATTAACATTAAACAGATACATGAGGTGGGATGGAAAGGGAGAGAAAAGGGAAATTGCATGGTAATGGAGGGAGACCCTCATTGTTATACAAAATTACATATAAGAGGTTGTGAGGGGAATGGGAAAATAAACAAGGAGAGATATGAATTACAGTGGATGGGGTAGAGAGAGAAGATGGGAGGGGAGGGAGGGGGGATGGTAGAGGATAGGAAAGGTAGCAGAATACAACAGTTACTAATAGGGCATTATGTAAAAATGTGGATGTGTAACCGATGTGATTCTGCAATCTGTATTTGGGGTAAAATTGGGAGTTCATAACCAACTTGAATCTAATGTATGAAATATGATATGTCAAGAGCTTTATAATGTTTTGAACAACCAATAAAAAAAATATTGTTAAAAATAGATTTATCCTGTTTTCAGTTTTTTGAACACTATGAATATTTAACCAACTATTTTTATTTGGAATATATAAAGAATTCCTACAAATCAATAGGAAAACTACAAACAACTCAATAGGACATGGACAAAAGATGGCAAGTGCTTCATGTCCTTCATATAGATTTTTAAATGTTAAACCTTGCAGATAATCAGGGAATTACAAATTAAAACCACAACTGGATACCAAGAGCTAGAAATCTGATAATACTAAGATTAGGCAGGGATACATGGCAATGAGAAACAGAAAAGGAATAATTATTTTAGGAAAAAAATAAGTCTTTTAAATATAAACTACAGGTGAAGGTAACAATACCCTATGATCCACCCAAACTATTTGCAGAGATCATAAATGTAGTCTAGAACCAGTATACACACTCTCTTCCTTTACAAAAATAATCCTGACCAGGCATGGTGGTGCACACCTGTAATCCCAGTGGCTCAGGAGGCTGAAACAGGAGGATCATGAGTTCAAAGCCAGTCTCAGCAACAGTGAGGTACTAAGCAACTCACTGAGACCCTGTCTCTAATAAAATACAAAACTGGGCTGGGGATGTAGCTCAGTGGCTGAGTACCCCTGCGTTCACTCCCTGATACCAAAAAAAAAAAAAAAAAAATTTAAAAACTAATCCTAATTTCAGAATAATATACTTAATTGATAACTTTATGAAATAATGACTTCAAGACCACTAACAACTTGATTTGCTATAGGACCCACAGATTCAACATTTATTTGCACTACACCTAAGGTTTGTTATAGTGAAAGGATATACAATAAGAATGTCATAGAAAAAATACACATACACACAAAAAAAGTGGAGAAATTCCCACAGGCCTCCAAGTTTTCTGATGAGGGAACCTACTGAGCATATAAATTTCTTCAATAGAAAGATATTTTAAAAAGTTTTTAAATTGCAGTGCTATAAGCATAATTATACAAAAGATGTATGAGTAAGAATGTCTCTACAATACTTTCTAAATAACAAAAATTGGAAATAATCAAAATGTCCATCAATTAAAGGTTACATAAATTGTAGTATATCCTCACTTTGAAATATAATGCAATCATAAACTTTAACATAGTTTTAATTTTAATTCTAATCTTCTATTTTGTATGGCATGCATTACTCATAAAACTGACCACTTGAATACACTGACATGGAAGAATTTCCAACTACAAATAATGCTCACTTCTAAAGAAAAAAACCTGTATAAAGAAAGTGATAAAGGGAGGCTTTCATTTAATTCCATATATTTTCCATGAAGACTTAAATTTTCAATATGAAGAATATATACATGAGTTTTATAAATATTTAAAATTGGTCCTATACCTGAATGCTTCCCTCAGTATCAAGAACTTCAGCAACAGGAACTGACTGGATAAACTGCATGAAACCTACACAGAAATGAACAAACATACTGTATTCATAATACCTTTTAGATAATAGAAATAAAGGTTCTACTAAGAATAACCTTCTTTTGTAATGGATACACTCTACATCTGAACAACTTAAAAAGGTTTGTGAACGCTATATTCAGTTTATTGTGGCATTGAAAACACTGTAACTACCAGGAAAATTTTTATGCTAATTAATCTGCTTATTTGTCTAGGCAAATTTCTATTATTGAACAAAAGAACACAAAGCAACAGACAAAGCTTCTTAAATCTATCATCAAAATTTTCTTCTTTCCATGGCTTGATAAGAGATAGTAATCAAAAACAGTATAAATTTAAGAGCATTCTAAGAATTCTGGAATATTATCACCTAAGCCAATTTGTATATGTCCAGTGGCTCCTTTTGTCTAACACTCCATCTTCTGTCATTTACTGGAAATGACTTGGGAAGAAGTACCTCCCAAGTACCTCAAACTACCAAGACAAATCAGGAGGGAACAGTATGTGAGATAATAAAAATGAAAAAAGTCTGGTAAATCTTGGAACAACAATAGGAACATATAACAACCAATACATGAAAAAAAATGAAAGACGAATGGGAAACATTATTTTAGAACTAGAAAGAGTCATGACCTGGTTTTGAGTCTTCTAACAATTTACACACAGATCACACCCCTTTAGAGCAAGAAATGTTTTATTTATTCTCATATCACAAATGTACAACAGTACACAGTAATTCGCTTAAGAAGTATCTGTTGTTTTTTTAATATGGAACATGAGCTGTCAAGTAAGCAAAAATACATGCTTGATCCTACCTACATATCTTAAACACTATGAATGAAAGCATGACCTGAAAGTTCAGGAAGACTTAAGTTACAGAAGAATCAAAGGACATCTGGCAATTGAATCATGTTTTTATTATTTCAACAATAAAGTTACTAGATAAAGCTATGTAGGGAAAGCTGTGTCAGATAGTGGTCATAGTATATGTGAAGGTCCCAAGAGCAAAAAGAGCATGGGGCATTAGAGAAAACAAAATGTAGCCATTTTGGGGGCTGGAGCTGTGGCTCAGTGGTAGAGCACTTGCCTTACAAGTGTGAAGCACTGGGTTCGATTGTAGCACCACATAAAAACAAATAAAGGCACTGAGTCTACAAACAACTAAAAAAAAAAAAAATTAAAAAAAAATGTAGCCATTTTGGCTCAAGAAAGCAAGAGGACAGTGGCAAATGAAGAGGCTTGAGACAGGTACAGGGAGTCCTACAACTGAAGAATTTAAATCTAGGTAAAGCCTCTTGGTCTTTGTCCCAAGAGCAAATGAAAACTACCAAATACACCTACGCAGGATAGTAAAGAAGCACATTTGCACTTCTATAAAAATCAATTTGAAGGAAAAATGAGAATAATAAAATCACCAAATAGTCTTGGAAGTAGCCAAGGGAAGGACAAAAACTTAAAACAATTATTTTATTTTTTCAAGGTAACTACAGATATAAAGCAAAGAGTATGGAATTTACAAAAAGCATTAGTCAAGCATTCTTAGGGAATTTGCCATCAAACTTCCAGAGGTTATTCCATTTTAAAAATACTTACATGCTATATACATGTATCCATGTTTGTATGTGAATGTGCAAGCACACATAGTCAAAATATATAAAAAAGAATTCAACTGACAACATAATTTGCTGAATAGCTTTTTATAAGCAGAGCACAGTGCAAAGCCTTTCTCAAAGGATTATTCTGAACAGATTACAATGCAATAAACATCTGTGGATTATAATCAGTTTAAATGCAAAGAAATATATAACAGAGGTGTTAAATTTTCTCCAAAGGTGATGTTTTTATAATTTCAAGAGGTAAAAATACAAAGTGAGAGCATGTGTGCATGCACAACAGATATAGGGAGTGAGGGAACAGAGGGAAGAGAGAGGGGGAGAAACAGAGGGACAAGAATAAAAGGAAAGTAGGAAGGACTGAAGAAAAGGGAAGTGATGCAAGAGAGGAAAGAAGAGAAGGAGGAATGGAAGGAAGAGACAGAAGGGAAAGAGAAAAAAAGGAGGAAGCAGAGAAGGAAAGATGGCCCAACTGGCCTGCAGTGCTACAAAAGTAAGTTTAATCTCTAACATTCTTCAGAATTTTCAGTTTAAAGAGTACTCATTAGACATTAAAGTAAACAATCCTTATATAAAATAAACTCACCATGTTTTGTACTCGTGGCTAATACCTTATAAGGTGTCAATTTCAAATCCAGATTTTCTTTCCGTAACAGCTTTAAATCAAAAGATAAAATACTTTAAACAAATGTAAAAATTATTAGGAAACAGTTTTGTGGACAACTATTAGAGTCATTTAATATAATAAAGATATAGCCTTAATGTAAGGTTAACTAAGTTAATTAAACTTAAATCATCAAAATAAATTCATTAATTTTTGATGGTGTGATGAATTTTTTATTCACTCTCTATGATGAGTTTTTAATAAACAGTAGGATTCTCCTTTATGGACATAAAGTATTTTACAATATAAAAATTTTTTAAAATGAGGCCAACATTCCTTTGAAACCCAAGACAATAATGGGATGTTTCCTTTTTTAAAAAAAGATCTAATAGACATTATAGAAATTACTAAAGCTTACAATGTGAGAATTTAAATTTGGAAAAAAGGTTTTATGGCGCATATGAAGCTTCACACTCATCACAAGAATAATTCTGAAGTGCAGAAAAACAATTTTATTTGTTCAAGGATAAGTGGAGATTACTAAAAGATTTTTAGGACTGTAACTGAATAATACAAACACTTTTGTTTCCATAAGCAGTATATATACTAAACCATAGTTTTCTAAAATAAAAACATGTCCCCTATCAATATAAAGTTATGCTCACCTTATCCATAAGTGAAATGATTTGAAGAATGAGTTGATCTTGGCGTAAATCATCTCCATGCTTAAATATAACGGGATATTTGCCTCCATCTTCTGTCTTAAAGAACAACTGTGCAGGCATAAGGGCACTCTGGAAAAGAAATGTACTGTTTTCAATTTGAATGTAAATTAATGCATAAAGATTTACAATAGCCAGAAGAAAGTTCTGGCACATAATTTAAAAACAGGTGAACAAGACCTAAAGAAGCAACATGGGTTGTCAGATACATGAGGGTACCATGTAGAGAACAATGAACCAGCTAATAGGCAGATCACATGGTGGAAAAAGCACAAACTTTGCAATTAAACAATCCTGGCTCTGAATCCAGGCTTTGCCAGGTACCAGCCAAACAGTCCTATGAATAGTTTATAAAACAAAGATAGCATTTCCTCTGCTATGACAATCAGAAACTGTTGATGAGAAGGGTCTCACACTAGGCCTAATATAAAGCAGACATTCCATGTGTGTCTACTACCATTATTTTTATTATTAGAGATATAATGGAGTAAATAAAGTAAAACAGTATAAAACAAAAATGTATCAGATGAAAAGAACATGGCCATTTTTAATATATATTTATTTATAATTAGTTATAGATGAACACAATATCTTTATTTTGTTTGTTTATTTTTATGTGGTGCTGAGGATCAAACCCAGTGCCTCACATGTGTGAGACAAGTGCTCTGCCACTGAGTCACAACTCTAGCCCCACAGCCATGGTTTTTAATAGCAATTATATACTGTGAGACTCAAAATCTCAAAATTTTGAGTTCTCAAAATCCTGAGATTATTACTTTGGGGATAAATGGTCAGAAAACTGCTCTGAGAAAGAGAGATCCTATGGATTTTGACCATGGATAGAAAATATTTTATAAGATTGTAAATTTGGAGAAATTCATAATAATATACAGAAAATAAATGTGTCACAAAAGAAAACAAATGGCAATAACTCTAATTTACGTAAACCAAGAAAATAGCATAAAAAGCATCACACAAATGGATGAAGACACATGGCAAAGCAGACAAAGCAAAATATTAATGACAGAATGGAAGTAATGGAAGTGGTAGATACACAGTCACATACTGAAAAACCCCTTTAACTCTGCACTGTTTGAAAACTTTCCTATAGGGGCTGGGGATATGACTCAGTAATACAGCACTTGCCTAGCATGCATGAGGCCCTAGGTTCGATTGCCAGCAACACACACACACACACACAAAAAAAAAAAAAAAAACAACTTTTCTATAACATGATGAGAAAAAAAGGCATGAAAAAATGCTTCAAAGAATGTTAAGCTCAGAGCATAAATATTCTAGTGGACTAAAATTCTGAACCTTAAATTAACTTAAATTTAGAGAATCATTTTATCACCACTATCAAAATGTACTTATTACCTTAAGCCCTAATTTACAAAAGCTCAAGAATAATAGTTGGAAGTGATCTTCCTAAATATGACAGGTAAAAGGATCTTTGATGTAATTTATTTTTTTCAGATTCAAAGGTAAATATGAAATTTCGATTTCATCTAAAATCTGAAGCAAGGTGATGATGACCATAGTATAACTACCATTACTCCCAGTGCCTTAAGTGAACCATTCTCCATAATGATCCAACTTTGGTTCTTAGACCAAGAACTACAAAAACTCCTTTAAAAATATTACACAAAGGGCTGGGGTTGTGGCTCAATGGTAGAGTGTTGGGTTCAAACCTGTCCACCTACAACTAAAAAATAAATATTAAAAAAAAATATTACACAAAAGAATTTTCAGAAGTTTATAAAAGTTATAAAAGTACAACAGGAATCCATGGGTTCCCTGCAAATATATGCAATATTTTCAATGTGTGAATAAGCAGATGGACTACTGAAAGAACATAATCCATCACTTTTTCAAGATTCTCAAAGGCATTCATGTCCCCAATTAAGAATTACTTCGAGTTATGTAATAACTCTATACAGAGATATATTATATAGCTAGTTACTCTACACAACTAAACAGTCATACACAGAAACTGTCTGAAGACCAGTATTTCTAAACTCCAATTCACTATGTTTAAGAATTCCATAAGCTTAAGGCTAGAAAACAATAACAGGACTGTATATCAAAAAGATTCCCCATATTTTGACTATTTACTTTATACGCATAAAACAAAATTGTAATATTCTATAATTAAAAATAACACGGGCTTAGAATCCACTACCAATAATGGCAGATGTACATTCTTATATTCTATTCTTAAAACTCTTGCTCTGTCTTAGACATACTTTTCTACCCTGCTTGAAAACAAGGGTACAAGTACCTTTTTAATTCACTCTTTTTAATTAGTGCTTAGAGAAACTGGTCTTGCTTGGGAGTTCTTGGGAGTTCGATGTTTAACAACCAGCAAAATACTAGTTGTTAAAAGTATACTGTCTTATGCATAACTTTCTATACTTGAGTCCTCCATGGAATGTAAGCATGAAGTAAGAAATATTTGCATTGCATCTCCTATACCTGTGTTTTCAAACCGTAAGCTGCAATCTATTAATGATTATTCAATTTTTTTAAAAATGGGTTGTAAGACACATTTAAATGTTAAAGCAATTAGAAAATATTTTTGAAAAATAGACACTATCATTCTATAACATGCAGTAAAGATTAAGTACTATTTTATGAAACTTATGTTTCAGTTGTGTAACCTAGGCTGCCAATAAGTTGCCTTGACAACACACCTCTTCAAAAACTGTGAACTATTTTGTACTGTAACTATATCCTTTTTCATCTACACAAGTTGTTGCTCTATGATCTGTTTCTTATATTATGCAAAAATAATGTTCAACACAACTTATGAAATTCCATCACTGGATTCACAAAACCTAAAACACCATGTGTCAGAGACCAGCTCCAATAGGGGGCCTCAGGAGACAAACGGATGGTGAGGAGTCGGCGAAAGGGGGGTGGAGAAACAACACAGACACCAAAGTGAAAGTGCTGAATCCCAATCTTTACTTGTGAAGTTGATCATATATACTTTTCATTTTGGCAGGCTCACAGTACTTTGTGGTTACAAAACAGGAATCATTATTCAAAGAAACAAAATATTACGTAGCTACAATTAGAATAGAAGAATGTATCTTGGCTTATGCATAAGCAAGCATTTTTCCTTTCAGTTCGAGTTTTGCTTTGAGCTGTTTCTGTTTAGTTAACTTTTAATAATAGTTAGAAATGTCCCAACTATTGGCTTATACCTTGACTATTCTTTCTTGACTTACTGGCTGCAACCGGTGCCATGGTTACGGCAAGTGGTTAACTTGTTATTAATTTTAATCAAACAAGAGTAAGAGCACAAACCACTGTGCACAGGAACAAGAAAAAGTTGCCCAGTACCAAGCACTAATCTGTCTTCTTAACATTAATTCTTCTTCTCTAGATTTTAATTTAATTTCTCAAAAACTTCCTTGACAGGAATACAGGGAGTTTTTCATTAGACATTAACAATTTACGCTCCACAGCTGAATCATTGCATTTAGAGCAAACAGATCTATTCTTTAGAAGTAGTTGCATTAATTGGGAAAGTCAAGTTTTTTCCTTCATACTTAATGGTCATATGAGAAATTGCAACTATACTTATTAAAGGAATACAAAAACAAACCAGCCCATTCCCAGAAACATACTGCGCTCCTCCAGAGGATGGACACCTTGCGCCATCCACCTCAGTAGGGCCTTGCCATTGCCTGAGTCAGGGGGGGGGGCGCAGCAACCATGTCTCACAGAGATCTTTCTGTATGATGCCCCTCAGATAGTACTGCTTGGCAGGTATGATGCTCAGTCCTTTGTAGTATGATAAGAAAGGCAGCTGCATTCTATTTCTACCTGTGCAACTGGTGGCCAGACCTAAAGAAAATTGAATGTTCTACTAAGAACTAAAAACAAACCAGGCATGGAGGTGCAGTCTATAATTTCAGCAGCTCTGAAGACCTGAGGCAGGAGGATGGTAAGTTCAAAAGCCAGCCTCAGCAACTTGGCAAGGCCCGAATCAACTTTACAAGAACCTGTTTCAAAATAAAAAAGAAACAGGGCTAGGGATGTGACCCATTGTTTAGGCAGGTGCCCAAGGGTTTAATCGCTGGTATCAAAAAACAGAAGAAAAGAAAATGAAGAAGTTTAATGTTCACAGGAACAAATATTGTGTTGAGGAAAAAAAAAGGTGGTGGTGGGGTAACTGGGCCTCATACCTAACAATCTGAACTTTCATGTAAGTTTTACAATTTGTTTATTAAAAAAAAAAATAGTCTCAAGGGAGAAAAGTAGTTGTGGCTCTGAATTACGATAATTAAATAGTTAAAAAAAGTTTTAAATAGAGATATATATTTTATACGTTTTGTTTGTAAAAAATGCTTATGTACTCAAAACAAGAAGATCTTCAATGAAACCGTAGTGATAAATGAAAGGTCCTTTTATTCCCTCTGGTATTTCCTAAATCAAACAGAATTAGAAATATTCCTAGTAATGTACTAATTTTCCAAGGTAGTGTTGTATTTTAAAGAATTAGATTCTAATCATATACATTAAAGATACCTCATAATTACCTTAAATAGTGTAGCTGTTTCTGGGATTATTCCTCTAATTTTCACCTGGGGTTCTAAAGGCAAAGGTATGAGTTCCACATCTGACAAATTCATCTTTTCGTTATCTCCAAGCAATGCCTGTAATCTCTCATTCTAGGAAAATGAATTAGAAGGAATTAATTTGATTTAAAAAAGCAGTTCATAAAACATAAAGATAGAAAAACTGATATTAAGATTTTTGCAGAGTATTACAAAATATATGAAGACTAACATAAAGCAGATGTACATATGTGAGAGAGAGAAACACTTATAAATAATCCATGTAACAAAAGCAGCAGCATGTTTTTATTTTTCTTTTTGGGGGTGGGGGTAGGAGGGTGGCTATAACTGAGCTTTATCCTAGCCTTAGCAGTAATCTTTAAAAGAGTAGTCCCTGGGGGCTAGGGTTGTGGCTCAGTGGTAGAGCACTCGCCTAGCATGTGCAAGGCATGCTGGGTTCAATCCTCAGCACCACATAAAAATACATAAATAAAATAAAGGTATTATGTCCAACTACAATAAAAAAAATGTTAAAAAATAAAAGACTAGTCTCAAGAATACATTTAATTTGCCTCAAGATGGATTTAAAAGATTTGACTTCTATTTCCAAAGGATTTATGAAGCCAGAGAAAACCTAAATTTTATTTGAAATTTAATTTTGCATGACTAAATATTAACTGAAATTTTCATTATAATGTCCCAATGCATTTTTTGAATATAAGAAAGAAATTTTAACTAACTTGGAACTTGATCTGTCCCTACCTTCTACCTTTCACTGAAGGTAATCTAACTTTTTTTAAGATATCATCATCATTCAGTTTCTTCAGTTCATATGCAAATTGAACTGAGCCAGGCTCTCAGAAACTGAGAAATCAAGTCATGGTAAAACAGCTTTCACGTTGTTAAAAGCCCTTTTATTCAGTATTTAAGAAACAATCTATCCTTTGAAAAGCTGAGAGAGTCTTGCATTCTTTAAACAGATGAGCTTGTACTTTAAAGAGGAAAACTTAACTTGCCAATCCCACTGACACAAAGCACTTCAACTGTAATGCAAGAAGCCTATACCAAAAAAGAATTCTGGAGTTAGGGATATACAGAAATTAAAAAAAAAAAAAAGTTTAAAGGATTGACATAAAATTATTTCCTTCCAGTAATACTCCAAATCTCCTTCTCATGATGACAAGTTCCAATTAGAATCAACTGAAAACTGGCATGAATTCCAATACATGCCTTATAAAAATCAATATATCTGCTCCATAGTGAAGTGGACAGTCAAATACACTTATATGAAGAAATGTCAGTTAATCTGACTTTTGAGTTATTCTATCATAACCGATTTCTAGTTCATGTGCTGATAAACAATAAAATAACCAGAAGACAGATAATAAAAGTAAAAATATAGATTCTTCTCATACTGCTATCATGCCAGGAACATAGACATTTCATTTCTCATCTTGGTTATTACAATAGTGTCCTGACTGCTCTTTTCAACTTTTGCCTGCTACAGACTCATTAAAAACAGAGTACTGATGCTAAAACAAAATGCCCCAAAGTGCACACATCAAAGGTGCAGCTCCCCCCGCTGGTGAATACTTGGGATCACAATACTTCTGGCCCAGGGTGCGTAGCAAGTATGGATTTATTTATTTAACCATGGTTTGTGATTCTTCTCAACAACAACAAAAAATAGAAACTGAATAAAACATGTTTTCCCTTCATTTTATATCTCCTCCCTAACTAGGTAAATAATATTTCCTTGCTCATATCTTTGCATTTCTTTAAACATGATCCATTGTCTTTGAATTTCTAATTCAATTCTTCATCTTATCCTCTTTCAACTTTCCTCTTTCAAGTCTAGAAAATAACAGTAGATAAGCTGTATTGTGTTATTTTGCAAAGATCAAGCAGAAAGACCTGGGGCTGTGGTTGTGTAGAGAGATTGCCTAGCATTGGTGAGTCACTGGGTTCAATCCTCAGCACCACATAAAAGTAAATAAATAAAATAAAGGTACTGTTGGCCATCTACAACAACAACCAAAAAAAAAAAAGAAAGAAAGAAGAAGAAAACCCTGTCTATTATCCTATTATCTAATGGGATCCGGAGAAAAAGAAGATACCAAATAAATCCTTCATATGATTTAAGGTACTGATCAGAAAATGACTTGTGAAGAATAGATACTCATCTACTACTTATCAAGTGGAGGCTTCATGGTTCAAAGATTAATGCTCTGGCCAAGAGAACAGACATGAAGCCAGTGTTGTAACTATTTAACAATCTGTTCTGTAACCTTGAGCAAGTTACTCTTGAGATCTTTGTTTCTCAGAATTCTACACTAAAGATTTCAAGACATACTTTACATATCAAATATATTCTAAAATGACAACCAGTAAAGTATGCATAAAAATATGGGTCCAAAATGCACAGGTACAAATCATAAATCTTAACACTTACTGGTTGTGTGGCATGGACAAATTATTTAACCTCTCTATGCCTAATTTTCTTCACAATTAGGATAATACCTAATTTACAGAATTTGGTTTAAATGCTTTGACATATGTAAACTCAAAAAATAGGAACCCATACACAATCAGTGTTTATAAATGTTCCTGTAATTACATCATAAGAAATTCATATAATCTACTGACCCAATGAGAGAGTGGTCAAAACTCACTATTTTACCATGCCACACCACTTTTAGGCATAAACAGAAAGCATTTACCTTTTTCTTGCGATTTCCACTTTCACGCTGGACTGCTTTCATTAGATGCACCAACCGATCTACAAATGTCTGCTGTGCAGCCAGCAAAGAACGCATAACTCTGACAGACTTATCCCCCTGAAGGGAATCAAAGGAAAGGAAAATTAGTTCTATATCTCATGATGATCAGGGTTTCTTTAACAGCATGGATAATCTTTTTTTTCTCTTCTAATAGCTATAAACTTCAACACAAAGAGAAACTGAAAAAGATTAATTATTTTGGTTGAAGATAATGAAAAATCTGATATAGTAGGTAAACATCACCAAACTGTTTGCAGTTGAAAATTATCTGTTTTCAGTGAACACTGGTCTAAAACAAAACCTTTTTCCCCCACAAATAACTGTGTGACAAGACAGAATTTGTTCACCCCAAAATGCTTTCATTGACTGATTCAATAAATAACTGAAAACTGATGGTATCTTCAGAAATGTGCTAGGCATACATATATAGGAGCAACTAAGATACTACTGTCAAGAAACTAAAAAATCTACTTACAGAAGAGAGGGAAGGCGCTGAGTATAGTAGCTGAGGTAGTTCAAAGCCAGCCTCAGCACTTAGTAAGACCCTACCTCAAAATAAAAAGGCTATAGAGATGTAGCTCAGTGATAACATGGCTGTGGGTTCAATCCCAGTACGGGGTGGGGGGGTGGGGATGGGGAGGTTGTCAGGGAGATATACTCAAATAGTATCAAAATACATGCTTGTTCAGGAAAACATTAGGTAATTAAAAACAAGAAACTATAAAGTCTTATGTAATTATGTAATAATTGTCAGCTCATAAAATACTGTAAAAATCTACTCTCCTTTCATCTTCCTCTGCCCTGATAAGAGCGTTGGGGAAATGTTATCATCCCCTTATAAAAGATGAGAAAATTTAAGTTCAGAGAAACTGAAATGCCTTCACAAGGTGGCAAAAATTTTAAGTACAAGAGTGAGATTAGAAGACCAACAGCTTATTAGCCAATCAGTTTAATACTAAGATGCTCTAAGCTCTGAGAATTATATACAAACTGAGTCTCAAAGTGTTTAATAAGATGTAATTTAAATTTTAAGAATTCAAAACATGAAACAGCAGGTAAAAGACGCTATGAAGTAAAATTTTCTGTAGCAACCATATTACAGAACAATGTTTTCTTTTCACTGACTTGCACCCTCTGCTGGTTGATCTTGAATATTGCTTTATGATCAAAATAAACCAAGCAAAACATGGCCTTATATTTCTCTACAAACTGTTGATGAAGCAAACACTTCAGTTGTATAGGGAATATGTACAATATGTACAATATGAATATTTCTAGATTTCTGAGAATGTACTTAAGCTATATAAGAAAAACACAAAGTAAAATTAAAAAGCAAAGCTTTTATTTTATTTTTTTTTCCATGTAGAGGTTTATTTCATTAAAATTGGTCACCAAATTTTCTGTAAAGTGTCAAAAAATACATATTTTAGGCCATTTTGGCAACAAAGTTTTCATTCCAAATATTCAACTGCTACTGTAGTGCAAAAACAGGCACAGACAATACATAATGAATGGGAATGACTATGTTCCAAATAACTTGCATATAAACATTGAAATTTTAATTTAACATACCTTTCATGTATCATAAAGTATTGATCTTCTTTGTACTTGTTTTCAACCACTTAAAAAATGTAAAAATGATTCACAGGACATAATAATACAGGTAATAGGCCAGATCAGGCCCATTTGAATGGTTACCTTTAATAATGCTTGGCTGAATCTTCTCATTACATTCAAGTACATCTCATGGGTCTTTGGATCTCTCTGCTGAGTATCTTGATCTTCACATTCAACTATGACATACCTTTAAAATTACTGAAGTTACTCATATGATGTGAAATAAAACTTGGATTCATATTGTAAATATATCATTCCATTAAAACAGATACATATTTGAAAAAAATTATTAAATGTGAATAAAGAAATGTATTTTATCATCATTCTCTAAAAAGTGAAAAATTAAGGGGTATTATGCAAAACATTACATAAACTAACAAAAATAATGTCTTGATTTCTGCAGTACTGTAAATTTTCTAAACATTTTTCCAACCAAACAAGCCATTTTTCCTATTACTTTATGAGGTACTTAAAGTATCAATATCCTCTGAAATTATCTAAGTTCACATATCTACCAAGTAACTCAAGAAAAAAAGTTACTCAAGTAACAGCATATTTTTGGAGTTAAAAAAGGCTTTGCTATTCTGAAAAACACTAGTGCTACCTCTCATTAACATATTTGAAAGATTAATAAAATGTATTGAGTTTTTTCTTTCCCATCCAATTTCTCCATTTCTCAAAAAAACATATATAATCTTAAATTTTTCTAAAACTGTTATTTTAAAAAGTTAATGAAATCTTCAATGTTTTCTTAAGCATAAACTCCTTATACAATTAAAAGAAATTGTATAACCCAAGATCTGAGTCAGCTCATTAATCATGTGTTTCCAAATGTTCTGATGAGAAAAAAAAGAAACCAGAGTGAATTACATTTAATATCACAACTTGGTAAACACTGCTTTGTGTGTACATGGCTACATAAAAATGAGAGCAATACCCTATGAACAGTTTTAACATTTGCTAATATTTAATACTGATTCAATTCTATTTCATTTTTCTTTAAACACTGAAGGCTACATTGTAAGTTTTAACATTGCTTTCAATAGCTCATGACAAATAGTTCTCACTCTAGTCACAATGGCAATTACTAAAAATATAAGTAACAATAAATTTTGGCAAGGATGTGAAGAAAAAGATTCACTCATACATTGCTGGTGGGACTGCAGATTGGTACAACCACTCTGGAAAGCAGTATGGAGATTCCTCAGAAAACTTGGAATGAAACCATTTGACCAGCTATCCCCACTCATCAGTTTATACCCAAAGGACTTAAAATCAGCACACTACAGTGATGAAGCCATATTACTGTTTTTAGCAGGTGAATTCACCATAGCCAACCTGTGGAACCAACTTAGGTGCCCTTCAACAGATGAATGGATAAAGAAAATGTGATGTGTACACATAATGAATATTACTTGGCCAAAAACAAGAATGAAATTATGGCATTTGCTGGTAAATGGATGGAACTGAAGACTATCATGCTAAGTGAAATAAGCCAGTACTAAAAATCCAAAAGCTGAATGTTCTCCCTATGTGGATACTAATCCACAGCAAGGAAGGGTAGGGAGGGGATGAATAAAAGTTCATTGGATTAGACAAAAGGGAATGAAGGGAAGGGAGGAGTGATGGGAATAAGAAAGACAGTAGAATGAATTGGACATGACTTCCCTTTGCTCATAAATGAATATATAACTAGTGTAACTCCACATTATGAACAGTCTTAAGAATGGTATCCTGGGCTGGGGTTGTGGCTCAGTTGATAGAGCGCTTGCCTCGCATGTGTGAGGCACTGGGTTCGATTCTCAGCACCACATATAAGTAAATAAATAAAGGTCAATCAACAACTGAAAAAAAGAAAAAGAATGTTATCCTAATTGGAATGGGTTGTACTACATGTATATATGTGTCAAAATATACTCTACATGTATATCTAAAATGAACAAATTAAAAAAATAAGAAAAAAACATAAATCTAGATCAACTTTCTTCCTTTCTCAATAATGAAATTTAGAGAGGTTTTGTCTTGGCAAGGATGACATAATTATGTGATTGTACAGCTGAGATCAGAACTCGGGACTTTGGGCTCACAGGCCAAAATTCTGTCTACTCTACTAAATTGAATTTCACACTGTTTATTTTTAAAAACCATGTGAAACTTTTAAACCTCCTTAAGTGATAGCAGTTCTCACATGTCAATTCATAGATGCTTTTTATTATCTATTTTACCATTTCTAGGAAGGAATATATTCAGCCATCTAGAAGTTCTTAAGAATAGAGTTCCTGTATTATTTTTCACTAAACTCTCAGCACTTCCATGCCTAGCTCACACAGATGTTCATTTTATTGTTGATTGAAGAAATTACCCCAACCTCATAGATTTAGCCATTATTTTGATATTGATAATTCTCAAGGCTGAATATACACTTAATACCTTATATGACTTGCCTTCATATTCAACTACAATGATTTTCAAGATACTGCCTGCTATTTTTAACAGAACATGTACAACACTGACTTTATCAAACTGACTAACCCTATAGAGAGTACTATCAATATTTCAGGCATTTGTAGAGCCCTGGGCAAGGAGGCACACAATTGAAACCCAGCAACTCAGGAGGCTGAGGCAGAAGGTTTGATGCCAACCTCAGTAAGTCTGCAAAACTGTATCTCAAAATAAGAAATAAAAAATGACTAATGATTGTAGCTCAGGGTAAAGCACTCCTAGGTTCATACCTCATGCTGAAAAAACAACAAAAAAAAAATCAGCTTTTGGAATGGAAATTTTCAAATTAACAGGATTTACAAACTCAAGTTTTCTCAAAGTCAGGCAGGAAACAAGTTTATAAGAAAAGATGGAGAAGCAGGACTGCAGCCAAACCATATAACCCAATCCTTATCTAAAACTCATTTTGACAATTTTTGTAAAATTTGCAGGCTATACACATAGAGCCAAACTTAACTCACAGTCCCCTGCCTTAAATACGTATACTAAATTATTCAGCAGACACTGGATTTTTCCTATTAAATGCCTTTTACAATGGTTCTATACTATCGAGCCCTCTCTAGAATCTAACAGCAAACAACCTGAAATTTCCAACTCTAAAAACTACTCATTACTTAATTCAGTCATCCTAATTTTCTCTTCTTTAAACTATCTTCATCACATTGATTTAAGTTCTTGACTGTCTTCATCACCTTTGTATATTCAATTTCTCTTCCTGTGTATCTATACTGCAAACTCATTTACAAATGAGCACAGAGATGATCATAATATATAGGACCAACTGCTGTGTTCAGGTCTTTTTGACCACCAAATAAAGACTATGGCTGTAGCTATTTCCTGTGATTAAGGGTATATGTTAATCTTCACGATAATGGTCAAATATCAAACACATCTCATATTATTCAAGTCAAAGTTCTCCCGCAAAGAAAAAGCCCATCTAAAATGACAGTGACATCAACAAATATCAAAGACAAGGTTAGATCAAGACTAGAACACACTGAGTCACTGTTCACGCCAATAAACTAGATTCTACAAAGCACTCAAAGGTATTCCCATGAAGGCTGTCATCTTAAAGTAGAAATGCAGACAAAATTGTCTAGGTACTCATTTTAAGATGACATCAGTGGGCTACCTGTTTCCTGGCAATTTCATTTTGTAGAGTAAATAACCTTTATTACCTTGAAAGGTCTTAAAAGTTATAGAAAGCATGTCAAAGCATCCAAAGTTTACTTTCAATTTCAACACATTGGATTGACTATAAAAATAAAAAACTGGAACGATTTATAGATTCTGATGCCCAACATTTTACAGATTGGAGACTATAACTCCCCTCTGTGGCTTAAAAGGTTGACACTATTCATTTTAAAAGGATTGTCTGTAAAACTATCAGCCCCTAAGGACTTAGATACAGCAGGAATCCTGCTTAAATCACTGCAAAGGGAACAAATAAAAAAAGAAATCCAAAATATTTAAAAGGAAATAACACATCCAATTAAATTTATATTTTAATACATTTGTTATAAGAGGTAAGCTTAGTGAAAGGTATTCCAATTCTTACATTTGATTAACATTTTATATTATTCTGTCCATGTTCAAAGGAAAAGAATGATCATTCCAAACCAACCATTGGAATTTTTTTCCTATAGTGTTATCCTACATTCCCCAAAGCAGTGCCTACTAAAGTCAAGAATCCACATGAATGACCTTTTTCTCCATGAGTATTTCTGAATATATAATATGCAGACTATAAATATGGTAAGAACAATTACTCCTTAGAGAAGGAACACCTGCAATTGTTTCAATGAATCAGTGGGAAAACACATATCAAATCTAAGTTTGATGGAATGTTTAGAAGACTGGAAACTGAGGCTGCACTTTGTTTATTATCTACAGAGAAAACAAAGTGCTCTTTCTGAACAGAAACAGCTACCTTATTGGAAATTATTCATCTAATAAGTTTCCTCATATTCAGCTTCTTTTAGAATGATTTGCAAGCTGTCCTACTTGAAAAAAAGAGATCAAAGAATCTATCAAAACTAATTAAAATTTTACAATAAAATCTGCTCTATAGTCAAATCCAAAGAATATATGTAATTTCAAAATCACATAATTAGTATATACACCTAGTTTTTATAATAGTGACTACTTTAGACTATAAATTCTGAGCCAGAAAAAAACTTTCCATGAACATTACAAGGGGACAAAATATCTATAAAGAAATTCTCAGTAATGAATTAAAAAAAACCACATAAATCTGAATTTTAAAACACTTAAGATAGAAATACTCAAAAACTCAGCAACATGGCCTACTCATTTTTTCCTCTAGTTTCCTTTACCTATTAAATAGATTTTCAAGAGGAAATATTTTTCTGTAATACCAGTGAACAGACATACACATTACAATTCAAACTGGTATATAGAACATTAAGAAGCAAAATGTTATATTAAAAAGAAACAGAAATTTGGTAATATGAGAAATTCTAAGTAAACACTTCTAAGGAAAATATTCTATAGATATATCTTCAATGGCATACTAAGATTTAATGTGAGGGAAATGTACTTTTATGAATATTATATTAAACTGCTAAAGCAAAAGCACGGAACTATTTTTCTTCCCACTACTAAAGGTCAACACTGGGGCAAAATAAATCACGGGTTCCAAACTATCCACAGGCAATTTCCACAAAAGGAGAAAATGACTGATTTAATTAAAATTGTTGATACTGATTTTTTTGTGTAGTAAAAAAAACCAAAAAGTCTTAAGCAAATATTGTTAATGTAAATAAAAGCACCTTGTCAGTTACCAGAGGGCTCTGATTTGGTTATCTATTTCTTGGCTACAGGGCGGCATACAGGATATTCTTTTCAGAGTATAGGAGAATGGAGTTAAGGACTGATTCAACCCATAGGACAGTTTCTCCAAAATGAGGGTAAAACACACTAGTATTTTGTTTAATTTGCTCATGAAAAGCAGAATGCCTTGTTGTTATTTTAAAATAACGAGCTTTAGAATGCATATCTACTAATTTGTACTTTTTAAGTTAAGGCTACAAATTAAACAGTAAGATTAGATCAAAGATCATTTTTATAGTCAAGCCAACAACTATGTCAAGAAGTTTAAAAAGTGTTAACTATTTTGTCAAATATAAAGAAGGCTTCAGGTAGAGCTGATCCGGCTGGCTTTGTCCTTTGTTTGCTCTGTAAAGCTGGATATAACTCTTTTACCTAGTGTTTAATCCTAATGCTTTCTTTTATTGAATCTAAATACTTCTCATGGTGGTTTAAGCTACTTGTCTTCTACCCTTCAAAATTCTATAACTTATAGATGGAGCCATGCTTTATGGTAACTGTGTCGCAGGAAGTCACCTTTTCTGTAACTCAGTTTTTCTTTCCTTCCACTCACTGAGGATACTGTTCTTAGGTAACACAGAGATAGCTATACTTGCCCCATTCAACTACACAGTGAAAAATAAGACAAGCTCACTGAGAATATGCCAAAAATGGCAAAGTAACAGATAAATGATCTCATTCTAGATGAGGGCATACCAAGTTCAGTTATGGTATACCTCTTTATGGCATACATTCTTATCTTTAAAATGAAATAAGGTAACTTTGAATTCCAGTTTTTTATTTTTGCATGATTCAAATGTTTTGGTAAATAATGTGAAAACACACTCTTAAAAATTATATAAAATATCATATATTATTTAAATAGCACAAAAGGTAAACAGAAAAAAAAATATGAAAAAAGAAAAGAAGCAGTAGCATTAGATCACCCAGCTATATCTTAGCTCTTGAAAACATAGTAAAAGGAAGAGAAGCAGTGATGTTAACAAACATTTCCACAAACATAGCCATAAAGAAATGCACATAAATATAAATATTCTATCTAGGCTTTTAATGGTTGTTCACATCTTAATTTAAAATTGTCTTTATGTACAGCATGGTGAAAAATAGTTCTTAAAAGGGATAAGAAACAAAATTATTTTCACATACCAGTATAAATAATTAGCCAGTGTTGAGTTTTTGCAGGCTCTTGATATCAAGAAGGTACAAAGATCTTGCTGAAAAAATAAAAAGAAATGTATACATATTACCATCTGCTATCAACAGGGACAGGGGATAAAAGAGCATACATTGGCATATGAGCTTTCAGCTATGTGTCTTAAATCATGGTTCAGATTTTCTTTCATCCATTTCTTTCATCCCTTCCTCATTCCCCTCCTCCATCCATCAACCCATCCATCCATCCATCCATCCAATATTTATTCTAAATCAGAAAACATAAAACAAGTTAGCATCATGGTTCACAGTCCCTGGTCCTTCTGGAACTTCTGAAAGGAGAAAGACATAAAAAAAAAAAAAAAAGGTCACAGAAATAATTAAGATTAAGAGGGCATAAAAGTTAATGATGAGGACATCACATTTAAACAAAATCAGGATGATACTATATACAAAGGCCCTGAACTTGGTTTGTTCAAGGAATTTTAAAAGGGCCCAATGTTGCTGAAATATAGTGAAAATTAAACAAAGAGGCTGAAAAGATAGAAAATGCAAGATGATTAATGTCACATTACTGAGTATGGATTTTACTTGAAAAGTAATGCATACCCAATGAAAGATCTTAAAAGGAGAGTGGGATGATCTGATTTACAGTTTATGAACATGACTCTGGTTGCTCAAAGTAGTACAGACGTGAGATCAGTTAGGATGCTATTATAGTACTCTAGAAAAGTAAAGAGAGAGTGACAGAGAGAGAGAGAGAGAGAGAGAGAGAGAGAGAGACAGACAGACAGACAGACAGACAATGGAACAAGACAAGTTTAAGAACTATTTTGTAAATATAATTAATAGGATTTGCTAATAAAGAGGAAGTAGGAAGGAATAACTCCCAAATTTCTGAATCTAGCAAACAGGCTGATTTATTATGTTGCAGAAGGAAATTTCATATAAGAAGCAGGCTAAGAATTGAAGAGACAGGTATTTTGAAATATTGTTTGAAATGTCTGACAAATATATAGCGAAGGGGATGGGGTTGTGGCTCAGTGGTACAGCACTTGCCCAGCACATGCGGGGCACTGGGTTCAATCCACAGCACCACATAAAAACAAAATAAAGGTATTATGTCCCACTACAACTAAAACAAAATGTTTAAAAAAATATATACAGTGGAGATCAACTAAGTACTTGAATATATAATTTGAAACTTAAATGAAAGAGCTGAGCGAAATGTTAATCTGAGTAAGTGTAAACTGAAAACATAGGATCCTAAGGAACATTAAGACATCAAGCAGAGGAGAGAGTGTTGATGAAGGAAACTGAAAAGAAACAGCGAGGTGACAAGGAATGTTTGGTATCAATAAAACCATGAGATGCTAGTTTTTCAAGAAGGGATTATTTGGAAAACACTCAATGGAACTGAAAAGATGTGCAGCCACATTAAAGTCATTCAGTGATTTACTACAGTGAGTTTTAAGCAAAAGCCAAAATGATGTAGCTTAAAGATTGGAAAAGAAGGAAAAGATGAGTATACAAAAATAACTTTGGGAATTTTGATTGTGAAAGTAAGAAAATAAGTGTTATTTATGAGATATGTCAAAGGAAAATTAATTTATTTTGCTTTTCTGGATTTTTAAGATGGGGATTCTAATACATATTTGGATATTTCTATCAGAAAAATAAAAGAGCTGGCTGAGGTTGTAGCTCATGATAGAGTGCTTGCCTAGGATGGGTAAGGCCCTGGGTTCAATCCTCAACACCACATTAAAACAAATAAACAATACAAACAAATAAATAAAGGTTAAATTCTTAAAAAAAATAAATAAAAAGGATATCTTTACAGGAAACTGTTTCTTCTGTGTAAGAAGAAAGAAGGAAAAAATGACGAATTCAAGTCTATTTATTAAGTGGTCCATTAGTGTCCTTTAATTATGAAACAGAATTGTTACCTGGAGATTGAGAGACAGGGTAGTAGGAAATGAAGAATAAAGTACAAAAGAGTCACTAAAAGGCAGGGAGATTCATCATCACCTAGAGAAATGTAAGATGGCAACTGCATTAAATCCCATCTGAGGTTTGTGAATGTAACATAAACGTACAGTGATACTAATATGCGAAACTATGCATTTTTAAATAGTGGTATTCAAGCATAAAGAAATTAAGTAACTAATGAGGCTTAGCAAAAATTGAGATTTTGCCAAAGGAAATGAAAGCACTAATAAGAGAATGACTAAAGTGATGAGCCATGGGCTACAAGTATATTCAGATGAAAGCAAACACTGAAGAAGGCTGATGAACAAGAAAAAGGACAGGAATTAATGGATTAGACGTTATCAATGCAGTAGTGGTACTTAAGAGCTACAGAAATTAGAGGTTGTTGTCACAGGTGGATGTGTCAATGCTTTCAGTTGTGGGTGGTAAGAATCGTATCTCCAATTTTAGAATCTGAATGTGCCCCAACAAAAAAATTTCAATAAGGAAAATCCTCAAGCAGAAAGCTATAATCAAAGTTGAATGCATGAATGAGTTCAAAAGGAAGAATGTAGGCTTCAAGATTATCTTTTGACTATGTTACAAGGATGTCACATTTTTATATAATGATGTATATATTTAAATAGAAAACATGTTTCATTTGACACTATGCTTTTTCTATAAAATTATTCACAAGAGAATAAATAGGGAAGAATTAAATTTTTAACAACTATGAAGCATTTTACATATGTGATGCAACTTTTTAAACTCAATTTGGATAACCAATGCTTTAAAATTTTTAAGCAATTTAAATAAAAAATACTTTAGGAAAACAAAATCATCTCATGTTGCAGGTGACAGGTACCAGAAGGAATGGTGCATAAGAACCTAAGTATCCTTTGAAGTAAATATTGTTAAATATTAATTGAGTATATACAATAATAATAACAACAATATTACTTAATTTAGAGATTAAAAATAAAACTAAATAATCATTGGGAATAAAAGGACATACAAGTAGAGAAAGGGTATGTACTGTTCTGGAAAAGAAGAATACCAATTATGCTAAACTAAAAATTAAAAACACAAGTAAAATATCCAGCATAACCAATAAAATAATTGATATCACCAATATGATTTACAAACTAGGGTTGAGGTAGAAGATGGTAAGAGAGATTTAGCCAAAGACTGTCAAGAAAAAAAATTTTTTAGATATATAGGAGACAGAATAGAAAGTTTTACATAATTGATTAAATGCATGCAAATAGAGCAATAATCACAATAAAAACAATTAGGATAAAAGATCCAGTTAAAAAGAGAATGCTAGGTGGACAAGGTGGCACATGCCTGTAATTCCAGCAATTCAGAGGCTGAGATAGGAGGGTCATAAGTTCAAAGCCAGCCTCCACAACTTAGTGAGGCCCTAAGCAAGGTCCTTTCTCAAAATAAAAAATCAAAAGGGTTGGGGATATGACTCAGTGGCTGGGTTCACTCGCTGGTGTTTTTTTTTTTTTTTAAGTTAAAACTGAATTTAAAAAGCAATATTTAGCCATAGATGTTTTTAAGATATGTTTAAAATATAAGGTCATGCTGAGTGTGGTGGGACACACCTATAATCCCAGCAGCTCAAAAACTGAGGAAGGAGGATCATAAGTTCAAAGCCAGGCCCAGCAAATGAGCAAGGCCCTAAGCAACTTAGCAAGACTCTGTCTCTAAATAAAAATATAAAAAAGAACTGGGGATAAGGCTCAGTGGTTAAGCACTGCTGGGTTCATTTCCCATTACCAAATAAATAAATTAAACATAAGGTCACAAAAATATTTAAAATATCAAAAAATTGACCACAGAATACTAATCATGACAACACTCTTTTAACATTTCATAAAACAGATTTTAGGGAGGGGGAGCATTACACAGAAGATTAATAAACAGTGACAGAAGTTTTGAATTATTTGAATGCACTTAGTAAAAAACCTTTAAAATATTTAAAGCAAACACAGAAAAAGTGATAATTCTATTATTCAGGGGAATTTTTTTTCCCTAGTGTTTTCATAGATAGAGAGAAAAAACTTTAGGAAAGGGTACAAAATTTCAATAACACAGCAAATTTACTCTGTGGCGTATGTACAATGCTGCATCCAACAGATGAGGTACACACCTTCTTTTCAAATAAAAATTATTTGAATTTATGAAATATGACCATCCTTAAGCAATGAGAACTGAGTCATCATTTTTAAAATATCTTTTTTTGAGTTATCTTTTTTAAAATATGTGGCCAGATTTACAAAATGGTCTTCTAAACCTCCATGAGAGAAACACAGAAGAACACGAGACTATGCCAAAATGTAAGGGAGGAGAAAAGATGGTTGGTATCTCAAGTTGTTTAATTACAATTTCAAGGTGACAACTGCTTATACAATGCTATAACTTTACTGGGATAGAGAAAAGGGAGGGAAATATCTATCAAAATAATTCCTATTGCTCTGTGATATACAGCTTGGATTACCTGAACTATCATTCAAGAAAAGGTTAAAGTGAATTGTTCATTGAGCAACAGCATATAGGTTCATCATTCAAAAGAGTCATACACAAATACATGAACACTTTTTAAAATTTTTAACCTAAAAGTTTTGAATGAAAGGTAGTATAATAAATGATATTCTGAACATAGCTTTTAAAATTCAATCACTTCATTGCACTTCCAATGTTGACCATCCTGGTTCATACCTCTAACCTGTCTCTTCTGAATTATTTCAATAGCTTCCAAGTAAAACTCATTTGGTACAATGGCTTACAGGCCATACAAAACTGATCAACTAGTTCTCTCTCAGAACGAGTCTTCCGCCTTGATCACTTACCCTCATTCCCCAAACAAGCTGGCCTCTGTTGGTACTCAAACATTTAAGGACTGGTCTTAAGGCATCTCTACTTGCCATGACCTCTTTTTAAAATGTCCTTCCCTAAAATCCATGTCATTGTTCCCTCCTGTGCTTATTTTCCACAGATGTTACTCCTTCGGGGAAGCCTTTCCTGAGAAATCTTTGTGAAACTACAACCACCTTATACTACCAACATTCCCTATCATCCTCTGATTTATTTCCTCCTTTAAAAATAGGCACTTTTTCTTCTACATGAAGATATTATTGATTATTCTGCACAGTAACATTAGAGTATAAGCTCCATGGCAACAAAGATGGTAACTGTTATGTTTCTGCTTCATTAATATTAGCACCTAGAACAGTTTCTGGTTCATAAAAAAGAACCAAAATTATGTGTGAATGACTAAACAATTGAATCAATTTCTTAGCTTTCAAAGAGCAAAAGAGCCCTTTGCAGAAAGGTTTCTTAAAGAGATCACCTAAGGAGTCTATGATCTTTTTGATTTAAAGTTTTTTTATAGTTAAATATGGTCTGTTATTTTTGTACGTAACATTCAAATCTCTCTAATTAATAGTTAAAAAAAAGATTTATTAAATCATTAGCTTTTAAAATCTGACTGAAAGCTATATATATGTGTATACACACACGTATTAAGAAACAAACTGAACTTTCTAATATTTAGATTGTTAAATATTAATGCAGTATTTGTTTTCAACTTCTGGAGTATAAGTGCTTCCTAAAAGTTATGGGGACAAATTTAACAATATGTTCTAGATCAGCTTTTAGAATGCACTTCCAAATAAACCTTTCAGAGTAGTACTAGCCTAAGAAAGAGAACTGTTTTACATCGAAAATGAGTCCACCTACCTGTAGAATTAAAAGCAGACACTCAGTATAGTATCCCTAGTGCCAAAGTTGTACATTTCTACAATGTAATCACACTGACAATTGCAATCCTGTTCATAAATGCATTAACCATAAATATTCGGTTTCCCTAATAAAATATTTAAGCCTAGTTTATTTTCACATTGCATATGAATCCATTTATATGCCCAAAGCACCAATAAAATGAATTGAATATTATCCAGCACATTATACTGAGGGGAAAAGTCATAAACATGTATCATAAAGTTAAGTTATTTAACAAAGTTACTTAGATTAAACAAAATAAAGGTTTTGAAGACCAACGTAAGATGTTTATTTGGTAGGATCTCTCCTATAGCAAGCTTGAAAAGCTTTGTACTCACCTCCAGATTTTCACCATCCGAAACTTCTTTTGTTTTAGATGCAGGAGGAGGGGAAGACACTGGAGGAAGAGGGCTGGTTATAATTTGTGAGCTGAAAAAGTAATTAGGAGAGATCACTGAAACATACTCTAAGATAAAACACTTTTTTTTTTTTTTTTAAGAATTCACTTTGATTGTGCCTGGTTAATGCATCACTTCCTAAAGTTTTCTTTTGTGCAACGCTAGAATCACATTATATTCCAGGGGAAAAAACCTCCAAGGTCAAAGATTATGGGTAACAGTATCTTGGAGATTTATGTGCAAGTCTGCATGTTTGCAGAGGTTTTCGTAAATACTACAGGGTTACATTCTGATTTGTTTGACTTGGTTGTATTTTTGTTTAAGACCATTTAACATTAAACCTGCCTTCTCCAATCATATTTGACCACAAGATCATCCCTACCACTTTGATCTTCTTAAAAATCACATAGAATAAGTGCCTAGCCAACCACAATTTGGGAAATATTGGTTTACAGTTTGCATCCTCTCATAAAATCTTGAAAAGACCTTTACTAGTTTGTCTTTCATGGTGGCACAAGTAAAGGTGGCATAAGTAAAGATTAGGCAGGTAAGAATGACTTGAGACTGAAGGGCTCCAATCTACAGTGGGAGTAAACATAAGGGTTTCTTCTCTTAAAACTATAGAAATATTTAGCAGTAATGGGAAACAGATTTAGTGTTTTCCTGTTTTCCAGCTCTTTGTACATACAGAAGATAGAGCATAGCAGTATCAAATACATGAATAAAAATTCAGATTTCCAATCTTGGGACAATAAAATAAATGACTGAACTGATTCAGGAAATCTGAATTCTAAATCTAGTTTGTTCATTATTAGTTTCCTCACCTTTACATTTTATATCATTCCTACCTCACTTTTTTTATTTCAACAGAATATCCCATTTATTTCACATTTTTAAAATTTTATAAAAAAGAAGTGGCAAAGCAGAAGAATTTGGGAGTCAATGACAATTTGTAAGACATAAGCCTGAGCAATTTACTTAACGTTATATCCTTCATCTCTAAATTAAGGATATAAATATCAACCTCAGAGACTGTCATACTTAGGTGACACTGGGTCAGGTACACAGTTGACACTTGGCACTGGGTCAGGTACACAGATGGGACTTTTTAGTTGTTACCATTTTTAATAGCTGACTTTCAGTCCAAATAACATGCTGTTTAATATACCAAAAAAGATGAAAACAACTAACTAAAAAATACATTTCATTAAACTACTTGAGCCAACTAACCTGCTCAAATGAACATATTTTAATAAGAATCGTAATAGTCGCTGACACTTACTGAACATATATGCTAGACCATCTTTTAAATGCTTTATGTCTTAATTCATTTAATCTTCACACAACCTTTTATAATCAGTTACTAATGCTATACTAAATTTTATTATGAAAAGTGGGGCCACAAAAAAAATGTAACTTAAACAAGTTTGCTAAATGGCAGAATTGAGATTTTAACTAAGGTATTCTGACTTAATAGCTTACAAAAATCTGCTCTATAAAACAGTAATTTGTGCTCAATGAATGTATATGCCATAATCCACAAAAGCAATAGAGTTTGGGTTTGGTACATCTGGGAAAAAAGTAAAGAAGGCAACAACTTGACCAGGGAGAAAATGATCAAATTTTAAAGCACATCCTCCATGAATATCCATACCTATCTATTTCTGCAGAATTTATTCCAGAATTCGACAAATTCTCTGATACTGAGCCCTGACTATCCTTTTTGGTAGGTTCCAATCCATTCTTTATGTCATCAAAATTTTCATATTTGAGAGCCTGAACCAGCTGCAGTAAGTACATCAACAAATCCTGAAAAATAAACCCAAAAAAAAAAAAAAAAAGCTAATATTAGGAAAAAAATAATTAGAGACAAAATTTATTCCTAAATGTCAAGCTAACATTTTACTTTTATCTACTATTTTTCAGCTGTGTCACCTTTGGTATGTTACTAGGATAATTAACCTCTTGGTGCCTCACTGCATTCTTAGCTATAAAATGAACATAATAAAAACAGGAGAGAGAGTCATGAGCATTAAATTAGTTAACAAAAGAAAGCTACAGAAGAGGATTAGGCACACAGCAAGTAGCATCGGAAAAGCATAAAATAAAATAAAACTGTGGATGGTTTATGTGAACTAAGAAATGTAAAGAAAGATTCTTTTTCCTAGCAGATTAGATAAATGCTATTTCAAAAATTACTACAGGGCTGGAGATGTGACTCAAGTGGTAACATGCTCGCCTAACATGCGTGGGGCGCTGGGTTTGATCCTTAGCACCACATAAAAATAAAGATGTTGTGCCCACAGAAACTGAAAAATAAATATTAAAAAAATTATCTCTCTCTTTAAAAATAAATAAATAAATAAATAAAAATTACTACATAAGCAACTTCAAATTTTCAAATTTTCCAAGAATTTGTTTCATAATCTTTTCTCATTAATATTAAAATAAAATGAACTGATGTCATTAGTTAAATATAAAGCCTACTTTCTTGTTACATAATCACATCTTGAAAAATATAAAATTCTTCCGAGTATGAAGGATAATTTTTTTTTATTTTTTGCTTTGATTTTACTCACCTCAGTGGGACCCTTTTTCTAATAAAATATAAAAAAGGGCTAGGTGGTGGTTAAGCACTCCTGAATTCAATCCCTGGTACCACTACCAACAACAAAAACAAAAAATTAAAAAATAATAATAATAATTTAATGAGCAAGTGACATCTGAGATCAACACTGATAGAAGTTTAAAATTTTCATAGTTTGAAGCTTATATTCCAAGTAGAAAGAGCAATATAAGCAAAAGCAAGGAGATTCAAAAGTGTAGGAGAAACAGAAAATACTTCACTTCCAAAAGAGCATGGGTATGTAGCTGTTATAAAGGCAAAATTAGAACCCATGTCACTAACTGAAAATGCCTATATGAAGAGTTACTCTATATTCAATAAGGAATGGGAAGACAGTGAGTGATTTTGATGTGAAGCTTTGTATTCACACTCTGAAGTATTAGAATTAACTTGTTCTTTAGAAAAATGGTGATCTCTGCCTTGATAAAATGTTATAACTCCTGGGAAATTTTTACTGAATTGCCTGAGATGGAAACCTAATTTTTGTTTTTTGTTTTTTAAATTTTTGCTTTGATTTTACTCAAATCAAATTGCTTAGGGCCTCGATAAGTTGCTGAGACTGGCTCTGAACTCAGGATCTTCCCACCTCAGCCTCTGGAGTGCTGGGATTATAGGCATGCACCACTGCACCAGGCTACTTCCTCATTAAATTCTAATGCAGAACTTCACTATGAACAAAACAACAGTAAGAGGACTTATTAAAAGTAGAATTGAATATTATCAAATTAAATTTAAAAAGGTGTTAAAAATGTATTTTCCAAGTATATGCTTCATAAAACTTTAGGAAATTAAAAAAAAGAAAAAACCTTTTAGTAAATAGACTATCTAACAATTTAAAGGTCAGAGGCCATATTAACAAGTGCCAAAAGAATGATAATAAAGCCATTTTTTATTTAAACATACTCATAAGCACAGACAAAAAGAAATTTTCTCAACATAAATAAGAGTATTTGACTAAAACCAGTAAGAAATACACATTAGAGAGTAAAATATTAAAGTATTCCCATAAAATGATCAACAGCTATCACTTTTATAATTCATTATTCACTATCACTATTTTTATTCATCATTATTATTAGCACATTTGATGTAATGAAAGGAAAATAACATATTTTTGAAAAAAGGATATTTTTTGGATAGCATGGTTCTACATCTAAGAAATATGAGAACCCCACCTGGTCTTTTAGAATCATTAAGAGAAATGGATTAAGTGACTAAAATAAAACAAATATTATATCACATATGTAATTAAAGAGAAGCAAAATAAAAGATTGAAAAGGGATGAGGCCATTTATAACTGTAAATGATTCCTGATGTGCATGAATAAAAAAATCTTATGTAGCTAAAAAAGAGAATTTGATATCATTAAGATAAAATATTTTTCTAATTCAACTCAAGACTGGTAAAATTGTATAAGAAAATGACAAAACCATTCTAAATTTCATGGAAAGCAATATCCAAAAACTAAAAAGAAAGTTTTTAAAAAGTAAGAGAAGGAAAGAATATCTAATCATACATTTAAAGTACTACAAAGCTGGTGTAGTTTTAAAAGTACGATACAGGCACAAAAATAGAAGACTTATAGAGGGTTATCAGCAAGATGGTAAAATTGTATCTTTTGAACCAATAATTCCAATGCAAACAATTCATACATACACACACAATTATATTAAAAGACTGAAAATAACTGCCTGCCTACCTACATGAAGAAGCTCAATGTTAAAATTAAAATTATAAAATAAACTCATAGTGCAATATTATGCTATTGTTCAAAAAGAATAAGGTAGATCTACAGGTTTCAGAATACATCAAATATAGCACCTCAGCATTCAAATATTTCAACTGAATATTTGAGTCAAATCCAAATATTTTAAGTTTGAGAAAAAGCAGGGGCAGAAATGACTCTCTGGTGTTCTTCTGAACTGTCTAAGGTGAAAAGAGCCCTTCCTACACCTGGAGGCACTTTTATCTTAAGACAAAGGGACACAACACAGAGAGCTCTCTCAATAAACATGCTCTTCTTTCTCCATTTACTACTCTTGGCTTTTCTTCCTTCTTTTGTTCTATAACATTTTCTGTGACTTTCCCCCTTTCATTAAACCTACTATAAAAATGCTCAGGTTTTATCGTTTTCTCAGGTTTTTATTTAATTACGAAGGTTCCCGTGTCATATAAACCTTGTTTAATAAATTTGCAGATTTATCTTGTTAATTTTCTTTTGGCTAGATCTCTAGCCAAAAATCTAGGAGGAAAAATGTTTTGTTTTGTTTTTTTATTCCCTACAATAGTTGTCTATAAAATCTAGAACACAGTATATTTTTTAAGAGATTAAACATCCTTCACCATTTCATAGACAATTGTTTACCGATGCTTCCACACTTTATAGGTGGGAATTATATATAATAAAAAAACATCCAAGATAAACTTTCCATTTAATAATAAAGTTTTTAATAGTATAATCCTATTTATATTATCTTTAAGTGACAGTGCAGATAATACACATGCATATTATTATAATTAATAAAAATATATTAGAAACTACATTGGACACTGTTATATCAAAGAAATATATTTGGTCTACATCTCTGGTTCCTAGTCAGATCCCTTAAAACTAATAATTCCTAACTAATAAAGAGTTGCACAGGTGAAAGGAGACTATCAGGCCCCTTTCAACCACACCTGAGTTAATTTTAATAAGGTAACTTTTGGAAAGTCACTGCAGATGGTAGCAGCCTGCCAAAGTGGCCATGTGATTGGAAGGTTGAAACCTCTAGGATATGGGGAAAATGACTTAATGACTTAATCACCAATGGCCAGTGATTTCATCAATTATACCTTATAATGATGGATCCATAAAAATTAAAAATAACAGGATTTAAAAAGCTTCCAGATTGGTGAACAAGAATGTGTCTAGATAGCAGGAGGATGGGGTATCCCAACCACTTGGGAACTAAAGTTCCTGTGCTCAGGTCTTCCCACAATGTCTGGTCATTTGTATCCTTCATCTGTCTGCTCATTTGTACCCTTTAAAGCATCCTTAGTAATAAATAAGCAAAAGGAAGTAATGTTTCCCTGATTTTTACAAGTCGGGATAATAAAATATCCAACCCAAGAGGGGATCCCAAGAACCCCTAATTTGTAGTCAATTGGTCAGAAGTAAGAGGGCATCACAAAATAAGTGGCTCTATAGATCACAACTGGTAAAGAAGGATGAATTATATGGGAGGGTTCACTATATTATTTATTTTATTGTTTGAAATTTACTTTAATTAAATACCTACATAGAATTAGATTTTAATAATGGTTCATTTGCTTCTTGAAATTCAGAAGCAATTACTAATTCAAAATGATTTCACTATTTTTGTTTTTCTAGAGATCATTGTCAATAGTTGTTCCATGTGATCAGCATTCATACACACACACACACACACACACACACACACACACATTTTTTTTTCTTTTGAGACTTCAGAGGAGTTATTTCATGCCCCATAAGCCTTATCATAAATTATTAGGTTACGTTTCAGGGTGCATTCACCCTATAAAAAGAAAATCTGATGGACTAGTTTACTTCACTAGAAATTGCAAACAGTCAGGTGGAGCACGGTGGCACACACTTGTAATCCCAGCATCTCAGGAGGCTTAGACAAGGATCCTGAGTTCAAAGTCAGCCTCAGCAACAGCGAGGCGCTAAGCAATTCAGTGAGACCCTGTCGCTAATAAAAATACAAAATAGGGCTAGGGATGTGGCCCAGTGGTTAAGTGCCCCTAAATTCAATCCCCAGTACCAACAATAAATAAATAAATAAACAAACTGGGGAATTGGGAATTGCTAACACTCAAACTCCAGCAATGCTCTGTGTTAACTAGTGTTTCTTCCTTCCTAATGGCCTCACATGTGTATAAATATTCACATGTACACATAACTGTAAGCAGCTTAAAGTTTAAAGGAGGAGTTGAAGGAGAGTTAAGATGACCATGCATCTTTGTGCTTTAAAGGCCCCAAAGCTTTTCAAGGCCACAATTAAATGTGGCTTGTTGTATACTGACTGATAGAGGGGATCTGAATTATTCCCTAGCCGGTGCTACATTAAACCATTTTTCATTAGAATTCCTTTTTCCAGACAGAGCAATACAAGCTCTGCTGCCAGGTAGGTGCCTTGGGAGAGATTGTCCTATCACATAACAGATCAGGAAGTAAATTTTCATTTCACAGAGGAGTCCTTGGAGGAATATTTTAATTTTACTTCTGAAAATACACCCAGTATATCCTCTACCCTTCTAAAAAAATCTCTGTGCATGTGCTCACAAGTGCTTACACTATGCCCCACCCCCCCACACATATATATATATATATATATATATATATATATATATATATATACACATACATACATATATAGTCTATACTTAGGCTCTAGTTGAAAATGTACCTAGTCAAGACAGAAGTAATGAATAATAACACACCTCATCATCAGCCTGTCGGAGCCGGGCCACAGCATAACGCCTCACTGTAGGATTGGTGTAATGAGAAGACAACAGTTCCAAGGAATCTTCTACATCCATTGGCTTCCATTTTCCCAGAAGTTCCAATGCCTGTTTGGCCTCCTGAGGTAGATCCCAATTAACACATTTCAAGAATTTTGTCAAAGCCTAAAATCAGAAAAGATTTTAAAATTAGAAATAGCATCCTATTGCGTGGGTTAAGAAAAATCAAGGGTTGTGAGGCAGTATCAACAGTGTGTCACAAAATACAGCAAACAAGCAAGGTAGACACTCCCACCACTAGTCTCACTCTCAATCATCTCCCTTGGGTATGATCACTGGCTTTCCTACATTCCCACCCATAGGGACTGAAACAAGAATAAATGTCTGAGAAGTAACTACTTGAAAAAAAAACGACATGCAATCCAACAAAATCTCAAAAAAAAAAAAAAGCATCAAAATGGATAAGTACAAATGCAGCAAGAGATAGTCTGATTCAACAGACTGCAGCATCTTTTTGGAAGCTTACTTCTTTAGATAGGCAGCACTGAAGTTTTCACAAGCTTTTTTTTTTTTTTTTCACAAGCTTTTCCATTTCGTAGTACATCAACAGTCTTAATAGGAATGAGTAGGTAGGCATTTATCTTACAACATGCCAATGAACTTGATTCAACAACTAAAACAATCTAATTCCTAGATTTTTTCCAGTTTATATATTTATTAATAAAATTTAGTGCACACTGCTGCCAAGGAATTAACCACACTGTACAAAAAAAATCATAACTTTATAATGATAACTGTTACAAACAATAAACAAAGAGGTAAGGAAATGAAGAAGGGAACAAGGAAAATAAGAAAGAATAATAATTTGAAGACAAGAATAATGATGAAAATTTATCCTAGGCCTGCTCTTTCAAAAATGCTTTATTCATCTATGTAAAGATACAGGATTTAAATGAAATTTTATTTGAGCCGGGGTGTCTGGGTTCAAATCCTAATTCCTGAATATGTCAGTATATTAGCTGAATCACATAATTTAACTTCTAAGGAACCTATCTCATTAGATTATGATGAAGATTAAATAAGTTAATGAAAGTAAAACATTTAGAACAGTGGCTTCCATATAATAAATACTTTGAAAAATGTTCATCATTTTATTTTCACTTATTGTTATTCTATTTTGTATGTTAAGTCTAGTATCAAATGTTCATTTTACTGCATTTATTATAATATTTCATATTAATAATTCTGATAATCTCTCCTCTGGATCTTAGAATTACCTATTATCTCCTACTACCAGAATCACAATTACATCAATGCCAAAAATACTATATTTACTATATATATATATATATATATATATATATATATATTTTTAGGTTTAACTGCTACCCAACTCAATTATTAGAAGTTTCTACTTTGTTCTTCTTCCAATACTTCCAATTCAAAATATTCAAAACTGAAAACATATCCTCATCTGTCTTTCCACATACCCTATTTCCTTATTTCTGATACTTGGGCCTAACCTCTGCAACTTGTCTCTAAGTCAACTTTGTTGTACATTTTCCTCCCACTCCCTTGCCCTTCACCATTGCTCTATAAATCAGTACATGAGCCTCTTAATTCTTTCTTTCTTTCTTTCTTTTTTAATGGTGCTGAGGATTGAACCCAGGGCCTTGTGCATGCAAGGCAAGCACTCTACCAACTGAGCTATATCCCCAGCCCTAATTATGTCTTTTTAATAACTTGTCGGCTTCACTCCAAAGTGCTTAAATTCATCTTCCTAAAATATCACTTAAGACATTAGTAGTTTCGTGTTGGCTATAAAATCCAATTCCCAAGGGCTAAACTCAAGAACCAAAACAATCTGGTGCCTTCTTTTCTTTAAATAACCTTTCATACTAACTATTGTTTTCTGAACAGACTGCCTTACTCATTGTTAGCTTCTCCATGAAAAAATGATCACCAAGTAAATAATGTCATCAGAGTATGTTCAAATTTAAGCACAATTTTTCCTCACACCACACCATAACAATCCTGCTACATTTAATATTTCCATTACAACAATCACCTTCATTTTTACTAAAAGAGTCACCCTTAATTACTATCCCCATACTTCTCCATATTAATGTGAAAACATCCTTTGCCTAAAACAAATTTCATTTATATAATATGTGGACATAATACCTAGAGCCTTGTACAATGCTAGGCAAAAAGTGAATAAATGCTTGTTGAACTTCAGCTATGATTCTGCATCAACTTCTTATTAATAGACACAGATATGATTACTGTCCTATAGTCACTGTCTCAGAAGAAGCCTCCTAAGAACAAGCAAGTGCATCACCATTATCTTCACTATATGTGACTCTTCCAATAGCTTCTTCTCCAAGGCATAATCAAGATCATGAAGTTAATATGACAATTATTTTCAACCAACACTTTGTAAAGAAAAGCTACTATGAAAGATAGCTTTAAAAAAAAATCACAACATTTACATTTTGGGGTCTACAAAAAAAATAAGTCACTTCCTATCTATTGTGGACTACAACTGGAAATAATTTTATTAGATTAATTTATTAATGTAAACTTTATGGACAACATCATGTCCAGAGTAGAGGATTTTATCCAGAATATTCAAGACAAGCCATATAGAAAAAAATAGGTAGAAAGACCAAATTTAGTTTAAAAAAAAAAGAAAAACTTTGTAAGAACCAATTTTCTCCAATTTCTTTTCTGAGCACTGCCTTTTCTCTAGGAAAGCTCTTTAGCTGCTGAGCCCAAATGCTAAATCACAATTTCTGAGAACCTAACATTAAAAGAATGTCTTTGTGTAAATGAATTAAGGAGTGGTTTGTGGGGCTATTTGTTTTCTACAAAACCCATTTTAAATTATTACAAGGATACAAATGTGGCTGTGTAAATAATTCCTCTGGTCACTTCAAGGCCAATATACATTTGGTTTACTCAAAAGTTCTTCCCCCAAATTAAAAAATATCTTTCACTCTACTCTAGGCATCATTAAGAATCCTGTAATATGTCCTGAGAATTGAAGTTTCATCACCACCTTTCGAAAACTTGAAATCAACTAGTTAAATGAAACTTGCCACACACTTTATATCACTTGAGCACTTTATTTCTTTTGCACATATCTAGAAGTAATTGAATTTCAGTGGGAAGTGACTACTTGTTTAAACAAACAATTTTTCTTGCAAGCTTTTCTAAGAAAGTTCTGCTCTGTAAATCTATTCTATGCTTCTTGAACCTATACATCCTAACAGGTTTAATTCAATATCCTGCTGTGTGTTTTAGACAACACTGTGCTGCATTCAAGACGCAATTTCTGTGACCAAGGTTACTCTTCATTTAACACAGTATCATGATACTAACTTAATCTTTATAAAATGAAATCAGAAACCTGTGTTTCCGTTGATGAATATTTCCTTTCCTTCAGTGACGAAGAAAATAACACTCAAAGCTATAGTAAATCTCCAATTCCTCTCTCATTCTTACTATGGATATAAAGGAGAATAAATATGATTCATCTACAAAGAATTTCCCATGGTATCAATAAATGATAAAAAGAAAAGATCAAGAGTCAAGATCAGCTGTAACCAGATTTTTATCTTTACTTCAGAAGCTAAAGAAAGGAAAATGAGTTCAGAAAAATAAATTAAAACAAAGTAGCTAAAAACCATCTCATGAGACTGTAAAACATATTAATTCATCTTCACATAATTATGTAACAGCTTCCTGACAGATATTATTTTTTCTAAAGCTTCTCTGCTCTGCTCCTAATGCTCTTCAGCATTCCTGCTAAGGAAATCTTCCACATAATGTTGGAAACGTTTTCTCTACAAATTCTCCTTTCTTGTCTTCACTAACTCACTTCTCTTCTATCTCATCAAGCATATCCAGAGGCACCATGTATAAGCTTTGTGATTCTTCAAACATTCCTCAATCTCTCTAAAGAACAAGTTTCTTCATCTGTAGAACAGTGTCAGCATTGTGCACATTGTGGGGTTATTATGGAATTTAAAAGATCCCTGGCATACAGTAGCTGTTTAAATAAATGCTGGTTATTATTTTTATACTTCAAAAGTTAATACTTGGCCATTTATCATAAAGCATTACAGACTATACTAAGAACCAAAAGAGACATAAAATTCATACTACCAATTAATAATCTCATATTTAACATGAGGAAACTAAAGCTTAAAAAGGTGAAATAATTTGCCCAAATTAAAAAAGCTTCTTGGTAATGCTAAGAAGATTCAAAACCAAATCTCTAGACTCAAACTTAGGGCTAATGACTTCATCACTTCTTTCTCCAGAAACTATCCACTCCATGGTTTCACTATGGAAATCAAACATCTCAAATCACCGAACCTCTATTCTGCTTGCCACTTCACTGACTCAATTTCTACCTTTTCATTTATGTTCTTATTTTCCCTCTAGCCACAACTCCAGAATTCTATAGTTCTTTTAATAGTGTAAACATTTTCCTATTAGTCCAAATTCAAAGAGGTAAGAACAATGAGATATAAAACAATAATAGTCACTCTACACAAAGAACATACCAGGCGCTCTGGTAGGTTATTCATTTATATTATCTCACCTGTGAAAGAAAGCTGTCTCCACTAGAATAATAACAAAAAGTAATTTACTTCTTTCTAACATATACAAGTTGTTGTTTTCAGAAACTGAATCCAAGACTCTCTGACTTCAAAACCCATTCAGATATTGTCTATGCATCAACAAACATAAACATGCCCTGTGCTACCTCTTTATTTTTCTCCCCCAATGGAATATCAGATATATTTCTCTGTAATAATTATAAGTTGATAATAACTGCATTTTGATTGCACTTTTACCTCATCTTGATCATTCCTAAAAAATTCTGACAATATTCAAGACACTCACTTTTTCTTGATTGGTAAGATAATATCTAAACTTCCAAACAAGATCTTGTTCTTCATATGTAAGTTGTTTGGTTGGTGGATAACTCACAATAATCTATAAAAAAGCAGAAAAAGAACTCCTTTGTCAAATATGTACTTCCTATATATTTCCATTTAATATTTTTCATTTATTAAATATTTCAATAATTCAATCACTATACAAGCAAGAAGGTACATTCAGCCAAGCAACACTTAAATTTGCCATAGGTATCTATCCAGGATGTAAGGAGAAAAAGAAGATGAAAATGTCATACTTCATATGTAAGTACATAACTACAAAGTTCATTTACTTCAACTAAAAACAAAACAAATGATGCCCCATCACAAAAAAGGAAGAACAAAAAGTAAAGCAAACTCTTATCAACTCAATACCTACAACAATGCACATTTACACATCATCTTGTCTCTCAGGCAATGTCTTAGAGCCATGTTCTAACAATGCTACATTGTGAAAGTAAAAACTATTTGTAGCTATTTCTAGAGTAAATACATTTACTAAAAGCCCCCACATAATTTTGTTTAAATGCAGACATGAAGAGTGTTGACATTATATAGGGCTGATCAACATGGAAAAGATGTGTATCTAAGTCATTGTTAAACTAATGTACCATCAGTTGCCACTGAAATACCCATCAAACTATTTTTATATTCATATTTTATAAGTGTCTTACATTTAGCTGATCTCTCGTGGCAGCATTGGGTTTGAGATCATGGTCAGAAGGTCCACTTCTTAAACTCCGGGCAAGCTTGTGGTGTTTGCTTTCAACTAAATTCTCCTATAAATTATTTTAAAATACTGATAATGTAAACTTCACAAAAAAAGAAAACTCGATAGCTATCTAGTCAGAAATATAAAATGGTTGCTTACTTAAAATCATTTTATAATACTTAACATTTTATTTTAGGACAATTTTAGTCCCTTATATATCTTTAAATAATATGTACCCATTTCAAGAGTGGAAAACTATGAATGACTTAAGCTCTACTAGTGTCATAATATGCACATGCCATGTCAGCTTCTTAAAACTTCTGGTGTTGACTGTTTTACTCATGGTCAACATCATCAGTTTTAACCACATTATTATTGCTTAAGAAAATATGTGTGTTTTTATATTTCCTTTGATTTCTTAATACATTTATTTTATTAGTTGACTGCAGGTGTGTGAATTGTCTGTTCATGTCTTTTTCCTAACTTCTGATTTTGATCATTTGTTCTTCAACTTTTTAGAGCTCTTTATATATCAGTAGTTCTAGTTGCTACAACCATCTTCCTTATTTTACAACAAAGTCTATCTTCCAAAGATGCTCATCCATTAATCGAAGCTGTCAGATCCTAATTATACAAATTTTTCTTCTGTATAATGACCATCTTTCAAATACCTATTCTAATAAGTTCCCACTCTAACAACAACATTCCCCACCTCTTTTAAAAGGGATTCCTAACTCTATATTATCCTGACCTTGTTTTTAAGATGTCAGTGTACCTTGTGAAATTTCCATTTGATATCTGATCCTAGTAGCTAAAGTAGACTTATAAAATCACTTCTAGCTAATTGAAGTGGATACATATTACTTTTTCAAAAGAAAAATGCACTTTATGGGTCTAAGTCATAATTATTAAGGAGAAAAGTACTTCCATTAAAAAATTACACAACAGAATTACCATAGACATCTGAGGGTCAGGAACTTTCACTAATTCAAAGCTTGTTAAAATTGGAGATGACTCATCACCATCCTGGATTATAGTGCAAGAAATGAAAAAAGAAAAGAACTTTAGCCAAATGATAAAAAGTAAAACATAATGCTATATACTATATTTTAATTCTATTCAATAAGCATCATTCTTTCCTACAAAAAAATCCTTATCCTGCCAGGCCCAGTGGTGCATGCCTATATCCCAGTGGCTCAGGAGGCTGAGGCAGGAGAATCTCAAATTCAAAACCAGCCTCACTCAGCAACTGAATGAGAGCCTAAACAACTCAGGGAGACCTTGTCTCTCAATTTAAAAAAAAAAAAAAAAAAAGGGCTGGGGATGTGGCTCAGTTATAAAGCGCCCATGGGTTCATTCCCTGGTACCAAAAATAATAACAATAACTACAATAGTAATAGTAATCCTTCTCTTTTTTCACCTATCTTAGAAAATATATTTTCATATCTTTGGTTACTGATATTTTGGAAAAAAATAAAATCTAATAAAAATTACATTTGCAGAGATATGGAGATATGAAAATTAGCAAATGTTTTTATTGCTTTATTTTTTAAAGAATTTATTATGACAGTTCATCAAAAATAAAAATCCTAATACTCAAACTTGGAAAAATGAAATTATAGAGCACAATTAAAGTGTGGCACAACTGATGTGTTTCAAACATTTCCAAAAACCACATAAATGCTATTAACTTTTCAAGGGATCACAACTGAGATTCACTGAAAGGAATGGAATTTTAAGTGTAGGGTTAATGTTACTCAAATTTATACATAGCTAGAGATACAGAAATACTGCTCCTTAGAGGAACAACACAATGTAAACTTAAATAATAAAAATCAATCAATCAATTCTTAAGAAATAAAGCTGTCTCATTTTGTTGGTGTTATTTTTGAAGAATGCTGGCTTTTATTTTTATCCTATTCAGGCATGGAGGTAATTTAGCATAATAAATGTCACTGCCAAATATTCTGGAAAAGGCTAAACTAATTAAGGTTGGAATTCATTTCCTCATGATTCTATACCAGCATCAAACTTTTCTGTCAATTTCCAAATGCTAGTAAGTTTTCAATTTTAGGTACATTCAACAAAATCAGGAGAGACTGCAAGAGGGGAACTATTGTGACTTAACTTTAGTTCAGTAATTGAGTCTTACAGAAAACCACAAATTCCCACAGCTGTTGTTTAACAGGCTTGTTCTCAGTCACAAAACCAGAAAACACATTAATCAGCCCAACTGTGACAAGTAATCTTCACTAAGGCTATCTGTCACAAAAGACAGGTGACAAGAAAGTCTATTTCCATTAGATTCAATACACTGGCCCAGCAATCTTTACACTAAGTGGAAATATGACAGGATGGGCAGACAGGCATTAATTTACAACCAATTTTCTGGAAGCAGTAGAAAGGGGTCAAGAACCTTTTCAAAAATACTTGAAATTCTTCTAATTTCTATTCTGTTATTATTTCATCTATTATCAAAGCTGTCTTTCAAAAGATCCTTCACCCTCCATTAGCATGTTTTTGCAATGTAAGCTCCATATAAGCAGAAAATACTGCTTTTCATGATATTATATGTAGTATAAAATATAAAATACAATTTTATTAAAATGTACTGGTGACCAAAAAAGCCCTTTTTTTTTTTTTGGACATACTTTTCTAATAAATCACTAAACAGTGTTATATAATCTATCTTCCTATGTTCTGTTCTCTACCAGGCAGTATCATTTTTAAAAGACCAAAAACTGTTAACTTTTCCTAATCTGCAACAAAGTGAAAAGGATACAAACTAAAAGAAAGACATAAATATTAACTTGAAAAATAACTATAAAAGTAATCAAAAACTAAATAAACCCAAATCTTCTATTATGAAAAAATTTCAAAGAGCAATATACAGTTTAATAAGTGTGACACACACACACACACACACACACACACACACACCAGACACTGTGGCACACACCTATAATCCCAGCAAGTCGGGAAGATGAGGCGAGAGGATTGCCAAGTTAAGGGGCATACTCAGCAATTTAGTGAAGCCCTAAGCAACTCAGCAACACCCTCAAATAAAAAATACAAAGGACTAGGGATGTATTTCAGTAAAAAAGCCCTCCTTGGGCTCAATACACTGTACCAAAAAAAAAAAAAAAGTACATATATTTAAAAATCATTTGTTACAGTATTAACAAATATGTAAGTATAATTCAAAGTGCCACTTCAAATAAAGATACTTTATGCAAACTTGGTTATATGCTACAATAAATATTAATTATGCTATGTATCAAAAGTCAGTTCTCATTTCCTGTGACTTGTCTACTATTTCCAACATAATAAAAGATACCTGGTTTAAATGGTTTCAAACTAAACATTTGATTATTTCTGTAGTATTTAAATGAAGCTTCTTCAGAGTACATATTTTTCAAGTACCTAATACATGTCAAACAAAAAACTATTTTCCTTTTCATAACAGACCATGGCAAACCCATAACTGTGTTATTTGTTATTAAATCAGCCCAATGGCAATGTGAGTTTTTAAATTTTGCATATATTATATATCTAAATGCACATTTAAAGTCTTTTATAAGTACACTCATTTAGGGCTACATATAGAATTCCAACATATTACATATATATTCAAACAACAAACCTTGCCTTGATTTTAAAACTATGATTTCCCCCTTTTACTTTTCAAATGAATAATAACTTTAAATAAAGCCTTTTTTTTTTAGTGTTCTACTTGCAAATGTGTAGAACAATTAATCAAAAAGTTTTTAACCACTTGCATACTTATTGAATTTTTTAACCCAGAACTGCATTACATGAATGATTGGCTTTTGTAATCTTATTGTAGCTATATGATTTGATTTGTGTATACATAAACAGCTGCTGCTGACAGCTGTCTGCTGCTATCCTGCAACAAAATAATTCATCTCAGCAGGAACAACAGTGATTTTTTTAATGTTTCCCCTCCCCCCTTCTTCAGAAACCACAAACAGTTCCAAGGAAAATACCTTTTCATAATAAACAATACCATACTCCTTATCATCACACTTGACACATCGAAATTCAACCATCAAATACATGAAATTAGAACTTCGTTTTTCACTCTGAAAAAACAAATTTATGAAAAATGATCACTTTCAACATTTTCTTAAAAATTAGTATGCATTGTTTTTCCCAATTCAAAAATAATGTATAAATCAAGTACAATTTAAGATGTAACAAATTTTTCTTCATTATATGCATGTCCTGTTTTATATAGCACTGTTTTATATGTATCACTATTATTTTACCCAGTAGTATCTATTACTCACTCACAATTCCCTCCTCAAATTTAATAAAACTTTTTTGATTCAGTAGTTCAGATTTTACAATATAAAGTCTTGAAAACATTCCGTATATATCTACATGACAACTGTTTTATTTAAAAAGCAAAGGTATTTTGTATTTCTAACAATGTTGGAAAAAGAACAATCCACCCTTAAACTGAGACTAATCCAACTGTATAGGAACTAATAAATTTTAAGAACAGGTAAAAGAAAAAATAAAAGTACATAACTAAGAAGGAGGCCATTTGACCTTACCAAGTATAACTTTTAGAAGTTTTTCATAATTTACAAATTGTCTTAAGACAACTTGTCATTTGTAAAGTGTTTTGGGGGGCGGGTTTTTGGTGGTGCTGGGGGATGAAACCCAGGACTTCCAACATGCTGGCAAGCATTCTACCAACTTGGACTATATTACCAATCCTTCATTTGTAATTTTATCAACACTGGGCAATAATTACTCCTTATTTCAACATAAAAAAAGTTTATTCTTCATGTCAATATGTCCCCTTTATTAAAAAAAAATAGGCAAACAGTATGACAATGAAGTGAAAAAAAAATGGAGTCTAAAAGAGTTATTAGTCCTATCTAAACCAGCTTTATAAATGGCTTTAAATGAAATACATAAAATCATAAAGGTTTAAAGAGGTTATGTAAATCGTTCAGCACATCATAGTCTATTGTGGTAATGGTAATGATTGTCTCTCTTAAAAAAAGGGGATGCAGAAGATGAGAAAGTATGGGCAACACCATATTTTCTACATCTCTATGCACTGAAACTGAAATACAGAGAAAGTCAGTAAGTATTTTGGTGTACTTTCTTTTGGAATGTAGAATTATAAAAATTGAAAAGGTAAACGTTTCTGTACATGAGAACAGATTATGAATAAATTTAGAAAAGACAACCAATAGTCCAAATGAACATAAATGTTAATCACCACTAAATTCATTTTTAAAAAGAGCAATGGTTCATTGTAAAATTAAAAGCTTTCTACCTGCTGAGAACTGTTCAGAGAATATAAATTAAGTCACTTGTGGACTATGGTGGTCATTATGAGCCAGACAGTGATATTCTTCTTTCCTAATTTGATTAATATAATTGTTATTTTTATTCTCTAGATTTTTGTCTAAAGAATCAGGCCAAGCATCTGGTATTGTAAAACAAATCTAGAAAAAAGGAAAGCTTTCTTAAATAACATTTAGAAAGACTCTCACTGAAGTTATCTTTTAAAGATAATGTCATAAAACTGGCACAATTAACAAAGTGAAGGAAAACATAAACCACATAACTTTATCAACGGTGCAGAGTCCTATATGTAGAAACAAGAGAAACAATAACATCAATTGGAGAGAAGACTTCTTAAGATGATATGTGGTAATGGAAATGAGTAAATAAGCAGTGGGCTGAAAGGAAGATTTATCCAACATTGACTTGAACTTAAACATGAGCTGCCATTAGAGAGAACACACAAGTGAGGCAGCAAAACTCAACAGATTTAAATTTATATGATATTTAATATATTTACAATATAAATTACTATTTCATGATTCAGCATATATTAGAATTTAAGAAAGGCAATATGCCAAGTTTTCTACTAACACAGAATTCACACCTATAAACATTTAAGCCCAATAACCCCACATGTGTTAGATACTTGACTATAAACAATTCTTCTCAAAAAACTGATGTAGAAATAATGTTCTGAAATAAAAAAGATGTATATAACCCACCTCATTTATCATTTCTATTTCTCTAAATGTCAATCTGTCCAGCCAATCTACTTTCACCATGTGTCCCTGTCGATGAGCTTTGGTGAGCTGCAGAAAAAAATATAATGGAGAAAACCTTAACATAGATTTTAAAGAAAGGACAATAAAAAATGATATAGGTTAAGCATCCCTAATCTGAAAATCCAGATCTGTAATGTTCCAAACTCCAAAACTTTGTGTCGACATGACACAAGTGGAAAATTCTAAACCTAACCTCAAGTGGGGTCACAGTCAAAACACAGGCGCACTACAAATAATGAATTATTTTCAGTCTATATATAGAAAGGTGTATATAAAAAATAAATGAATTTTCTGTTTATATGTGGGCCTCATTCATAAGGTATCTCATCATGTATATGGAAAAATTCCAAAATCCAAAATACTTCTGGTTTCAAGCATTTCAGAACAGGGATACTCAACCTGTAATATCAATTACATATATGAAACGTTCTTACACACATCAGAATCCTTATGTAACCGTTGTGATAAGAAACTCGGCATGAAAAAAATTTTAAAGAAAAGCCATTAAAATAAAAAAATATGAAAGATCCACAATCTTGCAATGCTTAGACATTTCTTACATTTTTACCATTTTTACTATTATAAAGAGAAGGAATTATAATAACAAATCCTCTAAGAAAGAGTGTGTAAACCACTTTTTCTTTTGTCCACACTTTTAATCTAACAAACATTATAAAAATGGCAGTCACAGATACATATTTCTCTAGCATGTATAAATTAAAACTTTAGGCACATACATATACATGCATGTTTTTATTTTAGGAAACAATGTGAAAATATTTTAAATACCTAGAGTTGCTGTTGGTAGAGTACAATGAGATCTTACATACCAATCTACCCTTAGTTTCATAAATTATATAACAATATATCAACTATTCAAATCCACAGAGAATTCACAATAAGTTCCAAGAGCCTCAAATTAGAATTAGTTTTTGTATTAGAACTAGCTTTGTATTAGAAACCCCAGCTTCATTTAATGTATCAAAACCTTTCTTTCTAAACAAATTCATAGCATAAAGCACAACTGGATATCAAAGTTTTATATAATAGGTTATCTATATCTGTTATCTTCCTCTTCATTGGCCATGTCATGACAATATTCTTATAAGGACAACACTACCACCAATTATTGTCTCTCTAACAGAACTAAAATTTTCAGCATCAATATTCATCATCTTCCTACACTCTCACCACAATTACAAGGTTATACTATTTTGGAAATGAAAACAGTAACTGCACACAAAAAGTATGAAGTTCATTTTTTTTAAATATTTTTTTTCAGTTGTTGATGGACCTTTATTTTTATTTATTTATTTGTTTCTATGTGGTGCTGAGAATTGAACCCAGTGCCTCACACATGCTAGGCAAGTGTTCAACCACTGAGCTACAACCCCAGCCCCACTGAGGTTCATTTTAACACATAAATAATATCAACAGCATTTTTACAAATAAACTCAAAAAAAATTTTATCTAAGATAGTCTCTGAATGAAAATGCATAAAAAGGTATCAATAAGTGCTTAGGCTAATTACTGTCACAAAGCAGGGAGTAAATATGTTGTTGAGTAATTAATGGTAGAGCATTAGGATAAATATGCTAGCAATATGAAAGAGCCCAAGAAATGGACAATGAGGGAATCAAAGAAGATCAGGCAATGTGTACTAAAAGAAAGAGTACTAGACTGCGAGCCAGATACCTGGGTTCCAAACATAACACTCCATTTTCAAACTCTATCATTTTGAACCTGCAACAATAAGTTGAAAGTATTATATTCTATTCCTATTCTCCAAATTTAAGTGAGATAATGTATATAAAACATGACAGGTAGTCATGACAATAGCATCCATAATGACTATTCCTTGTAGTTCATTAAAGGTTTATATTCTTACTCACTTGGCAACATGTTCCAAACTGGTTTTCAAGATAAATAAATTTATAAAAGGCAACGTTACATCCTTTCCTTGTAAGAACAAAGTTAATAGTATAAATCAGTAAAATGAGTTTATATAATAAAGAAAGAAGGAAAAAATAACATTTACATCCAAATTTTGGGCACTTATTATAATCACTCTTCTAAGAAGATAGTTTTGACCCTAGTTTACAAATGCTTGTTATTTACTACTACGAAGTGGCAGAGCTAGAATTTAAATCCAAGGTTTTCAAAGCCCATTTTCAGTTGGGCACAGCAATTCACACCTGTAATCTCAGTGACTCAGGAGGCTGAGGCAGGCGGATCAGAAGTTTTAGGTCAGTTTCAGCAACTTAGGGAAACCCTATATCAAAATTTTAAAAAATAAATAAAAATTTAAGAAAGAACTGGTAGTAAAGCTCCCCTAGGTTCAAGTCCCAGTACATAAAAATAAAAAGGCCCATTTTCCTTCTATCAGTCTTTGCCACTCATTCTCTATATTCATGCACTATTACTAAGAAACTTTAGTTCAATTAATTTCTCTCATTTGTTGAACAGTAGTTAGTTCCATATTCATAATACAATAGTTATTCTCCCACTAATTTATTATGTGAAAAGAACTGGCAATAAAGTTTAGTTGTGGAAAATGTAGTAAGGCCTTTTCTCTCCTTTTTTAAATACTCAGACAAATCAGAAATGTCTGATCAGTATGGCGGCACTAAAACTGATAAAGTCATTATGGAGGGCAATTTGAAATCATCCTGGAAACATTCACATTTGTTCTTTTTTTTTTTTTTTTTTTTGTAGAAGGACACAACACAATGCCTTTTTTTTTTTTTTTTAATGTGGTGCTGAGAATCGAACCTGGGTCCCGCCCGTGCTAGGCAAGCGCCTACCGCTGAGCCACAATCCCAGCCCTTGTTCTCATTTAAAAAAAAAAACCACACATGGAAGAACGCAAATATCCACTAACAGTGGGAAATGTTAAGTAAACCATGATACACACACACTACAAAATGCTAAAATTAGAAAGAATAAGGAAAATCTATACAAAACATTACAAAATTCTTGACATATCATATTTCATACATTTGATTCAAGTGGGTTATGAACTCCCATTTTTACCCCAAATACAGAATAACCAATTAAAAAAAAAAAAAGGAAAATCTATATACTCAGTAGGGTAAAACAGTGTTGAGAGCTCAAGTAAGTACAAAATCATAGGTACTATTTACTCTATGATGATTGCTTACGTATGTATTTCCTGCATTCGATTTTGAGATTAGGAGCAGAAATACTAGATATTTCTCTATTTAAATTAGTTTTATAATTTCTAGAGAACTGCACAGTTACTACCCAGAACTTCTTCTAGCCACCTGTTATGTATATCTATTACTAAAGAACAAACCACCCCAAAAGTTAGTGACTTATAATAGCATTCATTTTGTATTTCTCCATAAGTCATGAGAAATTACAAAATGAGAGAGCCTCTTGATCTTATTTACAATTGCTCAGGAGAGCAGTAATTTGGTGGCTGGGGTTGGAGCATCCAAGATGGCTGCACTCACCTGTCTGATACCTTGATATTGAAAAGGGTGGGCTTAGCTGGGATATGAGGGTGGTGGGGCCACACTCCTTCCCTATTTGTTCTTTCTCGGTGGTGTTCCATCTTCAGTGGTTTTTCAACATGGTTACCACAAAAGAATAGTGTAGTACCTAGGTGTCCTCAAGAAGTGCAAAAACAAAAGCTGCCTAGGTGTCTTACCTAGAGCAGCACAGCATCATTTTTGCAGTACTATATCAGCGAAAATAAGTCTCAAGGCTAAAGAAGATTGACTGTGGAAGAGTATGAGTATCAGAAGGCATGCTTCATTGACAGCTAGTTAGAGACTAGCTAGTACAAGACTTATTAGACCAAACACAAAATACAATTGATTGTATACTTGCTCCTTTGCAATTGAACAGAGTTTAAAAATGGCAAAGTCTGCTCTTAGCTGAACTATAGGCAATAGGTAAAGTCTAGAAACAGCTGTGACAACTACAAAATGATCAGTCTCTGCCTTCTTCAAATAATCTCCCTCATACTTCAAAATAATCTAGCCACACAATCTCTTTTGGTTCTTAGGACTAAAAAAACTTTTCTTTTTAGGGGCTTAATGAAATACTTAATAATTGTGAATAATTAAGTGGAAAATATTTTTAAATTGTATAGATTTATAAAACTATAAAGCACTGTTAAAATTCTAAGCAACTATTCTAATTTGCCCATAACCTATATCACTTCATCTCTTATTGATGCTGATAACAATGTACTCAGACTTGGATAGTTTTCACCAGTCTAAAACAGCTTCTATTTAAATATCCCCAATCTCAGAACTTCTACAGATATTGAAGACCAAAAATAAACTTTAAAAACATAGGTAAAATTAGTTACTGACATAATAATTTATGTTTCATTTTTGGGTCTGAAATGTCAGTAACCTACATTATTTCCAAGGAGGAAAAATCTGCATTCTGTTAAACAGCAGGATAAAAGTAGTACAATCTGTTTTAAATTGCTTGTGAAGAAATCATCCTCACTAGAGTGCCCATTCTAGTAAGGAGATAGGTCAAGAAAACAGTAAAAGTGTCATTCACTCTTTTTTAAGGAACACACAGGTTTCTAAAGAATTCACAAGAAGTCATATAGAGTTTGAAAGAAAAGCCTACTGTCACAAAAATAATGACACAATTATTGGGCCCTAACTTCTCCAAGAATTAAACAGCAAGGGGTTATAAAAGCTTTTTAAATAAAAGAATCCCCAAGAACCAAATAACATGCCCAGAAAACTTTTTGGAGTACTAATCATGTATTATCAAATTTGATGGAAAGAGGAATATGTGCTTGAGGAAGATGTCTCATATCAGTGGGTGTTTAATAAAAGTATCACAGACAAATCTACAAGTAGGCCAACTTGCCACACTGTATCTAGACTAAAAACAGCAGGGAAAAGGAATGTTAAACAGTGATCCTTGGGAACAGACAGTCCTGCAGGAGAACCATAACTCTCACAGGTCACTGATGCTTATTTTTACTTGCCTTATTATACTGTTTTAAAAGGAGCAAGTATACAGACTAAAAATGGCAAAGTATACAGAGTTGTTTTCATGCTAAAGCTATGAAAGGACAGTAAAACCTAGCACTCATGATTTAATGAAAATTTGAAAGAAATTTTATCTGGAAAGGTGACAAGGATGGAAAAATAAATATTTGTAAACTTCTGAATTCTGCCCAAGAGGTTAGAGTTGGGAAAAGAGAAAGATATTTGAAAGGAGGAAGGAGAAAAAACATGATTCGGGCCCTTGATCAGTTTTTGCTAGAATTTATACAGTTAACATAAATGTGTTACTTTATTGAAGTAATGACCTCCTATAAAATTTTCTGCCCTGGAGGTAAGTATAGCATCTTTATTAAAAGAACTGTAATGTGGGAAGAGTGAGGAGATTCAGATGTTAAGTGTTTATATGGTTAACTGCTTAGAGTTGTAACTATAAATCAAAAGTAATAGTGAGAGGGATGTGTGCTGAGGTCTCTCCCATAGATAAAATTTAACCAGAGACTTGAAAGATAAGGAATCAGCCAAACAAACAGGATGACACCTTCCAAGCAGAAGAAATAGGTTGGTTGTCAGCACATCAGCAAACCTGATCTGCCTAGGCATCTGAGACCAAAAATAGTAAGCCCTCACGAACAATTTACTGAATAAATCAAGTTCTCTTCAAAGTGGAGGGTAAGCAGATCTATATTAATATCAGATGTTACACTAAGAATTAGCTTTCTTGAGGTTCATCAGGATCTAGAGTTTTACAATTTAAGCCAAAAGAGGGAGAAAAAAGAGTAAGAAGCACTGAAAAAACATGCTCATCTGTTTCAAGTCAGCCCATTAATCTGCGAATAGGCAAAAGGGGAAAAATACAGAAGGAAATAGGACATTTACGCAAAAGGAAATAGGAGAGAACTAACTTCTGCTTTGTAGTGCTTTGTCAGTTTTTTTCCACATTCATATACCGACTGCATCTTTACAATAAACATCACTAAATACATATTTGTCACACAATACTAACATTGCTCAATTTCACAGATACTATAAAAGGTAGGTTAGCTTTGTTTCTTAAGAGATTGTATGATTGTATAAGAAATTTAATACTATAAGATAAATATAACTGATCCAACAAAAGAATTCACAGATGTTCCCTAAATGTTGATCTTAATTTATGTATTTACACATATTTTGTTACTGTTCAATCGGAAACACAAGATATAAGCAAATTAATTAAGTCATCTAAAAATAATTCAAAAGAACCAAGACGCACTTTTCAAACAAGGAGAAAATTTAAAGTGGACAATACCATAGTAACAGAACAGAATTGTAAATATTTTTAATTTCCAACCACAGAGCATTGATGAAATAAATTACGGCATATTCACAGTATGCGAATTTTTCAAATTCTTACAAAATAGGATGTAGAAGTACCTTAAATGACCTAGAACAACTATGAGACACTACAAGTGTAAACAAAGGATTCTTTTGAAAACACACACACACACACACACCAATCCCAATTTAAAAATCAACACATATCCATACATTCACGTATTTATTGGAAACATGTAAACTAAAATATTAATGATGTTATTTCTGGGTGGTAGACTGGGGTAAGATTCCCACAGAGCCTCAACAATATTTTATGTTTATAGAAAATTTATATTATCTTTGTAATAAGAAACATTAACAAAAGCTACTTAAAACCAAATGCTGTTTAAAAACAATTGTAGATAAATATGTTAAAAAATCACTAAAGATTAACATGTATAAAAATACAAATTTTAAAAAATACATAAAGAATCCAAAAATATCATCTTAAGATGATGTAAATTAAAATTTTAAATGATGTGAATTAAAATGATTTTCCTTCACAATACTTAAATTCAAAGAATAAAGACATATCTGATTAACTTAATCTGATCATCTGAAATCAAATCCAAGAATTAATAGAATTGTTCTATCTCAAAAGTTATTTTTTTCAAAGGTTTTTCCATTAGGTCTAACTAAAGAACTATATAAATCAGTGTTACAATTTTTCAGTATGTGCTTAATAAAAACTCTTTACAAGTGGATATTTATATGCTTTAGGTATCAAAACTTACTTATGTCAAGAAACTTTGAGACAATAAAAAGATAAGGAAACTTTCCAAACAAATAGCTATACAACAAATATAATTCTTAAGCCAGACAGCCATACACACACACAAACCCACACATATGTACACATTTTCCTGGAGATTCTAAGCAAAGAAAATTAATAAAACTTTACTTTTTTTCCACTTCTCTGATACTTACTAAAAATAAACAAACAGCCTGCTGCAGTGGTGCATGCCGGTAATCCCAGCAACTAGGAAGGTTTAGGCAGGAGGATTACAAATTCAAGACCAGCCTTAGCAACTTAGCGAGACTGTCACAAAATAGAAAATAAAAAGGGCTGGGTATGTAGCTCAGTGCTAAAGCGCCTCTATATTCAATCTGTAGTACCCCCACTCCCCACCCAAAGAAAAAGAAAAGAAATACATAAACAAAACCAATGTGGCTTGTCAAATTCACAGAGCATATGTGAATAATAGCCATTTTCCTAATAATAATGCTGGGTAGTAACATATACAGATTTTTTTTTAGCATGATTATGCTGGATTGGATTTTTTCAACTATCTCATATTTTCTTTCTCTAACTCCCTTCAAGTAAAAGATCACAACTGAACTCTATCAATTTTAATACTGCCCTGAGCCTATAATAGAACTGAGCAAAACAGTAAAACTAGAACAAAATATCATTATTGATCTACTAATATATTCATAGGATATACTATGGCTCATCGATTTCTATTATTAAAAAGTAAATTCTTCAAAAAACATAAGATGATGAGTCCTATCTGTATTAAATCAAATGTAAGCTATAAAGTAATTTATACACACACACACAAAAAAAAAAAAATTATATTTTGGGACAAAATATAGTAGTTGTACATAAGAATTCATTTGAATGATTGAGATTAAAAGAAGTGGTGTACATACAAGTGTGTGTATTTCAGAGCTTGCACATGGCTATATATTTAATTCTTAGCAAACAAAGGGGTTTCTTCTGGTTCTATCTTTCTGATTAATGAAGTCTCGGTCACAATTCCTCAACTTTACTTTCAAGTTTTACACATAAATCTTATCATTCAGGAAGAACAGTATTTGCCTCATAAAAGTTTCATTTAGTTAAACTTCTCAGAGATTAATCTAGCTTTAAAAGCATGTTAACTTTCTACTTTTCTGGCAGGAACTACAGCTGTAAAGACAAACAATAGATTTTTCAGAACATAAATCAATACTGTTTTAGGGTTCAATCTTACACCAACAAAAACTAATTTAGTCTACTTTATACCATTAATTTTAAAACAAATCCAAAAGTGTTGACAGTCTTAAACCATAAACCAAATGACTAATAAAAAAGATGCTACCATGCAGGATGAGGAATAAATGTACAAGATATCAGCAAACCCTTGTTATAACACAAAAGAATGACAATGCATAATGACAGCAAATAAGCCACATTTATAAATGTTAAAATATTATTCATATAAAAGCCTATATTTAAGACTGAGGATATAGCTCAGTTGGTAGAGTGCTTGCCTTGCTTGCATCAGGCCCAGGATTCAATCCCCAGCAACACACACATACACAAAAAAAAAAAAAAAAAAAAAAAAAAAACTATATTTAAGAGGTTTTTTGCTACTGTTAGTGGTACCACTGAACAAGTTTGCTGGCCCTGAATAATTTCAGCCATTACCATAATTTGTTGTTAAATTATTCATCATGTATTCATTACATAGTCTAATCTTTTAACTGTTTTAGACTATGAATAAAATGTAAAAGTGATACACATAGACCAAAAAAAAATGCAGAGAGCAAAACACTGTATGTACCTTATATGTACTTTTTTACCTAGATGTGGATTAAGCAATTAGATTCACATTCCTAAAATGCTACACTTAGTTTAATATAGCACTATATATACTGTTCAAATCATAGTGATAATTTATAAGTGAATTAATGGAAAAATGAAAAACTACAGATTATCAAGATACTTCAACTATGATATAAATCACTAAGTATTTACACTATAGAAAAAGGACACGTTCTCTGCATGAAATATCTAACCAAGTGAAAGTTAACATACAGAGATATTTCTTAAAAAAATATCAACTTTTCCAGAAAAGTCCTAACAAAGAGACTCTACTAAACATACTTTTAGGAACTTCCTGTTATATTCTGCAAACACTGGGTTACATAATTATTAAAGGTAAAAGAGCATTATATATCCATCTAAGTTCCAGGCCAGACTCAGCAACTTAGCAAGACCCCATCTCAAAATAAAAAAAAAAAGAATTGAAAATGTAGCTCAGTGGTTAAGTCCTGGAGTTCAATTCCTAGTACAAAATAAACAAAATAAACAAAAACCTTGAAATGATTTTTTTTTTGTCTCAAAAAACTAATTATTCATGGATGAACTAATAAAATCCAGTTTGGATTCCTATTGCAGTAATTCAACAAAGCTAAGATTCAGACCCTGAACCACAGTGAGCCCAGGCAGGCACTCGAGGTTCAGCCTAGAAAACCAACACATCTTCACTGCAGCAATACACTCTCCTCAACATTCTCAAACCTATCTGTTTGGGACCACAAAGCATTTTTCATCTACTTGTTATTTTCTCTTTGCCTCCTCTTAATCAATTTGACAGAAACTAAAGCACATTCCAAAGGCATCAAGCAGAGCTGCTAAAATGAAAAGGAGACAGTAGAGAAGCATGCTTTTGTACTAACCTTTCATGTCCAAAGACATGGATTCAAATATAAATCAAACACTAAAGCTTGGTAGTCACATCCAAAACCCCAGGTGGATATGCATGCTAGTCATAAAATTCTCATAATATGACAAGTTGAAAATGAAATAGATGGGAACAACATGCAAACTGACTCAAGTTAAAGCCCACAATCAATTAAAAGGCTGGGTCATGGACAATGAAAGCTTAGCAAATGCCCAAGATGCCTGACCTTTTAATATTTTCACAAATATATTCCAACAGAAAGATACCTTGTTAGTAAAAACAAATTAGGGAAATTTACAGACAGTAAAGAAGAAAATGATCAAGATGGCGGGGGGGAGAATGATGTATTTTCAACATTCACTTCATTCTGTTCAAAGTCTAAGAAATCCAAGTTGTAATAAACAAGACCTAAATTGAACACTATTCAGTTTTGTTTCCCTTTCTCATACTCATTTTTTCTCAAAGAAAAATAGGCATATTCATAAAATTACTAGACAAGTTAATTCCATTTTAATCATTTCAAAAGAATTTAACTTCTGAAAAAATGTCACACTTGGAAAGCAGTTTCTAAAACTTCTAGTTATTCATGTTGTAGTTAGAATTCAACTTACATAGCTGAGAAATAAATCAGAGTAAGAATATTAAGTCCAGCCTGGAGTTCAGGTTCTTTGCTTAATAATTATCTAATAACATCTTTTCACAGGCCATTTAAATAGTTAATCTTCATTTCACAGTCCTCTTGTCCCATTACCCCTAGGCAACCAAGATGGAAGCAGTCTAAAACTTAATAAACTTTCCCATATTGCAGTTTGAAAATTGTCACTAAGCTATTTATTTAGGCTCAGGGGTGCAATGCAGAGTAACTATGCTTTGCTATTATTAAGATTTATGTATACCTTTTACTCTTAAACCAAATGTCTTCTCAACAATTATATATACTCATAGTAAATTCACTGGCTGGAAAATCAAAATGTAACAAAAAAATAAATCATTCAGTTCTAACCACTTAAACCTCATGTATTTAAATACTCATTTTTTACTTAAAATGGCAGTAATGTTTCTTTTGTATTAAAATGAAGAGTGGAACATACAAACTCCTCCTCATTTTAAAAGTTGCACTAAAGACAATGTCAAAAATGTTTTTAGGAAGACAGTGTTAAGCTAACTGAACAAATATTTTTCAATGTGTAATCAGAAAAATAAGAGCAATAGAGGAAGAAAGTGTGTGCACTTATTACTGTGGCACAATTTTAAGAAAACAATACCAAAGTATCTGGTAAACTATCAAGTTAAAATCATAATAAGTATGAAAGCACATTTTCACTGTTTTCAAGGCAAATGAACCTTCCTTTGGTTGAAGAAAAAGCTGTTTCTAAGGAAGCCTGACTGAAACATTTAAGAACTAATCAAATGACAACAAAGTCTAAGAGCACAGCAATATCATTCACATTAGACAAGTACTGGAAAACACTCAAGTGTTTTGAAAAAAAGAAATGACATGATCATAACACCTCCACAACTGCAAACTAATAATCATACTTTTGTTCTCTACTAAGATAGTAAATATGAAATTCAAGGAGATAAACCATCCCAATTACTTGCCATGTTGGAACTTTTAAAATAATAGAATGTGAAGAGCTACATGAGAAATCAACCATTCTACATTTCTTTTTTTGTTTGTTTGTTTGTCTGATACCAGGGATTGGGCCCAGGAACACTTAACCACTGAGTCATATCCCCAACCCTTTTTATTAATTTTTTTTTGATTCTGAGACAAGGTCTTGCTAAGTTGCTTCGGACCTCACTAAGTTGCTGAGGCTAGCTTGGAACTTGAGATTCTCTTGCCTCAGTCTCCCAAGGCACTAGAATGATAAGTGTACATGCTCAACCATTCCAAACTTATGATTTTATAATCTCAGAAACCATCTTCCCTGGGTTGGTAGGATAGCCAAAATTCTGACTCATAACACCATATTCTTCCATGTAAATTGATGTTTAGTGTTCAAGTTTCCAACATCATCAAACCTAAGTGTTAGTCAGCTTTGCATCACCGTGACCAAAAATACCTGACAAGAACAACTTAGAGGAGAGAAAATTTATTCGGCTTACAGCTCAGAGGGTTAGTTCATGGCTGGCTTACTCCACTGCTGTGGGCCCAAGGTGAGGAAACACATCATGGTGGAAGCACTGCTACATTCATGGAAGCTAGGAAGCAGGAAGAGAGGAAAGAGGCCCAAGGAAGGTGAAACCTTCAGGACATGCCCCTAGTGGCTTTCCTCCTTTAGCCATGCCTCTATAGTTACCACCCAGTCAGCCCACTCAAACCAGGATGAATTTATTAGGTTACAGCTCTCAGAATCTGATCACTTTACCTTTGAATATATCTGTATTAACACAGGAAATTTGGGGGGATACCTCCTATCCAAACCATAACACTAAGACATTGTTTTTAAACACAGTTCTTCAATAGCAGCAGGGATATAAAAGGTGCTAAAAACCTCAAAAGCACGACCAGCTGTTGTATTGAGAAAAATGGAATATATTAGCCCAAAGCACCAAGAAATAAAGAGTTTTCTTCAAAGAAGGAGCAATTCCCTAACAATGATAAAAACAGGATCCATTTTTTTCCCTTAAGTAATTATAGCTTGGATGGTTTCTATTTAGCCTTTGGGGAACATAAGTTAATACTAACACAAGCTGTCAGCACTTAGTAAGCTCTAAAGTCTCCACTCCATTCAGAAGTTTATCTTTTACAGCACAATCTACTAAGGAAAAAAGGGGAGAAAAGTGCTAGGCTTCAGTTACCATCAATAAAACTATAAAAAGCTTATTTTCATTAAATTTTATACCCATTATAAAGATTTACACACCAATAAAGACTTACCTGAAAATGGATAACCATTCTGGGCAAAACAGGTAACACATGAATTTCAATAAATATCTCTTGAAAAAGTGGAGCCCAACTTGATATACTCCAAAAGATTTTGATGATTATTGGTAACAATTAATAAAAACATTAAGAAGGGGACTGGGGTTGTGGCCAGCAGTAGAGAGCTCGACTAGCATGTGCGAGGACCTGGGTTCGATCCTCAGCACCACATAAGAATAAATAAGTAAATAAAATACAGGTATTGTGTCCAACTATAACTAAAAACTAAAATATTTAAAAAAAAAATTGTAAGGCTTCTTCCCATTACCTCATTTAGCTCTATTTATGCTCAGTGATCATTTGTAGAGTTGCTAATGTGTACAGGTAACTAAAAGCATAAATATGAACCAATACATCGCTTAAGGGTTACTACTTCAATCATGAACACATGGACACATACTTGATACTGATCAAGTAAGTCTCACCTTTTTTCTACTATAAAATTCAGAAGGTAAAAATGAGAAATATCTAACATAATGGTATATTAGAAAACCAGAAGTCTAACTTGAACAAATTCAGATGATTATACTGCATATACTAATGTTTGGAAAATGTCAGTTATAAAAAATAAATTTTGAGCCTTCCATCAAATATAATTAGGGAAAAAAATTAGGAACATATGAACAAAAGTGCAAATAATTTGAAATAATAAATAAAGTGGATAAATTGCATTATATACAGCTTTATATATTTGACTCTTCCCATTACTACTCAAATTTAGAATTTCATACATACTATAAATCATAATGTAGCCTGCAAAAGAAAATTAAAGACCTTCTGTTTCTTCAATATAGTCCATGTTGCTCTACATTTAAGATTTAACCTTAGTAAAATGTCTATTAACTACTCAAGGTTTGTAAAAGTTACAAATATTAGCTCATATAAAAGTTCATTGATAAAATAAACACTTAAAGAGAAAGTATACACAAAAAGCTTATGAACTTTCCTATATGTCATGTAAAATGTAAACAAGATCTAAAGTAAGTAACTGAAGTGAATATTAAATTTTATTTATTTAAACATAGAGAAAGGAGGTTGGCAATAGTATACTCATCAATATACTTATTAGGTTGCAAAACATATCACATTTTCTTAAAACAATAATATACCAAATGGACATCATAACAAAAAAATTTTGTTAAAGAAAAAAGCCAAGCCTAAGCAAGTATTCCTCATAATCATGACTATTGGATTATTTTTAAATGTAAGGAGAAGCAATAGGATGTTAATAGTTGACATCAAAACTTTCTCCAGACATTAGTTATTCTTGCTAATTAAATTCAAAGAAAAAAAAATACATGTAAAAATTAAAAGAAAGTCTTAACAAGATTGGTAAAAAGATTTTTTTTTTTTGGATACCAGGTATTGAACTCAGGGTCAGTCAACCACGGAGCCACATTCCCCAGTCTTATTTTGTATTTTATTTAAAGACAGGGTCTCATTGAGTTGCTTACTGCCTCACTTTTGCTGAGGCTGGCTTTGAACTAAAAATCCTCATGCCTCAGCCTCTAGAGCCCCTGGGATTACAGGCATATGCCACTACGCCAAACTAGTAAAAGGATCTTTAAATAGAATCTAACACAGTGCTTTGTAAAAGGGGATTTACCAAAAAAAAAAAAAAAAAAAAAAAAAAAAAAAAAAATTTACTTTATTAAACAGAACTGAGTCTAATTTTGCACATTAAAACTGTCTTGAAAGAAAAACATGATAACTCAATCCACTTACAAAAAGGATGGATGATGCCCTTTTAAATTAGCTAGCTATATAACAAGTCTTCATTTCCCCAAATCCTAAGTATCACTAATATTTAAAACTTTCATCTTTAAAGCTATGTCACTGGAAACAGTAGGGAGTCATTTAAAATAGCAAAAGAAATCACATTTTCAAATCTGGTAAGAGTTCAGACAAAAGGCCACACAATGTATGATTCCATTTATAGGCAATGTCCAGAATAGGCAAGACGCATGAAAACAGAAAGTAGATTAGCAGTTGTCAGCAGCCACAGGGAGAAGCAAATGAGGAGTGATTGCTAAAGAGTACATGGTTTCTTTTAGGTGATTAAAATGTTCCAAAATTATACAGCAATGATGATTACACAATTCAATGAACTGCACACTTCTCAATAGTGAATTTAATGGTATGTGAATTATATATCAATAAAAATATTACTAAAATGTTTAAATAAAAGCATATAATAATTCATCATAATTCATGATGTCATGATATACTATAACAGACATCATTCAGAGTACTTCACTGTTTCAAAAATCTTTTTTTATACCTTGGCAAGACGGCTCATCTGATCTTCTGAGAGAGTACTGCTTGTTCTGCCAGGAGTTTTTGTGGGTTCCGATCCATCCGCTTCTACATTAGGCCATACTTTCAAGTCATGCATCCCTTGGCGAAACATGCTAGTGAAAAAGATAGCATTCCAGATAGAAGTAAATTAATGCAGTTAATTACAAGAAATTTTACATTCCTAAAAACAAAGAAAATTCTATGCAAAGACATGCATGCCTCTATTGCCAAGCTTTTAAGACCCCCGTGGGTTGGATAGCAATGCAATAAGCAACTAAAATCCATGTAACATTCTTTTCTCCTCCAAGCAATCAGAAGAACTATTACAGAAAAATCTACAGGCAAAGTGGAAGGAGAAAAGGAAGGAAGCATGCATGCTTCATCACTTCAGTGAAGCTCTTAGAAAGAAGAGACCAGATTTCTACCCAAAAGAAAAAATATTACATTGACAATGACTGAAATAAAAATTTGTAAAGCATAGCTGTGTTCTGCCAGTGATAATTTAGCATGCCTGCATGTGAATCCCAGTTATGCCATCTATGACGTGAGTGTCCTTTGATAAGTTAAAATAATAACTTCACAGTAACCTCAGATGTTCTCATGTGTAATATGGGACTGATAAAAATTACTGTATCTCACAGGGTTGTTGTAAAACTTTTAAAAAATCATTATTAGCAAAAAGTATCTAGAATAGCGACTGGCACATAGTAAGTACTCCATAAAGGTTAGCTACTATGATCCTCTTCATTGTACAGGATGATTTTCCTCCTGTCTTCTTTTCCATAAGAGGGGCATTCTTAAGAATTTAGAAAAATAAAAAAGAGGGACATTCTAAAGGAAATACTATAATAAGTTCATGGAAAAAAAAAACTTTCCAATGTTTACAATAAGAAATTTAGTATATAGTCATGATTCAGCTAAGTCTGGTTATCCTGATTTAAAGTGAAAGAACACATGCCCTCTCATCAAGTTTCCTTCAAAAAGCTATTATGAAAACCTAAAGCAAAGGTGCATCAACTCATGAAGAGCTTTAGACAATAATGTGTTTTAATTATGCTACTGTCAAAAGTTTCTAAGTTTGTTTCTCATGAGGGGTTAAAGATGGCCATGAGTTAAGTGTGCTCTCTTTTTATGAGTGTTTTTGATCAAGGTTTTTAAAATATAAAGTCTACTCAAATAGCATCTTCACCAAAACTGAAAAAACAAATTGACAACTCCAAAGGAAAGAAAAAGACTAGGAGTTTGTGTAAGAGAATAGGAAATCTAAAGTATTTTACACAATTTCACATTTAGTAATTTTTTGAATAATAAAATATTCTGATTCTTTTCAGTCTTTAAAAAAATTGTCTACTTAATCCCAGCAGCTTGAGAGGCTGAGGCAGGAGGATCTTGAGTTCAAAGCCAGCTTCATCAACGTGATGATGCCCTAAGCAACTCAGTGGACCCTGTCTCTAAATAAAATACAAAAAAAATGGAATGGGGACATGGCCCAGTGGTTAAGTGCCCAATACCCAGTACAAAAAAAAGTCTACTTAAAAAATCTTACATAATTTTTTACCATTATTATGTTCTGACTAATGATAATGATAGGCTTCACAGAATTTTTAAAATATGTATTATAATATGCATAGTGATGATATCATAAACATTTAGATTGGGAACTATAAAAAAGATAGTCAGGCTTGGTGGCACTTGCCTATAATACCAGAGATTTGGGAGATTGAGGCTGGTGGATCACAAGTTTAAGGCCAGCCTTGGCAACTTAGTGAGACCCTGTCTCAAAATAAAAAATTGAAAATTAAAAGTGGCTGGGGGGATAGTTCAGCAGTAGAGTGCCCCCGGTTTCAATCCCTAGTACTGCAAATAAATAAATAAATAAATAAATAAACTTAAGAAAAAAAAAAAAAAACTACAAGTCTATGATTACAAGAAGATTAATGACCATATCTGTTAAAAAGGTTTCTCAAATTGGCAATAAAATTGCTAGTTCTAAGCAACTATATTTTTTTTACATCTTACCTTAAAGGCCCAATTGAAAATGTACTGCCTGGTTGTGGAGAATCTCCCAATATTTATTTAGGTCAAACATTTAAAAAATTGTTACAAAAAAGTATATACACATGTCTTTATTTATAAAGTTAATCTTCTTTCTCTTTTAACTGAGATAAACATTCAACATAAGCAGATCTTCTTAACAGCAAGCTCTAAGGAACTGGGTACAGCTGAGGTAACAATACACTTTAAATGAATATTCTTAAATATCATCAGAAGTAGCGAATGGCTTCCCTTCCTTTTCCCCATCAGCCAGTGAAAATGTGGTTGGACTGAACTAAATCAAAAACAAGCATATTTGGCAGGAAGTCAGTTTTCTAAATAACTGAGGTGCCTTAAGGACAAGGGATGTAGAAGGTAAGGGTGAAGTCAAGTGACTTAAATATCAAGTGAGCATATTACTTTCTTTTGACATTAATGGAACCTTGTAGAGTTACACAGCCTCCAGGTGGCAAGACAGAAGATTCTCAGAGCATGATGTCCACTTGGGAAATTAAGCCAAATAGACAAGTCAATAGACACAGCACAGCAGGCCCTCTCTCAACTCCAGCACAGGCCCCAGCAACAGCTACTGCTGCTGTTCCAGCCTGGAGTGCCAAGCCACTACAGCACTAACTGCCTTGACTTCAGAATTTACATTTGGAAAAAACATCTGCAAGAGAAATCTGCAGCTTGCTTACTGTTCTTTGCCAATTCAGCCTAATGATCGATCCATTCTTAAGCTACTTAGAAATCTCACAGGCTAGATGTTCAAATTAAGAACAATAAGCTACTGTAGACTTATGCTAAAGAATCAGTCTTTCAATAATTCATTAGACCTCTCCAAGAAGTTCTGGATCACGCTGACTCAAGTATACAAAGCAGATAGTAGCAAATAGCAAGAGTTGGTAGACGCAAGATTAGCAATACCATAACATTATTTTAGATACTTTGAGGACCACTTTTCCAAGCTATTATGTGTGTGCTAAAATCTTTTAAGGAAAAAGGTGAGGGGCAAATAGTGTTATTACACTGCATAAGAAACATCTGAGGAAGTTGTGGTGGTATCATTTTTTTTTTCAGCCATGAGAACAGTGCCGGCACAAGATATGACAGGTGTGTGTGTGTGTGTGTGTGTTAATGGGAATTAAATCCAGGGCACTCTACCACTGAGCTACACCCCCAACACTTATTTGTTATTTTGAGACAGGGTCTTGCTAAATTGCCTAGGTGGGCCTCAAATTTGCACTCCTCTTGTCTCCAGCCTCCAGCATCATGCTCAACCATATTATATGACTTCTGATGAAAGGTTGAGAAAATTAGCCCAGGCTTCCTACTGAGACCACTCAGAAGACTCATGTTATTTTATCTCTCTGGGTGTCAGCTGTGCCATGCAGAGAAGCAGCTGTGGCCCAGCAGGACAAGTAGGTGTCTGTACACTACTGAAGTATTTGAAACATTGAGAAGATCATATTCTTCCACAATTCAAACCTGTACCAGAAGTAATAGGCCTGCCAGGTGACATCTGGTTCTTCTCCACTACAACCACGCTCACCTCCAGAGTAAAGCCCCAGGACACAGGGAAGAAGGAATTGTCTTTCTTATATAGGGTTCCTTAGAATTCCTTCTTCTGAAGGTTAGGTCAATGTAAGTGCCAGCCTAGTGGAGAATTGGAGCTGGTGATCTAGCATTTCTGTACTCCTTCTTTACTGCTCAAGGTATCCAAAAAGACCTAGATTAAAATCTAATGTTATCATTTGAATAACTGACCTACAACCATATATTAATTGGTTGGATTAATAAAGAAAATGTTGACATAAAATCTCATCTTTAGGGTCTGGGGATGTGGCTCAAGCGGTAGTGCGCTCTCCTGGCATGCGTGCGGCCCGGGTTCAATCCTCAGCACCACATACAAACAAAGATGTTGTGTCCGTCGAAAACTAAAAAATAAATATTAAAAAAAAAAAAAATTCATTCTCTCTCTCTCTCTCTCTTTAAAAAAAAAAAATCTCATCTTTACCTCAAATAACTGTGAAATGAATATTCTCTTACATCTGACTAGGCACAAACAGAATCATTCTAATAAAGGAACTACTTCTTTCTTTGCAGGTATTCCATGCATATTTTGCAAATCAAATATATTAACACTATTTTTTTAAGATCAATTTATTTTATTTATTTTTATGTGGTGCTGAGGATCGAACTCAGTCCCTTACGCGCGCTAGGCAAGCACTCTACCACTGAGCCACAGCTCCAGCCCTAACATTATTTTAATATCATTTGTTTTCATTAGGTTTTTTGCTTCAATTTTTAAAATTTAATACCTTAGTTATTCTCATAGTATTTTACTAATACCACATTGCAAGAATATCAAGTTCTCCCTTTAATATAAATGGAAGTAAAAAAAATAAGCTAGGTTAAATAATACTATCAAGTAGAGAAGAGTATACTTAGTACAGAGATTAGACTGACATTCTTAAAGTGATGAGGAAATGGCTCAAGTTTGAGAAACCAGGTCTAAGTAAAATGACTGCACATAATCAATATGGCTCTCTAACACATTTCCCTTGTATCTGAGACCTGGTGTGTTCAGGACACGGAAGAACAGCATGAACTGTTTTTAAGATAGAGTTAAGAGAAAACTGATGGCTTTCCAAGATTCAAAGTCTTATCTTAGTTAATGACACCCTCCCCCCCCCCAAAAAAAAAAAAAAACAATAAATTTAAGTTCCAATTACTGCTACTACCTTTATGAAAATCTTTGGGGTTCAATAACCTTTTTAAGCAAAATAAGTACTACTGATCTGTCATTCAGGCACATTTCCAGCTTGATTTGGATGGGATGTAATGGACATTTTACTTTCCTAAGATATGCATAGAATTACAAATGAAGAGGGAAGGAATAAATGAAAAAAGGAAAAGAACTGTATATATAAGTTGTACAAATAGACTACTAAGACAAAGAATAACAGTGTTTCTCTAAATGTGGTCCACAACCTACCATTTACAGAACGTCTTGGGACCTCAGACTTATTGAACTAGTGAGACTGAAGAAGGCACTTCTCTAGTACTAGCTTTCAAGATGATTCTTATATATAGGTTGACTACTACTGATAAAATGTACTTTTCAAAAACTTGCCAAAAGACAAGTGTAATAGTGTATGTCAACCTGAGAAATCATTTATTTAGCTTCAGGCAGGTCATTTTGTTGCACTTCTGTAACTTAGCCAGAAAATCTCCTTGAAATTAGATCCTAAGTTCATGTAAAATGTACAAAAGTGTTAGAATAGGGGTTTTTATGACAACCCTCCAGCAGACATTCCAGAGGGTAAATCACTTGTAAAGAACCCAGAAAGAAAAAAACTAGAGGTCTGCTATTTCTCAAAAACATTTAGCCACTAAGACTAATAAAATGTTTTACATTTTTTTTCTCTCTGTGGCAAACAAACCCTTCCGAGTAGAGAAAAATAAAAAGGAGTAATCACTCCAGAAAAACAACAACACTAATTTAATAATATGTCCATTTTGCTGTAACATACAATATTATTAAAAATACATTTAAAAACCAGAAGTTGCAATGATTCTAATTATGTTTCAAGTATTATTTCTGTATGGATTTCAATAACAAATATCTCTTTAACAGCTACACTGAACTAAAATACATACCCATTAATAAGCAATCAAGGTATTCTTAATGCAATTACATCTAGAAATTATTCATGAGTTGAAGCCATTCTTACACACCCTATTCCTAGATAGAAAAAAATCAATATTATAAGTACATCAATCCTCTCCTTAATTAACATAAAATTACACTAAGATTTCCAAACAAAATAACAATGAGTTTAATTTTTTAATTGAGAAAATATTAAAATTTACCTGGTAAAACAAATATGGAGAGTATCCAAATATATTTTAAAAGGAAGACTAATGATGACTATCCCTACTTAATATTATATATTTTACAATATCATTACAAAAGTAATGATAACTAATTTTAATGAGCCCATTATAACAACATTTATTAAATAATATTCATATTATGTAACTTAGAATGTAGAAATATATTTATTGGACCCATTAAATCCACTTAGTAATTTAACCATCAAAAACTAAAAAGTAGATATTAGTATTTAAATTTACAAACTGAGACACAGGGTGATTAAATAACTTACCAAAGGATACACAGATATTAGACACAGAAGTTAGAATCTGAAACCAAATAATCTATTTCTACAACTTATTTTTCTTACCACTATACGATATACTATATCTCCCTGCTCTTAAGACTTCAGTGCTCTCTCTTCCATGAACTGAACAGTTTTGTCCCATTCCACCATTCCACATTCCACAATCATGTACTGAACCTCTGAAACCATCTACAATGGGAAGATACAATAATAAGGTCCTCACCACTAGGTGCCATGCCCTTGAACTTCTCAGACTCCAGAATTAGCAAGACCAGTGCCCAAATTCATTTTCAATCTCCTATCCCAAAGGAAGGAGTTGAAGAAAAATGTCCCAAAGAGGTTAAGAAATTGTCAAGGTCCACAGATAAATCCAGACCCAGAGAGGCTCCAGGGTTCCCTATTACACCAAACTACCTTCTACTACATTGAATATTGGCCACCCTCTTCCTACCAGAGCCCAATAAAATATTCTAGGCAACCATTAAAAAAAAAGAAAACTTTGGTACATAATGAACTGAATTTATATATTCAATCAAAAAATAGTTTATGAACTAAAGAGTATTGGGACAAATTATATAAACCATTTCTTTTGATTTTTTTTTATTTTTTAAAAGCTTATTTTTTGCACTAGCTATCATTCCTTTCAGAAACACAATTTTAGATTAATCAGGTTTAAACATGAAGGAATAAAGCAGAGCAGAAGACAGACAAACAAACACAAACCTTAACTGGGAAAGGACTTTCTAAAACATGAAATTCACACATTGAAAAGAAAACTAACCTGATAAATTCAACATAGGAATTTAAGATTCATAAATAGCAATCAAACACAGAATAATTCAAAAGAATAAACCTAAGGGACAAAAACAGTAATTTACAATATAACACACAAATGACTAATTTCATGCATCTACAATGGTTCTTATACCAACACAAAAACGACAACAAAAAAAAATTCAAAGATTTTTATGGTATGTGAATTATCTCTATTGAAAATGGGCAAAGGGATAAAAAGCAACTTACATAAAACAGTCAAAACCATCATAATATGATTGTCCCCATTTGTATTTACTGATGTACAAAATAAGAAAATGGAAAACTTTAAAATGAGTAAAAATGAAGACATCTGATAAAATAGACAATTAAAGTCTACAGCATTTTGCCCTGAAAGGAATCAAAACTTCTTTCAGTTTCCAGGTCTAGAACAGAAAATCACTCAATGAGTCTGGACTAGTCTATCTATCGAAAAACAAAGAAGCTACTAATGACCACTACTATACTACTGAAAGGACATGGGGGCTACTTGAACAGGTTACTGCCGACCAACTGAACACTTTAAACACTATAAAGAAAGCAATGGACTAAACCAATATCCAAAATGTTTAAGATGAAAAAAGTTCATGACAAACACAAAAAGCCATCATCATCACTTTTCAGGTTACAAGGGTAAAGCCAGGCATGGTGACACACACCTATAATCCCAGGGATCTGGAGGCTAAGGTCAGAGGATCCCAAGTTCAAAGCCAGCCTCAGCAAGTTAGCCAGGCCCTAAACAATTTAGCAAGACTCTGTTTCAAAATAAAAAATAACAAGTTCTGAAGATGTAGCTCAGCAGTAGAGCATCTCTGGGTACAATATCTAGGTTCCCCACCCCCACCCCCGCCATGTCACTCACCATAAAAAGGTTACTAGGGTACCAACTCATTATTCTTAAAACTTGTAAATGAGAAAGTAAGTTCAACCATTTGTCTACATCTTCTATATGAACCATATACCTATGTAACTAAATATGGGATGATGAACAAAGTTCTTGAGAAAAATTCCAACCTATAAAATGCAAAAAAAAAAACCAAAACAGAATGATACCAATTAAAAAAAAAAAAAAAAGAAAGGAAAGTGAACTATCCAAGGGAAAAAGGGATAAAGAGCTGGGGTGTAGTTCAGTGGTAGAGCACTTGCCTAGCATGTGTGAAGTCCTGGGTTTAATCCCCAGTACTGCGGGGGGTGGGGGCTGTTCATTAGAACACACTTGTAATTCCAGTGGCTCAGGAGGCTGAGGTAGGACAAAGAGACAGAGGCTAGACTCAGCAACTTAGCAAGACCCTATCTCAAAAAATAAAATGGTCTGTGGTTAAATGCCACTGGGTTCAATCCCTGGTACCAGATTTAAAAAAAAACAGAGACTTTTAAGATTATGAGTTGTTGTTGCTGTTGTTTAACAATAAACTATTACTTATATTGGCTATAAGTTTTTAAAAAATTTATCAACTTTTCTGTTACAATCATTACCATCCATAGAAAATTAATACTTAAAACTTTAAAAGCCTTTATGTCTTCTTGTCATAATTATTACAAAACAGGAAAACTCTATAACAAAGAAGTCATAGTAAATGCCAAGTAAATGCCCAAATGCAAAGTTTTATTTCCCAATAACTTCTATTTTCTATTAGAAATCACATAACCAGCCAGGGGCAGAGGCATACACCTATAATTCCAGCACCTTAGGAAGCTAAGGCAAGACGACAGCAAGCTCAAAGCTAACCTCAGCAATTCAGTGAGGCCCTATGAAACTTGGCAAGACTCTGTTTTGAAATAAACAATAATAAGGGCTGTAGATGTGGCTCAGTGGCTATGCTTGAGTTTAATTCTCGGTCCCAGAAAAAAAAATAATAATCACATTACCAGTAGCTAACAGTAGAATAATATAAATGGTTTCCAATTAACCTTTCTGTATATCATATAGGAAACACATATGAAATTCTGTATCAAGGAAGATGAAATCCTATGTACCTGATTTTCACACAGGGAAGCATTTGGCATAAATAATTTAAACCCTCCAGAAAAGAAATGAGACAGAGAGCTAAAATATTTCTATAGATTAATTAAATAGAATACTTACCCATATTTTCCAAAGAGTGAAACAGTTGTTCCTCCTACAGGCACTGCTTTCCCTGGTCCATACACATCCCATATGGTCAGGGCCACTTGGGCATTCCTGGGCAGGTCAGGGTATTTCACAGGCAGTTTGAGCCATTCATTCCAGCTATAGAAATAATGTTGTCATAAATACATACATACATACATACATACACACACATACACAAATCTGTATATTTACAAACCATACAAATTTATGAACCATACAAGAAGCTTTGTACAGAGAAAAGGTTCCAAAAACTAGGTCAGTACTCTAGAAGATAAAGAGGCAGTCACCTCAATTACTTCAAAACTACAAGACATTTTTTTTAAATATAGATAATGATAAATAATACTGCTAAATGCATTAATCACAAAACTCAGAGGCTGGGGAGGTAGCTCAGTAGTACAGCACTTGTCTAGTATGTATAAAGCTCTGGGTTCAATTCCCAGTACCATAAAAGAAAACTAAGACAACACTACTAAAGTACAAAGAAAATGTTTTTAAAAGGTACAGGAAAACTTTTCAACATGTTAGAACTTTTTTCAACTGAAATTTTCTTTAACCAGTCTCTAGAACAGATTTTTACATTATGAAGATAAAATAATCAAAAGTACTCATATCCAAAGCAGTCCTGAATATAATAAAGCAACCAAAACAACCAAACCACATTCACAGTGCAGCATCCACTACCTTTATAAAATGAAAAATTACAAGTTTGTTTTACAGATATGTAAAGTCTTACACAAGGTTTTTTTGTTGTTGTTGTTCAAGTTATTTCATTAATACCAATACCACTTAGAAATTAGTGCTTTATGCTTTCAAAGCATGTCTGTACATATTATCTCACAAAGAAATGTTTGTTCTTAATACATAACAACAGTTCTTTTTTCTTATTCATTTTTGTAAACTTTCTCCTGCATTTAAAATGGATTCATAATTTCTACTCCCTTAAGCAGCAGATAGCTTTTAAAATCTGGAAAGAATACTATACAAATTATGAAAAAAAAATACTCAGAAGACACACAAAAGTCTATTTCTCTGTTTACTCAAAATTATCCTCAAAGGAGCTTATCTTAGTTTAGGTCAAAAACATTTGATTGGGTAAAAAAGGAACAGAATTTGCAAAAGCTTAAGGAACACATCACTGTCATGCACCATATAAATGTAAGAACCTCCAAGAAAGTTGGAGATAACCATCAATTTCAAGAAGAAGCAAAAAATTATTAAAATCATTTTCTTCAATAACGTTCTGGAAAAAAATAAACTGCATGCTTAAGAAAGCCATTATCTCTATAGATACACTTGAATAAATTAATGTAATTACCACCTACATGGTAGAATAGGCTAAAAAGGAAAATATTAAACAGGACCACCTTTTGCCAATAACCAAGAAGTTAACAAACTCTGGCTAAAACTAAAGAAAGCTGAACATAGTGGTCCAGTCTGTAATCCCAGTAACTAGCAACTTAGGAGACTGAGGAAGGAGAATTACAAGTTTAAGACCAGACTCAGCAACCAAGGGAAACCCATCTCAAAAATAAAAAATAGAAAGGCCTGGGGATGTAGCTCAATGGTGAAGCATCCCTGGATTCAATCACCAGAATGAGTAAAAGAAAGAAATTAAAAAGAAAAACCAGTGAATATTCAAAATGAACTATGAAATGTCTCACCTCTATGACTGACATTTAATTTCTAGAAGACAATACCTAAGACCAAATGATCATTCATCTCAAACTTTGGCTATTTTCCTGGCCCCCAAAATCTCTATAAATCAAAGTAACTGCACTTTAATCTGTTTGACATATTTAGTTTCTGCACAATAGTACTTTTGAATAAAATGGGCCTATAGTTGAAAAGTTTGAAAACTGCTCTAAATATTCTACAAAGTATGAAAAGATCTAGTCAGACACCAAAAAGCTATTCTAAACATCATTTTGTTCTTTCTTTCCCATGTCATTCCTTTCTTAATTCTTAATCCTTCTCAACATCATAAAACCTAAATCTGGATGTTGCAATCCTCATAGTGGACCTTCACACCACTGTGTCACTCTCTAGTCTGATTAATAAATTTCTAAACCTAATTTGGTACTTTTTAAATTAAATTAGGTTGTTATTATATGTCTCCCTAAAGCCACTGAAAGTCTTATATGGGACAAGGTAGAATATAAATATTTTTAAAAATTTAAAACACCTGATTACAGAATAATACACAAAAAAATTAGCTTGCAATTTATAGATAAAAGTGAGAATCTACCTTAAGTATAATTAAAGAAAGAACAGGTTTCCTTCTCTATGGGATCTCTTATCATCTGGGATCTCATATTACCTCAAAATATTATATGAACTATGGAAATGCAAAAGTTCAGATGGCAAAATATCCTTTTATGGCCTATTTTTTTTCATACAATATTTCTTTTATAAAAGTTTGTATAAAGAATGATAGCTAGGCAAAGTTTTTGCCTCCATTCACTTTAACAGGGCAATTCTTTTTGATATTGGTAATAAACTCAATTTTGAAATATTAATGAGCAGTTTATATAAAATCTGCAATGTTTTCCCTTAATCTCCAAGTTTTTTAAAAGCCTATCTTCACGTTATGTACCCAATATAAAGTAATTTTCTCAATCTATTTTCTGTACAGTTATCTTATATCTTTTAATTTCAAAAGGCCATTTATGATTCATCTCAGACATCTTATTTTACTAAGTAATTTCACTATTTAAAAAAAATATAAGTTAAGATGGGCTGGGGTTCTGGATCAGTGGGACAGCACTCGCCTTGTAAGTGTGAGGCACTGGGTTTGATTGTCAGCACCACATAAAAATAAATAAAATAAAGGTACTGTGTCCATCTACAACTAAAACAAAACAAAACAAAACAAATATATATATATATATATATATATATATATATATATATACACATATTTTTTTTTCATACATACATACACCATTTATGCAACTACTGTTTCAATAAACGTTTAATGTAGTAGGCATGGAAGCCCAGAAGTGGAAGACAAACATATAAAACAAAAATAAAGATACTGTGTCCATAAAAAAAAATGTTAAAAATAAAAATGGGATTCATCATAGTTGTTGAACTTCTAGATATAAATTCATTCTACATTAAGGAATTGTGGTTCATTGTTCTACGTGTAATGATGGTACTGTAGTAATATTTTTAAAAAGATGTAAGCCAGGAGCAGTGGTGCATGTCTATCGTTCCCAACAACTTGAGAGGCCAAAACAGAAGGATGGCAAGTTCAAGGCCAGCCTCAGCAACTTAGTGAAGCTCTACGCAACTTAGCAAGACCATGTCTCAAAATAAAAAATAAAAAGGAACTGGAGATGTGGCTGAGTGATTAAGCACCTCTGGGTTCAATTCCCAGTTTAAAAAAAAAAAAAAAGGTAGGATGATGTTTGGAATTTCTGTCAAAATAATGATAGAAATACAAGATTTGTTAGGAGTTAGGAATTAGTAATTTGATGATGGGGGACTTAGAAATTCATTGTAGTATTCTCTACTTTTGAAAAACAGTTGAAATTCTCCAGAATAAAAAGTATTAAATACACATAATATTTATATACCTACACACACACACAACCTACTTATCTGAAACAACCAGAATATATAATAAAAATCTTATCTAAACCGATGATTAATAGACTTCCTTCTAAGATCTGACCTCCAAACAGCAAGCTGAATAGTTCAGACTACCTAGAAATGTTTATGTGTTCAAGGGAGCAGAACGATGAAGAGAATTTAAAGACACTACAGATATGTTCTCGGTTTGGTTCATGTTAAAATTTAATGCAGTGCTCCTCAAAAGTGTCAATATATTTAATACAAAAATAAATTCACTCACACTTCAGTTGCAATTATAATACTTAACATATATTTTTCTGGGTATATTACTGACTTAAACTTTCTAATCAATGTATCTATATATACAATTAAGAAATCCCTGCACTAGGTGTAGTGGCACACACCTCAAATCCCAGCTCTTCAGGAGACTGAGGCAGCCAAAGTGCAAGTTTCAGGCCAGCCTCAGCAACTTAGCAAAATCCTGAGCCCAAAAAAAAAAAAAGTAAAAAGAGCTGAGAATGGGGAGGTTGGGGTTGTGGCTCAGTGGTGGAGCGCTTGCCTCGCACATGTGAGGCACTGGGTTCGATCCTCAGCACCACATAAAATAAAGGTACTTATTGTGTCCATCTACAACTAAAAAAAAAAAAATGTATAAAAAAAAAAAAAAAGACTGAGAATGTAGCTCAGTTCAATTCTCAGTACTGGGAGGGTGGGGAAGGAAGCTCTGTAATTCCTATTAAATTGTTCCCACTTGCATCATGCATCACCTAGAAAGGAAGGAGACAACAGTCTGTAATCTACCCTATGCCAAAACAAACAAAAGAAAAATAAAAACACAACTTACTTCCATCTTGTACTAAATGCCTTGTAAGATGTTCTCACTGGCAAGGCCAGAGGCTTCCCTTCTGCAAAAACTTGACAAGTAACATAAAGATCAGAGCATGTCTCCTGGTATAGCCCCGAAAATTTTAACATCGGATCTTCTAGGACAGCTTTATAACTCTTTTGTTCTCTCTTCCCTTCCAAGCTTCCTCTGAAAACACACAAACAAAAATGTTTTTGACATATATTTTTCAAGCATATATACAAATGCACAAGAAATACTAAGAAAAGCTTATGCCTGTCAAAGTAATCTTATACTACTAATAAACATTTTCGTGGTTTATACATTAAAGATACTGTAACATATAATAAGGTTTTCTGAAAATCATAATATGTCCAAGATTATTCTATCTTCATTAACATATTTCTCAATTTAGGCTTTTTCATCTCAAACCCTGAAACCAACTCTTGCCTTAGTTTCATTTTATTCAAGTTGACCACTTATGCAACTACTCTTTCAATAAACGTTTAATGTAGTAGGCACAGAAGCCCAAAATAAACAATATAGTGTTATAAGAAAATGTTATGCCATTGCTTCTAGGATAAAAACTTATTTTTACTGGATATTCTCTTTTATATTTTATTTTTTATGATACTTATTATCTGATCATTTCTTAAAATTAAAATATATAGTGTTATAAGTCATAAAAGATATGCACAGGATATTACTAAATAGAAAGAAGCATTTCTTAGACATCAAGATTATATCAGATACTGTCCAAGCATTTTACATAATCTTTCTTAATTATTTTCACCCATATTCTTATTTTGTAAATGAGGAAACTGAGACTGTGATATCAAACATATTGTCTAAGGTAACAAGGTAAGCAACAGAACTGAGAACAAAAAGTAGGGCAAGGAGGCCAAAGCCAATATTTTTCCCTTCACAGGAAGATAAATAAAGCCTCAAAAATACCTAACCTGGTTTGGGGGCATGGATCTAGGATCTCACATAGATACCTGAAATAAACCTAAACAAAACAGAAGAAAGGGAAGGGAAATAGATAGGAAGTCATTTCAAAGAGAAAGAACAGTATATATAGTTGGTCTCTCATGGGATACCCTGCACCACTTTAGAACTCGACAATGAATCCCAGGAACGCTCTCCCCAGATGAAGTACCTCACTCAGCCTTAGAATTTCCAGTTGGTACAAATGGCAATGGGCAGAGTTTCAACTCTATGAAAAATTTCACATCAAAATACATCTGTGTGGGGCTGGGATTGTGGCTCAGTGGTAAAGCGATTGTCTAGCACGTGCAAGGCCCTGGGTTCAATCCTCAGCATCTCATAAAAATAAACAAAATAAAGGTACTGTGTCCAACTACTTCTAAAAAATAAATATTTTAAAAAATACATCTGCGTGGAAGGGTAATCTCCATTTATTCAACTGTTTCTTATCTCAGTTATAAAATAATCACCTCTAGGAACGCTTTTACCACTACTACCATTGTCATCATTCTAAGGGACCCAGATTTTAGTATGTGCCACTATTTAACCAGAATATTCTTTGTTTTATCAGATGTAAACAACCCTATGATGTTGAACTTTGGTATGTCTTGTATTTGTCCCCTGTGTTACTCCTGTCAGAGAGCACATTATCACATTTAATAAAAATTACCTACTTATTGTTAAAAACAAGAAACAAACAACAACACATACAAAAGCAAATGCAAACAGGCAATATGGTATGTGGCAAGAAATGCCAAATTGTTTAGTACAAAAGATAAAACTGAATGAAATATAGGAGCTAGACAGCAAACAGAAGTAGCCATCAAATTCACAAAATAAACATTTAAGAACTGGTAAGCTAGGTGTGGTGGCTCAAAATAATCCCAGTTACTCAGGAGGCTGAAGCAGGAGAGGATCAAAAGTTGAAAGCCAGCCTCAGCAACTTAGTGAGGTCCCAAACAACTTAATGAGACCTTGTTTCAAAATAAAAATTAAAAAGGGCTGGGGATATGCTTCAGTGATTAAGAACCCCTAGGTTCAATCTCTAGTTTAAATTTTTTTTTAAAGAAAAAAAAAAACCTGTTAACTTAAGTGAGAAAATAACATGATCAGACTGTATTTATACTTTTGGCATTAACATAAAAACATACAAACCAGAGGAGCAAGACTGAAATTGAGGAAATTCAGAAGACCTGCTATTAAAATAGAAAGAAAATAAGTATCCTACTACTGGAGCAGTGAGACAGAAAAAGGAGAATCGAACAAAGAAGTTTAGCAGTCAGATTTAAAATATCTTGCTGAATGACACAACAGAAACTGTGAGAAAGGAGTATCATTAATATTCAGTTTTCTGTCTTAACAAATTTCGATCATGCTAACAATCACCAAATAGAAAACACAGGAAGATTATAGCTAAGACAGGTAAGCTAATGATGAACTCAGGTTTGGACAAGTTTTCTTTACAATAATTTTGGATAACTGAAGTAACCATATTCTAAGGGCCCTAAGAAAATGTATTTATCACATGATGCAGCCCTTTGACAAATATGTACCTGATAATACTGATTAAAAATACACAATGTCAGGCATGGTTGCTCACACCTGTAACCCCAGCAGCCCAGGAGGCTGAGGCATGAAAATCAAAAATTTGATTTCCCTCAGCAACTTAGGGAGGCCCTGAGAAATTTAAAAATGTTCAAAATAAAAAATAAAAAAGGCTGGGAATGTAGCTCCCTGGGTTCAATCCCCAGTACCCCCCCAAGAAAAATTGCCCACAATAAATGTTTACTGATTATGAATTATACTGCAATTAATAATCTATAATAGCTTTAACAATAGCTCTACACATCTACCTTTTAAGGACATAATTTCCAACTCTATTCCTTATTATTGTATCAAATCCATTACTTTTATTTCAAGATGTTCTACTCCTGAGGTTAACCGTAAACACAGTACCCCAGGGTTTTTCCTGCAAGATGTTTTCTCATGTATCTTCACGGTCCCTTTGCAACTGGCACTCTCATCTGAGACCTTCTCACAACAACTCTGCCTTAACAACGTCAGATTGCCCAAAGATTCAATCTATGCTTCTATCACTTCTAGTGCTGTAAATATGGCACACATGAGCTCATATTATTGACAACGATCACATTTAACGTGTCTATCTCTTCATAATTTCTGCGGTCTCTATTCTACCCTCCAAGCCTTCTGTTTGTTGGTGTTGCTGTTGCTGTTGCTGTTTTGGGGAGTCTTGGGGATCAAACCCAGGGCCTCATGCACGCAGGGAAACCGTTCTAACATTGGGCCACATCTCCAACCTTAAACCCTACTCTATAAAGATATTCCTCTTGTTTATGGCGGAAAGATGACTTTACACCTTGGATTGTCCATGTGTAAAATGAGAAAGTAATAACTCCTCAAAAAGCTGAAAAGCGAAATGCTTTTAAGACTGAAAACGCTGTGGAAGTTAGAGCTTGTCCCTATCTCTCAATCTATTACAGAAGCCAAGTCCTCAAACCTTCTCCCACACAGTCCCTCACAATCCGCTCTCCTCCACTTCCCTGGCCACAGTCCCCCGGGCTGTCCCCAATCCTGGTCTTCAGAAAGTCACCACCTTCTCTCCGTCCCACGTCTCTTACAGGTCTCTGCCTACCGGTCCCTACACCCTAGCAATCCCACTCCTGTTCCCAGGGTACTCTTACATCTTAAGCTGCACGTTGATGTCTAGGTCACAACTGTAGATGTAATGGAACTTCTCGGCTTCGCCCATGATAACCTCAGTAAAAGCAGAATCTGCAGCGAGAAGCTAGGCACAGGAAAGACGCCAGAATTGAACCACTTGAGCTTCACAACACAGGTGCTTCCGGTTCCGCCCTCCTCTCTCACGCTACCAATCACTGCCAGGAGCGCACACTAACGCGCAGGAACTTCCCTCCCAAACGTTGCCTCTGCGCGTGTGCAAACGTCGCCCGCCATCTTGCTTAAGGGTAAACAGAATGCTGGAAACACAACCTATCTGGTTACATTCCAGTCTTCCTGCCTTCACAAGACTTTTTCCTTTTTTAAAGAGACAGAATCCATTTGAGTCTGCGCAGTACCTAGAAACACTCTAAAGGAAATTTGATTCCAAACAACTTTCATTGATCGTGTATCAAACATGCAACGACCGCAAAAATTAGAACTTTTTTGAAGTTTAAATAACAGTGGCCTTTCCAAAAATGGTAGACTTGACCACTGTTGTCCAATTTCAGGCCAAGATCTTTCTCTTTTCTGTTACAAAGAGTACAGAAAAGATAAAAGAACAAAGAAATGTAGATTTTATTCTTGATACTACTGAGATTTATGCTACTTGGCCAAAGTACTTAAGTTTATTCATATTCAAAATAGGTAGCTTTCAAGACCCAATGCTTGTTAGTACTTAGAAACTTCTAGTACTCCCTCCAGCACACAGATCTCTGAGCTCTGAGTTCCTAGAATGCTTATAGTTATATCTAATATAATATAAAATTGTAATCTTCCTTTCCAATTATATTTAATATTTTGAAAACAAGAATAGTGTGCCATTTATTTTGTCTCCCCCGCTACAGCCTAATATGTATCTGAATTAACAACTCCTACTATTGATTGTTACTGATGACATTGAAAGAAAATTTCCATTTTCAATGTTTATTTTTAAATGCCTCATTTTAAGAAAGACATCATCCAAGTATGTGCAAATTAGGGCAAATAGAATATTGAGGAATGGGAGAAAAAAGAAAGATTAAAAAAAAAAAAACTTTCAGAGATAGGTTGAAAGACAAGGAACTGTTTAACCTGGAAAGGAATGGAAATGGCTAGTGCACAATATTTTGCTTAAAGCAAGTTCTCAAAAATACTTGTTGAAGCCAGAAAATGATGCAAGCTGACAAAAGAAAAATGTGATCGTCTCCTATAACTGAAGGTTATAAAAAAGAACAGATTTGATTTGTTCCTTAGATAACTACATCCAAATTAATAACTTATATAAAATGTAATTCTAACAAAAAATTAAAATTGAAATTTCTAATAATCAGAGGCATATAATAGTAAAACAAATTGTCACAACTGCTCTGCTTTTGAAATAATTTCAGCAATGAGTGTGAGGTCTGATCTAAAACAGGTTTCTAAAACTTCAATAACATCTTGATATTGTGAAAAGAACTAACTTATCTAATTATGGTTGTTACTTAAATTAGTTTCAATATATTGTTACTTAATGTATGAACTCAAATAAAATATAAAGTAATAATCTTAATATAACAGATAACGTCTTTTGGCTGAAAAGCTATTGCTTGCAGTGTGAATATGGCATAAGATTTTGGTTACTCCTACAGGACTGGTTTTTTGAAATTCAGCACATCTATACTCTTCTGTACCAAATGGAAATTCACTTTTCTGGCCTCCTGAAGTCTCCATTAGTATTATCACCAAAAGGTCTTTTGGATTCAACATAGCTACAAAGCATCTTTTTGTTTTAAAAGCCTAACTCTGTCCTTTTCTCATTACTTCATAATGAGTAAATTAATACTAATTGCCCTTCCCCCAAAGAGTTGCAAAAACAATGCAGAAAAAGGCATGAAAATAAAATATCAGTACTTACACTCATTCAGAGAATTCTAGATTGAATTTCTAACTTTCTCAAAATTTATTGTTGAGAAATTCTAGGCAATGTTAATATAATTTGTTACATACTTTAATGCATCAAGATAAGCAAATGCAATAATAAGGAGGAAAGTTTTGCTAAGTCATAGAAGCATGGTAAGAGTCAAGAGAAGCCAAAAATGACAGTGCCTTTCCTGGAACAACCACAGGTCAGGGAGGTGTTAATTGGTAGACTTCAGTTCTATAGTCCAGTTGGCAAATCCATGTTTATAGGAGAAGTGGAAGCTTCAGGCATCTTATTCTGAAAATGAAATGATTTTTTTTCTTCCCATTAATAAATACAACATACACATATAATTATAGACCAGACTTTGTACTGCAAGAAACAACAATGGGCTGTCTGTAGAAAAATAATGTATTGACATCAGTATTCTTTTGTGTATGTAATAGCCTATTTCTTGACTACACAATGCCATACTAAATTTGCCCTTGAAATCACAGTTTTGATTTTGTGCTTCCTTTGTCATTTCGTTTCAAGTTCATGTTTAATTATTCTAATTGCATATTTTAATAATGATTTAGAAATTGGTTGATTGTAGTCCATTCCTTCAATTGTTCAGTGATAATCAGGTTTGTTTTTGCCAGTTTCTATGACCCAATTTATTATTTTTAGTTTGTAACTTTAAAAATGCACTTAGAGCTTTAAAAACAACCATCTGTTATTGAGCTTCCATCAAGAACAAATGAATATGATATTGTAATATAAAAACTATGTTATAAACTTTTTTTATATATAAGTGTGTGTGTGTATATATATATATATATATATATATTTAAGTTGGACACAATATCTTTATTTATTTATTTTTATGTGGTGCTGAGGATCAAACCCAGGAACTCGCATGTCCTAGGCGAGCGCTCTACCCCTGAGCCCAACCCCAGCCCCTATAAATCCTTTTTATTAAAATTTCCCCTATAAGTTTTCTTATAACCCTGAGTATTTTAGAATTCAGCCACATAATAGAAAAGACAATAATGCTAAGAAACTTGACAAATCCTACTTTTATCTTAGACTCTTGGACATTTGTGAAAGGACAATGTGGAAAAGGTAGGTTTAATGCATAACTATGATTCATCCTAGTGCAGAAACCTCCCAGACCTAAGGAGTCTTTTTCAAAAAACCAAAAATACATTTATGTCACTACTAAAGGGAAAGATTTAAAAAATGAGTTATCCTGAAAAAAAAAAAAGTATTTCTTGCATGTGTGTTCCTTGGCTTTTGCCCAATTATATAAAGAAGCTCTGCCTCCCAGCCCCACAAATGAGAAAAGAAAACTTGGAATTAAATAGCAAAACAATCAAGCATGTTATCCTATAAAGAAGCAATAAAATTAGGTCATATTTTTCCCTAGGATGTATGATCAGATTGTGCCAAGGATCATGGTGGTGGATAGAGCTGTAGATGTCTCTTCTTCCTTATGGGAAATGACCCTTGGTATTCAGACCTTGGAAAGGATAGCTGGATAACAGCATAGGAATGATCTTACTGTTATTTATATTATTTTGAGTCAAGATTTAAAAATATTTATGTTGAAAACATTTTGTTCGATTGTGCTTTTATAGCTCTGAATTATTTTAGTCACTGACTTAAAAAGATTGAAGATCTGATAAATAAAAGAGCATTTTCACTGACTGTTGACAAGAATTTCCTTAATTAACTACTAGAGTTAATTCCTATTTCGATGATTTAGTGCTCCACAAACTTTCTTCTGATTATAATTTGCCTTTTTTGTGTATTCTTTCTGGCTCAAGTGTGGCATGTATTTTCTCATTTACCATAAGTCCCCAAATTCCCAGTTGCCTCAAGCAGGATCTGTTTTACCAGTTCACATTTATCCACTGAACACTGTGGGCATTTTAGTTTGGAACTCATGGTTAGATTTACCTCTTTACCTCTATTTTAACAGCACTTAGCTGGTAAAATACCAGCTCTGCAAGTAAAATATAACAGCAGGGCTTCATACCTGTGCCCAGGCAGCATGTCACTAGTGAACAAAGTTCATAACAGGACTATATGGTATAATTATAAATTCCTCATTGAATCAAACCTCTTTCTATATTCTCTATGACCATGCAACAACTATTTTCTCCTATCTTCAATCCTTATATTTTTCTACTTCCTTTCCTTACTCTCTGCACATGATCTTGCCTTCTACTTCTCTGAAAAGGGAAAAGCTATGATATAATGTTGTAGGGCAGGTCGCTCAGCAAACACACAGAAGAGTCTTTATTCCGACTGGCCGGGACTACTTTCTACAGGAGCAAGTTGTCTCTGCAGAAAACATCCTCCAGCTTTAACATTTTGGGGTATTTAAAGGCAAAAACCACATCGGAGGTGAGGTAGCTGCAAGCAAGCAGGGGTACAGAAGCTGAATCCAGCAGTTTTCAGAACAATGCAATGGGTACATTGGTATTTTCCATGGGACCTTCCAGGTTGGCATAGCTGCAAGCAATCAGAAGGGAAGCGGGTCAAAATGACCCTAGTTGAGTACAAGTTAGAGAATGGTTACTAACATCTAGACAATCTGACAGGGTATATTGCTAAAGAAAAAATGGAAACCAAAGAGACAACAATTTTGCATTGTATAAGAATTGTGATTTTGTGTTGCCAAGTATTCTATCCTAGGTAACTATTACTGGGGCTTTCCCATGGGAGAAGCATTTATTACATGCTATGGAGTCTCAGGGTAAAATGGAGTCTGTTTGGTCATTGCCCATATAGCCTGGCCCATAACAATAAGAACTCAAACAACTTCCCCCTGCCAACCACCTCCTTCAAAAAGTTAAACATAGCCATCTGTTTATGCACCAATCTTCTCTTTTTTTTCTCTCTTTTTTTACAATAAAATTGGCATAAATACCTTCAATTAAAGCCATTCCCTCTAACTATGTAACAGGGGTTCACTTGGTGCTTTGGCTATATCTCTTATCGCTATGAAAATTATATGTTTTTATTTTCTTTTTTCCTAACCTTCTTCTTCCTGACCTTCTCCTCCCTGATCTTCTTTTCTTGGATCTTCTCCTTCTGTTGTCTCTTACCTAATCTAATTTTCTCTGAATCACCTCTTCAAGAGCCCCCTGTTCCTACTGATGGGCAGAATCATAGCCTTTGGGACAGGAGTCGCCTGTGTTTCTCCTTTGTTAGCAAAACAATAAAACTTCCTTTTCCTTTTTCTCAAAACCATGTCCCCAGTATTGAATTGGCATCAGAGACGAGGACCCAGCTTTTAGCAACATCTGTGCTCTGAATTCTAATACCTTCTGAATTCTAATATCTTCTTAGGAAACTTAGAGGCATACCTTAGATCTTTTTCCTCATGCTTATTTCTTTTTAGTGTTTAATCTTGCCCAAGACTTTTCCATTTGAACAATTAAAAGTCTTCTAATCCCCACTATTAATCACAAGCTACTATGAATTAGAGTTCTAGAACTTTCAATGAACTAATATAGGAGAACCCTTTACCCTTGTATACACTATCAACTTAACCCCTAAATATTTTTAATTTTGTCAGCTGTTTTCTACCTTCAGTACCTTCTCTTTGATCCAAGTACCATCACTTCTTCCCTACATTATTCTAATGGCTTCCTGCAATAGAGACAATATTGTGTGAATGTAGAACTGTCTTCATTTTCCTTCAGACACACAGAAAAAGTGCATCTCTCGACCTCATTGGTATATAAGCTGTAGTAATGGATGATAAAGGCCTGATCTTATACAATCTGGGAGACAGAATTTGGGCAAAATGAAAGTATAACTTTTCCAGACCTGGCCATAAAACCTCAGTGCAATTTATCACATTGTGTGTCTCTATATCCTACTCAGATGGATATGTTCCAGTGGTGGTCTCTGAAAGTTTAAAATTGGGCAAACCAAAATGTAGAAAAATTGGGTTCTCCAAATCACTACTTGGAAGACCATCTACAAACACCTGTTGGGGTAGGATATGAACAAGAAATGCATTTTCTAAGATCATTAAAGCAATGAGATGTAGGATTAAATTATTAAAGCAGTTAGCTACCTTGACTAATATACCTCCTAATTAGTTGCTTCATATCCCCTCTTTCTGACAATCTCATATGTCACTTCTTTGCTGAAAATCTTCTAATACTTTTCCTGTTTTAGAATGTGGCCATAAACAAAGACCGACACATATAAGAGTCTCGAATGGTGGCACATGCTTGTCATCTCAGTGACTCAAGAGGTTGAGACAGGAAGATCACAAATTCAAGGACAGCCTGGGAAATTTAGTGAGACCATGTCTCTAAATAAATAAATAAATAGCGCTGGGGATGTAGCTTAGTGGCAGAGTGCCTCTGGGTTCAATCTCCAGTAATTAAAAGAAGAAGGGGGAGGGGAAGGAAGAAGGAGGAAGAAGAAGAAAAACAGTTCATTCAGAACTTGCTATGGCACTGAATTTCACCACCATCATTTGCAGTTAGTAAAAACTCAAATGCAAACAAGTCACTTAAAAGCTCTGTAGCAAAAAGGGAAGGCTTTCAACATATCCTAATTGAAGGTAAGAGGAAGCTGGAGTCCAATTAACTAGGAGTGGGACATTATTTGTGAAAGGTTAGAGGAACATAATTATCATTTTGTGGTTGGTCCTGAATTGGAGGAAGGAACAAAAGTTAGGGAAGCTGGCAGGTACGAACTCCTGACTATTTGGGACGGATTGCAATGAGCATTGTGATGAAGCTCCTTGAACTATGTTAGTGCAGAATATGGGTCAGAGTTGTGGGAGGTCAGGCCTTTATCATCTGTATATTCAGTCTCTTAAAGACAAAGACCCAAGTCTTCCATATGGTGTCACCAATACTTTTGGTTACCTGTCCCTTCCCAATTTTTTTTTTGTGGGTGGGTGTGGTTACTGAGGATTGAGCCAGGGGTGCTTTACAACTGAGCTACATCCCAAGCCTTTTTGATTTTTTATTTTGAAACAGAGTCTCACTAAATGGCTTTGGGTCTCGCTCATTTGCTGAGGCTGGCCTGGAACTTGCCATCCTTTTTCTTTAATCTCCAAGTCCCTGGGATTATAGGCATCTACCACCAAGCCCAGCTGTCTCCTCCCAATCTCTAACTCCCTTTTTCCTTTGGTAAGAGAGCCCCATTTGGGGTGGGGGTACCATCCTGCCCACTTTCCCTTCTTACACTGAAGGCTGAGGTGATAAAATGAAGTCTGGAGCTTTTGTGACCAACTGAAGACACTGAGATGTGAGCTTGATAACAAAAGCCAAAATACTGCAGTTGGAAGAGTGGAAGAACAAAAGGTACCTGAGTTTTTTAGAACAACATGGAATAATTCTGGAGTCATCTTCACCTGATTTCTTTGTTTTCACTTTTTTCCTTTGGGGTACAGAGGATTGAACCTCAGGGGTGCTTTACCACTGAACTATATTACCAGGTAATTTTATTTTCTGTTTTTAAGTCAGGGTGTCGCTAAATTCCTGAGAGTCTTGAAAAGTTGCTGAGGCTGGACTTGAACTTGCCATCCTCCTGCTTCAGTCCCTGGAGTCGCTGGAATTACAGGAGTGGACCATATGCCCAGCTTGAAAATGAATTTTAATGTTGTGTTAGATTAGTATGCTTAGAGAGTAAGGGGAAGGAAGAGGGCAAGGGGTGTAAAAAATATGGTGAAATGAGATGGACATCATTCCCCTAAGTACATGTGTGAAGACATAGATGGTGTGAATATACTTTGTATACAAGCAGAGACATGAAAAATTGTGCTCTATATGTGTAATATGAATTGTAATGCATTCTGTTGTCATATATAACCAATTAGAATTAAAAAATTTAAAAGAAGATTAGTATGCTTTCAGCTATATGTAATAGAAAAGATTTTTAGAAGAAAAGTGGTCTAACTTGGGCACAGCAGCACACACCTGTAATCCCAGCAATTCAGAAGGCTGAGGCAGGAGTATTCAAGGTCCAGGACAGCTCAGACATTTTGTGAGACCCTCCCTAAGCAACTTAGGAAGACCCTCTCTCAAAATTAATGATTTTTAAAAAAGGGGCTGAGAATGTAGCTCAGTGGTAAAGCACCACTGGGTTCAATCTCCAAAACAAAACAAAAAATTTATGTTCTCACACTGCTTTCTTCAGGCACTCTGTACTTGTCTCAACCTAATGAGCAACTCGTAAGTTACATCTAGTTTGGACCTTTATTTGTTTATCTATTTATTTTTATTAATTAGTTCATTTATTAATTCACTGGTTTATTTATTCGTTTATTTTACAATACTGGGGATTAAGCCTGAGGCACTCTAACACCAACCTACATTCCAAGCCTTTTAACATTTTTTCTTGTGAGACAGGATCTCAGTTAAATTGCTGAAACTGGCCTTGAACTTGCCATTCTGCCTCAGCTTCTAGAGCTGCTGGAATTACAAGCTGCATATTACTGTTCCTGGCAAATCTGAGCCTTTATAAAGTTGTGCTGAACCCTGGGAGAATTTTTATCCTCCTTCTCTATTCCTGCAAATCATTAGATCTATGAATTGCAAGTCTAAGATTGCTCCTTTAGGGATGCCTCTTTTGAAGCTACTTTCTTTCCCCAACACTAGTTAGGTTATCTCACTCAAAAGTCTATCCTGGCTGGGCAAAATGGTGCATGCCTGTAATTCCGGCAACTCAGAGGCCAAGGCAAGAGCATCACCAAGTTCAAGGCCAGCCTCAGCAACTTAGCGAGATCTTGTCTCAGAAATTAAAAAGAAAAGAAAAGAAAAGGCCTGGGGATGTGGCTCAGCAGTAAAGCACCCCTGGGTTAAATTCCTGGTACCAAAAATAAATAAATAGATAGATAGATAGATAGATAGATAGATAGATAGATAGATAAACTATTCTTTCTTGTGTTCTTCAAGAGTGTCTATCATAATAATTTGGTTGATGGAACTCTCCCTCTGGACTGCACATCTGTGAGGGGGGGCTTGTGTTAATTTTATCTACTAACTATTGTGAACTGAAAGTTTGTATCTCCCCTCAAATTCTTATTTTGTATCTAACCCCCAGTGTGATTGTATTTGAAAGCAGGGACTTTGGGGGTTAATTAAGTAAGAAAGGTGGAACCCTTATGAATGAATTGGTGTACTTCTAAGAGGAGGCCTGAGAACTCTTGTAGTCCTGCCACGTAAGGCTACAACTAGAGGTCAGCAGTCTGCAGGAAAATCCTCCTCTGCATCTGACCCTGTTGGCACCTTGATTCCAGAATTCCAGCCTCAGGATCTGTGAGAAATAAACATTAGTTGCTTAAGACACCCAATCTATGGTAATTTATTATAGTAGCCCAAATTGACCAAGATACCACTGTACCCTGTAGTTGACTTTAGTTCCTGGTGAAAATAAGGAAAGTAGGAAATAAAATAACACTTGAAACACCACTCTTCATGTTAGATGATCTCATGTATATTCTTTTATTGAATTATTTCAACAAATTAGTGAAGTAAGTGTTATTACCCTATTTTACGGAAAAGTATTTTGGAAGGTAGGTTAGGTGATTTTTATAGTAGTAATGGGTGATACGTGGCAAAGCCAGGTGTGTCTGATTTTCAAAATCATGCTATTTTTATCCAACTATAAGAGAATATTGCAGACTGATTTCCAAACTTGCTTTTTGGAACAGAAAATAAATCACTAGTATTTTTAGCATCCTCAGTGTCAGCCTCTCTACAGATTATTTTCTCAGGTAAACATCTTGACTTATTATTTAGCTTTGAGGAGGAAGGTGATTTGGGTCCATTCAGAATCTTGCAGGTCATCCATTTATTTAACAAAAAATTACTGAGTACTTGAAATGTACCGCCACCTACACTAAGCACTATACTAACATTGACCTATGGTCTCACAAGGGAGAAAATATCTATCCCATTATGTATGGTAACAATCCTGATATCCCTTTGTATATTTTTTCTGTGTCATCAGCAACCTATCCTAAAAGATCATAGGCCAGAAAGAGCGTAATTTATTTTGTTCTATGAATATTGTGGGATTATAATGATTTGGGGTATTTCTGAGAACTCACTAATGTCAGGGAACCTGTTGCCAAGAGCATCTCCTCAGTCCACATTATGTCTGATCTGCATTCTGGTCTGTGTACATTCTTTATTTTTGCATCTACATGCTCTGCAGAACAGAAGTGCTGTTGTTATTTCTTGGTACTTCTTATAGTCTTGCCCTGTGTGCAATTGTGTTTATGCATGAATATTTAATCATGAAAAGGTTGCTGACCCACCACTCAGATTTGCATCTCTGAGCCAGAAGGAAAAAGGGCACTTAGAGCCTGTGACTCCACAGATGAAAATTAGTGATGCAAATAATTTCTTGTGATCACTGGCATCATTATGAGTATGTTGCCACCTATCCAGATTCTGTAAGTGCACAGAAAACAGTGAAAGAGGCCCTAAAAAAAGGTAAGACCTTCACTTTGTAGGAATGAATTTTTAGTGAGAAACAGAACAAAAAGCTTCTGTATTAACCTTGAAATGAAAAGGGGATTGGTGGGGGGATTTTTTTGGGGGGGGGTGGGGCTTGGGAATCTGTTTGAATTTCAGCTCTGAACTAGTTTAAGAATTCTGAAAGTTAATACTCCCTCTATGAAGACAGAATGCTTGTTGGGGCTAAGGTGAGACTCCATAAGGGAAAAGGAAAAATTCAAATGACAAGACAAAACAAAAGTGTTATTTAATACTAGGCCTCTTCTCAGTGATTCAGAGAAAACAGGCTTTCCTGAACTCAGGGAATACACAAAAATTCACCAAAGTTTTAGTTGTTTTGAAATTATTGGTATTTTTCTTTCCTCAGTGTTTGAGGACACTAGCTCTAGTAGATTTTCTCTTATCCTGTATTCACATCTTGCCTTCATCCTTACCCAGTAGCAGTAGAGTTGACTCACTCTTTGTGATAGAGATGTTCTATAAAGCTATAGTGAACCATGAATTAGAAAATACTGAGCCATTGTTGCTAGGAGAAATAAAGGGTTACAGTTCTGTGAACTTCTGTCCACAACATTTTCATTAAATCACCAACACTCAGCACAAAATGCACGTACATGGCACTAAACAAACACAGAAAGGACTGTTGTTTAAAGAATGAGAGTAGGTGAAAGTATAACATTGCTTTATTTGACCTCTGCTGTGAACATGCCCATCATGCTTAAATTTTTTGCCACTTTGCACATGCCCACAAATGGTTGTAAGTATTGATTGTGGGTCACAAATGCATTTTATCCAGCAGGTAAATTTGTAGTTATGGAATCTGAGAATAATGAGAATCAACTCAGAAGGGAACGAAGCACTTCTCTGGACCAGTGTGCACAGTGTACACTAGAGGATCTTACTAAAGTGAAGATCATTTCAGGAGATGTGGACCTTTTCAGTAGACCTGAAGTCTTCATTTCCCTTTTTCTTTCTTTCTTTTTTTTTTTTTGGTAGTGAGGATTAAGCCACATCCTGGGCTCCTGTTTATTTATTTTTTATTCTGAAGAAGGGTCTTGCTTAGGGCCTTTCTAATTTATGAGACTGGTCTCAAACTTGCAGTTCTCCTGCCTCAGCCTCCCAAGTCACTTTGATTACAGAGAGCACCACCAAAATTAGCTCTGAAGTCTGCATTTCTCATGATAGGTTCAAATTGCCTGAAGTAGCACTAATCTCTGCCACCCATTGCTGTTAATTTAGAAATATATTTAGAAATTAAATCCTGTAGCAAGTAAAGTAAATGCTGAGGGTCGTACTAATAACTATGGAGTTGGAACTTCACTGAAATTTCCAGGAAGATTTCCTAGAAAATATTGGACCACTGTGATGCTGACAAACACTTCTGTTCAGGTCATGCTAGGAACCTCTGACCAGATTTGGCTACTTTTTGCTTCTTCCTTTCTCCATCCATTTTCAAAATCTCTTTGAGTTTCTTGAAGGCCATCTCTAAGCTAGAGAGGGTCTTCTTTCACTTCTTAAAAAGAGGAAAAACAAAACATCAGGCACAGAGGTGCATGCCTGTATTCCCAGTGGTGAGGGAGACTCAAGCAGGAGAATCACAAGGTCAAGGCTAGCCTAGCAATTTAGCAAGACCCTAAGCAATTTAATGAAACTTCATCTCAAAATTAAAAAACAAAACAAAACACCTGGGCATATATCTCAGTGGATGTAGCTCAGTAGGAATGCACCCTGGGTTCAATAACCAGTACAAAAAAAAAAACAAAAAACGAGGTGACTTCACAGTAAGCTCTAATATCATGTCTATCCTTCCCTTGATCGAAACTAAATAGCTAATCACATCTGTTCAATAGCTAATCACATCTGATGGAGTAAAAGCCATTTCTCCTTTCTGGGAACATTTCATCTTCCAGATTTTATATCTGCCTCTTTTGTTGTATTTTTTTTTTCCCTTTGCTTCCCATTGTTGACTTTCTGACAACCTCCCCCCGACCTCCTCCTCCTCCTCCTTTTCAGGTACTGGGATTGACCTCAAGTGTGTTTTACCCTTGAGCTACATCCCTAGACTTTTCTATTTTTTTATTTACAAACAAGATCTCATTTCAAGTTACTCAGGGCTCTACTAAATTGCTGAGGCTGGCCTCAAACTTATGATTCTCCTGTCTCAGCCTCTCTAGCTGCTGGGATTATAGACCTGGCTCGGGATGGATCTTTACTTTTTTCCAGTAGTGTGACTGGTCCATAGTCAGTAAATATAGACAGTCAGTAAATATTTGTTGAAACCACTGCAGTCCTCTATGCAAGGTAGGCTTCCCATGTATCTGTTGCTAACACTCTATCCTCACCCCCAAATTCTCCTGTTCCTCATTGTCCCACTTACTTTAAGAATCAGCTCATTCTATTTAGCCTTCTTTGATCTTCAGCCACAAATATTCCAAACTTTGAGACAGGATCTAATTTCCTGAAGTTGATCTTCCTGCCTCAGCTTCCCTAATCACTGAGAGATGTAGGAAACAGGAACCTATACCACCACCACACTAGCTGCATGTGCTTTTGGTATCTTATATAAGTAGCTGGGATAAAATTAATTCATCTTTGTATTTATTATTGCATATGCCAAACATTAACCCTTTCAACAAATCTTTGCTGACTGTCTATATTTACTGACTATGGACCAGTCACACTACTGGAAAAAAGCATAGTTACATAAATAAAGCCTCTTGTCTCTTTGAGTGTAGTCTAATAGGAAAGGCACAGTCATGCATATATTCTTAGAAATGTAATACTAATTTTGTCATTTTGCAAGCATCACAGAGTAAAATTACACAAATGTTGATGGTATAGCCTACTATATAACTTGACTATAAGGTGTGTATGTGTATGTGTGTGTGTGTGTGTGTCCCCGTGTCTGTGTGTTTGTGATAGACTATTACCTCTAGGACCAGGATAAGCAAAAATAAAGTGAGATTAAATTGAGCACCAAATAAAATGATGCAATCAAGGGGTGCGGGGAAACAAGAGCTGTGTGAGACTGCTGCTGGAGAAAACACCATACTGTTATTTAGAAATTTTTTGTAAGTAGAAGGAGGACATTCCGAAATAACAAAAAAAGTATAGCATAGTAAATACATAAACCCTTAACATAGTCTTATATTATATCATCATGTATTATGTACTGTACAGATATGTATGTGCTGTATTTTGTATGATGGGTGGTGAAGAAGGTTTATTTACATCGGTGTCCCCACAAACCACATGATTATTGTGCTGTGCCCCAATGTTAATGAGGGATAGAACATCACGGTGCATGTTTTAGTCAACTTTTTCACCGTTGTGACAAGAGACCTGACAAGAACAATTTTAAAGGAGGAAAAGTTTATTTAGGGCTCATGGTTTCAGAGATCTCAGTCCATAGACAATGGACTCCATTCCTTGGAGCCTGAGGTGAGGGCAGGACATTATGGCAAAAGGATGTGCTGGAAGAAAGCAGGTCAGGACATTGCACCAGGAAGTAGAGAGGGAGAGCACTCTGCTCACCAGGAACAAAATATATACTCCAAAGGTACGCCTCAATAATCCATCTCCTCCACCTGCCTACAGTTACCACCCAGTTAGTCCCTATCAGGGGATTAATGCACAGATTAGGTTAAGGCTCTCAGATCCCAATCATTTCACCTCTGAACTTTCTTGCATTGTTTCACACATGAGCTTTTGGGTACCTGAATTACAGTAGATGGGGTAGAGAGAGAAGATGGGAGGGGAGGGGAGGGGAGATAGTAGAGGATAGGAAAGGTAGCAGAATACAACAGGTACTAATAGGGCATTATGTAAAAATGTGGATGTGTAACCGACGTGATTCTGCAATCTGTATTTGGGGTAAAATTGGGAGTTCAAAACCCACTTGAATCAAATGTATGAAATATGATATGTCAAGAGCTTTGTAATGTTTTGAACAACCAATAAAAAAAATAAATAAAAAAATAAAAAAACATAACATAGGCAATACTATTACAAGCCAATAGGAAATTTTCAGCTCTGTTATCTTATGGGACCACCAAAATACATGTGGTCCATCATTGATGGAAATATTGTTATGCAACACATGATGAATTGATCTTCATTAGTCATGTATTATTTATTTTGCTAATTTCTATCCTGCTAAAATTTGTATGTAATACCAAAATGAATACATTTAAAGCTTTAGCAGTTATTCATGGATACATGATAAGCAGCAAAGAATTCGAATTGCCCAATGCACATATTACCAAAAGAGGTAAAAAGGCAAAGCTCCATCTACTTATTTCACTTCTCTTACAATAAACAAGTATGTTCACTATCATCTACTTAGAGTTTTTTGTTTTGTTTTTGCATTTTGTGTCTTTTGTTGGAAATTTCACTGTTCAAAATGATGTCCAAGTATAATATTTAGAGGCTGCTGTGTAGTGTTCCTAAGTATAAAGGCTGTGATGTGCGTCATGGGAAAAATTCTTGTGGTAGGTAACCTTCCTTCGGGCATGAATTTAGTACTGCTGGCTAAAAGTTAAATATTAGTTAATTAACAATAAATAAGTTGTTAACTTATTTATGAATATATAACCTCACATACAAAACAAGGTTATATATTCATCATTTAATGAAAATGTTGTTATCAGTGACTTGCAGGAATCTGAACCTGAATTTCCTCTAGGAACAATGGTTTAGTATTTGCTTATTTAATGCTCAAAATTAACTTATAGCACATGTCCTTAACAAATAACCAGAATCATCTATAGTTAGCTATGATAAATGTGGGAAGTACTACAGTGTTTCAAGGGAACACATCAGAGCAGTACTCCGCATTTGTGATGGGCAGGTGAGACAAGGAAGGCCTTTCAGAGGAAGAAAGGCTGAAACAGTGGTCTGAAGGATGAGTAGAAGTTGACTTGGTGCATAGAGAGAAACATCAATGGGCAGGAAGAAAGAAAAGTATCCTGGGCAGAGAAAAGAGTCTGGGTTCCTCAAGGGAGTTTTAGCTTGAAAGAATCACAGTGTGGTGGAATAGAGTATACCAGTTTTTTTTTATGGTAGATGCAACAGTGTATCATAAAACAAGAGGCATCCTCAATGAAAGTGTTATGGTTTGGGTGTGAAATAACCTTCAGAAGCTCATGTATTAATACAGAAATGATCGTAGATAAAGTGAATTATGAGATCTGTAACTCAATCAGTCCATCTTAGTTTGAATGGAGGGATGGTAAGGGCAGGCAGGTGGGGCGTGGCTGGAGAAGGTGGGGCAGTGGGGGCTGCCCTGGAAGGGTGCAGCTTCAGGTGGCCACTCCCACTCCCTCTAGGCTTCCTTGCTGCCAGGAGGGGAGCAGCTTCCCTCTGCCACCCCGCTCACCCATGATGTACTACCTTGCTCTGGGGCCAGAGCTATGGAGTCCCTGTCTATAGATGGATGCCTCTGAAATCATGAGCCCCAAATAAACTTTACCTCCTCTAAATTGTTCTCATCAGGGATTGTGGTCACAGCAAAGTGTGTTGCCTTATTGTTCTGGAGGCTAAAAGACCAAAGTCGAAGGGTCAGCAAGTTCTTTCTGGCATTCTGAGGAAGTATCTGTTTTCCTGTTGTTCCCTCAATTTCTGGTGCCTATTTCGTAAGCATGTGTTTCTTGGCTTATGTAAGTATTACTCTGTTTTGTATCTTCACCTTCACCTTCACCTGGTGTTCTCCCTGTTTTTGCTGGGGTCCAAATTCCCCTTTAAATAAAAGGACAGTAGGTATATCAGATAAGGGAAACATCCTAATTCAGTATGACCTCATCTTAACTAATGATAACTACAATTATCCTATTTCCAAATTAGCTCACATTAGGAGGTAACTGAGAGTTAGGACTTCACCATAAATATTTGGTAGGAGCTGGGTGTGGTGGCATACACCTGCCATTCCAGCAGCTCGGGAGGCTGAGGCAGGAGGATGGCAAGTTTGAAGACAGCCTCAGCAATTTAGCAAGACTCTAACAACTTAGCAAGACCATGTATTAAAATAAAAAATAAAAAGGCCTGGGGATGTGGCTCGGGGTTAAGGGCCCCTAGGTTCAATCCCCAGTACCCTCTCCCCAAAAAAATTTCATGGGAGAAATACAATTCAACTCATACAAGGGAAGAAAGACAATGAAAGAAAGGTGAGAGGTAGGAGCCAGGTCCTGGAAGAGAACTCTAAAAAGTGTTTTTTTTCTTTATTTTAAAGATAATGTAGAAAGAAAATGTGCTATAGTGAGCTATGCACTGCTTAGTGACACTTTCAGGTTATCTGATTCTTGTCTTTCATTGTACTTGATCTATTTTAATGCTTTGCAAATATAAGACAACCATGATTTACAATGCAAAATAATCCCTATAGCCAAATTCGATTGACTTCCCTTAAATACCTTTGGAAAAATAAATTTTGCTATAATTTGCATATTATTTCAATATTCCTAACTTAAAATTATTAATGATATTCTTTGAATTCACTTTTATTTATTCTTTTTTTTTTTTTTTTTGGTACTGGGAATTACACCAAGGGGTGCTTCATCACTGAGCCACACCCTAACCCTTTTTATTTTGGGACAGGGTATCACTAAGCTTCTTAGGGCCTCATTAAATTTCTGAGGTTTGCCTTGAACTTGCAATCCTCCTCCCTCAACCTCCAGAGCCCCTGTGGTTACAGGCGTGCCTCACTATGCCTGGCTTGAATTCACTTTTTAGCTTGTTATAACAATCGCCTTATTCCACTTACCTCATTGATTAACAATTGAAATGAATTTATTAATACATACTCATTTTATATCTGAGTTAGAGTCATCGTTTTGCCTTTTCCTGAAAGTTATCTTTCATAGCTACAAGAAGTCTTCAGAGCTGGCGTTGTAGCTCAGTGGTAGAGAGCTAACCTACCACGTGTAAGACATTGGGTTCAATTCCCATGAGCACATATAAATAAATAAAGGTCCATAAACAACTAAAAAATATTTAAAAAAGAAAAAAAATAAGTCTTCAATGAGTGATCCACTAACAAATGAACAATTGTAGACTAAGTCAGGTTTCATACTAGGCAAACTCAAAAGAGAAAAGATACTTTAGTTCTAGTTAACACTAAACTCAATATGACAATACTGAACTTGTTTGAGCTCCACGTTTTTGGAAAATAGGGATGGTTTAAAAAAAAAAAAACACTCTCTTTGTGATCTGAGAAAATGGCTTACTGCCAAGAACCATCCCTTCCCCTAGGAGTTGATAAAACTTGCTAATTAACTGTGACAAGACCAGACATAGGACTTCCAAATTCCATTATCTCATAAATGATTACCTAAAATGTATGTCTTTCCCAAATTAGCTAGACACAGAGAGAAATACTTCCTATTCAGCTAAGATGACTCCTGATTATAAAAATAATCCCAAAAGTTAAAAATCACTCCACCTATAAATTGTCTACTCCTCCTGGTAGAAGTCTGAGATAAAACTGTCTGGCTGAGAAACTCAGGTCTGGGGTATTCTCCCTATTGCATTATCTCAGGTAAAATCAATTTCCTTAATTTTTTGGGTTCCATATTCCAAGATCCTTCAAGTAGCTCTGGAGTAAGATCTAGGACTTACTGAACAATTTATGGATTCAGTGAGATTATTCTTTCCTTTCCAACCTTAATTCAACTCTATTTAACTTTCCTTTTTTTTTTTTCAATGCAAAGTAAAGACACTCTGGATTTCTCCTCCTCTTTCCTCCTTTTTCTTTGGTACTGGAGATCGAACTCAGGAGCATTCAACCACTGAGCCATATCCCCAGTCCCTTTTTTGTATTTTATTTGGAGACAGGGTTTTACTGAGTTGCTTGGCCTCACTAAATTGCTGAGGCTGGCTTTGAACTCATGATCATCCTGCCTCAGCCTCCCATGGATTTTCCTTTTTAAAGGCTAATTTTTAGCATACTTACTAGTCAAGTCGTGATTTAGAATTTTTTGTGGTTTATTGATTTATTCTTTCTTTCATTAAAAAAAAATGATCTCAGCTCAACAGGAAAAGGACCTCACCCTTTTTTATTTCACTGGAACCTGAGATTTACATGTTATTTGGGTAAGATGAACAGAACTACAAAATGATATATTTCAGGTGAGTGCTACCATACAAACTATAAGCTTTAATTATTTAACACATGGATCTGATCTGAGTGTGTAAGATGTGTTACTATGCCTGTTGGTGCTTTTTAATTAGCATGCTGCTTTTTTTTTCCTTTTTGCTATTTTTACATATATATTTGCCTTTCTACCCTCCATTGATCAGCATGAATATAACATTTGCTTTCTAATGTTCACTAAATATCCCAGAACAGTGTCAGACAGATATTGACACTTAAAAGTATTGATGTTAAAATTGTTCATCTTTGGAAGTAATTGCTTCTAGGTGGGTGACAGTGAACATTTGTGAATCCCCATTTATTAATCATTAATCTTTTAAGTAGTGCAATCAGTAGTAAACTAAATACCCTTAGAGCAACCCACAGAAGACACTCAGAGGAAAGTTTTTTTTCAACAGTGAGCCAGTAAACCAGACAAGTGAGATACGCCTATAATCCTAGCAACTAGAGAGGCTGAGAAAGGAAGATCCCAAGTTTGAGGCCAGCCTCAGCAACTTAATGAGGATGTAAGCAACTCTGCAAGATCCTGTCTCAAAATTAAAAATAAATAAATAAATAAAATAACAAGAACTTGAGATGTAGCTCAGTGCTTAAGTGTCCCTGAGTTCAATTCCCAGCCAGTTAAAAAAAAAAAAAAAGTGAGCCAATAAGTTCAATGTTCCCGGTGACTTAGGGATGAGTGGTAATTAAAAACAAAACACAACAAAACAAAATAAACAGGGATTTTTTCTTTTTCATTTCTGTTTTGCCTTATGGAAGAAGGTCAGGGTGGCAGTAATGAGACTTGATTTTGCAGGTTCAGTAGGTTAAGAGATTGGACCACAGATTAGGAGAAAGAGAGACATCCACACATATAGTACTGATCTCTGAGATGACCAATTTTATACTGAAGAAGGCAGGGGCTGGGGGGCCCTGATGTGATTAGAATCTCAGAATGAATTCATAAACTCTTTTAGTCATTTTCCTTTTCCTTCCCAAACTCCATCAATCAGAGATTATATCTGCACAGAGGCAGCTCTAACACTCTGAAGCTGGGCTGCTTCCTAATGTAAATCTGTATTTTAACAAAGGGGGAAGACAGACTGAGAGATGGAGAGAGATGTCTGGGGCAGGGTCATTCTCTGACCCCAGGCAATCCTTCTTCCCTACAGAACAGACCCAGGACCCAGCTGAAGCTACAACAAACACAAGTGCCCCATCAGCGGCTCTAACTTGCCTCCTGCCTTTTGAAGCAGAGGTTTCTCCTTCTCCTGCCTAATGAGCTGCCTGCCACTCTCAGTCTGGCTTGTGCAGCAGTCAAGGGCCCCCTGCACACGTTGTGTGCTCTCTTCTCTATTTTGCACTTCAAGAACTTAGGAAGCTTCAGGGGAAATCAGGATTCAGGATTACTTTTTTTCTATCTCCATTTTGATGAGCATTTGCTTTCCCTATAGGCTGTGTTGAGACACCTTGAAAACCCACATGCTGCTTTCAGAGGCAGTGGGTTGTGGTCTGCTGAGCCAAGGATGGATTGCAAGGAGGAGGGGGGAGGTGGTGCTGGGGATTGAACCGAGGCAAACACTGTACCACTGGGCTACACCTCTAGCCCACAGAGTAGCAGCTAGGCCTTAAGTGAAGCCATCTGTCCCTCCCCTTCCTCATCCAGCCCTGCCAGAAAATGTAAATGGTGAAAACCTCAAGCTGCGTTGTGTTGTCCTCAGCCTCAATTTTTTTGCTACCCCCATCTCTGCCTTTTCCTATTCTTCTCATCAGGCCTTACTAGGCCCTTACAGTCTCAGTCTCTTCCCAGTGTCTGAGATGATCCTGAATGAACAGGAAATACTGTTTCAACCTTATCCCTCACCCTATCCTTATCCTTCAATTCTGCACCCACTTATGAACACACATATATCCCTTCTCCAGTCCAGTGGAGAGACTAGTCTAGAAATGGGGGTCTCTCAAAGTCATTCTTTTAATACATAGTGGGCCCAACCCTAGATACTACACAGTCTGGATAGTGGTAAAAATAATGGCCTGGAACTCAGGTCCTCAATAAGTAGAGGCAGATCCCTGTTCCTTAAATAGTGAGTAATGGAATGGAGGTGTTGACCCTGATGGTAGAAGCTTAGAAAGAGAAGTGTGACTCCTGGGCCCTAAGCACATCAGGCACTCCCTTCAGGAGACAAAATTCTAAACAGTGTTTTTTACAACTGTGTTAGGATAGGATGAATGTAGTTCAGGTTGAATAATATGCATTTTTTTTTCTTCTGAATTTGTAACTAAAAGTTCTTTCGGTCTTTGTCCCCAATGCCAATCCAATTACAAGGACGTTTATTGAGAAAAAGGAAAAAAAAAAAAGGTTTATTGCTTTGCTAGCAAAGAAGAAACACAGGGGACTCCTGTTCCAAAAGCTGTGATTCTCCCCATCAGGAGGGACAGGGGGCTTTTAAAGGAACTCTTCAAGGATTACAGTCCAGGTGTGCTCTGGTCGGGGGTACCAGGGTTCCCTGATGGCATGTTAGGGTTCACTTCCCAGCCAGTTAAAAAAAAAAAAAGTGAGCCAGTAAGTTCAATGTTCCCGGTGACTTAGGGATGAGTGGTAATTAAATTTGGGAGATATTCACTTCCCAGATCCTCAGCAGGCATCTCCTTCCTGTAGTGGGTGTGTTCAAAGGGGAAGAAAAAGATAACACTGTCTCCCTAATATTATTAGGGAGGGGGATATGGGAGAGGAAAACAAAATATGTTCTTTAAAAAAATAAGCCTCAGAGCAATGAGGGCTTTTTAAAATTGTTACAATTTTAAAAGAAATTGAAATATTTTCCTAGTCCTGTAAAAATATCATGATCTCTGTACCTACTATGCCCAAGAGGATACATTGGCCTTCATTTAAAGGGGGATGCAGGAGAGATTGTTGGAAGCAGGAATGGGGGGAAAGAATATAACTAATCCACTCATGGCCCTTAAATGGATTGTATAAAATGGAAAACAGAAATAACAGGCAGTTACGGTGGTGCACACCTGTAATCCCAGCAGCTTGAAAAGCTGAGGCAGGAGGATTTCGAGTTCAAAGCCAGCCTCAGCAATTTAGCCAGGCCCTAATCAATTCAGGAGACCCTGTCTGTAAATAAAATACAAAAAAGGGCTGGATAGGTTCAGTGGTTAAGTATCCCTGGATTCAATTCCTGAAGGAAAGAAAGAAAGAAAGAAAGAAAGAAAGAAAGAAAGAAAGAAAGAAAGAAAGAAAGAAACTGTTGCCAAAAGCTGGGTCCTTGTTCCTGATGCCAATCCAATAACAAGGACACAGTTTTGAGAAAAAGGAAACAGAAGGTTTATTGCTTTGCTAGCAAAGGAGAAACACAGGGGACTCCTGTTCCAAAGGCTATGATTCTGCCCATCTGTAGGAACAGGGGACTTTTATAGAAGTGATTCAGAGAAAATGAGATTAGGGAGGAGAGATCAGGACGAAGTTCAGGGAAAAGAAGATTGGGAAAAAGAAAAAAAAAAACATGTAAGTTTCAAAGCCACAGGGATATAGTCAAAGCATCAAGTGAACTTCTGTTACAAAACAACAGCATCCATCTGAAAAGGAGATGGTCATCCTTAGAACACAGACTGAAAAACTAGCCTCTATCTCAGAGCAAAGCCTGTCCAAGGAAGGGACATCACCTTTGTCCTTGAAAAAACCCACAGAGCACTCCTAGGCACATTCCCACCCTGCTAAGTTGTTTATCTACAAATAACAGAAGAGATCTGCTGTGCCAGGTGTCCCTGACTCAGTCAGGCTAGGTGGGGATCCATAGCAGCCCCCTAGCAACCACCAATCAGCATGAGACAGGGAAATACCTGGGAAGCCAGATGACCCTCCCAGTAGTTTATGGTGGTTGATAACATGTTGGGAAACCATGTAGTTCAGCACAAACTTAAACCAATCAGTTCAAATGAATACCCCTTTTGTACTGACCAATCACCCCTACCCAACTTGTTCCGGCCAGTGAATGTACTAATCATGTTTTAGAGTTGTTATTTGATTTTCCCGCGGCGTGTGATGATTTGCTATGATGTATGTGAAGTCCCTGCCCTCTCCAATGAATGTATAAAACTGCTGCAAACCCTGGGCTCGGGGCCTCTCAGCGTCACCAGTTGCTGTGTATGTGCGCAGAGGACCAAGCTAGCTTTCAATAAATACCTCTTTGCTGCTTACATCGATCTTGGGTCTCTGGTGGTCTTTGGGGGTCCTGAATTCGAGCATAACAAACATGTTACCTGTATGGCACAGAGATTAAGAACCATTCCAAAACAAGGCACAAAGCTAAGGTTTCTACTCTGATTTCATACTAAAGTTCCAGAAGGCCCAGTGAAAGGATTGGGAGGACAAAGGGAGGAAACTGAGTTAGATTAGGGCTGGTATGGCCAAATGGAAATGAAAATTCAGGTAATGATGGATGACCTGGACTTCTAGAAATAAGGAGTGATATGTACACACACACTCACACACACACATGTGTTAGCATAATTGCAGCCATCTTCTTTTCCCCCATCCTCACTTTATGAATACGGTTCTTATTCCCAAGAAATAGAAAGGAGCCTGAGATAAAACCTACCAGCCTGGAGACATATTCGTCTCTCCCTGTCTCTCATTTTATTGTCAGGCTACTGACAATAAACCAGCTTCTTATTCCAGGTGTGTGTGTGTGATTGATCAGCCTTGAGCCACTTTTCTTTCACGTGTAGAGTGATATTGGGGATTGAACCCAGAATTAGGGGCACTCTACCATTGAGCTATATCTCCAGTCCTTTTTATTTATTTATTTATTTTTATTTTGAGACAGGATCTCACTAAGTTGCCCAGACAGGCCTTGAACTGGTGATCCTCCTGGTTCAGCCTCCTGAATGGCTTAGATTACAGACATGCACCTCAGCAACTGACCAAAAATATCTTTCCTCCTCCCATCCTAGGGTTATGGCTGAGAACTATATAACTTACTAATAAGAAAAAGCATATTTAATATTAAAATATAAAAAAGTCTCTAATATGTATTACATGTCACTAGAGTCTTTAGAAGTAAATAAAATCTTGAAGAACTGGTTTTTAAAAAATTTTTTTTTGTAGTTGTAGATGGACAGAATGCCTTTATTTCTTTGTTTGTATTTATATGGTGCTAAGGATTGAACCCAGTGCCTCACACATGCTAGGCAAGCACTCTGCCACTGACCTATAGACCTAGCCTGAAGAAATGTTTTGATTTATGAATTTTTATGTTTGGTCTGATGGAAAAAGAACAGATATGGAGAATTATAATTGAGCAAAAGAAATGATCTAAGGATAATAGATTTGAGGAAACTTAGTATTAGGGCTTAGATCTGAAATGTCCCTCAAAAGCTCATGTGTTGAAGGCTTGGTCCCCAGTGCAATGTCCAAGGTGGTCTTTTGGGAAGTGATTGTGTCATGGGGCCTCTACATTTACAAGTGGATCAATCATTTGATGGATTGATAATTTAAATGGACCTCTGAGAGGAGGTAGGAACTAGGCAAGTGGGGCAAGGTTAGAGAAAGGTGGTCACTGGGGAATGCCCTTGGGGACTTTATCTTGTCCCTGCTCTCCCCTATTGCTTCCTGGCTGCCATTAACTGACAACTTTCCTGTGCCACAGCCTTCCATTCATGACGTTCTCTCTCAGCTCAGACCTAGAGCAATGGACTCAGTTGACTATAGTCTGAAACTATGAAACTATGAACCTGTCCACCTCCACATTGTTTATGTCGGGTATTTTGGTCACAGTGGTGAAACGTTGACTAACACACATAATAAGACCTATTTGTTCAAATTCTTCTCTGTGACCCTTTGCCTTCAGAGAGAAAAATGAGCCTTTCCTCTGAGTAGAGGAAAGGCATATCCCATGTGAAGATCTTGTTCTCTGCTTTAGGAGGAGATCAGAAAACTTTCCTAGGTTTTTATGGCATGCTTTATGGTAGAGGAGCAGGGGAAGGGGAGGGTGACTTACCTGCTTCTGCTGTGTTCTCAGATGTACCATATTGGCCTTGAGTTCTGAACCATTAGAGGCAAACATAAATGTGAAGATTAGGGTGGGTTAATCATAAACACTGTTTAGAAGTATGTGGACAGTTGGTGAGAGCTCTGCTCTGGGAATTCAGCACTCTGTAATGCTAAATACAGACTCAGAGGGACTGTTTCCTCTTGGTATGATGATGTATGTAATGACCAATAAAAGCACTTTTTACACTTTATCTAATTTAATTCTCACTAAAGCCTATTTACAAACATGTACACACATATACATACACATTTATGTCTGTGTGTGTGTGTGTGTATGAATATGAGTATGTCTGAGCTTTTAAGTGCAATATGGAAAGTGGGACTACCTAAATATTATTTTATGGTCTATTAAGATATTAGTGAAATGTTTTTATTCTCTAGGTTATATGGTTTGTTTGTTTGTTTGTTTTGGTTACTAGAGATTGAACTCAGGAGCACTTGACCACTAAGCCACATCCCCAGTCCTTTTTTGTATTTTATTTAGAGACAGGGTCTCACAGAGTTGCTTATTGCCTCACCATTGCTGAAGCTGGCTTTGAACTCATGATCTTCCTGCCTCCTCAGTCTCCTGAGTCACTGGGATTATAGGCATGCTACTGCACCCTGCGTATACACACACACACTATATATATATATATATATATATATGCAAAACATATATACACATATATTATGTGCAAAATATATACATATATATTTTACATATTTGTGTGTCCCATAATGTAAGTGCCCTGGATTCTAACTTCCTAGAAGGAAGGAAATTTCAGTGTACATAAGTGTTAAATAATATTTTGTGATAGTAAAAAGATACATTTTTAAGTTTCTTATATTAAAATTATTGGTTATTGGTCACCTGTAGTCATAGCTGGTTATCACAAATAGGAGAGATCAAGGGAGCTTTCTATATTCATTGGACATATGTGGAAGGAATTATTGCTTGTCAGAAGACTGCTCCAGGAGCTAGACTTTACCCAAGTACTTGATGACCCTGGACCAATTACTTTATCAACCTCTGTGTGTATTATCCATGTAAAATCACTTAACAGAGTTCCTGGGTATAGCTCAATAAGTATCAGCAATAATAATTCCTGTTGAATGCCAACAACATCATGGGCACTCTGTAAGTTCTTAGGGATTCAAGGAAATTCTTGAGCAGTTTATAATCAAGTGAAGAGACAGTCAAACCAAGAATTTATCACTTCCTTCCCACAAGGATATGATGGAAGTACGTAGCAGACTTGCACACTATAAGTAATTAAAAAAAAAAAAAGAGCCAGAGAATTCTTGGTAACATGGTGGCAATTAGTTTAATTTTGTGTGTTCGGGCATGGGGTGACATAACTATCCTGAGGATATTGACCTTTTTAATATGAGCTGTTTAAGATTCCCTGTCCAGTCCCACACCAATTAGGAAAGAAAATAGAATAAAACTGATGTCTGCCTTTTGTGGTCTTCTCTGTATTTTTTTTTTTAATTGTTGTTTTGTTTGTTTGTTGTTGTTTTGTTTTTTGATAACAAGGATTGAGCTGAGCAGTGCTCACATTCCCAGCTCTTTTTATTTATTTTTATATATTAGCAAAAATCAAAACAGTCTAAAAAGGGATGACTGTTTCAATAGACAATAGCAATGAAAAATGCTAAAACTGTTTTTTAAAATTTACTTGTCCTAATCAGTTATATTCTAAAATGATTTCTTTTTTATTCTAATTTGTTATACATGATGGCAGAATGCAGTTCATTTCATATTACACATATAGAGTACAATTTTTCAAGACACTAATTATACACAGGATATTTTCACACCAATGGTGTCTTATACATGTACTTAGGGTAATGATGTCTACATTCCACCATCATTCCTACCCCCTTGTCCCCTCTCTTCTACTCCCCTTCCTTTTGCCCTATCTAAAGTTCCTCCATTCCTCCCTTGCCCTCCCTCCCCATCGCCATTGTGAGTCAGCATCCTCATATCAAAGATAACATTGGCCTTTGGTTTTTTGGTATTGGCTTGTTTCACTTAGCATTATATTTTCCAGCTTCATCCATTTACCAGCAAAGGCCATGATTTTATTCTTTTATAATGCCGAGGGAAAAAGGCACACTCATACATTGCTGGTGAGACTGAAAATTGGTGCAGCCAATCTGAAAGCAGTATGGAGATTCCTTGGAAAATGGAATGGAACCACCATTTGACCCAGCTATCCCACTCCTTGGTTTATACCCAAAGGACTTAAAAACAGCATACTACAGGGACACAGCCATATCAATGATTACAGCAGCACAATTCACAGTAGCTAAATTATGGAACCAACCTAGATGCCCTTCAGTAGATGAATGGACAGGGAAACTTTGGTATATTTACACAATGGAACATTACTTAGCATTAAAAGGAAATAAAATTATGGTATTTATTTATTTTTTGAGACAGGCTCTTGCTAAGTTGCTTAGAGCCTCACTAAGTTGAGCAGGCTAGCTTTGAATTTGAAATCCTGGCTCAGCCTCCTGAGCTGCTAGGATTACAGGCATGTGCCACTATGGCTGGTTTCCCTGGTCTTCTCTGGATGAAGAGAGAAGCACTCCCAGAGCTGCACTTCCTTGCAGAGTGAAGGTGGGGCCCACCTGCAGTGGGTTGCCAGTTCCACACCCCCATTACTCAAGACTAAGGGGACATGCTCAGCTCCTGTACAGGGTAGCCCCCAGCAGTACCTGGTCATGAGATATGTGTTATTTTTGTTTTGTTTGTGTGTTTGCAGTGCTCGGGATTGAACCTAGGGCCTCACACTTCCTAGGCAACTGCTCTGCCAGTGAGCTGCAGAACCAGCCCCAGGGTCCTTATATATAGGTGTGAAGGATAACATAAGGACACAAGGAATTGCTTTCTATATAGTTTCTTTTCTCCCCCTTCTCTTTGTGTAAGTTTATTTTTGCTAAACGAGCAGCAAGAACCCCCAAACTTACTGCTTCTCAGAATCAACAGTAAAGAACCCTGCACTGCTGACAATGTTTGGAGTTTTTCTCTCTCTGGGATTATAGGCCTTTTCACCATGCTGATGCACGGTTTTTAGCTATGTTAGTTCTGTAATGTTAGTTCTGAATGTTTTCATAATATTCCCCTGGTAGTGAGAAGCAGGGAAAGATTTATTTTAAAGGGAAAAAAAGAGATCATTATTTCAGCCCCAGAGTCACAAGTTAAGAAAGGAAACTTGGAAAGTGTAAATGCAATCCTCCCAGCTCAAACTCCAAACCACCTCGGGTTCTGCCCTGCTCCATTTATTTATCATTTCAATTGCAGAAGAGATCTGTTGTTACCAGGAGCCATGTTGTATCTATTTTCTAAAGGAAGAAAGGGCAATTTAAGAAAATTTAATCTTTAAATTCTTTTATTCAAATATTTATTCTACCATGGAACATTTTAGAAAATGAACTTACCCACGACCAGTTTCTTTTCTTCAAATAATCTGAAGGCAAACAATTTGTTTCATTTTTTTTTTGTGTGTGATATTTTTTGTACCCATGTCTACTGGAGCTTAATTATTATGCCTTGTAACGTTAAACAGTTTCACCTTAAAAAATCATGCAATTCTTAAAAGCCAAAGATATTTAAAAATTTCACTAATTTATATGATGCTTATGTCTGTTCTCAAACAAATTGTGTATTCAACAGTGTTTTTCCTACTAGACAATAAAGAATTCATATGGCATGTATTTTCTCATGATAAAGACCTAACATTGCAAATAGCAAAACAACAACCCCCACAAACTAAAATGACAACAATCACAGGTTCAGGTATATTTTAAAGATGCTGTTCATTATTTTAGGATAAAATGAAATCTTCACCTTTTAGTGGGAAAATCAGGCATGTCAGGTAAGATACACTCAGAGTAATAATGGAGACCAGTGAAAAATCTGCAAGTTCTAATAAAGCCGTGGAATATCATAATAATAAGGATATAAATATGTACTAGAATCATGAAGTTTTTACTGCTTATACACATTTATATGATTTTACATTGTACTGAAAAGTACATTGGAGAAAAACTAGAAAGTTGACTGCTTCTCCACCTTTTCTGAACACACCAAAATACCGGCATTAACAATATGGGATGAGATTGTCCTTCAAAAGATAGAAGACAAACAATCTTCTTGAAAGAATAATCACAATTATATAACTCTAAACATTTGTTCAAAACATTACACTTTGCAGCAGTATTCACAGCAGCAAAAAATAAAAATAAAGAAGCTGTTTAAATGTTCAGAGAGAATTGTCCAAGTAAAATCAGAGTCATCCCTAAGATAGCAAAGCCTGCCACCAGTATAATAAATGTTCTCAACTTATAATAAAATGGTCAGGATACAGGATTAATGAAAAAAGCAGAATTTAAAACAATGTATATATACACACACATACATATCTATATCTATATCATCTATATCTATATTATATGAATACAATTAATGTAGCTCTGTAGAATAAACAAAATAGTCTGGGCAAACAGAATATTCCAAAATAATAACATTAGTAAGATTAAAATATTTTTAGTTTTTTTCTTTAAATCTTTCTAAATTTTAAAGTTTTCCATAATAAGCATATATTGCTTTTCTTTCTTCATACCAACTGTCCCTAGTTATAGGAATTAAATATTTTTAAAGTTTTACATTGCTGTATATTCAAAGATTTGATTTATTAATATGCAATAAGGGCTTAGAAATTTTAGTTGTTATTCCTTAATTGGTAAATATGGTTAACTATGGAATATATTTACTGCCTCGAGTGAATGTCCTTTATATAATGACTAATTTGAGAGTAATGTGTGCTCTGTAACTTTGCACTGTTTTTAAAGAAACTGTAGAGGACCAACAAAAAGCCAAGCAAGTTCATAATAAGATTGCACTAATCATTTAATGGAGCAGTTTTTGACTGAGAATCAGAAGTCGAAAGAGTACTTTCATTGCTTTAATCTCATTGAAGGCGTTTATTACTACATATTACAGCTTTTTTGTAGGCTATTATTTTCCTTTTTAGCTCTTCAGAAACTTGAATACTTAAGCTTGTACACAACCTTGTGTTTTGCTATCCTTTTTACTGTAAAATGTAAATATTTTAAGTGATATTTTGATTCTAAATATGATAAAAAGAATTTTTCACCTAAAAAAATCTTAAAAAATATCCTTAAAAGCAAATTTGAAGACCAGCATTAGGTTAATAAGTTAGTATTTATTCTTTAAAAATTTGAAATGTATATATTATAATTAAGTATAGAATTGTTTTATGCTCATTTGTCTAGCTGTTTTAGTAAAATGTCTTTTTATGTTAAAATGAAAATAAAGACTGGTTACATTAAATCACATGAAAGTGGATGACAGTGAGATAAAACTTCTCGGTAAATCAAGTGGCAATGACTGAAATTTTAACTCACTGATTCATTCATTCCTCCAAATATGTTGGCTTGGGAAGATGGCTAGTTGGGCCTGCTCCTTCCTGTGAATCTGGGGAATGTCTCAGATGTCACAGTTAAGGAATTATCCCCAGAACTTCTGAATCTGGCCAAGATAGACATCAATTGGGAAACTTTGTATGTCACTGAACAAACAGAAGATTTGAGCTGGCATTGTGGTGCATGCCTGTAATCCCAGCGACTCAGAAGGCCGAGGAAAGAGAAAGTTCAAGGTGAGTCTGGGCAACTTACTGAGACCATCTCAAAAGAAAAAATAAAAAAGGACTTGGGGAGACAGCTTAGTGGTAAAGTGCCCCTGTGTTCAATCCTCAGCACCAAAAACAAAACAATAACACATAAAACATGAAAGGTAGAAAGGAGGCCACTGCCTGGGGACCTCAAGACTTGAGACTCAGTGAGTTTCCTGTATTTCCTTATTGTTCCTCATATACCTAGGATGAGGCCCTGCAGAAGCCTTCAACCTGGAACCACTATCAGGCACAAAAAAGCCTGTTTCCCCTAGCCAAACAACTGGGAACAACACACAAAACCCATGCAGGTGCCCACTGAGGTTTTGAATTTCAGTGGGGCTGAGCAGGGTGCGAATCTTTCACTCAAGCCCCAGTTCTACAATTCTCCTATGGACCACATGAGTGGCGGATCGCCCATCCTCTGCACAATGAAACAAACAGTGATCCTGCTCAGCAGCAGGGCCCAATGGCAGGCTGAGCCTCCACCATCACCAGGCTGCTGCAAGACACTGAGATGGCAGGGTTGGGGGTTCAATCACCAGATACTTCACTCCTCCGCAGTCCAACTGTTGAACCCAGGGCCAAGTGAGGCACTGGTAATGAGACTGAACAAGGCAGAGTAAGCGAGTTCCCCTCCTGCCGCTAGCTTCCCCAGCGTCAACCAGAACAGAAGGAGTTAGTGAGAGGCAGGAGTGTTTGGCATTCCATGCTTTCTCCTATACTCTGGGCTTCCCAGCTTGGAGGTGAGTTTATGTCCCAATGGGGGCAATGCTGTGGTGCTAGGGTTGTTCCACTTATTCAGAAAGGTGGCAACTTGGTCAATTTACTGATTATTACAGTTTTCATTTTACCCAATAATAAAACAAAATCTTCCATTATAAGTAAGGATCTTCTTTTGTATTTTTAGGTCCTTAATTCTTGCTTTATGTCTTTTCAGGTCATGACATCAGGTGCACATGCATAAAGAATTGTCTTTTTTTGATGAATTGAACTTTTTATTTCATTTTATTTTTTTGTAGTTGGACACAATAACTTTGTTGTATTTATTTATTTTTTGTGGTGGTGGGGATTGAACGCAGGGCCTTGTGCATGCGAGGCATGGGTTGTTTGTTTGTTGTTGTTGTTTTCCTAAGACAGTTTGACATTTTTGTCTTTTGATCAAATGGCTGGTACTACATGCTGCTGATGACTTTCTATTCATACCCAACAGTTTTACATTTATTCTTTCTTGCAATGGTTGCATTGATTATTTGTTTACTTTTTGAATCTGCTGTATTTTCTTATAAGTCATACATTGTTTTACTTTTCTGTAGTAATAGGGTAAAGAGTATCACTTATATTAACTACCAATCTGAAAAATAGGCTGAAAAAATAAACAAGAGTCTCAGGGGTCTGAGCTAACCTTTGTAGCATTAGCGTCTTCAAAAGAGAAGAGACACAGAAAAATTATTCAAAGAAACAATGGCTAACATATTCCCAAATTTGGTGAAAAGACATAAACTTACACATTGAAGAGCATTATCACACAGGGGGTGTGATACTAGGCAGGCCAACAGCAGGCTGAGCCTCCACTTGTGATGTACAGGTATGAATAGAAAAATCACCTGGACTAGAGAGAAAGGCATATTGTATTGCTCAATGATGCCTATTGTTTTATTGTTTGTTTGTTTGTTTATAGAAAAACAAACAACAAAAAACTCCTGTCCTTGGGTTCACTGGGAACTTTCATTCCAAGCTACTCATTTGCATGTTTACTTTTCTTTTTCTTTTTCCTTTCTATTTCTTCTCAGTACTAGAGATTGAACATAGGACAGGAGGATTCTACCACTGAGCTACATCCCCAGCCTTTTGTGTGTTTTGTTTTGAGACAGGCTCTCTCTAGGTTGCCCAGGCTGGTCTCAAAGTTGTAAACCTCCTGCCTAACCCTCCCAAGTAAACTGCATGCTTACTTTTCAAATTTTTGTTTACCTTCCTTCCTTCCTTCATTTTTTCTTTCTTTCTTTCTTTTTTTGAGTATTTGTTTTTTGAAGATATGGTTTGTATCTAATTTACCCAATAAATATTTATTAAATGTCTACTAAATTCTGTGTTAGTCAATGTAAAATATTTGAGTGACCAAAAAAAAAAAAAAAAGGTGGTGTGTGGGGGAGACAAATACCTTCATTTTAGAATTTCAGAGTTTAATAAGGGAGACCAGCATTAATATGACTAATTGGTAAGAGATATCATTAAAAGTGTGTCAAAGAGAGTCATTGTTTATACTAACGAAGGTTTGGTTCTTGTGAGAAAACATATATTTGAACATTTGGGTACCAAACCTACTATTAAGATGGCGGAAAGGACTATTATCATGTATGGAAACCTTTCTGTTGGCTAATAGGTGGTGACAGACAACATAACCCCAGTACAGAACAATGAATCAGATCAGTAAATAAGTAGTGGTCAACTTCCCAAACATCATATTCCTGTAAGTTGGCTAACGCCTGCACCCAAGTTCAGATTCTTTGATGTCCACACTTGGATTTTATTATGTCCTTTTCAATGCAGAGCACACAGAGGGAGCACAGAAGAGGGCAGAATTCTTCTCTTTGGGCTCATCCTTGTGGTACAACCAGTGATGCCTATCTAAGAATGCCACTCCACACAGTGGCATAGGACTGAGGAGACACATGGTCACCAGTTCTTAAGCCTGAACCAGACAATGCTCACTGGTGTTGTTTAAAACCCTATTTGTTAAATATTTCTAGAAATGACTATCTCTACAGGGAAAAAAGATTATGACTGGCTAAATCCTTTGCTCAAGGTCTCTAAACGAAGAGACACAGAATTACAATTTCAGAGTAATCTTTTCACTTATCCAGCGAGGGTCCTCTTCACCTCATTAAAATATCATTCCTTGCAGGATTGAATCCAAAGAGGACATAAATTCTGAATGAAAAAAATATGAGAAAATATATTATTCATAGCTTGAAAAGTTAAACAGCAAACTCTTCTGACTTAAATGTTTAAAGAGAAGGGAAATTCCCATTAATAACCAGAGAGAAGGCATCAATGTTTTATTTACTAATGTTATGAGGTGTATGTGTATTTATCTTTAAAATTTGAGAAACTAACTGGATCAGCTCCATTTAAAAATATCCTTTGTCACATTCAACATTCCTGTGACGGGATAAGAAATAGAGCAATCACCCATTTCTAGGTCCAGTGACATCAAACAAGAAATAATCATTAGTGTTGACATGATTTAACTGAATTTCCCTTGATATTTATTTTTGTTTTAAAATGAAAGTTGACTTTACTAGGACACATGTTCAGTGGTATCTCTTTCTTTTTTTTTTTTTCTATTTTTTGAGACAGAGTTTTGTTAAGTTGCTTAGAGCCTTGCTAGGTTGCTGAGGCTTGCTTTGAACTTGTCATTCTCCTGCCTCAGCCCCTCAAGCCACTGGCATTACCAGCTTGTACCACCATGACCAACATTATCTCTTTTTAAATCTTCTCTGCTCTGATCTATTTTGATCTTGAACTATTCTGCTCCATATTATCAAGATAATTTTCCTGAAATAGCTTATATCGTATTATTTACCTTTCCCTTGTTGTATAAAGTATCATTTGCTAATTCTTCTACAGTGCATAGTGGACAAATGCAGAGGGCTAGTGGAGCCCATGGGCCACCTCCTTTTGGGTATGAACTTCCAGTAGCTGTGTGGGGACCTCGGGATCCACCTTCCTGGAGTGCAGTTGATTGGGTTGGTGGGGGATGCTTGACCTGGGCAACACTCCTCTCTCTGTAGATTTGGCAGTGAAATTTACAATTGTCTAATCTACTATATCTGAAATTGAAAAATATAAACAGAAACTGATAAAGGCAGTAGAGAGAGAAAGAGAGAGAGAGAGAGAGAGAGAGAGAGAGAGAGAGAGAGAGAGAGAGAGAGAGAGAGAGAAAGAGAATGACAAGTCAAAGGGATAGAGGTAAGTATGGAAGTACTTCTATCGTTTTTCCTAGGTCTGATGCTCAACCTTTTCTGAGTTTTGGAGATGTTCTTGCACTTGTATTCCTTTAAACCCTTTCATATCATCTTAATAATTTTCAGCTTTATTTTAAGCTATCTCAATTGGCTTCTATCACTTGCAGTTAGTGGGTCTGATTAATTCTGTGGATTGTAAAGGCTCTGTAAGGTCTGGACCTATCCTATGTGGCCAGCCATATTCCCTGATGTTTTTAATGCATTCTTTACACACTTCAGTCTCCTCTTTTACTTATGTGGATGTCATTTCATTCTTCTTGCTCAAGCTGCATATCCCAACCCAGAATGCTTCTCTTCCACATAACAACCATTCTTGATATTGCTCAAGTTGAACATCCTTTCCATAGAGATCTGCTCCATCATTTAGACTCATAACCTATATTTGTCTGGATTGGTAGATTATGTTGTGATAACAAATGCCAACTTAAGTTTTATTTGTAATAGTCTAAGACTGAAATGATGGGAAAACAAAAAAGGAAAAGGAACAAGTTGGGGGGGGAATTTTTATCTGCAGTTTTTTTCTCTTTCTTTCTTTCTTCTTCTTATTTTTTTTTTTTTTGTACCAGGGATTGAACCCCAGGGTGCTTAACCACTAAGCCACATCCCTGGCCCTTTTTATATTTTATTTTGAAACAGGGTCTCACTAAATTGCATAGTGCTTCACTAAGTTGCTGAGGTTGGCTTTGAACTTTCAATCCTCCTGCCTTAGACTCTCAAACTGCCAGATTACAGGTGTGTGCCACTGTGCCTAGCTGCAGATATTTTCTTTTCCTTTAATAAAAAAATAGAAGTCAAGCCCCTTCCAATATTCACTGTCCAAGATGAAAGATACTACATGAATAAAAGTAGAACCCTATTTGGGCAACATGATGCAGTCAGACAAATATCCTAATTTATGTTATATACCTAAGAAAGATTAAGAAACTAATAGTATGATAATTTCCCATATTTTTGCTTAAGCCTTTGAAGGAAATAAGTCAAGATAAGGACCCTTACCCCTGGCTTCCAGTTTTCTTCTCATCTCCTAAAATCCTTTCCCATCACCCTTACCATCTTTAGTGAAAAAACATTACTGAGAAGGGAGGAGATGGGAGAAGGGAGTTTGGACACAGAATGTGGCTGCTGGGAGTGGTATTTTACCCATGTTATGAAAATCAAATCTTGGTACACATCACAATTCCCCTGGCTATCTTTGGTACTGAAAAGATGTGGACCTGTCCATCCTTCAGCCTTGAGTCCACCGCAAGTCATACATACAGAGAAATTACTGATGGTACTTAACATCCCCCAGCCGTCAGTTAAATGTGGATGAAATAGAATTGTGGGAATAAAGGCAGTGGTTCTTTCTTTTCATTTTCTTTATATAAAAATACTTTTTAAAAAATGGGACTGAGATGAAAGAATTTGTTTGACTGAAACATTTGTGGAGGGATAAGGAGACATGAAACAATCCCAAACATATGAAAGCTTCCATGGAGCTCATTCTGGAATGACAACAGCAGTCAGTGATGGCTGACAGCCTGGGAGGAGATGACACCCAGTCTAGTACAGAGTCAGACAGTGCATAATAAATAGTGAATTTCAGGGAATGCATAATCATAATGCTGACTCCATCCACTTCATGAAAAAAAAAAAAAGTGGGTGTGATTCTTGGCTTCAAAAGTCAGCAAAGAAAAGCATTTTTTCCCCCTGTTTTCTTTTTGGTATTGGGGACTGAACCCAGGGGTGCTTTACCACTGAGCCGTATCTTCAGCTCTTTTTATTTTTCATTTTGATACAAGGTTGTGTTAAGCTGCTTAGGACCTTGCTAAGTTGCTGAGGCTGGCTCCAGACTTGTGATGCTCTTGCCTCAGCCTTCTGAGTTGCAGGATTACAGGGGAGTGGCACCATACCTGGTCAAAGAAGCATTTTCAAGGTATTGCTATGAAGTTTGATTTAGGAAAACACAATGTGGGCTTGGTTGCAGGTAAGTTTCAGTTACTTTGTGTAGATGCGTATATGGAACACCTTCTTCCTTGTGGGTACTTGGATTTCCACAAAGGCTTTTCCTCAAATCTCATGAGAAAGAAAATACATTTTGTATTTAGAAATAAATCCCAAGAAGGAAATGGAAGAAAAGTCAATATTTGGTAATAGAAGTTTTAGGTTTATTATTGAATAAAACTAGAAGAAATCTCATAAAATTGTATGAATGAATCTCAGACCCTTAGACAAGAAAAAATGTCAAAGGATGTCAAGGCAGGTTGTAACACATTCTCTTCTGGAAACCTTCTATGATAATGACCCCATATATTTTCTTTCAGCTTTCCAAGGAAACTTTAATAATTGTGGTAATCAGGCTAGTCTTTGTAAAAATCTAACCTAAATTTTTCCTCTTTAAATTTTAAAATATCATCTTATTGAGATATCAATGACATACCTTAACTCATACCCTTTTTAAAAAAAATGTAGTTGTAGATGGACAGAATGCCCTTATTTTAATTGTTTTTTTTTATTTTTATTTTTATGTGGTGCTGAGGATCAAACCCAGTGCTTCATGCAGACTAGGCAAGCACTCTGCCTCTAAGCTATACCCTTTTAAAGTGTACAATTCAGTTGTTTTAGTATATTGAGTTGTACATCTATCACTATTATTATAATATTTTGGAATGAAGATTGAACCCTGGGGCACTTTACCATTGAGCTACATCCCCAGTAATTTTATTTTTTAGTTTGAGACAGGGTCTCACTAAATTGCTCAGGCTGACTTTAACTTGGGATCAGACTTTCAAGTTTCTGGGATTATAGGCATGTGACACTGTGCCTAACACCACTATCTAATTTTAAACATCTTAATCATTTTCAAAAGACATCTTCTACCCTCTATTAGTCCCTCCTCACACTCCCTTTCCTTACTAACTGAAAATCCATTATCTATTTTGCTATAGGTTTACCTATTTTGGATTTTTCATATAAATTGAATCATACAATATGTGACTGTCATAGTGCATTCGGGCTGCTATAGCAAAATATTATAAAATAATTAGGCATGAAGGCACGCGCCTGTAATCCAGCTACTCAGGGGGCTGAGGCAGGAGGATCCCAAGTTCGAGGCCAGCTTGGGAAACTCAGTGGGACCCTGTCTCAAAAATAAAATTAAAAAGTACTGGTGGTGTGGGTCAGTGATAGAGGTCCTCTGGGTTTAATTCTCATTACCATATACATACAAAGATATAAACTGTGTAAATAGCAGATATTCATTTCTCTGGGGACTGGGAAGTCCAGCATCAATGAACTGGAAGATTGGTGTCTGGTGAAGTTCAATCTTCTGGTTCATGTATGTCATCTTTAATCTGTGTCTTCCCATGGTGGAAGGTAAAAGTAGTCTTAGGGCCTCTTTTATAAAAACATTAATCCCAGGCGAGCGTGCTACCGCTTGAGCCACATTCCCAGCCCCTGTGGTGGTAAGTTTTGTAGTACATAAATTTGGAGTGGTGAAAGACTCAAATATTCAGACTACAGCAATAGCCTTATATGCTGAGCTTATTTTAATTAACATAATGTTTTAAAGGTTTATTCATGTTGTAGTATGCATCAGTACTTTATTACTTTATATGGCTAAGTAATATTGCATTGCATGGATACATCACATTTGTCTGTCCATTCAACAGTTGATAGACATTTGGGTTGTTCCAACTTTGGCTATTTGTGACTAGTGCTGCTATGAGCATTTGTGTATTATTCAATTCTTTTGGGCACATACTCAAGTATGGAATTTCTGGGCCATATGGTAACACTATGTTAACTTCTTTTTCTTTTTTGCAGTAGAGGGTTGAACCCTGAGCCTTGTGCATGTTATGCATGCTAGGCAAGTGCTCTGCCACTGAGCTATACCCCTACCTCAACACTGTATTGAACTTTTTGAGAAGTCACCACTCTGTTTTCTAAAGTGACTTCATCAATTTAAATTCCTGCCACCAATGTAAGAGGTTCCTAGTTTCTATCATTGGCAACACTGGTTATTGTTTATCTTTTTTGATTTTAGACATGCTAGTGGTATCTCATAGTTGCTTTAATTTGAATTTCCCTAATGACTAATCACATTGACCATCTTTTCATAGGTTTATTGCTCATCTGTATATCAATTGTACTATATTTGCATATGGAGAAATGTCTATTAAAAACTTCGCCCATTTTAAGTTTCATGTTATTTGTCTTTATATTACTGACTTGTAAAAATTATTTATATACTTTTGACATAAGACATAGGGTGTACAAGTGTTTTTCTCATTCTAAGTGTTGCCTTTTTCATTTCTTTCTTTCTTTTTTTTTTGGCATTGGGGATTGAACCCAGGGAGGCTCTATCACTGAGCTACTTCTCCAACCTATTTATTTATTTATTTGTATTCCAGGGATTAAACTCAGGAATGTTTAACCACTGAGCCACATCCCTAACACGTTTTGCTTTTTATTTTGAGACAGCGTCTCACTGAGTTACTTAAGGCTTCTCTAAATTGCTGAGGCTAGCCTCCAACTGTAATCCTCCTGTCTCAGCTTGCTGAATTGCTGGGATTTTAGGCCCCTTCTTGGGCTCTTTTAACTTTCTTGATGGTGTCTGTTGAATTATGAAATTTTAAAATTTTGATGTAATCCATTTTGTTTTATTTTGTATCTCTTACTTCTAGTGTCCTATCTAAGAAATCCAAGGTCACAACAATTTAGTCCTATTTTTTTTTCTAGAAAGTTTATAATTTTATCTCTGTCATGTATAGGGGCTTATTTTGAGTTAGTTTTTATGAATAAATGAAGTATTAGTCCAATTTTATTTCTGTGCATGTGAACACTCAGTTGTTCCAGTATCATTTGTTGAAAGACTCATGTCTTTCCCCACTGAATGGTCTTGGCACCCTTGTTGAAAATCCATTGATCTTAAGCATAAGGGTTTATTTCTGGACTCTCAATTTCATTGATCTACATGTCTACCCTTATGCCAGTTCCACACTGTCTTGATACTGGAGACTTTGTAGTATTCCTCCTTAAATTTAAATTGATTTCCTCTTTCTTTAACAGAGAGAACAACTTGACTGGCTTACCCCATCATTATAAATTCGTCTTATCACAGAGTTATGGATTCTCTCAGCTGGAAAGGAACTTGGTGATTAGCTGGTCCAGTCACTTCATTTTACAGATGGTGACTCTAAGCCCCAGAGACCTGTCTACGTGATGTGATTACATGGGCCTTCCTGTATACATAACACCAAGTTAAGGAGATCTAACCCATTTGTCGGGTTTGCTTCAGCTTTTTGTGAAAGAGATCAAATAATGTAGACTGCGGCATTCCTGTCTAATTCTGTTCTTATTCTCATTCCGGAAAAAAAACCTACCATTATTTCATATTTTTGTTCTTTTAAAGAACCATTACAAAGTAGCATAATACTTTTTATTATTCAGCAATAATGTATTTTCTTATTTTAACTTGTAAGATTTATTCATGTTGATACTCAGAGCTTTCATTCATTCACTTAAAAATTCTATCATATGCCATCTAATGAATATACCACTTTTATGTATCCATTCTGTTGAAAGACAATTTTTTTTCCTATTTTTTCGTGTTAGAAGAAATGTTGTAGTAAGTCCTCAAGTTCAGGTGTGACAGTATCTGTAGTGGAGAAATGTCACTGCACAGCAGCTGAAAATTTGGTCTCTGAAATTCTTATCACAACTCCTGCTTTTCCATCCTTACTGGTATTGTTTAGTGTTAGTTCTTTTTTTAATTAATTTATTTATTCATTCCAATTATGTATATATGACAGCAGAATGCATTTTGATTCATTGTACACAATTGCAACACAACTTTTCATTTCTCTGGTTGTATACGATGTAGCGTTGCACCATATGTGCAGTCATTCATGTACTTAAGGTAATGATGTCCATCTCATTCCACCATCTTTCTTGCCCCCATGCCTCCTCCCCTTTCTTCCCTCTCCTTTGCCCAATCTCAGTTCCTCCATTTTTGCCATGTAGTATCACCCTTTTTAATGTTTGCCTTTCAATGGTGCATGATGGTATCTCATGATTTAATTTGCATTTCTCTGGTCACTAATAAAATCAAACTATTTTTCATGTTTATTGGCTATTTGTTTTTTTTGCCTCCCATTGCATGCTTAATAAAAACACATTGCAGAATATTGTGGGTTTTTTTTTCCCACACAACATGAAATGGTTTTCTTATTTAGCCTATAGTTAAATCTGACTCCACAAAGACTAGTCTATTGTGACTGCTGCTTTGCTGCTGCTGCTGGGGCCACCACCTACATGTCCATTACTATTGTTTACTGAGTAACTGCTAGGTGCCCAGAATGCTTATATTGTAATTTTATTTATTTTTGGTACAAAGGATTGAACACAGGGGCACTCAACTGCTGAGCCACATTTCCAGCCCTATTTTGTATCATATTTAGAGACAGAGTCTCACTAAATTGCTTAGTGACTTGCCATTGCTGAGGCTGGGCTTGAGCTTGAGATCTTCCAGTCTTAGCCTCCTGAGCTGCTGAGATTACAGGTGTGTGCTACCATGCCTGGCTCCTTATATTGTAATTCTCTCACCAGAAATGTTCAGAGATGTACAGGTGGAGCACCCCTTATTTGAGATGCTTGCAATCAGAAGTATTTCAGTTTTTAGATTTAAAAATGATTTTGGAGTATTTGCATCTGCATAATGAAGTGTTTGGGAGACAGGATCCATATCCAAATGCAGACTTCATGTTCTATTTCGTGTACACCATATATACAGAGCACATGGGTAATTTTATTCAATATTTTTGGAGTTGATGACAACTCCACATGAGCCCTAGTGTGGAATTTTCCACTTGTGGCATCATTTTGGAATTCAAATATTCCAGATTTTGGAGCATTTTGGATTGCAGATTTTTTAGTTTAAGGAATGTCAGTGGGTATTACAATATCCATTTTAAAAGAAAACAGGTTTTCTCTGATATGTGTATGCTAACACACAACAAGGGTGGAGGAGAAAAAATAGAAGTTCATTAGATTAGACACAGAGGAATGAAGGGAAGGGAGGGGGACAGGAATAGGAAAGACAGTGGAATGAATAGGACATAACTTGACTCTGTTCATATATGAAAAATACACTACTGGAGTATACTAATCCCGCATTAGACTAGGATTCTAATTAGAATAAGATGTACTCCATATATGTATGGATATGTCAAAATAAACTTTACTGTCATGTATAACTAAAAAGAACAAATTAGAAAAAAAGAAAACAGGTTGAGAGAGGCTAATTGATGTATATAAAATTAAATAGCAAGAAAGGGATGATTTTTTTTCCAAATTTAAGAATATTTGTGTAAAGAATTCCTTTTGTTTCTAAAGGATTTTTCTTTCATCTGGTTCTTTCTCCTTATTTAGTTTCTCTAAATTGGTTGTTATGATTGATTCGTTGATTTGGGGTTATTTTAAACAACTTTTCAAATTTGCCAAGGACATTTCAAATTTTCCTTCAGATTTCTAATACTTTGAGGTACATTGAAATTTCTTAACCATGGTTTTGAATATAGACTTTTGTAAAAATTTGGTCATTGTTTCCAAAAAGTATATTAGATAGAACAGGTACCAATGATGGATGAGTCATTAGGGCCACCACTGGGAATTGTCAGGTGAAGAGTGAATCATGATTAACTATAGCCAATTCAAGCTATCCCAGGTATCACTGATGGAAACAGTTTCATGCTTCCTTGAGTATTAACATGGGGATCTCTTATAACACCTTACTGAAATTCATGTCACATTTCTCTTTTATCTGTGATCTATGCTTAATCATAGGGATATCTCTATCAGTCTAAAATGGTGTGTTCTTCTGGAAACCATGTTGATGCTTGTGTGACATTTTATGCATAGGGTAATTGATACTTACTTATGACTTTTTTCTGGTATTTTTAGTTAATGATGGTAATATAGCTTAACTTGTCTGTATTTGTTAATTCTATTCAACAAACCTATATTAGTTCCCATTATGTGACAGGTACTGTGTATAGTTCTGAGGATAATAATCCTTTCTCTAATATTTATTGAGTATCTGCTATGTGCTGGGCAGTGGGATAGGTGCTTTATATTAAACTTCTCCAGTCACTTGAGAGTTATTGACCCAATTTTATTTTTTTCTTTTTACAAATGATGAAACTAGGGCTTAAGATACTGGGCAAATATGATCAAGGGTACAAAATGTGTAGGTAGTGAGCACTTGATCAGTTACATGTATTAGTTGATTTCTACAGTAAGCTGTTGTTAGGTCAAATTATTGCATGTCATATCCTCTGTCAGAGTCTTGAAAGAAAGGAAGAGGAAAGCTCAGCACTGTGGTATATTCCTGTAATCCCAGCAACTCAGGAGGCTTGAGAGTTCAAAGCCAGGCTCAACAACTTAGTGAGGTCTTAAGCAACTTAGCAAGACCCTGTATCCAAATAAAAAAATAAAAATGGCTCGGTGTGGCTCAGCGGTAAAGCACCTCTGGGTTCAATCCCCAGTACTATGAAAAGGTAAGTACCACTAGAGTATGAGAAATGAAGTGGTTAGGTCTAACTTGAGGCACCTGAGGGTAGGCACTTGGGAAATTGCTTAGCCCAGCACTGTGGATGCTGAGGCTTGGAAGTTGGGGAAGCAAAGATAAGCTCAAAATTCTATTGTTAGAATTTTGCATCTAACAATATCTGCTGTTACTGTTGGTTGCTGGAGGTGGGTGGGATAGAGAACTAGGACTTGGCTCCTGAAATGAAAATGAATAACTTATGCATCTATCTTCAGTTGTCTATTATTATTATTATTATTATTATTATTATTATTATTATTATTTTACTGTTAATTCACCAGAGATTTTATATATCTTAACAAAGAGCCACATACTGGTCCATAAAGTATAATATCCAGGCTCACTTGTTGGAAGCTGTGCTTTGATCTACATTGCTTTGCAATGGATTCTGAATGTGACACAAAAGGATTTTATCATTATTATCATCACTGTTTTTATTAAAGGTGAAATATGACAAAGAAGATTAATGCTTGTCAACAAGGCTACTTAGCACTGCATAGTTTTTCTTTTCAAATGTGCTTTTGCAAATATTAACCAGACAAATAATTCTACTGTGATGTGAATAGAAACCACACAGTTGTAACTCCATGGACTCTGTGAATATGTTCCCTGCAATGTCAATTAATTTTGCTTCCTGAAGCATATTCTTTCATGTATAGTTTCATCCATGCTGTGCATTCTGCCTGGAATGATTAGAGACCTGCTAACGTGGATAAAAATAACAAATTAAAAACAGAAAAAACAACAAAACATAATAGCTTTTTAGGAGCAAGGCCAGAACTCAGAGTCTGTTTTCTTTCCATTTTCTATGTTTTAATTTATAGTGTAAATTAATCGCCTTTCTCCCACCCCTTGATAAGAATGGTCTTTTGCACTCTATTAACCCCAGGTTCTAGAGAGAGGCAATTTCCTAACAGGTGAATTAACACTAGATAACATTACCTCAAATGCCAAGTCATTTAATGTGTAATTGAAAAAAAAATTTTTAGAAGGGAGTAAGGCAGAATCTTAACTTTAAAAAAAAAATTATAAAGAGTCTTTACAAACTAACTCTGGACTCCCAACCTCCCGAGAGTGATTTGCCTATTAACAAAGCACAAGAACAACTCCCACTACCAGTACATGAAGAAATAGCCCCCAATTTCCAATTACTTTTGCTGCTGACAGTTCACTGGACTGTTAAGACGCATTCTGCACCATTGTGTGGATGTGGTGAAGCTAGGCAGCCGTGTATGCTTTTCTGTTTGATTATGCGGTAATTAGACTGTTCCACTAATGGAAGGAGGGAAAGAAGTTTCTAGAGAAAATGATATCCAGCGCAGCTCACTTTGAAAAAAATCACTGGCACAAAAGAATAAAGAGTAACCTTTTGTCATGAACACTGAAAGGTTTTCTGTGTTAACTAAGCAGCGTTAAAAATGAAAAGTTGGAATCTCAAATTAGCTCAGGCATAATTGTATGTTTGCTTGCAAATAATAAAGCAAATAGGTGATTCAGACAAGCTCATTAGTCAATAATAAGGCCTTTCAGAGATGCCCATAAGAGACTTTCTGGATGCGGATGAGCGTCTCTAAGAAATCCAGATTCCAAGATTCTGCACTGTGAATTCATTAAGAGTTCCCTTGACAGTAACCAGAGAGAGGGAGCTTGCCCTTTTGTCCTTGAACCGGCTTCACCTGAGAGCTCAGCTCTTTCTGTAGGTTATTAATGTATTAGTGTCCCTATAAAAGTTCCCTTGATTTATTTTTCTGGTGGAGAATTTAATTCCTACTCCTCTTAAAATTAAAAACTCAATTCGGTCTCCCTGCTCTTTCAGTCTTGCCCCGACACCCACAGATTTCTTTTCCCCTTTTCTTCCCTCTCACTTTTTTCTTCACTTAACTTTGTATTTTTAGTATATTTGTGTGAATGTGACATTTTCCTTTTTACCTATAGAATTTTCCTGTTCTCTCTCCCAGTGTGAATTGAAAATAGCAATTCTTTATTCAGTGCACTCCAAATGACTGGCAATCTATTGCAGGTACGAATATAACCAAATGTCTCCCCTTTGGGTCTTTTAAATTCTTAGAAGCTTGGATGCCCTTTGCAGTTGCTTCCTTCATTCCTTCTTTCCATCCTCCCTCCCTCCCTCCTTCCTTCCCTTCCTTCTTTCCTTCTCTCCTTTTCTCTCTTTCTTTTTGTTAACAGATATGGTAAAAAGAGTTTGGAGAGGGGAAAATGTTAAAATTATGACTTAAATGTCTTGCTATTATGAAGGAGAATTTTAATTGATCTGGGTTTCGGTATTATTGGTGTATATCTGATTTGTATCTGACTAAATTCTGTGTAATGGTTCTCTGGTTCCATTTGTATCTCACATGACAATAAGCAAACATTATATTTTTAGCATATTTCTATGGTGACCATATTTTGCAAACAAAAATTCAGGATTCAGAATTTGACAAAAGACTTTGTGCCAATTCTGCCATTGGGAAGCACATTGCTAGATTCAGATTGTGACAGATTTGAATGCTGGGATCTTTCCTTGTTTATTAGATGACAAGCCATTTGAAATGAGGACATATGAAAGTTTGCCACCTTGGGACTGAAGTATGGACCAAACAGAAGGAATTTATGTGCAAGTTTCAACGTACTAGTTATATCTTCATTTTCCTGCTCTTGGCGAACATAATTTGAAAGAAAGTGAGTGCTGATCTTGCTCATGATAGAGCCTCAAATAAGCTGGTTTAAAATCACATTTTAAAGGCATTTTCTCTATTAACATCTAATTACATCACACACTAAGACTACTCCTTAAGTACTTCCTTCCTGTTAAGATCAAATGAGCATGTCATGACACCTTGGTTGAGAACTGGTGGTGTTCATTATGATCCTCCCTGTCAAGGAAAATAGTGTAGCTTGAAATTATTCATTTCTCCACTTATTGTTGCCAATGGAGGAAGAAGAAAATAAAAGGAGGAAATGAGAAATTTAAAGGCCCATTTCAAAAATATGATTTTTCATTTTGCCTGTCTTAAATACCCCTGCCTTCCACATTATTACTATCATTAAAATCATTAGCTTGATCTCTGCCAACACCAGATCCTGAAAATCTGGGAATCACAGACCAAAAGAATACTATGTATCTCTGCTCTTCAGGGCCTTACATTCTTGTCAACATCAACATAAAACAAAACAAAAAAATCCCCAAATACTTTTCAACACATACGTAGAAAGCGTATTTTTAAATTGATCAATTTACTTTTAAATAAGTTCTGTTGGAGTTCTCTGGTATATATTTTGCCGCACATATGCCATTCATTGTTCAGCCATGTGACATGTAAATTAGGGTTGGAAACACTGAGATTCAATGATATACAAAACAGAGCTGCTTGATGCAATATTGGCATGAGGTAAGTGTTTGTCAGAGGAAGAACATTTTAATTGAAGCATGCTTCCACATGTAGCTAGGCTGTTCCATTTTGAGTTTACCTTGCAGCAAGTTACCTATTGAATAGCATACATTTTTTTAAAGATGGGAATAATTGCTGCCCAGCAATTATTTTTAATGTTTTAGGTGTCCATATTTTCTTATGTGGTCTTTTAAAAGTTTGACACCATTCATGTGCAACCCTTTTGTTTCATTGTGTTAACAAGGAATATACAATGAAACATGTGCTTGAGGAAGATTCTGATTTCTCTAAACTGTGGAGGAACTTGTTAGCACTTTTGATCGTGTGTATAGGTAAATATTTATGAATTTATATAGGAACTCAGATGCAGAGGGTTGACCATTATCATTCTCAGTTTGCAGCATTAGTTGGCCCCATGCCCCACTCCTGTCATGTCTTTCCATAGCCACTTTATTTTGCTTAAGATATACCTTTTTATTTCTATGTGCTTTTATCACATGTGTTTTATTTGTATTTTAAGTATACATTAACAGTGTTAGAATAATATTCTGTTTTTCCCCCTAAGCATTCTCTTTTGTATCATTTTGAAAATAAACTGAATATTTAGAAGTTAAGGAGGAAGCAAGCAAGCAGACAGCCTTGACTCTAGGATAGAGTAAGAGAAGTCTTAGTCTTGGAATGTGAAAGGAGATATGGATCAGAATCCAAGACTGATATTAAGGCTCACAAAAGCATCATTATAGAACTTATATTAAGTACAAAAATATAAAGTGCATGGTAAAACTAGACATGACTTTGCAGCAGAGGGAAATCAGGAAGGGGTGTGAAGATAAAAGGAAGCTAGAAATTGAAGGACCCACAACTGGAAAAGTCCAGCAGGGAAAGATTGACGGAATTGGCTGCGTGTGGTGGCACATGCCTGTAATCCCAGGGCTCAGGAGGCTGAGGCAGGAGGATCACGAGTTCAAAGCCAGCCTCAGCAAATGCCAGACACTAAGCAACTCACTGAGACCCTGTCTCTAAATAAAATCCAAAATAGGGCTGGGGATGCGGCTCAGTGGTTGAGGGCCTCTGAATTCAATCCCCAGTCCCCCTTCCCCCACCAAAAAAAAAAAAAAAAGATTGAGGAGTTGAACTTTGTGGCTGGAGGAGTGACATTGTAGTCATATGAGTGAAGGCACAAACTTGGAGGTGGCATTTTGACAGGTAGCAAGAAATAATTTAACTTATGCTTCTCAGACCTAGAGCAAGGTAGGAAAGGTGGTTTTGCTATTATGCTTACCATGAACCTCCTCTGTCTTCTTTGTTCATACCTACTTCTTACCTAAATTTTACCATCTCCTCTATGCTCCTTTTGTAGCTGGAGAAGACTGTGGCAAAGGCCCCATAGAAGTTCATGTCACATCATTTACCTGTGATGGCGAATGCCAGATAATCTTCAGACAATCGAATCCACATTTAATCTTTAGAACTCAGAAAATTTCTTAATTCATTATTCCATTGCTCATTAAAATAAATGGATGCATGTAGGTCTGGACCATAGTAAGGTTAAATGTCCATAGATGATCAGGTCCAATTTTCCTTATGTACCTAACGTGCAAATGAGTCATGAGGAATCATTTCAGTTGTCAAATTCTCCAATACTCACAAGTTTATTGCCCTGTATAGCATTCATCAACTTCAACTGTAATCTAAATACCTCAACCAGGATTGAAATTTTACTAAATGAATATTTTAATGTTTCATTCTGGATATAATTGGTCTTGAGTTAGAATATAAAAGACTGATACTCAGCAGCTGGAAAATAACATTTTGATGGTAGTTGAAATTTTGGGGGAAAAAAAACAATAGCCATAACAACAGCAACCAAAAAAAAAAAAAAATTCAACTCACCACAGATCCTGTCAATATTCAGCTGACAGAGGCTACTCTTGCTTCTTTCGAGAGAAGATTTTCAATCTGTCTGCAACTAGCTGCCAAAACTTTTGGATGAATAGGGAAGATTTCAGTCAATCACCCAGATGTTCCTCCTGCAGGAGGCCACACACCCAGCTATTTGAAACAACCAGGTGCCTGGAACATAAAGGCAAGTCATCTGGAATGTGTGTGTATTTGAACTTTTTGAGGGGATACAGTGATATCATGTTGAAACAGTTTTAATCCCTCTTTAAATGCCCAACTTTGAAATTAAAGTATGTATGATATAGTTTAGAGGAATGTTTGCATAGAATTCATGTAATATGTTAGTCTTATGACAAAATGTGGACTGTTCTATGTCAGGATAATGAATGCTAACTATCTAATGCCTGATCCAACTTAGATATAGAATATTGATAATTTCATCCTTGCTACGGTTTACTAAGCACTGTACCTACTGCTAGTTTTTTATTTTTTTGTTTGTTTTTGTTTTTGACTTCCTTCAACTATTCTATTCCAAGGTCATCTCATTCTCAGTGAATTCAAATGATAATGATTTTTTCTGAATAACTTAGAAAATGTGAATTAAACACAAGATGCATTGTAAGTGTTTTCAACAGGAGGCAGATATGGCCAAAATGCTATTTAAAACTTCAGTTCAAGATGTAAAACAGCTGGGTGCTGTGGCCTAAAATCCCACTGACTCAGGAGCCTGAGGCAGGAAGATCGCAAGTTCAAAGCCAGCTTCAGCAATTTATCGAGGTAACTTAATGAGACCTTCTCAAAATAAAAAGGGCTGGGAACGTAGCTCAGTGGTAAAGCACCTATGGGTTTAATTCCTCAGTACCACTCTTCCCCCTCTCCCCCCAAAATATAAAAACAAAATATGATAATTTGATATTTGGAAACATTACAATAGCCTGGTCTAGTAAAATACTGAAAACTGATGCTGCAGTTTTAATCTTAGACACTTTGGAATTTCAGAGTCCCAGTCTTACTTGGACAGAGGTAGTAAGTGGCAGGTTATGAAGCCAGGAAATAGAATCAAGGAACACGAAAGGTGATCTGTTACCAAAGCAAGTCCTAAAGAGAGGAAGGCAAATGGGAGTTGATTTCATGTGAAGAGTAATCTAAAATACACTTACTCCATGTGTTCATCAGCTTTCCATCCCAGTGACAAATACCTGAGAGAAACATCTTAAGAGGAGGAAAAGTTTATTTTAGCTCATAGTTTTAGAAGTTTCAGTCCACTATTGTTTGACCCTGTTGTACTGGGCCTGTGACAACACAGTATATCACCATAGGAATGAGTGACAGAAGAGGTCTGTTCAGGGCTGCCAGGGAGAAAGAGAGAGAGAGGAGAAGGACCTGGGGTCCCAGTATCTCCTTCAAGGACATGCCCCAGTGACCTAGCTTCCTTCCATTAGACCCCACTTCCTAAAAATTCCACCACTGGTAAATAGTGCCACAGGCCATTGGCTAAGCTTTAAGCATATGGCTTTGGCGGGGACATTTCAGATTCAAACATACTGGGTGTGGTGGAAGTTGCCTGGAATCACAGCAATTTGGGAGGCTGAGGCAGGAAGATTGCAAAGTTGACGCCATCTTGGGCAAGTTAGGGAGACTCTGTCTCAAATCAAGAGACTGGGAATGTAGCTCAGTGGTAGAGTGCCCCTTGGCTCAATCCAGATCATAACACTACCTGATGGTAGAGGTGGTGATAGGATCTGTGGTGAAGAAAACTTTTGACTCTGGAGTCTGGAGGCAGGGCTGTTTCTGCAGCTTATGCCCTGTGGCAGCTTGCCTTGGACAAGTCTATCCAACATGACTGAGGTCTGCATATCAGCAGTTTCCTCCCGATTCCCACTTCCCACTTGTTGAAAATACTTACAAGGCATCTTGTTTTAATTCACATTTTCTGAGTTACTTGGGAGAAATATTCCCCAGCATGTATTTGTGAATGGGACTTAAAATTTTATTGTCTGACAGCTGGTGCCAGAATTATACTTAAAGAAAAGTCATTATTTAAGAAAATATCTGAGTAAGGTTCAGAGACAAAAGTGAGACCTTTACTGGTTCTGCAGAAACCCGAGCTGCAAATGAGATGACTTCCTTGTTCTGAGTTGGAATTAATCAGAAATTGAATTAAGAGAGAGGAGAAAGAGGAGGGAGGAGTCAGGGAGAAGACACAGGGATGAGGCACCACAGAAAAAGTGGCCTGTGGGAAACATTTGCTGTGCAATGAAGTAAAAGTTATTTAAGAACAAGCCTACTGGAAAGGCCAACATTCATTTCAAGGTTGTTTGCAGTTGTGTAGTATAAACTTTCTTTTCTCTTTTCCCCAAACCTGATGTGATTTTTAGGGTTAGTTAACAAGGCTTCATACTTGGGTTAGTGGGGTACAGAATGAAGAGTGTACACTTGAGAAGTAAGAATAAAACTTCCAAGCTATGGGTCACCAAGAGGACATTTCCCTGTCCTATCCACTCCCATCGACCCAAGAATTTAGGGGAAATATGGTGAGGGTTTTGGATTCCCATAGTATAACTGAATGGAATTTGGGCCACTTACATTCATAAAAGACTTAGATTCTAAAGGGCAGGGATCCCTGAGCTGACATCTGGGCTATGATATAGGTCTGGATCTCCTATTCTCTTCCTGTTAAAATTGTACATGATTTTTCTCCTTTAAGAAATAAATTTAATGCAACAGCTGAGCACTGTGATAAATTGTCTGAAACTAGTGTGGACCATCTGGCTGTCATGAATAGTCTTAAATAAATCGAACCAAAAGTAAGAAATATAAGAAGACAGTACTTTCCATCTTACTTGAGTTTAAGAGAATGTGCAAAGTTTATAAAACATGCTTTGGTTTTCAGGGGCTTGTTCATCGCGATGTGGAATATAGACTTGTCATAGATAATTATGACACTGTGACAGCTGTAGAGAATCAAAGCAAAAATAGGGTTGCAACTCAGATGCAGTGACTCACTCCTGTAATCCTAGCAACTTGGGAGGCTGAGGCAGGAGGATTGCAAGTTCAAGGACAGCCTCAGTAACTTATCAATGCTCTAAACAACTTAGCAAGACCTTGTCTCAAATTTAAAAAAAAGCGGGGGGGGGGGGGTGGGAATGTGGCTCAGTAGTTAAGCATCCCTGGGTTCAATCACCAGTACCAAAATAGAAAAAAAATGTTTGTAAAAAATTCACAAATTTCAGAATGCTAGAAACAACCTCCAGATAATCATTCATTACTCTGTTCTCATAAGTTAGAGTTACAGGTTTAGGTTTTATTTGGTACTAATGGAAACTTAGTGATGTTAGGACCACTACCTCTTAATGATTTATTTTTCTTTCTTTCTTTCTTTTTTTAATTTTTGGTACAGGGATTGAACTCAGGGACATATGACCACTGAGCCACATCCCCAGAACTATTTTAGATTTTATTTAGAGAAGGGTCTCAGTGAGTTGCTTAGTGCCTCACATTTGCTAAGGCTGGTTTTGAACTCGTGATCCTCCTGCCTTAGCCTCCTGAGCCACTGTGATTACAGGCATGTGCCACTGTGCCCTGCTGATTTCTTTTTCTTATAGGTCCAAATATAAAAGTATTCATGTGCTTATTTGTATATTCATTCTCAATCACTTATTAATATTTACTATGTGTCACATACTATTACACAGTACTAAGAATATGCAGAAAAGCAAGCCAAGGTCTCTATGTTCAGGACCACATAGTCTAATGAAAACATAACATCTAAACAATATTAATGGAATTACCAGCCATGAAGTTGGGCAAAATTTTAGTGCATGTTAGAGAGCCAACTCTGCCTAGGGATGATGGAGGGAACTTCAAGGCAGGAGCTACTTGTGGTAAAAGCACAAAAGGGCCAGAATCAGGCACTTAAAGTACCTTCTAGGAAAAAAAAAATAGGTTTCTTCAACTAAGATGAAGCCTAGACATATGGAAGGCCTAGTTTTATTAGTAGATACTGTGTTTCCCACCATTATTCTAAACATAGAAAAAGTATCAGTGAGAATGAAGACTCATCCACACATGGCTGAAGGCATATCCTAATTCATCTCTTTCGTTAATATGTGGAATATTATGTTAGTTAATGTAAGTTAAGCTATTGTAATAAGTAGACTTAGCTTCATTGGCTTAACAAACATTTTATTTCTTGCTCCTGTAATTCCAGGGTAGGTATTCTAGGGAAGAAGGTAGCTCTTCTCTGCACAGATTCAAGGGACCAACTCCTGCCTATGGCTCTGTCATATTCAATAATTTTTTGTCAACAGTATCATTAATGCTGTCATCATGTCCAGGTTCAAGACTTAGGAGGGAAAGAAATGGTCAACAGTAGGCTGCTGCTGCCCTAAAGCTCCCTGCTGTGGTCTAAATGTTTCCCTTAAAATTAATGTGTTGAAACTTAATTGCCAATGTGATGGTAGTAAGAGGTGGCCCCTTTAGCAGATGACTATGTCTTGAGGGTGGAGCCCCCATGGACAGGATTAGTGCCCTTTCATCTCTTCTACAAATTGAGAACCTAGCATTTGTTCCTTTGGTCCTTCCACCTTCTACTATGTGAAGAAGCAGAGTTTGTGCCTTTTTGCCCTCTTGCTTTATGCCATGTGAGGACCCAACATCCAACCCCTCTGCGGGATGCAGCAACCAGGTAGCATCTTGGAATCAGGGAATAGTTATTACTAACCACTGACTCTGCCAACACCTTGAACTTGGGCATCCAGCCTCCAGAACTATTAGAGAATAAATTTATGTTGTTTATATATTACTTAGTTTTTAGTTTAAGCCGTACAAATGGAACTAAAACACTCTCTAAATTAATATACACATTTTCACTCATATTCAGTGAGCTAGAAACAATTTTCATAGTAGTATTTAATACAGGGAGGCTGGGAAAGGCAATCTGGTCATGGAGCCAGAAGAAGAAAATAGATTTCTGGTTGTCAGCAAACATCCTCTGCTACAGATGCAACACTGACATCGATAAAAATTTATGTAATCTAGGTAATTCTAAACAAGTCTAAACTTATAAGATTTATCATTATAGTATATAAATTATTTCATTGAGGCTACAAAAATGTACTGAATAAGCCAAATTAATGTTCATGGGGAAAAAGACCTGGAGATTTTGTTTGAAAACTAATTCAACATATGCTCACAGTCTGATGTGGTTCTTAAAAACAAACACAGAAACAAGTGAAATAGTGAATACAATTATAGGCTGCATAATACAAGTATATAAGGAGGAAATGGATTCTGCTCCAGAAATGTTTAATTCAACATGTTTTAATAGCATTCTGGTGTTAATATTAAGAGGCACATGAGGAAGCAGAAGAAGTCTAGGATGAGAGGGATCTAGAAACCATGTTGTTTGAAGAAGGACAGTGAAGAAGCCAGATTCTGTCTCAAGGAAGAGCTACCATGATAGTAGAAGGGTGTGTGTGTGTGTGTGTGTGTGTGTGTGTGAGAGAGAGAGAGAGAGAGAGAGAGAGAGAGAGAGAGAGAGAGAGAGAGAAATGTGGAAGGGTACAGATTAAAGCAGTCTTTAAAATTCAAAGAAATTTAAAGTTTAAGTGCTTGAAGGTTAGCCATATGGAAGAGAGAATAGATTCATTCTCTTCTGCATCATGGAACCAAGGATCATTTTGGCGTAATATGAAGATCTGCATAATAATTGAAGCTATCCAAGAATGGTGGAATGGGCTGCTTAGATAATTATTGAGACTCACATCACTGGAAGTGCTTGATCAGAAGCTGAATGACCTCATGTCAAGGATGCTGCAGAATTTCCTTTTAGAGCGGACCAGATGATGCTTAAAATGTTTTCTAATTCTAGGTGAACCATTTCTACTCCCAACACTTCTGATGAAATATATGGGATTTTTTTCCACACCAGCAACCAATTCTCCAACTCCTCGGATACCAAGTGGGTGTCCAACAATTATTATAATTATATACAATTGTAATTATTCACTTATGACATTTATCAGAATTAGCAGCAGATCTGACAAGCTAAGAACTCTGTCCTACAAGTCTGCCTCCACTTCAAAAGTCAGTTGCAATCCCAGGCCTCTTGTTCTTCTGACTAACTAGCTGTTCATTTGAGGCTCATATGACCCTGTCCTTGGGCTAGAATGACTCACAGTATTCAGGAAAATATTTCACTTACTATTTATTACTTATTTATTATAAAGGATACAACTCAGGAAGAGCCACATGAAAGAGAGACCTGGAGCAAATTAATAAGGATCATGGAGTTTCCATACCCTCTCCAGGCTTGCCATCCTCCTATTATCTCAATGTGTTCACCCACTTGTAAACTTGCGAAGCCCAGGAGTTTGAGAGTTTTAGTGGAGGCTTTATTGCATAGGCATAATTGTTTAAATCATTGACCATTCGTAATGGCTTCCATGGATATTTAGAGGTAAAGATGGATAATTTCAACCTTCTACTCACACCTTGGTCTTTCTGGCAGCCAGACCCCATCCTGCAGCTATCTAGACACTTGCAGCCACCAGTTATCTTATTAGTATATAAGAGACACTAGTCACTTCAGAGACTCCAAGAGTCTTAGAAACTCTACTGTTAGAAATCAAGAACTATGACCAGATGTAGTAATAAAAGGAGTTCCTGTGAGTCTTGTCATTCAGAAAATTATGATCCTTTTAAGATCTTTGGGCCAGAGACAGAAACCAAATATGTATTTCTTATTATATCACAGTATCATGTTAGGGTTTGTCAGTTTGCATGACTACTATGGCTCTTCTGGATGATTCAGGCCAAAATGAAATTTCTATTGAGGTATATGACTGCAGGTGGATACTGTCAACTTGGCCCAGACATAGAGAGTATGGTCAATCACAACGACCCCTTTTCCAACTGAAATCACACCTTCACAATCATTTAATTAGTAGATTTAAAAAAAAATAAGACACCATTTTGTATGAAATCAAACTGACAGAAAAATTTTGACTATTCAGACTTGAGAATTTGACAAATGTGAGCAATGTGAGTCTGTCACCTCAAGGAAGCTATGAATATAGCTGTTGCTAATGAAAACATTTGTGATTTTAAGCAAAAATCAGCTATATGCCTGTGATCCCAGAGATTCAGGGGCTGAGGCAGGAGGATCTCAAGTTTGTGGCCAGCTGAAGCCACTTAGCTAGGCCCTAAGTAACTTAGGAAGACCCTGTCTCAAAATAGAAAATGCAAAGGGCTGGGGATGTGGCTCAGTGGTTAAGTGTTCCTGGGTTTGATCCCTAGTACTGAATAAATAAATAGATCCATCAATAAATAGATAAATAAATAAATAATTGCAGGGAGCATTTATAACAGCCACATGACCACGATAGCATCCCAGTACAAGAATTTTTTGATGAGACCAGGGATATTAACAAATGTAACTTGTTTGATACTATGAAACCAAATTTACCACATTTGAATGACCTGTATAACTCAATGAGTAAAGATTTTTCAAATGACTAACATGTAAAAAGATATAAAATGATGCATGCATGAAAGATCCACTTGAATTGTACAGTAAACCAATGAAATTTTTATGTAACAGATAACAAAAATGTTGATATGATCTTAGATTACACACCTGTTGAGTTTTGATGGAATATTAAGATACCCCAAATTTTATAAAATCACTCCTTCCTGATTCAACTTCATATTTGTTTGAGCTCAAATTTGCTTTAGGTTCTATAAGCAAAATCATGTATTGCGATAGATTGAATACTGAAATGGTTAATCTGAATTATCGACTTGATTGGATTAAGATACGCCTAAGATTAAGAGGCTTCTGGGTGTATCAATGAGGCTGTTTCTAGAAATGATTGGCATGTGGGATAGCAAACTGAGGTAGAGACCTAAACTAAGTGTGGACAGCACCATCTGGTAGGTGGGGGACCTGGGTGAAAAAAACATTGGAAGAACAAGAAGGCAGCTGTAGATGGAAGCTTGATTGTTCTCAAGCTAGTTCTTGATTGCTGCTGTGACTACCTGAGGGTATCAGACTCTAGCTCCTTCACTCTTCCAAAACAGATTTCTTCCCAGGCCTTCAGTCTGAGACTTCATTGATCCCTCTAGTTCTGAGGCTCCAGCTTCTTGAATTGAGCAGATCTTGGTTCTCCAATTCCCCAGCCTGCAAACTGCCATTGTGGGATTTTTGTAACCCAATCTAATAATAAATCTCCTTTAATAATTATATACATATATATATATATATATACGTGCATATATACATATATATGTATATGTGTATGTATGTATACATATTTATATAAATATATATTCTGTTGGTTGTTCCTCTAGAGAACCCTAACGTATACAAATAATATAAAAAACCATTGCAAAAGCAAGGGAAAAAAAACCAAACAATATCACTTGCCTCCTTAAATTATTTTATTTTGGAAAATGCAGTATTTTTCACACAAATATATTATTATGTAACTATGCAATACATTTATTATAATAATAATTATTATAAATGAATTAAAACATTTTAAATAATTTTAATTTTTTGTGTGTGGATGTGCTGGGGATTGACCCCATGGGCACTCTACCACTGAGCTACACCTTCAGCCCTTTGTATTTTTTATTTTGAGACAAAGGCTCACCAAGTTGCTGAGGTTTGTCTTGAACTTGGAATCCTCCTGCCTCAGACTCCTGAGTCACTGGGATTAAAGGCATGTGCCAGTGTACCTGGCTAAAGCATTTTAATTTCTAATATAATAAATATTTTTAAAAATCCCTTTGATTTGTGTTAATTCTTTAATATTTTTGATAACTATGGGCTTAGGTATTATTCTCATATTTTACTTTTTTTTTTTTGTAAAAGTAAGAAAGAGTTTCAGAGAGGTTATGGGACATTCTTGAGGTCACACAGTGAGTCAAAAAATTTAATTCAGTTTATTGTCTTTAACTCCAGATAGACTTTATGCCTTCTGATAAGCAAAGGCCAAATCAATTTAGAGAAAAAAAGAGAGGACAATGGTTGAATGGGTATCTGGATCTGCTGCATTAAGGGGGAAATAGAAGGGAATCATTTGGAACTTCCAACGCTCACAAGACATAATTATTAGACAACTTGACTTGTTTTTCAACCCTTATGCAAACATACACTGCAGAACCCATAGTTATCTTTATGTTTAAATTAAAACTGAGGCCTGGTCCATGTTGATTCTTGGCAAATCTGCAGCTGCAAAAGTGGTTCCAGTTCAGTTATTGGTATTTCGAGGAGGAAAAAAAAAAGGCAAAACTTCTCTTGAAATTACAGAGTCTCCACCACCCTACTTCCAGATAAGTTGGGTCTTGCCAAGGGTGAGGGAGCTGGGATCTTTTTCCTCCCGCTAGTGTGCTGCTCTCAAGTCACAAATTAAAATGGAGGGAGCTGCAGGTGGTGGTAGTGAAGGACTCAGTGGCAATAAGAACATTTTTACTTGATTGATGGTATTTCTGTGATCTAAGCTTTTGCACCAAAGGCTTTCTCTTTTAAGGGTGCTCTGTGGTTATCTAGAACCCCATCCATCCCTCCTTCTGATCTTGGAACATCAAGTTTTTCAAAATGAGCAATTGTTTTTCCTTTACAACTGGTCACTTGGCTTTTAGGCATCCTGTGGTACACATTTTGCTTCTTTTTGCCTATGTTCTTCTCATTGTTAGATTTTTCATTGCCCTTTTGATAAGGATCCAAGACAAATTCAGGTGACCTCTCTGCAATTCTTGGTTCACATCTATTTCACGGAAGGAATTTGAGAGACACATCAAGTTCTTTAAAAGGTGTTCCCAGCTGGCCCTGGTGAAACATATCTGTCATCCCAGCAACTTGGGAGGCTGGGGCAGGAGGCTGGGGCAGAAGAGTCACAAATTGCAGGTCAATCTCAGCAACTTAGTGAGGCCCCATGTAATTTAGCAAGACCCTTTCTCAAAATAAAAACAAAGTAAAAAGGGCTGGGGATGTAGCTTAGTGGTAAAGTGCCTCTGGGTTCAATCTGCAATACAAAAACTAATAAATAAATAAAATAGAGGTGGGGTCTCAACAAATTATCTTTCTAGACTTTAGTTTAAGGACAGGCATTCCTCGCCCTTCCTCTTTGTGTATGTATTGCAGGAGTGTGAGTTATATTCTAAGTACAGCACCTCACCTGATCTCCAACTCCTGATGAGAGGGATGAATTAATAACAGGTTCTGCAGATGGGCTTTCACCTCATTGTGAAGTGAAGCACCCTTTGTGCCCTTGAGGTAAATTGATTGCAGAAATAACAATTTTTTCTTTACTTATCCAAACCCTATGCCATGTATCTTTACACTTTACCCTATCAGAACATGGATTCTAATTCTTCATAATTTGCACCGATCTAATTTTCTTTGGTCAACTGCATAAGATGTCAGCAACAAGGTGCTGGTTCTAAGTCTGGAGTGTTCTTGTACAGTTCACTACCCAGCTACCGTACAGACTTGTGAATTGTAATAGAAACTTGTAGTTTAAAGCCACTAAGTTTGGGGAGGATTTGTTATGTAGCAAAACTAATCACCACAGGTCTCAATAAAACCCAGGTCATCTTGCTACAATAAAATGTAGCTTGCAGTGTGAGCAGGGTTGAATCAGCAGGAAGGGGAGGGGAATACTATCAGATAGGAGAGAGAGAGAGCAAGAGTTAAAAAAAGGAAGACAGGCTAAAATTTGTGTTTATTCAGGAGTCAAGAGATCAGTTAATGTGGAGATAAAACTTTTTGGCAGGGTACAGGAGAAAAAGCTAGAAAGGTGAGTTTGGGTCAGATGGTAGGGACTTCAGTTTGGAACAACCACATGGAGTGATGGGTGTGGCTGCTTCAACCTCCATTCTCACACCTCCCTCTCCTTCCAGCCACCACTGAGCCCTGGGGTGTTTGCTAGAGTACAGAGGCAGTAGAACTGACTCAATTTCATTTCACAAAGTAGTGACTGGCAATAAAGGACACATTCTCACTGTGCTTCCTTGTAATAAACCCCAGCCTACATTTTATGGTTCGAAGTGTACTTTTAACAGAAATTGAGCCAAGACACTCTATCCTGACCAAACAGAAACAGATGGAAGAAATAGTTTCCTCTAAAAAAGAATGCAAATATGGAAAAATCGCCCTGTTTAAATAAGAAAGATAAAAACACGTTTGCTTATTCATGAAAAGCTTTTAAGTCTTTCCTTGTTTTCTTAGAGACCCATGTTAGTTTATTGGTGGCCACTAGATGGCACTTGTATACAGCATTTGAAATTGATTTCAGTGAAAACCCGGGTACCTGCGGTGAGACTAGAATTTGAGGTTTTGCTCTTATGCAGCCCACTTCCTCTCCCACCCTGCATCAAGAAGGGTGTAGGAGAGAAAGCTTAAGTCTTTTCTGTGCCTTTTCACTTATAAAGAAAAATGAACATGGCAGAAGTGTTCCTGATTAGATCCGGAGAAAAAGGATGAAGTATTCTTGCTAGATGAATCAGGAGAGATGATGTTCTGTCATTCTTTAGATATAGACCTGAAATACGAACTTTAAATTTATGGTTGCTGGTATGAGCCATGGTTCTCTATTTACCCAGTTAGCGCATTTGGGTGAAGCATGAAGAGTGGGTCTTCCAATTGGTTACTTTATCACACTGACGATTTCAGATGCTGTAATCACTCTTACCCCTTAGGATGGGGAAAAAAAATGGATCTCACAAGTCTTCTTATCAGATCACCATAGTTTGATTCATCTTCATGAGAGTTGGCTGCCTGGTTGTTCATTGCTGCTGTCTACTCATCTGGACATTTTCAGATGATGCAAACAGTGATGGCGACTGTGAATGTCATCCACAATTGTCATACTGAGAGACTAGTCTAGGATACATCTTCAAAAGAAGAACGACGACAATAAGCAAGAGGCAAGTAAACAAAGAAACAAAATCACAAATGATTTAAGACACTTCAGTGGGGGTCCAGAGCTTTTGACACTTTGCCTGACCTGTGCCTCTCATTTCTCTGGCCCTGGAGCTGTTATCAACATTTAGAACCATCCAGGAAACCAGGACTCCTTGTCTGGGAGGTAAGATGCTGGCAATCTGCCAGTCACAGCTTTGCCAACCCCATTAGCTTGTCACCACTGAGCTGATGCTGATCTCTCTCAGGGCTCCTCTAATCTGGCCTTTCAGTAGCCTCAGCTTTCTCCTGTTTAGCCTAAGCTGCTATAAGCACATGCTTTGAAGCATCACCAGATCTGATATAAAAGGGACATCTGTCCTAAAGAAGATTAGGGTAAGGTCAGGGAATCCAAAAAGGGCAAAAAGAAAAGAGCAGATTGGGTCATAAGTGTAAAAGAAATCAGAAACAAAAATGTAGGTACTGGGGATGTGCAAGACCAGACACATGACCTCTGTTTGATGTCTCTGGTCCCGTGTCTTTGACCTTCAGGATGGCATCTCTGGTCCTCTTCTTGCTTACCTGGAGCTTGCCTGCTCTTTTCCTGACAGAGTTTTAAAATTCTACCTTAGAAAGAGGATTGATAAACCAATTCTAACTAAAGATTTTCAGCTTAACAGGGGACAAAGCATGGATTTGATAAAACAATGGAATCAAATCCTAATGGTAGGAATGCAAATGTTGGCAAGCAATGTCAAAGATAATGCTCTGTCATTTGTGAAGCCACCATTTAAGCTATATACTTTTGTGTTTTACTAAAAACTAGCCCTAGGCACATAAGTTAATATATGAACAGGAGCTTAGTTGACTCCCTGGTTTCTTTTTTCTTTTCTTTTTTGTGATACACAGGATTGAACCCAGGCCTTTGCACATGCTTGACCAGCACTCTACCACTAAGCTGCATCCCTAACTCCTTTTATTTTGAGACAGAGTCTTACTAAGTTTCTGAGGCTGGCTTCAAATTTGCCATCCTCCTGCTTTAATCTCCTGAGTAGCTGGGATTATAGGTGTGCATTATAGTTTCCATCAAACCAAATATACTCAACTTATAGAGGAAATAAATAGAGCCAAATTATTGGAAAAGTGATGGAATTTGGAGAGGGCCACACACGAGAACTTGGAATAAAAAGAATATACTTTGATGATGATGCATGGAATGCTAGAGGATCATTAGGACCTGGAGACTACAAAGGGGCATGGAGTCCAGCTGAATTGAGGCAATATGGAATGTTCCTTAACATTATAGAAGAAAAACAAAATCACAATTAAGGAAGGTTAAAAGCAGGGGTCACAGGTTCAATAGGCCATCAGTTTCTAGAGCTAGCAAGGTCAGTGTAAAACAGCCCCGCTGACCCCAAACTCTGTCAGATACAGTGAGCTGGCTGAAGGGTGGAGCCTCATTTGCCTCCTGTTTTGTTAGTCATCCTAACTTAGCATGGTGGTCCTACACACTTAGGGATTAAGCACTGCTCAAAGAAAGTCTGAAGATTTTGATATCTTAGTCTGTTTGGGTGGCTATAACAGAATATTGTAGACTGGATAAATTATAAACAACAGAAACTTACTTCTCACACTTTTGGAGGCTGGGGAGTTCAAGACACCAGATTTAGTGTCTGGTGTTGGTCTACCTCCTGGATCATAGATGACCTATTATTATTATATTTCCCCAATCCATGATGGATTTTTCTGTGGCTTTTAAATTTTTTATGGGTGCATTGTGATTATATGTAATAGTGAATACTATAATACTATAATACTATACTTTCTTATTTTTTTATATATTCATACATGTAAATAATATAACAATATAATTTAGTCAATTTCATTGTTTGGGTCCTTCTGTAAGGACACTTATTTTATTTATGAGGGATCAGTCTTTAAAATCTAATCATCTATCAAATGCCCCACCTCTGATTGCCCTATAGTGGGAATTAGATTTTAATATACAAATTGTGGAGAACACAAACATTCCAATTATAGCATTTTATCCTTGGATTCCCCAAATTCATGCCTTTCTTGCATGCAAAATATATTTACTCCATTCCAATATCCCCAAATCTTAACTCAGTCCAGCGTCAACTCAAAAGTCTTAAGAACAAATACAAACAACAAATATTGTCTAAATCAGGTATGCACGATAGTCAAAGTGGGATTCATTCCAAGGCAAATTGTTCCTCATCTGTATATCCGTGAACTTAAGTGAATGCTTCTAAGATACAATGGTGTGACAGATATAGAACAGGCATTGTCATTTCCAAAGGAAGAAATAGGAAAGAAGTCAGAGCAACAGATCTAGAGCAATTTCATTACCCAGTGGGGCAAATAACATTGAACTCTAAAGCTCAAGAATAATCCTTTTGCTCTGCTCTCCTGGACCACTGAGGTGGGAGTCACATCGCTGTGGCTCTGGGAGGCCTTGTTTCTTGTGGTAGCTTTGTGCCTGAACCCTGCCCCTGCAGCAGCTCTCTGTGTGTCTCCAGTTCCACAGTGGTCCTGCGCCCACGTCACATGCCCAAGGTTTCCCAGAGCTAGAATCACAGATAAGTGGCACTATATTTCCTCTGGGCATTGTCCTAAGGAGGTTCCTCTGTGGTGATCCTGGGCTTGCTTGAGTTTTTTACACCCTAGTTTAATGATGGGAAGGTCAGTCTTCATTGTGCCTTAGTTGCCTTAGTTGCCTTTGGGGTCATCCTTTCATTGTCTGGGACATCAGTTCCCAGTTTCTGTTTAGATGGCGCTGTGGGAGCGATCTTATTAAATGCTCTCTCATCAGAACTTTCATTTTCTCTCCTGACCAGCCTTTCTTATTTTTTTCAGTATGGATATGTAGACAATTTTCCAAATGTTCTGCCTCCTTTCTGGTGAACAATCACATGTTTAAATCATTTCTCTCTTCTGCCTTCTTTCTATAAATAGTCAAGAGGAACCAGGGCACTCCTTCAACACTTCACTTAGCTATTTCCTCAGCCAATTTCCTCAGCTATTTCATAGCTTGGGAGTTCTACCTTCCACAAAATTTTGGGGCTCAAAGCAATTCGGTCAAATTCGTTGTCCTCATAATAACAAGGATGGTCTTTTATATGTTGTCCAATCACATCAAAATGAACTTTGCCATCCATATTGCTACCAATATTTCTGTGCAGTATTATTTACTTAGATATTCTCTAAATTGATTGAGTCTTCTCTACTGCTCTCTTCTTTCCTTTCAAAGCCAGGAATCTGTTCTCAGCAGCCTCTTGACAGCAACATCTTTTTCTAGTATGCATCTCAAAACTCTTCTAGCCTCCATCCACTATCTGGTTCCAAAATTGCTTCTGCATTCTAGGGTTTTTGTTATAGCAGCTGCTCCACTTGTCAGTGCCAATTGTCTACCATAGTCTATTAGGGTTATAAGAGAACATCCTAGACTAGGTAGTTTAAAAACAACAGAATGCATTTTTTCCCACTTTGGAGGCTGGGAAGTCAAAGTCAAGTTGCTGGCAGATTTGCTGTCTGGTTATGGCTTATCTCCTGATTCATAACTTCTTTCTGTTGTGTCTTCATAGGGCAGAAGGATGAGGAATTTCTCTTGGGCCTCTTTTACAAGGCCACTAACCCCTTGAAGGGTTAGTGAAGGCTTGTCCATCATGACCTGAATGTATTCCAAAGGCTCTACCTCTGAAGACACCCTGGGTATTAGGTATAATGTATAAATTTTAGAAGAAACAAATATTTGTATGGGAAATCCTTGCTATTTTATCAGTGAAAACCAAAGAAACAACCAGAAGATTCCTATGTAAAATGAAGTGGATTCAGGTCATCTATGAGAAATGGTCATTTGCAGACTCAAGGGCTTTTTGTACTGGACTTTTATTCCTTCTTTGCCCAGCTATTTTTCCTTTTTCTTCAACTATGGATATTTCTTCCTTTGACTTTATTCTACCCTGTGTGGTTCTTTTGGGTCTGCCAAAGATAGTGTGTCAATATTCTGGTTACAAGTTAAGCATGTTGTCAGAACTTATCAATCATAGTATCTGGTACATAACTGGATTAAGGTCCAAAACCAACCACAGCTCTTCCCTGGGATTTTATTTGGGTCAAAATACTATCTTTTTATCTTGAGCTGCAAATCTGGAATGAAGGAATCCTGGGACTTTTGGTAGTATTTCTATCTCCTTCCCTTGCTTGATGGAGAAAGACTGTATGAATTTGTATAGAAAAAAGCAGAGATGTGAATTGGGCTGAGGGAGACGTGATAAAATGGGTCCATTTCTGACCCTCCTAGTCAAATGATCCAATATATTCCCTTTAGTTCAAACTATATTGAGTGGGGTTTCCATCACTGACAACCTGGAGGATTTTGATTAGTATGTTTCTCAGCCAGTCCAACTGAGTCTCCTAATATGGCACATGCAGTGCTGCTATGAATTCCATTTAGAGCAGTATGTCTTCTGATTCTAATAGAGATAACAGTGAGTATCTCTGCAAGAAAATAAAACTATAATTCTATTTTGTTCATCTTGACTCATTATCACTTCATGACCTGAAGCACAAGTATTAGCTTTTCCTGTAAGAGGTAGTATTTAGAACAGAATCAAATAATATTTGCAGCAGTTTACTACATTTTATAAGGAAACAATGAATTATTTTTTTCACCAGCCTCTGGGATTTTTTTCTTTTCTTTTCTTTTTTTTAATTTTTTATTGTGGGTTGTTCAAAACATTACAAATTTCTTGACATATCCTATTCCACACTTTGATTCAAGTGGGTTATGAACTCCCACCTTCACCCCATACACAGATTGCAGAATCACATCAGTTACACATCCATTGATTTACAAATTGCCATACTAGTGTCTGTTGTGCTCCGCTGCCTTTCCCATCCTCCACCCTCCCCCCTCCCCACCTCTCCCCTCCCCTCCCCTCCTCTCTCTCTACCCCCTCCACTGTATAACCCTGAGGGTCTCCTTCCATTACCATGTAATTTCCCTTCTCTCTCCCTTTCCCTCCCACCTCTCATCCCTGTTAAATGTTAATCTTCTTCTCATGCTCTTCGTCCCTACTCTGATCTTAGTTACTCTCCTTATATCAAAGAAGACATCTGGCATTTGTTTTTTAGGGATTGGCTAGCTTCACTTAGCATAATCTGCTCTAATGCCATCCATTTCCCTGTAAATTCTATGATTTTGTCATTTTTTAATGCAGAGTAATACTCCATTGTGTATAAATGCCACATTTTTTTATCCATTCGTCTATTGAAGGGCATCTAGGTTGGTTCCACAGTCTTGCTATTGTGAACTGTGCTGCTATGGACATCCATGTAGCAGTGTCCCTGTAGCATGCTCTTTTTAGGTCTTTAGGGAATAGACCAAGAAGGGGAATAGCTGGGTCAAATGGTGGCTCCATTCCCAGCTTTCCAAGAAATCTCCATATTGCTTTCCAAATTGGCTGCACCAATCTGCAGTCCCACCAGCAATGTACAAGTGTACCCTTTTCCCCACATCCTCGCCAGCACTTGTTGTTGTTTGACTTCCTAATGGCTGCCAATCTTACTGGAGTGAGATGGTATCTTAGAGTGGTTTTGATTTGCATTTCTCTGACAGCTAGAGATGTCGAGCATTTTTTCATGTACTTGTTGATTGACTGTATGTCCTCCTCTGAGAAGTGTCTGTTCAGGTCCTTGGCCCATTTGTTGATTGGGTTGTTTGTTCTCTTATTGTCTAATTTTTTGAGTTCTTTGTATACTCTGGATATTAGGGCTCTATCTGAAGTGTGAGGAGTAAAGATTTGTTCCCAGGGTGTAGGCTCCCTATTTACCTCTCTTATTGTTTCTTTTGCTGAGAAAAAACTTTTTAGTTTGAGTAAGTCCCATTTGTTGATTCTAGTTATTAACTTTTGTGCTATGGGTGTCCTATTGAGGAATTTGGAGCCCGACCCCACCGACTGTAGATCGTAGCCAACTTTTTCTTCTATCAGACAGCGCGTCTCTGATTTGATATCAAGCTCCTTGATCCATTTTGAATTCACTTTTGTGCATGGCGAGAGAAAGGGATTCAGTTTCATTTTGTTGCATATGTATTTCCAGTTTTCCCAGCACCATTTGTTGAAGATGCTATCCTTCCTCCATTGCATGCTTTTAGCCCCTTTATCAAATATAAGATAGTTGTAGTTTTGTGGATTGGTTTCTGTGTCCTCTATTGTGTACCATTGGTCCACCCGCCTGTTTTGGTACCAGTACCATGCTGTTTTTGTTACTATTGCTCTGTAGTATAGTTTGAAGTCTGGTATCGCTATACCGCCTGATTCACACTTCCTGCTTAGCATTGTTTTTGCTATTCTGGGTCTTTTATTTTTCCATATGAATTTCATGATTGCTTTCTCTATTTCTACAAGAAATGCCGTTGGGATTTTGATTGGCATTGCATTAAACCTATAGAGAACTTTTGGTAATATCGCCATTTTGATGATGTTAGTTCTGCCTATCCATGAACAGGGTATATTTTTCCATCTTTTAAGATCTTCTTCTATTTCTCTCTTTAGGGTTCTGTAGTTTTCATTGTATAAGTCTTTCACCTCTTTTGTTAGGTTGATTCCCAAGTATTTTATTTTTTTTGAAGATATTTTGAATGGAGTGGTTGTCCTCATTTCCATTTCAGAGGATTTGTCGCTGATATACAGGAATGCCTTTGATTTATGCGTGTTGATTTTATATCCTGCCACTTTGCTGAATTCATTTATTAGCTCTAATAGTTTCTTTGTAGAGCCTTTTGGGTCTGCTAGGTATAGAATCATATCATCTGCAAATAGTGATAATTTAAGTTCTTCTTTTCCTATTTTTATGCCTTTAATTTCTTTCGTCTGTCTAATTGCTCTGGCCAGTGTTTCGAGAACTATGTTGAAGAGAAGTGGAGAGAGAGGGCATCCCTGTCTTGTTCCAGATTTTAGAGGGAATGCCTTCAGTTTTTCTCCATTCAGAATGATGCTAGCCTGAGGCTTAGCATAGATTGCTTTTACAATATTGAGGTATGTTCCTGTTATCCCTAGTTTTTCTAGAGTTTTGTACATAAAGGGATGCTGTACTTTGTCGAATGCTTTTTCCGCATCTATCGAGATGATCATATGGTTCTTATTTTTAAGTCTATTGATGTGGTGAATAACATTTATTGATTTCCGTATATTGAACCAGCCTTGCATCCCAGGGATGAATCCTACTTGATCATGGTGTACAATTTTTTTGATATGTTTTTGTATCCGATTCGCCAGAATTTTATTGAGGATTTTTGCATCTAGGTTCATTAGAGATATTGGTCTGTAGTTTTCTTTCTTTGAAGTGTCTTTGTCTGGTTTAGGTATCAGGGTGATGTTGGTCTCATAGAATGAATTTGGAAGTTCTCCCTCCTTTTCTATTTCCTGAAGTAGCTTGAAAAGTATTGGTGTTAGTTCTTCTTTAAAGGTTTTGTAAAATTCTGCTGTATACCCATCCGGACCTGGGCTTTTCTTAGTTGGTAGTCTTTTTATGGTTTCTTCTATTTCCTCAATTGATATTGATCTGTTTAGGTTTTCTATATCCTCCTGACTCAATCTGGGCAGATCATATGACTTAAGAAATTTATCTATGCCTTCACTATCTTCTAATTTATTGGAGTATAAGGATTCAAAATAGTTTTTGATTATCTTCTGTATTTCTGAAGTGTCTGTTGTGATATTGCCTTTTTCATCCCGTATGCTAGTAATTTGAGTTCTCTCTCTTCTTCTCTTTGCTAGCATCGCTAAGGGTCTGTCGATTTTGTTTATTTTTTCAAAGAACCAACTTTCAGTTTTGTCAATTTTTTCAATTGTTTCTTTTGTTTCGATTTCATTAATTTCAGCTCTGATTTTAATTATTTCTTGCCTTCTACTTCTTTTGCTGTTGTTTTGCTCTTCTTTTTCAAGGATTTTGAGATGAAGTATGAGATCGTTTATTTGTTGTTTTTTTCTCTTTTTAAGGAATGAACTCCAAGCAATGAATTTTCCTCTTAGAACTGCTTTCAATGTGTCCCATAGATTCCGATATGTTGTGTCTGTGTTTTCATTTATCTCTAAGAATTTTTTAATTTCCTTCTTGATGTCTTCTATAACCCATTGATCATTCAGTAACCTATTGTTCATTCTCCAAGTGATGTATGCTTTTTCCTTCCTTCTTCTATCATTGATTTTCAGTTTCATTCCATTATGATCAGATAAGATGCATGGTATTATCTCTACTCCTTTATATTGTCTAAGAGTTGCCCTGTGACATAATATATGATCTATTTTTGAGAAGGATCCATGTGCTGCTGAGAAAAAAGTGTAACTGTTTGATGTTGGGTGGTATACTCTATATATGTCAATTAGGTCTAGGTTATTAATAGTGTTATTGAGTTCTATAGTTTCCTTATTCAACTTTTGTTTGGAAGATCTGTCCAGTGGCGAGAGAGGTGTGTTGAAGTCTCCCATGATTATGGTGTGGTGGTCTATTAGACTCTTGAACTTGAGAAGAGTTTGTTTGACGAACATAGCTGCACCATTGTTTGGGGCATAAATATTTATGATTGTTATGTCTTGTTGGTGTATGGTTCCCTTAAGCAGTATGTAGTGTCCCTCTTTATCTCTTTTGATTAACTTTGGCTTGAAATCTATTTTATTTGATATGAGTATGGACACGCCTGCTTGTTTCCGAAGTCCATATGAGTGATATGATTTTTCCCAACCTTTCACCTTCAGCCTATGTATGTCTTTTCCTATCAAATGCGTCTCCTGTAGCCAGCATATTGTTGGGTCTTGTTTTGTGATCCATTCTACTAGCCTGTGTCTCTTAATTGGTGAGTTTAAGCCATTAACATTTAGGGTTATTATTGAGATATGGGTTGTTCTTCCAGCCATATTTGTTTATTTCTGTTACTAAACATGGTTTGTTTTCCTCTTTGATTATCCCCCCCCCCTTTACTGTCCTACCTCCCACTGTTGGTTTTCATTGTTATTTTCCATTTCCTCTTCCTGTAATGCTTTGGCGAGGATGTTTTGAAGAGATGGTTTTCTAGCTGCGAATTCTTTAAACTTTTGTTTATCGTGGAAGGTTTTAATTTCATTCTCCATCCTGAAGCTTAATTTCGCTGGATACACAATTCTTGGTTGGAACCCATTTCCTTTCAGTGTTTGAAATATGTTATTCCAGGATCTTCTAGCTTTCAGAGTCTGTGTTGAAAGATCAGCTGTTATCCTGATTGGCTTACCCCTAAATGTAATCTGCTTCCTTTCTCTTGTAGCTTTTAAAATTCTCTCCTTATTCTGTATGTTGGGCATCTTCATTATAATGTGTCTAGGTGTGGATCTCTTATGATTTTGCACATTCGGCGTCCTGTAGGCTTCTAGGATTTGGGATTCTGTCTCATTCTTCAAGTCTGGGAAGTTTTCTTGTATTATTTCATTGAATAGACTGCTCATTCCTTTGGTTTGGAGCTCTGTACCTTCCTGTATCCCAATGACTCTTAAGTTTGGTCTCTTAATGTTATCCCATATTTCTTGGATGTTCTGCTCATGGTTTCTTAACAGTCTTGCTGAGCTGTCTATGTTCTTTTCCAGTTGAAATACTTTGTCTTCATTGTCTGATGTTCTATCTTCTAAGTGTTCTACTCTGCTGGTAGTATTCTCCATTGAGTTTTTAAGTTGGTTTATTGCTTCCTACATTTCTAGGATTTCTGATTGTTTGTTTTTCATAACCTCTATCTCCCTGTATAGTTGATCCTTTGCTTCCTGGATTTGTTTGCGTAATTCGTTGTCGAAGTGATCTTTCATTGTCTGATTTTGCTGTTTAATGTCTTCCTTGATACTCCAGATCATCTGAAGCATGTATATCCTGAATTCTTTATCTGACATTCCATCTGCTGCAGCTGTTACCTCTTCTAAAGTTGCGTTGACCTGCATTGCTTGTGGTCCTTTCTTTCCTTGTCTTTTCATATTGCTTGCGTATCTTTCCTGCAGGTGCGGGCGGCAGCTCTGCTCTCTCCTTATTCCAATTGGGGTGTCGTGGCTACCACGCCGGCAGGTCACTGGGCCTGTTCTGGGAGCTGGCGGCGGCTCTGTTCTGCCCCTACTCCAATTGGGGTGATGAGTGTACCAAGCCGGCAGGCCACCTGGCCTGATCCGCCGGTCGGTTGCAGGTTTGCCTTCCCTGCAGGCGCGGGCGGCGGCTCTACTCTGCCCCTACTCCAAATGGGGTGACGTGTCTGTCGTACCGGGAGGCCACTGGGCCTGTCCCGCTGGTCGGTTGCAGATCTGCCCACCTTTCGGGCACGGGTGGAGGCTCTGCTCTGCCCCTACTCCAATTGGGGTGTCGTGACTACCCCGCCTGCAGGACGCTGGGCCTGTTCCTGGCACGGGCGGCGACCCTGCTCTGTCACTACTCCAATTAGGGTGGTGTTTGTACCACGCCGGCAGGCTCCTGGGCCTGATCCGCCGGTCTGTTGTAGGTCTGCCTACCTTGGAGGCGCGGGCGGCGGATCTGCCCTGCCCCTCCTACCATGCCTGTGGACCCCTGGGCCTGATCTGCAGGTTTCTCACTGGTCTGCTCACCCTGCGGGCATGGGTGGGGGTTCCGCTCCACCCCCACTCCAATTGGGGTCACGTGACCACCACACCGGCAGGGCCTGATCCGGCCGTGGGAGAAGGATCTGCTCTGCCCCTACTCCAGTTGGGGTGACGTGTGTACCACACTGGCAGGCCACTGGGCCTGACCCGCCAGGCTGTCACAGGTCTGTTTACCTTGCAAGCGCGAAGGGCGGCTCTGCCCTGCCCCTCCTACCACGCCCATGTACCACTGGGTCGCGGGTCTGCCCACCTTGTGGGTGTGGGTGGCGGCTCCGCTCCGCCCCCTCTCCAATTGGGGTCACGCGGTCACCACGCTGGCGAGCCGCTGGGCCTGCTCCGGGCGCTGGCGGCGGCCCGGCTCCTCCCCTCTGGCTCGAGGACAAATTGAGGAGACTCGGGTGACTGTGCCTCACCCCCCCTACCAGGAGACCAACTGCTTATGTCACCGCTGGTATTGATGAAGTTCTCTCCTCCGCCGCTTTCTGCTGACATCAGATCTCTGCCATGTTGGTATCCTATGCGAATGGCAGCATTTCGTTCCCCTTGCCGGGCAACCAAAACAACGGGTGAGTCCTGACCGGCCCTCAGCAGGACCCGGACCGAGACGCAGTTTCCGCGGGCTCCTAGCCCCGGTCCAGGGAAGTTCCGGGAGCCGGAACTCGGCCGCTCCATGCTCGGTGTAAGCTCCTATAAGTGTAAGCTCCAAGAAGCAGTCCCCGCGGGCTCAGTTCCGGGAGCCGGAATTCGGCTGCTTAGTGCTTAGTGTATGCTCTGATAGTAGCAGGGTCCAAGAAGCAGCCTCCGCAGGCTCCGTAGCCCTGGGCCAGGGCGGTTCCGGGACGGTTCCGGGAGCCGGAACTCGGCCGCCCCGCGCTCGGTGTTCGCTCCGATAAGATCAGATTCTAAGAAGCACCCAGGCGCTGAACCCTAGCAATCTGTCTGCAAGCCGCAGGCGAATTGCAGCCTGAAATTACCTGTTCTATGGCTGAATGAGCTGCGGTCAGTCGAAAACAGGGAAGGTGACGTCAGTTTACCAACATGGTGGCTGCTGGCCTCCTCTGTGGTCTGACCGGTGTGGAGAACCGAGATGGACCGCTTCCTTCCCCCGTCTCGAACCCAGAATTCAGCCCTGAGTGCGGTGCTTGCACGGCTGGCAGAAACTGCAGCGCTGTAACCCTGCGTCTCTATCCCAGCGCGCGCTGCAGACTCTAGCCGCGGGGCGATTTGCTGAATAAGCAGTGTTACCCTCCGTGCGACAAACCTCTCGCGTTTGAGTCCCCGTAGCCGATCCTCGTGCGATGGAAATCCTTCCTCCAGGTTCCGGAGCACCCCACTATTGCTGGAAATTCCTAACAAGATATCCTTTAGCCGTCCTGACTTGTCATACTCCCACACAGTGAAGCAGCACACGGGGGCAATGCACTCCCCTCGCCGCCATCTTCCTCTCCCTCGGAAAAGATTCTTTCCACGCGTAAGAAGATATGGCCAAAGACTCATTCCCAAGATGAGGACTAAGGATGAGAGCCACCTGGGATTTTTTTCTTAAATACTGTGATAACTGGTGAGGTCCTGGGCCTGCCAACATTCTTCTTTCATGTTTCTTCCTAACAAAAATAGAATGGCAGAAAGATTTCTTGGAGTTTAAACCTAATAGCAATGAGACTAAAAGAAGGAAAAACAGGCATCAGCATGAACTTGAATGAAACATATTGCTTTGGGGTTCTATAGACTTTTCCCCTTTTACACACGTCCTTCCCACCACCCTAGTAGAAATGACAGGGAACTTAGTCTAATTTCCTTATTTTGTAGAAGAGGAGAGCCAAGAGGCTAATTAAATGACCTAAGCAATGTCACAAAGAAAGTTTATGAAGAACCAAGAATCCCAGTCTTCTTTTGATATATCAAACTGCATGTAAATACTTGTTATGAGATAAATTATGTTATTTAAAATGGTTATTTTCTCCAATTAATAAAGCTCAGCTAGCAGATGAAAAAAAGTGTTAGGCATCCTCTATACAAACATAAAAGTTAAAAAATGCTTTTGTAGTTTATCTCTATTTCAAAGCAATATTTCCCCCCCATCCTCTGGGTTTGCCTTAGTTTCCCAACTTGGAGTCACTACTTTTGTTGTTTGCATCTGTAGGAATAGCCTCGCTGCCCCGAAGTCTGGTTCAACATGCATCTCTTGCTAGGATGAACACAATTAGTAAATGATAAGCTGGGGTTACAAAGTAGGTCTGTCTAAACTCCAGTGATATATTATTTCTCTTTCTTGTGTCTTCCCATGTGCTTTCAGGCAATAATGCAGCTGCAAGATAAATGACCACTAATCTGGAGGAAAGTCGCTTGAAGCAAATCTCAGGGCTCTATGCAGGACCTTGTCCAGCTACTTATTGAAGACCTGTGTGAGGACAGTGAGAATGCTGATCAAATTTGTAAGTGGCACAAGGCTAGGCTGAATATTTAATATGTCAGGGGTCAAAATCAAGGCTCAAAGAGGTCTTTAGATGCTGAAGTAATGGCCTAAATCCAATAAGACAAAACTTACAGAGAATAATGTGAGGTCTTGCACTTCAGCCAGAAAACTCAATTGGGGGAGACATAGTTTAACAGCAGATTTGTGAAAAAAAATCTCAAGGGGGGTCTTAGCTGACTATAAACTTGATATGAATCCATAGTAACAGGATTGTTCAAAAAAGAGAAGTCAGTCTTGGGTTGCATCCATGATGTTTAGCATCCAGGATGAGAGTAGTAATCAATTTCGCTCTTTGTGCTTGCTGGACAATACCTGGAGTTTTCATTCTGTTTTGGGTCCAATACTTTAGCAGGGACAGAGACATATGAGGGCATGGCCATCATAGGACAAGAACACTTGGAACCATTCATTCATTCTTTACGATTTAGCAGATCGTTACTTATTCATTTGGTATACCTTTTCTCAGTGCACATCACATTCCCTTGGCACTAGGAATTAGTGAATAAGGAAGACAATCTTTGAAGGAGTTCAGGGAATAAACTTGGTAAGTATCTAGTATTTCCCCAAATTTGAAGGTTCTAGCTTCTTTTTAGATTCTCTCTCTCTCTCTCACACACACACACACACACACACACACACACACACACACACACACACTTATGTTAAAATAGTGTATTGTCTGGGATAAAAATTTATGTTGATTAAAAGTATTCGTTGATGGATTGTTTGCTTTCCAACTGGAGCACAGAGCATATGTTGATTGATCTCTCATAGGCCATAGAAGGAAATCAAATACAGCAAAATCTTGTGATAATGAGCCCCTGGTGATTTTCATGTAATGTATTTGACAATTGGCTCCTCTGTCCATTTTTTTTTTCCTAAAAAGGGTAAATTTTATTTTATTATTTTTATTTATTTACTTTTTGTGGTGCTGGGGATTGAACCTAGGGCCTTATTCTTATGAGGCAAGCACTCTACCAACTGAGCTATATTCCCAGTTACAAATTTTATCTTTTAAGGGTGGAGGAACGGAGGAGCCCACTGGGATAGAACCGGGGGAGTGAAGTTAAACAGGGAAATAATAGACAACCCCATCAGGGAAAGTAGGTTTGTATTTCCCAGGTCCACTATCTCCTACCAGGTTTGTGGAAATGGTGTTACCTAATTAAATTATTCTTCGAATTGCTTTAGTTATCTAAGAAGTTCCAGCCAGCCCCATCAGTTTTAATCTGGAATATATAACCACAATCATGGCACTAAACCATAAATAGAATCTGGATAGATCCAGATTGTACTACCAAATGATATGCCACACTTATTTCATTAATTTCACAATCAAGCACCTAGTAACATTATGCGATAGAAAATTTTGAAATATTTTCAAATTATGATGGGATTTTACTGTACATAAAGGGTTGCTGGACTACATTACCACTAAAATTCTATCTAGTCCTATGTTTATCTATCTATGATTATCCTAATTCTGGAGTGATCTACTCATCTATCATGGGTTACTTTAAGTGTTATGCTGTAATGTCTGGTCTGTCTCTTCCAGTCAGAAATAATTTTTCTTTCTCTGTATTTCGATGGATTTTTTCATATTTATTCTCAAACAGTTATTAAATTACATTACAATTCCCCAGCCCAAATACATTCATCAGTAAATATTTGTCAAGCACCTGCTCTTGCACAAGGAGAAGTAATTGAAGTTGATCTTAAGGGACTTTCAGGACAACTGGCAGATAGATCAGACCAACATGGACCTTCATACAACTCTGCTGGGAGGACTCCTAAGGGTTGTTGAATGATGAGCACTGAGAGGCACATTCTTCAAAGATAGGAGAGGTTTGTGGGGACCAAGGAGAGAAGAAGATTCTAGGGGAAACTTGGCCATCTCACTGCTCAGATTATTCTGCTGGGGGGCTCCTGGGTTCTTCACAGCAAGACTTGATCCCAGGACCTACTTTCCCCCAGATGAATAGTGGGCCAAACTGATGATAGATAAGAACACACACAGACACAAACCTACGTGCACACACACTTCAGGCTATGGGCTCAGGTTTTCAAGATTTATGCCAGTAAGTCAGCAAATATTCAAATATTATATTTTAGCAACTATAGCTCCATCAAAAAACGAACTCGCTGATGATGCAAAAGTATTATTTTCTTGATAGAGAAGTGTCAGAAAATCATTGTCAATATAACTGCTTTTGGACACAGAAATTTGAAACAGGACCATTTCTCCAAACACTGTTTGATTTTTTTTTTGCTTTTTTATCCAAGGCTTTGGCTTTACCTTTTTATATTAACTTATTAACTGTGTGCCTCTAAGCCAGCTTTTTTATCTTTCTGAATCTCAGAGTTGTTATATGTAGAAATCTCTCACTTTCACGAGTATAGAGATGATCAAATACAGTGCTTAATATCAGATTAATGCTCACTGTGAAATTATAGTGCAAATGTTCTTTTAGAGGTATTTTCTTTATCAAGTAATTGCTGCCTCAGTTTCCAATTTTCTCAGTGCTTATTTTCTTGGTTTCTGTCTGTCATTGACTTTGCTTGGTGGTTTAATTGCTGTTTTCCAAGATCAATTGCTGTGGGCAAATCTCTCCAAATACCTCATGTTTTTTCCATCAATAAATAAGGGATTAAAAATATTTTATTGAGTGTGAAGCGGTGTATTGGTCTTTGGGAGGATTGCAGATGATCTGAAGAAGACAGGGTCCATGCCCTCCAGAAATCAATAGTCTCATGGGTGCATTAACCAAGACACAAATTTTGTATACATAGTACATATGTATTTCATCCTCTAGAATTTATCCTAGCAAGTCACAAAATGATTGTGGAAGCCCCTAGCTCTTCTTTTTAGAATCACAGAGTTAGAATCATTTCCAAAATACCCTGATTCTTCTCAAGAAAAAGCTCTAGTTCTGCTATCTATGAATTCATAGCAAGCATATTAAATGCTATTTTAAAAATTTCTAACTGATATTACAGCTTGTGAGATTTTGTTATGTATTATGCTTTACTCTACTGCTTACTTCACATGCATTACAATTATTACATCTAATAATTGTACTCATCCCCTTTTTCTACATCCTTATAATAATTTTCAGAGGGATGAGACTCTGATAGCCCCCAATTTCCAGCTGATCACATAGAGGATGTTTGTATGTGTCTTTTTGTACATGTGCATACACATACCAAGGATTGAACTCAGGAGTGTTTAACCATTGAGCTATATCCCCAGCCCTATTTATTTTTTTTATTTTGAGACAGGTCCTCACTACATTGCCGAGGCTAGCTTTGAACTTGTGATCCTCCTGTCTCAGCCTCCTCAGTCACAGGTTTAAAGGTATGTGTCACCACACTGGCTACACTGCAGCTTTTTGGGAGGTATTTTTGTCTTTGGGCACACTTAGAATAAGTAAAAATGTTGGGATTCTGATGCAGGTATTCTGATTGTAGGATTTATCTGCATGACATCTATGCTAAACTGCTTCAATAGCAGCTTTTATTTTAAGGTTGCTTCTTATAAATTTCAGATGTCTTTCCAGTACCTTTCCCAATTCCAAAATTCTGTAATGTCATAAATTCTCTCCCCTACCATTGCAAACCTTTTGTGAAAAAAAAGAATTGCAGTGAAATGGAAGCACCTTGGTTTAAGAATTGGAAGCCTCCAAATTTGGCTTCACCAATAAATGGGTAAATGTGGGCATCTCACTTCCCTGATTTTGTCTGTCTGAAAACCAGACAGAAATGCTGTCACATGTGTAACTTACGCAAGGCTAAAGCTAACATATGAAACTTAATAGTAAAAGGGGTGAGTACAATTATTAGATATAATAATAAAAAAATTTAATTGATTTCAACCATGCCAGTCTTGCACATCCATTGAATCTTTATAGTTTGAGACAGAGGAATTACCCCCAGTTTTGAAAATCTTAGATATCTATTCTGGATCTTCCAGAACAGCACAAAGAATTTTGGAAGTAGATATACTAAGGGAAAGATGCTCTCTTTTTATTTTCTCATTTTTGGTCATAAAAATTGCTTTTCTTTTTGATCCCTCCAAAAGGTTCAGAGAGAGGTGAATAAGTTCTAAGACACTGAAGGGTCAAATTTGTGCAGCAGGGAAGGATGAGATCATCTCAGTTAACTTATAAGTGGTAGTTGAGGGCTGCACTAGCACTCAGCTAACTTGATGTACCTATTAGCATGCAATCCTACATTTTTCCACCTACAGAATCATCTGAGGTGGTACATTGTGCCTGAGAATAAATTTCTGTGAGTGAAAATTACAAAGTGGGAAGTTATTTGTATTAGTCCAAGTGTAATATCAATTATTATATTGTAATTATATTATATCATTATACCATAATGATATCCAATCATTATACCAATATATTATAATATTTAAGTTTCCCTGTCAACTGCTGAAGACTAGGATGGAGTAGAATGTTAGCAAAAATTTTAAGAGTAAGTTGAAGCTTGAGTTAATGCCCAGACCACACAGGCAACCATCTATCAAGAGGCAGAAGAGATCTGATGAATTTGAATGGGAAAACTGCAGGACTGACAAAGGGGAACAGCTCCACTCTATGTTACTTTTAGATGGGGGACACAGATTAACTCAATACTCCATTTTTCTTGTAATTACTTGTAGTAGTTCACTCAATTGAGAGGATGGTAATGTAGAAAAAACCTCTTGAAGATGGAGTAGATTTCATCTCAAAATTCAAGAGGGGCACCCTGCTGTTTGATCAATTGCACAAGAGCTCAGTGACCTTTCCTGGTACCCACAGCAGAAAGGACATGCTTACCCTTCAGCTATTAATAGAGGGGAGCTAAGAGATGGTGAAGAGGCTGTGTACCATCACTCTATCTTCTCCTTCTTGAAGTCTCCTTGTTTATCTCTTTAATATTTAACTCTCTCTCTCTCTCTCTCTCTCTCTCTCTCTGTGTGTGTGTGTAGGTAGAGCAAGCCTTCATAAAGTGAAGGTACATTGTTTAGAGCCTTGAAGTTTATACCCAAGATAAAGGACATCCTATCAGTCCTATGTTGTAGACAGATTGAAGAGGTGGCTTGGAAAGCTGAGATGGTGGTCCGGGATCAGAAAATCTTTCTTAGAGTACAAAATGCTTGAGTAGGGTCTAGAAACATGAGCTCCATATGCAGTGACACCACAATGGTATCTTAAAGGTAGCTACAGTGAGCATGTTTTCATCATGGAAATCAGCAAAAACTACAAATCAGGTCTTGATTTATTATTTTGTCAATCGTCTAGATTCCAAAAATATTAGTGAAGATGATGATAATGCAAATGAAGCCTAAAAGTGTGTTGTCTCTATAGCCATTACATCATGAATGCAACAAATTTGAGAAAATATTCTCCTAGTATTCAACAACTACCATCTGATTGAGCCAAAAAATCTCACACCAACTATTCTATGGTTTTTTTTTTCCATCTTACTCATTAACATTTAATTTTTCTCTTGAGAACCAGTTCTTAAACATGTTCCAGCATGTCACGGCTCTTAGGTTGTCATTCACTAAGAAAGACACTCACTATAGAAGGGCACAAAGCTCAGGAGTGGGAGTGGGGACTATTGCTGCACCGGTCATGTATACAATGGCAGTAGACAGCAGCAATATGATACTTGAACATGAGAGGACAAGTTTCATGAGGGAGGTAAAAAATTTCTATGGAAATCAGTGATAAAGACAATCACAATTAACAAGTGGGGAAAAGTTTATGGATTAGGAAGCATTTTCCTTGAATGACACAGAAAAGAGGGTCCTTTCCATAGGAGGAGATGATATGAAAAAAAAAAAACCATTTCAGGTCAAGAGGACAGTGGCAACAAAGATATTTGGAAGGGAGGCTATGGGGTGACTTCAGGACATGGGAGTCAAATGGGTCTAAAAATTATGGCATAAGAGGTAAGCTGTAAAAGATTTTCTTGGATAAATTAGGGTTATATCAGGGAGGCCATTGATAGTTAGTGGAGGACCTATTGAAGAAATATGCAATGAGATAAATGATATATATTTTTTAATGCTATGAAAAATGAATAGTTTCAGGGAATCTTGAATAGATTTCTAAATTTACAATTTTAGAGCTGGAAGGAGCATTACTCATTTAGTCCTGCTCCCTAATTTTTATATGAAAAACAAAAATGTAGACAGATTTTTTTTAAAGGCACATTCAAATTTAGAACCTCAGTCTTCTAGATGATCATACCAGTTTTCTTTTTCAACTGTGGCTACTGAGTTTCTCAACTCAGTATTTTTTTTGAATTTATGTTATTTGTTTTCATGGGATGTTGGCAATCAAACTGGCATCCAGCACAGTGCCTGGCACATAGTAGGAGCTCAATAAATACGATAGTTTTAAAAATGCATGAACATTCATGAGTGGTGACATACTATATATATACTGGAAGGGCTGGGGAGCCAAAAAAACACATGCTCAGAGAAGTGACAAAAAATCCAGAGCTCATCTTTTGAGCCTAATAATCCATTATAAGTAAAAGAAACATCAGAAAAAAAATCAACCTGGGCACAAATGATCTTGCTAGCATCAAGAATGAATATTTGGAAACTAGGAAAAAGTCATATAGTTAAGATGATTTTTTTTCTTTAAAGAGAGAGAGAGAATTTTTTTTAATATTTATTTTTTAGTTTTCAGTGGACACATCTTTGTTTGTATGTGGTGCTGAGGATTGAACCCCGGGCCGCACGCATGTCAGACAAGTTCGCTACTGCTTGAGCCACATCCCCAGCCCAAGTCATATAGTTAAAAAAAAATTATCTGGCCTGGTAAAAATTTACTCTTTGCTGGATAACACTGCTACATTGGATAGACTTATGAGACCAAGGAACGTTTAAATAAGCTTTGATGGGTAGGAATTTGTGCTCAGACCTGTCGTATAGCATGTCTTGATTCTTTGCAAATTAGCCCAGTGCACATAAGACTCAAACGCCCAGAGCCTGGCTCAAGGGCCAGGTACAGACCCTTTCGTGAATTGAGTTGGGGGTAAATGTAGAAATGGGAATTAGTGAAATGCCCTACAAATGGTTTTCCAAGTGGAGATTTGAATTCACCTACTAGGAAAGATTTGGTACATTTATTTGATTTGGAATAGAAATTAGAAATAGGACCCCCACAGTGGTGATTATTTTTTAGGTATCAATGGAATTTTCTAGGTTGTTGAGACTGGAGTATTGATAAAGGAGCACAGCTCTTTTTGAGGAATTTTTCCAACTTATAATTCTGGATATAGGTTAGTAAGTTTTCAATATGTCTTCATTACATTTCACTGAATATACTAATTCTTCACCTTATTAAAGCTAGCATTCCATGTTGGTCCTTTCATTATTCTTTTACATCTTAGAGTATTTAATTACAGTATGCTAGAAGTTGTGTTTGCTGCTAGAAAATCAAATGGCAATACTATTTTTGTTAAGGGACTGGTCTAAACTTAATTTCTTTTTCCAAGTTGAGAGTTGGGTAGTACAAGTCAGGGCTTTGAAATCAGATGTGGGAGTCAAATTTCATCTCAGCCATATAGCCTTGGGAGTGTCATTTTACCTATTCCTAGTGGCCTTTTACTTTTCTGCCAATACCACATCTGCCACCTGTGCCTGCTGCCTGCTGTGCTCTTCCCCACCCACAGTCACCTGGATGACATTTGAGTTACCAAAGACAGGGCACCTCCATGCTTTCCACACAATCTTCTCTGTCCCCGCCACCTCCACATATATACATGGTCTCAGTCTTCCAAAATAATCCATTTCCACTTGCTTTCATGGCTTCTCTGTATCCAGTTATTTCTTTATCTTCCCTGAACTTTCAGGGAGCGGTATTTGAAATTCTGTTACGACACTTAAATGTTCCTGAATATAATTGCCTCTGTTTGTGTGTTAATGGATCTACAGATTCAAGAGAGAGCTCAAATTTGATCCACCTTCCCTTGCTCTCTTCATGGGGCTTGATTTATGTTAATGAATTAATATTTCTCAGGATAATATGAATATTCTTTGATTTTCAATATAGTTTCTTCCTGATGAACCCTTAGTTAAGTGGAAAATATTATGTGAAAAAGCATTTCATGTATCTAACTGACGAACATCGGAGCTCGGTAACATCACACACTGGAGAGAGCGTTGGTTGTTTACTCTCAAGATTGCTCCGCTGATTTGAGGCTGTAGCTCACTGCCATTGCCCAGCATTGCAAGAGAGTACACAGCGTATCGCTAGCCAGGGAAAAGATCAAAATTCCAAATTTGAAGCATGATTTCTGCTGGATGCATTCTGCTTTGGCACCACCATGGAGTCAAAAAATCCCAAGTAGAACAATAGTCAGGGCCTGTTTGTGTTGTATTCCCCTGTTTATCTTTTATCCCTGTTCCACTTGCTTACATTTTGAACTTAGCTAGCCTTACATCTCAAAATACAGGACAAATACTAACAGAGCAGTCATCTGTACTGAGCACTTAGCATGTACCATCAGACACGAAGTTTTCCTTCTATTCTCTCATTTAATCCTTATGACAACCTTGTGGCGTAGGTGCTGTTATTATCTTCATTTTATGCTTGAAATTACTGATCTGAGTAATAAGAATCCAAGTCTCTTTTTGTTTCTGCCACCTTTAGCATTTTTTGATAATAAAACCAGCATTTTTTCCACTTTCTCCCACTCCTATTTCTGTTCTTTATAATTACATAGCATATATGATCTATTTCTCCAGTTGATTCTCTAGTCAATAGTTCTCATTCAAATGCTTGATGAAATGTCTTGCTCTTTTGTTTTTGTTTTCATTTATATTCCTAAGTCTAGCAATTAGTATCATGCATTCTCTGATTATCAGTCAATCAGTAGGTGAGTATTTATTGGATTGGTACACACCATTTGCCTTTGGTATCAGTTGGAGATATCTTGGGTTTTGTTTTAGTCTCTATTCTTTGTTTGGGGTAAGAAGTTATTTTTAATCTCTAAGTGGTCATCATAGGGAGTTGAAATGGGAGTACCCAGAGAAACAGAACTTATGGGATGTGTATGAATGTGTGTGTAAACTCATTTACATAAAAGGAGATCTCATATAATCTTATAAAAATAAATATGTATACCATATTTGTATATGTATATAAGCACACATACATATGGGGTGGTGAGAATGAGGGTAAAAGCAAGAAAGAGGAAAAGAGAGAGACAGAGAGAGAGGAGAGATTTAATATAAGGAATAGTTCTCACAATTTTGCAGTTACTGCTTCCAAAATTAGTAGGGCAAGGAGACCCAGGAGTGCTGATATTCCAGTTGGAGTCCAAAGACTGTGTGGTTTTAAGCCATAAAAAGCCTGTGTTACAGATGAAGTCTGAAGGCAATCTGGAGAATTCTCTTTCTTGAGACAGAGGCTTGAGGAGACTGTTTTTGTTTGTTCTATTCAGCTATTTAACTGTTTAGAGGGGGCCCATTCACATTATGGAGGTTAAACTACTTTACTCAAAGTCTACATATTTAAATGTAAACTATATCCCAAAACATCCTCAGAGAAACACCAAGAATATGTTTGACCAAATATATTGGTACTCAAGAACACAGCTAAATTGACATATGAAATTAAGCATCACAGAAGTGTTCATAGCAGTTTGAGTTGGAATTTGTGGGATGCTGGGAGCTCCTGGAAGAAAGAGATGAGGGAGATTGTTTCAGTAGACATGGGGTAGGGGGACAGGAAGCTGACTGTGGTATTTGTTGTGGCCCTCATCTCTCTGGGAGGAACTGGAGTGGAAAGTACAAAGTACCAAAGGCAGACTTAACTCAAGTTCAATCCCAGCTGATTGTCAATACAACAATGAGATCATTTAATAGCAGCTAAAAATGACATCATTTCTTTGTGTACTTGTTTATTGTCTGTCTCTCCCACTGTGCATATTCAATTTTGTTTGCATGAATATCACAATTTTCTAGTGACTGGCGTGCAGTGCTATTCAATAACTTTCTGTTATTGTTGAAGGACAGGAGCTGCGATAGGAAGCAAGGGCTTCTTAATGCTGGCAGTTTGCAGTGTCTGGCTTAGAACTGTGGTTTAGAGAGGACTATCCAGGTGGGAACTGCGAGACTAGACAAGGGAGCCAGTCCTGGGAGAAAGGGTGAGGCTGAGAGGGGAGAAGAGGTGCTCAGACTCCAGTGGACCAACAAGGCTTCCTGGCAAGAGTAGAAGCAAAACAAACAAACAAACAAAAAAACAGGCCAGAAGGAATTGGCTGCATGCAGTGAAGGTTAACTGGGAAAAACTGTAACAAGATAATCAGACTGAGTACAGCTGATTCCTCAACAGGACCCTGGACCTAAAGAGCAGTCTATGACCTCACTCCCATCTTTAGTTTCCAATATGCTTTTAGGTAGTTTGGCTCCTCCACCCAGGTTGCCCTGTTAACGACTACCGGTGCTGGAACAGGCAGACAACATGCAACTTAGACAAGGCGCGTGGTGAAAGAGACTTTGGGGATGAGTGTCTTGAGTTTCACCACTTTATCTTATCCATCATTTCTATATGAGTACATGCTTTTCTAGACTCAGAATACATACGTAATTTTACTCCATGGCCTGCTATGAGCCTGGTGCATGGGGAGCATGCTACATAAATAATTTTGAATAGATTGTGCGAATGACTGGAAATGTTGTTTGAATCCCTTTGGGTGGTTCTGTGAGAAACATCTTTAGAGAGATATTTTTAAGGCTCAATCCCCTTTTCCCCTTTTGGATAGTGCTTGAAGGTGATCTTTGGAGGCATTTGCTTCCTAGGGGCCATCCAAGTTGATCTTTGGAAATTGATCAGTTAGCTATAACAAATAACTGAGAGCCACTGTTGATGGTGTTATAAAGGGTTGAGGGTCAACAGAAGTCTCAGTGCTGAGGATAAGGTTAAGGAGACCTTATCCTTAAGTTCTAAGTCAGTGCTCACTCTTCCAGGGCTGCTTTCCCCTTGCCTTCCTACTTTCTTTGATCCCTGAGGGTAGCAAAAAAGAACAAGGGCCATGAGCTGAAGATTTATAATGGCCCTTGCCTCCCACATCCCTGTGACAGTCCCTCTAGTCCTTCACTTTCTGCTTTCACTCCACGTCCTAGGAAATCATATTATCTCCATGATCACTAAAAAGCTCTTCTGTCACTGCCACCGCAGAAGCTGTCTTTATACCAGTGTTGCTCTTATTGAGTGACCATCAGTATTTATCTGTATTTATTTGTATTAGTAACATGCCATGGGTATTTTAAAATTGTCCATGAAACTTTTCTTTTTTGAAATATTTTTTGACTAACAGAGAATTGCAAATATAGTACAGTACAAATTACTGTCATATACCCTTCACATGGCTTTTCCAAATGTTAAATTTTGCAGAACCATAGTACAATTAGCAAAACTCAGAGTTAACATCCTATTAATTTATAATGCTATTGTTTTTAAATTAGGCTTCCCACAGGGTGGCTGAATTTTCAGATCTCTCAGCATATTCTGTCCATAAATTGAAGATGTCCCCTCAGGGTCCCTTCCAATATGTGGTCTTGTGCCCCTCCCATGAGCTGTGGCTCCAGAGAAAAGACCACACGCTCTAGCATGGTTGTGATACTTTGACTGAAAAAAAAAAAAACAACTGTAGCTCAGGCATTACAATTGTTTATTTGTTCCTCACCCAATTTTTGTAAGACATTAGATGTAGAAGAAAATAATAGCTCAGGGTTAAAAATAAACCTCGGTAGTTACTCCTGAATCATTTCAGGCACTTGAGAAATGACTCACTATGATAATGTAGGAAAAAAAAAAAGCTAGAATAATAAATTGGTACTTTTGTTTCACAGTCTCCAGGATTCTGTTGTTGTACATCAGGTACTGTCAGCTGAGTGGAGCCAGAGAGTCAAGACCAAGGGCAAAGACCATGTTTCTTTCCTATATTTATAAATGTGTATTGTGTGTTTTATGTGCCAGATGCTATGCAATGCTAATGGTGCAATAGTGAGCAAAAGAGGCGTGGTTTGGGGTCCTTATGGAGCTCACTAGAGTAAGCAGCAAGAAAAAGCATTTGCCATGTGTACCTATCAAGCAGGTACTATTAGTCTATTAATCATCCTTTTTAAAAATTTCAGTACTGGGGATTGAACTCTGGGGCTTATACTTGCTATGCAAGTGCTCTACCACTGAGTTATCTATCCAGTGCTTTGGTCATCTCCTTTTATGAAAGGATACAGAGTACGTGAGTAAGGAATGAGAGCAGCAGGAGAATTGAGATTTTTACTTTTTATTCTTGGTACCAGGTATTGAACCCAGGGGCATTTAGCCATTGAGCCACATCCCTAGCCCTTTTAATTTTTTTTTAAATTTTTTTATTTTGAGACAGGGTTTTGCTAAGGGCCTCACCAAGTTGCTGAGGCTGGCTTTGAATCTGAGAGCCTCCTGCTTCAGCCTCCAAAGTCGCTGGGTTTATAGTCCTCAGAATTAGGAGTTTTGAATTTGCAAGTTTGGCTCCAGGATTTGTGCTATTAACCCTTTTTTTGAACTGCCTCTGGTGCAAATTTGTTTTGAAAAAAAATGCAGTATGAAACAAGAACATACAACTAACCTACTTAGGGTTTTTTTTTTTGATGTTGATATGTTGATTTCATTTATTAAGGCAGTGTGTTAATTATTTGGTTGATTCAAAGAGGACATGTACTTGCAGGGAACAAGGAGTTGGAATCAAGGATTTCATGTTGAATTTGTTCTGTGTCTGTTCTGTGTTACTCATTAGCACATCAGAGTCTGATTGATAAAGTATTGCAAATTTACGTATCTCACCTGGTCTTTTATTCACTCACCAAACTAATTGAACAACTGTTAGGTTACATCCGAGATTTGTATGTTGAAGATACAATGTTTAAAAAACAGGTTTGATTGCTGTCATCAGGCAGCATACATCTAATAGCCTCCAATTTACAGCTGGTTTGCTTGGAGTTCAGAATTGACCCTTCACAAGGCTGACATGGGGATACTTTTTTGGACCTCCAGTTTAGGACTCTCCAGTTAAGCTCTGACTATGCACTATACCACAGTCTAGTCCTCACAAAATTTTTTTACCCATGTTCATCAGGTGAATTACTTATCTCTAAAGCTCATATCCACAATATGTAGTTTTGAGAATCACCTGAATGCTTTAAGAAAATGCATAAGTCCCATAGAGGTTGTGATTCTCTACTAACCTACTTCATTTTAAATTGATTATTATTGTTGTTGTTACTATTTTGGTGCTGAGGATTGAACTCAGAGATCCACACATGCTAAGCACTCATTGTATCTCTGGGTTAAGCTACCTTAGATGAAAAAGTTAGGTTTCAGATAAAATGACCTCTTCATACCCTAGGGCTGAGATGGTGTAAAATAGGAAAGTGTATATTTGGGGGTGAGTGCTGGGGAATAAGAGAGAAAGGAAAGATCCTTGTGAGCAAAGAAGAGTATGCACAAAGGTCTTGAATAAAGAACAAATGAGATATGTTTGGAGAACCAAAGTTCCTATGTGCTGAATCAGAGGAGAGTATGCTGGAGAATGCTGCCATGCAGAGTCTTATAAGTCATGATCAAGATTCGTAGACTTTATTATCCTGAGGACAATCAGCAGCTATCTAAGGCAAAGATTATTAAACTTTCTTGGATCATAGCACCTTTAGGTCAAGAGATATACCTAAAAGCTCCTTTTACTTACTATTAGTCAGATTCAAATAGCTTATGTGATCTAATAGCTTAGGGTTTTTTAAAAAATAATAATCTAGAGGAGGGAAGATGGCGGCGAGGGGAGTGCATTACCCCCGTGTGCTGCTTCACTGTGTGGGAGTATGACAAGTCAGGACGGCTAAAGGATATCTTGTTAGGAATTTCCAGCAATAGTGGGGTGCGCCGGAACCTGGAGGAAGGATTTCCATCGCATGAGGATCGGCTACGGGGACTCAAACGCGAGAGGTTTGTCGCACGGAGGGTAACACTGCTTATTCAGCAAATCGCCCCGCGGCTAGAGTCTGCAAGGCGCGCTGGGATAGAGACGCAGGGTTACAGCGCTGCAGTTTCTGCCAGACGCGCAAGCACCGCACTCAGGGCTGAATTCTGGGTTAGAGACGGGGAAGGAAGCGGTCCATCTCGGTTCTCCACACCGGTCAGACCACAGAGGAGGCCAGCAGCCACCATGTTGGTAAACTGACGTCACCACACCTGTTTTTGACTGACCGCAGCTCATTCAGCCATAGAACAGGTAATTTCAGGCTGCAATTCGCCTGCGGCTTGCAGACAGATTGCTAGGGTTCAGCGCCTGGGGGCTTCTTAAAATCTGATCTTATCGGAGTGAACACGGAGCGCGGGGCGGCCGAGTCCCGGCTCCCGGAACCGTCCCGGAACCGCCCTGGCTCCGGGCTGCGGAGCCTGCGGAGGCTGCTTCTTGGACCCTGCTACTATCAGAGCAAACACGAAACACCAAGAAGCCGAATTCCGGCTCCCGGAACTGAGCCCGCGGGGACTGCTTCTTGGAGCTTACACTTATAGGAGCTTACACCGAGCACAGAGCGGCCGAGTTCCGGCTCCCGGAACCGTCCCGGAACCGCCCTGGCTCAGGGCTGTGGAGCCCGCGGAGGCTGCTTCTTGGACCCTGCTACTATCAGAGCATACACCAAACACTAAGCGGCCGAATTCCGGCTCCCGGAACTGAGCCCGCGGGGGCTGCTTCTTGGAGCTTACACTTATAGGAGCTTACACCGAGCACGGAGCGGCCGAGTTCCGGCTCCCGGAACTTCCCTGGACCGGGGCTAGGAGCCCGCGGAAACTGTGTCTCGGTCCGGGTCCTGCTGAGGGCAGGTCAGGACTCACCCATTGCTTGGGTTGCCTGGCAAGGGGAACGAAATGCTGCCATTCGCATAGGATACCAACATGGCAGAGATCTGATGTCAGCAGAAAGCGGTGGAGGAGAGATCTTCATCAATACCAGCGGTGACATAAGCAGTTGGTCTCCTGGTAAGGGGGGTGAGGCTCAGTCACCCGAGTCTCCTCAATTTGTCCTCGAGCCAGAGGGAAGGAGCCGGGCCGCCGCCAGCCCCCGGAGCAGGCCCAGCGGCTCGCCAGCGTGGTGACCGCGTGACCCCAATTGGAGAGGGGGCGGAGCGGAGCCGCCACCCACACCCGCCAGGTGGGCAGACCCACGACCCAGTAGTACATGGGCGTGGTAGGAGGGGCAGGGCAGAGCCGCCCTTCGCGCTTGCAAGGTAAACAGACCTGTGACAGCCTGGCGGGTCAGGCCCAGTGGCCTGCCAGTGTGGTACACACGTCACCCCAACTCGAGTAGGGGCAGAGCAGATCCTTATCCCACGCCCGGATCAGGCCCTGCCAGTGTGGTGGTCACGTGACCCCAATTGGAGTGGGGGTGGAGCGGAACCGCCACCCGTGCCCGCAGGGTGAGCAGACCAGTGATCAACCTGCAGATCAGGCCCAGGGGTCCGCAGGCGTGGTAGGAGGGGCAGGGCAGATCCGCCGCCCGCGCCTTCAAGGTAGGCAGACCTACAACAGACCGGCGGATCAGGCCCAGGAGCCTGCCGGCGGGGTACAAACACCACCCTAATTGGAGTAGTGACAGAGCAGAGTCGCCTCCCTTGCCAGGAACAGACCCAGCATCCTGCAGGCGGGGTAGTCACGACACCCCAATTGGAGTAGGGGCAAAGCAGAGCCTCCACTCGTGCCCGAAAGGTGGGCAGATCTGCGACCGACCAGCAGGACAGGCCCAGTGGCCTGCTGGTACGACAGACACGTCACCCCAATTGGAGTAGGGGCAGAACAGAGCCGCCACCAGCTCCCAGAACAGGCCCAGTGACCTGCCGGCGTGGTAGCCACGACACCCCAATTGGAATAAGGAGAGAGCAGAGCCGCCGCCCGCACCTGCAGGAAAGATACGCAAGCAGTATGAAAAGACAAGGAAAGAAAGGACCACAAGCAATGCAGGTCAACGCAACTTTAGAAGAGGTAACAGCTGCAGCAGATGGAATGTCAGATAAAGAATTCAGGATATACATGCTTCAGATGATCTGGAGTATCAAGGAAGACATTAAACAGCAAAATCAGACAATGAAAGATCACTTCGACAACGAATTACGCAAACAAATCCAGGAAGCAAAGGATCAACTATACAGGGAGATAGAGGTTATAAAAAACAAGCAATCAGAAATCCTAGAAATGCAGGAAGCAATAAACCAACTTAAAAACTCAATGGAGAATACTACCAGCAGAGTAGAACACTTAGAAGATAGAACATCAGACAATGAAGACAAAGTATTTCAACTGGAAAAGAACATAGACAGCTCAGCAAGACTGTTAAGAAACCATGAGCAGAACATCCAAGAAATATGGGATAACATCAAGAGACCAAACTTAAGAGTCATTGGGATACAGGAAGGTACAGAGCTCCAAACCAAAGGAATGAGCAGTCTATTCAATGAAATAATACAAGAAAACTTCCCAGACTTGAAGAATGAGACAGAATCCCAAATCCTAGAAGCCTACAGGACGCCGAATGTGCAAAATCATAAGAGATCCACACCTAGACACATTATAATGAAGATGCCCAACATACAGAATAAGGAGAGAATTTTAAAAGCTACAAGAGAAAGGAAGCAGATTACATTTAGGGGCAAGCCAATCAGGATAACAGCTGATCTTTCAACACAGACTCTGAAAGCTAGAAGATCCTGGAATAACATATTTCAAACACTGAAAGATAATGGGTTCCAACCAAGAATTGTGTATCCAGCGAAATTAAGCTTCAGGATGGAGAATGAAATTAAAACCTTCCACGATAAACAAAAGTTTAAAGAATTCGCAGCTAGAAAACCATCTCTTCAAAACATCCTAGCCAAAGTATTACAGGAAGAGGAAATGGAAAATAACAATGAAAACCAACAGTGGGAGGTAGGACAGTAAAGGGGGGGGGGAAACAATCAAAGAGGAAAACAAACAATGTTTAGTAACAGAAATAAACAAATATGGCTGGAAGAACAACCCATATCTCAATAATAACCCTAAATGTTAATGGCTTAAACTCACCAATTAAGAGACACAGGCTAGTAGAATGGATCACAAAACAAGACCCAACAATATGCTGCCTACAGGAGACGCATTTGATAGGAAAAGACATACATAGGCTGAAGGTGAAAGGTTGGGAAAAATCATATCACTCATATGGACTTCGGAAACAAGCAGGCGTGTCCATACTCATATCAAATAAAATAGATTTCAAGCCAAAGTTAATCAAAAGAGATAAAGAGGGACACTACATACTGCTTAAGGGAACCATACACCAACAAGACATAACAATCATAAATATTTATGCCCCAAACAATGGTGCAGCTATGTTCGTCAAACAAACTCTTCTCAAGTTCAAGAGTCTAATAGACCACCACACCATAATCATGGGAGACTTCAACACACCTCTCTCGCCACTGGACAGATCTTCCAAACAAAAGTTGAATAAGGAAACTATAGAACTCAATAACACTATTAATAACCTAGACCTAATTGACATATATAGAGTATACCACCCAACATCAAGCAGTTACACTTTTTTCTCAGCAGCACATGGATCCTTCTCAAAAATAGATCATATATTATGTCACAGGGCAACTCTTAGACAATATAAAGGAGTAGAGATATTACCATGCATCTTATCTGATCATAATGGAATGAAACTGAAAATCAACGATAAAAGAAGGAAGGAAAAAGCATACATCAATTGGAGAATGAACAATAGGTTACTGAATGATCAATGGGTTATAGAAGACATCAAGGAGGAAATTAAAAAATTCTTAGAGATAAATGAAAACACAGACACAACATATCGGAATCTATGGGACACATTGAAAGCAGTTCTAAGAGGAAAATTCATTGCTTGGAGTTCATTCCTTAAAAAGAGAAAAAACCAACAAATAAATGATCTCATACTTCATCTCAAAATCCTTGAAAAAGAAGAGCAAAACAACAGCAAAAGAAGTAGAAGGCAAGAAATAATTAAAATCAGAGCTGAAATTAACGAAATCAAAACAAAAGAAACAATTGAAAAAATTGACAAAACTAAAAGTTGGTTCTTTGAAAAAATAAACAAAGTCGACAGACCCTTAGCGATGCTAGTGAAGAGAAGAAGAGAGAGAACTCAAATTACTAGCATACGGGATGAAAAAGGCAATATCACAACAGACACTTCAGAAATACAGAAGATAATCAAAAACTATTTTGAATCCTTATACTCCAATAAATTAGAAGATAGTGAAGGCATAGATAAATTTCTTAAGTCATATGATCTGCCCAGATTGAGTCAGGAGGATATAGAAAACCTAAACAGACCAATATCAATTGAGGAGATAGAAGAAACCATCAAAAGACTACCAACTAAGAAAAGCCCAGGTCCCGATGGGTATACAGCAGAATTTTACAAAACCTTTAAAGAAGAACTAATACCAATACTTTTCAAGCTACTTCAGGAAATAGAAAAGGAGGGAGAACTTCCAAATTCATTCTATGAGGCTAACATCACCCTGATACCTAAACCAGACAAAGACACTTCAAAGAAAGAAAACTACAGACCAATATCTCTAATGAACCTAGATGCAAAAATCCTCAATAAAATTCTGGCGAATCGGATACAAAAACATATAAAAAAAATAGTACACCATGATCAAGTAGGATTCATCCCTGGGATGCAAGGCTGGTTCAATATACGGAAATCAATAAATGTTATTCACCACATCAATAGACTTAAAAATAAGAACCATATGATCATCTCGATAGATGCGGAAAAAGCATTTGACAAAGTACAGCATCCCTTTATGTTCAAAACTCTAGAAAAACTAGGGATAACAGGAACATACCTCAATATTGTAAAAGCAATCTATGCTAAGCCTCAGGCTAGCATTATTCTGAATGGAGAAAAACTGAAGGCATTCCCTCTAAAATCTGGAACAAGACAGGGATGCCCTCTCTCTCCACTTCTCTTCAACATAGTTCTCGAAACACTGGCCAGAGCAATTAGACAGACGAAAGAAATTAAAGGCATAAAAATAGGAAAAGAAGAAATTAAATTATCACTATTTGCAGATGATATGATTCTATATCTAGCAGACCCAAAAGGCTCTACAAAGAAACTATTAGAGCTAATAAATGAATTCAGCAAAGTGGCAGGATTTAAAATCAACACGCATAAATCAAAGGCATTCCTGTATATCAGCGACAAATCCTCTGAAATGGAAATGAGGACAACCACTCCATTCAAAATATCTTCAAAAAAAATAAAATACTTGGGAATCAACCTAACAAAAGAGGTGAAAGACTTATACAATGAAAACTACAGAACCCTAAAGAGAGAAATAGAAGAAGATCTTAGAAGATGGAAAAATATACCCTGTTCATGGATAGGCAGAACTAACATCATCAAAATGGCGATATTACCAAAAGTTCTCTATAGGTTTAATGCAATGCCAATCAAAATCCCAATGGCATTTCTTGTAGAAATAGAGAAAGCAATCATGAAATTCATATGGAAAAATAAAAGACCCAGAATAGCAAAAACAATGCTAAGCAAGAAGTGTGAATCAGGCGGTATAGCGATACCAGACTTCAAACTATACTACAGAGCAATAGTAACAAAAACAGCATGGTACTGGTACCAAAACAGGCGTGTGGACCAATGGTACAGAATAGAGGACACAGAAACCAATCCACAAAACTACAACTATCTTATATTTGATAAAGGGGCTAAAAGCATGCAATGGAGGAAGGATAGCATCTTCAACAAATGGTGCTGGGAAAACTGGAAATCCATATGCAACAAAATGAAACTGAATCCCTTTCTCTCGCCATGCACAAAAGTGAATTCAAAATGGATCAAGGAACTTGATATCAAATCAGAGACGCGCCGTCTGATAGAAGAAAAAGTTGGCTACGATCTACAGTCGGTGGGGTCGGGCTCCAAATTCCTCAATAGGACACCCATAGCACAAAAGTTAATAACTAGAATCAACAAATGGGACTTACTCAAACTAAGAAGTTTTTTCTCAGCAAAAGAAACAATAAGAGAGGTAAATAGGGAGCCTACATCCTGGGAACAAATCTTTACTCCTCACACTTCAGATAGAGCCCTAATATCCAGAGTATACAAAGAACTCAAAAAATTAGACAATAAGAGAACAAACAACCCAATCAACAAATGGGCCAAGGACCTGAACAGACACTTCTCAGAGGAGGACATACAGTCAATCAACAAGTACATGAAAAAATGCTCAACATCTCTAGCTGTCAGAGAAATGCAAATCAAAACCACCCTAAGATACCATCTCACTCCAGTAAGATTGGCAGCCATTAGGAAGTCAAACAACAACAAGTGCTGGCGAGGATGTGGGGAAAAGGGTACACTTGTACATTGCTGGTGGGACTGCAGATTGGTGCAGCCAATTTGGAAAGCAGTATGGAGATTTCTTGGAAAGCTGGGAATGGAGCCACCATTTGACCCAGCTATTCCCCTGCTTGGTCTATTCCCTAAAGACCTAAAAAGAGCATGCTACAGGGACACTGCTACATCGATGTTCATAGCAGCACAGTTCACAATAGCAAGACTGTGGAACCAACCTAGATGCCCTTCAATAGACGAATGGATAAAAAAAATGTGGCATTTATACACAATGGAGTATTACTCTGCATTAAAAAATGACAAAATCATAGAATTTACAGGGAAATGGATGGCATTAGAGCAGATTATGCTAAGTGAAGCTAGCCAATCCCTAAAAAACAAATGCCAAATGTCTTCTTTGATATAAGGAAAGTAACTAAGAACAGAGTAGGGACGAAGAACAGGAGAAGAAGATTAACATTTAACAGGGATGAGAGGTGGGAGGGAAAGGGAGAGAGAAGGTAAATTGCACGGTAATGGAAGGAGACCCTCAGGGTTATACAGTGGAGGGGGTAGAGAGAGAGGAGGGGAGGGGAGGGGAGAGGTGGGGAGGGGGGAGGGTGGATGATGGGAAAGGCAGCGGAGCACAACAGACACTAGTATGGCAATTTGTAAATCAATGGATGTGTAACTGATGTGAATCTGCAATCTGTGTATGGGGTGAAGGTGGGAGTTCATAACCCACTTGAATCAAAGTGTGGAATATGATATGTCAAGAAATTTGTAATGTTTTGAACAACCCACAATAAAAAATTAAAAAAAAAAAAAAAAAAAAAAAAAACTCAATTGGCCATAAAGGTATGGGGTGAATCCTGGAATTTCAGTTCTACTTCACCGTTCCATAAGTATCTTCTTATATCAATACCCCAGCATTGTGAATACTGTAGAATTATTGTAAGATTAGAAATTTGAAAGGATGAGCCTTCCAACGTGGTTCTGATTCACTATTGCTTTGACTATTTGAAATTTCTTCCCATATGAATTTGAAGATCAGATTTGTATTTATGCAAAAAAGTAATCCTTGGGATTTCAGTAGGTATTATATTGGATCTATAGATCACTGATTATTATTTTCTTCTGAATAATATTAATCTTCAAATTCATGAATATGAGATATATTTCCATTTACTCAAGTTTATGGGATACAAGTTCTTCACTTTCTTGGTTCAATTCATTTCTAACCACTTAATTAATTTGGATTCTGTTGTATATGGAAACATTTTCTCAGCTGCTTCTAGGACAGTTCATGCTAATTTACAGACACTTAACGATTTATGTGTGTTTATTTTGTATTGTGCAACTCTGTGAATTTTTTAAAACTTTTTCAGAAAGTTGCTTGGACCTTTTTTGAATTATCAAATGTTTAAGGGAGTGTAGTTTAAATATATTTGTGAATTTTCTAGGTTCCTCTGCTTTAAATATTTAGTTTTATTCCATCATAAAGATACTTTCTGAGATTTGAAAATTTGAAATATATTGACAAATGTTTTGTGGTCAAATACACAGTTTATCCTAGAGAATATTCCATGTGCATACATACATACCTTAATGTTATATGTCTCCATTTATTTAGATCTTCTTAGGTTTGCACAGATTTCTTATTTGATTTATCACTATATATGTGGATACTATTGTAAGTAGTGTTATTGTTAACCTATTCCACAATAAATGTTGCTAATATAAAGAAAAAAAAATAATAATAATCTATACAAGTAGAGAGAAAACATATTTTAGTTTTATAGTTAAATAGTACAATAATTTATTAATTATACATGTTTGCCTATTGGGCACTACAGAGTTTCTCAAACCTTAGAATCAGGTTGGACACTTCCACCCTTGTTTCCTATTCCACGAGGATTACCTGTCATATTGGCTTTCTCGTTACAGCAATCACAGGAAACCCAGCTTCATAAATTTATGACATCACTAGAAACATGGTGTAATCTAATGCTGCTTTCCTTGAAAGTTAAAAACAGATCAAAAACTCTCATGAGTTTGAAAGGAGACACAGGGCACCTTAGTATACATTTGGGAAACTGACTTTTAAGAGTTTTCAGTGGGAGATTCATATGAACAGACTGTGTTTTAAAGAAACCACTCTGGTCTTTGAATTGAATAAAAGCAAAAATGGAACTAGGGGTGATGAGTCCAGGAGCTCTTGCTAGGACTCAGCAAGGTAAAATCATGGTGACATAGTCTTCCTAGGGTAGTGCTAATGAAGATGGCAGATAGGTGAAGTTCAGAAACATTTAAGAGGAAAGTCAATAAAACACAAGGTTTGGAGGTATAACAAAATGCAGGACAAATGCAGAATTTGGACACAGATGATTCATTTTGGATGTATTATTTTTGAAATATATATTGATAATGAGTTCTGTCTGACCCAGGTGTAAATATTCATTCTTTAGTTCCTTTATATTGCAAATAATTTTTCTAATCTTTTGTGGTGAAAATTATCTGTAACTCTTATTTCCCCAGACCTCTGCCCTAGGATAAATTGAGATTCATGTGATACACAGAGAAGTCTCTGGGTTGTGTCTAGTTAAATGGTTGTAGCAAGTTTGACACCCTGAAATGGAGGAATGGCCCCTTTTCTTCATGTCTTTCATCCCAGAGTCACAAACAACTCAGTTAAGATTGTGGAATAGGACAAAGAGTCTTAGGGGCTACATAGCTCTATCACCACCTGGCCTCATGAATCTCAAATGGGTACCTGAACATCAACCTCTGTTAGTATTGTCTTTTGCCTCCTTGTTGAGCTGGAGCTCTTGCTAAAATATCCTTCCCTCTGTTTGTGGGGATGCAGATGTCCATCTGTTCCATGGACAGTTGCCACTTTGTCTCTGAGTGCAGAAATTCTTTCAGCCAGCAGTGGTCAACTTGAACTTTAATACCAGTTCTTTGGATCCCTTAGAGTTGTTTTTGGTCCTCTGGGTGATTGCTTCCTCCATTAGGTCTCCTAAGAAACACAAGGTCATTACTGAGAACTCTGTGCTATGTCCTTATAACAAAGAGAAATGCCACTTCAGAAATTCTGACCATGACCCAGGCCACTGGCAGGACCATGATCCATGAAATTGTCCTACTTCAAGGACAAGTGACTGCCTTCCTAGGATACATATCTATGCATGAGGAAATGGATATCTTGCCTTGTTTGTGAAAATGTACTAGGTCTGAGGTATAGGGTCCTAATTGTAAATCCCCAAGTCCTCTTCATGGCTGTATCCACAAGGTCTGAGGGTCTGTCTCAGGTTTTCATGAGCCCCATGATAGGATGACATGTTGACCTGGTGAACATACAATACCTTAATTCATTCACATACTCTTCCTGAAAATTTAAGGAAAGTATGAGTTCACTTCACCTGCCTTAGAAGTGAGATCACCCAAGCCTATGTTAAATGCATTCCCCAGAATATCTATTTTTCTGCTTATTCATGTGAAGGGTCTTATTTTCTTTGGAGATTCAGGGCTAGGAGTTGAAACCTCACAAACTCAACTGTATTCAAAGGAGTGAAACATTTAGGGTTTACTACTGTCTACCTCAAAGGCCAAATAACTCTAAATGGAACAGGTTCCTGGCATTTACCCTAAACCCACAGTGCTAATGTAAACTGGACCTGTACAATTAATGTGGGTATGTTGTGTGAGGGAGTTGTGGGACAGACACTGTATTCAAAACCAGTGTAGGAACAACAATCTAATTGTGTGTTGGGTTTTGCAAATGTCCACTTCTGGTCAGACATAGCCCCGTTGAGAGACTCTTGGCTTTGAAATCTAAGGAATCTGAAATGGTATTTGCAGAATGGAAGCAAGCAACGGATCAGCATTTGTGAGGTGCTGGCAAGATGACTTCAAGCTGTAAAGCCGGGCCTTGACAGACGGATTTAGCACCATTAGCAGTGGCTTGTTGGAAAACAAAAATGACTTCAAAACTCTTCCCTCTCAACCAGAATGTTACATTCATCCTTTTGTTAAAACATCCGTTATTTGCTGACTTGTTTTCTGTTGCCCCCACCCCCCACCCCCCAGCCTCTCACTCTTTTGTGTCGGAGCTAATGTTCCCAGCGTCTACACTGTGTAGGCCCTGATTATTTGTGAGACAGAGTGAGTTAATGCAGATTTGCAAGCTGTTCCCATTTGTTAAATGTCAGAAAAACACATGCAAGTCACTGGCTTTAGCACTTAGCTGCCAGCTGGCTCTTCTGGAGGCAGGGGACAAATGACAGTCTATCACACAGCATGCTTTCAAAGAAAGAGGGGACCTATTCCAGAACCGCAGCATCAGAGCCACTTTTAACAACATAAGCAAAATAAGAAGCCAACATCAGTTTTTTTCCTCCCTTATTTCTCCCCCTGTTGTTGAATGAATGGCAGCACAACATTTGGGAGCTTTTTAAAGCCTTGGGAATATCGATTCCACTGCCCACCATCTGAGAGAGAGATGGGATAATGGGAGCTTGCCAGAGAGCTGCACATTCTCTGGCGAACCATGATGGAGACACCCTTGGAGCCTTGGGGGAGAGGGTGCGCCCCTCCCCACCCCGTCCTTCAGGTGGCTTTAGCTCCTACCTTCCCACTGCCAACCTCTCTGCAGGTATCTGGAATAAAGTTGAATTCCACACTCCCACCCCCATTTGCAGTTCTATCTGAGTCCTAGATTCTACTATTTAGAGCCTTTCACCTCACCTCCCTAAGATGATTTAAAAAATAACGAGTAAGAAATCATGTAAATAATGTACAAAAAATTTCCTTAATTCATCCACACATTCATCCAGCAGTTATTTACTGAATATCTAGTATATATTGGGTACTGTGGAGGCCAAAAAGAAATAGAACATATGGATTGTTTTCAAAGGCAAGATCTAAGCGGATCATTGGTGATTTTTTTTTTTTTTTAAGGAATCAATCCTACCTGAAAGTACAAATAGGTGCAAATGGTGACAGGAGGAGAATAAAGGCCTGATTCTCTGATATGGGAGGAAAACTTCACGAAATGAGTGGATAGTGAGTGGATGAGGCTTAAAAGGACAGGAAAGATTTCAATAGCCAGAAAGAAACAAGATGGGCATGTGATGTGGGGTGATTCCATAGAAGGACCTGAATCTGGGGAGGTGGGAGAAGGTTCTAGCTGTAAAGACTAGCCTATTTAGAGCAGAAAGTTAGTTACAACACAGTGGGAGAAAATGAAAAACTAGGTTGAAGTCAGGGTCAGGAAAGTGACCTTTTAATGGAGTTTGAATCAAAGAGTGACATTTCAGAATGGTGTTTCAGATGGTTTTTATACACTTAGCCATGTGCGATCCAATTCATTGCTCTGATATACCTAAGTGATTTATGCATAGGAGTAAATAAGGCATTCTGCATGCTAAGCCCGAAGAGAGCATATTACAGAGAACAATTGCATGGCTAGATTAGTACACTTTCCTTAGAGATTCAATGTGGTTCTTATTGCAAGCAGGGTTTTCTGCTAAATCCACCATCTCCTTCCCTCTAACAGAGATGCTTTTCTTGTGAAATTTTGTCAGCATTTTGTTAATTCCTCATTGCTGCTTCCAGATCATTACCCTTCCACTATTCTGGAAAATCCTCCTACAGGTTCAGACAACTGTGGCTACCCTTTACTGCCTTCTCATTTAGGACTCTGGTGGTGGCCTCACTTTCTTTATCTCACTTCAATATTCATGCAGAGATATTCAATATTCATGAACCTGGGCAAAGGGTGTCAAAAACTTGTCCTAGTTCTATGTCTTTACTTTTACCATCTCAGTGCATATATTTAACGTTGACTATGACACTTTCTTCCATTCAGCCACCGTGGATCCTTAGGATCCTTGTCAACATAACATGTCATGAGGCCAAACATATTTGACCTTCCTGTTCTAGCCTTAAAACTTATAACAACATTTATCCTTTGCTATAGTCTCATAAATTCACAATCACACCATAGGTTTTTGGTTTCTTTTAAGTCAATCAAAATATTAAATGGTCTCTGTGGTCTCTGAACCTTCTATCTTTCTCAACTTGGGATGGACTTCCGATTCTCTCCTTTCTCCAGGTTACAGCCCAGCATGATTTTGCCTCCTTATCTAGCTCCATGATTCTTATATCTGCAAAGGTAAGGCCAGTTGCAGCCTTCACAAAGCTCTAATGGTCCGAGGATCATGTTATAATGTCTACAAAACCTTCACTCTCATAGCAGATGACCTTGATTTTTACTTTCTGATAAATTTATATCTTCATCCCAGCTCCTTTCCTTTCCTGAGAAGCAAGAGAATCCCTCCAGAGCCCCTCTAACCCATCCCCACCCTCCGTCTTGCTCCTAAGATATTGTCCTTTTCTGCTTCTCTCTTCATTTTTAACTTCTCCTTCTTTTTTAAAATTCTTTATCCTATAAATGTTTTCAAACCTCTCATTTCTTAAAACAAAAACAACAACAACAACAACAAAAAACCCTCAGAACAACCATGTTTACTCTGGAAACCATCTTCCTTCTCTCCTTTGTATGAGAGCCAAGCATCTCGACCTCACTTTCAGGCTCTAACTCACTGTCTTCTGATTTTCATCCCTGCCTGTCACTTCAACATTCCTAGCAGAGCATGAAGGACCATCTAAGACTCAACCCTGCAGACTTTTCAAGCCTCAACTTATTTTATTTCTCAGAAATGTTTAACCTTATTGAATATGACAAGATTTCATCAATTTCCTTATAAAGCCCCACTGACGATTATGGGCTTAGACTGTGCAGGGTAATAGGAGTGACTTGCAAAATATGCTTTGGTGTGAGGATAGGCTTTACAAAAACATTTTTAAAAACTACTGCTCAGGCTTGTCTGAGATACTAATATATTGCTTCTTCCCAAGATGTTGGCATAACTGTCATAGCAGGTGCTTAGTAAGTCTTGGCTGAATAAATCAATGAGGTCAGCAGAGAATCTAAATAATAGATAAACTCTTTGGACTCTTGCCTTCATAATGTTCACTGTGGAGGTTTCCACAGAGGATGAATACTGAATTTGGGGTGGTGGGAATGGAACCTGGTATTGGGAAAAAGGAAGAAGATGTGATGCAGACTATAGTTCTGGCAACATAGCCAACTCTTGTTGAACTAGTGGAGTAAGTCTGTTAAAGGGCTTGTGAAAGCATTCCATAATGGAGGGCATGTCTCATGTGTCATTGCTCTTATCTCTCTTCCTTCTCAATCTTTGCTGGTTCTTTTTCTTCTACCTGCTCTTTAAATGTTATAATAATGAACACAGTAACCTTGATGACATACTTATTCTTTGATTTGCCTGTGTTATTAGTCATCATAACATTAATATACTGAAAAAATGTTGAGTGTTTATCACATACCTACCATTGACTTTGATTCTGTTATGTAAAAATGGAAAGCCAGTCCCTGTTTGAGTAAGTTCATGGCCTCGAACTCAGGCACAAAAACATACATGACACTGTGACACAGATAATTTGATGCCTACAACATAGCAGGTACTCAGTCAATTTCTATTAACTAACCTAATAAAATCATAGCATTATTGGAAATTGTAAAACTGGCTTCCATTCCTCATTCTAATCCCTACCCCTACTGCAGGACTGCAGGCCCCTTTCTCTTTAGCTACATGTATCTGTGCATAAGTATGGACTTCAAATGAATATATGAAAATGGCATTTATATAAAGAGGTATTACCTAGGCTTTCTCATGTAGTCAGACACAGTCAAACCTTTGCTGTTCCCTAGCCAGCATTGAGAAAGTGGTTCAAATGATTCCACCTTCCTAATATCCTCTCCAGCTCTGTGAATTAGGAGACTGAGGCAGGAGGATTGCAAGTTTGAGGTCAGCCAGCCTCAGCAATTTAGTGAGGGTCTAAGCAACTTAGTGAGAACCTGTCTCAAAAAAAATAAAAAGGGCTGAGGATGTGACACAGTGGTTAAGTGCTCCTGGGTTCAATTCCTGGTAACAAAAAGAAGAAGAAGGAGAAGAGGAGGAGGAGGAATTAATTATTCCCTTCAGTTGTCCAAGATACAGAAAAAATTCCATATCCAAAAAGAATCTTGTATTAATGCATTCAGCAAGAAAAGAAGGTCAGAATAAAACAGTATAAATGGCCTTGGTGATCTCAGTTTGCAGATATTCTCTCTCTGCTTTTATCTACTTCTATACCTACACCACGTACAAATCAATACCCACATACATCTATTACTGTTAATGTTGCTTACAAAATTTGTCTTCATAAATTACCATAAATCCCTCACCACTACTTCCAAAGAATAAGAATGGGTAGGCAACTAACTCCCTGGACATTTGAAATGTTTTCCATCATTTATGTAAACACAAAAGAACTTTCGGATGCAGCTGAAGAAACCATTATTATATATATTTTTTTCTGTATCATGCAGGTCATGATAAAATTATGGTAAAGAACTGCAAGAAGTCAACCAAAAAAACAAAACAAAACATAACAACAACAACAACAACAAAAACTCATGATGGTGTGAAGAAGAAGAAAACAGAGTATCTAATGGAATTAATTATTTTCCAGAGATAAGAGACCTAGAGAGGAGAAAAATTCCAATCTATACCTAGAGTCAATTCTATTGGTCTTTCTAACAGGATTATGTCATCATGAAAAATGTTTGGTAGATGCCCTGGATACTTAAGTCTGCAGACAAGTCAGAATGCATATGCGGCACTGGTGCCAACAGGCTTTTTCTCTGTTCCTGTGTCCAGATTTTTCCCCAGAAGAAAAGACAGTCCACAGGGAAACTTTTACAAGTGAGACTGATTTGTGATAGTGTTTAGTGATGATGGCAATGATGTTTGTTTGCTCAGCACTTTATTCTTTTCAAAGCTTATTCAAAAACATTGCCTCTCTTTTAGAATATCCATTGCATTCCATGTTTGTTTATGAAGAATATTCTTGTGTTTGTATCTTATTTCCCAATTTTTATCTTTTGCATAGCCTCTGCTTTATCCAAAATTGGTCTTTGACACTTGAAATTGACTTGTCCTTTCCAGCCTTTTTTTTTTTTTATCCTGTTGCTGGCAATGTCCTCTCTTCTCCTTTGTATCTTCCAAAATTCTTAAAATTATAGTTCACGCTCCACCTTCTTTGGAAAAGCTTCTCTTGAACTTCTATCCTGAGTGCTCCTAATTCTCATTATCTCTAGATCTCACTTGGTAGGTGTCTCTATATATTAGTCATAGCTGGAAGAGAACTAATTAATAGAAACACAACTCTAACTATCTTAAACAAGAAAAAAAGGTCTTTTGGTGGAAGACATAGAACAGATAAATTAAGAATGTGGGTGTAACTTCAGAAGCAGATGAATTTAGTGGTTGTTATCGTTTGTATCTGGAATGTCCCCCAAAGGCTCATGCACTGAAAATTTGATGCCCAATGCAGAAAGATTCAGAGGTAGGGATTTGGAGAGAAGGAAGATGGTTTCTAGAGTACACATGGTTGTTTTGAACTTTTTTTTTTTTTTTTTAAGAAATGATCATGGGGATCATGAAGACTCTGTCCTTAACAATAGATTAATTCATTGAGGGACTCATAACTCTTGGAATGATTGGGAGATGATGAAAGATGTAGAAGGGGCAACCGAGCCACAGGGACTAGGTCTTTGCGGGTGTACCCTTGGGACTATATTGGTACTTGCTTCCTCTTTTCTCTCTGCTTCCCAGAGGCCATGAGGTGAGCAGCTTTTCTCTGCCACTCTGCCACCATGATGTTCTGCATCACCTCAGGCCCAAAGCAATGGAACCTGCTAACTGTGGATTGAAACCCCAGGAACTGTAAGCCAAAATAAATTTTCCTCCTTCAAGATGATCTTTCCAGGTATTTTCTCCCAGTGACAAAAAGCTGACCAATACAATGATTTAATGATATTGTCAGAGATCTTGAGTTTTTATAACTTTCTTACTCTGGCTTCTTTCTCTGCCAGAGTCTCCAAGTTATCATTGAGCAAGTTATGATTGGCAGTTTCAGACCCTTATTCTCCCAGGTTAGTACATTCTGATGATCATGGGGAATCTTCCCAGAAACCACTAGTGTAAAAGTACTGGGAAGAATCCTAATTTGCCAAACCTTGATCACTTCTGCATCAACTGTTCTAGTCAGGAGTACAGGTGACTGTGGGGTCAGTGTCATCTGAACCACAGAGAGAATGCTCTCTGTTGGAGCAGAAGAATGAAGGCAGGCAGGTAAGAACAAAGCACATCCATGATGCTTAGTAGTATAAAGTTGTCATGTGTTTCATAGCTTCCCTCTACCAAGAATGCAAAATTATACAGTTTGGGACCCTGACTCAAATGCCTTTGATTCCCTGATTATTTCTTATACATAAGGGGTGTTAAAAATATGTCAAGGTGCTTTTGGAGTAATCATGTAATATGTCTGCAGATGCTTATTATGGATTGTTAGGGACTGGTTTTACAGGGATCAAAGTATGGACTGTTATCTTCACTAAGGCCACTTACTGGTACTTTCTTTTAGGACATACATTATTCCTATACCTCCATTGGCTGTTTCATAAATATAGCCATGGTTTTGGGAGTGGAATGAGAGTTCTGGGGAGAATTTGGAAATGGTTCCCTGCAAGTCTAATCCCTTTGTTGAGAAGCAGTTCTGTGTGTACATTCGGATGCTGTATTATCTCCACAAGAGAAAACATGATTAATAGTACCACATAAGATGTGACTCTAAGATGGCTGGGGAAAAAAGCCAATTTTCTATTCAGCATTTGGACCCCCCTGAAAGTGAGTTGTATTGTAAATTCGAGAGAGTCTTGTATAAATCTGCTAAAATTTCTATTGGAATAGATGACCTATTTAGTCTATTACATCTCTAGTTTCTACAATTCCGAGATTCCTTGGGGCGTGTGCAGAATGGAGCAATCGAAGAACAGCAAATTTCACAGTATGGTCCACCATCTGTATAGGAAAAGCAAGAAAACTGATGGGATTTCTCTCCCTGGCAGATATTTATTTCTCAAGTGCCTTTAAAACAGGAGGTCTGCAAAATTCTTCATGAGTGGTTAAAACATGAAGATTGATTTACAAATGTATATTTACTAGGCAGAAATATTTCACAATGTGTCTAAAATTTCCATTAAAAATCTAACCAAATATTTCTAGCTCTCCCTAGACTCCTTTGCTCCTACAATTTTAATAAATCAAGGAACATTTGTAAGTGCTAAATGTTAAATGGTTATTCACAGTTAATTTTTAATCAACTAACAACAGTTATGTGTTAATTGAATGCCATTAACAAACCATAACTTGATGCATTAGTTCTTTTGTTATGCAAAGAAACTTTTCCCTAAAGCTTTTATATATTGTCTGATTTCCTTCTAAATAGAACATCAATATCTATAAGTCTATAAATTTAACAAATGTGTTTGTTGACACTAGGTATGTATCTCTATATGTGTGTCTCTGTACCCACTTAAAACAAATCAGAATGTGCTGAAGTACTGAAAATGAAAGAGCAATGCAAATAAAGTCCCATAAATGAAATTAGGTAAGCACTAACCAAAAGAGAAGGCAATTTGACATTTGGGAATTATAATGTAACTCCTACTTTTTTTTACTTTAATTTTCTGAGTTTTGCTTAATATTTCTTTGGCTTTTATTTTCTAGAATTACTTTTGAAAACACTGCAAGATTGATTTTGATAGGCGATATTTCTTCATTATAGACTGAAAAAGAAAATTAACTCAAATGAGTAATACAAAGCTAATATGTATCATTACTCTAATGTAGTTCTGAAATTGTAGCATTGTTTTGTGGTCAAAAGAAGGTAGAGCCTGGGCCATAGTAGGCAAACCATCATAGTTCCAGTGGAATAGACTGAGCAAGGTCCAGTGGGAGATGAGGAAATGATGCTGGGGTGTCCATGCCTGGTGGCCTTGGATATCTTGTCCTTTATCCACTTTTCAGGCCATCAAGTGATGTGAGAAAATCTAAAAGGGTTTTAAAGCCTTGGTCTGTTTCCCTAAAGTAGCAGAGTTAATTGGATCCACACTTAAGGCCTTGTTTCATCACTTAACATGTGAGTGACTTGAGCAAATCATGTAACCACCTTTAGGTGGGAGAATTTCTACTGGCTTACTGGGGTTATGAGAACCAAATGAGGTAAAGGCTTTTAAAAATCCTACACGAGCTACACAAATATTAGTTATCATTATGGAAATGTGCCCAGTGTGCCTGATGGAATCCATCTAACATTGGTGCTGGACATAGAACTAAATATTTTTTTTTTTTGAGAAGACTTTATACTCTGGGAAAGTAAGACCTATGTAAAAGTAGAAGTCAAGATCTAGGCACATTTCCATATGTGAGGCTATAAACATCCTCAGTGTGTATTACCTTTCAAATAGTGAAACATTAGTACATGGGATGGGAGTCAGCCCAGCCTTTTTAGGAGACAGAATTCAATGGTATTATTTAATTAATTAATTTGTTCTAATTTGTTATACATAGAATTCAATAGTATTTAGATGAACAGAATACTTCCCATGCTTTCAGGAAGAACTACCAAAAAACATTTTCTAAATATCTGATCGGTTAGAACTCTTTCATATGTCATAATCCTAACAGGATTAAATACCTTTTGATAGAACCAGTATATTTTCTAATTACAGCATAAAAACACAAGGTGCAAAGCATTATATTTTCCTTTAAATGTGCTTTAAAGATCTTACACCTGGCTACAACAAGTCTATTTATAAGGCTAATGGATGACTACTCTGGGTCAATAAAAAATTAATTGGTAATAACTGAGTTGATTTCAAATTTATTATAAGGATATTCCAAAGGATCAAATTAGCAACATTCAGTTTTGGTGTGAATTGTTCCTGTTGCCTTAATTAATCTCATCCCAATTCTTCCTAATGAGGAATTGAGGTTTTCTGTGTATCTTTAGAACTGATCAGAGGGCAGGGTAACAGTCAAGGCTGGCTTTATGGACGCTTGCAGTATCCCAGTCTCAGAAAGTCTCCATATTTAATGTTCTCTACATTATTAATTTTATCTTTGAACTGTGTCTTATAGTCAGTCCCATGGGACAATGGAGCATGTGGATGAGCTGAGGAAATAAACGGAGGAAAAGAAAAGGCTGTATAGTTTAGGACCTTTCAATAGTTCATTTTGGTCTAAGTTGGCCAATGACTGTATTGCAGAGCAGCCCTGAGACAGGATGCATTGTAGTGGGTTTTTTTCTGAAGACACAATGCTTTAAATTTTAGTGTTTTGAAAGCCGTTTTCTACTGGAGAGAAATTTAGACACTCTGATAAGCAAATGTTAGGGCAATTATAAAATATAAGAGCACTATTTTTAATTGCAAGGACTTCGAAATTTTTATTTTTATGCATTAGAGTTATACACAATAGTGGGGATTCATTTTGATATATTCTTAAATGCAAATGGGTTTTTCCTTTTCAAACCCCAGGATTATCTTTTTCCCTCCCTCCTCCCTCCCATGACCCCCTTCTTCTACTCTATTGGTCTTTCTTATATTTATTTCTCTATTTTTAACTGATGGATTATAGTTATATAAAAAACTGGACTTCATTGTTGTATGTTCATGCACGCACCTAGTGTAATTTGGTCTATTTCACCCCCCCAGTTCTTCCCCTTTCAAGAGTACTTTTTTGTTCATATAAATTGGACACTCCAACCATCTGACAAAGTGCAGATGTGCCACTGACTTTTATAGAAAAATAGGAGACTTCTAGAAAGAGACATTCTCCTTAGCCATGTTTACCATGGGCACTGGGGCTTTTATATTCAGTCTAACTCTGTTATGCCCATAGACTGCGTTTTTCCTAAGTCAGCTAGCACTTGGGGTGGGTGTCTTCTGAGAGGCCAATGGATGGCTAGGGAAAAACAAGTCTGCAAGGCTAGGGACCTGGCTGTGTGACCCTGGATCATTGTTTTGCTTCAGTTCTCTCAGCCATAAAATACACTTGTCTCTCTCAAGATTGGAGTCCTTGGCATCCAAATTTGTGACATATGACGTAGTGGGGTTCATGAGTTTTGGTAGATTTAATGTCCCAGAATTTCGGTTTCACCATAAAGAGGGTTGGTCGCGTGATCATTTGGAATTCTTCCAGCAATATCCTTGTATTTATTTGAAGGCAGTAATTACTTGTCTTTCAGTTTCCCTTGGTTTTATCATCTGGGGAATAATTTTATGGATTAAAAAAGCCCAAATCTTTGTTCCTTTCTTTAATATGTTTATGAAAATATTTTTTGATCAGGTAGTTTTTTAGCTACTAATTATTAAGTGAAGAATGAAATATTCAGGCCTCCCAAACCTACCAACATCTCTTTAAATTGCTTTTTTCTTCCTCACAGCTAGATCTACATCTGTAAACGCCTAGGTCCTGCTGCCAGCCAATCTTGCTGACAGCTACTTGATTCTGGGGGCGCCTTCTATAAAACTGGTTATAGCATCTCTCTGCCCCATGGTGAAAAAAATAATGTAGTGTGATATGGTAAAGCATTGATTGAATACGCGGAATAGGAGTGTCTGTCATCAGATTAGAGGGGGCAAAAAAGACGGGCTTTCTTCTTTCTCTGGGGTGAGGAGGGTCTGAGAATTGCTGAGATATTCATTGAGATATGTTCCCTGGTATTTTCTGTGAAATCATTTTGTTATCAAAGCTTTGCCCCGTTTCAGCTGCCAGTGAACATTTCCAGCCCCCAAGTAGTGTGTGTGTGCATTGTGTGATAGTGGAGAATGGGAAAATGAAAAAGGATTAGTATTTGCTCATTCATTCACTGATAATTTCTATAATTAAGCACCTAGCCTCTTACTAAGTGTCTGGCACCCAGTAGGTGCTGAATTAAACTACCTTATGATGAAAACAAAGGTTTCTAATCCAATGAAATAAAATATAAACAAAATGAAAATTTTATTTTTGAGTGAAATGGATTGGAATTGGGGTTCTGTGGATAGGAAAGCAAGAGCCTAGTCAACTCTTGGATCTCATGGAGAATGTAATCCCATTGATTAAATGGACTTTGCACAAAAATAGTGACATTGTGAGGAAATCATTAAAAAGATGACAAGAAAGCTGTTTTAAGATGCTTGGTACATGGGGCTGGGGTTTTGGCTCAATGGTAGAGCACTTGCCTAGTATATACGGGGGTGGGATTTGATCCTCAGCACCTCATAAAAATAAATAAACAAAATAAATGTATTGTGTCCAACTATAACTAAAACAAAATATTAGGGGAAAAAAAAGATGCATGGTACAGTGTTGACTGGGTTCCTTTGTTATTCCTGGGAGAGGGAGCTGCCTACCAGTCTTTAAGGGAAAGTGCGCAGGGAAAAGTACACTTGAAAGAAGGATATATTTTAGAATATTTGAGTATCTATAATACGTCAAACCCTTAAAATGTTAAGTCCTAAGCATATAACAATAAGATGTAGGACATGGAAAAACTTAGAATTTACATGAATGGTTCTCAAAATTTTATAGCTTGAAATTTACCATGTGTGACAATGCAGATTTGCTGGCCTCTCCCAGAGAGCGTCATCTTCAGCAAGTCTGGAGTAGAACATAGGAAGCCATGCTTTGACAATCACCTGGCGTGACTGAGGGCATGTTGTCTAAGGATCGTGTCTTGGGAGACACTGATATATAGCAGTATGGCAGTACTCAAGGTGTGGCCTCCAGACACAGAGGCATCTGGGAACTTGGAAATTATGGACATCTGCCTTAGATCTACTGAATCACAGTCTATGAGAGTGGCCCAGCAATTTGTAATTCTGATGCTTGATGAAGTCTGATAAGTAGGCCTAGGAGATGTCATAGAATTGGAGATGAATTTTGCCTCCTTCACAATTCTTCTGGGTTGATCAATGAATAATAATTATGTTTTGGATATGTGTTTACACTATGTAGTTCAGTCCAAAGACAAAGAGTGGTATAAAAAAAATCCACTAATCATTCTTTGTGTGAAATTAAAACACAGAGAAATGAGCTGGGTGCCATGGCGCATGCTTGTAATCCCAGCGGCTAAGGAGGCTGAGACATGCGGATCCTGAGTACAAAGCCAGCCTCAGCAATGGCGAGGCACTAAGCTACTCAGTCAGACCCTGTCAATAAATAAAATCCAAAATAGGGTTGGGGATGTGGCTCAGTGGTCGAGTGCACCTGAGTGCAATCCCTGGTACCAAACAACAACAACAACAACACCCAGAGAAAAATGGTCTACATTAAAGAAAATTAGCTTAGTTGGAAAGAGCTTCATAAAACCAGGCATGTATTTGTTTGTTGGTACATAGTGGATCAGATTTGAGAGCTCAGTCATCAAGGAAGCCCTTGTTCCTGTCTTCCATATTTGTACTTTTTTCCATGATTGTATGCTTTTTTGTCACTTACATTATAGAAGGAGAATGTGATGTGGGGCTAACACAGGACAAATATGAATGTCTGGAGTTGATGGCCTTCCTAGCTCTGCCACCCTTTACAACTAACAGTTTCTCTCAGCCCTAGTTTTCTCTTTAATGTATAAATGATGTGTGCCTTATCTACTTCACAGGGTTGTAAAGATGATAATAGGAATAGCTAACATTTATTGAGGACTTACTCTGTGCCAGACACTGTGTTAAGTGCTTTACATGAATTATCTCTTTTAATCTTCCCAAGAATCCTATTATCATTGTTGTACAAATGAGGAAATTGAGGCTTGGTGAGATTAAGAAAATTGCCTGAGGTCACACAGCTGGAAAATGGTAAAGCCAGGATTTAAATTCAAAGTGTCTGATTCAGAACTCAAGCATATAACTGCCATGCTGGACTATAAAGTTTGAAATGAGATGGAATATAAACTGTAGAGTTCAATTTACACTGAGAAAAAGGAAAATGTCCACGTACTTTGTTTGTTCATAGCATCATCCAATATTTTGTGATACGTAGTAGGACCTCAATCAAAAACATTAATGCAACTATATGTTCTTTAACTTTTTTTTCCTAAGTCACAGGCCTTGTCTGGTTGTGTTTTTGATATTAAATAACAAACTAGGAATAAAATTGAGAAGCATCTGACAGTTCTTACTGAAATATAGGGACTGAGAATATTCACGCAATTTCTGCCCAGCTCTTGTTTTCTCCCATCTATGTGTACATCTCTAGAGCAAATGGCATGTATGATGTGTGGTTCTATCTCCTTATCCTAATTGGAGCACTGTGGGTTACTCTTTTACATATAGGTTTTCAAACTGAAGATTAATTATCAGTAAATTGGTTAAACATAAGATACTGATTTCTACATGTACCCAGAACTGTGTTAAGCCCTGTGGGATGTGAAAAAAAAATTATATCTTGTAGCTATGGAACTACTCAAGGACTTTATAATCAATTGGACAGGCAGGATGAAGGATAAGGTGTGCAAAATAAAACAATAATGAATAATATAGTCTATAATGGTAGTTTAATAATGACATAATAAAGATTTATAGAGACATAATTACCAGAGGTACTGGAAAGAATTCTGGAAAAAAGCCTATGTAGTATGAGTCTAATAAATGTTTGTTAAATAAATGAATGAATGGATAGACAGCTTAGAATTGGAATACTTGGATTCTGGTTAAAGCCATTATGACTATTGCTATGATTTAGAAGAAGTTATTTAATCTTTTTGGGCCTGTTTCCTCATTTGCAAAATGGATAATATAATGGTAACTCTAGCACCTTCTGAAATGCATGATGATAACTAAATAAAATAATGGATGTAAAAGTATGCTGTAACTGGAGAATGACATTCAATTGTAAATGTTATTTCATTTTCAAATATTTACAGCATATGAAAATATTTTAAAATCATTGTCTTAAAATGTGCAACTTCAATAAAGGTAAATGAAAAAAATATAAAAATAAAATGAGATTGAGCCTTGTAAATGAATTCAGGTCGATGTGCTCCTTGGCTGACAATAGGCTGAAAGGAGCAATGGTTCCCTACATAGAGCTTGACTCCTGATGCTTTGTTGGCTGAATCAGACAAGCCAGGCTCAGAGACCTGTCTCCATATCTAAATTGGACACATTCAGATAGGATCTCAGAATTGGAACTCAGCATCTTTGGTTAGTGCAAAGTGTAGCAGAAACAATAAACCCCTATGGCCAACACCCCTTTTGAATTTGAGAAATAAAAAAAATGCAAAATAAAGCCCCAAACACCCCAAACCAGAAGCCTACATCAATTTCAATCTTTATATTATAATATAGAATAATTATAATAATTAATATATAATTATAATTTTATTTAGATTTATAATTATATTATATATTATTATAATTGGTTTTAAATTAAATAATATAATTTAATAATATATATTTATTATATAATTAGATAATAATTATACAAGTGGCTCATGGATTAATTCTTCTTTTCAAGAAGGAAAATTAAAATAGTAAGAAAAAGAGGGCTCTCATCTTCTATTCTACTTCTTTTCCCCCCTCACCAGAGGGGATCACGATCATGCAAATGATGCATGTATCCTCAGTTCCCATACAGAATTTTGTTTCATATGCCTTTAATTTAAGACCCACATGAATGGCACATGATGTAATTTGTTCTGTCATTTCTCTTTTGCTAACTGATGTGCTTTTGATTTCCAGTTGGTGGAAATATAAATATTTAGCTAATTTCTCTTAAGTAGACAATCACTTATTAAAAATACATTTTAAAACCATGTTGACTTTGTCTTCCCAACAGGCTCATTGCATTTTAGAGGAGAAAGCAGTCAGCAGAGCTCTAGGACACACGCCTTCCCCTTTCCAGTAGGACAGGCAGAGCCTGACCGAAAAGGTAAAGAACTACTGAGGATGATCCGTAATCAATATCATGAAACACAATTCAAACAATGGCTTGCTTCTGAGAGTCACTGTTCAGTTGACCTGAAAATAATCTCTTCTCCCTCCCCATGCCCATGCTCTGTCCTCCGCCCCATCGTCCCTCCCCAGAGTCTTTGTGTGCTGACTCCAAATGAGTGGAGTTTGAACTCTAGCTGCTCTCCCAAGAGTATTATTATTCCCCTCCCTTTAAACGGAAGGGTGCTAATTAATGTAGAAAAAGTTATATGCCAAGTTTGCTTTGCCTGTGGTTTCCTTAGATTAAAGGCTACTGGCAACTCCAGCTCTGTCAGAAGAGCCAGTGCTGTATTCTTATCCCCTGAAGGAGGTTTCAGCTCTGCTGACTCAAGAAGACATCAGCTTTTGATTTGGAGTTATTGGATATTGACCCATCACTCACAGCAGAGTTATGGGCCTGCTTTCCCGGACCCAGGGAACTGGGCTCCGGCTTTGCCTACAGCATCCCCCACCCCTCCCTTCAGTTTCTGTTGAACCTAAGCCTGTAAATGTCAATTTAATTTTGTAAAGGCCAGGCAGCTGTCAGTTCTTCCTGGGGATTCAGGGAGAAGGAGCACAGGATGATGCCCTCAGTAACACAAACATTTTATAGTATTTTACTGTGGCTCTCCAACTTCACCAACTTCCTACATCCTTGTCCTGGTATTGTCAAACCACCTTGTCTTCCCTCACTTTGGAAATTATCAGTGAGCCAGGTCTTCAACTGGAAATGTAACCAGTTTTAAACGACTCCAGTATCTGGCAGATCTAATGCAACAAAATGAAGAACATGGTTTGGATACCGCCTCCTCTGTAAGAGACTGCTCTTAAAAACATAATCTTGCTTAAACAGATAATGAGACTGATCAAAAGTGGTAATTCAGATAATCTTCTGACAAGGAAAATCCTTACTCAACTTTCAACTTCACCTTTATGATGAATCCAGTTATTTCTCTCATTCTGATTGTGGCATTATCCCAGTTTGAGACGACATTCCTATCTGTTTGTGCCTACCCATCAGCCATAGTTTAGGCTATGCAAGGAGGAATTTAGATAAATGATAACCAGTCTTTTGGAAAAAACCATCTTATATTAAGGGTAGAAGAAACTAAGCATGATGACTTTGACCTAGTGGCAAAGCCTCATGTTTGCCTCGTGCATAGAATGATTCTGAGACCACAGGGTACAAGACAGGAAAGGTGCTCCCACTATATCTTGTAACACTGAAGGCCTCAGAAACCATATGAACAGACTTTGACACAGAAAGAAATAGAAATATAGAAGCCTTTCTTCCTTCTCCGGTCACCTTCCCTCTGTCATGCCAAGCACTTAGGCTCTTTAAATAATTCACTATACCTTCGCTGGTACCTGGTGAGAGGTACAGGAAATAAAAGGGCTGCTACAAACATGGTGGCTCCTGAACAACAAAGTGCACAGACTGAAGGATGCACATGATACAATTTGTTCTGTCATGGAAGTGCTCAGCAAAAGTGAGCACTGTGGCATGAATACTGAAATTTTGCTGAAGCTTCCTCAGTGCCTCATGGATGTGTTGGGACCCAGCAGAGAAAAAAAAAATTATGGGGGTAGGATAGGTAAGCACTACACAAGTAATGGCAGTGCCCCTTGTAGGCAGATGCCAGGGAGAAGCAGGTGGCCAATCCCACAAGAGATTGATCTGTGGCTTGCAAAACTATGGGAAGAGGATCCATACCAGTATCACAACCTGATGAGGCGAGAAAGCCACCTCAAAGAGACAGAGAGCAATGAGGCAGAGGCACAGAGAGAAGCCCCACACAATTCAAGCTGTGGTTTTTATCTTCTTCTAGTCTATCCTTCTAAATTTGATTTCAAAATGTAGATTGATTTGGATTTTCTTTGCAATCAAAAGACTCTTAAATTTTGGCAGATTTGAGGTCAGGTAGGGAATAGTGAGTGAGAATGAAAATTCCCTGCACTCTAGTGAGAAGGGGCTCGGGAACCCAGAACAAGGCAGAATCTCTTTATTAAGTATCAATGAATTGGAGCCAAAGCTTGATGGGGAGACTTGCAGCTCATATCCAGGGAAGACTAAGAGTGAGGGTTTAGTGTGCAACTGGACTCTTGGTTATTACCATTCTCAAGTTTGTATGACCCTGGGAACTGTGGTGGAGCAAACCTATTGGAGGGGAAGGTAAAGAGGGTCTATATTATACCACAGCAGAGGAGAGTCAGGGTGAAGACCAGGGCTGACTGGCACACCATGAATACTTGAACTCTCCAATAGAACCTGTGGGGATTCCTGACATTTAGTGAGCATCTGCTATGTGAATCACAGGCTTTCTTTTCTTTTTTTTCTGTATTTTTTTGTTGGTACATTATAATTGTTCATAACGGTGAAATTTATTGTTACATGTACATGCACAAAATAATAACAGTATATATAATTTGGCTAATATCATTCTCTTGCATTTCTCCTTTTTCCTCCCTTCTCCCTGGTCCATTTCCTTAACTCTATTTATCGCCCTTCATGAGTCACAGGTTTTCATGCAAGGCCTTGTCTATGACACATTCAAGTTTCCAAGTACTTATCCATTTTATGCATAGATTAAGGCACCAGTAACCTTTTGTCCCAACTCTGAGAGCTAAACTATTCTGAAGATACAAAATAGTGTCTGCTTTTCTATCATCACCATTATAGTTTAGATAGACCTAGTTAATGTGGATAACACTGTAAAAGGCACACTTTCTAGAATTTAGAGTTAAAAAGAGTCAACAGCTACATAATAATAGCACTTTATTTCTTGACAACATTATTGCTCTCTCTCTGTCTTTTTTTTTTTTTGTCTTGCGAAATTCCTGTTTTAATGAACATCTCATTTAATCCTTCCAATAATCCTGCAGGGAAGGTGAGATAGAGGTTTTTCTTATTTTGCAGATGAAAGATGAAACTCACAGGAAATGTGAATGACTTGGCAGAAGTTACTTAGCAAGTTAGTTCCAGAACAAACTAAATTTCCTCCTAAGAGAAGGGAGACTGTGATCTAACTTCCGTCCTCTATGGACCATGCATTTGACATGTGACTTTCCTGAATTTTCACAACAGGACTGCAAGGTAGGCTTTATTATTCCTTCTTCTAGATCAGGAAATCGAATGCCAGTGAATAAACAATTTATGATTTCTCACTCATTTAGGGGATAAAGTTGGGTTGAGCTTGCATTAATTAATCTTTATAGCTTGAAAGCCATGTTCATACTACTGTCCCAGCCTTCCTCTATCCTTCAGGCTTCCTGCTGTCCCCCCTGCTGAGAAAGGAAACACTCATGTATTATAGCTCTAACACTGTAGAGGATTCTTTTCGTGGAACTGGGATGTTGGTGAAGCAGAACTGGAATTCAGTGGAGCAGAGCCATCTGTAAGAAGTACCACTAGTTTCAAGTTTATAGGGGAGACTGGCAGGAGAGGGGAATAAAATATGGTTTGTGAACAAATTCAGGAGCTGAAGGGATGTGTGGGCACCCTTGAGATAGTGACCTTGGCCCATGCCTGGATGGGGACAGAAGGGTTGTTCCCACTCAGCACTTACCCAGCTGTACAATTCAGAGCACAGAAAAGTTCCCTCCTGATCTGGGATCGGCTTAAGCCCTGAAGCATGAAATGTGAATACCTTTTGCACAGCATCCATTAAATAAATGTTATTCTTCTCCCTGGCAGAAAACACAAATTTCTCTGCTCAGAGCCATAGTGTAGCAGAAGGAACACAATTTACAATATCTCTCTTTACGATAATGGCTCTCACCTTCCAAGGAAATGAGCTTGGAGGAAAGGAGCACCATTGAGTGCCCAATGACAAGTCTGCGAGGCTTGCCACTGCTGCTAATTATCTGGCAGGGAGGAAAGGCTGTGTCCCTCGAATACGGAGAAGGGCTTGTGAACTCTGGAGAAGGGGCAAGGCGCTTTGGTGTCTCTGTTATGCAAACTGGAGAATGGCCCCATCGGGTCGTGCCTGACCTTTACCTCTTCTCCATGATGGAGCAGACATTTTTGCCAATTATGATCCTAAACACGCTGAAAAGTACCCTTGGCCACTGACAGTTTGCAAGGGAGAAGCAATGCCTCTGGAATAATACCATGCTCAGGACAAAGAGGAAGGGTAAACAAAGCATTACTTTGTGTTGCAAATAGACGGCTTTGTTAAATACTGAAGAAATCCCCTTGGTGTCCACCTTACACAGCTCTGATAAAAATGCATTTGCAATATGCTCCATGTCAAGAAATCACATCTTACAGGGCCAAGGAGGTTAAGAGCATCTCCCCAACTACAGAATAAAACTCATTAAAATCGTCTTTCCAGTAAGAGAAGGCCCTGTTTGCTCTCCTCCCCACAGCCTCCTCTTTTTTTTTTCTCTTAAGCTAATGTTTTTCAGAACTAGAGACACAATCAAAAAAACACAATACACATTTGTGTTAAAAATAATAAGCGTGATAAATATGGGAGGAAATATTAATGGTAAACAGAATCAGCAAACAGCAGAGACAGAAGTGAACTTAATAGAACATACTTGACGGGCAGGTAACACATTAAAATGCCATTTCGGCAGACAGAATTGATAGCAGACTTGCTGAAAGAAAATCTGGCCCAAAAAAGAGGACAAATACAATCTTCATCCCCTTTTCCTGCCACATGTTGCAGACGAGTAAAACCCAGGGGGGAAATTCTGCAAATATGTGTGAGTCCAGAGGAAAAATTAAGTTGACTATTTACAAATTTTCTTTCAAGCATGAAAAGGGAACTAGAAAAGAAAACAGGTCATTTAAAAAAAAATTCAAGTCTGGTGTTTTCTTCCTGTTAATATAGTTGCCTGAGAAGAGGGGTATAAGGAAAGGCTGATTTCCAACCCAGGAAACATCTCTCAGAAATAAAGACAGTATGAAATGACTTTTGTCAGACAAGCAATATGAGAAAATCTAATATTGAGAGGAGACAATATTTTTTTCCTGCTGCCCAGTGAGTACTGATGGACTGGCAGCAGCTTGGGTTTGGTTATGGGACTACTGATGGGAATCAGAGAGGAGAGCCAGGGAGTGGCTCTGCTGTTAGTGACAGGAAGGACTGTCATGGGCATGAGATAACCTCAGGAACATTCTCGTTCAGTTCAGGAGGTTTCTAAGCATCTAGATACAATCTTTGATACCTACATGAGCTTTGTTGATCTTGTACTACAGCTATCTTTGCTCTTCTAAAGGAAAGGTAACCTCCAGGTATGTGTACACTCTTGTAGGCAATGATCTGTTACATAATAGGGCCGTAGATTGACCAGCTAGAATGTGGAGATTGAAAAGAACTCCAGGGAAAAAGATACACAGACAATCCAATTCATGATAGTTCATCTAACAATTTTTGAATTTATGATGGTGTGAAAGTGATATGGTTTCAATAGCAAGTGTACTTTGAATTTCAGTCTTTCCCTGGGATAGCAGTATGTGGAATGATAGTTTCCTATGAAGCTGGGCAGCAGCAATGAGCCCAAGCTCCCAGTCAGCCACTTGAACATGGGGGCAAACAATGGATATTAGGTACAGTTTTAACAGTGTGTTTTAGATTCAGGCTTTCAATTCATCACCTGAGATATTCTACATATTATTATAAAACAGACTTTGTGCTTGATGATTTTCTCTAACTGTAAGCTCTTCAAGTGCCCTCGACACATTTAGTGTAGGCTAGGTAACTTGTGATCCTGAGTAGATTAAGTATATTAAAAAATTATATATATGTGTGTGTGTGTATATATATATATGTATATATATATATATATATATATATATATATTTGATATTGGAAATTGAAACAAGGGTTGCTTAACCATTGAGCTTCATCCATGGGCCATTTTTTATTTTTCATTTTGAGGCAGAATCTCAACAAGTTGTTTACGGGGCTTTGCTAAATTACTGAGGTTGACTTTGAATTTGTGATTTTTCCTGCTTCAGCTTCCTGAGCTGCTGGGATTATAGGCATGCTCCACGATGCCCAACCTATTAAATACATTTCAAACTTATGATATTTTCAGTTTATGATGGGTTTATTGAGGCATATCCCCATCAAAAGTTAAGGCGCAACTAACTCTCAGGTCGTTCCTGAGAAATAGGGTGATCATGGACCAAAAAGAAAGTGAATTTGAACTGTATATGCTTGTGTCTTTGTTCAATGAGGAAGTCTGGGGGCTGGAGTTCTAGTCTTATTCTTCAATAGTTCCCGTCTTTCTCTTTTCAATATCAACTCTCTTTGTAATATAGACAAGTCACTTTCAACTAGAATAAACATACATTGCTGTGTGCTCTGGAGAGTCCTATGTTATGTCTAATGTCACTATCAATAATCCCCCTCATTCTCAAAAGTATCCTGTTTTGGATGAAAATTCTATGGTCACTCTACTTATAATAAACTCTCTGGGGCTCAATTTTTATATATGAAAATAAGGAGATTGTTCTAGAAAGCATTACCCTGAACTTACACAAGGGTTTCTTGTGTACCACTATGTGAAGTATACTTTTAATCGGTATGGTTTACAAGTGTCAACAAATAAGCTGGGGCAAATTAAGATATTGTCCCCATCAAGGATATTTTCTTTTTATGGAGGGCTTTTGAAAACAATATTTTTATAATTTAAAACTTAATATTTAATGGTGAAATTACAACTTCAGATATATGCTATTTTGCTTTCTTGGAGAATCACTAAACATTGGGCTAACCTTCAGTGGGAAGCTCAGGAGACCCTAAAAACCAATCCTGGGCAGGCTGTAGGCAAATAACCTGAGAAATTAAATGCAACATGATTTTGGGCCTGATGCCTCAAGATTTTAGTGACTCTAATTTATATATTTAAAAAGCTCCCTTAGGTTTTTTCTGATACAAAACTGGTCCTGGAATCATTGATGTATCCCAGAATCTTCGCTTTACACATATAGAGACTGTGGCTCAGGAGGTAACAGCCATAACAATGAATCTTTGCCTTGTCTTTGTTATTTACCAAGTATGAGTGGGTGGTGGTTTCTTCAATTTTATCAAAATCCTGTGGTATTTTAAATATGAATCCTGTTTTACAGATACTATGAAACAAAATAAAAGAATGTGCCCAAAGTTTTGTGGCTACTTAGTGGTAGAATCACAATTTTTAAATTAATTAATTAATTAATTTAGGCTCCTGAATCCTATCCTGATCTCTGTTACATCATAATGACTTAGGTTGTTTGTGGAAGGCTTGAATTTTCTACCAAAAAGCTGCCTTAAGTACTCATCTCTCGTTCTGTCCTTTTCCAGAAAGATGCATATTTAGGAGTTTTTGTTTTCTCCCTGGTTTTGGGTTTTTTTTTTTGGACCAACATTTAATTTTGCTCTTCCCCCTCCCTGAGCGTGTAGTGGGCTGCCTGGCAGAGATGGCAGGAGATGTTTTCATGCACAATCAAGGGCATAGATGCATTGGCTGTCAGCCTCAGGCAGGGACACAGACTTGTCTCCCACTAGCAGAGCGATGATGCGTTTCCCCAAAATGTTCCAAGAATGGCCTGGAATGTGACTAGACAAGGTCCATGCGGCCCCATGAATGGCTTCACACTGCACTGGCCAGAAAACAAACACAACAGTAATTCTTGGATTAGCATGAAAACACTTCCAAAGGGGGCTCAAAGACAGCCTTTTGTCCCTTTTATAAAAGGGAAGAGATGAGGTGTGACAAATGGCCTGTTGGTTGGCTTTCTGTGCCAGGCAGAGGTCATCCTGGAAGGGCACCACAGACACAATCAGTCTAACAAAGAAGAAGCAGAATGAAAACCAAAGGACAAAGAACATTTCAGAAGAGGCAAGGTGGTGTCTAAAGAAGACAATGCCAATTAAATAGGTAAGAGGGATAGTAGGACTCACACATTTAAGCAATTATGCCGCCTTTTGCACTGAGACATGATGTGAGATGTATGGTGCAAACAAGGAGGATGTGGGCAGCAGACGCAGGTATTCCAACCTTAGCTGAGACACTCTGATGTTCTGAACTTGTGTTTTTACATTGATAAAATGAAGACCTACCTTGCCTGGTTGCTATAATGGTTAAATGAGATCAGAGCTACAAAGTCAGGAAGAATAGTGGTTTAGTGGAGAGAGTCTGTGATGAGACATTGATGATTTGGGCAGTGTCCTTGTTTCTCAGTGATATGATGACAATGTGGCAAGTCATTTTGCCTGAGTGGACCTTACATTTTTCAGACCTTCATGAGTGCATATGTTGAACCACAATTTAACAAATGAAATGCTAAGAAGAAAGAAGTTAGATGTGGAGCATCCATGTTTGAAGCAAGAGCTTGTTGGGAGGGTGTGCCAACTTCTCCTCTCCTCTCTTTTTCTTTCCACCATGATAATTAACACCTGAGACAGCTCTTTTCCTTCCATACTCTAGGATTTGGTTGCTGTTCACTTCTGATGACTTTCTAAATATATTTTTCATTATAGATAGACACAATATCTTTATTTTGTTTATTGATTTTCATGTGGTGCTAAGGATGGAACCCAGTGCCTCACATGTACAAGGCAAGTACTCTGCCACTGAGCCACAACCCTATCCTGAATTTCTTGAGTTTAATAGCATAAACAACAAAGTAATTCTTTCCAAACTTCTAAGTCTTCAGAAATTTCAGTGGACTGGCCAAACTTCCTCATCTTAGATGAGGGTGGTGTATGAACAGACAGAAAAAGAAGATCCAGGAGGTTGATATTTGGATGACAGAATTAAACATTCCTGATTGACTTAGTGCTACTTCCTACAGCATGGGGATCTAAAAAATTTCTCCAGATTTGTAGACACAAAACTCTCATTATGATCTAAAATTGTCATTCATTCATTCATTTAGAGGAAAGAGGAATAGGAATCTGGGTGGGAATCTCACAGCTAAGGAGTCACTTTGAACTTCAGGTGACCTAAGTGAATGTCTATAAACAACTAATCCCAGACTAAAGTCAATAGCGCCACATAAAAAATAAATGATTTTCTGACTTTCGTTTTCATAGCACGATCTATCACATGACCCTCCTGTTATTTCACGTCTGTGTGTGTGTACACGTGTCTGCACTCACAAACACTGCCATAGCGAGCCTTCTATCCTCATAATGCCTATTACTTCAAAAGCATTTCTTTGGTCGTCTGCTTTAGGATCTATCTGTTTCTTTATTTATGGAGATTAGATAAACCTTCAAAGCCCCAAAGAAGTGAGGATTATATATTTGGAGACATTCCAAGAAAAATGAACAAGGGACCCCTATTTGATGTGCCTTATAAAATAAATATGTCTTAATCCTGTGCCCTGAGTTTTGTCTCCACCAGGTTCTCAATATGTAATCCTGGATAATCCCCTTGAACCTGGGGTTTAGTTTCCCTCATCTGTAAAATGGGGATAAATAATATCTTGTGAGAACCAAATGAGACATAATACATTTTGTTTTGGAAAGTTAAAAATGTCTGCCAAATGTGATTTTTACATGAAAAAAAAATTAAAAAAAAAAGAGTGACAGTAGTTATTACATGGGCAGTCATATTTTTAATGAAAATGTGGAAAGGAGACCTGTTCTCCCTTTCGTTAATATGTGGAGCCATGCAAATTCATAACTGGTAATAAATAAATTCATGACTGGTAGTCTTTGTACACACAGGGTTTTACTGAAGCTTAGAGGGCTTACCTGGAGTGGTTTGTAATGCAAACACAATGCTCTGTTGCTTGTTAGAGTCCTCTGAGGACTTTTGGGTTAACTCTTGGTTGAATCAGGAGAACTTTGAAGTCATAAGTCAACTTTATTCCTCAATTGTTGCCCTGTGACCTCTGATGGGGAAGTCGTGGGTGTCTCCAGGTTTGGGCTCATTCCTAGGTATCAAAGGGGATGTAAGAATAGAAGCCATCTTTTGGAAACAGCTCCAAACAGAGAAAATTGTGTACCTGGGAGTGCTAGCATCAGCCATGCCTTCAGTATGCTTGCTTTCCCAGCACTCATCCCTCTTTTTGGGGAGGAATGTAATCTGATAAATCAATCCATTTAGAAACGTTTGTAACTGAATGGAGCTTCTTGTGAATCCTAAAGGAGAATACCTGGGGCTGGTGGTGAGGCCAAATTCACCCGAAAGGCATGGCTGAGAATGAGGGACTGGGTGATGTCTAGAAAGGACTTCAGGATTCTACAAGGAAGAGGAACTGTTGATGGGCAGCTTCAAAAACCAAACCAAAACAAATACTTTCTCTTATTTGTTTAATTACACTTCTCCCCGACTTTGGTTTCCTTGTCTCTGGTGACAGTTTGAGCTGGCTTTCTGTTGGTGCCCCTGAAATGTGGCATTACTGTCATGGAGGACTCATTGGATCAAGTCAGGGGAAAAGCTCTTATAGGCATTGATGAGCTGAATGACCTTGGTCTGGCTCCCCTCACACCTGTAAAAAACGTGCAAATTTAAGGTGAACACTTATGTATTTTTATATGCATACATAAATGTATGTACATTTATGATTTGATATATGCATACACTGAGAAATAATCACCATCATCAAGATCAAGTTAATTAACTTATCTATCACCTCCTATGGTTACTTTTTTTTTTTTTTTTAATTTGCGGTGATCACACTTAGGAGCTACCTTCTTGGCAATGTCCAATATATAGTAGTATATTATTGGCCCTAGTCATCATGCTATGCATGAGATCTCCAGAACTTATTCATATGACTTGCCATTTTTGTAAAATGAGTTAGGATATAGAGATTTCCCAAGGTGCCTTCCAGTTCTAAATACCGTAATTACTTTGCTTTCTGTCTATCGAGTTCTGTAGATGGTGTGCAGCTTAATTGTGATATGTGGGTTACCACTCAAAATAACAGGGTGATGAAAAACACAGCAATGAAAGTTGACCACGGTGTGTGTCCTTCATCTGGATCCTTTTCACCTCCAGCACGGCAGGGCAGGAGTGATGTATTCTGAGTGCGCAGCACAGATGAATATCTGCCACGAGATTCTTGATCATTATAAGTGATGTTCAGATCAAGATAGCTGAGGTGAGCACAGACAATAACTGCAAGAGGAATGTTATTGCTCTAGCCGGTCTTCTCGTTCTTTTAATGACTGGGAAATGAAAAAACCCCACTCCATTCTGGAAATGTAAATGGAGTGAACTGGCTCCTCTCCTTGAATGGCTTAGACTGCAGACTCAACCACAAGCAAGAGGAGACACGAGTTGACCTCTGGAGTCCTAGCATAGCCTCTCCATTCTCTAAAATGTTGGCCCTGGAGGAAAAGTGTCACACATCTTCTTGTATGTCCTGTCGCACACTGAGTAATGTTGCCCCTCGGCCCCCAGCAGAGCATTTTAATGATAACGGCTGTCTTCAGGGACAGATTGTGACTTGTCTTTTAAAGGAAGATGAAATCTATTAAGACAGTGAGGACAAAAAAGAAAAGCTATGTCCCTGGGAAGAGAGAGCTCAAAAGCAGAGCACATTAGTGCCTTTCTCTCCCCCACCCCCTTTGTGAGAAGAGCGTACCCTTCAACTGTTCTGTTTTGTGTCTGGATTATTATGGTTGTTGGTGTATAAAATTGCTGCTTGGTGTGTATAATTTATAAGCTCTAAAAATGATAAATCGTCTCAAGTAAGAAGAGTGATTTGTGTTAAAGTCCTCAGGGTACTTTTGTAAAGGAATTTAATTTCTTGGGGGAAATTGTCTATAACTTCCTGTGGAATATTAGTTAACTCATTCAGAGCTGGGATTTATTTCCTATTGTCTCTATGCATATGTTTGTGCGTGTGTGTGTGTGTGTGTGCGTGTGTATGTTTACATTTTCAGTTATTGGTTTGAATAGGTTTCACCTGGGCAAATGAGACAATATTTAGTCAAGTTTGATAACCTGGGCGGTTTAATAGACAGCCTAGTTAATTTATTTTTCATTATTTTGGTGCAAACCAATTTTTTAGGATTTTCTTTAGGTTGAGGTTATTTTTGTGCTCTTGTCCAGTGGTTCTCAACCAGGAACAACTTTGCCAGCTGGGAGATACATGACATGCTTGGTTGTCATGACTCAGGGTTGCAGCTGGCATCTAGTGGGTAGAAATCACAAATGCTGCTACCCATCCTCTAAAGCACAGAAGAGCTCCCTATAACAAAGTTGTACGCCAAACATTTCTAGGTCTATTCTAATGGGTAGACCCCAGGGAACATAACTCAAAATATTTCTACCAAGAATTTTCTACAGAATCCCGCCCTTTTTTTCAACTTCTCATCACCAAGAATGGGAGGTGGGAGGCAAGAAGAAGTTGCAGCTGGGCAAAATGAGAATGGATCCTACGGTATCGAGTCCAGGGTGTGCTTGATTTTTTTTTTTAAAAGAAATGCATGATAATAATACTCTTTTCTCTCTCTCTCTCTCTCTCTCTCTCTCTCTCTCTCTCTCTCTCTCTTTTGTGTGTGTGTTTCCTTAATACTTAGGTTAATTCTTGATGAAAATAAAAGATTTTGGCTAATTAAAGGGAAATACAGGCTTCTTGAAAATACTTCTCAATAAAGGGCGATCAAGCATGGAAACTTGTGGTTTTAAACTTGTGTTGTATGTGAACTGTGAAGATTCAGGTCCAAGATTGGTGAGATGTGTTTAAGTGTAGGAGTAGATGTTAGGTGCAAAGATCATGCTGCCTAATATCATTTATGCTTTGCCTAGCACTGAGACTGACAGTTATAGAGGTTAATGGATTAACTGAAAATGTTGTAAGTACCACTTAAATATAAGTCTTCAATTATGCAAATGTGAATAGCTTCAAACTTTTTAGCCTGATGTTCAAGACTCACTACCACCCGATTCATCTTACTTCTTACTCACTCTCCTACTTAGATCTTTTGCTCTAGTCAAGCTTTTGTACTCAGGACTTTGTAAACTCAGCATGCATGTTCATAGAGAGTCATAAACTTGCACTTTGTCTGTGCCAATTCTTTCTCTACTGGCCATGAACATTTTAACTGTCCTTCAAGAGCAAGAATGAAACTCTGCCTTCTTTGTGAAGAAAAATGTTGGTTTCTTTCCCTCCCTCCCTATCTTCCTTCCTTCCGTGATTAAGTAATAACATTTATTAACTATGAGAGGTTAGCATCTAATTTTGACTTTTTTTTCTGTATTTAACCCCCTCCCCAAAATGCGGGGGGAACATAATGAGTTAGGGGACCTCCCCCAGTTCCAAGCATCACACTGACGAAACTCATCTTCTAACCCAGGACAAATCAGTCAACCTCTCTGATTCTCAGGTTTTTTAAATCTACAAAGTTGGCAGGATAATCCTCATTCTACTTCTCTTAAAAGATTTGGATCAAATGAGATGATGAACACAAAAAACCCTCTGAAAAATATAAAGGACTACACAAATGTAAGGCATTTTCGTTGTCACCATTTACAAAACTAAAGTGAATCTCACAAAGTGCTAATGTTGTACATATTCTGCAAAGCACTTAGCCGTAGTTGGCACTTAATAAACGAGAGCTCACACAAAAGCATTGTTTCCATGGTTAAGACACACTGGCATGAGCTGCATTTGAGAAGGTAGGCTGGGAAAAGGTTCCTCCCTTGTATTGATGGAGGAACTATTAAAAGCAGAATGTGATTTTTAACATCCCCAGGACCATGATAGAAATGAATAAAATTTTGTGCGCTTTATCATTTGTGACCTAGAAAAGAGAACCCTGAAGGCATGAAAAGTCTTAAAATAAATTATTTGTGTGCAAAAGGAGGCAACATATTCCACTGTTTTCGGCAATTTCAGTTTCTCCATTAAGGGTACAAATAGCGGATGGGGTCACCTAAGCAAAATGCTCCCTGATTTGTTAAAGGCTTTTCTGGCTACAAATTAATAAGCCTGAATTTATTATTTGTGGTTCATATACTGGCTCAGTATATGAACTTCCCTTTGCAATTGGTGGGAGGAGGGTGGTGTAGGGGGTGGGTGTGAGTTTATGCTTGGGAAGTGGGCACAGCTGGTTTACCATGGCTCAGCAGCGTCACAGAAGCTCCAGGGTCACAAGTACATGCAGTCACTCTGCACCATGACTGGCAAAAGGAGTTCTCAGTAATTGTTAACCTTTGCTACTGGATGGTTAGCAAATTAAAGCAAGAAAAGACTCGTCTTGTACCTCTCCCTCCTCTTCTTCCCCACCTATGTCTGTTTAAGAAAATACTTAGAAGTGAAACTTTGTAAAGGATTTTGAGGACACACAGTGCCTTCCTACTCAATGTTTGTCCCACAGACCAGTAGCATTGGCATTACTTGGCACCTCATTAGGAATGCACAGTTTCCACCTCACTGTACCTGATTCTGCATATTAACAGGGTCCCAGGTGAGTCCTGTGTGTCCCGTGTGCAGCGTCACTCTGGAGCAATGACACAATCAGGAATTTTCTAAAGAATGAATGAACATGTGAATGAATTAATAAATGAGAAGGCATAAACAGTTGGGCAGTTTGAGATTGTATGATCTTAATGTGTTGGGTCAAAATACAGATGTAAAATGTCAGGGTAAAAATGAGATGTTATCCAGACGGAGTAGCACACGCCTATAATCCCAGCGACTCAGGAGGGTAAGGCAAGAGGATCACAAGTTCAAAGCCGGCCTCAGCAACTTACCAAGGCCCTAAGTAACCTAGCAAGACTCTTTCTCAAAATGACTTAGTGGTCAAGTGCCTATGGGTTCAATCACTAATGCAAAAAAAAAAAAAAAAGAAAAAGAAAAAAAATTAGATGTTAACTCAAATGCAGTTGCAACTGCAGCTTATTTATGGTAAGATTTGGTAAAGGTGGACACAACATAGCAAGACCTAAGGAAGAGACAACACTGGAGAAATTTTTGAGAAGAAATTGCTTGTTAAGCAGTGTCCATGTTTCTCTAGTCAAAATAAAGGAATCAGAAGAATTAAAATTCAATTATTTACCAGGGAGAGAAAGAGTTGATTAGAAAGAAAGTTTGAGGGAATTATGGGGCAGAGGAATATCAAATGACTATACACACATAGATTTATTTATTCAATGCTATTATGTTGGCAGTACTGGTCATGGATCTATATAAGAAATAAAATGCCAGGGCCCAGGGATGAGGAGTGTGCTAACGAAAGGAACATGACAGCTTCTCTGTCCTTAAGGGGAAATAGTTTTATTCCTGAGATCCTTGTAGTAAATGAAGATGTGGGAAGAAATGTGCTCAGGTTTATCAAATTTGTTGAATAATGTGTAGGTTTATTCTCCAGTGGCTGATATTTAAAGTCATACTAGGTTCCCATCAAAGGTTGGGGGCACTACAAAATTCTGAATGAGTAGAGCTGCTTATTCTTTCACGAGCTGGGACCATCACTCAGGTAGACTTATTAAATCAATACTCCTTTTGTGTCCACATTTTGAGGTACTGTTTATCATTGGAACAGAGACCATGATGAGACATATGAGACGAGGGGAAGTGAATGAGAATCTAGAAAAACAAAATTGACCAATGTTGATCATCACCCAAGCTAGATGATGACTATGGAGAGTATATACCTCTTCCACTTTGATTATGATGATATTCACTGAATGTTTGAACTACTTCCCCTATGTGCAGTTAAAAATTGCCATGAACTAAAAGAAAAAAACTCGCTTTTATTCTCATTATCAATTCAGTTTGAGCTCTTATCACCTCTAAAACCCTGTAACCCATCTCCTTGACTCTTTTCTCTCCCCAACTCTTTTTGCACAGTGTTTCTAGATAAAGATCTCTTACTAAACCAATCATGCCACTTAAATAACAAAGCCTACCTTTCTTACTTCCAAAAACAAACAGACAAACAAACAAGCAAATGAAAAACAAATTCTTAGCTCTCTTTATAGCCTATCCATCAGACTTATCTCTATTCCTGTCTAAGAATCATTATCCTCAACCATCTTACATACTTAGAGGACTCTTTGATTTTGCTGCAACTCTTTCATCAGAAAATTCCTGCTAGATTTTAAGTGCCATCTTAAATACCAGCTTGCCTAGGAACTGAACCAAAAGACAACTTTTGCATGTATGTATGTCTTCCACTTTGATGATAATGATATTCACTGAATGTTTGCTAATAAATGGATAGATATTTCTCTGGCCCAATGATACAGTGGTCAAATGAAAAATTATTTTTCATGATATGGCGTGGATGTCTTATGTTTCCAACTCTTAGAGAATGGTAAAAATACATTTTTTGGTAGTATATTTAATACCTAGCATACATATTCTAAATAAATTTTATATATATATATATATATATATATATATATATATATATATATACACATACACACACACATACACACATATACAGAGAGAGAGTTCAAGTATCTGTAGAATTAAACGAATACACATCTGAAAAAAATGATTTTATATGGGATTAATTTATCATAAAAATAGAGGCTTCAGTTTATTGAGCATTTACTATGTGTCAAACACTGCTAAGTGCTTACTTATAAGGGCTCATGAAATTCTTGTAACAACATTATAAAGTAGTTGCTCTCATCCATAATTTAAAGATAATAATATTGGGCCTCAATGGAGTCAAGAGACTTTCTCATTTTTGTAGTGTTTATTCAATGCTAGAAATGAGACTCCGAGACATTTGACAACTGTGCTATTTCCGCTTGCCAGATAATAAGCAGGCTATGATGGCACTCTCCATTTCCTGTGTGGGGGATTCATAGGAGAGACCCCAGCATTAGACTCTGGGTGAAAAGATCAAAGATAACTAGAACCCTGCTGTGTGACACCTTGAAGAATTTCTATTTCCCCCAGGTTTTTGATTTGGGACTGCATAGTATTCCCTTTGGGGTCTGTGATCAAGAGAGAGCTTTCAAATGACATTGAACCCACATCATAATGAAGTGGCCAGATTTCACTTTAGCTAGTGAGACCAATAGAAGGCTTTGTAATTTGAATTCTACTTTCTCTAAAATCCCTTCCTGGCCCTCAGCCTGCTCTGATTTCTCCTTTCTCCTGAACAATGTTTGAATGTTCATTGCACATATAATGTACACATGCTACCATATGACTTGATGCCAGTTTTAGTCTGTTTTCTTCTTAAACCTAGGTAGGCTTACATATCAATCGATGCTCTGCATAAAGTCCAATACATCCAATACCTTCCCCAAGATTTATGAGACTTCTGAGATTTTCAAGTGTGGTCCTTGTTGTCAAGATTAATGTCTGGCTTCAAATCTTTACCTTTTGTGAATTTTTAATTTTTATTTTGTGTTTTCTCCCTGTTTCTTTCTATTGTGTCCCCTATCCAAGGATATATCTTAGCCCATTTCTCTGATTTGGATTTTAGAGATGACTTTATTGAAAGTTTGGGGAGAACAAGGGAGTTTATATCCTAACAAAGTGAAATCTTATAATCAAATGGCTGCCCTGTGTCTCCTAAAAAATTCCTCATATTTCTTGGTGTTGCTGGGCCATTCTCTCTTTCTCCCCTCCTTCTTTATTCTCTGTTCCCATCCCAAGAAAACTGAATACTTATCCCCATTTTATTAGGCAAAGAAATTTAACTATTTACTGTCCTTTACCTCCAGATTCTGGTCTTGATATTTCTTTGTGGAACTGAACACTCTGCAAAGCTTCTTAGTTATCAGAGTCTTCTGGAGAAAGCAAGGACTTTCTTTTCTATTTAAGAATTAATATGTGCATAATTCTCATCTTTCCATCCATAAGCAAACTTCCTTAAGGTCAGAATTCTCCTTCTCTGCCAACACTGTAGCCTAAAGGTAAAAATTGGTTCATTCATACATTTTGCATTGAATAGATAGACAAGAAAAAGGAATAGGGATTCACATGAAGTGGGGAAAGCAAAGAGTACAGAAAAACCAGTTGGTCCCATTGTCCCACCTGTAATTCAGTGGGCCTAGAAATACTGCATTGTTGGAGGCCCATCCAATAGTGTCCTGGTGTCTGTGATGCCTGAGTGACAGCTGATACCCAATGACTTAATTACTTATTTTCTCTGCCTCAAAATGCTTCTTGCTTCCTGCCTCTCTTCTTGGAGTCTCTCCTTTTCCTTTAATACTTTCCTTTTTCTTTTACTTGAGTATTTGCTCTTATTTTGACTAATCTACTTCCCAGCTAAGGAGATGAGTGTTTCTTGGGTGGAAAAGATTTTAGGAACTCTAATTATGAGTTCTCCCACAGTTGGGGACTAGAGCTGGGAGTTCTGGCCTAAAAAATTAAGAGTTCTAAGTAAAATAAATACAGTATGGAAAATCAGAATTCTAAAGATCCAGACCAGGAGGCCAGAGGCTCATCTAAACAAAAGTGGACCTAGGCATCGTTTGAAGTCAGGTTACAAAGCTAAGACTTCTAAAATGACACAAAATGAACTTGGAGCACCTCTATGCAATGGAGAAGTAGACATTATGTGTGTCAACCAATTTGTTAGGATACCCATTGTTTTTAATTTCTGTGTATTTTTTCATTTTTGCTTTTTCCAAGTAAAAGGACATTCATATTTTGGCTGAAAGGGTAGAGGGTAGGATAGAAACTGGATCTTCTTAACAACTTATATTCTTTAAATGTAAGTTTTTTTAAAAAAAATGTTTATTGAAAGTCAACTATATACAGAAAATTACATGAGTTTTTATTCTTTTTAAATTTTTATTACACCAACTTACATGTACTCACTATAAAAGCACCAGATAATGATATTGTATGTTTGTGCATAAATGTATGTATGTGTGTGGGGGGTTGAAGAGGAAGAGGAGAGAATGTTAAAAAAAAAAAAAAACAGAGTAAAAACTCCTTGTTCATCTCGGTACCCTCTACCCCAATAAGATTCCAGTATGTAGAGGTTCCACTGTTAACAACACTGTCACTATTGCTAAGACTCAGAATAGTCCATTTATTTGACACCAAGAGAAAACATGTCCTTTTCTCTTCTGACCACCGAAGAGAACTTGTCTTTTGTTCTCATGAAATAGTCTTCACAAAATTTCCTTCAGTTGTGACCTGTGTTTTCAGACCCCAGATGTTCTCAGGTTCAAACCTATGGTCAGTCCTCAACATATGAAACTGTGTGTGTGGTCTTCCATGGTGCTATTTTGTTGTGGCATTGCAAGCTCCTATGTGGGTGGAACTAGGGTATCTCTTGCTGCATTGTTTGCAATGGGAAATATCAGGGTCATGAGACGTTATTTCACAGTTCAGCCAAGCCATAGCATATAAGCACTATTGTATTGATGTCTTATTATGAGATACCAACATAGGATAAAAGGAAATGATTGTTTAAATGAAGACAAAAACATATGGTTCACTGAAGGAAGCAGAAATATCACTTGTTACTTCAAACTTGGACCATCTGACCAAACATTTGCAATGCTTTATTTGCTGCCTATCAAAAAGGTTTTATTCTTTTTAAGTTTTTATGACACAAACTTACATGTACTCACTATAAAAGTACCAGATAATGATATTGTATGTGTGTGCATAAATGGTTCCAACAGTATGATTTGAATTTGTGAGTTCAGCATAGGAAAAATTAAAAAGAAAATGAAAGCATAAGAGACAAACATATAGCTACATGTTCTTATGATTTTAAAAGTTGTCAAGTGGGCCCCATAGTTGGTGAAGAAACCAGTTCATAAGCTGGGACTATGGTCAAGACAAGGAAGGGCTGAGGCAGAACCCAGGCCATACCACTCACATTCCATCTGTTCAGTTATTGGGCATCACTGCTTGCTTTTCCCCAGTAGCTTGCTAATTTCTAATCAGGACGCTTTGGGCTTTAGTATTCTTGTATGCAATTAAGAAGCTATGGTTAAAAATAATTGCACTTTTTTTTAACCCATTTTTCCTACTGACAGACGAATAGGCTTATGTCATGAGTGAATTAGGTTTGCTAGGTGCTGTCTTAAGGATAAGCACTGAACTTTATTTGTTGTTTGAAATCGCCATCACAACTAGCATATCCAACTGGCACCAGGTAGAAACTCCATAATAAATATTTTGTGTTTGTTTTTCATTTGCTGTTGTTAAATATAAATAGAATTAACTGACCATCTGATTCTGATTGACGTATACTGGGAACTACTGAACAGAAAGTAGATCCATGTCAACCCGAGATTGCTCAGGTGCATGCTATGTGAAGGTTGAACAAAGAGCCAAATGCCCACTAAACTCTCTTCTCAATGAAGAAATTCACTATTCAATCTGAATACTTATGATAAACTCTGTAATAGAAGGAAACAATCATAAAATGACCCTTTTCCAATTGCTTCAGAGACAACCAAATTAACACTTTGTCACAGACCCATTTATTTTAATTGTTCTCTCCTAGGTAATATCAAAAAGTCAACATGGGTAGAGGGAACAGGAAAAAAAAAACAATTTGTTCCTCATTAAATGTTAGAAAAGTCCAGATAAACCTATTTAAAATTGATCTGATAAGCCCGAGAACAGTGATGCACTGATGTGTTTTCCTCGGCTAATGGTCTTCAGCTAATATTTATCCATTGCTTTGAGAAGCCATTAATCTCTGTGTTGAGAAACTCCACAAATGCAATTTCTAGGGCATTTAACCTTTCTACGTCTGCTGTCTCTTGAGTTTGGGTGACTCGGTTGTGGTGTATACTCAATTTCATTTAGTTTTCCTGGGTCCCAATTGCCAAGATAATAGCACCAGGTTCATTTAAAATTAGTCTTTCTCTTTCCACGACGCAGCAATATGTTCCTGAGGTGTAATGAAGTTAAATTCATTTTGCCTTCCTTCACTTACATTCTTATCCATTACTACTTTCTCTTCTCTGCAATACATACCCTGCTATTTTTCTCCTCTGTAATTTGACATCAGAAATGGCCACAGAGGAAACAGCTGAGTGGTGTAAATGCCTTTCTAATGATCTCAAAGCTTCACTTCAAGCTTAATAATATTAATGTCCTTGGATCAATCTTTGGTAGGATTTTTTTGTTGTTGTTATTGTCGTTGAAAAATTCCCATAAGGTTTTTGAAATATGCAGCCAACTCAAGTTCACTTTTTAACCTAAGGGCATCACACCAGACCTACCCCCCTCCCTGTTCTTCTCTCCTTTCTTTTCTATTCCCTCCATCTCTCCTGCTACCCCAGTCCAGGCTGACAAGTAAGGATTTTGAAAAAATGCCCCTGGTTCTGAACAAAGCCTGTTATTGCAGGTAATTGTTGAAATATCAAGGGTATAGCGTCCTCCATTGCTTAAGCTCTCATTTGTGGTTTTCATGGTTTTGAGGAATGTTTATGCCTGACAGTCTTTTCTTTACGGCTCTATCCTTCAAGCTCTGGCTGATACCGCTGGGAATGACCGCTTGAATGACTGATAAAATGTCAAGATGCCATTATTTCCAAGACACTGTTTGGGAGCAATAAGATCTGTTTCAATTTATCTCATTCACCTGAATTTGAGTTTTCAGGTTTAACTTTGTTGGCTACTACCACCAAATTGTCTCTGGATGTTGAGAAAACAGCCATCATGGAATGCAGGGAGTGTTATAACGATGGTCGCGCCATGACATTTGTGTTGTATTTCACTGTGCACATTGGTGCAATATTTTGGACTTAATTAATACTCTCCAGGAACCTCAGTTTATGGATGGCAATAACCATATTTTAGATCATGTGAAATACCTCAACAAAAATTCAATTCATAAGGCAGATGGCAAAGCCTAGTTTGAAGAACAACAAAACAGGAAGATTTACAATGAGTTTCAGAACTCTTTCAATTGGAATCCAGCCGCTGCCAAAGCTCTGTTATTTCACTGGAGGGTAACAATCTGTGAGGGTCATTAGTGTCCTCATAAAAACGGAGATTAAAAAGTAGTCAAATGAAATGAATAAATAGTCATGGCTTTCTCTGTGCAAAGGAAGTGGAGTTATTTAAAAGGCAAGGTTTCCAAGTGTTTTTTTTTAAATAACATTCTGTAGTCATTTGGTTTTCAACCTGGAATTTACTAAAGTAACACTTTTTAACGTAATGGGGAGGATCTTGTTAAATTTTCAAGTGTGCAGCATATAAAAAACATTTCAGAAGCAGATGTTTCTCTTCTCTTATCTTTTTTTAGAGCTCAGAAGAGAACTCAATGTGGAAACTGTTATTATGGAGAAGAAAGATTAATAAACAGAATGTTAATACCACCAGTGTCCGGTTGCCTTGGTATTTCTGATTTTGGCACTGCCGGGGCACCACATAAAAGCAAAATATGATTCTTGTAGGCTTTAATCTGATGAAACACCAAGCTTATAAATAGTTCAGATGCTTGTCAAGTTTTCTGAAATGTCTATGAATGACTACTGAGGTTGTGATCTGACCTCCCTTGTCTCTCCTTAAATGTTCAAGAAAACAATAGAGTGGAATAACTGTTTAAAAATTATAATAAATAGGAGGCTTGCAACATCACAGGATGCTCATTATTTCAGGATGAACTTGTATGTGTAATTTATAGGAGTTATTCACAATAACTATTTTCTCTTCTATAAACACAATTCTGTACTGTTAACATGGAAAAGACCTGAATGAAGTCAATTATCTTCAGCTTTACCCACTAATTAAATACTTCAGTTGGAAATTCTTAAAACAGATTATTTGTATCAATTTCATTACAAAGATGGAGGGATCACTGTCATTAATATGTTGATTAATTGACTATTGTTGGTATGCAAATAGGAGAAACTGAAGCAACATGTCTGCCTTCTTATTACAGATGCTATAACACTAAAAAGAAACATTCTTCTGGGTTCCTTGTCCTCTGCTGTGTGCATAACGAGTAAAGTTAGTGAATGCATTTGGTGAAAGTGGGAAAGAGCTTTGATTTAAGTTTATCTGTTTCTAAGACTAAAAATCTTGGGAGGATTTGAAACCTGAAAACAATAAGCAATTTTGTAGAAGTCCATTGGAAATCTCCTAGGCAACCACTATTCGCATCCCACAGACCCTCCTCTGATCTGGACCATCCTGTTTCTCTCTATGTACTCCCTTACCAACTTGGCCAAGGTAATGAAAACACTTTATGGAAATTCAATCTTCTCTTACTTCTGTTTCTTTTGTAAATCTGCTATTTGAATATGGAGACTGCAGATGAAAACTTCCCCTTGTTGTTGCTCTTGATAGGCTGAAGTACCAGGCATAGGTATGTGTGCCCAGTTATGGATTCCCATAGTCTTCTTGGTAAAGACTAAGCAAGGATGAGGGAAGTTAATGACCCCAGATGGCCACCTTTAGCTAAGGGCATCCTTGACAGATTATCCCACTATACTGCTTCAGATCTCAATTTCCTGTGGAACAAGAAGATTGGGTGAGTCACTTCCCAAGGTTCATTCCATCCTTATAATTCTATGAGTATATATCAGCCTGCAGTTAAAATACCCAGAACTCTCTATTCCTTTAGCCATATTTCCCTCAGCCACAGAAGCTCATAAAAATAGAATTAAAAAACATGGAAAAACGTAGTAGAGAATATTTCATGTACAGGAGCTCTACTACCTGATTTTTATTAGACACTGTGCACAGGAGGCAATCCTTGTTTTTGTGGGAGAGAAGGGACTAAGGAACCAGGACATGATCTATTATTTTAAAATATTGTTATAATAAAGGACCTGTGACACATCTCTGTGATCCATTCAGTTCTATGCGCCTCTTTTTGATTTGCTGTCTTTGGGTATCCCCACTGCTTCACTAGGTGAGCTTCCAAATCCTATCCACAGAAGGCTCTGAGAGGAGAAATGTAATTATTGGCTAATTTTCTCAGTCACCAAAGGGAATTGTGTAAGGAGACAGAGAAAGACAATGGAGCTGGCTAACTCTAACATGTTCAATAATATTCTCTTTCTTTCTAAGAAATAAAATTTAATTATTTCCTGAAAGGGTGTAATGATTTTGTTTTTTTTTTAGACTCCAGAGAGTGGTAGTAGAGAAAACCCTTACTGCCTTGTTTTGCTTTTAGTTGCCTTTCAAATTCCACATTAGGCTTGCCATTGTCTTGTGACATCTTCTAGGTCCTGCTTATTCCCTGGGAGGGGGCACTATTCTTAATGGATCTACAGACAAAGACAAAGCAAGTGGTATTCCGTTCACTCTACAAAACTACATTTTTGCCTGCAATTTCTTCTGAAGCCTTCCTTGACTGATTAGAATAAAGTTGATAATTCATTTCTTGATAAACAGCCATCTAAATTTTTCAATTGATGTTTCTAGTAAACTTTTTTCCTAAGGTAAATGAGATAATGTGTATGAAAGAGATTTGTAAACCATATTATACCTCATACAAATTATTATTAGATAGAATTTTATTATCATTTAATTTGAATATAAATAAAATAAAATATTAATTTGGTCAGTATTTCCCCAATGCTTCATGCTCTCATTGTGCCTTGTTTCTTAAATGTTACTACTTTTTTTTTCCATGTTCCTTTATTAACAAATACGTTAAAAGCATGGATAAACTCAAAACTATTTTTTTTTTAAAAATTTATTCTAATTTGTTATATATGACAGCAGAATGCATTACAATTCATATTACACATATACAGTACAATTTTTCATGTCTCTGGTTGTATCCAATGTATATTCATACCATTCATATCTTCATACGTGTACTTAGGGTAGGGATGTCCATCTCATTCCACCATCATTCCTACCCCCATGCCCCTTCCTTTCCCTCCCACCCCTTTGCCCTACCTAGAGTTCGTCTAATTCTCCCATTCACCCCTTCCCAACCCCACTATGAGTCAGTCTCCTTGTATCAGAGAAAACATTTGGCATTTGGTTATTTGAGATTGGTTAACTTCACTTAGTATTATATTCTCCAACTCCATACATTTACCTGCAAATGCCATGATTTTATTTTCTTTTATTGCTGATTAATATTCCATTGTGTATATATACCACATTTTCTTTATCTATCCATCGACTGAAGGGCATCTAGGTTGGTTCCACAGTTAGCTATTGTGAATTGTGCTGCAATAAATTTTGATGTGACTGTGCCCCTGTAGTATGCCGTTTTTAAGTCCTTTGGGTATACACCAAGGAATGGAATGGCTGGATCAAAAAGTGGTTCCATTCCAGTTTTCTAAGGAAGCTCCATACTGCTTTCCATATTTGCTGCACCATTTTGCAGTTCCACCAGCAATGTGTGAGTGTGCCTTTTCTCTCACATCCTTGCCAACAGGTATTGTTGTTTGTATAGCTGCCATTTTGACTGGAGTGAGATGTAATCTTAGAGTAGTTTTAATTTGCATTTCTTTAATTGCTAGAGATGTTGAACATTTTTCATATATTTGTTGATTGATTGTGTGTCCTCTTCTGAGAAGTGTCTGTTTAGTTCCTTGGCCCATTTATTGATTGGGTTGTTCTTGGATAGGCAGAATTAATATTGCTAAAATGACCATACTACCAAAAGCATTATACAGATTAATGCAATTACAATAAAAATCTCAATGACATTCCTTATAGACATATAAAAAGCAGTCATGAAATTCATCTGGAAAAATAAGAGACCCATAATAGCTAAAGCAATCCTTGGCAAGAAGAGTGAAGCAGGTGGCATCACTATACCAGATCTTAAGCTATACTACAGAGTAATAGTAACAAAAATAGCATGGTATTGTCACCAAAATAGACTGGTAGACTAATGGTACAGAATAGAAGGACTAATCCACATAATTACAGTTATCTTATATTAGACAAAGGTACCAAAAACATGCTTTGGAGAAAAGATAGCCTCTTCAAAAAATGGTTCTGGGAAAACTGGAAATCCATATGCAACAAAATGAAATTAAACTCCTATCTCTCACCATGCACAAAACTCAACTAGGACCTAGGAATTAAACCAGAGACCCTGCGTCTAATAGAAGAAAAAATAAGACCAAATTTCCATCATATAGGATCAGGCCCCTACTTCCTTAATGAGACTCCTATAGCACAAGAATTAAAATCAAGAATAAACAAATGGAATGGATTCAAATTACAACACTTCTTCTCAGCAAAAGAAACAATCAGTGACTTGAAATAGAGAGCCTACATCTTGGGAGCAAATTTTTACCACTTGCACATCAGATAGAGCACTACTCTCTATCTGATGTGCAAGTGGTATAAGAACTCAAAAAGCTAAACATCAAAACTCTTTTATAAGCCACCTGGTCAAGCATTTTTAACTATATTCTGTGTCTTCTCTCTGTGTAAAGGAAAGGACACAAAGTGCTCACTTCTCTTCTTACTCACAAAATGCTTACAGTTTGAGGACATAAGATCAGCATACATGAAACCATCATAGAAAAACATGAGACAGAACTAATAAGGTTATAAATTCTCTTAGAAGCAGGAGAAGGGAAAGACGGCAATGAATCCAGGTGGTGAACTTGGTGCTGAGCTGGTCTTTGGCAGAGAAAGAGGATTTGTATTTTCAGATGTGAAAAATATGCATGAACACTTTTAATAAATACCCTGACAAAACTGGATTACATCAAGATAAAAGGCTTTGTATAGCAAAAGAAACAATGAACAGAGTGAAGAGATAATCGACAGAATGGGAGAAAATATTTGCAAAGCATACATCTGATAAATGGTCGCTATCCAAAACATATGAGGAACTCAGACACCTTAATAGCAAGAAAACACCTTAATAGCAAGAATAATTCAGTTTAAAAATACAAAGGACCTGAAAGGACATTTTTCAAAAAAGACATACAAATGACCAATGGTGACCAATGGAGTGTAAGAAAAGATGCTCAACATCACTAATAATGAGGTAAATACAAATTAAAACCACAAAGTGATGGTACCTATTGCCAATAGAATGGCAACCATCAAAAGACTGAAAGATACTAAGTGTTGGTGAGAATGTGGAGAAAAGGGAACTCTTTCATTGTTGGGGGGTGTAACTCAGTAGAACCATTATGTAAAACAGGATGTAAATGCCTTAAAAAATTTAAAAATGGACCTTCAAGTTATCCTACTACTGGATATACATACAAAGGAAATTAAATCAGTATATCAAAGAGATATCTGTCTTCCCACATTCATTGCATCATATTCACAATAACAGAGATGGACTCATCCGGAATGTCTATGAACAGATTAATGGATAAAGAAGACGTGGCATATATATGCACAATGGAATACCATAATAAAGAAGGAAAACCTGTTATTTGCAAAAACATGGATGTTTTTTCAGAATTTTGTACTTTGACCAAAAGACCTGACAAGAACAATTTTAGAGAAAGAAAAGTTTTTGAGGCTTATGGTTTAAAAGGTTTCATAGATGGCCAACTCCATTGCTCTGTGCCTGAGCTGAGGCAGAACATCATGGCAGAAGAGTTTGTCTGAAGAAAGAAGCTCAGGATGTGACAATCAGGAAGCAGAGAGAGACTGCTGTGCTCACCAGGAATAAAATATGTACGCTAGAGGCAAACCCCCATGACTCACCTCTTCCAGCCACACCCTACCTACAGTACCACCCAGTTAATCCCTATTAGCAGATTACAGCACTGAATTGGTTAAAGTTCTCATAACCCAATCATTTCACCTCTAAACTTTCTTGCACTGTCTCAAACATGAGCTTTTGGGGGACACCTCATATATAAACCATAACAATGGATGAACTTGGAAAACATGCTAAGTAAAATAATCAGATAGATAAATATGTATGATCTCAATTATATGTGGAATCTGAAACATTTGGACTCAGAAGCAGATGAATGGTCATTATCTAGGATTGGGGGATAATTGGGAAATCTTAGTCAAAAGATAAAAAGAATTCCAATTAGAAAGGGGGAATGTGTCTAAATAGCTATTGTACAATCTGGCAATGTTAATTAATAAAAATATATTGTATTTTTGAAAATCATTGAGAGTAAGTTTGAAGTGTTCTCACCCCTCCCAAAAAAATATGTGCATATGTTCTTTAGTTCAATTTGATCATCTCACAATACATACGTATGTCAAAATATTATGTTGTACATGACAAATATATACTATCTTTATTTCTATATTAGAATTAATTACTTTAAAAGCCATGATGTATTTTTGCCACCCAAATTTCTACTTTATATCAGAATTATGTCTTCTGAATTGCTCCACACTCATCATTTTTTTAGAGAGAGAGAGAGAGAGAGAGAGAAATTTGTAATATTTATTTTTTAGTTTTTGGGGGACACAATATCTTTGTATGTGGTGCTGAGGTGCGAACCCAGGCCACATGCATGCCAGGTGAGCATGCCACCACTTGAGCCATATCCCCAGCCCCCATCATAATTTTTTTTAATAAAACATAATTATAGTACATATATGTGATCACAGTACACATGATTCAGTAGTTGCCATCAGAATATGGATTAAACATTCATTAAAGTCAAGAAATATTCTGAAACATTCAGTATTTATGAGTTTGCACTACATATTATGAAAAATATAAAGATGAATAGTACCTGGTCATTTTATTAAAGAGTGAATAATCTTGGAGGTTAGGAATATAATTTTAATATCATGGAGGAAGTGAAGGATAAGTTAATCTGAATTTTATTTCAAAAATTTTCTGTTTTGTTATTAGAACATGGGGGAAATCTCTTTCTCTGAGGTTTTATTCCCCCCCCCCCCCCGACACACACACCACAAATGCTCAAGTTGAGTTAGATTAATTCTCTCTTTCCCACTACCATGGTCATTGCTCTTAGGCAGGTTCTTTCTGGAATGGACTCTTCTAGGGATGACTAATGGAACTTTCTCTTCTCAGGCTCGCCCTCTTCAACTCCCCCTTATATGTATGTATGTATGTATGTATGTATGTATGTGTGTGTGTATGTGCTGGGAAAACAAATTATAGCACAAATCTGTCCAGAGCATTCTTATTATTATTTTATTCCTAAGAGTCTCCTAAGGGTGGCTGTGGGGAAAAAAGTATACTTCTTTTAAGATGACGGGGGAGACTCTCTATATTCTTATGTCCTCCTCTCCAGCCTTTCATTCTTTCTTCACTTCCTGTTTTACCTGGGGGGAGGGTTAGTAGTATCAAAGCAACCGCAGTTACCCAGAAGCACCATGCAGCCTCTTACCTTTGGAAAATTTGCTTGCACCTGTAGTTCCTTTTATGGGGAACACTCTCCTTATCCCTTGGTGCTTGTTGAACTTATTGCCCTCAGGCTTTTCTAACCCCTTCCCTTCCTGCTATCCTTTCTTCATGTTGTGTGTGTGAGGCTTTGTGGGTACTTCATTCATACGACATCCATCTTGTCTTTATCTGTCATCCTCATTAGTCAGCTATTTCTTTGAAGTTGGGCATTGGATTATCTGAAGTTTTGCTTGGCATTTAGGAAGTATTTAATAAAGACTTTGGAATGAAAGAATCCATGAATGAAAAGTCTGTGTCTTGTGTCTTATGACAGTAAACACACATAGGACAGTGATATGAATGAATCATTATGGGCCTAGAGAGGACAAAAGTTAGTACTGGCTAGAGGGATTGAGCTAGTTAAGTTTCAGTGAGTGGGTGAGACTTCAAAAGACAAAAAGAAGGAGGATTATAGTTCGAAGCAATTGAAAGTGGCATGAGAACAAGCCTAGAGCCAGACAATTTTGTTTGTTTCAAGTCATTTCGAAGCTTAGTGGCTTAAAAAACAATTTATTATTATCTGTCATGGTTCTGTAGTTTGATGAGACCCGGCTGGGGAGTTTTCCCTTGGGGTACCTTAAGCAGGTGTACTCAGAGAATGCTGGGGCTGTGTCATCTGAAGGCTCAGTGGGGCTGGATATCCATGACAGCTGGTATTTCACTCAGGTATCTGGGGCTTCAATATTTCTGCAAGTTTTTGTTTCTCTTGGACTTCTGACATGATCTCCAAGAGGCAGGAGTTAGAGGATTTCAGGTCAATTGAGGATATACCAGAAAGAGACACAACATTACTTTGCCTTACTCTATCAGTCAAACTGCTAATGGGGTCATCCAGATTCAAGGGGATGTAGAAATAGGCTATACCTCTCATTGAGGAGGTGCAAGATCACAACACTGATGAGGATGTACAGAAAAGGGTGTACTCATACATTGTTGGTAGGACTGCAAATTGGTGCAACTACTTTGGAAAGCTGTGTGGAGATTCCTCAGAAAACTTGGAATAGAATCACCATTTGACCCAGCTATCCCACTCCTTGGTCTATACCCAAAGGACTTAAAATCAACATATTATAGTGACACAGCCACATCAATGTTCATAGCCACTCAATTCACAGTAGGTAAGCTATGAAACCAACCCAGGTGCCCTTCAACAGATGAATCAAAATAGAAAATGTGGTATATATACACAATGGAATATTATTCATCCATTAAGAAGAATGAAACTATGGAATTTGCCAGAAAATGAGTGGAGCTGGAGAATATCTTGTTAAGTGAAATTAGCCAATCCCAAATAAACAAAGCCTGAATATTCTCTATGATACGTGGATACTAACAAACAATAAGGCAGGAGAGGGAAGAATAGAAGTTCATTGGATTACACAAAGAGGAATAAAGGAAAGGGAGGGAGGATGGCAATAGGAAAGACAGTAGAACGTATCAGACATAACTTTCCTACGTTTATTTATGAATACATGACCAGTGTAATTCCATATCATATACAATCAGAGGAATGGGAAGTTATACTCCATGTAATATTTAATATGTCAAAATACACTCTACTTCCATGTCTAAAAATAAAAAATGCAAAAAAATAAAAAAGTAAAAAATAAAAACAATGCAAAAAAGAAAATCATACCACTGAAGAACACTGGATAGGAGATTTTCCTGTTGCCTTTCTGAACATTTCACCCTACCTCAGTGTTTTCCCTGGAAACAGTAAGGAGTTTGTATAGACTATAAAAAAGAGAAGATGACTCTTTTGTATAGAGAATGTGACTCTTTTTTTTTTTTTTTTGGTATAGACTACAAAAAAAGAGGAATGTGTCCTCTCTTTTAAAGGAATGCCTGAGCCCAGGGAGCTTTGAATGCACAATCTCATTGGAGTTTTACTCAAAGCTATGCCATTTCATCAGCGGGCAGTTCCTGGGGTTTCCACACTGCTATAGCAATCTCTCTCTTTCAACTTCATGAAGCAGTTTTGTTTTAGTCTACATTAAATGTCGATGCATGTTGTACATCAACCTATTTTGCTGAAGTTGTATACCTGATGGTAGGTTATCAAGATGTGAAGATATCAAGATGTCTCTTTGTTTTTTTTTTTTTTATCATTTATATTGAGACAAAATGGAAGCTGAACAGTTATCAAGCCGGCATATCTTCTGTGGGATTTGATAGATTTCAGTGAAATGTAGTGCACATGTAAAGGTTATAGGAATAACAGATTGTACTGGGTGATGGCTTCAGTTTACTGAACCACCAGGATATCTGTCTCTGAATGCCTTCCAAAAATGGCTTGCAGTAATTGACATCCTGGGAGAAGCTAATGAATTGGCAGAGGGACTAGAGATTAAAAGAAAAACTATATGATGATTTGGTTGATGACATAGCTAGACTATATAAATTTAGATACAATTGCCACTTTAGTGAAAACAGTCCCCCTCCACCCTTGCCAAAGTTTCTGAATGATTGTATCTACTTCAGGGTATTTAGATAGGTACAGCATCTGGGTCCAAGAAATCTTAGGAAGCTTTTCAAAAAGCTGAGCACTGTAAGTAACAGCCCATCTGTCCCTTAATTTTAGATTTTTTTTTTAAAGAAGAAAAATGTCTTTCCTTCTTTTGCTCACCTTTAAGTTATAATGCAAATGGTACAGCAGGGTAGCCTGAGAGATTATAATTAAATGTCACTTGCTAATTTCCTGACCCATTGCCTAAGTTATCTACACAAATAATGGCAGTACCACAAGAAAAATGCTATTACTATATCATTGCACTTTGGTGACACATGGATGGCTACATTGAGGGACTCTAAGGAACAGTCCTCTGAAAATTATTAATGCATTCATACTGTGGATGTATTTTTTAAAAGATATTTTCACTACATAAAAGTGTTTCTCTATTAGAACTCAGCTCTTAGAACTAAAATAATTACACTTCTGCTGGGTGTCTGGCTTAGGTTTCAGCTTTGAAACACTAAGTGCTATGGCTCTATAACTCTAGATTCTCTCTCTCTCTCCTTTATTTATTTGTTATTGTTATTGTTGTTGCTATCTTAGAAGCTTGGAGATAAATCTGTGTTTCACTATGTTAGACTATATATACTTTTGAATTCTTCAAATACTCCTAGGAACAACAAATTGCAAAACACATAGTTAATTGTGAATTAATCTCAAGTTGATTTTTCTAGCATTCATTTATTGTAACAGTTGTTTAACCCTACCTATGGAAGTCAATCTCATGAGAGTACTGGTAAATTATGAACTCCCAATCCCCTTGCTTGATTCATGCAAGCTCACTCATCTTAAGGTGAGGTGAAACTCAGTCCTGGTGGGCCTTTGCTAGGCTACATAATCTGTGATTATGTTGCTGTGTTAGGAAATAGCTAATTGTTTGAAAAATTACATGGTAATATGGTTAGGACTTATGGCTTTTCCACATGGGGACTTTACTTCCAAACTGATATCAGCTGGTAAATATTATAGAAACTGAATTCTGGCAAGATCTCTAATTTACTTTTCTGTCCACTGACAGAATGTCTACACTAACCCCACATTTTTTTTATGAATAGACTCACATATCTTCTGTACTGAAACTGTCAGGGCATCCATGAGATGTGAGTCCAAGAGCAGTGTCCTCTATTAAATATATGCCAAGTAGGGAGGGTTTGATGACATATATTTTTAATTTTTGTACCATTGACTGATATAAACTAGGAAAATGTCTAGATTAAGGAGAAGAGGCCCCCTGAATGAAGCACTCAAACTTGGATACCAAAGCAGCTTTCATTTCAAAGCATTCATGTTTTTATCTGTAAAACATTTAAAGTATTCTTGTTGTTTAGCCTATGGGTTTATGCACACTGTGAAAACAACGAATAACAATTTATGACGGAAATAAACCACGTCCGTAGTTCACCACCACCCAAACGGTGATGACAATGACTCTCAATCTCTTTGACTTTGGATGCAAAACACAGTGACAAATGCGACCCAGCTGTCTGTCAGAAATAAATTTCTGGATTAAATCAATAGGACTTCAATGCAATCCAGATAAAATTGTGGCAATGTTGACAGCATAAGGCATGACTCTGAGGAAGACACATGCAGTAACTCCTCCCAGGACTCAGGATATGAAAGTGGGTTTGGGTTAGTTTGCTGGATGAACAGATGAATCCACTCCCTTGCCACATCACCCCTGTGTTCTGTAAAGGGCAACTTGCACTGTGGAAATCCCTGTGTGCAGGATGGGAATAAATCTTCAAATCAATGATTTAAATGGTGGCTAAGATGTAATTGTCATCTGGGGCATCTTACATACTACAGTGGTGGATAACGATATGTATAGGGTGTTGTTTTTCCCCATGCTGAGTTAAACATCAACTTGGAAAAATGAGCAAAGGACATGAAATGGGAGTCAATTACAGACAATAGTTTGGGGGAAGAAGTCTCATGGAAGTTTAAAAGGACAGGAGAAAAAAATATAGTGAGACAATTTGGATTACACCTTGTAAAAGATAAAGTTGGTCTTTCAATTTCAACATGACCCTTGAATCATTGATAACCATGTGCTACATATCTCTGAACTTCTTGTAAAATGGCCAAATTATATAATTATACCATATGCATGTATGAATAAGTAATAGCAAATCCCACCATTATGTATCATTTTAATGTACCAATTAAATATAGGGAAAACAAACCAATAATAAATAAACAAAATCAGAAAAATGCAATTGTGGCACAATTAAAGTCATTTTAAGTTGGGTATTTTTTTTTTTTAATTCACAGCTAAAACTGTCCTGTCATCAAAATCCAACTGATCCAAATTCTATACTAAGAGAGTCCAGATGTATTTTGGTTTGTGTAGCATCATTCAAAACGTTCCCTTGGGATGTTGCCATTATTCAAATACTTTGTGCTTTGACCCAGTTAGAAAACATATTTACTAATTCATAAAATACATTTTTATTGAATTATAGTCTGTAAGATAGACTCCATGCTGGGCACTGGGAATTTAAAGATTAATGAGATGTCCTACCCTTCTCAGAGCTCACAACCTACTGGGGTAGGGTTTGCAGGAGACACATAAAAACAACAAACTTCAATGGATTGTGCTAAGTTAGGGCAGAAATACCAGTAAGGTAGCAATCAATCAATCAATCAATCAATAAATAAATGGAAGAAGGGTCGTGGAAGGGAGATAGTGAGCACAGTCTTCCTAGAGAAAGTTTCTCCAGGATGTTTTGGGAGAGTCCTTTTAATGCTGCGAGTTCTCACTGCTGTGAGTAAGAAGGAACCATCATTTGACAGCCATCCTTTTTTCTTGTCTAGAAATAATGCTTCAATTAGGGCCTGTGGAAACATTCTCTGTTCAACAAAGAGAGAGAAATCTCTTCCAGGAGATGAGCAGAGCCGAAAATGCAAAGTTCTCAGTTCTGGAGATCTGATCCCATCTCTGCCATTTGCTGATCTCCTAACTGTTTATGATCTCTTCTGTCCCTGAACCCTTTTGCAAAAGTCCTTATTCGAAAGTGAAAATCAGGAAGCCTGCTTTTGGGATACAGATGCGAGGCTCACCTGGATAGAAGGAGGTGATGCCAGTAACCATGAGAGAAGGAGACATGTTAATGGTGGGCATGAGCAGTGAGCTCAGGAAAACCGGAAGTGAGAGAGATAATCCAACTAAAACAACAACAGAAAGGGCCACAGAGTTTCTTATTTGCCAGGAATTTACTATCATTTATTTTATTAACAAGTTTTGTCCTCTCAGTGCAATGATCTTTTGAGGTAATTCTATTAATGTTTTCACATTACTAATGGGTGAACAAAGACCCAGGGGTGTTAGATATCTTGTCCTGAATAAGGACAGGATGCAGTAAGGATAGTAACTTTGCATGTAGACTTCAGAGCCTGTACTTGTAATCCTGACTGATTAATACCACATAGGAACTGAAATTGTGAGATGGAAGATAAATTTCAACTGCAAAATTAAGAACAGCAGGGAGTAGAAAATAGTGTTGCGATGTTGTTGACTATGTAGTTCATGTATTGCATTTGCAATGCTATATAAGTGGCTACATTTTTAATTCATAGCTAACGTAGACATCAAGGTCAAGTAACCACACAAGGATAAACATAATTTGGCTATAAGAAGAAAGTGACATTTGTATTTCAGATGATGTTTCACTAAATCTTTGAATTTAGAGGTGAGATGAAATAAATAGTCCAAGTGACTGAAAATAGTATCCTGATCTAAGTTATCAGCAGTGGGAATACAGAGACACGAATGGACTTGAGCTACTGAGGAAGAGCAAGTATTGGGATTTGGTGTTTGATTGGGTGGAGGAGGGTGAAGGGAGCAGGGGAAGACAGAATTGGAAAAGACGATCAAGTTTCTGCTTTAGATAAGTGCGTCGAAGTTCTTACTGTTCATTTTTTTTTTCATAAAAAAATATGAAAGAGTCACATATTTGGGGGAGTAATGGGTTCATTTTTTTAAAAACAAATTAAGTTCTTTTTAGTATACAGGACAGTAAGGTCTATTTTGACATATTTAGACAAACATGGAGTATGTCTTCTTAAAATGAGGATCTCAGTCTGTGTATATACAGAATGATGGTTTCATTTTTGATATGTTGAATTTGCAGTGCCTCTAGGATGTTCAAATGGATGTGTTCACTCTATGCTATATTAGTTCTGGAGCTCAGGAGAAAGATGTGGCTGGAACATCTCAACATGTAGGAATTTTTGATAGATGAATTCTCCCAGGAAGATAAAATAAAATGAGAAAGTAAGTGAAAACAGAATCCAGATAGACTCTGTTATTTAAGATGTGGGTCAATAAAGCTAAGTCCCTGAGGAAATGACTAGGCAGGTAGAAAAACTAAAGATTGAATTTCCAAAGAGGCCAAAGAAAGAGAAAGAGGTGTTTCAGTGAAGTGGTGGGAAGAGTGTCTATGGCTGCAGAAGCTACATAATGTCTATGGAGTAAAATGTCCACTGGATTTCATTGACAGAGATCATCACTGACCTCTGGGGGAAAAAAGCTTCACTGGAGTGGTGAGTTAAGAGGTAACAGAAAGTATAAGGAAGGGAAGTTAGTGAGAAGAACATTTTCAAGGCACTGAATAGTGAAATAAGAGAGAGTGGAGGTATCTGGATGGAACAGATTAGTCATATTAATGCTGATTAGAATGTAGACTGAAGGAGGTTTATTCTGAATAATGAGAAAAGAGATGTGAAATTTAGAAAGTCAAGTAAAAAAACAAATTTTAAAAATATATGTCTGTGCATCTGGAAACCAATTATAATTCCTGTCTAGGACTGCTTGACTGGGTGGGAAGAGGGACTAACATAAATGGCAGATTAATATGCTTTGGGGGAATATCCTCTCTCTAAAATGGATCCAAGGACCAATATGGCCCCCTCATTCTCATAGTCCTCTTTGTGAGTAAACATGGATGATAGAGAATCTTCTAGAAGACTTCATACAGAGATACTCAGATAAAGAATAAGTTATTCTGAGCAGGGATGGTTTATTAGCAATGCCAACTATAACAACAAGCAAGACATGGGAACATATAACAGGACCCATGGGTACCTTATCCTTCGAGGACTAATGAAACACTTCAGAGAGGGGTAAGAGACTCTATATTTTGAAATTATGTGAAATAAACAAGTCCATTTGAGTCTTGCTTTTCTGTAAAAGCATTTGAAAATGTATCCCATACCTTGATGAGGAGTTCCTCACCCCATTCATACCTCTGAACACATAAACATGAATATGTTTATCGAGATCATGGAATTTTACAGCTGGATAGAACCTGGCAATCCTTTTCACCACTTTATTGTTAATTGAAGAGTCTCTATCATTATTTGAGCTGTAATCACCCATATAAATAATCTGTTATTAATGTTCTTTGAAATGGTTATTTTCACTTTTTTCAGACTCTTTAATTTATACAAATATGTACTTATATGGTTACTGGAGCAAAAATGCAATCAAGTATTTTTCTACTATTATTTAACATGGAAATATTTTTCCCTATTATTGTACTTTTTGTAATTTTCATTTTATGGCTGCTTAATATTTTATTATTTGGATGTTTCTGAAGTCATTACATCATTATTTTTTACTTTGGACCATTCCACTTTATAGATGAAGAGACTGAGGCCAGTTAGGGTACTTCATGTTTGGATCTCTATGAGTCCTTTCTTTATGTCATATGGTCACTTTCATTTGAAGATGAGTTTACCTGATACAAAATTATTGGCAAAAATTGTGTGGAGTCGGTTTTCTTAACTCTGTTGTGTCATTTGGTATTAATAAAACATCAACAAATAATGTAAAACATGTCCCTGATGAAAATGAGGTTGTCAACAAAGGGAGATGAACAGCTCTTTCCTCTGACCCAACAGTAATTTTTCTTGTGATGTTGGGCAGATCTCATGAAATTACTGTGTTTTCACATCTGTGTGGGGACAGCATGATCTTACTTCATGCTTCAGTGTTTCAAACATTTGTATCAGTAGCAGGTTTCTTTTTTGTTTTTGCTTTTTTAAAACTGGGGATTGAACCCAGGGGCAGTCTGCCACTGAGCTTCTGTGGCAGGATTTTGAAGAGCTGAGATAGACCTAGGTGAGGTCCATGTAGGCAGAAGCTGGGAGGCAAGATCTACCCCCTGCAAGTTGTTTCAGGAGGACCTGGTTTAGAGAAAGAGAACACTGCCTTGGGGAAAGGAGTCATCTTTGGAAGTTGAATGTGGAATTAATTATTTTGGTAGGAAAAGCTGTATCAAACAGCTTAAAATGTGCCAATGTTAGTTCTCAACAGGACACGAGAAACCATTTTCAATTTTCCAAGTATATATTTAGACAAGCAAGAATTGAACTAGACCTCAGATCCCATGACAGCAAATTAAAGAAACTGGTATCGAAGCACTCAGCCTTGGGTGTGTGTAAACTTCATGATGCCAAATTGAGCACACGTTGTCTGTCATGGAATGATTAATGGCAGTGACAAACCTTTCCTCCCTCAATTCCTAAGGACTTCCACATAAACCTTTAATGTCTTTTGAAAAAAAAAATCTCAGGCTGTCCTATTTTTATTTCCAAATGTCAGAAAAGTATATTTGCTACACACCTCCTCCTTATACTAGGGACACAGATTCACATTCAAACAGCGGAATCCATGTTCAAAAGCTTCAGCCTTGTTTCAATATGTCTTGAAATACATGTTTTAAAATGTAGACAAGTTAAATAGACTGGAAGTAGACTCATTCAGTAATGCTTCTTTAAACCTGACTTGTGGCAATGACGAGATAATTGGGTCAAGGCTGAAGGAACATGCAGATAAAAGTGGGATGCAGAAGGGCAAAGAGAGACCAAAGTGACGAACCTTCTCTTTCTCACATCCCAAAGTATATGTGCAAGGAAAACAATAGGATCATAGATCCTGAGTCTTCAGATTACTATCAGAAAGCATGTGATTTAACATTTTCATTTTATAGATTAGAAAACCGAAACTTGAAAGACGTATTCAAGTTTCCAGGGGTTATTAATAGCAATGCAAATCTGTGTTTTCTCTGAGTCTTTATCTAGTGCTTTTTGTCATTCACTGGAATATTTATTGAGTTACTACTGTTACCAGGAAGTAAGATGAACAACCCTGCGGACAATATAAAGAGCAGGGGGCATATTACCATCCTTAAGACTTTCCCTATTTGGGCTGTACAGAAAACAGTGCCGTTTAGACTGGAGAGGTTGATGTCACACTCACTCTTACAGAGGTTCACACAAGGCAGCTTTGGATTGTGGAGGTGGAACCTGAGCTAGTCCTGGAAAAGGGATAAGATTGGAAGTGGCAGGTGGTAGGTGAGGGAGAGTGCACTCCAGGCAGTAAGCATTAGCATTGCTACAGGAAGCAAACTGCGGCTGCAGAGAACATTCGTTTTGTTCTTTACAATAGTTTTAATATTCTCATTTTAATCCATGTGAATAACTTTGGGCAAGTTACTTAGCCACTCTTGTCCTCTGTTTCTTTAGCAGCAAGAAGGGAATCACAAAGCAAAGCTGCATTACAGGGAAACTGGGAGGCATCATGAATTTGAAGCATTATAAAGGGTTTTATTCACATAAAGGGGAAGGAGAATATGCTCCACAAAATTCTACAGCCGGAATTTCAAAGCATCATTGTTGCCTAATGATGGTTTCAGCTTTGCCCTCAGTGGATATATAGTTGGAGTTTTGAAACTGAAAAATATCTTTGTTATGTTTTGCCTGGATCAAAGCACACATAAAGCCTGATCGAATGGAAAAAAAGGAGAAAGATACAGACGAGTGCCTCAGCATGACAACGAGCGGCCCTCAGGTTTTTGCTAATACTCTACCCAGTTAAAATGTTCTGAAACCTTTTTGTAAGCAGGGACAGCAAATCCAACAAAATTACCATATATATCTCATCCAGAATGGGTGCTCACACCCTCCTGGAGATCAGAGTTGCTTCAGATAGAAAGACCAACACTTTGAGACCCTCTCCACAGGGTATGAGGCCATGCCTCAACAGAAGACAGATTTATTGAAAGAAATGTGAGATGGCACAAAGTTGGGAAAATGGACGAGAGGGTGAAGATAAGGGAATCGGTTTAAATAAGAACTAGTCTTTGTAACACAATCCAGATTTTCCACTCTTATGAACACAATGAGCTCCTTAGGATGAGGAGGTTTCACGAAATGTTTTATAAGGAACTTGTCAATTGTTTGCATATAAATGAGATGCTTAATGAGAACCAGATCTGAAAATGAGTCAAGTTGGTGTTCTACTAACACCACGTGGAGGGACATGTTTCTTTCCCTAAGCTACAAGTTCTTTTTTTCTATATTTTTTAATTGATGCATTATATTTGTACATAATGTTGGTATTTGTTGCTATGTAGTAATGCATGCACACAATATCACAGTGCAAATTTGCCTAAATAATTCCCAGTATTTCCCCTTTTCTCCCCTCCTTCTTCCTCCCTGGTCCTCTTTCTCTACACTGAACTCCCTTCAATTTTCATAAGACTTCACTCCCCCATCATCTTTCTTTTCCTTTTTTTCTCTCTAGCCCCGACATGGGAGAGGAAAACATATGAATGACTCCTGACCTTCTGAGTTTGGCTTATTTCCTTAACATATTAGTCTCAAGTTCCATCCTTTTTCCTGCAAATGACATAATTTCATTTTTCTTTATGGCTGAATAAAACTCCATTGTGTATATACACCACATTTTCTTTATTCATGCATCTGTTGATGGACACTTAGGCTGGCTCCATACTTTGGCTGTTGTAAATTGTGCTGCTAAGCTATAATTTCTAATGACACCCATACAAACTGGACAGTCATCTTATATCATGGTTCCAGATATAAATGAAAGCAGGAAATATTACCATTAGTGACATAAATTTCAACCAAACTTGGAAGGGTCATATGAGAATGAAAATTCTAGATACATAGCTTTTGTATGATGGGCCTCTTATTCTCTTTTATTAAAGGACTAATTAATGTCTAGTTCTTAACTTCCCGATCCTTCTCTTTACCTTCCTCACCAATTCTCCTAAGATTGCCTAGGAATATAATATTGTGTTTTCCTTCTAGAGGGCACTCCTCTGGAGTCCCCAAGCCTCTTGGCTACATATGCTTTATGTATAATAAGACAGATGGAAAACTAGAAAAAATAATCTAAAAAAGATATATTTTTTTGAACCCCCCCCCCAAAAAAAAATCAAAACTATCAATTAATTTTATTGGCTGCTTTTCCCCCCTAGGATAATTATTTACATAATAAAATTCAACTGTTTTGCAAACTTTTGAAAGTCAGTAATTGCCTCCTTTCACTTTTCCCTCTCCCCCTTGTCCCAATATTTAGCATAGTATTTTATTCTCAGAAAATGCTCAATCCACGTAGGTTGGATGATTATTTTTCAAACTGACTAGTTTATCAACAGGTCTTGGACATTTGTCTGATTTTTCCAGAGTATTTTGGGGCTTGCTATGTAGACATAGGGAGGCCCTCAGGGGCTATGGTTCATTTCTCTTTATCTTTCTTACTTTAGTTAACCTCATGGTCTTCAGAGTGCTTCCCATAGGTAGGTTTCCACTGCTGCTTATTGAATAAAAAGTTTCTGTTGTTGAGAAATAGCTCCTTAATTATAAGTTCTGTTATAAGAACTTATACCACAAGATTGAATTAAAAGCAAAACAAAACAAAACAAAATCTTCCTATGTGATCTGGCCTTTCAGTATTGGGAATCTAATATAATGATAAAAGGTTATTTCCTTCGGGGTATATTATCTCTCTAGCCAGATGCTCATTGCAACATAAAAAACAAGCTCTTTAGAGCCAAAAGTTTCTCCCTTATGTGGATGGAGGGAAAAAAAATGAATACCACTTACCTGGTCAACATTATTTCATAGGGTGCTGAGGAATAAATCAGGCCTGGCATGACCTTCATTGAAATTTTAGATTTATTTACAGAGGTTTGTACTGATCGCTTTATCTACCGGAGGCTCCGTTTCCCCTTGGTGACTCATAAGTAATGTGGTCCACACAAACCCGTGTAAATAGAGCTAATATTTCAAGGGAGGTCATGCTATATACTCTTCCCCTGAGAATAGATGATGGCTCTCTGCTGGGTGGATATGAAATTTATCTTCATGTGGGTGGTGAGGAATCGTGTGGCCTAGGGGGCAATGACCAGGGTTTGTGAATCCTAACAGGGGCTGCAGGACACTAAACTCCAAGTGATTGTTCTATGTGTTTACACTTATGGGCCAAGATGAACAAAATAACTCACTCAAGTCAAATCTTAAATGGTCTACAAAGGTCATCATTGATTTTTCTCAGCTTATTTGTATACATTTTTTTCCCTTAGATAGATTAAATCCAGTAGTCTCCAAAGAAGATTTTTATTCACCAGTAAATAGAACTTTGAACTGTTTACCTCTATTAGTTCCATTTCCTCTTTTCCTTTTTCCTACTCTCATCTGTTGCCACGTGCGTTTTTCCTCTGTTTCATAATATATTTTGTTGCAATTTCTTGTACTTAGGTAGCTCTTCTTTCCCAGTTCTACTTTGGCCTCTGTGATCAGCAGCCCTCCTACTGAGAGACTTCTCCAACTCACACAGAAGGATACCCACCTGCATGGATATGCTCTGGGTCAATGTAAGACTTTGGGGAAATAAAAACCAGTTTCTCTTTGTAAGTTGTGTAAAATATAAAATCCTGTATATAAAATATAAATACAACTCTAAAATATACAATTGTATTGAACCTTTCAAAAGTTATTAATTAACACATATAGAAAGCATATGTAAATACAAGAAAATTGTATTTACATTAATCAAGAAATACATACCAAGCACATTCTGCAGAGTTGGTATGTTTTTGCCTCCAACATGAGAGAATGATCTTGTCCTCAAGTAGATTAAATATGTTTGGGGGAAATAAGACTAACATTCTGGAAAAAATACTGAAGAATACAATTCTGTGTAAAATTAGCTATGTGGTATGGCCTTCTAAACACATATGTGGTCATGCCACTCTCTTCAAAACCATCCTGGAGAATAAGTCCAGACTCTTTTTACACAATCCATAAGAGCTTCTTCTCTCCCCCCTTCCCCCACCACTCTCTTTTATTCGTGGGCATTGGAGATTGAACCCTAGGAGTTTTACCACTGAGCTACACCCCAGACCATTTTTTTTTTCAAAATTTTGAGACAGGGTCTTACTAAGTTGTTGAGGGTCTCGCTAATTTGCTGAGAGTAGCTTTGAATTTGACTTCCTTCTGTCTCAGTCTCCCAAGTTTCTGGGATTACAGGTGGACTCAGATAATCAATCATTTCTTCTTTGTGGCCCCCAAAGTCTATGTTCTGAATTCAATGTACACATATAGACTATTATCATATTTATTTTGGCATGGAGAAGCTAAAGATAAATAATTTCTATCAGAGAAGTCATTTGACATGTAAGGTCCTTCCCAAATCTATTATCTCATCATCTTTACCTCTCCTCAGCTTGGAATGCCTTCTACCACTATCTCCAAATGGCTAATATTGGTGTCTCAAATGCTCCCAAGGCTAAGTGTGTTATTTTTGTCCCCAAGTTAACATAGCACTTGCTTCTACTCCACTGCATTTTAAGTTGTCTCTTTATCTCACTCTCAAACTAGACCATGAGCTTTTTGAAGGCAAATACTGTGTTTTATTCATGGTGGAATCACCAGTGCCTAGCACCAGAATGTTTTATGGGTGTTTTATAGGTGAATAAGTTCTCAGGAGGTGGCAGTACCATCTCCAGGAATAGAGAATGCAGTCACTTTATGAGACTCGAGAGCCACTAAATACAACCCTCACACCAAAATATCCCCCAACACCTTGCCTGGGTAGCAAGAGAATCTGCTCATTCTCCTTGGGGTTAAAGTTGCCGTGATAACGATGCTGTGATATGGGGTAAGTTATTTACCTTTATCACATCACCTTGTACTGTCATTATCTGCATCATTATCTTGAGCAGCAGCAGTGCCTATGGGGTACTTTGCCTGGCATTGTGGATTCAGAGTCATAAAATCTCTCAATGCCCTGGAGAATCTAACATAGTAGTAGAAAATAAAAGCAAATGTTACATAATAGCACAGAATTTTCCATGGAATGCTACTATCTCAGAATACTTTGGGGGAATAAAAAGCATGCTTCGATCAAATAAGGCGTTATATATCCACGTTCTAGAGATTTATAGTATACAATAACAAGATAGGAGCTTCTAAAGCTTTGTGATTAAGATATTATTTAACTTTTTTTTCTGAGATATAATCACATGGAGCAGAAATACAGATTTTAAGTATACATTTTGATGAGTTTTGACCAATAGATATACTCTTGGAACTAAAACCTTAAGATACAGAATATTTCTGTCATTCTAGAAAGTCTTTTTATGATTTTTGCAATTCAATCCTCTTTCTCCTCTCCTCACAATTATTATTATAATTTTTATCCCTATAAATAGAGTAAGTTTGCTTCTTCTTGACACAAGTTGGGCAATTCATTCTTTAAAAATGTAACAAGTATTAATATTACACATTTATTTTACTGTGGAGTATGCTTTGAAAATTGCTGGGTTAACCTTTTATAGTTTTTAGTGGAAGTTTATATTCGTTATCTGATTGAACTTGAAATAATAAAATAAGGAAACTTTAAGTCTAAATAAGTGATTATTTGTTGCCACAGGAATTTAGATGAAAATATGGTACTTAGAGGTCATTTGAATTAAGAAAGCTTTCTAGTGGTTGTCAGCCAAGCTTCAACTGCACCTTCTGGACAAGGAAGAGTCCCATGGGGTGAGGACTGAGTGTTCTGAGACATAGGAGTGGGTTGGGCAAAGATTTAATGACTGCAAGTGTATTGTACATCAGAAGAGGAGCAACAAGGTCAGAGCAGGGAGAATGAAGCTGCCTTTCCCACCCTAAATGTCCTGCTCCCAGCCCTGGACACACCAATGTGTGCCTAGAGAGGTGCTGCACTCCTGAACCTCTGGGAAATGTGTTTCCTGCACAGTCTTCTAAAACATATCTCCCCAGCTGAGGTCACATAAACTCCAAGTAGAGATTGAACACAGCTTGTACTTGAGCTCCACTCTCCTTCTCACACCCAGGGTTGATGCATGGCTATCAACAAAGTTTTCTTCGTGTTCATTTTGCTTTTAGTATATTTTAATGGAAGGTGTGTTAATCACAGCTTTGTGCTTAAATGTTATAGCTGGGGAAGTGCTTTGCAAGGATGCCGCATGTCTTGGAACTCCTAGATAGTGTAGATCTTGCCAGGGTGGTTTCTTGTTAGACCATTCCTGTTCTCTCAGGGGCATGTCTGTCTCCCTTCTCTATCTCTTATTAGACTCTTCAATCATTCAGAAAAAGGGTAGTGTTAGGGGTAAAGGGTTGAAGACTGAAAATACCCATCCTCAGAGGTGAACAGCAGGTGGCCTTTTGGGCTGATTGGGCCACCTTCCCAGAGAATTCCTCTCTAAAAGAGTAGGTAGGGTATTTGTTAAGTAATTCATTGAGTGGGGTAACATCATTCATGCTGAATCAACAACACTGCCAATTTAGGGGCTTGCTTAAAATTCCTTTTCATTATTAAAATCAGTAGTGGAGAAAACACAAGAACACACATACATACTATGTACACACATACATACTACACCAGACACTGTTCACTGCGGTAAAAAACATGAAAGAGGACCTGACTTAAAGAGCAAGGAAAAGGGAAACAGATACAACATTGGGTTAGTTATTAACAGGACAAAAACCACTGCAGGGATTGTTTGGCAACTTTCTGCCTGTCTCCCTTCAGCACCCCACCCATTGGAGACTTTGTGCCCTGTTGTTCTTCTCCAAAGTTCTCTGCACTAACATTGCCACATTATATGGAAGGAATCAGCAGAGAGGAGACTATGAGAAGATGAGATGTGTAGTCCTTTTCCATTAAGTCCATGTTTTATCTGTTGTACATTTTTAACTAGATAGGAACAATGTGCATAAAATGTAACATAGTAGAGACCTTCCATAATATGTATCACTGCATCCTGATTTCACAAAGAAAGGAAAAAGCATAATAACAGAAGCACATTTTCAAGTTCTCAGAGTGAGCTAGCTGGGGCACCAGGGCTAACTGCACTTCCTGGCTCCCTTTTCATCCCTTTATCCTATATCTTGATAACTCATGGAACAGAGAGGCAGTAGGCTGTGTGTATGGTTTTCTATTGGGGGAAAGTATTTCCTTTTATGTCTCATATACTATGTGACTTCTTCACAGAAAGCCTCCTCTTAGTTCCACAATACTGGTCAGTAGGACCTTGCCTTTCCTCACCACATATTCTACTTGTGCTTTTAATTGTCTTCTGATTGCCTACCCTCCCTGCTTTACTGTGAGTTGTGTGAGAAGACTGTCCCTGGCAAGTCGTTTATGCCCAATGAGTGTTTATTGGTTCAATAAATAAATTTGGATTGAGTTCTTATGTTGTATGTTTCAGACAGATTTGCAAAGATATATCACATGTAGTATATACGAATATTACTGTTTAGTTCAAAAACTTTAAAATATTTTATTGTGTCACAGTCAACTGTGGTTAAGAAAAACAAAACTGAAATTCAATGGGAGAATAATACTAACTCAGAGATAAAGCTGAGAACCAGGCTTGGAAAAGGGTGGGAATGGGCCAGCTATGGAGGAGCAGATATGGTGGTGACTACAACAGTCTGGGGAGACCTGGGTCAAGGACCAGCAAATTCCTTGAACACAAATTTCCACTATTCTCTTACTGGGAAGAAGTTTAATGTGTCAGGGAGTGAGCACTCAATTATTATAGCTTAAGTCTGTTCTGTAGACCAACCAATGGGCAAACAACAAATTCTTCTAAAGAAGAGTCTATTAGAAAAGAAAAATGAATAAAAATGAATGAATGAATGAATGAAAGTGACTGATATAGGAAAACAAAATAAGGCATGTATATTTCTCCATATATTTGTCCACTGATGAATTGCCTCAGATCATTCTCTGTATTCATGGTCTCATGATTCTATACTCTAATGGGAATCATAGGTGCTCCCCAGCTTTGGGGAACCTCTCATGCAGGGATTCCCTGGTCTGCTGAGACATTAGTCTTTCGTAACTCCAAAGGCCTGCTATTTACTTGATATATGTTAAATGTGTACTGAATGAATGAAAAAAAATAAGAAATGGGTGAAGTGGTGATCATCAGAGACTAATATCAAGGATGACAGAGACAAAAATGTCATAAGGTAGATGTGAATAATAATAAGCATTTTACTTCAGGTTCATATTCCATTTGCTGGTATTTCTCACAACAGCCTTGCAATATAGGCAGGATGGTTTTATTCCTTGTTACTGATGAAAAAAATTAGACTTAGTGAGATTAAATGATTTATTCTGGGTCACAAAACTAATTATTTGCAAAGCTGGGATCAGAATATAGGTCACCTATCTCCTATTCCAATGCTAGATATAATGGTTAAATTTTTTTTCATTTTTTATTCAAATGTTTGGTGATGGATGATAAGTCAGAGAGGGGTATGGAGTTTTGTAAGGGAAGAAAAGAAGTCTGAGGAAATTTTAAAATAATGAGCAGTATTGGAAATGAAGTTAATAAGAAGTGTTATGTTTATGTGTGCTGAGGTATGAGAATGGAAGGGCCCTGTGTGTGTGTGTGTTTAAAGTGAAACATTAAATACATGTTCTCTTAGAAATAAGACTCTGAGCAGAGAATAAAAGGAAAAGATGATAGAATCTTCTCAAAAATCTTTTTCCTTTAAAATTTTTTTTGTACTTGTAGATGGACAGAATGCCTTTATTTGTTTACTTTTATGTGGTGCTAAGGATTGAACCCAGTGCCTCATACATGCTAGGCAAGTGCTCTGCCACAGAGCTATAGCCCCAGCCCCTCAAAGGTCTTTTTCTTATTGTTCCTATCCTAGACATCGCTTTGAACATTAAAGGTTGGATTTTTATTGTTGCTGGTGTTGAATTACTATATTATAAGGAATTATTATTGAAATGGATGAGCTTTTGCTACTTACATTATATAATAAACCTCCCAGGGACAACCACAATAAGTCAACAACAAATATTAAAAAGAGAAGTTTTGGGTTTCTGGAGAGCAGTTCATAAAGAGAGACATTGTTAAACATATTCAAAATATTTTAGACTGAATAATCACGTAGTACACAATTATTGCTGTGGCATAACAATCCCTTTAGAAAATATTCATAAATATCTTAAATCTGGGCACAATACCTTTGGAAGGGACTTGGGAAGTTTCTGGTATGTGGATCCTTACCCAAACAGCCCTAGTAGGTGGGTTATCTCACTTCCTTTTGTTTAGATATCATCTGCTGTTGTGGAGGGGTGATGTTGGCTAGAACCTTCTCAGCTCTGGGCTCTGTCAGATGCATGGGGAAGCATTCCAGATTAGAAATTGATATTCAAGCCAACTCTTTCTCATTTGTCATCTTCAAGCATTATTTAAAAGTTAGAATTTGATTCAGCCTCCCTGGAAGGCTTGATCTGAGGTGGAGAAGGTGTCTACTCTGTCTTTTTATTCTCCCTGTACAACTCCAACATGCATGTTCATTTTGGGGGGTAAACTGATATGTGAAGGAAAAGAGAAGAGCTTGAAATAAAGGACAGCAAAGATTACAGTTAGTCCCAATTTCTCACTTTGTGCAAAGCCTGAGCAAGGAGATTTTCAGTGAAGATATTCCTGGAAGCAAACAGGTCAAGCAAAAGGCAAGAAATAAAGAAAACCAGAAGCAAATAGAGACCTAAGCAAGAGGCAGACATGACCTGTAGGCAGCACACCACAACAGGAAACAGATTGCAGAGAAACCTTCAGCCATAATAGGAAACGAAAAGAGGGCTGGGGATGTGGCTCAAGCAGTAATGCACTTGCCTGGCATGCGTGGGGCGCTGGGTTCGATCCTCAATACCACATAAAATAAAATAAAGATGTTGTGTCCATCGAAAACTGAAAAATAAATATTAAAAAATTCTCTCTCTCTTAAAAAAAATCCAAGTTCAGTGTCATAGAAACCTTGAGAAACTCACCCCCTGAAGACATGACTGCGCAGTCAGTATTCATTTCATTGTTGGCAACATTTTGATAAAGAGCTTCCCCCAAAAAGTGTTCCATCATTTTGGCAGTTTTCAGATTTGGCAAAACATTTAAAGAAGAAAAAAAAATCTACATTTAAAACTGGTGATTTTTACCTTTTTCTTCCCCATTCTTTTAGCTCCAGTTTTTCTGAGGCAGAACAAGAGGAAAGTCTCATAACCCCTGAAATTCTTATAGACACAAAAAGAAAAGAATTCCTAAAGTACGCCTGAGATGTATGTTTTGCCTTTTTACAGAGAGTAAAAATTAGCATTCAGACTCCTTGTTACAAGTCCCATTTTGATCTTTTTTTAATTGCCAGTGAGAAAGTAATGAAAAGCAATTCCAATTTAGCCATGAAAATCCTACAAATGATAAAAAAGACCGAGCTGACAGGTGAACTGAAAATGGTCATGTCTTTCCTCTCACTTTGAGTCTAACTACAACTAATAATCGCACTGAGTCCTCCTTTGAACTGCTCTTGGTGTCTTTCATCTGGAGAGTTCAAAGCTCTTTACAAACAATAAATAATTAGGTCTCACAAAAATCCTTAAAGTAAGAACATGAATTACACTGTACCCATTTTACAGTTAAATAATGAATAAGCACCAGCCTGGAAATGGTCATGGAAACCCAATCTGTCCTCTGCCCTACTCCTATGTCTCTAGCATGACCTGCACCTGACAAGTTAGAATAGATCTCCCTTTTCAAAAAATAGTTAATGAAAATGGTTACCTCCTATGTCTGCAGCAGTGGCCTGAACACAGTGAGGGCTACAGAAAAAGCATAAGACCTGGAATCTTCCTTGGAGAAGACGTAGGCAGATGAAAAGACAGTTCTGATGTGCAAGGTCCAGCAAAGAACAACACCAGACGTTAGGTCACTGTGTTCCCAAATCCTAGGAATACAGGACTTCAGACATGCTGGGGAATCAGACATGCTTCTCAGAGGAGGTGGATTGGATGGAGATTTTGAAACTGACTGAATAGAGGATTTAGGATAGGTCTTTCAGGTTCAAGGAACAAAGATGCCCTGTTTGGGGAAGATAACTGATAAATAATTAGAGAGCATCTCCCCAAGGCATGCAGCATAGGCCTTTGCATATATTAGGTACTCAAGGAAACTGAGTGTGTGACTGACATATGGAGTTAGGGAGAGTGGGGGATGGGGATGGGGGCAGTACAGAGCTCAACACTGTCCCTTTACAGTGATTGGAGACTCAATTTAGTGTGAAAAGGAGATTTTCTTTGCATGAAGCAAACTAAAGGTAACATTTTCTTAATGAATTTTTTAATCCTCACCTTATTTTGACTTCATTCTTTTGCTGGGGATCTTGAAGTTTGTTCCATGTATGTGGAGATGGAGGGTTTGCTATATATCAGTATCCAAGGAATAAAGCAGTCTAGACTAGGCTTCATATGTAGATGAGCGTCAGGAGAAAGAGACTGTTATCTGTCTATGGCTTTGGTCAGTGCTGGCTTTTGGGGGTAGGGAGTGGAAATATGGACTGAGGTTAGTTATAGTTTATAGACAGCAGGACACAGGCCTGGAAGGTGTGATATAAGGACATGCAATGGGAAGGTAGCTGAATCACCCTTTTTGACAGGTGAATGTGGGAGTAATGAGACAAATAACAGTGAGACATCTGTGGAGGGACTGATTCCCTACCTAGAGAGTTTAAAGTAGGCTGGACAGGCAGGGAAAGAAGGAGATCCATCATCAGTAGTATCATGCCTTTCACTTGCTGGTATGTTGCATCTTGCAGAAGTATTTTTTAATCTATATTATCTCATTTGAACCTTATGACAACCTTTGGGTTTTCTTAATCCATTTTTACAGATGAGAAATATGAGCAACAGAGCATTTAGAGTTTCCCCCAAAGATAATATTGCTATCTGGTAGTAATGATTTAGGTCTAGATCTAAGATTTATGTGTCTTCATCCAGTGCCTTCCCCTGTGGCATCCAGCTGGGTGGGACAGTGGAAATGCCCTGGATCAGCCCTTAAGAGAGGGCATTTCTCTTCCTGACCCTGGGAATGAAAAAGCAGCCAAAAACCCAGGAGGCAGAGCTAGTCCAGACTCGTTGCCTGGGATCTCTGGCTGAACTAGTATTTTTAACAACATTTCCCTGTTAGAGAACTTAGTGCAAGCCATGCACACAGTAGGTGTTCTGTAAATATTTGTTGATGCAGTGGATACAACACAACTGGCTCACAGCAGGCCCACCCTACCTAATCGCCTCAGAAAGGACTGGGAAGAGATTGAAAACAAAAATCTCATCAATAATAGAACCTGTTGTTTTTCCTTCCCTGCCCAGGGAGACTTGGGCTCCTCAGTTGCATTTCCAGTATTTTAAGATGGGAATAATTTTCACAGTGGCAGGTACAGCTGGTGAGATGCTGTTTTAATACGAAGGAAAATGCTAGAATAGAATTTAAGAATATTAAGAAGGGATTTGGTTTCTGACAGAAATATTAGCTGTAAAGGCCGGTATGAAGATTTTAGAGAAATTTAATTAAAATTTAATCTTCTTTCTAATTAAAGTTTCCTTTAATTAAAGTTAAAATTAAATTTGCTTTAATTGGAGGAATTTAAAGGGTATTACCTTTTGATTGTCAATCATTTTGAAAGAAAAAAATTATGCTGCTTTGTCTAGTTTAAAATGAGGATTGGTGTCAAATTTCTAGAAAAGTAATAAAAACACTGTATTTAAATATAAATCAGAAAATCCTTGGTGTCTGGTTCCCTACTTGCCTGGCCCAGAGACATTTGGCTTGAATTGTGGTTTCCCCCTGTGTGGGGGACCTATGAAGAAGGCATCACAGCCATCAAGGGCTTTAATATAAGAGTTTTGCATTTCTTTCTTCTTCATTTCCTTGGGGAGCTGACTCCCCTCTTGCTGGATTGCTTTGAACTTTCCTTATGCTTTCTTTGGAGAACTTGCTCAATTGCTCAGTCTTTGGAAATGGCTGTCTTTGGCCCTTCTTTGTGGCTCTGAGCCCCTTCATACTTATTTCTTCCTTAAAGTCCTTTTCCATCCATGTATTCTACCATGTATTAAAATCCCTCCAAGCCTCACAAATCCATCACTTCAGAAATTGAATAGTGAGTTGATTTCTTCTCCCTCTGAGGTCTTCACTATTTCCAATGAATATCTCACCCAGGCTTAAAAGAGAGGTGCTCTCTTCTCCCTTTAAATCCTCATCTGTGATTGAGTCCTTCTGAGTAGCCCGTGCAACCAGAACTTCGGTTTACCTTACTTCATCCCTAGATGCATGGAGAAAAAGCTCCTGGTGAGTTCTGTCTGCTTCCCATCTCACCCGGTCTCTTCTGCATGCTGTGTCCAAATCACTAATCTAAACATACCACTCTCCATCTCTCAGGATAAAGTCCAAAGGTCTAGCCTTGGCATTTAAGACCTCCAACAGTGTGGATCCGACTCACCTTTTCTACTTTCATCTCACATGATTTTGCTCAGTTCACTCCAGTTATGCCAGTTTACCCACTGCTTCTTAAATATACCTGGAGATTTTGGGCGTGTGTGTGTGTGTGTGTGTGTGTGTGTGTTGTCATTCTTTCAGTCTAGACTGCTTTCTTTTTCTCTTCCTCTTTCCTACAAGACCCTCAGACCCTCATGAAATTTCAGGTTGTTTTATCAATCTGGCCTGGCATTGGCTGGTCCTGCAGCAGCCCTGCAACACAAAATTTATCCTGCATACTAACACATCCTTGTTCACATTTGTCTATATTTGGTGAATTCATAAACCTGGAATGTACATTTCACCATTTGATCTCTAAAACCATCTGTGATGTTAAGTCACAGAATTGCTGTCATATTTCATATCTAACCAATACGGTGCTTCAAAGGGTCCAGGTCTATAGCTTGTGAGTAATGGAGTGAGAATTAGAACCCAAGTTCTCTCCTTGCTTATTTCACCAGGTCTACTTTACCTTCCTCTCTATCTCTGAGGTTTTCTGTAAAACTCTGGTTTGGGGATGCTTTGTTTAAATGCTTCAGAAAAGAAGGATAAAGCTCTTTAAAGAACTCAGTATTAAAAACTGTTGGGGCTGACTAAGCTAGTTAAAAAAGAAAATCTTTTTCTATTTTATACAAAGTAAGTATGACACAAATGAAGATCTTCAAAGGAGGATAAATGACCAGCTGCCTGCAGGCTTGTCATTGTTAATGGAGAGATGCAGTCTTGAAGGCATCTCTCTCCCTTGCTCTCTTTCCTTCCTTCTCTCTTTCCCTCCCTCCCTCCCTTCCTTCCTTCCTTCCTTCCGTCTATCCTTCCCTTTCTGTTACTCCCTCCCTCTTTCATTCCTATTCCTTTCAGAAAAGAACAAAAGTACTGGCAGAAAAAGACACAGAGAGCTGCAGAAAAAAGTACTGATTAAAGAAATAAAATGGACAAAGCTTTAAGGAGACTCAATTAGAATTCTGAGCTGGAACTTGTGCTTTCCTGTGAATGCTTTGAGCCAATAGGATGGGTGGTGTAGCTGTGAGGTCTAGAGCAGGGCAGCTAGAGCAAAGATGTTGAGGTGCAGACCCCCCCCCCCCCCGAGGCCAAGATGGATGTCTCACTTGAGAAAGTCCCAGGGCCGATGGGCAGGGGCAGTCCTTCTACTCTAACACTGGAAAGGATCATTAGAGTACTAAGTGGCTACAGTGTAGCCACATTTCCCTTCAAAGGAAAGTGCCCTCAAACAGTTCTTGAATAGTTGTTGGGGTTGCTGTTCTGAGTGTTGAGAACGATGCAGCCTGCTCTTCTGCCATTGTCTTGATTGTGGACATGCAGGACACCAGCCACCATGAATCACTCCTACCAGATAGTCTGTTTTAGTGGCCTCGTTGAGGTCACAATGAGTCCTGGAGTAGATTAGTTGCTTTCCTTGAGCTTTGAAATTTCTGGGATCCAGAATAGATTTACTCTATACTCTCCCTGAGATAGTGTTGGTAATATTCCGTTTCCTTTAGTGACCTTATAATAAATTGTCATTACAGAAGGCCACTGGGAAAGTCTTTCCTTTGCAATCTTAAAAACAACAACAACAACAACAACAAAACTAGTATAGAGTTCTTTGACTTATGCTAGGGTTATGGCCTGACAAACCCACTGTAAGTTGAAAATACCATAGGTGAAAAATGCATTTAATACACTTAGCCAGTGGTCATCACAGCTGAGAAGCACAGCACATGGTGAAGCATTGCTTGTGCCCTCTCAGGATTGTGTTGAGTGACTAGGGGTTCCTGCTACTACCCAGCACCTCAAGATTATCATACCATATATCACCAGTCTAAGAAAAGATCAAATTTAAAAATTAGAAGTGTGCTTTTTACTAAATGCATATTATTTTTATACCTTCGTAAAATCAAAATATCTTAGGTCAAACCTTTAAATTTGGGAACCATTGGTATCCTGATTATGCCCCTTTATGCATCAGAAATCTTTTGAATTCTCCCAATAACTTAATAATTACGAATTATTGAGGATATTTTGGTTGTTCTTTACCTGTTCTTCTAAACATCCCTCTACTGTATCTCTAGATCAGGAGTTGGTTGAGTCTTCTGTGAAAGGCCAGGTAGTAAACATTTCAGACTTTGCTGGCCCCATGTTGTATGTTGTAACTGCTCAGTCCCTTGAAAGTAGCCATAGACAATGCAAAATGAATATACATGGCTGTATTCCTATAAAACTTTATTAAGGCCCTGGAACAGTGGTGCACAGCTGTAATCCCAGCAACTCCAAAGGCTGAGACAGGAGGATTACAAATTCTGGGCTAGCCTAGGCAACTAAGAGAGACCCTTTCTCAAAAAAAAAGGGGGGGGGGATGTAGCTCAGTGGTGAAGTGTCCCTGGATTCAAGTCCCAGTAACATAAACATATAAATAAATAATAAAAACTTTAAAGAAATACTGAAATTACATGTAATTTTATACATTTCATATAATTTTAACATCATAAAATATAATTCTCGTCTTTTTATTCTTCTCCCAATCATTTACAAGTGTAAAAACCACTCTTTATCATGAACCAAACTAAAAGAGATGGTCCCTCTAGATTTGACTCCTGGCTCCATTTACCAGCCTCTGCTCCACAGAGATATTGTGTTCTTGTCCTCTGAGCTACTTCCCTACCTTGGGAACATCTCTTGTTTTCACGTTGATTTGTATTCTTTCATATGATGATCAGTTAGGTGCAAACACAAGAGGAGAGAGAGCAGAGACTCAGGAGAGCAAATTTTATTCTACTCAGAAATTCTGGAGACACAGTACTTGGGGTGGGGGAGACAGCAGGGTCATCAAGAGGCAGGAGGGGGAGAGGCTGTGGGAGCCCTCAGCCATGGCCTTCACTGAGATTTCTAAGGGAAAGGCAAGGAAACGCAGGAACAAAACTAGCTTGAATAATTTTGGGGGTCTTTGCTCTCTAGGCTGTTCTCAGTTGTTTGGGCCTAGCCCTGGGACCATTAAAACACAGGAATATTCCCCCTGGGGTGCAAGGCCAAATAGAGAAGGTTTGGTTTTGGGTTGTTTACTTTGTATATCAAAGGCTTGCGACCAGGGGAGCCCTTTTGCTATCTTCAAGAGTTGCCAATCTAGGGAGGAACAGTCTCTTGCTGGTCATAAAAGTTTTGTTAAGATTTCAAAATATAAAAAAATATAGAAAATTCAACACACATGCAAATACTCCATGCACATTTGTCTCTCAACTAAAAAGTTCTTATCCTCAACATATGAAAATTAGGTTTATCAAAATTCTGTCTAACATTCAAAAATCTGGATTAAATACAGAATTGAGATATAGTTCTGGAATCCTTATTTTTAAGTTACACGGGAGTAGAAAGTGGTCAGGACTTTGAAAGCAGACTACCTGGGTCTGAATCCAGCTTCAGTGCTTACTAACTGTCGTCTTGGGCAAACTAATCTCATTAAGCCTCCTATGTGAAATGCAGATAATAAGAGCACTCATTTGGTAGCTCGTAGGACTATTGTAAGGATGACATATTATAAGCAGGTAAAGAGCTTAGCACAGTACCTGACCAGGATAAAGTAATCCATCCGTGTTAGCAGCTATCAACCCTTTGTCCTGGGCTCTCTGCTAGATCATGTGTTATCTTTCTGCAGTTTCATGAAGAAATAATTTTGCATTGAGAACAAACTTGGTGCAGTATCCTTTGTTTTACCAAATGTCTTCATTCTGACATGCACATTCTAATTTCTTCCACTTGGTTGAGAAATAATTTCAAGGAACAAATGTATTTCCCTTGTCTATGTTCACCCCCACAAAAGAAATGCAATTTTCTTTCTTTTCTATTTTTTTTTAAATTTTGGTTTGTTATATGTGGTGATAGAATTAATGTAGTTTCTCCCTTTAACAAAAATTTATGCTCTCTGAGTCTTATCCTACCACCACATCTTGGTTTGTGTACTAGAGTCATCAATTTATATCAACCCAGTTCCAGGAATAATGCTGGTTTATTAATTCGTTCTGTGGAGGATAGAGGCAGGACTGGGGAACTCTGCAGAAAGAATTTATTTCCTTTCACTTTCCTTTTGATAAAGTGTAAAGAACATCAGGTAATTAGGAATGGGAAGGTCTAAGACTTTTTTTATTTATTTTTTTAATTCAAACTCATTTTAAACCATGTCAGGTACAAATTGAAAACTAGTTTAAACTTTTTGAATTCAAGAGCAGTTTTTCATAATCAAAGATATTTGCCTTCTGTGGTAACTTCAGGTATCATTTCATTCATTGAAAGTATTTAACGAATACTTAGAGCTTACCTCAGTGAGGTGTCTAGGGCAAAGAAGATACAACAGGGACAGTGATGATTATGGTCAAGTCACTTTTAGGAGACATGAACACAAAGCACCACACAAAGAGCTGTCACAAATGGCAGAGTGAGGTCCCCTGGGTTAGTCAGGCATAGGTCTACTGTGTACTGGGAAAGGGTGGCTGATAGAGATGGTTCAGGGAAAGGTTCAAGGGCAGTGAGCCTAGGTAGAAGAGAGGTCAGATGCACCTCTAGCCAACAGAACAGCATGAGTGTGAAGGTGTCTGGCAAACCAAAAAGTCAGTCATGGTTCTGTGTGATTAAAGCAAATAATTTGCAGTGGGGTATAATGAGAGAAGGGATAGAGAAATTTACATCTGCCATTGAAAAGCACATGGCATTCTTTCAAAGACCCAGCTCTCTTAGAAGTCAAAAAAATCCTATTTAAGATTATGATTATTTTTACAATTCAAGATAAATAAATAAAAAAAACATAATGTATAGAACCAGATACAGAAATCTGAAAATTCCTGATGTTTCAGTAGTTTATTATGAAGGGTATCCATAATAAAATGTAAATGGCAATTTCTAAGAATGAAGCCAACTTATCTTGTGGAAGGCATTGTCATATCCTCTCACCCTTCTTCAAGTTGGAGAATCATGAGTTTAGATTATATGATATGCTATACAGTTTCTTAAATCCAATATGAACCAAAGTCATAAAATTTCCCAGACCCCCACATTTTAGTTGCATTCACTGGCTAAAAATCTTATGATTACTGGTAAGTGAATCAGAGTCTTATTTATCACCATATGTACATTATATTGAAAGAGGGTCACAAATAAGTGTGTATATAAAGTGTGCCATGTATTCAGGGTATCATTAATACTAGTACTCAACAGACTGTGGCTTCTTTGCATAACTTGAAGAGGGGCGTGGCCTCTCATACCTTGGACCTCTAGTCCTGTCCCCTCTACTGAGTCCCATTGAGTGGTTAGCCACCTGGTTTGCTAGTGCAAGGGTTAGGATGAGACTCAGTTAAATTCAGTTTTTGTTAGTCAAGCACTTCCATTACTTTTATTATTGTGTCAAGTTTCATGGGTACAGAAGACAGACACACAGTATGTACCTGTCCTCAAGTTATCCTTGGTCTGATTGATGCTCAACAGTGCAGCTTTTCTATATTGTATTAACTTTAAAGTTTGCTCTGTGAGCAAATGATATGAATTGATAAAAGAAATATTCAGAAACATAGGTAAATAGGCTTCATGCTTCATAATTTTTAGAATCATGTATTTTGTTTATTTTTGAAATCTTCTGTTTATTACTGAAACTTCCTTCTTTAGAGGAGGAAAATTTTATTTGGTACTCAGGGTTTCAGAGGTCCCAGTCTATAGATGGCTGCTCCATTCCTCAGGGCTTGAACATTATGGTAGAAGTGTGTGGTAGAGGAAAGCAGGTGGGAACATAGAAGCAGGAAGAAGAAAGAGCACTGTTCACTCACCACAGATAAAATATATACCCCAAAGGCACATCTGAGGTGGCCCCCTTCTCCAGCCACACTCTACCTGCCTACAGTTACCACCCAGTTAATCTCTATCAGGGGATTGATGCATTGATCAGGTGAAGGCTCTCGTAACCCATCATTCTACCTCTGAACTCTCTTGCATCGTCTCATACATGAGCTTTTGTGGAATATCTCATGCCCAAACGAAAACACCTCCAAACACAACATTTCAGTTCACACAACCTTCAGTCTCTCTCCTCACAAACTCTGTTTAAGACTTCAAGGATAGCCTCACTTTTTTTCCAATACCCATTTCTACAAGGGATGCCTGGGCAGTAACATCATCAAGGCCACAGATTAGTGTTCTATCTTGATATTCAAAAGGCACAGGAGCAGTATTGAATTGTCTTGACAAGGTTGAGTGAAGCTTATCTGGACTCAGGGACAGATATGAAAGAAAATTTGTGTGTGTGTGTGTGTGTGTGTGTGTGAGGGAAGACTACTTCTAAATAATTAGCACATTGATAAATAATGCTGAAGTGAAAATAGTTCAGGGCCAGATAACCCAAGTCCTAGATTTTTCTTGAGCTTCAGTTCTTTTATCTGAGTGGTAGTTTACTAAAGCAGTAAAGATCATGGGCACTAGAATGTACCACTGACATGCAAATCCCATCTCTGCTCATCACTAGTCAAAAGATCCTGTTCTGCAATGTCTCTGCATCAATTTCCTTTTCCCCATGTATTCACAGCATAGCATCATGTTCTAACTCAAGTATGTGAAACCCTTAACCAAAGGCCTGACATAGAAAATTTAAAAAGTTAGCTATTACTATGTGCTATAAAAGACTGACCTCTAGGCTTGAATAATGGCATTAGATGGATTTAAATTCTTTCTGAAGAAAAAATATTTTGGATCTATCACTCACTAATGAGATAATTTCAAGTACTTTTTCCCCAAAGCCTCTGTTGGTGTTGGTGTGTGTGTGTGTGTGTGTGTGTGTGTGTGTGTGTGTGTGAGAGAGAGAGAGAGAGAGAGAGAGAGAGAGAGAGAGAGAGAGAGAGAGAAATGGGGACAATTATATCTATTAAAATATTTTGGAGATTACATGAAATTATGACATTTCTTAGCAAAGTGTCTGACATGCAAAATAATTTGTACTTATTTTTATTTACAATAAAGCATTTGATGATTGTGATTTTTGGATGTATTTCTGATTGGTTTCAGTGTAGAAGTTCAAATACAAAAAGTTTTAAGCAGTAAAGTGTCTTCTGTCTTCAAAGAACTTACTAGCTTGCTAAAGAGAAAAGGAATAAAAATAACTATGTAAAAGTAAAATACATGTTATGCAAAAGATAGTACAAGATATGATTAACTATTGAATGTCTTATGAGTTCAAAGAAAACAAGGACCCAGAAAAAACCTGTGATTATACTACAAATCAGGACTTTACCATAAAAATGTATTTTGGGGAGTTGGCATCAGAAATGTTTCACCTCTCCTAAATTTCAGGAACTCGTCCTCAAATGTACAGAAAATGAATAGCAGTTGATACCTGTGGTCAAAGTCTAAGGAAGACACATGTCCAAATTGCAAAGTCTGCTATTACCACGTGCTAACAAAAACGGTCACTTCATGTAGGAGGTGACTTCTAGTTTACTTTGGGCACTTTGTTGGGTTTGTTTTCAATTTTCCGCTGCAGCGACTGCTGCCATTTCCCCACGGAAGTTATCCTACAGTCTAAACAAATCTTGGTTATCAACTCTTCCCTTGCTATACGGTATATATTTACTTTCTCTCAATTTCATCTCATTGTTCTGACTCACACACCCCCTTGGGTGACATAGAACTATTTCCCATGTCTTCGGGCACTCATGGTCTTTCAATATTTACCCACTGTTCACTTCTCAGCACTACTACCACATCTTGCCAGCTTGGCTTGGGTATTCATATAAATAGTTCTAATTGAAATGCTCAGTTCATAGATTATCTTTAAGACTGTGTTCTGAGAGAGGTGAGGAGAAAACAAGAAATGTCTTTTGATTTGGAAGAATGGACTGCACACCAATTGAGGTGAATGGCCTGTGTATTTCTGGTGGAGTACCCACCATGATGCTTGGCTGGTGAGGAGGGGAGAAATGTCAGGAGTCAACAAGGGACCAGATGAAGCCCTGATTTCTTAGCTGGGCTGAGTCCTGGCTGTGGCCATCTGGACCAGGCAGGTAGCTTCTAACTACCTCTCACTCACCCTAGGCAGGTGGTATAGAAGCTTCCATTCTGAGCTTTGAAGAAAACAGGAATGGAAAGGCATGCTCGAAGGAACCATGGCTTGAGACCAGTGTTTGATAACATAGCCCTCTTACAAGCAGACCGTGAAGAAGACTAAAACCTTCTGGAAAAAAAAAAAGGGAGCAGAAGGCACTGGAGGGAAAAAGTGCACTGGAGCAAAGTGGGCCTTGCTAATTTGTTTTAGCAAATGAGAGGAAATAATCTTCAAGGACAAAGGGTAAGAAGCAATAGAGGAAATTAATCTGCACACTGCAAACACACCACACACAACACACATGAGTTTATACACACACATACACACTCACACACACACACATACGGAGGCCCAAACACATGTGCGGGCTCACAGTCACTCCCCATATGGATGGGTTCTCTGATGTGGTGTGCAGCAGGACTGACAGATTCTTGTCTGCGGGCTGTTTTTGTCCTCTGGAATCTGTCAAACAGGCAGTTAAGAAGAGGCACTTTTCTGGAATGACAGTGTAAATGATTAAGGACTTTCTTGTTGAGTTAAGTTTTCCTGACAAACTGGTGTCATCATAATTAAATGCACAAATTTCTTTCCTACCCTTCAAATTGCCATTGCAACAAGTTATTTATTTATTTATTTTTGTTTTCTGTTTGCTTCATTTTTCTCCTGACACTGCTCCCCTTAACCCCTCCCTCTAAGTAAAAGTTCTGCAGGATTCAAGATTTAACAACAACAACAACAATAAAAACAAAACAAAAAAGGGAAAACTCTCTTGCTTCCTTAGTCCTGCTACAGAAGTTTGATTATTGCATATTTTCTACTCCTTTGGGCTAGAGATTTCTCAGACTGTCCAAGGTACCGAGGGTTAAAGGTGAATACCATGCAATACCTCTACCAAATTTTCTGAAATCACAGAAAAAAGTTGACTCTAAGAGCTTCAGCCTCTTCATTACTTCACCCTTCACTCTGAGCCCATTTTGTAGCATGTTATAGCATACATTAATACCATGATTGATGTTATCAATTTAAAACCAAGACCTTACCTTCTAGTTGCCCCATTGTTCACACTTACCTTAAATGATTTCTATCATGCTCCTTTTGGTGGAATGAGGGATTCTATGATGTCCAAATGTTCTCAGCTCCTGGCTTTTGCTCATTATAATTGTCTTTTTCACTAAGCCTACTCCAGTTCTACCCTCTCTCAAATCTCAAGTCAGGTCTTTCTCTTCTAGGAAGACTTCTATCTTTCTGCTTACTTTTTCCAGAGAATCTCCTATTTTCCTATTTATTTGTTTATTTTAAATAGACCTTATTTTTTAGAGACTTTTTAGGTCGGAAGCAATATTGAACAGAAAATACAAGAAGTTGATGTACCCTTTGTTCCCACATCCACTTTATTATGATTATGATTGTTATTACTACTATTATAGTAAAAACAGCCTTTTTTTGAATATGTGTGTGTGTTTGTGTGTGTGTGTGTATGTATGTGCATTTTATCTTCCCTCTAGGGAGAGTAGGAGTCTTGTCTTCTCTTAGAGTGCCTAAGATTATAATATCATATAAATCAGTATTTAAAAATAACATATTGGCTGATAATGCCATTGCTTTATCTTAGCATTAGAAAACATGAAAATATGTGGCACCTTTTTTGGTATATTTCTTTCCAACATTGCTTTTATTTTTTTACATGACATACTGGAAATAATGAAGAAATGACTAAAATGTACACCATCTATAATATCTCTATCCATATTTAGTTTTAAGGTAGAAACTGGTCCTCATCTTGGTTAATCACTGGAAATAAAATGCTTTTTGTCACAAGAGTTATGTGTCGCCCAAGAAACGGGTTCGGGTTCTCTTTGGATCTATACGTCCTTTTCCAGTGTTTGGAACAGGAACTTGAGCTGATGTTCTACTGATGTACACCCATGATTATGCCAAGTGAAATGAAAATTCCAGAAGTCTTCTTGACCACCACTTCCTCACTTGGACAGTTTTGATCTATTTATGCAGAGTGGAGGAAAAGTCATTCACCGAAGAACCCATGACTAAGGACAAGGAAAGGTAACGAATGTGATGTCTCACAAAGGCAGAATCAGAAATGAGCTAATTTCTGAGTCATGCCCCAAAAGGGGTGGGGATGTGTGTGTGGGGGGGGGACTCTTTCCAGACAGCTTTTTTTTTTTTTTTCCAGAGCAGGAGTTTGTGAAGTAAGTCCTTAAAACCACATCTGTTCACCTTATGTGACGGGAAGGAGAAGCAACTTCTGAAACAGAGTGATTGAAATGGAAATACATTCAAATAAATGGACTCGGGAGTTCGCTTTGTTCTAAATAACCTCTACTGTAAGTGATCAGCTTATTTGAAAGTATGATAGGTGGGCTATTGGGGCAAGGCTGTATTTGATTTTTTTTTTAATCATTAGTCTATCTTCCTTTCTTATTCAACCTTTTGGAATAAGGTCTTACACACAGGGCAGAAAAGGGATTGGAAGAGCTGAGCCTTCAAAGGACACTCTGCGTGTGTTTCTAATGGGTTTTCAAGTGCATCCTCTCCCCTTGGACTATGTCTCTTTTAGAGCACCTCGGTTTGAAATTCACTGTGTTACCACTAGGTGGTTAGAAAGCAAGGAATGCTATAGGTACTGAGTTATGTGTACAAGGGAAAAGATTCAATTTTTTCCTTAATTAATAAAGTCATGCAGAACCCTGCAGTATTAACAATTGCACCTTGCATAACACAAATGTGTGCCATGGTTGACTACGTCTGAGCTGCAGGTTGGAGGGCAGGTGATCAGTTACAATGATATACACATTTCAGCCTAAGATCGGCTCATGCTTTCCTTTCTTTCTTTTCCTCGGCCTCACCTTTTATCTAACTTGAGCTGACAATACTCCTGTCACCTGAATTGCTTCTTCCCTCTTCTCACTCACTGAATTCCATGCTCTTGGTTGAATTCTTTCAAGTAAAAAGGTGAAGAGACCCTACCTGTCTGTTGAAAACATGATATGGCTTAGGCATTGTGCATGTGACTTTTCATACTTTACCTAGGTGTATTCTGTTTGCAACTGTAAAAAAATTAAAAAAAAAAAGAAGAAGAAGAAGAAAAGAAAATATTCTCTCCATTTTAAAGCCAGGAAATTTAAGGCTTGGAAGAATAGAATGAATTATCCAAAGTAATATGAATCCTAAGTTTTGGTATTAGGATCCTGATTCTCCACCAAGGTTTAGTCATGCTTTCCTTTCTCCCAACATCCTATGTACCTTTTCTTTATTTATGGATTCAGCTAGGTGTTTCAGCCCCTGGATAAAACTGTCTGCCTAATCTCCTTCTTTTACCCCTTTCCTCTTGCCTTTAAATTAAATACTAGTGGCACAAAATTTGAACAATATAGAAATACATAGAGCAAAAATTTTAGGTCTCTTTTTTACATTCTTGCTCCATTCTTTCTTCCATTACTTGAGGTAACACTTTGCAACTTATCATGTATCTCTCAGACAATTATCTAAGTATGGAGGCAAGCAGAACTTGGGCACATACAACTTAGGCACGTGTACACATTGAAGCATACATACATACACTATTCTAGTGTATTCTAGTTGCTATAACAAAATGCCATAAACTGAGTGGTTAATAAGCAATAAAGATTTTTTTTCTTGCCAATTCTGGAGTTTGGGAAATTCAAGATCAAGTTGTCAGCTGATTGAATATGTGCTGAGGGACCACTTCCTCACAGATGGTGCCTTCTAGCTGTGTCTTCCCGTGGTAGAATAGGTGAATGTACTCCCTGGAGCCTAGTTGTAAGGGCACTAATTCTATTTTGAAGGTTCTGCCCTCAAGACCTAATCATGACCCCAAAGTGTCTACCTCCCAATACATTGATTTGGGGCTTAGGCTTACATATGAAGAGGGGGAGGTACACACATCCAGATTAACACATAACATACACGTGTGTATTTCTCTATCCACATGTGCATTTTAGTTTGGATTCTTTTCTCTCTAAGTGGATTTATATTACATACATTTTTATGAGACTTGATATGATTCAGGTAAAGTCTTTGTTCCAGTTATTTGGCTCCACAGTAAATTATCCCAGAACTTAGTGGCATAAAAGAGCCATTTACTATATTCATGAATCCTATAGATCAAATATTTGGAAAAGTTCTGTTGGGGAAGGTATGTATCTACTTCCCAAAGTCTGGGGCCTAGAGGACTTGGCAGCTGTAAGCTGAAATTATCTGTCTGTTCATTACTCACATGTTTGGAGGGTGCTTACAGTAATTGACTGGGGGCCACAGTTGCTCTCCATGTGGTCTTCTCCATCTGGTGTAGTCTGTTCCATGGAATCGTGGTGGCCTCTTCCAGAGTGAATAGATCCAAGAAAAGAGAGAGAATTTTAATACTGTTTCCAATTGGGAAAAGAGGAACCTGGTTTAGTTGAATGTGAGAGTCATTTTCAAAAGCATCTTCTAAGGAATGTTCCTATTCTACATTCATCATGTAGATAATGGATCACCTGTGTAAGCCATACTCCTTCCAATGGAGCCCAGACTACTTCTCCTGAACATGGCAATCACAGCTATGGATCCTTTCCCATATTATATGCCTCATGTTTAACATACACTTTCAACAACTTTTTAAATAGACATTTATATTCCCACTTTCAGATCCAACAACTGAGGCTCAAAGGCATTGAATAATGTGTCCCTAAGTCATGTAGCTAGCATGTACTGGACAAAAGACTCAAAGTCTGGTTTGTCTAACTCTAGATCCCATATCATATACTGCCTCCCCACATTCGTGCACTTAGAAATTATAACCTCACACTAATAAAAACAAACTATGCATTTTAAGCTTTTGCATATACTAACTCATTTAATATTTTAAGACAACCTTATGAGATAATTATTTTCTATTTTCAGATGAAGGATCGGAAATTTAAGTGGCTAGTCCCAATTTTTCTAGCTAGTAAGTGGGGGAAGTTAGTATTTCAGAGATAATATTGTCCAGAAATATAAATATGTTTAAAAGAGTTTGGGTTAATGCATGAATTATAGCTCTGTAAAATATTATTACAGGGATGTTGGTCTTGAGGGTACACAGTTACACTGTGAAACTGTCACACTGCCTCCTCCAAACGCCCTGTAGGACCACTCTTGGAGGGAGAGTTCTGGCCTGGATGGATCCAGTGTGTTAAGGCATGCATTATTAAGTTCTGAACTTAATATTAAACTTGAACAGAGCAGTCTGGCTAATTCACCCACAAATTCACTTCATCTTGAACAGCAGGATTCCTACCCCACCTGAAGTATCTAATTAACCCGCCAAGTCTTCTCAGTGTGACCAGATGAACGCAGACTTGTAGAGCAGAGAACCACCTCCAGCCTGTTGGAATGTGGGAAGAGGCAGGGCACCCTGGGAAGGCCTCTTGGAGGTCAGCAGAATTATTGGTGAGCAATTTCTCTAACAGAGGGAGGGAATTTAGGGTTTAGAAGTTTCCCCATTCCAAGAACACAAATGCATTTGTATGGAGTTAGTGTCCAGTGGAGGCTGGGAGCTCACACACCCCAGTTACTGCCTCAGCATCAGAAAGGCTCAGCCCCGAGGCCACACTACTACTGTCAATGTAACTTGTGGAAGAAACTGTGGAGGAGCAGTTATACGATGTTGCTTTTGGGGAAATATTTCCAAGTGGTGGACATCTGGCTCCCAGTGATTCCCATGGAAGAAGAGGGGGTAAGTCTGAGCAGTGACAGAAACCATTGTTCTATGGCTTCAGTCCGTGCTAAGAATCATAGTCTTTCAAAGCTAAAATAGCCATAGTCCAGAATTCTCCCTTCAACCTCTTCATTTTGCTAATGAAAAATTAGGAGGTTCCAAAAATATAAATAGGCTGCACATGTTTGTGTAGGAATTAAGTGGTAAAACCAGACATGGGATCCAACAGACACTCAATAAATACTTAATGAACAAGTGACTTTAATAAGTGCACACTCTAGGATAAACTCTGTTCTCCATTATTAAAAAAAAAATAGAACCCTACTAATTACAACATAACAATTATTGGTGTTTAAAATCATGCCTGTGAAGTCTTATCTGGCTTCTTAAAGATTAAAAAAATATCCAGTATAATCTCTGAGTCAAAATATAGTATTTTCCAGAAGAGTTTTAATCTTTATGGAGCAAAAAAATAATTCAGTTAATCAGAAAGTTTGAACTCAAACAGCTCATTTCAAGCAAGTTGTGCAAATAAGGAAGAGTTTTCTGTAGTCTAAAGCAAAATTAGCTTTAATACTGCTCTCAGTATTGCAAAATATTTGCATCCAGAAAAATAAGATTAAGGGTTTATTTCACTTCAGGTAAAACTGTCCCTGGCTCACTCTGAGGCCCTGTTTCATGTCTTTACTCAAGGTGCTCACGTCTTATGAAGATTCACTCTTATTTTTTTTTATTTTTTTGTGCTGGGCATTGAACTCAGAGGCGCTTTACCACTGAGCCATATCCCCAGTCCATTTTATCTTATTTTAAAATTTTTGAGCTAGGGCCTCATTAAGTTTTTGAGGCTGGCTTTGAATTCGAGATGCTCCTGCTCAGCCTCCCAAATTGCTGGGATTATAGGTGTGTAGTCACTCTCCTTTGTAGAAATATAACACAGTGGCGGCTGTTCTTGATGTTCAATTGCATAAGTTTTTATTCTTACAAGAGCCGGTGAGAAATGGAGTATTACTCTGCATTAAAAAATGACAAAATCATAGAATTTACAGGGAAATGGATGGCATTAGAGCAGATTATGCTAAGTGAAGCTAGCCAATCCCTAAAAAACAAATGCCAAATGTCTTCTTTGATATAAGGAGAGTAACTAAGATCAGAGTAGGGACGAAGAGCATGAGAAGAAGATTAACATTTAACAGGGATGAGAGGTGGGAGGGAAAGGGAGAGAGAAGGGAAATTGCATGGTAATGGAAGGAGACCCTCAGGGTTATACAGTGGAGGGGGTAGAGAGAGAGGAGGGGAGGGGAGGGGAGAGGTGGGGAGGGGGGAGGGTGGAGGATGGGAAAGGCAGCAGAGCACAACAGACACTAGTATGGCAATATGTAAATCAATGGATGTGTAACTGATGTGATTCTGCAATCTGTGTATGGGGTGAAGGTGGGAGTTCATAACCCACTTGAATCAAAGTGTGGAATATGATATGTCAAGAAATTTGTAATGTTTTGAACAACCCACAATAAAAAATTAAAAAAAAAAAAGAGCCGGTGAGAGGGAACTTAACAAACCGTGACAGAAAAGGAGGGCTGAATTCTGCTGTCCCCAAGGATACCTCTTGCAGTTGCTCTGTGAAGTGGGCTCTGGATGAACTCCACTGCCAGTACCACACTTGCATGGCTTAGTTCTGTATCCTTAGTAATCCAGGGTCCACCATCAAGTAGCTACCCAATATATATTTGTTTACCAAATCCATTGTATTCAAATACAGAAATATTACAGAGATCAACATGGAGAGAGATTACTGTTTCTTTCATATGATCTTTGATTTGGAGGAAGTGAAAGAACTTGAAAGAATCTGCTGGGCATGGCGGTAGACACTTGTAATCCCAGTGACTCAGGAGGCTGAGGCAGAAGGATCATTGCAAGTTCAAAGCCAGCTTTTGCAACTTTGAGAGACCTTAAGCAACTTAGTGAGTCTCTGTCTCAAAATAAAAAATAAAAAGGGCTGGGGACACAGCTCAGTGTTTAAACATCCCTGGTTTCAATGCCTTGTACCAAACAAACAAACACAACACACACAAAAAAAAAAAAAGAAAGAAAGAAAAGAAAAAAAATAAAAATAAAAATAGAACAAATGAACTTGACATTCCTTAACATAAATATTGGATTTACCATATATTGTTCAAAACTTTCTTTTTTTTTTTTTCTTTTTTTTTTTTTTTATTGTTGGTTGTTCAAAACATTACATAGTTCTTGATATATCATCTTTCACACTTTGCTTCAAGTGAGTTATGAACTCCCATTTTTAGCCCATATACAGATTGCAGAATCACATCAATTACACATCCATTGATTTACATATTGCCATACTAGTGTCTGTTGTGTTCTGCTGCCTTTCCTATCCTCTACTATCCCCCCTCCTCCCTCCCCTCCCCTCCCCACCCTTCTTCTCTCTCTACCCCCCCTATTGACCTTCATTTCTCCCCCTTGTATTATTTTTCCCTTTCCCCTCATTCCCTCTTGTATGTTCTTTTGTATAACCCTGAGGGTCTCCTTCCATTTCCATGCAATTTCCCTTTTCTCTCCCTTTCCCTCCCACCTCTCATCTCTGTTTAATGTTAATCTTCTTCTCATGCTCTTCGTCCCTACTCTGTTCTTAGTTACTCTCCTTATATCAAAGGAGACATTTGGCATTTGCTTTTTAGGGATTGGCTAGCTTCACTTAGCATAATCTGCTCTAGTGCCATCCATTTCCCTGCAAATTCTATGATTTTGTCATTTTTTAATGCAGAGTAATACTCCATTGTGTATAAATGCCACATTTTTTTAATCCATTCGTCTATTGAAGGGCATCTGGGTTGGTTCCAAAGTCTTGCTATTGTGAATTGAGCTGCTATGAACATCGATGTAGCAGTGTCCCTGTAGCATGCTCTTTTTAGGTCTTTAGGGAATAGACCAAGAAGGGGAATAGCTGGGTCAAATTGTGGCTCCATTCCCAGCTTTCCAAGAAATCTCCATACTGCTTTCCAAATTGGCTGCACCAATTTGCAGTCCCACCAGCAATGTACAAGTGTACCCTTTTCCCCACATCCTCGCCAGCACTTGTTGTTGTTTGACTTCATGATGGCTGCCAATCTTACTGGAGTGAGATGGTATCTTAGGGTGGTTTTGATTTGCATTTCTCTGACTGCTAGAGATGGTGAGCATTTTTTCATGTACTTGTTGATTGATTGTATGTCCTCCTCTGAGAAGTGTCTGTTCAGGTCCTTGGCCCATTTGTTGATTGGGTTGTTTGTTCTCTTATTGTCTAATTTTTGGAGTTCTTTGTATACTCTGGATATTAGGGCTCTGTCTGAAGTGTGAGGAGTAAAGATTTGTTCCCAGGATGTAGGCTCTCTATTTACCTCTCTTATTGTTTCTTTAGCTGAGAAAAAACTTTTTAGTTTGAGTAAGTCCCATTTGTTGATTCTAGTTATTAACTTTTGTGCTATGGGTGTCCTATTGAGGAATTTGGAGCCAGACCCCACAGTATGTAGATCGTAGCCAACTTTTTCTTCTATCAGACGGCGTGTCTCTGATTTGATATCAAGCTCCTTGATCCATTTTGAATTCACTTTTGTGCATGGCGAGAGAAAGGGATTCAGTTTCATTTTGTTGCATATGGATTTCCAGTTTTCCCAGCACCATTTGTTGAAGATGCTATCCTTCCTCCATTGCATGCTTTTAGCCCCTTTATCAAATATAAGATAGTTGTAGTTTTGTGGATTGGTTTCTGTGTCCTCTATTCTGTACCATTGGTCCACCCGCCTGTTTTGGTACCAGTACCATGCTGTTTTTGTTACTATTGCTCTGTAGTATAGTTTGAAGTCTGGTATCGCTATACCGCCTGATTCACACTTCCTGCTTAGCATTGTTTTTGCTATTCTAGGTCTTTTATTTTTCCATATGAATTTCATGATTGCTTTCTCTATTTCTACAAGAAATGCCTTTGGGATTTTGATTGGCATTGCATTAAACCTATAGAGAACTTTTGGTAATATCGCCATTTTGATGATGTTAGTTCTGCCTATCCATGAACAGGGTATATTTTTCCATCTTCTAAGATCTTCTTCTATTTCTCTCTTTAGGGTTCTGTAGTTTTCATTGTATAAGTCTTTCACCTCTTTTGTTAGGTTGATTCCCAAGTATTTTATTTTTTTTGAAGATATTTTGAATGGAGTGGTTGTCCTCACTTCCATTTCAGAGGATTTGTCGCTGATATACAGGAATGCCTTTGATTTATGCGTGTTGATTTTATATCCTGCCACTTTGCTGAATTCATTTATTAGCTCTAATAGTTTCTTTGTAGAGCCTTTTGGGTCTGCTAGGTATAGAATCATATCATCTGCAAATAGTGATAATTTAAGTTCTTCTTTTCCTATTTTTATGCCTTTAATTTCTTTCGTCTGTCTAATTGCTGTGGCCAGTGTTTCGAGAACTATGTTGAACAGAAGTGGTGAGAGAGGGCATCCCTGTCTTGTTCCAGATTTTAGAGGGAATGCCTTCAATTTTTCTCCATTCAGAGTGATGCTAGCCTGAGGCTTAGCATAGATTGCTTTTACAATATTGAGGTATGTTCCTGTTATCCCTAGTTTTTCTAGAGTTTTGAACATAAAGGGATGCTGTACTTTGTCGAATGCTTTTTCCGCATCTATCGAGATGATCATATGGTTCTTATTTTTAAGTCTATTGATGTGGTGAATAACATTTATTGATTTCCGTATATTGAACCAGCCTTGCATCCCAGGGATGAATCCTACTTGATCATGGTGCACAATTTTTTTGATATGTTTTTGTATCCGATTCGCCAGAATTTTATTGAGGATTTTTGCATCTAGGTTCATTAGAGATATTGGTCTGAAGTTTTCTTTCTTTGAAGTGTCTTTGTCTGGTTTAGGTATCAGGGTGATGTTGGCCTCGTAGAATGAATTTGGAAGTTCTCCCTCTTTTTCTATTTCCTGAAGTAGCTTGAAAAGTATTGGTATTAGTTCCTCTTTAAAGGTTTTGTAAAATTCTGCTGTATACCCATCCGGTCCTGGGCTTTTCTTAGTTGGTAGTCTTTTGATGGTTTCTTCTATTTCCTTGATTGATATTGGTCTGTTTAGGTTGTCTATATCCTCCTGACTCAATCTGGGCAGATCATATGACTTCAGAAATTTATCGATGCCTTCACTATCTTCTAATTTATTGGAGTATAAGGATTCAAAATAATTTTTGATTATCTTCTGTATTTCTGAAGTGTCTGTTGTGATATTGCCTTTTTCATCCCGTATGCTAGTAATTTGAGTTCTCTCTCTTCTTCTCTTCGCTAGCATCGCTAAGGGTCTGTCGATTTTGTTTATTTTTTCAAAGAACCAACTTTTAGTTTTGTCAATTTTTTCAATTGTTTCTTTTGTTTCGATTTCATTAATTTCAGCTCTGATTTTAATTATTTCTTGCCTTCTACTTCTTTTGCTGTTGTTTTGCTCTTCTTTTTCTAGGATTTTGAGATGAAGCATGAGATCATTTATTTGTTGGTTTTTTCTTTTTTTAAGGAATGAACTCCAAGCAATGAATTTTCCTCTTAGAACTGCTTTCAATGTGTCCCACAGGTTCCGATATGTGGTGTCTGTGTTTTCATTAATCTCTAAGAATTTTTTAATTTCCTCCTTGATGTCTTCTATAACCCATTGATCATTCAGTAACCTATTGTTCATTCTCCAAGTGATGTATGCTTTTTCCTTCCTTCTTTTATCGTTGATTTTCAGTTTCATTCCATTATGGTCAGATAGGATGCATGGTATTATCTCTACTCCTTTATATTGTCTAAGCGTTGCCCTGTGACATAATATATGATCTATTTTTGAGAAGGATCCATGTGCTGCTGAGAAAAAAGTGTAACTGCTTGATGTTGGGTGGTATATTCTATATATGTCAATTAAGTCTAGGTTATTAATTGTGTTATTGAGTTCTATAGTTTCCTTATTCAACTTTTGTTTGGAAGATCTGTCCAGTGGCGAGAGAGGTGTGTTGAAGTCTCCCATGATTATTGTATGGTGGTCTATTAGACTCTTGAACTTGAGAAGAGTTTGTTTGATGAACATAGCTGCGCCATTGTTTGGGGCATATATATTTATGATTGTTATGTCTTGTTGGTGTATGGTTCCCTTAAGTAGTATGTAGTGTCCCTCTTTATCCCTTTTGATTAACTTTGGCTTGAAATCTATTTTATTTGATATGAGTATGGACACTCCTGCTTTTTTCCGAAGTCCATATGAGTGATATGATTTTTCCCAACCTTTCACCTTCAGCCTATGTATGTCTTTTCCTATCAAATGCGTCTCCTGTAGGCAGCATATTGTTGGGTCTTGTTTTGAGATCCATTCTACTAGCCTGTGTCTCTTAATTGGTGAGTTTAAGCCGTTAACATTTAGGGTTATTATTGAGATATGGGTTGTTGTTCCAGCCATATTTGTTTATTTATGTTACTAAACATGGTTTGTTTTCCTCTTTGATTATTCCCCCCCTTTACTGTCCTACCTCCCACTGTTGGTTTTCATTGTTATTTTCCATTTCCTCTTCCTGTAATGTTTTGCTGAGGATGTTTTGAAGAGATGGTTTTCTAGCTGCATATTCTTTTAACTTTTGTTTGTCGTGGAAGGTTTTAATTTCATCTTCCATCCTGAAGCTTAATTTCGCTGGATACACAATTCTTGGTTGGAACCCATTTTCTTTCAGTGTTTGAAATATGTTATTCCAGTATCTTCTAGCTTTCAGAGTCTGTGTTGAAAGATCAGCTGTTATCCTGATTGGCTTGCCCCTAAATGTAATCTGCTTCCTTTCTCTTGTAGCTTTTAAAATTCTCTCCTTATTCTGTATGTTGGGCATCTTCATTATAATGTGTCTAGGTGTGGATCTCTTATAATTTTGCACATTCGGCGTCCTGTAGGCTTCTAGAATTTGGGATTCTGTCTCATTCTTCAAGTCTGGGAAGTTTTCTCGTATTATTTCATTAAATAAATTGCTCATTCCTTTGGTATGGAGTTCTATACCTTCCTGTATCCCAATGACTCTTAAGTTTGGTCTCTTAATGTTATCCCATATTTCTTGGATGTTCTGCTCATGGTTTCTTAACAGTCTTGCTGAGCTGTCTATGTTCTTTTCAAGTTGAAATACTTTGTCTTCATTGTCTGATGTTCTATCTTCTAAGTGTTCTACTCTGCTGGTAGTACTCTCAATTGAGTTTTTAAGTTGGTTTATTGCTTCCTGCATTTCTAGGATTTCTGTTTGTTTGTTTTTTATAACCTCTATCTCCCTGTATAGTTGATCCTTTGCTTCCTGGATTTGTTTGTGTAATTCCTTGTCGAAGTGATCTTTCATTGTCTGATTTTGCTGTCTAATTTCTTCCTTGATACTCCAGATCATCTGAAGCATATATATCCTGAATTCTTTATCTGACATTCCATCTGCTGCAGCTGTTACCTCTTCTAAAGTTGAGCTGACCTGCATTGCTTGTAGTCCTTTCTTTCCTTGTCTTTTCATACTGCTTGCGTTTCTTTCTTCTTGGTGAAACTGTTGTGTTTTTGAAATTTTTCCCCCCCCTATATATTTATGTTGCTCTTGTATAGTTGAAAATTCTCCCTTGCAGGTGCGGGCAGGGGCTCTGCTCTGCCCCTCCTCCAATTGGTGTGAGGTGTCTACCACGCCCGCGGATCCCTGGGCCTGATCCGCTGTTCTGTCGCAGGTCTGCCTACCTTGCAGGTGGGGGCGAAGGCTCTGCCCTGCCCCTCCTACCACGCCCGGGGACCGCTAGGCCTGATCTGCAGGTTGGTCGCAGGTCTGCCCACCTTGTGGGCAAGGGTGTCAGTTCCGCTCCGCCCCCACTCCAATTGGGGTCACTTGACCACCACACAGGCGAGCCGCTGGGCCTGATCTGGGCGCGGGCTAAGGCTCTGCTCTGCCCCTACTCCAGTTGGGGTGGAGTGTGTACCACGCTGGCAGGCCGCTGGGCCTGATCCACAGGTCTGTCGCAGGTCTGCTTACCTTGCCAGCGCGGGCGGTGGCTCTGCCCTGCCCCTCTTACCACGCCTGCAGACCGCTGGGCCTGATCTGCAGGTTGGTCGCAGGTCTTCCTACCTTGCGGGAGTGGGCGGCGGCCCCTCTCCTCGCCTCTGGCTCAACGACAAAGCGAGAGAGACTCGGGTATCTGTGACTCACCCTCCCTACCAGGGGACCAGCTGTTTCCGTCGCCGCTGGCACCGATGAAGTTTTCTCCTCGGCCGCTCTCCGATGACATCAGATCTCTGCCATGCTGGCATCCCCTGTTCTATGGCTGAATCCCATTTTCTTCTCTTCCAATAGGCGGAGCTGTGCCCTCTGAGCTGAGCTTCTGCCCTCTATGTGCTGACAGAAATCCCTGTACGGTGGCTCCTGGGAGTCTCTCAATCCTGTTAGTCCAGAGCCCTTTCACTTATCCGGCCCCTCCCCCTGTTCCTCCTCCCAGCCAGCCAGCCAGGTCCTATTCACCAGAGGCGGTTCCCCAAGGATCTGATTACACTTGCAGCCCCACCGCGTGTCCTATATCCCGAACGATGAACACCCTCTCTGTCATTCAATTAAGCCCCAGTGCTGTGGTGGGGTGATCTGGGAACCAACAGTTAAATTTTTCAGGACCCCTTTGGTGGGCACGCCCCCAGAAACTGGCGGCTAAGATCTTGGGTGTCGCCGCTGGTGTTAAGGGGAGGTGGGGATCTGGAGTCCCCTCTGCTTCCCTACAGACACGCCCCCGGTGGTTTCCTGGCTGCTTGTATCTGGAGGGGGTGGGAGTCACACACCTGCTAATGTGGATTCCGCTGGGAAGGAATTCTGTCGGCGGAACTCTGGTGATGTCACCACTCTGCTATGGCAGGCCCCAGGCTCCTTGCCAGAGTGTCCGAAGGGAGGGGTGGGACTGGTCTGTCTCTGGTTGGTTTCAGCTCCCGGTTTGCTATTTCATGAAGGCTTGGCGAGAGACCTCTTCCTAGAGTCCCTACACCACTCCTGCTGCGCTGCGCCTCGGAGGCTATCCGCCCTGACGCAGGGGCGGCGTGCAGGCAGCCGACAGTCGCCTAGTCGCGCGGGCAGCGGCTGGCGGGTCTGTCAAAACTTTCTTAGAAGCCTATTTATAAGGATATGAGTGTTTGTTCTTTGAAGAGCTTTATAGATGATACAGTGCTCTTTTGACCCTAATATTTAGAGAGTGATGACATTTGAACTCCAGTGCCGCAGCCCGGCTGGCTGGGCAAACTAACCAGGGGGTGACGAGCAACTTGTGTAGGTTGATACAGCAGGAGTGGGAGCCGTTTATTGTAGGAAGGAGGGGTATATATACATTACACACAGCTTATCTTAATTAACATAAACTAGATACAGCAGTCAACCAATAAGGAATCTCCACACTTAATGGCTCCCTGGCATTACTTCACAAACCACTCCCTCTGGCAAAATGCCAGGCACCATCTTGACTTGTTTACAGACCCTAACACTCCAGGTTAATGAATATGAGATATATGAGAGCTGACATGTTTTAATTAATCAATTTCTATGGAGAAAGCAGTTTGGGAGTGAAATTCAGACAATGTATGCCTTGGCCAATTATCCATGTTGTGCAATTAAACCATCTTAAGAGTTTTGTTTTAACCAATTCTATTTTTTATGTAATTAAAATTATTTTCTTCAGGAATAATTCTTCATATGCAAAATTCACAACAGTGATTTGATTCTTCAATTGTCTGTATAAAATTTTACAGTAATGCTTTCCACCTGTCTGAATTTTCTTTCATGACAGTTATTTCTACCAAGAAACAGAACAAAACAAAAAATGGACCAGACTTGATCAGATCAACAACAATAAAAATGCTTGAATCAAGTCAAACTGGATCCAGATCAAAATTTGGGTTAGAAGATTAAATTTTTCTGTCAGTTTTTAATCAATAATACATTTTTTCCACTATACCCTTTTAGCCATTGTCAGTCTTATTTTGCAATAGCTGTTTCTACTAAGCTTAATATTCCTGAATCAATTTTTGCAGTTTGGGAAGTTATTAACATGATAGAATTCTTCAGTCAATTTTTCTTTTAATTTTGCCGTGTGCAGTTTTAGTTTTTCTCAATTTAACTTTGTTGATTATTTCTTGTAGTGTGTATTTATTTCTTGGAACAAGAAAACCTTAATAAATCAAAGGCCTAACAGAGTAAAGCCAAAAGATGGGGTTTGAGTGGCAGTGTTCTGTCTCACCTATAAGGACCTCTTCATTGGCTCAGCGCAGAGATGGAGAAAGTTTTTCTCTCACAAGGTTCATAGTAATTATAATTTTGTGAATTTATATTTAATTATCCCCCAAGACTAGGACCACTATGACCCAGGAGGTGATTTAATTGCACTATAAGAAAAATGTCTATCCATTTAAATGATCCCAGTTGAAATGGAGGTGGTGAGCTTTGCTCTAGCATTCAAAGAAATATGGATGAGATTGTGTCAGAGATTTCATTAGATTGTCTAGTCTCTTAATAGTCTATATAAACAATATTTTGTTTATCAATATATATTTCATTTCATTCCTAATTATAGTTTAAGGGCAGACATGGGTTTTTCCTCTCCTTTTAGCTTTATCTTTCTAAATTGTAGAGAGCTGATTGATTTAATTCATTTTGTTTTTTAGGTCTTTCATGATAGTTCCATATTTTCTTTCTTGTCCTATTCTGTTTTTTCTTAACCCAAACTGTTAGGTCCCCTCTCTGCTGGGTCTGAGAACACCCCACCTCTACTTCTCTCTTTCTTGGATCCTTTGTCCTTGTCCTTCATAATTCCTCAGCTTCTAGCAGTTCTGAGAAGCCTGCCTGGGAGCTGCTTCCCTAGTATCATCCAGATGTTGAACAAATGGCACTGGTTCATCTGAATGACTGATTTTTTTAAAAGTTCTATTGTATTTGTATTGATGATACACAGACAGACCAATAAAACATCCTTTGCCAAAATTACACAAAGAGTTTCTCGTGGCTTAAATGACACAAAAGATGCAATTTTTCTCAAAGGGCTTCCCAAATACTTGATGAGAATTTAAAACCTATCTTTGTAAACATTAGAATACTTATATGACACTAATTAGCCAAGTACTCCACAGGTGTGAGAGGTTTAACTTGCTATAAAAGTTTAGAAAATCAAGATCCATATGGACTTCTGTTATTAAAGAGTGTTTATTGTAGGTAGAAACATTATTAATAATTTAGGAGGCTTTGGAGATTGTGCTGTCTAGATAAATAGGTTTTTTTTTTTGTTGTTGTTTGTTTGTTTTTTTAGAAATCTTGCAAGTATCTTGACTGGAAATTTCTATGAATTTTAAGAGATTTTAATTATTATTTCATTTATTTATTATGTAAGTTTTCATCTAGGATTTGAGGTATATGGTAATCACATATTACACAAAAAAATCTTCATTTTGTAAGAGAAATTTTTTGAAAATCTAGATTGTAAAGAAGAAAATTGAGAAATTCTGTGTCTAAATCTATGTTCCAAAGAAAGTGAAACCTAAGTTTCTTGGGAAAGCTCAAGGAACAAAAGTGAAGAGAAATTCCAGACAATATGAGATTCATTCATTCCTTTCACAATCTTTACTATAATCTTGTGCTATGCTATTTACTGAGGAGGCAGAAGTGGATGAGATAGAGAGATGTAGCCCAGATGTCTTGTGATTTCTTAGTGGGGAAAACCTCCACGTTCTGCCTCACCACATCCCATCTCATATTTATGATATTATTTTACCCCTAGCTCTATCCTGCATGCAAATCTTATTTTGTCCTGAAAGAGCAAGTGGAGTGACTTAGCAGAAGGGAAATGGATCTAATGATCTCCGAGTGTTATTTCCGGCCTGAGAAACCCACACTGGTTGGCAGCCCTCAGTGAGCCAGAAATCTTGGAGAGCTGACCATTTTGCCTGGGTTTTCTCCATGTTTATCCTTCAGCTGGGGCTGTTCCCTGGCAAAGCTTTCCATTGACAGTCACCATTTAATAATGCTTTCTTTCTCTGAATCTAAGATTGCTCACTTTAAAAAAATGGATCTGAAAACTCATAGGGGGGATTATTCTCGCATTACATGTATATATTTTCCCTCGAAGGTGGTAACATATGGAACAATAATTATAGCAAGATTTTCTTCTGTCATTACCATATTTAACATTTTTTTACACATAGAATATTCATTTTTTAAAAATCCTTGGCCAAAACTCAATGTTTTCCTTTTAAACGAGTGAACCTTTGCTGAGTTTCCTCGCACTGCATAACATAGGCTTAGCTAATCAGCCTCACTCAGCTTGTATATCATAATAAAACGTTTCTCAGAACAGCTCAATCTGGTGGCAATGATGTTGAAGCTATTGAATTTAATGGGCCCATTTCCGATTGACCCTTTCACGCTACGGTTTGGAGTCCATGACAATAATTATCTTTGTCTTTCTCTACCTCCTTCTCCTCTCCTTTCTTTTTTCCTTCCACCTCCTTCCTCTTCATTCTCCTTTTCTTCTTCTCTTCCTTTTCCCTGTTTCCTCTTCCTTTCTCTTTTCATCCTTGTCTCTCTGCTAAGACACCTAGCAGGCTGCCATTGCATCCTTGCTAATGAGTGTCTTTAGCCCATAAACCAGGACAGACAATGTGAATTCCCTCCTTTTCTCTAAGAGTCTGAATTTGGGTCAACTGTCCTTAAGAGATGAAATGTCTCTCCACAGGAGGTTAGGGTCAAAGGCAAGAATTTGCCACCCTCCCTCTAAATTTAGTCCTGCTTCAATTTCTAGCAGATCTTTTACTTAACACTCCAAATGGAAGGGCCTTCTCAAATTCTACATCTCTGACTTGTCTTCTGCTCTGGGGGCCCTGTTTTTCACTGCAAGATTCATCAACTTCTACATGAGTAAAATTTAATCTCCTTTGGGAAGAAAAGGGGGAAAGCATCTCTTGGGTTTGATTCTCTATCACATGACAGACAGTGTCAGAAATTTCACATAGATTTTCTCCTTTAATCCTAACAACAGCCCAGAGATGTGGGTCTTATTTCTTTTCTAAGGTGAAAAAACTGAAGTTCATAGAGTTGTAGACATTTGGCTATTTCTGTTTGGACATGCAAAAGGATAATATATTGATGCCAAAGCAAAATTTCTTCTAAATAAATTTATTCCCAACCAGTTTGCATGGTATTTAAGGAGAGAAATTTCTTGTTTTTTTCTTTTCTTTCTTCTGCAGGGTGGTCTCAAACTTCTGGGCTCAAACAATTCTCTTGCCTTAGCCTCCCAAGTAGCTATGAATACAGGCTTGTGACTCTGTGACCAGGAATATTTTTCTTTTGAATTGCTTATATCTAGCATCTTGCATGGAAGTATCCAAATATTCTTGTTGTTGGTTTCTGTGTTCTCAAAAATTCCAGTAGTCTTAAAATAGATGCCATTTGGATAAATACTGATTAATTTTGCTTAACCTTTAGATATTTGTAGAAATCATACTTTTAAAATTTGTTCCTTTTTAGATGCACAAGACAGTAGAGTGTATTTTGCCATAGTATACATACATGAAGTATGACTTATTCTAATTAAGAGTCCATTCTTATGGTTTACATGATGCAGAGTTACACTGGTCATGTACTCATGTATGAGCATAGGAAAGTTGTGTTTGATTTGTTCTACTGTCTTTACCATTCCCATTCCCCCTCCCTTTGCTTTATTCCCCTTTGTATAATCCAATGAACTTCTGAAATCACACATTTTTAAGATGCATATATTGGCTGTCCATAAAAATGAACATATTGTTAATCACAAAACATTATCATCAGTCTTTCCAGGTATCAGATTATCTCCTTAAATATGTACCTTATATTTGCTTTCACCAGTTTTTTGTCCTTAACTTTGATCTTGTGTATGAGAAATGTGTTATCAGTGTTAGGGGTTACCAGATAGGATTTTTGTGCCTCTTTTATACCTCTAAATGTCCTTCCTGTGAAATTACTAAAGGTGAGAAATACCCACAAATGACCAGTATAAAAACACAAGACAAAATATTATTCTATTGATATCTAAGTTACTAAACCCTGATTTCCATTGTAATGCTTCAAGAAAACTAATTATGGCTAGGGCTAGTGAAGTTGTTGCTCTTACTAGTTTCTCTGAATTTTAGATGGCCAAGCACAGCCAGTGTGATTTTGGACCTAGGATATTTTTCAACTTGTTCTTCATTACCCTGGCTGTAGGAGGTGATAGAAAGTTAGAGAAGAAGAGATGGAATGTTTTTAGGATGCAGACCATAAATATGACTGCTTAGCACATTAACCATGTGGAGAGTCAGAAAAGGAAGCAAGAAGTGGGATGACTGGATAGGCCCCAGAGGGACAGGGCTTGTGCTTGGGCAGTGGTAAAGCTGACTCCATACTTGGGCATCAATGTGTAATAGATGGGGAGTTTGACCACTAGTAAGAAATTAAGAAGAAGAAGGGAAAAAGAAAAGCCTTTATATCTTTGACCCTTAACAGTCTTATTGAAAGCTTCTCTTTCTGCTGGTAGCAGGCCCGCCCTGGCCCCTGGGGACTCAACCCCCAGTTCTTTGTTATGCATGTCAATGTGGCCAGCTCACACGGCCGTGAAGCGGGCTTGCGGTTCCCTGTTTATCTGCCTCGTGCATATGTGTCTCTCGGGAACATCTTGACCTGTTGGAGCCTCCTGATAGGGGACGGTGACGTGACGGTAACCCAAGGACGCAGTTATTACTCTTCCCTCCTCACTTTTGAGTGATTTCCCGCAGCTGTTAAAAAGATATATAAGGGGAACAAATTTGGCAATAAAGCGCGCACACGCTCCCTCCTGGATGAAGAACCTTGGTGTCCTGTGTATTTTTAACCCCGCCGTCCCTCGCCGGACTCGGCTCCGTTAGCCGGACGCGGCATCTTTCCTTGTTAGAGATTAGTGAAGATGGTAGGCAGAGGCTTGGGGGAGTTTCCTTTAAAGCAAGAACAAATTCCAGATGTTCTTTCTATGCCTACTGAAGACAGTATCCAAAAATTGGCAAAAGCTGGCATGTCCTTGCGACCCTGCAGATAAACAGTCTTCGACTTATGTTTTTCCTTACACTGTCAAGTAGGGGAATGGAGAAGTCACCTCTGCTCTTCCAGTGCATCAGTACAGTGACCTGGAATCATGAGGTTCCTATCTTATATGGGGCAGGCCATCCTAGTCTGCTACCCATTATCTTATGCTTGCTTGTGTTTTCTCCTTGGAATACAGTGCTATAGATAATATTCTTCAACAGTGGGTGAAACTGTGACTAGTCAACAGAGGATTCTTCTAGATAGAAGTCAGGGAGAGGACAAGTGGAATTTGGAGCTGGTTTTTTTTGTATGTGTGTGTGAGGTAGGTCTAAGCTCCAGGGCAGTAAATTCTGTCCTTTCTCATTTGCAGGCCCTGGCCTGTGCCATTAGCTTGTGCCCTCTGTTTTTCTGGCTGCTTACCTGCAACTCAATGGCCTACACTCACCTTTTCTTGAGACTTTGACTTCTTGTGCTTTTTTTTTTTTTTTTTTTTACTGCCATATCCTGCCCTCACCAGGTTGGGTTTTCTTCTCATTTTGTTTAATCTCTAGCATGTTTGTTGGTAGCTACTTATTTAATTGCATTCCTGGCTATGAGTTCCTCATAGCTCTGGGAATGGGGATTAATGTTCACAGAGTCCCTTCAACGTGGCAGACAGTGTGTCAGACGTGTGCTATCCATTATCTTAATAAATCTCTACACCCTGCCCTACAAGGTGGATTTTATTATCTTTATTTTATGGATGGGTAAATGGCAGCTTAGGATATTAAGTAGCTTGCTCAAGGTCATTTATTAAGTGGTAAGGCTGGGATTTGAAGTCCGTTTTCTCTGATTTCAGCCCTAGCTTTTCTCTGGGTATTGTTTTTCAGATTCTCTGGTAGACTTCATGGCTGGCACTGAATTCTGTATTCACTGCTGGCTCAATTAAATGCTGCTGATTTAATTTCCCTTTCCTGACTCCTGTCAGGGGTACCTCCTGCCACGGTTGAACTTGTTCTCTTTTCTCTCTCCTGTTTCTGTGTTTAGGTCTTTCCTACTGACCACAAGATTTGCAACTCCAGTGACAGAAAGTGACTGATATCATCCCCACTCATTTCACTGTCAAGGGTTGGGCCTGTCAGTAGTTGGTGAATAATATGCTGGCCATGGGCACTGATCATAAATCCTTCCCCATTAGCAGTAATGGCCAAATTCACCTCCTCAAGTCTTGGAATTCCAGATGGGCTGCTTTCTGTTCTTAAGCTTAAAAAAAAGAGCTTCATTATTTGGTCATTTGATTTCTCACTTAAGCAAGAGCATTTCTGCTTCTCTGGTGGTTCACATTTCTGTATTCTGGGAGGGAACTGTGGATCATTCATGATGGAGCACATATTTCTCTCTATGTTTATTGCAAGTTGACATTTATCATATTAGAAAAGCCTTAACAACTTGATTGTCTTCTCTCTAAATATCCAGTCAAAAGTGACTTTTATTTGTTGTTCTTCTTTCTGTTCTTTGTTTCTTCCTCCTCACCATGCTCTTACCAAACTGTATTATAACAGTAACTTACACTTACTGAATGTTTACTTAGTGCCAGACTCCATTCAGTCTGAGATACTACAACCCTATGTGGCAGGACTATCCATGAAGCTAAGTTTGGTCACTCCAGACATGCCCTGTACCCCTTCATAGCACCATTGATACAGAACAACCTCCCTGGATCCAGGCAGTGCCACTATCTTGGAACAGTCATCAAATCTTTTGTAAAGATGAGGAAATGGAGAATCAGAGAGGTTAAATAAGTTGTACAATTCACACTGCTGTAGGTAGTACATACTGGAATTCATACTTGGGAAGTCTGGCTCTGAGTCCACCTGCTCTTCCAGTACACTGCCTCTTTCCTCCTGGCTCACAGTAGAATGAGGGAAAGAGAATGTCTTGTTTGGCTAAGTATTCTGGGTATCAGAAAGCAATAAAATGTCTTATTTTAACAAATGTTTTTTGAAAATGATTCTCCTGATGTAATGGATCAAGTCCCTAGAGGCCTGTGATTTTATCTGTTTAAGGAAGGGTCCTGCAGTTCCTCCAGTCCATTCTGAAACTCTCCCTTCATCTCAAAGGAATTTCAACATAGATGGAGAAAGTGTAGGAGATGGGAAGAACCTTTTCATAAAACCTATTTGAGACATTTGACTTAAAATTAAATTCTTTATCTCGGTGCATAAACTCCACAAGCTCACTAAAATAGTGAATTTCTTCAATTTGACTATTCAATTTTTTGGCTGACCACTGAATTGATTCAAAACTTAATCCAAATCACCTTTTAATGTGAATTAAATATATATATATATATATATATATATATATATATACTCTGATAAAAGCATTAAAACCCCTTGACTATAGCATCCCAGGGAACTTAGATATCATATATTTCAACCCAAATTAGAAGTTACTTTGTTGATTCTGTGGATGGTTGAAAGAAATCCTTGTGTTGAGATCTTTTTTTCTTTTTTTGGCGGGGGGTGGTGGTACTGGGGCTAGACCCCAAGGGCACTCGACCACTGAGCCCCATCTCCAGCCCTATTTTGTATTTTATTTAGGGACAGGGTCTCACTGAGTTGCTTAGCACCTCATTTTGGCTGAGGTTGGCTTTGAACTTGTGATCCTTCTGCCTCAACCTTCCAAACTGCTGTGATTACAGGCATGCACCACTCTGCCTGGCATTGATGTCTTTTTTAGAATAAATCTCTCCATCTCTGGAGTTGTCTATTAAAAGGGTGCTCATGCCAAAAAACAAATAACTCAATTCAATATGGGCTAAGGAACTGAAAAGACACTTCACAGAAGAAATACAATCCATCAACAAACATGAAAAAATGTTCACCATCTCTAGCAATTAGAGAAACACAAATCAAAACTTCTCTAAGATTACAGCTCACTCTAGTCAGGATGTCAGTTATCAAGAATACAAGCAATAATAAATGTTGACAAGGATATGGGGGGGAAAGTACACTCATACATTGCTGGTGAGAGTGCAAATTGGTGTAACCACTTTGAAAAGCAGTGTGGAGATTCCTCAGAAAACTTGGAATGGAACCACCATTTGGCCCAGCTATCCCACTCCTTGGTTTATGCCCCAAAGACTTAACATCAGCATACTACAGTGATATCAATGTTTATAGCAGCTCAATTCACAATAGCAAAATGATGGGACCAACCTAGATGCCCTTCAACAAATGAATGGATAAAAAAATATGTGGTACATATACACAATGGAATATTACTCAACCTTAAAGAGAAATGAAATCATGGCATTTGTTGGTAAATTAAAGGAACTAGAGAACATCATGATAAGTGAAATAAGCCAATTCCAAAAAACCAAAGGCCGAATATTTCCTCCGATAAGCGGATGCTGATCCATAGTGGGGGGTGTTTAGGAAATAATGAAGGAACTTTGGATTGTGCAAAGGGGACTGAGGGAAGGGGTGGGGCTGTGGGAATGGGGAGGACAGTAGAATGAGACAGACATTATTACTATATATATATATATATATATATATATATATATATATTTACACTACTGGCGTGACTCTGCACCATGTACAGCCAGATGAATGAGAAGTTGTGCTCCATTTGTGTACAATGTGTCAAAATACATTCTACTCTCATGTATAACTAATTAGGGCAAATTAAAAAAAAATAGAAGGGAGACCAGTAGAATAGAAAAAGGGGATCAAGGAGGGAGGTAAGGGAGGGAAAGAGGAGGTACTGGGAATGAAATTGATCAAATTGTATTGTTTTATTGTGTGCACATATGAATATATTATAACAAAATTATATATATAAATGGGTGTTCACTTAAATTATTAACTCATGGCTATACTAATCAGCACCATTTTTATGTTATGAAAATAGAGCTTCAGGCCTGTGCCATATGCTTTAGGGAACCTACTACACACACACACACACACACACACCTATTTACAGTACTCGGTTGCCTCTATTTCTTACAATCTGGGACTTGGTGCTGATGCAAGAGGGTCCATAACTCTATACATCCACTTTCATGACTGACACCATTCAGGCCCCAGGGAAAGTCTTCTCCCTATCTCTTGCTTCAAATCTTCAGAACACAGAGCTGCATCTGAGTGTCATGAGGGCTTGGAGGTTGATCACCGTGGATGCCAGGGGTAGACAGTGCTTCTGAGGAAGGGAGGAATTCTAGCAGAGAAAGCATATAGCTATGAAGGGAAACAGATGGGTTAACATCCAAAGTCCTTTCTCTCAGATGGCATGAGGTAATTAGTTCCCACAGTCGGATTGGGGTCCCTTTTTACTTGCTCTTCTGGTTCTGCTTCATAGTTCTGGAGATACTCATGAATAGCTGAGGAACTTTGGCTGTATTCAACAAATTACATTATTTTCAAATTTATATATGTAGTTTTAGCTGGATGTAATACATAGGAAGAGTGCTAATGATTCTTTACCTTGACAACTCAGTGGAATTTGAAATCTTGTAGAGTGAGCATTTTTATTTTTATGAAAACTTTAATATCTTACTATATTTTCAAATTAGTATATAACTCAGCTTATAAAAATAGCAGTTTCAATCTTTTAATTTACTAATTATAATTTGTATTTCAGCTTTTAATTTTTGTTTTTTAGAAAATATACCCTTTAAAAACTCCACAAAAATTTAATATTTGTATTTTTAAATGATAACACTTGATTTACTTTTTAGCAAAATTCCTTTAACATTTATATCAATATACTTTAAAAATAATTACATTTTATTTTTAAATTATAGATGATTTTCTTCAGTAGAGCCCAAATTATATGAAAATACTGGTAATAGCATACTTCACGATTTTCTCAAAATGAGGTCAAAAAATATTTTTATGGAATAAATGTATAAATTATGAATATGAATGTATATTTAAACATCACAGGCTCATCAATAGAACATTCCAACCTGTATTAATGGTTTTTAAAATTACTAAAGTTAGTCATTTTTTTTAACAGCTTAAAATTGTAAGAAAAATTTTTTGAAAATATTTTTATGTAGTTTTTTCCTCTTTCCACAGTTTTTATTGGTGTATTAACATTGTACATAATGGTGGAATTTGTAGTTACACATTTGTACAAGTACCAATATAACAATATAATTTGGCCAATAGCATTCCCTACCACTTCCCTTGCAATAAGCATGTTTTTGATGTTATTGTTTGAAGATATATTTTTCCATGGTAGGAACATGGACATATTTAGCTGTTTGTTGCTTGCTTTATAAATTTTAAAGGTGTAAGGTGTATGGGCATCCAGTTGTACTCCTACTCTAAGCCCTGCAGTTTCAAGCATGTAATCCTGTGGCTATGCATTGACCTTTGTGGGACTCAGTCATGGGCTAAAAATGGGAGTTCATAACTCACTTGAAGCAAAGTGTGAAAGATGATATATCAAGAACTATGTAATGTTTTGAACAACCAACAATAAAAAAAAAAAAAAAAAAAAAAGATCACAATCTCTCAGGGTCATGGTAGAACTGATGATACTTGTCAAAGTACTTTGCAAGTTATAAAGCACCACCCCAAAATGTGAGTTTGTATTGCTTATCATCACATCTAGAGATGGTTTGTAAACATCGAATGAAAATCTGTTTTCACATAACCTAGGATAGCATAATCTTAAAACTGAAAGGAATCTTACAGGTACTATAGACTGCTTTCACATTCTGCCCCCTGGGTGTCCTGAGACAGCCCATTTCTTTCTTTGATAGCTGTGTTGAGAGCATTGAAATGTGGCCCTCCTTCTATCCTTATCTGCCCATATCAGAGACATCATTACTACTACACTTTTTTCTTTGTATTGCTCCTCTTGTTCACCTTTAAAATTGAGATAATTCTCAAAAAAAACATAATAAATTGCAATTTAAAGATGCTTTCATCTCTTTTGAGCCTTATCCCTGCCCCCACCCCACCCCCGCCAAAAGGACCCAAACAAACAAAATCTCTCTGAGCACTGTATGTCCATTTTTCTCTGACATTCAATTTCCCAAAACATATATATTCTTGTGCTCTTCTTCTTAATGTATGAATTTGAAAACAATACCATCATTGTCTCTTTAGCTTTGGCATATTTCTTCATTATTAGTTTATTTTTTTCATTGGTAACAAGACCTGAATGACAGCCTCTGTCTTTGCTTCTTCCACCATCCACATCAACCACTTGAATGAGCTACTGTACCTTTAACATAATGAGATCAATTCTTCTAAAAATTGTGCTTATGTAAGTAGCCTATGAGAAGGATTTACTGAAATGATGCATTAATTTTCATTTTGCATAACTGAATTAATTCTTCCATACCCCAATCTAGCAGATGTCTTGAGCAAAGAGATTAAAATGTAGTAAGAACAGGAGATGGGAGTCTGATGATGAATTAGGGAGATTTCTAAATATTCGTTTTAGTAAAATTCCTGCCCAGATTTTGAAACATTGTTTTGCTTTATTTTTCTTCCTATGCAACATTGTATCCCAAGATCTACCCAGAATAAAGAGAAGCACAATTATATTATAGAGCTGACAGTGTGTGTATATAACATTAACTACTTGGGTAGCATGGCAGCAGTTTAGAGTAAAGTTATAGAGGCTCACAACCTTCTCCTGCTGCCTCCCTTCCACGTTATCAAGTGATGGATCATTTGAAGTCAAAAGTAAACCCTGTTGAGTTTCTATATCCAACTTAGGGTTGTACCAGAATTAATTATACCTTCTGCTACTTTGCAAAGGATTGTCACCAATAAATTCTAATAAACAGGAATACAAAGATTTTATTTATGCCATTCCAAAGAAATTAGAACATAGTAGTGTTATTTAGCAATGCAGATGTTACATTATTGTGTTGTCTATATGAAAATAGATATGACATGGAGAGGTATATCAAACGAGCAGCAGAGAGATTTGAGCTGGCTACTGTTTTGATTATGCATATTTATTCATAATGCAGAAGTTGCTCCATTGAACCTCTTCTCTTTAAGATGGATTACCTATTTTTGGAAACCTTATTCTTTTCTTTCTTTTTTTAAATATTTAGACATGTCAGTACCATACTGGTGCAATATTTATGAGTGCCTTGTTTAAATTGTACCTTAATTGGTTTAGTCTCCAGAGTTGTAAGACATGATGCTAATACCCAGTAGTCAAGTGAGCAGGGTAGATAATGATGTGGTGTTGTCCGTTGGATGCTGGGGAGCGGGCCTGCTGCACATGGTCTGAAAGCAGTAATTGCACTGTGACTCTGATTTGCTTTTTCAGGCATAATGTTGTTTTACTATTAGATCACCTCATTTTCTATTATGATTACTCTGCCAGGACCATACCCCTGTGTCCATATTTTATTCTATGTACTCGATAACAGCATGCCGAGAAAAATCTATGTTAACAAACTGATAAAGAATTAAAATAATTAGTTGACCTGCATCTACACATGCTGCCTGCAGTGTGCACATACTTATTACACTTACTCTCTATTTCTCTATTTCTCTATTTCTCTATAGTGTATGTGTGTGTGTGTGTGTGCATTTCTCACTTAAAGTATTCATGTTTTTGTGGTCCAAGTGATTTAGGGAATCTCTTGAATTATCAATATCCTGATTGCTTATACCCTGCAGCACCCCTACTATCTCCATCCTCTAGTGATCTCTGAATGAAAGCTGAAATAAGATGGCAGAGCTTGCTTTATTTGAACTCAGCTGCTCAGAAACTGTCCATGTGTGTCCATGAATGATAGCAGAAACTTGTAAGTTTTACATTTGGGGTTACAAATACATTTTTAGCAGTAGGCAAATTTGCAAATACAGAATCTGTGCATAATGAGGATTGATTGACTGTATTTTTAAAGGTATTTGTTTGGATACCCTAAATGCTGAACACGGTCCTTTGCAGTGGTAAGTGTTCAATAAAAGTTTGTTGAGTAAATGAGTCAACAGCCATGAAAAGAAAGAGCAAATGCTGAGGTTATGTCTCCTTCTTTTATCCTATAACCTCTAGTGTGTTGAAACGTACATAAGGAAGGGCGTTTGAGGCAGGTGGTTTGGATTTGAGTCTCCACTACACCTCTATAATGTTGAATCTCAGTTTACTCTTTTATAAAACAAAGGATAATAATAGTACTGACTTTAGAAAGTTACTACAAGGATTAAATGAATTAAGGGAACTTAGAAATTATCTGGTGCATAGTGCTGTATAGGTATTTGATAAAAGCAACAATGACGGCAGAAAAATCAATACCATATTCTGAAACGCAGCATTGCAATAAACTGTTATTTTAATACGTTTTAAAAAACTAATGTCTTTATGATTTTTCACTTCCTTATCTTCATTATGAATAAAAACAACCTCATTGCCCCTTTTTCTTCCTTTTTGTAAGGAGAGTAGTGAAGTATAATGAAGGCTGTATTGAGAAGTATGAACTTAAAGAAATGCAAAATATTACTGATTCTTTTGAACGCAAGTCTGTCAGTCTTTAAAACAGGATGTGGTCTCCTGCATCAGTCCTAACACTGCTCTGAAACTTGTACTTTGCAGTTCACCCAGTACGTGGACAGGTGGCAATTTTGTTGTGACTTTTTCACACTTAATGTCTTTGAATGAGCTGACAAAGCTCACCGCTGCACTGCCGGGAAATAATGGTTCAGGGTAGAACTGTATACATTTCTTCCTTTTTCCACCCATCAACAGGTTGTAACTTAAGATAGAAATGAGGCCCTGGAGTTCATGCTGGAAATGGGTGGAAAAAGTAAGAAATGATAGGTTGTCAGCTTCCTTGAAAAGGTGCAAAGCACCAGAACTGAAAATAAAGACTTTATTGCCTTGCAAAGAAGCCTTGGTAGCATTCAGATATTACCTACATCTGCTTTAATGATTCCATTTAAGCTGTCATTTTCTGCATTTACCTTGCAGCATTCAAAAGCAACTATACTTACGTGTTCACAGCCAACGCATTGCCAGCATCACAAAAAGAGGGAGAAAAAAAAAGGAGAAAGAAAATGGTATATGATGTATTTTTTTTTAAAAAAGTTTCCTTGTAGAAAATTAGCAGTAATTTTGAGGCCTCTCTTAAAAGGAAATAAAGTTTCTCTGGAGATAAAAAATGCTGACACTGAACAAAAGAGAAGGGCAGGGGGAGGGAGGGAGGGAGGGAGAGAGAGAGAGAGAGAGAGAGAGAGAGAGAGAGACTAAACTCATTCTCATCTTTTCTTTCCCCTTCCTTTTGCTAGTTGCTGAACATCCTTCAAGCACTTCAGTGTTGACTGCAGGACAGTTGGGGGGAAGTCACCCTGCTTTTAGTCCCAGCATGATTGCTCCTGATGAATAAAGGGGGAAAATACAGGGGTTTCCTTTATTTCCTGGGAGATTACTTAGCCTTTTTCTAGAATGGGGGTAAAAGTGACTGTGTCTTCCAAGGGGGCATGAGTAAGGTCCCCCCAGTTGTTTTTTTAGCTCATCTTAAAAATCCCAGTGACTTATAGGTTAGAACTGGAAACCACTTTAAATATGACAGTTTTTTTTTATATATATATGTATATATATATATATATATATATATATATATAGAGAGAGAGAGAGAGAGAGAGAGAGAGAGAATTTTTAAATATTTATTTTTTTTTTTTTAGTTTTTGGTGGACACAACATCTTTTGTTTGTATGTGGTGCTGAGGATCGAACCCGGGCTGCACGCATGCCAGGCGAGCGCGCTACCGCTTGAGCCACATCCCCAGCCCAAATATGACAGTTTTGTTACAGCAGATCAAATATTCTGTATCAAGTTCTGCAATTTCTTCTCTAAATAGACTTCATTGCTCAAATTGCTGCCTAAATCCCATTATCACTGCCTCAGACCTGTGCAGAGTAAGGTGCCTCTCCCTCCCTTGGGTTCCTGTGGTTCCGGCAGACCTGTCTCCCTCTGTGTCTGCACACTGCATGCTGAACTAGAGAACATGTGCCTTTGCTTGTTTCTGCATCTATGGTTATTTTCTTACATCTCTAAATAAAATTTAAATTTTTTAATTCCAAGTTATGCTTGGGGCCACTTATGACTCTTGCCCTGCATGTTGCAGGGAATAGCTATTGTGAAACAGTAATCTGTCTGCTGATTGTTTGTTTGTTTGTTTGTTAAGGGTGGACTCCAAATCCATGCAGTCTATGAGAATATGTCATTTACTTTTTTGAATTCCTTCTTCTGCCATTTTACATATTAGGGGATGTTAAGCTTCTAAATGGTTTTGAACCCAGCACCTCAGTGGATGATTGGGATAAGATTCGAGTGCCCCACACAGCTTCATGTGTTGAAATTTAGTCCCCAAGGTGAAGTATTAAGAGGGTAGAAATCATGGTGTTTAGAGGCAGGGCCTTTAGGAAGTGATAAGGATTAGATAAAACTACCAGGGAGGAGTCTACATGATTGAATTCTGGTTGCTTTAAAAGAAGAGGGAGGGAAACCAGACAAGGCAGACAAATGAACTCCCTGTTTTTCACTAAATGATACACTTTTATGTCTTGGGACTTTGCTCAGGGAGATAGCCATCACCAGATGCAGCATCTCAACCTTGGACCAGAACGGTGAGTCAAAATAAACCTCTTTTTTTTTTTTTTAATTAACCTACCCAGTCTCTGGTATTTTGTTATTAGCAGTGAAAAACAGACGAATATAATTAGTAATCTAAGCTTGAGCTGCCTATCCAGGTCAAGGAAACCTGATTTCATGGAAAGAATACTGCCATATAACTAAGCAGACTTAGCTCATCTGCTTGGGATTCTCTGCTGTAAGCTTCTTCTCTGGGAGAATGGTGAAATCATCTTTATGAAACCACAGGGTAACCCTGCTGACAAAAAAAAAAAAAAGGATTTTGTAGGTCTCTTTTTAATAAATGAATGTACTAATGAATTAACAAACAAAATCAGCATCCCATCCCTGAGCAGTTCACTTGGTCCCCTTTAAATCTCTATAATCTTGGGGATAAAGCTTAGTATCCCTTTAATGTAAACACATAACTTACCAGATTTATTCTCTTCTTAAGAAAGATGATTTTCAATATTTTTATTTTTTCTTTCTTTTATAAATTTTAAACATGAATACTTCAAAATAGAAGACAATAGGATTTCTGAAATGGTTGGTAGGATCAGAGGCAGGAGAAGAGGAGGGAAATGTTGTTTACTTTTCTGTAAAGGGATTTTATTTTCCACAAGGTGAGAAACCCTGGGAAGCATGAGCTATGTTTTTCTCATAGATTTTAACATTTTTTTCTCTCTTGACTGAAGAGATCTTAATTTGCTTTTGCATTTAAATGCTATATGGTATCTAGAATATGTAGGTGTTCCATAATTCCTTTTTGAATAAATGAAAGAGGAACATGAAGATGGTAATGGCTAAAATGTGGACCAGCTGAATGGAAGCTGAGGGATTATGGAGAATATTTTATTTGTATTTCTGCCTTTTCTTTTTCTAGAAACACTTCTACATGGGGCAGAAGACTAAGAAAGAGAAGAGAGTAAAGTTTGGATTGCTGCTCAAGATCTCTGCCAGGTCCTAGCTCTAATCCCTTCTGTTTTAAATTCAGAATGTTATCTACATATCTCCCTCTATACCTAGCTTCTCACTTTGCATCAACCCAGCTGTCCTTTTGACATTAACACTGTCATGGCAGTGTTAATGATTGAACACAGATTGTTTTACTCTTCACAACTATTGAGCTTTATCAGGAAACAAATTCAGATACCAAGGATCTCATGTCTAATATTGTTTGAAATAAAATTTTCTAAATGTATTAATTAGTCAATAGTCAAACAGAAAAAAAATATAGATCTCTCTCTATATATTTATGTTTATGTACATATGCACACACACATACATATATACATGATCAAGTTTGAAAAATTTAAAAAGGATGTCTTAAAAAATTAAAAACATTGAGCTTCTCAATTTTTTTTCTGTTTAGTATATAAAATCCTATGTAACTCTCTCCATTTTTCAAAATTATCTTCCATGGAAATTTTTCTTCTTTTTGTTTTGAGAAATTAGCATTCTGTACAAAGTTTTAGGGGAAAAGCCATAATAAGCTACTTCCTAGATCTCATTCACAGAATGAGAACTACCGGACTCAATCTCAAAAATGAACTAGAATGGAACATATATTTTGAGGTTCCCCCCCACCATATTCAGATTCCCATAGCATTAGTCATCTCAAGGAAAAAAAATGTTAACATCATTTCCCCTCATCAAAGTGAGAAGAATACATTACAGGTGTGTGCAAGAATCTTTGCCAGCAAATCACTTCCCTGCCTAATAGCTAGTTTAGTTATTGATAAGATTGGGGACAATAACTCTCCAAACTCTGTGCCATAGCATTTTTCATAAGCCATGCCTCTATTTTTTTTCTGCTTCTTCAGAAGCATTAGTTAATGAAGAAGTATATCCTGAATGCCATAATTTCCCAATAAAAACCACAGGTATCAGACCAAATGGATGCAGGCTGATCAAAATGCAATGTTATGCTTTCCATAATCATGGTGGATCATTTGGTTAGCATCAAAATTTAGACTTTAATTTTCTGCCACGGATGAAAGGAAATTTCAGCCAAATGTGGCAGAAACTGGGGAGGCTCCGGTCGCTGCAGGTGTTTAACCATCAGGCATGCTCTTGGGGGACAGCATTGTCTGCTGGCCAGGCCGGGGTCTACAGATGGGGAGAAGCTGGTAGGGGGGAGGGGCTGGATAGAACAGGATCAAAATCTGGACAAGCTCCAAAGAAAATCTCATCTCTCTCTTCACACCTTTGCTATTTGCTGTCAGTCTCTCCCCAGCAAGCGTTATTACTTTGCGGTGCTCAACAGGAGTTGATGGGCAGCCTCCACATTTCTCCTCGGCTTCACTGCCTCACAGACGGACTTCTTCATTAAAGGCCACACCACAGTTCTCCAGGCTTAATGGGCATAAATATAGCTACTCAAAGAGGGGAAGCACTTTCCTGTCCATGAAGATATTACATCCAAGAGACGAAAGGAAAACCTGCTAATTGAGAATCGCACTTCAGTTTAATTACACAGATGCTAAAATAATGTAACTGAAGCGCCTTAAAAATATAATTATCCACTATGCAATGCTTGAGAGCCTGCTTTATCTTTTTGCGTTTAATGTACATGATCAAGAAAGAGCCAACAAAAGAATCATTCCTGGGTAATTTGGGAAACTGGGACATGTTTGGGTTTGAAAGATGTTTCAGAAAGCATCTTGCATTTGGAGGGAATCATCAAAGGTATTTTGTGAGCAACTATACATAAAATCCTTCTTCTCTACCTGTATGTTCTTCAAAGGCACTTGGGATTAAAATAATAAATTTTAGGGTAGCTTGAAACTATGTCCAATTATCTCCTCCAATACCACAAAGAGTGAGGACTGCTGTATGTTTGGAAAGAAAAACATACTGTCTTTGTAGTGTGCCTTGAAGAAGGTTTAGAAAGTGCTTCTGATTGACTAAGTATTCCTTCTACCCTTTCCTTCTTTACCTTTTAGCTACCTCCTGTTGAATTTATTATTAGACAGTGCTGGCTTTGCATAGAATGCTAATCTCTCAAAACACTCTGCTCAAAAATAAACCTGATTGTGTATTGCTTTCCAGTGCTATTTACATTTGTGTGTGTGTGTGTGTGTGTGTGTGTGTGTGTGTGAGAGAGAGAGAGAGAGAGAGAGAGAGAGAGACCCAACCCATATTCTTGTGGATTTCTTGTGTTGATGAGTAGTGTTTGCCATGGATTATAGTAAATAATGGTAAATTGATGCTGACAATTAACATAATGGACAATATGATTGCTGGCCTAAGATTTTCAGCAAAAACATATGATTTAGCAAGGGTGCTTCTGTATGGCAAACAAGAGATGTTACTAAAAGAACTTTAGAGATCATATTCCAAGTTCCTAGAGGTGCAGAAATTTGTAGGCACTTGAAAAGGAGGTGTGAGGGTATTGAGAAAAGGAGGAGGAAAGCAGGAGATGAAATACATGGAACTTCTAAAACAAAGATGACAAAAATGCAACTGAGCCATGTGGTGCATCCACAGACCATCCTGGTAACTGACTGCAGAGGAAGTCACATCATCTAGTAGGAATGGAGCTTGGGCTAGACTCACACTGAGAGGTGCTGCTTCCTCCTATGTGCCATAGAGCTCAGAAGGAGAGCAGAGGATTAACACTCTGGCTGTGGGGTCTGAGTACCTGGACCCTAATCTGCTCCAACTAGCTGTGGATCTTGGAAAAGTCCTTCGCCTATCTAATCTTGTTTCTTCCCTCCTAAAATAAAGTTACTAACAGTATCCACTGCCTGTAGTTGCAGCAATAATTAAATGAAACAATCCAAGTAACACATTTAGAAGAGTGTCTAGCCTTTGTGAACGTTCAATAAATTATCTGGTATCGGCTTTCCAAAGCTCCGGCTGATTCTACTGATTCTAGCCCAGGCTGGTATACTTTGCCAAATCATGCATACATTTTAAACACCTTATGTGTGAACATTGAGGAGATGGTTTGTAGCTCTCAGAACCCTAGAGAAAAAAAAATCTGTAAAGGCTGAGGAATCTTGGATTCAGTGCTTGTCTGATCTGTCTGCTACATCCTTGGTCTACTCAGAGAAGGAAAGCATCAAAACTGAGAAATGGAGTTGCAACCACACTGAGCAGTTCCCAGGTTGGACAGTCACAGATGTGTTTACACTCACATCTAGATGGTGCACGGCTCATTACTTCAGGGTGAGAGGCTATGGGGTATATGTGCATCTGCTAATGAATCTAGACCTGCCGCAGCACACTGCCCAGACAGTTGCATTTTTATTTTATTTTATTTATTTTTTTTGATAATGCATATGTACTTTGAGTGGAGTAAGGAAAGACGAAAGGGAGGTGTTTTGTTTATTTGCTAACAAATCAGAGTCATTAATGTTAGTGTCCTCGATTTTTGGTATTGATAACATTGAAATAATAGCCAATGTTTATAGGATTTTTTATGTGTATAGAATTCTTTATATATAAAATCACATTTATTGTAAAAGAGACCAAGAGCTCTAATAACATCTTTTTAAAAGGTTTATTTATAATGAACTATGTTCCTCTCATTATTTTGCTGCTGTTTGATATAGATATCTTCAGGTAAACTTTTTGTTTGTTTGGATTGATTTGTGCTCTTCTGGTTTTCAGCCAAGTGAAAGCTCATTGTCCCAAGGGAGATACTGTAATATACATGAATTTTGTAGTTAGGTGAGCCTGGAATGAATCTTAGCTCCCCTCCTAATTAGCTCTATGACCTTGTATGAAGTAGGTTCAGAGTCTCAGTTTTCTCATCTCCAAAATGTGAATGTTAATATCTACCTTCTGGTTCTTTGTAAAATGCTTGAAATATAAAACTTGCTATATTTGGTTTTGATTGCTCATAAAATAGCTTCCATGTCCCCCATTGAGGATGCCTGGTGATCCCAACCTACATTGTTCCTATATCCCAAATTCACCCTCCTGCAGCTGATGCAAAATTGTAAGCAAGTCGGAAAACTGAGCTTTGCATCGTGAGTATTGATGGTCACTTCAAAATATCCCTCAGACCTGTCTGCTTTTCTGCTGTGCCAGTGTCCCATCCAGGTCAGCTAACCATCACCTTCACCACAACTTCTATGGTAATCTCCTAGCCAGTCTCCCACTCAGACTTTGTTCTTCTCCAGTGTATTCCCTACCAGGAGTCAGAATGCCCTTACATTTTCATTTAAAAATATAATCATGTCAAATTTTTGGCAGAAGACTGAATTAGAACTTTCCATTACACTTAGAATAAAACCATAATACTCTTACCTACGGGGTCACCCTGTGGACAACCCCCCAACCCAGGCTATTTTTCACTTTCATTTGCTCACTCTGTGCAAGCTAGATGCTGAGAGGTATCCCGAACACATGATGTATATCAAGCCACATTGTCATCGTTCTTTCTGTTTCTTTATAAAATTGATCACACTCAGCTCTTACTTGTTTATCTGAGAAGTATTTTCTTCCTGTTTTCCTAAAATCCTATAGATTTTAGTTTCCATATAGGCAGAGGTCAAGTATGTCTGGCATTACCAGAGCCTAGCAAGCACTTAATTGTTGAAATAAGGGACTAAATATAAGTGTACTTACTACTAATGACTGTTTAGGTCATATATATAAGATCTTTAACTATTACAAGCAATATTTAAATGAATATCCTAATGCATATTTCATGAACAACTGTGCTATTATTTAATGGGATAAACTTTTTTAAAAAATTGGTTTTAGTTGTAGATAGACACAATATCTTTATTTTTATTTATTTATTTTTATGTGGTGCTGAGGATCAAACCCAGGGCCTCACACCTGCAAGGCAAGCACTCTACTACTGAACTATAACCCCAGTCCTGGGATAAACTTTTAAATGAAGTCCCCATCTAGTATACTATCATACCATTCTGATTTCTTCCTTCATAATCACAACTTATTACAATTCTAATTGTTGAGTTTCTGGTTTCCACTTTTCCACCTTGACCAAGCTAATATAATTTGCAAGTCCTGATTAGGCCCCTCATTGCTGATTTTTAAGTGTTTAGAATATTGCCTTTCTCACAGTGAACACTTAGTAGATATTCACTGAATGAGAGAACTATGGGTCATATGAATGTTGTCCAGGCAAATGGGAGGGTTGCCCTAAAGATACACAAAGAGAAATAGGAAAAGAAGGTGCAGTAAAGGGTATTTATAATTTTTCTTCACCCAAACTTTAAGTAGGAACTTGTATTAAGGGATAGCAAGTCACCACTTTAATTATTTACTCAAAAATATTTTTTTAAAAAACAGCAAAGGCTCATGATTTCTTGTGTTTATTTCTTTGTGCCACACACAATTGAAGAAGTTTATGAAATCTTGTGTTTTTGCATCTTGATAATGGATAAGAAATCAGCTTTATTCATTGAATTTTCCTGGGAAGAAGCTGTTGTCTGAGAACATGTTGGGGAAGATGGGAAGAAGGAGCCTGAGTTGGGTCAGGTTGGGGATATTGATGGTGGAGATGCTACTGGGCTAGGATCTGAGTAGCCTCACTGTTAGCAGTTAGTCGTATCCTTGCTCCAGTTCATGTAAGGGTTCTGTTCAGGAGGAAAGTTATTCAGATCACAGAGAATATATAAGAGAAGGGAATATGTAAATTTAATTGATATAGAAAGTTGTCAAGATTTGACTCTCAATTGAATGAAACCAGCACAGTCCCTTCTGAAGACTGGCCTTACACAACAATTAGGTAGCAGAATTTCTATAAAGTAGACACAGGGCAATGGAAATTCTTTGATGCTTGGTAAAGAGAATGACATACTCCATGCAGAACACTTTTTGTTTTAAAGTTCTGCTGACTATAGCTTGTCTACAGCTTTGGTACCAAAAACATGGGATGAGAAATGTGACTTGAGTTTTGGCCTTGGTTCGTATGTCACTTTGCTGCAGAGTATTGCTCCAGGAAAGCACACAATCTGTGCTCAGTTTCTCTTCTGTCAAGTTAAAATAATGACTTTTGTCATGTTGAGAATAAAATGATAAAATTTCCATTCTGAATAACTATGAAAGTAGAAAGTTTTGAACCACAGTTTCACATTTACCATTATTATTATAATCAAAGATAACAGAATTTAGAGTTCAACTGGCATGGAAGTCTCATTGGTCACCCAGGGCCTTTCCTTTCAACAGTGAGTCTTTCAAGTGAGGCCAGGTCTGTACTTTCAAACTTTTTGTATTTTTTAATTTGAGAAATATATGACCATGTCACGGATACATATTAGTTAACTCTTATTGCATTAAAACAACTATGACATCTTCATAGAATAATGAGAATTTTTTTTTCTTTCTTCTTTTTGTTAACCTCACATATTTGTGGATCATGATAAGATTGACTGATCCAGGTAAAGTCTAGGACAGCTGACCCATTTACACAAACACCTTTTTGGTCACTGCTGGCTTCATGTGTATTGACACCCCATTGCATTGGCCCAAACAAGTCACAGAGTCAAGGCCAGCATCAAGTGTGGGGGAAGAAGATCCTACCCATACAGGAAAGGCACTGAAAATTTGCCTGACAAGAATTGGATGTCTAATATTTTTACTGGGAGTCAGTGGAAAGGTGAAAGAAAAATCTAGTCTTCCTCTGAGGAATTTTTTTCTCCTTAATATTTACTAATTTTTTAATATTTCCCTGTGAGTTATTTCTGCTCTGTGCCACATGTATCAATTTATCATATAAGTATAGAGACTTAGACTCTAGTGGGAGGTACTTTTCTACCATACATCTCACTTTCTTTATACATAAGTGCGTTGTTAGGTAATCTCTAAAGCCTTCCAGTTCCAAGATTATAGAAAACTACTGATTTTTTTTTCATATAACAAAGCTATATTAGTCCATTTGTCTGCTATAACAGAATAATGTAGACTGGTTTATAAACAACAGACATTTATTTATTACAGTTCTAGAAACTGTCAGGTCTAAAATTTTGGTACCAAAAATTCAGTGTCTGGTGAAGATTTGTTTCCTGTGTCCTCACTGGTGAAGATTTGCTTCCACAGTGTCCTCACTGTGTCCTCACATGATGGCAGGGGCAAAGGTGAGGGAGCTCTCTGGAACTTTTATAAGGTCACTGGTCTTATTCTTGAGGGCTTTGTCTTCATCAGCTAATTAAATCTTGAAAAGCCTACCTCACAACACCATCACACTGGGGTTAAGGCTTCAATATATGAATTTAAAAGGGACATGAACATTCATTTAGGGCAAAATCCATTTTGCCAGAGCTAAAACATCAGGATTTTATTAAGAAGTATGGACTAATATTAGCTGCTGTAACAAACGTTTATTTCTCAGAGGCTTAACTAGTGATAGGTAATATTTAACAACTATCCTTTAAAAAGGGGAGAGAAATCTTGATTTGTAGCATGTGCTGATTTTGTTGTGTGTGTGTGTGGTGTAAATATTCCCTCTGTGGCTGATTTTATGATTTAGCAATGTCATGTCATTGAATGTGGAGTTGGGCATAGACACTAATAATGAGTTCTTCTGAGACAATATGGCTGTCTTCCATTCTACCACTGGAATAAACTCAATAAAGTTTCTTTCTTACTCATGTCTCAATTCAATGTAATCAGTAGGATACAGACTTGGGCTTTGGTGCTCTCAGTCCTTCAAGAATCCAGATTGACACAAAGGCTCTATTTTCAAGGTGTTGCTCCCTCTGTCATTCTGCTCTGAGGACAAGACAGAAAGTATAGGGTCATGACACTTTTGGTCTCCTGAGTCTAGAAGGGGCAACAAAACTTTCTCCCATTTTCCTCTGACCAAAAGTGAATCACATAATCAAATAACTTCAGGTAGATTTAGGAAACGTAGTCTAGCTGTGTGCCCAGCAGTACAGGGAAATATAGCATTGTCCCCAACAGTGACTGACCTCTGATCATTAATCCACCCAACCTTTCACTCTTTCTCCAGTAAATCATGCCTCTACTTTAAGAGTTAGGGGTAACCTCTCCAAGATAAATCTACCACTGACTGGCTGTTAGCTTTCTAGGTCTGCCATAACAATTTACCATAAACTGAGTGGCTTAAAACAACAGTAATGTTGTTCTGGATGTTAGAAGTCTGAAATCGAGGTTTCAATAGGACTATGCTTCTTCTGAAATTTCTAGAAACAGATTCTTTTTCACTTCTTCTAGCTTCTGATAGTGGTTGGCAATCCTTAGTATCGCTTAACTCTTAGATGCATCATTCCAATATTGGGCTCTATCAGTAGGTGGTCTTCTCCCTTGTGTTGGTTTTGTGTCCAAAATTTCCTCTTTTTATAAGGATGGTAGTCATTGCCTTGGGGTCCTCCTAATCCCGTATGACTTCACCTTAATTTGCATTTACAAAGTCTGTACTTCAAATAAGGTCATATTTACAGGTACTAGTAGTTAGTTATCTCTAAATATATCTTTTTCTGGAGGACAAAATTTAACCCATAGCTCATCCCCTGCAAAAAAGAGTTGGTCTTTTGCTGATCTCTGTGGACTTAATGTGATTAATCTCAGTAAACCTCAAGTCTTGGAACCCAGGCCCACACTTTCTCTAAGGGATAGGCTGGTGTTCCCTCAGTCATGAGCATCAGGGAAGGCTTGGGCCTAACATTTTGCCAGGTCACTCCTGTAACCAAATCAGGTTGGGGAAGAATCTGGTGTTTCCCAACATCTGATTTATGGTCTAGCTAAACCTCTATGCATTTTTCTAGAATGAGAGGCCACAACAGATCCATATGCTGGTACAAACTGTTTCTGGGAATTTTCACCAATCAATGCTGCCTCAGGCAGTAGCTATAGGGACAGCTTGGCCATGTGCCCTGGTTCCATAGCACCTCTTTTTAAAGGAGGCAACTCAAAATCCCATTTAGTCACTGCAACAAAACTGGCTGCCCAGTGAAGTCCATCGAGCATTGATATGCCTTTTCTGTGGCTGCTCATAAAAAGAAACAATATCTGCATATCTCCCACACCAAATCAATATACAATGGTGGAATAAGGACAGGCTTGTGTTAATTAAAACCCCCATTTGGAAAAGTAAGGGAATAAAAAAAAAAACACCTAGATGTCACTGTTCCAGAGCAGACTGAAATTCAGTGGGTCTAGTGTCATCGTGTTTTCTGTTCTGCCTGTGGAAAATTCTCTTGCTGACAGTCTGGTCCTGTCACCTGGGGATGTTTCTTTCATTCATTTCTCTTCCTGGTTCCTGGCACCACTCCCTGGGTGGAGGGTTTTTTCTTGCTCATTATTCTCCTGCCACATCTGATGTAGGCATTGGGATGTCTGCCTTTCTTGGGGCCCTTGCAGATCCCATTTAGAAAGCTTGAGTCATAAGGATTGTTTTAAAATCTGAAAGAGCCAAGGGACTGCCTGGCTTGTCACTAGCAACACAATTCCCTTGAAAACTTACTGGGCTTCTGAACTACTTGATTAAATTCAGATCCACTTGCTAGTAATGGCGGCATTCAAGATTCTTGCTTAGATAAACTTGAAATCAGCTTCATATTTTTGCTTCCTCCCAGTCACGTTTCCCTCTTTTAGCTTTAAAGGCAGCTATCTTGAAGATTTTGTATTATTTTTATTAATTTTTAATTTTACTGAAGTAAGAAGATTTACCACAAGATCTTCTTCTTACCAGATTTTTTAAGTGTATAATATAATATTGTTGTCTATTGGTTCAACATTGTACAGTTATTCTCTAGAACTTATTTATTTTACATAACTGAAAATTTTATGCTGGGTGATTAGCAACTCTCCATTTCTCCCTCCCTTATCCCTGACAACCACAATTCAATTCTTTGGTCCTTTGAGTTTGCTTTTTTTAATATAAATCATATAAAGGGAATCATATAGCATTTATCCTTCTGTGATTGACTCCTCTCAGTAAAATGTCCTCAAGGTTATTCCTGTTGCTGCATATTGCAGAATTTCTTTCATTTTATCTTTAATCTGATTTTTTCTACAAAGCTAGTTCTTAGTGGGACTCTTGTTCAAAGGCTTACTTGGTCTTTTTTTCCTATCAATTAGAGCCTAGAAACTGTCAATTTTTGTAATAACTCAAGGCCCTGTATTACAGAACTTGCCTTATTCCCTTTTATTTCTTTTTATAAGTCAATTTTCTCTTGAAGTCATCACTTTATTATAATATGTAGCAAGATTTAGCAATAACTACAAACACATACTAATACCTCACTCTCCTTCTAGCCACTTCCCCTGGAGTCACAGGCTCAGTGGGCATGCGGACTTCCAAGCAGCTTCTTATGGGTATTGTCACTGCATTATATAAATCACCACCTTTCCAGCCTCAAGCCTCAGTCACCTTCACTGGTATCTGCTACCTGGCTGTCAAGTCAATGCCACACATTTTTGGATGTTGTTTTAACAAAGCTACATTTTAAAGGATCTGTTTGTGTACTTGAGTAGTTAATACTAGCTGCAATAACAAAAATCTCCTGATTCTCAGTGATGTCACACTCTACAAGTTAATTTCTTACTCATGATTGGCAAGGGGAGAGGAGACACAGGGCTCTATTCCATGTGGTCCACCAGGTACTCCATATCCTTCTATCTTTTGTCACTGAGGTCTTCATTATGTAGTCTAAAAGCTTACCACTCAAGGAGGATAGAAGGCTGGCCTTCTCTAAGCCACCTCCATCTGCAAGTGACCCATCAGTTCTTTGTACATTCCTCTGGCTCCACTAAGACCCAAGGGGATTGGGAAATGCAGTGTGTCCAGAGAGAGAAAATGAGTTTGGTGAGCATGTAAAATGTGAAATTGTCTTTCAGTGATCTAATTGCTTATTTCCTTGTGGGAAGACTAGTTTGCCCTACTTCAGTTCTGAAGGAGGCATTAGAATAGAAGCAGTTTGAGAAATGTAGAGGGGATTAAAAAAAAAAAAAACAAAAAAAACAACAACCTAAATGAAAACAACCCATAATTCAATGCAATCCATATTTATCAAACATTCAGTATATTACTAACTTTTGCTTAGATGCACTTCATGTCCCCAAGCCGCTTCTAGTGTAGCACCCAAACTAAATGAGGCATTCCATGGTAATACCACTTGATATTTGGGGCTAAGAAATAGATCTTTAAGGGGTTAGGATAATTTTTCATCAAAAAGGAAACTTCTCAAATAGATGCTTTATTCTCTGATTTACAAAGCTACTAACCCTAAATATAAAAGAAAAGACAAATGCTATTTCTTAATTAAATGCCTTTTCAGCTCAGTTATCTCTATGTCTTGCCCTGAGGATGCAGCCAGTAGTGCCCAGGTACAGAAGCATCATGATAACCAGATACTGGTTGAAGCTGAGCTGAATAATGTATGAGTGAGGCCTCACCCACCCCCCTCCAGCTCTTACTCAGTGAAGAGCTTTGTTTTTCAAAATCTCCTTTGGGAGGCTTCACAAACAACTGTTATTTAGCTCACAGATTCCAAAGATGATAGATAGTGGCCTTTTCCTGCAGGTAGAGATAGCTTACCCTCTGATGGTGAAAATCTGATTATTGGCATCTTCCCTGCAAATGGCCCTGTTCAAAAATCAAACAAGAATCTGATATTTAAAATCCAAAGAAAAAGGACTAAGAGTCTTGCAAAGCTCGAATGAATGCTGACCTCCACTTGCATAATAATAAAACAGTATACTTATTAGGAGGCAGATTTGAGCCATTTGGGGTTGAGAACTTTGCTGGTTTTGAAAGAAAGAAAAAGAAGAAGAAGAAAAAAATCTAGGCAGCTGCCCTAGTTTCTAGAAGGACACAAGAGTATTTACTCAGCACAGAGCCAGTCTGAGCTAATGGTTCTGAGGACCTGTAATGGGCCTCCGGCTCCGGCAGGGTGAATTTTGGCAGGAGCAGAGAGGTGCCTGCCTGAGAGAGGGCAGCTCTCCTTGGGCAGGACATGCAACTCTTACACTCTCCCTCCACGGAGCATGTGCGCAGGCTTCCAAAGCTCAGGAGCTTGGATCAATAGCTAAAAGTTTGGAGGCTTATGACATCTTCCAAATTGGAATGAAAACATCTCCCCGGGTATTCTGCAGTGCTAGTAAATGGAAATGAAACATCCGAGTGAAGGCAAAGCGTTCCCCAGACCTTCATCTTATTTCCACTCAGATGTAATCCAAAATTAACACTTGCTCCAGACACCAGGCCTATTAGCCCGCCAAACGATTCTTCAGCTGCAAGGAGAAGGGCAGCGGCTGGGGGCCCCCAGCGAGTGGTGAGGGGCTCCCCCACTTGGAATTCCACCCTGGTAACCCAACAAGAGACGCGCATTACCATTTAATTATAATGACAGAACAGATGTGATAACAAGGTTGTCTTCTCTGGCTCTGTTCCTGATGTCACCACAAGGGTTTTCCAGTTGTTGCTCTTTCTCATTTTGCGCTTCCTCATTAATCTCAGCTCCTCCAGCTGCTTCCTGCTCGCCTCCCTGACTCCTCTGACCGGCCTTTGTGAGCCAGCGACCATGGCCTTTCAGAGAACTGGCTGCGTGGGGCCAGGTCTTTGCTTAGTTTGGTTCAAGCCATCTGTGCCTTCCTGCAGGCCACAACAGTCCCGTAGAAGCCCCCTGACTTCATCTTCACCAAATTACTGCATTTGAAAAAAGACTTTGCATAAAAGGACATTATTTCTTTAATTCTGTGACTGTTATGGCATTTGCTCCCCATTACCTTCCTGACTACCTCAAAGCTGCTCTTTCTTTTGTCTGTTTTCTTAACTCCCCATCTAAACACAGATAAAATCATTTAATTTTCCCAAAGTTCAGTCTTACTAGACCTAAATTTAAGAACAAAGTATGGATTCATTAGTTTCACATGTATCTTTTCCTGTGAGAGTCAAACCTTGAAAAAGCTTAGTTCAAATAGTTCACAAAATTTATTTTGTTGGAGATTTTGAATACTACTAGGCCTATGCTTTGTTGTTTTTTCTTTCCAGTTTTTAGTTATCTATTCCTTGTACAATTAATAGGTCAAAAGGTGTGTTAGCAAAATCGAAAGAAGAGGTGATATGTAACCTCTTCATTGAAAGAGAATTTATGTGTCTTATCTTTTTGTCTTCACTGATGTGCCAGAGACACAGTAACTCCTCAATAAATGCCAAATGAATAAATCATAAAAATATGAGTGGGAAATTTCAAGGGAGATATTATTTTGTTTGCTAAGGAAAGTCTCACCATTCTGTAAAAGCTTGGCTTACGAGTCTACCAACTGCTACATACCAAGAAGATTGAAAAATAAATCCAACTTCTTAGTAATTGACTTGGCCTGAGTTACTACTTCTAGAGAAAGAGGTGGGTGAAACAAAGTGGGCAGACCCTATGGGCATATCTTCGGTGCCTTCCTGGGGTGAAAGGTACATCACATGCATTGTCTATTTAGTGTTCACAACAATCCTTCAGAGTAGGTATAGTCTCTTGGGTTTTCCAAGTGAAAACTCAGGCATTCAGAGAGACTGATCTATTCCCAGGATCACCCAGTAGAGGTGCTACTCAATTTCAGACCAAATTCTTTCCAAAGTTTGTTTCATTGCATTTTGTTCATTTATGTGACTCATTTCCAATGCATGCTGTCTTCCCACATGAGCTCTTTAAGACCTAGAGGAATAAAGAGGATGTCTGCACAAAGTTTCTCCTGTGAGATTTGAGACCCTTATCCAGTTAAGAGTGAATAAAACCATGAAAGGGTTAGCAGTATCCCTTGGTGTGGCTCATTTATTTGTTGCCAAATAGCTCTTGTTTTCCCAATAAATTCTATCTGTTCTACTTTGTGACTGGATGTGAATGAATGGGGAGAGCCACAGATTTGAGGACTGGATTGTTATTTAGAGACTTTGTTGTTACTGCATATTTCACAGGGCAATAGGTTGTTTTGTGTTGAATGTATAGTTGAGGTCTGAGTGTATAGACATCTCTCATACTCGGGATTGAACTAATGAAAGGCAGGAGATGTCCTCAGTATTCACAGGTGAGCTTTTCTTCTTCAAATCTGTGACTTGCTCTTTAAGCCGGAATTGCAGTTGTACCCAGCAGGCACACTGGGCCGCAATGCTGCCGATCTGATTCCAGCTGTCTTCTTGATCGATCTTGACTAGATCAATACAGAATGCTCATACCAGAGGTCATTCTTTAAAGCTGTAAGTTTAGGTCAAATAAAAGGAAACATTATTACACATAAATATGGGGAATTTCAAGTTTTAGAAATAATTACATCATTGTAAAGGTGAAAACATGAACAATTTCAAGGAGCGAAATATGTTTATAGATGCACATAAACCCTTAGTTAATATCAACCTCCTCTAGGAAGCTTATCCTTAGATGCAGTCAAGGATTAGATCAAGGTAAGACATAATGGTGTTCTTGAGTTTGAGTACCAGATTCAGGTATCAGTGATTACATATCCACAGAGCTGTATGATCCTAGGACTTTCCACAGAGAGACAGGGGACAGAGAGGAGGAAGGCAGGAACAAAACCACTTAACCCATTTCAAGTTTATTGTTGCTTCAGTGGTGTGGCTCTTGGTAATTTATGAGACTGTCTGTGGGGTTCAGAAGCTCTTGAGACCTCCCGTCTAATAAAATAGCCATGTCGTTTTTCCTGAGTGAAAGGAACGACATATATCAAGAAGTGCAATTTGTTTGATATCCTTTTGTACAGAAAAAGGAAAGGTTGTGGCATTTGTAGGTTAGTAAAAAGAAGGAGGAAGTTAAGGTATATAGGTATGTTGAGAGAGACCTTGCAGTTGAAAGTACATAAAGGTTCTTTTGTATTTAACATCTTGGGGACATAGGACATTATACTAAGAATACTAAAGTCTCAAGTCGTAGCTGTCAGTTTGAAGACTTTAATGTAACCCATCATATATTCCTTCAGGTTTTAAAGATACTGAAAAACCTCTTTCAAAGAATCCAAAATAGTTCTTTCCTTTTAGTAATTGGTTCAACTACCCCTTACCTGAAGAAGGAAGCCACTCTACTTTTTTTAATTGCAATAAAAATTATAACCCTTATTATGAGAGAAGGCATTCTGATGAGTCTTCATTCCCTGTGAGTTATTATTTTTTTAACAGAAAAACCCCCAAAGAGAGTGGTTGTTGTAATTGCATATCTGGTAGTTTGGTCCAGAGTGTATATATCCCTGTATGAGCAATCTGATTTACCACTCAGATGTCCCAGGAAATGAATATCCATTTAGTCTCTTGTTAAAGTTATGAAATTATCATTTTCACAAACAAAAGGTAAACTTGTTTTACAAAAATTAACAATAAAAAATATTGAATTATCCATGATCCTAGGCAACAGCTAGGCTTGGATAATTTGAGACAGCACCTATAACTGGAAGCCTGTCTGCAGAAGCATGTTTGTGAGGTGTATGTGTGAATGTGTGTGAGACCCTGAGGTCACAAGGCTGAGGATTCCAGGGGGCACTGGTAGCCCGGGGACTGTCAACTGGCAGATGGGATTCTAATGAGGAAAATTGAGACGATCTGACTAAAAGCTGGGAGTTTCTTGTTGGCAGGGCATAAACGTGTAAATGAATGTGTATTGAACCATGGACTTTTGTAACAGCTTATTGATGGAAGTGGTGTCATGCATTCAATACATGCTTTTTCATGCCGAAGTACAGGAAGGTTTTCTTCTTCAAAAAGTATCACTTCTCTGGCTGGAGCATCTCTCAACAGTGCTAAGAGTTTGGTTAATGCACAATTCAGAGTAAAAAGGTCCAATTCTTTACAATACCTGTCTTTTCTAGTAGAAGTCATTTAGCTAATCCCTTCCAGGGAGGCCCTGCCAGTAGCAATGTAGTGCCATTGGGGAGCAGTTGTGGAAGCATCCCAAGATTGCATTCTTCTAGAGGGTCCCTAGAAATGGACACCCCTGGCTTTGGTGTGAGTACTAGCCAGTAACTTATGTGAAGCTCAGACAACTTTGCAGTAATTCTTCCAACTGTCTGACTCAATAGCAGTCTTCAGAGAGTATTTTTTATCTATGACAGTTGCAGCTTTCAATCCTAGATTGGATTTCTCCCTGTCCTCCCAGAAGATGTTTTAGTGATGTACCAGCTTTAGCATATGATTGGTAAGGCCTTGAAATAAATCCCCAGCTAACAGAAAGGCATGGTAGGGCAGGGTAGAAAAGGACGTTAAAATTCACTACTAAATCTAATATGCTCCTGATGCTGTTTTTGAGAAAGGAGGCACTTCTTCATTTCTCCATCCTTTCTAAGTCTCTAAACTCTCTTTCTATATTCCCTTTTTATTGTCATTTCTCTGTAGAATGAATTAATCAGGTGTTCTGTCACTCTTCTGAAATTTGTGATGTCCAACTGCAGTCAGAGTTGAGTTTCACATCTGTGCTGGTACAAGGGAGAAGTTGGTGATATGAACCTCAAGGTCCTTCTGGGCAGTAACTTTCTGTGGACTTGGAAAAATGCCTCTTCTGCCATGGAAGTTTCTTTTCCCTAAAACACCCTAGTTTGTCCTTAAGCCATCTAAAAGGTAGAGAGGGGCCTGAAGAAATCACTCTGAGACTTTTAAATAAATGAGAAGACATGGAGTGAGAAGACATAATTCTAGTCAACACAGTAATCAATGAATAGAAGTTCCTTTACATTTCCAAAATGTAAGGGAAATGGAGAAGGAAATGGAAGAGACAAGGTCTCTTGAGGCCAGGGATGAAGAAAGCAAGTTAGTGGTGAGGAGGACGAGTAGGAGAGGTGCTGGAGAGAAGAACCAAAGCAAAACTTCCTTCAGAAGGAACTTTTGGAGTTCCCTGAGACCATGGGACTTCTGGGCCACAGAGTGACAGTCTTGCCAAAATGCCATATGTGATCCCAGAATAGCTCTTCTTCTAGTGCCTCAATCAATTGGGTTCTTTGTGACCATGAACAGGGGAAAGCTGACAGGAAAGTTGTACTACTGTTCAGATGTGTCCTCAAAGATCACCTGGAATTTCCAATATCCCAAACAGGTTCAGTGTCTCATGAAGATTCTATAACATTTCACGTTACTTGCCCAAGAGTCCTCCTCAAAAACTTTCCTGACAACACTGATGCAGATTCAACAAAAAACCTGATGCAGTAAGAGCGGAGGGGCCAAGTGTACAACAGGCCCTGTTTTTGCAGGGTTACAAGCTGGGAAAAGCAAACCTGGACTTATGATAAAGGTGGTAGAGAGAGTGTGCATGCAGGCACATGTAAGTGTATTTGTAATGTGAGTGGCTTAAAAACTAAAGTGAGAGAGAGAGTGTGTCATGGAACTGAGAAATTGAGGTTGATTTCTAGGCATATATGGAACAAAAGAAGGCTATGAACAGTCTGAGTAGACAGAAAGGAAGGACATGGAACGTTTCTCCTGATGAGAAAGATAAGAACAGATTCAAAGCCATGATAAATGCTGGTATGTACCAATGACAATTAGAAAACCCTGATTATATCAAAATGCAGTAATAGTCTAAAAAGAAGAAAGGCTTCAACAGCAGGAGAAGGGCTGGCATCTTGAGCACACAGGGTAAAAGCAACCTGTGATTTCACAATGGAGTCAAAGCTCCCGAGCCTGCATTTTTTCCCTTAGAAGAGTTTTGCTTTTGCATTTTACAGTTTTCAATTCACTTCTGTTTTAGTTGCAGAAAAAGGTCCATCTTTTGATGTGTAGCTTACTATTATGTGTTCAGCTCTATTGATTTTGAGAGCTGAGGTCAGTGGCTACTCAAACTCTAAACCGTGAACTTTTTTGTTTCAGCCAATGATACTCTGTCCATGAGGCCTGTTTTCAGCTGCAAGTAATATGAAACTTGATAGCAGATGCTCATTTATACAAATAGAGCTAGATTTTTCTCCACACGATATCTAAAGAAAAGCAGGTACAGGCATTGGTTCTGTGGTTTAATGATGTCAGAGCTGAATTCTCTGTTATTATCTATTTTTCTCCCTTCTTTTTTTCATGATGGCTCTCACCATCATAGTCATAGTCAAGATAAGAAAAAGAAAAGGAAGAAGGCGAGAATTCTATTGCACCAAACTTTATCAGTAGAGGGGAAAGTGGGAAGGGCAGCTCTTGGATTTACAGCTTCTCCTTTGAAATATACAATGGAGGAGAGGAATGGGGAGAGTGTTTTGCTGTCACCAATACCTGCCATGATTATCTGGGTATTTATCTGGTGATCAGCAGCTTTATTGTCTTTTGAATATGAACATACCAGTATAAAGCCTATAACGTAGCAACCAATTGGATTTTTCTACTTTCTTCCAAGCTTCCTAATTTCAAATGGTTTCCTAAATATTACTCGCCCTTTCTGCTCCATTTGTATTTTCTGGTGAGCCATTACAATACTACACATAAGATTACCTCTAGGAAGCTAATTGATTTATACTGTTTCTCCCAAAATTTCTGTTTTTAGTCATAAAACTGTCAAAATTGATTGTGTCTTGGATACAGAGGGTCTTTATATTCATTAGCTCTAATTTTTATCCTCCTTTGAAGGAGTTCTTGTTATCCCTTTTATACAAATAAGAAGCTGAGGATCTGATAAAAGTAAAATGACTTTCTCAAGACCATTTGACTCAAAAGTGGAAAAATACATTTAAAATTAATTCTGTCCATTCCAAAGCCCGGCTTGTTTAAGAGGGCTGTGCTGACTTCCCAGTGCTATTTATGGTAGTTATTTGTGGAATTTATAGTACTTATTTACTTCCCTAAAACTTTATGGGGAAAAACTATGGTGAAGAAGTCAGGTATGATTCTTACTCTAACTTGGGTAATGATTACCAAGAGTCAGAATATAGTGGTCCAACTTCAAGAACCAAATTCCAAGCTGTGTAAGTCTTACTTACACTTTACTTTGATTTGGAGGCAGAAGGTAACAATTAGGTTTTTAGTAACTTTAATCTCTCCCTGTCCTCTGTTCCTAGCTTTTTTTATTTTGGGAGTGTGGTTTCTGTTCTTGACCAGAGCCTCCATCTCCTTGACCAGAAGTGACATGGGTCTAATGCAAAAGGCCTGGTCAAATGTGCTTCTTTCAGTGAAATTCCTTGGCATATGAGAAGCAGTGGTTCTCAGCACTGGTTAGAATTAGGATCACCTCAGTAATTTGGAAAACTATGAAAACCTGTGCCGATCCCTAGAGATGCTAATTTAATTGGTGTTGAGTGGGGCCTAGACACCAACTACATTTTTTTTCCTGTTTTTTTTTTTTTTTTTTTTTTTTTTTTTAGATCCCCAGGTGATTTTAATGCTCAGCTCAAGTAGAAAACCACTGGTCTAGATGATTAATAGAGGTACTAATGGAGGGGAGGATAGAGAGCCCCAGCACAAGTGGTCCTCAAACCTTTTTGGTCTATAGACCATTTTATGGGGGTGTTGAAGGAAATAGGTCTCTTCAGAATTAGCAGAGATAATTGCCTTGCTTTTGATGGCACACCAATGATCGAAAGGATAAGCAAATGACTAACGAGAGAGAAGTTATGTGCAGAGAGTGACTTTGCTGTGTGTTGTCACGGTGCTCTCATGATTTTTGAAGCACCATCATCTAAATTTACCAATGGAAAAAAGATTGACACCCTTCGTGGGGTGTATACCTGAAAGAGACCATTGTATTAGTGAGTAGCAAAACTTGAGTTAGCACTTTGGGCTGCTAAGACCCCTTCCAGATTCTTTCCCTCTTATCCTAGGGCTGTCCCTGTGGGGAAGCCACCCTTGATGAGTATCTTGAGGTCTCCCTGAATGTGCAGGTTTGTATTCCAGAGGGAAGAATATCAATTCGATTTGGTCCCCAGATTTCATTTTTCAGGCTCTCTGTTCTGTCAATTTCCTCACAGTGGTAGGAGGAGACTTTGTGTCCCTCAGTGTGATACTGGGTCGGTTTAGGTGTCCACTATGGCTATTTTCAATTCCCTCAGCCTCATGTATTTCCTTTTTGTTTGGGGGTGGATGCACCTTTGTTTCCCAAAACCCATTTTCTTACTCTTTCTCTTTTTTTTTCTGTTCTAAAGTTTGATCCATCTGAAATCTATACATTTATTTCACAGTCATGAGTGGCTTTTTTTTCCCCCAGGTTAAATTATTTAATGGCATTGTTTTATTGAAGGCTTCAGATTAGGTGCTGACACTTATTGGCAGAAAGAAACAGGTTTTTCCGTTGGGATAAAACATATTTTTTATTAGCGAAAAGAGCAACCAAATTGAGTTTCTGTCTTTTAAATCCTGGCTGTGGCAAATGAAGACATCTGCTGCTTTCAATGACAACTTACCTTTGTATCAAAATGAAGCATCAGTCACTTAATGTATATTCTCCTTCTTCCTCCCTCCTTTTCCCCTTGCTCCCTTCTCTTACATCTTTCTTCTTCTCTCTGTCTCTTTTTTTATTCCTCTATCCCCTGCCTTCCCTCTCCCATCCTCCCTCTTCTCATTTACCCTCTTTTTCTTCTCACATCTCTCCCTCTCCCTCTCTCTTCTCATTCACTTTATTGTCTCTCTCCTCCTTTGCTTCCTTCTCCTTTGCCTTTTCTAACTTGCTCTATTTTGGTTGGCTTATCTTCTCATCTTCCTAGTCTTTATTCCTCTGGGTTTGGAGGTTTTAATTCCAAATTCCACTCCTCTCCTGAAGTGAATAAATCAGGGAATCTGAAAGGAAAGAGGAAAAAAAATGAGGTTTGATTTCGGCTGTCTTTCTTCCCCTGCCAAGTTCATTCCTAGGGAATTTTAGACACAAACGAAAAGAATATGAACTTTCTCTGTGTTGCTATCTGGGTGAGGGAATGGGGATGGGGAGACCAGCAGCCACCTGAATCCTCCTGCTCCCCCAGGACTATGGCATAGAAGCATATAAATCTAGTTGGGTACCTGTTTTACTATCCTTTCTAGAGATCTGATCTATCTGCCAAGAATTTCATGCCCTGCACGTCTTCATATACTTAACAGAAAAATTCTATAACTATAATCTGATACTTATTATCATATAAGTTATCTCTGCAGAACATGCCCATTTCCCAGATGAGAGCACTGTTGTAAAAACTGGAAAGATATAGAGAAGTGCTACATACTGCAAAGCCTGGAAACTGGGATTGAAAGGAATAATGGCATACTGGAATAGCATCATTTTAGATGTCAAGTTCAAATGCATCAAAGCAGAGCATGTCTGGAATGTGTTTCCCAGAGAAGACAGGGAGCAGGATAGAAAAGAGAGGTCAGGAGAAATTTTCTGAAACTCAAATTCCAGTGTGAGGTGTACCTGAAGGTGTACTAGGGCAGCTTGGCATAAGACAATGAGGCAGGGCCACTTCCTATGGTGGGTTGAGTATATCCTGGATAAAGGTACTGACCTCTGGCCTCTCTCAGATGCCAAGGTGGGCTGCAGCCCTGCAGGGACAGAGACCTTTTTACTGGCCAGAAGTTTCCTTAACCATACTCTATAACTTGAACCCAGCTAATTTCCTTGATGAGTAGGGTCTCCTAATTTTTGAGAGTGGGGTTCAGAACCAGAAATTGGAATCCAAGACTCTCAGATCCAACTTACATGTTTCTTCCCCCAGTTACTGTCCAGTAGACACCACAGTGTATTGTGATTCCAAAAAGGATAACATGCAAAAACAAAACAAACAGCAAACAAAAACCAGAATCCTGTGTTTTCTTTCAAAAGTGCTTGGGGAGACTACTTCAGAATTTTTTCTAGAGAAGAACATAGTAATTCTACAGTAAGCAGGCGTTTTCCTATGCCCAATTTAACCAAACACTTTTCAGCCACACCATGCTCAGGACAGCACTTCACTGATATTCTGCAAGTGCTCAGTCTTCACAGTGCTGCCATCTCTGTTTTGCTGGGATCCCCCAAAACTTGCTTGGCTATGAGTTCAGTAATTGGACTCACTTACTTATTCCTAACAAATGAGTTGAGTGACTAGGGGAACTGGGTAGAAGTTGGAGGTGGTGGTCATTGCCTTGGAACTGACAAGCAGGAAAACTAAAATGAATCTTGAATGTAAGGAAAAGTAAAGATATTTAGAGAAGGATGTATGGCCCTTATTTTGGAACCCTCATTGATCTAAACCTGGGACTAAGAGGACACCAGGAATTTTAGAGATGGAAAGAAGAACTTGGAAATGTTGAACTGAGAGCATTCCACATGGAATCTGGCTAGCAGAATGAATTTAGTCAGCTTTATAGCTAAAAAAAGTTTCCCACAAACAATGATTTGGAATTAAGAGAACTGTGACCCACTAGCTGGGGGCCCTCTGTAGACATTATGTTTTTCATCTGTAATATAACATATATGTATTGAGCTACAGTGGTATTGTGGGGATTGATACCTATCTTGGCTGCTCTGCCAAATCATTGCTGAGACTCAACAGAAAAAAAAAATACATGGGAAAAAAAAAAACATTGCAAAATATAGTAAACTGCTGGACAAATAAAGTCATTTTTAAAATTTTATAATTCCCCCATTTTCTGAGCCCACTCCACCTGTATTATTTCTGTTGCTTTCAGCATTGTCCCCATTTATCTAGTATTATATCTGTCTGATTTGAAGTCAGTGACAGACAGAAAATAGAGCTCTTATAGAAAGGAAGCTCATCAGAAGAAAATGATGAGACCACATGGATCAGCTTCTTTTATGTGAAGGACCACAGAGAAAACCTATTCATTTGTTAATACACAAACTTACCCATTCATCAATATTTATGGAGGACCTCCTGTATTATAGGCATTGCACAAGACACTTAGGATGTGATGAATAATAGGTAGTCAGTCTCTTGAGGATATTTATATAGTGCTTTTCTTGGAGGTCTTCCTGGAAAAAAAATTAGTTATATGCTCTCTAAGTCCAGAATATGTGGGTACTTCTAGGTAGAGTATGTGTGTTATTTTGGAGGGATCAATTTTCTCTCGTTGTATGTGACTAGATGTTGGAGATGCCTTGTGTATTTGTCACCTTTGCTTTCCTTTCTCTAACGGGGAACAGAATATTGATAATTCATGCCTCTTGGGAGAGAATTTATAGCTTTTCTTATTTTTTTTGAAAGCAATCGGCCACCATATTAGGCCAAACTGGGAAGACAAAGCTGTTGCCAGAAGGTTAACCAGGTTGAAAAGTACTTACTTAATTATATGGACAACACAAAAGCACAAGGTTGAAATGAAGTCAAGTTTGGCCAGGAAGTTGAGTAAGTAAAGTGAAGAAGGGAAAACTATATAGTAGGAGGTGAGGATGGACTTTGGGTAATGAAGAAGAGCACCTGTCAGAATATGGCTGATTCCGCCAGGGTTGGGTGATGCTTTAATGTTACTAAGGATGGTGTTAAGTCAATGCTTTCTGACCTAAAACTACCCTGTTCAGAACAACCCAGAATGTGATTTTAATATTTTGTATCAAAATCATGAAATAATTTTATTTACTTAAAATAAATATCTGAAATACTAAAGAGTTTTATTTCTTCTGTAACTAGATTAATCAATAAAAAATTAATGCAGTAAATATTTACTGGGAACCTCTTTGTGTAAGAACCTTGGAGGTTTCAGAAGCTAAGATTCTTGGTATTTTCAAAATTGAATTAAAATTTGGAGGCAGATCTTGTCCTTAAGGAATTTACAGAAATACAGAGAATGGAATGTACAAGATGACTCTGTAGAATGTGAAAAAACATGAGTAGAATGTTTATAATATTCTATGGAGGCTCAAGGAAAGCATTGATTACTTCAAGTTGGGCATCTCAGGGAAAACTAGGGAGAAGCACACAAAGGGCATAAGGAATATGTGATATGAGATGATAAGAAAAGAAGGAATTAGGTGAACCAAGAAATAAGTAGAAGTGTGGCACATAAATAGAAAAGAGTGAACTGTATGAAAAAAATAGCGGGGAATTGTACTCGGGGAATTGTACTGGTGCATTTTGTGTTACTGTAACAAAATACACAAGCAAGCTAAATTTATAAAGAGGCTTATTTAGCTTACAGCTTTGAAGAGTGAAATTTCAAATAACATTAAGTAGTTCCCATCTCACTCTGTCACTTCAGGGTGGATGATAATGGCAGGAGCATGTGTGGGATAATGGTCACATCTCCAGATAGGAAGCTAGGGAGATACTGGTGGGGACAGGCACAGACTTTAATAACCATTCTCACTAGAATCAATGCAGGAGTCTCACAAGAACTACTTTAATTCCTTCCAAAGGCAGCACCCCCAATGACCTAGGGAGCTCCCAACTTGGCTCCACCTGTTTTTTTATATTAAGGTTCTATACCTTTTACTATTACAGACTTAATATTTTCTATCAAAATCATGAAATAAATTTTATTTTTCAAATAACAACAGATGACCTTTGGTGGGAATAATAACAGCATTTTCTCCTGGTCCCACAAGGTTCATGCCCTTCTCACAGTGTAAGATGGGTATTCATCCTATCCCAGTAATCCCAAAGTCTTAGTTTGTATTTGCTCAAAAGTTCAAGTTCAAAGTCTCATCTGAGACTCATGGCAAGTTCCTTGCAGCTTTAAGACCCTGAGGGGAAGAAAATGCACAAGTTATTTAGTTCCAAGATACAATGACATGACAGGCACAGGGGTAGGCATTCCTATTCCAAAAGAAAAAAAAAAATAGGAAAGCATAAAGAAATAATCAGTTCAAAGCAAAACTGAGACCCATGCCATGGACATTAAATTCCAAAGCTCCAAGTTCAGTCTCTTCTGCATACTGCTGTGAGGAATGGGCCCCCAGTGCCTTGGGATGACCTACCCCTATGGCTTTGCTGGTTGCCTTCCAATGGCTGCTCCATGGGACAATGTTCTAATGTCAGCAGCTATTCTGGGTGACCACTAGCACATTGCTGTTCATCATACCTTTCTGGGTCTTCACCATAGCTTTACTCCCATACTGAACTAGGAATTGCTCCAACAGTTGCTCTCTACAGAGGCTCTGACCCTGTGGCAAACCATTGCTTGACTTCTCCAGTCTTTGAAATCTAGGTGGAAGCTCCCATGGACTGTAAAATCAGTTCCATGCAGAAGTCAATGTCAGCTTCCCACATGAAAAGTGTGCCTGCAACCGCTTGAATCATGGTTGCAGAGGTCATGGAGTGCTTTGCTGGAAAACCAGGGCTTAGGTATTCCTTTTAGAATACTCTGGTGTTCCATGAAATAATTCTGCTCTGGAAGATCTCTGGGCCTGTGATGAGAAGGCAGCCTTAAAGATTTCTGAGATGTCCTTGAGAACTTTCTCCAACTGTCCCCATGCAAAGCAACCAGCTCCCTTTTATCAGTACTAATCTCTTTAGCAAGAGGTTTTTTTTTTTTTTTCTTTTTTTTTTTTCCTGCTGCACCCTTACGTGATTTTTCTTGATGTCTCACCCAGGCATATTATGAATTTTCCAAATCCTTCCACTCTGTTTTCTGATTCTTACTGTACATCTGATTAGAAGCAGCTAGTAATACCCATGCTACACTCTGAATTCTTTGTTGTTTTGAAATCTTCTCTATGAGACAAATAGTCCAACATTGTTAAGTTTGACCTTCCACAACATCTTAGAGCATGGACACAATGCAGCTAACTTCTTTGCTGTGGTGTAACAAGGATCACACGTCTTTCCAATTTCCAATAGGATTTTCTTTTCCATCTGAGACTTCATCAGCATGGCCTTTACTGTCCACATTTCTATCAATATTCAGGTTATAACCATTAAGCTAATCTTTAAGACAATGTAATTTTTTTCCTATTCTCCTGTCTCTTCTTAGGTACTGCCAGAATTGTCCATAACACTAACTCACAACATTTTAGGTTTTTTCGAGTCTGCTTCTCTTCCAACTTCTGTCAGTTAACTGATTCCAAAGGTGCTGCCATGTTTTCAAGTATAGTTATAGTAATGACCTCACTCTTGGTACCAATTTTCTTTTCTTTCTTTTTTTGTACTATCTCAGAATACCTGAGGTAGGCTAACTTCATAAATAAAATAGGTTTATTTAGCTCATAGTGCTATAGGTACAAAGTTTAGGGATTGCATCTGGTAATGAGTTTCTTGCTGGCAGAGTAGAGAAGTGGTCCAGGCATCATACAATGAGACAAGGGCTACATGTGTGTAGATGAGTATATTCTGGTCTCCTTTTTATAAAGTCACCAGCATTCAACCATGGGCATTTTATCCCAATGACCTTGTATAATCCAAAACACTTTCCAAAAGCCTCATCTATAAACATTATTGTTGGATTAATTTTTCACACTGAAATCATATCTAAACCATAGCTGAAAATAAAGTTGGGAAGGGCAATTTGGGTTCATTTAGAGGTATGGAAAGAGCTAAAAGCTTCATACTTTATTCTACAGCCACACATCAGTGACAATGGTGTGTCTGCATATGTGGGAGGGTAACGTTACAATCAGAACTGCACATCAGGATATTAGTCAAGCTAACCATCAATAAATATTTATTGGATGTCTAGTCTGATTGCATGATGAGACTACAAAAGGAATGTATCAAGTAATCCCTGATCTAAAGATCTTATGTTTTGGGTAAGGAAACAAATGTCATATTCAAAGAAAGATATCAAATTTAGTTATTTATAATCAGTATGGATAAATAGTGATGCTGGTAACATTCTTTTAGTTTCCAATGAGTGAAATTTGGAAACTTCTATGTTGAAATTTTTACAAACTTATCTCTTTGCTCTTAGTTTGTTAACTGGTTCTAAATTGTTGCTTGTGGAATTGGAATTCTATACTAAATCAGAGTGCAACAAACCCATTACCAGGAGTGGATTTATTAGATGGTTTTAAAATTTTCTAAGTCCTCCTCCCTCTAACTCTGCAGTACCTCTAGCTTCATGGAGATTTTTTGTTTGTCTTAAATGATTAATTGTATCTTATACTGTCCTAGAACTTCATATTTAATTATCTCAAAATGCTTTATGAATATAGATTATGTGTCTCTAGGATCATTGGAGTTGGCCAGAGATGTTTGCTGAGTGATCTCTAATCATTGAAAATTTTGCCAGAGATAGACATCAACTTCTTCACTAACTTAGTCATAACTACATCTGATTAGAAGCAGCTAGTAAGAGAAGGACTTTGGAGAGAAGGACTTTGACACAAGGTACTCTTTATCTCAGATCCAAGTTGGAATTCAGATGCTTTGACCATTTCAGATGTTAATTTTGGTTGAGTTTCTTATCAGTTAGGCACCTGTGTGTGTGTGTGTGTGTGTATGCATTACACACACACAAATATTTCATTGAAAACACGGAAAGCATGTAGTAAATTCTTTGATTTGTGTTTATGTGTATATATTTTTCTCACATTTATTTATTTATTTGGAGAAAACACAAAGAATTTTGCTTGGGTTTCTGGGGAAACCTTGAAAAATATCTTTGTGACTATCACCACCACCACCACCACCCCTATCATCATCAACTTCCTCCTCAAAACTTAAAATTAAGTACTATTTGTAAGTGGTGCTCTGTGTAGGAACATTTTATTCTCTACAAAAGAGATCCTTGTAGAGTTCTGTTGGACAAAACACAACATCTCCATGTCTAAAGATTATTCTGGAAGGCAGTAGAATCTGGTTGTGTCCTGCCCAGCTAACTATTCAAGAGACTAACTGGGATATGGAGTTTAGCCTGAGGCCACAGGATGTAACACATGTAAAATTAGGATCTACACTTTTATATGGGTTAGGTCTCATTTCCTCTTAACAGGGATCTAGGCTAATTGCCTACAGGCAACTAAGGAACTCAGAGTTAATACATTAGGTGCTGACGAAGGCACTGGGTGTCTTCTCAAAATAACTACTTCTTCTTCTTCATGTTTCCTCCTTGTGGGAAGTCCTCCTTGTCTATTCTAGCCATATACAAAACTAATCTTAAAATTGGCACAGATATAGACCCACACCTGGAAGTTGTTAGTCTGCCCCAAAGAATGTGGCCTGTGCACTGGTAAGAATTTAAATGAAATATTTAAAAATTAGATTCTTTCCCTTGCTCTCATGTTTCTACAGGTATTTAAGTTTTCTGGGTTAGCAGCCGTCTTTCTCGGTATTATCAAGTATGAAAAGGGTTTTTGAAAATGTTGTGGGCTGACAGATGTTTTGAACCTCTCTATCTCCCCAGCTGCACCAGATCTAACAGCCTGAAAGTGATTTCCCTTTATGATATTTCATACCACATTGCAAATCTAAATTGAGGCCTGTTTCCTAAATACATTTAAATATTAGCTGAATATAAAAATGTGAATACAGCCAACAATCCATGAATACACAAATGTATTTCAAAACATTCTACACCCTGAGAATCAGAAAATGGCATATCTGGGACAAGCGAAGATGGATACAAGAGACCAAAATGGAAACATGCCTATCTGTGTATCTAAGCATTACTATTGTGTCTGTCACCATAGTACCTGGGCCTTTTGTTGAGAACCATTTCTCCTCCTTAATGATGATAAACTCAGGAATATGCAGGAACAAGAGAGCTAATTTATAAATAACGTGAATCTCATCCATAATGGCCAGTGTCGGGAGGCCATTATGTAGATGCGTGGAGATCGTTAAGTGGCAAGCTTGGCAACATTACAGATTCTTTATCCTGTAGGCAGAGGCTGGAGCGGAAGGGAGAAGGGAAAAGGGATCAGAGGCAGGTGTTCTCTTTTTTGTTTTGGAGGTTTGAAATGGAATGGGAACCTCTTGATTTCAAATTTTAGCATTGCTGGCTGCTGTAATGCCTCACTGCCCTTCATAAGCAAGGTCTTGGTTTACAGACGTGCTGATTATATGTATACCTTCTTTGTGAAATCCATCCCTGGGAGTGAAAGAGGTATGGATGGATTCAATAAAAGAGCATATTATGGCCACGGTTTTGTTTTTATTAGGGATTACATAAAATCTCCCATTTACATAGTTGCCAATGATGCAACTAAATCCATGCTGATATGCTATATAAAAATATGTTGAAATCTATCATCACTGGGGACTGAGCCAAGGTTGAGCCCAATTTCAGAGTACTCCTTTCAATATTTTCATAGAATACTTGTTCCCCTTTTCCTTTTTTTTTTTTGTTTTTAAATCTGCTAAAGTGGTTCTTTGTGTACTCTATATAGAGAATAATAATTTTCTAATCAGTCCCCACTAAACAATTAATTGCTGATGGAATAATTTTTAGTGGACTATTAAGTATTGTTCCATTTGTTTTCAAAGTCATCCAGAGTTCAAAACCAATTATTAGACAAATCCCATAACTTGAATTATATTTCATCTTATGTGTCTATAACATTTTCAATTTTTATCTCTATATTTCATTGGAGATTGCTAACCAAATAGAAATTCTCTTTAAGAGAGCTTATAGTGTTTGTTTTTCTCTTTAAAGGATGAATAGGGTTTTCTTTTTTAACATACTGGAAATAACTTATAGATACTTCCATTCTCCTGGCATTTGTCTACTGTGGTCTGAACTTCTGCTAAGTAGATAGAAGCAGATGTTCTTTACATTCGAGAAACCCAAAAGGAAAAACGTTGCCCTCGTTGGTGTAGCTCCCCAGGATTTATGCCAAGTTCTAGGAATACTGTGATGAACGAATGGTCTAATTCCTGACCTTGCTCTGCATAAGGTCTAGGGCAAGCAGCATACACCTGATGCTGTAAAGAGAACTTTACAACAGGTTTTGGTCTTAAGGAATTGACAGAGGAAGCGACAAAGTCCTTATTCATAAAAGTAGATAGTTGGCTTATACCACAATGTGTGATATGGCAGTGAGATGTCAAGAACTACAAATATTCATGTGGGACATTCAAGGAATACTCCTTGGAAGAAGAAGGGACTGACTTGGATATTGGGGGAAATTTTGATTGGTGAAGAAAAGTTTGCAACAGAAGGCAATTAGGGAACAATGTGACAAAATGTGAGGGGACAGATTTGAGCAATGTGTATTCAGAGGGCATTAGGTAGACAAAAATGACTTGAACAGAATTTATGTGCAAGACAGTATGCCAAAAAACTGTTTGACTAGATGGCAAAGGGCTTTTGATAGACTTAAGGCCACTTAAAGATTCTTGGAGTAAAATAACATTAAATGCTTCAAAATTCTGTGTCTAAGAGCTAACAGGAATCTTAGAGACCAACTTCTAGCCCACATTCTTGTATAACAAAATATTGTACCAACGTGGACAGGTAAGTTTTCTTCTAGAACATTCTAACTCCCTAGCCCAGTAGATCGCAGTGTTCTTTTAATTAAGACCTGGTCTCTTTTTGCAATACAACTTAAATGGACCAGATTTTCACAAATCAACACTTAGTTTTGTTCATCAGAGACACATTTATGGGGATTCTTTGATTAGCTCATAAATTCAATCCTGGCATTCCCTAGAGGTCCACATATGGGCCAGTCTGATGAATTTACCCACATTTTATAATTGCAATATCTAAAAATGAAATGAAATTGTAGTATGCCACTCCTTCACATGATGATCCTTCTTCCCTAGCTGCTGTGATGTCTCTGTAACAATATTATGAAGTTATATGCTGGGAGCCATTAGCCAAGTAAGTATGACAATTTCCTTGCCAGCGTACCCCATGTTGCAGTGACATTGAATGTACTTAACCTTGCTCAAGGACCAAGGCAGATTAGGGTGTTCCCGGTTTTAAGATAATCTTGTTTAGGGCGTTCCCAGTTTAGGTTCCAGGTTTAAGGTTTAAGATTATTCCTGCTGGGAATAGGGCGTATCCTGCTGCCTGAGTTCCCCTTGAGTTCTCACGGGATTCAGACAGTATATTTTGGAGATAGAAGCCCAGTGGAGGTGAATTTGGGCAGAGAACGTGGATTTGGGAAGAGAACGTGGATTTCCCCAGAACATGATTGTAGACGGCTGGTGTGAGTTCGGGAATAAAGAGTTGCTGTTTGAATCTACAAGCTGTGTGGTGGCTCGTGATTGTGTGCCCAGCCAGACTGCGGCATTTGTGCCCAGCCAGACTGTGGCATTTGGTGGCCCGTACGGGGAACTTCTGAAGCTTAGAGGTAAGTGAAATTTCTTACCCTTGAGGAAGAGAGAAAGAATGGGTGACCAATTCAAAAAACAATGTGTTCTTGTTTTGATTTATTTTGTTTTTATTTCAAGTTGCCTGTTCCTAGAACTTTCTCAGGCAAACTGGGGAAAATGGTTGACTCAAGGTTTGAAGTTGTTCGCCTCCGAGGAAGAGAAATTGTTAGAGAAAGGAGGCACCCCAGTGAGACCAAGAACAATTAGGGCATATGTTGATAAAATACAAAAATGTAGCAAATGGCTTTTTAAAGACGAGTTATTAAGTATATCAATGGGACCATCATGGTATCCTGTAGAAGGATTTTTCTTCAAGAAAGAGATGGCTAGTTCTGTTTACTACATTTGTCTAAGATCTTGGTTTTTACAGACATCTGATTAATTTACAAAGCTAAAGTGTTAAAATATCAACCACTAAATATGAAATCAAGTACTCTTTACTTATTAAGTTCCATAAGGTAATATATTTAAACATTATGTGTGTTTTCATAAATTGGTAAATGGAAAAATGTTTAATATTGCTTTGGTCTGTGTCTTTGCTAAAACAAGGTTACTAAGTGTTAAGATTCTATCATGTGTAATTTATATACAAAGAGTAGAAAAATTTTCAGTTGGGTTTCAATTATAGTATTATAGTATCATAAAAAACATGAAAGTCTTTCATCTTATTAAAGTGGAGTAATTTGTCTAAATCAGAAATTTTATAAGAGTTGTTTCAAAATGTGAATTTATAAAAAGGGTTAACGGTTAAAAAAGAGATAGAAAAAGATTCAAGATGTGGAAATATATTTTAATATAAAAGGTTAAAGGAAAAAGAAATGTTTCTAGATGAGATAATCTCTGTGTGGTAAAGTAAAAAGTTGTAAAATGCCGTTTAAAAAGATTTTGAGGAAACTAGACTTATTTTAAAAGCTTGAGAAAGGAAGAAAGAAAAAAAAGGTATTTGTACATGGCAGATTGAGACAAAGTTTCTCAATGGAGTTAAAAAAAAAGAAGCCTTTGGTTGAAGGACAGCCATGTAAACTAACATTAAAGCGATTTAAACAGAATCTAAGCCTTGTTTAAAAGAGTGAAGCTGTAGGTGGTGAAAAAGTACATTTAAAAGTACAGTATAGATGATAATTAAAAGGCTTTAAAAGGTTAAATTGAAGGTGGTCGAGATACCTTCATGGCAGAAAAAAGATTGCTTTATTGCATCATTCGAAGCCTAGTTAATCTTAAAGGCATTACTTTAAAAAAAATGGGAAGATAATAAAAAAAGATATTTAGATAAAGAAGATTAAAAATTTAAAGTGAAAAACTTTAAAGACAGAAGTATAGAAAGTTAAAAACAAAAAAAGATAGAAAAGATGTAGAAAGATAAAAAAATGTAGGAAGACAAAAATTTTAAACCCACAAAATAGGAAGAAAAAAAAAAAACTAGGAGGAAAATAAGCAACTAAGGGTAAATATACAAACCTTAGGAAAAAAAAAAAAACTAGAAGATAGAAATAAGATAAAAAATGGTTGAAAATGTCAAGTAAGGTATTACACAGATAGAAAATGCAAAAAGCTAAGACAACTATTAGATACAGACATATACTTATTAAAGCAAAAAGAGGGAATTGGAAGGGGGTATATATCCCCCAAAGATAAACTTAAAATAACGCTTTTTACTCTAAACTTTTAAAATTTGGATTCATCAGGACTTAGTGCTGCGGAAAGGCATATGTATCCAAAAAATGTACATAAGCCTAAAGTACTTTGGAAAGATATTCTAACAGGACAATGGAAAGGTCCTGACCCAGTGATTGTCTGGAGTCGGGGGTCTGTTTGTGTTTTTCCACAGGGAGAACAGCAGCCCATTTGGATTCCAGAGAGATTAACTAAAACAGTTTCTACAGATCGAAAAGAAGATGATTTGACTCAAATCCATAACAGCTGATATCCAGAACTCCAGCTTGGCCATTCTTACATCTGCGACAGTGATTAACTAGTGATGCAATTTTTATTTCCTTGCCAGCGCACCCCATGTTAATTGTGGTAGTGCTGACATATCTTTGCTGATGGTGTCACCAGTGATGCAATTTTTCCCAAGGAGCCGTCAATTGGCTTGGTGTTGTGGCATTTCTGTATCCTCCTCCCTTCTGCTAGTGATGGTCTAAAATTTTGGGGCCAATGGCTTATGCTGGACCGGTAGTCAGTGACGGGTATGATCCAATTGCAGTGGTATCAACCTAAGACAGGAGGCTGACGCCTAAAGGTCAGTTTTCCGATGACGGGTAAGAACCATATGTTGAATTGGACAACCTACCAGGCACGGTCCATAAGCCACATTAACCTCACTCCCCCACTGGCACCAAGGCCAAATTTGGGGGCCAACAGAGGTGAGGCAAAGAACCTCACCCCCCCACTGGTGCATAGACCTATCCACAAGTATGGCTGTATGCTGGACCGGTAGTCAGTGACGGGTATGATTCAATTGCAGTGGTATCAACCTAAGACAGGAGGCTGACGCCTAAAGGTCAGTTTTCCGATGACGGGTAAGAACCATATGTTGAATTGGACAACCTACCAGGCACGGTCCTTAAGCCACATTGCTTGTTGTTTAATTAATCAGAAGGGGGGAGATGCTGGGAGCCATTAGCCAAGTAAGTATGACAATTTCCTTGCCAGCGTACCCCATGTTGCAGTGACATTGAATGTACTTAACCTTGCTCAAGGACCAAGGCAGATTAGGGTGTTCCCGGTTTTAAGATAATCTTGTTTAGGGCGTTCCCAGTTTAGGTTCCAGGTTTAAGGTTTAAGATTATTCCTGCTGGGAATAGGGCGTATCCTGCTGCCTGAGTTCCCCTTGAGTTCTCACGGGATTCAGACAGTATATTTTGGAGATAGAAGCCCAGTGGAGGTGAATTTGGGCAGAGAAGGTGGATTTGGAAGAGAACGTGGATTTCCCCAGAACGTGATTGTAGACGGCTGGTGTGAGTTCGGGAATAAAGAGTTGCTGTTTGAATCTACAAGCTGTGTGGTGGCTCCTGATTGTGTGCCCAGCCAGACTGCGGCATTTGTGCCCAGCCAGACTGTGGCAGTTATACTTGACATGATGATCTAATGATGATCAGGGTGATTCTCAGTATAGTGATTTTAGTCTCATCTCCTGTATTTCTTCTTTTTTTCACACATTATGCAACTTAACAGCATTATTTCCTTTTTTTGAAGTACATTAAGAATGGGTATTGGGGGCTGGGGGGGGTCATAGCTCAGCGGTAGAGCAAATGCCTCACATGTGTGAAGCACTGGGTTCTATCCTCAGTACCACATAAAAGTAAAATGAAGATATTTTGTCCATCTACAACTTAAAAAAAAAGAATGGGTAGTGTGCAGACAAGGGGGTTAATTAATTGTCTGCCTAATACAGCTGAGTGTATTACCTTACCCAGAAGTGGTAAATCTTTAAGTGCTGGTGAGCAGCACAATGGGAAAAACCAATAGTCTACTTCCGAGGGATTTCACATACCCACAGTAAGGCTGTCAGGGAAACCTGGGACAAAGTGGGATAAAGGTACTTGTTAAGACAGAGCATGGATCACACTGTTTAGTAGCTTCCTTTTACTCTGATGGCTGTACTCTTCAGCCATTTTCTTTTGCCTTGCAAGTGGGCTGGACTCATTCTTCAAGGCATTCATTCAGCTTCACCAGGCAGCTCTTTGTGATTCTCAGAACTTGCAGTCTGTTTTCCAGCAGGAACATCAATACACGTATCTGGAATACTCATCTGTTCCTTTGTTCTTGCTCTGTACATTTTCCACCCATTCTTTAAGGTCTTTCCTCTGCAGGACACTTTCTGTGTCTACACGAACCCTTAGTCTCATTGTTTTCTCCTCTCAGTCACCCACAATGGCTCAGGTCCGCATGGCACCATCTGCTTGTTCTCATTTCTGGTTGCTCAACAGAATCACCCATGCAAAGATCTTATTTTTTTTATTTTCATTTTTAAATATTGAATCGCCAGTTTTCAATTTGGCTTACTATCAGAATTAGCTAGGGAACTTTGCAATTTCTACACCCAGAAATTATGATAGGGATGGCCTGATCTACATTTGTATAAAGTCCTGCAGGTGATTCAGTGGCATCGTTAAGGTTCAGGAATTTTGATTTAATATGTTTTGCATTGCCTATTTTTATTTCATGTGAGTAAATCTTTTCTTTGTAACTAGATTATGAGGCACTGCAGTTTTGGTGGAATATTTTATCTCCCAGCATTTGCATTGTCAATAGTATAGTATATTGCTTTGGCTAATTCACATTGCAGAGATGCTGGGAGAAAGCATGGTACTGACCCCAGATCTGTCTCTCCTTGGTACTTATCGAACAAGTCTTATCAGGACAGACATGCAAAGGCAACCCCCCCTTCCATCCCTCACAGGACACACACACGCACACACACTTTAAGAGAACAATATTTTGCCAGAAATGACAGCCTGCAGGCATTTTTAGATATTTTTGCTTCAGCATCTAGAATTTTTATTCATGACAATAACTGATGAAAACAAAAATCTGAGATGATCCCATATTCTAATCTACATCTAACCCCAGATGTGGTGAGAGTTCCTTAAAGAAAAGGTGGAGTTTCAGGATCTTGCCAGAACCTTTGAGTGGACCAAAAGGAAACAAAGAGCACTGATGTAGGATTCCTTCTGAAGTGCATTTGGTCCCATGTATCTGAAAAATAATGGAAATCAAATGGGTGGAATTTTTATCCCCACCCTAGGTGGTCCCTTTTCACTGATGTGAGTTTTTGTTTTTTCTTATAGTGGGAGAGCACTGCTGCAGACCTGTGTGGATGGCTGGAAAGCCACCCCCCACACACACACACACACCGGGAGTGGTGATATAGTGACAGCCACCCTGGGGTTGAGGGTAAGTGACCATCCTCACAGCGTCTTGCACACCCAGGCTGGTCAGACCTGACAGAGACATGCCATATCCTAGTCAGAAAAAGCAGCTCTCCTTTCCCTATGACAGGACACTCAGCCCCACAGAACCCTGAACAAGGTGTATAAAACACTGCCTTGTGAGGACTGTTTTCCCCTGACCTTCCTCTAGCCCCCCCAGAGTGTCCGTCACCCCCTCCTGTTTCCTTTTGGCCTTTATGAGAATTCATTCAGCCAGACTCCCGGGAAGGCAGAGGGAGAAGCAGCCGCCTCCATTTGAAGGGCATCACTCTGGCTTAGCTTTTAGGTCAGGGCGTCTGCTCATTTGGCTAAGCTACTTTTAGGCCTTCTTCCTTCTCCCCCCTCGGCGAGGAGGGGAGTCCTATTTTCACATATGCGCTCAGACATGCAGAAGCAAACGCCAAAATGAATTAACTGGAATAGCTCTATTAATTTATGCTTCGACAGTAATGACCTTAAGACACAGAAGAATTATATATTAATTTGTTTCTAGTGTATAGCACTGCTAAGTTAACACATTTAGGAGAATACACTTCCCTGTCTCCAGCTGTGAGGGTAAATGAGGCCGACGGAGGCTGGAGAAGGAGTTCGGGCAGCGCCCCACTAGATGGCAGGGTGGCCTCAGGGATGGACCCAGCGGCCGGCGGTTGCAAAACACCTTGTTTGCAGTCATTATTTGACTTACTCAAAAATCGACCATTTTTTTTTCTCATGTTGTTCATTTGGAAATTATATTTAAACTTATTTATTTACATGGGCACATTACAGAACATGTATATTTACAAACAAATACGTCGACACTGTCCGAGATAAGGGAGTTTAAGAAACAATGCGCGCCCTGCGCCTGCCAGGCTGACTTGAGTGAAATTTCCAGGCTCTGCAGACGCCCCGCTGCGCTCCACACCAGCTCCTACACCACCATCCAGCCTTATTGATGTTGGGGAGGGGAGAGATGTCTTTTGAAAGTCAAAGGGCATAATCCCTTCCAGGAGGGAAACTGTTTTTAACACATGGTTTGGTCAGTTAGGGGCACTCAGGAAAAAAAAAAAATTGCGGAACAATAAGCATCTTACATTCATACCCTCCTCTAGAAAGAAGATTAAAAGTAAAACCAGATTAGAGATTTGAATTTTATTCAAATCCTTTCTCTCCTTTCCCTGGTCCTCTAATCTCTCCTACTCTTTTGCCTTCCTGTCTCTCCTCTCTTTGTTCCTGTTTCTATCAAATCTACCTTCTCTTTCTTTTCCCTTTTCTCCTCCGTCTGAATTTCCACATCTCCCTTTTCTTGGTCCTTCGTTCTCTCAGAATTTGATGCTGCTGAGCTGCCTCTGATCCCCCATCCCTTTATGCAGCCTTTTCCCGTTAATGAATTGTTAAAATTTCATAGGGAGCCCTGACTGCTTTTCTCTGCTCCTGGACACTGCAGTTTGCAAGCGGCTTTAGGTTTTCATCAGGAAAGTCACAGCTATGAGCCCCTGGCAGGCAACTCCTTGTCTGCAAATACTTATCCAGGGTTTATGCATTCTGGATGCAGGAGGGTCTTTCATTTGTTTGTTTGTTTGTTTGTTTTCTCATTCAAGTTTAGGCAGGATTAGAATTTCAGTTAATAAAGGTCCTGGAAAAAAAGGATGATTCTATCCATGACAGAGGAAACTCAGATTCCAGCAGTCTTTTAAGATGTCTCGATTTTGCAGTTTCCTGCAATGGAAAAATTTCAGGAAATCCATGAAAGGAGAGGACCAGAGGACTGCATTTTCAGAGTGAGATTCTTGAAAGTACCTTCTGCCTCAGTTGCTTGGAAGGCAATCTTGAACCCCAAATGGTGCCATTTAATGAATTTTCTTTCCTGGTAAAATTAAGGTGACCCTCTTGATTGTTTCTTAGTCCATTTGCCTATTTAGTCTTCTGTGGTTGTGTGTGTCTTATTTATTTTTCATTGTAGGATACTTGTCTTGCAAATAACATGTGGGTAATGAAAAATAGAAAAGAAAATGATCAGCAAATTGCAGTCTAGATTAAAAAGTGATTTTCCCCATTAAATTACATATAGGATAGGTAGGCAATTATATGCAGTTCTGTAGAACATGTGCAAATATTTTTATGACCCACTTTATTATTTTACATAGGTGTGTACCCTTCTAGAAAATTGTGTTGTCCTTTCTTCTCTAACCAAGCCTAAGTTTTACCTGTTACTAATGTGAACCACAGAAATACACAGACATGATCAACTTGATATTATTTCCCACCTTATGCCTTGAAGTAATTGTTTTTCTTGATAATTCATACATTTTAGCCCCTTAAAATTGTGAGATTATTTAATACATTTTCAGAAAAAGTTCTGTGGAATTAATGTTTCTTTGTTGAGTGTATTATGTTTCTAATAATAGGGAAGCTTCGAATAGTAGGCAAAATATTTTTCAGTTGTATAGAAATGTTGCTTAAACAGGAATTCCACCTCTTAAAGATATTGGGTGACTCAGTCTTCAATATTCTATATTCCCCTTTAGTTCCCTCTCTTTTATTTCCTTCTTTCCCCCCTTTTCTCTTTACATCTTCCCTGTATATCACTGTGTTCATTAATGAGAAATTTATGTCAGCAGTTTATCAAATTAAAAAAAAAAAGAAAGAAAACCACTGAATTTCCTTCTTTGTCTTGGCATTTTCTTCAAACTAAAGATGCTGACCATCTTAAAACTAGTAAATAGGTACTGACATTTTAGAAATTTGTACCCTTACCATAAATCTCAACCAAGTACTCTAGATTATTCCAGGAAAATCTTTCTTCTCAGCCAATATTGGCCACATTTAGAAAACTAAGGAAAAAATAAATTGTTCTCCTCCTGGTCTACTGTGGCATACTTCCCGTTGTTCAGTGAATAATTGAGCAGTTTATTTTAATCAGGAGCTCTTTTCAGAGGGGGGTGCTGGAGAGGGTTAATTGCTAGGGTAAAACAGCAATGGGAGTCTGGCTTACTGGGGTGCTAATTGAGTAACAGGTGAACATAAATAGTGTAGAGAGGCAGGAAATTAAAATGTAGGAGGGAAATGTAGATGTTAAGCTTCACAACCCTTGTAAATGTATTTAAGTCAGAGGTGCCACAAACTAAAACTGGGGAGCAAGCTGTTTTCCTTTCTGAAATTCCAGGCTGTGGTGCTGCCACAGGTGTTGACTTGGGAGAAAGGGAGGTGAGTTTACTGTAGAGCAAGGAGTCTTAACTGGATCAGTCTGTTGGGATTGGATGCTTAGTATCACTGTGCAGGTCAAGAATTTGTCTGTGATCCTGGCTTGTTGCAAAGCAAGGCCATCTGCAGAGTCAAAGCCATGCAGAGGTCCTCAGTCACCCCTTCTTTGCAATTGTGCTAGAAAGATCTCAGACGAGTTGTGCAGGATAGCTGGTATGAGTTTTTCAAAAGAAATAGGAAAGGGGGGAAATGCTCAAGGAAGAAAGGGAGAATGTAGGTCCTCTCAGAGAGGAGAGGGATAGCACATCCTTTCTGCTCTTCTGTTTTATTGGGGGTTCCAGGGAAGTCCTGCCCAGGTCCACCTCTTGACTTTTGACTGACAGCAGGATTGTATCAGGCTTTTAAGTTACCACTGTACATGATCTTACTTCCTGGAGGGGAGATTTTATTATTATAAATGGCATACTAAATATCCTAGGTAATTCTCAGTCACCTTGGCCCATGCTGACTGATTCTGATTAGAATTTGTTTTTACATATTTTATGGTTGGAAGACTTTACTGGAATCTGGTCTATGTAAAGGTCACAAAAGTACCTCCCTTAAGGATGATTTGTGTTCTTTTTATTGGCTGGGAGGACCTGCACTTCTTCTGCAGATAATAGGTTTTTTGCCAAGGAATGTAGCATATTCTACTGACTTAAGCCAAGTAGGGCTGCAGGTAAATTGCTTTTTTTAGGCCCAGTCCACAGAACCATACTCCCAACCTCATGGTCTCTGTCATCTATCAGGCTGACTGACTACAAGTGATGGTGATGACATCACTAGGAGTGTTGGGAAGGTCCCGTTATCCTGTTTCTACTTGGTGTTTGCATATACTTTGATGAGTTTGATGCTGTTCATCTCTAAAATAGAATTAGGTTTAAATCAAACATTTCTAGAAAAAAACAGTAAGTGTTTTCTGTTTTTAAGTGTATTGCATTGATGGCACAGCCCCTCTTTTCCCAAGAAAGAAAGAAATGGAAGAGTGATCCTCAACCTTGACTGAAAGTGAGAATCACCCTGGAGAGGTTTAAAACTCCCTCTACCCAGGCTGCACTTCAGACCAATTAAGTTAGAATCTCTGGGGGTGGGAGTCAAACGTCAGTAGACTTTAGAACACCAAAGATGAATCTTGATATGTGTCAAGGCTGAGAACCAGGGACTAAAGAGGGAAAAGCAGAGTTTGGAAAAGAGCAACTTTTCTGTAACTGTATGTGATGTAGTGTGATTATTTTGTGCTTTAATGTCCTACTTTGGGAGTTCTATAAGGGATAAAGGGAAGATTGTCTGCAGGAGCTGCAAACTCATTAAAAAGTTATGTAATTCTTGTACTACTGGCCCTGAGGAAAGAGTCATATTTTAGATTAGAATTAAGAACTGCGTAAGGAGAATCTGCAGAAGTGATAGAGGGGACTATATTTCTCTTGGTTCAGAGTGAGAATGGTGAAGGTATCTAAAGATGTTCCAAATTCAAAACCAGTATACATCTTAAATTTCTAATCTGGTTAATGGATAAGTGGACCTGATATCTTTTGGGGATCATTCTTCTGCTTACCAGACAGGTGAAAGAGTTTATATTGATGCTATGAGGGTATTTGCTCTATTATCTCAAAATTTCCCTATCTTTCAGGTAGATGCCTTCCCAGTCTCTGAGATTCCCCCTGAGCCATCTTCCTCCCGTTTTTGTCTAAGTGAATAAAACTGGTAGTTGGGGATATGTCAAAAGGTCCTGGACGTTGGAGTAACAAGGGAAAAGAGAACCACAAAAAATAACAGTAGGTGTTTCTTCATGATCCCTCTTTCATCAATAATTTTAACCTCATTTCTTATAATCCCCATCTGTGTTTCCTAACAGTATTCATTCATTCATTCATTCGTTCATTCATTCATTTATTCATTCCCTAAACATCCATTTATCCATCCATCCATCCATAAGATATTTATTCAAGCAACAACTATGCACAAAGTATTGAAGGTATTGATTAAACCCTTGGATGCAGAAATAAATTTGGTGGACCTCAAGTCCAGAGGGCTGCAGTAGACAATAATTATTAACTGTCACACTTTTTGGTGAAAATTTTCTTCTCTTTGTCCCTCAATTGTCCTCCTTAATAATTCTCACTCTACTCCCTCTCCTAGGCAACCATCAAAATGTTTTTTTTTTAAAGATCCTTACATTTTTATGTATACTTACAGAATACATATTGTTGCTTTGATGTATATGGAATTTTACTTTTCAAAAATATTATGCTTTGGGGCTGGGGATGTGGCTCAAGAGGTAGCACGCTCAACTGGCATGCGTGCGGCCCGGGTTCGATCCTCAGCACCACATACAAAGATGTTGTGTCCGCCGAAAACTAAAAAATAAATATTTAAAAAAATTCTCTCTCTCTCTCTCTCTCTCTCTCTCTCTCTCTCTCTGTCTCTCTCTCTCTCTCTCTCACACACACACACACACACACATACACATTCTCTCTCTTTAAAAAAATATGCTATAGGATTGCTAATGTTTCTTAGTTTTTAAACTCGGTATTATTATATTAAGATCCATTCATTTAGCTTTTATATAGTTATGTTGTCATTGCTTCTAGTAGCTGTGTAATGTCCCATAATGCTCATTGAATAATTTTACTTTCACTTTCCTTTAGTTATAGATACTTGTTCCCACCTCCGTGATATCATAAATATCCTTTCTTTTTTCCTAGACATTATATTAACCATAGATTATACCTTTAGGTCATTGAAGCAAGTATTCAAGATCACTATAAGAAGTAGCTGTCCCACTCTCGGCACCAATCGTGAAAAGAGGAACTCCTTTCTCTATGCCAGCTGTTGGTATTACCCAACATTCGAATTTTTGCTGTGAATTATCTCATCATTTTAATTTGTCTTCCATTGATTATATTTGAGTTAGAATAGCCTTCCATATGTTTGATAGCCAGCTGTGTATCCAATTTTGTAAATTACCTGTTTATAACTTTTAGTCATTTTTATTTTTGTTTCCTGTCTTATAATTGTGGACTTGCTAGAATATTACAAATATGACAGAGCTATGCTGTCCAATATAATATCGACTACTCACTGTGATTCTGTGAATTTAATTAACTAAAAGTTAAATAAAATTAAAATTCAGTGTCTCAGCCAAACTGAACACATTTCAACTGCTCAATAGCCACATGTGTCTATTATATGGCTCCAATAAGACAGCTTATCCTTACTATAATGAAATGCATGAGGCAGGATAACTTTATAAGGAGAAAAGGTTTATTTTTTTTCCCACAGATCTGGAGACTCAACAGCAAGATAAAGGCATTAACTTGACTCTTGTGAGGCCCTTGTGGTGATGCTGTCACAGTGATGGGAAAAGGCTCAGGCTTTTATAGCATCACTCCCTGTGAGAGCCCACTCCAGAAGACCAGCATTTCTTTCTAAGAGCAGCACCCCAGTGATCTGAGGGTCTCCAGTAGATCTTATTTCTTAAAGGTTCCATCATCTCCATTTTGTCATACTGAGGACAATGCCCTCAATCTATGAATCTTTGGAGAATGCTCAAATCATCTTCAAATCATAACTGCTACCATACTTGGCAGGGCAGATAATGTTTCCATTGTTATAGAAAGTTGTTTTGAACAATGTCGTTATAGAGATATTAATTAGTCCCCTGTAGATTTTAGAAGTGATTAATTCTGGGATGGTTGTACAGCCCAGTGGTAGAGTACTTGGCTAGGATATGCCTGTCCCTGGGTTTGGTTCCCCCAAAGTGCAAGATGATGATGATGATGATGATGATGATGATGATAACAACAACAATAATAATTTCTCCAAATCTATAATCAGTTGGTTCTATTATGTGACAAATTAAACATGGCTGACCACTCCTATATAAAAATATAGTCTATGTCCCTTCACTTTCAATCTGGGACTCTTTTTACCAACAGAATAGATGTGCAGTTTCTTGGTAAAAGACTTACTAAACTGGCAGCTTCTACTTTCTGTGTCATAAAACACTCTTCTGGGAGTTCTGAGCCTTTATGTTAGATATCTGATTGCTCTGAACCATGGAAAGGCCTCACGAAACTGCTCTGATCATCAGCCCCAGCTAACACAGCCCACCAACAATCTCTACCCGGACAACAGACATTTTAAAGATTTCTTGACTTGGCCTTTGCTTAATGCTACTAAATAAGTACAGTCTATGCAACATGGAATAGAAAAATAATCCAGTTAAGCTGGATGTGGTGGAACATGCCAGTAATCTCAGAGACTTGGGAGACTGAGGCAGGAGGATTGCAAGTTTGAGGTCAGCCTCAGCAGATTAAAGAGTCCCTAAGAAACTTAGTGATAGCCTATCTCAAAATAAAAACATAAAAATGATTGGAAATATAATTCCATAGTAAAGCTCCCCTGGGTTCAATCTCCAGTTTTAAAAAAATAAGAAATAAAGAAAAATAATCTAGTTAAGGCTTTAATTCTTGACCCACGAAAATTATGATTTTTTATTTTCTTTTCTTTACTTTTTTGGTGCTAGGGATTAAACCCAGACATGCTTAACCACCGAGCCACACCCTAAGCCCTTTTTTAAAAGTTTTTATTTTGAGACAAGATGAAGTTGCTAAGGGCCTTGCTAAGGGCCTTGCTAAGTTGTTCAGGCTAGAGATATTTTTTGAAAAATGTTTTTTTAAAATCTCTAAATTTTAGGGTATTTTGAAATATATTGATAATAATCAGAACATATGATTTTTCTTAAACAGAAATTCTAAACTTATATATGTAATTCAGTTTAAGATGTACACTACTGCATGGAAGCTATGAAGGATAGAGTCTTTGCCATGATTAACCCAGAGTTTGGATTATGTCTCTGTCTCTGAGAGGTGTGAGACCTTGTCAGTTTGAACAGACTGATTTTTACTATCTTTATGTATAAAATTTGGAGACTAATGCATCACAACACTAAGATTTTGATGAGAAAGAAATGAGATAGCAGAAGTTAAGAAAGCTCTTCGCACAGTGCCTAAGTCATGAAGGCAACATTCTAATTGAGGGATGTGCAAGGTACAGACATGGCACGAAGGATGGATGATTGACTGCTTGGCCAAGTGAGGTGGGGAGAAGCTGTCAGAAAGTCCATCAGCAAGAATCCTTAGAATGAAGGGTTAGTTGAGTGGTAGAGGTGAGACAAGAATTTTTCAAACTCCTTTAAGGAAGAAAATGACATCTCAGGTTAAACAGTTGTGTTATGCTAAAGCAAGCTGAATCTTGTTTATTTATTTATTTCAAATATTTGTAACTAGGCTTTTATTTTCATTTTTTAGAAGATTACTTAATGATGAAGAGAAATGCTCATTACACTGTTAAATTAACAAAAATAAGGCAGAACAACAGCAGCAATGTTCCAAATGTGCTAGAAATTGTAGATATTCTAAAAGGATGAAAGAAAATATCTCCACATATTTGCCATGTTTATCTCTGGGTAAGACATCTTCTCAATTATTTCAATTATATATATTTTTGTGCATTTTGCTAATTTAAAAATAATGCATATAATTGATTTTGCAATCTAAAAAAGCCAATACATTTTGACACAAAGAGCATTCATTTTGAGAAGGTATATGGACCAAGAAGTTCCAACTGAAAAGAAGGCTCTTTCTACTGAAATTTCCTGTAGTTCTTCCTTTCTCCTCATTCTTTCTTCTCACAACCATCTCTTCGTACTGACCTATTGGGCTTCACCAGTTCCGAATGATTCAGTAGTGCTAGTATTAGGAAACTGTGGTTGTAGAATATAGTGCCCTGTTCCAGCAAGCAGTTCTTCAGCTGTGCATGTCAGGTTGGGTTCAAACCCAACATAATGTGGACAGCTGTTGTAAAATTCTCCATCTGGGCTTTGTTTGTCTTCAGCCCACTGCTCACATATGGAACCATCTCTGCCTTGAAGGTTTGTCACTTATGCCCTGAGATCACCCCACCTGAGCTGGATCTGTTGGGGATGTTTAAAGAATATTCCCATGTAGTTCTGTTTTATTTTACGTATTGTCTCTGATGATGTTGACTTTTGTATTCCTATAGGAATCGATATGTTTTTTTAACAGCCTGACTTCTAAGTGAGTATCTACTCTTGCCTTTTGTTCTCAGCAGAGATGTCTGTGCTTGTGGGATCCAGAGGTCACCCCAAGCGTGTTGATAGCAATAGTGGTCAGCCTCTCCCTTGAATCCCAATTAGTTGGCCCTGAGCCCCATTCTTGAAGAGACATTGTATTGATCAAGGAATTTCTACTATCAAAGCAACTCTAATCTCAGGTCTTGACTCACCGATGAGATGATAGGACCTTGGCATATGTTTGGTTCAATGCTTGGAGACAGCTTCTGAAAACCATTGCTTCTTAATTAGGTTTATGTTTTGCCCTCAAAAGTTCATCCTGAACTATCCGAAAAGATCACTGAGAACCATAGCCCCCTTTGGAAAGAGGACTGGGACAGATACCTAGAAGTCCACATATAATTTTTCCTCTTTTTGCTGACCTTATATTTATTGCCTCTCTATACTGTACTTTTAGCATTTGCAAACAAAAGCAAAGCTATACAAGCACGGATGTTATGACCTTGATGATCCTGAACTCATTGTCCCCTGACCCCCATTCTGGCTTTCTGTTTAATAAGAAAATAAGATCTTATCATCAAAAAATTACATTCAAAGATCTCAAAGGCATTTCCAAACATTTAGGTCTACTTTAGGTCTACTTCCCACTCTTTCCTTATGCCCTCTGGATGAGGATCTTTACAGTTTTATAACAAGATCAAGTACTTTTCAATCTTAGTACCATGCTATTCTCTGAGTCTAAAATATCCTTCCCTGAAATTCAACATCTTAGACTCCTTTCTTGTCAAAATCTTAGACATTTTCTACTCTCTAGGAAACCTCTATGGAACCCACCACTCAGAATTGCTGTCTTCCTATCCTGTGCCTCATTGCCCTTGGATTTGATATTTTTCATAATTTTTATGTGATGGTAGCCTGCAGCATCATTAGATACATACATATCTGTCTTCCTATTTAAGCCATGAAGTTTTTGCAGGCAAAGATACAACATTGTCCTTTTGGTGTCTTCTCCCAGGTCCCATGCAATAGCATCCATTTTATTTCTGATGCAGAATGATAAAAGACTGTTGAATTGGATAGTCAAGAGAGCATCTTTGAAAAATATGGAGGAATGTGGTAACTGAAGGTATTTGAAAATTTAACACCTTTTGTTTGATGGCAAACTGTTTATGATTTGTTCTCTTTCCCTGCTGATAACCTATCAATCTTTCAGCTGGTTTGACATTTGCAGAAAGTCCACATTTTTCTGTCTTTTTCAACCAGAGGCCAGTGCCATTGTCTTTTCCCCTAATCATGTCTTAAGAAAATTCTTCTCTTTCAATAGACTCTACCTCTTGATGCATTCACTTTTCTGTAGACGTTTAGGGAACTTATGAAAGAAAGAAAAGAAAGGAACTTGAAGAAAATCTTATTTTAAAACCACCTTCCTATTATTTTTTAAACCTTTGGATATATTGACGAGCCCATCAAGTTCTATATGGCAGGAAATGAATCAAACTACAAATATTGATCAAGAAACATGTTTGTTGCTGATCAGAGATAACATTACTTGTAAAAATGTACATTTCAGTCAATATTTATTCCTTCCTAAAATTGCAGAATTATGTTTTCTTCTCTTAAAACTCAATTTGTCCAATTTATTCTAATGCAATTTCCTGTACCTATGTATAATTTATTTATATGATTAGCGTATCCTCTGTGGAAACCTAAACTGATATAACTTCCTTTGAACAACATATTTGGGGCAGTTATGATGTGTTATCATCAGCTCAGGGAAATATCTTGCTCATGAGTCACAAAAACAGATGTGAACAAACAATTGCTTACAGTGATCAATTTTCATTGGGTTGTTCTAGCAAGGGCAGAGGTGGACAAAATTTATGCTGGTCTTATAACTAGATTCTCTCAATATTTAACAGATCTATTCTTTGGTAACAAGATAACAGCACAGTACAGGATTTTGAACTACTATTATTATATGAACTACTGATATTATAATCATTAGGAATTCATATAATATATATACTATTTATGCAGAAGAAAGAGCTGTTAAATAATAATCTGATAATAGTGAGCATAGAGAATGTTTATTCAGCAAGAATTCATAAGGTGTCTGAGGATATGTACAACACTATGCATATTACTGAGAAATGTAAACGAGTTAATATATGTGTCTATTAGGTTTACTAATGACCATATAGAGCCTAAAATAACCATGTGACATCCAATGGCTTCCATTATTTTTATTTAAAAATGGTCAATGCATCTTTTTCTTCCCCTTCTTCCTCCTCCTCCTCCTTCTCCTCCTGTTCCTCCTCTTCCTTTTCCTTCTTCTTATTATTAACTGTTTTGTGAAAAGAATGAAAATAAATTCTAGGTCATTCTGGATCTAAGAATCAGGGAAAGGTTCTATAAAATGTTTTAACTTTAGATAATCTTCATAAATGGATGGTAGATGTATGTGTGGTGAAGTAGTGACAGAGCATGACCACTGGGCTGGCCACAGTTGAATGGGTTGCTGAAAACAAAAATGGCATGAGAGCATTAGTCATTCTGATGGGTGATCAGACTTGTTCATTATGAGAAATTATAAATAATACCCAGAATACAGATTGGGTCCAGTTGGTGAACTGTCATGTGGTAGAGAAAAGAATAGAAAAAATATTGGTTTGGGTGTCAGAAGAAATTACTCTCTGTAAATTTGAGCCAAACAGATAGCTTTCCTGTGTCTCCATTTCCTCATCTATAGAGTAGTAAGACAATATGGTTGTATGCTAATTTTATTTTTTCTTATGTATAACAAAATTTATTTAGTTTATGATAACTTCTATGATATATACATACCAGGAGCATAACACTACTAAATGCTCACCTGTACTTGATAAATTATATATGAATGTTAACACAATGATCATCATGGTTATTATGATTAATAACATATGTAATTTGAGAGGGTTATTTCATCCTGGGGCTAATAGAAAACAAATTGATTTGTTGTACGATATGGAAGTATCATAAGGAAAGCAATATGGTAGCAGTACTGACCCTAAAAGTTATTAAAATGTCTTGTTGAGGAATTATTTATAACATACAGACAAAAGAATTCTTACATTTATGGCATAAAAAGGTCTTATTCTTCCCCCATAAAAATTGATTGAGGTATTGATTAAATGAACAGAAAATTCCCAAAGAATTTAAACAGACTGATAAGCTTATTGATTTGTAAGCTTATAAAGATCTTAACTTATTTTGTAATCAAAGGAATATAAATTAAAATAAGATGGGATTTTTCAATCATCACAAGGAAAGAAAAATAAGTTGCAGTTTTAAGTAAATAGAAGGAAATGGTACTTTCTGAAATTATGGGACAGGTGAATATTGGTATAATTTTTGTGGGACAATAATTTGATAATATTTGTCAACAAATATAAAATTTTTTTACTCTTGACTTTAAATTATTGCTCTTAAGAATTTATTCTAAGGGATTAATTATGAATCATCATGTGAGGATTAATTTATGGATGATAATTGTATATTATTTATGGGAAAAATTGGAAATAATTTACATGTCCAATATAAGGGATTATTGAACTAGATACTAATAGAAAAATACAGAAAGGTACAATATGCAAAAACCTTTTCATTTCAAAATCTACTGTCTGATATATCTATAAAAATATAACATATATAGTTATAGAAATACACAGAGGCATGTATAGAAATACACTGTAATGTCAATTAGGATGGTGTGGGGTGACAGGCTTTTACTCCTATTTTATTTACTTTTTTGAAATATCTTTTTGAAATTTTCAGTATTAATCATGTTTGCTATAAAAACATAAAAATTAATAAGAACTTGGTGGCTTGGAAAAAATCACAGGCTGAAGTTTCTAAGCAAATAGAACCTATCACCATGGTTAAATGCTTTCATTCTGGCTGTTAGGATGCAAAGGAAAATCTGTGACTTTTGACCTATGGCAATTGCAGAGGTTTATCATTTATCAACCTGTACTTGATTTTCTATCCTAATGGGTACTTTGTGTGACTTTGAACAATCAGTCAGCTATCTAACTACCTGACCATACCTATTCAAAGGCAAAATAATATTGCTAAGGTTTATTTTGACAATCCCCAAACATTTCAGACTTCCATGATGTTATACAACCTTAAAAGCACTAGGAGATATTTCTGTCATCTTTTGATGATGCTGTAATAGAAATTTACTAAGTGAGGTAACCTACTTGGTGGATATGTCCTTATTACATATATTTATTCATATAAATGGCCAGTTTACACTGTTTCTTCGCCAGTGTGACCAGTTGTCCAAAGACTTAAAGTTAACCAGTTATGTTCTTTCAAACAATTGACCACATTCCCACTTGTTAAATGATTACTCATAAACACAAATGGGGTTTATAAAAGCCTTTTTTCATTTGTACTATGGTACCCAGGCTGAAAAAGGGATTTTAAGATCAATCTCCCTATTCAGCCCCTATGTTTCCTTAATACCTCAGAAAGGGTTAAAGACAGCAGTTTGAGTAAATACCTAACAACTGGTTCTCTAGGAGGGTGAGGAGGTGGGGATCTGACCTATAGCATTTTACTGTTTGCATGATGTAAGTAGTCCACCATAGCCTGTTTCTCAATCCCATTGTCACTGAACACAGTTGGGAAGAGAAATACACATTTAGTTTTCAGGTGGGTATGAGCCAGCTGCAATGCCTACTGAAAAAGAGCTTCTACCTACACTGCATGCCACACTTGCATCTTATTTATAGCCTCAATGTGTTAATTATGCCTGTCTCATTCCACATAATGGGTTGTGAAGTTATTAAAGGGAAAAATACCTTGCTTGTTCTTGTTTTCCCAGTGCTTCACACAATGCTGGGCACATAGTAATATTTATTGAAAAACAAATTATTTGAGTGACGTCACATGTTTATTTCAGAATATATGGGAGAAAGTACGTGGCAAGGGTCTGAACAACAAAAAAAGTAATCACATTTAAAATATTTTTGTATAATAGAGTTTGCTTCTAACTACTCAGGCATTGACCTTGTTTACAAAATGTAGGTTCCAAATTCTATAGGATGAGTTAAAAATATTTAGTGTTGTGATGTGATAGGATTTGTCATAGAAACAAAAACAAAATGGGATAGATCTAAAAATACAGTATCAAAGAGGAACATTTCTGTGGCTAACTCTTAAGTGCCTGGGAAAAAAGCAATTCAGTTTCCCAATATTAATTATTGGGCCATATCCTGCTATTGATTTGTGCATGTAAAAATCAATACTAAGATAAGGACCTTCATAATTGACAGGAGTAATTTTGAGGTATATACTCATTGACATTCAAAGAGCCAGGAAACAATAAAGACATTATGGATGAGCAAACTTGGGATTCATCTGAAGTTTTAATAATGACTTTTCCAACTTTTAAAGGAAGTGAGGGAGGGAGAGAATAAGAGAAGCAAATCATTATATTATGTTTTCTTTCCAGGTTTACAAAAACTAAAAAAAAAATGCAATTGGCATTGACAGTATCTTGCATTCATAAAGCCTGTTTTAATTTTGCAGAATCCCTTTATGTTCAGGTTTGATTTTCATTTCGACCTGTAGGTAGAGAGAGGCCACACTAGTGTCTCTCTCAAATTTTCACAGATGGGGAATGACTCTTACTGCTGTCTACTTTTTTATTAGAATATATTTTCTTCCTGATGTGTGTTCGTGAGTAAACTAGCTTTTTCTCTCAAACACTAAAGTGTGAAAAATCAGGGAAGCTTAATAAGCTTATATATTTTGGTAAAAAAGGGTTAAAAAATGCCCTATTTTTTCCCTTCTTGTTCTGCTTATGACCCCTCTTCTGGTTTATGACCACTCTCTACGTGGCCATTTAATGGGGTGTTTGCAGTAAGTGAACAGCATAGCCAACAAGAAAAAGAAATTGATTGGTTTACAGATTTATTGTAAAGATCACTTTGGCAAGGCAAGTCTTGCACCCCAAGTCTTCCTTTTGCAACTAAGGCTTTCTGTGACTTTATGCTATCTCCTATCTAAACACTCACACAACATCCTGCTTTTTTATTTCTTTGAGGAATAAAGCATGTAAATTTCCTTTACTTCATTTTCCCCCTTTCCATCAGTTTTAAACACTTCCATTTCCTTATCATGCACAGAAAATAACAACTCTCTTCCCTTACCCATTTAACTTTAAGCACTGAATAAAAAATATTTTAAAAAAACCAATGTACTCACATTTGCTTAATCTTACTCCTATGTTTATTTTTTGTGTGATTTAAAACAAGCTGGAACATAAGAGAAATGTGAGAGGCATCTCTAGGTGTTTCTCAGTCAAGGGCTACTTTGCTGCAAGGAACAGAAACCCATGGCTCAAATAGAAAGGGAGTTTATTGAAAGAATGCAATAGGCACTACTCCATCTAGCAAAGTTCGGGAACATTTTCCTGCCCAGATTTCTGGAGAAAGCACTGGAATAGGCAAGATGCAAATAGAACTCAACTTCTGTGGGGCCACCTGGTCACTGCCTTTGTGCCCCTGGGTACCTGAATCATTATTTTCCTTGTCTCAGCAGTCTTTAATGCTAACTCATGGCCTGTCTGCTCCCTTACTTTCTTCTGAACTTGTCTTCCATTTCCCTCCGGCTAATTGTCTTCCAACTGACTGTTCTCTAAAGTCTGTCAAGACACAATCTCACTGTCTAGCTCAGCACCCGGATGGATGTTCATCCCTAGGGCTACTTATCTACCAGGGGTGGATATTTACCCTTAGTTCTAGGTTCTAAGTGTGTGACCACTTTCCTAAGAAGTGGACATGGTAGGACAGGCAGTGATTTGGAAATTTTAGTACTGAAGGATTGAGAAGATAAAAGCCCAACACCAAGAAGTGACTAATGTTAGGGACAGAAAGCTTTTCTCTGTTTTATTCATTACGTGTTATATACAGGTATCAAACTGTCATACTCTGCCCCATAAATATGCAAAATTGAAACTCTTTGAAACTGTAATTTTCTTTATTATTTCGGTGACAAGTACGGAAATAGTTTCAGGTAATGGTTGTTTGGGAATTCACATTATTGTATTTTTATTACTGAATTAATGAAAGCCCATTGATGGGCTTTTAGTTAATACTGTACAAGAAGTATCCCAAGAACCCTTTAGGGGATAAAGTACAGCCTGAAGGGGGTAGAGGTTTGAAATCATAGAGAAAGCAAAGTTATTACTAGCTCAGATACGTTCTATAAATAGAACTGCTATTATTTAAAATGTGACCATATTCTTTTACGTTGTGGCTCTTCACTGGTAGACTTTTTGCCTCCATGTGACAGAAGATATTTTCCTCCTCCTTCTCACTCCCCTTCACTGGAGAGAAATTATACCATCCTTCCAAATTATTGTCATTTAAAAGAATAGCACACACCGTACACTAATATTTGGCATCCTATTTATATCATATATCAAGGTGTTTCTGTTCCCCCCCCCATAGAGTGTAAATTTCTTGAGGGTTTGTATTTTTTCCATCTTTGTATCTTTCCTATTCTGGCATTTAGTACAGTGTGGGACACATAAAGTCAGTAAATGATAATTCCTTTTTTCTGCTCAGGGACTACCACTTAATGGTTTTCAAACTGGGTAAAGAAGACCATGGTGTACTAAGAGGATGTTAAAGTTATGTAAACATGAGAAAATAACAAGAGATGAACTATATTCAAGGGTACTGAAGAGACCTGAGAATGGTCATAGAACCTCTCAAGTGCGAATCTTTAAGCACCCTTGGAGACTGCGAAAAGTGGTAAAGAACTTGGTTAGGGACAGACTGTGCTAGGTTGGTTATGAGAAAAACATAAAGAAAACAAGGAACTGTAGACAGTCAGATTAGGTCAGTCCTGAACAATCCTGTGGAGTAGAGATGAGACTTAATTTGTGTGATTACAGTAAAAACAATCAAACAAAACTAGCACTTAGGAGGATGAAGTCAAAGGAAGCTGATTTCAGTATTAAATAGGGATGAACTTTCAAGTGTTAGAAGCACCCTGAATAAGACTGACTTTCAAGATAATGTCTATTAACAGAAAATATTTGAGCTGAGAGTAATTAACCGAGACCAGGGACAAAGATTATTTTACTGGGTGGAAAGTTGTAATAAACTCCAAAGACCTTTCCAAATGTAATGTTTTCAGGTGCTGTGTTTGTTGAGTAGGACTGAAGCCACATGCACCTTTAAAATATAATCCACGTGGTAGATGCCTGTGTTCCTCAGGGGAAATTCACTAATCAGTTTGAATAGTTACTTCTTTGATGCATTTATAGATTTTTTTTCCCTCACAAGTTAAGAACAGACACAAAAATAACATTTTAAATCATCTTGTACCCAGAGAAAAATATTTCTGAGGAAGAAGAAATGACAGGCTTGTTAAGGGTGAGGAAGGCTCCTGAGAAGATTAGCAAGTATGAATCATGCGTCTAGATCAGAAGGGTCAGTTCAATAAGGCGAGCTTTAAAAAGGTCCATTGGTCCAATCCCCAAGAGACAGGTTATGAAATGACTGATGCCAATCAAATCTCAAGTTGAAGGCTCTGTGTGTGTGAGTGTGAGTGTGCCTGTGTATTTCAACGGTTGAAATGTCAAATCAAAACCAACGTCAGTCATCATGGTGTCAGTGTGGTGCTGATGGAGTTGACATGTAGTTGGAGACTCGAGAACTGAAAGGTCTCTTTAAATGTTGAGAATTCATCTCATAGAGTATTGGCAAGCAGCTGAGGATTTAAGGCACAGTACATAATTCCAGGCACGTTTAGGACTCGAAAAGTTTCTACATTAATGATGGAAGGATGGCCATCTACTGTAATATTGAATACCTTTCCACAGACAAGCTCTAATTGGAGGCTTCTTATTTCTAATTCATTTAAACCCAGTATTATTGTCTCATTTTTTTATCCCCCCCCCCATGACTATTGGCTATAGTCAGCTCTGTTTTTTTTTTCTTTTTCAAAGTTCCCTAAAGACATGATTATCATGTCTTTACATATGGTTTCCGTCGTTTTTGAAATGTTCTCATACCTCCCTTCTAGTCATTCGTTACAACTTAAGACTTCAAAAACTTGAAAAGGTACCATACTTTTAACATGTTGAAGTCTCCCAGGATATCATATCACAGTATATCATTAATTTCCAGCTAGCTAGCCTTGTTCTCCCCAGAACCCCATCAACTAGTCTAGTTCACAATTCCCTCTGTTCACTGATCTACTACTGAGACACAATCTGCCATCTTCAAGAGGGATGAAAATCAGCATAACAATTAATTTTCTTCTTAAGTATATGTGTTGTGACATCAACGAAATAAAGTGACTTTTGAGCCTAGTATATATCTTATGATTCTCCTGTATTTCCCTCCAATACAATACTTTTGCAAAACATCACACTAAATTTAAGCTCAGTCATAATGACATATATTTTAAAGTTAAAAACAATGTGGTGGCTTTAAAAAATGGGGTGCAAAGCAAATAATTAAAACATCACTCAAATTTTTCATGTTACTGACTCTGCTTTCTAGGTTTCATTGGGACTTGGTAGAGTGTGAGCCCCTAGAAGGCTGCAGCTGTGACTTATTTAGCTCTTTGGGAATTGCACCTGTTCTAGTGGCCAGGATCTAAAGCTACTCATGTATTCATTCTTTTCTCAAATATTTTTGAGCCTCAATTGTGGTATAAGCACTCTGTTAGGCTTTTTGGGAACACTGGTAAAGAACATGACAATCTGAGAAAAAAAAAAGAATAAAAAAAAAAAGTCTATGACAATCTGATTGCTGCTCTCCAAGGCGGACTATGTGGCATAATGGTTTAAAGCAATCTGAAGTTGAATGATAGCTATAACTCTTAGAATATGTATAACCTTGAAAAAACTACTTGAGCCTCATTTTTTAAACAAGAAGACAGATGAGTCTTATTGTTGGGGAGACCTTGAGGATTTATTGAATTGATACAAAGTGCTTTGACCATTGCCTGCTGTAATACCTGTTAATTATTTTTATGACCAAGGGGTTTACATCCTAGCAGAAAGATGGCTAATTTAAGAATAAAGACATGAAAGCATGGTATGAGAATATGAGAAAGGAAGTATGGAGTATTATAAAAGAACCCCACATTAGTGTCTGGCCTAGTCAAAGGGTAGGGAAGTGTCTGATACCTGCTCAATTAATACCACTGAATTGATGCAATAACAAGTTCCCATTTCTTGTGGGAAAATTATCTAGGTGTGAGTTATCCAGGTTTTTCTACACCTCCTTCTGATAGCAGCAATGATGGCCCCTTCAGCTTTTTGTAAACTTCATGAGTTTTTTATTTAGCAGATGACCAGCACCATCTCCTGAATAGTTTGTTATTTAATTGTTGCATGCTTCTCTTGATTGATTTTTCATTTGCAATTGATAGACTGCTTGTAACCAAGCATTGGAGGTGCTGTATTACATTCGTCATGTGATGAGGGAAGGGCTGCCAGCAAAGTCTGGATAGAGTGATGTTCTGGATCAGATCAGGACTGAAGCAAAATTATGAAATAGATGACATTTCTCATTAGTGTTCCCTCTTCAGAACTCTGAGACAGCCAAACACTTTGTCCTGTTTATCTAGGGTCTCTTCAGGTCTTGAATTAATCTATTTTATATAGACCAATTGAAAAAAATGGTTGAGATATGGTGAGTATATAGTTCACTATTTAATATGACTTTTAAGAGTAAAAGTTGATGTTATTTCAGGACGATAGATGAAACCTGACAGTGTCTTGAGTGATTCAGGACACTGGGTAGTCACTGAAAATACTAAAAACTTTTATAGTCTTTTGGACACAATTCAGTGTGCACTTAATAAATACTACCTCTATCTTTGTGCAGTTTTGCTTATAAATAAAGAGACTTAATAAAAAGATCATGACTAACTCAAATTAATGCAGCTCTAGTGACAGAATTTTAGACAGTTTAGCCCAGATGAAGACCATATTGAAGGATAGATCACCTTCCCAGTACCTGATGAATTATATAGTTTATAAATGAATCTAAACTCAGCCTATGTATATCTTTAAGGAACAACATGGTATATGTGCATCCATAGGAATACAAAGTCAGAAAAGTTGGCAATTCTCTTTTATTTCAGTTTATACATACCAAGACAACCTTACAATTAGGACTGGGATCAAAGCTAAACTATATCCAATAGTAAATAATTCATAACACACTTCCTTTTCTCATCTCCCTTGCTTAACCCAAACTGAGAGCCATTTTGTGTTCCATTGCTCCTTTGAGAAATAATCACTCACCACCTCAGCCTTTTTCCCAATTTCTGTCTTTCTGACAATGTCTGCTGTTTCAAAATACCTCATTATCTCCACTCTCCCACTGTGCCTGCAGTGTGATGGCATTTGCCTTGCCTGACGAATGAGGAGACAGTTTTTCCTCTCTCAACAGTCCTGCTCCTTGAGATCTGACCAGAGCCTTCTCAAGCCTCTTCCAAATGCATTCCTCGGAAAGGGAAGAGCAGACTTTCTCACCCCCACTGTCACCGAGTGGGAGAATGTTCTGCCAGGTCTCCTGACAGATTTCCTAGTCAAAGAGAAAAGCTCTGTAGCATTTAAAAGACAAAGCTATTTCAGGTTGCTTGGCTGGGAGCTGATAAACAAGGCCTGGGGTGCAGAGATGCAAAGCATTTGCAAGTACACACATACACCGCACTCTGGTCAGTCCAAGACAGAACTGACATCCTTAGCAGTCAAGCCACATTGTTTTCTTTCTGACCTGTTGGCTACATATTCAGTTGATAGCTTCCTGCTACCGATCACACAACAATAAAAATCTTTTAAGAAGACAGCCCAAATTACTCTAATACCTTCTTTAAAGAGAACAAAAATGCAGAAAGTTAGCCTGTAGGGACTTCATTTTTCATAGATATGCAATTTATGTTGTTTAAATATAAGCTTTTGATTTTCGGTTGAAACGATCCTGTCAAAAAGGTACATGAAAGACATTGACGTTCTCCACGTAGGGTTACAGCTGATTCTTTCACACTTTTATCCACGGAACACTTGACTGGCACCTGACTTGACTTTGCTTTATTAGCTGATTCAGGAAAGGCAGTTTTCTGTTTTTTCTTTCTTTACATTTTTTTTTTCTTTGAAGAGGTGAATTTAGGGTGGGGACTAGGGTGAGATGAGTGAGGGACACTTGTCACAAACATTTAAGGAGCACTAACAGAAATCCTAATAAACAAAATAATATATATGTGTATATGTATCTATATATACATATATTATATATATGTGTATGTATGTATGTATATATACATGCATATCATATGTGTGTGTGTGTGTGTGTGTGTGTATGTTTGGTAGTAGGAATTGAACCCAGGGGTGCTTAACCCCTAGCCACATCCCCAGCCCATTTTTATATTTTATTTTATTTAGGACAGGATCTTTGTAAGTCACTTAGAATCTTACTATGTTGCTGAAGCTAGATTTGAACTCAATCCTATTGCCTGAGCATTCCGAGCCTCTAGGATCACAGGTGTGCTCCACTGCACCTGGCTCAAAATCACGTTTTAATGCAATATTTTAGAAAATAAAAATTGATTCCCATATCCATGATAAACAAAAGATCAAAATTTAAAAATAAGGATCAGAATTACTAATTTCCCTTTTATCTCAGGCACTAATATGGCTTCGCATGGCCCTGGATGGATTGCAATGACAACAAGCTGGAGAATGGGGTACCATTTCTGAGGCATGATCATATCTATTTCTTCATTCCTTTTAGAAAGAGATTGGATAAGGACATCATGAATCAAAGTCAGATGAATCATGAGTTTCACTGAGCTACTCTCCTTTGGCCATAGGTACTAAAATTGCATAAAATGGTTCCAAAGACAGTGTTGAATGTTTTAAAGGGAGAGATGGGACAATAGCAAACCACTTAGAGGAATTATATATATGATATATAATTCTACTTAGCATATATATATATATATATATATATATATATATATATATATAATCTGTTTCCTGGAGGAGAAGAAGTGGCGATGTGCATATATATATATATATATATATATATATATATATATATAATGGATCTGTTTCCTGGAGGAAAGAAGTGGGGATGTGCATTAGGGAAGGGATAGGCTCCTGTGGAAGGTGTTACGGGAAGATGTAGAAGTAGACTAGTGTTTTTACACAGTATCCTTGATAGTGGCTCTATGGTTTTCTGGAAAGGACACTGGGACAGGAATCACAAACCACGTTAGGCTGTGGACAAGTCTCTTAGCCTCTCTCCAGTTCAGTATTTTTATCTGAAAAATGGGATTCTTAGCGTCTGCTAATCATAAGGAAGTCATGCAATGTTCACATGATAAATAAGTATTGTTTTTACCTATATGCTTTGTATGGATTCGTAGCAGTGAATTTCTTTTTAGATAATCTCCCTCAGCTTTAAAAAATCGTGGTTAAATACGCACTTAAACTTACCATTTATCCATTTTTTAAATGTACATGCCCGTGGCATTAAAAAGTGCATTCACACTGTAGTACAACAATCTCCATCATCCATCTTGAGAGTTTTTATCTTCCCAAAACAAAAGTCTGTACTCATTAATAGTACCTAAACCCATTTTCTTCTCTCCCCAGAGCCGGGTAACCACCATAATACTTTCTGTCTACGAATTTGATGATTTTAATACCTCCTTTTAATGGAATTGTACCATATGTATCCTTTTGTGTTTGATTTATTTCACTTTCCTTTGCATCTTCAAGATTCATACATGTTGTAGCCTGTGTCAGAATTGTGCTTTTTTAGGCCAATAATGATCTACTGAATGTGCATACTATATTTTATTTAACCATTCACTCGTGGATGAACACTTGGTTTGTTTCACCTTTCAACTATTATGAGTAATACTGGTATAAATGTTAAATGTACAAATGTCTTTGTGGATCCTTGCTTTTAATTTTTCTGAGTGTATACCACCAGAATTGAAATTGCTGGGTCATCTAGTAATCCTATGCATACTTTTTTTTTTTTTTTTTTTTAAGGAACTGCCATATTGTTTTCCACAGTGGCTGCACCATTTTTTATTGAATACCCATTATTTCATACACCATGTACTAAGTGTTGTATAGTCATTTTCTCATTTGAATTCTCATAAAACCTTGAGGTAGGTATTATCATCATTTATAAATGAGAAAACTTAGGTCCACGGCCCAAAGTCATATAGTCACCAGCAGAGATTTGTCTGTTGATGAAAGCCCATGCTTCATTAATTAATTTATTTTTTAATCGTACCCATCTAGGTGAGCCTTGAATAAAAGGTAATATCCTGTCAAACTCTGCAAAGACCCCCCTGATAGTAGCGGCTGCTGTCCATGCTCAACAATGGTAGGGATACATTGAAGCTGACTTGATGTTGTTTTTTTTTCTACTTAGCATATTCCATGGTTGACCTGCTTGAGACATTTGTATCCCATGGGCATTGCCACTGCTGGCTTGTAGATTTTGCCTTCACTACTAGCTGTGGTCCTGATGCTCTTGCAAGGATTGTCCTGGCTTCTGATTGACCAGGATCACTGCTGCCTGATGGTCTCTAATTAGCCCCTTCCCAAAGGCAACAGCTGCCACCAAGGTATTACTGTCTGCAGGGTTAAAGGGCTGCTTATTTGGCCAGAGACCTTCATTTTATGATTCTCACTCATCCTTGCTGATTTTCTCCAGAGGTTTGAGCACATTTTATTCAAGCTTGGAATCTGCTGCTGAGCTCCTTCAACACCAATGTGGACAGTGTCCACTGCTACTTGCTTCTCCTGCTCTTCAACCTTAGGGTCAAGTTGGTTCTCAGATGGCCAGGGACTGTCTCATGGCTAAAAACAGGTACTTGTCCTTCATCTGCTACATGAGAACTTCATCTTGGGTCTGGGGACAACACCAGAGGAATAATGACCTGGTTGTGGAACACAGGTGTTTTCTTATGCTTAAGGATTTTGTTAAGAGTGTTTAACTTTCCAGAGAACAATGAAAAGCTGTCTAGGTCAGAGGGCCAGGTCAGCCAGTTATACTCTTTCTCCAGCTTGTAAATGAAAACTTCCTAGTGGTCTCCTCAGGTCAGCCCCTTGCCTCTGCAGGGCACCTGATGATACTCCAAACTGCTTCTCTGTACTGCTACAGCTGTGGCTGCAGCACCCTGGTTCCCACAGAATTGAGATTGGCATGTGCTTTTGGTGTTATGCCTTAAAAATCATTGCCAATTCCAGTTTGGGGAAGAATTTTCCTTGTGTTTTCCCCTGTATGAATTTTATAGTTTTACCTCTTACATTTAGGTCTTTTTTTTTTTTTTTTGATGCTGGGGATTGAACCCAGGGCCTTGTGCACGAGAGGCAAGCACTCTACTATATCCCCATGCCTCTATCTGTTTTAATTAACTTCTATATAGGTGTTAGAGAAGGGCCCAAGTTAATTCTATTGCGTGTGAATATCCAGCTTTCCTGCCACCATTTGTTAAAGAGACTGTCCTTTCCGAGTGAATGGTCTTGGCAACTTTGTCACAAATTATTTGACCACATATGAAAGGATTTAATTCTGAGCTTTTCCTTCTATTCTGTTGGTTTACATAGCTATCTTTATTCCAGTACTACACTGTTTCGATTAATGTTAGCATTATAGTAAGTTTTGAAATCGGGAAGTAAGAGACTTGCAGCTTTGTTTTTGTTTTTATTTAGATTATTTTGGCAATTCAGGGCTTCTTGATACTCCATATCTTCCTTATCTTTTAAAAAATGTTCTCCTCTTATTAAAACTGTTTTTTTTTCAGTCTCCTATTCCTCCTTTTCACTGTAATCAACATTCTTGAGAGTCTTTATCCTCAGTCACTAATGTCACCTCCCAATTTTCTTCTTAACCCTTTGTCACCTGGGTGTCATTGTCACCACTGACTGCAGCACATCTTGTAAAGTTCATCAACCATCTTTCCCTTTTTAAACTTAGGGGACACTTTGCCTGACCCCATCAGCTGCATTTGAGACCAAAATCCTCTTCTTATGTGATAGAATATTCCTTGTTTAGCTCCTTGAAAACTGTGCCCCCTGAGTTCTTTCTGTCTGATTAACCTCTTGGGTTTTCTGACTATATTCCTGAATTCTTTCTCTTCTCATTTTGTAAAGGCTTCTGGGTGATCCATCGAATTCCCCTGACCTCAATGATTTCATTAGCCTAATTACCAAGTTTTGCATTTCATAGTTATAAAAATGTATGAAAAATAAAGTGCAGGTCTAAAATTATACAAAGATATAGGAATAAGGAAAAGAACACAAAAATAACAAAGGAAGCAGATATAAATTGAAACAAAAGAAAGTTTAGGGCTAAGAAAACTCTTAAATTTTTTAATTTAATGTTTAAAATTTGTTAATGATGAAGCTCCTAAGGTTATTGATGGAAATTTTTTCCCAACCATCTACTTCCCTGATATGCATCTTGACCAGGCTGCAGAATGACTCAGCATTGGTCTTAAAAACATATCATGTATACCTATAATATAGAAAAAAATGATAAATTTGTCAATGGTTTCAACATAATGAGTAGGTAGCAAGGATAGGATCTTCCAATTATATATAATTGTGTGGAAAAGTTGTTCAAATGTTCTAGGCCTGGAGCATTTCAGATTGTCCTGATAGAACAAGAGCAATTCTCAGTTCTAGACAATATTTATAAAGAGGGTCATGCGTATTTTCTAAGTGCAAATTCAGATGTGTCTGGATTTTCAGGGAAATTTGACCAGAATGAAGAGCAAGCCCTTCATAGGGCTGGGCAAATGTCTGAGCTGGCGGTGGACCCTAGGCTGTTTCTTTGAGGAGTAAGAAGGATTTCAGATAGAAGGTTATGTGATGAAAGCTGGGATGGGAACGGGGGACATTGAAAGAATTAGGAACAATCACACAGATCGTTTTTTTTTTTTTTTTTGATGCAGACCTTCCTGAAATAAGTGCCAGGGCTTAGCCAAAAGAACTTTAATTAATTATTAAAGTCAAGCAAAATGTTTAGCATTGGAAGGCTGAGCAAACTCAGACAGTCCTCCTTGGTGGCTTGATAATTGGAGGGCTCCAAAGGAGGGTCCATCCTAGCCTGCTCTTTTATATTGTTTTCCTTGCGGGAAAGCTATAAGTGCAGAGTTCTACAGAAGAAAAATGGGTTTTTGTAATTGATATGTGGAGGTTTCCGTTCATATAACAGATGTATCAGGCAAACAATCAGGATGTACACCTTGCACTAGAATTCAAGGAAGGATTTGGGGGATGCACATTGTTACTCATTTCTGTTATCCAGTTTTAGAAGGGCCTATGAACACAGTTCAATGCTGGATTATGTGATGCAAACTACACAGATCACAGACTGGGGCAAGAGAAGAAGTGCGATTATCTTTCTGCCCCGATGACAAGTTCAGCACCTTCTTTTCCCTTTGTTAATGCTGAGCTCACCAGCTGGGCCCCTGGGATGGCTTTGCCCATATTTAGGTTCATTTTACCTGGGCCTGGTTTCCTTGGTCCCCACCCCACTCTTCCCATGATCAAAACTATGTCTTTTCTTTGTTCTTCTGGGTAACAAAAGCTCTTCTGAAAGTTTATTCTGAGCCAAGAAATTCAAGGGATAATACTTTATAAATGATGATATCCATAGAAATTGTCTTTGATCAGGACCATTTAAAATCTGGTCCCACAGCAGTTAATTTTATGATGCAAATGTTAACACTGGTGACATGTGAGCTTGTGGGGGATGTCTCCTGAGGTGGTTGATGGTCTGGTCTTTATCAGGAAGTGTGTATTCAAAGCAAAGAGGAAAGGGTAGTGTAACCTGTCAGCCCAGGATCTTGCAGAGCCTGGACTTGGTTTTCTTTTCTGGGGAACAAAACTAAGGACAGTTTGAGGAGTAGGGGGTTGGGGTTGATTTGAATGTTTGAACTGATTCCCCTTGCTAGTTAAGAAATCACTGTGGCATGGCTGTTTGCTGCGGTAGTTTTCACACTTTATCTAGCATCCCGTGTCTCTGTTGCCTGAGAACTGTATTTATATTTACACTGTGAAGCGTGAATATGCTACTGTCCTTTGGGGAAAGGGATTCATCAAATAATCCTTTTGCTTGAGTATTATTAAGTGGACCATGGCACTTCCTCTGCTTGCTTTTGCTTGGAGCCCTTGGGACATGTGAGGTGGCCTTGTCCACTTCAATGGGTTTCAGTAGGGTGAACCAGATTTAAAGAAACATAAATTCAGTTGAAAGAGAAGGTAACATGGCATAGCTGAATAATGGCCTTTAATAGGCAAACCAAATAGTTAAATGCAAGATGCTCACTGCATGCTAAAACTTAAGGAATGCATATTCAATGCAATGCATTATTAAATACAACATTGAGCATATGGGTACCCACAATTAATGTATATAAATAGCTGATAAAATTGCTCAGTATTAGAAAGCTAGCGGCAAAAATGACCTCATATGTCAAGCAGACAAGTAGGCAGCTACCATTTTCTTTGTACACCTTACAGATGATAAATTAGTTTTATGGTCTGCATGGGGCTCTTATCACACTACAGCACCAAGTGCATGATAAAGAAAAAAAAATGCCTCGGCTCAAAAATCGAACTGGAATTTGGAGTCCCAGCGGAGCTCATTTTTTTAAATGTAAAGAATTTTAGCCCGCTTCCTTTGGGGAAGATTTATTGAGACCAAGAGAAATGTAGATCTTGGTTATGTGTTTTGATTAAAACTTGATTTTTGTTTTTATTGACACTGGGTAGAATGTGAATCCGTCATAACTGGCTGCCTATTGATTGAGAGCAGTTTGGTCCAATGGGCACAGGACAGGAAGAAGAAGGGGAGTCCTGGTTTTTATTTCCAATTCTGCCACTAACAGGCAAAGCTGACCTTGGATAAAACTTTGTAACTCTTTGCTAGCTCTGCTTGCTCTGTTTAATTCCCTTCAAGCATGGTGAACAAAAACACTCTCTGTTTTACTCTAGGTACATAGGATACAGGAGAATAGCTACTTATATAGAATTCAAGGAGGTGCAAGACTATTTCTTAACATTATATGTAGCAAATATTACCTAAGTAAGTGGTGTTATTGTGCAGTGTGTATGTATATGTGTGTGTTTGTGAGTGTGTGTGTGTGTGTGTGTGTGTTGTGTGGGAAGCCATTGATGTCTATTTAAAAACTTCCATGGAATATGAAAAAAAAAATCTTCCATGAAAAGAAACAGACAATCCCAGACTCTGTTGTATGGTTTGTGTGTGGTTTCTTTGTCTTTGTAAGACTGTGCCTGCTTCTCTTCGACAAACATAAAAATCTCATATACTTCTTTTCTACACTTTGAAATTAAAAATAAATTAAATATTATGCCCAAACTCAATTATTTTAATGGGATAGAGGCTGGTTTTACTTTCAAGTGGTATGAGACTTGTCCCCTGAACCCTGCTCCTCTGGAGTACTGCTTTGCTAGCTATGGGTCTCGTTAGCATTATTTTCATATCAGACCACATCAATGATTTATCATTTCATACCCAAGTCAAGCAGTAGTGTGCATCTGTGACAGGATGCATTCCTGTGCCTCTGGGGTGTGCCTGGGACTTCAGAGCTTATTCTATTCCTTGCATTAAGGCTAGCATGATTCAGACAGCTGGAGAGTGAGACAGGGTCAGTTAAGAGGTATAAAGAGAAGTAGTTGGAAGAAGAAAATAAATCTTTTCCTTTATCTCTCATCTTCCTCCATGCTTGTGTCTTCCCTGGTATTTTCCTTTAAAAATTATTTTTGAAAATTCACTTAATTCCTACAGATAATTAGATACAGTGTTTATCTCTTCGTGCTTCCCACATGGTAACCAGAAATGATGTGTTCGCTCATCCCTGAGCAAGTATCCTGATTGTCATTGGGCAGAGTTGCATTCCAGAATGTGCAAAAGGCAAGTGAGAGGCAAAGACTGAGAACTCCTTTCCCTAAGGCGTTATCTCTGTGGTCTCAGCAAAGCTTCACTGTGCAGTTTGACGTCTGATTTCCACTGAGATCTCTAGTGTAAATACAAGTTTTGCCTCACAGGTTTTGATTTGGTCCTTTTTTAGGGTTATGGGAATAGTATATAAGGAAATTGGTAATCTTAAACTCTGAGCAAAGCAGACCTTCCTTTCTGGTTCACATAATATTGCCAGGAATTTGTATATGTCCCCATATTTCATTCATCCATGCATGCATTAGTTCAGCACATATTTATTGAGCAATCACTGTGCCAAGAACCAGTGATGTAGCATCTTTCATGAACCAGCCTGTTACCTACCCAAACCCAGCTATGTCCCCATTGTTAGCACCACTATTTCTCCCAGCTCATGCCTTTTGACAGCTCTGCTAAATGTCATCCAATCTTAAATGTGCTAAGCCTTTCTTGCTCATGAGCCTCTGCACACAATGTTTCTCTTCCAAAATCATCTTTCCCTTCTTCTTCTCAACTCACACCCAATTATTCTCTAAACTAGTCAATTAATAGACACATTCTCCAGGATACTTCACCTAGACCTTTTAGACTAGTTAGATGCTCTTACTACTCTTTCCCTCTGTAGTTATTCAGCTTCATTTCATCTCTGCCACTTCCAAGAAACAAAAGGCCATCTTCACCATTATGTCCCAAGCATCTAAAAAGACCTTGGCACATAGAAGACATTTAACAAAGACTTTTAAATCAATCAGTGAAACCTCAGTCAACTAAGCTGAAGAAGGACCTGAGGCTGGTGTTTTAAAATCCTGGAAGGGTGAGCTTTAATCCTCCTAGATTTTGTAGGTTTGGGATGCCTGGATGTGCTGAGATGACAAAGAGACTCAGAAGACTCAGGGACATGAGTCTCTTTCAATTTACTCACTGTTTAAAGCACTGTTACTATTTGCAGGACTCTTCTTGAAATTTATCTCAATGTATATTTATATCATATATAATTCCATGCCAATACCATTTACTATATAAATAATGTTCAAAACAAGTCTATTAGTCTATGCACACACTATGAAATCCCTAGGAATAGTACAGAAGAAAGGGTTGCCTAGCCACTTTTTTCCTTGAACTCTTAGATCTGCAAAATGCTACATGACACCCTATAGGAGCTCTTGTCTGTATTGTTTACATAACCACTCAAGTAGCTCCACATGGCAGTTGTCATTCTCCTTGGCTGGCTTAGAGGAAAGAAATCAGGATAGATAATGACAGGGATGAATAAAGTCATTTTGTAGATTTGCAAATGTGGTCATTAAAAATAAAGTAAGACCCTTCTCAGGAGGCTGCTAACCTTGACAGCTAGTTGGCACAGCTTAGATCAGAGGATGCTCAGCACTGTCTGAACAGAGAAGAAAACCAGCAGGATTTCCAAACAAATGCTCTGGGTTTTTGTTATTGTGGCTGTTGTTATTTGATTGTTTTTGTTTTTAAGTTTTACTTGAGTTTATTAGCATGAAACTGATTTGCAATGGAAATGAAGTGGTGCCCACAAGTGAGGTCTAACCAAGCAGTTGTTAGCACTGGAGTGTGGGACAATCATCAGATGCATGTGTTGAGATGACCTTTATCTCAGCTTAGCTCATGACTCTGTTCCCTTGCCTCCCAGCCCTAGAGTCTCTTACAAAGGGACAAAATGCTTTGTCCTTGTTTGTCAGTAAAATCACTCCAGAAAGTGACACTGACAAAAGGGTTAGGGATTGGTTTCTTTTCGTAGAGATTCTAAATGAGTACATAGACATACGTGCACAAAGTAGGATTTATGCCTCTGAATATGGCTTGCAAAGAGGGAGTAAACCTCCTGAATTTAGCAATCAAATTTGTTAAGGCTTCTCTAAAGCCTAAACTTCCAATTAACAAGCAAATCATCATCAGACAGCCAGTGAATGGCAAATTCATTCCATTCAACATCTTTTCAAAAGTGGATTTTGTGCACTTATCTCCATGAAAACCCAGCAGGAAGATTTTCCCTGGGAGTGCTCCTACATCTGCCTGTTTTTAATGACGGTAATGGCAAGCAATATTCTACAATTACTTTGGCGATCTCATTTCAAGCATGCAAATCATATTATTGAAGAGCCCAGCAAAAGCCATTTGTTCCTTGGAAGCACCAGATAAGTTTTGTGGGGTGAGCAAATGCTGTTTGGAGAAGGCCAGGCCCTCTGTCTCCTAACCTGCACTGCACAGTGGTAGAATTTGCCTAACAAGTTCAGAAAATACAAGTTTAAATCTAGACATCAAAGGAGAAATAAAACAAAATTTCATTCCTGAAATTAAGGACTCCTTCTTTTGGTTTCCTTCAAGAAAGATTAGTTTTGTGATTCATTTACTAATAACAAATAACTTCCTTTGAAGGAAAATGAAAACATATACTTCTGATGAAGTTCATAAAACCAAAGCCAGGGTCCTGCTCAAGATCAAGAACTTCTTCAAGTACCACAGTGGTCTTTTCTGTTTTTTTCTGCTTATGTCTGGGTCCTAGGAGCTGGGGGTATCTCTTAGCCCTCCCCATAAAAGCCTTTCCTACCTGCCCTGAGACCTAACTTGCTCACTTCCCTAATATGGTTGGTGTTAGCATGCTCAGATCTCCCTTCCACAAGAAAGGATTGCTTAACCTATTTGGTGAGAGAGCTGCTGGAAGATAGTATTCAGCTGTTAACCCCTTTGGAGATACCTTCACATCCCCCTCCTCAGGAGTCTTGCATCCTGACTGGGGTGTATCAAATGCCCCTCACATCAACCCTGGAGGGCCATTCCATTTTCAGAACTCCCAGAAGTTGGGCTGAGGCTTGCATTGAGATTTCATTAAAGCTCAGTTTCTCCCTCTGCCTGAACCTGCTTCCTTCCCATCTCTTGCAAAAATGCTGGTCCCAAGAGCACTCTCTATTAAACCTCAGGTGCAGGAATGTTTCTCCCACTGTCAACCCAACATGATACCTGGGTGAATCTGCTGCTCCACTGTTAACACTTTGATCTTTTAGTGCTTTGTTAAAATCCCAATGGTTGGAGCTTTTTTTTTAAAAGCCATTTATACTTCAGCATAAAGAGTTTCAGATTTTTTTCTATGGGAAATTTCTTGAATACATAGCATAGAAAACAATAGCCCTAGAAGAAAGGGTACAAAGGAAAAAAAAAAAAAAACAACAGACATCTGGGCACAACCAGTGTGTGTGTGTATATGTGTGTGTGTATGTGTGTGTGTGTGTGTGTTTTGCAGGAATCTGAATCAAGGTAAAAAGATAACAAATTACACCCTCTTTCAAGAGTGGTATGGGAAGCTTTGACATTTTAAGGATCCTTTTGGGGCTCAAAGGGTTAGGCAATTTCACACACATCCAGTAAGAGCCATGCTGGGCAGCACCTCTCTGAGTTTGGAGCTTGAAGATAGTCACAGAAATTTGCTAGCAGTTTTCAGCTTGCCATGTTATCACTTTGCCCTTAATATGATGTAGGTCCTTCCTGTATGATAGCTCTGTTCCTCTGTTACTATCGACTGATCTCTCCTTTATAACATCTGCTGTCTCAGTTTCTGCTTCTTTATAACTTTAGTTTGCTCACAACTTTACATGGTTCCTATTTTACTTTATAGATTCTCTCTGGGCAAACTTTCAGTTTTATCTCTCCCTGTTAATTTCCTGATTTTCTCTTCAACAGCTTCTGAGAAGGAGACTCTAAACCTCAATTTGGAGATTCTCCCATTGGTGGCTGGTAAGCTCAGACACTGGCTGCTCTATGGTCCTGTTCTCACCCAAGAACAATCAACTGTCCATAACTTAAGGGGTTGGTGAATAGTGATGAATCACTTTGTATAAAATGAACCAGCTTTAGGCTAGTCCATTTATAGAGATGGGACTGAATTTCTCCTGAGGCAGTTACAGGCCAGGCAGGTACCACAATATGTCTATCTAGAACATCATCATTGACCTTGCAGTTGGAGATTTGGGTCCAAGGAAATATTTCTTTTATGAACATGTATGTTTTACTACCTTTGTGGTGGGGTGGCTTGCTTTAGGCTGCTCTATTTGGGCTCAACTACTTTAGTAGAAGTATCAGCAAATTAACCTTATAAGAACTAATTGTTCTCAGCTGGATTGTTGCAAAAAATCTTAAATAATTGTTCTTGTTCCCATAGACCTTACGTCTTTCTAGAAAAATGAGTGTACATATATGCAAAGGAAATGAACATAATGTAGTAGACATTATGAATGATAAAATTCTACTAATAAACAGATTATACAAAGTTTGGTGGAAAAAAAATAAACCAGTGAGACAGGAGAATCTTTGGTTCTTTGTCTTATAGATTTGAAGAATGAGATCCACAGTCATGAAAGGTGAGAGCTAAGTAACAGAATTTATTAAACTAATAGAAGGAATTAAAGCTCTTAATAAGGGGAGGATTCCCAAGGAAGTTTGCCTCTGGGTATCTATTGTCTAAGGTCTTATTTGATAATGTTAGAGGGAAGGAGTCTATCCTGTAGACCATAGGCTAGAGATTTTTTAAAAACAGCAGGTCTTTGAGGCCATCACATTAGGACAGTTGGTGTTCATGCATCCCCCTGTCCAATCACAGGTGTTGATCACATGCAGCTTTGCTTCAGGCTTCCAGTATATACTTTCAGGCTCCAATGGAGTTACTGGTCACAAGCTGTCTGGCTATCTAGGACTTTGTGGTCAATGGTAGAAATGTGAAAGCCAAATGCAGAAACTACTGAAGGGTGTGACCTTCATCTGCTTAATACATTTCTGTCTCACCAACAGGAGGCTTTTCATAACTGGCTCTCAACTGTAAGGGGAAAGATTGACCTTTTGGGGTTGAGAAGACCAGGAAAGAGATTATGCCAAGGTAGGAACAGGACATGAATGGGGAGATACAATTTCAATAAGCAAAGAAGAACTTGAAAGGATAGTTCAGACCTGAGAATCTTTGATGTAAATCATAGAAGGGAAGAACTCAGTTTATTTATATAAAATTGACAAAAAAGTAGAAGAGAATAGTAATTAATAATGTCTCATGTAGGAAAGAAAGACTCCTGTGGAATTCTCTTATTAATACAGTTAAAAGAATCTTCTGTAGTAGGTGTACCTTATCCAGTTTTACCCATTTAGACACAAGGCTCCAGTCACAACTAAGCATCCTGCTATCTCAGATAACTCCTTCTTCTTTGGAAAGGTCTTCAACTAGGGACTTTCTAAGAACACACATACATTAGTCTGAGACTGGCAGAATATACAGCATGAAATATGAGATCTCTTATTCGTTTAGGTTAAGCAAAGAAAATAGCATGATCTATACATGGGATATAATATGGTTCTGATAGTATTTCTAGGTACCTCTACAGAAAGGAATTAGTAAGAAGCCTTAGCTCCTTACAATGAACATGGTTATTTTTTCTGTTTAGATCCAGTCTGAAATTTTTAATGTTCAAATTCTGCTAATTCTTTTATGTGCCCCTGTCCCATGGAAAATTATGAGGGACATAATTTCCTTTTATTGAGGTCTTTATTCCATAGGCAGGAAATATCAGTTGTAGCATTTGTAAAAATGCTCACAGTTGCCTTCAGGCAAATAAGGCTTAAGGGGGTTTGGCTCTTTCATTATGTGTTCTACAAATGCTCAACACCAATACATGTCTCTTTTTTTTTGTTTGTGACATGCCACAGTTCACTGTTGATCCCCCTGTTCACAGTGCCCTGGATTCTCTAGGCAGGTGCTCATCTATCTACTTATTTCACATGTATAAATAAAAGGGAGGGTATTTGTGTTTGGTAAAAAAAAAAAACAAAAACAAAAACAAAAAAAAACCCTTAGCTAATAATGTACTTCGAACCTGGACAGCATCTTTCTCCTGTGAAACTCTGCTAGAAACGTGCTCATTTGCAGCAGCTCATGACTGTTCATGTTCAATGCTTTCAGTCCTTCCTCCTTAAACAAAAAAGAATCTCACAAAATATTTGTTGACTTGAATGGAGATGGAGATTTTTCTACAAGAAAAAGAGAAGGGTAGTTGAGACTTCTTGAGGAGAGTGTTTCATAAGGATTCATGAAGTACCTGGCAGAATATCATAATAACAATATTCATGACTAACACTTAATGGTACTTACCATGTTCCAGGCACTGCTCTGATTTACCTATGTTATCTCATTTAATGTGCGCTTTTTTTAATGCGCAAAGAGCTGCTTACACACCATTGAAACTCTAATGGTATGAGCTGATAATGGATGACATACTTGATTTTTTCTCGTGAATCTGTATGTTTTAGGAAAATAACCCAATAACTAGTTGTGGAGGCCTTGCTTTTAGGAGACAGTGGCTCCCACTTGCATTCTGAGCAGCCGGAACACAGCAAGTACTTCAGTCCTCACCTGTAACTGACTGACTTTCTTTTCTTATTTATATGTTTATTGATTGTTTCATCTCTTGGTTTCATTAACTAGCCACATGCTACCAAGGTGACAAAGGTATACTCATTTCCCTTATATTTTAGCTTAAAGGGTATGACTACTATAACTTAGCCACGTGCTAATTACGTACTTTAACTTATTCCTCTCCAAAGAATTCTGTTTTCAGGTAGCTGGAGTAGGAATCAACAGGATCTACAATTCCATATAGATTTTGAAATGAGTACATGCCTTATCCTTCCAAGCCACTTTCAATCACAATCGATACACATTGAGTTAAACTAAGTTGTGTTTTACAAAAATGTTTCCCTCTCACAACCAAATAGTCACACCAATGTGCATTTCCTGTTTTTTTTTATTAGTTAGGTAAAATGTTGCCATTTAAGGGAAGCTGAGTCAAGAGTATACAAAATACTGTTAATTTACCAGTTTCCTGTGAAACTATAACTAATCAAAATAAAGTGGTTTGTGTGTGTGTGTGTGTGTGTGTTAATGGCATTTGAACCCAGGGCCTCATGCATGGTAGGCAAGTGCTCTACCACTGAGCAATATCCCCAGCCCTTTTATTTTGAGACTGTCACTAAACTGCCCAGGCTGGTTTCAAACTCGGTGATGCCCCAGCGTTAGCTTCCTGAATAGCTGGGATTACAGGTGTGTACCTCCACACCCCTCTCAAAATATTTAAAAAATCAGAACAAAAATATTCCTTATAGAAATGAATAAGAGGGAACACACACACACACACAAATCTTAGAGGAGAGTTTGGGAGTCACCTGTTCAATGTAGTACCTGTGTCAAGAGGACTGTGTCATTCAATGAAGGCTGAAGTATTCGTCTTTTGTTTTTGTGGTACTGGGGATTGAACCCAGGACTTCAGGGGTGCTAGAAGCAAGTGCTGTGCTACCTGAGCTGCATACATTCCCAGCTAGGAAAAGGCTAGTGTAAGAGACTAGCTTTACCAGTGATAAACATCACAAAGTCAAGTAGTTTTGCTCTCTTTAATTCCTTGACCACGAAGGCTATGAATTAGCTTCTGCTAACAAGGAACCAAGAGAGAAGGAATATGGCTCCTTGAGAAATACTTGTGAAAATGCAGAAGACCACACATAATTTGTCTCAATTTCACTCTCACCATCATTTCTTAAGAAATAGAGAGTCGCAGTCTGTATTTATTTCATTCTTCTGAAAGCAAATCAAGCAACCCACCTTTCCCACCTTCCGTCCTACTCCTTCTCCTGTGAATAGCAATTATTCAAAGTCTTTGATGATTAGAAGTTAAGGAATTTGGTTATGGTAGGAAGGAAACTGTGAAGGTATAATAGTAAATACTCTTCTTTTACTTTTTCCTTCTTCTTAAGACAGAACCAATAGCACAGTACTTTCATTGGAAGCTACAGTCTAGCGGAGAAGACAAGAGTATCTGCAATGCCTAAGAACTCAGTGCTATAGAAGCCACTTCTTTGTATTTTAAATGGGAATGAATCAGTCAGAGTCAAAACCACAAAGAGAATACAACAGGATGATTACCACAAATATTAACTCAGACCCAGGTTTATCAGGCCATAGATCAAATGAAGTAAAGGTGGGTGGACAAGTGACCAAGGCTTAAGCACTAACTCAACAAATACTCAGTGACCAACCATTAAATGACTTAAAAAATTTCCTGAAATTGACAGCTTCTTCTTATTGGCTATTTTTGGGACTCATCCAATTGAAGAAACACCATCCCCTCTACCTCAAAGCCTGAGCTTTAGACTGTTGGATGTTGACTTTAATGTGGTCATCCTGAGCCTGATACATTATGCACATATCATTCATTGTCCCTTTCCTCTTTATTCTGCCATTCTTTTAGCTTGTCAGGGTAGTCAGGAATGGACTATATAAAAATATATATTAAAAAATACTCAGCTCAGGGGAGGTGCAGAGTAGGAAGTCAAGAAGGAAACAATTTCACTAAACCAGAGAAAATAATTTGAACAAGTTGCCAAACCAAGGAGGTAGAAATAGATACAGAAAACCAGCTTGCAGGGCTAAGAAGGCAACAATCTGAGTGCAAATTTGGGCAATAACTAGTAAATGGATCTCTATCGCTGGTCCTTCTCTGCTGTGCAAGGAAGGAGATAAGGTACACTGGCAATTTTAAAGGACTAGAAACAAGAGAAATATTCCTTCTAAACAGGTCTCCTTTCCTCACCTTAGGGTGCACATATATTCATTTGGCCTTTATTGCTTACTACGTTGTTTATGATTAATCTTTCATATGTCTATATCTTGCTCCCTTGCTCTATCTTAAGGTCATGAAGTGCGAGTCTTGCCTACATCTTTGTACTCCACAAAAGTCATGAAGATTGTCTTGTACATCTCAAGATGCATACTTGTGATGGACCAATGAAGACATGTTATTGGGACTCCCTTCTGTGAGCTGTCCTTATTGCTCTCAACAGATGGCAGTGGTCTTCATCATTTCATGTACACATGATATGAGAAGAAGAACCATCTCAAGCATGATGGGGTGAGTCACTGGAACTTGGGCCCTACATTATAGTCACCTCAGATTAAACGGTCCATTCACAAAAGGAAACTGCATCTATTAGGTAACACTGGTAAAGCTCTAATAAGAGGCTCTCTCTGCTCACCACCATTATACATAATATAGTGAAATATTGTCAATCTTAATCCTATCTAACAGTTGATTTTCCGACTACCCCAAATTTTTTGGCAAATATGTCATTTTTCTGATCAAATAAAAATCATAAAATTGGTAATTGATGCCTAAAGGTTTATATTTAGGGTAAGTTTTCCAATATATCTATTATATAATTGATTAGAAAACTGCTTTATCTCCATGGGGTTTTTTGAGATCCTTAAAAAATTCTGCAACACATACCAGTATCTGTCTGATATGATGTAACATAATACATTGCTTGAACCTCTCATTTTGGTATTTGATTACATGTAATTGTATCTATACTATATTTTTATGTCATACATTATAGTATATGGTAAGTATATTTTGTGTCTTTTTTTTCTAGAATTGTCTGGCTTAGAGATTAAATATAATAAGTGTGCAGTGTATAGGTTATGAACTAAACTAAGTAGTAAATATGGGGTAAGTTGTGTGAGTCTTTACACTGGCTTAAAATTTGTGTTGAATCCATTGAGTCCTTCCAACTGATTGAAAGCTCCCCAAGGCCTCTCCAGCTATCAGAATATAATTTTCCTTAATTCTAAAGCAATATTATCCAAGCATTGTTTGCTTAATAAATATTCATGTCTATGATGATCATGGTTTTTAAGATGAAGGATTGTGTAAAGGTAGCACATTGACTGTAATGAATAAATAAATAATAAGAAGCGAGTTGTTAGCTCATTGCCCTTTAACATTAGGCTTAAAAAAATGGGAGCTGTAGAGTGCAAAAAATGGTAATAGGCTAAGCGTCTCTCTTACCAATCAGTTGCCAATTCACAAGTGTCAAGCCTTCACCTTTTGTCAATCATTGCTTTACTTTTTATTTTTGTGATTTGATTTTATGAGAGGTGGGGGAAATGGGATTTTGTTGGTCCAAGGGTTAAACTTTTAGTTATGGAATGAACAAATTCTGAGGACCTAATTTATAGTATAGGTAGAAATGAAAATGCTAATTAATTTGATTGTGGTCATCATTACACAATACCTATTACATAATCAAACTGTATACCTTGAATATGTTCAATCTTAGCTAATTAAAAATCTAAGTATAAATAGCTTATAGTTAAATGCCATGAATGGTATTTTATAATAGATCATTTGTATGTATTTTGGGTTGTATTCATGCTGTATTAGATAGGTATTTTTCTTTTTAAATAAAATGTTAAATTTTCTTCTAGTCCCTTATACCTTTTGGAACATAATAAAAAATCATCCCAAAACCAAAGCAATGAGAAAACTCTTTGCTTTCCAGTGGCTGTCTTGTGAAGTAGAAAGGTTTTTATCTAACTCCTATCCAGGGTGCTTGTGTGTGCGGTGGGTTTTCCATAACCATCTTTATGAAGCAACCTCTTCAACATCACCATTACATTGTTTGCCATTTCTGTGAACTCAGCATTTCTGTGAAACTTGAAGATATAATGCAAATATGTATGCTGCAAATTTCCTCCTACTGACAAGTTGTTCCTAAATTACACGTATGAAAACCCTGTGGAAAGACTCATGATGCTTTCTTTCTTCTATTTACCTAGGATGAAGTTTGTGCTCAATAAATAGTAAAATTTTACTGATTGCTTCAGTACTGGTGCCTGGTTTCACAGGAAATCACTGGTCCATGAAGGAGTTCATTTAGAAGCTAAGATGTTAACAAAATTGAAATTCTTATGTCTTTTAATATCCACTGAATTCTCTCATGCAGTTGTAGACTGCTTGGTAGCTTTCTCTCTCTCTCTCTCTCTCTCTCTCTCTCTCTCTCTCTCTCTCTCTCCTCTAAGTATTTTGAGGCAAATATGAACACAAACTGATATCTAAACTTTTCTACATCTCCTAGAAGTTCAGTAAGGTCAGTTCTAGGTTGTCAGAGCCCAGATCCTCTCAAATATGACCATCGTGTCTCTCAGTTTCTCCAGAGAGAGGACGTTCAACTCCTCAAAGCTGTCAACCTGATAGTTTTTAACATTAATAACAGCCACCAAACAACAATGACAAGCCCCTAAAATAGATTAACAGGGTTTTGTGGTGGCTAAGAGCTGGGTTTGCTAAAAATAAAACTGTTTCTGTTCCCTCCATCATCCTTTTTCTGCTAGACTATAATTAAAGTCCACATCTGAAATTCTTATTGAGCGGCAAAGTCCCATGAGTGATTGGCATCTGGCATCCAAAAATATTCTGCAAAGAACAGTGTTCTCAGTGGCACATCTGACAGGCTTGGCTCACTTTCAGTGCTCCTGGCTTCCCGATGAGTGGCAAACCAATGGATGAACAGGAAGATTGTTTCAGCCCAATATCAATCAATCAGTTGGTTCTTCCATCAATGACTTGAAGCAATTTCACAAGCCTACCCTCACTTACCCCACACTGGCACATGAGAAGAGAAGAGTGATAGGGGAAAAATCAGCTTCGCTAATGGAAGCACTTTTTGCTTCTGCCAGTGCTAGGAAAGAGGGACCCAGCTTGGTTGAGAAAATGTGGTTCCCTGGTGAGATGGAGAATTGCACTTGCCTGCTGGTCCAAAGAGCATTAGTTTTTGCATAGAAATTTCACCCAATTAAAGGACTTTTATTTGAACCCAAGATTTGTGGTCTCCCTGGAATGGAGAGATTAGTTTTAGAGAGGAGAGGGAAAGCCTTTCCTCACATCTTGTTTTTCATGCTTGTGTCATTTGCATGAGGACTAGACAATGTGTGATTGCATATGGGTTACTCCTCATAGCATCCTAAATAAGAACATGTTGGACAGTGAGAGGCACTTTTTCCTCTGAGCAGTCAAATAAACCTAATCATATGAATATACAATGAGAGAAAACACCAATCTTGTACCAAAAGGTTTTATGATTTTAAGTAGACTTGTGCTCAACTCTTATCATAATTGTAATTAGAAAGAGCAGGCCAGTCTCCTGCTGCTTGTGCTCACATTTGACATGTGAACAGTATGAGGTCAGTTGCGTGAGCTGAATTCTTGATTTGCATTAGTTTAGAGTTGCTGTTTGCTATGTGGCAAGAAGAGGTCATATAAAGTACTGTCAACGCTGCTGAAAGCAGGTATATTATCATTCTATCATTACTAAAGACAACCAGTATTTCACCTGATATTTTGTAAGACTGTTAGTATACAGTATATTCAATAATAAAATGGGTCTCACAAAGGAGACCCAGGTATATAAGAGTTATAAACTTAGGACACACATAATGATCCCATGTTTTGATATCCATGAGACCTACCTGATGGGATGGGTGCTGCTAGCATGACGTTCTGATTAAACCCATTTCCCAGGTCTTATTTTATTGTGTTGTGTGAAAGAGGGAGGATCAAAATGACAGTTCTGATGGTGAATGAGGCATGAAGATGATTGCCGAAGTGAGCAGAAAGGGAGTAGAATGTCATTTAGAGATGTTTTCCGCTGAAGGGACTGATGAGCCAATACGTTGTGACAATTTATACTTCAATTGAGTCTTTTGGTGACTTTCAAATAGCTTTGAAGACAATATAGGTGGCAACACTGACATCTTGCCTGCCAATGCAAAGCCCATTTCCGTGTCAGACTACCAGAAAAGATGATGGTTGGAGTTGGGAAAACCCTCAAATATGATGCCAACCTTTTTTCTTTGGTGGAGAAGCTATGACCAAAGAAGGTTAAAGGATGAACATAAAGTACCCTAGCAAATTATGGAAGATTATGGAAGGTTGGAATTTTAAACTCTTCAACCTAATTCTAATGTACTTTCTGAGTTGGCCATTGTTCAGAAATATGGCCTTGAGTGGAATGTGAGAAATAAAGTAACACTTTGCTCATTCAGCGATAGATAGCACTATAAGCCACCACATTACTTAAGGTTAATAATGTTAAAATTAACTGGTTTTTGTCTTACAGTATCATCTTATACGAGCCAACCAACTCACTTTCAGGAATTTAGTTAGTTGGCTGAAGTCATTGAAAGCCACAGTGGAAGAATTTTAAATAATTAAAAACAATGCATGGAGAGAAATAAGCAATGTTTGCTTAAGTGCACCAGGTTACTGCTAGATGCCAAAACCCTGCTCAAAGTGACAGAAGCAATCAGAGAATTCCACTCCTTAAGTACAAGCTCATAAAATGGCACCACCTTTTAGGGACTAAGACAACAACATTATTATCGTAGAGATGTACTTTATGTGGAGATGAGGAGAGATGATTTCTGTTCTTCAGGAAGGAAAAAAAAACATGTCAGACTTTCAGGGCAGTCTTGGAAAGAATTCCAGAGGCACAAATTTCCTAAAGTGGGAAAATGCTCAAATCCATCCATGGATGACTCTTGGTTTCTCTGTCAATTGCAATGCAATTGCAATGATATTTACAGAATGAGTCCAATTAAAGATGATTAGAGATAAAAGATCATAAGGTATCCTAAGACAGGAAAAAACCGCCCATATTCAAGATGGTGTGATATTCAGCAGTGAGGTAGCATTAGGACGTAGTGACTCAAGAAGCTGAATGATCACATTTTTTTCCCAACTCTGGGATGGCTTGAGATCACTTGGAAATCCTGAAATCAGCCATAAAGGAATTATTTATACCACGGAAACTGAAAAGCACTACAAATTGCCTTTTGGTCAGTTTTTTCCCCCTGAAGAATTATTATGGTTTAACATTAGCCACCATTATTGCTGGATATTATAGTGCATCAACATTAAAGCTTTAGATAATAGTGATTTTTTTTTCAGAAGTTTTTAAAAATATTCTTAAAAAATATTTCAGCTAAATATATAATTATGAATTAGAACTATGGTAGCAGTAAATCTGAAATGGAGCCCTTGAAGGAGAATGAAAGGATTCATTCACCTGGAAATATAAATGGATACACTGAAATAAATAGTTAGAATCAAAGTCAAAAGAATTGAATTTATGTTTAGCCACTCATTATGTAACATATTTTGTTTAAAATCTACAATATACCTTACAAGTATGATGGGTACTTTAGGGAATGCAAAAGAAGTACAAATCTTCTGGTTAGAGAGCTTAGAATCTAACTGGATGAAACCCAAAATATTAAAGAAAGATACAATAAGTACAGTAAGAATTCAAAGTAAAAGAACTTGCATAGAATTATCAGATAAGGGTGTGTGGTAGAGGTCCAACCAGAAAAGAATCTTAGAGAAAAAAACAATATTTGGATCATGTTGGAGAGCAAGGAAAAGCACCTGGAGACATGCTAAAATGTAGGAAGGAGAGAGAATGTGTACATAGAATCTGTCCATAGAACTTCCTGGCCAGAGTGGAGGACATGACTGGGCAATAGGATCAGGTAGAGTGTGATACAGAGAAAGAAGAAAGGAAGGAAAGAAATGTGAGAGTTAGAAATGGAGAGAAGAGGGAGGGTAGATAAGGAGTAAGTCAAAGGAAGAGAAGGAAAAAAGGACCAAATTACTCAACCTAGGGCATATGTGAAAGAGCCCTCATGTGTACCATGTCAAGTAGTTATCAAAACACTTCTGGAGGCAGACATTGTCTTCATTTCACAAATGATGAAACCAAGATTAAGCCAAACAAACTCTCCAAAACCACGAAGTTACTAAGTGTGCAGCTTGGTCCAATTCATCTCTGGCTCTAGATCCAGGGATCTTGCCACAGGAGCACATACCCTTGTACATGATTTCTTGAAAAACTCCAGCAGTTTCTTGAAACCATTATTTCAGTTAAATATCAATAGAAGAAGGAAAGATATTACTTGCAGAAATGGGGTGCAGGCTGAATCAGCTGTAGCCCATGCAATTGAACATTTAACAAGTGGTCTAGTTGAGTAAGAAGAGCTCTCCATTGTTTGGGTGAAGGTCAATGTTGTCAAAGGGGCAAGATTTCATATCTTGTGGAAAAGACACCAAAGGGAGAACAGCCATATGTTATGGAAAGAAAGAGGTTACAGTAATTGAAATGAAAGGAGACAGAAGATTCAACTAAAGGCAAATACTGAAACCTGAGCATTTATTATGAACTGTACCTCTGAATCTTCCCCAATTGGCAGAACTACTGAAAGTTAGTTCACCAGGGATCGAAAGACACTTTTGACAGAGCTACAAAATCCCCTGGTAAAGATAAATGGGGTGTAATTTAAGTAGTCCCAAACTTTCCTGCAAGCTTCAAGATCACTGCACATTGTTGGATCTGTTTATAATGGCCTGGACTGTATCCCAAAAACACCAGTGGGAGAGACTCAAGCAGACTGGCCAGGCTAGAAAAGGAAAATGAAGCCATTTGGACTTGGCTGAGGCTATGGATGGTCTGACAGTTTGCAATTTATAATTTTTTTTTTAGTCCTTTTAACATTCTTTATCTGCCTTTATTTGCTCAACAGCCCTTCGCTCAAGTTCACGCTCAGCTTACCACATTCGGTGAAGCACACAGCAGTGGACAGGGGAATTTAATCTAGAAATCAGCCTGACTTGTCTTCACAATGTATTTTAGCTTCCAGGGCTGCGCTAGGAGGATGCGTAAGCAAGAGCCCTGTCTGGGTCAGGTGGCCTGAGAGCCCTGCCAGAATCCCTAACAATGCCTTTTAGGCAATGCTGTCAAACAGACTCCCATCTTCTTAACTGACAGCGATGAGCATTTTAATAAAATGAGGTTCTGGTTGTTTTGAAGCATGAAGCCTAGTAGAAAGGAGAATCTGATCAGCTTTTGCCATGGCTTTCATAATTGTGAATCCTTCCATCTGACTGCCAGTAATTCGCCTTCCCAGACATTCGGAATAGATCATCCTCACTTCAAGCTGTCTCAGATGCATTGCTTGGGATTCTTTCAAGCTGCCTGGTAGCTTTCAGGTGGTAAGATGGCAGACGTCCAGTCTCTCTGAAGAAAAAGGCTTCATTGTTCATTGTGTCACTGTATTTTCCAACCCTTTTTGTTATATCCTGGAAGCCTATTTGCTTTTTAACTGCTGCCACATACTGGGAAAACATCTTTATCAAGTAGTCCTCAATGCTGTGGCTTGAGTCCTTTTCATCAGGGGGCCTGTAGGTCCCTAGCTGAGATGAAAAGTCAGAATGTTTCCGTCCACATGGTTATCTTTATGTCAAAAAATTTGAATGCCATTGGTCCTGGTGCTGCTTTGTTGCTGAAAATTTCCTGGAAACATCACCATCTTCCCAGAAGGCATGATTCGAAAGCATTGGCAACTATTCCCAAGTTAGCATTCCTTCTAGTTTTAAAAACCATGTGTAACATTAACAGTATTCTACAAGAGGGACTTTTCCAATATATCAAGGAAATTCTGGGTCAAACATGCCATAGAATGGGTACTTGTCTACATTGCCAGGAAACCCTGCAATCTCTTTTCCATATTCTCTTACATTTCCTTTCTCTTCAGTGTATGAAAGAACTTGATTTCCACTTACTGGAGATTAATTTGGATTCTAAACCTACACTGTGATTCAAAATAGTGTATATATTTTAAGCACACCTTTTCAAAGGAATAATCCTGGTAGGATCAAACAAATATCCATCATAGATAACATAGATTAATTTTTCTAATTTTTATTCATTTACTCTGATGTATAGTAGAAACAAACAACACTGAGGAATGCAGTTAATAATATAGGACAGTTTTTTACCCTTTGATTAACATCTCCCCAAAAGTGTATTGAACACACACACACACATACATACACATGCAAATGCATATATATACACACACAGAAGCATACCACATTGGAAACTGTATGTGGTAATAAATATATTGACTCATTTGATTATAATAATTATTATATCACACACAGATGCATACATACGTACAATATTCATAAACACATGCAAATATATGTATATATACATGTATACAGAAATATAATCATCAGGTTGTCCACTTTAACATATACAATATTATTTGTTAATTATGCTTTGATAAAGCTGGGGAAATAACATTGGACACGGGAAAAAAATTAGGAAGAAAGCAAAAAGTGATTTTGAGCATGTACCTCTCTGGAGAAAGCAAATCTAATTAAGCAGAGAAGAATTGTGCTCTGTTGGAAGGGCTGTGGAGGTGTGAAGTGTCTAGAGATCAGTAGTGATGAGTTCACTAGATGGAGGGAGGGATGTGTGTACACAGGAGGAGTTGCCCCAAGACAACTCCTAAAATTTACCAATCTGAAGGACTGTTGACACAAAAGATAGCCTAATTTAGTTGAAACAATTAAATTAGCACAACTCCATCTTTTCTCCATGGGGCCTGTACTCAGGGGAGACACAACCCTCTTGATATCTGCAGTGCTCAGCCCATCCCAACATCTCCCTCCCTGAGTGCTACCAGATCCAGCATCAAACCCATCTCTTCTTTCAAATGCTGCTTTTCCATTTTCAGCAGCTACTCTGGGGAAGCAGATCCCATCCTCACAGAATATCTGCTATCTGCTAGTTTTCAGGTATAAAGTGTTAACATGTTGGGTATGATTGAGAGCCACGAATAGCTGAGTGAGGGGTAATCCTTACTTTATTGAAATGACTAGACATATTCAGGAAAAGGTGAGCTAACTCTCCTATGTCACTTTATCTTTAGAGTAGCAATCACATCTATATTCTTCTTCTAAATGTAAAGAATTGAAGGATTGATACAATACCTTTATTAATTTATTTATTTTTAATTCTTAGAATAGTGTCTTGCATGATGTTGTGATGATAAGAACAAATATTTATTAAGTGATTGCTATATGTCAGAAATGGGGTTAAATGCCTTTTGAGGTTATCTCATTCAGTCCTCATGATGGCCTGATGACACATTTGCTGTCACTGTTCCTATGGGGCATATGCGAACACTGAGGCTTAAACTTGTTAAACAGCCTGTCGAATGTCTTCTTCCTTGTGTATAAAGACCAGAATTAAATTCAGGTTTGTCTGATCATGAATACCTGCTGGATTTGTCAAGAAAACAAGTCTATAGATTCCTTAGAATGAATCTGTGGGGAAACTGTAAACCCCTGAAGTTCTGCATTGGGAGGACTTCCTTCTCTAAACTGCCCCCCATCCCACCTATTCAAAGTACCTTGTTTTATCCAGGTTGGGATGCTCCAAGCTTCTCCAGCTGCCCTAGTCCTGTTTCCCACAGGCTTCATTATTCGTTCCCACTCCTCTGTTCTTTTGGATCCTGATGATATGTCCAAGAGACTTTAGGAAGACGTCTGGCCCTTCCTGGTTGTCGTATCTGTGTCAATATGTACTACCTGCATAACTTCATATAATGAACTCTAATCTACTTTCCTGATCTGTAAGGAAAGTGTAAGATGTGAGGATTAAATGGTATACAGCACTTAGTACAAAGAAGGGTTCCATAAACATTATTATATCACTAACCATTATTATTATTGCTGACGCTGCATTCATGACAGGCCACCTTCATAACTTTCTTCTCTAAACTTTCCTGAAACCAGAACTTTAGTAGCAATTATTAGCATTATTTTTGCCTGTGCACTATTTTATTTAATCAAGGAGTGACATAAATCTCATAGATGATTTATATACACATTGTTTTCTTACTATCTCTTAGCTGTAGTTGGAATGTGTCTGGATTATAGTGTCCTGGTCCTTAACTAGGTGTGTGACTTTTTGAAGTTCAAAGGTATCTATACTAGAAAAGCACATATATTTAATTCTCAGATGCCAAAGAGGAGATCAGCTTTTAACCAGTGATTAAACATGTTTTCCTGATGATGATTGGTGTCAGTGTATTGCTTGCTAAATTCAAGATATGCATTTACCTTAAAACTTGGTGATTCTTGCATACCTTTGAAGACTTGACTTTTGGCTTCTGTACCCTCAACTCTCGTGATAACACATCTCAGATTCTTGGCTGCAAACTGACCCATGATTCTATTCAGGTGGAGAAAATACAGGAACAAGTAGTAAGAAAAAGGCTCAGCATCTTCTGTCCAAGTATTTTTTTTTTTTGGTGGTTGTTTTCATCAGCATGTGTCTGCTTTCAAGGAATTTCTAGTTAGATTATGTAAAAACATGTCTTTGTGCTATGAATTTAATCTTTCCCTTAGCCTCTTGCCTCTGACAAGTTGAAGTAAATACTTTGACTAAATGCTGTGCCCTCAGTGCCTGGTAAACTATGTTATCTCAACTTAAAAGGAGGAGAGGGAGCCAGAAATCGCATCAATTGAACAACTTCCTCCTTGCATTCCTCAGGGTCTACATCTCCAAGCCCCCAAATAAGAGAGTTTTCTTAAAATTTATAGGTGATGTTCACAAGGGATCTAATGAGGACATATAATTCATCTGACACTACAATAAGTATTGGAAACTACACAAACTGTTACAGGAATGTTCAAAGCATGTATTTAAGATGGTGATTTTACTCCATTTTGATATTGGTTTCATCTGCTACAAATGAAGTTGGGCCCTCTGCCAGAGAAAACATTGAAAGGACTTGGAGACTACCTTCCTGCATTGCAGTATAGTAGAGAGAATAAAGCATCATTAAGCTGAATTTTCAAAAGTCACTGAAGAAGGAAACCAGAGATAAGATAAACTTAAGACAATGTAGGGACATTGAAAGTAAAGAAATTACTTTTGGTGGGAGAGAATAAAGATGATAGTTAAACACACATATGCAAAATTTAATTGCCAAAACCTCTGTTGAGACTTAGCAAGGCAAGATATATGAATGAAAGGACATAATTTAATCTTTAAATATTTGAATAGTTATAAAATAGAAAAAAATTCTGTAACTGGAAAAATCAAGGAAAATGGAGTAGAGGTATGGTGAGGAACATTTTAACTAAAATAAGAGGACTGTGACACAGGATTAGTGGTACAACAGAAATATGTGGCAAAACAGGCAGATGGAAGAGAGTACAATGCTTTTCAAATATAGACCAAAGAATGTCTATTTTAGGGATGGATTCCATATATGTGGAAGAACTCTTTTGCTCAAAGGAAAGCGACATACTTAATAACATGCTAACCATTTACTTTTTATCATATGCTAAAAGAAACTGATGTGCTGAACTACTTTAGAGTTTAAAGAAAGAGACCAGTACCTTGGGACAAAGTAATCATACCATTCTGAAGACAGAATGACAATATTAAAGTGTAAGTGCCCAAGGTGTAGGACACTGCAGAATCACCTGGAGGGTGTTGTAAACATACACATTTCTCATGCAGAACAGACAATGTATCTGAATCTCTGGGGTAACAAAGGATGAAAAAATGCCTGTGAAGGCAGGGTAGTTTTCTCAGAGACATCCCACAATGCCAGATCTTTCTCCATCACTGACTGGATCCATAGCAAGTTCTTGGAGGGACTCAGCTTTAGGTTCCTTGCCGTAGGGTGGGGGAGAAGGTAAGTATGATAATGTCAACAAGAGGTCTTAATAGCCTCAGATTTGGACTGTAAATGTATGTGAACTTTTTGTTACAACCACACATTTAGAGAAGAACAGGAGACAGAAATGCGAGATTCCTTGCTTTGTAGGTATGTTGGGGCTTTAATCAATCCTCAGACCTGATGTTTGAGGAATCATTTATGTTAGTAACAAAAGAAATGTGACCCTGCAGAAGTTGGGAAGAGAGCTGGATCACTAAGTTTTAGACATAAGTACTTCAAATGGTGGATGGGCATCTACTCAGGAATGGCATTGGACAATATTGACAAGGAAGAGAGTCAAGGACAAGGATAGGTCCAGGAAGAACAGCTATAACTATTGTTGTTGGTGGTGAAATATCAAGAAGAGGAGGAAGCAGAGTCAGGGAAATGGGTGGGAGAAAAATAAGGTAGAGAAGAAAACAGAAGCATCCCTTGATACTTCACACTAGCAAACATCATTGGGTTGGTATTGAGGAAATTATGAGGCTAAAAAGGGGAATGGGAAAGTCTGAAAAATACAGTTCATATTTTTATTCTGAGCATGAAGAGTCCTTTAGGGAAAATATGACTATACTGTTTTCAAAGTTAGATGAAGCCAAAGATTAACAGCATGGAAGAAGGAACACATGCAACAACAACAGCAACAACAACAAAAACGTGAAATTATCTTTAAGTAAAAACGATTAAATAAAAAGAAAAGAAAACTGAATCCTAGGCTAAAGTGAGGCTCATAAAGGTAATATTTTAAGACCAGTACAAAGGATTTTTAATTCTAGATACAAAAAGAAGCCAGTATACTTGGGTTGGGGACACATAGATAAAAAGGTAGCAGAGACAGCAAAGAGAAGGTGAACTTTTGCTTAGCTTCTACTTTGCTTTTGCATTTTCTGACCAGCAGAACGAATCTTCATTCTTTTGACTAAGGTCTTCAACACAGTGACAGAGCCATTGTCTTTATTCTGTTGTGATGAACACCTTCATCATGCTTTTCCATGTGTAGAAATGTGTAGCTATATCATTGTATCATTCCATATATTGGGGGCAGTATCCTTTACAAATAAGAGTCAATAAATTGCTATGGCTCAAGGTCACCAATACTGTAATGACTTGAGTATTGCTTTGGCCTTTAGGAATATGTATCACACTCATTTTAGGCTTAATTTTCCTTTCTTTTCATTTTTACACTTAAGAACTAAAACTTCAGGGGGAAAAAAACCAGATATCCTTATTTGAGTCTGAATGTGATCTGAAGGTAGTTAACCTTGGAAAGAAGGGAGAAATGAAGACAAACTTTCTTTCTGGCCTCCTGATGCTTCCGTGTGAATTGATGGATCCCTCAAGGATGAATGCGACACCATGACAAGAGCAGAGGGAAAAGTTATGCTGAGGCTGACATTCACGGGGTGTATTAATTATAAGTATCCATCTCCCTGGTGATCATGTACTTTTTTTTCCCCAGGAAGCAAACCGACCAAGAATTTTACTTTTGATGGAAATGAAGAATGTTTGGAGTTCTTGTCAAGTTTCAATACCTTTAACTTAAATTCATCTTCAGATTAACTTTAGAGATCTGCAGTCCTCAAACCACTGTATAAAAAGGCTTGGGGGGATGCACATTTTTCTTTTTTTCATGGAACTATGCAACTTGGAGTGAGTCCAATATTCAATGAATGTGAATGGGGATAAATTTGGGCTTATTTTGGTGGCTGTCAGGATCAACATTTCTTAGGGTATCATCAACATTTTTCTGTTTACTAAGGTGGTGGAGGAGTGTTCCTTTATTGAAATCTTGGATGCCCAAAATATTCACAATTGTGATGCCAAAAAGAGCAAGGAAAGTTATCTGGAAGTGGTCATTATTCTTCCATAAATTATAGCTTCAGAAAGATGTAGTGCATTTGTGAATGCTACCCAAACTGGGGACCACCCTCCTGCAGATCCAGAAACCAGGGTTAGCCACCTCCTAAAGAAAAACCATTCAGCTTGGCTGACTGTCATATTTTGAGCCAAGATGTAAAAAGAAAATGGTGTTGACAGTATGTTCACAAGGAAGTTCTGTGGCAACAAACTACATATGTATTTATGTAATTTTCTCATGCCATTTGGTGATATGCAGACACAGCCTTAGACAGCCTGTCTGGCTAATTCAGGTCAAACTTGATGCATTTTCTCAGCAGGTCTTTTGCATGAGTTAAGTGCAGCCAACATTTTCCTTGCACACACACATTTTAGTTCTCCCAATTTCCATATCCACTGAGGGCTCTGCAATTATGCCATTTTACTAAGTTGATGCTTTATTCCCAGAGTGAACTTTTGTTGCAGTTCCTGTTGCTGTTATTGTTATTTGTTTGTTTCCCTCTAGGTGGCTTCAAAAGAGCCAAAGAACTGAATTTTCTTAATTTGGATCTGAACTTTTTTTTTTCTTATCTAAAACTTCTTTATAGTCTTTTCTCCATTTTTTTTTTAAATGAAAGCAATTATCGCAAACGAACAAGCATATGCAACAACATATGAGAAGGAGTCTAGAAATTTTTTTCTATCTTTTTTAACCAACAACTTTTCAGGTGTTTTCTATTTATTAGCATGAATACAAAAAGCTGCATAGATTTTTCCGGAAGTGGTAAATCACCATTTTAAATAGCAGTTCTATTCTCTAGCATTTTATCTACCTGTCCATCATTTACTCAAAGCAGTTTAATTTTGCTTCCTTTACATTATGAATTTTATAATATTCTGAAGCTCAGGAGCTATTTTCTTTTACTTAAATGTTTTCCTACTGGAAAATGTCACTATGTAGATAAGTCACAATAAGATCAACTCATGAATATTCACAGGGCTTATTTTGAGTACTGTATTACCCACTTAATGCTCTTTTACTGGCTAGATCACCCATATTCCTGATTACTTTCCCCCATTAAATTCTTAATTGCTATTTAAACCAGGCAATTTTTCATAGTAATTCTTGCCCAGTCTAGTGTCCTGGTATTACCACTTGATATTACATATGACATATAATTCCCTTTCGTTGTAGAAATTTATGTTTGATTCATTTTTTGCTTTGCTTTTCAAGTAGGATATTTTAATTTTCAAAAAAAAATCATTGTTCATAATTTATAAAAGATCAAACTTCCAAGCTGCTTGAAAACAGATTTTAATGTGGAAGTAATGTAATATTCCCAGTTCACGTGAAAAGTCTGTTAGTATAATTATTCAAAATTCCTCATTTCTCAATTTAGAACAAAATATTTTGCAATTTGTTGATTGTTAAACTTGATGCTAGACATATGGATATGACATTCTGAACTGCACTTACTCCCTGGGAGGTTGTATAAAACTTCTTTCTCAGAATTAATATTTGTATTTAACCACTCTCTCACCTACTTTGTTATATAGATTCTTATTAACTATTGAAAACATAAAAAGTCTTTGTTAAATATCTGCAGAAATACAATGTCATGTTTTATACCTTTTGTTGTTGTTGTTGTTTAGGTTTTAGTTAATGTTTTTGGAGGGCTTTGCAAACTTCAAGAAATTTTGACATAAAGATGCCATTCACCAGGAGAGGTGAATGTGTCTGAAAACTGCATTCCAAGGGGGAAGTTTGTATTTTCCCTTTAAGGTTTAATCATGTAGAATTGCTAAAGTTAAATCTCTCTTGACCCAATAATATATATATGGTTAAATTTATATTTTTATTTTACATTCAAAATATATTTGAATTAGAGGGGATGAAGGGACAGGAGGGAGTTTAGGGGCAGGAAGAATAGTAGAATGAATCAGACATTATTACCCTATGTACACATATGATTACACAGACTCATGTAACTCTACATTATGTACAACCAGAAGAAGGAAAAGTCATACTCCATTTAGGAATGATGTGTCACAATGCATTCTATTGTCATGTATTACTAATTAGAACAAATAACAAATAATTTTAAAGAGAAAAAATTACAAAATATGGAGTGCATTCATATGATTGTGTTTGTTTGAATAATTCAGATAACTGTCTACCTTCTATAAGAATGTATCTTATTCCATAACTAATTGTTTACTTTCTACAAGAATCTAATATCCCATAATATCTTTTTTGGTTTTAAATATTAATTATCATTCAGAGTTCACAGACCCATGAGGGGTCATAAATTAAAAGACAATTCACTTTGTCTCTTGTGAGTATAGTTTTTGAGCAGTGTATTTAAGTCATTGGAATACAGCAATTGGGGAGTCGAAAAGACCTGGGATTTGGCTTTGGATCTACCAGATCTTTGATATATTTTTGAATTAGCTACACATCTTCTTTATGGCTCTGTTTTTTCATCTAAGCTGAGCATAGATAATAATACTGGTGGATAAAGGGCTAGCCTGTTTAAGCTTGATCCCTTGAATAGCAGTTGGTGGCCTTCAAACTCTATAGAAACCAGTTATGAATCAGTGCCATAGGGCAAGGCTTAGATCTAATAACTGCTCTCCTCAGCCCTGTCAATCTTGTCATGAGATGGGCTGAAGTTTGTCCAAGCAAGGATGTTCATATGGTGGACTCTACTGCTATTTTACATTGAGTAATTGCAATGACAAAGTTGGATCTCAGATCAAGAGGGGAGGGTCTGGTTCTCTCTCAAATCATGAGCACTAAGCTCTTAAGAAAAGGGCTGAAGCTCAGATTTACTGTGCCCCATCTATTTATATCCTAGCTTTAATCATGGCAGCAGAACAGCATTCCCAGTCATGCAGGCCAAAAGTTGAATCCCTTTACTGTTCCTGCTAAGTTTCTTTAGGCAGCTCTTACATGCAGTAATGAAAGGAAAATCCACACACCTACTTTACTACTGTCTCCATAACTTTTCCCCAAAGAAAGATGCTCCAACAGTTTAGAACAAAATCTTAATTATCCAAAGTCACTTTCTTTAGTGTTTAAATTCATCAGATAATTGCTCAATTATCCACTTTGTTTTGTCTGTGTAGATATCCTGGCTCAAGTCCATTAACCAACTAATGTACAAAAAGATGAGAAAATTAGGAGATTGTGCCTATGTTGATATTTCTGTTCTCAAACCAATGGTTTGTCTGTATCACTGATGTCTGCCATCCTCATTAGGAGTTATCAAATCAAAGTAATGTTTACTGCTCCCAGCAAATGAATTAAAGTATGTTTGTATTTACTCTTTGCCTACCAGCTTGGAGAGACATTGGCTATATATTGTGGACAGAAAGGTAAATGTCCCTTTTAATAATAGAACACGTCTCAGAGGAAAAACAAACACCTCAATTTCTGGAGAGAATATAAAACATGCTGTATGTATCCAGAATTAAATGTATTCAGACTTTATTTCTAATAAGCCACCATATCATCCCCTTTCAAATGAAATTAATGATGCCTTTCTGTCACTAAGATTGCCTCTACCTACTTCCTGAGAAGGTAGGGGTCAGCAGAGATCATCGTCATTGCCTTTAGGTGACTAGTCAGTGGCACCTGACCTCTGTTGTGCTGTTGTGCTAGGTAACCCTTAAGATGGTGGCCTTATTTTTGCTATATCCTTTTTGCCATCATTCCTTTTACCTTCTGGGATTATGACTGTCTTGCACTGCAGCTTGGTTGGGGTTGTGCATGGCAGAGGATGATATAAAGATCATGGTCATTGGGGTCAGAATTCACATTCTGTCTCTTACAAATTGATTCACCATGGGTGACTTGCTTAACTTCCCTGATAATCATGCTCCTTATATGTGAAGTATAATGCCCAACTCACATTCTGTGAGGGTTGGAAGGGTTAATTAATAAAAAGAAGCAAACATAGTGCTTGGAATCTTTTGATGTCCTGTTCCTGACATGGTCTTGCAGCAATCGATTATTGTTTGAATCTACAACTGCCTAACTTGAAAATTGTCTAGATTCTCTTTTAATGTCTACTTTTATTTCCTAAATTCTTGTCTCTTTAGCTACTCAATGTCCCTGTCCTAGTATAGTGTCTACCTCATAATAAAATACTGAATGAAGAAATTGGATAGAATGAGATGGAAAAATAGAAGAGTTCTTGACCAAATCCAGATGAGTTTGCTTTCCATTTAGAACACAACAGCTGAACCATTGACTGTCTTCAGAGAAACTAACACCTCCATTTGTTAATTTCCTTTCATTTCTGTCCTATGGCTTTTCTTGTACTGCTCTTGATGTTCTTTGATAGTGTGGGAATAATTTGGGCTTAACTGAGATTTGACTTCTTTTCCATTAACTTTTCTATTCAAATTGTTACTTACTAAGGCCATCGTGTGATGGACCCTGTGACTAACCTGAAAAGCATGCCTTAGGGTCAACTTTATATTAATATATCAGCAATGGACTTGATGAGTCTTACTGTGATAGCACAGAACAACACAATATGGACCTGCATTTCTCTTAGAGCACTTAAATTTAAAAAGAGAATATAAGCCCAACATCAAGCAGTTACACTTTTTTCTCAGCAGCACATGGATCCTTCTCAAAAATAGATCATATATTATGTCACAGGGCAACTCTTAGACAATATAAAGGAGTAGAGATAATACCATGCATCTTATCTGATCATAATGGAATGAAACTGAAAATCAACGATAAAAGAAGGAAGGAAAAATCATGCATCACTTGGAGAATGAACAATAGGTTACTGAATGATCAATGGGTTATAGAAGACATCAAGGAGGAAATTAAAAAATTCTTAGAGATAAATGAAAACACAGACACAGCATATCAGAATCTATGGGACACATTGAAAGCAGTTCTAAGAGGAAAATTCATTGCTTGGAGTTCATTCCTTAAAAAAAGAAAATACCAACAAATAAATGATCTCATACTTCATCTCAAAATCCTAGAAAAAGAAGAGCAAAACAACAGCAAAAGAAGTAGAAGGCAAGAAATAATTAAAATCAGAAGTGAAATTAATGAAATCGAAACAAAGGAAACAATTGAAAAAATTGACAAAACTAAAAGTTGGTTCTTTGAAAAAATAAATAAAATCAACAGACCCTTAGCCATGCTAACGAAGAGAAGAAGAGAGAGAACTCAAATTACTAGCATACGGGATGAAAAAGGCAATATCACAACAGACACTTCAGAAGTACAGAAGATAATCAGAAAGTATTTTGAATCCTTATACTCCAGTAAATTAGAAGATAGTGAAGGCATTGATAAATTTCTTAAGTCATATGATCTGCTCCGATTGAGTCAGGAGGATATAGACAACCTAAACAGACCAATATCAATTGAGGAAATAGAAGAAACCATCAAAAGACTACCAACTAAGAAAAGCCCAGGACCGGATGGGTATACAGCAGAGTTTTACAAAACCTTTAAAGAGGAACTAATACCAATACTTTTCAAGCTACTTCGGGAAATAGAAAAAGAGGGAGAACTTCCAAATTCATTCTACGAGGCCAACATCACCCTGATACCTAAACCAGACAAAGACACTTCAAAGAAAGAAAACTACAGACCAATATCTCTAATGAACCTAGATGCAAAAATCCTCAATAAAATTCTGGCCACTCGGATACAAAAACTTATCAAAAAAATTGTGCACCATGATCAAGTAGGATTCATCCCTGGGATGCAAGGCTGGTTCAATATACGGAAATCAATAAATGTTATTCACCACATCAATAGACTTAAAAATAAGAACCATATGATCATCTCGATAGATGCGGAAAAAGCATTCGACAAAGTACAGCATCCCTTTATGTTCAAAACTCTAGAAAAACTAGGGATAACAGGAACATACCTCAATATTGTAAAAGCAATCTATGCTAAGCCTCAGGCTAGCATCATTCTGAATGGAGAAAAACTGAAGGCATTCCCTCTAAAATCTGGAACAAGACAGGGATGCCCTCTCTCTCCACTTCTCTTCAACATAGTTCTCGAAACACTGGCCAGAGCAATTAGACAGATGAAAGAAATTAAAGGCATGAAAATAGGAAAAGAAGAACTTAAATTATCACTATTTGCAGGTGACATGATTCTATACCTAGCAGACCCAAAAGGCTCTACAAAGAAACTATTAGAGCTAATAAATGAATTCAGCAAAGTGGCAGGATATAAAATCAACACGCATAAATCAAAGGCATTCCTGTATATCAGTGACAAATCCTCTGAAATGGAAATGAGGACAACCACTCCATTCACAATATCCTCAAAAAAAATAAAATACTTGGGAATCAACCTAACAAAAGAGGTGAAAGACTTATACAATGAAAACTACAGAACCCTAAAGAGAGAAATAGAAGAAGATCTTAGAAGATGGAAAAATATACCCTGTTCATGGGTAGGCAGAACTAACATCATCAAAATGGTGATATTACCAAAAGTTCTCTATAGGTTTAATGCAATGCCAATCAAAATCCCAACAGCATTTCTTGTAGAAATAGAGAAAGCAATCATGAAATTCATATGGAAAAATAAAAGACCCAGAATAGCAAAAACAATGCTAAGCAGGAAGTGTGAATCAGGCGGTATAGCGATACCAGACTTCAAACTATACTACAGAGCAATAGTGACCAAAACAGCATGGTACTGGTACCAAAACAGGCGGGTGGACCAATGGTACAGAACAGAGGACACAGAAACCAATCCACAAAACTACAACTATCTTATATTTGATAAAGGGGCTAAAAGCATGCAATGGAGGAAGGATAGCATCTTCAACAAATGGTGCTGGGAAAACTGGAAATCCATATGCAACAAAATGAAACTGAATCCCTTTCTCTCGCCATGCACAAAAGTTAATTCAAAATGGATCAAGGAGCTTGATATCAAATCAGAGACACGCCGTCTGATAGAAGAAAAAGTCGGCTACGATCTACATATGGTGGGGTAGGGCTCCAAATTCCTCAATAGGACACCCATAGCACAAAAGTTAATAACTAGAATCAACAAATGGGACTTACTCAAACTAAAAAGTTTTTTCTCAGCAAGAGAAACAATAAGAGAGGTAAATAGGGAGCCTACATCCTGGGAACAAATCTTTACTCCTCACACTTCAGATAGAGCCCTAATATCCAGAGTATAGAAAGAACTCAAAAAAGTAGACAATAAGAGAACAAACAACCCAATCAACAAATGGGCCAAGGACCTGAACGGACACTTCTCAGAGGAGGACATACAGTCAATCAACAAGTACATGAAAAAATGCTCACCATCTCTAGCAGTCAGAGAAATGCAAATCAAAACCACCCTAAGATACCATCTCACTCCAGTAAGATTGGCAGCCATTATGAAGTCAAACAACAACAAGTGCTGGCGAGGATGTGGGGAAAAGGGTACACTTGTACATTGCTGGTGGGACTGCAAATTGGTGCGGCCAATTTGGAAAGCAGTATGGAGATTTCTTGGAAAGCTGGGAATGGAGCCACCATGTGATCCAGCTATTCCCCTTCTTGGTCTATTCCCTAAAGACCTAAAAAGAGCATGCTACAGGGACACTGCTACATCGATGTTCATAGCAGCACAATTCACAATAGCAAGACTGTGGAACCAACCTAGATGCCCTTCAATAGATGAATGGATAAAAAAAATGTGGCATTTATACACAATGGAGTATTACTCTGCATTAAAAAATGACAAAATCATAGAATTTGCAGGGAAATGGATGGCATTAGAGCAGATTATGCTAAGTGAAGCTAGCCAATTCCTAAAAAACAAATGACAAATGTCTTCTTTGATATAAGGAGAGTAACTAAGATCAGAGTAGGGACGAAGAGCATGAGAAGAAGATTAACATTAAACTGGGATGAGAGGTGGGAGGGAAAGGGAGAGAGAAGGGAAATTGCATGGAAATGGAAGGAGACCCTCAGGGTTATACAAAATTTCATACAAGAGGAAGTGAGGGGAAAGGGGAAAATAATACAAGGGGGATAAATGAAAGACAGTAGATGGGGTAGAGAGAGAAGAGGGGAGGGGAGGGGAGGGGAGGGGAGGGGAGGGGAGGGGGGATAGTAGAGGATAGGAAAGGCAGCATAATACAACAGACACTAGTATGGCAATATGTAAATCAATGGACGTGTAACTGATGTGATTCTGCAATTTGTATACGCGGTAAAAATGGGAGTTCATAACCCACTTGAATCAAAGTGTGAAATATGATATATCAAGAACTATGTAATGTTTTGAACAACCAACAATAAAAAAATAAAAAAAGAGAGTATAAGGGCATGATATTCTAAAAAATTTTATTATTAAGTCATTCTGTCCTTTTTTATTGATTATTTGGCAATCAATAATGTAGGAATTTTGTCTTTCCTTGCCTCTAAAGGAAACATCTATAAGCAGCTGATATTATTGTCACTCTTTGTGGCCATAACAATTGTGGTACACATCTAAAGAGACAGACCATTTCAGAGATCCTGGCCTTTAATGAGTCTCTTTTCTCCCAGTTTTCTAAAAATGAAGTTGGTTGTAACAAGTGATCTAAATTCTAGGTCTGATTGTACCCATGAAATAGTAAACAAAATCTAGTGTGACAATGAAGTTTCCTCGTAACACTGCCTTCATAGTGTCCCATAGATTTTAATAAGTTGTATCGGAGTTCTCATTTACCTCTAAATTTTTTATCTCCTCCCTGGTATTATCCATGTGTCATTCAATAGCATATTGTTTAGTCACCAAATGTTGGAGTAGGTTCTATTTTTTATTTTATCATTGATTTCTAATTTCATTCCATTATGGTCATATAGAATGCAGGGCAGTATCTCTATTTTTGTATTTGCTAAGACTTGCTTTGTGACATAATATATGGCTTATTATGGAGAAGGATCCATGTGCTGCTGAGAAGAAAGTGTATTTGCTTGTTGATGAATGGAATATTCTACATATGTCTGTTAAGTCTATATTATTGATTGTATTATTGAGTTCTATAGTTTCTTTGTTTAGTTTTTGTTTGGAAGATTTATCAAGTGGTGAGAGAGGTGCATTAAAGGCATCCAGTATTATTGTGTTGTGGTCTATTTGGTTCTTGTAATTGAGAAGGGTTTGATATACATAGATGCTTAATTGTTTGGGGCATAGATATTTATGATTGTTATGTCTTATTGATGTATGAATCTCTTGAGAAGTAACAAATGTCCTTCTTTATCCCTTTTCACTAGCTTTGTTTTGAAGTCCACTTCATCTGATATGAGGATGGAAACCTCTGCTTGTTTACATGTGATCCATGTGAGTGGTACGTTTTTCCCCACTCATACATTACTGGTGGGACTGCAAGTTGGTGCAACCAATCTGGAAAGCAGTATGGAAATTCCTTAGAAAACTTGGAATGGAACCACCATTTGACCCAGCTATCCCACTCCTCAGACTATACCCAAAGGATTGAAAATCAGCATACTGTAGTAAGGCAACCACATCAATGTTTATAGCAGCTCCATTCATAATAGCTAAACTATGGAAGCAACCTAGATGCCCTTCAATAGATGAATGGATAAAGAAACTGTGGTTTATATACACAATGGAATATCCCTCAGCATTAAAAGAGAATAAAATTATGGAATTTGCAAGTAAATGGATGGAGTTGGAGAATATCATGCTAAGTGAAGTAAGACAATCCCAAAGAACCAAAGGCCAAATGTTCTCTCTGATAAGTGGATGCTGATCCATGATGGGGGGCAGGCATGGGAAAAATGGAGGCATTTTGATTGGGCAAAGGGAGGGGAAACATAGGGGAGAGTGTATGGGGGCAGGAAAGCTGATAGAATGAGATGGACATTTTTTCTCTAGGAACATGTATGACTGCACGTAAGGTGTGATGCTACATCATGTACAACTAGAGAAATGAAAAGTTGTGCTGCAATTGTGTACAATGAATCAAAATGAATTCTGCTATCATATATACCTAATTAAAATAAATAAATAAAATTTAAAAATATTCAGTGTGATACGTAATTTTTATTTTATTTTATTTTGTTTGGGAATGGAAAATTGATTTTATTAAATAGAATCATAACAGTGTTTTGGGGTATGGGGACTGCACTGTACCCTGTTGGCAGTGACAGTTACATGAGTCTATACATATTTCTTTTTTTATTTTTAAATTTTTTTTATATTGTCTTCATTTAAGATTTTATAAATTGAAATAAAACTTATAGATAAGAAAATAACCTCTTTAAGGTGTATAATTCAATGATTTTTAGCATGTCCACACTATTATGCACTTACAGAACATTTTCATCACCCCAGAAAGAAATGCTCTATGCTGTATGTAGTCGCAGCCACCTGCATTGCCTATTCCCTACAGCACCTAGAGACTACTCATCTACTTCCGGTCTATTGTGGCTTTTGCCTTATTGTGGACATTTCACAAAAGTGAAGCTCTACATTATATGGACTTTTGGCTTAGCTTTTATTTATTTTTCTTAAGTTAGCATATTGCTTTTAATGTTCATCCACATTGGAGCCTGCATTGACTCTTACTTTTTATGGACAAATATAGTAAATAGTGTGGATGATACCACATTTAAAAAATTATTCATCAATTCATGAACACTTATACATAGTTTTTGACTATGATTCAAGTATGTTGCCAATATTTAATTGCTATTTATAGTTGAATTGCAAGTGTTATTTATATAGTCTGGGTACTCTGGGTACCAGATATATGATTATCAAGTATTCTCTTTGATTCTTTGGGTTATCTTTTCACTTTCTTGATGATTTGCCTTGAAGTATGAACATTTTCTATTTTGATGAAGTTCAATTTATCTACTTTTGTTGGTTTTGTTGCTTATACTTTTGGTGTCATATCAAAGAAATAATTGCTTGATCTATGGCCATATAGATTTTTTTCTTTGTTTTCTTCTGTTTTAAAGTATCAGCTCTTCCATTTTGGTTTATGATTCACGTCAAGTTTTTTCATATGACGTGAGGAAGGGATCCAACTTTATTTTGTTATTATTATTGAAAATATTATTCTTTCCACCACTAAATTTTTATGCCACCCTTCTTGAAAACAGTTGACCATAAAATTCAGGTTTACCTCTGAACTCCATATTCTTTTTGGTTAATCTTAATGTCTATCTTTATTTTGGTACCAAATTGTATAGCTTACCTTAGTTTTGTACTAACCTACAAATTATTCTTGACATATGGGAGTATAAGCTCTACACTTATGTTATTATTCATCAAAATTGTCTTGACTATTTTGGGACCCTGAATATGAATTTTAGTATCAGCTTGTCAATTTCTTCAAAGAGATGAACTGGTATCTTTGGGGGAGGGGATTATACTGAATATGTAGATCAAATTGGCAAAGTCTTGACATTTTTAAAAAATTAGCCTTCCATTTATTTGGGATTTTTATAATTTTTCTTCAATGGCTTCATAGTTTTAAGTGTACAGAAATATTTCTCTGGCTATGTTTACAACCAAGTATTTTATTCCTTTTGCTATCATTATAAATTATTTTTTTTCTTGATTTCATTTTTAGGTTAATCATTGCTAATGAATAGAAGTGCAAATGAATTTTGTATGTTGATCTCGTATCCTGAAACCCTTTTGTATTTGTCTATTATTCTAAATTTTTTTCAGGGATTCCTTAGGATTTTCTACATATAAAATTATGTTGTCTATAAATAGTGCTAACTTTTCAAACAAGTATTATTTAATCTATTTCTTATCTAATTTTCCTGGCTAGTACCTCTGAGTGGTTAGAGTGAACATCCTTATCTTAGTGCTCATCTTCAGGGGTAAGCTTTCAGCATTTTCACAATTAAGCATAATCTTTTTTTTTTTTATTGGTTGTTCAAAACATTACAAAGCTCTTGACATATCATATTTCATACATTAGATTCAAGTGGGTTATGAACTCCCATTTTTACCCCAAATACAGATTGCAGAATCACATCGGTTACACATCCACATTTTTACATAATGCCATATTAGTAACTGTTGTATTCTGCTACCTTTCCTATCCTCTACTATCCCCCCCTCCCCTCCCCTCCCATCTTCTCTCTCTACCCCATCTACTGTAATTCATTTCTCTCCTTGTTTTTTTCCCCATTCCCCTCACAACCTCTTATATGTAATTTTGTATAACAATGAGGGTCTCCTTCCATTTCCATGCAATTTCCCTTTTCTCTCCCTTTCCCTCCCACCTCATGTCTCTGTTTAATGTTAATCTTTTCCTCCTGCTCTTCCTCCCTGCTCTGTTCTTAGTTGCTCTCATTATATCAAAGAAGACATTTGGCATTTGTTTTTTAGGGATTGGCTAGCTTCACTTAGCATAATCTGCTCTAATGCCATATATTTCCCTGCAAATTCCATGATTTTGTCATTTTTAGTGCAGAGTAATACTCCATTGTGTATAAATGCCACATTTTTTTTATCTATTCATCTATTGAAGGGCATCTGAGTTGGTTCCACAGTCTAGCTATTGTGAATTGTGCTGCTATGAACATCGATATGGCAGTATCCCTGTAGTATGCTCTTTTAAGGTCTTCAGGGAATAGTCCCAGAAGGACAATAGCTGGGTCAAATGGTGGTTCCATTCCCAGCCTTCCCAGGAATCTCCATACTGCTTTCCAAATTGGCCGCACCAATTTGCAGTCCCACCAGCAATGTACAAGTGTACCCTTTTCCCCACATCCTCGCCAGCACTTGTTGTTGTTTGATTTCATAATGGCTGCCAATCTTACTGGAGTGAGATGGTATCTTAGGGTGGTTTTGATTTGTATTTCTCTGACTGCTAGAGATGGTGAGCATTTTTTCATGTACTTGTTGAAGAAGATGGAAAAATATACCCTGTTCATGGATAGGCAGAACTAACATCATCAAAATGGCGATATTATCAAAAGTTCTCTATAGGTTTAATGCAATGCCAATCAAAATCCCAATGGCATTTCTTGTAGAAATAGATAAAGCAATCATGAAATTCATATGGAAAAATAAAAGACACAGAATAGCCAAAGCAACTCTAAGCAGGGAGTGTGAATCAGGCGGCATAGCGATACCAGATTTCAAACTATACTACAGAGCAATAGTAACCAAAACAGCATGGTACTGGTACCAAAACAGGCGGGTGGACCAATGGTACAGAATAGAGGACACAGAGACTAATCCACAAAGTTACAACTATCTTATATTTGATAAAGGGGCTAAAAGCATGCAATGGAGGAAGGATAGCATCTTCAACAAATGGTGCTGGGAAAACTGGAAATCCATATGCAACAAAATGAAACTGAATCCCCTTCTCTCGCCATGCACAAAAGTTAACTCAAAATGGATCAAGGAGCTTGATATCAAATCAGAGACTCTGCGTCTGATAGAAGAAAATGTTGGCTCCGATGTACATATTGTGGGGTCAGGCTCCAAATTCCTTAATAGGACACCCATAGCACAAAAGTTAATAAGAAGAATCAACAAATGGGACTTACTTAAACTAAGAAGTTTTTTCTCAGCAAGAGAAACAATAAGAGAGGTAAATAGGGAGCCTACATCATGGGAACAAATTTTTACTCCTCACACTTCAGATAGAGCCCTAATATCCAGAGTATACAAAGAACTCAAAAAATTAAACAATAAGATAACAAATAACCCAATCAACAAATGGGCCAAGGACCTGAACGGACACTTCTCAGAGGAGGACATACAATCAATCAATAAGCATAATCTTTATTGAGGGTTTTCTGCAGATGTCCTTTATCACGTTGAGGATATTCCCATTCTATTCCTATATTTTGAGTACTTTTTAAATCATGAGAGGGTATTAGACTTTGTCAAATCCTTTTTTTCTGCATCTATTGAGATTATCATGTGCTTTTTTTGTTGTTTTCCTTATTAATATGTATATTCCATTAATTGATTTTCATATGGTAAACTAATCTTGCATTCTTGAGATACATCACATTTGTTAATGGTGTATAAGCTGTTTTATATGTTATTGTGTTTGCTTTGATATTATTCAGTTGATGATGTTTGCATGTATGTGTATCATGGATATTGGTCTGTGATCTGCTTTTTTGTGATGTCTTTTTGGTATAGATATCAGGATAACAGTAGCCTTATAGAACAAATTGGTATATTGTCCCTCTTATTCCAGTTTTGCAAGAATTTGTGAATTATTTCTTTAAATTTTTTTTAAGTATTTGGTAGAACTCATCAGTGAAACTGAACTGGGCTTTTCTTTATCGGAAGTTTATTTTATTATAATTTCAATCTTTACTTATGGGAAGTATTTTATTATGATTTCAATCCCTCAAATTATTATAAGTTTATTAAGATTTTCTATTTCTTCTTAAATCAGTTTTGGCAGTTTTTTTCCTATCATTTTGTCCATTTTACCTATATTATTTAATTTATTGGTATAAATTTTTACATTGTATGACTTTGTTCATCCTTTCTCTGGACATGGCAAAGTGCTTTTGTGAGAAAGCAGTAATGTCCTCTCTTTTACTCTTGATTTTAGCAATTGGAATTTTTTATCTTGTTTTATTAGTCTAACAAAAATTTCCAACTTTGGTTATTTTGGGGGTATTATTATTAATGAGATTTTTAAAAACACTTTTTGCTTGAAGGAAATACAGAAACCTCAGTAAACATTCCTTACTACTGATTATTAGAATCTAATAGGTTATCTTGTTTTTTTATAAAAGTAAATTAGTAATTACTGTTAGCCAACTATTTTCCTAAAACAGCTCATAGCACATCACAGACATATTCTCTGGGAATTCAGATAACAATTCTAAAATTATACTTTAAACCTTGATTTCTCCTTGGGTTACAAACTGGGTAAGTTTTGTAATGTAGGTGTTTGTAAATATATCCCCAGTCTACTTTTTTAAACTTAAGTTCATCTAAAAAAATAAGAATATAGACTCTTTTTTTTAAATCTGTGCTCTTGACATTCAAGATTTGTTCAACCAATGTGGATTCCACCTACTCATCATTATTTTTTTTGGCAGTACTAGATATTGGACCCAGGGGTGCTCTACCATGGAGCTACATTACTAGCCCATTTTATTTTTTATTTTGAGACAGGGTCTACCTAAGTTGCTAAGGCTGACCTTCAACTTATGATCCTCTTGTGGATTCATCATTTTTAACATTAAGGACTTCCCTTGTGTGTGTTTGTGGATGGAAGGGTCCTCTTCTTCCAGTCTGCACTTGTACAGAAGGTCCTTAATCAGTCCTCTTGATTATTTGGAACTTTTCCATGGTCATTATGTCTCCCTTGAGGTGGAGTGCCCAGATATGCATGTTGTACTCCAGATGCGAAAGCACCATGGCTTTGTGACAGCAGAGGATAATTTTCCTTGTGCTGTGGAAAGGCAGTTGCAGGCTATGTGAAAATGGTGATTTTGTAAAGGGGTAGGTCATAGGATGGTGGGTTTAAAAATCTGTGGAAAGAGGGAAGAAAAGAACATTTTTTTTTTCTGGGACAAATGCTTCAAATAAAGACAATAGTAACACATCTTCCAACCTGGTTTGTGACAAAAGTACACTTATTTTTGGTGAGAGCCTCCTGCTTACAAAAGTGTCCTTCTGCTGTCTGAAATCAGAATATGATTTGAAGTCTCCATGTGCCATCATTCATCTTAGCAGTCTTTTTTGCATCACTTCTGTTGCTCAGTCGCCAAATGGAAGATTAATCACAGAATTAGCATTTTCAAATCGCCAACAATCTCTTTTGCAGATGTGCAGTTATATCACTGAAGTCTGTTGTTTTGCCCTACATTTATTGTTAATAATTAATGTACATTCCTGGGTGAAATTATGTGCTATCACCATCTGGTTAATTTAATAGAAATAGTCAAATCTAAAGCACTTTATTAAATATGTTGGAAATAATCATCATCATTACTATAATGTAGCAAGCATCATGATTTTTTTTTCAATAAAAATGCCAGAAAATAGAACAGTTCACCATATGTCAACTTAGTTACTGTTACTACAAACTCATTTTTTGAAAAATGCTTTCTCATATTATGTAATCACTGTGGGAATTAACAGAATGCAAAGTTCATGGATTAAAAGGTAGACATAAGTGGTCTATTAAATTCTTAGTAAAGAAGATATAGAGTAAAGATACACCATATAATATTGGTGAAGAGAAATTATTTTCCAGCTCCTCATATTAGTCTCCACACTGAAAATCAAATAAAAATTCTGGAGTGTAATAATAATATAATTATTTAGCATTTTTCTTCTGAAAATTGTCTAAGAAAAACATGGAATGAGGTAAATTTTCCTTTGTGATTTTGTAAAGTCCCAATATGAGGGAAAAGAAACCACTCAATCATTATGCAGTGTGAACTTTGTGGTGTTTGTCTTTGAAGATTGAAGCATAAATCACCACCAAATTTTTGATATCATCTTGTTAATGCTTAACGTATGTAATGGAAAGCTCAATTCTTTAAGGCAAGGAAGTGACAGTAAACTCTTGAGGTTTTCCTGCCCCATAGCTGTTATTTCTCTTATCTTGATGCCTGAGATTCCTCCACATTTCTCATTTTCATAACTTACGTATGTAAACTATATCCTTCCCTTCCCTTTCCACTTGCTCCTCTACTAAGGGCAGCCAATGGCAAAATTGTAGGTTGTATGATGTCTCACTTACCTTTGTGACTTATTGTTTCCAGTTTTTCCAGCTGTGCATCTTTCTATGAGTGGATACTGGTGTATGTTAAGATTTCATTCAGGGCTTTGCATTGTCCACTAAAAAAGGCCCCAATTTACCCATAAGCATAAATGAAATCTACACTAGTTATTTGGTCTCATCCTGGTGATAAGAAATAGACATAAGGTACAGCCCCTGTCCTTGAGAAGAAAGAATTGAAACTGATTTTCTTTTTATTAATAATCTTTTAATTAATAATCTTACCCTATTTATTGAGATTTTTGTTCTGAATAGTTTATTTTTTATTTTTTTTATTTTTTAGTTTTTGGCGTACACAACATCTTTGTATGTGGTGCTGAGGATTGAACCCGGGCTGCACGCATGTCAGGCGAGCGTGCTACCGCTTGAGCCACATCTCCAGCCCCCTGAATAGTTTTTATACACTTTTCATGGATACTTTGAATCCTCAGAACAATCCTGTGAGGAAGTTACCATTATGAACACCATTTTACACACTGGGAGACTGAAGACTAGAGGAAACAGTTTACCTGACCAAAGTCATATCAAATAGGTAAGTGCTAGATCTGGGCTCTGAACTTAGGCAGGCACATCAAGGGTATGCTGCTCAACTTTGGCTACACACTGGAATTACCTGGACAATTTTGGGAAGTTTCCCCTGGAGAAAAAGTAATCTGTAGTGAGGCCTGAGGATCAGCATTTAAAATATCTTTTCAGGTGATTCTACCACAACTAGGGTTGAAAACTCAGGCTCCAAAAGCTCATTCTTAAGAGGAAATTAGCTTAAATTCAGTAGACGTCTGTAATTGCAAATATGGGTCACTTACATGATCTGTTTTTCTCCTCACTGCAAATGAACATAGACATTATCTTTTACAGACAAAGAGACTCAACATAGATTAAGCTGTGTGGTTAAAATTTTCCAAAGTGACGACTTTTAGATGTGAATAGAGTTCCTTTAACTTCCAAATCCAGGACTTTTCAGAAAATGTTATATCCCATATAAAGTAACAAATATTTACATGTATCTAGTATGTGAAGGGTAATGTGCTGTTACAATGGCAATGCATAAAATTACATTAAATATTATCAAAGTGGTATATGATTAGGTGTTGAATTGTGTAGTTCTGGACAAAGTGAAGGTTTCAGAAGAGGATAGATGTTGATAGACTGTTAGGGAATGCTCAGTCATAGGTTGACTCAGAGAAAAAAGAAATGTTGACTAGCAAAGAGATTTCAGATTAAAAAAAAACTTCAACTTTTTAAAAGGAGAAAAACAAAAAAATAGTTCACAGAATTAACCAAGGTCTCCTCATTTAACCTACTATAATGTAGCAATGGAACAATGAAGAATCAACCAGAGCATCTCAAAAATATCATGACTTATCTTTGCATCAGCATAGGAAAAATAGGGGAAAACTTCTGGTTTAGAGAGTTATATTGATGAAAAATCCTAAAAATTTCATTTATTTGTAGGACCATAACCGGATAGGTTTTACTCCCTCTGCCTGTGACATGTGTCTTGCTGAGTCAAATAGGATGCAGGGCAGCAGGGCAGTTTTTGTTACCAGGGCTTCATAAGTAAGCTGTTTCCCCTCCCCAGACTTCTAATATTTGAGATAAAATTTAACTACTTGGTTTAAAGTTTATTCTTGGGCTGAATAACTTTCTCAATTTTCTTCAAATTGTTACCTCCATTTTCTTCCATTTTCATCAGCACTGATACCTTGACTAATAATTAGAGCCCCGATTCCTATGTTGCTTTTATAAAGTAAGCATGTTCTTTTTAGGCTTAGATTAACATTTATTTAGTAAAATTACTATTCATTTATTCACTAATTCAAACCTGGCATTTTTATGGTACCCACTGTGTTCCTGACATTATTCTGGTCAGTGAGATATGTAGTGAATACAATGAATTTCTTGCTTATTTAGAGCTTAACTTCTAGTGGGGTTAATGAAAAAGACAGGCAATAAATCATAGACAGTATATTGAATGATGACAAGTGCTATGGAGATAAGTAGTTCAGAAAAATAAGACTAGGAGGAACCCAGAATGGGGTGTATTCTACTTGAGGGGGAAAATTAGTGGGAAGATGAAGGGAAGTGGACTGATCCATTTACACGTATGGAAGAAGCGTTTTTTCTTGGCCAGGAAAATGACAAGGGAAAGATCTTGAGGCAGGAGTAGACCTGATATATTTGAAAAATAGCAGAAAACTCATGATAGCTTGAGTATAGTGAAGAGAGAAAGGTCAGGGACCCGTTCAGTGAAGTTGCGGAGAGCTTAATACTTAGAGCTTCAAAACCATGGAGACTTGCCTTCTGCTGTGGAGAAATGGCAAACCAGTAGAAGAATTTGAGTAGAGGAATTATGATCAGATTAAAGTTCTTAAAAGTTGTTCGAGTTGCTCTGGATCTGTAGGTAGGGAAGCCGATTATAAAGTGATTGCAGTGTTGTTGCTGAGGGATGATGGTTGATTCCACTGGAATGCCCTTGTAGGAAGAAAACTAGTTACACTGTTACTATTTGGAAAGTGGAGCCAATGGAATTTTCTGTGGGACTGTGGTCAGTTATAAATTAAATAGAGGACTCAAGGATCACTCCAAGCTTTTAGACCTAAGTAAAAAATGAAAAAAAAAATGGAACAACCATTTACACAGATGGAGAAAACATCTGGTGGAGCAAGTTTGGGGTAAAATCAAGGGTTAATTTATACAGGTTATTACTCAGCAATAAAAGAGAATAAAATCATGGCATTTGCAGGTAAATGGACGGAGTTGGAGAATATAATGCTAAGTGAAGTTAGCCAATCCCCCAAAAGACAAATGCCGAATGTTTTCTCTGATATAAGGTGACTGATATAAGGGAGGGAGTCCATAGGAGGAATAGATGAACTCTAGTTAGGGCAGAGGGGTGGGAGGGGAAGAGAGGAGGCAGGGGGTTAGCAATGATGGTAGAATGTGATGGACATCGTTATCCAGAGTACATGTATGAAGACATGAATTGGTGTGAGCATACTTTATATACAGAAATATGAAAAATTGTGCTGTATATGTGTAATAAGAATTGTAATGCATTCTGCTGTCATGTATTTAAAAGATAACATCAATTTAAAAAAAGAAAAAAAATAGTTTCTTTATACAGGTTCAAATATAATGCCTATTAGACACACATTTGTAGATGTTGAGGAGGCAAATGATTATATGATTATAGACTTTAGATAAAAGGTCAAGGATAACAGCCAACAGCATTTAGATGACATAAAGCCACAGCTCAGAAGAAGGTACTCAAGGGATGTGTGTAGATACTGAAGAATCCAAAATCTCAGCCCTGGAATTTCCCAGTATTGTGACTTTGGTAAAGTGAAGAGAAGTCTGAAGAGGAGTATGAGAAAGAAAAGTGTGAGGAGATGAAGTAGGAAAAGTGTCCCCAAGGCCACAGAAGGAAGGACTTCAAGAAAGAGAAAGTGATGTGTTCTGTCAAATGCAGTTGACAGAAGGGGACATCAAGTTTGATCACTGATGTTAACAAGAGTTGTTTTAGTGGGTTCATCAAAAGACTCCAAAGTTGAAATGTTATGTACGAAAATATGCATGTTACTTTCTTAGACAGGTGAACGAAACATCTATCCTTCATGGCTCTTTCATTTGTTCAAATTTACCAAAGTATCTGCCAGGTATTTTATTTGGGGAGTTTAGTAGTAATATATGTGAACTGACTTTCTTGCCTATGGAAAATTTTTCCAATTGGCAAGGTTAAATGTCATACGTGGAAAAAATGACATAGTCAACATGCTGTTTGATCCGTGGTACTTCAAACACCCAGTTGAACTGCAGATTCACCCCTGATGATCCTGGTAGACATCACTGAGGTACAACTGAAGGCCTGAGAGGTGAGGATTTGAATCTAAAGGTCTAAAGTTACTCAAAATTGTTCTCAACACTTGGATAAAGGTGTGTGTGGGGGGGAGGGTGGGTATACCTGAAATATTAATATTACAGAACTCTCTAGGAATTTGTCCTTATGCATGATTAGGTTCTTAAAATTTGAGTATGAGAATGGATGAAGTTTTTAAATTTGGCCAAATGTACTGTGTTGGTGAGCCCAATGAGCACCTGGAGTTTCCATCAAGGGCAATGCTGTAGTGCCAGGCCTGGGCTGCATTTAGAGTTGGGGCCAAGTTTATATCTCTGTATTCTGTGCTCCTGATATTATGGTGCAGGTGCCAAAGAAAGGGTTTGTCTTAAACCATTTGAACTAAACAAGCAAACTTCTGCCATTTATTTTGATTTGCAGTTGCTTTCACATCTGTCTCAACTCTGTCTTTTCTTCCTGCACCTAAAGGTGACCCTCTACTTTGCCTATCTATAAAAGCAGCCATTACTGTTCATTTGATGTAAGTTTCTTTTATTCTAGAATTTTCATGTTAGAAGGAGGCATTTAACTTTTCTTGACCTCAGTTTCAGCTTTTTAAAATAGAAGTTTAGATTAGCTGATCTGTGTGATCTCTTCAGGTGCTGGAAAAAATTATAAATTTTATGGGTATATGTTAATAAACATGAAATCATGCTATTAGACATGAAGAGTGACTTGAAGTGCTTTTTTTCCCTCATAAGGGCACGAATAGCGCTATGATGGTGTTCAGTCACATTAGAAAAAGAGGAGAAAAGGTTACACAGTATCTCATAATCCTGAGATGTGGTGCGTAATTATCCATTTGCAAAAGGCTTTCTTTATGTTCTGTTTCACTGAGAAAGTTAGAACAAAGTGAAAATAAAGTTCTGCAATTATGAAATCTGCTCACTTTGCTCTTTCTGCTCTTCAAAGTAAATTCTGTGTTAATAGAGAAAAGTTAGTTAGTGTAACAGACTCCTAATTTGTTACCATTGTAATTATTTTTTTTTCAGACCCATTAACAATTGTGAATAGATTTAATGCTCAGGAAAATGATGATCTCAGCTGTGGTCTGTGGCACCAGCTTGCTGGGATTAAATTTTGACTTAACGAATGTCATCTTTTCTACTTGCTTACCTGAGATTAAATACTCTGCATATCACCAATGAATCATTCATTCATTCATCCATTCAATCTTTGTTAAGCACTGTGTATATGTTTTGTGTGAAGCATCAGAGATAAAGCAGAACATGAGTCAGAACTTCCTGTCCTATGAGGAAGACAGACATACATTTAAACAAATTACTACTAAGTGTGGTGCTTTTTATGATAGAAAAAAAAAATAAGATGTCTGTTACTTAGTCGGGTCAGGAAAGCTCTGGAGGAGGTAAGGTACAAGCTGAAGTCTAAAGATGAATTGGAACTAGCCATGTGAAATGTGTATATATTTCTGTTTTGTCCTTGCATGTATGCCTGTGTGACTTTGTGTGGGAAGAATATAATAGGGATTCAGATAGAAAAACAGTATGTGCAAAGGGAAGAAAATACAGCAATATCAAGAAATCCAGCAGAGACCAATATTAATGAAATAGGAGGGTGTAAAGAGGAAGAAATTGGTGGGATATGAGAGAAGTGAATGAGAGAAAACTTTGTAACATGATAAACAGCTTTTATTTACTCCTAAGAAAAAAGGTAAAAAGAAAGATACAATTAGATGTGAATTAAAGAATGCTAATTCTGGTGAAGAGAGATCAGGGGTCAGGGAGATTGATTAGTGCATTTTGAGACTTTCATACTGTGGTCCTGGAGGGAGAGAGCTGTGTCTTAGACTAGGTCATGAAAACTGAGTCCTGAGCTTAAGGGCTGTTTAACAGATGAAACCAACAGAGGTTGTTGAAAGTAAAACTAAATGAGAGGGAAGAGTCAAAGATGAGTCCCAGGTTTTGGCTTGAGTGACTGGGTAGGTGGCATCCCTTTATAACCTCCTACTGTGGTGTTGCCACTTGATAAGATGGGCCATTCAGGAGTGCTGAGATGCGGAATTCAAGAGGAAGACAAGGGATAAGTCATGCAGGGGAACAACAGTTTTGAACTCAGTATGGGATTTTTAAAATTGAGAAGAGCGTTAAGATGTCCAGGTGGAGATGCTGACAGGCAGGCGGATGTGTGCATCAGGAATAGAGGAGGGAAATCTGGATGAGATTCGACAGTCATTGGTGTGTAGGTGCTCTCAGCCTCTGAAGCATGGTCATTGCCCTCTGCTACAGAGCTCAACTTACCTTGAATTAGCTGTCTCTGAGTACTTCTTATCCCCCTTTCTAGACTGGTTTTCTTAAAGGCAGAAACCAAATTGGCTAATTTTTGTCAACTTCACAGTTTCTAGCATGGTGCCCCAGGCTGGGACCTTACTCAACAACTACATACTCTGTGAGTTGTCTTCTCTGACCTTCCCTGGCCAGCTGTCTTGGCTATGGCCCACTGAGCCTTATGTCTAGGCTCTTCCTTCTGTGCTGAAGAACACTCCTCTCTCCTATCCTGGTTTAAACCCTGCCTCCTTCCTAGAGTCTAATTTTTCATGTCTAGAGAAGATAGCACAGACTACAGACATCACTAAACTTGGGGTGAGGAGAATAGGGGACAGAGGGACAGACTCAGTAGTGCTTTTTTTTGAGTTGGGGTCATGGACAAGTTGTGATATTTCTTCACCCCTGAGTTTACCCGTCTGCTTAAGAAATAGTCTCCAAAATCCTTTCTAATTCCAACAAACTCCAATTCAATTTTTCCTCGCTTATCTATCTTTTAAAAAATTCTCTTCAGTTCTGAATTGTGCATGTGGGAGTTTATATCCCTAAATGTATATTCATTTGTATATTTTATAAATCTTTCTCTGCTCAAATACATTCAAAAGCTCATAAAGGGTTATATTTTCTGGCTCACAGAGTAGCTTTCTGTTGGATGCAATGATAACACAAGACTCTCAGTAAATACTTTTTGGATCAATTGGATAGAAACAGAACCATCACCAACATGCATCTGATCACTCCACTGATTCTTCATACCTTTGCCTCACACATTCCCAACTTGGCAGGTGTTGTGGGGCAGGAATAAAATTCTGTTGTTTCTCTAAGTCTTGCTCAATGTTAGATGATAATCTCTCTGGGATGCTAAAAAAGTTTTTCTTTTTTTTTTCCTAAGCAGTAGAAAACATTTCTTCAAACAATAATCTTATATCACATTTCAAGAAGTATTTAAAAATTAAATGAGAATGAATCTCATTATAATATTTATGGAGCCTGGAAACCCTTTACATAAATTTGTACTTTATGTTTCATCCTTTCAGTACATTTGGGCATGACGCTTAGATTTCTGGAGAGATTAGGTGTTTCTCAAGTTTCTAATTTTCCAGCTCTATAATTCTAACTGCCAATGAATGGTCTGGCTTTGTTTTTTGTAGCAGGGTTACACTAGATACTGTAGGAGCTTTCAGAGATGAAAAGAATGTAGCCTCTGGTATCACTGAGAAGGATAATCTACCCATAAGCACACATCAAGTAAAAGACCCTAAATAAAAGCAAGGCATTTTTTCCTGTCTATGGAGGAGTAGAAGCAGGTGATCCACACAGTCTCTTCCAGTTTTCACGTTCTGTGATTCTAAGTGTTAATGATGTGACCATGTACGTTAAGTGCTTTGAGCTCAGGAGTAACGCACTATATAAATTCAAGGACCATTACGTGCATAATCACAGCTGCTAAGCAGGGACAAATTCCCTATTTGCATGATATCCTCAAGAAATCCCAAGAGAAACATGGTTTAGGACCAAAACACTATTACCTTTTTCTTTATGGAAGAAAAGAAGAAATGAAGGAGGGAAATAAGGCAGGAAGGAAGGAGGGAAGAAAGGTAAGGCCAGCCTCCTCTGCTTCACAAGCTCTTCCACAACCCAGTGTCGCAGGTCAATCATTCACTTGTCACTTACGAAAATATCCCAAAAAATATTCTTCCCAGATTCAAATAAAATTTCCAATGTCAAGCCGTGCCGGTTGCCAGAAGTGTGTCTAGGTTAATTGCACACCTGCATTTTATTTCAAGTAAATTGCATGATGCCCCCCCTTGTTTGTGCCCCTCACAAAGCAGGAACACACCTGTCTGGAGGCTCTTTGGGCATTGAAGGGCTGCAAGAAAAAATTAGTCATCCTCTTTTCTTCCCTGTGACTTCTTTGACCTTGAGACTTCTAATGGCATCTCAGACAAAATGAACATAATCTAATGGACAGCGGGGAAGAGGGAACGGCTGGGTACATCTGTCGTATTACTGGGCTGTCTGAACAGTCAATGAAGCAGGGCCAAACCATAAGAGGCCTGTTCAGTTTAGCTCCAGGGTCTGCAGAGAAGGAGCACAATCATTTATCTTTATTTACTGAACTCTGCTTTCTGTTTAAGAAAAAAAAAATTGACAGGTTGACAAAAACCCGCGTTGGCGCTGCCCGCTGCCCAGAGATAAATGCTATTTGTGCTCTGGAGAGTCAAGGACAGCTCACAATGCCCTTTAGTTGGTTTCAGTAGGTACCTATTATATGGAAACAAAAATGCCAGGGCATGTGGATACTTTTTCCCCCACCAACACCTCACATCTTCCCCGTAGATGGATTCCTATAGATGAATCTGTAAGAAGGAATTCTTGAAAAGAAGGGGAATAAGAATTCCCCCAGAGAAGCAAAACAAATTGGAAGAATTCAAGCAAAAGAACAAGAAGACAATGACAACTGGGAAATGTTGGAAATCCCATTGGTTGTTCTATGATGAGATGGTAAGAGATCTGTCTATGGCATCCATAACAGAATATTCTTCCACTTACACTAAAAAAAAAAAAAAAATGGGAGACACCAATAGTAGATGGCCCAGCTACAAGGAAAACTTTCTTTCTGTGCTGAAGAGCAAGAATTCTCAAATAGAATTTAAAAATCCTGTTCAATTGTGTCTATTCTTCACTGAGTCTCATCTCTCATCCTTTCAGTGTCATATCTACAGCGTACCACACTTTTCTTAGAACAGTCATTGACAAAGTGGGATTCCTGCCCCTCAGGGAGTGAATGAGAGTCTCAGCTAGAAGTGAGGAAAATACAGGAGCTTCTTTCTTTCTCTCTCTTATCCTTCAAAATTTCTATTTATTGTGGATTTTTCATGCATATATTTATACAATAATACTTAGACATGATTCATAAATATGAAATTTTGTACACACACACACACACACACATACACATACACACACAGATGGGGACCACAGCAAAGAAAATCTAAGACCATCTGAGCTTCAGGAGTGTGTTAAGTGTGTTAAGCCCATTGAGGTCAATTCCTCAGGTTAATTACTTAGACTTAAGATGCCCTCCTGTTTATGGAGATAACTTTCCAATGATTCTGGGAAGCTCTTTATTCCCTCTAATTCTTAAATGATAATGCACATTGCAATAGGTGTAACATCGCTTTTTCCCTCTCTCTTAAGATATTCTTGTGTATATTAACAGTGATCAATTTTAGAGATACTCTCTGCACTTGTCACTTGACTCATGCCATTGACATAATAACCACAAAGTCCTTTGTGGACAGGGGTTAAGTTGTCACTGAGTGGGGAAAACTCAAGAAAGACTTTAAGGTTTGGGGTTTTCTGCATTTGGGTGTAGGAGAGTGTCAACAGAGATCAACAGAGACCCTCTATGCTATAGTGAGCCTGCTTTGGGGGCACTGGAAGAGACAGCACAAAAGAAGAAACATCAGTTTCCTGGACTAAGTTTGATGGGTATCTGTTTTAAGCACTAAAAAAAAAAAAGAAGAAGAAGCAAGTGTTTATCTGAGAAGACCTTTAATATTGAGAATAAAATGGAGGTCTGAACAGAGACCGGGGTCCCAGAGTTTTGGAGCCAAGTTTTGTTGAGATCCCAGGCATGGTGTTGGAGGGCTGGGATTAGTGGAGGCAGGGTGAGGTGGATTTATGAGGTCAGAGCTGAAAAACTTGAAGAGAAGCTAAAAGGGATCCTACTGACACAAAGCATGATCTCATTAGATGAGTGTTAATAAACCAGCCATTGGAGGAATGTTAGAAAAGGCCACCAAGAGGGTATGGATGGAAGGAAACTACATGATTGTGGCCTAGGATAAGTTAGGTTGGTTTACTACTGATCCCTTGATCTCTCCAGTGGCACTTGAGGAGGAGACTAGTGCATTCTGCTGAGACAAAGTTGGCAGTTGCAGAGGGCGGCCGGTAGGGTGGGGGAGATTATGTTTCTAAAAGTCATTTTAAAAAGTTTCTGATCCATGATTTGTGCTGGCTTGTAACACCATCACTGTACCATGTTTTGTCATGTTTAGGGAATTCACCTTGACTGATACAGAGGATGGGGCCATAAGAACCTGATGATGTGGGCTGGAACCTTTGAAGAAATAATTTTATGAACTTAGTCTTATGACAAGAACTCCAGCAAGCCTGACTGTCTAGGCTCTGAGCTATTTGCTAAAATTGTTGACTAATATTTTCTACCCCCTGAGGAAATAAGCAATCACAATGATACTTTTATCATATTAACTAAGAAAACAATACATTTATTTTAAAGAGTGTAGCTATGTACTTCATCTATTTACTTAATGATTTACATTAATAAAACAATTTTGGGATATTATGATGCATATTTTCTGAAAATGTCTCAACTAACTATTGTTGTCTATTCATTTTGCTATAATTTAATAATTCAACTCAAAGCTCTTAAGAATAATTATTTTGAGATATTGAAAATAATCACCATTTTCTTCCTTAATATTTATTCCAGTATTATTTATATAGTCATTGTGCACTGTAGCCATGAGTGGTTGTATACTTTTTATTCTTTAAAATCTGTTCATAATTTGAGTTTTTATTTCTATTTGATTTAATAAGCACTGAACATTTAGCTGTATGCATGGTATATGTGAACTACTAGAAAGAAAGGTGTAGATATCCTGGCCTATTAAACATGATATCTAGGGAATTCTTTGGTCTAAAAATAAAGCACAGTGTTTTGGGGCTTAACATGATAACAGATTCCTTGTTTTTCATGTTAGAGTTCCATGTGGATCCTGCCAGTTTTCCTAGGAAAATATGTTCTAGCACAGAGTTGAGAGCCCAGGATAAATTTCAAGTGCAGACCCAGAAGTGACTTCATTGCTCTGAGGACATTCCATTGACTGGAGCCTAATCACCATTTCAAAACACACTATAACTTTACTTTTTCTAACCTCTTCCTCTTGTACAGTAAGCTTGCTAGGAATTCAATCTGAGTTCCACAATATAGCAGGCATCAGTTCTACCAATATTTTTCCTATTGCAAAACATGCATTGCCCATTTCCCAATCTTTGTTTCCCTAGTCTCATGGGTTCTGTTACCTCTCATCATACAGGTGCTATGTCAGTACCACCTACATACCCTGTTCTTGTTGCAGCTGTTCCTCACCACAAGATACTCACCTTAACATCATTTTAGTATGGCTATGCCATGATTTAATCATGAATGCACTGTAGAATAATAAACATGATCAAGAATTAAAACTAGAAATAACTGCAGAATTCAGTTAAAATGGAAGTGAGGAAAGATGTAATTTAGCAGTGGCATTCAGGCATGAAACAAGTGAAATAAAGGCAGAGTAACTACTTGGGAGATGATTGCTATACCCCGAGAAAGCATAGCAGGAGTTTAAACCAAGGTTATGTGCAAGAAACAGAAAAAAAAACGGGGAGTCATCTAAAAGATATCCTGAAAGAAGAACATCTGGCTTTGTACAAAAGTAGTCAATCAAAGTCAAAGGCACAGGTACTAATACCAATTATTCAATTCACTTGCTGTTTAATTACCTTTATCCTTCAAAGCCTTACACCAAGACTGAGATGGTCCAATCTGACCTACGGGTTTCTAAAGTTTGTTTTGAGAATCAAATAATGTTAAATAAGTGAAAAATGTTTTGTAAAATGTAATATGCAATGCAAATGTTAATTAAGTTATTAAGTAAGAAGGAAACATTTTAAAAATGACTTCCATGTAACTGATGTGATTCTGCAATCTGTATATGGGGTAAAAATGGGAGCTCATAACCCACTTGAATCAAATTGTGAAATATGATATATCAAGAACTATGTAATGTTTTGAACAGCCAACAATAAAAAATTAAAAAAAAATGACTTCCAAAAGTTGTGCTGGGTTATCGAAATATTTCATTCCCAAAAGAAATGATGAGGAAGTGATAGGTGGGACATGATAAAGCACTTGGGTTGGGCCACAGTATGTTAGAGTTTTTATCCAGATTTTACTTAATTTTTATTTTTAGGTGGATATATTCATCAACAGTGTGCCATAATTAAATTCTCCAGAAAAAGATCCTGAAATGATGAGTTGTGTGCAAGGGACTTGTTAAAGGTGAACATGGTGAGAAAGTGGAGAGTCAGGTCAGGAAAAGGGAAGAAGTCAAACAAGACTGAAATTTCAGGCAAGGAGGGTAAAGTCAGCCTGATACTGGAAAATTCTGGATTTTTAGTCATGTCTGTGTTTGCCATGTGAGGCAAGGGAGCTAGATTTTCATACTTCTGAAATTCTAGGGTTCAGTTGTGGTCTAAAATCCTGGGGAACAAAAACTTCTAGGTGCTTCTTGACTTTTCTCAAAAGTTGGCAAATGGGCTCTAGGAACCAATGACAGGAATCTGGGTAAAGAAAAGCTGTAGGTGTGGTCAGTTGCAATACGAAAACATGGACACCAGAAACAGCAATTGAAATCTAATATGATCCAAAGGTGACTTCACAACTGCAGTATTTGATCTCAGGAGAAAGGGTGAATTGTGTAATCTCTTTTTTTTAGACTCTGATAGGTAATTAAAGTTTAGGTTTTGATATGTTAATGATATCTTTAAGTATCTCTAAGCCTTTTAATTATTACCTTTCTAGCCATAATTTTCTAATTTATAGACTCTAATATTAACTTTTTCCTAACTTTCTTCTCTTGTCCTTGGAGATCTGAAATGACAGATTGGTAACTTAGGCAAAGTTATTCTCAGTGGTCTAGTGAATATTTGGAAATGTTTCACATCTTCTCACTCCTACCCATCTTCCCCTGGACATCTCAATACTCAGTCTTCACTCCCAGTGAGGTCAGTAAATTCACACGATGTTACATATGTCTAGTAGAGACTGTGTTTTCCAAAATCTCCTACTCTCCCTCACTTCCCCTGATCTTTATGGATGTTTTTGTTTAATAAAAAATGTTTTCTGATGGTAGAATTTTGTGTAATACCATATGATTGCTGAAGAGATTTTTTTAAAATTCTTATTTTTATTAGTTCACAGTATTTTAGAGAATGTTAGGACTAGGAGAGATTTAATTCATCTCATCCTGTGCTCCATTTGATGTTTATGAAGCACTGGATTCTTTAAAAGTAGGCTAATTTTAGGGAATATTTTGGTCAACCCCATCCATGACTTAGTACTATGGAGCAATAGGGGAAGAGTCTGCTGACTTGGGGGTATAAGTATGAAGATGCTGAAAAAGAAGATACAGGGCTTGAACAGGAGGAAGAAAGCTCCACGTTACAGGAACCTCTGGCTCCCTCACTGCTACACAGACTTCTTAAAGATGTCTTGAAGGCAAATCTCCCACAAAATGCTTTCTGAGTCTACAAATGAAGTTAGGAAGATTTTATTCCCTCCCTGGGAAGTGAGGATTTATGTGGCAGAATTTTTACTTAGTAATTAATTTGGACCCCAACAGTGTGGAGATGGTGAGAAAGGGACCCTATTAAGACTTGATATTAAGTTAATAGCAGGTGACAGTGACTTCATCAAAACCCCTGTGCAAAACATCAAGTAGATGGAAATTTCAGTTCTGGTACATTACTCAGCTGAGTATCTTCAGACCTGCTTACAAGGGTCATAAAGATTATTTGTACATTAAAGAAGGGCCTGTCCATCAAGCTCAGTATGAAAAGAGAAGCAGGAAAATTACCATCTCATCAAATGCAAAGAAATATCAGTGCAATTCCACTAATGAAACACCCCAAACTGCAGACAATTCTCATAGACCATTTTTCATGATTTCTTTAGACACATAGAAAAGATACATATATACATGTACACATGCAAGCACATACATGTACATAAATGCTTGCTAAATAGGTAGCAAAGGTCACATAATAAAGTGGAAGCTTAGTAAGGGTAGGGCAAGCATAAAAAATATAAACACAGCATCTTGGGAATATTAACCCCTCTGTTTCATTGCCATAGAAGGTCATTGTTTGTGGACAGGGATCTAGACAAAAAGCAATAGCAGAAAATATCTGAATAAAATTTCCATCAAAAGACAGCACTTTCCACCGGATAAAGTTATAATATTAAAGAATGATGCAATTAAGTGTCCAACCTATGTAGCAATTTGGAAGGTCACGGGGCATGCATTTCCTTTTGCACACTTAGGATAATGACAGGGCAACTGGACTAGCTTGTATTCACCATCAATCAAGGCTGTGATTCAGCAGCTCTCCTGTATTTTCTGAATAGGAAGCTCGAAAGTTGTGTGCAAGTGGTTTGCAACAGGGATATCTTTTCTTCTTACCTCTGTCCCTTGTGTCTTCTATAAGCCAAAAGGACATTTCTGATTAATGCGGTAATTAGATGGTTATTAAAAACAGTAATCATCTAGAAATTATTTGGTGTCATAAACATCCCATACAGAAAAAAATATTTGAACATTTAAAAGTTGAACATTACAATTGGCTTCATATGCAAGAAGCCAAAAGAGACATAAAAATTTTCAAGTTCCCAAGAAAGCACTCACATTAAGAACAAGTTGTCTTCTTGATCAGGGTTGAAGTTAGTGCCACACATACAACAGATTCCCCTTGTGGCCAATAGCAATGAACCAATTTCTATTAATGAAGAGCTCATGTTTATGGCTAATATAGAAGAAAATGTACTGAAGGAGGGAGCTCAGTCATTCATCGGAGATAGCTTAATTCTGGTAATTTCCAATTTCCAAGCTTGTTTTAATTTGTTATCAAAGTAATCACTCATTCCGGCTGGAGTCAGAAATAGCTTTTTGTCGTCTGCAGCCTGACAGATTATTCAGATGGAACCCATTTTTTTAAAGCTCACCTGCTCAGCATCTGTGATATGTTCACAAGTTCCAAAAGGTATAGTTTCCAGCATCAGATCCAAGATGAAAAGGACTGAGGTTGCTTTCCTGCAGTTTTCTGAGCCAGAGAAGATTTCATGACTCTAAATCCTGATTGAAATTCACATACAAAGAAGAGAAGATGTGGGGGATCAGGGATGGGAGGATGGGGTAGCCATCAGATGTCATCTCTATACCAACCTAACCTTGCAAGTGTCCTTGTTCACCCTTGCTGCAGGGAAAGTTTACCTAGATTTTGCTAAAAATATGGGACTACTTTTGCAGGATTGCCCTTGGCTTTTCAAATACTAGTTCATATTTCCTTTGATCCATAGTATTCATTTGTCCAGTGTCCTGGAGAATGGTCAATTCAGTATGTTTGGCCAGCTGCATAGAAGCTCAGCAAATGGTGCTGTGCAAATACTAAACAGTATTTAGTAATTGAACTTTGAGGTCCACATTGGATTATGCAATTTACAAAGATGGCTATCATCAACAACTTAGACATTGACTTGCATTGTATAATTGGGGACAGAGTGATAAAATACAAGTTTCTACCCACTGCCCTCCTTCATGCTAAAGCCATGTGGGTAGAGACTATATTGGAAGCACATGGGATTTTATTAAGATATGGAGAAACTAGAAAGATCCTAAGGCCACTTCTACAGCACAGGAAATGGCACTGTGGCTTGATTGAGTTGACCATATTTGCACAGCTTGGTAAGGTTCCAGTGAGGATTTGAGGGGTGATTCATAGCCAGAGTTTTCTTAACATCTGAAGAAAATATAGCAGTAGAGAAAGAGATGCTAGAAGAAGACAAAGACTAGAAATTTATCAGGGCTGTGGTAAATTAAACGAGAAAAAAAGAGGTCCAGGAGAACATCCTTGTCTCAAAGACTTATTATTCCTCTGAGTTTGTTATCTCAGTTGAACTCCCCGAAGTTCCTTTTTTTTTTAAAGTAAAGCAGAAGAGATCAGAAAAGATAAAGCAGATATTCATTAAAATCAGGACTTTAGGATGTGCTTTTTGAATATATACAAAAAATGCTAACAGACCCAAACCACAGTCCCCTCATTGTCACTGAGTAGCTTCCAGGGATGATAATGAAGAATTGTCTCCTCTTTATTGCTTTGGCTGATGCTTGAATCTGTGGCGCCAAGAATCTGGATCTCCCAGAGCCAGGCAGTGGAAAAACAATACATTAGCATTAAATAATGGGATCTCTGGTGCCTGGATTGCAGTGGAGGAAGGGTTAACTGAGCTGGGGCTTTGTGTTGTGGGAGACTCCATCCATAATCTCTTGTTTTTCTAGGATGGGAGGAAAAGGGAGCCTTGGGGGAGGAAAACACAGAGTGCCCTAATCTTATGATAAAAATAATATGATTCCTATACCTGCTATCTCTCCCCACCAGGTTTCTGCTCCTCTACTGAACACTGGTAATGCTCATAAATGTCGGTTAAAATAAAAATTTCTCTTCCATTAAACATATGAAAAATATGTTGCATTGAACACAGTTGGTTTGGAAAATGCATTTTTATCCCTTCAACCAACTGTTCATACTCTCAGAAAATGCCACAAGTGTTGGTGGGGGTGGACTGGGGCTGGGCTCACCCAGGGTCAGGCTTACAAATCCCACAGTGTTGGTGTGAACCGTGCATCCTAGCTTATCCCTGCTCAATTTCTCAGGTGCACAATCAGGCTAACCTGCTCTGAGGATTGAGGGTGACTTTATGTTCTCTATGGAGACGTGTTCTTCATATTTTGTTCTTATTCAGAGAAAATTAAACCACAGCTGTGCATCCTAAGCCAGGGTGGTACCCTCACCAGCTCAAATGTGTGATATCAAGGTCAGTCCATGAAGGCTTCTTATCCACCTGGTACCAATATTGGTATCCTACTGACATATTCTGTTGTCTCTCAACTATAGGCTTGGATATGAGTGCTTTCTTTCCGTGAAACTCCTTTCCATAGGCACCCCCTCCCCTTACTCCTTTCCCTAACTGCAACCCACTCTTTAAGATTCCTTTGTCAAACACAAATCCTGAACAAATTAGGAAACTGCTTTTTTATTCAGGTATTGCCGTAAGGACAGTGCTCTCGATCCAAAGGTCTGAGTGTTTTGGTTTTACACTTTTATAGACTGGGATAGACATGTACACATGGGATGATTTCCAATCAGAAGTTTTGTAGACTAAATAGGAAATGTGTCTAATTTTTATTCCAGTTACACAAATCATGAAACAAAAAATGGGCAGTTGGAGAGTCTGAGTCTGGCTTCATGGCAGGTTGAAGAAAACGGGAAAGGTCTGTGATTGGCTTTGTCACAGCAGAACCATGGAGTCATCTTTTGGTTATGTAAAGAGTGAGCTGCAAGTCTTTCCCAAGAACTATAGGGGAGGGGTGCTTCTTTCACCTCTCTGAACACAGAGGTAGGGGGATTTCTTACTTCTGTTCTCAGAGCTCAGGTGAAGTTCAGCTTTGTCACTTTTCAGGAATTATGGCCCTGTGTCTCCTGTCTGGAGGAACAGATTTGCCTTCTTCTTCTCAGCACACCCTAGGACTGCATCTATCATCTCACTCATGACACTGCATTTAATTACTTGTTTCCTTGACTGACTATCCCGCTAACCATCATCTCAAAGACGATTTTGTGTCTCTGCCTTTGTGTCTGCACCCTTGGCTCAATACCTTGCCAACAAGAGGCATCATTAATTGTGGACCTAGAATGGGTAGATTCAGACCAGAAGGGAGGATTCCAAGGTAAGGGTAAAATTTGAACAGAAGTACAGTGAATACACCTGACTGCCAAAAGGGGGAGGGGTGGGAGGCCAGGCTGGAGCAAGACAGGCCTGCTCCCGCTATGGCTCCATGAGGGCCTCTCCCATCCATCCCTGAGTCCAGCAGAGGATGCCCTTCAACACCCTTTGTGGTTTTTCTGGAGCTGGGTCTTAGTGATCCTGGGCTGTCACTTTCACCCATTTCCCTGTGGCTGATTTTTCTGTAGCTCTGATGACACTGCTGTCAGAAAGTTTTTCCTGGCAGTTCAGCAAAGGGAAACAGAGGGTATTGTATTCCATCAGCAGCGCATGAATCCCTTCTCTTCTCACTGCTTCCGCCCTACAAATATTTATAGATATCATTATGCCTCTGTTAGCTATCATTTATCCAAGCAGTAACAGCACCAGTTTTTCTATCTTGCCTCATAAATCAACCCCTCCAGCCCCTGTAATCATCTCCTTGATCTTCTCTGAACTCTCCAGGGTCTGAAAATATCTTAATAAGATACCCCAAATGGAAGGCTCCTCTCCACCAGGGTTACCAAAGTAATTACCTGCCTATTAGTTGGGGTGGCATATGCTAAAAAGTCACTTTGGCCTTGTGGATGCCATTGTGGAGTTCAAGCTCATTCCTCACGTGTGGCCACTTCTCCCTTCCAGAATGTGTCTTGCATAATTGCTACCAGTGTGCCCTTTTCTCTCCCAAATGCCTACAACCAGACGAGGATTGGAGATGGACAGGGTTTTCTCTGTTTCTTCCTCTCCACTTCAGGATGCTCCCTTCTAGATCTCAGCTTTATATTCTGTGAGTCTTTGTGATGGCCTATTACGGGTCACTGAGGTCTTCTCTCTCAAATTCCAGGCTTTTCTCTCTTTCCAGTTCTTTATCAATGCATATCAGTTGGACCTTAGGATGAGGCTGAGATATTTTCACAGCCCAGGTCCATCACAGTGGTCTGAGGGTAACTTTGGGCCGGTTATTTAACTTCTCTGAGCCTCAGTGATTTTACCTGAAAAATTGGGATAAGAAATGTATCCAATTCATGGAGAATTAAAGGAAAAAATGTTAGTTAACAATCAATTGCAGTTGCTGGTTTTGTTCTCTTTCTCTTCTTTCCTTCCTTCCTTCCTTCCTTCCTTCCTTCCTTCCTTCCTTCCTCCTTTTCTTCTTTATATTTCACTTGAGGATTTAGAATAGTGATTCAGAAGCTAAAGAGGAAGAAACTTATTAATGTTAATTATCTAGACACGTTAGGGACAAGTGGTTTCATAGGAGACTTTTTTTTCGTTATTCTTTACTTTTAGCATGTGGGGGTGCTTGGTGTAGAGTTCCATGTATAAACCCTGATTGGCTTTATTATTTACTCAATTTTTTGATCTTTAATAAAAAGAAGCAGGAAGACGAAGAAAGGAAATTGATAGGAGGAGTTAATTAAGCTACATTTCTTGTGAAACAGCCATGATATTTTCTAGAAAAGTAAGAAATCGAATATATTTGATAGTACTACAGAACATTTTTTTAAACATATGAATCGAAAAAGATTCTGTGAGTAGTTCCTCTACAGCTCTCTCAGTCTGAATTAGGAAAATAGAGACTCTACCCTATAGTTCAACAGTGGGAATTTATTTTCAAAAATTACCTAACATGGTGCTGATAAAACTATAGAGTCAGATATTAGCAATGGTAAGAAGATGCTCTTATCCTAAGGACTGGAGGGATCAAAGAAAAAGGTGATGTGACCAGAGCCCAAGAGCCAGGTTGCCCAGAGGCATGGGAACTGCTCTGAGAGCTTCTACCAAGGGGAAGAAACAGCAGTGCTCAAAATGTTTGCTATGAAGAATGGTGGGATGCCCAGCCTTCTCCCATTTTCCTATTTTTCAATTTTCCACTATTGGAAAAACTTACCCCAAATTAATTGGCAAAAGTACCTGAATCAATTCTTAAGACACAAAACCCAGAAAGCAGAGGACAGAGAATGGTTCTGAGAGCGAACAGGTGAATGAATGCTACTGCAAAAATCTTCAACACTGTGTCTAAAATAATTGCTAATAACGTGTCCCAGGAGTTCAGAGGCTTTATTAATGGCCAAAGACCCATGCTCTCCCCTTCTTTGTCTCCACCTCTGCCTCTACCACTACCTCTATATTTATCTCTGTCTCACAGATTAAAGTAAAGATGTTCTCACTAAGGTAAAACAAGTCCTGTTTATTGGTCAGAGTCCAATGAGGAGATGGAAACCATATCAATAAGTTTAACTGGAAAAATATAGCATGAAGAATTAGTAAGTAGGTAAAAGGTGGTTATCTCCTAAAAGGCACAAAAGAGATATCTAGGAAGTAACAGAGGTAGCAACTGCAGAAAGAGTGCTCTGGAAGTCATTTGGAAACTTAGTGGAGGGCCCTTGAGGCTGAGACACAGCCCACACTGCCCAGCTGACAAAGAAGTAAAGTCCCTTGCAGTGTCCCAGCTACAGTATCACAAAACAGGACCAAAAACCTAGGATAGCATTGGGCAGCAATAACCTAATATTGGCAGATCTGCAAAATCTTAGCAATTTGGATTTCATCATTCAAGTTTAGATTTTTCCATTTTACTATGTAAACCATCATCTAAGGGTAAAAACTGAGATCAGTACAGATACATGCATTCCATTAAGGCTGGAAGGTCAGGTAGTCACATGGGAGGCTTTGTATATTCTACATGAGTTTTAAGAGCCTCCATCAGGTATGATTCGTCACACCAAGAGGCTGCTAAATATGGAGTCTATCTTGATTGAATCAACAAGAGGAAATTCCCCTGTCTGTGGGCAGAATGCTTTAGTGGAAACTTAGGAAATTGCTTCCCTCTCCTCTTTGCTTATCTAAGTCAGATCCTTGCTTTAAGGTTCAGTTGAAGTCCCATCTCCCTCCCTAGGTTGACATCATCTCTCCCTCAACACAAATCTTCTTTATGGTGTTTTTATTCCTTACCATCCATTTGAAAAACCCTAGTTTATGTGCTCTCAATCTTTCTCCCCCTTGCTCTCTTTCTCTCTCTTTTCCCCTTTCTCCTTCTCTTCCCCATCCCCCCTGCTTGTCATCACCAAGTTGTCAAACTCAACTGTCAATCTATGCTCTGTGAATTCATTAAATCTGAGAGAGAGGTTTAGGCAGAGTGAGGTGATATCTTGTAGGTGATTTGAATAGAAAGGAAGTGCATGCCTGTTTCAGTGAACATGGAACTGTGTGTGCAGGTGTGTGCATGTGTGTGTGTGCATATTCATGTGTGTGTGTGTGTGTGTGTGTGGTGCATGCTTTTCATGGTGATTACAGTGAATGTTGGAGAACATAGAGACCTATTATACTAGGATGGAGATCAGCAAACCAATAGGTGGCAAACAGGAGAGCATGTAGCAAAAACCAAGTATTTAAGAAATATTTTTGTTCTTTTTTTTTTCTTTTCAAAATTGTGATCCAGTGCCTTTGCATATTGATGCCCTCAGGAGTTCACAAAACACTCTTTTTGATTAGCAGTAATCTCCATTCAGGAAATTATTTCCCTTATTCCCAGTACCTCAAGAAAATGCTGGTTCTTTTTGTACTGTTTGTCCTTGCTGAACGGGCATGAGAGATGGGAGATCTATCAGGGCATCTCTTCACCATCTTTTCAGAGTTGCATTGTTCCCAGCATAATACAATCTCTTCCTCTGCCTTTTGTCTGTTCCGCGTTTTTATTTCAAGAGCGGAAGCTGCCTGCACTTAGTTGGACAGATTGTCCCTGACTAATAAATCTCAGCATCAGAAACCTGCTTCTTTCCACTCACCCAGAATTTTAGCCTTTATTTATCTGAGACTAGTTATACAAAAATGTACTTTTGTCAGTATTATTCATTATCTCTCCTTTTGGTTTTTGTTCGGGAATATTCTCTGGGAAGTTAGAGTACGGTAATTGCCCCAGGGTCTATGTTCCCACACCCAACAATACTGTAACTTAGGGACATAGAGTGTTTAAAAATAAAATTTAAAAAGCCAGGAACCCAGTTTTTACACTCCTGCTTTACTCTGTCTCCACAATTTATATTGTAAAATGAGCCGAAATGCTCCTTTCTTCTGTCTCTTCCTCCTTTACTACCTCCCCAAATATTTCCAGAGTACATGTTATATGACATTTACCCTGGAAACAAAGGTATCTAAAGTTCAACCATGAGTCTTGGATAAACAGAGAGTAATATTTACTGAGTACTTAGTGTTTTCTAGGAGTTGACCAACATGTTAATCCACTTAATTTTCACAACTGGGGTAGATAGGAATGATCCTCATTTTACAGATGAATCTGATCAAGTAAGATGGTTGATCTGTGCTCAGAAGAACTCTAAGAGGCTGTGAGCCAGATGCAAAGTGAACCCCTCCCAAAGTTCCTTCCAGGTGAGTGCTGGGTGACAATGTTCTGGGAGAATGTGGAGAAAGGAGATAAGTGTGGCTCCTTTATGGCTTTTCTCTTGTTCCCTACTACCTTTGGGAAAAAGATGAATTCTCACATATCTTTTTGTTCAGTGGGGGAAAGTTAGCTAACAACAAACAGGAGCACGGTTATCATTTGAGACAACGAGAGTTCTTTTCCCTGTATTTTTAGCTGACCAGATAAAACCAAAGTCCACCTGCTGGAGAATGATTGAGATTGAGTTAGAATCAGGAAGCTCATTTGGCAATTAGAGCTGCTCTGAATTGAAATGGGAATTTGAGGAGCATCCAATACTTTGCAACAGAACCGCTGAGCGGAGCCTGGGTAGGGTCCTCTACACTTCCCTCCAGCTCTGAATCTGTGATAAATAAACTCACATTCTCCCTCAGGCTTCACTCTTGATCTCTCAATGGGTAGCAATCACTTTTTTTAGTGATCATTTATTTCTTTTAGTTTGTGGTTGAAACCAAGAGAATGGAAACTCTAGGAGCTCCAATTCCAAGATAGAGTTTGTATAGCCTTATATGAGAAAATCAATACAGTAAGAGTATGTTCTCAGCAGAGCGAATGTGTAAGGAAAGAACCCCTGACCTGGCATTTGTTAAATATGTTGAGAATGTGTTTCTTACTGTCTCTATATTTACGTGAATAAAGAAATTATGCAGAGTAAGTAAGTCATTGGAAACACTGCAAAGGGGCTAACATCTGAGGTCCCATCCAAGAAATATCAGCTATGCAAAAAATTAAAATCATTTTTCAGATAATTCCAAGCATTTTGAAATTTGATATTGAATTCAAAAAAATGTGTCAGTCTTCCACACTGCATGTCAGCTTGCATTTATTTCAATCTAATGTGTGCAAACACTGAATTACAAAAGCCAATCTAGAACTTAATTCTAAATGCTCTGGCAAAAAAAAATAAATAAATAAATAAACAAAGCACTGAAGGAAGATTCTAGAGTGAAATTTTTTTTTCTTATCACTGCTGAGACATAAGTTTTTTCTTTACTAATACTATTGAGTTTTGGTCATTTCTGGCAGAAATAAATTTAACCAACTTAGGCTTAAAAGACTTAAAAAAGTATGGTCATATATTCTTTAAATTAATCCACCAGTCTTCCTACTTTCCTTTCAACTCCATTTTCTGGGGAGTAGCAAGGATTTATTCAAAATCATGCAATGCCTAAAATAATCATTATTCCCTCTATTATTGGTGGTATTCTATCCGGGGCCCTCTCACTTACAGGCATGTCTGTCAAAGGGACCATTTTTCAGGCTCACAGTTCCCAAGACTCTGTCACTTTCTTACTTACAGAGGCCCAAAATGGAAACTATTTTTCTTTTCATTATGAGCTGTCACTTTTTCATCTTGGCACTGCAATGATAGACTTTCATTCATCTTCTATATTACCTTTCCTGAAACCTCTGACACAGACTGACACAATGCAAAATGCAAGAGATCTTGGAGCATACGTTGGCAATTTTGAGGGAAGGCAGCGGCTTGTCTTGCTCCGTTATTTTAAATATATATTGAAATTGCTGAGATTCCCAGTGTGTAGACTGGCAATGCTAATGTGCCATGCTCAGTTTTTAACATGTCCTTAGAATGTCGGCTCCCTGGCCCCAAATCAAAGTGAAGGGTTGGTAGAGGGCAATGGAGTTGCTGAGCCTTTGCCTAAATGGAGGGAAAGACTAAAAAGTTTGCTCAAAATCCATGAGAAGGAGAGGCGGAAGAGGGTTATATTTTCTCAATTCCTTTTGGGTCTGTTGCGGGGAACAGGGATTCCTTGGTGTATATTGGGCTTCACAGTGCCAAAATAAGTCCCTAGGCAAATCCATCCCACTTCACAAGTACAGAAATTGAGTCGGGATGCAATAATGTCTCACTAGCCAGCATCAAGGTCTAGATGCATTTCTATGACTCTGTTCCCAAGGGGTTTCATATTCCCCCAGCACAGGTGACCAAAAGTAAAAAAGGATAGGAAGAATATGAAAAGCTGAATACAATTGACTCCTACTGCCCCCAAACCATACTGAATTTCAATTATTATTTATAGATGCAAATATTTAGTGTAGCAATAACCCTTGCCTTGCTTGGATTCTGGAAAATGTCAAGGGAAAATCATCTTGCATTCTTTATATTCACATTTCTAAGGCAACACAGAGCTCACTCTAAAAGAAATTCTGAAAAAGATACAAGAAGAATTGTATTCATTCCTACAATTCCAGTGGAGCCTAGATATTTTCATTGCTTACCACATTTCTGTAGCAAAACAAGCAGGACAGAAAAACTGACCAGAAATGGGACAATGTTATCATAGCTCATTGTCAGTAAAGCTCGACTCATACCTGTTCTGAAATTCAAAAACCCAACTGGCCAAGTCCTACTTACATAAAATCTTATCAAGTGTCATCTCTTCTGGGAATCTCACTTTACTTTCTCAGACAGGGATTTTGTCCTCCAAGTAGATTATAAGCTATTTATAGATAAGGGTTGGTTTTAATTTAACATTATATCCCTAGTGTTTGACACAGTTCTTGCTTAATAGAAGCCGCTGATTGAAAGAATGAATGGTAAAAGGTTCTGACTAGATTCATTGCCTAGTTATTTCCAATTGCAATCTTAAGTATGAGCCATTAGTGGTGTTTTTTTTTTTTCCACCAGTGAAGTTCTTTAAAATGATAAATGCTTTTAAGCTGAGTATTGCTTCTTCTGTTCCTCATAACCCATAATATTTCTCTTCATATGATTCGTATCATCTGTGCAACTTAGTAAAGTTAGAAGTTTTGGGTTAGAAGTACTGGGTCTCTAACATGCCACACTTCATGTTGTTTTCTACTCTCTCCTTGTTACTTTTACTTTGGTTACCTTGGCCTTCAGCCTGACAAAGACCAAGAATATTCTACCACTCATGTGATCAGTGTAAGGTTCCTCTCTGTTAACTGCAACTGGGACACAAATGGAGAATCTAGCTGACTGCATAAATGAATGGGCAACCAACTTCTGTGCATCCTTGAAACACAAGAAGGTAAGAGATGAACAGAAGTGAAGGAAAAATTGAAGAAGCCCAGTTCCAGCTGATAGGCTCATGAAGAGAGGAAGAAAACGAGAAGGCAAGAGATACATTGGGGTGCATTTGGAGTAGACCTCCTTCTGTGGTGAATGACAAGCACTCCAGTCAGAGCAAAACCATGGAATTGCATAGTCTCAAATATACTAGGGCTGTCCAGAGCAAACGCAAATCATGACCATGACCATAGAAAGGGCAGATGAGAGTGCAAATTGTGATTTCCTGTGCTAGACTGAGATCAATGATAATTTTTGTCTACCCAATTTAGCATGAGTTCATTTTCTTCTGACCTTTGACAACAATTATGTCATTATCTTTCATTCTGGCAATAAATCATACCTGCCATTTTGCATCTCTTTGTGTATTATTTTAGAACTGCTATTTAAATCTTTCTTTCTCTTAACTTTTTAAGTTTTCCCTTTAAAATGAATCATGGAGGAAAGCATGTATAGAATAAATACATATGCCTTTCCATTAACTTAATTATTTCTGTAGAACACTTTCTGTTATAGATAACATATGTCTGAACTTTCTACTCTGTTTTCAACTAACTTTCAAACTACCTCATCTGCCCAGCTCAGTATGGCCCTCATCACTCGTCTGATTTCTTTCCCTGTGCCTCCCGGAACAGAAGCTCTGTGCTGGGGAACTCCTTAAGATCTATTAGCTGCTTCCCCAGATGAGTTCTGTGAAACACTTCCTGCTAGATGATAAAAGTGTCTATGGTTAAAAGCTTCTATGAAATGCTGTTTGTTGGCTCTTTCTCTTAGGAATTCCTAACATGTTTTATCATGTTAAGGGTCCTAAGAAGTCTTTCAATAAAGAAATTTGTGTGTATCACTTACCAAAATTTTCCAAGGATTTTTTTTGTGTGGGGGTGGGGGGAGTGGTACTAGGGATTAAACTCAGGGGCACTCGAACACTGAGCTATAACTCCAGCCCAATTTTATACTTTTTATTTAGACACAGAGTCTCACTGAGTTGCTTAGGACCCCACTTTTGCTAAGGCTGGCTTTGAACTTGCGATCCTCCTGCCTCAGCTTCCTGAGCCTCTGGGATTACAGCATCCACTGTAATCCAGCACCATTACATCCAGCTCCAAAGGATTTAGATTACACACTTTTTTAGTTAAACTTTGTTAATATTCCACAGAAATAGTTTTTCAAATCTCTAAAATGCATTGTTCTAAATTTTCATAGATTTTTCTAATAGTTTTTTCTCATAATTTCTTAAAATATCCTTGTGAAGCTTAATTTTGAATATTTTATCATAATAATCAAAACAACTCTGAAAAGAAGATTCAGTTTGCAAGACCTACATTATCTGATTTTAAGACTTCTTACGAAGCTCAGTCAGTCAAGACATGTAGTATTGAAGTAACACTAGATAGAAGTTTAATGGAATAGAATATAGATTCCAGAAGTAGACTCAACAAATATGAAGATGTGATTTTGTTAAAAGGCAGTTTAATAAAAAAAGGTGTCGTTTGTCATTGAATGATATTAAGACAATTGGATATCTATATGCAAAAAATTGAGGAAAATAAATAAAATTAAAAATAAGGAAAGGAAAAAGAATTTTTATTTAATAGATAAAATTAAAAAGAATGACCATGTCAAATGTTGGTGAGGCGGATGTGAAAAAACTGAAACTTCCATTAACTTCTGGTCACAGTGTAAAATGGAGCAAGCACTTTGGGAATAGGTTTTCTAGTCATAAGTTAAGTATTTGCCTTTTATATGAACCAGCACTCAGCTTATTCACAACCATCTAAAGGAAAATAAAGTAGATGCCCATACAAATGCTTGTATTCATATATTCATAGCAGTTTTACTTTTAATAGCTAAATCCTGGGAATAACTCAAATGTCTTCAAATAGATGAAAGAGAAGTAAACTGAGGTAAATATGCACAATGGATATTACTTATTAATGAAAAGAAATGAAGTATTGATACATACAGCTTATAAGTAAATTTCAAGGTACATCTGCACATCTGCTAAGTATAAGACAACATATATATATATATATATATATATATATATATATATATATATATATATATATATATATTGGTATTTTTTGGTATTTATTTTTCCTTTAGAACCTACTCTTACTTCTCTAGGAAAACTTACCTTATATTCATTATATAGACATAATTGATGCAATCTCTAAAATGCCCCAAATTTCAACAGACCAGGTTGAAGTGTTGGTGTAATGTTAGTAATATACATTTGTGACATTTTTCTTTTCTTGACAATCGGAAGAGACGTTTGTCCTCACTTAAGAGTTTTGTTGGATGAACACTTGGAAGCTATGGAATTTTCCTGGCCATAAAAAGGTTTTTCAATTTAGATGTTAATAAGGAGGATTTGCCTTTATGGAAGCAAATCAAAGCACTTTTCACAGCTACTGCACTTTTTACTCCTTTAAACAATCCAGGTAGGACTTCCCAACAGCAGAGTAAGGTTGCAGGTACAGAATTTTGGGCTCACCACAATTCAATAAAAATGACTTAGGGACCACAGGGGAAAAAAAAACTCTCCATTAGCCTATTTTCTTCTTTGATATTCTATCCTTTTATTAACAACAGTCTTATTTCAGTTTTATTTGCCCAGCCTCATAATCTTCTAGGAAGAAAATGAGCAAAACCAAAACAAAACACCCAAAACAAACAAAAATTGGAGGTTTCAGAATGGAGACATGGTGGTGAGGCATGTTGGGTTGAGACCCAGTGAGACCATCATGCAGGTGTGTTCCTCAAATGCCACTTCAACACCACTGTCCATTCAGCCACATGGAGTGCAGTTAGTGAACCTTCTTCATTAGCAGTGCCATCAGGATCTGCCTCAATTTTGGAAGCAAGGCCACTCTTTACAGGCAGAACTCCACCAAGAATTAAGCATGAGAAGACCCATGGCCAGGCTTTTGCTGCTTAATATGGGACTCCTCTAATAGGCCATCTTAGCTTTGAGCTCCCCCTTGGACTGGCTGAGATTCTCTTGGATCTGTACCATGATGAGGCTCTCCCTCACCCAGCCTTCTTCTACTACTCTTCTTTCACATATTCTCATTTCTTTCTGCATGGAAATCTGAGGGGCATCCCTGCCTAATTCTGTCTTCTCTTTGTTATGTTTCCAGGTGATAGTCTCCCAATAAATCACTTATACTCTTTGTTTTAGTATCTGCTTCCCAGACCAAATAATAACACATCTGGGAATTTTGAGCATATCCTTGTTTAAAGGAAAGAGTTGAAGTTTCCTAATAATATCTGAAAAATGAAGGAAAACATTACATATATGAAAGGAACATTTCAAAGTGCAACATTTGGCTATCAATTCTCTCCTTAAAAGTTTTCAGTGACTTGATGTTTTCCACAGAATGAGTGCAAACCTTTAAAAATCTCAATAATCTTTTTCTAAAATTTCACTTTCACTCACTTGTATACAAACCATCTGTTCTACTGACTTTATAGGCAAAGAAAATTTTGGATTTATGAATGGCAAAGTTCACATTAGTTATTTGCTTATTTTATAGATGAGAAAAAATTCAGATAATCGACTGGTCAAACTCTACCTGCTCAACACACACACACACATATGCACACATACACACACTCATGCCCACATACACACACACATGCAGACATACACACACATGCACACACACATGCTCTGTTTTCAAGATTCCATGCAAGTGTAGTCCAATAAAGCCTTTGCAATGCTGGGAGGGAAGGCTGTAACCAATATGGAGGCCACTAGCTATGGAAGCTATTGAGCATTTAAAGTGGGACTTGTGTGACCAAATGAGCCATATGAAACTAATGGTCATGCTACCAGAGAGTGCAGGGCTAAGGCTCTACTCATATTTCTTTTCTTCTATGCTTCCTGTTCTGGCTTATTTTGTCTTTCTAAATTCTAACTATTAAAAAAACTGTTCTTTCAAAGTCTAAGTCCTTTTTCCTTAATTAGGCCTCCCTGGATTACTTTATGTTATTAGAAAAGTAGTTTATTTTGTGTTATTATTTTTGTTGGTATTGTTTATTCAACACATATATAAGGCATACATACTATGTTCAAGGCTGTATAGAGGATGCTTTCAGTTTAAAGCTCTTGTGTGGTCACTTAATTATTTAATATGTGATATAATTTGTAGCTTTTAACTCATAAATTATTACTGAATTCTGTCTTTATTATAAACATTAAGCTGTATACATAAGTGTATATAATTATATAAATATAAATGTTTACATATGTAAATTTATATATATAAATGTAAAATCTTCTTTCCAACACTAAGTTTTAAATCCTGTGAAGTTGCAGATAGTATCTAACAATCCTCTAATTTTCGCAGAACAAATATCTGATGAACTACTCATGTTAATTGGTGAGATAGATAAATTTCCCTCTAATACCAATAATTAATTATAAAATAATATGAGGTATTGATTTTTCAAGAACCAAGACCATCAATTAAAATCTTAAACTTTCTGCTATTTTATTTACTAAGTAATGAGAGAAGAGTGACTTCACAAAGAAATTGGGAAAGAAGAAAGAAACATAATCTTGATCAACTTGTCAATCTAGGCTAAAATTCCATAGAGAAAGGTACAGAAATTAAATTTCCTAAGTGATATTCCAAAGAACCTTAGAAATATTGAAGCAGTTATTCCTTCTAAATAGAATATCATAGTTCCGTAGCATGATAGAGGAGAAAGAATTTAACTTCTTATTTGTGATTTCTATCCATATTAGTTATCAAGGACAGATAATTTCCTTCTTGCCTAGATAGCGTGACAGTCATGGCATCATCAGCGGAAGGCAATGTATGGTTCCTATTCCAAAAAAATGTCTGGAATCTGCTTGGATTCCTCAAAATTGGCGAGATCTGGGTAACTTAGATCCTCTGCTTTGCATTCATTCATATTTCTTTCTTTCTACAAGTCTAAGCTCATTTATCACCATCTGATGAGTTTTCAGTGTTCAGCTCTATTTTTAAATTTAACACATGATTTGGCAGTTTTCACAGGAATTGACAGACACTTTAATATATCAGTAGAAATCTATTATTTTTTAAAAAGGAATGGATTAATTTGCCTGTAGTAAAAATGTCCTTTCCGTAATATTGAAAGCCACTGAGAGATTGGGGATAAGTGGCTATATAATTTATCTGTCCGCTGACAGGAGCTAAATAGTTAGGATGCTTTAAATAAAAGAGGTCTGCATCTGTTCTCCTCACTTTCTGGTTCAATAAGAGGAGAATGAATTCTTAGAGAAGTCATTGTTTTGTAGGAAATATTTTCTTTCTTTCTTTTTTTTTTTGTATCTATTTTTCCTTCAGAACCTACTCAACTCTTCTCTAGGAAAACTTACTTAGCTATTCATCTCATGAAAACCCCTTTTAAAAAAAATTTTGTATTATATGTAATCTTTCCCATACAATTTATTTAATTTTTAAAAATTTCTTAAATTTTCCTTCTTACCTCCTTCCCCCTTTCCTCCTTCCCTTCTTTCTTTCTTTTCTTCCTTTTCAACATCTGAACACCCAGTTTAGGCAGCATGCTCCCAAAGTGTTAGGGAGGAGTGTAACTACCATCTGCCTAATGTGGGAAGTACAGAAGACTTTAAACATTTTGCATTGATTCATTGACTTGATTTTTCTTAGTAACCTTTCAAATTTCTTGAGCATTCTGTGCTTCACTCTTCCTGTGCATTTGCATAACTTTAAGTAAAAACATCTACTCCTATGGTGTGTGCTCCTATATGTACCTGAAACACAGGTAAGCAGCTGAGGGCAATTGCTTCCAGGTGTCTAGCAGAGGAAATCACTGCCTGTCAGTAAGCAGTGACAGGCTGGGGCTAATTTCTCAAAAGAAGTAATTAACCCCCAGGAATCGTGGTGATGTACTTTAGAATAAATCTTTCTCTTCACTTTCTCCCTTAATAACATTTGTCCATGCACAAACATACTCACAAATTTAAACCCACAGGTTCTCAGGACCTTGTTCTGCTTGTAACTATATTCATTATTCAGGGTCACTGACACAAAGAGTAGATGATCAAAGATTCACCAGCAGAATGCAGATCATCTGTAGTCCAAAATAATAAAGGCAAAGATAAATAAATAAAATAAAGCAATAAATCGTTCATGCAGCTCCTCATTAGGACAGATCAGGAGAATCCAATATGTTCCTACAATAGCTTTTGATCTTTATTGAAATTTTTTTTGTAGGTAAACACACATAATGTCTCTTCTCCACCACGATGCTCAGTTTGGAGGAAACTTCAGGAAGAGATAAAGAGAAGCAGCAGCATCCCCTCTTCTAGCCAAATCAGCTGAACTGCTTCCTGTTGGTGTAGTAATCCACAGAATAGTCTCAGATGCTGGTGGGTTTCAGTCTTTTTGACAGGAAAAGTGAGTAAATATTAACCTATACTAAGATGATAATGTTGCCCATTTTTTTTTAAATTTATAAGAACCAATGTTTTCTTTGAACACCTTTACTAATACCTGCCACAACACTGTACTTGCAGGTGAGGGTCTGAGTGGCAAACATTGGATCCCCCTTAATAAACCTCCAATACCACAATGTATGACTGCAGTCACAAATTAATTCCCTGCATGTTTCTGTTATAAGTAATAAAGTGGTTTCTATGTTTAGGAACATGACCTTTGATTTCTATCATTTAGAGGTTGGTCTGTGACTGATCCTCAGATATTGACATGCATCAGTATGATCTGGAACACTGTGTCTCACTGGACTCAGTCTGATGGCTGAGACACAGAGAGCTGGGACACACCCCTAGAATTGCTGATTCAGTGTATTTAGGTTGGGGTGAGACTTTGTTTCTAACGAAGTCTTGGATGATGCTGAAGTTACTGGCTTAGAGATTGCATACTGAAAATAAAATGGACAAACCTTTATGATTTCCTCTCCACATGACAGAAGTTATGGAGCATCCATTAAATATTCATTGACCACTTACTCTTTCCAAAGTAGAAAGAGTACATTCTGTTCTCTATGTCCTCATCATTTAAATAAGAGGAATTTTTATTAAATGTGCGATTTAAAGCAAGGTCAGAAGTTAAATTGCATAGTGCCTGTCTTCCTACTGTTGATAAGAGCATATTGTTCTCGGAGGCCTGGGGTCAGAGTGGAGGCAGGCTAGGAGCTCATCCAGGTCTAGCATAATGGACAGGATATACATAGCCTGAACATTGGGTAACACAACGGATATAACACTCAGCAAGAGGGGCCATGGAACACAGAAAATTCACTCTAGAAAATGAGGGCAAATTTCTGGTTTAGTTTCAAAAGAAACTAAGGGAGAAAAAGCAGTGACAGGAAAATTTAGCAGATGGTTTGAAAACTTGGAGTTGCATAACCCTTGACCAATTTTATTTATCTCATATAATAGGAAAGTTCCACTATTGTTATGGCTTGAATATGAGGTGTCCCCCCAAAGTGCTTATGTCCATACAGGAATGTTTGGAAGTGAAATGATTCCAATGGGAGAGCTGTAACCTAATCAGTCCATTCTAGTTTGAATGGATTGGGTGGTGACTATAGGTAGGTGGGGTGTGGCTAGAGGAGGTGGGTCACTGGAGGTACCCTGAGAGGGTTCTTCTTCTGTGTTTCCTCTTCTCCCTCTCTCTCTGCTTCCTAGCCTGCCATGAACTGAGCAGAGCAGCACTTCTCCCCGATTCCCTTCGGCCATTATGTGCTGCGTCATTGGGCCCACAGAAATGGAGTCAGCAGCCTGGGAACTGAGACCTTTGAAACTGTGAGACCCACACCAACTTTTCCTCCTGTAAAATGTTCTTGTCAGGTATTTTGGTCAGAGCAACCCAAAAGTTGACTAAAAGTATGATTTAAAGATGAAACTTTAAAAATCAAGTATCTGTAGAACATTAAAGTTGTCTAATGGTTAACTAAAGTCAATGTGCCTTAGAGAATGCATGTGAGTAAACAGAGATCAACTGGGTGTTCCTGTTACTTCCCTCCAAACATCTGCACTTCTGAATGAATCTCTGTGTGCATATGTTTGGAGTTGGTTCCAGCTTATTCTAGTCCATAGTTAGGTAGGGGAAATATGTGAGTGCAGAGGTCAACAGTACTGGACAACAGAAGGGGGGATTCTGTTGAGTTCTTTATCTGCTACAACAGAGGAAGTAGCACTTGCACAGAAAATATTAATAAAGTTTGAAAGGTGCCAGGTGGTTATTTATTTATTTCCTGTCCATCAGAGTTGGACGACACTTTAGGAATGAACAGAGTTAATTTGGGAAATTAGGAAATGAAGTTCTAGGTAACTAGGTGAATTGCCAAAGGTGACATAACTCATGGGTGGTCTGAGTTCAGTTAACTCCCAGCCCTCAGCTATTCTTGTCATTGCTTTACATCTCCAAAACCAACCCCAGAGCAGCCCCTTTTCCAGCCATTGTGTGAACCTCATTTACTACAATAAAAAACAATTACATGATGATTGCGGAGTTGAACAATTAAGTGGTTTGTTTACATAAAATTAAATTTGTTATTTACATAATTATACTTGATTATAATTTTTTCAAACATATTCTGTGAGAGTCCCGTTGACAAAGGCTGCTTCAGAAGAAGCAGGGCGCTTATTTGGAGGGCTCCAATCATGAATTCGTGCTGAAAGCCCCCTTAGTTATTAACTGGCATGTTCAAGCAGAAAAGAATTCTGGATCTCCAAGGCTCCTTGTATGTTTATAGCTCTAGCTGTAGCAGAACTGGTCCTTGTAAATGTCACAGGAGATAATAATTGCAATGGAAAAGAAAGAAAATGTTTGGAGCTTATGAGAAAAGACCAAACCGCTTCCAATCACAGGACTAGAGAGGTCAAAAAAACATCCCTAGGGCATGAGAGATGAAACTTTCCGACAGTCAAGAAATTAATGCTGACACCTCGTCAGTTAAGTAAAGTGCAGAACAGCAAGAGCCGGGCTGGCTGTGTTTTGGCTTATGGATAGAGCTGTGTGTGTACAGTCCAAAGAGAAACAAGTGTAAAGATCATCTTGTCACTGTAAATAAAAATCACCCCATTGCCCAAGGGACCAAGAGCTTAGTTACAGTCTGGTCAGTCCCAGCCAGGCCATCACTGTGCTGTTATTGATGATAACATGGGAAGAGGGTCATTTTCACCGCTGAGTGGGAGGACGTGGCCATGGCGCTAATGTCCAATTACATTAATGAACATGAAATCTGGCTCCGTGCGGGCATTTCTCCTCATGCTCTGAATTAGATTTTAGAGGGTAAAATAAAAGATAATAAAAGTCTTTCCTTCAGCACCATTTTTATTTGGCTGTGGTGATAGAAATATATGTAAAGGAAATATAAGCCCTCTAGTTAGTTAAGCAATCCATGCGCAGTAACCCAAGTGTAGGACACAAGGCTGATTTTCAAGAAGGACAGAAGGTCACTGTTATCTCTGTCCATTGGGGTCCTTTGCTTCTCAAACTGAACAATTCAAAACCTGTAATGTGTTTACCTGAATCCAGGCTGCTTTTAGGAAGCTAGTGTTAAGCGCTGCACAACTGAGGTATAAAGAGAAAAATTTCTGCAAATACGCTTGCTTGACCAGTCTTATTTCACTATTTATATAGTAGATACTTTTTTTAAGTAGCAGGAGGGAAAGCTAGTTAATCCCTGGCATGTGTGGGTAGTTATGAAGTAACATGAACTTTGTGTGTTGCAGATATGATTGACACTTTTGATGGTAGATGTCTTGTAAGCACAAGCCTATCTATGTGGGAAATAGGAAATGGGAGAGTCTGAGAAGAATATTTGTTAAGAGAATCAAGGTTCAGATTTATGCAATTGCTGTCTTTAAAGATGGAATATGGTCACCAGCCAAAAAAGGAGGGTAGCCTTTAGAAACCAGCAAAGCAAGGAACAGATCCTCAGCTAGGCCTCCAGAAGAAGCACAGCTATTAACTACACCTGATTTTAACCTAGTGAGACTTCTGACCTTCAGAACTGTAACATAGTTTGTAATTTGTATGCTCTTATGTTATGCCAGCCCTACATTGTTATAGCAGCAATAGAAAACTAATACACAAACATTTATTAAAGGAAAATAGAACAAGACCTGTGACACCACTTGGCCACCACATAGTCTGATTTCATCTAAATTGATTCTAATGCTTTCTGTTAATGTTTCCTTGAAGACTTTGATATCCTCACTATTAAACGTTCATGTTCTTCTCTTCCTCTCCAGTGAACTCAGAAACAGAGGAAGCAAGGACCAGGAAAGATATAACTCATGCATCTTTTTGACTTTCCTAAAGTTGAGAAAGTTTAATCCATCACTGTTAAATGTTATAAATGGATATATCTAGAATTATATTGAATACTGATAACTTGGCATTGTAATCTGTAGAAATGTGAGAGAAGCAAATTGTACAGGGGATTTAGGAGAGGGATTGAACCCAGGGGTGTTTTACCACTAATCCACATCCCCAGCACTTTCTTAGTTTTTATTTTGAGACAGGTTCTGGCTAAGTTGCTTAGGGCCTCGCTAAATTGCTGAGACTGCCCTCCAAATTGCAATCTTTCTGCCTGAGCCTTCCAAGATACCAAGATTACAGGCATGCACCACTGTGCCTGGGTCCCAGAGTGGGGTTTCTATCAGGTGTCAAAGTTCGTGGTTTCTTCCCTTCAATGCAGAACTTCTTTGGCTGATTCTTGGAAGATCATGGCACTGAACAGTTCAGAAAGTACTTCTAAGCATAGTTGTGTTATGGAGTTGGCCCACACTGACTGATTCCAGTGGATTTTTAGCATTCTTACAGATTTTATGATCAGGAGGAACTATTCTTATCTCCCAGAGTTTCAGAATCTGTTCACAAAAATCTCCTGAGTTCCTCCTATTGATATTATCTTAGGTCTGCATTTCTCCTATATATTAACAGGTAGTTTGTTGGGGAATGTGATATATCCTGTCTACTGAGGCCAGATAGAGCTGCAGGTAAACTGCTTCTTGGAAAAGAAAGCATGTGGGGGTCAGCACTGTGGGCCTAATTTATAGAATTATTCTTTTAACCTTATGTTTCCACCATTTACCTCTCTCTTCTCTCTAACAGTTGGACTGATGCTTCTTTTTAGAAAACCCAAGGGCATGCCTTCTGAGAGTGGTATTTTGTTATGTGGGAAGAAAAAAATTAACCTCAAAGATAAAGATGACTTTTGGAATTTAACATGTTCCAACTAAGCTGTCTTTATAATTATGAAGCACAGATAATTGGATTCTTTTTCCCCGACTTGTGTAGATGAATCTCAAATCATTCCATACCCCAGTCCTCTCCTTCCCCTCACTCCTCAAACAAGTAAAAAAATATACTAGTGCGAGGAATATTTCTGAGAGGAATATTTCTGAGGATCCCCAGGCATTTTGCTTCATTTTCCTTTCCACACAAGTGCCATTTGCAACTTATTTTACATGTTGCTATAGTTTGGATATGAAATTGAAGGCTTGGCCCAATGAATCAGTGTCCAGAGGTGGGGCTTTTAGGAAATGACTAGATCATGTGGGCTCATCAGTGGATTAATCTCTTTGATGGATTAATGATTTGAATGGACTATTGGAAAGTAATGGAAACTGTAGAAAGGAGGATCTAGTGAGGATGTAGGTCATGGGGGTATGTTCTAGAAGGATCTTTCTTGGCCTGGGCCCTTCTCTATCTCTGCTTCCTGGCTGACATGAACTGCTCTCCTTGGCCCTGCTCTTCTGCCATAAAGTTTTGCCTTGCTTCAGACCCAAGGCAATGGAACCAGCTGAATATGGACTGAAACTTCAGAAACCATGAGCCAATATAAATGTTGCCTCCTCTATGTTGTTTTCCCTCAGTTTCTGTCACAGCCACCAAAAACTGACTAACACATGTCTTTCTCATAGCTGCACAGTGCAACACACAGGATGCTACACACTGCAACCACATCATCTCTTGATGGCCGCTCCATGGCACTTGCACCTGGGAGCGATCTTTGCACATTTTGTATGAGTCAATGACATCACAAACAAACAACATGTCATGTTCCCTGATAGTAACAGGAATCTGACCGAAACCAACAGTTCCTTTGTGTGTGTGTGTGTGTGTGTGTGTGGAGAATGTAACATGCAAGGCTTTGACTTAGTACAGTAGGCTATGTCTACTTTCATATGTCAATCATGAGCTCAAAGAGGCTAATGTTTTGTTCTTCAGGATGTGAATGTCTTCATTTATCTAGTAGACATTTGTTTGTTGAGAAGAAACAGAGAAAACTCGTTGAGACTTTGTCCTATATCCTTGCTTTGTTATCTACAAGTTGTGTGATCTTGCTTAAGATTTTAACTTCTAGGCTGTGTCTCAGTTACTTCATCTATAAAACAGATAATTATGTTAAAACCCTCAGGTTCCACACATAAGTGAGAATATGCTTCATTAACATGGTAGTAAAAAAATTGATATCCTAGTAGAGAATAGTGTTTTCTAGATCCTGGTTAGGGTTTGGGGAATGTAGGGAGGAAGGGAAGGTGGTTAACTATGCAGTTGGATAGCAGGAATTATTTGTAACATATTATATCACATTAGGATAACTATGTTTGACAACAACTAACTATATATTTCATATTAGTAGAGAGGGTTTTGAATGTGCCCAGCACAAAGAATTTATAAATGTTTTAAATGATGGATATGTCAATCACCATGATCTGATCATTATATACTATTTACACACATTGTAATGTCATACTGTATGCCATAAATATGTACCATCACAGTTGGTCAATTATAATTGAAATATATTTTAAAATACCACATGGGGCTTTGGTAAGGATTAAATAAACTATTACATGTAAAGTGACTAGAACAGGATCAGGCACGTGACACGTGCTCAGTGAATGTAAGTCTTTTATTAGGATTGTTTACTGGAAATTTACTGAATACACGGCTCTCTACTGGGTGTTGAGGTGTACACAAAGGAGACAAGAAGCTCCCATCTCAATGCATGTCTTCTCCACACTCAAAGTCCTTGGACTGTGGAATGTAATTCCATTACATTTATTCTGAACCCCTGGATCCTAGCTTACAGCTCCCTGGACCCTTTGTAAACTTATATGCTACTCAGACTAGACAAATCCACATGTTTGAAAATGCACTTCATTCTTCTCTTCATAGCTCTGCACATGCAGTTTGCTTTAATGGAAATGTTGCCTCTGCAATCTGCCTTTATTGAAATCTGGCCAGTTCATCTGGCCCTTTTCAAAAAAATACCTCTTCTACAAAGCATTTCTTGATGTCTCTCGTCCACAATATACATTTCCAGAGTTAGTCTCGCCTTACTAAGACTCCCTTGACACATTGTAGCTGCCTTTTTATTCTTGGAGGTAAAATTTTGAGTCCTTTGTTTGTCTCTGACCCTGGGTAATAAGCTGCTTTAGGGGAAAGTCTATGACTAATTCATCTTCATAGATCCCACAGCATCTAATACATGACCTGATATATCATAGATGCTCAATAAATATTTAATGAATAGATATTTGTTGAAATGATGAATGGTGAAAACATTCATATTGCTAAATTCCCTCTCCATATGTGAGCAGGTGTATACTAATATTAAATGATGTGATGTATTTTTGTGTGTGCTTTATGCAAATGATACAGATGCACACACAGATGCACACCTCGACGGTCAGAAATTTTTTGAACAATGCTTTTACATTGTTTGAATAAAGATGTTTTCTTGCTAGAAAGGTTTTGTTAGTGTCTTCAGCTCTAACTCAACTCTGTTGTCTAGTCATTCATATTATCATGGGTATAACAGCTAATGGAGAAGAGGTTTCTGCAGATCCAGGGGCCCCTTTATGACCAAACCCCAGGCTGTAAGTATCCATGTCTCTTTATTGAGGGAGTGGGAACTAGGGAACCTATTCTAACTCTGAACACCTCAAGTGTGATTTGGGAAAAGAAGAGGATAAATCTATTCATGGCATAAATCAACAAGTAAATTAAGAGAGAAGACTGGATGGACAGGGGCCAGTGAAGTGGGTCGTTTGTACTGGTCCCCAGCCTGTGTCAGTTGCCTGAGTTATTTTGTTTTGTTTATTCTTCCACAATCATCAAGGTGCCAGCTTCTTCTCCTCAGTGGAAATAATTTTAGAAGATGAAATCTGTCCCTAAGCCCTGTTTCTGACACACTTACCATAGAGTAATCAGCAAACACTGCAGCCTTTTGCAGCAACTTGGAATATTACTCATGTCACTGTGATGTCTCCACTTAGCCCAGATGGCAATTCATTTTAATACTTTTGTCTGAAAAGAAAAATGATTTCGATTTTTCTGATCACACATGGGTTCAACCATGTATCAATTTATTTTTAAGTTCAATATTTGTATTGCTGATTTAAGTGCAAACATAAAATCAAATAGAGAAAAAAATGTACAGGCAAAAGAGCAAGTTACACATAAATAGAGGCAGAAATAAAAAGTTCAGCATCAAGACAACTTGTCTTTAGAATTTGGACAAATATTTTGTTGTTATAATGAATTATTAAATGCTAATATTTGCATCATGGATTGCTTCATTATAAGCCCTCATTTTTTATTCCTTTTGTGTTGTCATAGATGCTTTTATTTCCCCTTCTCTCTCTTCTTAATAGGATAGAAGTGTATTAATACAAAGTAAAAGATATCTGGAGGAAGATGGTTCAAAACTGAGACTCTTGGAAGTCATGAGGATCATAGCTCTTCCCACTATTATGGCTTCCAGAGAGACTAGAGAAGAACCCAATTCCTCCCTAGCCCCAACCCCATTATTTCATCAGTTTGCCCTGATATTTGGCAGGTAATTATTTCATTCATTCCACAGTACTTAGATGAATTGTCTCTCTGATTGTTATGTTTCTCTTTATTGTTGAGGATGCTCCTTATCTTACAGTCTACTTTGAGGATGCACCAGCTTTCTTATGCCTATTGTTTTCATGGTTTATTTTTTCCCTACCCTTGTACTGTCACTCTCTCTGGTCTTTATATTTTAAGTGTACAATTGCAGCTTATGCATGCTCACTCATGCTTTGTTTACCTTTTAAATGGAGTCTTATGTTCAGGCTTTGTAAGATCTTTCAATCTTGATTCTATAAAAATGGATACTTATCAAATATGTCTACAATGCAAATAAAAGCAATCTAAGGAATACTGATTGGCCACCACCAACTTCAAGAAACAAAGCATCACTATTACATTTTCTGGGTGCCTTTCCTTCTTCCTCCTAGTCCATTATACCTGCCCAGATGAAGCACTAATCTGAATTGTATAGTTATTTCCACTTTGCTTTTTTTCTCTTTGTTGTTTTACAACTATTATGGATGTTTTTAAATACATTATTCAGTTGTTGACAACTGTAATATATTATATGCTTCTGTGATTTGCTAATTTTACTCAGAAGTATGTTATGAAATTGCATCCATGTTGTTGTGTGTAGTTGTTGATTTTCTTTTTCATTTTTATTACTGTGTGATAATTAATTTAATATGTTTATTTTTTGCAAATTGATGATAGGCATTTTTGTTGCTTGGATAATTTTCATTTATAAGCAGTATTATTATAAACATTCTTTTTTCATTTTGAGTATTTTCATTGAAATATAATTGACAAACACTAGATTACATATTTTAAAGAGTAAAATTTGATTATCTATCTATCTATCTATCTATCTATCTATCTATCTATCTATCTATACACTTATGAACCCATCAAGACTAGTAAAGTACCCATCACTCCCCAAATGATTCTTAAGTCCCTTAGTCTTTTTCTCCCACCCTGTCCTGTGCTTCCTCTATTATCAGTCAACAGCCAATCTGCTCTTAGTCACTATAGATTAGTCTGTATTTCCTAGAATATTTTTATGAATGCAGCATATAGCTGTAGTCGTTTTGTCTGCATTTCATTATGCACAATTATTTGGAGATTCTTCAAAGTTGTGTGTAAATGGTTGATTCTCTTCATAGCTGAGCTCTGTTCTATTGCATAGCATTTTTTACCCATTTACCTTTTGATGCACATTTGAGTCCTTTCCAGATTTTGGTTATTACAAATAAAATGACTATAAGCTTCTTTATGCAAGTTTTTATATGGACATGTGTGTTTATTTTTCTTGTATTAAATACCTAGGAGTGGAATGATGAGGTAATATAGTAGGTATATGTTGAATTTTTGTGAAATTATCAAAAGTGATTGTAGCATTTTACTTTTTCATGTGAAGGGGAAGTAATTTACAGTTGCTCCACAATCTCACCAACATGCACTGCATGATGTATTTCCAATTATATTTATAATATTTCAAGTAGCACAGTGGTATTTTATTGTGGTTTCAATGTGCATTCCCTTAATAACTAAAGATGTTGGACACCTTCATGTGTGTGTGTTTGTGTGCACATGTGTGCGTGGGTGTATGTTTGCCATTCTTATATCTTTTTTGATGAAATATTTGCCTCTTTTTAATTGGTTGTTGTATTTCTTATCATTGAATTTTGAGTGTTCTTTATAAATACGACTCAAATCCTTTATCAGATAAGCAATGTACAAATATTTTCTTCCAATTTGAAGAAATATATTTTATCAACTTGTCTTTTCATTTTCTTAAGTGTTTTTCAAAGAGAAAACATTTTGGATTTTGATGAGGTCAAACTCATACATTTATTTTCCTTTATAAACAGTTGGTATATGCAGAGAAATCTTTGATTAACTCACAAAGACTTTTCTCATATACTTTCTTAAAAGGATTTTTACAGTTTTATATTTTTAGATTTTACACTTAGGTCCAGAATTCATTTTTAGTTAATATTCGAAAGTTGCAGTATAGGTTGTTGTGTTTCTGTTTTATTTGTGGGGGGCTGCATGAATAGCCAACTGTTTCAGTACAATTTGTTGAAAAGATTCCATCAAATTGCCTTTAAGACTTTGTCAAATATCAGGAAACTGTATATGTGAAGGTCTAACCCACTATATCTCATTTAATTGTTGCTGTATACTTTTAATTTTTCTAACTTATTTTTATTGTCATTCCTGTCTTTTTGTTGCCTTTCTTTAGTCTCATAATTTTAATTTTTATAATTCCTTTTAACTTATCTGTTAACTTTTTGACCTGTGTTTCTTTGCACTTTTTAAATGGCTCATGGTGATTTTTTTCCCTTAATTTGTTACTGTCTACTTTGTATTAATGTTGTACCCCTTCAGGTAACATGTAGGAAGCTTACAGAGGTATTATTTCATTTATTCTCTTTCCCTACTCCATGCCTTGTGTTCTATGTCAAATATTTAACATATATACATTTTGTGAAGCCCACAATAGAACACTACTACTTTTATGGAAAGCAGTCACTTGGTTTTATTTTTTTTAAAGAAATTGATAGAAGAACAAAAAAGATAAAATTCTTTATTTATTCACATACTTAGCAATTCTACTGACTTTCAATATATCCGAGTTTCCATCTGATGTCATTTGCCTTCAGGATGAATCATTTTTTAACATCTCTTGTCATTCATGTGTGCTTATAACAAGTTCTTTCAGCTTTTATGTATCTGAAAATGCTTTATTTCATCCTTATTTTTTAATGGATTTTTCAATGGATATAGGCTCTGGGTTGATTCCTTTGTTTTGTTTTTAAAGCACTTTAAAGATGTCATTTCATTGTCTTCTGGATTTCATTGTTTCTGATAATAAGTTTGCTATCATTTTGCATTGCTGTTCCCCTGTATGCAATGTGCCTTTTTTCCACTGGTTGCTTTTATGATTATTTTCAGTTCCAGCAGTTTGATTCTGATGTGCCCAGGTGTAGTTCTCTTTATATTTATCCTGCTAAGGATTCACATAGATTCTCAGTTGCATAATGATGTTTTTCACCAATTTTGCCATTATTTCTTCAGATATTTTCCAGCTCATTCTATTACTTTTTCTGTAGCAACTTTAGCTAGATGTAAGTTAAATCTTTCATATTGATTTATAGATCACAGAATTCATTAATTTATTTAAAATATTTTTGTGATATTTAGGTTTGATAATTTCTGTTGATGTGTCTTCAAGTTTTCTAACCCTTCTTCTGCAGTTTCCAGTATATTGCAAGCCCATTCAATGACTTCATCATTCCACAATTTGCATTTATCAGTTCTAGAATTTCCATTTTTTTCATTTCTCATTACTTTTCTATCCATTAAAGATGATATTTTTTTTAATGTAATTCCTTGATTGTTTATATAGTACCTACTTTTACAGTGCTTGTCAAGTAATTTTAGAACTTGCATTATCTCAGGATATTTCTACTGATTTCTCTTTTTCCCTTCTTTTATTATGGCAGAAGTAGGGATCCCATGACTTCACATTTGCCAGGCAAGGACCATACCAGGGAGCTACATCTTCAGCCATAATATTTGTTTCTTGGTTGTGGGTTTCATTTTTCTGCTTCTTTGTATGGCTAGTAATGTTTTGATTATATGACAGATATTAAGAATGATAAATTGAGAATCTCTGTTATGCTCTTGGTTGCTAATGAATGTGGACTTTTTTGTTGAATTATTAGTGGACTTTTTAGAGTCTCTTAAGTTTGCTTTTATCCTTAGTTAAAGTCAGGGTTTTTTTTTTGTTGTTGTTGTTGTTTGTTTGTTTTATTTTGTCCTTAATATTGTGTGGTTGCACTTACCTTAGAATATGTTCCTCACTCCTAAGGTTTGGCCTTTCTTGGGTCATAATAATCCCTGCATCTCAGTTGGTGTTTTTTACTCTTGGCTGGAACAGAAATCCAACACCGCTAGTTCTGTGGAATATGTGGTGTCTTCGTTTTGATCTCGGCCCCATAGTTGGTGGTGTTTGCTGCACATCAGGCTTCACAGTCTTACCCAGCATATTCTTGACGCAGTCCCAGACAGGGATCGGTGGAGAATCCCAGGAAGAGTTTTGGGGCCACCTATCATCTCAGCTATCTCTTCTTTGTTCCTTCACCCAGTAAATCCCATGACTTCAGCAAACCTGACCTCAGATTGTTGCTTCACTACAGTAGTGAAATACCCATAGTGGGAGAGTCTTTGTGAACCAGGAATTGCACTTACGTGATGTGTTCTTTCATTTAAGGATCATTGTCTGCCTATCCTTTTATCCATTACTTGAAAATAATGGGTTTATACATTTTATACGAGTTGATAGCCGTAAGCATATTTTCAGGCTTAAGGCAGATTTAATCAAAGGCTCGAAAAGTGCTGCAACAAATGATATTCAAGGATTTTTCTTTTTTAGAGAAAAATTAGGGAAGCGTATTATCAAAAGAATTTCTTTGCATATCATTAAAAAGACTATTGTTTAAGTTCGCTTCTTCCTATGTATATTAGATATAAATATTACAAATAATTCAGTGATAATTACTCATGTCTTTATGGTTGTAGATTCTTAAAGGCGAAAAGATGGAAATTCTTGGGCTGGGATGAAGAATACAAGTGTACTTTTAGTGATGAGACAGTGAATGACAGTATAGAAAGAAAACAGTACAAGTCAGGAAACCTGGTCCACAGTAGCTTTTGATCTAGTAGTTCTGGTTAAAGCAGTTGACCTCTCTAAATCTTGTTCCACAACTCTCAGAGGAACAGAATAATATTTATATAAATTTCATTCAGGATCATGAAAAATTGAAATGAGGTAGAGAATTTAGGACCCAGTATATATATATATATATATATATATATATATACTGAAGTTGTACAAAAGCAGATTCTTATCATTATTAACTATAGTGTCTCTAGAAGACACCACCCTTATTGATTTTTCCATTGATTTCAGATAATAATCACTACTATGTAGATCTTAAAGGCCTTTCTGCAGCAAAACTCTAGGGGAAACACTGAGTTACTTTTTATAAATGGAAGACTATTGGGTGTACTTCTTTGAACCATTAAGTGTATCACTGTTGATTTTTGGAGAAATTTACTTTGGAAGATTAAAAATCATATCTTGAAATGACTTTCACACATAGGTTTACATAGAAATCAGCCTGAGGTTCCATGTAGAGTTTATTTTGAACCATCAAGTTTTTCCTCCATCACACAGCAAAGAGTGGAACAGAAAAATGGTTAGTCAATTATCTACTTGATATCGATAGTTTGATGATTTCTTTTTACTAGTTTCCCTTATTTGGAGTAGATTGAGTAGGTACTTTATCTCAAAATGTTCAGATAAGAGAGAAAAACAAGGACTTAGTTCCTTGGTTTATAATGTTAACTGGACTATTTGGGTGATGGTCAATGAAGGTCCAGGGCACAAGTAATGCAAGTTGGATGCCAGTTGTTTTATTTTGCCCTCAATACATGCGACTTGTTAAACTTCTATGGAGTTTATACATCTCATTTATCTTTATTTTGAGGCAAAAGAAAGGAGCTATTCCTTGTAGAATGTAGAACTAGCTGCCACTGATTCCTTACAGAAAAAGAAAGAATTAATGCTCATTTTAAAAACAAGAAAGATTGTCTTCCAAGAACACATAATGATGACCTTATTTTGCAAAATGCCTTGCATATAGTAGGATCTCAAAACACATTTGATGATTAAGATAGATTAATTCTGATTATAGAAAAAATATTTAGAATAGGTATTGTTTTCTTCATCCTGATGCAAAGTGTTTGGTAGAAAATTCATCATTGTCTAAATAGAATTCATAATATAAATATTGTCATATCTTTGCAGTGGTAAAAATTTATTTTCCTATGTAAAGCAGTTTAGTTAATATCAGGTAGACCAAAATGAATTTCCATTGCGTGTGAGAAAAAGGTGTGTCTGATTCCCCACTAAACCCTTTGTGGATTCATCATTTTCATGGATTTATATGACTGAGGTCTTGAATTTGAATCTGAAGAAGTGAGAATGGAATGCATCATTTTCTGTATTTCCAGGGGCCACTTTAGCAGGAGCTGTGTGAGACCTGTGACAGCAGCAGTGCTGCATGGGTGATATTCTTTCCATGTTATCAAGGGTTACCCTGGTTGAGCTTGGTAGTCTGGGATTGGTGGGGCAGAGTACTATAGAAGCAGTTGACTCTCAGAAGACATCTTGAAGAATCTTGGTCAAGAGATCATGCCTCTAAATGTCCTGGTCAGTAGACTTCTGAAAATAGCATTGAAGTAAAAGAAAGATATGTATTTATTCCTGAAGAAACAAGAGGTGACAGTCACCTTGGAGCCTCCCAGAAATAAATGAGAGATGATCAAAGACCTTGGGGTATGGGCCAGGGGACCAGGGAATGAGAATCTGCAGTTCTGCAGGTGTGGCTGCCGGCCAGAACAAAACAAAAAAACTGTGACTATTAATATTAATGTGACCTCATTTTACCCACAGACTGCTGAGACTTGGAAATTTAGGTTACACATAGCGTATTTCTTTTCCAAGCATTTTCTTCTCTTATTATATTATTATTTGAGTCTTGTGATCAGAGCCATCCCTTGCGTATTTGTATCCAAGGCCAAATTTCACTGTTGGTCCATTGTCCTCCTCATTCTCAAGAGAAAGCAGGTTAAGGTGAATATCAATAAAGCCCTTGAGGAAAATATGTCACAACAGGCAAGTTATAGTAGAGATGGATCCTGGATCTTCCCTTCCCTTTGCTTGGATGGCTCTAGTCATGTGACAGAGGGATTTCACACATGTGAGCAATAGGGAGCTCAACCTGAGTATTGGCTGTGTATACTCCTGGTTTCAGAAGTGTTGGAAGTGATGGAAAAACCCTAGGACAGGACCCTAAGGAGTTCACTTTTATGGAAGACAGTTTCTACCATATTATTAACCCATATTATGGATTAATGATCTACCGACAAAACTCATATATTGAAATTGGAGAACCCCATTATCCAAACTGTGACTGTATTTGGATAAAAGATCTTCAAAGAGGTGGTTAAAGTAAAACATAAGTGTTAGGGTGGTTCTATCTAATATGATTGATATTTTTATGAAAGAGAAAGAATCAGGGGAGCATTGTGTATAGAAAGTTGACCATGTGATGAGGTAACCAAAAGGTGGCCACCTGCAAGCCAGACAGAGGTGTCAGAGGAAACTAACAGTGTTAGCTCCTTGATCTTGGGCTTCCAGTTTTTAGAATTACATATATAAAATATATGTTTTTGCTCTTTAACCTACCTTGTCTATGATGTTTTGTTATGGAAACTCTGGTAAACTATTGTACTCTATAATGAAATAATTTTCCTAACATTTCCAACTGTGTATCTAACATGTAGAAAAGTTACTGGCACAGAGTATGTACTCAAGAAGTCTTTGTTTAGTTAATAAATATCAAATGAGGCACACGGTAGGAAGGCTGTCATACCAAAGACACAGTAGTGCCTGGACAAGGGTCCTGTTTTGAATGATTATGGCTCTCATTTTCTTCCTTAAAGTGAAACTACACACTGCACAATTCAAAAACTTCTGTAACCTGAATTTTCATCTACATAGTCTAAATTTTCAATGTTCTCTTTCATGAGCCCTTCATAGCAGCTGGGTTGACCTATACATTATTTCCAGCATGGTAAGGGTTGCCACACCATTGCCCCAGCTCTTTCTAACCTCTCTACACATGTCCATGATTATCCTTTCTGGCCCAGATGAGGTTCCGCCAGGTAACTGGTGTCTTTCCTGGCTGTCCCATTTCTGTTCTAGAATACGAGTCACTTACCAATTATTATATTCACCTCAGAAACAATATCTGCTACCTTATGTTGGTATTCATCTTATTTTACCATACCAAATGTTAGCAGTTATAAGCCTTAACATAAATTTCTATTTATAATAAGCTTATAGTAAGTATTAAGCTTGGCCAGAAATAATCATGGTGGTAATAGTGACAAAGAAGAGGATTCTTCTGACACTGTACTAAACTACGTTAACTTTATCTGAGAACACAGTAGGTCTAATCACTCCATTCCATGACATTGACTGTAGTAGGAGGAAGAGCTTAGTTTTTCAACAGTGGCAACTGTGGCTATATATACATCAAATGTTCATGCCAGCCACACATAATGATAGAGTATCATGAACTATCTCTAGGCATCCCCAAATAAACAAACTCTTCTCCATTGGGAAAGATTCTGAGAGTATGAAGTCAAGGGCTTAGGGGGAAACGGACCCCTGTCTGGCACTAGACCAACAGTGAATATACAAAGCAGGGTTTGGGAGCTATTAGGATGATAATTGCTTATGGAATTGCTAGAGCATGGCATCTTTTCAGACGAGTCTACCTGAGAAATTCAGCTCCAGTACACCCGAGGAGTGACTGAAATAAATTAGGAGATGGAAAAGATTCAGAACTACATCAAGCTCAGACAAGTAAAGGGAAGTGAATCAGATAAATACATTAACACACACACACAGTGACGGATGAGGCAGATGACATTTTATGCTCCTTTAAACTGACTGATGAAGATCAGACAAATTAGAAATAGCTGTGAACAAGTTCAAGAACGTCTTTCTAGTGTGTATTCCAAAAGAATCTTAAGGAGCAAAGATGTGAAGTTCCCCTGGAAAATGGAAAATGGGATAATGGAAAGAATATTGTTAAGAGTTGCATTGTTGTGTTGGACTGTTGCAAACTTAAAAAAAATTAGGTATATTGTCTTGAAATATGATATATAATATTTTTTGAAAAATAAAAAGGAAATACTAAAAACTAAAACCATTTCAAGTTTGGATAGAGAAATAATTTGAATCACAAATAATCATAAGGATATCAGTTTTCCATTCTTTGTCTTCATCATAAGATATAAAGTCATGAGTTTAAGATATAACTTATATCATAAACACCACACCCGAGGTAGTGACTTCCACTGATTTCATATTCAATCCATATTTTTATTGTGGTTAAAGATTATTAGATGTCAATGTTTGTACACAAAGTCTTTTATTTAATTAAATTTAGATCTTTACATTTAGATCACAGAAGGCACTGATTCTAGGTTTTCACATCTGATAGACAAAAACTTATTACCTGGCTTTCTTTTTCTTCCATGTGGACATTGCTGAGTGTTTGATTTTCCAGTGTTTGTTTTATCTTATATCAGAAGTTTGGGAAGCTGAGGGATAGTCAACAAGGAAAGAGCTGGACTTGACATTTGTGACTGATGGCAGTCTACATTTTGAAAGAACATTACTTTTGGAAAAAAGTGGGTAAAATAAGTTAACTCATTAACGAAGAAGAAAAATGCAAAGGTCAGAGGTCATTGTCATTTTCATCTCCATGAGTTGTTATGCTGTGACTCTTAAGCTCTTCAAGTGTGACAATGAAAGTAACCCTCCTAGATGGTCAATGCAGCTGAGTTATTAGCTAATGAACATTCAGTCCGTACATACCGAAGCAGTCATATGTAGGTTGGAAAGTGAACTTCAAAGTCAAAGCTAGACAGAAGTGGAATCACAAATCATCCCCAGAGTGTAGTACTGTGGCTTATATAAAACTACAAGGAATTACTGCATGAAATAAACAGGAGCAATCTCAGCTCTGTTCTCCAAACTTACCACCACATTTTCTAATGCAAGCTTTCTGTTAAGTTAGAGCAAATCATGCCCTAACCTCATTATCCATACCTACATTCATGCCCTCTGAAAAAAGGTGCCAAGTAACACACTGAAGATTATGCCATTGGTCCATTATGTAATGTCCATATTCTTTTCTATTTCTACCAGTTGCACTTATTGTTTACACATCATCCATTTGGTACCTCATGTTTGCCAGTTTGACAATTAATGGGACTTTTACCTCCCCTCAATTGTAAGCTTTTTGAGGGTATACATGGTGGCTGTGTGTTTTATTATTTACCTATTGAAATACATTGTTTAGACAAAAAAATAATCAGTTAATGATTTTCTATTCAAAATATTTTTACTTTCAAAGTATTTTTACTGACAGCTATGAGCCAAAAAATTATTTTGAATTTTATATGCAAGAAACTTTTTATTAAGAATTTGCATTTTTAATTTTAAACATATATAATACAGAAATTTCAAGTTTATAAAAAATAGATTTTCAGTGTTCTTCAATGCAAGCCTCATGGCATTTGCTTCAATTTTGTTTATTAAAGAACCATAAAACAGAAACACATACACTGTGCACTATCATTAATGACTCAGAACAAACATAGAACATTCCATACTGAAGGTACAGTTCACTGTGGCAGAGATGAGAAAAGTGGTTGGTAGTTGGGGCAGGAGTTGGAAGGTATTTAGGGATGTTGGAGGAGCATTGGCTTATGTGCAGCATCAGAGACCTGGATGCCCCATTAAGCAGGGAAGCCATTGCAACACTCAGGGGAGGGTGTCAATATTCGATTATTATCTTATTAAGACCGCCACTCTCTGCTGGATATTTTTGGCTCATTTTCTTATTTGAGGTATATGACAATGACACTGTTAGTCATGAATCCACTTAGGTACAAAATCCATCTTCATAAAGATTTCTGACCAGTAATATATGTCATGGGGAGAACTATTACTAGGTGAGAATCATCCAGATGGGTTAACTAGTTACTGAAGATCATCTTTTCTTGATCATGGTTGGGACAGAAGGAATAGATTTATCCAGGTGGGAGAACTGATAAAACTACCAAAAAAACCCCTAAGATCCATTTTTAAAAATGGAGAGATCATTGTAAAGAAAAACAAAGAGAGAGAAGCAAGCAAGATGCAGGGGCAAAGTAAAAAGGTGCTGCTCATCCTGCTCTTTGAGCTGCCAGCATATTTATATCCATAGGTTACATTAGCTCATTGACATCATTAGTGCATATTGCTCATTATATAAAGTTACTCTTACGTGGGCAGGTTTAGGCACAGTGACATAATGGTGTTGTCTAAGAGAGTTCCTTTATTCCCAGAAGCTGAGTGTTTGAGATTAAGGTAAAGGCTGATAAGATTCTAGGATACAGCCTCCTCTTGAAGGATATTACCATAGCAGCTAGGCATTGAGCATGTATTGGTCATCTTACTAGTCCCAGGAAGAAACTGTAGAATATTCCAAATGTGGATCACAGGGCACCTATTACCCTTTAGGTGTTTGCTCACCAGAGGAATGCTTCCTTGTACATATCCACAGCCAGAATCCTTAGAGATCATGGGTTATAAGACAAGTAAAAGAATAAAAATAAAATTGTCTTTTAATCTTGTATATTTGTTAGCAGAACAAACAAATAAATACACATACTTAACTGCTTTTCTAATAAAAAGTTAATTTTTATTTTTCTAAAGCCCAACCATTGCTGTTTAGGACAAGAGGTGTATAAAGTAAATTGAGGATATTGAACAATGAGAGAAGATGTGGCAGTTGGCTTGGAAATAAATCAATTAAAGCTTCATAATTATCTAACCAGTGGCACCTGTCCTAAGCCATCTAAATCCTCTGGATGTCAAAGTGAAAGGTTGGGGGAAATAGTTTAACAACCTACTGTAGGTATTTTCTTTCATTTATTTTCCAGAAAGTATATGATGTCAATGTGTAAAACTAATGATTTTAAAGCATTTGGAAAATCAGGGGAAAGTACAGGAGAGATTTGAAACCCTGTAAACCTAATTCACTGACCCATGAACTAGAATCCAGGCTTGAGAAATCCACAGAGGACAGATACAACGTTGCTCAAATGTCATATTGAAAATGTGGAGATTCATCAGCAGGGGAGGTAATTAGATACTCCCTTTACTGGGCTGTTCTTTTTTAAGCAAGCAGGAGATGGCCAGCTTTACAGACAAGGGATGTTTGGTCATATTGCTGAAACACAGGCTGGGAACAGGAGCTATAGCTCACCTACTGACCACCAGGAATAGTAATTGCTTCCAGAGGGGCCTGTTCGTCTCCAGTAAGTCGGAAGTCAGTAACACCATTACTCATCATCCATTTGTGTTCAAAGGTGAAAGAAACTATTCTATCCAGACCTGTGGTCCAATGTTTTGGATGGAAGATGAACATTTTTACCCAGAAGTGATTTGTAAGGTAGGATACAATGTGGAAATCAAAGCCAACCCAAACCGAGACTCCTGAGTAAAAATAGTCTAAGGGTTCATTTTGTCTGCCCAATGCTGCTTGCTAGATGTTTCACAGTATCCCATGATGTCTCACCATGGACTCTCCTAAGTGTCACATGTGAGGGGGGTGGTTGAACAGTCTTAGAGAGGGTTGAGAGATCTTCAGGTTTTATACATCAGGTTCTCTCAATTGCCTAGTTGGTATTAAGAAAGTATGGTAAGGCTTCTTGCCATTCATTCATTCAGGCTACTGGCTTTCTGTAACCTGAATGCACACTGCTGAATCCAAATGCCATAGTTATGAGTCTACAAAATACTAGAAATAAAAGACTGGCCGGTCAACTTCTAGTATTCTGGTCATCTTACCTTTCTTCACTTACTTACATGTTGATCTTTGAGATGATTTGCATTCAGCAACTAAAGATTTATCATTGAGTAGAAATATGTTGTAATCGGTGCCATGTTACACATCTTATATGTCCTATTTGTTTCTCTATTCTTTTTTCTTATTCCCACATTAGTTGATTATTCTTGTAACATGCAGAAACATCTTGTGAATGGTGGGAGCCAGAGCGGAAAGATCATTGCCTATACCATTAAACCAAACATAATTTTTGAGAGTGCTGAATAAGTGTCCTCACACCAAAGACTTAGAATTACATATTTTATCTGACCCTTAAATTTTTTGTTTTCAACATATTTTCAGAATCTATTGGAACCAATGAAAATTACCTTACTGTAGGAAAGAATAATCCACCCTTGTACCAATATTGGCTGAAACTTGTTTGTGTGTAAAGAATTCTTCAACAGGGTATGTACCCTTTTAAATATGTTTTTGCCTTTTCTGAGAAACTTGGAAGCAGGCTTCCTGAAGTGTGTGCAGGCCAGGTACTTGGACAACAAAGTGCTGCTTTCCTCTGTTCTCTCTCTCTCTCTCTCTCTCTCTCTCTCTCTCTCTCTCTCTCTCTCTCTCTCTCATTTCTCTGGTTAGTATATAGTGGCTGTATAAGTTTCATAGAAATAACAATTACCATAAATAACTCTCTGCAGAAATGGGTATTGGCTTCTTTTCTGTCCTATACATATAACTTCATAAAGCTGTCTGAGGGAGGCTTTCAAATGCCCCCTTGGTTTATTGTAGGCTTCATCCATCTTACATTGATAAGTGATGACAAATAGGATAAAAATTTCCCCAATTGTTTCAACAGAAAAATCAAACAAGAATTTGTCTTGGCTTCACTGTGTTGAATTTCAGGAATGTGACACGAACCTGTCTTTTCAGGTATGTTCTGTTAACTCTTAATATCATTGTTTCATTCCTGTCTTATTTGGTTTGGCCGTACACTTTCTGCTTGAATTCCACCTGTTTACCAAATGTGATAATGGGCAGAAAGACACAGTATGAGAAGCTAACCTTCTTGTTGTTCAACATTTTCCCATGGATGTAATTTTTCTAATATTAATGCAACTACACATTTGACTCATAGATTCCAAAGCTCTTCAAAAGGTCAAATTGTCTTCAAGGTGAGCACATCATCTTGTCTTGTGGTTCTAGAAATCTTCATTTATGGGCTCATGCTCATTTGGAAGATGCAGAACTAGAGAAAAAAATCCTTGGCCACTTATTTCTTAGAGGAGACTCTCCCATTTTCCATTTACAATCTCTGTTGCAGAACCCAGGGAGCTACAGAAAATGAGCTTGGACCTTGTCACAGACACCCTGAGGCACTGGGCTATGTCACATCACATCTCTCAAACCATCTCCCTTATGGTGGTTGTTGCTTCAGGTATCTCTCTCCCCAGAGTTCTCACAAACCACCTTCATCCTTTCTATATTTTTCCTGTTTTATAAAAATCTTGAAACTTCTTTAATGAGTGTTTATCATCCAGGAGTCTAAGGACAAAGCTGGGGATTTGGAGGTCCCAGGCCCTCCCTTGTCTAATACAGACACCCTTTTTGGCCTTGGCAGGTCATTCTGGATCTCTCCACTTCTGCTTTCCCATCTGTTAAAAAGTGGATAATAATATTTGCCTCACTGGGGTGTATTTATGCTTAATTACTGTAATTGCTTGTAAACAATTTGCTATCCCGGGATAAAACATATGACTGAAGAACAAAAATTAGAGGAGACAATTTAATATCTCTTTATTTATTTTTAAAATTTATTACATGATTGCTTTTTCCCAGCTAGTTTCTTTCCGCAATGTGCATAGCAGTCTTTCAAGACAAGGGACAATGTGCTATCATGAAAAAACACCTTGTAATAGAAGTCACATTTCTTCTCTAGTTCCAGCCCTAAATTTCTGTGTGATTTTTTAAAACTTCTCTGGACTTTTATTTCTCAGACATTTATTTCAAAAGGGGTAGTAATAGCCTGCCCAAATTCTTACAGAGGTGAGAATATTACATGCCAAAGTTGAGATGAAGAATGATTTGGGAAATTAAAAGACCTTTAGAAAATAAATTTGATTCTGTTATTTACTAACAAAATGAATCCCGAGGCTAATGTATTGATAAGAAAGCAAAATACTGAACAAATGTCCAAAAAGATAATACAAAATGTTTTCTTCTTTAAAAGTAGTTTTCCTAAAGTTAGATCAGTACCTGTCATATGAAAAGTCCTTGATAAAATTAGCTTTTATTATTATTTCTAGGTCATCCCGGAGACTATGCCACTGGAGCCAATGGTACCAAAAGTACAATATGGTTCCTTCAAATAAGTCTTTTTTGCCTACTTAGGATTAACTCCACATGAAAAGACAGGCAGGCATGATGTTAAAAGACGCTAGAAGGCCTCCATCCTAGGCCTCCGACATCTCTCTTATTCACCTTGAATTTTCAAGAAACTCTACCATTAAAGGTTTAATCCTCTCAGTCTTCATACAAAAGGAAAGAAAACTTCAAAATGATTCATTGAAGTAAATATTGGCTTTCAGGCACACAATTTCAAAGGGTTGGAATGTGTGGATGCCAACACACAACAAGGGGTGGAGAGAATAGTTCATTGGATTAGAAAAAGAGGAATGAAGGGAAGGGATGGGAGATGGGAATATGAAAGAGTAAAATAAATCTGTCATAACTTTCCTAAATTAATATATGCATATACCACTGGTAAAACTCTACATCATATACATCCACCAGACTGGGATCCTAATTAGAATGTTATACTCCATGTTTGTATAAATATGTCAATAGGTTCTCTACTGTCATGTATATCTTAAAAGAACAAATAAAAAACTAAAATTAACCGAATTAAAAAAAAATAAGAGGTTGGACTGTTCTTGTATGCATGATGTACTATCTGGGAAGTTCTGAAGAAGGATGAGGAAATGAGGATCCCAAAAGGGAGATGGAGATGGGGATTGATTGAAGGCAGGATCAGAAGAGGGACTGTGGTATAAAAGAAGCAGAGCATGGTAGAGTAGATAGGATAATCCTGCAGGGTAAAAAATAACTCAAAAACCTATGAATCAATATCTTCAATAGTTATACTGTACCCATCTTCACAATCATATATATGATACAATTGGCAGATAGGTAGATAGATATAGCTATAGATAGACTGTTTCACTATATACTGTCTTTGGGGCTTAACTCAGTTTATTAAAATCAGTTTGGTTTTAATGAACCAGAGAAGAGGATTCAAACTGGTTTGGGAAAAGATTACTCCATGCTAATAAAATCTCTTTCTACATAGGAACTTCTTAGTAATCATAGAAAGAAGCCCATGCAAGAGGTGTTCGAAAGTTCCCCCACTACTTATCTTTCAAGTGTGGACAGGAGTCACAGAAGATGACAGTATGAGCACAGCCCAGAGGAGTCAAGTGAAAGCCAACAGGGGGAAGTCAAGTAATCTTAGCAGAGTTCATCTCCTGTACCTATTGTGTGTTTTATTGTATGACCCAAAGCTCCTGGATAGATCCAGACAAAGCCACGAATCGATTCCCCAACTCCTCTTCATGATTTTGCATACTCTTTCCTGAAACCATTATCTAAAACACTGTCTGCAATTAATCTTCAAGGCAGCATGTAATCAGCCAAGGGTTACAAGACGAGGGTTTCAAGCAGTCCTCAATGCTGCGATTTGGGATGTGCAATGGGGAGAGTAGGTAGAGAGCCAGCTAAATAGCCAAGCTTCCTTGGGCAAAGTAGATTATTATGTGCGATGAGTTGGGACATGAAAACATGAGGACATAGGCTATGAGTGAGTGTATTTCTTTATAATGTATCTGTCCGTGGAGGCGGGGGAAAGAGGAGGGGGGACTGGAAGGTGAAAGCGTCCAGATGCTGGAGTGCAGTAAAGCATTCCTGGCTGTTAGTTCCAGTAGGTCATTACTGCATTAATTTGGTGTTTAATTAAATGCCTGTGCAACAGACCATTTATTTGTTATCTAATATTAGCTTTAGTTCTTATCAATTAAATGCTAGCTGAGGGCTTGATTCACTTACATTTTATGTCCCCTTATACTCTATTCAGAAACAACAGCCAAACCCAACAAGGCCTCACTGTGCCTGCAAAGATTTATACACCCAGATTTCAGTGTGGGGAATACAATATGCTGGTGTTATTAGGCGAGAGTAAGGGAAATAAAAAGAAGATGCCATTTCATTTTGAGAAAGCAATTACCCAAATACATGGTCTGTGGTCTCCCTCTCCCTTCCTGCTGTCCCTCTGTGTAATAGGAGATATTAAAGGGGAGAGGGCTAGAAGGGGCATATATATATTTCCCATCCCGCATTCATGTCCTTCCTCCCCTATCCCATGCTATTTTCCTCCAGTCAGGGCAAAGTCTGCTGGCTTCCCCTACTAAATTGTTCATTCCCTTGGGTATATCTGAGCTTTTAGTGAGACTTGTAGCATCACTATGAAATGCAAGAATACCGGAGGGTTGTGTACTTACTGTCAAGTCAATCAAGGTACACTTCCAATGAATGATTATTTTAGGCAAAAAGGTAGCAGAAAGGCCAGGAAAGGTGGGAGAGAGGAATTCTGCCTCCTGGTGGAAATGTTTGGAAGTATGACCTAAGCCAGTATTTGCAACCAGTCATTTCCATATCACTACCAACATTTTTACCATGTTTGTTATTGCCACATACCACCAGTACTATCAATTACTTATTTCTTTAAATTTAAACCTATTTATTATTTTTTAACTCAGAAATTTATCTTTAAAAGAAAATTTGATTTTATTAAACAAAATATATGGGTGGAGTATTTACCATAATAGGACAGTAAGAATGAAAATAAATGCTATATAATTAAACATCATTAATTTCTAGGAGTATACTATTACCTGTCAAATCCTCTGAGCGTCAGACATGCTTTCTCTTGCTAAAAAGAAAAGGTACGATTCCAGACCAAGACTGTATCCCTGGTGTCATCAGACGGATCAAAAGAGAATTGAAAAGGGAATAACTTTCTCACTGTGATTCAGTTTTATTTGCCAAACTTGTGCACCACCTAAAATTATCTGCAGCATTTTACACTTGAGGAAACACTGCTCCAAGTCACCGGATTTTAGTTCTAAACTCATCAGATGTTCCAAGAAAAGCTTAAGAGTGATTTTGGATGGAGCAATTGGAGGAGATCAATTGTACCCTTTGGAATCCAAGAGTCCCTTCCATTCCAGGGAGGATGTCAGGTGAAGGGGAATCACCTCTGAAGGTTATAGTTATTTCTGAGGAAGGATCAGTTATAACCCTTCCACGCCCCATCTTCCTTCTCCCTGTTCTCTTGCCTTACTAAGGGTACACACCATGCATATTAGTTCTCCCTCATCATCAATCCATTGACTCTGGCAGCTTGTAAAATGCTCCATTTAAAAATCATTTCTTTTAGTTTTTTTTTTTTTTCCCATGGCAAGTTGTCACATATCTTTAGCTTTGGTACTGTATCAAACCACAATTAATCATAAATTTTATCTTACACCATGGATGACAGTGTGTGATAGCAGAACCAGTGCATTTTGTAGAAGGAAAATGATAACTGAAAAGAGAAGTTTGGTGATATAGATTGAAAATTTATGCCCCTCTAAAATTCATAAGTTGAAATCCTTACCTCCAGTGAAAGACTACTGGGAGATGGGGTATTCAGAGGTAATTTGCTCATGATGGCGAGTCCCTCATGAGTGGCATTAGTGATCCCAAAGACCTCCTTCCTCCCTTCTTCCATGTGAGGACATGAGAGAAGATAGACTTGCACCAGTTACTGATTCTTCCAGCACTTTGATTTTAGATTTCTCATCCTCCAGAACCAAAAGAAATAAATTTCTGTTGTTAATAAGCTGTCCAACCTATGGGGTTTATGTTATAGCAGCCCAAGTGGTGTAAGCTGGTGGGATATCCCACTGGGCCCAATACAACTCTGTCCTGTGTTCACTCATCTGCAGCTGCAGGATGAACTTCTCAAGTCTCTGTGAATATGTGTGTTCACTCATCTGCAGCTGCAGGATGAACTTCTCAAGTCTCTGTGAATATGGATCCTTAGTGGGCCTTTTTGTAAGTCTTTATTTGTTTCCCTCTCATGGTCCAACCCATTTTGTAGCACATTGTTCTCAAATTACAACTGAAATGCGAATTATCTTGAAATTATTCTAGCCTCTAATTTTCAGACCAAATGGAAAAGCTTGAGGTCAGGAGGCTGAAAGGACTAGAAGAAGATAGGGCCAGAAACCAGGTCCCCAGGTCCCCACTTAGGCTAAATAAAGGCTTCGGTGAATAATGTTACTATAGGTTCAACTACTGCAGGTAAAACTAGATAGATACTTCAGGAATATGGCAACAAGTATAATTGAGCAAGATACCCATTTTGGAGATTTGAATCAAGTGGAAAATTCTCCTAATGGTCAGGAAAAATAATAAGTTGTAGAAGGACAAACAGATGATACATAAAATTTAGGTTCCTGAGATGATTCATAGGCATCCAGCATTAAGAAGTAATTTCTTCACAATTAGCAAATCTTCAATGTCCCAGGTGACAGGTTAACAGGAGCACTCCTAGAAGTGATAAGGATTTTCCAGAGATTTGGTCCTAAAGGATTTAGAAGTATGAGTGTATGATCAAGACTGGCATCCAATGATCAAATTGTAGCACAGACCTGGATAGCAAAAATCAAAATTAGAGTTAATACTAGATGCCAGAGCAGGATTGTATCCATGGGAGGGGAAAGTGATGGAGGAAAGAAAAGAGAGCTTTAAGAAGTGTTGAACAACATGCCACCTCCCCTTATCATTTTGGGAATCAATGAGAACCTATAACCAAGAGAACTGTGACCAAGGACAAGAAGCAGGGTGAATGGCATCTACAAAACACCAATAGATTTAGCAGTGTCCACAAAGGAGAAATAAATTCTCAGTGAAAAATAGACTGAGCTAATCCAAAGCCCTCAAATTCCCCTCTTCCTCACAATATATGATTTAAATGATCTTCAGGAGATTTGTTTTATCTCCTTTTCCCTTATTAGCAATACAGTTTTCCTGCTTTTCTTTTTCCTTTGCTTCATTCTGGGGAATTATACATTATATCTAAACCATAGCCATTTCTCTCTGGTCGCACAGTGCTTTCTCTCTGGTCTCCCAGAAAACATTTGCCTTTCCTTGCACATCTCCAGCCCTAGTTCCCCACCATTGGCTCACTGACTCTACCACTTACCCTTGAATTGTATCCCATGGCCTAAGCATTTCTGACTTTAGGGGATATGAAAAAATATACTCTACATATAAGTGCAAATGGGTGTAATTGTACCCGCCATGTTGTCTTACAGGCTGCTCTGAAGACCCAAGCAGATATAAATGGGGCAGTGGGGAAGTGCTCCACAAATTTAAAAGTGCTTCAAAAATCCAGAAGCATTCCTCCCTTGGAGTTTTTAGTTGGGTAGTTGAGCATCTTCACTTTGCTCTGTGTAGGGAGACCTAACAGTGGATCTGATCTGCTCTGGTTGGGACAGAGTTCCCAGCTGCTCTGGAAGGGAGCACCCTCCTCCTGGAGCTGATGACAGAGCCCCAGCTGCAGTGGTGGTAGCAGGTGCTGTTCTGATAATGTCGGCTCCAGTTGAGGTACAGGAAAACAGAGCAGCTGAAGACTGAAATCAGAGAGATAACAGGAAATGAAAAATGAGGCAAAGTTATATCTTCTGTTCCCTCATAAAGGCTCCTGTGACAAATGGAATCACAGGCATCACGTAAACTGCCTTGCTGAGCTACTGAAGGCATGAGCTATCTTGACGGCAAATATCCGTCCTCTGGTTATCTGTGGGGAAATAATAAACAAATGGTGTATGTGAGAGAGAGAGAGAGGGAAAGAGAGAGAGAGAGAATGTGAGGGAGAGATCACAGTTTATCATGAAATATAGCTACTATCTACAGGTGAAAAAAAAATAGAGATCTACTCCTGTATGCCGAAATTTAAATATTTGTTTAACTAAATGTCTGTGGTCTTGCTGAAATAGTGCCCCTAACACATGGCAACCTTTGCTAAGTTGGTTTTCTGCATGAAATACGAAAGAGTGGATTTATCCACAAACACACTTTCATTGTCAAGGCAGACACTCCTAATTAAAGATGCTAACATTTAGCTTTTTGAATAATTGTGTGAACACATACTCCATTCATACTTTTTATAGACTTTACTTTTTCCATCCCGTATGTATTAATACCAATATAGATCTATAAATGTGCAGGCAAGAAAAAATATTTTTGGCATTTAATTTATTTGGAAGTAAATCCTGATGTGAGAGTGTGTCTAACAGACTCTGGATGCTCAATAAGTATCTGTTAAATAAATAAATGAGTAGACTCTTCTAAGAAGAGTGTGGCACCAAAGTCAAGTCTTTGTGCCCTTTGCCATATTTGCATAGAGAATAAATCAAGTCACAACAGCCATTTAGTATTTACAAAGAGAAATATTATCCAGAAGATCATTATATATAAGCAGGTCTATTCTTGAGGGGAGGTTGGGAGTGAAATAGCAAAGGCTTTCCAAGTGCTTAGCCAGGGACATGGGGAGGGTTACCAGCAGATCTCTTCAAGCACCATTTAGTAAACTGCTTACCCAGCTGGATATAAACTTAAATCTCTGTATGGGAATTTGGGTTATGGAATACTTCCAAAATAGCCTATGTGATACATCTACTCATTGTACCACATAGGGGAACATATCTCTGTTCTTGCAGGCACAACTTCACCTGAGCTCTATGAAGCAATTGAAATATAAGGTTGTTCCAATTTGTTGTAGTTCATTATCAGTTCTTCATGATTGAAGTGCAGTCTCTGAGCCTGTGCACCATTGGGGGTATGGGGGAGCTGGAAAAACAAACTGTAACAATTTGCAGTACAATTCAGGTTGGACAGAATTCTGACATCTTTGGGGAGATTTAACACATCTGAAGAGACTTCCCTTCAATCTGGTTAGTCTCCAATTTGTCCTCAATTATTTTTTAAAAATAAAATAATTGCATCATTTTATATTTTGAATTTTTCTTCAAGACTCTTTCTTTCCTTTTTGAAAGCAGAAAGAATACATTTCAAAGATTCTAGGCAAGTTCTTTGCCTTAGATAGGATCATACCTTAATTCTCTTTTTTAATGGATAGATGAGGTTATAATTTCAAGGAAAATCACTATGACAGTGTTGCTGTAGTATTAGTGGACCAGTGTATGTTTCTTGAAGACAGACCCTTTGAGTTCAGAGAAGTCTGAAGAATGAAGATATAAATTTGGATATTATTAAAATGTAAATGTCAATTAAAGCTATGGGATTCAAGGATGATGATCTAGGGGGAAAAAAAAAAACTATAGAGGGTGAGGGGTCAAGTTCCCAGAGAGACCTAATAATTGTCTTTTGGGAAGAGGAGGAGGAATCCCTAAAGAAGCTGGGAAGAATCAGCCAGGAAAGAGGGAGGGAAACAAGTAGAAGATGGTATCTTGAAGATAAAGAGACAAGAACACCCGAGTAAGGATCTTGTCGATGCGGCTGCCATGTGGAACAGTTTCAGTGGAATGACAAGAGGGAAGTCAGACGGGATGGGATAATAAAACAGAGAAAAAAAAACATGAAGAAGTAGAGACAGTGTGTGTTAGATGATTTTGTGAACAGGTTTGGATAAGAAGGAAAGCAAAGTAATTATACTATACCTGGTAGAAAACTACAAGGTCATAGGAGGCTGATTTTATATTATTTCATTTTTATTTTAAGATGTAGGAGACTGTATGTATGTTTGTGAACAATTTGTTGAAAAGAGACTTGATGATGTAGGACAAAATAGAGACACCTGGAAGAGTAAAGCCCATGAGATGGGGAGGGGAGGGGAGGTGCTATGCAGAGTAAGTCCCCTTGACAGAGGATGGACAGCAGAGGCAGAAGGGGATGATGGGGAGAGGATATTAGCTAGGTTTGTTAAGAGATTTGGACACGTGAAAACTCCAGGATCCTGATTTGTTCCATAAAATATAATAAAAGGTTATTCACCTGAAGTACTAGGAGAGGTTAAAACTAAGAGATCCTGTGGTCCTTGACAAGAGCAAATGTGTGTGTTGCAGAGATGGGCAGGTGAGGCTGGATGTCTGCTGTTGACTGTCATCATTTCATAGTGACTTGTCCTTTGAGGTATGTGGTCCCTGAGAATTAATAAGAAGAGGAAGATCATTGATTCACCCTGAGAAGGGTTCTGGCAAAAATATTTGAAGGAGGGATAAGGAAGCAATGGAGTTGAGGAGGAAAGCACAATGAGGACCATGGAGTCAATTGAAGGCTTAGGTGATAGACAGTAGGATAGTGATTTAGAAGACGGCTGCCATTGTTATATCATCATTAATGACCAATTGTTTCACTGCTGCCTCCTAGAGATGGTGAAACTGGAGTTTTGAGATGACACTAGATTCCTGCTTTGCCATTTTTCTTCTGGGTTTTTGTCTCCCAGATTTGAAGAATAAAATCCATGGACAATAGTGGAAAGCAATGTGGGAGGGAAACTGATAGCAGGAAAAACTCATTTTTGTGTGCTAGCCTAGGGATTTATATGTTTTTTTTTGGGGGGGGGGACGGGGGTGTGAATATTGATCAAAATCCATGTTAAATAGGCATTGAAAAAGTACCAAAATCATTAGTCAAAATCTGTTAAACAGGTATTAAAAAAGTCTCAAGGTGGTTCTTTAGTTTTTGAATTTTAGTCCTTCTGTACTTCCCTTGGGTTTACCCACACCTTACATTTTTTCCCACCTCCCTGGGACAAATGAGTTGGCTGGAATGTTCCAGCAGGTGAGTCTCATGGTCTTTATATTTGAAAAAGACCTGGATGGGACTCATTAAGTCTTCTATAGGTTAGTCTCATCTAGACTCCTGAGTGGTCTTTACTTTTGAACAAGACCTTAATTGGGGCTCATTACCCTGATTGCTTGACCATTACCTACTCTTATTCAATTGTGTTTAGGGGTTTGAGAAACGTTGCTTACAAATGCCAAGAAGCCAACTAAGAATTTGTTGTGTATACTTCACTACATGATTCACAGAAGCCACCTGACTGAAAGAATATTCCAGATTCACTGTCTTAGGAAGTGGAAGGATATTGAAAAAGCAAGTCAACAGAGCAATAGGGATAGTCTTGCAGAAAGTCCGGCTGAGCAGAAAAGCAATGTTTGTGGCCATCTTCCTCCACCAGCACACAAGTGGTTTCTCACAGTTGCATCTCTGATCAGTGGTGTGTAGTTATCAACTATGATTGTGCGAGGCCATCAAATGTTCTCTGTTTCTGGACCTGCCTGAGTTAAAATAGGATTTCATAGATTGTTCCAGAAATATTCTGCTCATGTCCTCTTCCATTGCCATTTCACGGCCTTTCCTTTAATACTATAGCTTCCAAATCAGGTTCTCCACATCCAAGGATAACAACTGTACCGGTAGACATTTTCAGAAGAGGACATGATTGTCCTGTGCCCACCTTCCCTGTTTCTCATTGAGAAGCAAGTCAGTCACATTCTAGGATGAAGGTGGCAGGTTCTGGGGAGAGGGAACATTCTCTCCCCAGAGAGATGACAATGGGCAGACTAAATTTGAAAACCTAAAGGAATATCAGAGATCAGGATCTCACATAGGGGTGGTATGTAACAAAGGGGTCTAGTGCTAGTCTAAGGAGGTTGGATAGGGATAAGTCTTACAGCATCTTGTATTTATAAAGGAGGTAGGAAGCGACTCCGTTTTATTTCATAAATATCACATGTTAAAGTAAAAAAAGAATTTAAAACAGTTTGGATTGATAACTTTTGATTTTTGATACAGGCAATTCAAACACTTCTCCAGAATTTTGATGGGTTTGTGAAGCTCTCTTCCTTCCTTCCTTCTCCATCCATTCCTCCCCTGCCTGCCTGCCTGGCACTTTCTAGCTCCTTCTTTCCTGACTCATTGCTTCTCTTTCTTCCTTCCTCTGCCTTTCCCTTTCTTCTTTCTCCTGCGCCATGCCACTCCTTCTTTCCTTCAGTCCTTTTCACTGTCTCTTACTAAACAAGCAGCTTCCGCTGCCCCGTGGGAAGTGTGAACAGCCGTTCTCTCCTGTCCCCAGGGCCTCAGTGTCCATTCCTCTTTCCCTGCTGACTGAAGTCTGCATTTTATCGGCCCTGCTATTCTTGGCAAAGAGGCCAATAAAATGGAGATAACAAGTCCCAAATCCCAGGCTGCAGGGAAGCTTCCTCTTGTCAATGAGAGATTAAAAAATAATGGCTGGGGCCTCAGCAACACTGGATGCAGCCAACTTTTAAAAGTTCAGATCAAACCATCTGGGCTTTTCTTCTTTCTTTTTAAGTCTTTTTTTTTTTTTCTTTTCTCCCCGCCCCCCCCCCCCCGCTTTTTTTTTACCCTAATCTTCCACAAGCCCTTGCATTTCCTCATTAAGTTTTATGGTTTGGAAATGAAAAGGAAAATGTAGGTACATGGTTCTTGACTCCAAAATTTAATCATCAAAGAGTCCCCTTTGAGGTCATCATATTAACAATTGGATTGCACTCTGTCAAAAGCAAATAGAACAGTTATGTCTTAGGGCTCAGAACCTGTGACAGCCTCCCACTGCCCAGCTCCTTTCCAGGGGCTTCACAGAGGGGCATGCACCCACTGACCACTCTTCCCACTGTGAATTTAAATGTCTCCAGGGCACCAGGTCTCAGAATTAGCATCTTCTACTTAACTGCTTACTCTCTGGATGGATAAATGCCGTCTCCTTTCAAAAAATGCCTGTGCCCCTCACTATCATTCATTGCTTAGCAAAGCCCAGAATATGTTTTCCCTATCATTTCCTCTCTTTCCTGAATTTTTAAAGTTACAGTCTCTGAAAAGAGTTAGTTGCATTTTTTGAGGGGGGTGGGTAACTGGGATTGAACTCAGGGGCACTCAACCACTGAGCCACATCTCCAGCCCTGTTTTGTATTTATTTAGAGACAGTGTCTCAGTGAGTTGCTTAGTGCCTCGCCATTGCTGTGGCTGGCTTTGAACTTGCAATCCTCCTGCTTCAGCTTCCCAAGCCACTGGATTACAGGGGTGCGCCACTGTGCCCAGCAGTAGTTGCATGTTTTAAGGACTACAAATGAACATGGCTGACCTGATTTTAAGAGGAAGCAAGGAGAGGTGAAAAAAACATTCTTATTTGGGGATGGGCATTTAAAATTCTGTTTCTTTGTATGAATCAAAAGTCCTGATACACAATGCCTTATTCTCTTTCATCCTCTGGGATGTCAACATTTTAGCACATGTGCCTTTCCTGTCCTTTCGAATTCTGTTGCTGACACAAACACTAGAGAGGCCAGGCAAGAAACAAGAATGAGAAGAAAGGTGGCATCAGGCAGCCTGAGGCAGCAGTGGGGACAATGTAGGGTAAGATATCTCAGGCTCTGCTAAGAAGAAGCCACCACCAGTCAGCTCCAATGTTACTCTGTAAGAGGGCACCCCAGCATGGATCAGAGCTTCCAGCATTTTCAAGAGAAGGTGAAAATCTTGATTAGCATATGAAATCTTATAATTTGAAATTAATGATTCTTAAAAAAAAACAAGACAAACAGAAACATATTTGTGGGTGGTATCTATGGATTGCTATTTTTTTAATTTATAGCCATTTTGTCACTAAATCATCTATAGTGTTACTTAACTATTTCATATACTTAAATTGTTCTCTATTGTTTATAAGTTTCTTTAAGCCAGGAAATATCTTTTCCCTTTACACTTCCAGAGTATATGTTGGAGGATTTTGTATAATTGGGCCCAGAATTGATTCCTGCAGAAAGAAATGTGGAATCTGATGCCATGAATACCCTATTAAGTGATCCACATGAGGTACATGAAGGACAGAGAGATGGTGAGAACATGATTTTCTATAGTCTCTGGCATTCTCTTCTTCTGTGAGCTTGGAGGAAATCAGCTGTTAAATGTTAGCCACTTTCAGTCAATGTGCCTTAAGAGACATTTCTGTGAATATATAAGTTTTGATATTTCAGTTTGTGAGTCTGGAGGCTACAATGACACATTGCCCGTGGTTAATTCGCAAAAGAGTGCTTCCATAGAGCATTGGGATTTTCTAGAAATCCATTTCATGTGCCCAGGCTCATCTGGTCCAACCTTTGGTGGAACTTAGGAAATTACATTTGAAACAACTTCCTAGGTGATTAGATGCACCTGTAGTCAGGCAAGGGCAAACTGCCATAGTGTCCAACCCAGAGCTTCAAGTGGGGGACTTAAGGGACCAGCACATGGAGTTTGGGCTTCTAAAAATCATCAGAAGTCAACTACTGAAAGGATGTGGTGTCCTGGGTTCTCCCAAAGAAATGACATACAAGTGAAATTCCTAGAATAGCTTTTCCTCCGTCCATTTCTTGCCTCCACCCCCCAAATCTTATGCCCTACTGTATATATTAGTGTGCAATAGTACAAAACCTTATGATTAGAAGGACAGACAGCATGGGCTGCTTATGTGTGTCTGTGCAGCTTGAAATTTTTCCTGGGTCTCAGTCATTTAATTACAGCCATCTGAACATTAGTGAATATATATTTTGAAAATTTTTCACTTAGAAGTTAGTGTTCACTTTCCTCTCAGGCCCACCTAATTTTCCAGGCCCAACATTTTTCCTATTTCTATTGTCTTGCCCTGGTAGCACTATTTTTTCTTTACTTTCAGAAGCAGTTTTCTTTTACCTTACCTGGCTTATGTTCCTCACCCTATTTATATGATTACATATGCCAACAACATTGCAAGTTATTCAGGGCACATGAAATGACCTCAGGTGAATCGAATAACCTGATATATCACTGGTATCTCTCTTTCTAACAATGTGTTCTACACTATGCAGAGGTCATGAAATACTTGATTGGTGAGTATATGTGATTTTTTTTTTTTTTTGTCTTTCTTTCTAAGCACACAGAGATATCTTGGTTTCTCATAAGTACCAGGAATAGACACCCTAAGGTCTTTGGGAAGTGGAGGTGTTGGAATTTTTAGTGTCCTTTATACAGAGCTTTGGGGAATGTAGCATTGCAGTCACATGGAAAGTCACAGCAACACTGTTCTTGGAAGTGAAATCTCCCCCTTCTTATCTCATGCTTTTTCCTGTCAGTTTAGGGTATAAGCACTGCTCTAAGTGTCGGGCAGTGGCGGTCAAACCCTGGCTCCAATAGTCTCCTAGCTTGAACATGTTAGATCTTATCTTTGTGTCTCAGTTCCCCTTGTGTAAAATGTGGATTGAAAAGTTTTGCATAGAAACTCAGGAGGCTTGGAAGGAGTCAGGCTTAGGGCCTGGAGTTTGGTACACACTCAGCCTTTATTATTATGGTTTTGTCATGCTGCTTGTTAACAGAACTCCAGACCCTGAAGTTTCTGCCTTAGTTTTTATTTCTACTGTACCCTAAGTTCTGTTTCAACACTTTACTTTCCTGCCAATTCCAAAGCCTAAAATAATGTGTTCTGCATGGTGTACCTGTTTACCCCAGAGGGAACCAGATTTCACGGGGTCAGGGGGGTCGATCTGCCAGGATTAGATGCCCTGAGTTAAATTCTACTGAGTTAAGTGGCTAATAATCAAAGGAAAAGGTGCAGGAAAGGATCACCCTTGCCAAAACCTGAGATCCTAAGGTGAAACCTAAGATCCATTAGCCCATGTTGGGGTCAGGTCAAGCAGAAGAAAGGCGTATCAAATCATGTCATAGAACAGGATGTCAGGAGGAGCAGCTGTGTGGACCTAAAAGTCTCAACCTTATCCCTGAAATCTTTCTCTGGTGAGAATGCACTCAGAGAATCTCAGGGGGATCACTCCCATGGTTTGCTGCCTGTCTCCATCTAGTCTGGTCAGCTGGTCCCACAGAAGACTGCCTGTATCTTAGGCACTTGTTCAGTAACTCTTAAGTGCATAGGTAATGGTGACCTCAAGTTTTAGACATTCCATTGTATGAAAATAAGATTCAGAATTTTTCCCATGACATGTAAACCTGCACATCCTAGGCCTTGCCTGGCTCACTTGATGGTCCCTCTCATGTCATGCTTCTTCACAGACAACATGCTCCTCAGATGGGTCACTGCTCAGATCTAAATCCCAGCATCATGGTTGCCTAGGGGGCTTGGCATATGTTTCTATCTCGTCAAGTTGCCTCTCACTCTTTATTGCATTTTTAGTCTCTGTTTAAATTTCAAAATTAAATTAAACCCCTCTTATAACTGTGCCAAATCATTTCCCATTTCAGTACCTTCCTTCTTTCCCTTATATGGACTGTACTCCAATTGATAAATATGTATGTGTTTGTCTCTTTGCATTTTTTACCCCGTCATTCCACTAGCACAGAAACCCCTATGGCCATAAGAATAAGATCTGCCTTATTCACCACAGTATTCCAAGAATTTGAGTTAAATTTTTAATAAAAGAATAAATGAATGAATATTTTGCTCTTCTTTTAAGATACTGGAAACACAGGCTTTGTGTTAGCTGGGAGTACAGAGGATCCACTCTGCTTCAAAACTTCCCTCGTTTGCCTTTGCTTCTGGCTGCCCTATTTATGATGCACAAAAATAATCAGTTAAGGACATCAGCTTTGTTTAAGGAAACACATCCATGCAAGGCGGAATGAATAGGGTATTTCCCTTTAAAAAAAATGAAATACGGCCTAAGACTAAAATAAATATTTTGAAAGAAATGGCAGCAAATTATCTCGATTTTCAACTTAAACTCCACAGTTCCCTGAAGATCTTTTCCCCTTTGCAAATGGATTAACTCTAATGGCCCACCATAATGTGATAGCAGCAATCTTGTTGGGTGGTAAATATCTAACCTTCTTTTCTAAAGACACCAGGGGAAGGAAATTGTGCTCTGAAATGGAGCCGGCAGTCACACTTGCCAGGCTTAGACTTACAAGGGCCGTCAGGACTCCTGCTTCAGGGCAGAAGTTGGTCACCAGCTGGGCACAGAAGAGATTGCTGCAAGCCCCCTGCCCTGACACTGCACAATTAGGTGCATTTTAGTAAGAACTTCTGTCCTTTTTTTTTTTTCATACCATTCCACACTGGCTACTCTCAGAGGCAAGATCCTGGGCTGGATGGACCATTGGTCTGGTTCCACTGGGGCAATTCTTGTGCTTTGATGGTCTTAAACAACCTTGCTGAGAGAGAAATGTGATTCTAAGAGGATTTCGAGATAAATTCCCACAGCTATGAAGATAAAAACATTTGACTCCAGTTCTGATGTAAGCAGCAGCCCAAATATTCAAAGTCATTTGCTTCATTTGTTTTCTCAACTGTCTCAGCATATCCGAAAGGACATGACTCGCTTGCCCTAGAGTAATTTCTGCATTTATTCTGTAAGGAATCTTTACTAGGGTCCCTGTAAGCCGATTCATCTGGAGAAATGACCTTCCTTGAATTTTCTTCTTTTTGTATGCATATTCTGTCCTTGACTTTGCTCCTTCCTCCAGATTATACTGTGTATTAAGTTCAAATATCTCTATCAACCCCTAATTCTCAGTTTGTGCTGTTTAATGTGAAAATTAGCAAAGGAAACCAGCAGATCACTAAGTAATCTTTGTTAGGCAGGTTATTAAGATAAACTGTAAAAGGTAATCTATTTTGTTTTATCTTGCTTTGAGATCATGTGTTAGTTAACAAAAATAGGTGGAGTCTCTATAACGTGCTGGTAGCAACAGCATTTGATCTCCCAGAGATGAAATGGAATTCTAATATCAAAGATAGTTATCCACTCCTGGATATACATTCAAGAGAAATAAAAGCATACATCCATGCAAACACATGTAAAACAATCATTCATAGTGGCATTATGTAGAAAAGTCAAAAGAAAGAAAAAGGATGAGTAAACACCAGGATATGGTTAGGAAAAGGAAAGAAATAAAATACTGACCCATGCTACACTATGATGAACCTTGAAAACAATATGCTAAGTGAAAGAAGTAGGACACAAAGGCACATATTGCGTGATTCTATTTTTATTACATGTCCAGAAGAGTCAAATCCATAGAGACAGAGTAGATTAGTGAGATTAGTGGTTGCCAGAGACTGAAGTGGATGGAGATGACTGCTCATGGGTACAGGGCTTCTTCTGCGGGATGACAATGCTCTTGACTTAGATATTACCCATGTGTGCATAACTTTGTGAATATATTACAACCCAACGTATTGTACATACATTAAATGTGTAAACTCTATGTCATAAAAATTACATCTCAATAAAACTGGTATTAACAATGGAGGTAAGTAGGTAAGCAACCAAACAGATAAGAGACATATTAGGCCGCAGATGGAAAAGATCTAGAGGGAGCAGCTATTTTAGTTAGGGGCATCAGGAAAGGTCTCTCTGAAGAGATGACATTGATATGAGTCCTAAATGAGTAAAAGAACCCCATGTAAAGATTCTGGGGCAGGTACATTATGGGAAAAAGGAATATGTTTAGCATATTTGGAACCTGCAGGAAGGTCAGTGTGCAGCACAGTGAGCAAGGAGGAGAAAATAATTCACAATCAACTCAAAGATATAAGCAAATTCTTTTAGGGTCTTATAGAACCTGGTATGCAGTGTTTATTTTAATTTTAATGGAAAACAACTGGTGATTTTTTTCAAATATCTTTATTTTGTTTATTTATTTTTTTATGTGGTGCTGAGGATGGAACCCAGTGCCTCACATGTGCAATCCTGGCGTTCTGCCACTGAGCCACAATCCCAGCCCATCACGGGTGAGTTTTAAGCTGTGGTGGGGAATAATCTTATTTACATTTTAAAAAAAAGACAACCATCTTGGTTGGGTACAGCATGGGTTAGGAAGGCAGAGATGGGTTTGCATCCATTGCTATATTTCACATGGTGACTGAGGTTACATCAGGAGCTGTGAAGACAAAGGTTGGCAGATCTAAATATGTTTGGAAATGGAGCTACAGGACTGAATTAATCTCAAGAAACTTTCCTTGGTAACATAATAGAAAGCTAAATATATAAAGGTTGCATATCATGGATCTGAAATGTTTATGAACAACAGTGTATTAGGTTTTGTAATGTTTTTTCAGACTTTGGATATTTGTATACATATAATAAGATATCTTGGGGAGGGGACTCAAGTCTAAACACAGGATTCATTTATGTTTCACATATACCTAATGCATATGGCCTGAATGTAATTTTATGCAATATTTTTAGCACCTCTGTGCTTTGGTTGTGACCCATCATGTGAGGGAAGTGTGACATTTTTCCCTTTGTGGCATTCTGTGGGTACTCAAAAAGTTTTGGAGTTGGGAACAATCTGGATTTGGGATTTTCAGGTCAGGGATGCTCAACCTGTACTCATAAAGGCATCTGCAAGATGTTCATAGCACTGTCACTAATAACCCCAAAAGAGAAATTATTGAAAGATTTATCAACAGTAGCATGGACAATACATTAGGGCTCATTCACACAATGGAATATTATACCAGCAATGGGAATGATTAAAAAGTAAGGGAAAGAAAGAATACTATTCAGTATTACCCTATGGACACAAAAATTGAAAGCTGGCTGAGCTAATGAACACTTTTAGAACTTAGGGCAGTGGTTGCCCTTGGTGGGGGTATAGTGGGACATGGGAAAGAAGGCACAGAAAGGAGCTTCTGGGACACTGGTGACATTTTATTTTATATTTCAGTGCTAGTTACAATGCTTGTCTTTAATATGAAGTTATTAAGGTAGATACTTAATTTTTACCCTTTTGTGTCTCTATATTATATATTAATACAAAGTAAAAAAATGGGTCCAAACTGACATATCAATATTTATCAGAGATTCATAAAAATTTTTTGCTTCTGGACTCAAAAAATACTTGGAATTTACCTGAATTGAATCCATACCATCTGGAAAATATTTGAGAGCTCTGGTTGACCATAGTCTTTGTATGACAATATGATATAATGACAAATCAAACATATATGCAATTCTTGTTCCATTACTACTGGAATGTAATATGGGGTGACATTGTCCCTATATCCCCTTGGCCATCCTGGCTATCTCCCTTGGTACATTCATTTCAAGGCATGGGAATCCTCTTATGGATATTTTATAAAGGATTCTTGATTTGAGAATGGAGCTTTAAATGGCTTAATGCCTTCACTTATGAATCTATTCATTAGTGTATTTTATTCTTTCATTCATTTAATAAATTATGAATAATAAATGAGTCTCTAAGTTATGTAGATATTGTATTGGTACCCTGTAAAAAAGTGATTAAGATATTGCCCTGAATCTCAAGATGAGCCAATTTTAATATTTCATAGTTACCACTCACCTCTTAGTATAGTGATAACTGTAACATACACTGTTGGAGTGCATGGAAATCTGGAGTTAATTTGAAATGTCCAAATCATAGTTATTAATGAATTATGAACCCTGTTGTCCTCTATGACTCTAGGAATTTATATTTGAAATGTTTTAGAAGAATGGGTTTGCTATCATCCTTCCCATTTTACAGATGAGAAACTTTGGGCAAAAAAAATAAGACCTTCTCCAAGGTCACCAGGAGCAGGCAGTGGTTATTTTCAAGACATTTGTTCTATAGTCTTTGCTCTTCCCCGGAGAGTAGGAGGCCTTCCCAATAACCCTGAGCACATCATTATCTCCTTGGAAACAAATACACAAAACCTGCTATTGATCGTTTTATCAGTTTCTGGCAGATAAGAATTGGTGCTGACAGTAATTCAAAGTATTAGTGCATTGTGAGGCAATTTACTGTGCTTGTGACAAGGCAGCACTCAGGGAACCCAGGGATTCAGTGGGTTTTTGTTGTAAACCCTTGGAGTCAATGCAGTGTCCTGTTCTTTATTGGAGACAGATCAAGACCAACAAGCATTCTAAATTTCTGCACACAGTCAAAGCATATTTTGAGATCGCAATTCCACTTAGTAAATTAAACAGGAAAGAAATTGCCAGTTTGACAATAGCTCTCGGTTTTAAGGCTATTTGGGCCCAGGAGATATCTTAGAATATTATTACCTTTCTTGGTAACCTTTTAATTTTAATCTTCTAGGAAAGCATTTTTCAGACCCTTTCTTAGTTGAGAAACTCTGATTTAGCAAATTATAGCTTGAAGTGGACTCAGTGGGTTGTAACAAAGTGGAGGTTTGTCTCCAAGGTCCCCACCTCTATACAGTGGACAAATAGGTTGTAGAAATGGGGGGTTCAGCGGAACTTCTAGGGTTTATGGAGCTTAATCTATAAACCAGTGCAAACCGAGTTCAATAGCAATTTTGAATTTTCTTGGAACCACAATCCTTTCTCTATTAACTCCATACATTTCATTTATTCAGGATTAAGACACTCAAAGTTGTTTCATATAATTTGTGCCATTAGCTACTTTTCATATTGGCACTTAGATCAAGGCTTTATATATATCATCACATTTTTTAGTTTATTTTTTCTTTTCAGTTATACATGACAATAGAGTATATTTTGACATATTTTTTTTTAAGTACAAGGATTTCTGGCCTCAGCTGCCAGAATAGGGGAAGATGCCTCATACTGGAATGGACTGAGGACCAGCCCACTATTCTCAACTCAGTTGTCTTTGTGTCCTCCCTGGCAGAGAGGAAACACAGGACACCATTCCACAGGTCTCCTTGTGACTGAGCCCACTGTGTCAGTGAGTACATCTTATCATGGACAGTTGAGCCAATTTGGGAAGGCTGTTAGGTGATCTCCCTCCAGAGTCCCAAATGTGGGGCAGAAGCTTCCTGACTGCAAAATCATCTTCTTGGCATCATGCTGCTGCCTTTTCTGTGGGGAGACTCCAGGAGGAGGAGAGCTGAGCAATGGGTTGGACTGTGATTCTTCTTCTTGTCTTCGCTTCACAATCCTTGCTCCTAAAGACACAGACTCTCATGGACCCTTGTACTACATAAAGGGGATCCTCTTTCACAGGTTTCATCACTAAATTCTTGGGCCCCTCTGTTACATAAGAGCCAAAGCAATTTAGGAGGCCTGGTCTGGAGGCCCTTGCTTAGCTCATTCCCCTGTGGTTATTACACTTTTCTCCAACCCAGGCCTCCCTATCCTCTACAAGCACCTCATTTTCCTGGTATCTGAGGAAATTGGCTAGTAATTCTCATACTTTAATGCAAAATATTCACTGCTGCAATCTGTTATGCATGCTTGTACTGTACAGCTTAACTCAGTAGCTCTGAGGGTAGCCCAGGAATCTGTCTTGAATAAGGATTTCTCCCCCCAATACCACCCTCATTGGTGGTTCTCATGTGAAGGATTTTAGTGTCACATTTTGAGAAACACTGTTAGACCCTGGAGGGCCACTGTCATTATATCTGTAAAATGTTCTCCTTGTATTATTATTATTATTATTATTATTATTATTATTATTATTATATAATGCTATTAACAGAAAAATATGGGGAAGCACTTTATTTCATCTAAGGAAAATCAGCCAACTCTGTAAATAAATTTACATAGAATCAACCAGTTGAGTTGAGTGCTTAAATCAGAGGATGGAGATAATTTAATGAAATTAATGAAATAATTTCCAGTTTCCTTCCCTCACTTTGGTGCTATGAAGATAATTTTCTTACTTTGGAGAAATCTTGGGTTACTTTATAGACAACCTACAAATTTCTATTTGAGTGTTTGCATGAAAAGTCTTACTCTTATACAAACCAAAGGACAGAAAAGGCTGCATGTGACTTTGCCCATCTGAGCAAGGTACTGCAGCAGAACCTAAACTGTCTCCTTCAGAAACTTCAAGATGTAGAACATGGACCAAGATCAGCTCCTTACCTGGCAATTTCATTAAAAATGATTATTTGATGTCTCTAAAGTAAAAAATATGAATCAAATCCAGCTTTTTCTTCTTTAACCAAGTTAGCGTAGTGTATAATGCAGGACTGAGCTATGAAGAACAACCATCAGTGTTAAGTAAGTGGCTTTTCTTATATTTGTTGATGTGTCTTTACTTTGTCAAAGAAATCGCACTCAGAGAGAAGTCTAAAAGCCAAGTGTGCTCAGAGTTGTATTCAGTCATTGTCATATTCTTAGAAGTTACCAGAAGAAAGAGTTCTCTAACTCTTCAGTAAAGTGATTCTGGCAATAAATATAGGAGGATCTGAATTGGATTGGAATTTACCCTATGCTCACACTGTATGTTCTTTTGCTGGAAGTTGGAAAGTCTAAAATTCTCATAAGCTTCGAGTGGACCATTTAATCCATTTCGTTTCTTGCCGATACAATATTTTGAAACTATCCAAGAGATCCATAGGAAATTTCCATTGTAAAGCAGAGTCTTCAGGTGAGGATCCAGGAATTGTTGAAGTTTTAGATACAGAAACGTATATCATAACATTATGTTCCTTAGCAAAATTGTCTTCATTTCCATAAATATCAGGTGATGTTTAAAGTGCATTTGATGAAGAGCTAGATCCAGAAGTAGTCTACAACTTTCCAAGGAGGAAGTATGACAGTATGACCGTGGGGGAAAAAAAATTGCATACTTGAAGACCTGTTTAGAGTAGCAGCAGTTAAGTGCATTGAGTTTTGATTCAACAGAACTGGCTTTGAGCCGTAATTTCTGCCATTTACTTCCTGTGTGATCTTGAGAAAGTAGCTTTAATTCTTAAAGCCATAGTTGTATCATTCACAAAATGGGAATAATAATAGTGGATACCTAATAGAGCTGTAGAAATAACTAAATTAGCTATTATATAATGTACTTGAAAGAGTGACTAAAAGTGCCTCACATGGAGTAATTTTTAACAGAAGTAGTAGTGACTCTCATCTCAATGGTTATTTCCAACTCTTTAAACCTGGTAGAAAAATGCTTCCTTGTTTAATTTCCTTTTTGGTTTATGTAAATGAGGAATAATATATGCAAATGGGGTTTGGAAACTCAAACACTGTAACATTTCTTTTTTCTTTATTTTTTAGTATTAGCGTTGAGCCTGCCTGGTAGAAGTAGTTTTGTTGCAGAGGCTGTGGGGTTTCAACTAACACTTCAGTTTAATTGGGGCCCTAAGATGAATACCTAGGAAATAGTGAGCAGGGAACATGTCACATGAGGGTAGTCTTTAGGTTAATGTCTTCATGCCACTACTCTTGCAGGAATTTAGATAGTCTAAGAACTATCGGAATGTTCTTTCTTGAAAGAAGAGAGATGACAGGAAGGCTCTCAAGACAAACCAAGGCCAAGGGAAATGACTTATGTTTGCTACATAGATTGCTGATATTGATCTTCTTGACCTATCATGAAGTCCTACTAGCAAAATTGTGATATTACTGAGGTATGTTTTTTTCCCTCAAAGTCTATAGTTTTGCTTGCCTAGCCTCCCTGAATCTTCTTAATTTGAGGCTTACAGAAAGTTATTAACACCTTAGTGAGAATTAGTACAGTCTATCTGAAAGTATTTGCAATTTAAGAAGTCATCTCTGGATAAAAAATGCCAAGGACTGAATTGTGTATGGTAACACTTCAGGAGACAATGACAGCTAAACCAGAGAGTTATTTGTTGATGCTATTCAAATCCCAGGCATCCATTCAGGAATGTGCTACTTATGTGAGGGTCCAGGTTTTCTTGGATGGATGGAAAATAAGAAGAGGAAACTGTAGCACTAAGCAGGACTTTTCTTTGGAGCCTTTTCTTATTACTCAACAATAAATAAGGTCAAAGTTACTTGGTTTGAAAATAAGACAAAACTCTCATATAAACTCCAGAAAGCTTTTGTCCATGTGACTCATTGCATTCTCCCTCAGTCAGAATTCATTTTCTTCCATACCTACATTTGATTTCAATTAAAAAAAAATACAGCTTGCTTAATCTTTCCCACAAACTGATATGGTGTATACCTGAGTGAACGGGACAATTTTCCTTATAAATTATGTATAAAATCCTCAACTGCCGCCTCTCTCTTAGAGACTCAAAAGAAAATTCAATTTCTCTTAGCTTATTTTTTCATGGTTCTTGGGATATTCATTTCAGATTTTCCACTCATTTTTATATGTCTTATTTATTCAAGCTCTTCATAGAGGAAAGTAATGCTGTGCATTGCTGATTTTATTACTCTGGACAGGTTACAATATCTTCTCAGAAGCCAACACACTAATTGATTTTAAAGTTTCTGTAAATGTTGGGAAGCTTTCTTGCCACATACTTCAGAGGGGGAACGTGTCTACTGTTGGGAGTCCGTGGCCCCACTATGTGGTGATGCATCCTGCTTCTTGTCTGTTCTCTTTCCTTTCCTCATGCTGGGAATATCTTTGGCTCTTAGTCGTCTTCATTTGTTAACACTTTAACTGCCAGAGTAAAAGAGCTCATGTCTCTTTTGGTCCCATAGTTTAGTTTTTTTTTTTTTTTCCTTCCTAGAAAATTCTTCTATAGTTCCTCTGGAGATTTTTCAAATGCCTATCATGGTTCTGATCAGAGCTTTCCTTCACAGACATTGCTCCAGTGAGAGCCTCCAACCACAAAGTCAGAAATGACAAGGGTAGAGAATCACTACACTTAGCCCTGGTGGCCAAGAGTCCTTCAACCATGGTTTGAGGTCACAGGTTCCATGGTGGCGAGAAGGATTCTCTGTTGAATATGATGGTCCATAGGTCAGTATTTACTGGCCTTTCTTCACCCTAGTTTGTGGCTATAGCTGACTTTTCTAAGTCTTTCATTGAAATATTATATTATTTCATCCATCCCTAAGCTCCTTAAAATAAATAAATAAACAATAAATAATTCTTATTATGAGGGGGAATTTCCTGCCTTTATTTGTTTATATTTAATTTTTGAGATTCATTTTTATATTCTAGTGAATGAGAATATTTGATTTAGCTTTGTTTAGATCTTTAGTTCCTCGGATGGGGGAGGGGGAAATCAGTCCCAAACACACATCTTAGCTAAGCACTGCTTCAGGATCTTTTATATTTAACTGCATAACAGCTTGGATCCAAGCCATCTCGAGGTACTGTGTTCGTTTCCTGTATGCTTTTTTGAAGTTCCAGAAGCCTGATGGACCAATTTGCCAAGCCAGCCTGACTATCAATTCTCTTGGTTCCCTGCCCCCCACCCTCTACAAAAAGAGTGAGCAAGCCCGGTCCATGAAAATTTCAAGTAATGGGCCCCATCTGGTTTTAGTTATTTGGGGTCAATAGGCAATAGATACTTCTTTCCATGGTGAATCTAGGAAACTGGGCACTGCTCAAACTTGTTAAATGGATGTACTGATTGACAAGAATATCAAGTAAGAAAAATAGAAAAGTCTAAGGGTGTAATGGTACAGTTGGGATTTAAGGTTCAATAAGAGAAAAAAAGAGATGAATAAGAAGGCTTCAAACCAATCTAAATAAACTTCAAAGAATTTACCCAAGTCTCAAAAGAAATTTTAAAATATTGTGAGTATGACATTGACATACGATAGTTTTTCTTCACTCCATAATTGTTTTTCTTTAATGCTGGATTTCTCATAATTGTCTTAATTTGCTGGCTAAAGGTCCTTCATGAACTGTGTGAAATGGAAGAAGAGGAAAAGGGACTAATTTAGGGTCTGTGGTTCTCATCTTTCTCCATCACCAGCATGCTGCAAGCAGGAGAGAGATGGACGTTGTGCAGATGACCAAAACCCTTTGGGAGAAAGTCTCCTTGCAGCAACAGACAGAAATGAATCCAGGGGCCCTTCTCTGCACTCCCTTGAGGACTGATGTTCTCCCATTGTACCTTCTTCTCACTGTGTGCAGAAATTCTGCAATTATATTCTTTGGAAACAGAAATAGTTTTCTATTCTGAGTCTGTGGGCACAAACATAGTGATAAAATGGAAGCAGGTTATTCTCTTTCCTATGAATAAAAAGATGAGAAGAAACAATTTGAGGGTCAGCATGGAGGCAGTTAAATCATATTTTAGGGACGATTTTCCTGACAGTGAGGATTCCATGGTGTAAGATAGGGTTTTAGATGAGCTGCAGGAACACAATGACACTATATGGTTCATCTGGCTGGAACGTTTTAGATTCAGGCCTATTGAAGGCGGAAGGGGAGACAAGATGGACACACAGGAGAAGAGTTGTCATCCACAAGCAGTAGCAAAACCCTAACCAACCGTCAATTTCTGAACTATTTCATGCTTTCTGATGGAGGCCATACCTGCCTCTGCTTTCTAGGTTCTACAAGAGCTCTTTCGGGTATTGGTATGCATATAGTATGTATTTTTTAAAAAGATTATTTTGGATTTGAATTTATAAAGTTATCTGGAACAGCTAATGATGAATTTTATCACATTAAATATCACCACCAAAAATGGATTCAGTGAGACACATTATTGATATTTGAGGCTAGGAGCAGGCTGGTTTGCAGAACCTTTTTCCATAGGGCTGTTGGCAGAGGGCTCTGGCTTTGACATCCTCAGGCCATTTCCCCGAATTCCTGCTTCTGTAACATCTCAGCTGAATGCATTTTGACTGGGGCAGGAGGCTTAGCAGCATAATGGTGCTAACATTTCTCTGCTGCCTTTTAAGTCATAGCTCGGTGGTCTTGCCCTTTCCTATTTCATGGATTTGCTTTCTCCATTTGTTCTTAGTTGATTAGGAAATTGCTGAACACAGAACTTCTCCCTGTCCATAAATATCACCCAAGTTACACAGCATGGGAGAGAGCTGCTATTTGTTTGGTTCACTGACTTTGGGACTTTTTGCAAATTAAAGGATTTGAAAGGATCTAATATGGCCATATCGTCAGATAAATTGTTGGGTCAAATTCTCCACTTGGGGGTTTTCATTTAAGTTAGTGTAATAGAAGGTGTACTCGGGCATCCAAGGACAGGAATTAGTCCTCTGTTAGTAACCAGATGCCCCTGCGTGGAGAAGGAGCCTCCTAAGTAAGTGTGCAGCATTGCTTTGTATTTCGGAATTTCAAATTGTTATGCTGTACTGTGCAACATGGTTTCACTTCCTAGAGGAGTTTAGAAAAGGAATTGCTATTTTTATTGGTGATCTGTCACATGTTTCCTTACTAAAAGATAGTGGGCTTTTGAGATGAAGCTGGATTTCGTGGTGATATTTGGAATGGAAGAAATTTAGTAAGTCTAATGAAAAAAAAATGTGTTGCATGCTGTCTGAATTCTCAGGTCTGTATTAGGTTTTTTGAAGATAGAAAAAGTTTCTCTCTGAAAGGAAGTTGAAATTTAGTTAGAAACAAAATCATACATACAGGAAACCATAAGACGGCAGAAGTATTCACAGAAGTGCTTATCTGTGTGGTCACAGATGGGGAAGGATCACAGGAACCCAAGAAGCATCATGATTAAGCTGGGGAAGTGGTCCCTGCAGAATTAGTCATATTTTACACATTTCCAGCTGATTGATAGACCACACGTTATAGGAAAATAACATTATCCAAAACTCTGCAAGCTGTCTCTAATTGCAGGCTTGCAACTACAACCATTTGGATTTCTTTAGAAATTATATTTTCTCTACAAAGCCTTTTATCTGAAGAAATCCCAACAACTCAGCTGTCTCCCCTTCCTGGGAATATCTTATTGTTTTGCTTTTATACATTTAGGCTTTCTTTCAATCAGATAATCTGAGGAAAGCATCATAGAAGGGTGTTTGAACCCTACTATATTTTGTAGTCTTCACTGTTGTAATTGAGTATTTTCTACTTAGAACATTATTGATTGTGGTATTATTTTTGTCTATGTTGATCAACACTTATTTATTTTGTTTCTATGAAGGGACTAGTGCTTTGTTATAAAGAAGAAGACAAAGCAGGCTGCAAGTGTACCTCCTACTGCAATGGAGCTTGATGGGAAAGGAAAAACAATGGAAGTGAAAAATTTGTTAAGTAGTGAATTACTGAGGAGGTAAATCCAGTGCAATGAGCAACCAGAGACAACAAAGCTAGAATGATTAAAGAACAAAAATATCAGGGCCAGCGTTGGACATGAATTGTTAGAAGAATTCAAGAGGCAGAAAGCATGCAGGTATGGCTTCAGGCTTTAGAAGAGCAGCCCAGCCTGTCAACAATAATCATGCAGCATCTGGGAGTAAGTACGTGGATGGGCGTGAGGAAAAGAAAACCAATACAGAGAACAAGAAAACAAATATTTTAATTCTTACATTTGGGAGTTGGAATTATCCCTATTTTACAAAAGGAGCAATTGAGGTTCAGAAAGAATAATGGCAAAGTTGGTTTTAAGCCTGAATCTCTATAGCTTCTAAGTTTTAACATATCCCACAAACAATCCCTGCCCCCCCCCACCACCACCACCACTTTCCATTGTACTACCTCCCAAGACATTCTTGCCACACTCTATTGAAGAATAAAAATAAAATGTGATCTTTGATTCAGGGAAACCTTCATTCATTTGTCTTGGTGATAAACAATGAGGATCTGGAAAGTGACCACACAGGATGTCTGTTATGATCAGAATAGGTATTTCAAGATTTGTATACTTTGGGCTCATCAAAAGAGGTGGGATTTGGGTTGGGCAGTGAAGATATGGAACTTAGAAGATAATTTAGTATCAGACTAAATTTCGATAGGCTTTATATCAGCCAGAAATGGTGGCCAACACAGGAATTTACAAGTCTTAGTAATCTAGGTGTCATGTATAAAAACAGCAGGTCATGTCTATGGCTCCTGGTTTTCCTGGATGAGTCTCAGATGGAACTCAAACAGATAAGTCTGGGTGATGTGGACGAAGGTGAGAAATTTAGAAAAATAAAAATGCACGTGCCCAGGAAAACTGAAGCTGGAGAGCCTGTTTATGGGTCCTAATCAGATCTGGTTGAGGGAGGGGATTGTTGTAATGGAAATAAGTAAAATAGGCAGTTTTATGCCCTTAGTATTTATATCATCTATTAAAGATATTGCTATAGTCCCTTTTCAGTGATTTGCTGGGCAGTTAAATTCAGACTTCAGCTCAGTTTAACACCCTGAAGTGGTTGTTTTACATAATTTATGTCTCCAGGATTCCTCTTGAACTACAGTCTGACCTTCATAGGGTGAAGAAGAGGCTGCAATCTGAGGCTGACCTTGGTCCAGAAGGCCCCCTACAGGAAGAGACCTGGCATCCGGTTTCTTCACACAGAGCATTAGCCCCAAGCCTGGGGGCTGGGTTGTAAAGGCAGGTTTATTTTAGAGTATTGAATATCGAGAGAATCTGTTAGCATCCATCACTGGTCAGCTCTCTCCATGTAAATGCCTTGTTTCCACAATGAGGCTATGACTCCACAAAGGTGTACACTGTGTCTTAGATCAGATGAACTAAGTTAGTTTTTGTTCTCATCAGATCTTCCACAAAGATTTACTTTGAGAAGACAAAGGGTGAGGGAAGTGGGAAGAAGAACAAAATATTATAATAACCATGCATCAGATTTTTTTGGTAGTTCATCTGTTTTCCATTCGCTATACCACATGTGCCTTACCTCCCCAAACACACATGCCATGCTCATTTCCCCTAGACAACTTTATTCATATGTTATTGACCCATTCCCCCAACTTCCCACCTCTTCTCTCTGCCTGTGCATTCACTTCAGTTAAGATGCATGGATAGCTGTCCATGCAGTCTATCTGCAAAGAGTTCACATTCAAGCTATTATGGTTTAGATATGAGGTGTTCCCCAAAAGCTCATGTGTGAGACATTGCAAGAAAGTTTAAATGAGAAGTGATCAGGATATGGGAGCCTTAATTTAACCAGTGCATTAATCTGATGATGGGAACAACCTGGTGTTGACTGGAAGAGGTGGATCACCTTGGGACCTGTCCTTGAGATATGTATTTTGTCCTTGGTTACAAGAACTCTCTTTCTGCTTCCTGGTATGATGTCCCGAGCTGCTTTCCCCTGCCACACACTTCTGCCATGATGTTCTGCTTCTCTCTGAGCTTCAAGGAATGGAGCTGGCCATCTATAGACTGAGATCTCTGAAATTGTGAATGCCAAATAAACTTTTTCATCCTCTAAAATTGTTCTTGTCAGGTTTTTTTGGTCACAGGAAGGAAAAAGTTGATTAAAACACATATGGAGCGAGGAGCCTCCCTCCAAATTCTGAAAGTAATTGAAAAATTTCTTTCTACATAAGCTACATTGTGGTGAGAATACACGGTAGTTCACTGATGGATCCCAGACACACAAAAAATCTTTCCTCTTGGTCCTAGATCCCAGGGCCCTCCGATGTGCATTCTAATCTGCCTTCTGTCTCCAGAGCCATGCTTGTCCAATGAGTGACTAACATTCCCTTCTTTTTCTACACTGCTGACCTTCTCTCTATCTTTATAGTATTTGATCCCCCATTTTTCCCCCTTATTTTGCCCTAACCTCAATATATGAGAGAAAACATTTGTCCCTTGATTTTCTGAGTCTGGTTTATTTCACATAGTGTGGTTTTCTCCATTTCCATTAATTTGCAGGTAAATGCTATGATTTCATCCTTCTTTATGACTGAGCAAAACTCCATTGGGTACATACACCACATTTTCTTCATCTGTTGATGGATATCTGGGCTTGTTTCATAATTTGGCTATTATTAATTGTGCTACTATAAACATTAATGTGGCTGTATTCTTCTAGTATTTTTTTTTATGGTGGTTTAAATTCCCTTTTCTCCTTTACATCATTAATATGCATTGAACACAGAGGGGACCATGGAAGTGCTTTCTAGGCACATAAGTTTCTCCAAAATGCAGACAAGACTATTCATGTGATTCACAGGAAAAAATTATACATTAATTTTTTTTGGGGGGGTTGGTTACCAGGAGTTAAACTCAGAGCCACAGAGGCACATCCCCAGCCTTATTTTGTATGTTATTTAGAGACAGGGTCTCACTGAGTTGCTTAGACTTCTCTTTTGCTGAGGCTGGATTTGAATTCGTGATCCTCCTGCCTCAGCCTCCCAAGCCACTGAAATTACAGGCGTGCACCACCATGCCCAGCTCTAGATTAACTTTTATGTAACACATGCTTATTTTTCAGTGTATTTTTTCACTGGAATTCACTGCCACTCACTTTTTCATGTATTTACACATCTCAGTGATTTACTGAAAGTTTACCTTTTCGGGGTGCCGTTGAATATTTATGTGAATTAGCAGTAATTGTTAGAAAGTAACTTTTTCATATTGATTGAAACAAGAATAAAAAAGGCAAGATAATAAGGTAATATTGCAAGTAAGAACATGGTTAAGAAAGTGGGCTTGAACAGAAAGAATCCAGACACTAAAAGGCCTCATGTTACATGATTTCGCTTATATGAAATTGTCCAGAATAGATAAATCCATAAAGGCAAAAAACTTAGATTGGTGTTTGCCAGGGGCTGGACTTGGAGAGTGAGAGCTAATGGGTGTAGGGTTTTGCAGGAATAATGAGTATTTTAAAATTAATTTTGACAATAGTTGCAGAACTCTATGAATATTCTAAAAAACTCTGAATTATATACCTTTGCTAGATAAAGGTATATGGAATATGTATTAGTTTCCTAAGATTGCTATAATAAAATTATGATAGACTGAGTGACTTGAACAACAGTTTAGTTTGTCAGAGTTCTGGAGGCTGGAAGCCTAAAATCAAGATGTCAACAGGGTTGGTTCCTTCTGAGGTGATAAAAAAAGAAGTCCATTGCAGACCTCCTTTTGCCTTGTAGATGGATATGTTCTTTTGCTTTTACATCATCTTGTTTTTTCTGTGCTGTCTGTTCCCAGATTTCCTCTTTCTAGAAGGAAGGACATCAGTCATACAGAATGAAGGCCCAGCCTGATGATGTCATTTTAACTTGAACATCTTTGTAAGGACCCTATCTTCCAGTATAATCACGTTCTAAGGTACTGGGGTTCAGAACTTCAGCTTACAAGTAATTATATAATTCATATACAACTACAGTATATGAATTATATCTTGATAGAAATATATCTAGAAAGAGAGAAAGAAGAAGGAAGGAAGGAAGGAAGGAAGGAAGGAAGGAAGGAAGGAAGGAAGGAAGGAAGGAAGGAAGAAGCAATCAAGCAAGCTAGGGAGCCAGGCTTCCTGAATTCAAATCCTGGTCCTTTTAGTGAGTAGTGATTGGGGGCATCTTACAAACACCCTCTGAGGCTTACATTCTATATTATATAGAAAAAAAATCTATATTTGTAAAATGATGATAATGATAATACTTACATGATAGTGTTATTGGGAGAGTTAAATTAGCCTATATGATGCTTACATTATCACTTGTCACACAGGAAGAAATTAATGCAAGTTAGCTGACATTACTACAAGTAAGGCAAATTAAAATCATTTTATGTGTAAAACATGAAAAGAGAAGTTTGATGGCTAAGACATGAGGATGTCTTATACTGATGTTCATGAATTGTTTTCTAGGAAAGTTGCTTTTCTCAATCTCTTTGTCAAGGTGTAAAAACACAATATCTTCCAAGACCAATTTAGGCATGATATACTTTGGAAAAAAATCCATTTATTTATTCAACTTGTATTTATTTATCAACTGTCAATTGATTAAAGACTGCATTAGTGATGTTTCAAACACACTTATATGGAGAGGTACTATACTAAGGTGTTAGTTCTGATTATCTTCTTTATCTTCATTAATATGATTTTTAGGATTTACTTTCTTCTGATTTCAAAGGGATGCTTAACCTGTGTGGTGTTTCATTACAAAGAATATGTATACTAAAGAATAATTTATATTTTTTGTCTGTTGATGTTTTTCTGTCAAAATGTGAAAGTACCTATGTATTCATGACCAGTAGTTATATACTCAGAGTTACCAGGCCCCAGATCCTTCTCAAAAAAGTATGAGGATGAGAAGGATGCTTGAAATACAGAAGGCCTAAAGGCAGCCTGACTTCTTATTTCTCAACTCCTTCCCCCAGCCCCAGAGCTATCCAATCCTCAGTCTGTTCCAGAGTACACGCAACTGTGGCCCCAGGTAGAGATGCACTACCCCTTCGCCTCTCAACAGTCACCTGAATACAGGTCAAGATGAATGTCACCTCTGCTCATTTACATGTTTCTTTTCCCCAAAATGTGCTGCAAAACTCCCCTCTTCCTGCCTTCATTTATATCTCCAATTTTTATTTCAAACATGCCGTTATTTCTTCCTTTAAAAAAAATGACTCCCCAAGTAATTTCATACACTAAAAACAAGTTTTTTTTTAGATTCTGAAAATGTTCTCTAAGGTTTGACTTAAAGGGAACTTCTGTGGGGTATTTGGAACTATTTTATGTTACTCCCTATCCATATCTGTTTAGTGTATCATATTTATATTAATTAGTATATATGAATCAAGTGTCTACTGTTTTGCCAGATATTAATAGGAAAAGAAAAGATAAATAAAACACTGACCCAACCTTTGTGAACTTATAGTCTAGTAAGGAGAGTAAGAGAAATATAAACATATAAGGCAGATTTGAGAGAGGTTCCATAAATGAGATATATGCACATTTATTTGGAACAAAAGAGAAAACTCTATCTTGTACACAAGAATAAAAGCTTATTATAGACTGATCCATCTGACTGTACTCCTCTAAAAATCACTCCTACATCTCCTCTAATTTCCTATTATCTGGAGCATCATCATGGAAGTAATAGGGATGTTAAACCAAACTGTAGGTCTAATGAGAATAGAGATGAAATTATTCTTTGGAGTAAAATAAATAAACTAAAATAAACCCGTCTCCTATAAGAGAATGCCCCAGCAGGTAGCTTACTAATGAAAACAATGATTTCCAAGGGGTTGTGCGTTTCAAAAGTTTTGGCAAAGTGCTAGTTTCTCAGAAGCTGTTCATCCGAAGAAGCAAACAACGTGATGACTCCAGCCTTGCCTTCGCTATCTGAAACTGAAAGAAATGATGAGGACAATTACCTACTCCCCTTGCCACCCCTCCCCAAAGTGAAAACTTGGTTGGAGTGTGGCACAAGCTTGACATAACTAATTGGGGCAAATCTTCAGCACAAGGCATGGGAAATTAACCACCAAAGTCTCATTAGCATTAATGGGAATTGCACAGATAATTCCCTCCCCATTGTGCACAATATTTACTTCATAATGTTTATCCTGACATTCCACAACTTCCAGCAGGAAGCAATGATTTAGGTGCATGGGGCTGAACATTCTATTGGGTTCTTTGTTGAATCCTTCTCAGTCCAACTCATAAACTCCAAGAATGACCTCTGGGTGACCTCCTGGGTTTGAGGGCAGCCATGAAAACCTCTTAAAGCCCAGTTCCCTTCTTTTACCACCTCTGCCTCCACACAGGTACACTCTGCTAGAACGTATTTTGATTTTTTTCTGATATTCATTTCCCCAGGAGATGAAATTCCAAATGTAAGACAAGAGCTGGAGAGAAAGATCAGCTTTTCTGGACTATAGGAATGGCACCTGCTAGTACCCCTCAACCCTTTTCTCTGTTTTTAAACCTCCACCCCACTGTTCAGCACCTGTCATAGTCACAATCTCCCTGCTATGGTTTAGATGTGAGGTGTCCCCTGAAATCTCATGTGTGAGACAGTGCAAGAAGTTTAGAGGAAAAATGATTGTGAGAGTCTTAATCCAATTAGTGAATTAATCCCCTGACCAGATTAACTGAGTGGTAACTGAAGGTGGGTAGTGTGGCTGAAGGAGGTGGGTTGTTGGAAGCATGCCTTTTGGGTTATATGTTTTATATCTGGCTGGTGGAGTCTCTCTCTACCTCTTGATCATATGTGAGCTGTTTCCCTCTGCCACACTCTTTCGCTATTACGTTCAGCCTCACCTTGAGCCCCGAGGACTGGTGCCAGCTGTCTGTGGACTAAGACCTCTGAAACTGTGAGCCCCCAAATCAAGTTTTCCTTCTGTGATTGTTCTTGTCAGATCTTTTAGTCACATCAGTGAAAAAGCTTACTAAAACACTCCCTCAACTGCAACAAGCTATCTTCCTGTTTCATTGCACTAGTGTTTGGGGACCTGTGGAGTCATGTTATCCAAATCATGTATTTTTTAATTTACCTCTTTCCCTGAAAGTACAAAGATCTTAGATCTCTTTAACTCCATTTACTCCTTCCTGCCTGGGTTAGCTTTCTGTCACTGTGGCAAAATACTTGAAATAGCCCGGCTCAGAGATGCACAGCTGTAATCCCAGTGACTCAGGAAGCCGAGACAGGAGAATCGCAAATTCAAAGCCAGCCTCAGCAATGGTAAAGGTGCTAAGAAACTCAGTGAGACCCTGTCTCTAAAAAAAAAAAAAAAATGCAAAGTAGGACTGGGGATGTGGCTCAGTGGTTGAGCACCCCTGAGTTTAATCCCTGGTACAAAACAAGACAAAACAAAACAAAAACAAACAAACAAACAAAACCCCCTGAAATAGTCCATTTATCAGAAGGAAAGTTTTATTAGGCTGCCAGTATCAGAGGTTGCTGTCCATGGTTGCTTGGCTCTTTTAGTTTGGGCCTGTTAAGAGGCCAAACATCACAATGGGGAACATGTGGTAGAACACATCTGCTCACCTCATGTTGGCCAGAAAGCAGAGAAACAAGTCAGGGCCAGAGTCCCAATATACCCTTCCAGGGAATTTCCCCTACCTCTCAGTGAACTATTTCCTCTAGTTAGGTCCTATCTCCTAAAGTTTTCACCACCTCTCAATAGTGATACCAACTGGGGACTAAGCCTTGAACACATGAGCTTTAGAGGAACATTTAAGGTCCCAACCACAGCATTGCTGACAGGAGTGTCTTGTGTCTGTGGCAACTCTGTGATTTATGGGGAGCACTTGTTTTGGTATGTGGGAACTTGGACCATGTTGGATCAATCTGAACTTTGCAGGGCCAGGAGACTGATGAGCAGGCACATGGGCACTTTGTGAGTGTGTAACTGACCTCATTAGAAACTCTGGATGTGTTGAGTACAAGCCAGACATAAAGGGGTCCATGTAGTGTCATTCCAGTTGTGCGAACTTCAAAATGCAAGTAAAACTAACTGTGGTTTTCAGAGTGTTTCTTAGGGAAAAGGCTACAAAGAAATACAAAAATGAATCTTTTCATAGATCCCAATCTATGTATTTGGTAGGGGTGCTGGGTAGTAATTTGGAGGGGACAGAAGTGATTTTCTTGACTTGGGAGGTAGTTTCAAGTTCATTTTGCTACAAATCACTTATTATTGATGAATCTGTAGATTTCTTTGTATATTTATTTCACAATAAAAATCAAAATGCATACAGTGAAATAGATGGGTTCACCTGCTTCTCTCTTTCCAGTTATTTAACGATGACAGTTTTACACAACATGCATTGTCACCACGTTGCTTTTTCTTGTCAGTTACTCACCACATAGAGAAGTCCTCTCCACCCTTTTTCATGTTAATCTTGTGTTAATCCTGACATGTGGTGATGACAGTAGAGACCGACCTCATTAAAAGAGTTATCCTTTAAGAATGATGTTTAAATCAATGGGCGGATACAGAAGTAAACAACTTCGATTCCGTTTTGGAAAAGTTCTTACCATACCATGATTTGCCTTGCCTGATAGGGTGTGTGCCAGAAGTGTGGGACCCCTCAGTCTCTCTTGACCAAATGAATTTTCCATTGTGATGATTTGCTCTTTCCTGTGATCCTTCCTAAAGATCAGTGCTGTGGAATTCACAGGCTGCAGCTCTGCTGGAAACATTTATTCCAAAGTTGTTCTAGGAGTTTCTATGTCAACATGTTAAAAACTTAGATGGAAAAGGCTTATCTTATTTGAAACTCATGCTCCCAAAACTTGCTTGGGGGTTATCTAATGGAAAATGTGGCCTTTCACCTTCTGGGCCCTTATTAGAATCCCTAGAAGGAGTTCCATGAGAAAATATGCCATCAGCAATATTATTCAGCGGGCACTGGAATAACAACAACAATAATGTTTATGCCCTAGCCTCATAAACTGTCTTTTCTAAAACACACCACAGGCATTCTGAATACACAATCTCATCTTTCCTTCTTTGGGCCCATGGGGGCAGACCCATTTGTTCCCTTCATATTTACATATAAGCAATGAGACCAGCAACCTGTGTAACTGTTTTGACCTTCACTCACTGGTCTATGTCACATACTCTCCACAGATAACTGGTAGCTCGTCTCTAAACCATTCCTGAACATGAAAGTTTTACTAAATCCATCCTTCTCCCCTCAAAAGGCTAAATATAGCTACCGCAGATTTTGGAAATAAAAGAAGTATCAAACAGATTAGTCACCTACAGATAAATAAGAAAACCATTTTTTTTTTTTTTTGTTAAAACACTTCCCAATAGCCTGGGACTGCACGCTTCCTCTCCTCAGTCCCTTATGGAGACAATAATTAGGTTTCTGACCTTACGTTGAGGATCTTTCAGGGGGCACTTAAGCTTCATTCAACCCAATTTGATTCCTCTGGATGCCACACTGAACATTAGATTTTATACCCACAACCTGTAGATAGCTATAGGGAAGGATCAGAAGATGAGTTCAATTTATAAAATTCCCCATTTTCATTGTCTTTCTCTTCCAAACTGAGTGCAGAGAAAGCTGGTCTCAGCATTTAAGGCAATCTGCCACCCAACTACATCCCTTTCCTTCCTTCAAAGAGCCTTCTGCAGCTCTTTCCTCAGACTCGGCGCCTGCCTTCTTTGTCTGCTCGAGGATACACGCTGTTTTATGAGCCACTAAAAGGATCAAAGTGACCCTGGGCTCACTGAAGATTTATGTCATTCATGCACACATTTAATAAAGGCTGGAATGTGATAGTTCTTGACTATTCTATATTAACTATTACAACAGGTATGTTTGGACTTAAAGGAATAAAATAAAGAAAATACTGGTGTTAACCCTTACATATACCAGTTTCTACCACTTGGTGTAAATTTGGACTATTATTTTCTGTGACATGTATGAAATGTTATTGCTCATTCCTCACTGTCTCGCACTTGTTTCATATATTGCACTGTCGTCTTTATTGAAAATGTGTGTAGGCGTGCATAAGTGTTTAAACATTTATGAATTAGAACTCTTGTTTACAAAATGCTGGAATCCAGGTCTTGGAATCAAATATCTTGAGCTAAAAGAGGAAACTTGCTTAATTTTAAATAACTGTTTATTTTGCCTATACTTTAGTAGAGACTATATTAACAATATTATCTTTTACCTTATTATGAAAGTGATATATATATATATATATATATATATATATATATATATATATATATATATAAAGATCAGTAATCTGGGGGCTGGGCTGCCTACCCACAGATTTTCCAGGTATTTTTCTAGGAATATATAACCTAGAGATGGTCCAGATGGTGCTGAGTATGCCAGATACAAACCATGATTTTAGAAAGATGAAAGTCAATCTTATCCTAGTGAAATTGAACAGGGGCTGCTTACTAATTTCTAATCCTTCCCACACTAGAAGTTATGTCTGTGAGCAGTCCTCAGGTACCATTGGGTAGAATTCCTTCTCCAAATCTCTTTTTTGCAACTCCTCACATGGTATCTTCTGAGTGAGTGGATATGCAGATCAGGGGCAGAACTTGGCCGCCATCTGTAACTCTTGTAAAGAGATGAGATCAGCCTACAGGGGAGGCTCTAATTGGAGGTTTATGGTAATATAATCCTTCCCCACCTGCAAGGCAGCTCTCAGCACTCATAACATGCAGGAGGAATAAAAGCCAGGTTGATAGACAGCCAGTCCCAGTCCAACCTTGTCTGTGCTGGAAAGGCCCAAGGTCAGCTGTCTGGCGACCCCAGGGCTCCAAATTGGTGTCACTTGCAATCAGTGCTACTGCAAGATGTTGCCAACTCATGGGCTTTGTTGTATCCTTGGAACTTGAGCTCAATATCTCTCTCCAAATAAAAGGGACAGAAATAAAAGGCAAGTCCCACTTAGGACCTATGCAGGACATAGGCTTTCTTTGAAATCACGATGGGGTGGGAGGGGGTAGGAATACTTAGGCTTATGGAAAATGAGCTAGAAATGTCCAGATATTTGGAGGAAAGGATTCCTGTGAGAGTTTTCATATCCTTTCTCCTACTAAATAGCTATAAACCAGTCAATTGAGGGGGGCTTAACTTAGTGGGGTTTCAAATAAAGTTGTCCTTATTTTTCTTATTACCTTTTGGGGCTCTTTTTTTTTTGTCTCAACTTCCTGCCTATTGGATAGCATATTCTAAAACTTCATGTTCACTTCAAGTTATTAAAATTAATGTGGTCCAGTTTAAAATCTGTCTGTTCCTCCTTCCTCACCTTCCCAGAATATAGACCTGAACTGTGACTCTGAGGTCTCCATGACGTAGAGAGCACAGTCTTCAGTTCAGTTCTTGTTCAGCTCTAGGTCTATCTCCTTTTATGCTGAAGATGGGGCAAAATCATTAGAGAGGCGGATAATTTGCCAAATTGGCCAAACACTCAGAGGTGTGGAGACCATAGCAATCTCTCCATAGTTAGTTCTAGGTCTGTAAAGGGTCATTGGTCTCTGCCAGTGAAGACACTTATGCATAGATGGTGTATGTGGTTTTCATGGAGCCAGGTCCAGCCCCATCCTTGACCTTTCTATCAGTGAATGGACTATGTTACAGAACACTGTTTTGCTTTCTTTAATCTGGCAGTGGTCCATGCCCCTAGTTCCACTCCTGTTGAATCATAGCTATGGGTCAGCCGCTCTACTCTCGCCTTTTTTTGATAAATACTGTTCCTACTATAATTTGGATGTTGACTTTCTAATGATTCATGTGTAAAATATGAGGACTTGGGTCCTCAGGGTGTCTCTACTGGGAGGTAGTAGAACCTCCGAGAGGTGGAGCTTAGTGGGAGGTCTTTAGGTTATTAGAGATATACCCTGAAAGGGGAGTGTGAGATCCCAGTCTCTTCCTTTCTCTCCTCCTACCTCCTGCTTTTCTAGCTCATGATATGGGTGGCTTTCTTGAGGCTGAAAGCAATAGGGCCACATTACCTTGGCCTAGAACCTCCAGAACTGTGAGGTAAAATAAGCCTTAAAAAAATGAGTTCATTGCTTCAAGTTTTAAAAATCTAATGAATACAATCCCCCTATAGCATCAGTCACAGGAATCACTGAGGAATTCTTTTGAATGTGTCACAAGCAAATGGAAACGGAAATGACATCCTGTACCTTCTCTGTTACTCATATCTTCAGACTTCTCCAGAACAAAAGAAGGCACAGATCTCAATTGTCACAAATGCCCTCAGTCTCTAGGTCCAACATGTGAAGCTCTTTCAAGAAGTCGTTATCCTAGTAGACTCCTCCCACTCTGCTCCTCAGCAGTGCCAGTGTGCGTCCAAACTGCCCCGAAGTACAGATGTAGACCTGATTTTATTCATCTTTGTTTCTATTCCAATTAAACTTAGTGTGGTAGATCCAGACTGAGGAATACGTGAATGAATAAAGGGCTCATCAGGCTTCCCTTGTTCATGTGACATAAAAGAATTCCGTGTCTTGCAATCTTCACGTACTATTTTAAAGAAAGACAGGAAGATAATGATCTAGACTCTATTTCTTAACTATAATCAAGGAAAACTGGTGATATTTATAATTGGCATGAACAAGCAAAAAAAGAGAGAGGAGAATGCAGGCAATGTGGACCAAACCCACCTCTAATGCCAGGAAGGAAAAAAAAAAAAACAAATCAAAAGAGAAAGCTTATACATTTGTGAGGTTTTCTAGATGTCACACCTAGGCAAGCAATGCTACATAAAATATTAAGCAGCTCTAATGCTGACTGAGGAAATTTATGGAGTCTGAAGTATCTTTCTTAAATCATATCTATTGCTTTACCTCTGTTTCTCACTCTTTAACCAAGCTTCTCTGAGGGCTTAGATTGTGCCTCTTTGTTTCTTAGATTTTTTTTTGAAAAGGCTAAAACTATAAAGGAATGAAGAACACCAGGGGGAGAATATTAAGCATAGAGAAGAAGATCTTTGCCATGAGCAGATGTGCTCAAGCAGGAGGTGTTTATTTTGGATGTTGAGTTTCTTATCATATGAAAAGAAAGGCACATTGTTCCTTCATTTCTTCCCATTGGGTCCTTCCATTTATTTTTGCAACAGTTATTTACTCAGCAACTCTTAGGTTGCAAATAAAGTGCTGGAAGCGAGAGAGGATGAAAGTTGTATGAAATATATTCTCTAGCCTTTGAAATCTTTCATTGTATTTGGGAAAAATAAATCTTACCTATGAACAACTCATGTACTGTTATTATGAGATAGGTGCTTCAGAAAGTGAATTGAAGAGTTTTTAGTGAGAAAAAGAAGAAATTTTCTTTTATTCGTGAATTTATTTATTCATTTTCACATTATTAGGAAAAAAATATTTTTTCTAGTCCATGCCCCTCCCATAATTCTTCCTACCCCATATATGTCCTCCCTGACTGAATTATGTAAATATAACTATATAACTATATATAACTATATATAACTATATATATATATATATATACACACACACACACACACATATACATTTTTTTGAGTAATTGTTATATGCACTAACCTTCATTTAGGTGGTAAGGATTGGTGATTTTTGGAAATCTTCATTCTAGTAAGAAGATTATAAACAGATAATAAATAATGTAATTTTAGATAGGCTCTGAAGGAGCCAAGCCAGGCAAGGGATTTACAGGTGACTCAGATGGAAACTATTGTACATGAGGCAATCAGGAAAGTCCTCAGTGAGGAGGTCCCATTTGAACTGCTGTCTCAGCCATGTGGAAGAGCCAGCATGCACATATGCACATCCCTCATGAAAAACAAAAGGGGAGAATAGCTATAATAAAGCTTTTAAGGAAGGAATGAATTTAGCAGGTTAGGTACTGAGTGAGAAGGACAGTGATAAGTTAGAATGATTAGTCTGGGGAAGGTAGCAGGGCCCAATCATTTAGAGTCACATAAAACAAAGGAAGAAATTTGTATTTTATTATAAATGCAAGGATAAGTTCATAGAGTGCTTTAGGAAAAATGTGGGATTTGATTCATCTTTTTGAGAGCTCATGCTATTAGGAGGTTGAAGTGTGATTTGGAGGAAACAAAGAAAAGAAGCAGAAGGATCTATTGGTCTTCAGTGACAGATGCTGGTTGTTTGTACAGGAGGTAGTTGTGAATGAGTAGGAAGCCTTCATACAGTACTCCATGGCAAGAGATAATTTGCAGGACTTGTCACAGTTTCACATTTGGGAAACCGGGGAGGGGTGCAGGAGAGACCATAAGACTCCTGCTTTTGGTTTGAATAGCTCCATGGCTGGAGTTATTGTGTCAATGACTGAGGAGAAAAGGAAAGAGGTGTTTATTTACAAAGATAGTTTCAAGAAGTATGTGAGATAATCGATAAGAGTTGTTAAGTAAGGATTCACACACACACACACACACACACACACACACAAACAAACACACACTTTGATTTTACCAAAAAGTTCTGATTTGAGATTAAAATAAAGCAAAACAACTTCAGGGACACATAAGCATATGGGTAGTATTTAAAAATTATACTCTCCAATAAGTAAATGCTGATCCATAATGGGAAGGAACATGGTAAGAATGGAGAAACTTTGGGCAAAGGGGAGGGAGGTGAGAGGGAATGGGGGCAGGAAAGATGGTGAAATGAGATGAACATCATTACCCTAGGTACATGTATGACTTCCCATATGGTCCAAGGCTATATCATGTATGACCAGAGAAATGAAAAGTTGTGTTCTATCTGTGTACAATGAATCAAAATGCATTCTGCTGTCATATATACCTAATTAGAATAAATAAATTAATTAAGTAAAAAAGAAAATAATTAAGTAAAAAAAGAAAATAATTGAACATTCTTTTAGGAAGAAAGTGCAGAGACAAAGAGAAAATAGCAAAAAAGAATGCATGGAGAAGAAGCGCACAAAGAAGCCCAAGCAGTTGCAGTGCAGTAGGATAAAAACCAGAAAGGCATCATCATAGAAATTAGAGAAAAATGTGTTGGAAGACAGGAGGCACTTCCCCACCCATGAGTTTGGCACTTTGAATCCTCTATTGATCCTTAATCTTTTTGCTAAATGTAAATCAACAGAAACATCAGTGTATAATTGGTATATTTTAGATCTTAAGACATTCATTAAAGGTCTAGTGTTTAATGCTTGGCTCCCAGCTTTATACTATTGAGAAATGGTAAAAATTTAAAGAGGTGAGTCCTAGTGGGAGGTGAAGCCTTTAGAGGTATAACCATTAAAGGAATATTGGGGCCCCAACCACTCTTGTTCCTCTCTCTTTTTCTATTTCCAATCATAAGGGAATGGACCTCCATCACTTCATGCTCCAGTCATGAAGATCTATGCTGCTAGAGGCCCATAGCAATGGAACAAATCAGATGTGGAAGAATCCTCTAAAACTATGAACCAAATAAATCTTTTCTCTTTTTAAGTTTATTTTTCTGAGGCATTTGTTACAGTAAGGAAAAGATGATTAACACAATGGTGTTACAAGGCTAACATTTTTTTTTAATTTTTTTTATTGGTTGTTCAAAACTTTACAAAGCTCTTGACATATCATATTTCATACATTAGATTCAAGTTGGTTATGAACTCCCAATTTTACCCCAAATACAGATTGCAGAATCACATCGGTTACACATCCACATTTTTACATAATTCCCTATTAGTAACTGTTGTATTCTGCTACCTTTCCTATCCTCTACCATCCCCCCTCCCTCCCCTCCCATCTTCTCTCTCTACCCCATCCACTGTAATTCATATCTCTCCTTGTTTATTTTCCCATTCCCCTCACAACCTCTTATATGTAATTTTGTATAAAATGAGGGTCTCCCTCCATTACCATGCAATTTCCCTTTTCTCTCCCTTTCCATCCCACCTCATGTATCTGTTTAATGTTAATCTTTTCTTCCTGCTCTTCCTCCCTGCTCTGTTCTTAGTTGCTCTCATTATATCAAAGAAGACATTTGGTATTTGTTTTTTAGGGATTGGCTAGCTTCACTAAGCATAATCTGCTCTAGTGCCATCCATTTCCCTGCAAATTCTATGATTTTGTCATGTTTTAGTGCTGCGTAATACTCCATGGTGTATAAATGCCACATTTTTTTTATCCATTCATCTATTGAAGGGCATCTGGGTTGGTTCCACAGTCTAGCAATTGTGAATTGTGCTGCTATGAACATCGATGTAGCAGTATCCCTGTAGTACGCTCTTTTAAGGTCTTCAGGGAAAAGTCCAAGAAGGGCAATAGCTGGGTCAAATGGTGGTTCCATTCCCAGCTTTCCCAGGAGTCTCCATACTGTTTTCCAGATTGGCCGCACCAGTTTGCAGTCCCACCAGCAATGTACAAGACATTTTTGAACTCCTTTCCACCATACCAGTCAGACAGAAGGTGGCACTGAAACACGGCAACCATAGAAGCGAGTCTGTCTGGATTTGGGGAATACCTATAGGCCTTTGGATCCTTGTCTCAGTGACAATCTATCAAAGTCCTTTCAAGGTCCTTATACTTCCAGTGCTGTTCTCTACTTTCTCTCAGTCCAGGGACTGACCAGTCTGGACTTCATCAATGGAGCCATTTGCCCATGGCTTCTGTTTGGACTAGTCAGTGTAGAACACATGAAGGAAAACAGAACTGATTTTGGATATTTATTTACCTAGCAACCTTGATGGTATCTTCTGAAGCTAATTTTACTCTTCTAGCAGAAATCAAAACTCCTTTAGAGGAGCCTATCTCCATACACGTCTCTGCCTCCTACTCTTGTCCTTCCTGTTGTTCTTTTGGTTTCCCTATAACCTATCACCACTTTTGAAAGTAGTTCTTCTATTAAATCTTCCTCAATTTATCCTGATTCAAATGTTCTATTTCTTATAGAAACAATATAGAAGTTACCATCCAGTTGGAAATAGCCAATACTAATTAAGCTTATGCCAAAGATCTTACTGACACAGGACCTCAGAAAAGGGGAAGTGAAGTAAGGGTTTCAAGGATTTGGAGGTCCGAACACGAAGGTATAGGTGTGAGATAAAGTGAGACCCAAGTCTGGGGAATGACTGATGGGGAGAGGATATTAAACAGATGTGGAAAAAAGGACCTAGCTCTGTTATAGAGAAATATGAGCAAGTTGGTGAGGAGGATGCAAAACTACTGTTTTCAAAAGTGAAACTTTAGGTCTGTGCCAGGTGAAATTTCTAACATGAATTTTCCAAACTGTACAAACTGTGTCCAATTGTCGTATTTAAAAACAACAACGATGACAACAACAACATATCTTTGTTTTTTTTTTTTTTTTTTTTTTTTTGTTCCTGGTCCCTAGCACAGCCCTCCTGAAACCCTTTCATTATTAACAAAGAATCCTTTTTACCATACCTGAGTTTATGGTCCTGAGTTGGTTTATGGTGAGACTTCTACATAGCTTCAGGATGGTAGTGTCACCAGGAAGACCAACACGTGATCTGAGAGTGGAAAATTTTAGCCTCAGTGGTGACCTCCAGAGTAGAGATGAGAGCTGGAGATTGGGTTACAAAAACTTCTCAATGATAGGATTTGAAGAGCTTCTCCATGAATACTGAGATTCTGGGAAGATTCTGTGTCTGTAAAGGGTGTAGAAGTTCCATACCCACTCACCCTGTACTTTGTCCTATGTAACTTTTCCAGTTGATTGTTTTTGAGTTGTATCTTTAATAATGAACTAATAATAGTAAGCTAAAATACCTTCCTGTGTTGCATGAGTCATTCATAAATAATTGACACTACAGAGGGCGGCATGGAATCCCCTGAATTTATATTCAGTTGTGGGTCACCTGAGGATCTTACTTGTGGCTGCAGTCTGAAGTGGGAACAATCTATGAGACTTGGCCCGTTAACTCGTGGGATCTGATGCCAAGTCCAGGTAGATGGTATCAGAATTGGGCTATTGGGTACCGGGTCGGTGTCAGAGAATTGTGTGTTGGTGTTATACCACACATACACACACACACACACACACACACACACACCCCTAAATAAAACTAATCACAATTACTTTGGATTCAAAGCAGTCGCAGGGCCCAGTGTGGTGGGCACACCATGGACCTCAATAACAATTCAGTTTTTGGAGACAGCAACATGACTGAGCCTGTATTGCACCAGTCAAAGCTGTTTTGGTCTGGTCTGCCTTGGGATGCACTACAATAAAGGAACATAACTGCCCTATCAGCCAGTCATTGCAAAGCATAGGAATATATCAGAGAGTCCCAGAAAGTTTAATTAGGATAAACATAGCAAGTGTTCTCTCTCTCTTCTTTCTTTCTTTCTTTCTTTGTAAACTGGAAGGACTTTAGCTAATGCTCCATAAAAACTGGCTTAATATACAGTTATTACAAAGCTTCACATTTTTGACAGATTAAGTGCTATTAAATCACCTTACTGTGAAGGCACTGAAAGGTCACAAGATGAATTAGTTCAGGCCATCTTCTCTCAGTCTTCAGCAACCAGCTCCTTTCAGACCTGCTTTGTCCCACCACCACCAACAACAACAAAAAGACAAATAAAAGAAAAAGGAATTGGAAATTATGACCCTCTAAATGTCTTCAGGATGGGAGGCTGTGAAGAATGGCACTGCCTTGTCATGGGAGGCAGATGGGTTTTTATCAGCATGGAGGGCAATTTTCTACTTTATTTTTCCCCCTTTGGTTGACTGTGATCCATAATGTTGCATTTTGCCCTTTAGGAAGAATTTTCCAGTCGACAGACTCAACAGCCTTATCCTGTGCCAGTGCTTGGAAAAGAAAGACAGAAGAAAGGGCTTCAACTGGATGCAATATTTTTAACAATATGGTCACCACTGTATTTTAGAATCTCTTCTCTTTCTGTGTGTTTTGCTGGAAGAATCGAACCTCAAATTTATATAGCAGACTGCTATTCACATAAATGCAATTTTGAAGGCTTTGAATATATGTGTGTGTGTGTGTGTGTGTGTGTGTGTGTCATTATATCCCATACATTATGCATTTATGGTGAAAAGGAAGTGTATAGAATATTGCTACTGAAGCATGGCAGAACCGATCAAGGGTTACTAACAGCCAAAGTAGTTGTTGTAATTTGAAAACAGTAACAGTGTTTATTTTTCTTTCGTTCTTTCTTTCTTTCTTTTCCCCTTTCCTGAATAACCCATTTACAGCAAAACCTCAGACAGGAAAAATGAAAGCCAGTCTGAGCAAATAGGAACTTTATATACTATGATAGAAACTTCGAAAGTTGTTTTCCATGCAGGTAAAAATGACATCGAATTCTAGGTTTTGCCTTTTTCTTTAACTAACCCAGCCCCATCTCTTAGGTCTGGTATCCTGCAGGGCTCTGGGCAGAGCTCTGTTAACACTTGGGATTTTGCCCTAATAGCTTAGTTATGGCTGCACTGAATGGGTGCTGGGACCGTCTGCATACTCCAGTCATACAAATACTACTTCCTATTGATCTTCATTTCAGCTAATGTTAGTATGGGAGTCAAACTTTCACACTTTTAAACATACTGAAGCACACAGATAGACGCACACATGCATATACAAACTCAAATTCACACAAAAGTGAATGTTAGGATTGCTCTTTGTGTTTTTTTCTTGTTCTGCCTTTCTTTAATCTTAAAGCTTCAGCAGTTGCATATTGCTGTCTTTTTTTTAAGCAAAATTTTTTTAAGAGAGAGAGAATTTTAACATTTATTTTTTAGCTTTCTGCGGGCACAACATCTTTGCTTGTATGTGGTGCTGAGGATTGAACCCCAGCCGCACGCATGCCAGATGAGCGCACTATCGCTTGAGCCACATCCCCAGCCCCTATATTGCTGTCTTGGAGGTGTTTCAACAGATGACCCATTAAGAGTGGGGTGTGCAATATGGTCTTGGGTAGAATTTTTTAATAAGTGTAAATCTGTAACAGAAAGAAGGTAGAAGGTCCTGAATGATAGGCTGTTTTGAAGCAAGAGGAAAGGAAATGCACATTTTATTTATACCCTTCACACCCTGTGCTAGATCTGAGAAATCCATGACTTACCCCTGGTGATAACAAGACCAGTGGCGAACTGTGTATGTGCCCATTTCTCTGACTCCAAAGGCTACTCTTTCCATAACCACACCATGACTGTTTAGATGTTATTCACTTTTTAAAATAGATTTTGTACTTTCCTACAGTGGGTTAGGGATTGTGCCCAATGATCACATTTAATCCTTGCAACTCCATGAGATGAACTGAAAACTATATGCAGGTGGTGGTCGCCACCACATCTAATAGCTAGAAGAGCAAAGGTCTTGAGAGGGTCATGGCTGATAAGCAGAGACTCACATTCTGAGACCACATGTTCTCATTTTTGATGAAGAATTTCTTTAGTGACATGTGGCTGGATTGTTGGTTCAGATTTTCCCAAGTTTTATTTTCCTTCCTCTTAGTGCCCATGTGCTAGATCTGTTTCTCTGATGTTACAGCAGGACACAGTAAAAGTGCCATACTTATTTACATGAGCCCTTCTTATTCTGGGTATCTTATCAATAAAATAAGAGATGAGGTTATCTGAGAATTTCTCTTCAAAGGAAGACCTTGTGACAAATTGTCCCTGATGGTTAGCTATGATGGTAAACAGTATTCCTTTTCTTCAAAGTATTGCTTTATACAGTTCATGAAGAGACATTTCAGAACTATAACTAATTAACTTCTACTTGCTTTGAACAATGAAAGTTCCAATTAGATTCAATAAAGCCTAATATACTTACCCTTAATAATTTTGACCGATCTTTCAGATATATTTAAGATCCACTGTGTATGGGGTGAAGGTGGGAGTTCATAACCCACTTGAATCAAAGTGTGGAATAGGATATGTCAAGAAATTTGTAATGTTTTGAACAACCCACAATAAAAAATTAAAAAAAAAGTAAACTGGAAAAAAAATAAAGGAAGAATAGAAAAGACTGATGAAATGTACTTACACTTGAGACTTAATATCAAGTTCAAATCTGTGATTGTCATTTCTGAGATACTTTTTAACCTCTGCTTTGACCTTGGGCAAGCACCTCCTGAAACAGGTGACTGTGATCAAGTGCAGAGCCTGGAAGATGCAGGAGGACCAATGTGTTCCAGGCTTCAGTGGAGTTCTGGTTGGTCAGGACAGAGCCTTCACAGAAGCCTCAGCTCCAGGGCCCTCGGGGGACTTATCACAAGTGCAGTCTCATGACCCACTCCTGTGGGTAGAACAGAGGGAAGATCTAAATTCTTCTGCTTAGCGCTGACGCTTTCTTCTGTACTCCTTAAAGTGCTCACTCTTGGTGGGGTTGTGAATTGTAATCTCTCTTTCTTACTGTCTCACCCAAGTAGAAAGATGAGGATGCTACCATGTTCCCTGGGTAGTTCTTGCCACAAGTAGGAAGATGGCAGCTCTTTTGCTTCTTCTATGATATGTGCTCTTCTTCCTGGAATCCCCTTGCTGACTTCTACAGATGCATCGCCTGTGTGCTCTGAACAACTCCTGCTTTCAACCTCCTTAATTGAACTATCTTGTCTGCACACATGTTGGTATTCGGATGTTATTAAGAGAAGCACTCCCTTCCCAGTACTTGCTCTCTGTTTATTGGACAGATCATGTCCTTTATTTGGAGGTCGCATTTTATAATAGAGGAGGTCATAATATGTTTGGGGTCCAATTGGTTAGCCTTATAATCCTTGAGAACTCATATTATTCTCCATGTGAAAAGCAAGTCTTCAACTCAGAAAGCACTTTCACACATGCTCACATGCACTGACTCATTGACATTTTCATCTTTATAAACACCCTTTTCTTCAAATATTGGCCAAAATTGCAATTGTTTCTTAAGTCCTACTAGCCTACTTTTTTCCCCAACCTCTTACTTATATCCTTATGTTATGGATCACTCAGAGGGCATTCATATGTAATAGTTCATGTATAATTATTCTTTTATTGAAATGTTCTATCTCATTTGTGCTCTGACTCTGGGTGGTTAGTCTTAAGCCTCAAACCCAGGACTGTTTCTTGATGATAACAGGCATAAAGCAAGTTTTATCTTAGATATTCACCTGATGTTCATTTCTATTACAGCTTCCCTCCAGGAGATAGCATCTGTCAATTTCCACAGGTATCCTCTTCCCCAAGTTGAAGGCTATCCTGTTTCCCATAATGCATATGTATTTTGGGACTACAGTAGGTACACAAAATAATGGTAGTTAATAAATTTATTATCTCCCTGATTTTTTTGTTTTGAGCATCAAACAATATAAAGCTTGTGAAAGCAATCTGCAGTAACAACAACAACAAAATGTAAAATGAAAATGCATAGGATTTAATGCTGTGATTCAATGAGCCTCGTCCCAGACCGGCATGTGATTTGATGGTGATGATTTAAATCCCATAGGTCAATATGCAAAATCCTTATTAGCCTCACTCCCCTTTAAAAGGCACAATATGATACTGGTTATAATCTCAAGGCTCCTGGTTAACAAAAGTATGGTTTTAGATGAGTGTGTGTCACGCTGTGGGACCCTACACATCTAAATATTTAACAGGATTGCTTTATATGCCCTTGTGCCGATGTTGCCGATATGTGATCTGGCTTTTGCCCAGTGGGTCCCTGGGCTTTTCATCATCCTGTGCATATATTGGCTGCAGAGTGCCTGGGCAGCAAGAAAAGTGGGGTTGCTGAGGCATCGAATGCAATCAGAATGTTATTTAGAAAAGCTGGCTTGGCAGCCAAGCTTTGCACACATCTTTTATTACACTGTATCTTTGTGACATATTATTTCTGCTTCACAGGGTCACCTGACCCTGAATGGGACCTGTGGTCCATTGATAACACAGCTGGATGATAGCTGTGGCATAAGTTAAGACTGGACACAGAGAAGGATGAATCTCCAAAAGTCCCAGGTTGTTGTGGCTGAGTTCTTGATTCTTTTTTCTGTTATAGTGTGTGAGGAGGGTTAGAACAGGCAGGAAATGGTTGAATCAAAAACTTCTCTCCATGATCAGGGAGGTGAGGTGGGGTGGAAAGTCATGAGAAGTTGGTAGAAATCATCACTTCCTATGCATGAGTTTTAGTCTTCAGATGGGAGTTCACACCCCAGACACTGGAACAAAATTTCTTCCACTGGGTTTGCTTTCTTCTCTTCATCTGTCTTGTTCTTTCTACTGGACACAAGCTCAGAAATCTGCTAAGAAACATTGATGTATTCTTGGTGTTTGGTCCCTGCCTAAGCAGAGAACGGTTTGCTCTTTGACTGATTCATTCAACTATTGTTGATTCAGCATAGACTGTGCCGGGCATCTTTTTGGTTGCTAAAGAGACAGCATCAAACAAAACACAGGTGTTTTTTTTTTTTTTTTTTTCCTCATGGAAATTAGACTGTAATAGAGACAGATAGAAGTAACCAAACAAATAAGCCAATCAATACAAAATATTAAATGGTGGTAAGTACTGTGATAAAACAAAGTAAATTCTTGCTGATTTAGGTTGGAGGGGGAGAGGAGGAAAGAAACATTAAACTGACATGTAGGTGACAAAGTGTCAGCATGAGAAAGTGGCTTGGGAAAGGCCCAAAGACCCAAGTAAGTTCTTGGAACAGGCTGAAGTTGTTGTGTTTGGAAGACAGAGGCCAAGGGGGAATATGCCCTGAGGTCAAGTCAGAGAGGTGGTCAGTGTCAGGTGCTGTTCATGCTTTTGAATTTGGGTAACAAAATGTTTTTTTTTCTTTTTTATGTGTAATGGAAAATTACTGAAGAATTTCAGGCACAGAAATGAGGTTTTGGTTTACATTATTAAAAAAATCACTCCTTTCCTCATTTTTCTTTACAGTTTTGCTCCTACATGTACATTTCTGAACAATATAGGTTTATTTTTAACTCTTGCACAAGGAATTGACTCCTATGAGTTTTTTAGTGTCTTATCACTTTGTTCAGCTTTGGGTTTTTGAGGAAGGAAGAGGTGGTATTATTCTACATGTTAGGATAATGGATAATTCATCAGGAAAAGAAAGGGTGACACAAGAGCTTTTGAGGTATTGGAAGAGACATTTCTTAACCAGGTTATGATTCTATTGGTGTTTTTCCTATTTAAGTATGAAACCAGATTTATATTTTGATATTTAAATATTAAACCGTGTATATATTTTAAATAAAATTCTAAACAGCACCACATTTAGTTTTTCCAACAAAGCATAAATATGAAGTTAAAAACTATTTCTCAGGAGGTACTGATTATCTTTCCTCTGTAAAAGGGCTTATGGGCAAAACAGAGAAGACAGAGAAAGGAAGGATGTTTAGATCAGGTGGCAGAATTTACAGAAAGCTTAGGTATTTGATACCTGGTGACAATTATGCTAAGGAGTAAGAAAAAATTGGACTCAACCTTAGCTAGGTCACAAACTGGCTTAGGGACTAAGCCAGTCACATCTGAACTCTGAGCTTTGTTTCAGCATCAATGAGTGAAGAGATGATCTATCACATTGCTTTGCACATGTGAGCTAATCAATATACATTTGTCTGCTTGGATCTTTAATTCTAATAGACCCCATCATTAATTCCCCCCAACATCTCCAGTCTTTGCACTATTTCATTCATTAGCCTTGGCTGGCATATCTCACTCATAGAGCACTGTCTTTCTATCTCAGGAATAAATGATCACAGTCTGACATAGACCACCATGTACACTTCAGTGAAATCCTACGAATGCTGGACAGTCACCTGCTCATGCTCTGCAAATGATTTCTAATGCAAGGCTCTCCCCTCCCCACAAAGTAAAACATTCTATTAGTCAAGTTCAACTAAAATAAGAGTAAATGTTATTGATACATTTTTACTTTTTTAATTGTACAGGAAGCTATTTTATTTTCAAGGGATTCATGACATGGGCTCAGGTGATTCAGTTTTGCTCTCTAAAAGTTAACAGAAAGCTCCATTTTCTACTGTTTCCATCTGGAGAAAGTTCCAGGTAGTGAGTTCCATATAGTGTTTTCCCCCAAACAATTTTAAATATCCTTCCTAATAATAGCCTGAGATGGGTATATTTTATTTGCCTCCAGTTGTGTTCCTAAAATAAAAATTACATTTTCTTTTTTTTTCCCATTTTTTATGGGTGAATTATAGTTGTACATAATGATGGGATTTGTTGTTACATATTCACACGTGCATACAACATAACAATATAATTTGGCCAATATCACTCCCCAGTGCTTCTCCCCTCCATTAATACAGTCTTATTCCCATATATAGATGCAATGTGATTTTGAGTCACATAGAAGTAGGCTCAAATCTTGGCTCTGACTGGAAGCTGAGTGACCTGGGGCCATTTTACCTCTGTGATTATATTTTCTCCACTAATAACCAGAGTATCAGTACCCTCTCATAGCAATAGGATAATCAATGAGTCCAGCACAGTGGGAGGCATGTGGGGAAAACAGACCACATTAGTATCCTCCATCTCCCTTTCCACAGGTCTCCTGAAATCAAATCAGGGGTTACTAGTTGATCAGGCCAAACATTTCCACTGTCAGATCATTTTTATTGCCACTATCATGGTGACAAAGTAAAATGTTATTTGCTCTTGGGGGTAGGATGCATAGAGAGGGTCCGTGGGTAAAAATAATATAATATGCCTTTCTTTTGGAAAAAAAAAATGTGTTGTTTCACTGAGTGACAATATCATGTTTCTTTTGTAGCACTGGGCTGAAAAGTAATGGTATTTTTTTTTTCCAAAATACATTTTCCTGACCAAGTGGGTGCATTCTGTCAGGCAGGGCAGCTGCTGACAGCTAGGCAAGGAGAAGAGAGGAATTATGCAGACATTTGGCAGTGTAAATGTTAGAACAACTCAACTGTATGTGTGTTCAGGAGAGTTCAGTAGCTTAGGTGAATGCAACTCCAAGAAATAAAATGACAGCTTCCCTTAACCATTATGCTAATGGGCTGAGTGGGAGGTGTCTCCAAGTTTGAGCTGGCACTTGGGAGACAAGACTTCTGGGCTCGGATCCCACTCCCAACAACATCTCCCACTGTGATCTTGGGCAAGTGGCTGAACTTCACTGTACTTTAGCTCTATTTCTCCATCTACAAACCCAAGCTAATAATAGTTACCTTCGCTGCAGGGGTGGTACAAAGATTAATGAGTTAATGAGCAGAACATGCTGTGGAGAAAAGGCAGGCTATAGGAATGTGATCATTTCCACAAATCTCTGATTTGCACAGAGCCTGCCACAGATGCTTATCTAAATGTTATACTCTCTCCCTTCTTCTCTGATAACAAACTGTCCATTCCATTTCTCTCCTACAAGATATGGATGCTCTTCTCCAGGAAGTTCTGAGTTCTTCCATGGCTGAAACAAATGAGAAGGAGAGAGACTGAGTCACAGATTCATGCAAAGTGGAGAAAGATGTCCGAGGACAGAGAATCTTAGCTTTGAAATAAATGAGTATTAACTACCTTCAATGATTTTGCAGTTCTTTCTGATAGAAAGTAAATAGTGTTGAGTGGGAATATTTTTCCAAAACGAATCTCACAATACAAAGAATAGGTAATAACTTAAAATATTTTCAAATTTAATCATGATGTATTATGCCAAGAAGCAGATGTTGTTGTAGGTATTAGGAAACAACAGCCTTACTGTAGGGCTTTGTCTGGTTTCCTCTCCCCAGCAGAAGTCAGAGTTAGAAAGAAAAATTACCAGCTCAACAAATATAATGTGTAGATAAAAGCATCAGATATTCTAATACAATCTTAGGCCTGGGAAAACAAAAATAAAGCCAAATAACCAACAAACAATAATCCTGTTGTAAGACCATGGTGTGGAAGAATTACATCAGTCAGGAAATAAAAAGAAATGGATTGTTGTATACATGATCTAATCATTGCTCTTAAATTTGGAAAGTAAATGTATAATTCTACTTTTTTGAAAATATAGAGTCTCAGGTTCACAGATAATTATTTCACTCAGGATCAACAAAGGCAGTAGTGGTGATCTATTATTAAACCCATATCTTAGCTACGTCAATATCTGTTCAAAGGCCTTACCCTTACTTTCTTTTTCCCTTATTTTATTTGTTCCCATTAGTTATATATGGCAGTAGAATGAAATTTGATACATCATACATAGATGGAGTATACTTTTCATTGTTCTGGTTATACATGATATAGAATCCCACCGGTCATATAGTTATATCTGTACATAGGGTAATAATCTCTGATCCATTCTACTATCCTTCTTACCCCCTTCCCTCCCTTCTCTTCCCTCTACCTAATCCAAAGTAACTCTATTCTCTAGCCTCTCCATTACCTTACTGTGATTTAGCATCCACATATCAGATAAACATTCAGTCTATGGTTTTGGGAGGATTGGCTCATTTTGCTCAGCATAGTATTTTCCAGCTACATTCATTTACTGGCAAATTTTGTTCTTCTTTAAGATTGAGTAATATATATATATATATATATATATATATATATATATATGTATGTATATCTCACATTTTCTTTATATATTCATCTGATGAAGGGCACCTAGGTTGGTTCAGTAGTTTAGATATTGTGAGTTGAGCTGCTATAAATATTGATGTGGCTACATCACTATAATATGCTGACTTTAAGTCCTTCAGATATAAACCAAGGAGTGGGATAGCCAGGTAAAATAGTGATTCTATTTCAAGTTTTCTGAGGAATCTCATACCACTTTTCATAATGGTTGAACCAATTTGCATTTCCACTAGTAATGTATGAGTGTACTTTTTCCCCAAAATCCTCACCAACATTCATTATTGCTTATATTCTTGACAATTGCCATTCTCACTAGAGTGAGATGATATCTTAGAGTAGTTTTGATTGACCTTCTCTAATGACTAAAGACGTTGAACAGTTTTTCAGTGAATAGGCTTTGTAGCTTAGGGGACAATATTTAAGAATCATTTAACAGATACTATATCTATTCACAGGCCATGTTGCAAGTGTATCCATCCACCCATCCATCCAATCATCCATCCATGCATCCTTCTAATCATTCTCCAAATATTTGATAAAAATTATCAATAAACTGTGACTAATGCTATGAATCATCTACACTTTTTTTTCTTGGATTTAGCTGGTAGACTCAGATTTGCAAAGACGAAAGGGTCAGCAGAAGCCTTCTAAGACAGTAAAATTGGGCTCTGATCCTAGAACTGTGGACACCTACCCTTTTCTGGGTACAGTGTCTCTGGGACCCAAGGTTTTGGTTGCTATCAGGAGAAAATTCAGTGCAACTCATCCCCATCTGGGATAGAAATGCTAAGATAAATTTGGATTAAAGGTATAAAATATCCACACTATTGCATCTCTGTAACCATTTCCTTGTCAAGAATATGGGTGGTATAGAAATTTCAATCTGGTGGAATAAAGCTATATGGGGACTTAGTGTATTCCTGTGATGGACAGGAAGTCATTCTGGTTATATTCTTTTTTTTTCACTTTAAATTTTTTTTATTCTAATCTGTTAGGTACCTGACAGCAGAATTCATTACAATTTTATATTACACATATAGAGCACAATATCTCTGGTTGTATACAAAGTAGAGTTACACCATTTGTGTCTTCATACATGTACTTAGGATACTGATGTCCATCTCATTCTACCTTTTTTCCGACCCCCATGCCCACTCCCTTCCCTTCCTTCCCCTATCTAGAATTTGTCTAATCCTCCCATGCTCCCCCCACCAGCAACCCCATTATGAATCAGTATCCTTATATCAAAGAAAACATTCAGCATTTTGTTTTTTGGAATTGGCTAACTTCATTTAGCATTATATTCTCCAACTTCATCCATACACCTTCAAATGCCATGATTTTATGGTTACACTCTTTCTAAACCCTGTTCCCCCACAATTGAGCATATCTGAACACCTTAGATCTGCTGTCATTTGCCAACAGGCCAGGAGATAGGAAACCCCAAGAGGTAATGTAAAAGCCATAAAAAGCACAAATTTGACATTTGGATCCAACATGGCGGCGAGAGGGGAGGCAGCGCTTTCAGTACCTCCTCAACAAAGGGGTCAGAGAGACGCATGGATACGCTTAGATATGACCTGCTGAGAAACTCCTAGCAAAATTCCACTAAAGAGAGACCGGCCAGGAATTGGAAGGATTTTTGGAGGTGACAGTCTGCGCTAGACGAGTGAATCTCCGCCACGCAGCACAGAGGTCCAGACCCGCCAGCCGCTGCCCGCGCGACTCGGCGACTGTCGGCTGCCTGCACGCGGCCCCCGCGTCAGGGCGGATAGCCTCCGAGACGCAGCGCAGCAGGAGTGGTGTAGGGACTCTAGGAAGAGGTCTCTCGCCAAGCCTTCATGAAATAGCGAACCGGGAGCTGAAACCAACCAGAGACAGACCAGTCCCACCCCTCCCTTCAGACACTCTGGCAAGGAGCCTGGGGCCTGCCATAGCAGAGTGGTGACATCACCAGAGTTCCACCGACAGAATTCCTTCCCAGCGGAATCCACATTAGCAGGTGTGTGACTCCCACCCCCTCCAGATACAAGCAGCCAGGAAACCACCGGGGGCGTGTCTGTAGGGAAGCAGAGGGGATTCCAGATCCCCACCTCCCCTTAACACCAGCGGCGACACCCAAGATCTTAGCCGCCAGTTTCTGGGGGCGTGCCCACCAAAGGGGTCCTAAAAAATTAAACTGTTGGTTCCCAGATCACCCCACCACAGCACTGGGGCTTAATTGAATGACAGAGAGGGTGTTCATCGTTCGGGATATAGGACACGCGGTGGGGCTGCAAGTGTAATCAGATCCTTGGGGAACCGCCTCTGGTGAACAGGACCTGGCTGGCTGGCTGGGAGGAGGAACAGGGGGAGGGGCCGGATAAGTGAAAGGGCTCTGGACTAACAGGATTGAGAGACTCCCAGGAGCCACCATACAGGGATTTCTGTCAGCACATAGAGGGCAGAAGCTCGGCTCAGAGGGCACAGCTCTGCCTATTGGAAGAGAAGAAAATGGGATTCAGCCATAGAACAGGGGATGCCAGCATGGCAGAGATCTGATGTCATCGGAGAGCGGCCGAGGAGAAAACTTCATCGGTGCCAGCGGCGACGGAAACAGTTGGTCCCCTGGTAGGGAGGGTGAGTCACAGATACCCCAGTCTCTCTCGCTTTGTCATCGAGCCAGAGGCAAGGAGAGGGGACGCCGCCCACGCCCGCAAGGTAGGAAGACCTGCGACCAACCTGCAGATCAGGCCCAGCAGTCTGCAGGCGTGGTAAGAGGGGCAGAGCAGAGCCACCGCCCGCGCTGGCAAGGTAAGCAGACCTGCGACAGACCTGTGGATCAGGCCCAGCGGCCTGCCAGCGTGGTACACACTTCACCCCAACTGGAGTAGGGGCAGAGCAGAGCCTTAGCCCGTGCCCAGATCAGGCCCAGCGGCTCGCCTGTGTGGTGGTCAAGTGACCCCAATTGGAGTGGGGGCGGAGCGGAACTGACACCCTTGACCACAAGGTGGGCAGACCTGCGACCAACCTGCAGATCAGGCCTAGCGGTCCCCGGGCGTGGTAGGAGGGGCAGGGCAGAGCCTTCGCCCCCACCTGCAAGGTAGGCAGACCTGCGACAGAACAGCGGATCAGGCCCAGGGGTCCGCGGGCGTGGTAGACACCTCACACCAATTGGAGGAGGGGCAGAGCAGAGCCCCTGCCCGCACCTGCAAGGGAGAATTTTCAACTATACAAGAGCAACATAAATATATAGGGGGGGGAAAAATTTCAAAAACACAACAGTTTCACCAAGAAGAAAGAAACGCAAGCAGTATGAAAAGACAAGGAAAGAAAGGACTACAAGCAATGCAGGTCAGCTCAACTTTAAAAGAGGTAACAGCTGCAGCAGATGGAATGTCAGATAAAGAATTCAGGATATATATGCTTCAGATGATCTGGAGTCTCAAGGAAGAAATTAGACAGCAAAATCAGACAATGAAAGATCACTTCGACAAGGAATTACACAAACAAATCCAGGAAGCAAAGGATCAACTATACAGGGAGATAGAGGTTATAAAAAACAAACAAACAGAAATCCTAGAAATGCAGGAAGCAATAAACCAACTTAAAAACTCAATTGAGAGTACTACCAGCAGAGTAGAACACTTAGAAGATAGAACATCAGACAATGAAGACAAAGTATTTCAACTTGAAAAGAACATAGACAGCTCAGCAAGACTGTTAAGAAACCATGAGCAGAACATCCAAGAAATATGGGATAACATTAAGAGACCAAACTTAAGAGTCATTGGGATACAAGAAGGTATAGAACTCCATACCAAAGGAATGAGCAATTTATTCAATGAAATAATACGAGAAAACTTCCCAGACTTGAAGAATGAGACAGAATCCCAAATTCTAGAAGCCTACAGGACGCCGAATGTGCAAAATTATAAGAGATCCACACCTAGACACATTATAATGAAGATGCCCAACATACAGAATAAGGAGAGAATTTTAAAAGCTACAAGAGAAAGGAAGCAGATTACATTTAGGGGCAAGCCAATCAGGATAACAGCTGATCTTTCAACACAGACTCTGAAAGCTAGAAGATCCTGGAATAACATATTTCAAACACTGAAAGAAAATGGGTTCGAACCAAGAATTGTGTATCCAGCGAAATTAAGCTTCAGGATGGAAGATGAAATTAAAACCTTCCACGACAAACAAAAGTTAAAAGAATATGCAGCTAGAAAACCATCTCTTCAAAACATCCTCAGCAAAACATTACAGGAAGAGGAAATGGAAAATAACAATGAAAACCAACAGTGGGAGGTAGGACAGTAAAGGGGGGGGAATAATCAAAGAGGAAAACAAACCATGTTTAGTAACATAAATAAACAAATATGGCTGGAACAACAACCCATATCTCAATAATAACCCTAAATGTTAATGGCTTAAACTCACCAATTAAGAGACACAGGCTAGTAGAATGGATCTCAAAACAAGACCCAACAATATGCTGCCTACAGGAGACGCATTTGATAGGAAAAGACATACATAGGCTGAAGGTGAAAGGTTGGGAAAAATCATATCACTCATATGGACTTCGGAAAAAAGCAGGAGTGTCCATACTCATATCAAATAAAATAGATTTCAAGCCAAAGTTAATCAAAAGGGATAAAGAGGGACACTACATACTGCTTAAGGGAACCATACACCAACAAGACATAACAATCATAAATATATATGCCCCAAACAATGGTGCAGCTATGTTCATCAAACAAACTCTTCTCAAGTTCAAGAGTCTAATAGACCACCATACAATAATCATGGGAGACTTCAACACACCTCTCTCGCCACTGGACAGATCTTCCAAACAAAAGTTGAATAAGGAAACTATAGAACTCAATAACACAATTAATAACCTAGACTTAATTGACATATATAGAATATACCACCCAACATCAAGCAGTTACACTTTTTTCTCAGCAGCACATGGATCCTTCTCAAAAATAGATCATATATTATGTCACAGGGCAACGCTTAGACAATATAAAGGAGTAGAGATAATACCATGCATCCTATCTGACCATAATGGAATGAAACTGAAAATCAACGATAAAAGAAGGAAGGAAAAAGCATACATCACTTGGAGAATGAACAATAGGTTACTGAATGATCAATGGGTTATAGAAGACATCAAGGAGGAAATTAAAAAATTCTTAGAGATTAATGAAAACACAGACACAACATATCGGAATCTGTGGGACACATTGAAAGCAGTTCTAAGAGGAAAATTCATTGCTTGGAGTTCATTCCTTAAAAAAAGAAAAAACCAACAAATAAATGATCTCATGCTTCATCTCAAAATCCTAGAAAAAGAAGAGCAAAACAACAGCAAAAGAAGTAGAAGGCAAGAAATAATTAAAATCAGAGCTGAAATTAATGAAATCGAAACAAAAGAAACAATTGAAAAAATTGACAAAACTAAAAGTTGGTTCTTTGAAAAAATAAACAAAATCGACAGACCCTTAGCGATGCTAGCGAAGAGAAGAAGAGAGAGAACTCAAATTACTAGCATACGGGATGAAAAAGGCAATATCACAACAGACACTTCAGAAATACAGAAGATAATCAAAAATTATTTTGAATCCTTATACTCCAATAAATTAGAAGATAGTGAAGGCATCGATAAATTTCTGAAGTCATATGATCTGCCCAGATTGAGTCAGGAGGATATAGACAACCTAAACAGACCAATATCAATTGAGGAAATAGAAGAAACCATCAAAAGACTACCAACTAAGAAAAGCCCAGGACCGGATGGGTATACAGCTGAATTTTACAAAACCTTTAAAGAGGAACTAATACCAATACTTTTCAAGCTACTTCAGGAAATAGAAAAAGAGGGAGAACTTCCAAATTCATTCTACGAGGCCAACATCACCCTGATACCTAAACCAGACAAAGACACTTCAAAGAAAGAAAACTTCAGACCAATATCTCTAATGAACCTAGATGCAAAAATCCTCAATAAAATTCTGGCGAATCGGATACAAAAACATATCAAAAAAATTGTGCACCATGATCAAGTAGGATTCATCCCTGGGATGCAAGGCTGGTTCAATATACGGAAATCAATAAATGTTATTCACCACATCAATAGACTTAAAAATAAGAACCATATGATCATCTCGATAGATGCGGAAAAAGCATTCGACAAAGTACAGCATCCCTTTATGTTCAAAACTCTAGAAAAACTAGGGATAACAGGAACATACCTCAATACTGTAAAAGCAATCTATGCTAAGCCTCAGGCTAGCATCATTCTGAATGGAGAAAAATTGAAGGCATTCCCTCTAAAATCTGGAACAAGACAGGGATGCCCTCTCTCACCACTTCTGTTCAACATAGTTCTCGAAACACTGGCCAGAGCAATTAGACAGACGAAAGAAATTAAAGGCATAAAAATAGGAAAAGAAGAACTTAAATTATCACTATTTGCAGATGATATGATTCTATACCTAGCAGACCCAAAAGGCTCTACAAAGAAACTATTAGAGCTAATAAATGAATTCAGCAAAGTGGCAGGATATAAAATCAACACGCATAAATCAAAGGCATTCCTGTATATCAGCGACAAATCCTCTGAAATGGAAATGAGGACAACCACTCCATTCACAATATCTTCAAAAAAAATAAAATACTTGGGAATCAACCTAACAAAAGAGGTGAAAGACTTATACAATGAAAACTACAGAACCCTAAAGAGAGAAATAGAAGAAGATCTTAGAAGATGGAAAAATATACCCTGTTCATGGATAGGCAGAACTAACATCATCAAAATGGCGATATTACCAAAAGTTCTCTATAGGTTTAATGCAATGCCAATCAAAATCCCAAAGGCATTTCTTGTAGAAATAGAGAAAGCAATCATGAAATTCATATGGAAAAATAAAAGACCTAGAATAGCAAAAACAATGCTAAGCAGGAAGTGTGAATCAGGCGGTATAGCGATACCAGACTTCAAACTATACTACAGAGCAATAGTAACAAAAACAGCATGGTACTGGTACCAAAACAGGCGGGTGGACCAATGGTACAGAATAGAGGACACAGAAACCAATCCACAAAACTACAACTATCTTATATTTGATAAAGGGGCTAAAAGCATGCAATGGAGGAAGGATAGCATCTTCAACAAATGGTGCTGGGAAAACTGGAAATCCATATGCAACAAAATGAAACTGAATCCCTTTCTCTCGCCATGCACAAAAGTGAATTCAAAATGGATCAAGGAGCTTGATATCAAATCAGAGACACGCCGTCTGATAGAAGAAAAAGTTGGCTACGATCTACATACTGTGGGGTCGGGCTCCAAATTCCTCAATAGGACACCCATAGCACAAAAGTTAATAACTAGAATCAACAAATGGGACTTACTCAAACTAAAAAGTTTTTTCTCAGCTAAAGAAACAATAAGAGAGGTAAATAGAGAGCCTACATCCTGGGAACAAATCTTTACTCCTCACACTTCAGACAGAGCCCTAATATCCAGAGTATACAAAGAACTCCAAAAATTAGACAATAAGATAACTAACAACCCAATCAACAAATGGGCCAAGGACCTGAACAGACACTTCTCAGAGGAGGACATACAATCAATCAACAAGTACATGAAAAAATGCTCACCATCTCTAGCAGTCAGAGAAATGCAAATCAAAACCACCCTAAGATACCATCTCACTCCAGTAAGATTGGCAGCCATTATGAAGTCAAACAACAACAAGTGCTGGCGAGGATGTGGGGAAAAGGGTACACTTGTACATTGCTGGTGGGACTGCAAATTGGTGCAGCCAATTTGGAAAGCAGTATGGAGATTTCTTGGAAAGCTGGGAATGGAGCCACCATTTGACCCAGCTATTCCCCTTCTTGGTCTATTCCCTAAAGACCTAAAAAGAGCATGCTACAGGGACACTGCTACAAGGATGTTCATAGCAGCTCAATTCACAATAGCAAGACTTTGGAACCAACCCAGATGCCCTTCAATAGACGAATGGATTAAAAAAATGTGGCATTTATACACAATGGAGTATTACTCTGCATTAAAAAATGACAAAATCATAGAATTTGCAGGGAAATGGATGGCACTAGAGCAGATTATGCTAAGTGAAGCTAGCCAATCCCTAAAAAGCAAATGCCAAATGTCTCCTTTGATATAAGGAGAGTAACTAAGAACAGAGTAGGGACGAAGAGCATGAGAAGAAGATTAACATTAAACAGAGATGAGAGGTGGGAGGGAAAGGGAGAGAAAAGGGAAATTGCATGGAAATGGAAGGACACCCTCAGAACATACAAGAGGAAATGAGGGGAAAGGGAAAAATAATACAAGGGGGAGAAATGAAGGTCAATAGAGGGGGTAGAGAGAGAAGAGGGGTGGGGAGGGGAGGGGAGGGGGGATAGTAGAGGATAGGAAAGGTAGCAGAACATGACAGTCACAAGTATGGCAATATGTAAATCAATGGATGTGTAATTGATGTGATTCTGCAATCTGTATATGGGCTAAAAATGGGAGTTCATAACCCACTTGAAGCAAAGTGTGAAAGATGATATATCAAGAACTATGTAATGTTTTGAACAACCAACAATAAAAAAAAAAAAAAAGCACAAATTTCCTGTGTCCCAGTTTTTCCACAAACAAGCTGCATGCCCTATGACTACCTGACTTCAACTGCCATTTGGGATCATCACAGGAGATATTTGTGCATGATAGAATAAAAGAAATGGAAATTTCCACCTTTATGTACTTGAGACTGCATAAGGATCAGGAAATCTCAACAGTCCAGACTGCCTGGACTCAATGACATTCCTCCTACATAAACCTCAACAGCGTGTATCCATTGGCAGCACCCTTTTCTCTCTTGCATTCTTTTTTTAAACTTTTTAAAAAATTTATATATAACAGCAGAATACATTACAATTCTTATTACATATATAGAGCAGAATTTTTCATATCTCTGGTTGTATACATAGTATATTCACACCAATTCGTGTCTTCATACATGTACTTTGGATAATAATGATCATCACATTCAACCATCACACTTATTGGTTAGTTCATTTGCCTGACCCAGAATCAGTTCTTCTTTTTTAATGATGTGTACATTTCCTTGTTGTTATTTAAATTTTGCATATTTATTTAAACTTTGCACTGTTGAACAATTTGCTAAACAATTTGTGAAACCTTATTTCACATATCATAGGGTGATCTTTATACTGGAGACTGTGTCTTACATGCCTTTATTTTCTTTCCCTTCCAGGTACACTATAAACCTAGAATATTAAAGGCCTTTAAGACATACTTACTTACTACTTCATATAATTAAAAGATCTACCTGCTGTTGAGCTCTGTTACAGGTGGATACCAGTATTCTGAGACCAGCAAAGTTTGCGTTCAGTGTTGGCTACTATTTAAAAATGTTTAATTGATTATTTTTGGTTCTCTATAACATTAGGATACATTTTGACATAATCACAAAAGCATGGGATATAATGTGCTCCAATTCAGGGCCCAGCGCTTCCTGCTCCTCACCACACCCAGCTTCCCTCTCTCTACTCTATTGATGCTTCTCCAGCTTATTTATAGTTTAAGTTTTTTTAAAAAAACTAGTGTCTTGTGGATATATTTGCTGTGGGGGTTCGCTGTGGTCTATTCACGTATGTACATACCAAAGTTCAGTCGGCTTGGCTTCATTCCACGGTTCTTCCCTTTTTCTGTCCCTCTTCCCTTGACCTCAATCCCCTTTATCTAGTCTACTGATCTTTCCTCTATTTTGATGAAATTCTCTCTCCCTCCCTGCCCCCTAATTCTCTCACTCATTCTGCTCCCCATCTTATTTTGGATTAGCTTCTGCATATCAGAGGAAACATTTGACCTTTGGCTTTTGGGGGCTGGCTTGTTTCACTTAACATGATAGTCTCCAGATGCATTCACTTACTAGCAAATGCAATAATTTTGTTCTCCTTTATGGCTGAGTAAGATTCCATTATGTGTATATCATATTTTCTTTATCAATTTATCTGTTCAAGGGCACCTAAATTGGCTCCATACCTTGGCTATTGTGAATTGTGCTGCTATAAACATTGGTGTGGCTGTGTCACTGTAGTATGCTGATTTTAGTTTCTTTGGATATATACTGAGGACAGGGATATAGCTTGGTCATGATAGTTCCTTTCCTGGAGGTTTTTTTTTTTTTTTGTGTGTGTGTAGGGGGATGGGGTAGTAGGGATTAAAACCAGGGTACTTAACCATTGAGATTCAACACCAGCCCATTTATTTTTTATTTTTTATTTTGAGACAGGGACTTGCTAAGTTGCTTAGAGCCTCCTGGCTAAGTTGCTGAGACTGGCTTTGAACTCATGATCCTTCTGCCTTAGCCATCAGAACCACTGGGATTACAGGCGTGTGTCATTGAGCCTGGCCTTCCTGTTTTTTTTTTTTTTTTTTTTTTTTTTTTTTGAGGAATCTCCATACTTCTTTTCCAGAGTGTTTGCACTAATTTGCAGTCCCACCAGTTGGCAAGGATGTAGGGAAATTGCCTATTAAATGTCAACTTTTTTTCCCCATAATTCTTTTAATACATTACTTGTTGTCAAAGTATTAGAATTGCATTCATAATGGAGTGGATTCTGATCATCATCTTAGCATCTTCTTCATCAAATTTATAGTGGTTCACTCACACACCTACTTATTCATCCATTCTTTTGTTGGTCAGCAAATTACTGAATTCTCCTACTATGTGCTGTGTTATTGCTGGCTAGAAAGATATTGGAATTCAGTGATGTATAAGAAAAAGAATGATTGGTGCACTAATGAAATTTATCTCCAGGAGTCAGAGGCTGGCATCAAGAAGATAAAATATCCATTAACAAGAAAATTCTGTGCAGCTTGGATACCAAGTGCAAAAGAGGGAGATGGGTATGACTGGGAAGGTCACAGATGTTCTTTCCAAATACATGGCACTTAAGCCGAGACATGAGTGACCAAAAATGTGCTAGGCTACAATCCCAGAGAAAATTGCCTCAGTCTCAGAATTCAAAGAAAAAGAAAATAAAAGCAGACGTAGCCAAAGCATAATTGATGTTTCATAAGAGATGAATTTTTCTAAGCCAGTAGGAAACATAGCATGCATGTCTTGTAGGAAATAGTGAGGAGTTTTTATAATAAGGGCTAGAGAGGGCCAATAGATAGGTTGAAGCAAGGGAATGAGATGATTGGATTTGTAGCTTTAAATGATGTCTCTGGCTTCTGTTTCCACAGGATCATTTTTTTCTAAATTGAATTATAGCAATGAATGGGTAAATAGAAAATTCAGTTTACAGAAATTTTCTTTAAGGCCAGGTTTGTTAACCTAATCTTTTGCAGAAAAGTCAGAGAATCTTATCAAAGAAAACATTTAGCAAGCTCACAATGGCTTGTGTTCCAGATACATGTATCTGTAATACATGTCTGTATTCCACGCGTACTGTTGTTTAACTTGGAGCATGCCACAGATTCTCTGGGCCTTAAAAATGAGGAAGTTTGAATAAGAAGATTGCCAAAGTCTCTCACAGCTCTAATATTTTATGACCATGAAATTAATGCATTAGAAACTGATTAAAATCTAAAAAGCTATGAAATAACCCTTCCCTTCAATCTTGTGAGTGAAATGAATCAGAGATAGTCCTACTCTCCATGATGATCACCATGTAATCTGCGTTTTACAATCTGCTGAAGATACCTCCATTGTACTATTTGAAATCACATAATACCCGGACATAAGCTTTATCATTGTTTCTATTTTACCAATGAGAAAATGGATATATAGAGGAATTGTTTGCTGTAGGGAGGAAAAGCAACTAGCTAGTGAAACAACCACGATTGGCATAGAAATTCAGTGTATAGACAAATAAAAAAATATATATTTTGTCACTTTTGTTGTGGCTTTTGATAGCTATTTTGACTTATTCAGAAATTAACTTTGGACCTCTTTAGCAAATATACCTGCTTTATTTGTTTGCCTACTTAATAGCAAGAATTCAAAGGGAACTGATGGTTAGAATCTCTGTCTTTTCTTACAGTTCAAAATATAAGAAAGCTAGAAATATGAAGTTTTTATTAGATCTACCCTGTTGGTCAAAGTCTAATGCAGATATTTTCTGTTGTTAATATTAAAATCATTAATGAAATGTTTCAGACAATAACCAAGTTATTGTTGTATAGACAATATTATTCTCCAGACATGTTGCATTTGAGTATAGGAAACACATACATATCTTTTTAAAAGTTTTACTTTGCTTGGGGGGACCTCCTGGCTCTACCGCTCATGTAAGTTGGTTTGTGCACAGGTTAACAGCCCCAACACCCCCATCACAGATTTTGTGAGCATGAATGATTCTGGGGACCTGCCACTCTTTTCTTTGTGAAGGAGGTTGACGGTGGAGATGGTACTCAAATATACTTCCCTCTCATCCCTCCCCATTGTTTCCTTCCAGGTATATATTCTAAATTTTGACTTCCTTTCTTAGCTGCTCTTTGGATACTAATGTGTCCTGTGCTAGTTAATGCATAAATTCAGAATTGCTTTTATCATGCAGATCACATCCATCATTATGTATATGATGGATCCAGATTTTCAGAAATCAAGCAAACAAGCAGCCTCATATAAAAATCATACAAGGATTGGGTCCAAATTATTTTAGAATCACCCAGAAGAGTTTGGCTGGAGAAACATTTCAAAGATAAACCTGTTGAAATGGCTTACTTTTGACAGCCCTTTCTGTAACTTCAACAGTCTCTTCCCCAGCCCCTCTCCTTTCCCCTCCTTCATGTCAGACTGTGCCATGTTTGAAATTCCTGAGCCAACCACGTGCTTGCTGTCTTTATATATACACTCATCCCTCCTGAGGAAAGATTTCAACTTCATGGCAAAACTGAAGAAAGCATGTCAGAATGCTGTCGGAGAGAGAACCTTCTTTTCTACAACTGTTTTTGGATGCCAGCCAAAATTTTTGCCTTTCTGCCTTTTACTCTTGACACTATCTCCCCACGGGGTAGAGGGGATATTTTAGCAACTGGCAGGTTTTAATAGTGGCCCTCAATGCCAGCATGGGCCATCCAGAATTCAGAGCACTGACTCCATCTTCTTGTCGATATTAAATAAGCATGCCATTTTAAGACAACACCGGGCGACTTTTCTTTTGAGGCTATCCAGGGAGATTTTTTTTTTATTTTATAAAGGGTTTTATATAAGACATCAAATAGTTATGAGGAACGTGGCTGTGCTTTTTATAACACAAGAAAGGTTAAGAGCAGAAATTTTTATAGACACTGTAAGAACTTTCAAGGGACTAAAAAGCTCATTGGACTCTGAAGACAGATCTCACCTGCAGGAGAGGATTCAAGTTCACCTGAGGAATCAACAAGTTACAAGGCCTAAGCAACCAGCTAGGTCCCCCGTGTTGGCTGAGCACTCCCTGTGAAATCCGCTTGGCAACTATCTGAAAGAGAATTGTTTCTTGTGAAAAAGTTTTGTAACAGTATAACCTACAGGAGGCTGGTGTCTGGGAATGGTCAAACAGTAATGTTTAGATTCTAGACTTACGAAAAACAAAAATATGATTTTATTTTGGCTTTTTCAGTACCTCCAAACAAGGGAAAATATGCTGCATATCTGTATAGAGATGATTCTTTGAAGAAGGTTATTTTTCCTCCAGGTAATTTTTTATGCTAACATGAGCTGGTTACTCTCTGCATTGTGGTGTAGGCTACATATAGGAGATAAATACTAGCTAGATGCAATTCTAAAAAGCAAGTGGAAAACTCCAGTACAAAGAGAAAACAATATCCAAGAGAAAGAATGGTTTGGGCATGAAAGTGAAGTGTGAGCGAAAGAGAGGGAATGGAAATCAAATTATGCCACATAAAAATAAAGCTTATGCTAATTAAAATCAAATGGTATATAGGAAACTGCAGTATCTACTTCAATGAGGACATATTCTTGGAAACTGAGAGTTAAATGCTAATAGTATAACTTGAACTCAGTTTTAATCAGCAAGAATTCAATTGTAAGAAATATTTAGCCTGAGATTTTAGTAAATGAATAGTCTGTGACTTTGACCAAGACACACACAAAAAATGAGTTAGGTTAACTAAACTGAAAGTATTCCTCTTTCTGCCCTTTGAATTTGTATTGTACAAGAGTATCCAATTTAGTGAGAACTACCGGTGCCTCTAAACTACAAGTTCAAGAGGCTGATACAATTTCTCTTTCACCACTGATCTTAGACCCAAAGATCTGGACTGGAAACCAGATGGCTTAGATTGCTTTCTGAAAGCAAGAGACCTTGTAGAGAAGATAAATTCTCTTCACATGTATGAAAGAAGCTCTGCACAGGAGCAGCTTTACAATGTTACTAATGACATTCTACAACTCCAAGACTTTAACCTTCTATGTTTTTCACAAACTTTCAAGGACTTAGATAAATTTAATTTCCAATATGTTGCAAACCCCCCAAATTCCAGCTTACATTGATCTCTCTCTCCTCACGGTCTGTAGAGTATATAGTCATTATATAAAATCTGCCCCTGAATGTTTTACTGTAGTAACTTTTCATTTGAGCCAAAAATTATTGTTCAGCTTGGTATCTGCAGCAGTAGGGGCCAATTAGCCCTGTTAGTGGTCAAATCAATCTCTTGCCCCATATTAAACATGTTGCCTACATTATTATAGTAACGTGTGCCTAACATTTAAGATAGTAGTAGCTTAAAGATAAAAATAATATATGACCATTTTTTAACATTTGAAAAATAATAAATAAATACAAGAAAAGTTAAAATAATTCCTAACTCAGTTTTCCAAAGAGAATTCTCCTAATAATTTAAGAAATTTAGTCAAAAATTTTTCTGTATGTGTTTTCTAAAAGTACTTGACTATTTCTATATATGTGTATATATGCAAACAATTTATTTACATAGAAACACACATACAAACATTCTTAAAATCTAATGTATATATCTATTTAAAAAACAAACAAATTTATATCTATAAGTTTGTACTTCAACTTTTTATTTCAAAATTAAATTTAAAAACTATTTATACAGTTTTTATTTTTTATTAGTTACACATGACAGTACAATGATCTTGACATATCATACATTTTCCTCCTGTCCACAACACATTGAAAACATGTCCATAAATATGCTAAAAGGTTGTATACATTTTTATTATAATTAGGGCATATTTGTTGTACAAAATAATGAATTTTATTGTAAAATTTTCATACATGCATATAATGTATTTGATTGTGTCCACTCTCCCTATTACCCTAAATTATTTATTTAATATAATTATTTCTTTAATTAGCACATAGGGTGCTCCCAAGTTTTCTTTATTTTTCTTTTTTCTTTCTTTCTTTTTTTGTGCTAGTTACATGTAATACTATGATATTCATCCTATAGATGGATTGGATATGCACACCATTTTTTCCATTAAGTTTCATTTTATTAATGGTAAGACTGAATAAGCTAATATGGTTTTCAGTTTATTTTAATTCTGCCTGATTATTGTCCGTTCATGCCCATCATTTACTTTTTTATGGTTTTCTTTTGTGAAATGTCTGTACATGTCTTTTACTCATTTAAAAAATCGCATATTTATATTAAACTTTTTTGTTTATTATTTGTTTCTAATTTAGCATATGATGTTTGTAGAATTTCAGAAATATTTTATTTTTGTTACTAATGTGTCGTTTCTCACACCCTCAAATTACATTTTTAAAAATAAATTTTGTGCTTAGAAGTCTTTCTTATCTTGAAAAAATTTCAGATCATATCCTTTGGTATTTTTTCTCTCTCTCTGTTGTTATACTAATCACAAAGGTTAACACTTTGATACATGTAGACTTTTCCTACTTCACAGTATCAATGATATTTATGACAATCCATTCTCTTGACATTGATTTATGCTAGCTTAAAAAATATTTTTCAGTTACTGCTATTATTGTTTCTGTTGAGTTTTTTTTTGTTTTGTTTTCTGGAAAGAAACTTTTGTCAACAAATATGAAAGGTATGGCTGAAGCCATTGGTCACACTCTGTCAACTGGACCTGGCCAGATTGGTGGGAACAGTAGCTCAGCCTCAAGTGCATGTGTCTAGTTTCTGCTTCCTGGTTCTTGGAGACACATTTATACCCCCAGCTCTTGATTTTTCCCAGTATGGGATTCCCTACTACTTGCAGGAAAATTTCCTATTACATTACAGGAAATTCTAGTTCCAAGACTTCTCATTTTCCTTCTTCAGATCATTAATTTATGTCAACATTTCACTTGTAAGTGAACTCTCTCTGTACCTTTGGATGCCAATTGCCCCTGCATTTACTTACCCTTGAAGTTCTCTTGAGGCCCTTTTTGTCTTTCTCACTCTCTAACTTTCTGGTTAATCTGGATTCTTATTTATGAACCAAGAAAGTCAATAAGGCCAAGGATAAATGCTATTCTGGTGAGTGTACACACACTCATTTTCATTCTTTTTTTGTGGGATATAGTATAGACTTGTATTCTTTAACATGGTAGCCATTAGCTTCATGTGGCAACTGAGAACTTGCCATCTGGCTAGTCTGAAGTAAAATGTGTTTCAAGTATGAAATATGTGTTGTACTTATTTAACTATGTAAAGTATCACATGAAATTTTTTTATGAATTATGTCTTAAAATGATCATATTTTGGATATATCAATAAAAGTATATTTAAAAACACTTTTACTCATTTCTTGTTACTTTTTTAGTTCGTATACTACAAAATTTAAAATTACACATGTGACTTACATTTTTGGATTGCATTATAATTTTATTGAATAGCACTGTATGGGAGTTTCATGATGCTCATTTTCAATACCATGCCTATGTCTTATAATGAAGCGAGTATCTTTTCATGTTCTGGAAATAGATTGGCTGCCAATTTTTTAGGTAGTATGGATGTATGTTGTGAATCTTTCTAAAATAATGTGTACAACAAACTTTGTTTTCCTTCAATGTGTTCGTTTTAAGGTTGGTTTCTGTTGTATTGATTCAGCAAAGTGTTTAGATGATGGTGCTTCTCTCTGTCTTTAACTGGTGCTCAGTATCTTTTGTGTGTGTGAGTGTGTGCATGTGTGTATTCTTTCAGCACAATTTGGCCATGGAGAGAGAGATGTCTTTTACTCTTTTGAAACTGGTTTAAAATTACAGAAATAAAAAATCTTATCCCTTTCTGTTCCCTTTTTATGGTCTTTCCAAATTGGTTATCAATCCCAGTGACTTGGGAGTCTGAGGTAGGAGGATCACGAGTTCAAACCCAGCCTCAGCAACTTAGCAAGGCCCTAAGCAACTCAGTGAGACCCTATCTCTAATAAAATATAAGAAAGATCTGGGGATGTGGGCTCAGTGGTTAAATGGCCCTGAGTTCAATCCCTGGCCTCCCCCGCATACCCGCCCCAAAAAAATGGATATCAAGCAATTGTGTTAAAGTGTAGATTCCTTGATCTGACATTCACTCTGAATGAAATACTGAATCCCTAAGGGAACCTGACATGAACTTTGAAGCTAAAGAGTCTTGTTATCATTGAGCTTTGTGGTCATTGCATAGATTATTCATTTCCTCTCAGCCTTTGTTAACCCATTTTTAATATGGGGCAATCATAATTTTATTAAAGTGCTCTCTCAGTTCGTCACTACTAGCCTAAACCTTTGCCTTCTTCTTTGCTTCTCTACTTTTTTCATGATGGAGATCCACTTGGCACAAGATGCGTTGTCAGCAAGCAGGTATTATATATATGATACTGATGGTGAGGTAGAAGTGGAATACGTGCTGAGAAGTATTCTCATGCCTGTTAAAACTAGGACATGAGTCCAAATGCAACTGTCAGAATTTTACATATTTTAATGCAATAGATTACAGAAAATAACAATTCAGCATGCCAACCTTGGCATCAGGAATGCCTTCAGCCCTGAGGGTGATGCCAATCCCTTCAGGAGACATGGGGAATGGATTTGCCTTAAGCTTCCTTCTTGAAAGAGGCCAAGAAATTTCAAAGCTTTTAATTTTTGCCAAATAGAGAAAAGATGCTATGAGTTTCTTATATATCCTCATAGAAAATACAATTTCAGCAAGACGTTTGATAAATTATCATAAATATGAGACCAATAACTGCCTTAAACAAGAATGCCAGTCTCCCTGCCAAAGGTGCAATGTGTATGGAAACGATTGCGGGGCAGCTTGTGGCAGGCTGTCATGGCAAGTGGCCATTTTGGAATGAGGAAATAAGTAATGACGGATGAATGGTAAAATGTTCTGACTGGGTGGATAACACCCCAGAAAGTCTAATGTTCTTCTTGCCCATCTGAAGCTCAGTACTTTGAGTCCTGCCAAGTTCATCTGGAAAACTCTGAATTGACCATTTTGGGCTATTTATTAATGTCCATCAAATCATAGAATGTCAGCAAAATAAAAAAGAGGGTGTGGAAGAAGGGGAGACTATTCTTTATCTTGGATTGAGGGGGAACAAAACCCAAATCATTGAATTTGAGTTTGAAAACCTCCCTACTTGTTATTATTTTAAAAGAGGATAAATGTTCCAATCTTGGGGGATTGTTCCAATCCAAGCAAGTATCACTGCTTTATTTTATTGGTTTATTTATTTTTTCTTTATTTAGTTACCAATGTTTATTTTTCTCTTTCTGTCTGCTCTAACTCTAGGTTTTTAGTATCAAACCCTATACAAAGTCAAAAGTTTGAGGGATTTACATAGGAAAATAACCAATCCAGGTAGACCAAGAGGTCTATACATATACAAGTTCCACAGTGTGGAATTGAGAGTGTTACAAAAAGGTAGAAAGAATTTTGGGTTGGGGCTTAGATACATAAAATTAGATGAATTATAAAGTTCAATGCATGTAGTATATACTTGTATTTGTAGTATTTACATATGTTCACCTGTACATACGTGTAGGCACCCTCTTTACTAGAACTAGTCTCATAGGTAAGGTAGTTTATATAGTTGTCAATTTGGTTTGAATTGAGAATCACTGAAGGTGACCTTCTTTTTCAAAATTATGTTCTCTGCTAGTCTTTCACTGAGGTCAGAAATCGTGTTTCATTCTGAGAAGCAGCTCTGTACCACAGAAGCAGCATGAGATTTAAAACAAAGCATAACTGGCTGTGAATCCTATATGTGCCATTTATTAGATGAGTGATACTGAGCCTCAGTTACCTCTCCTTTAAAATGGGAAAAATAACTGACCTGGCAATGTTTGAGTTTAAACAATTCATTGAATGTGCTATGCCTACCATATGGTAGGAGCTCAAAAAAAAAAAAATGGTAGTTTATAGTGCTGTTCACAGTGATAAATTGTAAACAGCTCTGCAAAGGGTCCATTGAGCCCTGCCAGTCATTCACCATATGTGAATAGATGTATTCAATTCCTTTAGCCTTCTGTGTTGCTGAGTTTGAGTTTGGCCATGTGAAAAGGAGGATAGAGAAAGGGCATCAGCACAGATGTCCTTGTGAAATCAGACCTACAAAAGCTATAAAAAAAAACAAAACAAAACAAAAAAAAAAAACAACTGAACACAAGACACTGGGCCTCATATACTAGCATGACAGATGATAGACCAGTGACTTACTTTATGCATCTGCTTCTACCCTTGTTGAGTATCAAATTCCTTTTGATTGTGTCTAATATTTGACCAGAGTGGGAATGAGGTAGTGCTCAACCTCTTAAACCTCCTTTTTCTGCACCCTCACCCCAATCAAAATCATTTGGTCCACTTTAATCACCTGGAATGATTATATCTATTTTCCCTCTTATTATTTGGATTCATCTCAGGCAAATCTTAGTTTTATTTTCCACTGAGTTGACATGAAAACCTACATTTTCATTACAATGATAATGTTTTTCTCCAAGTCCAAAGAAATATAGCTTTTCTACAATGTTGGACATGTAGACTTTGTTGGCTGGAAGGAGTGTTCATAACATCTTCCACCATGTTCTTGAAAGCTCCCCACTCAGGGCTGTAGAGATATGGCACTGCTATTTTTATGAATACACTTTTAGCTAATAATTTTTATCCAGATTTCCTTTAGAACATTTGAAGGGCGGTTCTAAGCAGAAGAGAAAGAACTAGATAAAGGCAGAAATAGGCCCCTTTTCATAGGAAGACCAGAAAAATTTAAAGAGAAATCCAAAAAGAAAAAAAAATAGTACTTATTGGGGGTATTTTTATTGTACCAAAACAGGGGAAAGTATGAATTCAAATAATATGTATGATAAAGGTATATTTTAAGAATTACACGAACCCTCATGAATATTTGGAAAAAATTCCACATTGTGTTTTTCAGGCAAAAATAGAATACATTGAAAATATACAGATAGAACACTAGAATACACATCTTAGATAATAAGATTCAAGGGTATTGTGAGTGCTGTAGTAAGGACAAAGGGAAAGTTTTTATAGCATTGGCATTCTTGTTAAAATAAGAGCTATTAGAAAAAAAAATAGGAGCTATTAGGATGTGTGGTGGAACTGGGGAGGAAGCTGAGACAAGGATTCAAGGGTTTGAATTGTGATAAAATGAAGTGTTTTTCCATCTATGTTTTCTGGGGGGCCTGAGCTAGGCACTTGCCTATGACTACTTGCATTTGCCTGATCTCAGGCAGCAGTATATCCAGTGTTCAAAGCTGCACACTCCTTCCGTCCCAGATCAACACTGTCCAGAAGTGTCGGTAGTCTCTGAGGGCATGTGAACCGGCAAGGAACTTACCCTGGCCCATAAATCATCTTTTGGAAAGATCAAAAGAGCCCCAGGGAAGTCAAGCCAACATGAATTTTCAGTTTCTGTGTTTGGGGAGTAAAACTGCTCACATCACTCCAGATGTGATGTGCACTTAGCTTTGTCCACACTGTCACTGGTTTGCTCCTGGACTACAGGACACACTTTCACTTTATATGAATTGTCATTACCCAGAAAAAATCCATTTCCTTAATATTACATTTCAGCATTTATTCACTCTTTTCAAAGAAATTGCCTTTTAAAAAATGATTTTCATCAAAGGTATACATTTATCTAGTTTAAAAAATCAAAACGTTTTTCTTAAATAAGGTAAAAAGGATCTCTCCATCTCCAATTCCTGCTTCCTAAAGGCAATATTTTAAACTTTTCAACTGTGTCTTTCACTGTCCTTTTTTTTTCTGTTTAAATGTCTCAGTTTATTCTGTTACTTCTAAAATTTGTAACTAATTTGGCAATAGTTTTGCTTAGGCATGATTTACTTTTCATAGCTTCAATTAAATTGTGGTTTGTGAATATTAAATGGAAAATTACAGAAATAAACAATACATTTTAAATTCTAAGCTGAATAGTAATGGAATCTTATCCCATTCTGTTCCCTTTGTCCAGTCTTTCCACATAGTATACACTACCCTCCTTTTAGCTATAGGGTAGATGTCTCTGTTTCTGATTAATTGTTTAAATTTAAGTAATACTTATTTTAATTAAAATGGCCTTAATATGCAAGAGTAACGATGCCAACAGTTTGGACATGCTAAAGTGAAGTCATATAAAGTAAACATTCTCAACAAAAATCATGCTGAGATTGGTAAGGCCTCTAGTAAAAACAACTTTTCTATTTGTGAAAATGTAAAGGAGAAGAAATCTGCTTTAGCTTTATTCTTATAAGTCAAATTGAGAAAGTTACTGCCACAACATGATAAGTACTTATTTAAAATGGAAAGGGATTAAATTTGTACATGTATGTCTAAGAAAAAACAAAGCATATGTAGAGTTTAGTATTATGCCTGCTTTCAGACATAGATGGGGGTTGTGGAATATATCCACCATTGATGAGGAAGTAATTTTATGAAATCTTCTGATTTCTCCTTTGAAAAATGGATTTAGCTCTGTTACATGCACCATCTTTTACATAAAATACCAGCTCAGGCCATTCCTCTTTCTTACTCTCGTATAAGTACGTCATAATTTTGAGATAATTATGCAATATTTACTTTATTTTGAATCTAAATATTGCTCAGAGCTGAGCTATGTGTATAAAAAATTTGTCCCCTTTCTTCAACATTTTCTTTTGATTTTATTTTGTTTGAATTTAATAATCACCTGTATCTTGCTAGTTTTTTTTTTTTTTTTTAATCAATGAATACATCATTTCCAAATAATCTTGTAGAAATCTCTTTCCAATGGATTCAAAGGATTTGGGTAGTCTCTTTTCCTGCTTTCCCCTTCCTTCTCCTCATGTTCTAGGAGGTACTCCTTCTGTGGATCTTCAGTCCTACTCTATGTTAGGGCTCAGTGTTCTTCATGATGGCTGTTATCCTGGGATCACCCTGCACGGAAACTCACATGTGAAAATATTCTTGTTTTTTTTTCATTATACTTGATCAATGATTTATTCTAGATTGAGACTCATTTTTTCTCAGAATCTACCAAAGGAATGTTTCTGTTAGGAAGATAAATAGTATTGTTAACGCCTGACCTTTTGTATGTAATTAGTGAATTTGTCTCTGAATAGAAACTTTTAAGATCATCATTTGTCCACAGTGTTGAAATGGTATGAAGATATGCCTTGATGTGTTTTATTTTTCCCCATTCATCATGCTGGACATTCATACTGCCATCATGCTGGATTTTTTTAATTGCTTCCTAGAAATTTGTATTCTTTATTTCTGGGACTATTTTTTAACTTTTTGTATAATTATTTATCTTCAGGTATTTTTCTGTTTATTTTAAGTATTTATGCTTCTGGATTGATATTCTGAGTTTTTCATTTTGTTGTGATATTTAAAATATTTAATATCTCTTTTTTTGGTGACACTATGTTCCTTTTTAGTAAGTTTCTCTTTGTGTTTCATATAGACGCTAGTCATTCATTCATTCAACATTAACTCACTTCTTTACAGTTTGTGCAGTTGAGAAACAATTCATGGAGAAGCTACATTTTAAGCAAAGCTTCACAGAATTAGGGACACGAGTGAACAGGGGAAGTGCATGCAAATGAGTGGATTTAGCAAAGATCCTGAAAGAAGGTTACCTATAACAACCCTCCCACTCAAGCAACCAAACTTTCTGGATAAATAAAGTTTAATTTTTTTCTTGAAAAGCAATAAAGAGCTAATATGAGGGAAAATAATTGTAGTCATGAAATACCATTTTCTACTAAAATGAAAGAGTATTATTTTAGAGAACTGAAAGAATACAGGGCTAAGAATGGAAATAGAAATGATGAGCCTGGGACATCTTAACATATCAAAAAGAAAAGAAACTACCAAAGACTTTCAGGTTATGTCAAAGGGATTTAGGAATCAACAAGAAGAGGGGTTGAGCATCAGTAAAAATGGTAATTGTGATAGATTGCAACAAATCAATGATATGCATATCTATGTTTATAGTGATATTAAAAAGCCTCATCGATTACCTTTGGAGGATACTAGAGAACCAACTCATTACTGTGAAAAGTGATTATAAAGGCAAAACTTAAGAACTTATCATGACTTTCTTATACAAATGTATTTTAGGGAGATCAAATATATGATGAGATGAACTTTTCTTTGTCAAAGTAGTATAGCAAACTACATAAAGGAGAAATTATAGAATAAGGATGTTTTATAGACCTTAAGAAAATTATCTAGTTCTAATGTGTAAGCAGTACTTATGAAATGTCAAAATGTCACACCAGTAGACAATCACTGTGGCCTTCCTGATGGGATTACCATCATCCACTACAGAAAATTCCGTTTTAAAATATTAAACTCACAATTGATTAAAGCTCTAAATTTAATTTCCAATTAATAGGAATTATCAGGGATAGAGAAACATATTTAATAATACCACAGAGATGCAAAATACAGACTGTTAAATACTCTATGGAAAAATGAATCGTATCTTCAAACACAAATTGCAAGGGGCATAAAAAGACTACAGAGAGAGGGAAAAACAAAGTGGCCTGTGCAGATTAAAAGAGGTTAAAAAAAACTCATAACAAAATGTCACAGTTTAGATCCAGATTCAAATAAACTCTAAATAAAATAAAAGATTAGTAGGGATATTTGAAATTTGAAGATTTTTAATCTAAAAAATATTTCCTTTTGTTGTGATAATGGCATTATAGTTATATTTTTGAAGAGTGTCTTTTAGAAAAGTATCCTGAAATGTTTATAGGTAATAAGCTGTATGTCTAGGGCTTTATTTAAAATAATCAGTGATGGAAAGTGCGTGATGATTTAGAAATCAAAGCAAAAACAAAAACAAAAAAGACCATAGATTGACAATTTTAAAGCTAGGTTGTTGGTATACCAGGTTCATTACACTATTTTTTTCTACTTTGATATGTGTCTCCAATTTTCATAATCATGGTTTTCTTTAATAAGGGGTTAGGCAATTTTTATTAATTTCTAAGAGTATTAATTATAATGATTTTGGAAAGCTTTTTCTCCTAAAAGATTTATGCATTTTTTGCATTGCCATTTATTGCTTCTGTTTGAGTGTCTGTTTTCATCTTTATCTTTCCTGTTGATAACTGTCAGTCAGTTCTTGCTAGTCTGTCCTCTGTCTGGCAGTAAAAGCCTACATGCACCTATGCTAGAGCTGATGAGCTTCTGCGTGTATAGATGGGAGCTATTAGAGGTGAGTCCCCTGATCAGGTCCAGAGTAGGTGTAGAACCCCAACCACATAGAATCTCTCTCTTCCTCATATGGGTCTTGGAATGACACAAGCCTGTTTGCCAGTGTTTCTGAGTCTCGGGCAGGTTTAACATATAGACTTGCACTACTCTTTCTTGGTTTTCAATATGAGCTCACACTTTTAGCTGGGTCTGGTGTACCTGAATACAAAATAAATTATTTCCACCCCTCCAGAGTTACTTTCTATTCTTTTACAAAGAGCTGGAAAATAGATGTCTCTGAGTATTATTTCTAGCAAACAAAAAATGCTGCTAGAATTTCAGACCCTTAAATCCAGCAATGTTTTTTAGATATAATGGAGCAAGCTTTCTCATTATCTTTCTTTTCTAATGAACTAAAATGTTCATAGAAGTCAGTGTTTTGTACATAAGCATCATTTCACTGTTTCTGACATTTTCATCCTTTCTTGCTATTCTACAAGGGTACAGTCTCCCAAATTTCCTTTTTATTGTTATTATTGTTTCCCAGTAATCTATTCTAATGCATAAATCTGAATAAATAGTAAATAAACTAGGAATTTATTAGTTGATTACCTTTGCTTGGCCCTGAAGCTAGCTATTTGCTGAATTTTTTTTTCTCACTCCAGTAGCATGATGGACCTCAGCCAAAAGGCCTGGCTCCTGGGTGCCTATTGTCTCAGAGCTCTCTGACTTTGGGCAGGAGGAGCACTTGTTAATAATTGTTCTTTCAGCTCATCTTGTAGCTTTGAATATGAACGGAACCTCTCTTTTGTCTCACTTCTTTGTAATGTTAAGTCTTTTGAATGCTTGTTAATTTGTGATGCTCATTATGTAAGTTACCAATTTTATTTTGTCAGTACATTTTTGCAATTTACCTAGGTACATGGTTCACCTGCTGTACGCTGTCATCCATTTCTCTCTCATCTCCGATCTGTGTTTTTGTGTGAGGATTGGCTGGTGTCTAGAAGACAGAATGCCAGCTTTTATAATATTTCTTGAAAGCAGCCCTCCCAATATACCTGTTATCTTTTCAAATATGTAATTTAATAATATGCTTCTTCCTTTTTATCTCTCTCATTGAAATGATACCTTTAGGACGTAATTAATATCTTGCATTTGTATGGTGCTTTAAGCGCCTCAAAGCACTAGATCATCTATTATCACTGTGTGTGTGTGCGTGTGTGTGCGTGTGTGTGTGTGTTTATAACATCTCAGTGAGTAGGTGGAATGGGCTCTTGTTCTTCTCATTCAGAGATGCAGAAGTGGAGGCAGAGAAAGGCCAGGGGATTTCCTGAAGTCTAGGAAGATCATTAGTGATAAAATTGGGGTGAAAATTCCACTGCTCAGATTCCCAGTGTCACTGTCTTTTCTTTATCTGTCTCTTCCATCCCATAATATAGTTGTTCACCCTCACATTTGGATTCCACCCTGAGGCCGAGTGGCGCAGCTGTCACCGCCCCAGTGCCCACTCCCTTGTTGCTTTACTGTTGAGCTATTTCTTCATTTATCATCCCACTGTGGCACCTACAGTGGCTCTGGACTCACATGTGGGAGAAGACCTTTTAAACCTGCCATAAATCAGACACATTTTACCTTGCTGTTGTCTGAGGTCTTTGAAAAATCTATTTTTTAGTTAAGACATTTTTCTTAGGCAAGTAAAAGTCTCTTCTCGCTTTAATGAAAACATTAAGCACTATTTGATGTCATCTGATTTTTCCTATGTGACGAGGTCCATCCGCAGAGGACCGACTATGGATAAGGTGCATCAACTTCCGTTCCCCCCGGCCCTCCCTCAATGCTGACCCCACCCTTTTTTTCTTCTAAAATGTTGCATTTCTAGAAATGTAGGAAATCTGTCTGCATCAGCAATAAAACACTGCATAGATTCATCAAAGCTCCCTCTATATTTGTCTTCATCTGTCTCTGTCCCACTTACCTGGAAGGAAAACAAGAGTCAACACACAGATTATGCCACCTCAATGGGAGAAAAATAACCATATTTCTCAAGAGAAGGTCAATCTGGCAGTAAGACAAATGCCCGGGATTTGGAGGGGTTGTAGTGCCATCAGATACTCATGTCATCCTTGGGCAGGTCACACCTCATTCCCTAATGGGACTGGTTTTGGACATTTGTGACATTTAAGTTTCCCATTGAGTTGTGGCAGTTATACCCAGGTTATGAAGAACCACCAAGGGTGTGGACAAATGCTTTCAGACAGTTTAATTAGGTGATGGAGACAATGGACCAGGTAATTGAGGGACAAATATTGCTTCTTAAATTCTCATGTAATCAAAGCAGAAAAAATTCTGCTCATATTTTTTTTTTGTTATCTTAATTTCTTCTCTTTCCTTTTTGGCAGCTGTTCATGCCCATCCTTACAGGCAACAGGATTATTCAAATTCCTTTGCTTGTTGAGGAAAAGGGGATAAAGTAGAACAAGCGTTGCATATTAGAATACTTCTTACATGAAAAACTTAGTGCTGTGCAAAGTGAGTGGTAGGATAAACTTGGGGTATTATCCAGAAGAGTTTACAAACAAGTTGCATGACAAGGGAAAAGAGTATCAAGTAATGCGGGCAAATATTGGCTACACCAGCACTATCATAAACCAGAAGCAGTTATTGCAAGGATCAAGTACAATTGGGTTGCAGGGAGTGGAAAGATGATGTATGGCTGAGGGAGTCAACTCCTTAATGGAAGAAGTGTCTTAATGTAGTCTCAGGAATAGTCACATTTGCATGAACAGAGATCAAGAGGCGGTGGGCGTTTGTGAGCAGGGGAATGGCACAAGGACATAAGGACAGAAAGGACCATGACTTTGCAGACCCTGAGGAAAATGACTTGTGTGGGGAAGCAGTCAGCTCATAGAGGACCTTAGAAACCTCTGGAAATGAAGCCTCCCAGGACCTTTTCAAAGATCTTTTCTTTAACTCCCAGCGGATGACAACCAATTTTCAGAGAGCTCTATTTGAGTGCCAAACTTGGAAAATGACATTCAGCTGACATTTAACAATTTGCACACATTTTGCAAGGGCTTTCTTTTTCATGTGTGAAACCAAACTGAGAGAAGACAAAATAAGAGTGTGTGACAACACCCGATATGAGATGAAATCAGAGCATTGTTTCAGTAAAAACATTCTTCCTGTTAAGCCTGTGGTCAAGAGTGATGGACTCTTATTAATTTTAGAGCTGGAGAGAACATCTTCTAAATACTTATGTGTATTAGATAATAAAGCTAATTATGGACATTCCCCATGCAGCTTTTCCAGGTTCCATGGGAAAGGGTCACAAATAGAACCTAAGGGTCCTACCAAAGATTTGAGTTGGTATAAATTTTTTAAAAAATCCCTAAACTCAATGTTAAGTAATTATTAAATGGGTGTGCATAAAATCTGAGAACCAGAAAGGATTATAGACATCATGTTTTTCAGTTCCCCTATTATAACCGTAAAGAAGTTCCCACCCACAAAGGCAATATGCTGTGCCAATGGGGGAGGTTATGATACAGATCTGGGGTTGGCATTCCTCCCTACCATGCAGTGTTCTTTCCAGAGCTGTGCGTGGGAACACGTGCAGGTGTGTGCATGTGTGCATTTGTAGACACACACACAATAAATCAAAATGCATCAGGCTGGGAATGTAGCTCAGTGGTAGATCACTTACCTAGCATATTGGAGGCATGGGTTCAATTCCCAGCACCACAAAAATAAATAAATAAGGTTGGTATTTATTAAAAAAATACATCAGAATAACTCAAAAAAGCAGAACTTTCAAAGCTCATATTTATTATTATACTTGCAAAGGCCCACAGGAATAGCTGCTGAGTTTGATGAAATGTTTCAAATAGTAAAGAGATAAACAATTTAAGTACATTCAGAATGAAAAGATTTCTTCTTGACTTTTAATTACATTATATTGATGTTACTTTGGAGACAGCATTTGTTGACTGTGATTATTTCTCTTCTACTATGTTTTATTTTCTTCTTCCTTTATTTAACCTGAAAAAATATCATTATATGCCTCCAAATCCATAATAAATGCTGATTTGACTGTGCTAAGGCAACAGATAGTAACTTCTGGGCAGTCTGGCCTAGTTTACTCGTAATTGTTAAAGAGCAGTTCTCCAATGTGTGCAACTGGCTTGAAGATAACATCAAGATTACATTTCTTGCATGTACTAATTTATTTCACTTTAATGGCATTTACTTCATTTAGTAAAATGACTTTTTTTTTATTTGTTTCTGAGATTACAGAATAGAGGTTAGGTCAGGTAAGGCCTGGTCATTCAAATAAGTAAATATTGTTTACTAACTTATTATTTACTTACTTGCTGCAAGGCACTTACTAGATTTTTCAGAATATTGAGATAAATTTGGCCACATCATTTTCTATAAGGAATTCAGAACCTGGTAGAGAAGGACATACTTAATCTCAAGGAGCTTTACTATAGTCATCTCAAGTCTTTTTGAATTAGATGAAAAGAAGGTACATGGTAAATCTGTAATGCAGGGGCACAATATGGTTAGCCCCAGGGGAAGAAGAATTAGATTTGATCGGTTGTCTGGTTGTAGCTTCAAAAAAGAGATATTCCCTCAGGGTTATACAGTGGAGGGGGTAGAGAGAGAGGAGGGGAGGGGAGGGGAGGGGAGAGGTGGGGAGGGGGGAGGGTGGATGATGGGAAAGGCAGCGGAGCACAACAGACACTAGTATGGCAATTTGTAAATCAATGGATGTGTAACTGATGTGAATCTGCAATCTGTGTATGGGGTGAAGGTGGGAGTTCATAACCCACTAGAATCAAAGTGTGGAATATGATATGTCAAGAAATTTGTAATGTTTTGAACAACCCACAATAAAAAATTTAAAAAAAATAAAATAAAATAAAATAAAATACAAAAAAAAAAAAAAAAGAGATATTATTTAAGACATATTATTAATAATAATTGGAATGTGGCTGAAGAGTATTCCAAGAGAAGATGTCTGGGTCAATGGCATGAGAGTGTGGGGGTGAAATTCTGAGAATGGCAAGAATTTTATTGAACTCAAAGGGGAGGCATTGTATTAGTATTTGTGTCACTGGGGTCAGGCACAGTGGTGCATGCCTGTAATCCCAGCAGATCAGGAAGCTGCGGCAGGAGGATGGCAAATTCAAAGCCAGCCTCATTAACTTAGAGAGACCCTAACTCAAAATAAAAATTAAAAATGAGCTAAGGATGTGGCTCAGGAGGTAAGCACCCCTGTGTTCAATCCCAAGAGACTTTGTGTCACTGACAAAAGGAACTTAGAGGAGGGAAGTTTATTTGGGAGAGATTATGGGTTCAGAGGTCTCAGTTCATAAATGAGAATTTATGGGTCCACTGCTCTGGGACTAAGGTGAGGCAGCATGGCCAAGTGAGGAAGGCTGCTCAGCTCATTGCATGCCAGGAAGCAGAGAGAAGTGGGCAAGGAGCCACAGAGAAGATGTGCATAGTGGCCCACCTCGTCCAGCCACAACTCTACTGCCTACAGTTACCACTCAGTTCATTCAAATTAGCATGGACTGATTAGGGTACAATTCTCACAATGTGATCATTTCACCTCAGAACACTTCGGCATTAACACAGTAGCTTTGGGGGGACACTTCATATCCCAGCCATTAACAGGCACATAGTAGATATTTAGGCTGAAACATTGGTGTGTTAGAACCATGGACAACTTTGAATGGCAGCAAACTGATATTGGACTTCAGTGGCAGAAATAGGGGAGGAACTGAAACATCTGGGAAAACACTGGTTGGCCAGATATTCTCTGAGGGGCATGTTGTAATATCTTTCTCTTTATATCCTCAGTGCCTCTGCTTTAACCCAGCTTCTTATAAGACTGGCTTTTACTTCTGGTTACTCTTTGTTTTTTATTCACAAAATTTGTTTTCTATACTCTTTGTTTTTTATATGTTGGACACTGAGTGAACTCAGAGGGAAAAGGAGAGGCATTGGGAGGGTCTATATGAGTGAGAAACAAGGGTTTGAAGGGCTGGTGTGAAAGCAAAGAAAATCATTAGGCAGCTTCCCTGAGTGAGGGAGATACTGAGAGAAAGATGGAGACAGAGAAAGAGAGATGTCTACACTGAAGTCTTTTCCACCAATGGTACCCTTCCATGCCTTGAGATTTCTTTTTGATCCTGCTGATTTTCCATAATTTAATGTAGATTCTTTCACTAGTTGGTCTGGCAACATCTCCTCATGCTGGGAATACTATAAACAAGCCAAATACAAGTTAATGAGATTATAGGGGGTGATTCCTCAAAACTAGAAGTAAGACAATCGAAGGATGAGCATGGTTTCCACAGAGCTTGGAGGGACAAAAATAACCACCAAATGGTGGTGGAAGTGGAGAATGAGGATGGGGCTGTAATGGGTAGGAGTGAGGTGAATGTGGGCAGCTGAACAAAGGAGCCACAAGGTGAGTGGGTTTGATATAATTGCTGTTCATTGGTCTGTGAGCAGGATACACCTTTCATTGTTGTTGATTTATTGGGGAGTTATGAGAATAGACGTTTATTAAAAAGACAGATTTTGTTTTTTTCAGAGTGTTGCCAAACAGATACTGCTCTGGAATAAAAGCAAAGCATGAGAAAGTCGTGTTTTTTTTTTTTCCTTTCCTGATGTTTGAGCACAACTTCACCCTACCTGATTTCCTCTCATCTACTACGTGCTGTGGAAGAAGCACGTTATATCCAAGTACTGCAAGTTTCCTTTTCTTTTCTGTAACTGGCATGGCTGGAAAACTCCAGGTTCTAATCTTTAACACTTAGCCCTTGTTTTGTATGCATGTTTGTGACACAATCTGAAAAAAAAAAAGAGCCACTTAAGACTGGGATGGGCGACTGCATTTTTTCAATCGACCTTCATGGGTTCTGAGTTTAGAGCTAAACTGGAGCCTGTCTGTGTTCCAGTCCAATTATGTCAGTGAAACGTGATTTCATTGTTTAAAAGGAAATGGCTTCTTTTTTATTTTCTTAGACATTAGATAATTTCTCTAAAAAAAATAAATTGCAAATGAGTCAGACCAATACAGAATTAACTCTCTCTGAAATAAACTTGAGTTCCACAATTAAAGAAGAAAAAAATTTCAACAAATTATGGGAAGAACTTAAGAAGTCAGTCAATAATCCTTATTGACTGTTTAGTGTACGCTGTGCCAGCTAATGGCATTGTCAGGGGATACAAGAATAGAAGACTGTATTCTCAAACCATCTAATGACCATCATGATTAGATAAAAATAACTTGGAGATGTCACTCTATTCACCCCAAGATTATGTATATTGAGGATTCTATAAACATAGCTCTGAACAGAAAGAACACAATTCTGACATGGTAGCCAGATCCCAAATGTGAGAAAGTATTCTCATATTGCAATATTCTGAACCTTTTCTAGGATAATCATTGGTAGGATACTTAAACAGAAGAACTGAATTTCAAGAGGGAGAGAGGCAGGTAGCTGAAGTGCAGTGAAGGAAAATGGTCCATGCATGTGAAGGTGAGGACTGAATTTATTCTCTGGTGCAATGAAGCACAAGATGTAGGAAAAACACAAAACAAAACACCCAAATGGCCTAAGGTGGTAGCAGAACAGTCTGATCTACACGTCTTGCTTGCAAAACTCTATGGAAGAGTAGGGAGATAAGCAGGGAAACAGGGGACTCAGCAAGCATCATCTTTCTCTTCCTTTTCATTTTCAGACATACAAGGTCTAAATCTCATGGACAATGTACAACTTACAGTTTTCTATGTGAGCTAAGCTTGAACTCACAGGCAGAATAAAATAGAAGGGAAGTGGGTGGGCTCTGGAGAGAGACATCAGAACCTTAAACCCTGGTTTACATTATACTAATTGCATGATTTTGAGGGCTGGGGAGGTAGCTCAGGGGTAGAGTACTTCCTTAGCAAGTGCAAGGCCCGGATTTGGTCCCCAGCACCAAACAAAACAACAAAAAAACTCAAAACATTTACTCAACTGAACTCTAAAAACAAAAGAGGCAATTAATCTGTCCTACAGGAGAGTTGGTTGCATTGAACGGATGAATTCCTGGGATATGTTCTGAAGAATGCCCGGCATGGAGCACTGAGTGATGTTATTAGGTATTGCTATTATGGGGTGTCCACCAATTGGTGTAGTGTGAGAAAATCCTAATTACTTGTACAGTAGTCCATCTTATTGTGGAAATTGCATTCCAAAACCCCCACTGGATACCTAATACCATGGATAGTATTAAACATATATCAAGTATGTTTTTTTCCATATATATATATATATATACCTATGATCCAGTCTAATATATAAATTAAGCCCAATAAGAGATTAACAACAGCTATAAAATAGGACAATTATAACAACATACTGTAATAAAAGTCATTTAAAACTTATGAACTGCTTATTTCTGAAATTTTCTACTTAAAAATTTGGGACCCTTGGTTGACTATAGAAAACTAAACCTGCAGAAAACAAAACCACAAAGGAGGGGCTTCTGAATGTTAGATGAAAGAAACTCCCATGATACTTCAGATCTATGAAGCACGATTCTCCAACAACATTCAAGATTTCCACTCTACAAGATCAGTAGTTGTGTAGGTTATTGAAATGGAGACAGGGAGTCCTCAAGTCATGACTGCAGGAAAAATTCAGAATGGAAACTCGTAGGCCATTATATTTCAAGCCACCGATAATGCTTGCTTCTGTGTAGGGTTTTGATAAAGCAAGAGCAAAGGATACTTGGAGGAAAAGGGACTGGAAATGAGGGTGCAGATAGGAGAAAGCACTCCATGGAAACATTAAAAGTTACTACTGCCCAGGCTGGAGTTAGGATCACAAACCTCACTGGTAGAGATATCTGAGTATTAATAACACAGTAACACATAAAAGGGAAGGGTTTTATGGAAATGAAGGCTGAAAGCATTGAAAAATAAATTGTGTTCCCCCTTTTCATCCTTCCTTAAGTCTTCAATTTCCAAATATGTTTGGTAATTTTTCTTTTTTTTTTTTTGAGGCTGTTGTTGTTTTACATTTTGCCAGTGGTTTGTGCATGTGCTGAATATTTATAGAGAAACTCAATACACCATAGATCTCGTAAGTGCCTCGAGGGCAGGACCTAGGTTAATAAAGTCATAAAATTATTCATAACCATTCTGGGTGAGAGCCGTATAATATTACAAGACTATATGAATGTTAATAAAAGACACAGAAAAAGACCTAAATCACAGATCACTGAAGCCAAAATGGTGGCCATAGGATATTTTAATGCTCAAATCAATCTGAAATCTTGTTTCAGTGGATAAGATAGTTTTATATACTTGTAAGGCTAGTTTTTCCCCCCCCTGTGGGCAGCAAAAAACTCAGTGGCTTAAAACAAAGGTAACTCTTACTTCCACTCCAAAAGGGACTCTTCCAGGCTCACCTGAAAGTGCTACCTATTTCTTCCACTTGTATTTCCTTAAGCGAGTTTTATAGTCATGCTTAATGTAAATGCAGTAAACAAGTACAATTCTACCATTGTACTTGAATAATGGAGATAGAAAATTTTTGGAGACTACAAGTTGTGGACTACCACAGCTGAAATCATAAATAAATATTTCATTCCCCATTGATCCACAAAATAATTAAGCCTGCCTTGGTCAGATGTTAACTGCTTCATTAAAGAATAAAATGTGACATAAGAAACATTGTCATTTATCTACTGAGGATCTATATCATGCCAGAATAAAAAAAAATTCCATCCGTTATTAGTAAGCAAGACATAGAAATACTTCATGGGAAACAAAATATTATTGCATATTGCCAGCTGGGTATACTCTCATTCAAGTGGCTGAAACCACTAAGGTGTGATTTTCTTCATGTAATAAGATGACTGAAGATCCTTATATGCTGATATTAGTTTGGCTGTCAGTCATGCCATCAAGAACTCATCACTTAGTCTTTGTGCTCTGCCATGCTTAACATGTTGGCCACTTTTTATCATACTTGGTTCTTCTGGGTCACCAAGATCACCATTGCAGGCATCTTTTTATCTGCTGAAAAGTAGAAGAAAATAGAAGATGATATGCCAGGTGCATCTGTCCCTCTGTAAGAAAGCAAAAGCTTTCCTACTTGTTTGTCCTTATACCTATTGGTCATAAAGAACATCAATCACTGCAAATTGAAAAGGAACGATGGAAAAGAGGTTGAATTTTTACAGTTAATTTCCTGGAACCAGGGAAATTTTTTTGAAATAAAAAATCAAATTGAGGATTTTTGTCAGCATAGAGGAAAGGATCTTGCACTGTACACAGAGTGAACAGCATCTGCCTCCACAGCTGAATGCCACAATTGTGTTATTGCTGTTAGGCTCTATGAATTCAGAGATGAGAAGTCAGCATCAGCTTCTGGGTTCTGGAATGATTTCTGAGGGATGGCCACACTTCAAGTGAGACCATTCTTATTAACAGAGCTGGCACACACAGAAGGGTGATTGTTACAGAGGGGACCCACCCTCATGACTTCATTTTAACTCAATTCCTCTATAAAGAACCTATATCAAAATATGGTGACATTTGGATGCAGTAGGGTTTAGAATTTCAACATAAGAATTTGCGGAAGACAGGTATTAATTTGTAACAGGAGGGAACAACATAGTCAAAGTCCCTGAGGTAGGAAAAATACCTATTTCAAACAAAATGACCATGTATATAATATCAAACTATACAAGGAAAAGAAGAAAAGCAGGAATAAACATCCATGTGTCTTGAAAACCAGGTAGAATGGTTTATTTATTGAATGCATCAGAAAATAAAACCTGCACAGAAGACTAACTTGGAGGAGGAAGAATTAAAAGGAGAAGGATCTGAGGTCAGACAGATAGATGTTTAGGTTAATACATAGTGTTGAAGCCCTGAAGCAATATTAGCAGAAGGGAAATTAAGTTGTAGCAACACACCTGAGAGGCACTTAGGATTAGTGATAAATGGTATATACTTGAATCATAAAAGATAAATAAAAATGACATTGAGGAAACATTAAACTCTAACCTTTTTAGCTATGGAAATTGGGAACAGTGGGAGGGTATTTTCATTTTTTAATTTCACAAATTCTTTACTATTGCTGTAATAAAAATAAGCACGGAGTATCCACATCTTCTTTACTTTCAGGAAATATGGGGATTAATTTTTAAATCTGATGGAGTTTGGTATTACATGGATTAAATTGAGATAATTATGAGACATTTGAGAAGTGCCTGATTGGAGACAAAAGACTTTTGAAGTCACATAGGAATTATTCCCATTGAAGTGATGGATACAGCAAAAAAAAATTAATAGCAGCGTAATGCTTATTATTTAGATGCTTGGATAATAATAGTAGTTATTGAGTGCCCACCATGTGCCAGAAACTTTATATATATTGTTTTATCTAATCCTCATAATTACTTTATAAGATAGGTGTATTATTTCCGCTTTGCAGATGAGAAACCAGAATCTTTGAGACATTAAGCAATTTTCCAGGGATCATATAGCTTGCAAGGGTTGGGGGAGCCGGCCTTCACACCCATCCCTGTCAGACTGAAAGTTTATGTGCTTCAACTCTACTTGCGGATAATTACTTCTATCTCTGGATAATGAATTCCTTTCATGGGGTAGTGTATTAGGATTCGTACAGGAAATAAAATTTAGCTGTTTTCTACAGGTGGGTGGAAAATTACATTCCCTTCTCTTTATGTGACACAGACCAGATGAGGGGCATGCAGAATATGAAATGTCTGACAGGAGGAAATTATCACCCATTAAGCTACAAAAGCTCAGCTCAAACCAAAGATGAAATTACTCTTGAATGGTGAGAGGGACTTCCCTGGCAGACATAGTAAAGTTACTGGGCACAACCTCTAAATTCCCCACACTGGATGTGTTAATTCAGCAGTTCCTAATTCGGGGAGAAATCTTGCATAATACTATGCCAAAGCTATTTTTGAGCAAGAATTAGCACTTTGAAATGGGCATGCAAATTTCTCATTTCAATAAAAATACCATTTCTCTATAAAGAGGAATGGAGAGCTAGGCTAAATTTGCTCAGCTTTTGAAATGGACATAGTTGAAAGAAACTAAAGTCTTATTCTGTGTTAGAGTCTCAATAGAATGAACAGAGTAGAAATTTGACATCATATCAACAAATGGATCAGTACAGATAGCAAAATTGGAAAAGAAATTGGGATCTAAAATTCTCTGCAATCATAAACTTGAATTTTGCCTAATTTTGTGGTCAATATTCTTAAACAATAACTGTTTTGAAAAGGACTCATAGTTTAGTCTTGACTACATTTGCCAAATTACCTGAAGTTTCCTTGAGATGTACATCCACACCCATGGTGGAGATAAGCAGGCCCTCTTGTAATGTTTTCACAGCTGATAAATGATAGTAAAGGAGGACTTTACAGCTCATATCTAAACATCTAAATATCTAATATTTATAAATGAATAAAAGAAGTTGTTAAATGTGTTAAAACCTCAGATCATCATGTGTGAATGTGGAATTCACAAACTTCTTGAATCCACACAGAATAGGATAGCACAGGGGGAAAGGGTCACAGTCCCTGGTTTTTGGCCTTTGATCTAGGCCCCTCTCTTCATATCTCTGGCTCTATTCAACACTGCAAAGGGTTTGGTACCTACAGTGTGGACACCTCATCCTATATATCGAAGTTCCATCCACAGCACCAGATTACCCTATGACAGGAGGGAGGTGGCTTGGCCTCTGGAGTATGGTTGACCTTGGGGAGAAAATTGAGGAAGATGTACTTATAGACCTTGGAATGATTTTGGAGCAGATTGGGTAAAAACTTCCTGATTGATATTAGAATAAAAGTTGCTTGGATAATAATTGAAAACCAGATCCCCAGTTCTCTTGATTTTACTGAGCTTTGGCTTGTTACTTTTAATCACTTAAGAAGAAAACCTATGTAGCATTACTGGCACCATCAAACAAACCATGGGTACAAAAAATGTGAGAGGAGAAATTACACAAATTTACTTACAAATTCATAGAGAGCATGCATTTAAACACTTATGAGAAAGTAAAGTTTGTTATAGGAACTTCATGAGAGAAAATTGTCTCAATTTTCAACCTTGAATATATGGACACAGTAGAAACAATTTTTCTGTAGTTAATATTTTATAAGGAAAAAAATAATGATTGTAATGCAATCCTTTTCAAACTATATGTTTATTTTCATCAAGATTTTGTAGAAAAGAATGTGGATAAAATAATTCATTTATACACAGTTATTTCTGATTTTCTGTCACACTTTGAAGTGAAAAACACATTTCTCCTCTGCTTTAGCAAACACATACTATGCCTCTGCTGGTATCTAGAAAAGTTCTTGGAAGACTGTTCTGTGATGATGAGTCAAATCTTCCTGTTTTAACTTTTGTTCCACCATTAATGTACTTTCGGAAGATAATTTACTTTTCTTGTATCTTCATTTTAAAATAAAACTGCACATCTTATTTTCACTGAAGTGGTAGAATGCCAGGTATATATTAAATATCTGGGAGAAACTGGGGCAGAATACGTCTTACAAAGCTTCAGAAGCCTTATACAGGAGAATTTGAAAAAAAGGGGGGAGTCAAAGTTACAGTGGAATTTTGTGTTTCTGTGTATGTCATATTTTATATTGATTCCATTTAATAGGTAAGGACAGCAGCAGAAGATGTGTAATACAGAGTTAGAATGTGAGGCATGAAGGGAAGATATTATCAGACATCTGTTACATAAAACTGAAGGGAACAAAGAATTGAAGCAGGAAATACTGAGAAAAATTTGAAATGTCCAAGATGAGAAATACTCTTGGATCTGTACATACAGATTAAATCAATAAATTTCAGTCACTATTTGTGGTGTATACCTGTAATTCCAGAGATGCAGTAGGCTAAGGCAGAAGGATTTTAGGTTCAAGGTCAGCCTCTACAATTTAGCTAGGACCCCAATAAGTTAGTGAGAGACCCTGTCTCAAAACATAAAATGAAAAGAACAGGGGATCTAGCTCAGTGGTAAAGTTAAATCCTCAGTACAAAAAAATGTATTTTAATTACCATGAATATTAATAATATTATATTTATTGTCACAGTTAATGTTTCCAAACCAAATAAAAGTTAGTGCAGGGGTCTGGGGTTGTAGCTCAGTGGTAGAGTGCTAGCCTAGCATATGTGAGGCACTGGGTTCTACCCTCAGTACCACATAAAAATAAATAAGTAAAATGAAAACATTGTGTCCATCTACAACTAAAAAATATTTTTTTTAAAGTACAGAACTGGGTATGAGCTCAGTGGTACAACACTTGCCGAGCATGTGTGAAACCCTGAATTAGATCGCCAGAACCAGAAAGGGAGAAAGAGACAGAGAGAGAGAGAGAAAGAGAGAAAGGGAGAAAAGGTAGTACAGATGAATACTAGTCATGTATTTTAGAAATCTTAACATATGGTGGAGGAACAGCGTTGAAAATTTTAATCTGAAAAGATTCAAAGTTATCTACAGGACAATAGACAACTCAGTTTATGATTCTAACAACTGAAAAAGAATACTTCATGCTTCCAAAAATAATGTGAAATTGCTTTTGAAGGTCCTGTGATTTTGTTCAGCATTGATTTGGGTCCTGTTGAATACAAGCCAGATGGGACAAACTGATAAAAACTAAACAGCAGATGTCGGTAGATATCTTGGCAGCTGTTTGATATCCAACCATATGAATTATCAAAATAAAACCTTATCTTCAGGGATTCTGACAAGGATGGAAATGTTTTGAAATAATGCTACAACAGTGGATTCTGCTCTGAAGAAGAATTGAAGTTAAAGTTTCCTAGTTCAGATCATGAGTTTAGTTAGTGGGAAATTAAAAAAAAAATACAAGAATCTTCAAGGTTGCAATATGGTATTGACTATAAGAATTTAATCTGAATTGACTGAAGAGAGATTTAGACTTTGTTTTCCAGTGTTGTCCAAAGTGTTTTGTTGTTCTTGTTGTTTTGTTTTGGGGTTTTTTTGCAGAAATTTCCTGTGAAAAAAATTTAGTAACATTATTTTGAACACCAAATTGATTTTTGGAGAAAAATAATTTTAGTGTTTGTCACTATTCTTTTCATTTTTCTTCATAGACCAGGTATCATTTATACCCTTGGAAAGTCAAACTGAAATAGCATACGGCAAAGCACTGCCGAGTTCCCAACTCTATAAGATCATCCCCAACCAATGTTCTGCTTCAGTTTGGTGGGTCTCTATTCACCAAGTCTATCTTGGTGGTTGTACCCCTGGACCGTTGTTTGCATTATCCTGTTTTAAGAGGCTTGTGCCACATCAACTCTTCCCTATTACTCCCATCATCCTTCTAAGATGGAAAATATTCCTCCATGGAACATGTTTGTCCACTTTGGCCCTGAAGATTTTGCTTGACTTTAACTCCTACGGGAGTGCTGGCCTTCTGGAATCAGCTGGAACTGGCTTACCTGGGCCTACTTATTTTCATCTTTCCCCGAGCCTGTGTTCTCTGATCTTATGTTCTTAGTATGGAATTAGTCTATGTCAGAGTATTTACTCCAGGAAATTTTGCAAAAAGCTACCAATCTGTTTATTTCCACCCCCTGAACAGATCCCAGTGTATCATTAGACAATAAACATACCAAGAATTTGTTATTTATTATGTATTACTTTTGGATTGTTAGATAATTACTCATTTTTATATGCTTCACTTTCTCACAAGACTTTTAGGATCCTTTACTCACATTTTTGTATTTCCAGCATGCCTTTTACAGTGTTTCAAAGCCCTGGATATTTGCTTAATCAATTTTAACTGACTAAGGCACTTTCAAACTTTAAGAGGGAATGGGGATTTTTTTCTTAGTGGAACTAGATTGAACTTGCAATGTGTCTCCAGGAGACATATTTTGACTTCTTAAATAAATATAATCAACATCGAGCTTTTTAAATATTCATAAATCAATGTCAAGCAATTAAATTATAAGCCAGGTAAATAATGCGGGAACTGATAATAAATATTGCCACAATTCAAATATCTATTTAAATACAAGTCTCCCTTAACTTCCAACAGGTTACCTTCCAATAATGCCATCACAAGTTGCAAACATCAAATCCTGCTAAACAGCAGGGTTTAGCAACAAAGTGCAGTCAGTGTGTAGTGTAGGTTGTGGAGTTTTCTGATCATGCGGCTCTCTGGGTGTTATAGCTCAGTGGCACTGCCTGGAATCTTCAGAGAATATCTTCCCACATATCACTAGCTCGAAAAAGATCAAAGAGCAAATGTTGAAGCGTGGTTTCTAGTTGTCTATTGCTTTTGCACTATTGTAAAGTTAAAAATCATTAGTCCAACTCTCATCAGTTTAAAAACTGTCTCACATAGTACCATGCTAAGTAAGGCCCAAATAATAGGGTAGACACAGTCTGTAGAGTTAAATGATAAAGATATTCTTAATAATCAATGCTAGAGAAAGGTTAGTCATAAGAATTAAAGAGGAAGGGATGTTTAAAATCAACTCCTTCATTTCCCAGAGTTGAAATGTATAGCCCTGAGACTAATTGTCTTACTTCTACCTCCTGAGCTTTTCTTCAGTAATTATACTTTTACCCTTATGTAAACCTTTGCTTTACTACTTTACAAATGTTAAAGGAGCATTTTCTGTGGTCTACTAAACTCCTTGGAACATGTTATTTTCTGTTGCATTTTAGTGACACCTTCTTGAAGCCATTAGCTGGCAGAACCTAAAGCTTTATTTTTTTCCTAAATTAATAGTAAATTACGCCAGTGTTGTCCAAAGTCAATAACATCCATTCAGAATTTTGCACCTTAAGATCCAGACTCTGCCTCTCATTCTTAGTATGAGTGTATATTCACACACCCAAACAGCATTCATCTCCATCTGTGAGAATCATTATAACAACAGATGATGATAGAAAAAAAATGTAAGTCAAAATATATGATTAAAATTAGAGAGAAATTTCTCTGACTTCAGAAGGAGAAAGCAGGGCCTTGATAATATTTATGTATATTTTTTCCTCTATCTGCTTTTAAACCCAATTTTTCAGTAAGTAATAAAACATGAAAATGAGTTTTTAAGAGTACATACAGCCCTGCCATATACTGAAAGTAAGGATATGTGATTCTTCATCTTAATTTGATTAATCTATAGTTGAGGAAGCAAACCCAATGAGAAAAACAAGAAAACATAATCAAATAACAAAATGTACAATTCAAATTTTTAAAATTTGAGGAGTTTAAAGAAAGAGGAGTAAGTGTAAGAGGGGAGGTGGGGAAAGTCTCCATGGATTAGGGAGAGTGCAACTGAAACCTTAGAGATGACACACATTGTTGACATGTGAGTGGATGTCCATTTTCAAAGGAAGAAGCAAAATTTTGACCTTCACAGATAAATCCTTTCATAGGAGATTTCCTTTTAAAATGAAATGGCTCTTTGAAAAGTTTACACTTTGCTTTGGTGAAGTCAATTCAGGCTTCAAATGATCCTAAATGAGCATCTGAGCCATTTGTGGCTCCTGCCTTTCTCAATATGTCTTGACTCCCAGCTGTGTCAGAATGAAATAAATAAATAGTGGAAGAAGTAGTCTTCACCTTTAGTTAATTCCTTGGCTAAAATGATGCCATTGGAAACTTGGTAAAACAATCTCGCTCATCCTGAAATTACAGAGGCCGCCAAAGCAAACCAAGACAGAAAAAACAAAGGGCACATCAACATAATGTACATATTGTGGAGATTTTTGAAGGTCAGACCATGATCTTTTACTTCTTAGTGACATATAATGCCAATATTTGTCAGATCTTACTGAAGACTAAAGCTCAGGCAAAGAAAAAAATGCACTGCATGACATTTGTTTTATGTCCTATAGCATTAAATATCCTATTGTTATAAACAAACAGTTTTGATGATTAAATGGTTGGGGCAAACATTTTTTGCATGAAGCATTGTCCAGAATACATTTATAATGAATTACAAGGAGACAACCCAACATTGCAGACTATAATGAATCTTCTTTCAAATTCTACCATTAAAGAATTTGATAAACATCAATGATACAATTATTTCCTTTTTAAAAAAATATGCCACACAATGAATGATCTGAAAATAAACTATCTTATCTTTACTGTGGAAGATGTATTCTTAAGATCTCACAAAATATTAAAGCTATGAAATTTTAAGTTGTGCTGGACACTGATTCCAAGTGAGAATGGAGTGTGCCATGATTGTGGTAACAGAACTGGGACATACAGGGAGAATCCATCATACAAGTATTCATATTCAGAAAATGAATGATGCTTTGGGTTTTTTTTTTTTGTGTGTGTGTGGTGGTGTCAATATTCAAAACAATCCAAATGTATGGAAACAATTGGATCAGCAATCTTTAGACAGTAAGCCTATTTAGTCAGGAAATTTTGTGGTTTTGAGTACTCATCGATTAGTTGATAGAATCTTGATCAGCAATTAGAATTGCTGAGGTGAAGACCACATTTCTGGAAGGGGCTGACAGAATCCAAACGTACATTGTGAAGATTTTGGTCAGGAATTTTGGAAATGTAGAGACTCAAAACCATGTATAGAGATAGGTTTCCTAATACTCTGCCTTTTATGCAGCCTCCAGGAACTGGTGACTTCGGCGAACACCAGTAACTAAAGATCACTTGCAGATTATGACCAGGAGCAGGACCAGTGCTCTCAGTCTCATCTATTCCCTTAGCAGAACAGACTGCATTCACAGAGCCCCAACCGTGTTGATAACCTGGTGAAGAAGATGGGGCTAAAGGACACATGGCACACATAAAATATATTTCAAGTCACTCCTTGAACACAAATGATCTTAAATAAAAATAAGAGATGAGCCTAAATAATTTGGACTAACAAATCAGCATTAAGTAGGCAACACAGAAAGATATTTCCTGGTTTTCCTTTGACTTCTTATGCTCTAACTCCATGGCTGCTCCCCACGCCCCAGATGTCTGCATACTGCATACCCCAGTTGGGAAAAAACAAACAAACAAACAAACAAAAAAAAAACCACATGCCTGAAACATTTGGACTTCATTTTGGTGCAAAGTGTGAGATACTGACCTAACTTTATAAGTCATCTATATGCTCACCTTCTTTTCACAGAATCCCAATTTTGATAAGCTACCCTTATTGGGCAATGATAAAACTGTCTATATGTGGGAAACTGCACACTCTTTATTCTAAGACAATGCTTCAGGTCCGTATTCATGATAAGCTGATTAGAAATTGTGTGATTGCAAATATTTCCTTCAATTTATTTGCTTAAGATCTCTCTAATGATTACATCTCATCCATATAGTCTTCCAAGGGCAGAAGGACCTCTTTTAAATAAGATGCAGTTTCTAATAGGTCTTAAAATACAGCATGGGAGAGAAGTGGGAGAGTGGGAAAGACAAATCAAAAAAGGTCTTCAAGAAGAAAATGAGCCACAAAGAAAAGCGTGTTTTATTTCTCCATTTGTTCTAGCAAGAATTGTGTCAATGATATTAGCCTAATATTGTACACTTCACCAGCATCAAAGTTCTTTCCAACAGGATGGTAGATGGGAGTTGAGGAAAGTGACCATGACACTTCTTAGAAAAAAGAAAGCTGGAAGCTTTTTAATCTTTTAGCTCAGAAACTAGTTGAGAATTATTCAAGTACACATTGCAGTCTTGGCTATAATATAATAGCTGGCTTACAATATTTTTTATGTGGAACTTGGATTCTACTTCCTCAGCACATTCTCCTTCGCTCCTGAGTGTGGGCTGCTGGGGTGTCACTTCTAAATTCTATGCATGAGTAATCTCACCATATTCAGTAATATATTCCTCTTATGAGAAAGTAATCAAGTACAATATAACTGATGACTTTCTTGATTCAGTAATCAGTAATTTGTGATCAATTTTACCTGATGGTGACAGCCTGGTGTATAAGTTAGTGCTAATGTATATTACTGCATTTGATTTCTGTGGAGCCTGCCAGCTGAGGAAAGGAGGGGGACTAGGGATGGAGAACTCCTCCCCCTCAATCCATAAGTGGCACACCACTGGCCTCCTGGTGTTATTAAAGGAAAATTGGAAAAGTTTCCAGAAGATTAAGCAGAAAGCTTACAACTTGCACAAGACTCTCAATTTTCCAGTGGCTCTGACAGAAGGATAAATCTTCAGCTGTTTTAACTAAAATGTAAGCAAACCCAATGTCTAACTACAGTAAACAAAATTTATTATGATTCGGACGTGGCAGTGGTGTTTACATCTGGGTTGACAAAATTGCCAATGTGTGAGACCCTTAGTTAAGAAAAATGTATCAGGCTGTTTCTTATCCATCAGGCAAAGGAAAGGGGGATTTTTCAAGTGTTGTGAACATACAAAGTGACTTTGAACTGTATGCTTTGATAATTTGTGCATAGACAACTTAGCCCAGCTTCAAGAATAAGTCAAGTAAAAATCTGACTAAATATTATGATCTGCATGTCCCTCTGTCCTAAAATAATCATCTAGCACAGCAAGTGTATTACTTCCTTCTTTATTTTCCATTTTATTGGTCCTGCATTTGTTACCAAGGTGTAGTTTATTAATCCATTAGTTCCCATAATGCCCAACCTGAAAATAGTTACTCTTACCTTCTTCTGTCATCAGAAGGACCTTGAGGAGGTGGACCAAAGGATAGGTTAAGGGGAGATGGGATTAGAAAAGATGGTAGAATGAATCAGACATAACTTTTCTATGTTCATATATGAATACACAACCAGTGAAACTCCACATCATGTACATCCTCAAGAATGGGATAAGTTATACTCCATGTATGTATAATATGTTAAAATGCAATCTACTCTCACGCATATCTAAAAAGAACAAAAAATAATAGTTTAAGAATGAAGATATGACATAAAATCACCCAGAATAGCAGACTATCTAGGTCATGCAACCTTGCAGTAGAACACCCCTAGAGATTCAGGGAAATCCCCCTTTGAGGCACTGCAGTTAATAGGTACTTCTTCTATGTCTTTCACATTAAGACCAATCATACCTACACTATTTGCACATTCAAGCTTAGGGTTAGATAATGTTCATTGAACATTGTGCTTTCACCATGTCAGCAAGAACCTTCCAGCCATGTGGCCGTTTTTTGTATGACTGTGCCTGATAGCTCTTTAATGTAGCTCAAATGTGGCTCATATAGACATGCTACACATATATTCATATTCACACAGAAGAGTATATATTTATTTATACAAATAGTTCTTTTTCATTATCCCAATCAAAGTCTAAACCTTTCTCACATTCTGGTTCTAAATATTTTTCAGATACATTTTTGGCCAATGGCAGTTATTCCATCAATATGACTTGCTAATTTTCAAAGACTTAAAGTCTTAACCTTATTATCACCTTTTAAGACATATCAAATGCTTTAATACACATTTACTATTTACCATATTTAAATGTTCACTTTTAATTTTCTCTAATTAAGATAATATTGCTTGAAGTTAAATTGCTCCTCTTAAATATCAACTGGAAGTTTTTGATTGATAGATGGTTGGAGTCTTGGGGAGAGGTCTTTAAAGTACTTTATCAGTGACAGTAAACTTTCCTAAGTATGAAAAAAATCTCTGATGTAAACCAAGTAATAGCAATTTCTATTGCTTAGAGTTGAATTGACTATTGCTGTGATAATGAAGTTAATTTTTCAATTGAGTATTACATCATTGTACAATTTAATAAAAATGTATTGCAAACAACTTCATATAGTATAATTTTTATACATTCCAACGCAGGTAATTAAGTATACAACAAAGTTAGCACAATTTTTTAATGTGTTCTACATGTTATCAAGACATGTTTAGGCCCTCTGGGTATATAATAAGGTAGGACAGTCTTTAAACTCTGAGGTAGTTACCTAAGTTCTAACATTCTCTCATATGTGTAATAGGGACAACAAAGTCTACTCTCCAGGGACTAAATTAGAGAATGGTGTGTGTGCTCTGCATGGTGATGTTGTAAAATAACAAGTGTTTATCTTCACTTCTTAACAAGTGATAGATTTGAAAGAATAATAACAATTCTCAAAGTAATAGCTCACTTTTTCACATTCTTGAGATTTATGTATTTTTCAAGGTATGTTGGATTTAAATATAGTGGTTTATCTCAACAATAGCAACATAAGATAAATAAAGGAAGAACTGATATCATCTATTTAAAAAAGCATAAATCGACATTTACAGAATGACTGATGTACTCATGCCCCCAGGACTGATATGTTGAGAACTAGGACTAGATTCCATGTCTCTGGCTGAGCTTTTACCACCCTGTCATCCCTTTCCTTGGAAAGATGTTATAGTTTGGATATGATGTTTCCCCCATAAGCTTACATTAAGCAATGCAGGAATATTCAGAGGCAAAATGACTAGATTAAGAGAGTTATAAACTGATTAGTGGATTAATCCACTTGATGTATTGATAATATAAAAGAACCACTGTTCTAAGTGGTAACTGTAGGAAGGTAGGACATGGCTGGAGTGGGTAGGTCATTGGGAAAAGTCCCTGAAAATGTTTTTCTTCTCTTCAGCTTCTGCTATCCTCTTTCTCTGCTTCCCAACAGCCAGGAACTGAGCAGATTTCCTCCACCATACCCTTCTGCCATGATCTTCTGCCTCACCTGAGGCACAGAACAATGGAGTTTGCTGACCACAGAACAAATCTCTGAAACTGTAAGCCAAATTAAACTTTTCTTCCTCTAAGCTGTCTGGTAAGGTATTTTTGTTACAGTGACAAAAAGCTGACTAACTCAGAAAGTGTTATATGGATAAAGAACCCTAAACATACTAAACATATTCATAAGAATCAAAGAAATTTCCATATGTTCTCCATAGTAGAGGGAAAATGTAGGCTATTTAGAAAAAAACATGCAATTTGAGATAAAACCCACAAGGATGGGTTGATTCATGTCAGTTTTTTTCATACCCTTAATTTGCTGAAAAGGGTCAAGTTGGTGCCCTTTGTCATGAAGCTAAACACACACATCTACCTGGTCAGGAGTCAGAAACTTAATGAGGATGCAAGAGGAAGGCGTAGTGGCTACAAGTCTGTCCAGTACCCAGCATCAAAAAAGGAATCAAAAATAAACAAAAACAAAAAAATTCCTGTTCCTTTCTTTACATCTTGCAAAAAAAAATTCCTTTGGCCCACTCCATACTGGTAGGAAATAATGGTAAATGTAATTCTGTCTGACCACATTGACATATTGCAAAACCATCATGTGGGATTGTGGAAAAATCAAATATTAATAAATGCTCATTTGTATGGGCACAAAGGCAATAGTAAGATAAGAAAATTATCTATGCACAGATGAAAATATTATTATGCATGCTGAGCTTAGAAAATGCTTCTCTGATTCATGATTTTATTTATTCAATAATACTTTGTCAGGCAGCTCTTCCATGTAAGGTGTTGTGCTCAGTAAAAATTATAAAGATATGATTAATTAAGTCATCATTAGCTCACTCAATAAATATTTGAGTGATGACTGTATTTTGGCATTACTTGGTGCCAGGAGTAGAGAGACAAGATGCAATTTCTTTGCATACATTGCATCAAATAATATTCATATGAGATGGATGACATTTTTATCTTCATTTTCCAGGTTGAAAGGCTAAAGCCTTAGAGAGATTAAATAACTTGGCTTAGAGCATCAAGTTAGTAGGGAGCTATGTCAAAATTTGAATTCAGATCTGTCTGAGAACAAAGCTAGTGTTCTCAATATTTATGGGCCTCCCTTTTGTCACTTATGAACATGTCTGCCTCATCCACTAAACTATAAGCTCCTTAGAGGCCAATGCATATGTCACATTTATTGTTTTATACCCTTTCCCTAGTGCCTGCCACAGTACAATATATATATCTGTCAAATCAGCTTTTTCTGTAGAACAACCATTAGACATTATTACAATGGGAATTTTATTCCACAGTGTTCTTACAAGTATTTCTTGAGCCCCTATTGCATGGCTAGCCTTGTTCTAGATGCTATGATGGACATTACACAACAGAGAATTTCTTGTATTAAAGAAGCTGTAGGTGCTGAAGAGAACAAAATTGAACACTTTTCTTTACCATAGGACTTCTTAAGGTCTTTAACATGTCCGTAAGCATTTGGGCTAAAAGGGAAATAGTGTGTAAGGTTTTCTCAGTTTCTTCAATCAAAGATCATTTTCCCTTCTTTGTATGTACCTTGAAATTCCAATGCTGTTCTAAAGATATGATTCTAGAACTTTGTACAGAATCTATGTCTAATGAATCTGGCAGGGAATATGGTAGAACTTATAACAGTGGAATAGATGCTTAGATAGTTTCCATTCACCTTTCCAACTTTGGTCCTGAGGCCTGACTTCACCAACAGCTTTTGTTCATAAAATGACACATGTTCTGATAGGTCTCAATACCCCAACAACACAACAAAATACTTAGTTTCACAGGTTCTTAAATAATTTGTTTAACCAGTAGAGGTATAATACTCCCTAATCCTATCCCCCAAATAAAATATTTTCTAAAATCCATTTAATCAGCTTAGTGTACCTTAATAAATGTTCTTGTGCAATTTATAGGCAAGTTCCACTGTAATATCACACAGGTAGCTATTTGTATGCAAGGAAACTTCCTGCAACATTACATATTGGATCATAGAACATGAGACAGCCATATTTAGGTGATCCATCATGATCCCAGTGCAACTACTGGAAAAAATATTCTCTGTTGTAGATGCACAGACCATTATCACCATGGGAAGCTGCAGAGCTTATGGATTTGGGGTCACACCAATAAACCCTAATACTGGGTGTATGACTGTGGCAAGATTTATCATTTTAAAAAAATCCACATTAACTAAGATTAATGTGTATGAGTTACAAAATTGCAAGGGATGGCCCTTCCCTGAGATAAAATGCTAGGGATCACCAAGCTAAAATAAATAGAAAAAAATCAGCTTGAGTCTCCATGATAGACATTTTTGGGTATTTGTAGTATACTATATATAAATTAAGCAGAGCAGTGTAGTATTTCTCTTGGCAAATACTGAAGGGCTATTCTAGCTGTCTTGATTTTTGAGAAGAAACAGAGTTCCTTTTTTCACTAAATTGTAGTCATTTTATTGATAAGCCTGCTCCCTTAATCCTCCCATATTTATGATATATGTGATAAGTAATCTTTCTGTGATATGATGTATGTATTATATGTGACAAATATGTATCTACAGATATTGATATTGTGATGTATGTAGTACAATTATTCTTATTTGGCAGATGAAGAGTCAGGTTGAGGACTTGCCCATGATGTTTTAGTAAGAAAAACCAAGATACAAAAACTAAGTGTCTTTCCCTCCAAAAAACATGATTTTATTGTATTCACCATCTCTCCACATCCACTAACATCAGTGACCCACTTTCCTCTCTACCTCAGTTTCTTTCTTTGTTAAAGATCAAATAGATGATGCCTACAGTGTTGCTTTTGGTTTTAATTCCCTTTGAAGAGAAGCGTAGTTCCCTTTAGTCATAGCATCTCCTGTGAAGCAGAAAAAAATATATTTATATCATCGATCAATTCACTCCCCACTTTTATTTTATTTTATTTTATTTTTCTGTATGCCTAGGCCTCCTGGGTCCAGCATCCCTGTCTTTCTGTCAACTTTTCAAGTAAAGTAATGTGTTTCATTACATTTTGGATGCCACACCAGTTTAATCCCATTGATAGAGGGCTATGCAATCAAGCTGACAGTTGGATGATGATTTGAATCGTCCCTGACTCATTACTTTGTGAAGGATTTGGCATGCCAATCAATGGGGAATGATGTGCCGTGCCTTGAAGAATGACAGTAATCCATTTTCCACCAATTGACGTGATGAGTCCTTGACAGACTCACAAGTTATGGGGCCAAAGCCAAACATGATTTGGCACATGCCTCCTAGCACTGCCATTTTGCAGACCCTTAGGGTATTTATCAAAGCAGTAGCCTTCTTGTCTTCTGCTGTCACCAGCCCCACACTCTCAGGAGGCAATCCAGCATTAATAGGCTTTTGCAGGTGAGTAATGGTGTGACTATCTTGACCTCACCTGGTATACTTATCCAAAGTGTGTCTGTAAAGAAATAAATTGGATCTCCTAATTACTCCCACCCATGCTGACACACCTAAATTTATACATCCCGGTGAGAGCCATCTTTCAAAGTAGTCATTTTAGGAGCAGATACATTTATTCTAATGAGGCTGTCAGCATTCGAAATGCATTTGGAATTTCTCCTTTGAAATTTTCTTCAGAACTCATGTTCAAGTTCCACTACTTTTGGAGGAGGCCTATTTTGATGTCATAATTGTCTCCTCAGCTTGACCATGTTCCATGTTAATCTAATTTTCCCTTTGCCTTTGTCTCAAAACAATTCATTCTTTGATCATCGAAAATATTCATGAGAAGTACTTCTGGGTTCAATGAAAGTCCAACAGAAGCTTCAGAAAATTTTCTAACAATATCTGACCATTATATTGAGAGTCTCCATTCCTAAATGGATTGGCTTGAAAATACTGATACAACCAATAATAATGTACAATGTCCCTTATTTTAAATGTTCAAAACAAATTTCTGATATAGAATATTAAGTACCATCAAAAGACTTAAAAAAAATTAAAAGCCACACCCTTCCTCCATTCCATGGCCTCATTTGCAAAGTATTTCTGGAACATCTTACCCTGTCATGAACAGTAAAAATCCATGTTTTTAGCCCTCCATTTTCTAAAATATTTGGCAGCTTTTTTCTCCACTCTACAGATGTAAGACTGGAGTTTTGCCTTCTGCATATGTTGGCCAGTCAGGGAGAAAGCCATTCCCCATAAAAGAAAGCTAAGATTCATTACAAAAAAACAAACAAAAAATCAAACTGGATCCCTGACCAAGTAGCCTTAAGGAAAACTCACTGTTTCTCAAACTGTCCATATTTTCTAGGCTTTCAATCAGTATTTTAGTGACTTCCTCTTAAATATAAACAGTCAGGGACCATTGACATTTGAAGAAAAATTTAAAAGTCAAAGACCAAATTAGAGTAAAAACATAGGAATTTTGATAATAATGATATGATTGTATTGTTTCTAGAGATAAGAACATTGGTAGAAAATAAAGATGAACGAATAACATTTTACTCACGCACGCACTTACATATTTTTGGTTCATATAGAAACTCTTCTGAATTCCTTTTTTTTCCACATCTGATATTTACCATATTTTGTCGTCTTTATTTTTTTCTGATACTTTTGTCCAGAGAAAAAATTGTTCTTATTTATTACAAAAGAAACAAAGTAATTTTTTGCCATTTTTTCCATATTACTTTCCTATTTAAATTATTTTCTCTAAATATCTTTGTTATTCTCTTTAACCTGTTTGATTTCCATCTCATTTGCTCTTCTTCTGTTGTTTTCTTAGGGTGATAAATGAGCTGCTTGATATAAGAACTTTTCCTCATATAGGCATTCAGTGCTATAAATTTCCCCCTGAGTACTGCATTAGTGGCATCCAACATGTTCACATGAATATTCACTTTCATTCTATTCAAAATACTTATTAATTTCCCTTTTAATGTCTTTTCTGTGGTACCTGGGTTATTTATAAGCTCGTTAATCACATTTCAAATAGTTTTAAAAAAATTTGTCAAGACAACATTCTATTGTTCAATTATAATTTAATTCCCTTGAAATCTGGAACATATTTTCTGTGACTTGAATTCTTTTGTGATTTAATAAGATTTATTTTATGACCCCAATTATTTTGTGACTTCATGTATGTTTCACATGCACTTGAAAGGAATGCTTACTCTTCTTTTCAGGAGAGTGACTATCCTTCAAATGTGGCTTGATTGAGTAGATGGATCATGTCATTTGAGTCTTTTGTATACTTGCTGATTTTATGTCCACTTGTTCTGCCAATTAAAACAGAAAGAAGAGTACTGAAATTTTAGACAACATGCCCACTATTATATTTCTCCTTGTAATTGTACCTGTTTTTTGTATTTTATGTTTTGAAGCTCTGTTCTTAAATAAATATATAACCATTTAGAATTGCTGTATCTTTCTGATGACTTAGTACTTTTATCATTATAAAATCATTGTCTATAACTCTAGTAAAAGTTACTTGCTCTGATATGTACTTTGATATTAAAACCTTTCCTGATTTCTTTTGATGAGTGTTAGAGTGGTATGACTTTTTCCATTCTTTTACTTTTAGACTATATATATCATTTATTTAGAACAAACTTAATGAAGGTGGCATATAAACAGGTCTTTCGATTTTTTATTCAATCTCGCAATCTGATTTCAAATCATAGTGTTTAGAAAACTCATATGTAATGTGATTATTGACTTAAATTTTGATTTTTGTTTTCTTTTGTCTCATCTGTATATTTGTTGTCTTTTTCCTCTTTATCTGCCTTCATATCATTATTATTTTATTATGATTTCTTCTATTATCTTTATAGGCTTACTATCAGCTATTCTTTGGTCTGAAATTTTGGTTGCTGTGTTAGTGTTCAAAGTATCCATTTTTAATTTATCACAGATTTTCTTCCAATGCTATTTAATTAATTCAACTATAGTACTAGGTAGAATGTTATGATGATATACTTCTCATTCTCTCTTCCCAGGTTTTGTGCAAGGTCATGTATTTTACTTTAAATTGTAAACCTTTTAGTTTTTATACTTTGATTGCATATTTTACGTTATTTTACATTATCGTTATTTTTATTTTAGCAGTAAATTATTTCATAGAGAGACTAAAAACACAATCAAAAGATCTTCCATATTTTCCAATGCAGTTCTCAATTCTGATGCTATCCATTCCTATCTGTAGATCTGTACTTCAGTCTGCTGTTCTCCTTCCACCTGGACAAAGTCCTTCAACATCTATAATGAAGATCTGGTGCTCATGCATTCTTTCAGCTTTTGTGTGTCTGAAAAAGACCAAGTCCGTCTAAGAGATATATAAAAGGACCAATTGGAATTTATAAAATAGAGAAAAGATAAAATGGAAGAGACAAAATTATCAAAGATATTGTTTGAGTTTAGATCAAATGGGTGCATTGAGTGCTCATCAAATTGGATGAAACAGTGCCTGTGTCAAGTAAAAAGAAGAGATTCCTAAACCTTTCAAGTGTGAGAAAAGTACTTTTTGTATAAAAGATCAGAAATCAGAATGTTGCAGGACAACTAAACATTCACTCTGTAAGAAGACAAAGTTTGCTGATTGTTAGAAGAAAGACATTTTCAGATGAGCAAGTTCACAGGAAAAAACTTCTTGTTTTGTATCATTTTTCAAAAAGTCATTCTGTAAATGTGTCCATAAAAATTAAGATTAACACCATGTTTTAAGAGAAAAATCATAAGAAATAGAGGATCCAAAACAGGAGAGAACCAAACAGAACTCCTAGACTGGTAGTTAATGAGAATACAAAAGTAATGGTTTTGTCACAGGCCTAAAGAAAGTTCCTATAGAGCAGGCAGAAGGGCACACCTATGAGGATTTATATATATACATATATGAAATAAAACACATAGAACAGTTGACGTGTCTAAGCACAGAGACAGGAGAATTCAATTTGTGTGGGGGTGCATTAGTAAGAGGTACATAGAACTAAGCAACTGAAAATAATCAATTAAATATTGGCTCCTGGATAAACATAATATCCTACTCATACACTAAATGGCTTCACCTGTAAGTACTATGTGTTCATTCATAATTACATGAGCACTAAATATTGTTTTAACTAAAAATTGTGATGAAAATGAAAGAGTAAAAAGTGTAGAAAGTGTGTGGTTTCTAAGCTTGTGGGGAAATGATACAGATAGCCAGTTTACAACTTCCATAGCAGGAATTCAACAGAAATTAACAAAACTGAAAAAAAGAAATAGAAAAAGCACATTCTTCAGGTATATACAGAGGGAACTCAGAAAAATATAAAAGTAGGAGTCTGATTCATAGTGGGATAGGGAGACGGAGCATGGGAGTAATTAGACAAACTCTAGATCGGGCAGAGGGTTTGGAGGGGAAGGGAGGATTAGAAATGATGGTGGAATGTGATGGTCATTGTTATCCAAAATACACATACGAAGACACGAATTTTTGTGAATATACTTTGTATATAACCAGAGATATGAAAAATTGTGCTATATATGTGTAATAAGAATTGTAATGTATTCCACTGTCATAGATAAATAAAAAAAAATATAAAAGTACAAAATGAAAGTAATTACTTCTGGGAAATGGGAATTTAATCTCGATAGGTGAGGCTAAATACTTTTTTTCCTCATAAATTTTGAGAAACCCTCACTTATTAAACATTGTACATGTACACTTCGATACAAATAAATATTAAAATAAAATAAGAATCAGCTAAACTTTTATGGACGAAAAGAGCCTAGAAACTAAGTGTATAATTGCCTTTAAGAGAGTGAATCTAGAAATTGCTATTCCTGTAGTAGATAAATTTTTTTTTTTAAAACTCTAATTTTGATGATAATAACGAACATTTTTGAGCATGTGTTACTGTTAGAAACTGTTCTAAGAAACTTTCCACCTTACTTACATTATCTTGTTCAGGTACCATACTATGATTATTTTTTTTTCTTTTGTCAATGTGTAAATTGTGTGTTAGGAAAGATCATAAGTAGCTTCAGGATTTAGGACCAGATATAGCAGAGGCTGCTTTTAAGCCAGGTCTCTCTGATCCAATAGTGGGCACCTCAGACTGTGAACTCACTGTCTTTTTTAGAAACAGTTGGTTTCAGCATTGGTTAAAATTTTGCCAGTTGCTTAACATCAGCTTCCTGCCAGTTGCTGAAAATCTGTTTCTCCATCCCATTGCAACACTAAGGATAGTTATTTAAAATAATTCCACTAACTTGACCAATTTTTACTTATCCCTGTTCTAGATTATTGCGTTTTATTGCAACTTGTCCCTTAAGTTTGCTTGAATCCATTTTTTCACTTGGATTTTTCTGAGTATTGATTAGAAGAAAATTAATTTTGGTTTAGCAAAGTCATTAGTTGTGAATAGTCAACAAGGGCCAAGGGAGGAGTGTCTGTTGATGTAGGGATGTGCAGAAGGAGATAAAAGACATGCAGAAGAGAGACTAAAGTAGCAGAGACAAAGACAAAGAGAAAGGGGACCTAGAGAGAGGCAGGGTTCCAGAAAAAAACAGAGATAGAAAGGAGGCTATGGCAATTCATAGACTGATGGATGCACTGTAGATATTTTAGCTGAAAACAGCTCTAAGTGTATACCTGGTTGTTTTTATCAGTGTCACTCTATTCTGCAACAATGAAAAGCTTTCTGTATGCCCTCGCCCTGATTTAGAATTGATTATACAACTCTGTCTTTGCAGAGTCGTGGAAACAGGAACACATCATACACTCTGCACATCTGAAAATGTTCTGCAAAGCAAATATAGGATTGCCCTCCTTTGTGTCATTTAAATATGATAAAATTCTTATGAATAAGAAGAATTGGGAACGACAGAGGAATCTACTAAAAATCTTTGCATAGGCAGTTAACCAGGCAAAGATCTGTCACTTGTCAAATTTTAGAGATTTATTAGTCCTTTTCCCCCCACATCCCTCCCTTTCTTACCCAAGGTCTGAATTGTAAAGACTCATCTGGTGCTAGAATCTTCAAGGACAGGAGCTGCAAACTTCCATCCCTTTATTAAAAAATCCTGGTGTTATATTTTTAACTGAATTTCATATACTAGGGATGGGACATTCAAACCCTTTTATTGCTTTGCTGATCTCTTGCATTATATTCTCTCTCCAAAAAGGCTCCTGTGGCCTAAACTCCTCTATTTTCAACTCCTTAGATCCAGCATCAGAGATAGCTTGGTATGTCTGATTTTATATAACAGATAATAAATGGGTACAAATAAATTGCAAGGTTATAAACCAATCAATATTTTAAGATATGCTGGCCATGGGTAGAAAGTTTCATGTAATCAGCATGAGGATGGAATCATGAAACTTTCAGCCCATTGACGATTCAAATTTTATGCTATTTTGTTACCACCGAGGTTTCATGAGATCAAGAAACAATTTTATAGAAATACTAGCTTCATACTATATAAATATGCCACATGTCATCACGTACATATACATAATCTGTCCACATCCCAGTTCTGCTTCTGTGAACCCATTTGATCATGATTCCTTTGCTAAAACTTTTTTTTTAAATACCCTTTCTTTAAAGAAATAACTAAAACTCCCATATGTCTGTCGTCTCATCTACCTGTCACCCATTTTATTCTTCTCTTCCATTAACTTTCTCCTTCAAGGAGACTAGAAATCTTTCCATGCACTCCAAATCTAAAATTTAAGATAGTATAAAAAATAACCACCACTAAAGAGAAACAAAGCCCCTTGATGCTTCTTTATATTTAACGTGTACTCAAATCACCACGCCTTTTCTCCTGGCCCCATGCATTATCCACAGCTTGAACCAGGTGTCAACAGACCCACAAGTGGATTCTCTATAAGATAGATATAAGGAAATGCGTGAAAAATGAGGTGATTTGATCAAATGTTTTTATATCATCAAACGGCCTGTATTTGAAACCTGAAAGAGTGAGAAAAGAATTGAAGATAATGGGAAACTGAATATTATTGAAGATATTGGTTATTGAATCACCCTGGGAACCTGTGTACCTCTTTCTTGATCTTGGTAGAAGGTTCCGTCTCACATCAATGCTCACAATTCACAATAAGACTATCCTTCTTTGACCTCTTATATCAGTTATTACCATATCCTCTTATTTTCTGTTAGACATGTATCAGCTTTTGACAACTTTGCAGCTGCATTTCTTGTTAAACGTTTACTGTAATTTAGAGTTACAATGGACTGAATTTCACAATTATATTATAAACAACTTGAGGGCCTAGGCTATATTGATTACGAGGTACTTGGAAGGTTTTGTTTTGACTTCAAGTACAATTTGATATTTCTTAAAAGCAAATATACAGTATTGAGGAAGCGTGTTGTAATAGAGAGTAGTCTAGGATTGTCATAAAAAATGATCTATTTAGGGATGGGCTGAGGTTCAATAGTATGAGGAGGACAGCGGGGCTTAGAAGCAGGATGCTATTCTGATGAAGCAAACATCAGGTGCACAAGTCATTTGAAAGGTGAAAGAGGTAATTAAAATGTTTTATTTCATTATCTGACTATTTTGAGCGAAATGCATAAAAATTGGGTGAATAAGAATATCCCTCTTTGGATCACGCCCTAACCTCTTTCAAGTGCCCTAAACAAAATGTAGTTCATCTGCAAATATAAATCACATGAAATATTAACTGATTGACTACAAGGCCTTAGAGGTGATGCTTCTGTCAAATCCATAGTTAAGTACTCATTACCTTGAATTACAATTGTATTCTGATTGAACAGTCTCAGCTTTAGCAAATGTATTTCAGAATTACTCATATACTATTTTTAAACTACATGGAGGCGGGGGGTAAAGGTAGCACTCACTGTAGGAATAATTTTAAAAATCATAATGAAATAATGCCCTAGATCATTAAGAAATATTTTGAGAATGGGGTAGCCATGTTTACTTAGTAAGAACGTTGTGGCTCTCCATTGCACTGCAAGTTGGTGGGTACATGCCTGGCTCCCTCTTGATCTCTTAACTCATGGATTCATAAATTTCTTAGCATTTCCATGTGGGACTGTTCCAATCTGCATCGTTACTTTAGATAAATCCAAGCAAAAATTTCTTCCTGGAGGATGGAGGCATAGCATTTTCTCCCGTGGTGGCAGGTGGGTATAGGATCCAGGGAATCTGTTTTTAGGAGATGCAAAATTTCTCAGATTGTAGTTGCTATTGGTATATAGAAACTGGTTGAATTAAAGATCATTTTAGATTTAGCATTTAGGGGACTCTTAGTGGATTTTAAAAATAATTTCCCTGGTGTGTTTATGGCCCCTTTGGTTGAATTGAAAAAAAAATGTCTTTTCTCTCTGGGTGTGTGGCTGGGTGAGTGAATAATTCCTTCCTGCTGGTGACTTCCCTTTAATAGCAGGGGCACAGCTTGGTGAGTCCCCATTTACCATACTGGCTACAACTTTCTGTAATACTCACTACCATATATGGAAGTCTGTCTGGTTAGTACAAAATTATAGTTGTTAGTCACAGGACCTTGGTAATTTGTTACTGTGTACAACATATATTTATACAACATGTATAAATTGATTTATATAAACACTTATATATTATTTAACCACATGAATATATGTTATTTTGTTACTATGCACCCATAAGCTTCTAGGAATACTAGTAACAAGGTTAGAATTACAACCTCCAACCAATGGGTCCAACATCATGAAACAAATCAGCCATCAGTCATTTTGTGATGAAATAATACAACCTAAATGAAAGTAAACAAGTATGCAAATTTTTTAGATGGGTTTGTGTTGATAGTCAAATGGGAACAGAAATTGGAGATATAGTTATAAACAAATGTCTGCCTAGCAAGTAATGTACATTCCCTGTTTTCAAAGACGGCATTTCTGGGCAGGGCTGTCACTCAGTGGTAAGAGAACATGCCCAGTTTGTGTAAGGCCCTGATTTGAATCTCCAACATCATATTTAAAAAAAAAAGAAAGAAAGAAAAAGAAAAAAGGAAGAAGGAGAAGAGGAATGGGAAGGAGAAGGAGAAAAACAGCATTTTCACATTTTCCCTGTCAAGCATATTTCTTGAGGCATTCCATCATGTGATGTTTGATTCTTGTGTTCTTCCAACCACTTACCTTTAATCATGAAACTCCAAGGTAAATTTTGAGTGACTGCTTAGTGTAGAGCAAAAAGCATATGCAAAAGAATCGAAAATAGATCCTTTCCCTTGAAGGATTTCTATCTGGTTAGATAAGAGACCAAACAAGTTCTATTGTAACAGAGTCAAATTGCACCATGTTCTTGACATAGTTGTTAAAAAAAAAAAAAGAAAAGAAAGAGCAAACTCATTTGAATTACTTTTTGCCCGTTTGAATGAGTATTTAAATGATTATTTGTATTGTTGCTAGTTGCTAATCACAGAGAATTACACTGTTCTGGGCTTTTCTGCCCCAAACAGAGCAATGACAAAAAGGTCAGACCACTCAGCCCATCCGTGTTCTTTATTTCTAATAACAAGACACCAGTTCAGGTAAGGAGTGGTTAATAGGGTCAAAGGTAAGTCATTTCTCCAAGGATGTATGTGTATGTGTGTGTGTGGACTGGAGTTCAAATACTTTACTTTTAAGGACGAGAGACTGTACCATCTTGCACCATCATTTTAGAAGTAAGGACACAGAGATCTGAAGGTGATTAACTGATTTGTCCAAAGTCACGCATATTAGCCTTCCACTTCTGGAAATCATGGCTACTTCTGGTAAGGCACAACTTGGTACCATTCCAAAGGGCCAGGACTCTACACCAGACTTTCCTTTTCCTTTTCCAGTATCATCGTAATCTGCCACTTTTGCTATGGTGCCTCAGGAAGAAGCAAGGGAGTCTTAAAAACCACCCAGCTCTCCAGATTCAATTGGCAGGTTAATCGAAAACAATTTTTTTATAGCACAATAAAGGGCCTGAGAACAGTGGAACATTAATATTTGTTTCCCAAAGAGTGGACCCTGAGAGAATAAAGCTGCATGCAATTGAATTATGGTCCCCATAGTGTAGGGGATGCATTTTGCATTGCTTCATTTTATGCCACCATTAATCAGGTGGCGAAGAGCAAAGGCTGCCTCACAATCCACTGCCAGGGCACCCCTGGAGGAATGTCACCCCCACATCCTGGGTAAGGCAGCCAGCTTTCCTGAGTATCTCATGTGATTACAATATAGTTTTCATGATGCATTCTTAATAAAACAAAAGGTGGCCCTCTGACAAAAATATCACCTGGTTTTTATAATGTAAAATACAGCAATTTTATCAGCATTAACACTGATTGGCTGCCATTAGCCCCTTGCCTTCTAATAAAATTTATGATACCTTTCAGGAGCCCAATTTGATAGAAAGTGAAGTGATTGCACCCTGCTTAGATATCTCTCTGGCATCTATTCCAACAATAATGCGGTAATTTTATGCATGAAATAGCACAATTGGCATAAATAGTTGTAATACTGAGTGCTGTCTAAGGAAACTGGCTGGTGGAAAATTAGAAGGCGCTTCACACTTTTGAAACAGGTAATTAGGATTTTTCTTCGTGCTCATACAAGGCAGACTGGAGTTTCATTTTATATTTCATGTTTCATTAAAATATAGGTGTTAAAAATAAATGTTGAATTTAAAACTGCATATATTATGAAATTAAAGATATGGTACACAGTAGGGGGTGCAAAGTGCGTGATGGGACCTTGGAGTGTTATATTTAGTAGCAGTGGGAGTAGTTTTTTAAAATAGTTTGAGCAGGTAATATGCCCTTGTTTCAAGTGTGTTACTTTGAAAAGGATTGATTTAGAAGTAAGTTGTATTCAATCGCCAGGTCTTTAGTCCAAGGAGCAGTAGGCTGCCTTAATTTAAACTCTAACTGAGGAAGATCTCCTTCTTTTAATTGGCAGGCGAAGGTAGGCTTTGGGTCGTGTGGGATTCACTGAGCAGTTTTGAACTTTGCATTGGGCTCAACAGTTCCCTGTCCATTTCACATTTCCATTCTGACCTTGGCTGCTCATTCAGACCTGAGTCAACCCCCAGTGGAACCTTTTTGATTCTCTTGAACTGTGCTGTGGTTTGGGGAGGCGGGCAAAAGGCTGTAATGACACCATTGTATTAACCTCCACTTACGACCCAGCCGAGGGCAGGCTTTTAAGTTTTCCCAGCTGTGTCATTAAATTTGTTGCTCTGGCCCCACTGACATGACACCATCACAATCCCAGCCACAGACTAATGACCACGGTTGGGAAGGCAGCAAGTGTGGAAGAGAGTGCAGAGGGCTGAGTCCAAAAGACAGGACTCCCTCTTCTTGCTTACCCATAACTCCCCATTAGACAGGGCATTGTGCCTCTGCACCTCAGTTTCCTCATTTGCAAAATGAGAATTGTACACTCATTTCCTTTCTTAGAAGTCTGTTGTGAAACAGAGTGTAAAAGCAAGGGGGAAAAAAAGATAAAGAAAATACACACTCCGCAGATGCACAGTATAATGCAATGTTCAGCTGAAACTGCATTTTGCCCAAAGCAGTTTCTGGCTACTCAGGAACAAATGGGTTCCCTGGAAAGAAAGGTTAATTTGGGGATAAAATTAGGATAAACTTTATATGCTGGCGGAAAAGTTTTTCCTGGATCTATCATTTCCTATTCCTGGAATGCTATTGCTGCTGCAACTTTGTGCTTCAAAACCTAGCTCTCTCCCTCCAATCCTCTAAATCTCAGCTCCCATGTATTACAGGAAAGCATTCCAACCAGCTGTTTTTTTTTTCCAAATGCTGAAGGAGATATTGCATATTCACCACCCCAAATCATACATAATGATTATTTAACTAGGGTTAAGTAAAACGATCAACAAAACCAGCCCGGTAAACTTACCTGCTTTTTATCTATTTCCCAAAAATGTTTCTGGAAAAATTAACAAAAAAAAAAAAAAAAGAAAAAAATTTGGAAAAAACTAAATCAGAAACTGGTAAGAAGAATATAGTCAAGATGGTGTGAAAGATAAATGGATAGGCAAAAGACAAGACAGGGACCTTGGGTATACAGGAAGATATGGGTTAATGGAGGAGATGATGAGCAGGTAAAGACTATTATAGCCATGAATATACTGCACTTAATGAAGGCAAGTGATTAATGCCAGGTTCAAGGCACAGCACACATAGAAATGATGTCCAATCAATTGAAATAATGCTGAGAAACTTTTCAAAAATTTAATTCTTTACTTTTGAGCTTTGAAACATGCATGCATTTACCCAAATGAGTTGAAAACAAGTCCAGACAAAAATCTGCACACAGATACCTATAAAAAACTTTATTCATAATGTCTAAAACTTGGAAACATCTAAGAGGTATTTGTGTAGGTAAGTGAATGAGCAAATTTTGGTCATTTATTTCCTTGAATATTAGTTGATGTAAAAAGAAATGAGCTATCAGATCACTGAAAGACAAGGAGGAAACTTAAGTGGATGTAGCTAAGTAAAAAAACAAAACAAAACAAAAAAACAATAACAGAAAGAAAAAAATAACTAAGTAAAAGAAAAAAAGACTACATATGGCATGATTCCAACTCTGACATTCAGAATAAACTAAACCACAGATACAGTAAACAAACAAACAAAAAACAACAAAAGATGGTTGCCAGGTTTGTCAGTGTTTTGGAGAAAGGGAGGGAGGGATAAACAAGTGTATGGGACATTTAGGGATGTAAAATTACTCTATGGGATACTACCAAGGTGGATGCATGTTGCTGTGGTTAAGATATGAAGTGTCCCACAAAAGCTTATGTATGAGATAATTGGAGAAGGTTTAAAGGTAAAATGATTGGGTTATGAGAGTCTTAACCTAATCACTGCATTAATCCTCTGATAGGAATTAACTGGTTGGTAACTGTAGGCAGGTAGAATGTGGCTGAAGGAGATAGGTTTTGGGGGGCATGCTTTGGAGGTATATATTTTGTGAGATAATCTTAATCTCTTTATTTCCTGGTTCCATGTCCTGAGCTGCTTTCCTCCTCCAAACCTTTCCACCATAATGTTCTACCATCTTGGGTCCAGACCAATGGAGTTAACCATATATGGATTGGACTGAGACCTCTGAAGACAGTGATTCCAAAGTAAATTTTTCCTCCTCTGAAATTATTCTTGTTAGGTCTTTTAGTCATAGAAGTGAAAAATCTGACTAAAACACATGTCATTATACATTTGTCAAAACCCATATAAGGTACAAAGTAAAAAAAAAAAAAAAAAAAAAAAAAAAAAAACTAAACCCTTGTGGTAATGGAGTAAAATTAATAAATAATGTTTTGATTTAGATTTATCACTTGTGACAAATTGTACCATACTAGTGTCTGATGTTAATAATAGGAGTAGAGGAAGTGATGGTGACAATGAAGAATTTCTATTTTCTCTTTGCTTTTTCTGCAAATTTTAAACCTTACTTCAAAAAAGTAAGTTGACTATTTTTAAAGCAAATGTAAAATAAAGAGAAAGGTGTTTTGCATAATAAAATATTTTCTTATGATTTTTGGAGATATGAAAGCAAATTGTGTTAATGACTTAGAGATTACAAATACTCTCATAATTTAAGATATGTATGAACCATACCATATAAAGAGCAGTGGCATTCATTGTGACTAAGTGAAATTTCAAGGTGCCTGCTGTTATTCTAGTTTTCAATAAAAAATCATAAAGCAGGGAAGAAATTCAGCATCACTAATAACCTCACTGTAAATTCTGCTCATTATTCCTATCATAGTTTCTAGTGATTGCAATGTAAAGATGTAGCCTGTTAATGTAGTAATATATTCACATTCTCCAACAATCCTAGAAAAAAAATTTTAGTCTATCAGAGAGGCGATCATGCAAAGGAACTTGGGGACAAATACTATTTTCATTAATCTTTATCATGAAACTAGGTTTTAGGCAGAAGTCACTTCATGTTACAGTTGTTGTGCATCCTTAATTAAGGCAACTCACCTAAAGATTTTTTTAAAGTATTTTTACAAAGCCATTGATGCTAACACATCCTTCATTCTGCCAATAGGATGTTTTTTTTTTCTAAATCACAAACATAATTATTTTCTTTCTGCATGTTGTGGGAGCAACTTATGCTCCCCAGAATAGACTGTCAAAGGAAAATCACGTCCACTTCCTTTCTCTATATCCTATCACTCACACCTCCTTGAAAAAGAACAGGGAATGGTTCAGTGATTGATAAAACTGGGGAAAAAGCTATTTTCTCAGCTCTTCCTCTTCCCTATTTTCTGATCAGTTTGGCTAAGGATGGGAATAGTTTTGTCAGGTTTTTTTTTTTTTCTTTTTCTTTTTGTCATGCATGGAGAAATTTAAAATGGGATCATTTTGCTCAATTAACTACAGCATTTGAATCTTGCACCTAGTAAGTGCTCAATATTTGTTGGTAAATCAACAAAGAAACACATCAGTGTGAGGGCCAGTGATTCTAGGTAAGTGTATCACATCTACAGACATCAGTCTTCCATGGAGTGAGTCTTCCTTGAGCTCTAGACTACAAGGGGCAGTATCAGGAAGACTGATTACGCTCAGCCATCTGAGCCACATTCTCTGACCCAATTATATCAGATGCAAAGTAGATATTGGATCATCTATATGGTTCCTGCACATTTTTTCTAATTTCTTGATTTAAAACTTATAGAAAACTTTCATTACCAAATAACATTCATTCCCTGTTTACTAAGTAAACAATTGCAATTTGTAGAATAAAATTCAAATTTGTTAGGATTAATGTCAATGACTTTCATAATCTTTGTGCAATTATTGTAAAGGAGTCAAAGTACAACTAAGTTGGCGAGTACAAATATTTACTGATAATTTAATGAACTGAGGAAAACTAAAAAGAAATAGAGTTGACAGATGTTTCAGTAAAACACATGTGATAAAACTTTGATTGAAAATATGCATATAGAAAAATATTGATATGGTATGTCAATTATAAGTGCACTACTTACAAATCTTGAATAGCTTTTTCACCCTTTATAAGTTTTAAACATCATTATGTCTATTTTTTTTTCTATTTTAAAATATTAGTTTAAGTGCAGATATCCAGTGCCATGTTCACTTTTTTTAACTAATGTGAATTTTTGTTCTTGTAAAAAAGAAACTCTTGGCGCCGGCAAAGTAGAGGGAACTGTGACCACGCACAGAGCAGGCCCAGCGGCCTGCTGAGGGGCAGAGCCACCCCCCATCCCCCGCCCCTGCCAGGTGACCACCGACAGAAAAGGCCCAGTGGCCCGCGGTGGGACAGAGCTTCCAATCACTCCTGCAAGGTGGGCGGGCCTGCGACCCACCGGCAGAAGAGGAGCAGCGACCTGCTGAGAGGCAGAGCCGCCCCCTCCCCCTGCGCCGGCAAAGTAGACGGTACTGTGACCACGCACAGAGCAGGCCCAGCAGCCTGCTGAGGGGCAGAGCCGCCCCCCACCCCCCGCGCCTGCCAGGTAGGGGAACTGTGACCACGGACAGAAAAAGCCCAGCAGCCCTCGGCGGGACAGAGCTTCCAATCACTCCTGCAAGGTAGGCGGGCCTGCGACCCACCAGCAGAGGAGGAGCAGCGACCTGCTGAGAGGCAGAGCCGCCCCCTCCCCCTGCGCTGGCAAAGTAGAGGGAACTGTGACCACGCACAGAGCAGGCCCAGCGGCCTGCTGAGGAGCAGAGCCACCCCCCATCCCCCGCCCCTGCCAGGTGACCACCGACAGAAAAGGCCCAGTGGCCCGCGGTGGGACAGAGCTTCCAATCACTCCTGCAAGGTAGGCGGGCCTGAGACCCACTGGCAGAAGAGGAGCAGCGGCCTGCTGAGAGGCAGAGCCGCCCCCTCCCCCTGCACCGGCAAGGTAGAGGGAACTGTGACCACGCACAGAGCAGGCCCAGGGGCCTGCTGGGGGGCAGAGCCGCCCCCCACCCCCCGCGCCTGCCAGGTAGGTGGAACTGTGACCACCATCAGAACAGGCCAGACCTGCAACCGAGAGACAGAACTGGCCCAGTGGCCTGAGGAAGGGTAGAGCCGCCCCCCCCCCCACCGCACCTGCAAGGTAGGCGGACCTGCGACCCACTGGCAGTACAGCCCCAGAGGCCTGCAGAGGGGCAGTGCCGCTGCCTGCACCTGCAAAGTAGACAGAACTGTGACCACCCACAGAACAAGCCTAGCGGCCCGCAGAGGGACAGAGCCGCTGCCCGCGCCTGCGAGGGAGACTTTGCAACTATACAAGACCAATATAAATATATAGGGGGAAAATTCAATAGCACAACAGTTTCACTAAGTAGAAAGGAACGCGAACAGTATGAAGAGACAAGGAAAGAAAGGACCACAAGCAATGCAGGTCAACTCAACGTTAGAAGAGGTAATAGCTGCAGCAGATGGAATGTCAGATAAAGAATTCAGGATATACATGCTTCAGATGATCTGGAGTCTCAAGGAAGACATCAGACAGCAAAATCAGACAATGAAAGATCACTTCAACAATGAATTACATAAACAAATCCAAGAAGCAAAAGATCAACTACACAGGGAAATAGAGGTTATAAAAAACAAACAAACAGAAATCCTAGAAATGCAGGAAGCAATAAGCCAACTTAAAAACTCAATTGAGAATACTACCAGCAGAGTAGAACACTTAGAAGACAGAACATCAGACAATGAAGATAAAGTATTTCAACTTGAAAAGAACATAGACAGCTCAGCAAGACTGTTAAGAAACCATGAGCAGAACATCCAAGAAATATGGGATAACATCAAGAGACCAAATTTAAGAGTCATTGGGATACAGGAAGGGACAGAGTTTCAAACCAAAGGATTGAGCAATCTATTCAATGAAATAATACGAGAAAACTTCCCAGACTTGAAGAATGAGACAGAATCCCAAATCCTAGAAGCCTACAGGACGCCGAATGTGCAAAATCATAAGAGACCCACACCTAGACACATTATAATGAAGATGCCCAACATACAGAATAAGGAGAGAATTTTAAAAGCTACAAGAGAAAGGAAGCAGATCACATTTAGGGGTAAGCCAATCAGGATAACAGCTGATCTTTCAACACAGACTCTGAAAGCTAGAAGATCCTGGAATAACATATTTCAAACACTGAAAGAAAATGGGTTCCAACCAAGAATTGTGTTTCCAGCGAAATTAAGCTTCAGGATGGAAGATGAAATTAAAACCTTCCACGATAAACAAAAGTTAAAAGAATTTGCAGCTAGAAAACCATCTCTTCAAAACATCCTTGGCAAAACATTACAGGAAGAGGAAATGGAAAATAACAATGAAAACCAACAGTGGGAGGTAGGACACTAAAGGGGGGAAAATAATCAAAGAGGAAAACAAACCATGTTTAGTAACATAAATAAACAAATATGGCTGGAAGAACAACCCATATCTCAATAATAACCCTAAATGTTAATGGCTTAAACTCACCAATCAAGAGACACAGGCTAGTAGAATGGGTCACAAAACAAGACCCAACAATATGCTGCCTACAGGAGACGCATTTGATAGGAAAAGACATACATAGGCTGAAGGTGAAAGGTTGGGAAAAATCATATCACTCATATGGACTTCGGAAACAAGCAGGAGTATCCATACTCATATCAAATAAAATAGATTTCAAGCCAAAGTTAATCAAAAGGGATAAAGAGGGATACTACATACTGCTCAAGGGAACCATACACCAACAAGACATAACAATCATAAATATATATGCCCCAAACAATGGTGCAGCTATGTTCATCAAACAAACTCTTCTCAAGTTCAAGAGTCTAATAGACAACCATACAATAATCATGGGAGACTTCAACACACCTCTATCACCACTGGACAGATCTTCCAAACAAAAGTTGAATAAGGAAACTATAGAACTCAATAACACAATTAATAACCTAGACTTAATTGACATATATAGAGTATACCACCCAACATCAAGCAGTTACACTTTTTTCTCAGCAGCACATGGATCCTTCTCAAAAATAGATCATATATTATGTCACAGGGAAACTCTTAGACAATATAAAGGAGTAGAGATAATACCATGCATCCTATCTGATCATAATGGAATGGAACTGAAAATCAATGATAAAAGAAGGAAGGGAAAAGAATACATCACTTGGAGAATGAACAATAGGTTACTGAATGATCAATGGGTTATAGAAGACATCAAGGAAGAAATTAAAAAATTCTTAGAGATTAATGAAAACACAGACACAACATATCAGAATCTATGGGACACATTGAAAGCAGTTCTAAGAGGAAAATTCATTGCTTGGAGTTCATTCCTTAAAAAAAGAAAAAACCAAGAAATAAATGATCTCATACTTCATCTCAAAATCCTAGAAAAAGAAGAGCAAAACAACAGCAAAAGAAGTAGAAGGCAAGAAATAATTAAAATCAGAGCTGAAATTAATGAAATCGAAACAAAAGAAACAATTGAAAAAATTGACAAAACTAAAAGTTGGTTCTTTGAAAAAATAAACAAAATCGACAGACCCTTAGCCATGCTAGCGAAGAGAAGAAGAGAGAGAACTCAAATTACTAACATACGGGATGAAAGAGGCAATATCACAACAGACACTTCAGAAATACAGAAGATAATCAAAAATTATTTTGAATCCTTATACTCCAATAAATTAGAAGATAGTGAAGGCATAGATAAATTTCTTAAGTCATATGATCTGCCCAGATTGAGTCAGGAGGATATAGACAACCTAAACAGACCAATATCAATTGAGGAAATAGAAGAAACCATCAAAAGACTACCAACTAAGAAAAGCCCAGGACCAGATGGGTATACAGCAGAGTTTTACAAAACCTTTAAAGAGGAACTAATACCAATACTTTTCAAGCTACTTCGGGAAATAGAAAAAGAGGGAGAACTTCCAAATTCATTCTACGAGGCCAACATCACCCTGATACCTAAACCAGACAAAGACACTTCAAAGAAAGAAAACTACAGACCAATATCTCTAATGAACCTAGATGCAAAAATCCTCAATAAAATTCTGGCCACTCGGATACAAAAACTTATCAAAAAAATTGTGCACCATGATCAAGTAGGATTCATCCCTGGGATGCAAGGCTGGTTCAATATACGGAAATCAATAAATGTTATTCACCACATCAATAGACTTAAAAATAAGAATCATATGATCATCTCGATAGATGCGGAAAAAGCATTTGACAAAGTACAGCATCCCTTTATGTTCAAAACTCTAGAAAAACTAGGGATAACAGGAACATACCTCAATATTGTAAAAGCAATCTATGCTAAGCCTCAGGCTAGCATCATTCTGAATGGAGAAAAATTGAAGGCATTCCCTCTAAAATCTGGAACAAGACAGGGATGTCCTCTCTCTCCACTTCTGTTCAACATAGTTCTCGAAACACTGGCCAGAGCAATTAGACAGACGAAAGAAATTAAAGGCATCAAAATAGGAAAAGAAGAACTTAAATTATCACTATTTGCAGATGACATGATTCTATACCTAGCAGAACCAAAAGGGTCTACAAAGAAACTATTAGAGCTAATAAATGAATTCAGCAAAGTGGCAGGATATAAAATCAACACGCATAAATCAAAGGCATTCCTGTATATCAGCGACAAATCCTCTGAAATGGAAATGAGGACAACCACTCCATTCACAATATCTTCAAAAAAAATAAAATACTTGGGAATCAACCTAACAAAAGAGGTGAAAGACTTATACAATGAAAACTACAGAACCCTAAAGAGAGAAATAGAAGAAGATCTTAGAAGATGGAAAAATATACCCTGTTCATGGATAGGCAGAACTAACATCATCAAAATGGCGATATTACCAAAAGTTCTCTACAGGTTTAATGCAATGCCAATCAAAATCCCAACGGCATTTCTTGTAGAAATAGAGAAAGCAATCATGAAATTCATATGGAAAAACAAAAGACCCAGAATAGCAAAAACAATGCTAAGCAGGAAGGGTGAATCAGGCGGTATAGCGATACCAGACTTCAAACTATACTACAGAGCAATAGTAACAAAAACAGCATGGTACTGGTACCAAAACAGGCGGGTGGACCAATGGTACAGAATAGAGGACACAGAAACCAATCCACAAAACTACAACTACCTTATATTTGATAAAGGGGCTAAAAGCATGCAATGGAGGAAGGATAGCATCTTCAACAAATGGTGCTGGGAAAACTGGAAATCCATATGCAACAAAATGAAACTGAATCCCTTTCTCTCGCCATGCACAAAAGTGAATTCAAAATGGATCAAGGAGCTTGATATCAAATCAGAGACACGCCGTCTGATAGAAGAAAAAGTTGGCTACGATCTACATACTGTGGGGTCGGGCTCCAAATTCCTCAATAGGACACCCATAGCACAAAAGTTAATAACTAGAATCAACAAATGGGACTTACTCAAACTAAAAAGTTTTTTCTCAGCAAAAGATACAATAAGAGAGGTAAATAGAGAGCCTACATCCTGGGAACAAATCTTTACTCCTCACACTTCAGATAGAGCCCTAATATCCAGAGTATACAAAGAACTCAAAAAATTAGACAATAAGAGAACAAACAACCCAATCAACAAATGGGCCAAGGACCTGAACAGACACTTCTCAGAGGAGGACATACAATCAATCAACAAGTACATGAAAAAATGCTCACCATCTCTAGCAGTCAGAGAAATGCAAATCAAAACCACCCTAAGATACCATCTCACTCCAGTTAGATTGGCAGCCATTATGAAGTCAAGCAACAACAAGTGCTGGCGAGGATGTGGGGAAAAGGGTACACTTGTACATTGCTGGTGGGACTGCAAATTGGTGCAGCCAATTTGGAAAGCAGTATGGAGATTTCTTGGAAAGCTGGGAATGGAGCCACCATTTGACCCAGCTATTCCCCTTCTCGGTCTATTACCTAAAGACCTAAAAAGAGCATGCTACAGGGACACTGCTACATCGATGTTCATAGCAGCACAATTCACAATAGCTAGACTGTGGAACCAACCTAGATGCCCTTCAATGGATGAATGGATAAAAAAAATGTGGCATTTATACACAATGGAGTATTACTCTGCATTAAAAAATGACAAAATCATAGAATTTACAGGGAAATGGATGGCATTAGAGCAGATTATGCTAAGTGAAGCTAGCCAATCCCTAAAAAACAAATGCCAAATGTCTTCTTTGATATAAGGAGAGTAACTAAGAACAGAGTAGGGTCGAAGAGCAGGAGAAGAAGATTAACATTAAACAGGGATGAGAGGTGGGAGGGAAAGGGAGAGAGAAGGGAAAATGCATGGAAATGGAAGGAGACCCTCAGAGTTATACAAAAGTACATACAAGAGGAAGTGAGGGGAAGGGGAAAAATAATATAAGGGGGACAAACGAATGTCAGTAGAGGGAGCAGAGAGAGAAGAGGGGAGGGGAGGGGAGGGGAGGGGGGATAGTAGAGGATAGGAAAGGCAGCAGAATACAACAGACACTAGTATGGCAATATGTAAATCAATGGATGTGTAACTGATGTGATTCTGCAATCTGTATATGGGGTAAAAATGGGAGCTCATAACCCACTTGAATCAAATTGTGAAATATGATATATCAAGAACTATGTAATGTTTTGAACAGCCAACAATAAAAAATTAAAAAAAAAAAAAAAAAAAAAAAAAAAAAAAAAAAAAAGAAACTCTTAAATACTCTTAAAATTCCAATAAATTAGTGTAGAATAATCTTTTTGAAGGAAAAGACTCATGTCACTGGCAATTGCTTTTTAGATATCTCAAATCCAAGAAGTGGAAATTCTCTACGGTATAAGATAAAGAACACAAAAATTTACAAGAAGAAGCCTCTTTTATTTCATCCAGATATAGTCATCACACTGATTCACTTTGAAAATTAACAATATGCCTTGTGCTCCGAAGGAAGAGAAATTGATCAACAGATGAAGGAATTCCTAAAGTCACGAATCAGATATTCTTGCTATAAAATTTCACAGAGTTTGTGCTTTGAGTCACCTTTTCTCCAAGAGCATATTTCCTATATTTAACACTGATGAAAGAAGGGAAACTACCCACCTAATTTTAGCCCCAAAATGTTCATTTATTCATTAGTTCATTTATTAATGAATGTTTGTTGGGAGAAACAGTGGGTTCATGAAAGATAGGATATAAAGAATCAAGTACAGTATACATGGGAAACCATTCCTTTTCAACCTTTCCTCAACCCTTAACTATGTTCCTGATATAAGTATTAGGGAACTGAAGGTGATCTGAATATTCAATGGCTCTGAGAAGTTGACAGTTTAATGTAAGAGCCAGGTAATTCAAAAGCAGAAAGCACACATTAATGTGGTGGGTTCTATGTACAGAACTGTGTATTAAAATCTTAAATTGCCTGGAGTTTCCAGTGAAGATTTCATTCAGAATATGTTGTGTAGTGAAAGTGAACACCCCTCATGTATGCAACAAAATGGTATAGAAGTACACTTGCAAAACAAAATTTTTCAAAGAGGAGAGGAAATTATTCATTCACTCCATCATAGGAAAAATAATATTTAGTAGCAGGTGGTAATTCTGTGCACTAGAATATAGAATAAACTAGAAAAAAAATCCTGACCTAATGATGTTAATGGACCAGAAAGAAGAAAAGAAACAAATAATTAATATCTTTTGAGACAGTTATGTGAATTAAGAAGGCAAATCAAGAACGGCTCTTAGGTTTGGAAGTGACTGAACTGTGGGACCATTTATAAAAATGGGGAAGAACCACATTTAGATATGAGTATGAAGTAAAAATAGCCCTCAAGATTTCTGTATTCAACCATATTTACCTTAATGTCAAGGAAGAGGCCTGGGCTGGGGTCACAGAGTGAAAGTTCTAGTGGACAAATGATGCCTGAAGCTGTGAGCTGGATAAATGATGCAAGGCAGAGAGTGGTTACAGAGAAAAGGAGGTAGGGAAGAGAGGGAAGGAAAGTGGAGAACAGGAAGCAGTTTAAGAAAGGAAAGCCAATCCCAGGTTGATAAGATGAGAACAAACCAGCCAAGGGGACTGAGAAAGCAGGCAGTGGGGGACAAGGTAAACCAGGAAGACAAGGGGGTGTGAAAACCAAGTAAATAAGGTGTTTCAAGTACAAGAAGCAAGTAACTATACAAAATTCTTCTGTACAATAGAGAAAGATGAGAACCATGAATTTAGCAATATGGAGGTTTGGGTGACTTCACCAAAACATTGTCATTGAAGTGGTGCGACAAAATATTGATTGAAATGACTTCAAAACAGAACAGGAGTCCGTGGCGGCAGTGCATGCCTGTAATCCCAGTGACTTGGGAGACTGAGGCAGGCAGGATGATCACAAGTTTGAGACAAGCCTCAATGGTTTAGCAAGGCCCTAAGCAACTTAGTGAAACTCTGTTTCAAAATAAAAAGGAAAAAGGGCTGGGGATGTGGTTTCATGGTTAATCGCCCCTGTGTATAATCCCCAGTACAAAAACCAAACAACAACAACAACAACAACAAAAACAAACATATAAACAATAAAACAAAAACAAAATTGAAGTGAAGAAATGGAAAGGATGAGTATAAAAGAACTCTTTCTAGGGGTTTTGTTACAGTAGGGAAGAGAGACCTGTGTGACTGAACTGTGGGACAAGGGAATTGTTAAAATAAGGGGTCCTTCATATAAATATATACATTAGGAAAATGTGTGTGTGTATAATTAAATATATAGAGATGAAAACAAGGAGTACAGAGTGATAACGTGATAAGAGATGAGTAATGTTGCAGAAACAAAGCTTTTTGAATGTTTTAGAAATGATGGGATCCACTCTGGAAGTGGAGTTTTGGGTTTCAACCTGGGTAGGAAATTTCATTCAGTGTGACAGAAGAAAAGCATGGTCAGATGAAGTACAGGTACATTGGCGGCTCCAGTGGTGGGTTGTGAGGATTGCTGTTCTCATCTGTTTTTTCATTGAAATGAAAAATGAAGTCAACAGCGGAGTAAGGAGAACTTGTGAAAGTGTTGTAGAGGAAATTTGGAAAGTTGAGGGACATAAAGGGACATGGATGGTCATAAACTTAAAGTGAAACCGAAGCATTTTTTGTGTTTTTCCCAAATTCACATCCCATAGCTTTAGTGTACATATGGGAGGTAATGAAATAGTTCTCACCAAGTGGAGGGAGGCAAGGGATGAGAGTATATGCAAGGAAACGAGTGAGTGATAGGCCCTGGGGTCTAAGCTGGGGAAGCAGGAAAGAGAAAACAATGGCTTTTGATAATGAAAAATCGATGGACTGAGGATTAGAGGGCAGTGACAATGGGTTATTGACCAGGAAGACAGAGACATAAATGTGCTGGAGATTCATGAGACAGACATACAGGTAACATTTTGGAGGAAATGTTACTGGTAGGTCAAATCTAACGTGTGATAAGAAAGTGGGAAGCTTTGTTGAGGTAGGAAAATCATGCAGTTGGTTTAGTTACATGCAGTTTTTGAATGGTTATAATTTGGAAAAGTAGATATAAATAAACGTGGAAACTGAGCACAAATATTCATTTGAGGAAGAAGAAAAATATAAAAATGGGGACAGTTATTAAGTGTGATCTTATATGAGTAATAACACTGGCATGAAAAAGATGAACATTTCTCTTCCCAATCTCTCAGGAAAACAAATAAACAAAAGCATCTGAAATCAGTAAGAAATATAAGTTCTGTGAAATATATTCCTAATAATTGGTTTGTGTTCTCAAGGGATTTGCTAGTCTAATATCATATTTAATAATAGTAAAAAACCTGATTTGCCACTTACTTTCATAAGTGAGTACATACCAGTTTCGAACAATGTAGTCATCTCATGGAATACGAGGGTGGTTGGTTCCAGGACCTCTTGTGGGTGCCAAATCTACAACTCTCATTCATGAAATGATGAAGTCTTTACATATAACCTATGAACATCGAGCTGTATACTTTAAATCATCCTGAGATTACTTTTAACAACTAACACAATGTAAATATTACGTAAATAATTCTTATACTATCCTACTCAGGGAAATATGACAAGGAAAACATCTGTACATATTTACTACAGATACAATTTTTGCAGATATTTTCCATACCCAGTGGTTAAATCCAAGAATGGATAGGGAGGGCTGATCATGCTCTATTATTTTTGAAGTCCTATCATCACTGAAAAACATGAATTAAATAAAGTTATATGGTATTTAGAAATATATTCATAGCCCTCTTCTTAATTTAAAATAAAATATATACAAATATATAGTTATGGGACTGGGGATGTGGCTCAAGTGGTAGCGTGCTGGCCTGGCATGCCTGCGGCCGGGGTTCGATCCTCAGCACCACATACAAACAAAGATGTTGTATCCGCCGAAAACTAAAAAATAAATATTAAAAAATTCTCTCTCTTTCTCTCTTTCTTTCTCTCTCTCTCTCTTAAAAAATACTTTAAAAATACTCAAATATATAGTTATGGAAAGTAGTTAAAGAATTAGTAAGATTTCAAACTGTGTATTTACTTTATAAAATATATTTAAAAATATTGATATATATTATTGAATAGTTCTTACATGGGAAAGAATTTTCATATTGAATAGATTTAAAAACTTATCTCTGCCTCTTCCATCTATTTATATTTGAAATCTTGGTCTTTGTGCAATAAGACTCCAGCTATGGTTCTCCCATCTATAACTGCTGGCACCATGGTGGATGAATTCCAGAGCATCAGAATCACAATCACAAACTATAAAATGAGAACAGGTAAAACTACCAGATGTGGAATCTCTACTTGCCAGAGGCTACTGATAATTGTTTTACCCCGGAACATTCATGAGCACATTTCCATATGAACAAGAACATATGTTTGAGATAAAATGATATGCATTAATAAAAGAAAAAATGGCTGATACAATTATGCTAATTCAAATCTTATACTCACATAAGGTTATTTGTTTTATGTAATTTTTTCCATTTACTTAAAGAAATTAATTATAGTGGATTGAGAAACCATAATCAATCTGAAAGAGCTAGTTTAGCCATTAGAATAAATGCTTTTATACTGTCCAGCTATGTACCTTCTGAAACGTCTTCCTTTGGTAAATTGCAATGAAACAAATTCCACCGATGTCAGAGTGATGGTGGCCCACGTGAGAACAGTTGTTATCTTGGTTTATGTTCCTCAAACTTCTTGACTTTGCATGATTAGACTGATGGAATTAAACCCCTTAGGAGCTTTGTTGTTTCAGGGAAAGGACAACTTATTTCAAGGAAAGAGGACATGTCTGAGACAGTCCCTTTACCATCTGTTCGGTTTCTGGTTATAAGCAGGACTATAAGAATAACACAATTCTTATTTGCATTAAACATATACATTTTAATATAACTGTCAAAACAATGAGATTTTTGTTATTTACTAGAAGTGTTTTTTAAGGTAAAGGACAGATTATGTATTGTAAGTGTGAGTACGAGTGTGTGTGTATGTGTGTGTGTGAATGTGTTAAACACATTCTATGTGTCAGCACCTTATAGGAAATATTTTATGAACTATCAAGAATAATTTCTTTTTTATTTAACTTGTACTGAAAGTAAACATAAATATTGATTGCAATCTGCTTCAATCCTATTTCCTAATAAACTTAAGAGTTTTGACAGAAAATACGCCATAAACTCTGTAACCAGAGAGCAACATATTAGAATTAAACAAATATAAAATTCTGTTAGAATCCTTAGGTTAGATATATGTGGCAAATTCAAAGAAACCATGCACTAGTGGGCTGAAATTGATGGGGACTTACATGAAGGAAAACATGAGTCAGAATAGTAGATAATCTTAAATAAATTGAAAGACGATAGTGGGTTATGTGGACTAAAGGCATATAAATGTAAGTACTCATTTAATTAGATTTGAAAGAGGGGACAGAAAACATGAATTCAATTTCCTGAGTTTTTGAGCAGCTAGGTAAAGTACCTTCATGTCCAGTTCTGTGATCAATAGAGATGAAAATTGTTCTAGAATAAGTTACAAACTGATTAAGAAGACTTTTCTTACTCACAGGAAAAGTCTAACCTACCAGGGTGACGATATTTCATTAGATAAACATATAGTGTTTTCATCCTAAGATGTTCTTTTAAATACAAACAATCCTTGAAAGGGTATTAGCTCTGCCTTAATCTCAGAGAAAATTAGTTCCCCACCAATTTTCCTTGTTGGAAAAATAGCTGCATGAGTGAATTGGGCATATGCCATATGTAGCTGCCGAAGCCCAGGACTCAGGTGGACCTGGCTGGCTTCATTCCCATTTCTGCCACTTATCTAGCACAGTGTCTCCGGGTAAATTTGTCAACAACTTTAAGCATGGTTTCCTTAACTTTCTGGAATCATGATAAAAATACTAACCAGTATTAAGTTGTAGTTTTAAGTATTTACTCTACTTTCTGGTACCTAATAAACAATCTGTGAATATTTGCTATTATTATTTTATTATGTGACTTGATACAGAGTTACAGAAAGAAACATAAGAGACATAGTGACTTTGGCATTAGAAATGCCTCAATGATACTGGAATAAAAGGAATAGTTTAAAGAAAAATCATCACCTTGACTAACTTCTTAGTTTTTCACTGTAAACCCTGCTGGGTAACTCAGAGAAGGGTTTTGCAATTAGGTCACATGATTCCAACCAGTATAATCTTGCAAATTAATGACCATGATACCCTGCATCTGTGGCATTCTTGAATGTCTCCTGTCTCTCTCTCTTTTTTTCTTCTCCTCATGGCTCTCCAAGAATGTTTAGAAAGCAGCATGCCCACTGTCTGTTCCACCAGTTTCAAAGCCATCACCTCTATGTATCCAAATGTATTAGTCAGATTTCATTGTTGTGATAAAATACCTGAAAAAGATACTTAGAAAAGGAAAAATTTATTTTGATTCATTGTTTCAGAAACTTGAGTCCTTGGTCTGCTGGTTCCAATCTTAGAAGCCTGTGCTGAGCTAGAGCATCATGGTGGAAAGGGCATGGTTAGAGAGAGCTGCTCACCTCATATTGACTAGGAAGCAACAAGACAAAGAGAGAAGAAGGAAAGGGCCAGGAGCCATATATAGTATTCAAAGGCACACCCCCACGAACCTACTCCTTCAACTAGTTTCCACCTCCAACAGTTTCCAACACCTCCCAATAATGTCATCAATGTATTAATCCTCTGATGAGGTCAAAGCCCTCATGGCCCATTCACTTCCTCAAAGCCCCAACTGTGAACATTGCTGAATTGGGGGTCAAGACTTCAACCCATGAGCCTTTGGGGGACATTCCAGATCTAAATAATAACTCCAAGGTTCACACACTATTCAGGTCTTAAACACAGGAAGCAAGTTTCTGACCAACTGAGCAGTACTTGCTGAATTTTTTTTTCCCCACATAGAATTAATCATGTCACAAGTTGACAGATGACTCCAAGGCTATTAAGAAACTCACACAAATTTATCAGTAAAAAAGACTAAGCCAGAGAAAACCCAATGATATGAGCATCATTCAGCTTCCTAGAGAATTTCAATGCACCATGGATGGGGCAATGCAGCCAAAGCAGCTTTTTGAGGCCAGGTTCCTGCTCTATCTCTCCAATCCAGCTTAGTGAACTAGGTACAAGAAGAAATCTACTGTTCTTCTTGGTTTCTCTGCTCCAGGCAGGAGAATAATGTGTTTTTCCCATTGCAGGTATGAGGGGTGTTAGAGGTTACTTTTCTTTGCCATGGGATGAGACCACTATAAATGGTTGGAAATTTTTTTATTTATTTAAAAGGCAACAGTAGCCAAGTATGGAGGAAAACTCCTATTACCCAGCTACTCAGGAGACTGAGGCAGGAGGATAAAAAGTTTGAGGTCAAACTGAACAATTTGGCAAGACCCTATCTCAAGATAAAAAATGAAGAAGAGTGGTAAAGCACCCCTGGGTTCAATTACGAGTACTGCAAACAAAACAAACACACAGCAATGAAAACAATAGCATTTCATTTAAATATCTTTGTATCATGTTTCACTATATTTCCATTCATTTGAACTAAGAATCTTGTTTCAAATTATCTTAATAATGCTACTAAAAATATCCCATTTTTGAGCAGAAAATAATATTAAATTAGAATCCTTTTGAGGCAATCATTTTGGGTATGAAACTGTGGATGTTAATTTATCTCCTGTTAATCAAGTTTGCTCAAAAAAAAAAAGTCCAAGTCATATTAATCTGGCCAAATTGTAGGTTGAATTATGTTTAGAAGCTCCCTACCTTTCCTTGGAGGGTTTGCCTATGAGTTGGGAGAGAAGATAATAAACAGAAAACAATTAGAGAATTGAAAAGGAAAATTTATAATCTAGTGCCAATTTGTGCATTATATAAGGATAATTAGGCTAGGCGGATACAGGTGGGAGGGATGAATGTCAATTGAGTATCCAGCTATGGTTTCACAGAGGGTGTGAAATTAAACTGGGCTTTGCCAGATGGATTGACTATGGATGGACATGGAGAACATAGGTAGGCAATAAATTTAGAGATAACACTCTAAGTAATAAAGCAGCATCAAGAGAAAACAGGATGCTATTAAAATGGCATTCACACATGATGGCAAGCATGTCGCTGAGCAACATTCAGAATAGCAGAACATTTCATCGGTCGTAATTCTGAATATTCCTCATGTGTTTGACAAAGTACTTTAAAAATATTAGGTGATGATCTTAGGCAAAACCATGGTAAAACTAGAGTCAATACTGGGATTAAATTTTTGTGCTGCTACTTAATAGCTAAGTAAACTTGACCATGTATTTAAGCCACTTTGTGTCAGTTTACCCATTTCTGAAATGACTGTAATATGCACTGATGTCATAGGAATGTTGTGGAGTGAAACAGTTAATGACAGCGAGACATGGTGCTCACTTACATAAGAGGAGCCATGAGTAGTTGCTATATCTGCCATTGCTGTTGTTATTTTTAGCAGCAGCTATAAGTGTTCTGACCTTTAAACTAAGATTCGATTGATAAAAGCCTTGGTATGTGGTCACACGCATGAAATCTCAAGGAGAAGTTCGGGAGCTAATATCCAAGGTGATCATATAGTCCTGTTTACCTGACACATTTCCCATTCACAACGGCAGTCTTGACATAAATATTGAAAGTGCCTTTTTTGCTTTTAAATATGTCCTGATTTGGACAATAAATTCTATGATAATGTCTCTTACAAGTGATACAGAAAAATAAGGAGCAGTGTAGCTTTCTGAGTAAGAGAACTGATGGGAAGGAAGCCAAGTCTTAGGAAGATTTCTGTGGCCCTAGCATCCAAGAAATTTACAGAGAAGAAAAGACAAAAATACAGCAAGGACATTGCTCTTCTTGATGGCACTGTAGACTGATACCTCAAGGACAGTGACAGAGGAGAGGAGAGTTTGAGATAAGTACTACTGATATCAGCAGGGCCCTGGAAGAAAGGACCACAGACCACAGTTATCTTCTTTAACCTGACCCCTGACCTTTGACTCTCACATGACTCATGTAGGCCTCCAGCCATTCTTAGCAAAATTTCTGAGTAAACCACAATCCTCCTTTGATGGGAAACCCCTGTGATCAGGGAGCCAACTCTTGTCCATCCGGATATGAGGAGTTAGAGCTCCTAATCTGACTTAAGCTAAGCCAAATGGCATAAATAACTCAGAAAAACACAAGAAATTATTCTTTGGCAACAATTCTCTGATTTTCTTGGGCTTATTATAATTGTCCCCCATCCAAACTGCTCTGAGGATTTATGTTGAGTGATCCAATGTCATGCTTCAAATTTAGGCCATGCCTATTTGATGTTTCTATTTGGGGGGAAGAGGGATACTGGGGTTTGAACCCAGGGCTGCTATACCACTGAGCTACATCCCTGCCCTTTTTTTTCTTTTCTTTTTGTGATAGGGGGTCTCACTAAGTTGTTAAGGCTGCTGTCCAACTTGTCGTCCTTTGCCTGATCCTCCTGGGTAGCCTATTTGATATTTCAGAGAGTGTCAGTCTCCAATGGATTAAATTTCCATTTACTCCCTGTAAAGGCAGGGCAGTTTAATTAAAATTTAAAGATCTACCTATCATATAAAAGAAGGCAGACAGTTGGGGTAGGAGAGGGGATTCTGATAGTCAGAGGGTTCTTTCCAAGAGAAATACAGTAATGAAACAGTGTAGGTAGTGGGCAGGTAGAAGCTGGACTGAGCAATTTAATTGGAAACAGAAGAACAGACTCCAGGAGGATGGAGACCAGTGATGGGAGTCTAGGCACTGTGTTGCAGACAGTAGGCAGAAAAGGACCTGTGAAACTCCGAGAAGGAATTTAGGGAAGATAAATCTATGCCTGAGTATGTTTGTGGTTGTGTGCTATGGGGTTGCACTGCTAAAACCTTCCTCTGTCTCCCACATATAATCACTAAAACAGAACATTCTACATGGCTATCTGGAATTTTTGGTGTTTGGACACTTTTTCTGACACTGTGGAGGGGAACGAGGCTTCCTGAAAAGGTCAGTGTCAGCTCAAATCAGGTGCAACAGACTCTGAGTTGTGCTTGGATGTATGAGACTGAGATGAAATCTGGACAAGGAGAAAATCTGAAGCAAAAATTCTGGCTTTTGGATGTCAGGGCTTTCAATATTTTTGCACAAACTTTTGACCAATCCAATCTCAAAGGTAGCCATCATTTCTACCCAAAGAGAGTCTTGTCTGAGTATGTTACCCTGTAAGTCCCAAATGAAGTAAGCCTATAAACTATTCAATACTGAGAAGGAGTTTGAAGTTAACGAATATCCAAAGTGAACCCTCTGGTAAAGCAAGGAATCCTTTTTAATGCAAATCACACTTCCCCTGTGCCATTATCTTATCCAGTAATTTTCTGAATTGGGAAAATGTTGGGCCCACCTGTACTCCATTCACTGTGCACTGAGAAAGCAGAGCATAATAGATAGTGAGCCCTAGGAATATTTCAACCCGAGCAGCATGGTTCACTGTTGTCTATGACATGTTGTTAAATTATTGATACCCAGCCAGGCTTCGGGACACAGGCTTTGTTGTTCTGAGCTAACAAAGCCACCTGAGAGAAAGCCATAATGAGAGAGCAGGGACTTAGTGGGGATGGGGTGAGTCTTCTGGGCAGCAAATCCTACCCATAACAGGAGAAGGCTACAAATTACTTGGACTGACCACTCTGGCAAAAAGGAAGAGAAAATAGGTGCATTAATGAAATTCTTACAACAGATGGCAAACTGTCCTTGGATTCTCTGGTGGGGGAAGAGGGGGAAAAAAAACTTTCAAAGAATAGAGTGTATCACACAGAATCCACTTACTCTAAGGACTCACAGAGAGCTATCTAAGAGACATTCAGTTAAATTATTTAACAGAAGATGACAGAAAAGAATTAGAGAAAGAAATTTTCCCATCTCAAGTTAAAACAACAATCCACTCTCTATCCACGGGTAAATCTCTGGGTCCAGATGGTTGCCCAACAGAATTTTAGCAAACATTTGGAGAGATAATAAGGCCTGTAACAGTAGATAATTACTCACTTATATATGGCTCAGTGCCCCCTCATCTACATTAGTTTCTATAGCAGTTTTTTTTGCCAAAAGAAAGGAAGCAGACCCCTGTTCTATTTTCTCATTCGTAATATTCTCTTGCTTCTCTCTATGCAGATGCCAGGAGCCATCCTTTTTATTTCAGCGTCCTTACAAAGACCTTTGAACACAATGGGAAGGTGAGGGAACATTGGACATTACTGAAACAGGATATGAAAACAGCCACTAGGAAGTCCTCCAGGAAAAATAGGTAAAGGCCCAATTTGATTGCTGAGAAACATCTTCTAATTAATATGTTTAGGGGCAGGGGATCCCCTTGTCCTTCCTCACTTCCACCACTCACTTTCCCAGGAGGAGCATAAAAGGTGGCATTTGGCAAATGTGTAGGATTGAACATTCACCCAGAGCAAAAAGAGCAAAGGTCATAGACATTTTTGACAGCAACTAGTTTATAGTCATTTTACTAGGGGCTTAATGGAAGCCAATGAGTTTAGCAACAATCTGTGCTATAAGGCTTGAAAGCAAGGGTGAGGCTCCCAACTGCAAGTTTCACTGACCAGACTGGCTATAAATGTCTCTACAAATTATAGATGCTACAGGGAGACCATAATCCTCAGCTCTTTAGAATTTTTTCGCCCTCTGCAGACCATTTTACAAAGATGAACTAATTAATCCTATCACCAACCCAGTGATTTCAGACAAAGCAGTTTTTCCCATTTTATAGATGGAGAAACTGAGTGCCAAGTGTCTTGTGTTTTAGTTGTCAACACGTTGAAGATGAAACAGATTTGGAGCAGCCAATAATTACTGTCATTTCAACCTCAGCCAGCCAAATCTGTCTACCAGCTTTCTCCTAACTAGACTGTGACATCTCTGCATAGAAAACACACTTGATTAATGCAATTAATTGATTAATGAAATTATAATGGCTATCACTTATTCAGTGCTTAATATGTCCTGCTGTGTACATAGAACTCTTACTATTCTTTAATACAGTGTCTCTCATCATTGGCAATATTAGAATATATTTGGAGCGAGCTAAAAATTCTTGATGCCCACTGTCTCAGATCTATTAAATCAAAACATTTGTGGAAGTGGGGATCAGAAATCAATAGTTTTTAAAGCTCCCTCCAGTGATTTCAGTATGCAATTAATTTTAATAATTTTTTGGTTAAAATGCTAAAAGAGAAATTGAGAAATGGAAGGACATCCAGAAATAGTAATAGGTTCTGTTTTATTATTAGTTATATTATTATTTTTGGTAAAAGAGAGTTATAGTGTAGGTAGAAAGGGTCAGTAAAGAAGAAACAAAAAAGAAATAAAAGGGAGGAAGTTCCCAAAGAAAATAATAGTATTGGGATTAGTGACTTTCTCCTTTGTTTTTTGTATACTCAGATTTCTATTCTAGCACTATTACCATAAATGTTTGTTCATATGTCATTCATCTTTCCAGAGTACGAATTATTTGAAGTGTGGGATACTAGCCTGGCTTTTTCTTATGTTCACCACCTTGAGTAATGCCTGGAATATAGCAGGCTCTCAAATACTGTATAAATGAAAGAATGAATTAAGAAATTTAAAAATTCTTCCTTCCTTTTCAGACAGAAGCTCTGATAACCTAAGTTAAGAATTTGTTGCAAGGATGTTATAATGCACTGTGCTATTCTTGACCATTTGTACCTCTGGCATAGATTGTTTTGACCAATCATTCACCAAGACCCAAAGAGAATCAGAATCTAAATGTTGTCACCATGTGGTGAGTTTAAGCACAGGAGAGGGTGCAGCCTAGAGCAGTGGAGTCTATTTTTAAGCTTGTGGAAGGCAACAGGGGAAGCTCTGATAAGCCAAGATCAAGATAACCAAAGCCAGTAGGTGCATGTGCAGAAGGTGGAGTAAAAGAGGGTTAAGGAATATAATTTTGCTGGAACTCCCAGTATGCCAAAGTTTAGCTCTGAATCCAGACTTAGAACCTCATCTCACATCATATAATCATGCTCATTATTTTCGCTCCCTGGTTTTCCATGTGTAGGCTGCTCAGGAAATTGACAAACAAAAGATGCCAGTTTTCACTGAGATGGACCAAGTCATCCCAGAGGCAACATTATTTGGTGAGTTGTAAAACATTGTGCCATATAGTAAAACATCCCATGCGGTTCTCCAATTCATGACGGTAGCCAGCAAGGGCTCTCATTTCTTGGCATTGCCTCAATGCTCAATCCCATTAACCAAGGGATACTTCCATTTTGTTCTCACACCAAATTGTAAACTGCACCATCTTGCTCAAATTCTCCTCTACTGTCTTGTTTCCAATCCCAATGCATTGTTTTCCTCTCTGGAATACCTACTATATATTCAGCCTATTTCTTCATTGTTCTCAAATTCTTTCCTAAATATTCTTTTGGGCTCTTTGCCTTAATTGTGAAAGGTTTTACTTTAAAAACCACTAGATAAAATTACTGCTCTCTGCATTCAATTTTCCACCTTTCCAGCTTTTTGGTCAAGAAGATTCACCGGGAATCCTGAGGTCTGACCCTCTGAGCCCCATTCATTTTCCTATCCATGACTTTTATCCTGCTTTCATTCTCCTTCCTGTTCAAGTTAGACTGCTTGATCTATTATTACAATTAAACCTTACAAAAATGCTAAATCTTTTTGCTCCTTTGATCTTTATTGCTCTTAACTGGGACAAACCCAAACCTGAATGAAACTATCACCAGAAAACATCAGGTTTTCCTGGGAAAATATATAACAGTGTGATTCCACTGCAAATATATGATTGCAAACCTCAGCAGAATCCCAATAATGGTACCATTCAATACTTCTTCTATGTTTATCTGGCCAGTTTCTCTCCAAAGGCTGTTTTAGACCTATTCCATTTCATCAATTTTCTGACTCACCCCGTCTTTCCTATCAGTTCTCAGCAGATGATTTTATTCTTCACTTCATAGGGAAAATGTAGGTTATCATATGGGAGCTCCTTTGTCTTTCCATTGTTCTACCTATGTTCATTGTTTTCTCTCTGTAACTCCTTAAAAAAGGAAATCATGCCCTTCAATAGATGAATGGATAAAAAAATGTGGCATTTATACACAATGGAGTATTACTCTGCATTAAAAAATGACAAAATCATAGAATTTACAGGGAAATGGATGGCATTAGAGCAGATTATGCTAAGTGAAGCTAGCCAATCCCTAAAAAACAAATGCCAAATGTCTTCTTTGATATAAGGAGAGTAACTAAGAACAGAGTAGGGTCGAAGAGCATGAGAAGAAGATTAACATTAAACAGGGATGAAAGGTGGGAGGGAAAGGGAGAGAGAAGGGAAATTGCATGGAAATGGAAGAAGACCCTCAGAGTTATACAAAAGTACATACAAGAGGAAGTGAGGGGAAAGGGAAAAATAATACAAGGGGGACAAATGAATGTCAGTAGAGGGGGCAGAGAGAGAAGAGGGGAGGGGAGGGGAGGGGAGGGGGATAGTAGAGGATAGGAAAGGCAGCAGAACACAACAGACACTAGTATGGCAATATGTAAATCAATGGATGTGTAACTGATGTGATTCTGCAATCTGTATATGGGGTAAAAATGGGAGCTCATAACACACTTGAATCAAAGTGTGAAATATGATATATCAAGAGCTATGTAATGTTTTGAACAGCCAACAATAAAAAAATTTAAAAAAAAAAGGAAATCAATCCATCTTCTTATAATGGCAATTCCTACATATTTAGGAGCAGTACAATCTTGATCAACATTCCATTTGTGGAAACTTGCAGTGCATACTTTAATAGGGTAATCTCGATTATCATTTCACAAACTTTAGTTTCTCATATATAAAATTTATTCTCAGCCCTATTCCTCCCCCACCCCCTATACTATTCTACATATCTCCTTACCTTAAAATTAAAATTTTCAAGAGATTTTCATGATGTTTAAATTTATTTATTTTCCTTGAACTTTTATTTTACATTATTTTGGTAAGAACACAACATGAGATCTACATTCTTAGGAAAATTTTAAGTGTTCATTGTTGTTAATTATAGCTATAGTGCTATACACTGGATCTCTCGAGATTTTCTCATCTGGCTTAACTGAAACTTTATGTCCATTCTTTGGTAACACTTCATTTCTCTCACTTACCCCTGCCAGCTTCTGGTAACCACCATTCACCCATTTGATTCTATGTAATGACAATTTTAGATACTCATTTAAATGGAATCTTACAGTATGTGCCTTCCTGTAACTTACTTCACATAGCATAATCTACTCTGGGTTCATCCAAGTGTAGGATTTTCTCCTTTTACAAGACAGAATAGCATTTAAGTGTGTATTCCACATCTTTATTTATCTGTCTGTGGATTGTTTCTTTATCTTGACTACTGTGATTCTGCAAACTCTTGAGGTTACCTTGATCAGGCTCAAATCAAAAGACCTGCTATTTAAATCATTATATTTCTTGGAGACCAAAGTCCATATATCTAAACATTTTTTTTCTCTTTTTTCTTGATTACTCAGAACAAATCAAACACTTCTACCTTTTTTCCCCTGGAAACTCTCTATTATTGACATTGCCACCATAATTGTTGGTATTTACTTGTATTTTTCTAGACATTCCTTTTCCATTTTGCCTTTACTTATCCTAATTCTTCAAAAATTAGTCCTGAATCCCTCTCCACCTTTTTAACTTCACTCTCTTCTTTATTCCTGGGCAATTATCATCATCAACCATAGATAGTTCTCATTTGTTCACCAATGACTCAAATTTCCTTCCCTATCCTCAGTTTTCCTTTGAAATTTATATCTATACATTCAAATTGGATATTTCATAAATATTTCAAAATCTTTGTAAAACTAAGTGTAAGATGTCCTACTGCTGACATGTTCATCTTCTACAGTATCCTTTTACTTTCTTTACCTTTACCTATTATTTAATTTTCTTGTTATCAAATTGACTAGAACCTCCAAATAAAATAAGTGGGAGCCATGATATCGAATTCTCTAACTGAGCTTTGATTCGAATTATAATTAGCTTTTATAATATCACCATTAAATACAATGATAGTTTTCCAGTAGCTGAAGACATTGTCAGTTATCTATGTAGCATTCATTACCCTCTTCCTTCTAGTAACAATAAATCTTGAAATAAATCTTACAGAATATTCAATGAATTAAATATAATTAAGCTCCAAATATTTAAGGATACAATTGGTTACATGACTTTTATTATTTTAGAAGAATAAATAAGTTCTGAAATGTAAAGGAATGAATCAAACCATTTGGTTAGAAAATTTTGCAGTGTGTGTGTGTGTGTGTGTGTGTGTGTGTGAGAGAGAGAGAGAGAGAGAGAGTATATATATATATATATATATATATATATATTCATTCTATTCCATGGTGAATGAACCATAATTAATTTATACATTTCTTAGTTGAGAATAATTTGGATTCTTTATACTTTTTGTCAATTAGCTATATAATCGTTAAAAACATTCTACGTAGGTGAGCACATTTCTTATGCCTCTTGATAGAAATCAAGTTTTACTAGTGAATCTTTTGTTTCCACATCTTATGTATACCAATGGAAGGAAATCTTCCTCTGCTTTCGAAGATCCTGTATCTTTGAAATCACTTTCTGAAATGCAGGGCATTTTGTCTCCTTTTTTCAGAAAAATCAGAATTCCCAGCTACCACCATCTGTTTTTAGATCTGTGGTGAGAGAACCTGCAGTTTTTGCCCCTTTCTTCATTTTGTGTATCTGTTCTCTTTTTGGCTCATGAAAATATTGTATTTTTGGTTTTCTTATTATGTGCTTTGTTCATAATTAACATGTGGCAAAGCAGAAGGGATGACTGGAGTACAAACATGCACAGCCATCTTGAACAGGAGGCACCTGAAATTCCCAGACAGTCCTGACTTGATATCCTCATCCATCTTGCTGAACAAACCAGAAGACCAAATGTTATTCCTGACGTCTCCTTGATACTTGGCTTTTACATACCATCAAATACAACATCTCATGTGTTCTTTCAAATGTCTCCCCTCCCCTCTGCCTACTGCCTCCACCATGGTCCAAGCCACAAGGAACTATAGCTTCTCATGTGGTTTGTCCTCATTTACTCTCCTCTTCCTACCAAAGCTATTTCTCAAGATAAAGCCAGAAGCCTCTCTTGAAAGCACACTCATAATCAGACCACCTTCTTGCTTTAAATATTCTTATTCAATTTTTCCCTGGGGACTCTGTCTGTTACCTGCCCTATTAACTTATTACCAAAATGCCCTCCCTCACCCTGTGTGTCCTATTCATTCTTACCTCCTCTAAAAGCTTTGCACATAGCATATTTGTCTCATCTCAGGTATTCACAGGTGTCAGTCTCTCTTCTGAAAGTGCATTTTCTTCTTTTGTCAAACTCCCTCTCATGTATAATTTCTACCACAGCTTAGTAGGAGGCCTTCCAGAAAGCCTTCATGACTCCTGAAGCTCTTTCAGGTCCTGATTATACAATGTCATTGTGCTTTGTGCTTATAGCTGCTCTTTACTAATGAATGTCTAGGAACATGATTGCTTGTTTAGTGCTCTAGCACACCTAACTTGTGAACAGTTAGTTCTCACCAAAGACTCTTTCATGAATGACTAAGTGGCTACAGAAACACTTGGATATACATCAGAGGAGTCATTTAAGTGGTGTAACTTGATGGATGCCAAGTGCCTTCTTACCTTCAAATACTTCACCTACTGAAGTCTGGAAGTTTATCAATCTTCACTGCTTTGATTAACCACTGACCTGTCCAGACTGTTCATTTAAAAGAAAATTTCTTCTAGTAACACTAATACATGATGCTGTTACACTTTAGTATAATATTATCAGATTGCTTTCATTCCCAAGGGACAGATGTGTCAGATAACATATATAACATTGGAGTGAATTTTCCAGGTTAAGATCTTAACTGCAACTATATTGCCTAGTTCTTTCCCAAAAGGCATACAAGGTAAATGCATGAAATAGCTTGTATTATAATGGCTTCATTCATATCCTAAAGTAGTCAGCACACTTTAGTTGAGTTGACTGTGATTGGTGTCTCTCAGGCTTAGACAATAAGCTGCTGGTGCAGAGTGAGTTAGCTTGATTGTTGGAAGTGCCCTTCTAGAGCTTAGAATTGCTTTCTTTGACTTATTTTTAGGGTTGGCCAGATATGTGGCATTTGTGACTACCATTCATTTGATTGCAACTTAGTATTCCATCCTGCTAGCTGAAATCTGAATCTTCTGAATCATTGGTGGGATTGCCCACAGTATGCATATTATAAAACAAATAGAAGACAGCCAGTTTATAATGACTTTAAAATTTTTATTTATTTATTCACTTATTTTTTCAGTATGTAGATATCAGGACAAGGGACTTTTGACAATGTTTTCAATGCTCTAAATGAAGGCGACTTCCTTTCTTTTGGGGAGTCAATGAAACTTGTGATGAGGAAGAAAGATAGGTGAAGAAGTCTAGATTGTATTCATAACTTATATTAAATAAACATAGAAAAAGTACTAGGTATTAGTAAAAAGATTCTTATGTTGCATTGTTACACTTAACTCTAAACCTTATGAGTTTAATGCTATTATTGCCTCTATTTTATAAATGAAGAAACAGTTTCCCAGAAGCTACAAGTAATTTATTCAAGGTCAACTTGTCAAGACAGCATGGAAAGCCCCAGAATGATTTTCTCCCTAGGTGTAGACCAAAGTTCCAAGGGGCTTGAAATGCCACCAGTCACAGATAATTCTAATGTGACTGGCTACTAAAATCAAACTTGTTGTGAAAGAAATTATTGACAAAAAGGAAAAAGTTCACACATCTATGGATATGGGTCATGTGTGTGAACATCTAGGATGTAAGAAAGAAAACAGCATAAAAGATATTGGGATTAGGGGCTGGAGTTGTGGCTCAGTGGTAGCACACTTGCCTGACATGTGTGAGGCACTGGGTTTGATTCTCAGCACCACATATAAATAAACAAGTAAATAAAATAAAGGTCCATCAACAATTAAAATATATGTATACACACAAAATTAAATATATATATATATATATATATATATATATATATATATATATATATATATATAAAATATTTGTTGCAGCTCCTCCAATTATAGCCACTCATGCTAGGGCATGGATGATGTGATTTCTGCACATAGAGTTTCTGCAAAGATCAAATAAGGTAGAATCCAGAGAGTGCTTAGTAGAGTGTCTGCTCAGGGATGCGTAATATAATTAAAAGCCCCAGTTTTCTTCCTGGCTCCATGATCTGTTTCTCCTCTTTGCGTGTCCCCTTCATGTGGGGTCTTGGATTTCAGAAGGCATCTCATAGAGACCTGCACACCTGAGATCACACTTACATATCGCCTGTGCTTTCTAACACCATACTCATGCATCTCAAGGAAGGTTCTGGTAAATAAATTCACATCAACATATTGATAATAAAAGTCTTTATAATGTTATTCTCTGAAACATAGATACATTTTAATAAGAGGCATCAAATTTAGAATTGAAGGGTTGTTTTTTTTTGTCTCCATCTCCATGATTTGACACCAGGATGCAGATTTGGCTCAGATTTTAGGACACTTAGGCAGAAATTGTAAATACAGAAGAGGGTTGAGTGTGGAGTGCTTGACTCTTAAACATTTAGAAGTGAGGAGACGGAGAAGCGGCTTAAGAAAGAAGATCTAGCAAGGATGAAAGAAAACCAGGATATAGGTCTGCATAGTTGCTCTATTACCTGCTCAGCCATAAACTGCCCTAAGGCCTGCAAAGTGAACATGCTCAAAGCTGCTTGTATGTTCTTTTTCTTTTGTTTTCATCACAACAAAAGAGAGTTCATTTTTTTTAAATTGCAAATCACCTTCTCAATCTTTCTTAACAGTATTTGGGTTAATATTAGGATTTTTTCAATTATTTGACTTACAGTAGAGTCAAATATATTGCTAACATACTTTTGAATTTATTTCAATGTTTCATAGTTTAATGGTTAAATAGTTTAGAATTTTGATGGTTACAGCTTGGATGTTTCATCACTGTGCAGCTCTGGAGCATCTGTACAAGATGAGCCTCCAGCCCTTCATCTCTATTTGGGCTAAAAATATTCACATTGCTGTAACAATTAAATACCTAACCAGAAAAAGACTGTAAACATCAGCAGTATTGCACTCTCATGTAGGCTCACAGGGTCTGCAAAATGCTTCTGGGGTTCAAGGAATCTTGGGGCCCAGGAGGTCAGAAACTAGAGCATATAGTGACTGATGTCACTTTTCTCTGCTTTTAAAGTAATCTGATCTTCTAGAAGGAAGACTAATGTCACGAAAGGTGGAAAACAGTCCACAGGTTTTATTCATGCTGCCTGTAAAGAGCACCCAGCCCCAAAAGCCATAGTACATTTCAATGGATGTATCAAAGCCATTCAAAGTGTTCACACATCACATCAGGACCAAGCCACTGACACTGCTGAGGAAATCAATTAGCCATGAGGTGGCTTTGGGGAAAATGGAAGTTGCCCTGAACCCATGTGGTGTTGCTATGTGGGGGAAGGGAACTGTAGAGTCGGTGTAGATCAGTAAAAGGCATGTGGACTTTAGCTCAATGGACAAAATAACTTTCTTTTATATTTTTCTCTACCTTAGAAGGTCAGATTGTGAAATTTTATGGCTGGAAGCAAATTCTGAAATCATGTTAGCTCCTCTTCTCAACTTGTGAAATGACTGAAGCCAGGTTGGGTTCAGTGACTTTCACAGAGTTGCTTAGAAGGGATATAGAATCAGAAAATGCAGTCCAAGTCTCAGCTATGAAAACTTATCTCCTGTGTTCTCCTTTTGTTACTCCAGAGAGAGGCTGAGGTTTTGGAGGGGCTGAAGGGTTAGAGAGATGAGATTTGAGCCTGCCTCCCTTTGTTAAAAATTTGAGTACAAATGTTTGAAGAGCAGGAGGGCATTAATGTATTTACATCATAATATTAGCATTTCTCTTTCACTTGTAATAAGAGAAAAGCATGTAAATGTTAAATAATATTAATCTCCATGCATATCACTTCTCAAGTAACTCCTCAACCATAATGAGAATCAAACCTTACCCTCCCTGGTAGAAACCAGGTAAAAAATTTGGCTATATCAGAAAGAGGAGAGTAAGAAAATTGCCAGATGCAGTAACAGATTTAGGTCTTTAACATTTGTGTCTAGTGCTTTGGGAAAGAGGCAGGGGCGAAGAAAATGGTAAAGGCAGAAGGAAGAGAGCAGCTGAATGTGGAGTGAGGAGGTAAGAAGGCAAGGGCCAGGAATGGAGGGAGAAAGCATTAGGCTAAACCCAGAGGATTGAGAAACATTCCCTTGGACCCTCCAGAGACTTGGTCAGTGAAGAGACTTTCCTTATTTTTTCCCCTAGTTTTCTCATTTTTATTTGGATGGCTTTGGGCAAGTCTCTCTTACACTCAAATGATGATAACACTTTCATCCAACTTAGAAACAAAAAAGAAGATGGAGTTGAAAGGGTTTTGCTAACTACAAAGTAATATGCTAAAGTCATTTAGAGCAAGGAAGATAACTTAGAGAGTATGTAAGAACTTATAATGTTATTATTTTACAATGTTTGCCCACAGGATATAAAAAGATGGGCAAATAAATAACTTGTTGATGATCTCAATCTAGACAGATCCCTTCAGGGGTTAGCCAGTATTGGTTTTCTATCTTAGCTGTATAGGAATATTTTTCTACCTTCCTTCCTTCCTATAAATGTGGGGCTCAAAACTGAACACTTGTTTCCACAACTGTGACCCCAAAAGTTTGCTACGCAAAGAATCTAGGAGAAAAGTTTCAAATGTGCTTTGGCTTGGTTATGAAATTGCGGAGGAAAAGCTAGGCTGGTGAGGTGCCATTTCAGATACTTCAGATTTCCAGAACAGCCCTGTGATCCCTTGCTCTTGATTCCGTGCACAGCTATTTGTGGCACTGGCCATATCAGCTGCTCTTAGTCATGAACCAGCGCATCGTGGAGAGGAGCCGCTAAGTGCCTATGCGTCTGTAGCATGGAAAACATGTCTACAAAGTTAATAGAGAGCTTTGGTTTCTAGGGGCTAAGGAGATTTCAATCAGTGGTGTTGTCAGTGAGTGAGGATTGCTGGGACCATGGTGTATCTTTGTTTGGAAAAATGAGCAGCAGTTTAAAAAAAATAAAAAATAAAAAAACCACTCAGACCCCTAAACAACATTGCTTAGTAGGTGCCAGTTTCGATTGCGAGCATTGCAGGTGTGTGAACCGACTGGAACTGCTCCAGATTTCTTCCCATGCAAGGGGAGGCCTCCTGCAGGGCCATGCAGCTCACCACAGCTCCAATGCTCAGAAACAGGAGGTTAATTAGCCCAGCATTTAATGAGAGTGTCTGGAGGAAGTGTTGAGAAAATACTAAAAAATAAATGAGATGGAGGGACGATGGAGAGAAGGCATAGATGCGCTCCGAAATGGCTGGTAGGAGAAATAATACAGCTGAGACAAATTGAGAATGACTGAACAGCTAAGGCTGAGCCTCAGTTCTGCAGAAGGGACACCCTATTAATGAACAAGCAGTGCAAAGATGTTGGAACCTGTGAAGCGTGCCAGCGATGGTGGTGTGGGTAGAGTCTGGGGAGACTTTGTTTTCATTTGAAGGACTTGGGAATCACAAATTTTCAAAGAAACTATTGGCTTCTATCTTTAGGATCATTTTAGTTGACTTCCCATCAACATTAACACTTGATCTTTGAAAGTAAGTGTTTGGAGAATAAATCTGTGGCTAGAGGGGGAAAAAAGAATTGGATCAAGTCAAGTCCATGGCAGCTGTTTTCAAACTATGCTCTGAAAAGTCCTAAAGTTCCACGGAGATACATTATGAAACTATGAATTTGTTGGCCAACTGCTTGGATGAGTGTGGAGCTCTTTGGAGAAGAATTTCAAAGTCCAGCTTCTCAGTAGGGACTGAATTAGAACTGAAGGTCTAAATGAGCCCAACTTCAGCCTGCTGGTTATAGACCAAGGTCATAGGGAGAGTGGAGAGCTGAGTCAAGGATGAAATCAAAGCTTCCAACTCAATTCCAGTACTATTTCCAATTCATCATGCTTCAGGCTGCATAAATATCAAAAGATGGAGCCAAATAATACAGTGGAAATTTATATAAAGTTGTCAGTGCCTTGAAAAATGTAGCAAAACATGGGAAGGCAAAGTGAGAATTTAGCCAAACATTCAAGAAAATGATTGTCTAGCAATGAACTTAAACAAAAATCAAAGGAGTGAGGACTGAAAACTCAGAATAAAGGCATCTACACAGTGTTGAAAACAGAGAGAAGAGCTCCACACTTTGAGTTATGGTTTGGACATGTTAATGCAGGAATATTCAGAGGTACAATCATTAGATTATGAGAGCTGTAAATAAATCAGTCCATTCTATTTTGAATGACAAGCTGGGTGGTATCTCTAAGCAGGTGGGGCGTAGCCAAAGAAGGTAGGTCACTGGGGATATGCCCTGGAAGGGTTCACCTTCCTTGCGGTCACTTCCCTTTCCCACTCTACTTCCTGACTACCCCAAATGGAGCAGCACTCCTGCATCACGCTGTTCTGTCATGATGTTCTGACTTCTCTTGGGCTCGGAGCAATGGGCTCCATGGACCATGGACTAAATCTCTGAAACTTTGAACCAAAATAAACTTTCTGTCCTTTAAGTTTTTCTTATCAGGTATTTTAGACACAGTGGTGCTAAGCTAAGACATTGTGAAACCTTGATATCTTAATTTGGGCTACTGTTCTTCAAAAAGTAAAATTATCCCATTGCTATGATCTGAACGTGTTCTGCCAGATTCAGAGGTAGAAGCCTAATGAGTAAGATGATGATATTAAGAGGTGAGGCCTTTGGGAAGTAGGTCATCAGGGCTCTATGCGGTTAGCATGCTTGAGAATTTCAAGCAAGCTCCTTTGCCCCCTCTGCATGTGAGATGGAGCAAGAAGTCACCATCTTTCAAGTAGAGAACAAACCCTCACCAGATAGTGATTCTGCTGGCACTGTAATCTTGGACTTCCCAGACTCCAGAATGTGAATAATAAATTTCTCTTGTTTGTAAATTAGTCAATCCAAGCTAGTTTTTTAAGGCCTCAAGAACAGAATAAATCAAGTGCGAAGGTGAGGAAACTAAAGCTTGGGAAGATGAAGTAAATTGACTAAGGTCAAGTGCTCAGAAATGGCAGAACCAAAGTCGAAACTCAAAGTTGTTGAAGGTCCACATCGGTGATGTCACTAAGTATGATAAGCCAGCACACTTTGGAGATAATAAATATAATTACTAAATAAACTGGCAAAATAACCAGAAACTACTCTCAGATACTGTGGTGATAATAATAACCAAAACTACCAATCTTCACTTCTACTTGAGAACTCAGAATAGAAACCATAACTGTCTCATTTTTCACTCTTTGTTAGATTGTTTTTGCTATTGCCCTGTCTCTGCTAGCATGACCTTATTTTTTCCAAAGTCTCCTGCTTTAGAAAATGCTTTGATTTTTCACTACAGCAACCTCCTGAAAAATCTTAGCTCTTCAATGGAAAATATTAACACTTTATGCCCCACCAAATTCTTTGAGTTCTTCATCTCAAAATACTCACCTTTCTGTTTCTATCAATACTGAACTATTTTAATCCAATCTTCACCCAATCACAATCAAACCCCAACTTTGAAAGACTTGCCTGAAATCAGTAACTTTTTACTTTATTTCCTCTCCTAAGGACACTGACAAGTTCTATTAGATGGTGTCCTGCCTTACAATGACAAGTGATCAATTCAGGATTGTTTCATCAGTTATGTTAGTTGTATTTGGAGATCTGGCTTTTGACACAGAATGTTTTGAAAAGCATTCAAATACCAGAAGTACCTTATTCTCACTACTTTAAAAAAGAATGCAGTAGTATGGACCTAGACCACCAACAAATGGAGGATACAAAGGAAGCAAATATCCAATTTTTACCCCTTTTCATTAAATGCAATTGGTCCTTCTGCATTCATTGTTGAAGTCAACACTCTCTGGGAGGAAGAGTGATATTGCTTCATCTGGAGAATTCAGGGGCAAGAGGCAGAAGGAAAATGTCAGAAGAACATTTGGTGCCAGAGCTGGAAAGATAGGTCTGATAGTGTTGCAAGGGCTGGCGTGCTGCTCCCATAGGCTTAGAATGCTGTTATGGTGGGGAGGGAGGGACAGCTTCTAAGCAAGTGTCAAAAACCACAAGATATCTTTCATTCAATCCTTTCTCTTTTAAATTCTATCCTAATTTTATTTATGTAAGTAAAATTCAATCCCAATGGATATTTCCATTCGTCTATAATCAGAGAGAGGTAGGAAATAGTTTAGGGATATAAGGACATGGCCCTAGTTGGTATGACTGCATGGGGGAGTTCTACAAGGACACTACCAACACACCACTGCCTCCACGTAGTGCCCAGATTCCTGACTCAAATGAAATCATGTGTCTCACATAACCTGGTAGCTTAGCAACTAAACTTTGGATGGAATTATAGGTGAAGTTGCCAAAATTCTTTCCTTTTTTGTGGTCTTTTTTAATTGGTTTTATTTTTTAAACACATGACAGTGGAATGCATCACAATTCTCATTACACATACAGAAGGATTTTTCATACTTCTGTTTGTATATAAAGTATGTTCACATCAATTCATGTCTTCATACATATACTTTGGATAATGATGTCGATCACATTCTACCATCATTGCTAACCTCCTGTCCCCTCCTTTTCCCTCCCACCCCTCTGCCCTATCTAGAATTTATCTATTCGTCCCATGTTCCCCGTCCCTACCCCACTATGAGTCAGCCTCCTTATAGTAGAGAAAACATTCAGCATTTGTTTTTTGGAAATGGCTAATTTCACTTAGCATTATCTTCTTCAATGCCATCCATTTACCTACAAATGCCATGATTTTATTCTCTTTTATTGTTGAGTAAAATTCCATTGTGTACATAGGCCACATTTTTTAATCCATTCATCCTCTGAAGGGCATCTAGTTTGGCTCCACAGTTTAGCTATTGTGAATTGTGCTGCTATAAACATTGATGTGGCTGTGTCCCTGTAGTATGCTGTTTTTAAGTCCTTTGGGTATAGTCCAAGGAAAGGGATAACTGGGGCAAATGGTGGTTCCATTCCCAGCTTTCCAAGGCATCTCCATACTGCTTTCCATATTGACTGCATCAATTTGCAATCCCACCAGCAATGAATGAGTTTGCCTTTTTCCCCACATCCACGCCAACACTTATTGTTGTTTGTCTTCATAATAGCTGCCATTCTGACTGCAGTGAGATGCTATCTTATAGTAGTTTTGATTTCCATTTCTCTAATTGCTAGAGATGATAAACATTTTTTCATATATTTGTTAACTGAATATCATCTTATGAAAAGTGTCTGTTCATGTCCTTGGCCCATTTATTGATTGGGTTATTTGTTTTTTTGGTGTTTAGCTTTTTGAGTTCTTTATATACCTTAGAGATTAGTGCTCTATCTGATGTGTAAGTGGTAAAAATTTGCGCCCAGATGGAGGCTCTCTATTCACCTCACAGATTCTTTTTTTTTTTTTTTTTTTGCTGAGGAAAAACTTTTTAGTTTGAGTTCATCCCATTTTTTGATTCTTGGTTTTAATTCTTGAACTTAGGAGTCCTATTAAGGAAGTTGGGGCCTAATCCCATATGATGGAGATTAAGGCCTACTTTTTCTTCTTTTAGACGAAGGGTCTCTTGTTTTATTCCTAAGTCATTGATCCATTTAAGTTTTGTTTTGTGCATGGTGAGAGAGAGGGGTTTAATTTCATTTTGTTGCATTTGGATTTCCAGTTTTACCAGCATCATTTGTTGAAGAGGCTTGTTTTTGGCCTCCTTTGTCTAGTTGCATGTTTTTGGCACCTTTGTCTAATATAAGATAATTGTAATTTTGTGGGTTAGTCTCTGTGTCCTCTATGCTGTACTATTGGTCTACTAGTCTGTTTTGGTGCCAATACCATGCTGTGTTTGTTGCTATTGCTCTGAAGTACAGTTTAAGGTCTGGTAGAGTGATGCCACCTGCTTCACTCTTCCTGCTAAGGATTGCTTTAGCTATTCTGGGTCTCTTATTTTTCCAGATGAATTTCATGATTGCTTTTTCTATTTCTATGAGGAATGCCATTGGGATTTTTATCAGAATTGCATTAAATCTGTATAATGCTTTTGGAAGTATGTTCATTTTGATAATATTAATTCTGCCTATCCAAGAACAAGGTAGATCTTTCCATCTTCTAAGGTCTTCTTTGATTTCTTTCTTGAGGGTTCTGTAGTTTTCATTGTATAGATCTTTCACCTTTCTTGTTAAGTTGATTCTCAAGTATTATATTTTTTGAGGCTATTTGGTATGGGGTAGTTTTCCTCATTTCCATCTCAGAGGATTTGTAACTGATATACAGAAATGCCTTTGATTTATGAGTATTATAACCTGCTACTTTGCTGAATGCGTTTACTAGTTCTAAAAGTTTTCTGGTGGACTTTTTTGGGTCTTCAAGGTATAGAATCATATCATCAGCAAGTAGTGCTAATTTAAGTTCTTCTTTTCCTATACAGACCCCTTTAATTTCTTTCATCTGTCTAATTGCTCTGGCCAGTGTTTTAAGGACTATGTTAAATAGAAGTGGTGAAAGACGGCATCCCTGTCTTGTTCCAGTTTTTAGAGGGAATGGCTTCAGTTTTTCTCCATTTAGATGGTGTTGGCCTGGGGCTTAGCGTAGATAGTCTTTATGATGTTCAGCTATGTTCCTGTTATCCCTAGTTTTTCTAGTGTTTTGAACATGAAGGGGTGCTGTATTTTGTCAAATGCTTTTTCTGTATCTATTGAGATGATCATATGATTCTTATCTTTGAGTCTATTGATGCAGTGAATTACATTTATTGATTTCCTTATGTTGAACCAACCTTACATACCTGAGATGAATCCCACTTGATCATGGTGCACGATCTTTTTGATATGTTTTTATATTCGATTTGCCAGAATTTTATTGAGAATTTTTTCATCTATGTTCATAAGAGATATTGGTCTAAAGTTTTCTTTCTTTAATGTTTCTTTGCCTGGTTTTGGAATCAGGTTGATATTGGCTTCATAGAATGAGTTTAGGAGTGCTGCCTCTTCTTCTATTTCCTGAAATAAATTGAAGAGTATGGTATTAGTTTTTCTTTAAAAGTCTGGTAGAACTCGGCTGTGTAACCATCCTGTCCTGGGCTTTTCTTGGTTGGTAGACTTCTGATGGTGTCTTCTATTTCATCACTTGACATTGGTCTGTTTAAATTGTGTATGTCTTCCTGATTCAGACTGGGCAAGTAGTATGGCTTAAGAAATTCGTCAATACCTTCACTATCTTCTACTTTATTGGAGTATAATAAGTTTTCCAAATAATTTCTAATTATCCTCTGTATTTCTATAGTCTCTGCTGTGATATTGCCTTTTTCATCATGTATGCTGGTAATTTGAGTTCTCTCTCTCCTTCTCTTCATTAGCATGGCTAAGGGTCTGTCAATTTTTTTTTTCAAAGAACCAACTTTTTGTTTTGTCAATTTTTTCAATTGTTTCTTTTGTTTCAATTTCATTGATTTCAGCTCTAATTTTAATTATTTCTTGCCTTTTGCTGCTGATGATTTGTTCTTCTTTTTCTAGGGCTTTGAGATGTAAAGTGAGGTCATTTATTTGTTGATTTTTTCTGCTTTTAATGAATGAACTTCATGCAATGAACTTTCCTCTTAGAATCACTTTCATAGTGTCCCAGAGATTTTGATATGTTGTGTCTATATTCTCATTTATCTCTAAGAATTTTTTAATCTCCTTTTTGATGTCTTCTGCAACACATTGTTCATTCAGTAGCATATTGTTTAGTCTCCAGGTGTTGGAGTAATTTTTATTTTTTTATTTTGTCATTGATTTCCAATTTCATTTCATTATGATCTGATAAAATACATGGTAGTATCTATACATTTTTGTATTTGCTAAGAGTTGCTTTGTGGCATAGTATATGGTCTATTTTAGAAAATGATCCATGTGCTGCTGAGAAAAAAGTGTACCTGCTTGATGCAGGTTGAAATATTCCATGTATGTCAGTTAAGTCTAAGTTATTGATTGCATTATTGAGTTCTATAGATTCTTTATTCAACTTTTGTTTTGAAGATCTATCCAGTGGTGAGAGAGGTGTATTAAAGTCACCCAAGCTTATTGTGTTGTGATCAAGTTGACTCTTGAACTTGAGAAGAATTTTTTTGATAAATATAGCTGCAACATTGTTTGGGCATATATATTTATGATTGTTACGTCTTGTTGTCTTGTTGGTGTATGGTTCCCTTGAGCAGTATGTAATGTCCATTTTATCCATTTTGATTAACTTTGGCTTAAAGTCTACTTTATTTGATAGGAGGATGGAAACCCCTGCTTGCTTCCCCAGTCCATTTGAGTGGTATGATTTGTCTCAACCTTTCACCTTCAGTCTGTGTATCTTTTCCTGTCAGATGAGTCTCCTGGCGGCAGCATTATGTTGGGTCTTTTTAAAAATCCAATCTGCTAGCCTTGATTGGTGAGTTTAAGCCATTAACATTCAGGGTTATTATTGAGACATGGTTTGTATTCCCAGCCATATTTGTTTATTTTTGTTATTAACTTGACTTGATTTTCTTCTTTGATTACTTTTTCCTTTAGGGTACTACCTCCTTCTGCTGATTTTCATTGTTGTTTTTTTGTTTCCTCTTCATGGAATATTTTTCCAAGGATGTTTTATAGTGTTGGTTTTCTAGCTATAAATTATTTTAACTTTTGTTTATCATGGAAGGTTTTTATTTCATCTTCAAATCTAAAGCTTAATTTTGTTGGATACAAGATTTTTGGTTGGCACCCATTTTCTTTCAAAGCTTGTTATTTGTTGTTCCAGGATCTTCTAGCTTTCAGAGTCTATGTTGAAAAATATGCTGTTATCCTAATTGAATGTTTTCCCTTATATGTAATCTGATTCCTTTTCCTTGTGGCTTTTAAAATTCTCTCCTTATTCTGTATGTTGGGTCTGACATGAGCGCCCTGTACTATCTCCCTCTCTTGCCTGGAGATTTCCCAGTTCCTTGTCTCTCCCTCTCCCCTAGCAGTTCCCAATTGAGGAAACTCTTACCCTGGGGCTCCCTTGGGAGGCTCCCTGGTTTCACTGCACCCCGGTGTTGGGCAACTACTGTGTTCAGTTACCGCTGCTGGGGAGGAGAAAAGGTTGGTTACCTAGTACCTGGCCACTGGAGATCAGATCTGGGAACTGCCCCCAGCTGAATGGCCAGAATATTGAGTCAAGATGGCGGCGGTCTGCTCTCAGCACCGGATTTCTGGTGAGGTGGAGGGAGCCTAGTGAAGTGGGGGGAGGCTGGCGATGGCATTGTGCTGTGGGTAGGTAGCAGCTGAGTGACTTGCTTAGGAGAGGGAAGTCTTGGCGATCTACAGATGTGTTGAAAGGTGATTCTATTCTGCAGATGTGTTGAAAGGTGATTCTGCTAAGGCGCTCACAGAGTCTTGAGTGGACTGAACTTTGGGCTTTGTGTTCTGTTCCAATGCTGAGCATCCTACTTGAATGCTGAGGCCTGGAGCCCTATATGGGGTCACAACACTGGTGATTTCTGCAGACTGCAGCTGGATAGGGGTTCTCTAACACTCTCAGAGATATAGTATTCCAACTAGGTGAGATCTGCAGGTCTGGCAGCTCACTCCGTTTCTGCCACCATGTTGGATCTCCTGGGTTGTGGTCTTTAAAAGCCTGACTTCAGTAGCAAGTAATTGAGATGCTTTAAGCAGGAATCAATTCTTTCCATTTCAATTAGCTTATGTGAATTATTTTAATCAACTGAGCTGAGTATCTAGCACAAAGCAGCATTTCGGTATATCAGACAAGTGATTTGATCATTCTTAAGGTGGCTACAAATACTATGAGAAGAATCATTCACAGGGGCTCTGCAGAGAACATTTTCTTCTCTTTACAACCTAGCACACATTTGTTCTTTCTTCTGCCTCTTATCACATTAATCATTGCCTGGCATATGAATCCTCACTGTGTTTAGAATATTGGTTCCAACCTCACCACAATTTCTGGTGTTTACTCCACATAGGGATCTAACTGCTCATTCATCTCAATGCATTGCTCTACTTTTTCCAACCTGCTGCTCTCTTGCCTGCTTACTAAGAGAAGATTCTTTGAAAAGGCAAGTACTGGACCCAGCAAGATCTTAGGTGAGTTATGTTTGTCTCTGTTAACAGTTGTGTGACCTGGCAATACACTTAATTTTCTTCATTTGTTAAACAAAGTCATTACCTGTCTTGAATAGTTGCTTAAAGAATAAACTATAAAATAGCAAAATAAATAAATAAATAAATAAATAAAGACAGACAGAAAAAGAAAGAAAGAAAGAAAGAAATTAGTAAAATTTGTGTGTATCTCAACTGTTCAATAAGTATTTGCCTTTTCCTGTTTGTCAAATACTGAATTGTACTGAGTCAACAATAGGATTGATCGCCATACAAAGGCAAGCCTGTTTTGTTTATCATGATGTCTGTCTGTCTCTTTCGTAAAGAAACTGTGATAAACTAACATAAACTCTTTAAAAAATATCACTATTTGCTGAGTTCCAGTGTTTTAGATCAGCTTATTCCAACTTTAATCTATTATATCTTGTTAACTGGGATTTTAAGATTGACTATAATAACTTAGATCTAAAACATGTTTATTGACCTATTCCCATGTGCACATTCTGGTGTTTGTATTCTGACATTTATAAGGGTAAAAATAGAACAAATCCGACTCTCTTGAAGCCCTTTCTCCATTACGTTTTAAAATTTTCATTTGTCTTGTAAATTCAGTCCTTTTGTATGTATTGCTGAGTTTTGACAAATAAGCAGTACCGTACCTGCCAAACCAATCAATAAACATAATAGTTTGGCAGCTCCTTCCCACCCAAATTCCTCCAACTGCCCCTTTAATGACTAACCTTCTCTCTACCCCCCAAATCCTGTCTACTATTGATATGTATTTATTTTTAAATTTTTTTAGATATACATGACATTAGAGTGTATTTTGATATAGTATACATTCCTGGAATATAACTTATTTTAATTAGTATTCCATTTTTGTGGTTGTACATGATGTGGAGCTGCCCTGGTGGTGTATTCACATATAAACATAGGAAAGTTAAGTCTCATTCATTCTACTGTCTTTCCTATTCCCAACCCATCTCCTCTCCCTTTATTGCCCTGTGTCTAATCCAGTGAACTTCTATTCTTCCCTCCTCCCCTTCATATTGTGTGTTAGCATCCTTATATCAGAGAGAACATTCAGTATATATATTGTGTATATGTACTACATTTTCTTTATCCATTCATTTGTCAGAAGGAACCTAGGTTTGTTCCATAGGTTAGCCATTATGAATTTAGCTGCTATAAACATTGATGTGGCCGTGTCACTGTAATTTGCTGATTTTAATTCCTTTGGCTATATATAACAAGATATGTAACTGAGTCAAATGGTGGTTCCATTTCAAGTTTTCTGAGGAATATTCATACAGCTTTCCATAATGATTGCACCAATTTGCAGTCCCACCAGAAATGTATGAGTGTACCTTTTCCCCTGCATCCTTGACAACATTTATCATTACCTATATAATTGATAATTGCCATTCTGAGATGGAATCTTGGTTTAGTTTTAATTTTCATTTCTCTAATTGCTAGTGATGTTGCACATTTTTTTCATATGTTTGTTGACCATTCATATTTCTTCTTCTGTAAGTGCCTGTAAAGTCCTTTGGCCATTTATTGATTGGGTTATTTGTTTGTTTGTTTGTTTTGGTGTTAAGTTTTTTGCATTCTTTATATATCCTGGAGATTAATGCTCTGAGGTGCAGGTAGTAAAGATTTTCTCCTACTCTATAGACTCTCTCTTTACATTCTTGATTGTTTCCTTTGCTGTGAAGAGCTTTTTACTTGACACAATTCCGTTTATTAATTCTTGATTTTCTTCTTGGTCTTTAGGTGTCTTGTTGAGAAGCTGGTTCCTAAAATGACATGATGGAAAGTTGGGCCTACATTTTCTTCTAGTAGGTGAAGGGTCTCTGGTCTATAGTGCCTAGGTCGTTGATCCACTTTGAGATGAATTTTTTGCAGGGTGAGAGATAGGAGTTCAATTTCATTCTACTACATATGGATTTCCAGTTTCCCCTGCACCATTGTTTGAAGAGGCTATCTTTTCTCCAATGTATGTTTAAGGCAACTTTGTCTAGTATGAGATAAACTGTATTTATGTGGGTTTGTTTATGTGTCTTCTATTATATACCATTGGTCTTCACGTCCATTTTGGTGCCAATACCATGCCATTTTTGTTACTAACCTCTGTGATATAATTTAAGGCATGGTTTTGTGATGCCTCTTGCTTCACCTTTCTTACTAGGATTGCTTTGGCTATTCTGGACCTCTTATTTTTCCAAATGAATTTTATGACTATTTCTGTGAAGAACATCATTGGCATTTTAATAGGAATTGCATTAAATTTGTATAGCATTTTTGGTAATATGGTCATTTTGACATATTAACTCTGCTGATCTAGAAGCATTGAGATCTTTTCATCTTCTAAAGTCTTCTTCAGTTTCTTTCTTCAGTGTTCTGCAGTTTTCATGTCTTTTCCCTCTTTTGTTAGATTGATTCCCAAATATTTTATTTTGTTTTTTGAGGCTGTTGTAAATGGGATAGTTTTCCTGACTTCTCTCTCAGCTGATTCATCATTGTGGAATAGGAATAAAACTGATTTATGGGTGTTAATTTTATATCCTACTTCACTGATTTTTTAATGAGTTCTAGAAGCTTTCTGGTATCTTCTAAATATATAATCATGTCATCAACAAATAGGGATAGTTTGAGCTCTTCTTTTTCATTTCTTCCCTTTAATTTCTTTTACCTACGTACTCTGACTAGAGTTTCCAGGACTATGTTGAATAGAAGTGATAAAAGGTGGCATTCCTGTTTTATTCCAGTTTTTAGAGGGAATTCTTTCAGTTTTTCTTCATTTACTGTGATATTGGCATTGGATTTAACGTATACGCCTTTTACAATGTTGAAGTATGTTCCTACTGTCCCTAGATTTTCTCATGCTTTGAACATGCATGAATACTGTATTTTGTCAAATGCTTTTTCTGCATCTATTGAGATCATCCTGTGATTAGTGTCTTTAAGTCCATTGATGTAATTAATTTACATATATTGATTTCCATATGTTGAATCAACATTATATCCCTGGAATGAACCCCACTTGATCCCAGTGCACTATCTTTTTAATATTTTTATGTTATTTCCCAGTGTTTTATTAAGAATTTTTGTAAATATGTTCATCAGGAATACTGGTCTGAAATTTTCTTTGCTTGATGATATATTTTTCTATTCCTGTAGTTTCATATTTTCCAAAATTTTATAGAAATGAAATCATGCTGTATGTAGCTTCTGTGCCTATTGTTTTCACTTAATATAATGCACCTGAGATTCATCTGCATGACTGCATGTATTAACAGTTTAACTATCTTTATTAATAAGTGGCATTCCATTGGATGGACGTACCACATGTTACTCTTCCATTAAAGTTTATTTAGGCTGTTTCGAGTTTGGGGCAATGAAAAATGAAACTACTATGAAAATTCACATTCAGGTTTCTATATGAACATTAGTTTTCAATATTCTTTCACAAAACTATGAGAGGAATTACTTGGTCACATGAAACATATAGTTTGGATTTTATAAGAAAGTTTGCAAATTGTTTTTCAAAGTGGTTGTGTCATTTTACATTTTCACTAGCAATGCATGAGAATTCTAGATGCTCTACACACTTATTTTGCAGGTCAGATTTCAAATGTTATCTGTTCTAATGGGTTTGAAGTATCTCTTTATGATTCTGACTTACATTTTCCAAATGATTAGTGAGGATGAGCATCTCTTTGTGTGCTTGCAACTCATTTATTTCTTCATTGGTGAAGTGTGTTGAAAGAGCTTTTTGCCCACTTTAATTGATTGTTTTCTATTTTTTGAGTTTTCAGAATTATTTATATACTTTAGATGCAACTTCTGTGCTGATATGTAATTGGCAAATATTTTATATCAATGTTTGTCTGTGGTATTTTATTTTCCAAACATTGTGTGCATGTGTTTAACAAAGCAAGCATTTTTAATTTTATGAAGTTTAATTTATCAATGTTTTTCTTATGGCTCCTGTTTTTGGTGTTGCCTCAAGGAGCTTTTAATGCAGCATCATGCTTACAGCTTTTGTCTGAATATACACAGGATATGCTAAGTGGTATGTAAGTAATATAAAGTGCTTTAAAAGTCCAGGGGGGAGAGATAAAACTTAAAAGTAGGTAGTTTTGCAAAGTTGCTTAACAGTTTTCCAGTAAACTGCTGCTGACTCCTGAACTTTGTAAGTATTGAGATATATTGTTAATGTTTCAAGATTTGGCTGGAACACATAAAGTTTAAGAAATGTTCCTATCTATGGCCAGTGAGCCCTAAACCAAACCATTAGTGATATAAAGAGTAACATTCCTCAACTCTCCAACTTGGTGAACCACCTCCTTCCTTTTCCTGAGTACCACCCACATAGCTACTATATTCCACATGAGTTTCTTTAAAAGTCTGGGCATAAAACTCTTGGGGTTTTTATATGTTCTCTGTGATTTATGAGGGAAAATATTATCAATTCATTTTACTTATTGCTGTGATTCTCTGTGCCACACTAAGATCTTTGGTTCTGCTTATCTTGAACCTCCTTCTGGGCACTGATAGCTTGTCTGATTAATATATATTTATAATATATCTTTCTCTATATATTATACATATATATTATACACACACACATTTACATGCCTTTATCACAGAACTATGAACGCCTTAAGGTATCATTTCTTGAAGGGTCAAGATCCACCAATTAATAGATACTCAAGAATTATTTGTTGAGAGAATGAATACATGATTAAACTTCTTATCAAATCAAAATAGAGTTGAGAAGAACTTTTAATCCTACATATAAACAATATAACCAAGGGTTTTACAGATAATGTTGATATTGAAGAAAACATTTTTCTCTCGGATGCTACAAAGGAAAAAAAAAGTTTCTCCTGATAAAATGAAGGACAATTTTTTCCTCTTAGCTATAAAACAATGTCATTAGCTTTCTTATAAATGCCATCCTGTTCAATAATCACTCTTATTAGCCCAATAAGAAACCCAAGTATGATGAAAGAAGGAAAACTCTGGCTCACGGCCTCAGTGAACCTCTTCAGTCAGGGGGATGATACCAGTGTGGTGCCCCATTCACAGAGATGTGTGCAGCCCAGCCCCATCCTTCCCGATGATGGCTGCTGTCTGCACTCCTATTTTGGCCCTGGAACCCCAGCCTGCTCCTTTATGCCAGCCTCCTGGTATGGCTCATAACCACCATATGCTCTGGCTGAATGACCTGGCTTCATTCACAACTAAGTCACTACTAAAGCAGTCTGAATGATAGATAGCAACTTATCAATAATTGAAAAGAAAGACTCAGAGATGTCCCATTATCTGAATAATTAATGCTCCACTTGGGTTTTGTAATTCCTTAATAAAACTGACTGATTGATTTGCTTAATTAATTCCTCCTTTGACAGGCTTATTGCTTTCTTTGGAGACAGGGATGGGCAAAAAGGGAAAAAAAAAGATAATTCAAGCAAAAGGAAAGATTTAAAATCTTCATAAACTTTAACCCCCTCAGCGTATTATGGGAACAAATTCTCCACCAAATCTTCTCCCCCAATCTCTTCCTTGTCATAAAGACCCCCATGGCCTTGTCAACAGACACCACATGTCACTTGGGTGTATTTGGCATTACGACTGATACAACATTATGCTACACTGCAAGGGCCTCAACCACATCTGTAGTAATAAACTCAGCTCTACCTTAAACACTTTTGAATAAATTGATGTGAATGAATGTTTAAAGCAGGTTTCCATTTACAACCATGAGCTCTGCATAAGGCAGGAGATACCACCTCAATTTTGAGAGAGCTGATGGCTTTCCCTGCATGAAACCTCCCTCTGGCTTTACATGCACCTGCTCTGACGAAGAACTGTGCCTGTCACTAGAATTGGGTACAATCCCAACTCAGCTGCCATCCTTCCTGCAATGATCAGGGTTGACTACAGAGATCAAACTGCCACAGAAGAATAAACAACAACAAAAGTGGACAGAAATAGGGCCTATGGGGTGAGGGCTGGAGGGAAAAGGTGGAAATACTAAAGAAAGAGAAAAAACACTGAGCTAAATAAGAGAATGCAATAGTTCTTGGCAGACAGATTAGACATAAAGTCATTTTTTTAAAAAAAAATTTGAAACACACAGTTTTATGTCTGAAAACTAATGTAATCATTATAGGAAAAGTTATAAAAATTAGAAATAGAAGATACATTATTCAACTGTAAGAAAAAGAGCAAGCTTTAGTCATGCACACTTCTATGACATGTCAATAATTTTCAGACATACACATTATTTCCAGAAGATACAAGAGACGTTTCAGCCCTGGACCCTGTCTCAGTCATCTGTGTCCATGGCATTGACTTCTGGAGATTTCTCAAGATCGAAGTTAAAGAGACTCAATGGGGAAGGTAGGTGGCTTGTGGTGAATGGTAACTTACTTCTGACTAGAGGTTTCCTACAAGAACTCTGGTTAATGGCATTGTCTATGGAGTGATGACTATAGATTTCTTTCCCTCAAATTTTTATTTAAAAAAAAGGTAAACACATTGCAAACTGAAATAATTTTTCAGATAAGGCAGCTTTCCATACTATTTTCTCAATATCGAGTAGCTAGATGATGCTGAAATGATCAGAGGTGAACTTAAGATGACTTAAAACACACATCTCACAATTTTGACTTTTTTCAGGATGAAAGCTGTAAGTTTTCTCATGTCGAGAATCAGCAGATGAATAGTTGAGAATATCTGAATAAACATTCTGAGGACCGTTCCAGTAGCTGTGGCACATATAATCTCAGTAAATCTCCATAGCAGTCCTGTTAGATAAGCACCATTAGTCACATTTTTACAGATCAGAAATCTGAGACTAAAAGGTTCATTGCAAAGAAGTAAAAGCCAAAATTGGGACCATGACTTTGACCTCATTTAACTCCATTTGTTTATTGTAATCGTGTTGATTTGCACCAACTCTTTACTCCTTCACCCAGGTTCTCTACTTCCAGGCCCCTCTTCTCCATGAATACTTCCTGATTTCAGCAGTCTGTATCAATCACTCTTCTCTGAAGCAGTTTTCATCTCTGTCATGAGGTATCTCCAGGTTAGCAATGGTTCTATTTTTCTTGTTTTTGTAAGGTTCACTTTTGTCTTCCATCTAGTAAATACTCCAATATGATGTTTTGCCTGAAGATAATACAGTATTACATAGCTATCTCAATGTATTTTGGCAATGAATAAATTTGATAAGCAACTTCACTTAGGCCTTTATTTTGTAAAAGTTAAAATTAAAAGTTGCAATAAAAAGTTAAAATTATACTTATCACAATACAGTTGAGCAGGTTTTGAACTGAAGTTCACTGAATGTCTGGTTCTATGCTAAGCATTGTAAGACTTAAAGACTTTTGGAATAATAAGTTTCTGAATTTCCACATATACTCTTGTAAAGTATTCTGTAATCATTTTATGAATTATTTCCACATGGTGCAATACTATTGGGTGTTCATATTCCCCCTTGTGAATATCCGAGAGGACATTGCATTTCCTTAGAGTATCACTCCATTCTGAGCTAGATGATGAATTTAAGATTGGCTCCACCCATTCACAGCTAAGGATGGGTTTAATTAGAATAAGCCAAGGAGCATTTTCCATTACCTGGGTTCTATTACCTAAGGCCTGATTAGAGATGAGCCTACCACATTTCGCCAGGGTCTCTTCTTCTCTCCTGAGTTTTCCTTACTTTTGATGATTCTATTACTTACAGTGCCCTAGACAGAGCACTCCAAAATGAGAACAAAGATATAACTCCTTAGCATACTGCTGTAATTTCAATTACAATTACACCATGCGGTCTCTCTGTTTCCTCTTTCTGCCTGTGGTAGTTCAGTTTCCTCATGAAGTAAAAGCAATCGAGTCTTCTTCCATGCTCAAGCACATTTGATGGCTCCATTGCCTAAAGGATCGTTTCCTGCTTGTTCAGCTTGAGTTATCATTTCCTGTAACTCTACCTAATTCCCACAATGTCCTGGTCACTCTTTCTCAAACAAGGAGTGCTACTAGTGTTTAAGGTAACATAGTTCTTGCCACTGTGGAACTGCCTCACAGATGACAGAATATTGAACATCCCTGGGTGGTCAGTAGTTAGTGTCACTAATGTGCCGCATCAGTGTGAAAATGAAAATCACTACATGCATTCCTAAATGTCTCCCGGTGTTTGATACAAATTTCAGACAAGAAACTTCAACCTTACTCTTCAATTCCCAATAGGTTGAAGCTTCCGTAGACTCTTTACCTAAACCTCAGAGAATAGTTCTGGACACACACTAACCATTATATCAACTTTTATATAAATGATTTAATTGATGCAGTAAGAATTGTCTCAAAGATGGATCTTGACTACTTCTTATATTTTGAATGGGGCTAGACAAATCCCAATATAAAACAAATGGTTTTTTAAATATATTTTATTCCTAATTTCAAATCACTTACTCTCTTATTGGAGGGAAAAAATCACCCATATGCAAAGTAAATTAATTGAACAGGGAATAATAATTAAAGACATATTAAAAAATGTCACACTTTAGGATAAGATTAAATATTTAGTAAGTTAAAAAGATTGGTTTCCAAAAATATATGTATAAATTCAATATAGCTGAATTATAAAAAGGTTTTAAGCCTAGTGTGTTTTGGATTTTCTATAAATAAGATGAGTCACTTTTCCAGGGCTTTAAAACTAGGTATAAAATTTATAATAATAATATTTTATCATGTATACTTCCCTAAAATATGCCAGTTCTATTAATTCTGGAAACAGAGGTGCAAATATCTTTCCTTGGCGACATTTGGAGTGTTAATAGGGGATTCTTTATCTTTTTTTACCTTTCTAAAAATGTGACATACACAACATATAATTTTCCACCTTGGGCATTTTTAAATATCTAGTTCAGTATCACTAAATATATTCATAGGGTCATGCAACCGTCATCATATTATCCATCTCTCTACAGTAATTCTTTCATCTTTAAAATTGAAGAAAATTCAGGGAAAAACCTTATGATATTGTATTTTGCAATGATGTCTCAACTATGACCGCAAAGTCATAGGCAACAAAAGAAAAAACAAAATAGATGAGTTAGACTCAGCAAAAGAAAATATGTACACTTAAAAAGATACTGTCAACACATAAAATAAGCAACCACCCACAGAATAAGAACACATATTTGTAAAGCAACTATCTGACAAAGAGTTAAAATCCAGAGTATGTAGAAAAGTTCTAAAATTGAACAACAAAGAAACAATATAATCCAACAGTAGTATCTTGCTAGACCTTCTAGTACTCTGTTGAATAGGAGAATGTGATTATTCATGTTTGTGCTTGGTTTTAGGAGGAAAAGATTACAAACTTCCAGCATTTAATATTTGATGTGAATTTTTTGCATATGGCTTTTCTTTTGTTGAGGTATTCCTCTACTCCTTTGTGTGTTGAATGTTTTTAACGTGAAAGGTGTTGTCTTTAATCAAATGCTTTTCTGTATCAATTGGATTAATCATGTATTCCCCACCCCCACCCCTTCATTCTCTTAATGCAGTAATGCCCTGGTTAATTTTTATGTTGAATTATCCTTGAACTCCAAGAATAAATTTCACTTGGCCATGGCTTTAAATCCTTTTAGTATGGCTACTCAATTTAGTTTGCTAGCATTTTGTTAGAGATTTTTGCATCAAATATTCATAAATCATAGTAGTTTCTTAGTTTGACTTTGGGATTAGGACAAAGGCTGGCCTCATACAGTGAGTTGAGCAGCATTCCCTTTTCAATTTTGGGGAAAAGTTTAAGAAGAGTTTGTAGTAGTTTCTTTTAATGCTTGGCAGAATTCACCAGTGAAGCCATCAGGTCCAGGGCTTTTGTTTGTTAAGAAATCCTTTTTTTTTTTTTAATTTATTTTTTTTATTGGTTGTTCAAAACATTATAAAGCTATTGACATATCATATTTCATACAATAGATTCAAGTTGGTTATGAACTCCCAATTTTACCCCAAATACAGATTGCAGAATCACGTCGCTTACACATCCACATTTTTACATAATGCCCTATTAGTAACTGTTGTATTCTGCTACCTTTACTATCCTCTACTATCCCCCCTCCCTCCCCTCCCATCTTCTCTCACTACCCCATGTTAAGAAATTCTTGATAACTAACTCAATTAATTTGCTAGTTATAGGTATGTTCATATTTTCTCCTTCTTCGTGATTTAGTTTTGATACAGATTTTGTATTTCTAGGAATTTCTTCATTTCATCTAGGTAATCCAATTTGTTGGCATGTAAGTATTCATCATACTCTTATAATCCTTTTTATTTCTGTCAAATTGGCAGTAATGTCTTTGCCTTTTATTTTGATTATAATAATTTAATTCTTCTTTCTTTTTGTTTTGAGTTTATCTAATTAAATTTATATTCCTTATATTGATGTTCTCAGTGAATTGGTTTGGGTTTTGTTGATTTAAACTACTATTTTTTAAATTCTCTTTTTCATTTACCCATGATCTGCTGCATTTTATTTCATTGTCCTCCTTCTAGTTCCTTGACTTCTAATGTTAGGTAATTGATTGGGCATCTTTGTGAGCACCCTTGATCAAGCAGAAGGACTGCACTCTTCATCTAACTACTCACTCATTGCTGGTTCACAGCAGTATGGAACAATCACAAGGATTTTATTAACAACCTAACAATAAATTTTTGGTTTTTTCCTGATTGAATATTATGTTAATTGAAATTCAATCTTCATTCATTAAATATTTATTGAGCTTGTATTATATATGTCAGGAAATCTTTTAGGACTAAAATATGTTATATAGAAGGAGCCATAACTATAGATTAGCTTATGAATGGAAGGAGGAGAAAAAGAGAGAAAGAGATGGAGGGTGGAAATGAATATGGTAGGAGACAGACACAGAGAGAGAGAATGTCTGGTATCGTCTTGGAGATAAAATTTCCTGGCAGAGGTATTATATCTGTCCTGAAGTGAAAGAGTGCACGGCAAGCTCCAAGGCAGAAGGCCAGTATAGTTAGAGTGACAGTATCTGGAGCATAAAGGGCAGCAGAGGAGACCATGGCAGAGGGTGACCAGAGGCTAGTTCATACAGGGTCATGAAGTCATAATTCCTAGCAAGGTTTTACTCTGAGGAAAATGAGTAGCTTTGGGACAGTTTCACATGATGTCCTGTATTAATACTAACAATCCATATTCTCTTTCTCAGGGGTCATCCTGGACTATGTCTTGAGCATATAAAACTACTCATTGATACCACAGTCTGACCTTTGGAGACTGGATTCAGCAAGAGTTCTGTAGAAATCTTGGAATTGACTTTAAGCTACATAATCCTGGACAACATTGCTTAGCATTTTTTTCTAAAAGGATGCCTAGTTTAAAAGTTTATCTCAGAAGATGATTTGATTTGGTAATACCAAAAATACACCTGGAGAGACTACCAGAGCACCAGCTATACAGCAGATGTCCAAACAGCAACTGGTAATGGTTGGGTTGATTTTCCATGTAGCAAGACACTTTAAAATAAAGTTTCATGGAAGAGCTTGAATCCTCATTGTTCTATAGTTTAATGACTCATTCTATCATAAGTCTCTCTTGAGAAGTGAGGAGCTATGTTTCTCAGTCCCTTTTTTCATATAGCTCCAAATTCACAAGGTAGAAAGGAAGAGAGGGCATTGCTTTTGGGAGGTCATGAAAATCAAAATCAAATCTTTGAAGCTCCCACTTCAAAAGGTAGACTGGGACGATGAGAGGTCATTATGTAAACTAGAGGATGGACAGTTTTCCAGCCAATTCCTCAGGTCAGTGCTTCAAGCTAAAGGCATCAGTGACAACTTCTCCAACCTTGTGTCTAGAATCATCCCGACCTTCTTCTTCCCTGTGTGAGCCCTAATTCTTATGTTCTAACTTTTAATATCTATATCAGGGAAGCTCTGATTTCATGAAACTTGGACTAATTCATAGGCAATAGCCCATACGGAAATCTCAGATGCCTTTTCAGGGCTCAAGTGAAGTCAGCATGGAAATTCAACTCCATCCTGACAAGCAGGTGTACATCAACCAGGTGTGCAACTTTCTTTTATGAAACCTCTCTTTGGAAATCTTAGCAAAATGTGATATACAGATATCCCTTGAAGAGGCCTTTCATTAGTGTGGATAAGGACTAAGAAAATCTTTAGAAAGCCCAGTCAAGTCAGGTTGGCTGTGAAACACCTGTTTCACAGAAAACTTACAATGTTCCAAATCTCACTTTTTTTTTTACCACTTCTAAAAGAACTAAATTGCATAAGGCAGAACTTTTTCCAGAATTAAAAATTAACTTAGATGTCAAAATAAAACCCCAGAATTTAATTTATCATACAAGCTATATTCTCGAATAGAATCTAATGGACCAAAACAGATAAAGCAATTAAATGGGAAATGCTAGGAATTAATCTTATTTAAAGAGGCAGTCAAGATGGAATTCATATTTTTAAAGATACAACAACCAGGAAAAAAATATAAAAAAGTTTCCAAGCTCAGCTAGCAGTGCTATAATTTAAAATAATAAAGCATTATAAGTACCTAATTTATTCATTTTCTGCAGGTGCTATTTGTTAATTTTGACATTCCTTTCAGTTTTGATTGCATGTAACTTTTTTTCTCTTTGGGGATATTTTACATTTTTTCCCTGTTACTTGCTAAATTTTTATGGTAATTGTGGGTATGCTAAGTAAAGTGGACGAGTATGGAAACTTTGAAAAAAATTTAAGCTTAAGCCCTATGCTTCTAGAATATTCTGTCAAATAATCTGACTGTGCCTCAGTTTCTCTTGTACATGGTGAGAACCTCATGCAGTAATGAGATGGTGAAAATATTTCTTAAACGACTGGGGATGCAGTTCAGTGTGAGAGCGCTTACCTAGCATGTGTGTGAACCTGGGTTCAATTACCCACACTGCGAAAGAAACAAACAACCAACCCACAAAAAAAAAAAAAAAAAAAAAAAAAAATTAAAGCATTCTAATCTTTACTGTTATTGTCACTGATTGATAGAGTGCCTGTGTTGTAAGGCCTGGTCTTGGATTTACCTTACTATTGCTTCCACAGCCAGTTTGCCCTGATTCCTACCCTGGGTTATAGGCAGAATGCTCAGTTTCTTCTCTTAATCCTATCCCCTCTCAACTGTGACAGCTTTGGCAAACCTATTCTCTTTGTGCCTTGGTTTCTTCATCTATGGGGATAGTAATAGGACCTACCTCACAGAGATTTTTGTGCTGATAAAATAAGATTTTGTAAGGAAAATACTTCAAATATTAGCCGGTACATAGGAAACATTAATACAGATTAGCTATTATAAAATTGTTGCTGTTATATAAGTTTTATTTGGCTTAATCTTAAATATGTCTTCAATTTTCAAAGGTTTATTTGTACTTTTAAAATTCCCTTTGTACTTGTAAATTGTAAAATAGACCAACAAAAAGTAAAACTCAAAACATTATTTAGTGGATATTGACCCCTAAAAAATTCTCCACTGGAAAATAAAATGTTTATGAGGTCTCAAGGTAAACTGTATGATTAAAAGAAATCAGATGGTGGGGGAAAATGCTTTGCCCTCCCAACCACACAAGAGGGACCCTGATGTCTCCCTTCTAGCTACTTCAGAATCCCTGTGGGAAAGTCATAATCATAATCTCTGCCTACTGTTAACTCTGCTCCTAGTTCCTGTTTTTTTTGTTTGTTTGTTTGTTTGTTTGATTTTTTGCTGAAGTGTCTCCTTCCAAAACATTTTCATATTGTCAGCAGATTTGTCTCCCTAAAATGCCTCTTGAGAAGTGGGGCCTCCAATGTTCAAATGCAGTTGGCTCTTCTGGCCTTCAAAGTCATCCACAGGCTGCTTGCCCCTTCCAGTGGTCTATATGAGAGTTCTGGATACTCTCTTCAAAATCAGTTCACTTCCTCCTATTAGCTTCTGATCACCTTCTGTCATGTTGACTTCAGACTCCTGTGCTGTGGATTTCCCTGTTCCTTACACTCTCTGTTCTCCTCCACGTTCACCCAATCCTGTCCACTGTTCAAGATGGTACCCAAGTACCACACAACTTAACAAAGGCTTCTCTGTGCTTTGCTCCTCTAAATGGTAGTTTTTTGGTATATACCCCTAGCAATTGGAAAGGGTGATCCTCTTGTGCACACTATTTTATCTCCCAACTATGTTTTAAGAGCCCCTAAGGTGGACTCAATGTATTATATACCCAGCAACACAAAGTTGCTGACTTATTTTTTGCTGTATTGCTTAATTTGTTAAGACTTTTTTTTGTCTTAATTGAAATCTTTCCCTTTCTTCCTTCTTCATAAGCCCTCTCACTTTATGTATCTGAGGCTGATGATAATGTTATCTCTTTTCACAACAAAGTTTTTTATTTATTGAAATGAGCTCTTACAAGTTTTTACTATCAACATATATTGTCTTAATAGTTACTCCTTGGAGTCATATTAAGTTAATGGAATTTCAAAATTAACACTATGGATAAATAGCTGGTTAGCTAAAGTCAAATTAGTTTATATAGCAAGTTTGGTTTTATAATCAGTTTTGCTCCTGCTATAAGATTTAGAATAGTATTTAACAATGGTGAATAAAATAAGTACACTAATTATAAGAGAGAACAATTGACTTAATTCTCTTTCCAGAAAATGGGTGGAAATCCAGAAAATTCTACTGAAGAGTAAAGAACAACTAGGCAGTCACTATAGAGATATTTCTGAGGTACCTAAGCCAAAACCATAATTACTTTAGCTACTGCTTATGAAATTAAATACTGGAACTGACTAGAATGATAAATGCTACCTAAGAATGAATGTTTGTTGTTTACCTGAAAAATAAAGAAAGAAGTCATATAAAGTTGGCCAGATTGCCAGGCAAAGTAATGTGAATAGACTTGTCTGGTTGAGTCATAGAAGACCTAACTCTACATTAATTCAACTCATGGAAATGAATGCTTGTTGGAATTTACTTAACAAAATAAACTCACAGAATGCATACTGTTTGGTATAAAATTAAAATACGGAAGTATAGTAAAACGGTGGAAACATTATACTTTGTGAGGTAGCAGCATTACAGAATGTCATTTCAAATGCAATATAAGATTCCTAATTATGATAAAAATTGTGTTTTGCATGTGTCTAAAGTGGCTGCTCTTAAACTGGACATCTGAAATGTGGTGAGGACTAAGGGAGTGTTGTAGCAGACCTGTAGAAAAGTGACGCAATGGTATGATTGACATTACAAATGAACACATTCAATGAGGGAGATAGGCAGGTACCAAAGAACCATGTGTTCCATATATGGGAAGTTATAAGATACAAGTATAGATGAGTGTTTCTAAGCAATCATTCTAGGCAGGCATAGCTTGAATTAATGAACAAGAAAAGAATGAAAAATAAACAAAGAGGAAATATTCAAATTGGGCTTGTGGAATCTACAGAGCAATTTTTAAATGATATATTTATTTTATATTGTGTTAAAACAAACTTAACATAAAATTAACCACTTTAATCATCTAGACTGTACTATTTGTGAGACTCTACAATAATTTTTGGTTCATGTATGTTTTACTTATCTTATCATGTTTTCAAAATTGATCAATTTTGTATCATGCATTGAAATTTCATTCATTTTAAGGTGTAATAATAATCTATTATTTGTATATCCACTCTTCTATTGATGGAACAGTTGGTTTGCTTCCATCTTTTGCCTAATATGAGTAAAGGTACAATGAATGTGGGTATACAAATATTTTAACATCCCTCCCTCCTTTCCATTTTTCTGGGTATAAACTTAGAAGTACAGTTTCTGGATACTATAGTAATTCTGTGTTTAACGTTTAGAGAAATCACTAAACTTTAGGTTTTCCACCATGCATTTACTATTTTACATTTGCACCAACAGTATGCATGGGTTTCAATGTCTCCTCCTTTTAGGTAACACTTATTATTTCCAACATTTTTGATAATAAAATATAATAGGTGAGAGTATAAAATGATATCATTCTTAAATATTAACATGAAAAGGAGTTCAAGATTTCATTCTTTGGTGAAAGAAAGTCTAGGTCTAAAGGAAGATGTATTTTGTAAAAAATGCAGGGAGAATACTCATATGGTATCCAAGACCTTACATAATATGGCCTATCTCTGTATCTCAATTAGACACAGGTAAGTTGTTCTCATTAAGGATTTGAATACAATGTGTTTTTCATATATTTATACTTTATAGTGCTTTGCACGTTCTGTGATACAGCTCAGAGGTCAAGGACTTTTTCACACTCTGCCTCATAGAAGGTTGTGACACATTTCCATCAGTGCCCTTTCCTCTCTGTGATGATGGTTCTCATAGACAGACATATATCCCCTCTGGTGGAAACATCAGGCTGACACAGAGGAGGCATAGAGAAAGAATGATGGAATACAGAGGTCATGTAGGATTTTAAAAATCTCTAGGTAGTACTGCATTAATGTACATAATTTTTAATATGTTAAAAATAAAATAGAAAGTTCCTAGGTTTGTGTATTTTATATACCAGGGTAGTCTCTGCTAAATCTGTGTTTGAAGAAACATTATTTCTTAAAATCAATTATGTAATCAGTTAATCTCCTTGACATTTATTAATAAATTCATAACATGTGTCCCTTTTTTTGAAGAAAATGTGGAAGAAATGTATTACTCATGTTTGGTAGAACTCACGGTCTGTGAAAGGAAGAAATTTTGAACATCGTAACGTGACAGCATATAATTAGATGTTGGAGAAGTATGGTATAAACTATTAGTGCTGCAGAAATAATTAGAATGAAAGGAAGAGTAAAAAAAAGATGTGAGTGAGGCTTCAAAACAGAGAAAAGAATAGAGGGGATCTTGAAAAGTGAGAAGGATTTATTGAAGTGGAGGAGGAAAATTTGAGCATTCTGTTACCACTGGAAATGATGAACAAAGATGTACAAAGAGTGAAATGTGAAGGGATGTTTGCAGGACTGTTAGAAGATGAGGTTAGCAGATCTGAAATAGATATGATGAAGTACATCTATTTTATTATATTTCAAATATAAGAAACAATGTCTCTTAAAATGTAGATTATAGCATAGACTACTCTGGTGTATAGAATACACCAACCTAGGAACTTTCTATTTTATTTTTAACAAATATATATACTAGCAAGCTAGGAAAACATAACAGAAAGTTGATGTGTGGTGGTCTTTGAGTATTTTAAAAGATAGAGCAGCAAGCAAGATAGTTGAGGTAGTTAGTATCCTCCCATTTGCCAAAGGCACTACTATATCAAGGGGAGATAGCTGTCTACCTTGTTCCTATGCATTTAGTCAATAAAACCAATCACTATTTACATGGAAGTGAGGATTATCTGATACAAATAATGGATGTGATATTTACTGCACTACACTTTGGTTTGTTCAAACAGAGGGAAATGGTCCTAGAATGCGGATGAATATGATCCATCTGAGAAGGTGGTGTGTTCTGAATACAATGTTTGTTTCTCTCTATTCTACTCACTTAAGAATATTTTGAATGTGGCACTGCCAATAAGCAGTAAAATAAAATATTCTTCTGGGATTAGAAAAGTAATTCAAAAGGCATAAAATTATATTCTGATTTTTCACTTCACAAAAATACAATCACTTTGAGTTACAGATTTAAAGAAAACACTTTGTGAGTATTTTATAGTGACTGTATTCCCTAAAGAAAGGAACAGAGAAACCTTATTCTGGGACTAGAGATGGAGCAATGATAGTTGTAAGATGTGAGCTACTTTGCTTTCTCCAAAAAGTATTATTATTTGACAATCATACTGTAATTTGATGACTGCTGCAATGAAATCCAGTTACATGTTTGTGTGGGTGTACATTTTGCTGGAAGAAGAAATAGCGCAATGAAAACTTTCCAAAACACAGATGTGCCCTTCATCCACCACGCTAACTATGTTGGAATGTGAACTGATAATCCATTTGCCTTAGTACCTGGGAAGAGAATCCTGATAGTGGGTAATATCCAGTCACAGAGATAGATAACATGATTCCTTCAAATATGGGTACACATCACGATTCATGTGCTTGAGGACTACAAGCAATCTCTGTAACATAGAAGTCATGGAAATAACACTCTAGATCTGAAAGAGAAAAACGTGTCAATGTGTTTATCACAGTACAGATCAATGTTAGATGCCCAGGGGCCTCATCCCAAAAATTTATGTCTAAATATATGGAACTGCATATACATTTGTATGGAACATAAAATAAATTATATTTTCAATAACAATTGATCATACTACGAAATTCCTACAATAGTTTTCCCACTTAAAAATATACTGTGAAGCAAGACATGGTGGCCCACATCTATAATCCTAGCAGCTCAGAAGGCTGAGGCAGAAGAATCATGAGCTCAAAGCCACCTCAGCAGCTTAGGGAGGCCATCATCAACTTATCAAGACACTGTCTCTAAGTATAAATAAAATATTAAAAAGGGCTGGGGATGTTGCTTAGTGGTTAGGTGCCACTGGGTTCAATCTCTGGTACAAAAAAAAAAAAAAAAAAACCAACCACAAAAACCATGAAAGTCAATTTCAAATCAAATGGCAACAAAAAAATGTATTGGGGAAAATTCCACATCAATATATACAGGTAGATATCTCTGATTATCCTAATGACTGCCTTTTATTCTACTACATGGTTTATACCATAACATGTTGTCCTCTTTTTCTTTTATAAATGCTACAGTAGAAATGCTTTTTTTTTTATTTTGGGGAGATTTTCTCAGATAAATGTTAAGAAAATGGAATACTCAAATAAAGAGACATTTTTCCATTTTGGTGGATGCAGCCAATTACTCTTCAAATAGGTTTTACCAATCTACAATCAAAACGAATTCGTAACATTGATCATTTTTCTATATACTTACCAAACTCTGTATTAGCTATTGAATAAATTTTGCCAATATGGCTTTAAAGGGATGCATTTTGTTTTAATTTGTTTTTAACTTTCTGTGTCTTTAGGGTTACCCTGAGCTGCAGAAATACAGGGCTTCACACAAGCCTCCTATGTCTGTTTCTACCCCAGGACTTTTATACATACAATACCTTGTTCTATAATGAACTTCCTTAAATGAAATGTGCCTGACTCTTGCTAAATATTCTGTTTCCTCAGTATTGATCCTCAGAAAAGGTTTCCACAGCGTCCTATTGAAATTTTTCACCGTTCCTCCTTTTCTCTCTGCTTTCTATCATTTTAATTTTCTACATTTTCTTAAAAGTGCCTGGATTCATCTTTTAATCAGTTTCTTTTCCCATTAGAATATATGCTTCTGGGATAGGACACAGACTTTACTTTTTCCAAATACATAATTCTCTTATTCAATATCATTTATTGAGTATTCCATCATTTCTTCTCCTAATAGGAATCTTTTTCACACAATGAATTCTCTTGAGTTCCTGAGGCCATTTCTTAATTCATTTCTCTTTCCCACCAGTCAGATTATATTATGCAATAAAACCCCATTTTTCAAATTATTGCTCTTTTTACTCTCATTTGGAATCAGAGAAAGGTTTTCTTCATGATTCTTGTACAAATGTTTTTGATAAAACTCATGTCCATAATTTTGAAATAAATTTAAAATAAAATAAATAAGACAAACTAAGGACAGAGAAAAACACAGGTTAAAATATGCATTGATATTTTAAAACTTAATGATAGATACAAGTATAACGTGAAATTAAATCTGTAAATTTTCCAAGTTATTGAAAGAAGACAAAGAGTAGGAGATAAAATGTGAAAGATAGAAAATAAAAAATATCAGAGGAATGCATATCAAAAGTTTTTTTATATATATATAAAAAAGACAGACATAAGCTACAAATGTTCATTTGCCCAATGCAGCTGATAAGAAATTGAAAAGTTTTGACCTAAACAAAAAGATCTAGAATTAATGTAGAGGGAAAGGATACAGGGAGGAAAGAAGGGGGGGGGAAGAAAGAGGAGAAAGGGAAGATGGAGGGGAAGAGAGAAGAAAAGAGAGAGGAAAGGAGAGAGAGAGAGAGAACAAGAAGCAATGATCCTCGTGAAAGTATCACATGTATGGAAATCTGGAATAATCACCTTGTATGACTAAAAAGGTTATGTTTATAAAATAAAGGGTATACAAATTACCATGAGATTATCTTTCCATAGGCATGTAAGGCAAAATTTGTTGTTGAAGTAGGATATTTGAATTTCACACCATTGGTGTTTCACAGATTAAGGAGGCAAACTTACAAATCGGTTTAATAGGTAAAGTCCAAACTCTCTGCTTTGGGGAAGAATATAAAAGCACAAAATCATCTAGATTGTATTACAAGATTTCAACAAACAGCTTAAAGTAAATATCCAAAGTTACAAGAGAGAAAAGAAAGTACAACCAAAATTATGACACATTTTTCTAAATAGTTGCTAGAGTTTGAAACCCCCCTGGAGCTACTGGGAGGTGGGAACTTGAGGAGGTGGAACCTAGGGGCGGTTCATTGAAAGGGATTGAGGGACACAGTCCTATCCTCCTCTTTTTCTTGGCTATGTGCTATCACCAGGATGTGCTGCCTCATCACAAGCCCAAACCAATGAGGTCAACTGATCATGGATTAAAACTTCCAAAACTGTGAACCAAAATAAAACTTTTTTCTTTGTAAGTTTATTCCTCAGGTTTTATGTTATAGTCATAGAAGGCTATTTAACAGAACAATCTGTAGATTACACACTTTGAAACAATGAGGAAGAATAGGATGAAGTTAAAAAAATTAACAACTAAGGATGAAATAAGCAAAATTAGCATATTAGTTTAACTTATTTGGAAAACAAATAATACAGAGAGGAAAAAAATGATGACTAACATGCAACAGAAGTATAACAGCAGAAATATTAAGAATTAGTAAAAGAGAGATTATATATACACAAGTGAAATAGAAATAATACTAAGGGAAAATTATCTACAGTTACGTATGCATACATGAACAGAATAAAATTTTCAGAAAAACTGTGACTATAATAGACCCAGGAAGAAATATAAATCTTAGTAGTTGGAATTTATAAAAGAAATTGAAAAAAAAACTATCAAATAATTATTATTTTCCCAATGCTGGGATTGAACCCAGGGCACTAATAACATATGCTAGGCAAGTACTCAACCATTGAGCTACATCTTCTATTAAATAATTACTTTTAAAATGCTACTTGATCTACTTGTTTCAATGGGTGAGTTATGTCTAACTTCCACAGACAGGAAAACTTCCCTATAATATCAGGAGGTGAAAGGTTTCCAAATTCATTTTAAGATACTAGAAAAAAATATAGTGACTTTAAGTCAGATAAATGAAAGATTAGAAATGAAACTATTAATGAAAGTCACCTCTAAATATTGACAAGTTATAAATAACCTAAATTTAATATTAGTCAAAATGCTTACTGAAATGAAAATAAATTATTTCCCAAATATGATATTTGTTTCACATCAAGAATCAAGATTATATATAAGGTGGGTGCTCCTGCACCACTTGAAAATATTGTTTGGAATAAGAAGACAATAGAAGTTGAAAGTTTAAAAAAAAAAGAATGAGTAATGAAAAATTTGAGAAAAGTTATCAATAATGGAAGATGATGTGACTCCACTTGGAAAACCCAATAAAACCAATTTCAAAAATATTACAAACAACATGAAAATCTGTACATTTCTTTTCTACCACATTATATTATTAGAAGGTATAAAAAGAAAATATACAGGTGAAAATTGCATAAAATACAAAATATCTGTAATGCAAATAAAGAATATTTTTATCTAGCATGTATATAAAAAACTATCAGACATTATGGAGGGACCTGTTTAAAAAATGAATAAGCTGAAATACATATATCTCTGTTGATCAAGAAGGCTCATTTTAATATTAGATATTTGCAGATTTTCTACAAAATGATTTAAAAATGTAATTCTGCTCAAAATCTCAGAGGATATCAGAGGATGTAAACTGTAACAGGGTAATTATAAAATTTATCTCAACAAATAAAATAGCTGAAAATGCCCAAGATATTTTTGAAAAAGAACAGTGAGAGATTTCGACATCAGGCATTAAAGTCTTAATATAAAAGTGGAACAATTAAAACAACATGATGTAGATAGGAGAATATAATTGTTACTCATGCCACTGTTGTCTCTCCCCTAGAAATCCCCACTTTGGGTCTTTGTCTTCCTGCAATCTCTTCCCCATCTAACAGCTGGAAGCATCATTAGAAGATGACTACATATCCTGCAGTCCTTCCATTTAAAAATATTTCATCATTTAAATTATAATCTAAACTTTTCTCCATGTCTCAAGGTCTTAGCCAGACAGCTTGCTGCACTTACCTCTCCTTCTCTCAAAGGCTGAGCTGCCTCTGCCTTCCTGAGAGTCTTTGGTGGGTCTTATCTAGAAGGCAATTCCCACCTGATTCCTTTCTGCCCATCCCTGGGACTTCAGCCTAAATATCTCCTCCATGACTCAACTTTCCAAAGTAGCTGTCTGTGTTTCTTTTATTGATGCTGCTTTTTCGTTTACTTCAGATCACACTCTGTGTTTGTTTACTTGTATGTCTGTTTCACTAGATGTTTGGAAAGAACCAGCAAAGTCTAGTGGCAAAGCCATCTTCACCCTGGATCACTTCTGCTGTGGGTGAGATGTATGGATGCATCTTCCACCTCTAGCCGGGCAGTCTGCCAGAGAAGCCCAAGTACCTTCTTTGTTTCAAGGGGCCATTTCTGTAGCTCTCATGGGCTTTCCCTCAAATAAAGAGTTCTGGGGGTCAGCATATATTCTTTTGGTCCAATTTCTTGGGGAAATTGTTCTCCAATTCCCTCCTTTCACCACTTCTGACCATTTTGTTTTAAGACTGTCTGTTTTCCTGACGATGTTTCAATGAGCCCTGTTTCCCTAGAAAAGAGCGAAGATTAAGCAATTCTCCTTATCCCTTTGTATTCTCCAAACAGCTTACTACAAAGAACTGCCTTGTTCCATATGGCATGGATACAACTCTTGTACATCTGCTGTGATAGCTTTCCATCATTGTAAACAGAACAACTTAACTATCTATTTTGAGTTCACAGTTTCAGAGGTTCAGTCCACCATCAGAGGACTCCATGGGTTTGGGCCAGAGGCATTATGACAGAAGGTCATGACAGCAGAAAGCTGCTCACCTCTAGGTAGCCAGGAGGCAGAGAGAGAAAGTGAAAGGAGCCAGGAAGACAAGATATAATCCCCAGGGCATGTCCCACCATCCTAGAGTTACCAACCAGTACCGTAGTGCTTTCAAATTATTAATCCATTAAATAGATTAATGCACTGATTAGCTCATAGCTTTCATAATCTGATCATTTCACCTCCTGCATCAACAGAGGAGCTGTTGGGGGACAGATTTATATTCAAATCATAACACCTGCCTTGTTTACCTATGACAAAGCCAGACCTAGGCCCTCCACATTTCCATCACACAGGGATCAGCCCTCACTACCACTCCTGAGAACGGCCTCAGAGAAAACCTTCTCTGATCTGATCTACTGTCCTATTATCCCACCGCCATTCATTTTACTTCCTCACACTCCATTTTATTTAGTCTTGTTTCACTAGAGACCCCAGCAAATCTAACAAGGGGAAATTTCACCCTCGGTGCAACAGGTCTCTCTCTTATTGCTGTGGTTTCTTTCTCCGCCTCAAGATGCCCCTTTCAAAGACAGCCTTCCTTTATCAGGTTTGGGTTTGTTTTCTCTATGACATTTCCCCTCTCCTTCATCAGAAACAGGTCCACCCTTTGCCCTTCTCTTTGAATTCTTTTTCTTTTTTTTTCCTTATTCTTTCATATATATATAAATTTTTAGTTGTAGTTGAACACAATATATTTATTTATTTATTTTTATGTGGTGCTGAGGATCAAACCCAGTGCCTCACACGTGCCAGTGCTAGCCCAGTGCTCCACCACTGAGCCCCAACCCCAGACCTTTTGTTATTCTCTCACAAGAGGTTTCACTGCTCTTGGGGAACCAGGTTACAAGTCATTAGCAATTCACCTAGTAAAGTAAGGAAACTCTGCAATTTAAAAGAAAATATGTTGAATCTATCTTCTGCAGCAACCCTCACATAGGAGAGAAGTGTGAGCATTCACCTTATCTTGTATGTGGCAAAGCTGTTCAACATGTGCATTCCATTTAATCCAATAATTCCATTTACAGAAGCTGTTCTAAGGAAATACTAGGATATAGCTCAAATTTCTTTGAAGTCTTCATATACTTACATTGTTATTTACAACAACAAAAAAAATGAGGAAGGGAAAAATAAAACCTAATCAAAAAGAGAATTGGTACATAGAAAACCGTCTTTAATAACTTATTTGCAAAAAAAAGAATTTAACACATGAAAATACCTATAATATATACTAATGATGTAAAAATATAAATACATAGAATAAAATTTTAATTTAAAAAAGTGCATAATTTTTATTTTTATATTTACACATATTTTCACAAATGCACTTGACTTTCTCTACATTTAAAAGGAGAAAAAAACACATTTTTGCTTGTTTTTGGTAAATTTCAGGTAAAAATTTATAAATTGATCTACTGTGTTTCAGTCTTTTACTCACAAACATAACATTTGCTCACTTGACACATAGCTTTTTCCTTGCCTTACACATATGAAAGATAATTTTTGTATTTCTATCCTGAATTATCTCCAAATTCCTAGCAGTAGTGGGGGTACAGTTGAGAAACCAAGGGACAGCAATTAGGGACTCATTATTATTCATATTCTTAAAATTATGCTGAAAGAGGAGAAAGTTGCTTGTGGTATAGAGAAAAGAGGCAGAAACAAACAAAATCCTATTTGGCTTTGTACAAACCTGAACTCTATTGAGTGGATTCTAGAGTAGTTCAATTGTACGCCCAGAATGGAAGGTGAGTCTCTAATACTTTTATATTTTAGAAAGAGTCAACTAAAGAGTTCTACCTTGCCCTCGAAGTAATTCCAAGGTAGTTAAAATATAGTCTTAGCTACTAGAAATGTAACACTAAATTTAATATGTTGTATTTGATTGTGATACTGTATTACTGAATTTTTAAAAACTCAGTCCCATCTGAATCAAGAAATTAATCTCAAAATTCAAAAATTAAACATTTTAGAAGAAATACAGACAACTATTGTTATGACTAACTCAAAATAATCACATACTATAAAGGTATAGTTTAATACATTCAATTGCATAAAATTAAATGTTTTTGTTCATCAAGAGCTCTCTTTTCACACAAGAGTGAAAAGATATTCCATATACAAGGGACTCAAATTCATATCCAGAATATATAAAGAATTCTTGCAAATCAACAACAAAAAGACCCAAAAAATTCAATAAGAAGAAACAAACAGAAAATAAATCATGAATAGCAACCAAACTTATGAAAGACCACAATGTTGAGGAAAGAAAAAGACCCCCAACTCCACCTTGAATTTTATTTAAGTAAACACTATTGAGTTCCTGGAATTACTCAGCTACTATGGTTGAAATAGAATGACTTGCTTCCTCCCCTCCTGAGCTTCCCAATCTTCTGGGAGGAAGGCTGATATACATTAACAGTAAGAAAACACAGTATGATATGTCAAACATTCTCTAGCAGCTGTAATGGAAATAAAATGTAAGCCACATAGGTCATTTTAAATTTTCTAGTAATCACATTAAAAGAGTCAAAAGAAACAAGTTAGATTTATTCTCATGATAAATTGTCGCTAGCCAAATATATTCAAACTATCATCATTTTGATATATAATCAATATAAAATTATTAATGAGATATTTTAATTTTTAATGCCAACTCTTGAAAATCTAGTGTACATTTTAGTCTTTGGTGCATTAGCTTTCTTTGGATTTCTGCCTCAACAGATTTAGAAGCAAACTTTCCATTCCCTTTCCCACCCCTGTTTCTCTGCTTGTGTTTTCTCTCCTTGGAAGATATCGGGAAGAAAAATCGTCCAACCTCTAAAAATTAGATGAGGATTTTATTTAAATTGTTTATACATTTTTCCCCACATTTTTATTGGTGCATTATGGTTGCACATAATGGTGCAATTTGTTGTTACACATTAGTACATGTACACAATAGGACAATGTAATTTGGCCAATTTGGCTTCCTGGCACTACCCCGCTCCACTTCCTCTCATCCCTTCGTCCTTTTTCTCTATCTAGTCATCTCCTTTTGATTCATTCAAACCAATGCATCAGTTTAGCAGCTCAGAGAAAGGACTAAATTTGTAGTAAGAAAACCTATGTTCAAGTTTATGTCCATGGTGAACCTGAATCAGAGGAGATGTCACATGAGATGTTTCTTTATAAAATTACATATCTCAATTCTTGCTCAATCAGGCCCTAAAGTGAGTATTAGATCCTAACATATCAAGGAGCCCAAGTCTCTGTGCTTTTTCTGAGAAGCAGGCAGAAGCAGAAATTCATAGAATTTCCTTTCCTTTCTTTTCTTTCGTAAAGCTTTGTCCCCCTTTCCAGTTTCTTCCAATCCTTCCTCCTTGAATAAAGAATAACCTTTTTCTTCTAAAGACAGCTAGTCCCTAGCAGACTCACTCTCTCCCGTGTTTTCATCAGTGACCTAGTTAACCACTGATTTCCCACTGAGGCAAGTTTAGTGAAAGTCCCGCAGGTATCTCAGAGGGAAGCCTCTGTTCAGTTTGTGGTGTCTGAAGAGCTGCAAGCAGGTGCCCAGGGTCTCGGCGTCTTCCTCAGCATGGGTAATTTATGAGTCCCCAGCAAGACAGCCAGAAGAGAAGAGATCCCAGATAGGGGACCCTGCTAATTGGCCCTTTCAGTTCCTGGCAGGCACTACCAGTGGGAAGCTCCTGGGCTGACTTCTTATGTCCTTTGCACAAGGCAAAGAGACATCATAGGTCCACAAATTAAAAAAAAGAAAAGAAAAGAAAAGAAAAAAGAAAAAGAAAACAAGTGGGAAAAGCCCCCAGCTCTAGGGAGAGGCTGTCATTGGCTTCGCCCGGCTGCATGGCCATCTCCTGATAACGCAAGGGCCACACCACGGGTATCAGCTTTTGTTGTGTGCCAGTTGAACAGAGAGAAGGCACTTCCTGCTATAGATAGAAGAGTCAGGCTGATTGATTTAGGCCCTTGTGTATCTGATTCATGAGGAATGCAGCAGCTGTTGGAGCTCAGGTACAGCATAGGGTGATCCAGAGAAGGCTGCCAGGTCACAATTCAACCCAGGCTTCCAGTTGGGGGATCCACACCAGGAGCCAGAGATAAGAATACCCAACTCACAATAAGAAAGGTCATGAGGAGGTGGCAAGAACTTAAAATAGACAAATGGCACATTATAGCTGTGCCCCCTGCCAACAGTAGCATCTTACACTAAGATAATGAGAACAATCCTTACCTAATTGCAAACCTAAGTCCTGTTTTCTTGCCCATCCTCTACCACCCACCCCAGTGCCTAAGGGTGTTATTTATTTGACCCAATTTCAGCTGCACAAAAATGAGGCCCACTGGGGCAGGTGATTTCTGAATGAATGCTCTATGAAGTGATGTGTTCAAATCCCCTTTGGAAATGGCCTTTGGCTCAAGGTACCAATGAAACAGCAGCTAATTTTGGTGGGAACAGAAGGTCTATGGGAGGAGTCCCTCTGCCAGAGTTCAGAGAGATGACCAAGAGATGCGATCACAGTTTTGAGCACACGAGTGAAAGTATGTAAATTTCCTTCAAACACTTTTAAATCTATACTGGATTGTGAGGCGAGAGAAAGATATTGTGTGTCTTTAATGATTTGGGTTATGAAACCTACTCGATTAAAAATTAGATTGGAATAGAAGGTAAGACCCTTTACCAAAAGGATCAATTGTTTTCTTTTTTTTTTTTTTAATTTTTTATTGTTGGCTGTTCAAAACCTTACACAGTTCTTGATATATCATATTTCACAATTTGATTCAAGTGGGTTATGAGCTCCCATTTTTACCCCATATACAGATTGCAGAATCACATCAGTTACACATCCATTGATTTACATATTGCCATACTAGTGTCTGTTGTATTCTGCTGCTTTTCCTATCCTCTACTATCCCCCCTCCCCTCCCCTCCCCTCCCCTCTTCTCTCTCTGCTCCCTCTACTGACATTCGTTTGTCCCCCTTATATTATTTTTCCCCTTGCCCTCACTTCCTCTTGTATGTACTTTTGTATAACTCTGAGGGTCTCCTTCCATTTCCATGCATTTTCCCTTCTCTCTCCCTTTCCCTCCCACCTCTCATCCCTGTTTAATGTTAATCTTCTTCTCATGCTCTTCGACCCTACTCTGTTCTTAGTTACTCTCCTTATATCAAAGAAGACATTTGGCATTTGTTTTTTAGGGATTGGCTAGCTTCACTTAGCATAATCTGCTCTAATGCCATCCATTTCCCTGTAAATTCTATGATTTTGTCATTTTTTAATGCAGAGTAATACTCCATTGTGTATAAATGCCACATTTTTTTTTATCCATTCATCCATTGAAGGGCATCTAGGTTGGTTCCACAGTCTAGCTATTGTGAATTGTGCTGCTATGAACATCGATGTAGCAGTGTCCCTGTAGCATGCTCTTTTTAGGTCTTTAGGGAATAGACCGAGAAGGGGAATAGCTGGGTCAAATGGTGGCTCCATTCCCAGCTTTCCAAGAAATCTCCATACTGCTTTCCAAATTGGCTGCACCAATTTGCAGTCCCACCAGCAATGTACAAGTGTACCCTTTTCCCCACATCCTCGCCAGCACTTGTTGTTGTTTGACTTCATAATGGCTGCCAATCTAACTGGAGTGAGATGGTATCTTAGGGTGGTTTTGATTTGCATTTCTCTGACTGCTAGAGATGGTGAGCATTTTTTCATGTACTTGTTGATTGATTATATGTCCTCCTCTGAGAAGTGTCTGTTCAGGTCCTTGGCCCATTTGTTGATTGGGTCGTTTGTTCTCTTATTGTCTAATTTTTTGAGTTCTTTGTATACTCTGGATATTAGGGCTCTATCTGAAGTGTGAGGAGTAAAGATTTGTTCCCAGGATGTAGGCTCTCTATTTACCTCTCTTATTGTATCTTTTGCTGAGAAAAAACTTTTTAGTTTGAGTAAGTCCCATTTGTTGATTCTAGTTATTAACTTTTGTGCTATGGGTGTCCTATTGAGGAATTTGGAGCCCGACCCCACAGTATGTAGATCGTAGCCAACTTTTTCTTCTATCAGACGGCGTGTCTCTGATTTGATATCAAGCTCCTTGATCCATTTTGAATTCACTTTTGTGCATGGCGAGAGAACGGGATTCAGTTTCATTTTGTTGCATATGGATTTCCAGTTTTCCCAGCACCATTTGTTGAAGATGCTATCCTTCCTCCATTGCATGCTTTTAGCCCCTTTATCAAATATAAGGTAGTTGTAGTTTTGTGGATTGGTTTCTGTGTCCTCTATTCTGTACCATTGGTCCACCCGCCTGTTTTGGTACCAGTACCATGCTGTTTTTGTTACTATTGCTCTGTAGTATAGTTTGAAGTCTGGTATCGCTATACCGCCTGATTCACACTTCCTGCTTAGCATTGTTTTTGCTATTCTGGGTCGTTTATTTTTCCATATGAATTTCATGATTGCTTTCTCTATTTCTACAAGAAATGCCGTTGGGATTTTGATTGGCATTGCATTAAACCTATAGAGAACTTTTGGTAATATCGCCATTTTGATGATGTTAGTTCTGCCTATCCATGTACAGGGTATATTTTTCCATCTTCTAAGATCTTCTTCTATTTCTCTCTTTAGGGTTCTGTAGTTTTCATTGTATAAGTCTTTCACCTCTTTTGTTAGGTTGATTCCCAAGTATTTTATTTTTTTTGAAGATATTGTGAATGGAGTGGTTGTCCTCATTTCCATTTCAGAGGATTTGTCGCTGATATACAGGAATGCCTTTGATTTATGCGTGTTGATTTTATATCCTGCCACTTTGCTGAATTCATTTATTAGCTCTAATAGTTTCTTTGTAGACCCTTTTGGGTGTGCTAGGTATAGAATCATGTCATCTGCAAATAGTGATAATTTAAGTTCTTCTTTTCCTATTTTGATGCCTTTAATTTCTTTCGTCTGTCTAATTGCTCTGGCCAGTGTTTCGAGAACTATGTTGAACAGAAGTGGTGAGAGAGGGCATCCCTGTCTTGTTCCAGATTTTAGAGGGAATGCCTTCAATTTTTCTCCATTCAGAATGATGCTAGCCTGAGGCTTAGCATAGATTGCTTTTACAATATTGAGGTATGTTCCTGTTATCCCTAGTTTTTCTAGAGTTTTGAACAAAAAGGGATGCTGTACTTTGTCAAATGCTTTTTCCACATCTATCGAGATGATCATATGATTCTTATTTTTAAGTCTATTGATGTGGTGAATAACATTTATTGATTTCCGTATATTGAACCAGCCTTGCATCCCAGGGATGAATCCTACTTGATCATGGTGCACAATTTTTTTGATAAGTTTTTGTATCCGAGTGGCCAGAATTTTATTGAGGATTTTTGCATCTAGGTTCATTAGAGATATTGGTCTGTAGTTTTCTTTCTTTGAAGTGTCTTTGTCTGGTTTAGGTATCAGGGTGATGTTGGCCTCGTAGAATGAATTTGGAAGTTCTCCCTCTTTTTCTATTTCCCGAAGTAGCTTGAAAAGTATTGGTATTAGTTCCTCTTTAAAGGTTTTGTAAAACTCTGCTGTATACCCATCCGGTCCTGGGCTTTTCTTAGTTGGTAGTCTTTTGATGGTTTCTTCTATTTCCTCAATTGATATTGGTCTGTTTAGGTTGTCTATATCCTCCTGACTCAATCTGGGCAGATCATATGACTTAAGAAATTTATCTATGCCTTCACTATCTTCTAATTTATTGGAGTATAAGGATTCAAAATAATTTTTGATTATCTTCTGTATTTCTGAAGTGTCTGTTGTGATATTGCCTCTTTCATCCCGTATGTTAGTAATTTGAGTTCTCTCTCTTCTTCTCTTCACTAGCATGGCTAAGGGTCTGTCGATTTTGTTTATTTTTTCAAAGAACCAACTTTTAGTTTTGTCAATTTTTTCAATTGTTTCTTTTGTTTCGATTTCATTAATTTCACTTCTGATTTTAATTATTTCTTGCCTTCTACTTCTTTTGCTGTTGTTTTGCTCTTCTTTTTCTAGGATTTTGAGATGAAGTATGAGATCATTTATTTGTTGGTTTTTTCTTTTTTTAAGGAATGAACTCCAAGCAATGAATTTTCCTCTTAGAACTGCTTTCAATGTGTCCCATAGATTCCGATATGTTGTGTCTGTGTTTTCATTAATCTCTAAGAATTTTTTAATTTCTTCCTTGATGTCTTCTATAACCCATTGATCATTCAGTAACCTATTGTTCATTCTCCAAGTGATGTATTCTTTTCCCTTCCTTCTTTTATCGTTGATTTTCAGTTCCATTCCATTATGATCAGATAGGATGCATGGTATTATCTCTACTCCTTTATATTGTCTAAGAGTTTCCCTGTGACATAATATATGATCTATTTTTGAGAAGGATCCATGTGCTGCTGAGAAAAAAGTGTAACTGCTTGATGTTGGGTGGTATATTCTATATATGTCAATTAAGTCTAGGTTATTAATTGTGTTATTGAGTTCTATAGTTTCCTTATTCAACTTTTGTTTGGAAGATCTGTCCAGTGGTGATAGAGGTGTGTTGAAGTCTCCCATGATTATGGTGTGGTGGTCTATTAGACTCTTGAACTTGAGAAGAGTTTGTTTGATGAACATAGCTGCACCATTGTTTGGGGCATATATATTTATGATTGTTATGTCTTGTTGGTGTATGGTTCCCTTGAGCAGTATGTAGTGTCCCTCTTTATCCCTTTTGATTAACTTTGGCTTGAAATCTATTTTATTTGATATGAGTATGGATACTCTTGCTTGTTTCCGAAGTCCATATGAGTGATATGATTTTTCCCAACCTTTCACCTTCAGCCTATGTATGTCTTTTCCTATCAAATGCGTCTCCTGTAGGCAGCATATTGTTGGGTCTTGTTTTGTGATCCATTCTACTAGCCTGTGTCTCTTGATTGGTGAGTTTAAGCCATTAACATTTAGGGTTATTATTGAGATATGGGTTGTTCTTCCAGCCATATTTGTTTATTTATGTTACTAAACATGGTTTGTTTTCCTCTTTGATTATTTTCCCCCCTTTAGTGTCCTACCTCCCACTGTTGGTTTTCATTGTTATTTTCCATTTCCTCTTCCTGTAATGTTTTGCCAAGGATGTTTTGAAGAGATGGTTTTCTAGCTGCAAATTCTTTTAACTTTTGTTTATCGTGGAAGGTTTTAATTTCATCTTCCATCCTGAAGCTTAATTTCGCTGGAAACACAATTCTTGGTTGGAACCCATTTTCTTTCAGTGTTTGAAATATGTTATTCCAGGATCTTCTAGCTTTCAGAGTCTGTGTTGAAAGATCAGCTGTTATCCTGATTGGCTTACCCCTAAATGTGATCTGCTTCCTTTCTCTTGTAGCTTTTAAAATTCTCTCCTTATTCTGTATGCTGGGCATCTTCATTATAATGTGTCTAGGTGTGGGTCTCTTATGATTTTGCACATTCGGCGTCCTGTAGGCTTCTAGGATTTGGGATTCTGTCTCATTCTTCAAGTCTGGGAAGTTTTCTCGTATTATTTCATTGAATCGATTGCTCATTCCTTTGGTTTGAAACTCTGTCCCTTCCTGTATCCCAATGACTCTTAAATTTGGTCTCTTGATGTTACCCCATATTTCTTGGATGTTCTGCTCATGGTTTCTTAACAGTCTTGCTGAGCTGTCTATGTTCTTTTCAAGTTGAAATACTTTATCTTCATTGTCTGATGTTCTGTCTTCTAAGTGTTCTACTCTGCTGGTAGTATTCTCAATTGAGTTTTTAAGTTGGCTTATTGCTTCCTGCATTTCTAGCATTTCTGTTTGTTTGTTTTTTATAACCTCTATTTCCCTGTATAGTTGATCTTTTGCTTCTTGGATTTGTTTATGTAATTCATTGTTGAAGTGATCTTTCATTGTCTGATTTTGCTGTCTGATGTCTTCCTTGAGACTCCAGATCATCTGAAGCATGTATATCCTGAATTCTTTATCTGACATTCCATCTGCTGCAGCTATTACCTCTTCTAACGTTGAGTTGACCTGCAATGCTTGTGGTCCCTTCTTTCCTTGTCTCTTCATACTGTTCGCGTTCCTTTCTACTTGGTGAAACTGTTGTGCTATTGTATTTTCCCCCTATATATTTATATTGGTCTTGTATAGTTGCAAAGTCTCCCTCGCAGGCGCGGGCGGCGGCTCTGTCCCTCTGCGGGCCGCTAGGCTTGTTCTGTGGGTGGTCACAGTTCTGTCTACTTTGCAGGTGCAGGCAGTGGCACTGCCCCTCTGCAGGCCTCTGGGGCTGTACTGCCAGTGGGTCGCAGGTCCGCCTACCTTGCAGGCGCGGGGGGGGGGGGGGCGGCTCTAACCTTCCTCAGGCCACTGGGCCTGTTCTGTCTCTCGGTTGCAGGTCTGGCCTGTTCTGATGGTGGTCACAGTTCCCTCTACCTTGCCGGCGCAGGGGGAGGGGGCGGCTCTGCCTCTCAGCAGGCCGCTGCTCCTCTTCTGCCGGTGGGTCGCAGGCCCGCCTACCTTGCAGGAGTGATTGGAAGCTCTGTCCCACCGCGGGCCACTGGGCCTTTTCTGTCGTGGTCCAGTCCACTACCGGCAGGCGCGGGGGGTGGGGGGGGCTCTGCCCCTCAACAGGCCGCTGGGCCTGCTCTGTGCGTGGTCACAGTTCCCTCTACCTTGCCGGTGCAGGGGGAGGGGGCGGCTCTGCCTCTCAGCAGGTCGCTGCTCCTCTTCTGCCGGTGGGTTGCAGGCCCGCCTACCTTGCAGGAGTGATTGGAAGCTCTGTCCCGCCGCGGGCCACTGGGCCTTTTCTGTCCGTGGTCACAGTTCCCCTACCTCAATTGTTTTCTTTTTGATGGCATTCTGACTGAAAATGGTTGAACTCGCTATACTTAAGAGCTGTTAAATTTGAATACTGGAGATAATTTTCTAGCATTGCCCAACATTACTATTATAGCACATTATTTTTGAGAAATCTATTTATATTTCTCATCTAATTTCTTCTGCAGAACAATGCTGAGAGAAAGTAATATTCATAATTATAATATCTAACATTTATTGGTTAACTATAGCATACCAAGCACAGTGCTAAAATATTAATGTTTACATTTTACCTCTAAAAACTCCAAGACTAACAGGAGTTGATTCAATTTTGTTTGAACCCACTTGTTGAGGGAAAGTTTATAATTGTGTGTCAAGAGACTTGGGTCCTTAGCTTAGGCTTTAACTAGCTAACCAGCTTCTGGGCATTTCTGGGACTCAGTTTCCTCATAGACAACCCATAAAAGTATATTTATAAGCTGTCACATTTGCTGTTCAACTATTTCCTGCCAAATGTGTAACATAAGTGCCCATTTTATAGATGAGAAAATGAGGGTCCGAGAGAATAAGAAACTTATTCAGAATCACAGAGCCAGTAAATGTGCACCCCTGGAATTGAAGCCCAGATCTCTGACGCCAGGTGCTGTGGAAGCTCCCCTTCCTTCCCCCCCCCCCATTTAGAATTATCTCAAAGGTTAGCATTTTAGGCTTTTTATCTGTGAGATATTTGATGATCTGAGGAACTGCATGCAATTTCGTCAGGATCACAAATAGTGAGCCTGTTTGCTTTTGGGAGAGTGAACTTAGGAATGCTCCACAGGGTGGACCACTCCATCTCTTCTGTTTTTTTTGTTTGTTTGTTTTTTGTTTTTTCTGAGACCAGTGTCCTAAGCCTTCCACACCACTGTGTCTTCTGTATGTGGTAAAGCAGGGTGTATTCTGTGGTGGATCATGGGGAGGATTAAATCTGAGGTCTTAGCTCGAACCTGTGAGATCACTTGATTAATATTAGTCATTCTTCTTATGATACAGAAACGGATTCTGGCTGCCTAACCTTGTAGATCCCCCTTACTTTGGGGTGTGTGACTCAACACTCATCTCTGGCCAAGAAAAACAGCTTCAGCAGGAGGAAAACTCATACTTTTCCTCTGATTTCTTGAGACCACCATTGTGTTAAATTAATCTACTGCAGTATCGAAAGAAGCAAAACTCCCATCACATCGCTTCACACCTTTAGAGAAACAGCCAAAATTTCCATAACCTAGGTTGACTGTGGGCTTATGTCATGTCCATATATTGATTGTTTTCTCCTAAATTATTGACTGCATGTCATCAGCATAGTGACATAATGAGAGTCATTCTTTAAATCTTCTTAAGCTTTGGGTTCACTTTTTTTTCCTGTCTGTGTATCCAGAGCTGCAATCTTAACAACAGCAAGAAAGCAAAAGGAAAAAACAGAAACAAAGAAAGCATGCGAGACATGGCCCAGGATCAAGAGTCTCTTCTCTTGCAGTCACCTTTGGAATTTCTCAAAGTCCAAAATGCAATTAATCACTCCTGTGAGGAAATTTGCAATCGATCAATACATTTCATCATTGCTTTAATTATCCTTAAAGCTGTTTGAGGACCAATGTTTCCTGCTTTTTGAAAATAAATGAATAAACAGAACCTTCATTAAGACTCCACTCACTCTCTCTTTCACTCAAGGTAGAGCTGTGGACAAAAACACAATGTAAATAGGGAATTACTGTTTCCTCTTTTCCCCTCTCTTCTCTAACTCCTTCCTCTCCTTTTCCTCCTTTTTTTCTCTTTCCCCTCTTTTCTCTCTCCCTCCATTTGTCCCTTCCTCCCTCCATTCCTTTTTTCCTCCTTCTTTGTAGGGAAATTAGACGGTCTCTCTTAAATCTCCCTAAATAGCAAGCAACAGACCACTGAGCACACAGACTGATTCTTGAATTCAGTGGGAAAATAGAAAGCCAAGGACAGGGGAGGGTGGGTGGAGGTGTTGAGGCATTGGCCCTGATTTCCCCAGTTTACCAAATTCATCATCTAGACCTCTCATGGGTGATGCGAAGGAAGAGGCATCACACAGACCACACACTGCAGATGCTGCAACAGTGTGAATGCGAATTTTAAAGTGTAAAGCTATTTTGGAGCCAAACCTTTTTTATCCTCACTTGATTATAATATAATGTAAGATTACACACACATGGCTTAGTTACTCACTATATGACAAATATTCCTGACTCATCACCCAGATGAAGAATAGAACTGTGCTACTAACATGTCCCTTCTACCTTTCCATGGACAATGTCCCAATCCAGTCCCTTCTCCTGCCCAAATGGTTTTTCTGATTTTCATAGATATTACTTGCATGCGTAGCTCTACGGTTTTTATCACCCAAGTGATCATCTCCAGATTAGCTTAGCTTCACCTTACCCATTATTTTTTTTTAATTAACACAGCATGACTCTTTTAGTCTGCAAGTGTTTCCCTCTATCCCTTTTTTATCTAAACAATTTACCTTGTTGGAGCTGTAGAACATTTCCCATAGCCTGTGTATTGCTGAATTCACATTCCTGACTCAGTTCAACATGTTCCTCTGCACTTAGAATATTCTATGAACTGTCAGTTGGACCTAGAGAATGGATCAGACTTCACCTTGATATCATTGGGCCAAGGTCCTCTATTCATTTCTTCTAACACTTATAGAAACACACATCTAAACAGTACTATGTGGCATTGATTTATGTTCTTTTTTGAAATTTTAAATTACCTTGATTTAGGGATAGTGATGATTTCTTTGCTCTCTTCAATTCATATTCTGCTAAAAAAAACACAAAATAATAACCAAATAATTCATTCTTTTACTCACTAAACAGATATTATTGAGCTCTTACTAGCTAGTGGTCATATTCCCAGAGTAACACGTTGTTCTTTATTAAGGATTATATAAGAATAGTGTATAAAATCATTCAGAACTGAGATTGACAAAGCAAGCATTCAGCAAATGTTAGCTGCTTTTTTGTAATATGAATACTAATTTTAAGCTACCCTTTATCAAAAACTTACTATGCTTCATATCAGTGGGTTTTTCTGTCAATTGGGGAGAGTCAGATCAAAAACCAAAAAATTAATTAATTAATTTCAAGTAATGAGAAAAGTATTTGGAAAATAAATATGGTCAGGGAAATTGTAGGAACAGTGGCAAGGGATTGATATCTATATCAGGCTGTCATGAGGACTTTATAATCAGGTGACATCTGAGCTGAGCCCTGCTTCCACTGAGGGTATGAGTCAGGAGATCTTTGTGGGAAGAACAGTCCACCAGAGAAAAGTCATGACGGAGGCTATTCTGGAAGTTTTGAGGAACAAAATAGGGGGCCATGGAACCTAGTTGTGTGTATAAGAGAAACCAGGAGAAGATGAGGTCAGAGAGCTAGCAAGTGGAAAGACACATCATGAAACACTGATCATCTTTTTACTTTACAGAGCTTCATTTAGAACTTTTATGTATTTGAAACCTAATTCTGAGCAGTTCTGCAACAGGGTTGAAATGGGAAGCTGTGATTTAGGATCAAGAAGAATGTATCCAGCAATGAAGGGGGCTGAAAGATAGACACGGATTGAGTCACTAATGAATGTTCTTAACTTACATAAAAATAACAATCATTCAAGGCTACCTGTAATTGGGTGCTGTATTATTCACCAGAAAGCATTTTTTCTGATTGTGACAATAAAAGAAGCTCCTAGAAGAGGATGGTTCAACTCAGGCAAAAGAGAGAGGTTACTCTAAGTAGAGGACATAACAGTTGCCAAGGTTCAGAAACAGGAAGAAGAAACAAGTTCTGAGGTGGCCAATGGCTCCCCCTGACTAGACTTATCAAAGCAGTGCAGAGATTACAGATGGATGATGGGGACACTTCAGGGTCCATACTTTTAGAAGGCAAGAAGTTAAAGAAGATATTTGTTATGGAACCAACCTAGATGCCCTTCAGTAGATGAATGGATAGGGAAACTTTGGTATACAGACACAATGGAACATTACTCAACATTAAAAGAGAATAAAATCATGGCATTTGCAGGTAAATGGATGAAGCTGGAGAATATAATGCTAAGTGAAGCAAGCCAATCCCCCCAAAAAAACAAAGGCTGAATGTTTTCTTTGATATGAGGATGGTGACTCATAATGGCAATGTAGGGGCAGGGGAGCATGGGAAGAATGGAGGAATTTTAGATAAGGCTAAGGGAGGGAGGGGAAAAGAGGGGGCAAAGGGGTAGGAATGATGGTAGAATGAGTATAAGTTAGACATCATTACTCTAAGTACATGGTTGAAGACACAAATGGTGTGAAAATACTTTGTGTATAATCAGTGACTTGAAAAAATGTGCACTATATGTGTAACATGAAATGAATTGCATTCTGCCATCATGTATAACAAAATAGAATAAATAAATAATTTAATTTAAAAAAACACACACAAAAAAAGAAGAAAAAGAAAATGACTTGGAAGGATTGGAGAAAAAAGAGGCATTATTCAAAAGAGGAATTTATATAGTAATATGAAAACTAATGCACCAATTCTGAGGTGAGGTGCTAATGACCTGAATTATAGTAAAAAAAAAAAAAAATTAAAGAAAAGAGTGAGGGGACATCATATTTAAATTGTGACCTTAGTTAGTAAAGGATAGAAAGAATGAGCATGCACTGTAACCTCAGCTCTAATAGTTAAATGGCTGTGTATGGGAGCACACATTGTGACAGACCTTGTACACACATGCTTATTAATAGGTGAAATATAAACACATGCAATAGACTTATATGCATTGTATATATTTATCAATTCCTTGATTTCATCTCATTTTTCTTGCTTTCTTTCCCTCCAGAATCCCAGGAATTTCTCTTTGCTCTAGATTCCTTAAGCTTTCTACTAGGATAATTTTTGTTTTGTCTTGTTTTGGTACTAGAGATTGAACCCAGGGACACTTTACTACTGACTCACATCCCCAGCCCTTTTGAGACAGAGTTTCTATAAGTTGCCCATACTGGCCCTGAACTTGCAGTCTTCCTGTCTTAGCATTCCAAGTCACTGGGACTACAGCGACCAAGCCTAGCTAGCATAACTTTTTTTTACTCTAAGCCTTTATATAAATCTTTGTAGGATCTGGAATTTTCTAGTGCTGCTATGTCAGAAAAGCAACTTGTTCCAAGTGCCTTTCTCTTAGAGTAATATGTTTTCCAAAGTGGCAATGAACCAATCTGGGACTGTTTTCTTTTTTTGAATCACACAGCACAGGGAACCATTTGTGGTACACTCATTTGTAGGGAGACAACATAACTTAGTGGTTCAGAAAGCAGCCCCTCAAGTGGTATTGCTGAGACTGCAATTCTGTTCCTGCTATTACTAACTGTGCCACCGGGCACATTTCCTGCATTTCAGTTTCCTCGTTTGTAAAGAGGAATATTTATGATAATTACATCATTGCTCTATATTAAGGATTATATAAGAATAATATATGAAATCACTCAGAGCTGAGACTGACGAAGCAAGCATTCAGCAAATGTTAGCCATTTTTTTTGTCATATAAATACTACTTTTAGGTGTAACCCTTTATCAAAAACTTACTGTGCTTCATGTCAGTAGTATACTAGGATACTATGAAAAATAGCTTTCTAGGTGTGACTCTCAATGTCCTCAAACCCATAATACCCTATAGTAGATATATAAGATCAGGTTCAGTAGCAATTCTTTATTAAACCACCATTCTATTCAAGCTACTTGAAAACCCATCAGTGGTTTGCCTAAGGGATGTGGTGAAGGGAAGAACAAAGGACTGCTGCCCAGTCCTGGTTCTGCCATGAACAAGTGTGCAACTCTGGACAAGACAGTCTACACACCTTCACCTCCTTGGCTTCACGCTTCCTATCAGTGAAATGAGGGAGTTGGGTTGAAGACTCTCTGGGATTCCTTTCAGGCTGACCTCTCTGTGTTTTTATTGTTTTTTTTTTCTTTTTTTTTTTTAGACAAAGTTTAGAAGATCAAAGGAGTCTAGCAAAACAGCGTGCTCAACAAAAGACTGAGCATGGCCACATACACTCAGATGCTTGGTTGAAAACCTTCTCTTTCTTTAACACACTGTTCACTGCAGGAAGCTGAAGTTGCTTCCTGTTCTGTCCCTGTGAGTGTCAAGAGATACTGATTGTACAAATCTTGGTACAGGAGAATTTCTGATCTCTTTGGCTTTTCGCTTTAAATTAATGCATGTTGACATGAGAGCAGATTATATTTGTCATATTTCTTCCTGTGTATGTATATTCCTGGTCTGGAGGAACAACTGAAGGGCAAGAAAACTGCAGAGCACATTTCTATCCCTCAGAATATATGCTAAGAGAGCCATGAGCGAGGTCATACACAACCCTTTTATAAATAGGATAAGCATACATGAAACCTAAAACTAATAATAGATAAAACCAAGCTGAGAACTTATCCAAAACATTATCTAAATAACTGCAAGAGGAAACCAATACCACCCTGCTGTTTCTGATATCACTAAGACTTATGTGTTGCAGGTAATCAAATCCTCCTAACGTTTGTTCTCACCTTTGACATTCATCCAAACCTAGGGGTTGGCAAATGCCATTACTACCTAACTGTAGGATGAGTTACATCAGGGTGGAGCCTCCTCCTTTGGAGCTATTTCATTAAGAATTTTAGCATGAAACTGAAACCAGGATAGAGTAATTGACTTTCAGATAAAAAGAATGATTACCCTATAAGCAACTTTACAAACCACTCCAGTCCTCATTTGTGAATATCCTATGTCCTTGCTGTGCTTGCTAGACACACAGCACAGGGAACTGGTGCTGCTCCTAAAGAATCATATTCCATTGCAATCCAGAGCTAATCGTTTGAAAATTCTTCTTTCTGGGCTGGGCTTTATCTTCGTGTCACTTTCATTTGTCATAATATCAACCACCAGAAATGCAAAGAGGAAGTCAAATTTCTCTCCCAAGTGGGAGAATCTCATGTGTTTGAAGTAGACTGACCAGGAAATATCTTGACGGGACTTGATATGGGCTTCAAGGAATTCCAGCAGGTGGGGCCAAAGAGGGCAGGTGGAAGCAGATTAGAAATTAGAGAGGGGACCAAACCTAAATCAGGATGAACACAAAGATGAATAATCTGTATTTAGCAAAGCAGGAAAATTGCTTTATGAAAATATGTATTTATTTGCTATTTGTTGTTGCAGATACTTTTAAAATGTGTTAAATAGTCAAGCCCTGTGTCAGTTTCATTACAGAATACTAAAAGAAGGTGATATGTCATTTTAGGAGACAAACATTACAAGGAGAACAAGTAGATTCCATTGATTTTGCTATAATTCACCCAGATTGCAGGTGGGGCTGGTCCTATGCCTCTCTTGATCTTTCCAATGCAAATATCCTAGATTATGACATTTTCAACTGTGCATTTACAGAATGTTTGTTTTAAAAAGTTAGTATGGTGGAGGACTGTAATATTTAGAGTTAAAATCTTCATCTGCTCAATGAATTAGTCAATATAAAAACGTCTGGACCTTCACTATGACAAGAGCATTAGGCAGGGATGTACAAGATGTACCTACACACACATACGAAAGAAAAATGAGATACTTCTTTACACCATTCAGTGGCCAACCTACTCACTGAAAGGCAAAGTTCACATGCACCATATTTCCTTTTTCAGTGAAAATCTCTTCTATGATCTCTTATCTAATCCTATGCCCATAAGCAGGGATACCACAAGAAGCTTGGGCACACAAGTGTGAGGGGAATGTGGCAAGGTAAATACTGATCCTTATTTCCATTTATCGTAAGGTCCAGAGCCAGTCCTATTTATTGCAAAGAAGAAGCTGCCTCCTAGGCTTTGGATTCATCAGTCTGTCCCCAGATTTCTGCTCTTATTACATTGTAGTCTTCACTTCTCAGTTAGAGACTGATTTAGAACAGTAAGATCTTATATGCAAGTGGAGAAAACTCTGGGAAATGTAAGCTGGCAGAGTTTACCCCTGCCTGCTTCTGTCATCTCATTGAAAGAATAGGAATAGAGGCTAAAGAGAAAAATGGTTTGCTTCCTGGATGAAATGCTGCAATGCCAAAGCTAGGTTAAGTTACAAGCTGGCAGATGGGCAGACATGGGAGTGTGGGCAACAGGGCAGATCAAAGGCAAGGTAACAGGTCAAAGGGCCCCAGTTCCTTGGCCATGATCAACCTACTTCTCGGTGATACTTAGGTGTGACCCACCCAGAGCACCATATAGTGAAAGAAATAGACAGAAAAAGGTTCCAGTTCTGCTTCCTTGTGTGCTTCTAGGCATCATTCAGAGAGCACAGAGGACCCGGAGCTCCTGCAGGTGATTGAAAAGAGGAGCAGATTTTTAAGCATTTCACTTTAAAATGTACATTTCCTTCTGTTTACATCTGCATATATCTTGCCACTGATGTGGCAGCTTAAATGCTTTATTTACTTTTTAAAGCCCTGCAATTGGCGTTTAAGTTGTGGTTACAGCTCCTGTCCTTTCCAGATGCCATCCAATTGTACACAAACACATAAACAATTAAAATGGCGAGATGAGGTGGGAAAAAAGGGCAATAAAAATGGTCAGAGTCAATTAAACCAGTGAAATAAAAAAAAATTAAACCGTGGAATGGTGTACACAGTAACCCATATTTTATTATTTTCCCCTTACAACATTGTAAAAAATACATAAGCCCTTGATGTATGTATGTTTCCTTGAGAAAGGTGCTCTATGGCTCAGAGGCGGATTGGCGGCGTGTGATGTGGGCAGCTGTAAGGTAACAACATGTTTTCCCATAAAAAGCAGAGGAAATAGGCACATAAATTCCATATAAACTGTCAGTGTGTCAGCTATGCTAACACTAGGGAAGCTGGCACCCTGGAGCTACACTAACTTATGCACCTTCATTTTTCAAACACACACTTCTTGAATTCACAAAACTAAGCTGCAATCAGGCTACTTTTTCTCCTCCTCCTCCTCCTTCTATCTCTCTTCCTCCACCCCTCCTCCTCCTCTTCTTTTTCATCTTTTTCTTCCATCTAGCAGATGCCCCCCTCTTTGTTCCCAGTTCTTTTAGATAGCTCTTGTTTTAAGAAAGCAGAATACAGCCCAGGAATAAAAGAGGAAAGACTATCAAGTATTGATCCCTATATATATATATAGTTGCCATCTTAAGTTGGCATGGCTCTTTCTGGGTTCTTTGTGCTAATAGTCAATCCCTATTGAACTGACTCTGAAAAGCATCATGATGCTGGGTCTGTGGCTGAAAAATTCAGGGAAACCAAGGGAAATGAGAATTCCCTCCTACTTTTCCTTCTCTTCTACTATTGATTGGTCCTTTGGGGATATCCTGTAAGATATAAAATAAACTTCAGCTTATTTGAAAATACGATTCAGAATGTAAATGTAAAAACACTTTTCCCTTTCCCTTTTGTACACTTGATGTACAAAAGTACTGAGAGTGAATATTACAAATCTGAATTCAGGGTCATTTGTTAAAATGAAGCAGAGAACCCCTCCTGCCTCCTCCCTTGGATGTGGTGGTGGCCTCTGCATATTTATTTTTAACTTCTTTTCTGGTTTCTTTGGAACAATTTTATGGCTATTTTGTGAAATTCTAACATGGACTACTCACCTTAAATCAAAATTGCCCTTGTATCATGATAGTTTGACTCTGTTTAATTGAAACATGTGAGAACTCGATGTCCAAGGACTTGACTTTCTATGCGAACAAGTTTCTTGAGTCCCTGAGCTTAAAGTTTCTTCATCATTCCAAGGGGGCTCAACATCTTTATCACATAGGACCTGGCATTGTTGTTTGCAAGTGAAAAACTAAATGTGAATGATATATATTGAAAAGTTTCGTGGGATCCTCATGTGTAAGGAACTAGTGAGTATTTGAAAAATTTTGAACTCAGTATTTTGAATACCTATTTAGGCAAGCTAGAATCAAAAGTGCTTGTCTCTTCTCTTTAAATTTGGAGCTCAGAGATCACAAATGTAAAATATGTAGCACACAATGTTTCTCATCTAGGATGCTGCTAAGGTTAGAATGATAGAAAGCAAAAAAGCAATACCTAAAGACTATGAGTTAAAAACCTTCATAACACCAAATAGAATAAAATACATAGGATGATTCCATGGTTTTAATTTCTGCATAGCAAAGTGGGATAGCTTTCAAGCATGTCTTTTACATTGATGTCTAAATATCTGTGATCATATTCTGTGCAATGACTTAGCCCAAATCCACTCCTATTATTGTTTAGCTATTAATAAAATATTATAATTCTTTTATTTTCGTTCATACTCATTGTCAGAATCAATCTCAGACAGCAGTGGCTCTCTAAGAAACACATATCGAAGACTCCCAACAAAAATCATTTAGCTATAACAAGAACTAATCACTTAATAATCACTCTGAATCACAAGATCAGGATTAACATTTGCTTCATTATCATTCTTATTGAGACACTGAGATACAGAGATACTACTAGCCTATTCATGAATTTGTGTAAGAAGTAACTTCATGAGGATTTTATCTTTAATATCAAGTCATGGATAATTCTATCCATAGTTCATTTTGATATGGGTTTCAGAGATCTTTGGTACATTTAAGTTGTTTATTTGTGATTTTGGAACAGATTAAGCTAAGAGGGTGGTATCATATTTACCAATATAATTCAAGATTTGAATGATAATAAGAATCTTTGGCATTAAAGAAATGATGATCAATTAATTCTGATGATCTGCCTACCCTTCCCTGCATTCCTCAACATTCATTTTCAATCTACTTGTGTAACCAGAAAGCCAACTTCCTACTCTTAGCTGTGCATATGGGATCTCTAACTTTCTCAGCAGCATATCTTACACTGCTATAGGACTAAAATGGTTTCAGTTTAATTATCTAGATACATTGCTCTCTGCAGTAACCTCACTATTGTCCTCACTGTAATCTACACTATTATTAATGCCAGATTTTTCCTATTAGCTTTTAAACTGTTCTTTTACACTGCATAGTTTGCCACCAAATTGTTACCAATAAAAATCCCCAAATGCCTAAAGGTTATTTTAAACACAGGGTGAGCAATGCTGGCTTTATTTCGCCATTTATTTTGTTGAGTCATTATCGGTATGCATTGTGTGAACTTATTGTATGTATTTTTTATACTGCTGGAATGGCAGTATATTTTAACGATCCCATTTTAATGCAAACGTCCTAAAAAATCATTAAACTCAGGGTTTAACAAGGACTATGCAAACTTCATCTATTGCCTCCCCTTGTGTCAAATATTGTTGAGTGATAACTTTTGGAGCCTAATATATTTGGAAGTCTTGGCTTCCATTTCTTTTAGGGCTATAATGCATACTAAAGGATGCTGTAAAAGAGCATTTCCCTTTCAGTAAGTGTTCTCTGCATCATATTCTCCAGTAGTCAGATAACCAAAGAGCTTGGATATAGAATAGCCTTCTTTATAAATGTTAAAAATGTAGGCATATGGTACACATTTTAAGAAAACTTTTCAATCACTCAAAATTGGATTCAAAATATATCATAAAAACTAAAAGCATCTTCTTAATAATACTGTTGCTTAAAGATATGCACTTTGACTATGACCATGCCACTTCCGTGTAAAATTTCATCAGAATTTATTTACTAAGCTAAACCAAAGTGCCTCCACATGGATGAGGTTTACAGTGGAGAAAAGAAATCAGACAAACACAAAATGAACAAAAGCAATTAGAATTGAGATGAGAAAATGTGTGATGTGGATGTTTGTCCTCTTTATAAATATTTTTGGTAATTAAACAAATTAATTTTTCCAGGAAAGAAAGAGGAATGATGGGAGGACATGCTACTTCACCCAGGTAATCTAATACACTCCTAGGCCATCGTATCTCCCATAGATACTTTGTTCAGGTATCCCGGGAAATAGAGTGAATTATGTGATGTAACAAAGCCTTAATTGCAAGAATCAGAAGCAGTTTATAGAGTTATCATAATCATGAGGAAAAGGTATGTATGGTGGCGGGAGAGAGCAGGTATGTTAGCCAGTGGGCATGTTGTCATCCTTTCTTTCATGCACTCTATCATTCCTCTATTGATTCAAATTCAAAAAAAAAAAAAAATTGACCTCTTATTAAGGGCTATTCCTTACAGTGCCTTTCAGCTTGCATCAGTAAATAGGATAGGTAGGGTCTCTGTGCACAGGAAACTTACAGTTTTGCAAAGTGAATTTTCCACTTGATGGGTAATATAATCAGACATAAACATGTTAGGGTTACAAGAATTCTTCCAGTCATGACATTATTACACTTTATAGCTAGAGGTGTGAAGACTAGAATCTCTTAGGATTAAGTTCTCAAATTTTGTTGTTATAGAAAGCTGCAACCAAACTCAGGCTTACCAATCCAAGCAGGAAGGGTAGAAGATTGTAGAGAGGAAGGCAACTGATACTGTGGGAGGAGTGGTGCCCAGCATGGGTGGGCTAGTGAGAACTAGGCTGATAAACCTACCCAAGCTACACACAGGCTAAAGTTCCTGCAGGGACTCAGTAAGAGGGAAAGGGAGGTGAACTGGGAATGTGATTAAATGGAATTCAAAGCAGAGAAGCCATAGGTACTAGTTTAACCTGGATATGGTATTGGGGAACAGAGTTGGGCCATAGAAGAGGAATACTATAGCTGGTAGTTCCTCTCAAGACATCTAGATGATCTGTTTATTTTTTACTCAGAAGTTATTAAATTCACCTCTTGACACTTTTGCATTTTCAACATATTAGAGATGGCTCCTAGTTCTGCTCAGAGAGGATAGTGGACTATGTCAATAGAAGAGGACTATTTAGAAAATAATACAGTAGGATTGGGGTTGTAGCTCAGTGATAGAATGCTTGCCTAGCACAGGTGAGCCTCAGTACCACATAAAAATAAATAAAATAAAATTGTAAAAAAAAAATTTAAATGTAAGAAAAGAATACGATAAAGTATCAAGTGCTGACTCAAAGTCACAGATTGGTTTGCATTCCATCTCTAACTCTCCTTATACATGAGGCCTTGTTCAAAGTACTAAGCTTCAGGCTTCTCATCTTGATAACAACAACAACTTGAACAATTTCTATTGCACATGATCCTGATATTCTTAAGAGAATTCTTATGAAGTCCTTAGAATAAATTAAATGGTAACTATCATTAAGTTTCCTTTACTTCCATTAACAGTATAGTGCATTCTCTTTAGATCATTGTTATACACAATTTAGTTACATACATGATTGGTGAATTGAATAATTAAGCTAAACTTCTTACTTATTATACTTTTTCCAGCATATACTGATATGATTCCACTTCTTCTTTTGGCTGACAGGTAATAGGGAAATATAATTCAACCACTTGAATGCAGCTCTATTTGTTGTTAGTTGGAGAAAACTGTCCTCAGGCAGAATAGATAACAACAGTTTGTAAATCATCAAAGAATCAAGCAGGAAAACTGTTTGATGGAATTTCATGGCATTATCATATAGATAACAACATAAATAAAATGTGAACATATCTAAAAAAGTTTTTCAGAATTTACATAATGAATTAAAATGAAGAGGCAAACTTAACTCTGAATTCTTTTATCAACATTCATTCATACTAGGGTCCTGGTCTTCACTGAGCTTCACCAGCATTGAAGGGACACAGTGTCTCTTAATGGTGTTAATGGTGGGAGAATATCTAAAGTTTAGGAAAAAACTAAACATTCCTAGCCTTTAGAAGGGAAGGCAAAATTGGAGGAGCTCAGTTTCTCCATTACATCTAAACTCTGTAAAATATCAGATATTTTGAACAAACTTTATAGTCTGACCATTGGCCAGATTTTGGAACAGAATAAATAAATAAGTTTGATCTTTGAAGTACTAAACACTTCTTTTCAAAAATGCTTCCATTCCCATACAGTCATAGAATGATCCTGTGAATCCTTCCTCATTTTCTTTGTGGACCTCCCAAATAAGCTTTTCCTTCTCCACAAATGTTGCCTAGCACAGGCAAATGTTGCCTAACATATTTCCTGACCCTTCAACCCTGTTAGACTTCATGTCAACCAGTACTTGAAGTCTCTAATGCACTGTGAGAGAGCATTTGCATTTAAATGTGTGTCTTCCACAGGGGTAACTAATGCAAAGACTTCTGACTACAGGAAAGTACACTTGTAAATCATTTACAGTGTGGGTATATCATGAATCTTCCTTATAATATACAGCCATCTCTTTCTCACCCGATATGTAGAACTAAACTTGAATTTGAAACTGAATACAACTTGGATGACCACCTTCTTCCTCCTCCTCTTCTTTTCCTTCTTATTCTTTAATATGGAAGAGGTGGTCAACAGTGGTTTCTTCATAATGAGATGCTTTCTTCTTTGATAAAGTGATTTCTCCCCATGAGTTCAGGGTGGACCTTAATGCCTAGAAGGAGGATGAGCTAACTAATATAGTCACCCTAACAGATAAACCTGAGATCCAGGAAGGGTGATTTCAATTATAATGGTTACATTGAACTTGAAGAGGATATCAGAGACAGAAAGTAGCACCATTCAGAGTATATTTTTAACTGGTCCAAATATCATAACAAATTTGCCCCCATAGATGTTAAAAAACAAAACAAAACGAGAGCCTTAAAATAATATGAAGCTAAGGAGGGAATAGAATAACAAGAAACCTCTCAGAACAGACCATGAGGTTGGCTTCATTAATAACTTTGGCTCTTAATTTACAGTGTAGTTTCAAGTCACAAAACATGTGAGCCATTTCTTGCTACATAATCATGTATTTCCTATGTTTTTACCAGTGAACTGCTATTGCTTTTATTAGTAGCAAGGGTTTCAAATGACTAAGTCTACTCCATGCAGCAAGATTTTAAGTATTTTGAAAGAGAGTCATTATTTTAAACTTCATGAAATCTGCAAAGAATCAAAGTGGGTCTTTTAATAGCTTTGTATATTGTTTTTAATAGCAGGTGCTCAATATATATTTGTTACAAAAAGCTGGTATTTAATATACAATTGTTCAATGAGTACCTAGAAATGAGAAAAACTTGGGTTCAAATTCTGCCACTGGTATCACAATTGATCAATGAAATCTAATCTATAATAGAACTGATTTTTGATTCCTAGTATAAATTTTGATTAGTCTCCTTATGCAAATTTATAACTGAAGTTTATTTGTTATTTCATAAAAGTTTTACTGATCAGTAACTATTGTATCCCTGGTTCAATGTATTTACCTGCCTACAAAATAATGAAAATTATAGTGAACTATTTTTATTTCTTATTATCTAAGTAGCACTCACACTGTGTTCTATTTGAGTGGCCTTCTGTAGTTTCCAGAATAGAGCTCAGTCTTAACTTTTGATGTTTAAAGACCTCCTTTAACTATCCCATTCATTCTATTCAAAGTTAACTTGCCTACACCCCAACATGTATGCTCATCCTGGTCACCACAGAGTTTTTAGCATTCTTTAAACACCAATGTTTCTTCCCTTAGCCAATTCATTGATCATGTAGAAGTAGCATATTATACTGGAATAGTACTGACTTTGAAGAAAGATGAATGAGTTCTTCTAAGTTCTGTCAAAAGTTTGCCATCTAAGTTGGTGAATAATAATTTAGGATTACAATGAAGATCAGAAATAAAAAAATACTATGTATAAGCATAAGAACTAGACCAAACCTGATAAATAGAAATCCATTCATGAGGATAGACATAAGTCACATCCAGAAAATTGTGTTGTGTGGCCACTTAGTGAAGGGGAAGGTCTATGCCTGTAGCTCTTCTTCCTTTTTTTTTTTTCCACACCAATTTATTCCCAGCTTCAATCAATGCCTTTTATGGTACATGTTTATATTATTGGTTTACCTTGGTTTAGCTTATAAAATTAAACAAGAGTTCTAAAATCTTAATGAATCCATCATAATTTTTTTTAATTTGAATATCGACACATATGATCCAAAAGACACATTCTGGCTCTTCCAAGTTCCCAATGTACAAACTTTGTATAAAAATAAAGGAATCATTAGCCAGGCGTGGTGGTGCATGCCTGTAATTCTAGTGGCTAGGGAGGCTGAGGCGGGAGGATCCTGAGTTCAAAGCCAGCCTCAGCAAGAGCGAGGTGCTAAGCAAGTCAGTGAGACGCTGTCTCTAAATGAAATACAAAATAGAGCTGGGGATGTGGCTCAGTGGTCAAGTGGCCCTGAGTTCAATCCCCAGTACCAAAAAAAAAAAAAAATAGAATCAATAAAATTGTGTATATCTAAAACATAAAAGGAAAATATTCATGCTGAGATCTTGAGCACTTCAATTGCATTTATTTAGCATCTAGTGTTTGTCAAGATATTCCTACAGCTTCTGCTGCATAATTTCAGATCCTAAGATTCTTAGATAATACAAGAAGACTGGTTTGATAAATCATAGCAAAGCAGTGTGGAGTCCAAATGTAATTTTCAGAAAAGTTGAAGTAAGAAATAAAAAGCAAGCTCTCTAAATTAAAGTATATATCTCCAAATAAAGCATTTTTAGGGTTGTAAGTCTGTGGGTGATGGCCCCAGTTCCCAAGTAGACCATGTGCAGAGACTTGTCCTGAGCACAGGAATCTAAAGAAGAAAATCGGACTGTGTAACTGCTGACCTTCACCTCCTCCCTCTCCTTGTAAAGATGGCACTGAGTCTCCTCAAATAGATTCTGGCCCAGATGAGAAAGAACAATCAATGTCCCAGCTACAAGAGGTTTCTCTGGGGTTAATCTTGCTAGTTATTGAAAGGCACATGGGACAATTGTTATTCATTTCTTTTTAAGAAAGAGAAGTCCCTGTGTTTTACCACTATCTTAGAAAAACAAAACAAAACTGTGGTCAGTCACAGAACCATTCCATTACCTTCTAACTTCAGGGAGATGCTCAAATACAAATAGAATCAAGCAAGCAAACAAACCAGAAAGGTAAGATAATCTTGGAACAGTTTGTAGGAAAATAATTACAGGATTTATTGCCTAGATCTCCTACTTTCTGTCACTATTCTCTCCATTTTTTTAATTCATTTTCAATATTTTAATTAATAACTGAAAAATTAGAAGTTCATGAAATGCTTAAATTATTCATCTGAAATCCATATTTTTGGTAAGGATATGCTCTGATTAACAGCTGAGATAAGAACTACAAGTGTCAATGAATTACACATTATGCATAGTATTTTTTTTTAATAGCTTCTTACATTTGGTGAGTGGAATGGATTTTGTAACGAGAATGGGAGAGAACCCAAGCAAACACATATCTGAGATCAGAGGCACTTAGAATAAACACAATTCCAACCCTGTCCTTTGAATGTGGATAGTATTGTCCTGCCCATCAGCCAGGGCATTTGGCTGTGAAGTCCAAGACAGGAATATTTAATTACTGTGAGCAAACAGAAACCTAGCAAAGAGTATTTGTGTCAGTTAGACGCCAATGAAACTAAGCCTCTCTGAGTAGGAGAGGATCGATTTAATTTTTTCCCCTTCTTTAGGTTTTTGCTATGACAGAATGACATACTCTTCATTCAGCTACTCAAGCAAAAGAATGACTGACACTCCAGTGAAGGTCAAATCATTTTCCAGCTAGCTGATGCTGTTGCAGACTGACTCAACGCACTTTGTCCAAAATGACTGGACCAAAAGTTTGGCTGCACAGACCTCTTCAGAGAGGACCTCCTCCTACCATCTGTATCCCCCAAACCCACATTTAAAAAGGACTTTCCAGTACGTGGCTGCAGTTTCTCCAAACGTTCTGCACTTTTCTTGCGAGCAATTGAATCATCTTTTGAGTTTCATTCCGAGTTGCTGGTGTTTGCCTTGTCTCTCGCACTGTTGTAGGGATCTAACTTTATTTCTTACCAATGTCAGTGTGCCCCAGGGAATTAGTTTTGTCTTTCTCTGAATGATTGAATGCTGTCCCTGAAGGAAATCTGGAAATACATGGTCTTTTCTAAGGAAGCCTTAAGAGAGGACTCTCTAGAAGGGGGGAGCATTTAAATAAAATGAAATCTCAAAGGGATCGAGAGTCCTGCAGTTTGGAGCTTTGGTAGTAGACCAGAAGAGATTCTTGCCTGTGACCTCTAAGCCATTGCAGTAAAGCTTGATATTCCTGAGGGCTTCATTAAAGGGAGAAAGTCAGGGAAGGTTTTACCAAATACAAAGGTCAATAGACAGGTGAGGATGGTAGATCTTGGAGCTTAAAAATTCCAGATGTTACTAGTTAAAGTTAGTGGGTTCTTAAAGTTTTATTTTTATTGTCTTGAAAAATCAGCACCTGCCATAGCTAACCTGCTTTATAGTAAATCCCACCTGGCTATTTAGCCCCTAGAACCCTCTCCAGTCTTTCAATTCCTATACTGGACTCTTGGAAAATGTATTTTCTATTTTTAACTTAATGCTTCCCACTTTTTCCACTTTGAAAAAGTGTGAAGAATTAGTGAATTCTTTTACAATGTCTGTCAAAGGAAAGCACGGAAATATGTAACAGTAGATTTTGTATTTGGTTAAGGCAGTTGCTTAGACATTAACTCATTTATGCCTTTTCTCAGTGTTTTAGGGAATAGACCTAGTGTTATGATTGACAGGTGAGGGGTGGGGGGAAGAAGAAGCCCTGAGTGGTTACATTAGTTGTGTAGCATATCTTATGAAACACTGATAAACCAACAATGAGAGTATAACTTCCCACCTACTTGCATGGAATTAATTGTACTAAATATTAGGGGTCTCTATTTTCAAGTCTACTGATAGAAAGAAGAAGCCATTTTCTCATGAGTTGTTATTAAGTATAGATAAAACCAATAGTAAGAGGAGGAATATGGCCCTTCTGTAAGGAGAAAGAGACTTATGGGAGATAACAGGAAACCTGGACAGAAGCTATCAAGGATGAATTCCATAATTAGTAAATGGTAGTTCTATTGCTTAACAAAAGCAATGCAGCATTTGGTAACTAAGTTTACCAAATGAACACCTTAATTTCTCTATGACATTGGAATTGACTAAATGTATCATACTGGACCCTTGAAGAACAAGAAGTATGGGTTTGAAGGGAGGTAATCATGAAAGTTAATTAGGATCTTGGTAAATCTCCCAATCATATCAACTACCAGGTTTGTTCCAGTGTCCACTAGGAGCCTGGAAAATTGCTCTGTGTCTTTTCAGGCGGATCTGACATGGAAAACACAAGCAGAGATGTAGAGTTTTATTTACCTGTTCCATCTTCTAGCAGTAAAACTTTAAATAAATTATTTGCTTGAAGTCAGCTTGTTTTCACATTTTTAAAATAAAAGGAAGAAATGTGTGTGTCAATTGAAAGATTCAATAAAATAATACACACATAGGTGTAGTCTTTAATAATTACATGGAAATAAAATACTATTATTTATTTTCTTTGTGCTTTCTCCCTTTTCCCACAAAGACAAAGCAGACAAGACAGCTAGAACAATCAACATTATTATTGCAGGCAAACAGTCTTATTTTAGACTTGCCTTTGGATACAGAACTCTGATCTTGAATCTTCTAACAACTCAAATTGAGAACTACTTAGTTTATTAGTTACCCAGTCCCATCACACCCTGATGCTAAATAGTTCAGAATGTAAAGGTTGGTACTATTTCTAAGAAATGTATTGAGTCAGAGAGAAAATGTCCTGTATTTTAATCCAGGTAAAATCAATCTAGAATAATTTTGAGGGAAACAGAAAAGAAATCACAGGAAATGGGATCTTGATTGTTGGAAACTATTCAGTGCATTGACTACAAGCAGGAACTAGGAAGAAAAGAATGGCCTGATATAAAATATCTGACACTCATTCATACATGAGGATTCTCCCATCCATGAGGCATATACCTATTGTGTAGTTTTGCTTTTTTTATATTTAAATCTGTACTCACCCCACCTGCCACTTGGCTACTATCAAACTTCACATGAGTGTCCATATCACACAACTCTAGTTGATATATTTTACAATATATGCCAATAGTTTGTCATAAAAATGCTGTCCCATGTAAATTAAACAGTGGTCCTGGTTCAATTGGGCCTTTCCCCAATCCAAAATTGATTGATCCAGGAATTTATACCTGATTGAAGAATTAAATCATATCAAGAGAGAAGACCCATTATCTCTGCCTGCTAAGATCTGTTACTCTGATGTGGTTCCTGCCCTTCCTGGGGTTTGAATATCAATACCTGCTTGGAAACTCTGATAAATGTTGTTACCTCTCTGAGTAGCAAGATTCAGCAATTTGTTCTAAGTAAAACAGTAAAAATATTGACTGATGGAAACCATTCTAACTGCACATGAACGTCCTCATATATACCCTACAAAGGAAACCCACTCACTTTTCAAGACCCAGATCATTGCGATTAAAAATGTACACTTTGGGTTTGCATATTCCCTACCCAAATCCTTAATCTACTACGGATAGCTCCAGTGCCTTAGGCAAAATACTTAATTTCAGGGTCTCCATTTCTTCATCTGAGGATAAGAATAACAATAATACATCCTATGGTTATTGAAAGAATTAGAGGACTTGAGCAGGGCTTGGGAAACTCTTGGTGGATTAGTTGCTACTATGAGCCCAAAAAGTTATGTGCAATTTCCCCATATATTTATCTAAACTTGCATTTAATATGTTTAGTTTTTTTTTTCATTGTGCTGTCAGTCTCCCATGATCTCTTCTCCCTTAGGCCACTTGTTACACTAAAGTTATCATTTAGGGTTATTTATTTACATATCCCTCTCCCCAGTCCTATCTCTGATCTTTTTCAAAGGCAAGGTCCCTGTCTAATTCAAGTACTACCCATAAAAAATAGCTAGAAAAAATATCAGGGCTCAATAAATTTCTTTGAAAAAATTAATAAAATTACAACAAAACCTGTTAAATAGAATCACATTGTTCTCTTGTACTTCCACTTTTTTCCTCTCTCATCATCCATCCAAACATTTCTCCATTTTCTATTTATTCATGATCATTTTGGGCATATACGTGAATAGAAAACTACAGTGTAGTATGTTCTGTGGAAATATAAAATGAATAACAAGCTCTCTCTTCTAAAGCAGTTTGCAATCCAAGAGGGGATAAAACAGGTACCCAAATTGCTGTAATATAAAGTGGAAGGTGATGGGTTTTATAATAGAAGCACTAGGAAATTGCCATAAGATCTAGAAGATGTAGAGATCATTTCAGGCTGCAATGCTTGAAAAAGACTTCAAGGAGGAAGTGCATGTGAGGTTGTTCTTAGAGAAATGAGTATGCTTTCAATAGACTGAGAAAATATTTCCCCAAATGGGAAAGGTCTGCAGGTTAATGAATCTCTGCTAAGTATCACCGTTGCTGACAGTTCCTGTCGGTCAAATGGACTTTGTGAGATGCAACCACAATCTTTGGCTTGGGTTTGATAAAGGTAGAGGTCAGGCCGAGGGATCTGTGCTGCTTCTGTTTCTACTCTGCTGATGAGCCACTTTAACACTACCTAAATCTCTCTACAGATTGAACAAATCGGTCTGTTTTAGTTTCACTTGGAACAAAAATCAATATTGAAAAAATAATTTTCACATCCATTATGAGCAAAGATGATGCAACTCACATTCTCTTTGACTTGTTTCTTCAATATTGGCTGTAGTTCTTTGCAAAGAAAAATATTATGTATGATTCTTCTTACGAATATCAGGCAATGTGTATTTATTGAGTGCCTACTATGTACTAGGGCATTGTAGTCTCCATTGAATTATTTGGGGGGGTTAAGAATATTAGCTTGAGATATTATTGATGGACAATGAAATGCATAGATCTAAAGAATGTAGTTTCATGTTTTGAAAAATACCCGCACCTGTGTATTTTCATGCTTCTACCAAGAAAGAATATTTCTCTCATCTCATAAAGTTTTCTTTCCCTGTCAATCTTCATCCTGCCCCAGATTTGACTACTTATCCAATTTCTTTTACCATATATTCATTTTTCTTATTCTAATACTTCTTATAAGTGCAATCATATGGTACCAGTTAATGTCTGATCTTTTGCATTATATACTGCTGAGATTCCTCTATGTGGTTTCATGTATCAGTAGTTCCTTTTAACTGCTGCATGGTTTTTTTCTGTGTGAATAAAATGCAATATATTTTTAATCCATTGGTTCACTTATATATTTAAAGTTGCTATGTGTATTCTGTACAAGATTTTCAATGGACATTTATTATCATTTCTTTTGTGTAATTTCCTATGTGTGCAATTGCTGGATCATAAGAGTGTATGCACATTTAACTTTGAAAGAAACTGACAAATCTATTTCCAGAGGAGCTGAATGCTCTTACATATCTACCAGCAATGTGGTGGTTCAACATTCTTACTAACCAATAATTGGCGTTGCCAATATTTTTAATATTAGCCATTGTTGGTGGATATGAACTAGCAGTTGAGATTTCATTTGATACTTCCTTCATAACAAATAAGTTGAGTGCTTTTTAATGTTTTTATTAGATGTTTATTATGTATTCATTAGTATAGTGCTTACTAAGGTCTTTTACACATTTTTAAATTATACTCTTTTGAAAAGCCTTTTTATATTGGCTTTTCTGAGTTGCTTATATATTATGAACCCGTCCTTTAAGAAATATGTGTATTTACAAATATCTTTTCTTCATATGTGGCTAGAGGACTTAGATTTTCTTAACAATGTTTCTTAAGGAGCCAAAAATTTTAAGTTAGATAAATTTATCCACTTTTAACTACAACACTTTATATGTATCATCTAAGAAACCTTTGCCTGCCTTACTGTCCCTTGTTTTGTTCTAAAGCTTTCTAGATTTATCTTTGTATGGAACTGTGAGCCAGCTAGAATTATTTATTTATTTTTTTATGGTGTGTGGTAAAGGTTGTGGCTCTCATTCTTTTGTTTTCTCTTTCTCTTATAGCTATGTAGTCGTTCCAGAATACTTTTAGAATGTTTTTTGTTTTTCCTTCATTGCATTACTTAGACACCTTGCATACAAAAGCTAAAACATAGTTGGTCTTGGGCTGGAGATGTGGCTCAAGCGGTAGCGCACTCGCCTGGCATGCGCAGGGCGCTGGGTTCGATCCTGAGCACCACGTAAAAATAAAGATGTTGTGTCCACCGAAAACTAAAAAATAAATATTAAAAAATTCTCTCTCTCTCTCTTAAAAGAATAGTTGATCTATTTCTGGAGTTAGCATTCTGTTCCATTTATATATATATATATATATATATATATATATATTTTTTTTTTTTTTTTTAAATAAAATATCATGTTGCCTAAATGTAGGTTTATAATAGATCCACAAATAAGTTATCCTCCAAGTTTGTTCTTTCTCTAGCTTCCTTTGCCTACATTAGGTCACTGAATTTTTGTATTAGTTTTAAATAGAGCTTATGATTTTCTGCAGAATTCTTCTGTGATTTTTGTTTGAGATTACACTAAATCCATAGAACAAATTATACAGAAGAGATATCTCAACAATATTGCCACCATTCCAAAAATATTTATTTAGAGTTTATTTTATCAATGGTGTGTGTTTTTCAGTGTGTAGGTATTTGCACATTGTTTTATTCAACTTTTTTGCTGCTATGACTAAATAACACAACCAGAAAAATTGTAGAAGAGGAAAATTTTGTTTGGAGATTCATGGTCTCAGTCCCTGTAGAGCAGGCTCCATTTCTCGTGGCTCAAGGTGAGGCAGGACATCATAATGAAAGAATATGACAGAAACAGCTCACATGATTATCAGAAAGCAGAGAGAGAGAGATTCCACTCACCAGATACAAAATATATACACCAAAGCCATGCCCCCCAATGCCCCACCTCAACCAGCCATACTTTACCTTCCTTCAGTTACCACTCAGTTACTCCTTATCAGGGGATTAATTCACTGATTATGTTAAGACTCTCACAACCCAATTTTTTCCTCTCTGTACCTTCTTGCATTGTTTCACACATGAGCATTTGGGAGATACTTCATGTCCAAACCTTAACATTCTGCTCCTGGATCCAAAAAGCTCACAAGCATCTCTCAATGCAAAATGAATTTTCTCCATTTCCAAGAGTCCCCATATTGTCAACAGTTCCAGGACTGCTCAAAAGTTCAAGTCCAGAATCTCCTCTGATATTCAGGGCAAGCTACCATTGTGAGCTCCTGTAAAAATCAAAAGTGATTTACAAATATCTAACATATAAAGGAACAGAGTAAACTTTTTCATTCACAAAAACAGGAGCATAGAAAGAAGAGCTTTGACCAAAGTAAGACTGAAATGTAGCTAGGCCAACAAGTTCTGTGTCTGGCATCTGGAACACATGGCATCCAGATGTTTTCTCCAAAGGGCTTCAGTAACTCCGCCCCTGTGGCCTTGTTGGTTGCAGCCCAAATGGCCTTTCTGTTGGCTTCTCTCAGCTCAATTCCTGCTGCCTTCCTGAGCATACATTCCACAGTACTGGCATTTCTACATTGAAGCTTTGGCTTCCTTCTCACATCTGCACATGTTTCCCTTTCATGGTCAACCCTCAGGGACTCTGACCCTGGGGCACTTTGCCTGGCTTCCCAGGTTTCCTTTGAAATCTTTGTGGAAGCCAGCATGACCTCCAACTCCAGCATCCTGCATTTCTTCAGAACCAGCAGCACCACCAAGGTCTTCTGCCACCTCAAGGAGTAGCCAAGCCTCCAGGCACTCTGGCTGGAGCAGCCTGTGTATGTGTAGGTGACCAAGTATGTTGAAAAAACTTGCCAGGCCCCCTTTTGTAAGAAGGGTGCCCCACTGGTCTCTTCTCAAGAAAATTTTACTCTTACTCCCTTGAGACTAAGATGGATATTATCTTGCCAATTTCTGAGATGCTCTCAACCTTAAGTCATCTTCCTTATTGTCTCTGGGCAAAGTCTTTAGCATTTCTTTAGTGGCAGTGATATCTTTAACAACTGCGACTTCCTTAGTCCCAGTTTTACTCCTACCTTTCCATTACATGAGTTTCAGTACTACTGTCATTCGTTTCCTTTACTCAACTTTTATTTCCACATTTAAAAAAAAAATCTCCTAAAATGACAACTGAATTTTAATATATTAAAATTAACTTTTTTATGTATTAAAATTAACTTCCTTAGTCCTAGTTTTACTCCTACCAAGTCCAAGTTTTTTGAATCTTTCTGCTCCTGAATATCACAATAAACTTGTCTAAAAGCTGCCAGCAATTTCCATGCAACTGCCTCAATGCTATGCTGCCTAGAAATAATCTTCCATTAGATTAAGAAGTCCATTGCTTTTAAAATCAGCCTCACAGAAAGTCTCTAGACACCGGCAAAATGCAGACAACTTCTCAGCCAGAACATAACATGAATGGCCACTAATCTTATTACCAGTAGTGTCCTCTTTCCTCAAAACCCTCCTAAGCCCTGTCTTCATTGTCTAGAGTCCTGTTGACATTTTTGTCTTCTGAACTCCCACCAGAAAAACAGCTATTAAGCTCCACTTTCAACAATATAAAGGGTTTTGATGTGCATGGCTACACATCTCAAAATTCCTCCCACCAATTCCAAAATGCTCCAAATACTTCTTAACCACATGGTCAGGTTAGTCAAAGAAACAATCCCACTTCTGAGACAAATTTCTGTTTTAATCAGCTTTTGTGTTGTTCTGACTAAAAGACGCGACCAGAACTACTGTACAGAAGGGAAAGTTTATTTGAGGGGCTCAGGATTTCAGAGATCTCAGTCCATACACAGCAAGCTTCTTTACTCGAGAGGCAGAACATTATGGCAGAAGATTATGGCAGAGGGAAACAGTTCACATGATAATCAAGAAGCAGAGAGAGTCCACTCGCCAGATACAAACTATGTACCCCAAAGCCACACCCCCAATGCCCACCTCCTCTAGCCATACTCTACCCACTTTGGATCACCACTCAGTTAATCCCTATTTGGTGAGTCATTCACTGATTGGGTTATGGATCTCGTAACCCAATCGTTTCTTCTCTGAGTCTTCTTGCATTGTTTCTTCACACATCAGCCTTTGGGGGGACACATCACATCTAAACAACAACACAATTTTGTTAAACTTACTGTTTTTCACTTAGTACTACTGTTTTAGCACTACCGTCGTTTGTTTCCTTTATTCATTTTTATTCCCACATTTTAAAAAAAATCTCCTAAAATTACAACTGAACTTTACATAATAAATTTTTGTGCTTCAATTTTGTTAAATTCACTTATTAGTTTTAGCATTGTTGTTTGTATATTTCTTAAGATTTTCTACATACAATCAGTTTGCTGTAAATAAAATATTATTTCATCTTTTATTCAAATCTGTTTGCTTTCTGTTTATGTTTATATTTTAATAAACATTCTGAGACTTTTACCATAATGTTGAAGGGAACTAGTGAGACTGAACTTTTTTTTATTCTTGATTTTAAATGAAAATGATTCAGTCTTTGTCATTAAATTTGAAGTTAGCTCCAGGTGTTACACAGATTCCCTTTATCAGGTTGAGGAAGTTCTCGTCTTTTCCCAGTTTGCTCATAATTCCTTTTTTAAAAAAAATTAATCATAAATGAATATTGAATTTTGCAAAGCAATTTTCTGCATCTATTGAGCTGACCATATGAATTTTCTCTTACTTCTGTTAATGTGATGCATTAAATTAGTATGATTTTGAATGTTAATCAAACCTTGAATTAGTATTGGGATCAACCTCATTTGGTCATTATGTATTACTCTTTTAAATATTGGATGGATTAAATTTTATAATAAATGTTAGTGATGTTTATGGAGATTTAGCAGTGACACAGGTCTGTAATTTTCTTTCCTTGTAATATTCTTACCTGTATTAAATATTAGGTACAATTCATTAAAATGTCTTTCTTTTCTCTCAAATTTCTGAAGGAATTTGAATCATTTGCATTACCTTATCTTCAAATTGATTTGTTTTCCTTCTATAGTTTCTATTTAGTTTTGAATTAAATGTGATGGATATATGTCTATCAATATATTTAAATTTTGTTTTTCTTTTCTTTTTTTTCTTTTCTTTTTTTTTTTCCTGGTGCTAGGGATTGAACCCAAGGCCTTGTGCATGTAAGGCAAGCACTCTGCCAACTGAGCTATATCCCTGGTCCCAGATGTTATATTTTTATTTCTAGAATTTCTGCTTGGCTTTGTTTGTTTGTTTGTTTGTTTTACTTGGGATTGAACTCAAGGCACTTAACCACTGAGCCACATCCCTGCACTTTTAACTTATTTATTTTAATTTTGAGACAAGGTTCAATTAAGTTGTTTGGGCCTTGCTACATTGCTGAAGCTGGCCTTGAACTTGCAATTTTTTCTGCCTAAGTCTCCTAGTCACTGGAATTATAGGCATGCACCCCTGCTACCAGCTGCTTGATTCTTTATGTGTGGTTTTTAGTCTTCTATTGAGATATTCTCTTTTCTCTACCATTATCCATGTTTTTTTTTCCCTTAAAATCTTGGGCAAATTTGAAGTAGTTATTCAAAAACATTAGTTCATACATTGCTGCTGGGACTGCAAACTGGTGCAGCCAATATGGAAAGCAGTATGGAGATTCCTTGAACAACTGGGAATGGAACTACCTTTTGACCCAGCTATCTCACTCCTTGGTATATACCCAAACAGCTTAAAAACAGCATACTACAGGGACACTGTCATATCATTGTTTATAGCAGCAGCTAACCTGTGGAACCAACCTAGATGCCCTTTAGTAGATGAATGGATTAAAAAATGTGGTATATATACATAATGGAATATTACTCAGCAATAAGAGAGAATAAAATCATGTCATTTGCCGGTAAATGGATGGAGCTAGAGAATATAGTGCTAAGTGAAGTTAGCCAATCCCAAAAAATCAAATGCCAAATGTTTTCTCTGATATAAGGATGCTGATTCATAATGGGATTGGGGGTAGGGAGCATGCAAGAATTAAATGAACTCTAAATAGGCAAAGGGTGGGAGGGGATGTGAGGGGCATGGGAGTACAAAAGACGGTGGAATTAGATGGACATCATTATTCTAAGTACATGTATGAAGACATAAATGGTGTGACTATGCTTTGTGTACAACAAAAGATATGCAAAATTGTGTTCTATATGTGTAATATAAATTAATGCATTCTGTTGTCATATATAACAAATTAGAATGATAAATCAATAAATCAAGCAAGCATTAGTTTGCCAGTTCCATTGTTCCATGATCTGTCCCTTCTGGCTTTCCCTCCCCACCTCCACTTCTGTTTTAGGTTACATCCTTCTTTCTTTACATGTCTAGTAAGTTTTGATTGTGTGTTCAGAATTATTATTTCTATGTTGCTGCTTATTTAGATTTTGTTGTTTTTCTTTGAAGAGTATGAAGTTTCATTCAGGCAGAAAATTAGTTTTCTTGTAGATCAGCTTGCTTCTTTATAGAGTTGCTTAAAGTTTAATAGGTAGAGTCTAGAATAGACTTTACCCTAGGATCAGCTAAGCAATGCCCCCCAGGTTTGTTCTTCTGGAGTGTCTACTGAATGCTTTAGCTGTCTAGTTATTTCCTTTCATTCTGGCTAACACAGCTCAAAATCACCCAGACTGTGTGAGCCCCAGGAATTGCTGTGGTTGTAGCCACTCCACAGTCCTTCTTCCCATGATGGTTGTTTTTGCCTAGTGGTATAGAGTCATCTTTTCAACAGTACGTGCAGTGCGCTGATTAGCATCTGTTCAAAATCTCAAAGTGTTCTTATGCAGATTCCTAGTTCTGTTTCCTTCTTGATTCCATGTTCTGCAAATTTCAGCCTCTTTCATAATTTTAAATTCTGAGTTTTGTTCTTCACTCTGTAAGAGCATCATGCAATGGTTTAATGGCCTGCAGGCTATGGTCTGTGAGATATTTCTAGAGTGAAATATTGAGCAATTATAGGATTCCTTTTCTTTGTTTACCTTGTTTTGAGCTTTTTAATTATGCACTGCCTCTTGTCCTATACTTAAAAAAGAGTGTGTTTCATATTTTTTGCCAAATTATATTGTTAGGAAGGTGAGTCTAGTACCAGTTGCTCCATTATGTCTTGTAAGCAAAAGTCTCTCTCAGATTTTATAAGATTTATAAGATGCTTTTTTCAGGGTTGTGATATGATTAGAGTTAGTCAGTCATGGCAGATAAATGAAATACTCAGACATAACCTGGTGAACTTAAAAGTGGATTTGTAACAAATAGTTTAAAGGAAAATTAGTGCAATCTGGAATGACCGCACTAATAAGAGACATGTATTATTGTATTTTTTTTTTTTTTTGGTTCTATCATGGAAGAATAATATTAAAGTCCAAAAGTCAAAAAAAAAAACAAACAAACAAAAAAAAAAAACACATAGGTGCACTTTTTACGTAGCTATTCCTTAAAATTTGAAAGGTAGCTAGGTCTAGCACACAGGTTGCTATATAAACATTTTAAATATCAATAATTATATCATTAACTATGTGTTTAATAGTTGCCACAGGAAGGCCATAATTAGACCTGACTCAAAAATCCTTCAAAGAAATGAGAGTTGAACTCTCTGGTTTTAGGGATATTTATATCTATCAGATAAAAGCAGTGGTCTATTGTCCAAGAGTTTAATTCAGTTACCTGAATTCCAATATTTATACCTCAGGAACACCTCCTTTTTCTTGTTATTTTTCTACATGTACAAAGGATTAAGTATTGCTTTTTCTAATTGTATTTTCTTACAAGTTAGCTTTTATAGCAGAAATATTATTTCTCAAAACAGGATTATGATGTTTAAAACTTGAGATTCTGCATACAATGCAGATTTTAAGTGTATTATGATTTTCAAGCCTGTTTTGCAAAATAGAACAAAGAATGAAGAGTTTTAGTATCAAACAGATTTGCATTCTAATCTCGGATTACGAATTATAAGTTTTGTGACTTGGGGTAATTTACTTTACCTGTCTTAGAGTTAGTTTGTACATATGTAAAGTTTTAATAATGTGCATCCTGTAAGAAATATTTTGCCCTGAGAAAGAAATGAAGCCAGAAATACAAAATTCTTCAGAGAAAGCAAGGTATTTGCAAAACATTAAATGTATGTTTGCTGCTATTCAGTACAAAAATGCATTCAAAGTATAAATGTATACAGTAACATAACAGGTGGTTAAGTTGAGAAATTGCATATATACATTTGTACTTATATATTCAAGTGTCAACCATGGTCTTAAAGCCATTGCTAGTTTGATGGCTGATTTTATATGACAACTTGACTGGGCCATTTAAGATTTAAGCAAATATTATTCTGGGTGTGTCTGTGAGGTTGTTTCTAGATGAAATTGTATTTTAATCCAAAGACTACGAAGGTCACCTTTTTTATTAAGGGTGGCTTTCCCCAATCAGTTGAAGACCTGATAGAACAAAAAGGCTGAGGAAAAGTGAACTCCTCTTGCCTGACTGCTAGAACTGTGACATCATTCTTTATGTACGTTTGAGTTCAAGATGAAAAGTCAGCTGTTGAGTCTTGAGCCTGCCACCTTTACAGGTGAACTTACATCATTGGTTCTCCTTGGTCTCCAGATTGCCAAGTGCACATTGAGGGACCTCAGCCTACTTAGTCAATGTGTGCCGATTCCTTATAATAAATGTGAGTGTGAGTGTGTGCACGCATATGCATGCTGGTTCTGTATCTCTGGAAAACACTAGTACACCAACAGTCACACCCATGCATCCCACTTCTTACAAATTACAGCATAGGGCAAGAGGTTATCTCTGCATTTCCAAGGACCGAAGACTCACAACATGTAAGCCTATGTCCTGATGTTTGCATCAATTTTTATCTTACTTCAGTTACTCTGCAACTAAAGAGAATAATGACATATTTATTTACATGTGCTGAACAGCCACATGTAAATAGTCTATAAGGGGTGGGGATAAAACTGCACAAAGAAACAATCTTTTTTTTTTTAATTCCAGAGGCCTACAGGATGAATTTATGATATGAACAGTAGGGAACCAGCCTATCTCTGACTTGAAATGTATTTGTCTTAGATACTTTCTCAGCCTTTTATGATATTAAATTGCCTTTGTCCCTTTTAAAAACAAGGCAGAGGGTATTTTTAAAAGGATTAAAGTGAAAGTATAGGTACAATTATTCCTCAGACACATATAAACTGCCCCATCAACAGGTAGTTAACACTTGCTACACATACACATGGTACCAGGGAAATGGTGCAGGACTGAATCTGATGCCAAGAAATGGAACTTGAAATCAAACATGAAATGCCACAATAACAAATGACAGCTCCTTTCTTTAAAAGAAAATTTTTGAGAAACACTATTCTGATGAAGAAAAGATAAATGTCTATTGTCTGATATATTTCTCATATCAACTAATGGCTCAGATTCTGCATCTGAGCCCCAAACTTGGGAAGTAGGTGTGTTCTGTCTTAACAAAGCATTCATCTTGTAGAAATTACCTCATGCATTCCCTTCTAAAGCCACAATCATCAAGTTTCATCTGTTTACAAAGCATTACTTTAAAGATTTTAAAGATGAAAGTGTGGTCAAGATATAATTCTCTCCTGATCATCTGACAATTGACTGGAACATGATAACAAGCATTTATTGACCACAAGCATGTGCCTGATGGCATTCTAGGTAACACAAAGTGACTAGATGGATATGCCACATATTTTGTTTTGCATAAATACCCACTGAGGGAGACAAAAAATGATTTCTATAAAATAGAGGAATAAGTCACACATTCTAGAAGAAAATAGACTTGTTTACAAATCAAATACTAGGATGAGAGAGTGAGGAGATGTTTTTTCCTAGGTCTAGCACCTTTCCAGAATTTACATTTTTAAAGAAGCATACAATATGTGGGAAAAGAGCCTCATAGCTGAAATTGAATCCTAACTAAAAGATTTTGGCAGTTCTTCATGGGCTTTGCATGCCCTTTCTAATTCCAGATCTGGAATACCTCCCTCTCTGAGCAAATTCAGCGTGGGCGATCTTTTACAATTCATTTCTTAAAAACCACTGTTGCTAAGCCTTAAGACTCTGATGACCTTGCTCACAATTTCAACGCAAGAAACTATGACCCAGACTCCCTCTGTAATCACCACAATATTTGTATAAGATGAACATATTGATTCACACCGTTGTTCTTTCCTCCATGAAACATGTATTCCAAGCCCACCTTCTTCAAAAGTCATGAAAAAATTCTTTGTATTAATGAGGACCCTCCCCTACCTGACAATTTATGCTATAGAATGTGCTTGGTGGTATACTCTGCCCTGATTCAGGGGTTCCTGTGGTCTATTTTGAACAGTTGTGCGACCAGTTGAAATGTAAAGGCCCTGCCTGAGAAATAATTCAGTGTTCTGTAACTAAGGAAGGAATATTTCCTTAGAATATAAAGGAAAGCATGGTATGCCTCTAAGTGGAGAATATATAAAATGATGATTTCTGAGCACCTATTATTCTTTAGCTGAATTCAAAAATAATAAAATGTGGATATGCATAATAGAGACAGATATGGATATATTGGATACATTCCTGGCCTAAGTGATTGTTAGGAGTTACAGGAATTCTCAGAGCTTAGTTTGCTTCCAATAAAATAGGGTATATGAAAAATTATGCATCAAAATAAGCAAACTTCTTTTTCTGGTTTCAGCTTATATAAGATTTATAGATACTTAAAATAAGTATAAAAACATGCAAACGTAGCTTGGAGCTGCAAGAAAGAAGGTAATATAAAGAGCCCGCTTATTTCTGCAATAGGGATTGGCTGAATATTAAATAGTAAAGATTTAAATGTAAAAGCTCCTGCTTTTCTGCAGGTCAGAATCATTCAATTACTGGATTCTCAAGCTATCCAAAAAGATGCCAGTCAGAAGTATTTAACTCCTTATTTGGGTGCACAAAATGGGACATATTTCTCTATCTATTCAATCAATCAACCTTTTTTCTTTTCAATTCAATGCTTCCTCTACACAGAGCATTACCCTAATTGTCACACAGAGATTCAAATTGTGTGAGTTGTAACCACAAAAAGCTTATAATCCACCAGGAGAGATAGTTCATACCTGTAATCCCAGCAGCTCAGGAGGCTGAGACAGGAAGATCAGAAGTTCAAAGTCAGCCTCAGCAATAGCCAGGTGCTAAGCAATTCAGTGAGACCCAGTCTCTAAATAAAATACAAAATAGGGATGGGGATGGGGCTCAGTGGCTAAGTGCCCCTGAGTTCAATTCCCAGTACCCCTCTCATCCCCAAAAAGTTCATAATCCATATGTGAAGTTGAAAATATCAGATATGCATACATATACACATACACACATGGAGAGAGTTATAAATGAGAGTGGATACTTTTATAAAATTTGTTTCTCCCTTTCACTAAATGCTTTTATGAATGTGTTATGCCCTCTTCAAGGCTGAGGACGGCAGGTGGAACTTAATTGGGAGTAACATGGGAGAAACTCAGAGTGGTCTGGAGAATGAGGCATTGAATGCTTATTCTGTTTAGGATTATTGGAAGAGGGGTTTGAAAACAGAGCTGCAAAGATCTTGGTATTAGGGCTGAGAAATAAGAATTTTATCCTACAAGCAATGAGGAGAACTTAAAGGATTTTGAGCAGAGGAATGACTTATTGAAGAAGGCACTTTTGGACTTGGGATCAGGATGAAGTATGCAATGTGATTTCCAGAGAAGTGAGAGCAAGAAGTCAGGATGATGAAAAATAACCAAGCTTGAAGCTATGAAGGTTAGAACTGTAGGCTCCAAAGCAAAGTTCAAGGACTTATCTAGCTCCCGGAGTTAATCTGTGGTGTCAGAGTGTCCTATCCATTCCATTTGTGTCATTTTTTCTGTTCTTTCTCCTCCCCATAACCTTATAGATTAGATTACATTAGATTATATTATTAGAATCTGCATTTCTACAGAGCACAGAATTATAAGCAGATATTCCTGATTTTTTTTTTTATACACTAAAATCTCAAATAGAACTGCAGGTGCAGCTCAGAGGTAGAAAATTTGCTTAGCATGCATGAGGCCCTGGGTTTGACCCACAGCATGGAAGAAAACAAATAAACAAACAAAAACCCAAACCAATTTTCTTAGACAAAGAATTGCTAGATTTTCAGCCTTGCCCACTAAGCATGGATAGTATATTACTGAAATACCTGCCCAGCTGAACATCACATTAACAAGTTGGAACATAGTAGAGAGCAGAATTTAGAAAGCCTCTCGGCTCCTTCCCCCATCTCTGGTTAGATAAGGTCATGCTTTCTGGGAGTGAAACTATATTCTGTCTGGAAACAATGCAACACTGTTGAGCTTTCAGAGAGAAAGGATAAAAACCTTGCCAAAGTGCATATGTTGCATATAACTCTTATATTATTAAGAATGGGCTGAATAGAAACCCAAATGCTCTGTTAGACCCTGTTGTCCATTAACCTGGTACTATAGTTTAAAAACAACAAATTTTAAAGAAATGCATTGCTCATAAACCCTGAAAAAGGAATCCTGGATCCTGGGGTCTATCAATCTTAAAGAAGTCTACAGTCCAACAAAGAAACATTTCATGAGCTGCTGCATCTTTCTCTGATCAAATAAGAAAGCTTTTCCCATTTCCTCCCTGCTCTCCCTTCCTTTTTCCTTTTCTTCTTTCATTTCTTCCTCCCTCCTTTTCCCTCTTCTGTTAGCCTCTCCTTTTCCTCTATGCTTCCTATTGCTATTCTTCTGTCTCTGATGAGAGTAATAATTTTATTTTTTAGTTTCACTGAACAAAAGATTGAGGATGGAGTGCATCTTTCTGATTGTTGCAGTTTTTCATATTCTTTAGCAAAAAGAACCTTTCCCTTAAGAAGCCCAAAGGTGGAGCTGTTGCAAAAGGAGAAAGCCAGACAAGCCAGCCGCGCCCGGCGGGGCCACCAACACACACAAGCCACACACACACACAAACACAAACACATACATGCCGGGTCTGCATGGAGGAGCTGCAAATCCTGGAGGCTTTGCTTCCAAAACATAAACATTTCCCTTTTTTTTCCCAAAGAGAAATAAAAATCCTGATTACAGCAGATGCATTACTGCCAAATTGTGCAAAATAGAACAAGTATTAAGTGTCTGCTTAACCCCCTTTAATTGTTAATTCCATGCACTTTAGTAGATTCCAGTATTATCAAAATAACTGCAGGGAGAAAGGATTCAAATTCATTTGGGTTCATTAATACCACCATTTATCAGCATAATGTCCTATAGATAATGATTGGAGGGTCATTCTATTTTCTCCATTTGAACATTTTTGTATAGTGTGCTGAAATACTGTGGGGATGGTGTGTTTCAGTGGGACAGACTTCAGCACTTCTCTTTTCACCAGATGGGAAGAAGGCTTCTGCTTTTGCATGAGGTGACCTCTCCCAGTATTTTCCAGAGATGCAGCATTTATTTTTGAGGATCTTAACATGGTGTTTTGCTTTCTATATCCTGAGAAGCAGAAGGCTTTGAAAGCCCATTTTATGGAAAGGAATACACACAGAGCTTTATTGAGTTGTGTTAGTTCAACCAGGGATGTGATGAATAATCAGTATTTTGTTCCATATACTCTTTAAAAAAATTTTAAAATTAGTTATACATGACAGTAGAATGCATTTATGCACTTTGATATATCCTAAATAGACAGGATATAATTTATCATTTTTCTGAGTATACATGTTGCAGAATCATATTGGTCATGTAGTCACGTATATACTCTTAGCTCTTGGCTTTGTCTAATGGCTTTTGGCCATTTTGCCTAAAAATCAGAAAGCCCCCTTGTCCTTGAATCATTCACCTGTTCCTTTGTCTCTATCCCAACAGCAAAGGTCTTCAGACCGAAAGCCCAAGAACTATAGGAAGAAACAATTTAGCTAATTTCAGAATGTCCTCATTTGTTCTCAAAATATGATTTCCCCCTTTTCACTATAATGTTTACTTTCAACTGTGAGTTGCTGGAATAAACAGGGCAAAGTAGCCTGAGATGTTTTATGCCACAGAGACAAAAAGGTATTGATCCTTTTTGCCTCTGGAAAAACAGGTTTCTAATAATTTCCAGATATATTGTAGATTGCATTGCTATCTTTAATTAAAACATGACACAGGACAGAAACCAATTATTCACTCTTTTAAACCATGGGCCCACCTTTGTCCTAATGGATTCTTATGTCCTATTTGCAAATTGGCAAGTTTGTTCTCAGTGCCAATGTGTGTGTGTGTGTGTGTGTGTGTGCATGCATGCACATGTGGCTTGTTTGTCTTATGTGCTCATGTGTGAATGCTTATGGACTAATTGTGCTTGAATGCAGGCATGCTTGTGAATATATTCTTGACTTTGCTACTGTTGACCTTTAAATGTGGGTTTATGCTGGGTAGTTAAAAATATATGAAAGGCTGAGTTATCTGAACCCTGCCTATCATGAATGCCCCCAAGATGACTGAGCAGGAAGTTACCAAAGTTGTTTTATTTGTGCAGTTTTGGTGTGCTATGAAATAGGACTTTAGGAAGGAAGTAGGGGGCTAAAGCAAAGTGGCGTAAAAAGAAATGCTTTGAAAGGGGATGGATTGCAGATACAGAAACAAAGCAACCTCATCCTGCTACAAGAATACTTGAACCAGCTCAGTCCCTCCCTTATTTCTTATTCTCTTCTGGCTGTTTCAAAAGGCGCATCTCACTGCACGTCTCTGGGGCTTTTCCTCTGATCCAGACCTGGCCTGCATTCTGTTCTTTCTTTTCAGACACTGCTGGTCTCGAAGACATCTCCTCGGCAGCTTTTGCCATCTGGAGCTGTCTGCCTTCGACTCTGCTGTGTAGGCTCAGGCTCCTAGAAACTGTCATCTTGGAACATATTTATTACTTCCTCAAGCTGGGGCTTCGTGGTGCCACGTTCCTTCTGCTCTTTGATCATTCAGGGCAGAGGCGGTATTATTGTACCATCTGAATTAATGCTAAGGGTGCTGTTAGTATGAAGCCTGATGAAGAAGAGGTAGGCATGGTATAGGGGCACCTCCCGGGTGGCACAGGAAAGAGTCACAGCTGCAGGTGTGAGCTGGGATCTTGTGCAGCTTGCAGCTGGTGGGCAGACTTACCTCGTCTTCCCTTCACTGCTGCTGTCAATTCCAGCAATACAATTGCTGTGACATGAATGTAATGTGACTGCTTCTCCCTCTCACCAGTCTGATAATGTACCCAGATACCTCTGGTGGCAAAATTTTATAGGTCATTGCCCTTATTGCCTCCATTTTATGAACTAGTGGACTCACTCCCAGAACGGGGGCGGGGGGGGGAGGATTGTTTAAGAGACCAGAGAAGGTGGAAATTCTGTAAAACCCTTCCTCAACAAAATGGCAGACTTGTGAAGTCTTACAGCAGATGAGATTGATCTAATCCACCATGAACAGAGAAATCCATTTGCACATTTGTATTTGCAAAACTATCCTTGGGGTCTGTTGCCTTATGACCTAGTTACAGTTAATCCCGTGGTACTGTTCAGTCCTCTCAGTACTTCTAGTAATAAAATTACATTTCAGGGACCCACGGTACATACAACAACCACAAATTTAGGACTGGAGTGCACCCATAATGACAGAAGTCGTGTCATGCTGACATTGGACAACAATCAGGGCAGATTTTCCGTTTTTTTTCTTTAAACTTCACTTGGCTCATATCTTCATTTGTACCATTGCTTCTTTGATTATGGTTGCCCTTTAATGGATAGCATTAAATGAATGAGGGGGAGAAAGTGACTGCTGAATGTGTCCCACTGCAGTTTTTGACAGATGCTCTGATATGAGCTTCTGTCATAATGGACAAGGAGGGAGAGAGCTCCAAAAGGATTTTAGAGTTCAGCTTTGGTTCAAGAGGTATCATTAGTCACATGTGAGAAATATTAACGTTTTCCATTAATTCCAAAGAATTTCCCAAATTTATGTGGATTACCATGCTTGGTATCACGGAGGAAGTGCAATGAGGCTTGAGAGATATATAGAAACTAAAGTCTTTGAGTGTCTGCTAACTAGCAGGCACAATGAAATGTCTTAAACCTACCAGGCTTAATAAAACTATCTCTTAGTAACATCATTTCAACAACCGTACAAGACAGGTATTGCTATCCCCATTTTATACATGAAGAAACTAAGGCTCAGGTGGTTAAATTACATTACTGAGGTCCTGCCACTAGCAAATACTAGACGGCTGGACTCCGTGATGGAAAAGCAACATGGAAGGCGAGGTGCTCCTCTCATCAGAACTTAACTCTTGGGTCACTAGTCTGTTAAAACAACTGCTTAGTGGGTATGTCCTTTCTGATATCCTGGAAATAGATAATGATAAAATAAACAAAATCTCAAGAGATCACATGATCAAAGGTAGGAACAGTGAGGGACAAAAGCTATAGTTGGTGAATTCTACTTGGCCCTTAGTGTTTTGGGAATAGAGAAGAATATCACACCTCCCTGGATCTACTGACACACATCTGCTAAAGACCAGTTTAGGACCAGGAAGTCTGTAACAGAGCTCTCCCAGAGCCCTCTCCAGGGGCTGTTTCTGAAGTGGAATAAAATGGTCTTGCCCTATTCTTAGCTAATCTTCCCTTAGCAAAGATAGAACTTGTAGTATATGGGGAAACAAAAGGATAAATTTCTAACATCCTCCTGGAAATGAGGAATAGAGTCAGGTTTCAAATGTCATTAAATTTTCACAGAAGATGGAGAGGAAGCGAAGGGCCTAATGTTGAATTATTATTATTTTTTAATCTCTGTTCTTATTCTTTATGCTCTTAAGAAAGAGATGGGTCAATGCCCCTCAAAAGTAAAAGGGAATAGAAAAAAGTGCATTGAAACACTCCGACAGATAAATAAAACATATGAAGAATATAAATGGTGCTTTCTGAGCAATGGGAAACCCTAACGACCCTTGTTGTTTTGAGATTTATATGTCCAAGTATCACAGATGCCCTGTTGCTTTATTCATACTGTGAAGGGAGAAAGGCAGCCCCTAACCATCAGCACCCATCATTAAATCATTACAGAAGTACCATTGTTAAAGAGACAGGGCTTTGAAAAACTACGTGCGCGTGCGCGTGCACACACTGTGCAGTTCCATTTTGATCAGGACTCAGATGTTTAGATACTTTTGTATTGACTGAATACTACATAGAATCTTCAAAGCTACTACTTTAAAGAAATAAATATACACAAAAAATGGATGTTTTTATTTGTTCAGTTTTCCAGTCTGATCATTATTTGGGAACTTGGACCAAAGCCAAGTTTAGAATAGATTTAGAGGAGTGAGATAGATTAGAATGAGGTGAATTTCCCCGCCCCCTGACATTCCACTTAAAAATGCTTACCTGAAAAACTACCTATTAATGCCTATTAATCAGACAAAATTTAAAAGAATCCTGATCTGGAACTTTCCCAACCACTTTGAATCTAGACAATATTTCTGAGGTCTTTTATTTTTTTTTTCCTCAGTAAATTAGAGTTTGCCTGCTTTCAAGTTGCCTGAAGGGGCTGTTGTATCCGGTACCAACTGCCACCACACTTTCTGTAATGTGTGCTAGATATAAACAAGGGTAGGTGGCAGAATAAAACTTGCCTTCAGAGAGATACAATGCAATGTGGTTGCATCACCTTAAAGAAATTGTATTGTCTTAAAACTTGGATTTGTAAAGCAAATACTGTGTTTATGTTGATAAACATTATAGCAATTAAAAAAAAAAATCTAGGTCTCTTGGTCTTTGGGATAGTAAGTGTTCCTCAGTCATTAAGATTAAATTTTTTTTCAGCAAATTTGACACAACCATTGAATGGCAGATCAAATTTCTTAGGGGAAACATATTGTCAGTCATTCATGCCATGACTTCTGTCTGCTCCCTTGTTTCCACTGTCCACTTCACTATTTGTAACTTGGCATAGATGTAGTTATTAATTCAACTCAGTGTGGTTTTGAAACCTCAAGTACATGTTAAATTCAATGGCAGAATCATGGTCTTGAGTTTTCCTTCAGTAAATTTCTGCACAGATACATTCCTGGCACAGTGTTTCACAGAATCTTTTACTCATCTATTCATTCATTTGCTTATTTATCAAACATCACTGAGCACCTATTCTCAGTGCTTATTGAAGACGGAGTGATTGCATCTGCAGAAATGAGATACATACAATTGATATAATCTATAGAGGAATAAAAAGAATACATTTACAGAATAAGTCTGAGTGTTCCATTCAGTGTAGAATCAGGAGAAACTTTGATAAACAGTTTTTTCTGTGGTGTTGGAAGATATCAGAGGAACCCTCCAAACACTGCATGAAATTTCACATAAAATTCATAACCAGAAAAGTGGTCTTGTTTGCAAAAATATGCCATAGGTCTGAGATTTGCAGAAATATTGTTTACCAGATGCATCCTTTATATTCATTGGCCATTTTGCTATTTTTATTGTATTGCAAAATTGACCAAATAACAATAATAACCACAGAATTCTGAAAGTATCACATTTTCTTTGGCATATCCTAGAGGAAAGCATGATAGTCAAAAATTGGAAGTGCATTTTAGATGCCTTTAAGACAAAGAAGAGGTAGGTGGAAAGAGAGATGCACTGAGAAATTTCAGATGATTTCACCCAGTTGAGAGACATCAGGTGAGGATAGAAGGGAAGAATGATGTGAGATGGTGAACTAAAGTGTCAATGAATTTCTGATGAAGAACTGGATGTTTGCTGAGAAGGGACTTTAGGTGCCAGGTGGCCATCCTGCAGAGGCTTGGAGTGCCATCCCTCCATCATCCATGGAAGCACTGTTTACTGGAATGTGCAGTGAACCCATACAGGGTCACCCTGCTTCGTTGTCTGAGAATTGCTATCTGGGTATCATCATTAGGGCCATTTTGAAGTCCCATGTGCAAATGTTTCTATCCAGGGCTGTGATATTATTAATGGCTAAAGTGTAGAGAAAATATATATAGAAAAATCCATTCACCTATCATTGCTCCAGGAAATTATGTTTCCTCTTTGAAAAATGTTACTGTTCATGCGCATATTCTTTGCTTTTCTATCCCTTGGGTGCCACATACTTGATGTGAAGCTTTTTTCTCTTCCTTTTTGGCAATTAGAGTGCAAAGGTGCCCATGAGGACTGAGGGTTTGGCAGAAGTTTACTAGTGAACACAGGGGTGCCTACTGCTGGCAGGCAGCACCATGACTTATTTTGAAAACATTCATTTGGACTAAAAATGATAAATCTGTATTTATCTTCTTAAAATGCTCCCAAAGGGGAAGAAAAAGGAAAAGAGAGCCTTGATTTGGAAAGCGTAGAGACCAGAGAAAAGAAGAAGGCAAAATCTGCTTTTCCCAATAATTTATCTTCTTTGATACTTCCCAGTGGGCATTGGGTACATTTCCAGTCTGCATTTTGAAAGATAAAATGAATATTTTATTTAACCAGCTGTATTCCAGAATGTGTAGACATCTAAAATATCTAAAACCTCACTGTGAAGAGCCAAATGAGTCTGTTTTTCCCCGATCATATATAAACCAGAAGAAAGTGTTTTGAAAATAAGAAATGGTGGACACCATCCCTTGGCACTGTAGTGTTTGGAAATTTAGAACTAGAGTATTTTCTATGAATTCTTTCTGGTTAAGTCACTTACAATGTGTAAGATAGTATACTTATCACCTAAGACCTATACCCCACAACACTTCAATGTTCTGCAAGTAATTCAATATTTTGAAAGTAAAATTGAAAGAAATGAAGGGATCTGGGATATTCATGACAGAATCAATATCTGAATTATCCCCTAAATGGAAATTCAGGGTCAAGAGTCAGCTCAATCAGATTTTTCAGTATGACTTTATTTTAAAACTATGGCAATTGTTTTTTCTATTTTACTAAAGGCTTAAGCTTCACCTTATTTTCTTATTCAGTGTTTATTCAATTTTAATGTGCATATAAATCAACTGGAGTTCTTGTTAAAATGAATATTTTGATTTGGAAGAACTGGGTAGGGTCTGAGAGTCTGAATTTCTGACATGCTATGAGAAGGTCCCTGTGCCATTGGTCCACAGATGCCACTTGTACAAGGTCCCTGGTCTACTGCTTAGAATATTGCTTGGCAGTAACATTTGCTAATAGACAAACATTGGATAAATAAATGAGTATCATGTACATTCTTATTTTCAAATTGTTTTTCATTTTGTCTGTTTGTTGGGTTAATTACTGAGTTTAGTTGATAAAAACAAAATTGGTATCTTTACTAGATGAGAAAGTGCTAAAATGGAACACTAAAAGCTATTAAAAGATGTACATATATATTGTTGTGCATATATGCATGCACACACACACACACACACACACACACACATATATATATATATATATATATATATATATATATATATCTCACATACTTGCTATAGGGAAAATAGAATGGTAGTGTGTTAGAGTTAAGAATAATCTTATAGATCATGTTAAGAAAAGAGAACCAGAAAAGTCAAGTTTGGAAGTATTGGAGCTTCAACGATAGGAGTCAAGCTCAGTGGTGGGGCACTTGCCTAGAATACATGAGACCCTGGGGTTGAGCCCCGCAACCAACAAAAATTTAAAAATTGTGAGAAAGAAGGGTGGAGCTTCTACTTGGGGTAGTTAAACATGATAGCTGAGGACTGAGGGGAATGATTATCCTAGGCAGACTCCGAAGTTAGATGGTACTCAGCTTGTCTGCTATGTGGCCTGGGGAAGTCACCTTACTTTACTAAGCCTCCAGGTCCTCCTCCTGACAACAAACCAAATTTTGATGAAGGTTATCTACCTTCCTCTTCCTATTCTGTTGTTTGAAGAACTCTGACTTCATTCTTGCTCCAGTTCAGGAACCTGATTTGTATAAGCCAATCAGCATGATCTATTCTTGTCCCACCCTCTAGGCATCCATTTGAAATAATCTATTCAGAGCCAATTTCAGGACTCTTGTTAGGGATACTGAGGAAGCCATCAATTTTGGGATGATGGTTGGTACACAGACTTAGAGATAGGAACTATAGCAACCAAAGTGTCTTCAATGAGGAACCAGGCTCCTGAGGCAGGTAGGAAAGTAGAATGGAATGAGGTCTGGATCAGTCCTGCCCTGAAGCCTGATCCCTTGCAGGATTCCTACTTGTATTAAGTCAGCTGAATTCTGTGTTCTGACATACAGCTATAATAGTTCTTTTCTTAATTTTTTTTTATCTTGATATTTTTTACAAATCATCCCATTCTAATGGTACTAAGTAATGGTACTAATGGTACTCAGAAAGAGAGTAGTTTCCTTACGTTATGTATATCTTCATTCTAATCTAAATATCAATCAATAAATTTCCCCAAATACCTCTAAAATAATCTTGTTACCGAAGGAGTTTCTCTTTGGGCCTTACATCAAATAGTTCATTATATTCTAGTTTTCATTAAACTGCATATTAATTGCTCAGATGTGGGGCATCCTATGCCAAATCCCATTTTAATTTCATTTTCCTTGCTCCTCTTTAGAGGGGAGGCATCCCCTTTCTCACTTCTAGCATCTGCAAACTACCAGCTTGGTCATAATCAGGCTCAAGACACAATTTTGAGCCAAAGCCAAGGGAAAACTTCCTTGTGGCCAGATGATTCAGATGCAGTTGCTAATAAAATTGTATTTGAGAACAAAGCTTAGCTTCTCAGGCATCACAGAGCAAGTCAGTTCTCTCAATGGATTCATTCAATCATTATATAGAGAATAATTATTAATAACCAGGCAATAGAACAGACATGTCTATGCAGAAGGAATCAAAAGACTGCAAAAATGTTATCAGTTTCTTGGCATGGTTGGCTACTATTCAGGGAAGGACACCATGTCTCAAAAACTCAGAGTAGAGAACAACTTAGACACATATATTGGTGGATGAATCTTGTTTGGGGAAGCAGAATATGAAGGGCTGTTGGTGTTTACGTGCTGTGGTACTAGGTGGTACCAGGTACCACAGCAGGTGGTCTTCAGGATTCACTCTGTTGTAGGACAAGTCTTGGTGTGCCTGTCATTTTTCTCTTCCTCTTCTTTCCATCTTTCCTGATCTAGGGTGTTTTCAGACACAATTCTGGGACAATAGAAAGCCAAAGAAATATTTTAATTGGACATGAGATCAATTTTTTCAGGTCTCTAACAAAAGCTCCTCAAATATTTCATGAGTCAATTCCCCTACGTGCATATATGTTGTTTTGTGAGTAGTGGCAGCCACACTGAAGATGGCGCCAATGATCCCCCTCTCCTAGTGTTGGCAACCTTGTGTCACATACTTCCACTCTAGATGAGACAGTTGATACAGGGATGGTGCTGAGGGCTGACCTTTGGCTAGTCTAGGAGGGAAGCCATGAGAACACAGACTCAGAGTTAGGACAGTGATATCAGCACCACTGAAAATGAGATAATGGAGAGAAAGGCTGATCTTCTTACTGAAACCAAGCAGAGAGAAAATTTTCTAGATGCTTTTAAGATTTAGAAAATGTAACAGAGTCCTAGAAAGCTGGGAAATGGACATAAAATAAATTATGCCCCTGGGTTTTACATTTTAGCTTTACAAAAGATCTAAAAGGTGAGAAGGAGTGAAGTATGGGCTTTGTGGTTGAGGTCCACTGCTTTTTTTCTGGGTTTGTGTCGGCATGCGATCTACTCACGTAATGGATGGTAAGCGCATGGTAAAGCCTTTATATAAATTTAATTTTTCAAACAGTTTTGTGGAAGAAAGCAACACTTCTTCATTGCTTTATGACATTTTCAATAGGGCAGGAAAAGGCAATATATGCCATGCAGCGAGATTCTTTTGCTCAAATTATCTGCAGGAATTTATAAAAATGTTAAGAAATGGATATGCGACTCATAACAGAAAGATTTTTCTCTTATACTCTAGCAAGGTTAATTTTACCAGGTATTGATTTTGGTACTTCTTTTGCCAATCATGGAAGTATGGCATTTGGTTTAACTTTAAATCTATTTGAGGCTCTGCTTTTACATAAATAAAATGAGACTAGTTCTAACAATTGATATTTTATTTATTGCTATGGAGCTTTCAATCATAAAGCCTCTGCATATACTTATGACAAGACAAATGCCCCCTTGTCCCATCTTGCCTGTGAGATTCTGAGCACATTGGGTTTAGGGAGTGCAAATAGCCTGATACAAGGAAGACTCCAAGGTGATCAAAAGGGACAGAAAATAAAATACTTTTTCCTTAAGTCCATAGTACAAGTTTGTGTCAAGGGTTCCTGTGTTACTAAGGACAGTCTGAAAATTTCAAGTGACTTGCACTTAAAAGCATACATTGCTGCTTCATCCAAGTAAGTGAAATGGATCCAAAGATGAAAGTCCCGTTTTTTAATACTGTCACAAATCCAAATTAAGGAGAGGTGTCTGCAAAAGCCTTTGATTATAGATCATAAAATCTCCAGCTTATATCAGACACTGTAAAATTGCTCACTGACAAATGAAATGCCTATGCACTAAATATATCTTTTAAGCACCTTGCAGTTCGGGTCCGTTTATCTCTGAGATACAATAGTACTTCTGCAGGTCACAGGTACAAGGTCAGAAATGCTGGTTCTGCTGGTTTGGAATGTAACACTTAATGGCCCATTATTTGAGGACATAGAGCAGAGGCTTCGCGCAAATACACAGACTGTATTTCATGTGGAAACTTCAGAAGCCAATAGACCAGCCGTATTTAGAAATAATGATAGACCAGACCCAGCATGCGCACATATGGCTCAGAAACCACAGGGACCCACCGGGATTCAGCTTTATAACAATAGCTTGCATCTGTGTAGTGTTTTGTAGTGTTTCAAAGAACTTTCACATACAGTATCTCATTTGATCTTCACAGCAACATTGTGAAGTAGGCAAGGCAGGGATTATGTTCCTCATTTTAAAGAACAGGAAACTAGACTCAGAGAGGTTAAGTGACTCAGCCAAGGTCACCCAGATGGCATGCAACAAAATCACAGGATTTGAATATAAACCTGATGACTTCAAGTTCAGTAATTGTTCCGTTACAACAAGCAAACAGAAGCGTAAAATGTCTATTCAGCTACACTGCTGGTCAGTTTTTGGGCTCTAAAAGTCTACACTATGGAGTGAGGCAAGAAAATGTAGTAGGCATTTGAGAAAATTGTTTTCATCTTTCCATGCCATTTCCAAATGCCTAGAGGTGAAACAGGTATATTTTGACAATGACAGTAGCAAAATATCTCAGTTGGACGGCCAACATGAGAGGTTTCCCCAGGAGCAGGTTTGGAGAAACGAGAAGGAGAGAAAGCAGAATACCACTAGATACTAAAATATGAGTGACAACCAGAGATAAAGGGCGAATATTGATAGTAAATGGAAACCAAAATACTGGAAAACACCCTTGCAATGTTGCCTTCTAAGTAAGTGAACACCTGCCTTACCCTTCTCTGATCCTTCCTTCAGCCAATTGTCACTTAGTGATACATTTGTGTGCTTCTTGGCTGCAGAGGAGACTAGGATCTGCTTCTCTCTCTTTGGGTAAGTTATTTTCTCTGCCCTTCTTTTCCTTTCACATGGCCAGTCCTATCTCTTTCTCCCTCAGAGCCCTCTTTTGCATTCTGCTAAACAAATGAGCCTGTCCACCCTAAGTGTGATATGGAAGCAGAGTCTTGTGGGTCAAATGCTGGCCTCCAAACAAGAAATGCCAAATCAAACCGACCTGAGATACTGACCTTTAGTCTCACCCCTATGATATGCACCATTAATGGATTCTAGGAGCTCTTCTTTGTCCTGCTGGGCTCAAAGTATCAAGAGCCCTTCTTTACTCAGTGCTTTAGATAGCCAGCAATAACTAATCATAAGAGGTAAGGGAAATTTTTGTCTTCAGGTCTTATGTGAGAAGCGAGTTTGGGGACTTTACCATAATAGTTTGTCCACTCATATCAAACGGTATATTTGACCTAAAAGGCAAAAGCCATTATAGGCTTCCCTCACTTTTTTTTAGCCTCCTTATCATCTATTTCAGATTAGAATGTTTAGAAGCAGTAAAAGAGTAGCTTGCAACCCGAGTGACCTATAGCAACAACATTTTCCATTAAAAAATTTAAGAATCTATGATTCAAATTGTCACTTTATTTTTTTTCTGTGTTGTTGTTCTGGGACTCTAACTCACGTGGTCAAAATAAAATGCTAATCTAACTCATGTGGCCAAAATAAAATGCTGATCAGGGGTGGGGAGCAAGAGAAATAATTAACTATGTCATGACTTGTGCCTAAATACCTACCTTTTTTATTATTTTACAGAAATTAACAGAAAAATTCTTACGTTTGGTTTTGAAAATTAAAGAATGGTCATAGACACTACTATTTGTCCACTTCTTGCCTTCTCTGCATAGTGAAAAACATTGTCTTTGCACAGCCAACCTTTGGCAGCTGTCTTTTATTTTCACTGAAGAAGCTCAGAGGCCCCAGACACTTGAGGGCGTTTGGTTGAGATGATTGATACAGGACACCAAATTTCACCTTGTAGCCAGCATGGCAGTCTGCAAATGCATCCTCAAAGAGGCTTGGAAATAGAATTGGGCCTGCTTATAGGAAAGAGAGATAGCAGTTCTCCTGCCAGGACTGCTTGCACTACAGCTCCAGAGGGATATGGCTGCTGAGAGACCAGCGTCTCCTGCTCCTGCGAGGTGCCTCTTACTAAAGCAGGAGGGTACACCGCCAGGCAGACAGGGAACAGAAATAACAGAAGGAAACACGTTGCATTAAAAGAGGGAATAAATTCATTTGGAAGGCAGCCACATAAAGAACTCTGTTCTGTTTTAGGTGGCGACTCCCGGGAAACAGTGGGGAAAAGGAGAGGTGCTGGATTTGGAATGTTTTGTGTTGAAAACAAAGTTTCCAAAGGAGCTATGAATAAGCAAGAGAGGGCAGTGTTGATACATCTAAAGCAAGTGGAAGAGACTTACAGGCTGAGCTAGGAGACATTTTTTTGTTCAAAATTTATGAATTCTTATTGTTGTTTGTCTCATCCCCAAACTATACTCCCCCACATATACATTTCTCTTAGAAGTTTTGTCTGACCCCTTTCAAATAAGAAACCCTAAAGTAACATCTAACTGGAGTCCTAGCGGAGATTTAACAGTGATGACGGAGATCGGAAAACAAACCAAACCTGGGAAGAGAAGGAAAAACATGGTAAATTACTTGTAACTAAATGAAATCATTTCAATCAAAAGCATTTTTTTAAATGAATGAACTTGCTCCTTTACTTGAGTCTAGCTTTAGCAAGAAGATCAAAGAGATTTATGACCTGTGTCTCTTCAAGCTCCATGCCAGAAATGAACATGTTCTCATTAATAGTCATTTTCTCGTCAAAAGAAAGCTTTTATGCAGACAATATGCATTGCTTTCATAGCTTTCTTGTTGGCAAAATTTTGTATTACAAGTGGGATGGCATGTCTTAAGGGATGTGTTGTATGTGTGTTTGTGTGGGGAAGGGGACACTCTTAATTGCATTTATGTTTCTAATATTCTCAACTTAAAGGGAACCTTATATTTCAACTTTCAAAATGCTGGCTGTTTTGTTGAGTGGGGGGGATTTGTCAATATGGTGAGAGGCTCAATGGACAAGGTGACTCTCTGGCCATTTGAATGTTTCAAATCTAATGACACCAGGGATGAAATTTCTTGGGAGTCAAGATTGGGCACATTTTAGTATGGCTTGCTTCACGCTGAGACTCCACAGGGTGAGTGTTGTGGAGACTTAAACAATTATCTGCTGAATTTGAACAACGAAGTTCAAAAGCTGAATAATGGAAAAATAAATAAATACAAATCTTTCTTCCCCTTTCAGGAACAGGATGTTTTGTTCCTCTTCATTGAGTGGTTTCTGTTTGCTTGTTTGTTGAGTACATCAGCCCCAGTCTGTGTTTGAGTATATATTTAGACACACAAAGAAATGATCAAGAATGACTGAAAAGTTCAATTAAACAACCAGTTTGAATTTGTGTCCCCAAATTAACCAATGGACCCAACATGTGGGATTCTGTATAACCACAGATAATATTTAGAACTTGTTTTCAGTGTGACTTTAAAACTAACATGATGCTAAGGCATAATATCACCTTGGGCCTCAAGGAGCTACAGGCTGGTTTGTGTAGTGGCCGATGCTATTGCAACTTTTAACCTTATCTTGCTTTAGAGTACTCTCCTAAATTGACTGTTTGCTTTTCCTGGAATTTATAATACTATACACTCCTAAATTGCTTTGTATGTCTCATGCCACTTTGGCTCATTTTCTTTATTTCCTGCCTTTCCCCACCCAACATTTAAAAATTAGAATCCCACCAGTCTTAATCCTAGGTACTTCTATTCTATACTTTCTCTCTAGATAATCTACCATGACATCAAATGGAATCTCCCTGTCAATCACCTGAACATTTCCATCCAAGCCAGGCCATTTTCTATAGTGATTGCTCACTGGATGTCACCACTTGGATAGCTCATAGATATCTCAAAATTATGATGATACAAATGGCATTCTCAATATTCCTTTTTCCATCAAATTGTTTCCACCCAAATCTGATCTAGAAAGGCCACCACTAGTCAGCCATCTGTTAAATTTGTTTCTTTGGACTCTAACTACCCAAGTCTTTCCATCTGGAATAGGGGAATATGCCCATGTATGTATGTCCTGGTGTGTGCATGCATCAGTGTATTTCAAATAAATATCTCTCTCTGTCTTTACTGCTTTAACCCTACTGCAAGCCACCAATGTCTCTCACTTAAACTATTGCAAGTTTTCTATTTTCGATTTTGTTCTCATCCTCTCCAATTCATTTGGTTACATAACAGAATAACCTAATAGTTATTTAATTATTTTGTTCCGCCTTAAAATTCTTTGATAATTTCCCCTTCAGTTTCAATTGTATTTCACCTGCATACCATGACTAACAAAGTCTTTGCCTTCCTTTACAAATCCATCTTGTGTCTCTCTCTGTCCCTTTCTGTCTCTGTTACAGCTCAGGCTTCCTTTTAACACATTTGCTAAATTATTTTCTAATTCATGAGCTTTGACTTATTCTACTCCCCTTACTGTTCCCAGGAATGACTCCTTCTCAACCTCAGGTGCAAAGTGAAAACTCACCTCTTTGTAGAGATTTCTGGCCACCATACATCATGTGCTCCCTCCCTATTCTTTCTCATTATCTCCTTTCAACACAATCCAGGAAAACAGAGAACAGCTCTATTGTTTTATTCACCAATATCCATTCAGTGTTTAACAGTATGGCCACATATTAGTCTTCAACATGTATTGAAAGATGAACTCTTTTTTAAAGGATGTAATGGATAAACATTTTAAGACTAGTGAAATGGCTACTTTTAAAGATATACTTGAAAGAAGTAAATTTTCTTAATAAACTGGAAATGACTCTTCTAGCCATATATGAAGTTCTATAAGATAAAAAGCTTTAGGGGATCAGCAGGTACTTCAAAATATAAACAGTCCCTTTCTGTTAGACTATCTGCTTGGGATATTGGGAAAGCAAAGATCACTTGAAGATACTGTCCCTAAAATCATGACACTTTTACTCTAATGAGCATTACCCTTTCTTCTTAAAAACAGCTAATGAGCCAATGAAAATAATAGACATAGTTAATTCTAAAATGAAGCTATTTATTCAAAATCATAGGTCTAATGTGACAAAAAACAATCAGTTAAAATGAAATTTACTTGTTTGGGTACATATTTTGGTGGTCATCAGTTGTTCTCTTAGGATTTGGACTATGCATGCAATTTGTATCATTTGCCTCTAAGTGGGGTAGTATCCTGTTCATTGATTAACACCCCCTCAAATTTTCTAAACCTCCCATTGCTCTGATTGAGTAAATCAAAATCATAGCAACTGAATAAAAAGTAACATAAAAGAAACAGAGGATTAATATTAGACTTGATTTGAACAAGTAGAAATTTTAGCATTAATAATAAAAATTCCAAAGGAAAATAAGATAGGATGATATGTCAGAAAAATCTATTTTTTGTTGGAATCTGCATGATGTCACTCTGGTTACTAAGGCTCTTTTTTTTTTTTTTGGTACTGGGGATTGAATTCAGAGGCACTCAACCACTGAGCCACATCCCCAACCCTATTTTGTATTTTATTTTGAGACAGGGTCTCACTGAGTCAGCTAAGGCTGACTTTGAACTCACTGCCTCAGCCTCTGAAGCCACTGGGATTACAGGCATGTGCCACTGAGCCCAGCCACACTAATAGTCTTTTAAGTCAATCTAGCTTAGCTGTTCTATATTTCCGTACTGGGAAAGGTGACCTTACTAAATTAAGAATATATAAAACTAAGCTGGTTAAAGCCAATTACATAGTATATAGCTTCAAAGAAAGTATGATATTGCAGTTCCCAAACAAGTCAACTAAAAAAGAAATTATTACTCATTTGTTAGCATTATACCTAGCTAATAAACTGAGTAATATTTCCACATTAAAACATTTTTTATATGAAAATAACACACGACCCTGAAATAAACCAATACAAGGACAATATCTTTGTTTCTGAAGAAATCCTATCCAAATGATAACATGTAATTGTCAAAGACATAAAAAGCCACAGTGTTTAAAACTATGATTAATTGGATGAGTTTTGCCAGAATGTGGGCAGACTTCGCTCTCTGGAAGGAGGTAGTTAATAGCATACAGTGTTAGAGATAGCTGAGGGGGTAGAAAGCCAGGGATCGCTGTGTGTGCTGTTCATATGGAACATTTCAGACCCATGAGCTTAAGAGCAAATGTCTGCCTGTCTCCTTCCACATTACACACACAATGGATAGCTTCGCATTTTAGGCCCAGCTGTCTCTAATGGAAGCCCTTAGAGCTTTCCAACTTATTTCTTACCACACCTTCACACAGTTCATTCTCCCACCTTCTTCCTAAAGATGGTTACACAGCCCCTCACTGTTCACTCCGGCTTCCCCCTGGCCGTTCAACACTATACTTATTTCAGTATCTCAGACCTAGCCTCTGTGGCCCCAAGTTTAGCTCATAACATTCATCAGAATTTTCCTGACAGTTTCATTTAGATACAAACTCTTTGTTTCAAATTGCAATGAAATAATTATGTGCACCTTGCAAGTGATGCTTTATCACATCCTGACACGTCTCTTACTTTTACTTTCAACTCTTATTTGTGCTTTGACTTATTATTTTCGACTTTTTGCCAATTTGTTTAAATATTAAAATTGGATTATAATGCTTGATGGTAAAGTCCATGACTCGTCTTAATTTTTCAGTTTTCACAAAATCAGTATGTGTATTTTGTAAACATCTCTGTACAACTATGATTTTCCCTTTTTGAGCCTCCTTTGACTCGGTCAATTTCCTGCATGAAAATTCTAGAGGAAGAATTCTGTTTCAAATAGTCTAAGCTTTTTTTTTCATTGAGTAGTAGAAACATATTTGTTCTTTTTTTTAATTTTATATATTTTTTTTAAATTTGATTTTAGTATCCCTCGGCCCCTCATCAAATTCTGGTAGTACAGCTTTCACACCTGAATGAAAACCAGTTGTAGTGACATAAGGAAGGGGAATGACTCTGGATTTGAGAACATACTCGGTGTCCTTGGTCTGCTTTGGAGATCGTTCAGCAGTTCTCAACTCTCAAATTTCCTTTGTTCCTTTTCATTTCCCCTTTCCTCTCCATGGTTAACTTTATTTACATGTTTCACAAAGCACAGAATCTAATTGGCAGAAGCAGATTTTAGATTTTTCTTCTATAATGTGCTCCATATACGTTTTGGATTTTGCTTCTATAATGCACTATGTGCAAATACAGTGGCAAATTTAATGCTCACAGCTCCTTATTGAGATGCATTTTACCATCCCACATCATAGATGAGAGACTAGGGACTCCGGGTTTTACCTAGGATGTCAAAACTAAAACTGCAGATTGGTGTTTTGTTTTGTTTTAACAGAATCCAGCATTTGTTTGATACTGAATACAAAAATAAATCCATCTAAATAGGGACACAGAGAGCTCCTTTTATCCTGCTTCAGGCACCCCCAGGTCTTCCCATTCCAACTCCAGCGAAAATATCATTTTGCCAATCCTGCAGTATTAGGAATAGATGCATAAAAGGAACAAAAGGTGGCAATGGGGAGGCTTTGTGATAGGTAAGTAAGAGAATCCTGTGGGATGAGTCAGGGCTATCGTCATTTTGAAGCCAGGAGCCCTTGCCATATTCTCTATGGCCTTTGGTGTTCGAGCCCCCTGCCACTAGTTTGGATTTGTGTGAGCAGTCAATTTTGACAGGTGACAAGCCTGGGTTACAGAAAGGGAACATGTGAAAGGGTTTGCTCTAACGACAAGAAATTTCAGAACAGCAATGTTCAGTGTGATGCAGCACAAAATCCTCTCCATGAGAACGGAGACCGTGCATCCAGCCAGAGCAGTGTTGGTCTGCATGGAGCGGTCACCAGCTACCTTTAGTGATAACGTTGCTAGGATATGAAACTCTAGAAGCACTGTTAGTGTGAAAGTGGGATTTTTGTATTTGAAAAAAAAAATTAAAAGGATGGTGAGGGTGGAAGAAGAAAGAGAGAGAGAGAGAGAAAGGAAAGAAAAGTCAGGAAAACAGTCAGTCCCTGGTGCTTTTCCTGGGCATTAGAGGCACAGGGATGACATCACCAGCAGCCTATCAGAGCTCTCCAGCTTTGTTCAGGTTCCGAAGCCATGTCATCATCGCTGATGTAGCCCAGAAATGAAAATAGAACCATCTCTAAATATACAACAATGAGAGTCAAGCACTGCTTTAAAAGGATAAGAGAACCAAGAAAAACTCCTTTAAGTTATGCGGTCTTCCTTTCATAAAGAAACTAGAATTTAGTTCCTGGAGTCACTAACCTTGATGTTTATTTTAGTCTGCTTGAGACTTCACAAACTGGCAGTCAAAGCTAATTAATTCACAACCGAGACACCCCCAATCCCCACCCCCACCCCCGCCAAACCATTCCAGTTTGCTTCTAGATGCGGGACAAAGAAGTCGACACTTCCCTAAAAGTCAGCAATGGAATTGTAGCTGCTATGTCCAGGGAAGTCTGTCTGGTTTGGGGCCAAAATGGGGATATAGGGCTCCTAAGCAAGGTGGGCAAGTGGATGTCATTGTCAACATGTTTCACTTAGCTAAAAGCACAGTTTACAGTTGTTGAAGTTTGATTGATCTGTTGATAAACAGTAATGTTTTCCAGTTGACAATTTCTCCATGTTAATTTCTTTAACGCTGGCAGACCTGCCTGGCAGGGCCCTATAAATAGTATCAGTGTCATCATCCTTTTTAAGTTATTAATGAGCCATCGTGTTTCAAGGGGCTGGGATTTGGGGACAGGTTGTGCTTGACTGCAGTTTCTGACATTGATACGTTAGTATTTGGAACTTCTTTGAGATGAGAACATGTTTTTTTTTTTTTTTTTTTGAAATTATAGCACTGGCCAAATGCATCCATAATAAAAGAGAGTTGTTCATAATTAGTGACTAATTAAACTTTGGAGAGAGGAATGAGGTGCCAAGCCCTGATGTGAAGCATGTCCTTGATGCTGAGGTGTCAGTACTGTCCCCACCTCAACTGCAGCTGCCCTCTGCTTTCTTTGCAACCTCTCTGTACACATATCCTGTTATCACCGAGATAAATGAATGCCTGACTCTGGAAATCAGCTTCGGCCCAGACTGTTCTATCTGCCAACTGGTGACAGGGGACCAGAGCAGACTTCTCCAATTAGCAGATCCCCCATCAGGCAGCTGGACGAACTGTGCTTGTGGACAGCACACTGCAGCAGCTGAGGCTCTGACTGAGGTCTCCTACTCGGATAAACACAAGCCTCAAAGCAAGACAGACAAATGGACAAAGTAGCATGATACCTTTTGAAGACATTCACTCAATCTAACTCCGCTCACTCCTTGGAGGTGGTTCAGATGAACACCAAAGGCATCACGCAATAATGAGGGCAGAGGTGGCTTGTGTCCTTGCGGCAGGACTGCTGGGTATGATCATCACTTCCTAAAAAGCACCAATACGAATGGACCACCTGGCCAGGCTGAGCTTAGGATAACAACTCAGGTTTCTCTCTAGTCTTGAGTTCCTGCATCGTACAGCGATGACCTTCAGACCCTTTTCTAGGCCAGGACTTTCTACTTAGGAGTTTGTCTCCACACCTTTCTTTTTTAATTATCCTATTTTCCTTCACTTTGATCACTAATTCCTAATTACACTTATCTGTTTCCCCAGGAGTTGCTTTTCAATCCCTGATTCATAAGTAAATGCCTCACTCTTCTGATGTCAAAAGTTCTTATATATACTTTCAAAAATCAACAATTTTTAATATATTTCCATCCATTGTATCACATTCAGAAGATCCTTCCTAATTTCAGGAAACACAGGGACTGATGCTGTGGTGTCTCAGGATGGAATTACAAGAAAGAGCATAAACAGTTAGTATCCACTAAGGGTTTTCAGCCTTCTGAACTAAAATGAAAACAGACCTTCAGTTTTACTGCTGGGTCTCCCTACTTCCCCTTTCTTAGCTAAAGAACTCAGCAAAAATAACTTAGACAAAAAGCAAAGTTGTTATACCATTTTTTTCTATAATAATCTAATTAAGTTGTCTACCATTCAAAGAACATTGTGGAAAATTTGGGCTGTACCTTCCTGCAAATCAACAACTTCCAGTTCAATAATCTCAGTTATATTTAGAAGCAGTGCAATGTATTTTTGAAAATAAAGGTCACTAATCTGTTCACAGTTATAATGAGAAATGGTTTCATGATACTGAGATTGGTTTCCTTATAAAGGGAGATAATTTAAAGTATTTAAGGAATAAATAAATTCAAACTAATGAGAATTGGTAGATTCAAGCATCTTATAACAAGAAGCCTGATGGAAATTGAGAAATGATTATGAAACAATACATTTAAAAGGAGGAGGGGAAGTGGAAGAGGAGTAATTGTTTTCTTTTACCAGGAATGGATTCAGAAGTGGATGTTAAACCTACGCAATGACAAAATGTATTAGAAGATCTGAGATGTGACATTTACATGTCCCCAACAAAACAAAAACAAAAAAAACAAACAAATAAACAAAACAAACAAAAACTCTCATGTGATGAGGGCATATACTTCACAAAGGAAAAAAAATGGAAAGTTTATAGAGCCACTGTTCATTCTCTGAGCATAACTACCAGTTGTTGAACTTGATCATTGGCACTTAAGAGGTGATAGTTGAAAAAACTGTGGAACAATAAAGAGGAAGCAAGTGATTATATTTACTTGGTCAAAAAAGAAAGAAAGAAAACTTGTATAATAGTGTGGCTCCATAAACCAATTTCATAAAATACCAGAAAATAAATGTCATGTGGCTGTGACAAGAATAATAAAGAACAATGTGGATATTAGACAAAGTTCGGACTGGAAGTCCAGAGACCTGATGATTCACACAGTCATATTTGATGGACTTTCTTGCACTCATCTTCAAAATGAGTAAAGATGCTGAAATACTTGAAAGGTGTTGTGCTGGATGATCTCCATTATCATGGGTGGTCTTGATGTATCATTTTTTTCTTCCTAAGTTTTATATACATTTTGTGTATATATATCTGTATGCATAAGTTTTGTGTATATCTATTAAATTATGATATCTATATACATACATGCACACACAAATATAATATATACATGTTTGTATATGTACATAAATGTGTATGTGTATACACACACACACACACACACTCACACTCACACATAAAAAATGCATGGCCCATCTGGTAGAATATGCTGCCTGTGAAATAAAAGTAAAGCCAACCAGTCACAGCACTCATCTTCCTCTTTAAAACTACAGTTTTAATATATTTATGAAAATCTTTTTTTTAATATTTGTTTTATTTGTAGGTGGAGACAATGACCTTTATTCTATTTTTATATGGTGTTGAGGATTGAATACAGTGTCTCACGAATGCTAGGCAAGCACTCTGATGCTGAGCCACAACTCCAGCCCCATGAAAATCTTTAAAGTCTATATTTTTACATTTCAGAACACATTTCTCCACCTTCAAGTTCTTTCAAGACTTGATTAAAATATCTTTTTTCAGACATAGAAAAATTTCAAACAATTAACACATGCAAAAGAAAAGCCGTCGCAGGGAGCTTCATTCCATAACTGCAGGTTCTATGACCCAAGGTAACATTGTGGGTGAAACATGACTTAGATGTCATTTTCTTGTGGTGGGAGCTTTCCCTTGGCCTTGATCTAAGTAAGGTCTCTCTTATGTTCAGCAGGACATCAGAGAGTGAGAGAGGAAGGCTCTGATGTTTTTCTGTCTCTTTACTGACTCACTCACCAGCAACTTCACATCAACAATAATCATATTCCTGGTGCTAGAGAATTATTATTTTACTTTTAGGATAAAAAGGAGTAAGTCACAAAGAAAGAAATGTCACTATGGAGTCAAGCTTTGTTTTGTTATAAACTCTCTGGTGGTAGGCTTTGCTTATTACTCTTTCCACTAAAGAAATGTCATACATGCCTGAGATGACAAACATGTGCTTGCTGCCTGACGTCCACACTGTCCACTGTCACAATGTCCTCTTCTCATTGTGTGTAGTAGCCATGCCAGCCACTGCATTTCAGGATCTAGACCCTCAACCTAGGCCTCTTTGTCGCCTCCTTGCCAGCATTGTGTGGACTCTTCACAGATCTCTCCTTACCTGACAAAGACTCCAAATGGTCATCTCCCCAGCCTACCCTACCCCTCAGGCATTTTGCTTCACAGGTTGCCCATTCTGTACTACCAACCACTTTGAAACTGGCAATGACAAATAGTGGATATCAAGACACAGAACAGATAGAATGTTTACACCATCACCCAAGAATGAATCAGACGGAGTCACCTAACTTCCTTGATTGAAGCAGAATCAGGACCAAGGCAGAGTGTTCAGAATATTTTCTCAATTAAGTTTTGATAAAAGATATCATTTGAAATTGTTTTTAAATAAGGTCAATAATTTCAATGAAAAATTGAAGAAAGAGTCAGAAATGGCTCTGGCACTGGTCGGAAATGCAATATCTTAGTTATTTTGGGCTCTTGTAACAAAATTCCTAAGACAGGGTCATTTAAAAAATATATATTTTTTGTTATACATGACAGTAGAGTGTATTTTGACTTATTATACATACATGGAGTATAACTTCCCATTCTTGTGGTTGAACATGATGTGGAGTGACACTGGCTGTGTATTCGCATATGAACATAGAAATTTATGTCTGATTCATTCTACTGTCTTTCCTATTCCCATCTTCCCTCCCTTCTTTTCATTCCCCTTTGTCTAATCCAATGAACCTCTCTCTACCCTCTGCATACCAGAGAGAATTTTAGGTCTTTGGTTTTTTGGAGTTGGCTTATTTCGCTTAGCATGATAAGACTGGGTCATTCATAAACAGTAGAAATCTACTTCTCACCGTTCTGGAAGCTGAGAAGTTCAAGATCAAGGTGCCAGCAGCTCAGTGTCTGGTGTGGTCTCTGTGTTTGATAGACTGCACCTTCTTCCTGTATCCTCACACAGCAAGGGAAAAATGAGCTCTTTCCATCTTCTATTACAAGCATTAAACCGTCACGCAAGCTCCTCCAAAGGCCCCAATTTTATTCAGTTATTTTGGAGTTAGGTCTTAGCATATGAATTTGGGAGTGGAAGCACAGAGATTCAGACCATGGCATTCAATAGATTTTTTTTAAACCTGAGTTTTATAGTATTTGGTGCTGATTCCAATCTGAATTAATCTCTCTGAATCATCATGATCTCAAATAAATATCTATTAAGTATCTATCAGATGAGTGTCTTAGAAGCTACAAGTATAAACAAAACATACTTTTTTTTTTGTCTGAGTGGTATTCTATTGTGTAACAAGAAGGATGTCTCTAGAAATTTTATCTAAATCTCAAAAAAAGAGATTCTTGTGGAGTTCATTTATGGAATGATAGGCTAATTCCTATTGCTTGTTTTAGCTATTAAGCTCTCCACATAGACTTTAAAAGCATTCTAATGAATATCCTGCCAGGATTTTGGTGTAATGAGATTTGTATTAAAACCTTATAAGGAGAGTCCTGCAAAGGAAGGTCACTGCCATTTGTTCTTATTATGTGTACATACAGACACAAGAAAAGAGGTCTCCTGATTTCTTATCCAGTAATTGTTCTGTGGTTGTGGTGCATTGGCTTGTATTCAGGCTGGGTGTGAAACTCACCAAGTTTCACCAGAGTTGACACTGTGTATTATGAGAAATAGGCAGGGCTGTGCGCTGTTGCCTGTACCATCCTTTGTGAGTGGCATATATAGAGAAAGATACTGCCAATGCCTCAGGATAAACAGAGTCTTAAAACTCTTCACTCCATAATATAAACTGCATGCACCCTCAAGCTAATGCCTTCCTGGAATACTCTGTGCTTTATTGATTTCCCTCTTCTCTGAGCTCCCAATGCTCTTAAAGTCTGTATCACCCCATTAAGAATGCTTTCTTATACCGTCTTGTCCTATTAACTAATTGTTTTGTGTGTCTTGGGCTTGTTCAATGTGATTGTTAGTGCCTCTTGAGTGGAAAACCTTCTTCCTCTTTTTGCCATATATCACCAAGAGATCCCTAAGAATGTAATTGACATAAGTAACCCATGGAATTACCAATTAATTGATCATCATACTTGGATTAACAGATTATACCTTAAATATGGGTTACACTTTTGGTTTGGGCTGGATTTTGGGGTCAGAGGATGATATAATGAAGGGTCAAGAATTAGAATTAAAAAATAATTCAGTAGTTAGACAGCTGCCAGACAGTCTGTTTTTAAAGATTATGAAATTATGTAAAAAATAGCTTTGTCTTCCCAGCAAAGACTTGAGTATGTAAATATAATTAGGGAGATAATTCAAGCCCTAGAAACTTTCAATTAAAAACTAAGGATTTTAGCCCAAGTTATCAGGTTCAGTGTTTACCTCAAAGCAAAAAAAAAAAAGTGTTCAGTTATTTTTTTTTAAGTTTTTATTTTTATGATTTGGATGGGTCCAACTTTTCAAAAAACATAGTCTTTAACCTTAAGCACACACATAAATGAGTATTTGTGATTCTGCATTAGAAGAATAAAGGTAAAGGTATATATGAGGTTCTGTGCTAGCATAAAGTATGAGAGGAATCATAGACGAAAGACTCAAAGAAAAAAATTGAATAAAGAAGGTACTTACAGAGGTATGACAGGAGATAAGGAATCCAACAAAGCACACTCATATTTACAGAGACCAATGGCAGGAAGCTGATATCATGACTCCACCTAAAGAAACAGGGTGGGGATGTAAGGATGGTAGGACATGTTTCTGGAACCCAGTGAGAGCTGGGGAAATAGACAACAAGCTCCCCAGAAAGAACTTTAGTCATGGAAAGAGACAGCTACTACTAGAGATGGCAGGAGGAAACAGGGAAGGGACTTGTCTCTCCTCTTGCTTTTCCTATTTGTGCTTCCCATTTACTTTAACTCAAAACCAGCTGACAACACAGTGGGATATTATAGTCCTTAGGATCAACTTTTCAGGCCACAAGGAAAGTCCAGGCAAGATAGGCAATAGGTAAGGAACCAGGAAAATGGAGGATGAGAAGCACAGTATATTCCTTGTAACCTTTGGGGCATTTATTCTTTCTCTTAACAAAGATGATAAAACTCTCATTTCCAACCCAGGAAAGAAAGTCCTGCAAGCCACTGTGTCTCAACCCAGTGTTTTGTCTATGGAGGACTACTCCAGTATTGTTCCTCATCAGTAATATCAACTGCCACCAGCATGCTTTATATAAAGTAGGAGGGGAAAACTGGTAAAGAAAAACGTAAAAAGAAATGATCAATGAGCATAAAATAGTCAATACTACTACACCCTGCCTTGTTAACTGAACATAAGGTCAAAAATGATGATCATAACTTAATTTTCCCATTCTATTTTATTCTTGATCTGGGCCTTACCCAATAAGGATGCTTTACCTTGTGAGATGAATCACACCTTCATCTCACAGGATCTGAGTCCTCAGTAGTCTTTCTTACATTGGTTTGCTAAAGTTTCCCGTGAAGTGGTATTAGGACATTACTAAGAATATTTGTAATGAATCTGCTGGGTTCAGGACCTACCCATAACTTCCTTTACCATTATTGTGTAGTAGTCATCTATTTTCCCCTGAGTATAGTTGAATAGCTGAGAAACCCAAAATATCCAGAGGCAAATTTCAGTTTCTAATTTAATGAAACCATGGCCTTACTCTCCAGTATGTACATCAATGTGGATAGGCCATGTGACACTATGAAAATAAATGACCCCAAGTCTCAGTCACTTAAAAGACTGGCTTTGTTTGTATGCTATGTATCTATGATTGGTTGGCTATTCTCTGATCCACACAGCATTCATTCCAGGATCCAGGTGATAGAGCAGGCTCCCTCTGAACAGTGTAGGTCATACTGCTGAAGAAAAAGAGAACATGTTCAGTCATATACTGATTTTTGAACCACTGCTTGGTAGTGATGCCCATCTCGTCTATCACATTTCCCTGGCCAAAACGAGTCACATGACTAAGCTAGACATAAATAGAGCAGGAAAGTATAATACTGAAGTCAAATAGATGATATTTATAACCAATAATGCAAGTCACCAAGCTCACTGAGTTCAGAGTTGCTGAAATTGGAGGCAAATTCTTGAGTCTGAGTCATCTGGTGATGGTGGTAATGTGGTAATATATAATACACTGTTTGTTTTGTTTGTTTGAACAAAAGACCAGCTTCACAACTCACAGAACAGCATTTTGACCTTGCAGGGTGCTGTTTCCCAGATGGCCTCTCTGACGTTTTTTGAATGAGTGGGTGGCTAAGAGGTGAGTTGCTTTTGTCCTCTTTTCCACAATGTCATCCCCTTGTTTGACCTTACAGGTTCATTTCCTGTGCTTCTTTTCCTTATTCTGTGGCCTAGGATACTAACTTCTTTGGCCTTTTTGGTCTTGTTCCCTGCCAGATGAACTTGGGAAATGGGAAACACAAGCCGAAAATCACCATAGATGGGGAGGGCTGGGGCAATTCCTTCCCCCAACCTTTAAATTTGTCAGTGGGTGTATTCTCCTTAAGTACATGGGAAGCCCTTTGTATGTGATGTCTGTGCCATATATTAAATCACTCTTTGAAGCCTGATGATGGTGGTTGGTACAAATTGGTTTTTAGTTGGTTCAAATTGGTAAAGTTAATAGATCACTACTGAAAAGTTAATAGCAAATCATGTTTGCCTGTGGAAAATGGAAAAAAAACAATTTTTTGTTTTTGAAGACACTGCCTGTTTCCATATTTGTTGCATAGCATGCCACTGCATGAAATTATTTTTCTATTCTAAGTTGTTCATTGGTATATTTGAACTTTTTTCCTTTAGCATTGCTTTCCACAAATGATGGGTTCTTTTTTTTTGAGAGAGAGAGCCTTGTTTGTCTTTGAAATATCACTTATCTTCTCATACCACTACATATACAAAGTTTACTCTGACTTCCAATGTTCATGGCATTGCTCAAGTTTCTTATATGTGGATTCACTGCGAAATAAGGATTTATTTTGTTATATCTAAACTTTACTTTTGATTATTACCTAAATGAAAGAATAACTATTATGTTTCTATTATATTATATTTATGTCATATTCTTTCAAAACACTTCCTATGAAACCTGTTTGCTTTAGAATTTTCTTAGAAAGCAGTCATCACGTCAAGACTTTTGTAAACTAGGTATCTTTTAGAGTTTGGAAAGAACAAACATTTTTTTTTTTTGTTACTGTTTATCACCAGAGTTGAATTAATCCTAAATTTAAATTAGGAATCATTAAGAAAATAGAACTAGAATAGTCCTTTGGCAAGGCTGGGGGGAGGAGTTTAAGAGAAAACAAAGGAATGAAGAAACATTTCTAAACTAGGAGAAGCTAAGGACCTGCTGCTGCTCACCATGCTATTTTGGTGAGGATGGTCCTAATGAGAAACATCTCATGTCCAGGAAGTAATATGAGCCTATAGAGAGAAGCCCTCAAAATTTCTGAAGACACTATGTCAAGTCATCCTATGAAAGAAGAGGACAGATGTGATGCAGTATTTCTAATAGCCTCCTTTATACAGAAGTCTATGGTTTACTATTGCCTCTAAATTTGCATTTTCCCCCTTCCTCCATGTCTCCTATTCTTCCTTCCCAAATGCTTTTCCTATGTTTCTTCAGCTTTAACAAATCGCATCATTTTTAAAGAACTTTCTATGTACTATCCACTCCAATGAACGTTTCCAGTTCATCCCTGTCCTGATTAATCTCTTTGCTGAGCTATGGGACTTATTGCTTATAGGGCTCCCTGGCTAATTAATCATAAAGTATTACATTGCTCATCCTGTTTCCTCATATTATTTAACTTTTCATGCATACATATTATCTTTCTACCAAAGAGAGGTGTTGAAAAAGTAATTTTACAAGCCCAATTCAATTTAGTGCACTGTAGACTATGTAGTGCTGGTGTTGGCAACACACTCTGCTTGAGCAAGTGTGGCAACCACAACTATAAACACAATTGCTTTGTAGCTCTTCAAGATTTGGAGTATCCTCAATGAAGATCACCTTGTAGTTAGATTTTTTTTTAATATGGACAATGCTTCCAATGTATCATTCACTCCCTACTTGCACAGATTGATAGAAAAATAAGGTTTTTATCTAACAAAGAATTTCAACATCATGGGTGGAGATTTGGCAATGGTAAGTAAAGGGCTGCAGATGGGGCCCAGCATTTTGCAGACAACTGGAGTTAAGAAGGGGTTTGACACCTGCAGAACTGGGAAATGCCTAACAGGGCTCTCCAGGGCTTCCTAGACTTACCGTGGTCCTTGACAAGGAATTCTTTTGCCAGGCATTTGATGTAGAACCATTCAGGGAGTAAAGCAAGTTACAGAGTAGGGAAACAAAAACTTAAGGCTTTTCAATCCATTAGCCACCGAAATTATAAAGGCTAATGCACATGGGCATTGATATGAGGAGTAAAATTCAGAATAAAGTAATAAGCCTGAAATGCAGAGATGTATGAGGCAGTTTGGGACAAGTCCCAGGCGTTGAACTTCTGATTAGCAGGTAGACCTTAATGAGAGCATTACTCCAGGCAAAACACACAGATAAATGAAGGTCCTTGAATTGCTTAATTATCATCAAAATATTTATTCCAGATAGGACATATATAAATCTATTGGTAAATTATTTAGAAAAAGTACAACACTATGCTTTAATATTTACAGTGGTTATATGCCCTATAATAAGGCCTATTCCTTAAGCACACAGTAAAAAAAAAAAAAAATTTGCTTTGCTTCAGCCCTTAATGGTTTCTCTGAGCCTCCATCCTCACACCAGGGCCACACACTGGGCACCACATAAAAGGAGAACCCGGGCACTCTCTTGCTGTTCACAGCCTTAGTTCTGAACTGTTGGTCTTGACCCATTTTTTTTGTGCTGCATTCCAGCTGGCCTTTGATCATCTCAGCCTCAGCTCTCATTTCTCATTCTCTCCTTTTTAGCATCACCTTGCCTCACCCTTTATTCTTGATGTGGTGCACTATCTTTCCCAGTTCTGCCCCCATTAATACTAACTCCACTGCCAATGGGTAAATTCTTCTCCTGTTATGACCAGGTCCTGGAACCCCCTGGTTTAGTGCTGTTCCCTTCACACTCCTGTAACTTCTCCTGCTCCCCACTCCTCCCCAGGTAGTACACCCTCTCAGTTCATCTCAGCTTCACAGTGGGCACCAGGAATATTATTAAATAGCATACAGCTCTTCATCTCCTGTGATGAAGAGTGGTGTCCTATTCTTATTTTATCCCACCATAGTTTGGCATATATCAAAATGTTGAACATATACTAAGAACTCGAGACATGCTTCATAACTTATTAACTTAGTAGACAAACCTCAGGAAGATAGAAGCAAATGATATTGTAGAACTGGGAAAAACTGTTTTTTGTTTTGCTGAACGAAAAAGCAAATTTCTGACTGCATGGTCTTGTTATTAATTATTAGCAAATTGGCTATAGATGTAAGAATGAGTCATTGATGCTATAGATGAAAAGGTTAGAGCAGGTTACTCTAGGTTCAACAGGTTCTTAGGGAGACTCAAAAAACGGTGTGCCTTTTCTTTCCTCATTTGGAATGATGGGATCACACCCAAGTATCACAACCTCTTTGCTCAGCTCAGCTATTGTCTCATTGAACCCATCCATTTATGGAGCCAACACAGAAGATATACTCTTTGTTCCTCAGTACTAGGTTGTTGTTCCAAAGATAATTTCATTCAGCAGCTTGGGTAAAAGTTATCAATTATCCTACAGTTTTGTGATTGCTTTTTCTCACCTAGATAGGATCACAAGTCTTGTAATTTCTTCATAGTCAACTTTTCCAACATTGTTTGATGTTCGGTCAAAAGGAAAACAAAACAAAAAAAAAAGTTTCAACCTTTAAGTTTCAACAGAAAAATAAATAAATAAACAAATAAAAGACCCTGGCAGATTGAGATGAGTAATGCTGTTAAGAGCAGCACTGAAGTTTGTTTGCCATAGAAATTTGGGAGATACTCAGGTGAGTAGTATCAGCTTAATCCACAAAGTCGGCATTATGTATTTTCTCCCATAGAATTCAATTTAATTATAATCCCAAGCCACCATGTCGTCATATTGGTGTGAAATTTAATCTCAGTAATTCTGGGAGTTTTCTGCTTGGAAACCCATTACATATTGCACATTATCTCTTGGTCTTTGTTCACCTGTCTCTTTGGTGAACAAAGTTTTTACTTAGTCCCAGTGCCACATTAAATCAGGAAAGGACATCAGGACATAAGTAACTTGGAAATGAAAAAGGATGTGCTTGCAAATATAATGAATGACATTTTGCAGTAAGCTTAAACATAATAGATAATTTAATATGTTTGAACATTTTGTGATGCTACCTATTTCCAAAAAGTGTGAAAGTTCCAGATAGATGCTGGCTGTCATAAATTGAGCTATTGACAGATTTTAAGTACTTTTATTTGATTGTCTTAGTTAGCTTAGTAGGGTAAAATAATCATTAGTCAAGAAATTTCAGTTATCAAGGTTTTGATCATAAATCAACTAAGACATTTTTATATATAGTGCCCAACTTTGATGACTTTGAATGTAGGATTTCCATTTTGAAAGTATTTTTTGCTTTTATGAGATGTACATTCCACGATCATTAATTTATATAGTTATTTTATCCAAAAAATGAGATGACCCTGAGTAAAACATTATGTCTATAAGGTTTGGATTTCCTTCACCATCCTATTCCTGAACCATACTAAGGGTTCAATACATACTTAAGAAATAAATTGGGGTAAAAATATCATTTTTAAGATTTGAGTATTAGTCAATTTGATTAATTTAATACAACTCATATTCAGTTTATATATGTAATCTAAGCCAAAAAAAAATTGGGTGAGATCACATTGTAAACTGAATACCCACATGAAACCACAGGAATTTTGCTTTCTTTATCTTCTTTGTATGCCCATATTTTAAATGACCCCATATTTCCTGATGTGGAAAAATCCCCTCTGGAGATTTAGAGGTAGTTACTGGTAATACTTCAAACCACAATGTGTACGTACCCAGATGAGTCCCAGCTTCTTCTAGGCATCAGCTGGGGAGAGGTAAACAGAGGAGAAGCAAAGAGCAACAGTTTGAAATTTCATTTATCTGCAACTGTCATAGATAAAAGCAAGAACTCATCCTGTTAGATAACCCTGTTCTCTAAAATTTATCATTCACATCCATGGATTTGGAAAAGAATGATTCTAAATTGTGGATCTGCATCACACCAAGAGATGACTGAAGAATTTGGAGTGCTCAGACTTGAGGACCTGCAGCGTCATTTTTAATTTATTGATTCCTTAAGGGAAGCATGAATATATTGATCTGGAGACCCAGGATGTTCTGTTTTACTGGAATGTTATCCTGTGTTCTTGCTAATAGCAAAGTATAAAGTTCAACCGCGCCTTACATGAGATTTAAAACTCCCAAAGCTGAAGGCAGGTTAGTCTTGAGAACTAGAGGACAAAAATGGGCTAGGTATGAACAAGGACAAGTAAAATTCAGATCTAAGCTTAATAGGACACATTTTGTAAACTTTGTCTATATGTCCATGTTTTATAGTCTGAACTCTGTGTTCCACATTCATTGATCCTCAGAGGAATAGTCTGGGTGTTTAAAAGCCCCGTAGAAGAGCCTTCCTGAGAACTGGGATTTGCCACTCTAAGACTAGAGAGGGAGAGAGAATTATATTAGCATAATACATCTGCTCCCTCCTCCACCCTAGACCCTCAGAAAGTCTATGCTAACCCAGAGGCAAGCCAAACAAAGCAGAAACATCAGCGGTATGGGGGAGGAAGCAGTTCTGGGCTGCATTAGCCCAAATGGATAGGAGCAGCATGAGAGCTATAGTCCAGTGGAAGAAAAATCAGAAATAAGGTTTTCTTTTACTAAGACAGGGAAGGAAGATAATTACTGCAGACCTGATTGTCAGGCTTGTCTGAGATACTAATTCACACTGTAACTTAAGCCTCACTCACCCTGAAGGCTTTTGGGGAGACAGCATTTTTGCTAGAGGGAAAATCAGAGTCCTGTTTTCTTAACTCCCAAGGGCCTTTCCCTATGGATGTCCTTAATTCTGGATTTGCTTTAGGCATTCCACCCCACCAGTACACAGCCTGGGGCACAGCTCTACCGATAAGCTTTGGGTAGCTGGCGTGAGTAGAAGGAAGACTCCCCCTAAGAGGAGTGTGGGCCATAAATAAGAATTACTCACCCTGGACCACTATAAAATCTGCTGTAAGAGATTAGCGTGTATATTACATAGCATAACCATTTAAATACATGAGAATACATTGAATACATTTTTAAAAATGAGGATAGTTTTTTAAAGTCTGTTTTTCTGACTATCAACTCTTTGACTCAACTATGCATGGAGTGCCTTTGGCAGTACCTTCATTGACTTGGTATTGAGGTTATGAATCTTCTAGGAAGTCATGGATTCCTTTGAGTGCATATTTAAAGTGACAATTCCTGGGGTTAGGAAGGGGCAATGGATAAAAGACAAAATGATACAAACACAAAATTTTGTATTTAATATCAATGGATTAAGAAAAACTATAAAATTCATTCCTGAAGACCTTAAATATTCTTGGATATGAGGACAAGACTCCTGTTTTAGAGGTACACAAACCCACTGTTCGTGTGAAAGTGTTTAAAATAGAATCAGTCAACATGCAGGGGTTGAGGGGCACTACAGATCAGTGGCAAAAAATGTGATATCAGCCTGAAAAGCAAGTACTTCAAAAGGGCTGGTGGTCACTCTTCCTAGCACTGGGATTTGCCCAGTGCATCCCTGTGCCTACTGTCTGCCATCTCTGAGACTATCCCACTACATGATTTCTGACCTCAAAGAACTGACAAGGGAAGGTGAGGGAAACAATACAAATGAACAGATTAGACAATATAGGAAATCAATAAGTGAGTAGGTATGGAGGGTGGTGTAGCAAATATGGGCAGAGAGGCTACCTCAACTTTGTGGGGAAGACTGAGACAGGACATATCCTCAATGGCGAATAGGATTTTAAGACAAGATACAAAAGCATGAACATTTAGGAAAATAATGTGTGGAAAGATACTAAGGTAGAAAAACCAAACCAAAACAAACCAAAACAAAACAAAAAACAACCTGTAGAATCACCCTAACTAAATTAGTGAGTAGGGATTCTAGGGTGGTGACAAATCAACCTGGCAATGTAAAGAGACCTGTGAGAGATTCTCACCATTTCTAGAACACATTCTGATGGACACAGAAAGCTACCCTGAGAATCTGGAGCTTGACCTTAAGGATATGGGAGATCTATTTCAGGTTTCCAAAAAGAGCAACCTGTAGTTCAGGCCACTATAGTACTCAATACCTATGGATGGTCATAAATTGAGAAAGATATGACCAAGGGAAACTTTAAAAATGCAAAATAAAAGAATGAAACTATGTCTCATTTAAGTCAGGAGCCATAGATGCTTGGAAAGTTCAAACAAGAGCACTCGACATATTTCTTGTGCTTAAAATGATTAATCAGTAATGATATTAATAAGTCTGGTTGTCACTCTCAAAACCTCCATGGAGAGCACTCACTGGAATGGAAGCTACATCCTGTAGCCTCACAATTGGGATGAAAATTGAACTCAATAATAGCAGAGGAAAGGAGAAATTAAATGTTATAAGCCCGATAGAAATGAGACAGCATGGGCAATGAGAGTTGAAGAGCAAAAGGAAATTTAATAAGGGTAATGTAATAAGCACTCTTGTCTGGCAGACACTGAAGGAGATGACTCCCCCACCCAAAGGAGAAAAGATGACAGGGACGTCCAGAGAGACTGATTATTCAAGTGAAGTTCAGAAGGATGTCCTGGATGAGCTGGCTTTAATGGCAAATAATACCAGGGCTGGGATACTGATGACACCCACTGATATAGTTCTCCCAGCATCCACTCTCTCTGTACTACAGCTTTGTCTCTTCTTAAATATTTTTAATATCAACTCTGTTGAGCAATTGAGTCATTACCCTTGCTCCATCCCTGTCCTTGCTCCATAAAGAAAACACCTTTGGTCCTTGCTTATGTCTATCATTACACACATTGGGATGAACCATTTTTATTCAGTGATCTTGCTGAATAACATTTTTATTCAGCGATCTTTCCACAATAACTCTAAGAAGTCTTTTGTGTCAAAATTATTGTCTACATTATACAGATGAAGCAATTGAAGTATAGTTGTACTCACTTATTTGTTCCAAAATTTCCAGTGTATTCCAGAAACTGACCACAGTACCAAATCCTGTTTATACTATATTTTTTCCTAGGCAGGGTGTGATATAAATAATAATTAATCATAAAAGAAAAAGTTATTACAACATACTTTGACAAAGTTTCCAGAATTACCATTCATGTGCTTTGGGATCTTTTTTTAATATTTATTTTTCAATTGTAGTTGAATACAATACCTTTATTTTATTTATTTATTTTTATGTGGTGCTGAGGATCAAACCCAGGGCCTCGCACATGCTAGGTGAGCACTCTACCACTGAGCCACAGTCCCAGCCCTGGGATCTTTTTTAATATATGATAATTGTTACTTGAATGCAAACTCTTCAGTACTGTGACTGTCAATCTGATAACTGAAATGGCTACTAAATGACTAATGGGTGAGTTTAGATGATTCACGTTCCAGGTGGGATGGAGAGTAGCTGTGAGATTTCATGATGCTATTCATAACAGCATGCAATTGAAAACTTATGAATTACTTATTTCTAGAAGTTTTCATTTAATATATTGAACTACAGTTGATTGTGGGCAACTGAGACCATTGAACAAAAATAAAGCCATGGATAAGCAGGGAGTAGTTTACACTATGGTAGGAAAGAGGGTTTCTGAGGTTCATTATAAAGTGGAAGTTGAGACTCCTGGTTCAGAGTTCTCCTAGCACACCTTTCTATTTTCTCTAAGAGTAATAGAGTGAATGGGTGGCAATAAGTATTCTTTACCCTTGTGTTTTCAGCATAGGTCAAAAAACAGGGCTTGTGTGCTGCTAGCTATGTAAAAGGAAGTGCTGTCAGAGTTAAATCTGATTCTGGCATAAGGCTTTACAGAGACATTTTGCATAACAAAGTCATTCTTGTATCCCAGAGGGAATGATCTACACAAATAGCATTTTGTTGATCTGGTCACAACAAATAAAGTACAATTAATATCACTACACAGCAAATGCTTTCTCTCTTGGCTGTTCATAATATATGCAGTCTCTAAATAAAACACTTGTTGGTTTATTGTTTAATTACTGTATAATTATTGCTTTCAAAGAAAAGTTCAGTGGAAGAGTGTGTTTTGTTAGAACTGGGAGTGAGAAATGGAAAGCTCAGCTTAGCACCAGCACAGCTTCTCCTAGTTGAAGTGCTGTTCAGAAGCACTGCTGGTTAACTCTCTTCATCTTTCCCTTTCTCCGTCTAATACCGTCCAACTGTCACCCTACCAAAGAAATAGACTTCATTGAAAAATCTGGATATAACAATCTTGCAAGTGGGAAAGAAATGTAGAGTTAACTATATCAGAAGACTTCATTTCTTAAATTATATTAATCACATTCACTCTCAATCACTCAGTTTCTTCATTTAAACTCATGTTCAAGTACTGTATACATGTTTGACAATTTTTTTTTTTTTGCCTCAGGTCATGCCAAAGGTAAATATAGTTTTTAGGGGGGAAAAGTCATAAGAAGAATAATTGGAATTTTTTGCAGTGTTTGCTATAATGAAATATGATTCGTATGTCTCTTCCTATAGCATGCACTCATTCATAATTAGAAAACAGTTAATCCTTTCCCATTACCAAACAAAGGATTTTTTAAAATGATGCTTCTCATTAATTCTCCTTTATAATAACCTTTCTTCAAAGTGCTATAATTCTCTGATCAGTGTTGTATATAACTTTACATTCCCATTCAGAGTGCAAGTTTTAGAGTAATCCAGATGGTGATAAAATTTAGTCTTAGTATTCAAATATGTTAAATTAGAGTAGTAGCAAAAATTCCTTTACATTTCTATTCATCTTTTCTTCATAACTGAAGATTTCTTAGTACTATAAAAAGTAAATATAATCAATCCATAGCTTTTTTGCTTAATTTTAAATACATGCAATTGACTATGGATTTAATTGTCTCATGCTAAAAGATAAATAAAATACTTGGTAGTATTAAATTCACTTAAGTTGATGCTACCACATGATTCTGACAGTTACTGAAAGTGAAGGCATAATATTCATTAGCAAGCTCTCATCAGAAAAAAAAAAAAAAAAAAATATATATATATATATATATATATATAGAGAGAGAGAGAGAGAGAGAGAGGGCCTGAATATAAAACCATCACCACAAGCTAAACAAAGAAATTTGTAGGCAAAAAAGTACATAAATACATTCAATTTGTGAAACACAAATGCATAAACTTTTAATATTGGCTTATATGAAATTAATGTATTTTCTTTTCATAAACTTATTGCTATTTGATAGTTTAGGCTTCTAAAAATTCCTATTATTTCTCTATTATTATATCACCTGTCTTAACATATTTCACAATTGTAGTATTTTCTCTTTCCTAAAACTCTCAACCTTCTCAAAAATCATCATCATTTTCTGTCCTCAAAATTTGAAGTGTTATATTTTCAGGCTCTTTCGGTAGAATTTCAGAGCTATTTGATCCTTTAATCTCTTCACCTGGTGACAAATGTGCTACTCTGAAGTTGTTCTTCACTTACTTCTGTATGTATTGAGTACCTCCTGCTATGTGACAGAGGCCCCCAGGGCCCTGGAGACTGCACAGTGTGCAAGTCATGGACATAGGAAAGCACAGTAGATCCAAGGAACAATAATGATGATCTGATGTAAGTCTGAGGTGGCTCATGGCTTTCCCAGTTAAGACAGTCTATCTCCACCATTTAACTTTTCCTCTACTCATTTCATGTCAAATACCTGTACTTTCACTAATAATGATTACTAGTATTAAGCAATAGGAATAATAGCAATATCAGCTGACCTTTCTATTGCTGTACATCAGGTGCTGTGCTAATTTAGGCAATTCAAGAATTCCTGAAACATTTCTGATGATCACCTGCATTTTACAGATGAAGGCAAACAAAGAATCCGAAGAGAAATTGAAAGCGAATGAACAGGGAAAAAGTAGGATAAGATTTAAACAGTCAAGAGCTCATACCTCCATTATTACTACACCATGGATATTGGCTTGGATAATCCTCTGAACTCAACTATCTCTGTTTGTGTGATTTTTCGCTATCAAAGGTTTGGCTCAGAAAGACCTTTGTATTTAAAAGTGCTGGAAGCTGAGGCAAGAGGGCATGATCACAAAGTAATCACAAAAGAAATTAAATAGTGGCTACATTTTTTTTTTCCTTTTTTAAAAGTAATTGTATTATGTATGCTTTTTTTCTTGTTTAGTGAATATCAGGAAATAAACCCTATTCACATGGATAAAAATTTTGGAGGTTTTTTGTTTGGGATTATTATTGAATATCTAGGTGCATTTGCTTACTTGTGCAAAAATGTAAGTTTGTCCTGGTGTGTAACTGGTGGTTGAAAAGTTAAGGTAATAAATAAAATAGGCCCAGGGGCTCAAGTTTTCCTTTATGGTATTCCAAAATTTTAAATGGATTTGTTTTCTTTTTGTCTGATTTAATCAAATTTAGTACTTGATTTGATATCATGGAAACCCAAAAGTCTATGTTTTTTTCCAATCTTTTCGTCTCCAATACATCCCAATGACAAAGGGAATCATATGTAGACATAAAGTATTTTTTCTGTCTTTATAAAGGAAGCTCAACATTACTCAATTATTAAAGTGATTTATTACCTACCTTATTATCTTTATTATCTGCATTATTCAGAACAAAATATCAAGACTCTTGTGTGATGCTATACAGTGTCCCTAGCCTTTGAAGAGAAACCCTGTTTTCTTTCTGACAAAGTCGACTCTCTGAATATGGCACATGCTCTAAAGGAATGAGCTGTGCCTTTTTTAAACCAGCCTGGGACAAAGCCAGAATGCAAGACATTTAGGTTTGTGTAAACTTGTTTGCTCCTGCTTCTTCATTGAGGAGTGAGAGTCTCAGCTGGAATGGGCTGATCTTAATTCCTAAGCCTTCAAACTAACCACCAGATGATAACCACTCACAACAGATATTGACTTTCCATGCATAAGGATTCATTTTATGTGCAAAACATTTCATAGCGTTCCAGTCACAGCTCACTAGCTGTTACTCCAGAAAGCATCTGTCTGAACCACTAACCGGGTTTTCTTAAACAAACTGCAGTAGGCGTCCCTTACTTGATTTTCACAAATTTCTTAGAGACAGGATGCAAGATTTGAAATGCTTGTGTGTCATCATCAACAATAATATCATGTGAACAAGGTATGATAAGGCCAATGGAAGGGGTCTCTTTTTTTAGGAGACTGATAAGTTCACAGAGGAAGGTACATTTCTGAGAATGTATTCATTTGAATACCTACCAAAAAAAATCACTCATTATATGTTTGAGACAATAATATGTACTACAAGACAGGTCAGCAAATTGAAGGTTTTGTTGAATCCTGTAATAAAGGGATTTACTTTATTATGTTTAAAACAGAATTTTCTCAGTTAATTTGAATTCAGGTTTTTGACCACTCCCCTTACAAGGGGAATTAATGCCCCATACAATCACACAACTCTGCTACATGAGGGCAGGTATGATTGGAAGTTGAGAGACCTTCTCTTCCCCTAAAACAGGCTGTGACCCTGGACATAATAAGTAAGTCAAGTCATCCCTCAGACTTGATTTACTTATTTGCCAAATTCAGGTAGAAACATTTACCATGTTATGGATGATAAGACTGTATATGCAGATCAATTGTTGAATATCCATGAGAGCACCTTAAAATTAAGAAGCAATTCTAAACATATAACTGAGGATATTTTTCTGGTGTTTGTAACCTTATCTTTGTAACAAAACATTTATAAAATAACAATTTTCAGCCTTCTAGATTCTATAAACAGCATCCAAGTAAGTTAGCCGGGATCCGTTCTGGTTTTGCAAAATTTTGACAATTATTAATGTAAATAAATCCAGAAGTATAAAATGAATATTTATTTAATTACACTTTATAAGATTTGTATATTGATGATGTTGATCTTGGTGAAAAAACTTACTCCTCTTAATTATGTAATTGTCCTCTATCTGCCTTTTATGGCACATATCTTCAGTATTTGCAAGATGAAAACAAGTTTTTGGCTTATCAAGATTCAAGGCATAACAGGCAGCTATATTTTATCAATTGATACATGAGTCTGTGAAAGGAAAATTATTGGCATATTCCCTTGTTTTCCTAAGGTTTTTCCCTAAACATGTGTAATGATTGATGTTACTTCCTAGATTGAGGTTGTGAGGCCTGAATTCAAATTACTAAACTCATTATCAGGTACCTTGTCAACGGGTTCACACAAGTATCTGATTACAGTCCCAATACCTTGGATTCCCACTATTCAATCAATTTCAAAAGTTAATAATAAGCATTTCTGGTTTGTTCACCTTTCCTTTGATCAAAATAAACAAATCAAAATATAGCTTTAGCTACAAAGCATAAACATTTACTAGACAATGTATTAACATAATACACAAACATTGTACACAGTTTTCTGCCTTCTTGCCATTTGTGAATAAACTTCTAATTTTGCCTAATTTCACTGATTTCCCCTAAATTAATTTAATTATCTCCTTTTAAACTTGAAACTTTTCTGTGATTCCTTTACTTTCTGATTTTATGAGGCTTTGGAGACACCAAGTTGTTTTTCTTTTTCAGATAAAGAACAAATGATTTAGCTAGCAATATTCTTTCTACTTTCTATGTCTCTTTAAAACGAGATTGCTTGAAGACCTCCTTCAGTCCCGAGCACGCTTTAGAAGTTGGAAGTCTCACCACTCAAACACACAACAAACACCTTACTATGAATTAAGATACAGCTGATAGGCTGAAGTTACACTGTTTTAGAGATACCATAAAATATTTATGACTTTTAAATTTTCCTTTTTGGATTTTGGATCTGTATCTGCTGTTTTAGGTCTCAAGCAATCTTTTTTGAAGGCTTTTAGAAAACTCATAAGTTTTAAACACTGTGACTATACAACATAAAGGAAAAATATAATCACTTTTCTATACCACTAAGAAATCCCTTTTCTGCCCTTCTCTCCCACCCTCAGCCAGCACATCTAGCAAAACCATTATTTTTTAGGCCAAAATCAATTTGCATTCATAAGATGGTCTCATTGATGTCTTTATCTCTAGATTTCAAAGTTGAGACTTGGTAACTGTGTTAAATATTTAAGTGTATTTAGGGCCACCCTTTCCCACTGTTGTTATCTGGTGTCACCCTGTGTTCTTTATTAACATTTTAGTCAGCTTTTAAATTTCTGTGTTCAAAAGAACTGACCAAAACAATTGCAGAAGAGGAAAATTTATTTGGGCAATCATGGTTTCAGAGGTTTCAGTCCATAGATGGCTGACTCCATTCCTCTGGGCCCAAGTGAGTTCAGACATTATGGCAGAAAGGTGTGGAGGAGAAAAGCAGCTCTTGATATGACATCCAGAAGTATAGAGAGCCCCACTTACTAGGGACAAGATATATATCCCAAAGCCATGCCTGCAGTAATCCACCTTTTCCACCACACCCTACCTGTCTACAGTTACCATCTAGTTAATCCATTTAAGTGGATTAATACATTGATTAGGCTAAAGCTTCCAATCACTTCACCTCTAATCTTTCTTGCATTGTCTCCCACATTCGTTTTTGGGAGACACCTTGTATCTAAATCATAAAAATTAGCCCATAAACTTTCTGTGCTGAATTGCATTATCTCCCTTCTCTTTGCAGAGAGGGATACATACCCCAGAATGTGATGAATAGAACTTCAGGCTAGAGTTTTAGAGTAAAATTCTCCTCTGATCTATTCTAAAGATGCAAATAGTGCAGTGGATGGCCAAAGAATGTGTGGTGTTCTGTCCATCACAACTGCTTCTAGGGTACCATGCTCAAATAAGGGGCAAACAAGCAGAGGAATGCAGCCTAAGGTTTCGTGTGTTATTCAGTTTCCACAGTTTCCTTTTCTCTAGTCTGGGGATGTAGTGAAGGAATCAGGACACAGTGTTAATCAATTATTCCAAGACTGTATGAAAGGAGATTATAGAAATACTGAGGAATCCACTTGCTTCCCATCTGACTAGCACCACAATACCTGTATTTCTGAACACTTGGTCTCCCCACCCCATCTCTAGTGGCTGGGTTGGCCTAGAGAGGTGTTTTGAGGGCCTAGGCCTGAGTGTGCTCCTGTCAATGGTGTATACTCTGCATCCGAAGTCTGGCCAGTGCCAGAAGGCTTTCAGGAGGTTAGCGCTAATGACAAACAAGCCTGAGCATGTTTAAAAGTATCAGAGCAGTCATGTTGTATAACTTTGTTCCTTTGAATCTCTGTGTTTGTGACCAACTGATTTCCATTTCAACTTTGATCACTTTCACCTCCCCTTGGCCATTAGGCCTGGGCTCCAAAATCCTGTTCATCTCAGACCTGGTTTTACTCTTTCTAGAGAGTTCTGTGTGTGTGTGTGTGTGTGTGTGTGTGTGCTTATGTGTGTTTCCCCTGTACAACTATTACAAAGCAAAGAGCTTGTGTTTATTTTGAAGCTGGCAATTTCTGTGGGTTAAGCAGTATGCCATCTCAGGATTTCCCTGGGGAATTGGGATGAAGCTGGATTGCCGCAGTCTGGCTGGGCACACAATCACGAGCCACCACACAGCTTGTAGATTCAAACAGCAACTCTTTATTCCCGAACTCACACCAGCCGTCTACAATCACGTTCTGGGGAAATCCACGTTCTCTTCCCAAATCCTCCTTCTCTCCCAAATTCACCTCCACTGGGCTTCTATCTCCAAAATATACTGTCTGAATCCCGTGAGAACTCAAGGGGAACTCAGGCAGCAGGATACGCCCTATTCCCAGCAGGAATAATCTTAAACCTTAAACCTGGAACCTAAACTGGGAACGCCCTAAACAAGATTATCTTAAAACCGGGAACACCCTAATCTGCCTTGGTCCTTGAGCAAGGTCATGTACATTCAATGTCACTGCAACATGGGGTACGCTGGCAAGGAAATTGTCATACTTACTTGGCTAATGGCTCCCAGCATCTCCCCCCTTCTGATTAATTAAACAACAAGCAATGTGGCTTAAGGACCGTGCCTGGTAGGTTGTCCAATTCAACATATGGTTCTTACCCGTCATCGGAAAACTGACCTTTAGGCGTCAGCCTCCTGTCTTAGGTTGATACCACTGCAATTGAATCATACCCGTCACTGACTACCGGTCCAGCATACAGCCATACTTGTGGATAGGTCTATGCACCAGTGGGGGGGTGAGGTTCTTTGCCTCACCTCTGTTGGCCCCCAAATTTGGCCTTGGTGCCAGTGGGGGAGTGAGGTTAATGTGGCTTATGGACCGTGCCTGGTAGGTTGTCCAATTCAACATATGGTTCTTACCCGTCATCGGAAAACTGACCTTTAGGCGTCAGCCTCCTGTCTTAGGTTGATACCACTGCAATTGGATCATACCCGTCACTGACTACCGGTCCAGCATAAGCCATTGGCCCCCAAATTTTAGACCATCACTAGCAGAAGGGAGGAGGATACAGAAATGCCACGACACCAAGCCAATTGACGGCTCCTTGGGAAAAATTGCATCACTGGTGACACCATCAGCAAAGATATGCCACCATTACCACAATTCGCTGCACCAAACGATAGTTACATAGTCCAGGCAAGTTCTGCAAGCAGTTCAAAGCAGAGGAATCTATCAATATGTCCATTTCCTCCCAAAATCCGTTTCCTCCCAAAGTAAGTTGACTCTTTGATTGAGCATTACTTGTTGAGTTCTTCACTGGCACTGGGATGGAGATAGGAATTCTGGCAATGATGCTAAAGAGACATTATCCTGAAAAGAATTATTAAATATAATGAAAAGGAAAGGTGAAAGTAAACAAACAGATCTGTTAACCTACTTTAAAAACAATGCTTAACAGCCTTTTACCTAATTTAAATTAGTAAACAAACATCTGTTAACCACCTTTAAAAACAATCCTTAACAGCTGTTTACATAATTTAAATTAAACGATTTAAATCACGTGAATAAAAAAATAATAATAATTCGGATCCATTTTTTCATGAGCGCTCCTCATATAAGAAATATGGACATACGCACATGCAGACATACAACACAAAACACAAGAGTGTACACAAACGTACAACACATAAGAAAATAGTAAAGGCCTTGTAGCTTTACCTAGGTGAAATCTCCATTGCAATGTTTAAAAACTCCACAGTCAAAAAATAAAACTGATCAGAAAAACATTAACCTGGGTTTGTATGAGCTCAAAAAATAAAAATAGAACCTTATGATGTAGAAAAATGCAATAATAAAATAGCTATTGAAAAAAGCATCCTGGTTAATCACTGTCGCAGATGTAAGAATGGCCAAGCTGGAGTTCTGGATATCAGCTGTTATGGATTTGAGTCAAATCATCTTCTTTTCGATCTGTAGAAACTGTTTTAGTTAATCTCTCTGGAATCCAAATGGGCTGCTGTTCTCCCTGTGGAAAAACACAAACAGACCCCCGACTCCAGACAATCACTGGGTCAGGACCTTTCCATTGTCCTGTTAGAATATCTTTCCAAAGTACTTTAGGCTTATGTACATTTTTTGGATACATATGCCTTTCCGCAGCACTAAGTCCTGATGAATCCAAATTTAAAAAGTTTAGAGTAAAAAGCGTTATTTTAAGTTTATCTTTGGGGGATATATACCCCCTTCCAATTCCCTCTTTTTGCTTTAATAAGTATGTTTTAATAGTTTGATGAGCTCTTTCAACTATGCCTTGTCCCTGTGGATTGTATGGGATTCCTGTTATATGAGTAATACCAAATGATGAGCAAAATTGTTTAAAAGAGGTAGAGGTATAGCCAGGACCATTATCGGTTTTTAACTGTTTAGGAACGCCCACAGTGGCAAAATTTTGTAAGCAATGAGCTATAACATCTTTAGTTTTTTCTCCGGCATGAAGGGAGCCCATCAAAAATCCAGAAGAAGTATCGACTGTAACATGTAAATATTTTAATTTTCCAAATTCTGGCAAGTGTGTGACGTCCATCTGCCAAATATGGTTAGGTATCAGTCCTCTAGGATTGACTCCAAGATTAACTTGTGGTAAAAATGTCACACAATTTTGACATTGTTTTATTATATGTCTGGCTTGTTCCTTAGTTATTTTAAAACGCTTTTGTAAAGTATTAGCATTAACATGAAACCTTTTATGAAAATTTGTAGCTTCTTCAAATGTAGAGAAAATATGTATGTCATGTGTAGTTTTATCTGCTAAATCATTGCCTAAACTAAGGGCTCCAGGCAATCCTGTATGTGCCCTAATATGTCCTATAAAGAATGGATCTTTTCTGTCCCAGATTAGACTTTGTATAGTGGAAAACAAAGAGAAAACAGTAGAAGAAGGGGAAATCCTACCGGCATCTTCAAGAGATACTATAGCATCAACTACATACTGACTATCAGAAAATAAATTAAATACAGAATCTTTAAACATCACAAAAGCTTGTAAAACTGCATTAAGCTCTACCTTTTGAGCTGATTGTTTGGGTACTAAA